>NC_092716.1:95191812-97591812 GCF_047496885.1 Scyliorhinus torazame
GGGGCTAGCAGGGACCCACCGGAAAACTAGCAGCTTATGCTGCAGATACGGGCCCCCGCACGTCCGGGTCGGAGGCCACGCATGCGCTGGCGGCGCACTCCAGCGCACTCCAGCGTCCTCTATGCTCCGGGGCAGGCTCAGACCGCGGAGCTGGACACTAAAAATAGACCACCTGATCAGCCACACACCCGACCCTGACCGCCCACCCAAACATTGCCTGGCCGCCTATAAAGCTGATCGGCTCACCCCCAACCATGGTGGCCATGGACTGAGTCCGCAGTCGCCACGCTAGTATCCCGACCGGCAGGACCATGAGTGGTCCACGCCATCGGGACTTCGGCTGGTCGGGGACAGAGAATGGTGGGGCGGGCCTCCAGCAATGACCGCAGGTAGGTGATATTTTTAAAATTAGAGATATACGTTCAACAGCACTGCCAGCACCCCCTGCAGCCTCCTGCTTACCATCACCAACCAGCCCCCAGGGTCCACCACTACATTCCCCACCATAAAGGCCACCCTCTTATTCACCAACACCGCCACCCCACTCGTCTTCACATCGAAGCCCAATGTGGAAAACCTGCACCCCGCAGCTCTTCCAGCCTCGTCCGATCGGTTTCCTTCAAATGAGTCTCATGTAGAAACGCAACATCGGCTTTCAAACTCCTCAATGCGCAAAGACACGTGACCTCCTAATTGGTCCATTTAATCCCCGAGCATTCAGAGAGATCAGCCGGGTCGAGGGCTCCAAGCGTCCCCCTTTCTCTGATCACCCACCATTCCCCCCATTAATGGGCTCCTCCAGGCACGTGTATTGCTCTCTCCTAGGGCCCCCCAACATGGGCACCACCATCCCCCCTTAACCAACTGTGCCACGCCAACTTCACCTACATCAGCAACCCTCCCCTCCCCACCATCACACCCCAACCTGAAACCCCTACCCTCCTCATGCTCCCCCTTCCACAAACAAAGAAAACCACCTCTGCTCAACCACCCCTCCCCCTCCCCACATCTACCCTCACTTCACTCCTATTAACTAGCCTACCTGCAAATATAGTGGCCACCCCAAAGTAATGGCCTTCCCCCTCCCCTAATGTCCTTCGATCCTGCCTCCAACCCATATCCAACCTCCTGCCTTCCCTGGATTCCCCATACCACCCTCTCCCTCTCCCCCACTTTCCGCACCAGCCGCCCGTCCCCCACTACAAACACAGTGATCCCAAATCCCAACCGTAGGCGAGTGAACAGAGACACAGCATAATCAGTTTAACATACAAACCAATAATCAATTAAACACAGAGGGTAAAGGCAATAGCAAACAAGCAACCTGGTATAATGGAACCCCTTCCTTCACAGATATCTCCCAAGTCCAATGTTCTCATTGGAAAGGGAGGTCGCCGAGGTGAGTTTTGGCTGCGGGCGGGTAACTGAGACCCTGCTTAGTTGTGGTTCCCCTATACACGTGTCAACGCCCCCCCCCCCCCCCCCCCCCCCGGGCCTAATCATGTATCTTCTCTTGTGTCTTGCAGGACCTGCCGATGATGGGTCTGCCCATCTGGCGTCCCCCGCCTCCAGCCAGTGGAAACAGCCGGAGCCCCCGGTACATCAGGTGTGTCATAATATACACCAGTATATTATGGTGCAGACACACACACACACTGATGGACATGCAGTAGGACCAATCAGCATACACAATACCGCAGCCAATCACCAGTGAGAGCACATGCACTATAAAGACAGGGGACAGGAGAGTTCCCGCTCATTCTAGTAGCAGCCAGCTCGGAGCACAGAGCTCACAGCCTGCAACACAGACATTCACCATGTGCTGAGTGCATCACCTGGTTAGGACTAGGCAAGGGTCAACAGTTAAAGCTGATATTGCATTTACCCACAGTTCAAGTATGTTAATATAGTTAACCTTATAATAAAATAGAGTTGCACCACTTCCAGTGTTGGTGACCTGTTTGTGATCCAGAACACCCAACACATCAAGGTGGAGTTAGGAATACCCGAAGCTGGATGGTCGGAGGGCGGGCCGAGCCCAGGGACTAACTGTCATCCAGACGCGTTTCGGGCTCCTGGAAGGGATAGTCCCATCTATAGCGGAGATGCAGTCACATCTGATTGTAGCTTCTCCCTCTCAAACTGCAGGGTAAATTCTATCCTACTGTGGTCACTGCTCCCTAAGGGTTCCTTCACCTTAAGTTCCCTAATCAAGTCTGCCTCATTACACATCACCAAATCCAGAATTGCCTGTTCCCTAGGAGGCTCTGTCACAAGCTGCTCCCAAAAAAATCTCTTGGACATTCCACAAATTCCATTTCTTGGGATCCACTACCAACCAGTTTTTCCGAGTCCACCTGCATATTGAGGTCCCTCACGATTAACGTAATATTGCCTTTTTTTACATGCCTTTTCTATCTCCTGATTTATTTTCTGCCCCACATCCTGACTACTGCTCGGGGGCCTGTATATAACTCCCATCAGGGTTTTTTTACCTTTGCGATTCCTCAACTCTACCCACAGAGATTCTATGCCTTCTGATCTTATATCGCTCCTTGCTATCGATTTAACTTCATTCCTTACTAACAATGCAACCCCGCCCCCTTTGCCCATCTGCCTGTCCATTCGATAGGACACATATCCTTGTATATTTAGATCCCAGCCCTGATCCCCTTGCAGCCACGTCTCTGTGATTCCCACAACATCGTACCGGCCAATTTCAATGTGCGAAACAAGCTCATTTATCTTGTTCCGCATACTGCGCGCATTTAGGTACAACACCCTCAATCCTGCATTGGCCACCTCCATTTTCACACTCTCCTCACTGTACCCTGTACTGTGGCCCTTTTTGATTTTTGACTATGACTTCTCTGCCTTACACTTTCCCCCTTACTGCTTTTTGTTTCTGGCCCCGTTTTACTTCCCCCCCCCCGACTTCCTACATCGGATCACATCCCCTGCCACATTAGTTTAAACCCTCCACAACAGCTCTAGCAGACAACCCCCCAGGACATCGGTTCCAGTCCTGGTGCTGACCGTCCAGTTTGTACTGGTCCCACCTCCCCAGAACCGGTTCCAATGCCCCAGAAATATGAATCCCTCCCTCTTACATCATCTCTCGAGCCACACATTCATCCTAGCTATCCTGACATTTCTGCTCTGACTAGCTCATGGCATTTGTAGCAATCCTGAGATTACTACCTTTGAGGTCCTACTTTTTAGTTTAACTCCTAACTCCCTGAATTCAGCTTGTAGGACCTCGTCCCGATTTTTACGTATATCGTTGGTGCTTATGTGCACCACGACAGCTGGCTGTTCACTCTCCCCACTCCCCCACCACCCCCCCCCCCGCCCCCAGAATGTCCTGCACGTCCCCCCCCAGAGTGTCCAGGCTGGCAGCCTGCAGTTGTTCCTCTCCGCGTCCTATCTCCTTCGTCAGCCATGACGCCGGTTTCTCGATTTTTTAAAGTACAAGTGAACCGTGCCGTCGGGAACTCGGCCCATTGGAGGAAAATCGCGGAGGCACGGAGAATACTGGGTCGGGCCTGCTCATGATATGCAAACTGTGTCTACTGAATGTGCATTCCTGTACGCATTGACGCCACTGCGAGGTGACGGAGGATCTCGATTTGGCGTCAAATCGGTGCCCACCGGGATTTTGGCATCGGAACCTATTGTCCGCCCAATCACATTTCACGATTTTGGCATTGTCAAACAGAGAATCCCGCCCCATATCTTTCCTGAATAGGACCACATTGACCCTATTAAACCTGGCCAATCACTTGACCAACTCCGCTCCCAAGTCCTAATAAATACGCAAGGCCTGACCTTCCCAAGTGCACTCTCTCGTCTGCTTCGCCCACCACAGAATCTTCTCTTTGTCCAAATAACAGTGCAACCGCACTATGATCGCCCGCGGCAGCTTATCTGCTTTCAGTTTCCCCCTCAGCGACCTGTGCGCTCAATCCACCTCAAGAGGTCGGTCAAAGACCCCCTCCCGCACCAATTTCTCGAACGTATTCACCACATATACTGTGGCCGATGTTCCCTCGATCCCCTTGTGGAAATGTGTCACCAGAGATGGATGTTGTGTGACCTCCAATCAGCAGGTGGCGGTACAGACACACCATGCGGTCTCTAGATCAAGGTCATGTGACCTCTGACTCCCATATAAGAGGAGACACATCCGGCCATCTTCAGAAGAAGATTGAAAGGATAATAAAACATACATGTGAATGGTCAGTGCTAGGTGTGAGTTCCAGAAGAGTAATTAGCAGATTCCATGAGAACGTGCTCTGTATCAGATTGTTATCTTACCACACGAGATCAATAAAAAGTCTGGTTCGGACAAGTCGAAGTGTTTGGTGGATTCCTTCGTAAGGTACAAAAGACCAAAGGCAGCACATCTCAGGTAGACCAACAATCTGAAGATTCTGTGCAGGATTCTCTGATCCTGCACCGGGTCGGAGAGGAGGGCGTGAACCACGTGACGCCGCTCCGACGCCGGGCCGCCGATTCTCCATCGCCGGAGAATAGGCGGCAATGGCACCGCCGCGGTCACCGCGGCGCCGGTCGGGGGCCGCACAACGCGCCCCTCGCGATTCTCCGCCCTCAACGGGCCGAATGCTCGCCGAGTTCAGCCGAATCCCGCCGGTGTCGTTTGCATGTGGTTCTACCCAGCGGGACCTCGGCGTTCTGGCTGCAGGGGCCGTCCTGGTGGTGGGGAGGGGGGATCCGTCTCCGAGGGGCTTCCACAGTGGCCAGGCCCACGATCGGGGGCTACCGATCGGCGGGCAGCCTAATTCCGGGGGGGCCTATGTTCCTCCACGCTGGTCCTCTGTAGGGCTCTGCCCTGTTCCCCGGGGAAGCCGCAGCGATGGGAACCCACACGCATGCCCGGACCCGCGCCGCCCATGCTGGCATCCGTATCGGCAGCTGGAGCTGTGTGAAGCACTCCAGTGCCGTGTTGGCCCCTGTGCGGTGCAGGATCGCTGTGCCTAATGGCCAGGTGACGGCGTTGTAAAACGCTGCGGCGTTTACGACGGCGTCAGCACTTAGCCCCATTATCAGGGAATCCCGCCCTCTATCTCCTCAAGCGATTCTCCAAATCCTCCATCTTCTCCTTTCATTTCTTCTGGCCCTCCGCCACCAGCACGGTTTCCACCTCCAATGAAGCAAACCGATCCTTGTGATCAGCCACATACTCCTCCACCTTCAGGAGCCACGCGTGCTGCACCTCCAGCCTTTGCTCCACTCTCGCTGCGGCTGCCCGGATCGGCCCGGCCACCCTGGCCAGGTTGTCCGAGGGCTTCTTTCTCTGCTCCTCAAACTCCGTCAGGAACTCCACCAATTGTTCCATGAACCAGTAAGCAAGCAACAACTCCACAGAGCTCTCCGTCATCTTTCTCTCTGTCATAGTTCGAGAGATTTCCTGACTTGTTGCACTCCTCATTTTATAGGCCCCAGACATGCCCGACTGAAGGAGAATTCTTACTCTCTGATACTTATAAACTTTCCGCCAGCATAAATCTTCCTGAAATGGACAAAAAGACCCAAAACAATTCCACTTTGAGCAGGTGCCACCTAATGTGTGACCAGGCACACTATGGCCATCACCAGAAGTCAATATGGGAGTATTTTAACCATTAAGGAGAAATTTGGCATTTTACATTTCACAAATACAAAATTGACGTTTTAGGGCCAGCGAGGGTTTTGTGGCAATTTTGAAGTTATTAAAAACCTAATTACCCCTCATTTCGCCAATGACCAACAACTTTTTCCAATGATTTTTACCACAATACTAATAGTGTTAGAGTGGAAGTTTTAAGCAAATTATAATTACAATGCAGGTTGCAATGTATAGGAATCTATCCCACACCATATGGAGCAATACAGACTGACTGATAGCAACTTGTGGATTTCCACATTTTCTGGGCAGATTCCCGGAATTGCTGTCAGTTTTGGAGGACTGGTCGTGAACTGTGACAGTATAATTGTCATCCTTACCACAGCAAAATTCGAGCCATAGAAAGTGTCCCTGCAATTCTACCTCTGTGTATACTGAGTGTCCTCGGTTTCTGGGGCTTCACAAAGTGACCATGGAAGTTCCAGAAATTATTTACAAATGATGGGAGGCGGTCAGAAATTTCCACAACATGAAAATCTGCTCCTGATGCAGGGCCAAGACTCCAGCATTTGTGTAGACTGGATCGCCAAGTGGGTGAGCCACATGGACATCCACAGAGATCAGAAGGAGCATTGCTGTGTTCAGCAGTCCTCTGTCCACAATCCTAGGCTGCAAAGGATAGGGGATTCTGAGGGCAGGTTACACCCAAGGCCATGCACCTGTCCCTTACAAATGTGCGGCCCTCCAGTAGATCTGAGTAACCGTGGCCGGGTCAATGCTGGAGAGAAATGTGAGGCACAATCTCAGTCCAGGGTAATTCAGCACCAGTGTGTGTAACAGTCCAGTAATCAGTGTATTTACATAGGTTCACAAAATGCTTCACACGGAATATTATCACAGATTATCATAGAATTTACAGTGCAGAAGGAGGCCATTCGGCCCATCAAGTCTGCACTGGCTCTTGGAAAGAGCACCCTACCCAAGGTCAATACCTCCACCCTATCCCCATAACCCAGTAACCCCAACCAACACTAAGGGCAATTTTGGACACTCAGGGCAACTTATCATCGCCAATCCACCTAACCTGCACATCTTTGGACTGTGGGAGGAAACTGGAGCACCCGGAGGAAACCCACGCACACACGAGGAGGATGTGCAGACTCCGCACAGACAGTGACCCAAGCCGGTATCGAACCTGGGACCCTGGAGCTGTGAAGCAATTGTACTATCCACAATGCTACCGTGCTAATTCTCTGAAGAGAATTATAACATCTCCTTTGAATCACCCCATGTATTCATAGTCAGATCTTTGGAAATACTTGGATTTCATTCAGGAATGTGGGGTTGAAGACAATAATTTAAAACAAGCGCATTTAAAATCCAAATCCTATTTGTCAGCCCACAGGGAAAAAATACAGATTAATATATAGTGAAACAAGATCAACTCCTTACCTGTGCGCTGCTCTTCCTGGACACTGTGTGAAGACACAATGTCAAAATTCTATATGTGGTGGAAATTTGCCTATGATGTCAAATTTGCATTGACACCCAACTTCTGATAATTCATGGAACAATGGAGTTAAGTTCTTTGTGTGGGTATTTGTGCTCCAGCATAAATTAAAATATCATAAACAATTCAGTGAATTATTCAATTAAATGGCATTAGTAATAAGTCACAGTTTTTATTTGGGCTTAGACCTACAGGGAATGTTTCCTTTAACACATTAGAGGAATACAAGCTAGCATTGAACCAAGTAAGTGGTGAATCCAAATAAATTAGTTATTTTCCAATGTTATTCAGCACTCTGTAACTCATACAGTAAACCACAACTTTTTAACATTTTGACAATCTCCAAGGAACGTTCTAGTCCTGGAGGAGGATAACACCAGACACAGAAATGATTAACAGTTTAGTGAAATACAACATAAATATAAATGTTCATGAAAATAATATTTAAAATGATTCACTAAATATTCTTGAAAATAAATCAATCTACAGAAACTCCAAAAAAGGAGCATCTTTCCAATGGTGTTTATAGTAGTTAAAACTTCTTTAAAAAGTCTGATTTTCAGAGGAGATAACATGACTCTGGGTAGAGTGGGGAATGTATCATAGAATCATAGAATTTACAGAGCAGAAGGAGACCATTCGGCCCATCGAGTCTGCACTAGCCTTTGGTAAGAGCACCTACTTAAGCCCACGCATCCCTATCCCCGTAACCCAGTAACCCTACCAGACCTTTTTAGACAATTAAGGGCAATTTAGCATGGCCAATCCACCTGACCTGCACATCTTTGGACTCTGGGAGGAAACCGGAGCACCTGGAGGAAACCCACACAGACACGGGGAGAACGTGCAGACTCCGCACAGACAGTGACCTAAGCCGGGAATCGAACCTGGGACCCTGAAGCTGTGGAGCAACTTTGCTCACTACTGTGCTACCGTGCTGCCCCCAAAATGTATTATGATCTGTAGGATATCACATTTGCGTGGAACAGGCTATATGGACCAGTCAGGATTCTTATTTCTGTCATTTTTCTGAATGTTTCCTTAAATCAGCAGACACTTTTCAAAGTGCCCTTCTCCTCTTCCCTCAGGCAGCCTGCCTAATATTAGTAATAACTTTCCAAATGCTGAATATTGTAGTTGGAGCACACAGGCCGCAACTGTTCACCATTGTAGAAGGTATTAATTCTCTTCAACTTGGAAACTAAATGGAGTTTAGAACTTTCTCCTGCAAATAGCAATTGATGCTCAATCAATAGTAAATTTTAAATCTGAAATTGATACATTTCATTATCCAACAGCATTAAAGTATTTGGGACAAAGGTGGGTTTGTGGAGTTAGTTCACAGACCAGCCATGATCACACTGAGTGGTGGAACAGGGTCAAAGGGCTAAATTATCGGCTCATGTTCCTCAGATTTATCCAATAATGAAAGATAAAATGTTATATTCCACAATCACATACCCAGAAAGTTGTTTTTTCAATCTTTGCATATCTTCATTAACACTTCTGTTTGAAATTCTCAGCTTCTCTCAAAAGTCTGGTTTTCTGCTGAAGGGAGATCCCACAATCTGAGTGTGTACAATCTGCCCATTTTACCAGTTGTAATTCTCACCACTCTAATAGAAGAGGGCTTTGGTGACGTGACAGGTTGGGAGGATGAATACCGTCCTCCTGAGAAAGGACAACAGGTTTGTGCACTGTGGAACTATTGGCACTGCCGCAGGGTGAGGCCTCAGCTATCTTGTAATCCACTGGAGGACAGACTGCTGTGAGATGCTGCCAGTCCCTGGGAACACTGGTATCTGCAGGTATGTGAGCAGCAAGTGCCCAAAACAACAATGAAATAATGGACCAAACGGTCTGATTTTGGTGGTGCTGAGGGAGAAATAATAAATATCAGCCAGAAGACTGGAGGAAATCCACTGCCCGTGGTCTGATGGTGACTTCTCCACCTCAGAGGAGAGACGGGGCATTAATTTGACAACACTTATAAAGACAATCCCCTCTGTGAGTGCAGCATTCCCACAGTATGACCCTGCAATACCATCTCACAGTATATGCTGATATCTTTATTTAACATCAGTGGTGCTCTGTTACTAGGCGGCGTTTGATAATTTGACTGGATTTTCATTTTGTTGTCTTTACTTCCTGTGGTTTTCTTACAAACTGATTATGTTTGTGATTTAATTAAATGGGAACAAAGTCCCATAGCGAGTGCGTTTAGTCGCGTATTTCCCAGCGTTCACAGCATTGATAAGCACAAGGCTATTAAACGTCACTCGGGTTAGATAGGGGGCCTCAGCGGGGAATGCACGGTTGAGGCCACACAAAGCCTCGCTTTCTGCACTGAGGAGCTCTGCTCGCCAAACTACTCAGAGTAGCGAGAGATTGGAATGCCAGTTTAAAATCCCGATCTCTGGAGCTCGCAATCCCAACCCCCAATGAAGGGTCTCCGGGGATACCAGCATGCCCCTAACACACGCGCAGGACACTCCTGCCCAGCCCAATAACCAAAGCATGGAAAATGCCAGCATGGCACCTTGGCAGTGCTCATGCCAGCACCACATGGATACCTTGGCAATGACATAGCTGGCACCCACATGGCACTGCCAGGGTACCAAGATAGCACCAGCAGTGCCAGGGTACCATCTTGCCCAAAGACCATGCATCTGGGGTTCTCCAGTCCCCTGGGAGAACCCCACTGGTGCTGTTCTGTCTGGTCCTTGTTTGTGGAGACCAGTACTGAATGGCACTCGCCGGAGGTCTCTGAGGCAAAAGGGATAGATCCCAATGCCTTGGGTGCCTCCGGAAACTGCATATTAAAGTGAGACTAGCTGTCTCGCTCTAACATGCGGATTTGCCAAAATGTGATCCTGCCCACAATGGGCGAGATTTATATTGCAACGTCTCGTGCGATCACGTTAGATCTCACGAGGCATTGCGAGCCGAGGAAATCGCCGGGGGCGGGGTCCCCTGGCATCAGTCGGCCATGTTGCGGTGTGGCGCAATGCTGCTTTTCGGGCGCAGCATGGCTGTTCAATCACGCCTTTTAACTTTAAAAACAAAAACAGAGGGCGGGATTCTCCGGCAACCCAGCCGCCTGTTTCTCAGCGGTGTGCTGTTCACTGGCAGCTGGATTCTACCTTCCCACTGCTTCTCAATGGGATTTCCCATTGTAACCACCCTGCACCAGCGGGAACCCCATGGGTGGGGATGTGCTTCCGGCGGGAAAAGTGAATTGCAATGGTTGGAGCATGTAGGCCAGAATCTGACCTTTACTCAGATTTTCCTGCTGGAAGCATTTTGCTTCCGCCGAACAAAGAAAGTTGCGTAAAATTATTAAATGTGGAAAATATACAAAGACACAAAATCAGATTAAGCAACAAATCCAAAATATTAATGTGAGCCGGTATGAACTGAGCAAGTTCATCTTTCTTTAAAGGATCAACAATTTGGTTTCTTCTGGGCCAGTTCCATTTCGATGTCCATAGACAGCTGAGTGTGTCTGTGAAGGGCAGGTCGTCATTGAAACTAGCCCTAGAGTTTAATATTAGGTGAAAGATGGCTCTGCCATTTAAGGTGGCAAGGGAGCGGTTTCGGTATCTAGGGATCCAGGTAACGCATGAGTGGGCCACAATGCATAGGTGGAACCTGACGGGGTTGGTGGAGGAGGTCAAGGGGGATGTTAAGAGGTGGGATATGCTGCGCTTGACAGTCGCAGGCAGGATGTAGGGGTGAAGTTGAACGTGCTGCCAAGGTTTCTGTTTGTGTTCCAGTCCCTCCTGATTTTTCTTCCCAAAGCCTTTTTCCAGGAAGTGGATGGGCTAATCTCAGAATGTCTGTGGGCGGGGATGGTGCCAAGGGTGAAGAGGGCTCTGTTGCAGAGGCAGAGGAAGGGAAGGGGTTGGTGCATTACTATTGGGCAGCCAATGTGGAGAAGGCGAGGCGATGGGGGGGGGGCACTGGCTCCAGGGAGGATACTGGGACACCTATGGTGGAGTCGATTGTTAGGATCTGGAATCAGTTGAGGAGGCACTTTAAATTGGGCCGCATGACGGTGCTAACGCCACTGTGTGGGAATCATAGGTTTAAGAAGGGTGGTGGGGGTGGTTGATAGATGGGATGTGTCGGCGGGGATGGAGGAAGGGTTGATGCGGGTCAGGAATACATTCTCAGAGGGGAAGTTTGCGGGGCTGGAGGAATGGCAGAAGAGGTTTGAGGTACAAAGGGGGAGTGAGCTCAGGTAATGGCAGGTGTGGAATTTTGCGCAAAGGGAGCTGCCTTCATTCCCCCATTTACCTGAGTACATGCTGAAATGAAAAGTACACCGGAAAAATGCTGCTCCCAGAGGAGGTGGGGAGAGCAGGATTGAGGATGTAGATGGGTGATTGGGAGAGCAGGGCAAGGCATTAGTGAAAAGGGTCAAGCGGAAGTGGGAGGAGGAGCTGGGGAGGCAAATAGGATGGGGGCTATGATGTAAGATGATGCAGCGAGTGAACTCAACCTCCTCCTGTGCAAGAATGAGCTTGATTGGGTTTAAAGTGGTGCACAGGGTCCACATGATTTGGGCGGGGATGAGGGTTTTTTTTCCGAGGGTAGCAGACGGATGCGAGAAGTGTGGGAGGAGGCTGGATAATACTGTTTACATGTTCTGAGGATGCGAGGGGTTGGAAAGCTATTGGGAGGCGATGTCCAGGACCATATCGAGGATAGTAGCAGTTGAGGTGAAGCCGGATCCTATGGTGGCGATCTTTGGGGTGCCGGAACTGCTGGAGGGGAAGATGGCCGGTGCCGTGGCCTTGGTCTCTCTGATTGCCCTGCGAAGGATTCTTTTGAATTGGAGGTCAATCACACCGCTGGGGGTTGCAGCTTGACTGGGAGATTTATATGAGTTCTTCTGGTTGGAGAAGATCAAATTCTCCTGAAGGCGATTGGAAGAGTGCTTCGAGGTAAGGTGGAAGCTGTTCATGACAATATTTGCGGAGCTGTTCATTAAGGGGAGCAGGGGGAGGGGAGGGAAGCCACTAAAAGGGGAAAAATGTACAAACTGTATACTTTGTTTTAATTGGATGTGGAAGTTGATGTTATTGTGTTTGGAATAAATTATCTTTAAAAAAACTTAACTGAGAGATCTTTTCACCTTGCGGTTCAGTAAGGAATGAAGTTGAGAGGAAGGATTTAATGTTCATCCAAAAGACCGCACCTCCAACAGTGCAGCTCCACACTGCACTGGAGCACCAGCCTTGATTTCGGAATTCAACATGTGGGGCGAGATTCTCCGACCCCCCGCCGGGTCGGAGAATTGCCGGGGGCTGGCGTGAATCCCGCCCCCGCCGGTTTGCCGAATTCTCCGGCACCGGATATTCGGCGGGGGCGGGAATCGTGCCGCACCGGTTGGCGGGGCCCCCCCCGCAATTCTCCGGCCCGGATGGGCCAAAGTCCCGCCGCTAAAATGCCTGTCCCGCCGGCATAGATTAAACCACCTACCTTACCGGCGGGACAAGGCGGCGCGGACGGGCTCCGGATCTGGTCCCGGGGGTGCCCCCACGGTGGCCTGGCCCGCGATCGGGGCCCACCGATCCGCAGGCGGTCCTGTGCCATGGGGGCACTCTTTTCCTTCCACCTTCGCCACGGTCTCCACCATGGCGGAGGCGGAAGAGACTCCCTCCACTGCGCATGCGTGGGAATGCCGTCAGCGGCCGCTGACGCTCCCGCGCATGCGCCGCCCGGAGATGTCATTTCCGCGCCAGCTGGCGGGGCACCAAAGGCCTTTTCCACCAGCTGGCGGGGCGGAAATTCATCTGGCGCGGGCCTAGCCCCTTAAGGTTGGAGCTCGGCCCCCAAAGATGCGGAGCATTCCGCATCTTTGGGGCGGCGCGATGCCCGACGGTTTTGGGCGCCAGTCGGCGGACATCGTGCCGTTTACGGAGAATTTCGCCGGTAAGAGGTAAGAGAGTTACAATCGAGTCACAGCTGATACCAGTCAACTGGCCAATAAGGTTTTCAATCAGATGTGTGCTGGTTTTGGATGGAATTCCAGGGATATCCCAGGAAAGACCTCAAAACCTCCCAGAGTGACAAGACCCAAGCAGGCAGAAACAGCAGCCTTCCTTTCTTGGGATTGGATTTTGTTTATTGTCACGTGTACCGAGGTACAGTGAAAAGTATTTTTCTGCAAGCAGCTCAAACAGATCATTAATTACATGAGAAGAAAATGAAATAAAATGGCAACACAAAGTACACAATGTAACTATATAAACATCGGCATCGGGTGAAGCATACAGTGGTGTAGTGTTAATGAGGTCAGCCCGTAAGAGGGTCGTTAGGAGTCTGATAACAGCAGGGAAGAAGCTGTTTTTGAGTCTGTTTGTGCGTGTTCTCAGACTTTTGTATCTCCTGCCCGATGGAAGAAGTTGGAAGAGTGAGTAAGCCGGGTGGGAGGGATCTTTGATTATGCTGCCCGCTTTCCCCAGGCAGCGGGAGGTGTAGATGGAGTCAATGGATGGGAGGCAGGTTTGTGTGATGGACTGGGCAGTGTTCACGACTCTCTTGAAGTTTCTTGCGGTCTTAGGCCGAGCAGTTGCCATACCAGACTGTGATGCAGCCAGATAGGGTGCTTTCTATGGTGCATCTGTAAAAGTTGGTAAGAGTTAATGTGGACATGCCGAATTTCCTTAGTTTCCTGAGGAAGTATAGGCGCTGTTGTGCTTTCTTGGTGGTAGCGTCGACGTGGACCTGGACAGATTTTTGGAGATGTGTACCCCTAGGAATTTGAAACTGCTAACCATGTTCACCTTGGCCCGTTGATGCTTTATATTATAGAATTTACAGTGCAGAAGGAGGCCATTCGGCCCATCTGGTCTGCACCTGCTCTTGGAAAGAGCACCCTACCCAAGGTCCACAGCTCCACCCTATCCCCATAACCCAGTAACCCCACCCAACCCAACACTAAGGGCAATTTTGGACACTATGGGCAATTTAGTATGTCCAATCCACCTAACCCGCACATCTTTGGACTGTGGGAGGAAACCGGAGCACCCGGAGGAAACCTACGCACACACGGGGAGGATGTGCAGACTCCGCACAGACAGTGACCCAAGTCAGGAATTGAACCTGGGACCCTGGAGCTGTAAAGCAATTGTGCTATCCACAATGCTACCGTGCTGACAGGGGTGTGTACAGTACTTTGCTTCCTGAAGTCAATGACCAGCTCTTTAGTTTTGCTGGCATTGAGGGAGAGGTTGTTGTCGCTGCACCACTCCACTGGATTCTCTCTCCCTCCTGTATTATGACTCATCGTTATTCGAGATCCAGCCCACTATGGTCGTATTGGCAGCAAACTTGTATATGGAGTTGGAACCAAATTTTTCCATGCAGTCGTGTGTGTACAAGGAGTAGAGAAGGGGGCTAAGTACGCAGCCTTGCGGGGTCCCGGTATTGAGGACTATTGTGGAGGAGGTGTTGTTGTTTATTCTTACTGATTGTGGTCTGTGGGTCAGAAAGTCGAGGATCCAATTGCAGAGTGAGGAGCCAAGTCCTAGGTTTTGGAGCTTTGATATGAGCTTGACTGGGATTATGGTGTTCAAGGCTGGGCTGTAGTAAATAAATAAGAGTCTGATGTAGGATGTAGGAGTCCTTGTTGTCGAGATGCTCTAGGGATGAGTGTAGGGCCAGGAAGATGGCGTGTGCTGTGGACCGGTTGCGGCGGTATGCGAATTGCAGTGGATCAAGGCGTTCTGGGAGTATGGAGGTGATGCGCTTCATGACCAACCTCTCAAAGCACTTCATTATGACTGAAGTCAGGGCCATGGACAGTAGTCATTGAGGCACGTTGTCTGGTTCTTCTTTGGCATCTGTATGATGGTGGTCTTCTTGAAGCAGATGGGGACCTCGGAGCGGAGTAGGGACAGGTTAAAGATGTCCGCGAACAGATCTGCCAGCTGGTCCATGCAGGCTCTGAGTGCACGACCAGGGATCCCATCTGGACCCGTTGCCTTCCGAGGGTTCACTTTCAGGAAGGCCGATCTGACTACGGAAGCTGTGATGGTGGGTATGGGTGTGTCATGGGCTGCTGGGGTCTCGACACCGAATCGTTGGTTTCCTGCTCCAACAGAGCATAGAATGCATTGAGTTCATCAGGTAGGGGTGCGCTGTTGCTGGAGATACTGCTCGGCTTCGCTTTGAAGCCTGTTATGTTGTTTAGGCCTTGCCACAACCGCCGAGAGTCTGTAATGCTAGTCTGTGAGTCTAGCTTGGTCTGATATTCTCTCTTGCTACCTCGGATGGCTCTGCGGAGGTTGTACCTGGATTTCTTGTATAGGTCAGGGTCGCCTGACTTGAACGCCTCAGGCCTGTCCTTCAGTAGGGAGTCAATCTCGCGATTGAGCCATGGTTTCCGGTTGGGGAACGTACGTACTGCTTTCTTTGGCACGCAGTCGTCCACACATTTGCTGATGAAGTCTGTGACGGTGGTGGCATACTCATTTAAGTTGGTCGCTGAGTTCTTAAATATGGACCAGTCCACTGGCTCTAAGAGTCACATTGGAGCTCTTCTGTTTCCTCGGACCAGCACTGCACAACTTTCTTTGCTGGATTCTCCCGCTTGAGTTTCTGCTTGTATGCCGGGAGAAGGAGCGCCGTCTTATGGTCTGATTTCCCAAAGTGTGGTCGGGGGATAGAATGGTAGGCGCCCTTGATTTTTGAGTAGCAGTGGTCAAGAGTGTTGTCGCCCCTGGTGGGACAGGAGATGTGCTGGTCGAATTTTGGCAGTACACTTTTGAGGTTGGTCTTGTTGGAGTCCCTGGCCACGATGAACAAGGCCTCCGGGTGTTCTGTTTCACAGGGATTGTGGGACACAGATCAGCCTACTTCAGAAATGGTGCGACCCTGTTCATGTCATGTCTATGTCATTCTGATGTGTTGCTAGTTGGAGCAGAGGGCTGTACTGTTCCTGGATCCACTTAAAGGCGGCCTCATCATTCTCCATCTTTGAAAAGTTTGCTGCTGCAATTTTGACTCACCCACAGCCACTCAGCAACTGCAAACACTGTCTGCACACTATGATAGTGTAACTCAGCAAGTGCCTGCATCAGAAGAAATGTACACAGGTCAATCCTGTGTCACAATCTCCGTGCACACTTCCGTGAACTATCCAATTTTGTCCCCATTTTCTTTCTGTTCCATCTCATTCCAACCAGCCTTTCTCCATCAGCAGGAGCCTCACTCTTCCAACACTCTGTTAAATAAACATCTGGTACCTCTGCCAGCTGTCTTCAGTCCTGCCTCCCACCTGATCTTCTCTCCCTGTATCTAACCTGCCGGTCTGGTTCCACGTTTCAATCACCAGTGGGTCTGAGATCAGGTGTTGGGAGAACAAGCTGTCTCCTCAATATCTCAGCACTGGAGCAGCAGAGAGCGCGAGAGAGTAAGATAAGAATACATGTCACGATGTTGCTGCTTTCTCCAAGGGCAGTGGACCAATTAATCCACTGAGAGGGAGAATATTCATCAAATCCCTACAGGGCAGAAGGAGGCCATTTGGCCCATCAAGTATGCACCAACCTTCCAAAAGAGCATCCTACCTAGGCCCGATTCCCACCCTAAACTTGCAACCCCATAACCCCACCTAACCTGCACATTTTTGGACACTAAGGGACAATTTTGCATGGTCAATCTGCCTAACCCGCACATCTATTGACTGTGGGAGGGAACCAGAGCACCCGGAGGAAAGCAACGCAGACAAGGGGAGAATGTGTAAACTCCACACAGTCACCCAATGCTGGAATTAGACCCAGGTATCTGGCTCTGTGAGGCAGCAGTGCTAACCACTGTGCCACACTGTGACTGTGTTTTATACGAGCCCCAACAAGGCCATGAACCTTGTTTTCTGTCCGAGTGCACGCCCATCATTTACAACAGAGCAAAGTTAGTAAATACAGGACAGACGTGACTGATTGGTCGTTACCTGTCCACCATTTTGTCTTTGAGTTAGTGTCTTGACTGAACCACAGTTGGAGACTTTTAATCACTTTGTTGTCTATATCCAAGACTCAATTTCACTCCATTCCACATTGCCATTATTGTGATTGCATTGTACTTTAAAACCAATTGTAAACAATGGGAAAATTCTCTGCCCTCTGTAGGTATCTCAGGCAGCACAACAGGATAAATAATAGAATTTAATGAAAATTTTGTGATGCTGCTCATAACTTGATTATTTAATTCCAACAGCGCATCCCCCGACTGAATTAATGAGCATTGTTATAAATTTACTCTATTATGTCAACTACTGAGAGTCAAACAGTATGAATGAAATGAGGAAATGTATATGTGCAAATGAAGAATGAGAAACAAAATACAGTGAATAAGATGTATGTGGTGATAAGTGTATTAAACATGCACAGGTTGAGATCATTTGACTCACAAAACAGGAGAATGTTCTGCTCATGTGTACACTGAGTAATCCATAACTACCCACTGTCCTGCACATTCTTCATCAACCTCAAATGTTTCCCTCAGATGATGAACACTAATTTTGTAAATAAATTAATAATTTATTGTCACAAGTAGGCTTACATGAACACTGCAATGAGATTACTGTGAAAAGCCCCTGGTCGCCACATTCCGGCGCCTGTTCGGGTACACAGAGGGAGAATTCAGAATATCCAAATTACCTAACAAGCACAGCTTTCGGGACTTGTGGGAGGAAACCTGAGCGCCCGGAGGAAACCCACGCGACACGGGGAGAACGTGCAGACTCCGCACAGACAGTGACCCAAGCCAGGAATCAAACTGGGACCCTGGCGCTGTGAAGCAAGAGGGCTACCATGCCGCCCAAATTTTATATAATACGTAAGTTCTGTTTTGGATATTATTGTGCCTAGTCAGTACAGAGGCAATTTGATTATATTACTGGACTGGTAACCAACAAGTCTACAGTAATGATCTAAGATCAAGGCCAAATTCCACCAGTGCATCTGGGGGAAAAAAGGGGGAGAAGATGAAACCTTTAAGAACCTGAGGAATTTTGACAGCGTGATTGTGAAGAGGATGTTTCCTCTTATAGAACATGGTGTTACTGTTTAAAAATAGGGGGTTGGATTCTCAGTTTCTGAGACTATGGGCTGGATTCTCCATTTGCGGCAAAATCGTGAAACGTGATTGGGCGGAGAATACCTTCTGATGCCGAAATCGCGGTAGACGGCGTTTTGATGCCAAATCGGGATGCTCCGGCACCCCCAAAATGGCGTAAATGCGGGGTGAGGGGGATAAAGGTGAGCGGGGTGTGGGTTGAGGATGAGAGGTGTGGGCATCCAATATGGCCGCCCACACAGATCGGTGGGAAATTGGCCAACACAGCTCTTCGCTGTGGGTGGTGCAGACTGCTTGTTCCAGGGTGTCGTGAAAGTTATTTTGTTTTTTTTAAATTTGTTTTTATTAAAGATTTTTCAAACAGAATATTTACATAACCAATAACAGAAAAATAAAAGGGAAATATTTAACAAAACTAGGTGGCTGTTATCATTATACAAAAAGATAATGTACATTAAATGAACAGTTCCCCACCTGACCCCCCCCCCCCCCCCCCCCCCCCGGATTGCTGTTGCTGCTGACATTTTAATGCTCTCCTAGAAAGTCAAGGAACGGTTGCCACTGCCGGGAGAACCCCAGCAAGGACCCTCTCAAGGCAAACTTTATTCGCTCCAGGCTGAGAAACCCAGCCATGTCACTAACCCAGGTCTCTTCGAGTCTCTCAACATTAACAAGATCCGTTTCCGGGCTACCAGGGAGGCAAAGGCCAAAACCTCGGCCTCTTTCACTTCCTGCTCTCCTGGATCCTCTGACACCCCAAATATCGCTATTTCTGGACTCGGCCTCACCCGCGTGTCCAAAATCCTGGACATAGCCCTCGCAAAGCCCTGCCAGAATTCTTTAAGCGCCGGGCATGCCCAGAACATATGGACATGGTTCGCTGGACTCCCTGAACATCTCGCACAGCTGTCCTCCACCCCAAAGAACTTGCTCAATCTCGCCGTCGTCATGTGTGCCCGATGTACCACCTTAAACTGAATTAAGCTGAGCCTGGCACATGATGAGGAGGAATTCACCCTGCCCAGAGCATCAGCCCACAGGCCCTCATCTAGATGCTCACCCAGCTCCTCCTCCCACTTGCCTTTCAGTTCCTCCACTGGGGCTTGCTCCGCCTCCTGCAGTTCTTGGTAGATGTCCGACACCTTCCCCTTTCCTACCCAGATGCCAGACACCACCCTGTCCTGTATCCTACAAGGGGTAGCAACGAAAATGTCCCCACCTGGTTCTTTAGAAAGTTGTGGACTTGGATGTATCTGAAGGCGTTTCCAGGGGGCAGGCTGAATTTCTCCTCCAGCGCCTCCAAACTAGGGAAAGTCCCATCTATGAACAGGTCATCCATCCTTCTAATGCCTGTTCTGTGCCAGCTTTGAAACCCCCGTCTATCTTGCCTGGAACAAATCTATGATTGTTCCGTATCGGGGTCCAAACTGAGGCCCCCTCCTCCTTCCTGTGCCTTCTCCACTGACCCCAGACTCTCAGTGCCGCCGTCACCACCGGGCGTGTGGTGTATCGTGTCGGCGAGAATGGCAGCAGTGCCGTTACTAGTGACCCTAGGCTGGTGCCTTTGCATTACGCCGCCTCTCGTCGCTTCTAGCCAGCTCTAGCCGCCCCACACCGACCCCTCCTCCATTACCCATTTCCTAATCATGGCCACATTAGCCACCCAGTAGTAGACACAGAAGTTCGGAAGCGCCAACCCCACCCTCCCAGACTGCACTCCAAAAACAGTCTTTTAACTCGCGGGGTCTTGTTTGCCCACACAAATCCCGTGATAATCCTGTTCACCCGCCTGAAGAAGGATTTGGGGATGAAGATGGGACGGCACTGGAAAATGAACAGGAATCTGGGGAGGACCGTCATTTTCACGGTCTGCACCCTTCCAGCCAAGGAAAGCGGGAGCATGTTCCACCTTTTAAAGTCTCCCTCCATCTGCTCTACAAGCCGAGATAGATTGAGCCTGTGTAGGGCATCCCAGTTCCTAGCCACCAAGAGTACAAACATGCCATGGCATGGCAACAAATCTCACAAATTCACATTTGCTCCACAACAAACAAGCAAACCAGCTTTCAAGAACAATGACATGCAGAATCAATACCACAAACACAGGAAAAAGTCGATGTCAGACAACAAAGATGTAACACAGAACCGCTACCACAAGCACAGAGAGAAAAAAAAGCATAAATCAGATAACAAAGTGATTTGTCCATTCAAATACCTCATTGATGACTTCTTGGTTACTTAAACACAGGAACACTGACAACGGTCATAAAGAAATAACAACATCACCACTTCAGCAACTGAAGAAGAAAGCAACTCGACCGAACAAACTCATAAAGTATGGACTCACAAAACATTTTTTTAAATTAAGATTGGACTCATAAATATTAATTGGCTTTGTATAATCGTCAAGATCATCACAACTTGTACATAACATCATTTGTCTACCTATTTCACGCAAGCAAAAAAAAATCTTAAGAGACTGAATGTATTAACATTTGATGGACTAATTCATTGATTTTATGTCATGCATTTGCAAACAACATCCATTATGTTTGTTCAATTTTCTTTACAACATACAGAAAATATAAACACGAAAAAACGGGGGATGTAGTGATCTCTATATGTGCATGTACACAAGGGGTTAATGTGTCATCAGTAGCACCACATGATCACTAGAGGGCCGGACCAACAGGGGTATAAAAGGCAGCCACATTGGGGCTCTCTCTCTCTTGGGTGCACTGTGATGATAGCAACAGCAGAGTAGTTTAGAGTTACGTATAGTTACCTTAGTTAGATCTTGTTAACCTTATGACTAGTATCAAAGTTAAAGTAGAGAACTCATGTAAATATTGTTGTAGTTACTCAATAAACCTTTTGTTACTACTGGAAGAGTTGGAATCTTCTTCATCGGGATTCAGAATACCTCATCACTAACCAGGGTTGGAGTTGCACATGTTACCTACCACACAGGTAACAAAACACTGCCCTTGGCACTTTGGGTGGGTATTTGGCAGAAAAGGGTGGCACCATGCCACCTGGGACACCTGAGCAGCAGCCGGACCCATCCAGAAGGTCGCCCAGAAGATGGGCACAATTTAGGTTGGCATGGCTGCAGCACATAAAATAGCAATAGGGGCTAGGGCACTAACCTGTTTGCAACAAACACATGTTCACCACGTTACAATCTGCCTCAGTGCTCTGTCAGAAAGGTGTGAGGAATGGGCTTGGCTGGCTGCAGCGGGGTGCTGGGGGAGGGGGAGGTGCTAGGCAGAGGGTCGAGAGGGGGCTTGGGCCATGGACCCCAGTACAGTCAGCACTCACTGCTCCTGTGCCCCATCCCCATCCCACCCCACCCCCACCTCCGCCATCCAGGGGATCGATTGAAACTTGTGAAGGAATGGAAAGCTTACATGCAAAGATCATCCAGCTGCACGGTGCAAAGTCCTGCCATGGAGAGGAGTCAGACATTGTCAAATGGAGTACGAGAGCTCATCGCAGAGTGGATCGTCATCACCCCGCACCCCAAGGACCAGACCCACTGTTGCTGCCATCCAAGGCCCACACCCCATAGTGAGGCAAGGAGAAATCTGGGGGAGGGGGGGGGGGGGGGGGTTTGAAAGGGAGGCGGATGACACAACGGGGGTGTTCTTGGGTGGGAGTGGTCGGCCATGGGGGTGGGGTGCAGTGGGTGGAGGACGGGATGTCCAGCAGTCAGTGAACCTGGAAGCGATTAGAACGTCCCTTGCACGTCGGCCCAGGTGCACATGCTATGCGCCATCCTGTGCCTGCACAGACACCGTGCTCTACCTATCCTGGCCCTCCACTGCACCTTCCTCGTCGGACGAGGCCTGACATTCATCCTCCTCCTCCGGCACTTTGCCCCTCTGCTGCGTGATGTTTTAGAGGACGTGGCAAGCAACCACGATGACCTCCTAGCGCCATATTGGAGGGCCCATCCAGAGCGGTCCAGACACCTGAACCGCATCTTCAGGATGCTGAAGCACCGCTTGAGCACGCCCCAGTCACTGCATTGGCGTTGTTGTAGTGTAGTCGGTCCATGGCCTCCAGAGAGGAGTCATCAGTCTCGACCGCAGCAGATAACCCCTGTTGCCAAGGAGCCAAGCCCTCAACTGGGTTAGCACTGTTGCTTCACAGCGCCAGGGTCCCAGGTTCGATTTCCAGATTGGGTCACTGTCTGTGCAGAGTCTGCACGTTCTCCCCGTGTCTGCGTGAGTTTCCTCCGGGTGCTCCGGTTCCCTCTCACAAGTCCCGAAAGATGTGCAGTTAGGTAATTTGGACATTCTGAATTCTCCCACTGTGAACCCAAACAGGCGCCAGAATGTGGCGACTAGGGGCTTTTCACAGTAACTTCATTGCTGTGTTAATGTAAGCTACTTGTGACTTGTGACAATAAAGATTATTATTATTACCTGGCACCAAGCTCTGTGAGATCCCGGAGAGGTCCCCGCTCAGCGCCTGGAAGGACACCATTGCGTAGAAGTTCAGGGCGACCGTCACCTTGACGGCTACCGGAAGACGGTCCCCCATTCCCCTGCGGTGCCAGCTGCGCCATGATCTGGCAGATATCCCTCTGCTCAGCCAGAGTCTTCGTCGGCATGCCCGGTCCGACAGGCAATGACAGGCACTGCCGGTACACATGAGGCCTTCTTCCCACCTCCTCCTCAGCCTGTTGGGGGGCCGGCTCACCATCCTCCTGGCTACCTCCTAATCCTCTGAAACAGGCCTCACGGTTGCATCATCCTCCTCCTCGAGCAGCTCCAGCTCGTACAGCCATAGTGCATCCCCAGGGCTGCAGCGACTAGGAGGAAGGCCATATTTCTGGTTAAATTCCAATATCCATTGTCTGCAGGGGGTGAAAGGCTGACATGTTAGTATGGTGTGTACCCTCTTGCCCAACCAGGTCCAAGAGTCTACATGGCGGCCCCGGTTTGCACTGTGGATCCAGCCCCCGCAAGTCTCCCTCCCGTACCCCCACTCCCCTCCTCCACACCACTGGCCCCTTCAATGCCCGGCACCATGGGGGCCTCTAGCCCTGGCACCCGTCCCTGCTGCCAGGGGTAATGTCAGCTGGCACTACCCATGTCAGCCGTACGCTCCGCAGACCCAGTCCGGTGCCCCACCCTGTAGGGGTTATTGTGGCAGTGCCCTGGATTGAGGCGTGTGGTGGGGTGGCGGCACCTATACGGTCAGTGGCACTTTGCAGAACTACGGACCACGGTAGGTCGTCAGTGGGGTGCGCAGCAAGATGGCTGTCTTGCAGGCCGCGGCAATGGCGGTTCATACCTGGACACCCCCAGTCCCGTGGGGGACACCCCGGTCGCAGGGCCCATCCCCTGGTCACCCCAACCCCATCCCCCTACCCGGCCCTGGCAGGGCACCCCTCACCCAGCCTGGCCAGAGCCCACGATTGCGCCTCTGCATGTCCTACCTCCTCTCTCTCCCTCATCAACCACGGCACCTGTTCCCGATTTTTAAAAACACAAGTGAACCTCGCCGTTGGGAATTCCCCCCAGTGGAAGCTGAGGATTGCGGAGGCCTCGGAGAATATCGGGTAAGGGCCGCTAATGATATGGGAACAGCGTTTACTGTATGTGCAGACTTGAACACATTGATACCACTGTTGAGGCACCGAAGAATTGTGACTTGGGATGAACCTGGAGCCGGCCACAATTTTGGCATCAGGACCAATTCTGCACCCAATCGCCTTTGCCGATTTCGGCGTCAGCCGACTGAGAATCCGGCCCAGATATTAGTCTGGGAAAAAACACCAAGCAATCCATGTTTTGTGGCTACTTAAGTGCAGAGCACAGAAAGTCTTGTGGTGCAGTGGATCATGTACCAGCCCCTGGGTCAGACTGTTCAAGCCCCACCCCGGGGCTTGATGGGCATAACACAATTAAACAAGTTGAGTATCCAACACACACTAACGACAGACAGCAAGAGTGGGAGAGATTCCTGATGGAAAGAAAATTGGACCCTCCACCACCACTATCCATTATTCCAGTATATATAATATCATGGGAAAGAAAGTGCATGTTTCCACAGCAACCCGGAGTCTGTGTGAATTATAATATGCAACCAACACCAAGCGCATAGTGCATTGCAGATGAGGGAAGAGGCAAGTTATCTACTGCTGATTGTACCTGCAGACACACCTCCATTTGGCTCGCTCTTCCAAGAAACCACCAATCTAGAATCATTGGCTGACAAGTTATCTTTCTTTTTTCATTTGATCTGAGGCAGTTCAGCCTTAACCAGTTACTTTGAATGTTCTTCAGAATGACCGTCCCTGGTGGAGAAGAAACCAGGGCAAAATAGGTCAGAGAGAAATAGCCAGCAATTAAACAGCAGTTTTCGAGCAATCTGTGGATAAAATGCAGAATTGCTGAATTTTTCACCCTCTTTCCGGTAATATTCTGTATTCTATTCTCTGTTGTTCAGTCTATCACCATGACAGTAACATGCCTCCAAAACGTGGTCCATTTCCAATAATGGACAAAGAGACAGTCAATTCAAACTTTACATATAGCAATTCAAAACAAACAAACCTCACAGAAACAAAGGTGAAAAACAACTCCAACAATCAGACGTTTGTTCTAAAATGGATTGGAAAGTTCCATCCTCGTTTGCATCTATGATCACGACATGTTGAATGGTTTGAGAAAGCTCTGTGTTCACAAAATGGGCACTGGGCCTCAAAATCTGTTCTGGGATCTTTCTTGCTTGATGTGAATTAGCAGCCATTTTGAGTCAATGTTATGTTAACAAATGTAAAATAAATCATGTAAATTAGGGTCTTGTTTCTGTTTCAGAGTCTGAATCCCATTTTCAATTTCCCCAGAGCTGAGTTTGTTCATTCTAAATCCCACCCACAAATCCTGGACAGAACCACGTCATAAATGGGAACCGAGTGTTACCCAAAGAAACCTCAGCCACGTTAGGTAAATGCCTGGTTAGTTATTTTAATTTGCTGTTTCTGGCTGTGATAACCACTGCAGCTGTTCTCAAAATTTGCAGCAACTTATTTTTTGGAACTGGGAGAGAATTTCTTCCCAGGGGGCAGATGATTGTGTTCCTCCGTCCGCCAGTGTGACTGGAAGATCAGCAGGACAAAGTGCAGCTAGAAAGAGTGGAGAAAAGAACGAAGGAGAGGAGGTCACAGGAGCTTTGGCCCCATGTGTTCAGAGAACAAGAACATTGTACACCATGTGTGACTGGTGAAGCAGTTAGACAATTATGTCTCCTGCTGCAGCAGCAGGAACTCAGCCCCCACTCACACACTCTATTGCCTGGTACTCTGAACTTAACTGTGGCCTGTGTTTCCACAACATTCCAGGCGACATGAGCAACATTAACAGACGCACTCTTGGCCAAAACAAATAAATTCCTCTTCCCCATGGATTGGAAAAGAAAGAGGTCATGGCTCTGAGCTTTACCAGTCTCGCAGTATCAAAAATGTGGGAAGTGTCATCAGCTGCAGGAATCATAGAATCCTTACAGTGCAGGGATTCTCTGGAAATGACAGTGGGAGGACAGGTTGATCACACAACATGGTGAGAGTTTATTGTCGCTGTTTCCACCCATACAGAATGAAATGAAACACAATATTTTACCCCATCATTCGTACCAGTAACACAGCAAAAAGAGGCCAAGTGGTTAGATTTGCAGATGATATTCAGAAGTTTCATTTCTGTCGGACAACCAGCTTCACGCCTTGTTCTCCCCGCAGTGAAAAGCTATAAAGTCAGAGGGTTGTTCCATTACTCATTTGTTCCAGAACTAATTTGATATATTATAAAGTGTTTTCTTACCTTTTCTGAAATCCCAAAAGACACATTTCCAAATTATTTTATCTAAAATTAAATTGATTTACAAAATAAAGGACTCTCAATCATTTCCTCAGTTTATCAGTTCTCAAAGTTCTCTTTCGCACCAGGGAGGCAACACACCATCCTGGAGTCTTGTTTGCAACCACCAAAATGCCTATCTATTCCCCTTCAATTGAATCCCCAATAACTATCGCAATCCCACACTTTTTACTCCTCCCTCTGCAGCACAACCAACCGTGGTGTAACAAATTTAGTTGTTGCTGCTTCCCCCTGAGAGGTCATTCTCCTCAACAGTATCCAAAATGGTATATATGTTTTGCAGGGAAATGACCAAAGGAGATTCCTGTGCTCCCTGCCTAGCTCTCTTGCCTGGTAGTCAACCATTCCCATCCTGACTCTGGACTCTGAGCCTGCAATGTGACCACCTCTGTATATTTGCTATCCTTGACACTCTCCGCCTCATGGATGCTCCAGAGTGTCCCCAACTGCCGCTCCAGCTCTGAAACTCAGGCTTCCAGGAGCTGCAGCTGGCGACACTCCCTGCACACATGGTAGGCTTGGGAACTAGAAAGGTTCCTGGTCTCCCACACGGAGCAAGAAGAGCAGACCACGGCTAGGAGCTCTTCTGACATGTCCTCTTGAAGTTAAATTTATCCTTTTGATATCAAATATTAACTCGTATTAACTAATGTTAACTTGGGCCCTTCTTCTCTGTTCCTTGTTATTATAGAATATATAAATGTACTCACACAATCAGCTCTTTTGATTTCCTGGTCCTACTTCCAGATTCACTTCTCCTTTATCCTTCAAGCTTTGTTCCCTAACTATTATCTTTTGCAGTTATTCGAGTTTCAGCTATTTATACGGGAGCGGGAGAGAGAGAGGGAGCCGGAGTGCAGCGAGTGCAGCTTGGGATTCAGGTAGGTGTTTAAACTTGCCCCCAGGTTCCAGCGGCCTTCATTTCCGGGAACGGGTGAGGGAGGGAGCCGGAGTGCAGCGAGTGCAGCTTGGGATTCAGGTAGGTGTTTAAACTTGCCCCCAGGTTCCAGCGACCATCATTTCTGGGAGCAGGAGAGAGAGAGGGAGCCGGAGTGCAGCGAGTGCAGCTTGAGATTCAGGTATGTGTTTAAACTTGCTCCCAGGTTCCAGCGGCCTTCATTTCCAGGAGCGGGAGAGAGAGAGGGAGCCGGAGTGCAGCTTGGGAATCAGGTAGGTGCTTAAGTGTTTGATTTTTACCTCTATTTAAGTTGGGCAGTTGCTAAACCCGAGACACTGCACTTCTAGTGGCTCCCACCCTTCCACCGCCTCTAGCCTAATGGGGTGAGTGAATATCAGGTAAGCTCTTTCTTTTCTTTTTCTATTATCCGCTAGTTATAGCTTCAGATTTTCAGAGGGAGCAGTGGCCAGGGGTCTGTCGGGAAGTTAAGTAGCTGGGAGAAATTTAACTCTTCGTGGGTTGGCAAGTATTGTGATTGGTAAGTAAAATCATTATTCCTTTCACTTATTCATTATTTGATATTATATTTGTAATCAGTTAAGGTAAAGTGTAAAAATGGCAGGAGATCCCAGACCCATGTTATGCTCCTCGTGCTCAATGTGGGAGTTCAGGGACGCGGCCGATGCCCCTGACTCCTTCATGTGCAGGAAGTGTGTCCAGCTGCAGCTCCTGTTAGACCGCATGACGGCTCTGGAGCTGCGGATGGACTCACTTTGGAGCAGCCGTGATGCTGAGGAGGTTGTGGATAGCACGTTCAGTGAGTTGGTCACACCGCAGATTAAGATTGGTGAGGGAGACAGGGAATGGGTGACCAAAAGGCAGAGAAAGAGCAGGAAGGCAGTGCAGGTGTCCCCTGCGGTCATCTCCCTCCAAAACAGGTATACCATTTTGGATACTGTTGGGGGAGATGACTCACCAGGGGAAGGCAATAGTAGCCAGGCTCATGGCACCGTGACTGGCTCTGCTGCACAGAAGTGCGGGAAAAAGACTGGCAGGGCTATAGTCATAGGGCATTCAATCGTAAGGGGAGTAAACAGGCATTTCTGTGGTCGAAAACGATACTCCCGAATGGTATGTTGCCTCCAGGTACACAGATCAAGGATGTCTCAGATCGGCTGCAGGACATACTGAAGGGGGAGGGGGAACAGCCAGTTGTTATGGAGCATATAGGCACCAACGATATAGGTAAAAATCGAGATGAGGTCCTACAATCAGAATTTCGGGAGTTAGGAGATAAGTTAAAAAGTAGGACCTCAAAGGTAGTAATCTCAGGATTGCTACCAGTGCCACGAGACAGTCAGAGTAGAAATTCAAGAATAGTCAGAATGAATACGTGGCTTGAGAGATGGTCCAGGAGGGAGGGGGGTTCAGATTTCTGGGGCATTGGAACCGGTTCTGGGGGCGGTGGGACCATTACAAATCGGATGGTCTACACCTGGGCAGGACTTGTTGCTAACTTTTCCCATTGGTTCAATTGCTCTGTTTTATTACCTTTGCTCTCAAGCCGCCAGGTATCTTTATGATACCGCCACGAGGTTTAAGTCCAAGTAATGATCAATAACCCAATACACCGATTAGTAAGATTTAAATCAAAGCACATTTATTATACACAGTAATCGCTACTCATGCACAAATTCTACGTCTAAGCTACTTCTACAACTAACAGGCCTATACTTAACTTCGGACTGGCCCACCAGGTCAGGGGAACAAATGGCCTTTCGTTCGGGTTATGAGTCTGCGGGATTCGAAGTTGGTACGGATTGGTAGCTAGGAACGCCTATCTCGTAGAAAGCTTTGAATTAAGACTTACTTCTTTCGGTGGTCACTGCACCGGTCACGGTCACGGTTGGTTCGCGTTGCTGGGTGACCCGGGCAGAACGAAGAAGTGAAGAGAGCGATTTGAACTTGGGGCTTAACTCTTATAGTCCCCAGGGGCTTCCCGCCTTTCGGGGTGGACCCTGTACCTGGTCCCAAGTGATTGGACTTTGCCCCAATCGCTTGGTTCGATTTCTCCAATACTGGAGCGGTTTCCTGATCGATGGGCGGTCTTGAGGTGTTCGTTCACCTCCTTTCTGTTGGCTCCTGCTGACGCCGGGGAGTCTGGCTTAGATTTGAGTGTCCCAAATGTTGCTATTGTCCCTGGGGATTGCTCATTAGTATGTAGATGGCTGCTACATTATTATGCTGATGGTCGCTGGTATCGATGTTGCCTGGCCTTTTGCAGAGTTAAATACACAGCAAACTCGCACCTGCTGGTTTCTGTCTATGTTGGCTGATTTTCCCATCAGCCTTTGCCGTTCACCATTTTAAATCGGGAGTTGGCCAATTTAGGTGGCTACAGTCCCTCCTTGTCACCATAACGCGAAGCGTGAAGGATCACATAACTATGTTGCTTTCCATTCCCTGACCCAGTGAGCACTTCTTTTATGGCCTCTACCCGGCCATAACTATTCAAAAAAAATTTTACCCGCCAATTCTAAGGGGTGCTATGTCAAACAGGGACATGCATTACAAAACAAGAAAATGGGAACCTCTAACTATCCTTAATACACTACTCTCACTTCAACATTTCATCACTCTAACTTCCTCAACCATACAAACAAAACCATAGCAGTTTATACACATTTTCTGGCTTGGCAGTCAAGCTCAGGATCGAACAATTGCTCATGAACATTTCTTTATTTACAACAAAAACGCAAATGAATGCTCTTTATTATAGATCGTGGGGGTCGGGGGTCTGGTCGTATCCGAAAATAGGGGATCTGATCCTATATATCTCCATTTTCTCAGACTCATAGCAGAGTATCGCCAATACCAATAAGGATTCTATTATGTCGGACAGGGAGTACCAGGTTATAAACCTGTCACACCAAGATGGTGTGGTGTCGCTTGTGACTGGGCTCTGGGTACTTGGGGAAGTGAATCATTAACGGCTGGGGGGGCTTGAGGTCATGGGGTTCGCGTGCGCACGCAACCAAATGTCCATTGTAACGATGAACCATGCGAAGGATGTCCTCATGGTTCTTCTTCTTTCACTTCTCTTCTCTTCTCTTCTCCGGTCCTGGAGCTTCTGGAGTTCTGTGGAATCAAGCATAGTGTCTGTTACTATCTTGGTTTAATATCTCGTATGATAGCCTGTCTGTCCTTTAGTGCCAATTACTCCCTTTATAATTGGTCACTCTGTGTGACTCCCTCATTTTTTTTCTCCAAAAACCGAATTTTAGGACAAGAGGCACTTTCAAATAATGAACCAGTGCGAGCCGTCTCGCAGACTGTGCGATTTACCATCCAAATGTTTCAGGATGTAAATAGCATATGGTTGGCAACCTAAGGGTTACCTGAACAAAACAAAACTTTTTGAACTGAAGCTTTCCAAAATGAGGTGCGTATGGTCCGCGACGGGAAAGAGTTGGATGGAGTCCCCGGGTAGGACGGCGACCAATGCCGTGTCTCCCCTACCCGAGCGTAGCTGACCAGAAGGGGGGTTACCATGCAGGGTGGGTCCCAAGCCGTTTCTCCACTGCCTGAGCAACCGACAAGAACGGGCAAGAAATGTAGTCATCGTGGGGGGCTGCCGTCTTGGTTCCTTCCTTCGAACCAGAAGGGCAGTTCCGAACGGGGGTCTGGTATCTGTCGACAGACGAGTTCCGCTGAACTGGCGTCTGGGACCTTAACAAGTCTCTGCAGACGAACTAGTTCCTCTGAACTAGCGTCTGGCCAATAGCAAGTCTCTGTGGGCAAGTCCTCAGAGGATTTGGCCGAAAAGGCGTGGGGCCGGGAACAAATTTCGGTCTAACATACAACATTTAACAAAACACTACAAACAACATAAAACATGCTGCAGGTTCCATCAGAAAGCACACCGTTTCTCCCAAGCGGTTCCTTTTAAAACATCATCTGGACACCTGTTATCAGTTGCGAACAGGATCGCAAAGGGGTTCTCGTTTTGGGAGTCAGACTCAAGGTCGTCATCTTCTCCTGGATGCCAAACTCTTCAGTGTATCAGGGCTGATAGGGCTGCTTGGTATGATTTCGGATCGCTCTTGTCATTCCGGACGAGTCTGTACGAATTATCTCTGTGCCAATAGGTGGTGTCTAGTTGTGTGGAGATGGAATCGGAGTCGTCATTGTAGGTCGGTGGTCGGTGGTGGGGTTTGTTCAGGAAAGTGATCGTGAAGGGATCACTCGAATCGTGGTTAGATTCGCTGGGTGTGGGTCCTGTTAAATAGGGATAGTAGGGAGGCGCACTATGGCTATCGTCCGAGTCACAGTCGCTGTCTCTGCTGCTGCAGTCTGTGGGCGTTCCGGTTGGAGTGTATATTTCGGGGGTGGAGTCGAGGTTGAGTCCGTGGCTGGGCTGGACGTGTTGGGGGATGGTAGGGTTACGTTGGCTGTGGGCGGGGTGTGGTGTGCTGCGTCGAGCATGACGTGGTGTGAGTGGTTAGACTGTGTTCCATATGCCTTCAGCTGGTTGATATGGAACCACGCAGTCTTTCCATTGGGTTACTTTATCTTGTAGACGAAAGGGTTTACTTTGCCCGCAATGGAGTACGGACCCGAGTACTTTGGTGACCAGGAATGTGCTGGGGTTGTAAACGGAGAGCATGACTTGCTGACCTACACTATACTCAGTCGCATGCACTGTCTTGACAAAACAAGCCTTCCTCTGTTTCTTCCTTGTGCCCAATTTCACTGCGGCTGCTAGCTGAGCCGTTTTAACATTATCCACTAATTGCTCTACTGCTTTCTCGTGTGTGAGGACCGTCACTTCGGGGCTGGTCAAGACTAAACCTAATAAAAATTCTGTGCCTTTCATGGGGCGTCCGGTCATGAGGGTGTGTGGGGTGTAACCTGTAGAAGTTGAAACTGTATTTCGCAAAAACATCAGCGCAAAAGGGAGGACTGAGTCCCAAGTGGTGTTGTTTTGCTGGACAATTTTTCTGAGGGTGGATTTTAGGGTCCGATTCATGCACTCCACGATACCACTCGACTGTGGGTGGTATGCTATGTGGAATTTTTGGGTAATGCCAAATATCGTGAGGACGTTCTTCATGACACGTCCCGTAAAATGGGAACCTTGGTCGGCTTCAATGCTACGGGGGAGTCCCCATCTTGTAAAGATGTGGTGGGTCAAAATCTTGGCTGTGGTCTTTGCCGTGTTCGTTCTGGCTGGGAATGCTTCCATCCATTTTGTAAACGTGTCTATCACCACGAGTACATATTTATAACCATTCCTGCACGGGGGCAATGGTCCTATAAAATCAATCTGGAGGTTAGTCCAGGGGCCATTAACGGGTCGGGTGTGACTGAGTTGAGCCTTTTTGGCATATCTGTTCGGATTATTCTGGGCACAGTTAAGACAATTCTCGATGTAGTGATTAACATCGTCCTTTAAATTCGGCCACCAACAAAGCTGCTTGAGGTGGGCTGTAGTGGAATCGATTCCCTGATGTCCATGACCGTCATGGAATAAACAAATCAGTTGATTCCGGTCCTGTTCAGGAACCACATAAAGGGTGTCTTTTAACACCGCACCGTTATGTGTGGTCAGTGCATTTTTGAACCTCTCGTAGGGTGCTGGATAGTTTCCTTTTAAAATCTCCCTGAGATTGCTGTCCTGCTTCTGGGCCTCCACTAGATCCTCGATCTTAGTCTGCGAGACCTGAACTGCATTCACTGGTGCGCTTTCGGGGGGTGTCCAAAAATATCCATGCCTGGAACCTGCTTTAGCCAGTGCGTCGGCTTTTACATTTCCGGGGGGGAGGAACAACGGTGACTACGAACTCTGACTATCCCAAATGTCCTGTTCTGTGCTCTCTCTAAGATGTGACGGAGTAATGGGGCTGAGGGAAGCGGTTTTCCGTCTGCTGAAACAAATCCTCTTGCTTCCCACTGGGGCAGGAATTCCGTCAGGCTGTTGCAGACATAGAGGCTGTCCGAGTATATGTCTGCTGGGCTGGGGAAGGAATCTGGGTGTTCCACTATATATGCGATGGCCGCAAGCTCTGCTGCCTGCGCGCCTAAGTGGCCTGGAAGTTTTATTGCTATCTCTTCTAGGGCGCGCCCCTGCACGTCCTCGACATAAATACCGCAACCTGTTATGTGCTTCCCATCCAATACTGTGGAAGATCCATCCACATAGATCTTTATGGGCTCGCACGTGTCTGTGTGCTGGGGGCTCTGGGTTGAACGACCTATCTTTCTAGGGGGTGTTTTCGCAATAAATGGGCCTGTGTTGTGGTGTGGAGTGATAATTTCACATTCATGGGGGTTCCGGGGTACTGTAGGTTGTCGACTAAAAAAGTGTGGGTCTTTGTCCGTTTAACAGTGATGTCCCGTCCCTGCAAGAGAAGGGTCCATCTAGCTGCTCTGATCTGGCTTACTGTACCGTCCTTGAGTCGTCCGTCCAGTAAAAGTTGGGTGGGGGTGTGTTCGGTGAGAATTGTGATGGGGTTCAGTCCGGTAATGTACGAAAAATACTGAACTGCCCAAAATACTGCCCTCTCACAGGCTGAAAATCCCTGCTCCACAGCATCTAAAAGTCTGGAGGCGTAAGCCACGGGCCTTAACTGTTCGTGCCGTTCCTGGAGGAGAACGGCCGAAAGGGTGCGGTCTGTGGTCGCTACCTCTATAGCTTAAGGGGAAAGCGGGTCTGGAACTTGTAGTGCGGGGGCTGCTATGAGTGCCTGTTTTAAAGAGTCCACAGCATCCGTATGCTGTGGAAGCCATTCCCAGGGGGCTCTTTTCTTTAGGAGGTCTGAGAGGGGTGCTGCCTTGCTGGCGAAACCGTCAATGTGGTTTCGGCAACAGCCAACTAGTCCTAAAAACGACTGGAGGGCTGAAACGTTCTGGGGAAGGGGCAATTTAGCAATCGAGTCAATCCTTTTATGCTCGATCTCGCGTTTACCATGTGTGATAATTGTTCCGAAATATATCACCTTATCTTCCAAAATCTGGGCCTTTTTGGGGTTAACTTTACAACCAATTGAGTGTAAGAGTTCCAGGAGTTCGGACAGAAGCTCAATGTGCTCTTCCTTGGTGTCTGTCTGCAGTAGTAGGTCGTCTACGTACTGGACGAGACATTCGGGGCGAGAGAATTTGGCTAGTCCATTTGCTAGCTGTCGGTGGAAAATGGAGGGGGAGTTGTGGAATCCTTGTGGTAGGCATGTCCACGTGTACTGCTGATTTTTAAAAGTGAAGGCAAATTTGTACTGGCACGCCTTTGCCAATGGAATGGACCAGAATCCATTACTGACATCCAAAACCATAAAGAATCAGGAATTGAGTCCCTGTTTGAGCATGGTCTCGGGACTTGTTGCGACTGTGGGAGCTGCTGCATGGGTGATTTTGTTGAGTTCCTGGTAATCGATGATCAGTCGCCATGATCCATCGGGCTTTCTCACTGGCCAAATCGGGCATTATTAGTGGAGGCTACTGATCTAAGTACGCCCTGCTCTAATAAGCTTTCGATTACTTTTGCGATTTCTGCCTCTGCCTCTTGGGGAAATCCATATTGTTTTTGGGGTCTAGGGTCAGGTCCTGTTATTTGTATGGAGACAGTCATCCATCCACAGTCGTGCTTGTGGGTCGTGAATGCTGCCCTGTTCTTTTGCAGAACTGCCCTAACCCGCTTGTCCGTACTAAGCGTGGTCGGGTTGAACCAAAATTCGCCTACTGCGCTAATTTTGTTCGCGTATTCACCTATGTTGAGCGTTGCGGGGGCTCTTGCAGACTTCGCCATTTTCCAGACACACTGGTTGACTGGATCAAATGAAAGATTGTGGGAATTCATAAAATCGATTCCCAGAATGTGTTCTGCTGTGTGGGGCAGGTCAACTAAGACTACGGGGTGCTTGGTGGTGATGTTGCCGATTTGAATGGGTGCAGGGGCTGTGATGTGTCCCTGCTGTGAGTGGCCTGTAAAGCCGCTGAGGGTTATAATGGCTGTAGTGGGCCACGTGTCCTTTTGGAACATGCTGGAGGAATCTATTGTGGTGCGGGACCCTCCTGTGTCCCAAAGAAATTCGATGGGCTGTCCCCGAATTTTCGCTGCAACTACCGGTCGTCGGGACCTATCCCAAAGGGTATCGCAGACCCAACTGGGGGAGCCCGAACACCATCAGTCCATTCCGGTCAGGTCCGTCTGATCTGAACGGGCGCTAACACTATGAATGGGCTCTGTCTTCTTCTTACTCAGAGTGCCCGTCTGCTGGGCTCTCTGTGACTTTCGTGGGGCATTGCACTCTCTTGCAAAGTGTCCCAACTGTCCACAGTTGTAACACTCCTGTGACTTGGGTGGGGGGCTGTTCTTTCCTTCATTTACCCATGCGGGGTTCTGGTGTGTTTTAACTGCCTGTATATCTGCATCGGCCTGCTTTTCCTCGGGAATTTTAACTGCGGGTTTGTTTTGTACAGATTGCCCCCAGGTGCAGGACAATCTTTTCACTACCCATTTTTCATTATGAGCCTCCTCTGAGGGATCATAATTCGCGCAAGCTTTCTGTCCTGTTTCTGTGGCATGGGAGATAAGGGTGCAGGTCCATTTGGCCATGTTGTCTGGGGACAAATGGGCGCGGTCTAAGTCTCCAAAGACTGCTGCAAAGTGGATCCACAGGTGTCCAGCAAACGCTGTGGGGTGCTCGGCTTTCTTTTGCCTGCATTTGTTGAGGTCATCTACGGGGTCACCCCGGTTATACCCGATCGCATCCAGGATCGCGGTATGCATTCCTGCAAGGGTGCCTCCTCCTACATTCTGTGGGTCAGGAAGGGTTGCTGCGACTGAAGGATCTAAACTTAAAGCTGTGAGCTTTACATGCTCTCGCTCATCCAGGCCGTACATGGTCGCCTGCTGCTTTACTCTGGCAAAGAAATGGTGGGGGTCTGAGGTGGGGAGGAACGGTGTGATCTTATCGCACGCGTCCCGTAATTGGGTCACTGTTAAGGGGGTGGAGTATAGAAATTCTGCATCGTCCGATGTAGCTGTGCGGTGGGTGGTGACTGGGTTCATTGGAGCCTGAACTATCTGCTCTGTGGGGGGTTAGGGCGCTTTCCTCTTCTGTGGTTTTCCCAGCGCACATGTTCCCTGAACATATCTCTGCGCTGTCTGGTTTAATTCTTCCCAATCAGGGCCGTCTTCCAATCTAATTTTGCTCCAAAGGTTTCCTGGAAGCCTTTCTGAACTGAAAGCAGCGATTGCAGCTCTGCAATCTGCTTCCAGCACTTTGCGTGGTCTAGCGAGCTTTGTCTTTGCTCTGTGGTGGCAGCATGGAGTGCTCTTAACGCTGCCTTCAGGTCACCACACTGCCTCTCCAATGCTTCTACCTGCTTCTCTGTTTCTTCACGTACCAGGACTGCACGTTGCGTGTCCTGATAGGCCTTTTCATATTGGGACTGGAAGCTGCTTAAGTGCGCCAGACAAGACTGGTGAGCCCTTTTGGCATCCTCCACCTCTTTCCGTCTTTTGCTGCCAACTTCCTCCTTAACTCTAAGTTCTCTCTTTCTACCTCGCTTACATCAACCTTACTCATTCGATGTATGCCTTCTACTTCTTTCCAGAGCGTCCTAACGACCTCCTCTGTGCCTCGCAATTGTGCCAAGCAGGACACGATTGCCAACGGCTTGCGAGCTTTCCCTAAGCTCTTCTTGTGGATCTTGTGGATGTCCTATACTCCCGGGGCCTGATTCCTCGTTGTCACAGAATTCACTTCAAAGGGGCCATCCTTTCCCTTTGAAATATTTCCTGATCTCTTCCTCCCAAATGGGACATTGTCCCACTCTACTGCTGCTGGTCGCTGCGACCGCAAATTCCTCGGGGTTCGTGAGGCGTTGCATTGCCTGCATTGCCAACTTTGCTATCCGAATGCTGCTTTTCAAATTTGGGACAGGGGTATTAAGGCAGTGCTGTAAATATGGGTACGGCTTTCGCTACTTTCCAATATACAAACTCCCAACAGTTTTGTCGCAACAATAAGTCTATCAGTTTTACCTTATCGGCCTGTTAGTTACGCATGCATACACACACTTCCGAATTATGAGTATTGATCAAAACTGCTTGAACACTTGTGATTTTCTGTTTCCAATTGGATCTCTAATTCAAATTCTGGGTTCTGGCGGAGTGGTTATGCCACTTCTAGATCGGGTCCCGTCAGATGTCGCCAAGTAATGTTGCTAACTTTTCCCGTTGGTTCAATTGCTCTGTTTTATTACCTTTGCTCTCGAGTCGCCAGGTATCTTTATGATACCGCCACGAGGTTCAAGTCCAAGTAATGATCAATAACCCAATACACCGATTAGTAAGATTTAAATCAAAGCACATTTATATTATATCGCTACTCATGCACAAGTTCTACGTCTAAGCTACTTCTACAACTAACAGACCTATACCTAACTTCGGACTGGCCCACCAGGTCAGGGGAACAAATGGCCTTTCGTTCGGGTTCTGAGTCTGCGGGATTCGAAGTTGGTACGGATTGGTAGCCAGGAGCGCGTATCTCGTAGTGAGCGTTGAATTAAGACTTACTTCTTTCGGTGGTCACTGCACCGGTCACGGTCATGGTTGGTTCGTGTTGCTGGACGAAGAGGTGAAGAAAGCGATTTGAACTTGGGGCTTAACTCTTATAGTCCCCAGGGGCTTCCCGCCTTTCGGGGCGGACCCTGTACCTGGTCCCAAGTGATTGTACTTTGTCCCAATCGCTTGGTTCGATTTCTCCAATACTGGAGCGGTTCCCTGATCGATGGGCAGTCTTGAGGTGTTCGCTCACCTCCTTCGTGTTGGCTCCTGATGGCGCCGGGGAGTCTGGCTTAGTTTTGTGTGTCCCAAATGTTGCTATTGTCCCCGGGGATTGCTCATTCGTATGTAGATGGCTGTTACATTATTATGCTGATGGTCGCTGGTATCGATGTTGCCTGGCCTTTTGCAGAGTTAAATACACAGCAAACTGGCATCTGCTGGTTTCTGTCTATGTTGGCTGATTTTCCCATCAGCCTTTGCCGTTCGCCATTTTAAATCAAGAGTTGGCCAATTTAAGTGGCTACAGACTGGAACCAATGTCCGAGGGGGTGCTTTTGCAAACACTGTTGGGGAGGTTTTAAACTAATGTGGCAGGGGGATGGGAACCAGGTTAGGAAGTTCGAGATCAGTAAAGAGGCAGCAACTAAAGCCAGTAAGGTACAAGATAATAAACTCAATGTGACTAAGGGGAAGAGTAGACAGGGAAGAGATGATGAAAGCAAAGGGACAGGTGGTCTGAGGTGCATTTGTTTTAATGCAAGAAGTGTAGCAGGTAAGGCAGATGATCTTAGGGCTTGGATTAGTACCTGGGAATATGATGTTATTGGTATTACGGAGACTTGGTTGAGGGAAGGGCAAGACTGACAACTAAATATCCCAGGGTATAGATGCTTCAGGAGGAATAGAGAGGGAGGTAAAAGGGGTGGAGGAGTTGCATTATTGGTCAGAGATGATATCACAGCTGTGATTAAGGAAGGATGACGGGTGGAATTGTGAGACTAGCTAAGATGAAAAAGGAAGCATACATAAGATCTAGGCAACTTAAAACTGATGAAGCTTTGGAGGAATATCGGGAAAGATGGGATCTATCCCAGGTTACTGAGGGAAGCGAGAGACAAAATAGCTGGGCCTTAACAGATATCTTTGCAGCATCCTTGAGCACGGGTGAGGTCCCGGAGGACTGGAGCATTGCTAATGTTGTCCCACTGTTAAGGAAGGGTAGCAGGGATAATCCAGGGTATTATAGACCTGTGAGCTTGACGTCAGTGGTAGGCAAACTGTTAGAGAAGATACTGAGGGATAGGATATATTCACATTTGGAAGAAAATAGAAAATCAGTGATCGGCAGCATGGCTTTGTGCAGGGAAGGTCATGTCTTACAAACCTAATAGAATTCTTTGAGGAAGTGACTAAGTTAATTGACGAGGGATGGGCTGTAGATGTCATATACATGGACTTCAGTAAGGCATTTGATAAAGTTTCCCATGGCAGGTTGATGGAAAAAGTGAAGACATATGGGATTCAGGGTGTACTAGCTAGATGGATAAAGAACTCGCTGGGCAACAGGAGACAGAGAGTAGTGGTGGAAGGGAGTGTCTCAAACTGGAGAAAGGTGACTAGTGGTGTTCCACAGGGATCCGTGCTCGGACCACTGTTGTTTGTGATATACATAAATGATCTGGACGAAGGTATAGGTGGTCTGATTGGCAAGTTTGCAGATGATACTAAGATTGGTGGAGTTGCAGATAGCGAGGAGGACTGTCAGAGAATACAGCAAAATATAGATAGATTGGAGAGCTGGGCAGAGAAATGACAGATGGAGTTCAATCCAGGCAAATGCGAGGTGATGCATTTTGGAAGATCTAATTCAAAAGCGGACTATACAGTCAATCAAGAGTCCTGGGGAAAATTGATATACTGAGAGATCTGGTCCATTGTATCCTGAATGTGGCAACGCAGGTCGATAGAGTGGTCAAGAAGGCATACAGCATGCTTGCCTTCATCGGACGGGGTATTGAGTACAAGAGTCGGCAGGTCATGTTACAGTTGTATAGGACTTTGGTTAGGCCACATTTGGAATACTGCATGCAGTTCTGGTCGCCATATTACCAGAAGGATGTGAATGCTTTAGAGAGGGTGCAGAGGAGGTTCACCAGGATGTTGCCTGGTATGGAGGGTGCTAGCTTTGAAGAAAGGTTGAGTAGATTAGGATTGTTTTCGTTGGAAAGATGGAGGTTGAGGTCTACAAAATTATGAGAGGTATGGACAGGGTGGACAGCAGCAAACTTTTTCCAAGACTGGGGGTGTCAATTACAAGGGGTCACGATTTCCAGGTGAGAGGGGGAAAATTTAAGGGAGATGTGCGTGGAAAGTTTTTTCTGCAGAGGGTGGTGCGTGCCTGGAATGCTTTGCCAGCGGAGGTGGTAGAGGCAGGCGCGATAGCATCATTTAAGATGCATCTAGACAGATATATGAACGGGCGGGGAAAGAGGGAAGTAGATCCTTGGAAAATAGGTGACAGGTTGAGATAAAGGATCTAGATCGGTGCAGGCTGGGAGGGCCAAAGGGCCTGTTCCTGTGCTGTATATTTCTTTGTTCTTTGTTCTATACACAGTCCCTAATATCAGTTACTCACCAACCAATCAGCGTACCGCTTTCCTGTGATGATTTTTTTTTCTTCAAACCAGCGGGCTGCTCCAACAATTACTGAGCCTCGAGAAAGCCCTGCGCCTCGTGCTGACATTATTCTCTCTGCAGTACAAAGTGTCCCTCGCAGGTCCAGTGCTCCCTGCTCCTGAAGGGAAGTGCAGGCTCCCGAGCCTCGCGCTGACTTTATTCTCTCCCCAGTGCAAGGTGTCCCTCGTAGGGTGAGTGCTCTCTGCTCCTGAAGGGAAGTGCAGGCCCCGAGCCCCACGTTGACTTTATTCTCTCCCCAGTACAAGGTGTCCCTCGCAGGTCCATTGCTGTCTACTCCTGAAGGTAAGTCGACTGTCGTGAATCCTGCAGAGCCCTCTCCCCGGATCTATCGGCCACGTCCCGTCTGATTCCGGCAGCATGCTGCTGGTAAATCATGTCCTGAGAGAGCACCATGGTTCAACTCCCCACCTATACAAGACAGAGGCAGAAGAGGTTTGTACGGATGCCTGAGTAGGAAACAACATGACAAAAAGGCTGACTGAGACTTCTCTTCACTATTCGGTGCACAAACCTATCAAGACTTACACCTTGTGAAACAAATCTACTGCACAGATAAAACTCTTCCACCTGTGCAGGAAGATATTGAAAGCATCCTAACTAAGTTTCCTCAGGTATTTGAAGGTATGGCTACTCTTCCTTTCCAATACAAAATTCAACTAAAATCGAATGCTAAACCAGTGGTACACCCTCCAAGAAGAGTTCCTGCTCTGGCACGTGACCATTTCAAGCAAGAACTGGAACCATGCAGCACCTGTGAATTATTTCCAAGATCACAGACCTACTGGGTAAGCTCGATGGTGTGCATTAACAAGCCCAATGGTGACCTCAGGTTTTGTATTGATCCAAAGGATCTGAATATGAATATCAGACGTGAACACTATCCAATACCGAAACACGAGGAAATAATTCGTGAAATGGCCAATGCCACGATATTCTCCTTACGAGGTGCTTCCGGAGTTTTTTGGCAAATGCAACCGGATGACACAAGCAAAAATTGTACATTCAACACACCGCTCGGTCGTTACTGCTTTAACAGAATGCTATTTGGCATAATCTTAGCGTCTGAGATATTCCAGCGTGCCATGGAACAGATGACAGAAGGCATGGATGGAGTTCGTGTATATGTGGATGACATGATAATATGGTCATCTGCTCATTAAGAACACAATGCAAGACTCCTGCAGATGTTACAGAAAATACACAAATACGGATTGAAGCTCAATTGGGCCAAGTGCAACTCTGGTATCTCAACGTTAAAATTTCTGGGTGACCAAATCTCGGAACATGGTGTGCAACCAGATAATGATAAGATTGCTGCCATCCAGAAGATTCCCATCCCAGAAGATAAAAAAGCAGTTCTGAGAGTCCTTGGTGTAGTGAATTTCTTAGGAAAATTCATCCCCAACCTTGCTTCAGGAACAATTGCCTTGCGTAACCTCATTAAGAAGAACACATTCTTATCAAGGACTGCAGGGCACACAAAAGAGTGGTCAGATCTCAAGTCAGCGTTGTCTACTGCACCTGTCCTTTCCTTCTTTGACCCTGGGCGAGAAACTAAGATTTCTACAGATGCGAGTCAAAATGAGATTGGGGCAGTCCTCCTTCAAAAGAATGATGATGCTTCTTGGAGACCCATTGCATATGTATCCAGATCTATGACTACCACAGGGCAATGGTACGCTCAGATCGAGAAAGAGTGTTTAGGCTTGCTTACGGGAATACAGAAATTCCATGACTACGTCCATGGACTTCCGATGTTCACGGTTGAAACAGATCACCAATCATTAGTGCATATAATACAGAAAGGTTTGAATGATATGACTCCAAGACTGCAAAGAACAACCATGAAACTAAGAAGTCACGACTTTCAACTGGCCTACACTCCAAGAAAAGATCTTATTGCCGACGCATTATCTCGTGCTACAGAAACAGATGAACAACAACCTGAGATAGTCCAACTAATAGAAGCTCAAGTGCAACTTCTAGCTGAAACTCTTCCTGTTCCTGATGAAAAACTCAAGTTCATCAGAGCGGAGACTGAAAAAGTTGCAATGTGACGAGTAATCAGCCATATGAAAAATAGTTGGCCGAAAGGACACTGTTTGAATTTCAGAAACATTCAATCTGATCTCACTGTTATCAATGGATTTCTACTTCATCTCTATCATCTTGTTATTCCTACAACACTAGGTACATGATCCTCCAGAAGGTTCATGAAGGTTATTTAGGAATAGAGAAGTGTAAACGCCGAGCGAGACAGGCAGTATATTGGCTTGGAATAAATACTGACATCGCCAATTTTGTGCGAGAATGTGAGACTGCCAGCGAAATCAATCGACACAGAGTAAAGAGATACTCACAACTCACGATCTCGAGAAGACTCTCTGGTCGAAAGTTGGTATTGATTTTTTTCATTCTCATGGTCATGATTATTGTCGTGTTGTGTGTTCCGATGCACAAATGATCCAACACGGCTGTAGATGGTACAACTCTGTTTTATTGACTTAACAATGGTAACAACTAACTGTTGGCTTGGGTACGTGCTTCACCAGCTAACCTGTGGACCCAGCCCTATCCCTATCTTAGTGAGGCACTCAGCACATGGTCTATGTCTGAGTGGCATGCTGTGAGCTCTGTGCTCTGAGCTATCTCCTGGTAGAATGAGCAGGAACTGTGGTGTTCCCTGTTTTATAGTGCGTGTGATCTCACTGGTGATTGGCTGCGATGTTATGTGTGTGCTGGTTGGTCCAACTGCCTGTCCATCAGTGTGTGTGTGATTGCACCATGATATGCTGATGTGGATATCATGACATCCCCCCCTTTCACAAAGGATATGTGCCTATATGCTAATAAATAGAAATGTGTACTGAGTGCATCTGAGTATGTGTATGCAATATTTACAACATGTACATGAGGCTAAACTACATACAGAGGAAGGTGTCAGGTGCAACAGAATAACGAGGTTGTACCAATAACAGAACAAATGCAATCAGCAAACGTCGAGAGAGAACATAGAACATAGAAAATACAGCACAGAACAGGACCTTCGGCCCACGATGTTGTGCCGAACCTTTGTCCTAGATTAATCATAGATTATCATTGAATTTACAGTGCAGAAGGAGGCCATTTGGCCCTTTGAGTCTGCACCGGCTCTTGAAAAGAGCACCCTACCCAAACTCAACACCTCCACCCAACACCAAGGGCAATTTGGACATTAAGGGCAATTTATCATTGGCCAATTCACCTAACCCGAACATCTTTGGATTGTGGGAGGAAACCGGAGCACCCGGAGGAAACCCACGCAGACACGGGGAGGACGTGCAGACTCCTTCAGAACTTCTGAAACAATGAACGACAAGAAAAGAAACTTGTTAACAGTACTGTAAAACAATTCAGTGAGTCCAATGTGCTAACAGGCTCATAGGTCAAGTCTCTCAGGTGGGCGACGAATTCGGGTTGACCGTTAGGATGGCACACCACTCATCGCCCGGATCAAATGGCAGCGGCTGGTGGTTCCGACTTGGGGACATCCGGTTCTTGTGGATTACCGCAACGCGGAAGGGCTCCCTGTCTTCGGTATCGCTGGTCTGCATACTATCTGGATATGACTCACTGTAAGGGGCTGAATCACCCGCACGTCCCTGCGAGGCCGGCGGAATTGTTGGGAGTTGGCAGGTTGAGCTGCTCGACAGCAGGCAGCATAGTGGCCCATCCTGCCACAGCGGAGGCATTGTCGCGCTTTGCCCCGACATTGCTGCTTTAAGTAGGCGGAGCCACAGTTGCCGCACGTCGTGACGTCATAGCGTTCATTGCGTTTGTTGCGTTCGTTGCGCCACCGCGCATGCACGGTGCGGTCCTGCGGAGAGCACGCCTGCGCATCTCGTCCCTCTGCGTCAACATCCCCTCTTTTGGCGCGTACAAGCACGGGAGGCCTCGGAAAGCGCACGAAATGGCCGCCCTCGTCCGGGCCGCGGGCCGGGAGGAACTCGATCAACTGGACCCGCTCCGCCTCGTAGGACCTGTGCCGTGCCGTTCGGCCGCCTGGATTTGGGAGTACCGGCTGGTCGCGTTCTCATGGAGGACGCAGGTCTCGATGGCAGTCGCTAGGGTGAGGCGCTTTATTTTAAGGAGCTGCTGGCGTAGGGTGTCCGAGATGACCCTAAAAACTATCTGATCCCGTATCATGGAGTCGGAAGTGGCCCCATAGCCGCAGGACTGCGCGAGGATACGAAGGTGTGTCAAGTAAGATTGGAAAGGCTCATCCTTATCCTGCAGGCATTGCTGGAAGAGGTACCTCTCGAAGCGCTCATTGACTTCCACGCTGAAGTGTTCATCGAACTTCAGAAGCACCATCTTATGTTTTGTTTTGTCCTCTCGTTCCGCGAATGCCAGGGAGTTATAGATGTGGATGGCGTGTCGCCCCGCCGTGGAGAGGAGGAGGGCGATCTTACTGGTGTCCGATGCATTCTCCCTGTCTGTGGCTTCTAAGAAGAGCTGGAAGCGCTGTTTAAACAGCTTCCAGTTTACGCCAAGATGTCCAGCGATTCAGAGCGGCTGCGGCGGGCTGATGTTTTCCATGGAGCAGGATGGCGGATTTCTGAAGGGATGCAGGTAGGTCTCACAATCGCTGGTTAGCTTCCACTACTGGTATCATGTCGTGTTGGGTGTTCCGATGCACAAATGATCCAACACGGCTGTAGATGGTACAACTCTGTTTTATTGTCTTAACAACGGTAACAACTAACTACTGGCTTGGGTACGTGCTTCACCAGCTAACCTGTGGACCCAGCCCTATCACTATCTTAGTGAGGCACTCAGCACTATTAACAATTCTCCTACTTGGATTCAACTCTACTGTTCATCCTTCTATAGCTACTCAGACTGACAAACCAGTCTGCTACAATCCACGTGGTGGGTGTGATGTGTTTCAAATCAACCCTGTGTACACACTGAGTGTCTCCACTTGAAAGAGACTGAGCATGTGTGCTGTGTCCTTTTATATGGGTTGGTGTAATGCCCTCCTGTGGTTGTGTCACCTCTGTGTGTATCGTGATGTGATGTTGTACGAATTAAGTAATGGCATGATGGGAAAACTGGTCAACTACTTGGTACAATGTAAGAAAGCTGACCTAGCCATTCCAATGTACCAGATCCCTTTGTAAGGAATGCTGATATTGCCATTCCAAAATGCCTGACCTCTGTAATTTCTGATAAGGCTAACTCGTCATAACCCAGGGCGATACGAATAAGACAAGATAAGGAATGGATGAATCTCCTCCGACCTTTTAATGTTCTATCAAAGGACAAGAAAATGATATGAGTGATGAGACAAAGAGTCCTTGGAGGTCAGCAGGTTCATGGCATTGCTTCCATTTCTACTTCCGATCGAATTCCTGACTAAGCTGTAGTCACGTAATCTTGATAATGATAATGTATAAATACTGAACTGATTTTCTGTAAAAGGGCGGACTTGAGGAGGAATCAGCAGTGGTAGTAACTGCTCTCCGACCTCAAGTTTCAGCCAAAACTGCATGCGGTCTTTTCGTAAATAAAGCCTTGTTATTTTACCATAACAATCTATTGTTGAGTCATCCTATCACAGTCCAAGAAGCAGGAAAATATTGACTTCCACAGTGAATGCCCATTGGTCGTGTCATATCTTACTGACCTATTGGTTGACTGTATGTGTGTCATGTCTCTGGTGCTCCCTCTAGTGTCTAGCTAGGTGTAGTGTATGCACATTAACCCTTTGTGTACTTACAGTGATGGAAATCACCACAGGCTGCTCCTCTCCTGCTCAGTTGTTAATGAACAGATCGTTGCGCACAACTCTTCCATGTCTACAACTAGCTGATCCTGATCTTCAGCAAATCATTGAGAAAATGCAACATCAAAGGCATCACAGGAGAAATACTACAATGAACATGTGAAATCATTGGAACCACTTAATCCAGAAGATCTAGTGTGAATTCAGATTCCCACTGGAGGATGGTCTGATACAGCTAAGGTCATACACCAAGCAGCACCTCACTCGTATATTGTTAAAGCGACTGATGGTTCTATTCTTAGAAGAAATTGACGTGCTCTTCTGAAAGTCAAATCTTCTCGTACATTATTTCCATGTCTTCAGTTTGATGATAATTTATTGCATACTACTGCAGCCTCTGATAAGCAACAAGATGACTTCCAGAAGACATTGGACAAATCTACAACTCAATTGACTGGATTGAGGAGATCATCCAGAATCAGAAAGAACCTGACAGACTGAATTTGTAAAGAAAAAGAAATGAACTGTTTAACAAATTTTAACTCACATGTTAACTTTTGGTATACATACCAATGTATCATGTAATAATGTTACTTATATTTTCCTGTTTGTACTGTACAAATGTCTAAGAAAAAGGGGGATGTAATATAATATGTATAATGTAAGGAGAGTAAAGGGTTAACAACATGTATATCAACACTAGATGGCCTCACTGAGTAGTCTTATAAAAGGCTGCGTCTCTAAGCATTCTGGGAGAAGCTGTTGGAGAAGTTAATAAAGAAGGATGGTGTGAGGTTGAGTTAGAGTGTAGGTTATATTAGAGGGAGATAATTAATTACTGTCACATAGAATCAATGCTATTATTTTGTTAGCTGTTGCTCAGTAGAGTGCGTGAACCATTTCAAGTAGTGTAAAATAAATTAGCTTTGATTTAAACATATAGATTTATGTTCTTTGTAAACACTACGACTTTGGCTATCTTGGAGAACAATATAAGGAACATAACACGTTTTACAGCCCAGTTCTGGTTCAATGTTTTCGTATCATATCGACTTTGGCCAAAGATGGATTTACCTCATCGCACAGTAGTCATCTGATAAAGAAGTCGAACAACATTTGTAGGCACCTGAAAGGAAAAATTAAAAATTAAAATTGTCGCTGCATGAGAGCTGGTGATGCGAGAGCCAAAGAACAGTTGCAGCCACCGGAGGAACTGGAAAATCATCAAAAATCTGATGAAAACAATTCTGGAGAGAAGCTCGTCATGTGCTCTGCGCAAAACAATTCGTAACAATACTGGGAGCACTGTGAGTAACAAGCACCCTGCAACAACAAATTTAGAGCTGGAGGTGTTGTTAAATATAGAGCGATGGAGCTCATATACAGAGAGATTAGACTATTTTGTTCAAGTGAACAAGGTAGCAGGAAATATCGTAGACCAAAATTTCCTGAGCATAAAGGGGGGCGGGGCGGGGGTGGGGGGGGGCGACATTTAACTTCGAGAGCAGTCTGATACAGCTGGAAAAGGCAGGCACGAAAACCTACGATGCAATGGTGGAAATGTTGCAGGGCCTCATTCATCAAAACATGCGCAGAAAATAGAAGCAGGAGGATGCCATTCGGCCCTTCGAGCCTGCTCTGCCATTCAGTATGTTCATGGCTGATCATCAATTTCAATACCCTGCTCCCACCTTTCCCCATATCCCTTGATCCCTTTAGCCCCAAGAGCCATATCTAATTCCTTCTTGAAATTATACAACATTTTCACCTCAACTACATTTTGTGGTAGTTAATTCCACAGATTTACCACTCTGGGTGAAGAAAATTCTCCTCACCTCAGATCTAAACGGTTTACCCCTTATCCTCATACTATGAACCCTAGGTCTGGACTCCCCCACCATTGGGAAAATTCTTTCTGAATATACCCTGTCTAATCCTGTTAGAATTTCGTAAGATTCTATGAGATCCCCTCTCACTCTTCTAAACTTCAATAGATATAATCCTAACCGACTTAGTCTCTCCTCATACGACAGTCCTGCCATCCCAGGAATTAGCTTGGTAAGCTTTTGCTGCACTCCTTCCATAGAAAAAACATTCTTCCTCTGTGGGGGTCCCTCTATTTAAGGGGTCCCTGAGAGAGTCCCTCTATTTAGAGGGTCCCTGTGGATAACCGTCTAGTTAGGGGTTCCCTTTTCGGGGACCCTCACGTTAGGTGGTCTCTGTGGGAGGTTCCTTTAGTTAGGGAATCCTTGTGGGGGGTCTCACTAGTTAGGGGGCCCCTGTGGGGGGGGGGGGGGGGGGTTGCATCACCCCTGTACTTGGGGGAAGGGGGGACCCAGAAGACCCGGGGGTGGGGGGCTGCCGGTGGGGGGGGATCGAGAGGCTGATCCGCAGTGCATGGGGGTTTGGCCGGCTGGTTGTAGGACTTCATTATCGGGCCACTCGCTCAAAATGGCAACCCGATAGCTGGATTCCCTCAAGAATCCCTCCTATTCCTCACCATGCATGATTTTGTGACGGATACTGAATTGCTTGTCGATTTGCACTCCCAGGAGGACGTATGTTGGTAGCAATTCTCCGGCGGGAGTACACCCCAAACGGAGAATCTGCTCGTTGTCCCCTCTGGGGAATGAGAGTTATCATACCACCACTACTACAAAAACGTGTATGAATCAATTACACAAAGACCACTGTGCTATTGTAAGGATGAAGGAGATAGCCAAGAGCTATTTTTTGTGTCTGCGGCTAGATCCCGAAATGAAGGAGAAGGTGAGAATGTGTTTGTCTTGCGTAAAAGTGCGGAACCTGCCGCCCTCAGCCCAGTACAACCATAGGAATGGCCAGAAGAGGCCTGAAAATGGGTATATATTGATTATGCCAGACCGTTTGAAGGGTGTATGTAATTTAGTCGATGCTCACTCGAAATGACCTAAAGTTACCATCATGAAGACAACATCAGTGGAAAAACCAATTGAGAGACTGGGTGAAATCTTCAGCAGATTCAGTTAGCCTGAGCAACAACTGAGCGGGAATGGGCTGCAGTTCATATCACAAGAGCTTGTGCACAACTTGAAGGAGAGCGGAATTCAACACATCCGATCCGCTCCTTATCACCTTGCAACAAATGGACTAGCAGAATGTTTTGTACAGACGATGAAACACTCATTGAAGGCAAATAGAGAACAAAGTCCATTGTCTAATCATTTGAGTCAATTCTTGCCCACGTACGGGAATACTGCACACTCCAGTTTCTCCAACGTTGCTAATAGTTCGATGTCAACTACTTATCGGATTTGGTTTGCTAAAACCACCTGAGACAAAAGAAATTGTCAAGAAAAAGCAGTAGGATCAGGTCAGATGGCAGGACATCAAGGCAAAACGTTGTTTTTTTTTGCTGGAGTTGTAGCCATGTAAAATGGCTGCGTTCCGATTAATCTGGCCAAAACCCAGTTTAAAATGGCTAACCCGAAAGACTGCTGGGAATAGCAGCCAAGAAGACACAAGCAGGCAGCTCCAGACAGGTTTGCATATTCAGCTCTGGGAACGTAGCCCAGATCGATACTCAGGGCTATCAACAGCTCACCAACCCAGGTATCCGCAGTTGCATTCAGGACTGTTTACACCTAATCTACTCAGACATCCACAGTTAAATTGGCTATCCCCGAGAACAATTACAACATATTAGCAATTGAATACCGGGCCAGACCTGTCGGTGCCTGCAGTGGCCGAAACAAAGACAGGTGAGCGACCAACCCCCGATCGAGGAATCGCCTCACCATTGGACACATCGACCAATGGTGACAGAGACTGGGGACAGAATCCAATCACTTGGGACTCAGGGTCAAGGGCCGCCCCGGGAGGCGGGAAGCCCCTGGGCCCTATAAAAGTAAAGGTCCAAGTTCAGATCGCTCTCTCTCTCATCTTCGCCTGCTCGAGACCTTCGGAAGACCAGCCACCGGTAGCAGTAAGTGTGAATCCAACGATCGCTATCCGGTAGAGACACCTAGCCACCGACCTGTAGCAGCCTTTTGAATCCCGCGGGCCAGATTTGATTGGACAAGCCATTCATTTCCCTGACCTGGTGGGCTCTTCCTAAGCTAAGTATTGGCCAGTAGTGATAGGTTTATTATACAGAAAGTAGTATTAGGGTATTAATATTGCTTGTTGTATATAATAAATGACCGTTGTTTTAATCCTTACTAAGCCGTGTGCTGTATTATTAATCATAACCTGAACTTGAACCATGTGGCGGTATCATAAAGATACCTGGCGACTCATGAGCAAAGGTGACCTAAACAGAGCAAATAGATTAAGGTTAAAAAGAGCAACATAATTGGCGACATCCTGACGGGACCCGACTTGGAAGTGGAAAACCACTCCGGGAGAACCCCAACATTTTGAATTAGAATCCAATCGGAAACAAAAAAAAACCCACAAGTGTTCAAGCGGTTCTGGTTAATAATTCACAGTTCAGAAGTGTGTATATGCATGCGTAACTAACAGGGTTATAAGGCAAAACTGGTAGCTTTTTTCTTGCGTCAAAACTATCGGCAGTAGGTATTAGCGCAAGCCATACCCGCATCTACCACACCACCTTGGCCCCCTGTTCCAAATTCGAACGTACCGAGCAGATAAGAGAGAGCCATGCAGGCAATGCAAGCGATGCAGCGCCTCATGAACCCCGAAGATTTTGCTGTCGCATCAGTCAGCAGCGTAGGAGCGGGACAGTGTCCCGTTTGGGAGGTGGAAATCCGCAAATTTCTGCAGGGCAAAGGATGGCCCGTGTGGAAGGATTTCTGCAATAACGACGACTCAGCTCCTGGAAGTATAGGGCATACTTGGTGGGAGAACCTGAGTGAGATCCACAGAAAGAGTTCAGCAAAAGCGCGCAAGCCGATGGCAATTGTGTCCTGTCTGGCACAATTGCGAGGCACAGAGGAGGTCGTCAGGACGCTTCGCAAGGAAATAGAAGGCATACATCGGACGAATAAAACCGATATATGTAAAATTGAGAAAGAGAACCTGGAAGTGAAAGGGAAATTAGCAGCAAAAGACGAAGAGGCGGCTGATGCCAAACGGGGTCACCAATCTTGTCTGGCGCACTTGAGTAGTTGCCAGTCACAATATGAGAAGGCTTATCAGGACCTGCAGCATGCAGTCCTAGTAAAGAAAGAAACAGAAAACAAGTTAGAGAAGATCCAGAAACAATGCAGTGATCTCAAGGCAGCCTTGAGAGCGCTCCACGCCACAACAACGGAACAAAGGCAGAGTACTTTGGACCATGCAAAGTGCCGAAAGAAGATTGCAGACTTGAAAGCACTGCTTTCTGTCCAAAGGGGATTTCAAGAAACCTTTGGGGAAAGTTTAGACCAGGAAGACGGCCCTGATTGGGAAGAATTGCAAGAGACAGCACAGAGATATGTTCAGGGAGCATGTGCGCAGGGAAAACCCCAAAGGAGGAAAGCACCCCCACCCCCCACACAACAGATAATACAGGCTCCCATGAACCCTGTAACAACCCACCGCACCGCCACAGCAGACGAGGCGGAGGTCTTATATTCCACCCCCCTCACAGTGACCCAATTACGGGACGCGTGTGCCAAAATCACACCGTTCCTCCCCGCTTCAGACCCACACCATTTCTTTGCCACCGTCAAACACCAGGCGACCATGTACGGCCTGGATGAGAAAGAGCAGGTAAAGCTCACGGTCCTCAGCTTAGACCCATCGGTCGCAGCAGCCCTTCCCGACCCACAGAATGTAGGAGGAGGCACCCTTGCGGAAATGCATACCGCGATCCTGGATGCGATCGGGTACAACCGGGGCGACCCCGTAGACGGTCTGAATAAATGCAGACAGAAAAAGTCTGAACACCCCACAGCATTCGCAGGACGCTTGTGGATTCATTTTGAAGCCATTTTCGGCAACGTAGATCGTGCCCATTTGTCCCCAGACAATATGGCCAAGTGGACCCGCACCCTTATCTCCCATGCCACGGAAGCAGGACAGAATGCCTGTAGCAATTATAACCCCTCGGAGGAGGCTCATAATGAGAAGTGGGTGGTCAAAAGATTGTCCCGCGTTTTGGAACAAGCGGCTCACGGTAAATCAGCCACTAGACAACCCGAGGAAAACCAAGCCGCCGCAGATGTGCAGGCAGTAAGAACCACTCTCCACAATCCCAAACCGCAAGAGTGCTATAATTGCGGCCAATTGGGACATTTTGCTAGGGAATGCAATGGCCCTAAGAAACCACAGAGTGCCCAACCGACAGACACTCTCGATAAGAAAAAGGCAGAGCCCGTAGCGACCGAGAACTGAGGTGTCCACATGATGATTTAAAGGAGACACTTGGTGAAAAGTCTTGTCCTTTCTCATGGAGCCTGCAGAATGTTTTATGTTGTCTGTCTGTTTGTTAAATGTTGTTCGTCCTGCAGGAGAATGTTCTCACCGCCCCACACCCATTCACCTGAACTTTTAAACTTTTCCCACTGACACCCACTGTGGCCACACGCCCATTCTGCCGATACCTCTGAAGACTTGCCTCAGACACCCGATCGTAACTACTCTTCTGATTGGATGGTAGAATCAGAACAGTAACCCCACCATGATGACTACATTTTTGTCCGTTCTTTGGTCGCTCAGGCAGTGGAGAAACGGCGTGAGACCCGCTCTGCCTGGGGACCCCCCGTTGGTCAAAAACGCTCGGGTAGGGAAGATACGGTATTGGTAGCCGTCCTACCCGGGGACTCCACCCAAATCGTACCCGTCGCGGCCCACACGCACCCCATTCGAACTTTACTTTCAAAAACTGTTTATTTTATTTAGGCAACCTTTGGGTTGCTGCCACATGCTATTTACATCCTAGAGCATTTGGATGATAAAGTTAGTACTGGTCCACCATTGGGAAGTGTGCCGTGTCCAAACATTTGTTTTGAAAAAAAATGGGGGGAGAGTCACATACTGTGACCAATTATAAGGGTTTAATTGGTCCCAAGAAGGACAGACACACTAACACACCAGATATTAAACCAAAGTATTTACACACACTACGCTTGTCTTACAGAACTCCAGAAGCTCCACGTCCGGAGAAAACCAGTAAACAGGAAAAGGAAAAGAAAGAAGACAGCCATGAGGACTCCTTTCTTCGTGCTCAACATATTTATTATGGACTTTTGGTTGTGCGGGAATGCGGACCCCATCATTCCAAACCCCTTTACTGTTAACACTTCACGGCCCAGTAGTACCGAGGGCCCATTCACCAACCACGCTGCATTATCCTGGTGTGCCAAGTTCATAACTTGGTACTCCCTATCGTACATCATTGAGGCACTGTTGGCATTGGCTATACTCAGTTGTGCAGTACAGACCATGCGCCTCCCCAAATGGAAAAGGAGAGCGTACCGTGCTTGAACCCCGGTCTATCGGATCCAATCCCCGATATTCGGCTACAACCAGACCCCAGACCCCCGCGATATATGAATAATAAAACGTGCACTGGCAGTTTTTCCTGTAAATAAAAAGAGAATGTGTGGAAATGCATGATCCTGAGCTTGACTGCCAAGCCAGGAAAGAATATATTAAATGTTGTAATTGTTATTGTATAGAGAGATAAGACTGTAAGTTTGAAGAATTGTTTATGTAAAATTAGAGGTTCCCAGTTTATTTTTTTCCAGACACATGCCCCTGCCTGACATAGCGCCCTCAAGAATTGTTTAGGTAAATTTTTGTGCATAGCTAGGGTCAGAGTAGTGGCCATGTGGGAGCTGCCCCCCCACCCAGTCGGGAAACAAAGAGGATAAAATTTATGTGATCCTTCACGCTTCGTGTTAGGATCACAAGGCGGGAATGTAGCCATGTAAAATGGCTGCGTTCCGATTAATCTGGCCAAAACCCAGTTTAAAACGGCTAACCCGAAAGACTGCTGGGAAAAGCAGCCAAGAAGACACAAGCAGGCAGCTGCAGACAGGTTTGCATATTCAGCTCTGGGAACGTAGCCCAGATCGATACTCAGGGCTATCAACAGCCCATCAACCCAGGTATCCGCAGTTGCATTCAGGACTGTTTACACCTAATTTACTCAGACATCCACAGTTAAATCGGCTATCCCCGGGAACAATTGCAACATATTAGCAATTGAATACCGGTGGCCAGACCTGTCAGCGCCTGCAGTGGCCGAAACAAAGACAGGTGAGCGACCACCCCCCGATCGAGGAACACATTGGACACATCGACCCCAGAGACTGGGGACAGAATCCAATCACTTGGGACTCAGGGTCAAGGGCCGCCCCGGGAGGCGGGAAGCCCCTGGGCCCTATAAAAGTAAAGGTCCAAGTTCAGATCGCTCTCTCTCTCATCTTCGCCTGCTCGAGACCTTCGCAAGACCAGCCACCGGCAGCAGTAAGTTTGAATCCAGCGATCGCTATCCGGTAGAGACACCTAGCCACCGACCTGTAGCAGCCTTTTGAATCCCGCGGGCCAGATTTGATTGGACAAGCCATTCGTTTCCCTGACCTGGTGGGCTCTTCCTAAGCTAAGTATTGGCCAGTAGTGATAGGTTTATTATATAGAAAGTAGTATTAGGGTATTAATATTGCTTGTTGTATATAATAAATGGACGTTGTTTTAATCCTTACTAAGCGGTGGGCTGTGTTATTAATCATAACCTGAACTTGAACCATGTGGCGGTATCATAAAGATACCTGGCGACTCATGAGCAAAGGTGACCTAAACAGAGCAAATAGACTAAGGTTAAAAAGAGCAACAGAGTCAAGAGATTCTGGCAAGGAGCTATACCACAAGTGAAAAGTGGATACCTGCCACCATTTTAGCACAGACAGGACCAGTCTGTTCCAAAACTGAGACATTGTACTTCGGAGGTTGGCAATAAGAACCAATTTGCCAGAGACAGGGAGTCCAAATCAAACTGTGCCAAGAGACGACCTGAACCTTCCCGAGAACCTGAGACCAATTGAACCAATTGACAGGCAGCACAGTAGCACAAGTGGCTAGCACTGTGGCTTCACAGCACTGGGTCACTGTCTGTGCGGAGATTGCACGTTCTCCCCGTGCCTGCGTGGGTTTCCTCTGGGTGCTCCGGTCTCCTCCCACAGTCGAAAGACATGCAGTGGATTGGCCATGACAAATTGCACTTAGTGACCAAAAAGGTTAGGTGGGGTTATTGGGTTTCGGGGATAGGGTGGAAGTGAGGGCTTAAGTGGGTCGGTGCAGACTCGATGGGCCGAACTGCCTCCTTCTGCACTGTATGTTCTATGTAATTGGGGAAAGTCGTACCTCAGTTGAAAACCAGACACCAAGTCAACCTCAGAACACTACGTCGACATCGGTCAAGACGACCACGAACAACGTCCAAACCAAGCCAAAGGCACTAGAGGTTGCAGCAAGCAATAAAAAGAAGACACCTGAGGTTCACCAACAATGACATAGAGAACGACGGGCTCAGAAGAGTTTGACGTATTGGCTGTTGTTGTTGATTGATTGTTAATGTAATAGTTTTTATTTCGTCTGGGACCTTTGATTTAAAGGGGGAGGGAAATGTTTTGTATTCCTGATATTTTGAGTGTTTCCACACTAGCAGCCTTGCAGTGGAATGGGGCACTTTAAGAGACTGATCACGTGGTGTCATTGGATTATGCCATTGGCCGTTTGCGTGGTCAAACAGTCAGGGTAACATTGCAGCCTGAGGTGTTAACATCTTCTCATAAATCTAGTAGTTTGTTTGAACCTCTGAGGCCTGCAGACTTTATTTTAAAACCGACACAGCTACATTTGGGCGTCTTTTCAATTCGGTGCCCTGTGCCCAGATATGATGCCGGGACTTGCGCCACGGAATATGGCACCAAACCCGGGTCCATAATTAATGAGGTTGAGGCTGGGAGATATGGTGTGGTTTCCAGCCGGCCTCCACAGCTGTACCAACCCTCGGCCAGGCCACTTAGTCCCCATTCGGAGATTTCCCACCCTTTGATTTGCAAATCTACTGTGCAGAGGTTGCCAGAAACAAAAGACAAATATTCCATCACTCCAGCCGACTGGGATTGAAGCAGGCGGTGGAATTCGATCCTATACACTGACATGTAAACCACAAACCAGATTCAGCTCACAGAATCACAGGCCTGGCAAAGAGAGTAAGTCCAAGACTTCACTCTGAGGAACATTTAAGGCGTCTTAAGCAAACACATTTAAGACAGAAAAAACAATTTACTGGGAAATCATTTTCTTTTGAATAAGAGCTCCCTGATGTTTCTATTTTGTTCAAGCCCCTCAAATTTTCAACATACCCAGAAAGAAAAAACAGTTCAAAATTGTCAAATCCTAGTTAATACAATCAGTAATTCTGGCACCAGTAATACTGGAGTTCCCTTTTAATGCAGACACGACCAGTTCAGACAAGTTTTACTGTTTTATCCTTCGGGGAGGAAATCTCAGCTGCCAAGAAATAAAAGCATTTTAGCAGATTGTGGACAGACAGCAGGTGAATTCCACAATCAAACTGATGTATTTACATAAGACAAAAGACATTGAAGTGTGGCAACAACATTTAATGGGAAACAATAAACAAAGAGCATAAGAGGAATTTTGATTGTGGAGACAGAAAGGAGAGAATTTTATGAGCGCCCTCCCTGAAAATTGGGGCGGGCACAATTCTGCAGGTGTTCTTCTCTCCGCCTGCTGTCCGCCCTAACCTGGCAGCAGCTTTGCAGAGTATGAGAGCTCCAACATGCCAACTGAGGCCCTAAAGTGGCCAATTAGTGACCACTTAAGGGTCAATTCCCAACTCGGCAGGTTAGCCTACCCGTGAATTGGCAGGGAGATAATGGGGAGAGTCTGACCTCAAAACTTCTCCCCTCCCCTGCCAGGTGGCTCTCCCCCCCCCCCGCCCCCCCCTCCCCCACCCCCCAGCCTTTTCAACCTGTCCTCTCTTGTCCCCTCCCTCCTCCCACTTGGGACCTCCTCTCCTGCCCACTGAGATACCCCCAAATATACCTACATCCTGGGCCATTGGCACTGTGGGAGATTCAGTGTAGTCCCAGCAGTGGCCACCACTCCCAACGTCACTACTGGGGCTGGGGAGCTGCTAGTCAATTAGATTGGCTGACTGCTGTCTGATGTGGAACTCCTTGGATGGAGAATTATAATGATGCAATTTCAGAGACTTCCGGACGGATTCTCCGTTCCTGAGACTTAAGTGTTGACGCCGGGGCAGGAGTAGAGGGCTGGATTCTCCGCCCCGCCGTGCCACATTTCAGGGGCGGAATTCTCTGATAATGGGGCTATGTCCCCACGCCCAGGAGAAAGCGGGCGCGAATCACTCTGAACTTACCTGGAGAATGTCCAGAGTGATTCTCCATTTCGCAGGGGGCTAGCAGGGCCCCAGAGTACTCCTCGCCGCTCCGGCTGCCGATACAGGGCCCTGCACCTCCGCCCAGGGGTCCGCGCATGTGCGCGGCGGTGGCCTGCGGTGGCTGCCCAGTGCAACATGGCAGACCCACACCGTGGACCAGCTCCGAGAACAGACATTCATCCCAGCCAACAAGGCAGCACTGATTGCGCTGGAGGGTGCCCATCCTGTTGATGGGTTGGCTGGGGCCAGAGGGTACCTAGGAGGGGTGGCCTAGGCGTGGCACTAAATTCACAGTGGGCAGTCAGCAGCGTGCGCAGCCCATGGCTGCCTGGCAGGCTGTGGCAATGATGTTCCATTCCTGTCTACCCCGGCCTCACATCCCACCTCCTGGCCATCCCCCTCTACTTCCCAGCCCTGGCAGATGCCCCTACGGCCAGTGGCACAATTGTCAGCACATTAAGGCCCCCTCTCTCCCCCTCAACAGCCATGGCGTCTGGTCCATGATTTGTGAAAGCACAAGTGAACCTCTCCTTCGGGAATTCCTCCCGGTAGAGACGGAGGATCGGAGAGGCCCTGGAGAAGATGGGGTCAGGCCCGCTAATGATATGCCAGTGGCGTTTACTGTCCATGTACGTGCGGAGTCGGCCGTATTGACGCCGCTGTTGAGACACCGGAGAATTGGGATTTGCCGTGAACCTGGCGCCACCACGATTTCGGTGTCAAAACCAATTCTGTGCCCAATCACCTTTCCCGATTCCGACGGTGGCCGAAGGAGAATCCCGCCCGAATCATTAGTGAGCAACAAAGAATTTATTTACAAGAATCTACAAGAGCAGCAACATGTCTTCTGCTAGTTCTGGAATGCCTCTGCTGAAGAGAACTCCTCCCCCTAGGATGATTATAAAAGGGACAATCACCACATCCCTTCACCTTTTTACAATCTTCAGTAACTATTTTACTCAGTTTTAAATTCTAACTAAACATTATTTTCATGAGTTGGACAATCATAAATCGAGTCTTCGAGGGGGTTTTCTATTTCTTCTATAGCAGTGTAAATCTATAGACTGAGATGCTTCCACAGGATCCATGTTAACAGCAACTGCAAAAAGGGGTACCTCATCTGGCACTGATGTTTAGATGCTGGCGTTGGACTGGGGTGGGCACAGTAAGAAGTCCACCAGGTTTATTTGGAATCACTAGCTTTCGGAGCGTAGCTCCTTCATCAGGTGAATCACTGGCAGTTCATCACTAAAGGCTTCCTGGAGACATCAGTTCTGTCTTCATCAGATCGGTCAGGTACTTCAGTGATCTCGGGTTTGGAAACATTTCTTGATGGCAAAACTGGCTGCTGGAGCAACTTTTTCAAAATGTATTCATTTACAGGATATGGGCATCCCTGGCTAGATCAGTATTTATTGCCCATCCAGAGTTGCCCTTGAGAATGTAGTGATCAGCTGCTTTACTGAACTGCTGCAGTCCCTAAGGTGTAGGTACCTCCAGAGTGCTGTTAGGGAGAGAGCCCCAGGAATTTGAACCCATGACAGTGAAGGAAGTGAGTCAGGATGGTGAGTGGTTTGATGGGGAACTTCCAGGTAGTGGCATTCCCAGGTATCTGCCGCTCTTGTCCTTCTAGAAGGTAGTGGTCATGGGTTTGGAAGGTGCTTCCTGACGAAACTTGGTGAGTTCCTGCAGTGCATCTTGTAGATGGTGCACACGCCTGCCACTGTTCAACAGTGGTGGAGGACCACTCCTCAGGTGGTCCATATGTTTATGAACGATTCATCCCTCCATGTCCGTTTGGTACGATTGGGGTCTGGTCTTGAAGATAATGGGCTGGATTCTCCGATTCTGGGGCTATGTCCCCATGCCGGCATGATAACGGTGGCATCTTACGGCAGAATAAATGGTGCAAAACGGACACCAATTCCCCGTTTTGCTGGGAGCTAGCAAGATGGCAGCGAAGAGCACCTGGCTCTAGTTGCCGATACGCCTTGGAGAATTACCGGGTCTGTGGCTGCGCAAGCGCATGGTGGCGGCCTGCAGCGGCCACGCCGTGGTACATGGCAGACGCAGCCTGCGAACCCGGCCCTCAAAATAGTGCCCCCCCTTTGGCCGGCACGCACACCCTGGACCACCCCCCCACAGTGCCCCCAGTCCTGAATAATGTCCCCCCTTCCCGCGGACCAGCCCTCCCCGACTGTGGTGGTGCTGGATTGAGTCCGCAGCCGCCACGCTGAGTTCCCGACGGATGAGACCATGAGACCCACGCTGCCGGGAACTCAGCCGGTCGGGTGCATCGGGGCACAGGCCTCAGGCAATGTCCTGAGGCCATCGATACGTGGCGCGGCGGCTTTGGAGGGGGCGGAGCATCGTGAAAGATCCGCCGCCACCGATTTGATTGGGAACTCGGATTTTGCAGCCGTTCGCCGGACGCGATTTCGACGTTGCCGACTGGAGAATCCAGCCCAATAAGTCGTAATCGAGGAACATTTTATTAGGGGGTATCACTGTTCTCTGTAATCAGGATAAAAAGTGCCGAAGTTTGTGTCACTTCCCTGGTGCTTGGGTTTGGGGATATCTCATCTGGGCTGCAGAGGAACCTGGAGAGGGTAAAGATCCGATTGTTGTAGGTACCCACACCATAGGTAGAACAAGGATAAAGGTTCTACTGAAGGAATGAGCATCTAGGGACTAAATTAAAAAGTAGCACCAAAAAGGTAATCGTCTTTGGATTACAAAGATAAACTTCCCTGGATGATTACCTGAGCCACGAGCTAATTGGCACAGGGTCAGTAAGATTAAAGATGTAAATGTGGGGCAGCACGGTGGCGCAGTGGATAGCACTGCTGCCTCATGGCGCCGAGGTCCCAGGTTCGATCCTGGCTCTGGGTCACTGTGTGGAGTTTGCACATTCTCCCCGTGTTTGCGTTGGTTTCGCCCCCACAACCCAAAAGATGTGCAGGGTAGGTGGATTGGCCACGCTAAATTGCCCCTTTATTGGAAAAAATGAATTGGGTACTCTAAATTTATTTCAAAAAAAGGGAGCTAAATGTGTGGCTCAAAGGTTGGTGTGGGAGAAATGGGTTTGAATTCATGGACCATTGGCACCAGTACTGGGGAAGGAGGGAGCTGTTCCGATGGGACCATCTTCACCTGAATCAAACTGTGTCCAGAGTCCTGGCGAATTGCATAAATAGGGCTATAGACAGGGCTTTAAATGAAATAGTAGGGCTAGAGGATTCAGTTGTATGAAAATTAGAAAATCAAAGTTAAAGAAAAAGTTGGAGCACAGGTTATTGATGAGGACTTTAACCTAGTTAAAGTGGGGCTGGTCACAGGAGAGGTTAGTAAAGTTTTCAGAACCTGTAATAGAGTAGAGAGTATGGAAAGAAGCAGGAATCTAACAGCCGCAACAAATAACAGGACAATTACGAGAAGGGGGCAGTCAAAGCAGGACTGAGGGTGTTGTACCTAAATGTGCACAGTATACGAAACGAGACGAATGAGCTTGTAATGCGCATTGAAATTGGCAGGTACAATGTTGTGGGCATCACCAGACGTGGCTGTAAGGGCATCAGGGCTGGGGTCTAAATATCCAAGGGTAGGTGCACTATCGAAAGGACTGGCATGTGGGCAGAAGGGGTGGGTTGCCTTTTTAGTAAGAAATTTGATAGAAGCGATAGTGTCGCAAGGCGTAGATTCTGTGTGTGTAAAGTTGTGGAATCGCAGAGGAAAAAAAGACCCTGATGGGAGTTAATGTACAGGCCCCCTAGCAGTAATCAGGATGTGAGGCAGAAAATAAATCAGCAGCTAGAAAAGGCATTTGAGAAAGGCAATATTACAATAATCATGGGGGACTTTAATCTATATGTGGACTGGGAAATTCAGGTTGCTAGTGGATCCCAAGAAAAGGGATTTGTAGAATGTCTATGAGATGTTTTTTTTGGAGCAGCTTGTAGTAGAGCCCACTAGGGAGCAGGCAATTCTGGATTTGGTGATGTGTAATGAGGCAGACTTGCCATTAGGAAACTTAAGGTGAAGGAACACTTAGGGGGAAGTGACCACACTATGATCGCATTTACCCTGCAGTTTGAGAGAGAGAATCTGGAATCAGATGTAATGGCATTACAATTGAGTAAAGATAATGACAAAGACATGAGGGAGGAGCTGGCTAGAGTTGATTGGGAGGAGAGCCTGGTAGGGAAGACAATGGAACAGCTTTTGGGGGTTAACAGCAAAAATTCATCCCAAGGAGGAGGAAACCTGCTAAGGGGAGGATTAGATAACTATGGCTGACGAGGGAAGTCAGGGACAGCATAAAAGCAAAATGAAAAGCAAACAATGTGGTGAGGATTGGTGGGAAGCCAGAGGATTGGGAATCCTTTAAAAGCGAGCAGACGACAACTAAAAAAGCAATAAGGGCAGGAGAAGATGAAATGAGTGTAAGCTAGCTAGGAATATGAAAGAAGATCACAAGAGTTTTTTTTCGATATATAAGAGAGGGGCAAAAGTGGACATTGGACCATTGGAAAATGAGGCTGGAGAAATAGTAATGTGGAATAAAGAAATGGCAGAGGAATTGAATTGATACTTTGCATCAATCTTCACAGTGGAAGACACCAATGCCATGCCAGACCTTCAGGAGAATCAAGGGGCAGAGATGAATGGCCATCATTAAAGAGAAGATGCTGGGGGGAGCTGAAAGGTCTGAAGGTGGATAAAATACCCGTACTGGATGGACAACATCCCAGGGTTCCAGCTGAGTAGAATGTGGAGGCATTGGCGGTGATCTTTTACAAATCACTGGAGTCAGGCAGGGTCGCAGAGGACTGTAAAATGGCTAATGTAACACCCTGTTTAAGAAGGGAAGGAGGTAGAAGACAGGAATTGATAGGCGGGTTAGCCTGACTTCAGTCACTGGTAAGACTTTAGAGTCCATTATTAAGGATGAGATTGTGGAGTACTTGAAAGTGCATGATAAAATAGGACTGAGTCAGCATGGCTTCATCAAGGGGAGGTCATGCCTGACAATTCTGTTAGAATTCTGAGGAGGTAACGAGGAAATTAGACAAAGGAGAACCAGTGGATGTGATCTATTTGGATTTCCAGGAGGCCTTTGACAAGGTGCCAGACAGGAGGCTGAAAAGTAAGATAAGAGCCCATGGCGTTAAGAGCAAGGTACTGGGCAGCACGGTGGTGCAGTGGGTTAGCCCTGTTGCCTCATGGCGCTGAGGTCCCAGGTTCGATCCCGGCTCTGGGTCACTGTCTGTGTGGAGTTTGCACATTCTCCCCTTGTTTGCGTGGGTTTCGCCCCCACAACCCAAAGATGAGCAAGCTAGGTGGATTGAGCAAACTAAATTGCCCCTTAATTTGGAAAAAATAAATTGGGTACACTAAATTTATAAAAATAAAAAATAAATTAAAAAGAGCAAAGTACTGGCATGTACAGAGGATTGGCCTGCTGGCAGAAGGCAGAGAGTGGGGATAAATGGGTCTTTTTCAGGATGGCAGCCAGTGACTAGTGGTCTGCCGCAGGGGTCAGTGTTTGGACCACAACTTTTCATGATCTACATTAACAATCTGGCAGAAGGAACTGAGGTATTGTTGCTGAATTTTCAGATGATACAAAGATATGCAGAGCGAAGCAGGGAGGCTCAGACAGATGTGGAAACATGTGAGCTAATGCACTTTGGAGAACGGCATGGAAATCTGAAGGTTAAAGGGACTTGGGAGTCCTAGTTTAGGAATTTTCTTAAGGCTAACATGCAGGTTTAGTTGGCAGTTAGGAAGGCAAATGCAATGTTAGCATTCATTTTGAGAGGACTAGAATACAAGAGCAGGGATGTACTGCTGAGGCTGAAAAAGGCTCTGGTCAGACCCCATTTGGAATATTGTGAGCAGTTTGGGCCCTGTACCTGAGGAAGGATGTACTGACCTTGGAGAGAGTCAGAGGAAGTTCACAAGAATGATCCTGGGAATGAAGGGCTTGTCATATGAGGAGTGGTTGAGGACTCTGGATCTGTACTCGACGGAGTTCAGAAGGATGAAAGGGGATCTCATTGAAACTCAGAATACTGAGAGGCCTAGATAGAGTGGATGTGGAGAAGATGTTTCACTAGTCGAAGAGACTAGAACCCGAGGGCACAGCCACAGACTGAAGGGACAATCCTTTAAACTGAGATGAGGAGGAATTTCTTCAGCCAGAGGGTGGTGAACCTGTGGAACTCATTGCATCAGAATGTGGAGGCCAAGTCCCTGAGTATATTTAAGATGAGATAGATAGGGGTTATGGGGAGAAGCGCTATGAAAGTATATTCATAGGCTGGAGAATGGGGATGAGAAAAATATCACCCATTATCGAATGGCAGAGCATTTGATTGGCCGAATCACTTATTTATGCTCATATATCTTCGGGTCCCATGATGCTGGGTGGAAAGGTACAATTCTTATATGTTCAATATTGTTGAAAGTGAAGATTTGAAACTCAATTTATGAATATGGTTCCATTGTCTGATACCGTGACTTCAGGTAATCCATGAATTGAAAAGCATTGGCGTGACCTTTCTTCTTTTTTAATAAATGTTTTATTAAAGTTTTTCCAAAGAACATTTTTACGTAACAAAAATAGAAATACAGATAATAAAAAATAACAATCAACATATCCCAAAGCTTACAGTGAAACTACTTACACAACAGAAAAGTTTTTCCTTTTTTTTAAACAGAACAAGGTAGCTTTTGTCTCCATGCCCAACTCACATTATACCAACAGTACGCTCACCTGAACCACCCCCCTCCCCCCCAGATGCTGCTGCTGAGACTTACTGCTCCCCTAGAAAGTCAAGGAAAGGTTGCCACCGCCGGGAGAACCCCATCAAGGACCCTCTCAAGGCGAACTTTATTCGCTCCAGGCTGAGGAACCCCGCCATATCGCTAAACCAGGTCTCCACACCCGGGGGTTTTGAGTCCCTCCACATTAGCAAGATCCGTCTCCGGGCTACCAGGGAGGCAAAGGCCAGTACCTCGGCCTCTTTCGCCTCCTGCACTCCCGGATCCTCCGATATCCCAAATATCGCTACTGTTGGACTCGCCTTCACCCGAGTGTTCAAAATCCTAGACATCACCCTCGCAAACCCCTGTCAGAATTCTTTAAGCGCCGGGCATGCCCAAAACATATGGGCATGGTTCGCCGGACTCCCTGCACATCTCGGGCACCTGTCCTCCACCCCAAAAAACTTACTCATTCTTGCCGCCTTTAGATGCGCCCGATGCACCGCCTTAAACTGAATTAAACTGAGCCTGGCACATGATGAGGAGGGTGTCGGCCCACAGGCATGATCTTTCAATGGTAGCATGCGTGTCGATGACCTCACCTCAAAAATCTCCATGTATTTAGCATGCATAAATCACGAGCAAAAGCATTGTGACCAGGAATGGACCAACGTAATGGATTCATGCCCATGGCCGACCAGCCATTCCCAAGGATGCAGTGGGGCTGTAGTAGGCACCTATTGTTGCAGTTGGCACTGTTGACAGTGCTTCACTTGTTAGACGTTTAGCTGCTGTTGTATAAAAAGTCAAAGGTTCTGCTCCTTTTCACAAACACCTTTATTTTACTTTAACAGACTCTGCACAAAACTCTCTCATCACATCACCTGACACAAAGGCCACCTGAAGCCCCTTTACATATCAGTGTCAATTATTGGATGCTTAAAATAAATGAGACAACTAATTGGAATGTCTCTTAACCCATTACTTAACATCACTAGCTTTGTAATATCAACATCAATACCCAGCCACTACACATAACTCCTGGTGAGCATCTTCATCTTAGTCAGACCAGGATGAGTGCAGTGTAATTCAATTAGGATCAGCTCTCTGCCTGGTACAGGAATGACTACTCATGCTGCCCAGAGTATGGTACAATCCTGACAACTGAATTTATTTTTGTTGGTGAAGAATGGTTTCATTTTATTGGAAACTGGCTCATTTGCACATCCTATAAGTGTTGTTTGTCTCACTTTGGTCAGACGAGGATCTTGATTGGTTCAATTCCTGATCTGCTTCACCAATGTGATGAAAGAATTTAGTGCCATGATTATTTCTTGTGGTATTGGAGTACACCTGATACTTTCTTGCAAGGGTACATGACTAAGGGTGTCTGCATTCGCTTTGTGTCCAAGGTCGGTGCTTGAAAGTATATTCATAGGCGGACAGAATTAATGGTCATTGTTGAATTCGTACGGAAGCATTTGGCGGGAGAACCTTATCAAAAGAAGCTCAACTGGTTTGTGGTCAGAAATTATTGTGAAGTGTTTACCATGTAGCTATTGGTGGAATGCATTACCGCCGAAGACTATTACTAGTCCTTTCTCGATTTGTGAGGAGCTTTTTCCTCCTCTAGAGAAGGTTCTTGATACATATCCTAGCAGCCTTTCAGAGCCATCGTCCGTCTCATGGGACAAAAGCACACCGATACCATAGGGACAGGCATCGCGGGTCAATATATGTCCTTTAGATGGGTCAAAGAGCACTAACAGGTTTGAGGAATTTCAGCAATTACTTTGTTCTGTTGAAAGTTTCTTCTTGGGGAGCCTTCCAAAACCAACAATTGTTTCTTTAGCAGAATATGCAAGGGGGCAGTACAGTAGAGGTGATCAGTCGATATAAAAACGTATCCATAGTAGTTTACCATCACCAAAAATAATTTGAGTTCAGTAGTGTTTGTGCGGACAGGTGCCTCCTTTAACGCCTTGACCTTGTCTTCCACGGGGTGTAACCTTGTGTATCACAATGGTGCTCCAGGTAGGTCAACTCAATGGCTTGCAAGGTGCACTTCTCTTTCTTGAGGTGAAGTCCAGCCTCCTGAAATCTCTTTAACACCTCTTCTAACTTTACTAGGTCCTCACCCTCTGTTGATCCAGTTATAAGGACATTGACAAGGTGTACCACAACCCCTTTAGTAGACACTCCATTGTCCTTTGGGACATTGCATAAGCTGAAGACAGCCTAAAGACAGGCACATGTTCTGGAATAGGCCTTTGTGTCTGTGTCTGTTTATTGTGCCATATCTTGAGGAAGCCTACTCTAATTCAAGTTGCTGGTAGACGTGACTCATATCTAGCTTTCTGTAAAATTGCCCTCCTGCCAATTTTGCATGCAGGTCTTCAATTCTCAGGATTGGATATTTATCCAGCTTGGTGGCTCGATTAACTGCAGGCTTATAATTTCCGAAAATACAGACAAACTTGTCCAGTTTCAATATGGGGATGATAGGTGCTGCCCATTCTGAGAACTGAACTGCCAGGATGGTGCCTAATTCTTCCAACCTTTTTAACTTGGTATCCACTTTCTCTCGTAAGGTATATGGTACCGATCCACTCATTTAAAAGCTTTGTTGACCTCTGCAAGCAATTTGTGTTGAATAGCACCTTTGTTTACACCATAGACTAACCTATCCGTAACATGTCTATTAGCCTGCTGCAAAATCACACTAATCTTGATAATTGCTTCAGTTTCGCAATGTAAGTCGCAATTGATTCACCTGGGGCACTCCCAGCAAATTAAATTTGAATCTCTGGTGTATGACTGATGGTTGACTTTGCAATTGAGCTTTCACTAAATCCACAAGCTCACTAAATGATTTGGAGCCGGGCGTACTTGTAGCTGGAACACTGCGAAGAAGTGTTACACGGTTGGACTTTAACCTGGTGTTGTAAGACTTCTTACTGTGCTCACCCCAGTCCAACGCCGGCATCTCCACATCACTGCGAAGAAGGTTATACAACTGAGTTCCACAAACAGAAGAATTGCATTTCGTTTCGCCTCCTCCCCTATTTTGTTTCCTTGAAAATAATACCCAAAGTGCTCGACATATTGTATCAACGTGGAGGAATCAAGTGGTTTACTCTTTCAAAGAGGCATTCTGGTGAATATATTATTTTTCTGTTGCTCAGACTTTGATTAAAACTGGATATTTACTAGTGTCAAACCAGAGGAAGTGTCAGAATACGTTATCTGAGATTTCCGGTGGCATTATATAGGGGGAAGACGAGACAAAGTGGCTCCCGCCCTTTTCGCCCAGTTTCTGGGGTATTTCTGTTTAAAAACCCACTCGTATTTTGGAATAAGATGCCTTCATAGAGGAAATGCCCAGGCAAACCAGAGGGTAAAAGCCTGAAAGCTGATGTTTGTCGACGGAATCGGAGGCTTCTCAGGGCTCGTCGGTGGAGAAAATGGCCAACGTGGCTTGTGTGACTCCGGCCACTCCACTAATGGCCAAGATGCTTACCCACATCTGAAGGGGGTATCCAGTGATGAGATCTCTTAAAACTGAATAGCTAGGATGCAACTAGAGTAGTTCTACATAAGTTAGTTTGTTAAGGAGTGAGATTAATCACAGAAATTATACCCAGTAATCATTATAAACCATTAAACCTGTATTTTAGGACGTAGCAGTGATAATCATGTAAACTCTATCTGCAAGCAGTGGCCACAATGCATGATGGGATATAGGCTAGTTAACTTGCCCATGTTTTTGAGACACACGAGATGTGTGGTCAGCAGATTACATAGTGGACTTAGTAAACAAGTTTTATCAGTGGCTCCAATATCCTCTGAAACAATCCATGGAGTTAAGAGGAAGCCAGTTCTGGCATCCTGTCCCTGGATGGACAATGAGTGGACAGGAACTGACTGTGATATCAAGATGGAAATGTCCGGGAAAAACAACTTAAAATGGACACAGGTTCTTGGAAAACAACAGGTGACAGGATGGGGTTAAATCATGGGCTGGTCAAAATTTTACTGGATAGTTTGAAAATGACAGCTTCAGGGATTGGATCAAGTCTAACTGGGGTGGACTATTGATTTTTGGAAATCGGATTATTGATGTGTTTTTATCAGTGTTTAGCAGATCGATCTTGGCATTATCCATCTCTCGTGTACATGAAACCAAGCTTGGGGTAATAAAACCATCTTAACCAGGTTGTGTGTCTGCTAACCAGGTTGTATTAAGCTAAGCCATAACAATGAGGGAGGAACCACACGTAAAGACTGGCTCAGTGTTCAGGCCTGGGAAATGCTCCTATAACATCTTGGTGGCCGAATTTGAGAAGCAAAGGCAGATAGCGTCAGGGGACCTCTGCAAATCGATGGAAGAGGCCCCGGCACCCATTTGGTTGGCATTGGAGAAGACCAACGAGATGGTAAATGTGTATGGCAAGATGATACAAGGCATGGAGGTTTCTTTTTCGCGGCACAGTGACCAGATTTTGTCTCTGAAAGTACAGGTGTCCCTGGCTGAGGTGAATAAACGCTGATGGCCAAAGTGAACGATTTGGAGAATCATTCAAGGAGGCAAAAGATCCATGTTGTGGGGTTGCCAGAGGGGATGGAAGACCCAACTTCCACAGCGTATTTTGTGAAGATGTCTGGGAAGATGGTGGAGGAGGGTAGACTCGTGTCTCCTCCCAAGCTGGATCAAGCCCACCGGACACTCGACAGAAGCCCCATACCAATGAACCACCGCAAGCCATTATTGTGACATCTCACAGCTTTCAGGAAAAAGAGGGGGACCTGAGAAGGGCAAAGCGGCACTGCAATTACAAACGAGAAGGCCATGCCATCAGGATTTATCCGGTAAATAAGCCGGCGGTTTTCAACAAGGCCAAAGCCTCCCTGTTTAAAAGTGGAGTCCATTTTGAGGTGAAAGACTATTTTTTTGAGCCGGAGGAGACGGATTCTTTTGAAAAAAAGCATGGGCTGGTTGCGGGTTGACTGAGGTTTTTGAGGCATTTTTGGATGTTGGGGGGTGGGATGTTGAGGAATTGTTGGGTTTCCTTTCGTGGTTTTTGTTCACCTTACTGTTTTTGTATGTATATTTGGGTGTGGTATTGTTTGGGGTAAGGGGTGCGGGGCAGGTGTCGTTTGCTGATGGTGACTGCAGATTTTTCTCTCTTTAGTCTTTCTAGTGAGTTTGGTGAACATTTTGAGTGGGCCTGGTCTCTGTACGTTCCATGGAACTGTTGAATAATCCATCTTGATGGAAATGGCTGACACCGAATTGAGCGGCGGGTGGGAGGCCCCCAATTTGTTTGGTCACCTGAAATGTCAGGGGCTGAATGGCCCAGTGAAAAGGTCAAGGGTATTTGCTCACCTTAAAAGTTTGAATGCTGGACTTCCAGTGACGGTGATGTGCTGAGCGGACGCAATCAGGTGGTTCTCCTCCCAACCAGAACCAAAGGAAACACTTTTGTACCCATTTTGACCAAAAAATCAACAATAAAACAACCCCAATGGAAGAAAAGGAACATCGGGGAAAATGCCAGTGAACGGGAGCTCAAGAGGCCGAAGAGATGGCAGAAGTGGCAAAAAGGGCCACGAGCAACGATCAGGCGAACCGGCGGACCCACGAGGCAAGGAGGCCCCGGCTGCCCAAGAGAGGGGGAGACTGTCAATCCAAGCACCAGCCTTCCCCTCGCCATCAGGAGATGAATGGAGGACCTTCCTCAAGAAGGAGCTGGCCGCCATGAAGGAGGCGATTAGATACATAGATACATAGAGGATAGGAGCAGGAGGAAGCCTTTTGGCTCTGGCCCGAGACGGCCCAAATTCCAACTCCCAAATCATTTTCTCCTGCGCCTCCACCTTCCTTCCCAGGCCTTCGATGGTCCGCTGCATTTTGTCCATTGTTTCCGCCAGCACCTCCTTCATCATTGTGTGGAGCACCGTCCTGAGCGCCTCCTTTATGGCACTTAGCTCCCTTTTTTAGCACGCTTTTCCACTCTTCCCCCTTTGCGGGGGGCGGGATGATGGTCGCCTTGTCCTGCTCCCACTCCGCTGTTTGGTCTGCCAGCCTTTGCCTTCCAGGCTCGCCCGAACCTCTGTCTCATCTCGTGGGGCCGCCTGCCTGCTCGTCTGCCGCTCCTGCGCTTTTCCCTTGCTGCTGCTGCTCCTTGCGTCTCACCGTCCCTTCACTTTTGGTACTTTTTCCTCCTCTAGTCATCTGTCTCTCTCTCTCTCTCTCTCTCTCTCCACACTGCTGTTCCTTACCCTGAGGTTTTTCTCCCTTCCGCCTCTCCTGTACTCTCGCCGGGTCTGGTCTGCCTCAGGTTTCAGGTTTGGGTTTCTTTGTCCGGTTTTGTTTTTGTTTGGTTTGGTTCCCTTCCTTTACCCCTTCTCTTTCTCTTTCCCCTTCCTTCTCACTGGGTCAGGAGGGTCGAGAGAGGAGTTTCCGGTCACCTTTTGTGCCGCCGCTCACCTCATGGTCGCCACCGAACTCCTCTCGCACTTTTAAATCTCCGGTTCCTCTCGCACTTTTAAACCTCTGGCTCCTCCCGCACTTTTAAATCTCACCTTTAAATCTCCGGCTCCTCTGCCGCTTTTAGATCTCCGGCTCCTCTTGCACATTTTTTGGGGCCTCAGTTTACCCTCGGACCAGTCCCTTGGGGCTTTGTCCTTCCTGCTTGTGGTAAACCACTATTATATGTATTATGGTAACTGCAACTGTATTACCTGTATTATGTGTATTATGGTAAACCACTGCCTAATGGCTCCTCCCCTTGGGCTTGGTATAAAAGTGACTGACCTCCGGCCCTGCCCCTGTTCGGTATCAGTCTGTTTAGTTTATAAAAGCCTCAGTTTCGTTCCACAACTCGTCTTGTTATAATTGATGGCACATCGCTGCTCGCACCTTCGAGGGAGCGCTGTATCGATATGTGGTTTTTTTTTTAACACAAATACCCCCCGGGAATAAGCAAATAGAGCTAAGAATTCAGTACTTTAGTGGGAGATGCCTCGTGCACATCTTCCCCCTACAGAACGCCACTGGAAACAGTCTCATAGACAACGTTATATGTTTGCACGGGACTGTAACTGCCTCGTTCTGATCAGAACGACCGGTCATAGGAGAGAGCGAGGACAGCGAAATGCAGGAGAGGAGCAGGCAGAAGAAACGGGAGTCGGCAGGCATAGGCAAAGAGCCTCGGGAGGGGAGCCACCGTACTACCAGGGGGGACTAGCACGGGAAGACAGGTAGTAAGGGGGACCGTGGCGCACCTCCTTGCATGGAGGGAGCGCCTGGCAAGGGTGGGGGGCAGAAGGGGGAGAGATGCAGGGAGGGGGGAGAGGAGGGCAGGGGGGGAACAAGGAATATGTAGGAAACAGGACGGGAAAAAAAAGTTGCCACTCGGATTGGCTTTGGCAGGCAGGGAGCAGGTCGAGGAAACAAGATGGTGCCGAAAGCAGCCATTTTGGAGGGTCCCTAAACAAAAGGAAACCCTGGAGTGCACGGGCACACCCACGTGGCGTACATGCAGTTGGCGGCCATGTTGGGTGTCCCCTGGACAAAGGGGAACCCCGGAGCGCAGGGGCCAGGCCTCATGGTGAGAACGGCGACCGTGGCCATTTTGCACGGCCCCCTGACAAAGGCACGTCCACCAGTTAAGTATGGTTGATCCCGCAGGAATGGGGAGACAGAAACCCCCAATCAGGATAGTCACTTGGAATGTAAGGGGACTGAAGGGCCCACTGAAAAGAACAGAGTCTTCGCCCACTTAAGAAGCCTAAAGGCCAACATAATATTCCCTCAGGAGGACACCTGAGGGAGAAGGACCAACTGATGGTAAGAAAGGGCTGGGTGGGACAGACATACCATTCTGTTACGGGACGAGGGCTGGGGGAGTAACCATACTGATTAGCAAGAGGACGAGGTTTACAGTGACAAGAACGGTTACGGATCAAGGGGGGTGGTATGTCATGGTCAGCGGTGTCCTAGAGGGTTTTCTGGTCTTGTCCCAAATTAGTGAGCTTCTGGGACTCCTTCTTTAGTGCCATGTCAGAGATAGTTAATGTCGATCTGGAGCCATGACCACTGGTAGCCATGTCCGGGGTATCAGATTCGCTGGTGCTGCAGACGGGGGTGAAGGTGAATGTCCTCCTCTTTGCCTCCTTAATAGTCCGGAGATGAGTTCTGCTTGAGTGGAGGTTTTCTACTACGCCCAGTGCTTCAGCTTGGTTGGGTGATCTCATGTGGTTCTTACATTTGGAGATCGTCAAATGCACCATTAGGGGGGTCAGTAAAAGGGTCCTACCTAAGATTCATTTCCTTTAGCTAGTCGCAGTTAGTTGTTAAGGGGTTCAGTTTAATGTTGGGAGGAGTTAAGTTAATTCAGGTTCTTGAATTTCTTTTGTATTGTAACTTGTGCTAACTGTTATATTATTTTATTTAAAATGAAAAATGTTCAGTAAAAAGTTAAAAATAAGTTATCCTCATCGCCAGATGACCTCCCTTCCACCATAAGGTCAGAAGTGGGGATGTTTGCGGATGACTGCACAATGTTCAGCGCCATTCGCGACTCCTCAGATAATGAAGCAGTCCATGTTCAAATGCAGCAAGGTCTGAACAATATCCAGGACAATATCTAACAAGGGTGGATCTAACCATCGTCCCTTGACTTCAATGGCATTACCATCGCTGAATCCCCCACAATCAACATCCTGGGGATTATCATTGATCAGAAATTTAACTGGACTAGCCACATTAATACTGTGGCTACCAGCGCAGGTCAAAGGCTAGGAATCCTACGGTGAGTAACACATCTCCTGACCCCCCAAAGCCTGTCCACCATCTACAAGTCACAAGTCAGGAGTGTAATGGAATACTCTCCACTTGCCTGGATGAGTGCAGCTCCAACAACACTCAAGAAACTCAACACCATCCAGGACAAAGCAGCCCGCTTGATTGCTCCCCCTTCCACAAACATTTAAACCCTCCACCATCGATGCACAGTAGCAGCCGTGTGTACCATCTACAAGATGCACTGCAGTTACTCACCAAGGTTCCTTAGACAGCACCTTCTAAACCCGCGACCACTACCATCTAGAAAAACAAGTGCAGCAGATGCCTGGAAACCCTACCACCTGGAGGTTCCCCTCAAAGTCACTCACCACCCTGACTTGGAAGTATATCGCTGCTCCTTCACTGTCGCGGGGGCAAAATCCTGGAACGCCCTCCCTGACAGCACAGTGGGTGTACCTGCACCTTAAGGACTGCAGCGGTTCAAGAAGGCAACTCACCACCACCTTCTAAAGGGCAACTAGGGACGGGCAATAAATGCTGACCTAACCAGCGACACCCACATCCCGTAAATGAATAAAACAAAATGATGCACTTTCAGGCACTTCATGTGAACAACAAAGGATTTATTTACAAGTACCTACAAGAGCAGCAGCATGTCTGCTGCTGGTTCTCGAATGCCTTTTGATTAAGAGAACTCCTCCCTCTGGGGCGATTCCCCACTCCCGGTTGGTCAGCCAGGTCAGGTTACATTTTGGTGTTGCCTTTAAAGGGACAATCACCACAGGGTATGAGACCCACCACAATGCTCCAACAGAAGAGGTGAAAGTGCAGTCACACATGATCCAAATCGCACCTCCTGACTTGAGCGGGGAGATCCTGCCCAAGTAATCATGGAGCAGGTTTGTGATACCTCATAGAAAACTGACTTAAAGTCATTGAATCCCTACAGTGCAGAATTGGCCATTCAGTCCATCGAGTCTGCACTGACCCTCAAAGAGCACCCGACCTAGACCCATGCCCCCGCCTATTCCTGTAACCCAATAACCCCACCTAACCTATTGGACATGAAGGGGCAATTTAGGATGGCCAATCCACTTAAACTGCTCATCTTTGGACTGTGGAAGGAAAGCGGAGAACCCGGAGGAAACCCACGCAGACATGGGGAGAAAGTGCAGCTCCACACAGACAGTCACCCAAGGCTGGAATTGAACCCGGGTCCCTCGCATTGTGAGGCAGCAGTGCTAACCACTGTGCCACCCATAGGTAACAAAGTCGTCATAATGGGAACTTTTGATCCCGGCTCTGGGTCACTGTCTGTGTGGAGATTGCACATTCTCCCTGTGTTTGCGTGGGTTTCGCCCCCTCAACCCAAAAAATGTGCAGGATAGGTGGATTGGCCCACGCTAAATTGCCCCTTAATTAGAAAAAATAAATTGGATATTCTAAATTTAATTAAAAATAAATAAATAATGGGAAATTTTAAAAATCAAATGTTATGATCAGAACACACGGGAATGATCCTTACAATCCAAAATTATAATATATATATATGTAATTTATTAAGGACATCAACACTAAATCTTCAAATTTGAAGCGGTTTAAAAAAAAAATAGACATATGACAAGGGCAATGCCAGCAGATTCATAATTTTTTCTTTTGTTACTGGTCCTGTCGATGGCAAATACAATTGAACGTGATCAGAATAATATTGGCAGCCAGCAAATATCCCAGAGAGGTGTTGAAATGGAACAATGACACAAAGAATTGACTAGGAAAAATGTGGTGGGAAATGGTAGTAATATATCAACCCCAGGCACTTAATCATCACTCAGCCCAGACAAAGTGCAGACATCAGCAACAAAACTGCTTCCAGATACCATCAATTTAAGTTATGAGGAATGGCTGAAGAATGTGGATTATATATTTAGAAATAGAGATGTCATGTTAATCTATTTGACATCTTTTTAAAATTTTTAAATTATTTTTTTACATTTTAATGTATCCAATTATTATTTATTTCAATTAAGGGGGAATTTAGCGTGGCCAATCCACCTATCCTGCAAATCTACGGGTTGTGGGGGTGAGACCCACGCAGACACGGAGAGAATGTGCAAACTCTACACGGACAGTGACCCAGGACCGGGATCGAACCTGGGTCCTCAGTGCCATGAGGCAGCAATGCTAACCACTGGGCCACCGTGTTGCCCTTTAGTTGACATTTTCAACCTAATTAAGTCAAGTAGTAATATTATCAAAGCAAATCATTCGTTATGCTGAAAGGTTAAGAAAAGGTGACAGGATTGGAACAAACACAAAAAGTGGCAGGATTGGAATAAACACAAAAAGTGCCAGGATTGGAATAAAAACAAAAAGTGACTGGATTGGAATGAAAACAAGAAGTGACCGGATTGGAATAAAAACTAAAAGTGACAGGATTGGAATAAAAACAAAAAGTGACAGGATTGGAATAAACACAAAATGTGACAGGATTGGAATAAAAACAAAAAGTGACAGGATTGGAATAAAAACAAAAAGTGACAGGATTGGAATAAAAACAAAAAGTGACAGGATTGGAATAAAAACAAAAAGTGACAGGATTGGAATAAAAAGAAAAAGTGACAGGATTGGATTAAAAAGAAAAAGTGACAGGATTGGAATAAACACAAAAAGTGACAGGATTGGAATAAACACAAAAAGTGATAGGATTGGAATAAAAACAAAAAGTGACAGGATTGGAATAAAAACAAAAAATGACAGGATTGGAATAAAGACAAAAAGTGACTGGATTGGAATAAACACAAAAAATGACAGGATTGGAATAAAAACAAAAAGTGAAGGGATTGGAATAAACACAGAAAGTGACAGGATTGGAATAAACACAGAAAGTGACAGGATTGGAATAAACACAAAAAGTGACAGGATTGGTATAAACACAAAATGTGACAGGATTGGAATAAAAACAAAAAGTGACAGGATTGGAATAAAAACAAAAAGTGATCGGACTGGAATAAAAACAAAAAGTGACCGGATTGGAATAAAAACAAAAAGTGACCGGATTGGAATTTTTTTTAAAATGACCGGATTGGAATGAACACAAAAAGTGACAGGATTGGAACAAACACAAAAAGTGACAGGATTGGAATAAAAACAAAAAGTGACCGGATTGGAATAAAAACAAAAAGTGACCAGATTGGAATAAAAACAAAAAGTGACCGGATTGGAATTTTAAAAAAAGTGACCGGATTGGAATAAACGCAAAAAGTGACAGGATTGGAACAAACTCAAAAAGTGACAGGATTGGAAGAAACACAAAAAGTGACAGGATTGGAACAAACACAAAAAGTGACAGGATTGGAACAAACACAGAAAGTGGCAGGATTGGAATAAACACAAAAAGTGCCAGGATTGGAATAAAAACAAAAAGTGACTGGATTGGAATGAAAACAAGAAGTGACCGGATTGGAATAAAAAGAAAAAGTGACAGGATTGGAATAAAAACAAAAAGTGACAGGATTGGAATAAACACAAAAAGTGACAGGATTGGAATAAACACAAAAAGTGATAGGATTGGAATAAAAACAAAAAGTGACAGGATTGGAATAAACACAAAAAGTGACAGGATTGGAATAAACACAAAAAATGACAGGATTGGAATAAAGACAAAAAGTGACCGGATTGGAATAAACACAAAAAAATGACAGGATTGGAATAAAAACAAAAAGTGAAGGGGTTGGAATTAGCACAGAAAGTGACAGGATTGGAATAAACACAAAAAGTGGCAGGATTGGAATAAACACAAAAAGTGCCAGGATTGGAATAAAAACAAAAAGTGACTGGATTGGAATGAAAACAAGAAGTGGCCGGATTGGAATAAAAACTAAAAGTGACAGGATTGGAATAAAAACAAAAAGTGACAGGATTAGAATAAACACAAAAAGTGACAGGATTGGAATAAAAACAAAAAGTGACAGGATTGGAATAAAAACAAAAAGTGACAGGATTGGAATAAAAAGAAAAAGTGACAGGATTGGATTAAAAAGAAAAAGTGACAGGATTGGAATAAACACAAAAAGTGACAGGATTGGAATAAACACAAAAAGTGATAGGATTGGAATAAAAACAAAAAGTGACAGGATTGGAATAAACACAAAAAGTGACAGGATTGGAATAAACACAAAAAATGACAGGATTGGAATAAAGACAAAAAGTGACCGGATTGGAATAAATACAAAAAATGACAGGATTGGAATAAAAACAAAAAGTGAAGGGATTGGAATAAACACAGAAAGTGACAGGATTGGAATAAACACAAAAAGTGACAGGATTGGTATAAACACAAAATGTGACAGGATTGGAATCAAAACAAAAAGTGACAGGATTGGAATAAAAACAAAAAGTGACCGGACTGGAATAAAAACAAAAAGTGACCGGATTGGAATAAAAACAAAAAGTGACCGGATTGGAATTTTTAAAAAAATGACCGGATTGGAATGAACACAAAAAGTGACAGGATTGGAACAAACACAAAAAGTGACAGGATTGGAATAAAAACAAAAAGTGAACGGATTGGAATAAAAACAAAAAGTGACCGGATTAGAATTTTAAAAAAAGTGACCGGATTGGAATTTTAAAAAAAGTGACCGGATTGGAATAAACGCAAAAAGTGACAGGATTGGAACAAACTCAAAAAGTGACAGGATTGGAAGAAACACAAAAAGTGACATGATTGGAACAAACACAAAAAGTGACAGGATTGGAACAAACACAGAAAGTGGCAGGATTGGAATAAACACAAAAAGTGCCAGGATTGGAATAAAAACAAAAAGTGACTGGATTGGAATGAAAACAAGAAGTGTCCGGATTGGAATAAAAACTAAAAGTGACAGGATTGGAATAAAAACAAAAAGTGACAGGATTGGAATCAACACAAAAAGTGACAGGATTGGAATAAACACAAAAAGTGACAGAATTGGAATAAAAACAAAAAGTGACAGGATTGGAATAAAAACAAAAAGTGACCGTATTGGAATAAAAACAAAAAGTGACCGGATTGGAATAAAAACAAAAAGTGACCGGATTGGAATAAACACAAAAAGTGACAGGATTGGAACAAACACAAAAATTGACCGGATTGGAATAAACACAAAAAGTGACAGGATTGGAATAAACACAAAAAGTGACAGGATTGGAATAAAAACAAAAAGTGACCGGATTGGAATAAAAACAAAAAGTGACCGGATTGGAATAAAAACAAAAAGTGACAGGATTGGAATAAAAACAAAAAGTGACAGGATTGGAATAAACACAGAAAGTGACAGGATTGGAATAAAAACAAACAGTGACAGGATTGGAATAAAAACAAAAAGTGACAGGATTGGAATAAACACAAAATGTGGCAGGATTGGAATAAACACAAAAAGTGACAGGATTGGAATAAAAACAAAAAGTGACAGAATTGGAACAAACACAAAAAGTGACAGGGTTGGAACAAACGCAAAAAATGTCAGGATTGGAATAAACATAAGAAGTGACAGGATTGGAATAAAATCAAAAAGTGACCGGATTGGAATAAAAACAAAAAGTGACAGGATTGGAATAAAAACAAAAAGTGACAGGATTGGAACAAACACAAAAAGTGACAGGGTTGGAACAAACGCAAAAAATGTCAGGATTGGAATAAACATAAGAAGTGACAGGATTGGAATAAAATCAAAAAGTGACCGGATTGGAATAAAAACAAAAAGTGACAGGATTGGAATAAAAACAAAAAGTGACAGGATTGGAATAAACACAGAAAGTGACAGGATTGGAATAAAACAAAAAGTGACCGGATTGGAATAAACACAAAAAGTGACAGGATTGGAATAAAAACAAAAAGTGACAGGATTGGAATAAACACAGAAAGTGACAGGATTGGAATAAAACAAAAAGTGACAGGATTGGAAGAAACACAATAAGTGACAGGATTGGAATAAAAACAAAAAGTGACAGGATTGGAATAAAAAGAAAAAGTGACAGGATTGGATTAAAAAGAAAAAGTGACAGGATTGGAATAAACACAAAAAGTGACAGGATTGGAATAAACACAAAAAGTGACAGGATTGGAATAAAGACAAAAAGTGACAGGATTGGAATAAAAACAAAAAGTGACAGGATTGGAATAAACACAAAAAGGGACAGGATTGGAATAAACACAAAAAATGACAGGATTGGAATAAAGACAAAAAGTGACCGGATTGGAATAAATACAAAAAATGACAGGATTGGAATAAAAACAAAAAGTGAAGGGATTGGAATAAACACAGAAAGTGACAGGATTGGAATAAACACAAAAAGTGACAGGATTGGTATAAACACAAAATGTGACAGGATTGGAATCAAAACAAAAAGTGACAGGATTGGAATAAAAACAAAAAGTGACCGGACTGGAATAAAAACAAAAAGTGACCGGATTGGAATAAAAACAAAAAGTGACCGGATTGGAATTTTTTAAAAAATGACCGGATTGGAATGAACACAAAAAGTGACAGGATTGGAACAAACACAAAAAGTGACAGGATTGGAATAAAAACAAAAAGTGAACGGATTGGAATAAAAACAAAAAGTGACCGGATTAGAATTTTAAAAAAAGTGACCGGATTGGAATTTTAAAAAAAGTGACCGGATTGGAATAAACGCAAAAAGTGACAGGATTGGAACAAACTCAAAAAGTGACAGGATTGGAAGAAACACAAAAAGTGACATGATTGGAACAAACACAAAAAGTGACAGGATTGGAACAAACACAGAAAGTGGCAGGATTGGAATAAACACAAAAAGTGCCAGGATTGGAATAAAAACAAAAAGTGACTGGATTGGAATGAAAACAAGAAGTGTCCGGATTGGAATAAAAACTAAAAGTGACAGGATTGGAATAAAAACAAAAAGTGACAGGATTGGAATCAACACAAAAAGTGACAGGATTGGAATAAACACAAAAAGTGACAGAATTGGAATAAAAACAAAAAGTGACAGGATTGGAATAAAAACAAAAAGTGACCGTATTGGAATAAAAACAAAAAGTGACCGGATTGGAATAAAAACAAAAAGTGACCGGATTGGAATAAACACAAAAAGTGACAGGATTGGAACAAACACAAAAAGTGACCGGATTGGAATAAACACAAAAAGTGACAGGATTGGAATAAACACAAAAAGTGACAGGATTGGAATAAAAACAAAAAGTGACCGGATTGGAATAAAAACAAAAAGTGACCGGATTGGAATAAAAACAAAAAGTGACAGGATTGGAATAAAAACAAAAAGTGACAGGATTGGAATAAACACAGAAAGTGACAGGATTGGAATAAAAACAAACAGTGACAGGATTGGAATAAAAACAAAAAGTGACAGGATTGGAATAAACACAAAATGTGGCAGGATTGGAATAAACACAAAAAGTGACAGGATTGGAATAAAAACAAAAAGTGACAGAATTGGAACAAACACAAAAAGTGACAGGGTTGGAACAAACGCAAAAAATGTCAGGATTGGAATAAACATAAGAAGTGACAGGATTGGAATAAAATCAAAAAGTGACCGGATTGGAATAAAAACAAAAAGTGACAGGATTGGAATAAAAACAAAAAGTGACAGGATTGGAACAAACACAAAAAGTGACAGGGTTGGAACAAACGCAAAAAATGTCAGGATTGGAATAAACATAAGAAGTGACAGGATTGGAATAAAATCAAAAAGTGACCGGATTGGAATAAAAACAAAAAGTGACAGGATTGGAATAAAAACAAAAAGTGACAGGATTGGAATAAACACAGAAAGTGACAGGATTGGAATAAAACAAAAAGTGACCGGATTGGAATAAACACAAAAAGTGACAGGATTGGAATAAAAACAAAAAGTGACAGGATTGGAATAAACACAGAAAGTGACAGGATTGGAATAAAACAAAAAGTGACAGGATTGGAAGAAACACAATAAGTGACAGGATTGGAATAAAAACAAAAAGTGACAGGATTGGAATAAAAAGAAAAAGTGACAGGATTGGATTAAAAAGAAAAAGTGACAGGATTGGAATAAACACAAAAAGTGACAGGATTGGAATAAACACAAAAAGTGACAGGATTGGAATAAAGACAAAAAGTGACAGGATTGGAATAAAACAAAAAGGGACAGGATTGGAATAAACACAAAAAGGGACAGGATTGGAATAAAACAAAATGGGACAGGATTGGAATAAACACAAAAAGGGACAGGATTGGAATAAACACAAAAAGTGACAGGATTGGAATAAAAACAAACAGTGACAGGATTGGAATAAAGACAAAAAGTGACAGGATTGGAATAAATTCAAAAAGTGACAGGATTGGAATAAAGACAAAAAGTGACCGGATTGGAAGAAACACAAAAAGTGACAGGATTGGAATAAAGACAAAAAGTGACAGGATTGGAATAAAAACAAAGCGTTGTAAATGGTCAGTAGATTAAATGGTACCTGTGGACAACCTCTCAACACTTATAAAGCTTTGTGTACTCCGATTATCCAGCTGTCAGAGTGCCATTGGAGAGGGCGGAAGGCTTCGCCCAGCGTGCGGTGGCTGCACATGGAGAGATCATTCACCATGGTTACTGGCGGGGTCGGGAGGATGCAGACGAACACTGGTTTGGAACACTACTTCTCGCACCATCAGACCGTCTCCCCTTGCTGCCTGTGTGGTGTCCACTGTCCGACTGGGGAATTCCAGATCAACGAGGGAACCCCTTAATGACCTCAGTAGTCTGCCCACTGCTTTTGGGCGAGTCGGTGATCTGCCCCGGATGGGGCCTCCTTGAAAATGGCTCTGGGGTGGGATAGTGCCGACAAACCAGCACACGGGCCGGAGCTGTGAAATTCTCATCCCCGCCCAGCATTGGAAAACCCTGCCTAATATCTCCAGCCAATCACCTTCCGAACTGTAGAAAGATCGGAAGGTAGGAGTCAGAAGTTAGGTAAGATCTTTACCACCAAGAGTAATAAAGCTGTGGATAGTCACAGGAGAAAATCCTTGCAGTGGATTTTATCGATGGGTTCAGGAGAACATTAGATGTGTTTCTGTTGGGAAGAGATTAGGAAATCTGATATAAAGGTAGGATTTACCTCTTGTGAGAAACACTGCTCACTTAATAAAAGATTTACACTTAGTCAAATTCTGAAGAAGTATTTATTATCGATCTTGCAAGAGCGGGTGCCTCCAGTAAGCAATAGCAGAGACACACAGAATTCACACAGCATCACTTTGTTATATACAATCCATGAAAATACAATCCGTGGGAAACCATCCCTGAGAAACACATCCCACAAACTATAGAAAGGGCAGTTCCCTTATCAGTGATCCTTTATTTGGTCTCTCCCTTGCATAGTGAGTTCTATCCGCTCCTGGTACATCCTTGGACCGGTAGTTAAAGATAAGAATGAGGCCCTTTGCTTGCACCTGCTATCTCCCCCTTGCTTAGCAAGCTCTGTTATTGTTCATTCGGTTCTTCCCCGAAGGTCATTCTGGTACATCGTTATAATAATTCGCTCACGATAGCTTACTCAGAACTTGACATGTTAATTTTCCCATCATGCTTCATTGTTGGCATCTTAATTGTGAACCAGAGTATATACATGTAAAAACAACACAGAATGTTCATTTCTCACAAATCCCCATTTTTCTCTTTTTACTGTTGTTGCTTTTTACACTTCGTAGTCTCCTCTAACCTACCCCAAAATTGTCCAACATCCTCTCAACTTCCCTTTCTATGGGGCCGTCCCCCCCTTCATTCTCCCCACTTCCTAGTAGGCAAATGGTATCCTGACCCAGGGGCATCTGCTTGGTCAAGGCTGTTTTGATGAGCCTCTGCACCAAGCCTCTTACACACGGGATGATGCAGCAGCCTATTGCCGCCAATGCTCCTATCACCACGATGATGGAGGTGAGGATGGATACAATTAACACTTTCCATTTCCCAAACATTGATTCAAGCCACCCAGTCATGGATGTGTCTGCCCCTGAGTTGTCTGCCATTTCCACAGCCAGAGTGATTAACCCTTGTAGCGCACGGGTAATCGATCCGTCGGGTGCCATGTTGTTGGGGATAAACGTGCAACACTGTCCTTTGAGCATAACGCATACACCACCTTTCTCTGCCAAAATCATATCCAGAGCCAATCTATTCTCCCAGGCCATTCTAGTGGTTGCGTCCAGTTGTTCTGCTATGCCCTTTACGGCGTCCCTGGTATAATTGATGAACCTCTGTTGATTATAGTATATATAGTTTATCCAATCCACATTCTTATTGATCGTAACCCACCAGAAGAGGGACTCGAACCAAGATGCAATCTGATTTTGGGCTTTGAACTCATCTGGTACTCCTCTGGGAATGCCAACGGAGTCCAGGTAAATCCTGTCATTAAATGAGGTAGGTATGCCCCGTTTAGATCGTCCTCCTTTTACACTCCCCCTCTCCTCTTGTCTTTCATAGGCTATACTGAACGGAATGGCGAGCTGAACTAATGCGCATGTCCCTTTCCATTGGGGGGGTAGAGTGGGTCTTAGAATCTTTCCTCCGCAATACCACCATATATCTGCACGTGGTACTTTTAGTGATGAGTAATTGCCCTGGGTGGTCACGTTCTTCGTCTCAATACAAGTCTTGAGGTCTCCCATATGTTTACTTAGCCCCGTATCAGAACGTCTTATACACGATTTGTGATGCGTCACGGTAACCAAGAAGGAGGGAGGGTTTCCTGATAGTTTCTTATTAACAGGAGGAAACATCAGAGATAGGGCAGTGCAGGTCTTGTTGCCCCAGGCTGTCGCATCTTGGTACAGGGCCATCATACATTCCATGCTCCCTCTATTGTCTGTCCACCCCAGTGGAAAGGGCTCCATATGGGCTTGTGGTCTACCTGCTGCGCAAGCATAACAATTGTCTTCCTTCAGCGTCTGGGCCGAATACCTCACCCACTCAATCCACGCATTCTGTTCCTCATAGCCGGTCTCTATCTCAAAGGCTTGCTCTAAATCTTTTACTTCAATTATTTTGACTCCCTGTTCTTTCTCTGCCGTGTCGCCCCTAGTGTCATTAGTGGGAGTTGCTCCCTGGTCTAATAAAATACGGAAGCAGCATTCAGTCTTGCCATTTCTCATGATTACCCCGAATATCTCATTTCTAAGTGAACAAACCCTATTGCCTGTCTCAATCCAGGCCGTGTGTTACGGGGTGACAAGTTCCAGCATTGCACGTTGAGGGGAAATAACCATTAATCTGGTGAATGGAGACGACCAGTGGTGCCCCTCTGGGCAATTGGCAGAACCTTTTCAGCCAACCCTCCCTCTCCGTAATCATCCCCCCTCGGTAATAATGACGAGAGTCTACCCTAAACTCCTTTCCCTGCCCCGCTGACTCGCAGTCTATGAGGGTGCACAGATCAGTTCATATTACCTGAGGATACCGACTTTCTGGGATTGTCAATGTAATCATACGACCAATTCCAAACTCCCACATCGTTAATATTATTATACATTGCATAGTCCATTTTAGCTGTAGTTTCGTCATATTATTGAACAGTTCAGGATTTAGTGTCTTTTCAATGTTATCTTAAATGGTTCCTCAGTGGCCTCCACATGCCATTGTTCCTGTCCCGGCGGTGATTTCATGGGACCCTTCGTTCTGCTGTAATGCGTCCAACCTTTTTCAGCAGTTCGTATGGCAGTCTCTGTGGTTAACAAAACCAGGAACGGCCCGTCCCAAGTGGGTTGAAGCTTGGTTTCCTGCCACGATTTCACCAGTACCCAATCTCCTGGTTTAAATTTGTGGGCTGCGAATTCAAGGGGAGGTGTCTGCGCTAGCAGTCCTTGTCTCCTGAGGAATGATAATGAGGAAGACAGTGCCAGTATATATTTCTTTACATAGATATCTTTACATTCTGCAATGGGCAATTCCCCCATTGTTCCAAGGTATGGCAATCCAAACAACATTTCGGATGGGGACAACCCCAAATCTTTTCTTAGAAGGGCTATCGGTAAGCATTTTGTCCAGTGGAGCCTAGTTTCTAGTATTATTTTTGACAAATGATTTTTAAGGGTTTGATTCATCCTTTCCACCCGTCCCGATGAGGGGGGGTGGTGCCAAGGAGTGTGGAAGTCCCAATTTATCTCCAAACTTCTAGTAGTGACTTCTTTAATAGAATCGACGAATTCATCTACAGAAAACCTATATGTTTAATAAGTTATTGTGTTTGATATTTTAAAATAAATGTTTAGAATTAGCCTGGAAATCAAAACTTCAAACCATGTGGAAGCTGGTCTTAAAAAAAAACCCAAAACAACTTTGATTAAAAAAAAACAGATCGTTCAAGGACATCTAGTGGGCAGCACGGTAGCACAAGTGATTAGCACTGTGGCTTCACAGCGCCAGGGTCCCAGGTTCGATTCCCCGCTGGGTCACTGTCTGTGCGGAGTTTGCACGTTCTCCCCGTGTCCGCGTGGGTTTCCTCCGGGTGCTCCGGTTTCCTCCCACAGTCCAAAGACGTGCAGGTTAGGTGGATTGGCCATGATAAATTACCCGTAGTGTCCATAAGGGTTGGGAGGGGTTATTGGGTTACGGGGATAAGGTGGAAGTGAGGGATTAATGTGGGTCGGTGCAGACTCGATGGGCCGAATGGCCTCCTTCTGCACTGTATGTTCTATGTAATCTATGTAATCTATGTAATCTATCTGATAACGGGAATTTGGCAGCAATCCAACCCTTACAATCGATGAATTTGATCTGAAATACTATTATTGAAATGTTACTGATCAATCAACTGTTTGACTGTATTATATTGCATAATTTATTAATACTGAATCAGTAGTATCAAATTTGATTAATTTATTAATTATAATAATTATTTTGAAATGCCTGGTTGTTGGGCCCCTGCGGTTGGCAGGGTTGTATGCTATATTGGGAACTTGCCGGACGGGGAACTGACACTGCGGTTGATAAGACCTTAGAGGTAAAGTGACTTCCCCTGTCCGAGCCTATATTTTCTACCAACCCGTATCGGGGAACTATTTGCTCCCGAATGATTATTTCAGCCTATTCACGGGTGATAGTTCAGTATTTGCAGCCTTCTCTGTAAAAAACTGTCTCTCTCTCTCTGTATTGAAACAGTGACTCCAGGCATGTTGCAGCCTTCTCTGTCTCTCTCTCTCTCTCTGTTCTCTGTATCGCTCTGTCTCTCTCTCTCTCTCTGCCTGTCTCTCTCTCTCTGTATCTCTGTCTCTGTCTTTGTATTTCTCTCACTCTCTGTCTCTGTCTCTGGCTCTGTTTCTGTATCTCTCTCAATCTCTGTCTCTCTCTGTCTGTATCTCTCTCCCTGTCTCTCTCTGTCTCTTTCACTCTCTGTCTCTCTCTGTTCTCTGTATCGCTCTGTGTCTCTCTCTGCCTGTCTCTCTCTCTCTCTGTATCTCTCTCTCTGTCTTTGTATCTCTCACTCTCTGTCTGTGTTTGCTCACTAACTCATTTACAGTTGCAACCATCATTTTCGTTTTCTGTTCTTTTTTTTTGAATGCTCTGACTTCTCCTGAATTTAAAGGAGAATTTACAAATCCTATGTCTCCATCTCCAATCGGGACTTCCCGAAGGGGGTTCAGTTTCGTTATTTCTGGTTCCTTTATCTGTCCTTTTGTGGATCTTAATATCATTTGACTCTCTCCTTTTTCAGGGACTTTCTCTGATTTGCCTTTATTCATTTGTTGGTCATTTGGCGAGTCCTTGTCGTTTGACTTATTCTTATAAGGGGGTGGCAAATTATCGAGGACGTCCCATTTAAGAGGGGCTGTGCGAACGTCTTCGCGCTGTGGGATTAATGGATATATTCGGGTGGCGTTCCTGTTAGGAAGCCAACAACTCGCGTAGCTTACTTCTTTATCGGAACAGGGTTTTTTATCATTGACATATATATTAGAAATTTGGCACACCCAATCTCCGTCCGAACCGTATTGCGGCCAAAAGACTGAGGGTTTACGGATTGCTTCTTTGACCCATATGAAGCAACAAAATGTTATCATTGTTTTCCTGTCCTTATTTCTTGTACGTGGCTCTCAAAATCCCAATTCACTAACATCCGACCCACTGGGCTTTCTGGTGGGATATTCTTAGGGATTCTCTTATCAGCGCCGTCTTCGTTTCTCACAACCTTGTTTCGAGTTTTTACTTCCCATTGTAAAGTACTCAACCTTCACTTATTTCTAAGTAAAGTGTCTAGTTATGACCCTGTCACAACAATCACAATCCTGAAAGCACTTATATCATCAATCCGCCCATACACTTATACGGATGTTTAGATATAAACTCCAGAGTCCTTATATCATCAATCCGCCCCTGCGGATGTTTAGATACAAACCCAAGTCAACAAGGTAACACTTAAAAGCCGTTTTTCTTACCTTGCTCGGTGCACAGAGTTGCCGGACTTCCCTCACGGCGTGCCTGCCACTATAATCCGTTACTTGCTTCTTCAGAATGACTACCCTAGGAACGTGTTCAGTTGACCGTGGGTAAGCACTCAAGATGAAGTACGAGACCGTTTAAATAACGGGACGCGTCTTATCATAGATTATCATAGAATTTACAGTGCAGAAGGAGGCCATTCAGCCCATCGAGTCTGCACCGGCTCTTGGAAAGAGCACCCTACCCAAGGTCAACACCTCCACCCTATCCCCATAACCCAGTAACCCCACCCAACACTAAGGGCAATTTTGGACACTAAGGGCAATATTAGCATGGCCAATCTACCTAACCTGCACATCTTTGGGCTGTGGGAGGAAACCGGAGCACCCGGAGGAAACCCACGCAGACACGGGGAGGATGTGCAGACTCCGCACAGACAGTGACCCAAGCCGGAATCGAACCTGGGACCCTGGAGCTGTGAAGCAATTGTGCTATCCATGTGGTACTACCTTCCCCCTGTCGACAGAGGCTCGCCAGGCCTTCAGCCGCATCAAAGGGGATATCGCAAAGGCCACGATGCGTGCCATCGACGAGTCCCTCCCCTTCCCGGTCGAGAGCGACGCCTCCGATGTTGCTCTAGCGGCCACCCTTAACCAAGCGGGCAGACCCGTGGCCTTTTTCTCCCAACCCCTCCACGCCTCAGAAATCCGCCACTCCTCAGTGGAAAAGGAAGCCCAAGCCATAGTGGAAACTGTGCGACATTGGAGGCATTACCTGGCCGGCAGGAGATTCCCTCTCCTCACTGACCAACGGTCGGTAGCTTTCATGTTCGATAATGCACAGCGGGGCAAAATTAAAAATGACAAGATCTTAAGGTGGAGGATCGAGCTCTCCACCTTCAGCTACGAGATCTTGTACCGTTCCGGAAAGCTGAACGAGCCGTCCGATGCCCTATCCCGTGGCACATGTGCCAATGCACAAATAAACCGTCTCCAAACCCTCCACGAGGACCTCTGCCACCCGGGGGTCACTCGGTTCTACCATTTTATAAAGTCCCGCAACCTCCCCTACTCCGTGGAGGAGGTCCGTACAGTCACCAGGAACTGCCACATCTGCGCAGAGTGCAAACCGCACTTTTTCAGGCCGGATAGAGCGCACCTGATCAAGGCTTCCCGTCCCTTTGAACGCCTCAGTCTGGATTTCAAAGGGCCCCTCCCCTCCACCGACCGCAACACATGCTTCCTGAACGTGGTGGACGAGTACTCTCGTTTCCCTTTCGCCATCCCCTGCCCCGACATGACAGCGGCCACAGTTATTAAAGCCCTTAGCACCATATTCACACTGTTCGGTTGCCCCGCATATATCCATAGCGACAGGGGACCCTCCTTCATGAGTGACGAGCTGCGCCAGTTCCTGCTCAGCAAGGGTATAGCCTCGAGCAGGACGATCAGCTACAACCCCCGGGGGAACGGGCAAGTAGAGAGGGAGAACGGCACGGTCTGGAAGACCGTCTTACTGGCCCTACGGTCCAGGGATCTCCCAGTTTTACGATGGCAGGAGGTCCTCCCGGACGCTCTCCACTCCATCCGGTCGCTGCTGTGTACTACCACTAATCAAACGCCTCATGAGCGCCTCCTTGTCTTCCCCAGGAAGTCCTCCTCTGGAACGTCGCTGCCGACCTGGCTGGCGGCCCCAGGACCCATCTTGCTCCGGAAACATGTGCGGGCGCACAAGTCGGACCCGTTGGTCGAGAGGGTTCACCTCCTCCACGCGAACCCGCAGTACGCCTACGTGGCATACCCCGACGGCCGACAGGACACGGTCTCCCTGCGAGACCTGGCGCCCGCCGGCAACACGCACACCCCCCCGACACCAGTCACCCCCTCCCTGCCACCGGCGCACCCCGCGACCGCCCCCTTCCCGGGAGTATCGGTCCTCCTCCCATGTCCGACCAGGAGTGAAGCAGAAGCAGACACCGTAAAGCTCCCGGAGACGACAACGCTGGAACAAGCACCTGCACCACCACCGGGGCTGAGTCGATCGACAAGGAAGACCAGACCGCCCGCTCGACTCGTGGCATCGGTGTAACACAAGAATGTTGTGGACTTTAAAGAGAATGTTCTTTTTTTTTCTTCTTACGAATATTGTAAATAGTTCACAAACCCTGTACATAGCCCAGTGTAGGGCAAAGTGTAGGGCACTGTAATGACATGCAAAAAGTTTTTTTCCTCCCAGGACCAGCCTTGTAAACCCCTACCACCATGCGAAGCACCACCCCGCCGGGTTCATTTTTAACAAGGGGTGAATGTGGTAGTGTGCATTAGGGGTCATGTGGGACTGTGAAGCCGTGATGCCATTGGCTGACAGATCCCGGGTCCTGGTTGGCTGTTGATCTCTAGCTCCGCCCTGAAGGCGGAGTATAAGAACCACAAGTTCTCCCCGCAGCTCCAGTCTGTTGCTGAACTGCGGGGAACAAGTGACGCTTAATAAAGCCTCATCGACTTCATCTCTATTCGTCTCTCGTAAGTCATTGTGCGCTACAATCCACAAGGCTACCGTGCTGCCTGAAGGCTTCTCGGTTCCTCTTGAGCCGCCCCCCCCGATCAATGAAAAAACTATCCCGGCCACGAGCCCCCAATTGTGAGAAACACTGCTCACTTAATAAAAGATTTACACTTAGTCAAATTCTGAAGAAGTATTTATTATCGATCTTGCAAGAGCGGGTGCCTCCAGTAAGCAATAGCAGACACAAAGAATTCACACAGCATCACTTTGTTATATACAATCCATGAAAATACAATCCGTGGGAAACCATCCCACAAACCATAGAAAGGGCAGTTCCCTTATCAGTGATCCCTTATTTGGTCTCTCCCTTGCATAGTGAGTTCTATCCGCTCCTGGTACATCCTTGGACCAGCAGTTAAAGATAAGAATGAGGCCCTTTGCTTGCACCTGCTATCTCCCCCTTGCTTAGCAAGCTCTGTTATTGTTCATTCCGTTCTTCCCCGAAGGTCACTCTGGTACATCGTTATAATAATTCGCTCACTATAGCTTACTCAGAACTTGACACGTTAATTTTCCCATCATGCTTCATTGTTGACATCTTAATTGTGAACCAGAGTATATACATGTAAAAACAACACAGAATGTTCATTTCTCACACTCTGAAAGTTCTCTGTTCCCTCGAACAATTCCCAACCACCAGAATAACAATGTAAGAATACCCCAGGAGATTGGTCTGCTCGTCAAATATTTGTACTTTTTCAATTTATTATTGGGAAGGCAAATCACGTGTTGGCCTTTAGTGCAAGGGAGTGGGGGTCCAGGAATAAAGAAGTCTTGCTCCAACTGTACACAGTTTTGGTGAGACCACATCTGGAGTAGTATATGCAGTTTTGGACTTCACATTTGGGAAGAGAAACTTGTATTGAATGTGGTACAGCGAAGGGTCACTGAATAAGTCCCTGGGTGAGCGGGCTGTCCAATGATGAGAGGCTGAGCAAATAGGCTCTATTTTCTCTGACACACAGAAGAATGAGAGGGGATCTCTATAACATTTACAAGTTTCTGAAGGGGTTTGATAGGTTAAACTGTGAGATTGTTTCCGCAGGATAGGGAATCTAAACATGGGCACAGGCAGTAGCAGGGGGGGGAGGGGGGGCGACGACGATTATTTCAGGCTAAAATGAGGGGCAATATCGTCAATGTGAATCTCTGGAATTCTCTGCTCCAGTGGGTTGTGGATGCTCCATCATTGGATAGATTAAGGCTGAAGTAGACAGACTGTTGGTCTCTCAGGGAATTAAGGGGTGTGGGAAATGGGCAGGAAGTGGAGTTGACGCCAAAGATTAGCCGTGATTGTGTTGAATGGTGGAGCAGGCTCAATTCTACACCTGCTCCTATTTCCCGTGTTCATTCTGCTTGTGAGCTGCCAAAAGGAGTGATTCAGAAGAAGGGCAGTGTCCTGACCTGAAATGCTCTGGAGAGTAACCAAAATTTCAGAGGGTACCTCTCCCGGGCTTGGTTTTCAATAGCCCATGGGGTGAGGTCAGAGTGAACAAATTTTAACATTTGGATTGCATGTTAGTGCCCACTGCCTCCGGGACACACCATTTTTCAAAGCGAGGAGGGGCATAGATATCATCCCCTGGCATCCAGTTATAGAATGACCAGTGATACAAAGAACAATACAGTAAGAAGTCTTACAATACCAGGTTAAAGTCCAACAGGTTTGTTTCAAATCACTAGCTTTCGGAGCACTGCTCCTTCCTCAGGTGATTTCACCTGAGGAAGGAGCAATGCTCCGAAAGCTAGTGATTTGAAACAAACCTGTTGGACTTTAACCTAGTGTTGTAAGAGTTCTTACTGTGCTCACCCCAGTCCAACACCGGCATCTCCACATCAAAGAACAATACAGCACAGGAACAGGCCCATTCAGCCCTCCAAGCCTGTACCGGTCATGATATCACCCTTGGCCAAAGCCCTCGGTACTTCCTAATACCGTTTCCCACTATGCCCATCCTATCCTTGTATTTGTCGAGATACCTTTTGAACGCCGTTAATGTATCTGCTTCCACAACCTCCCCTGGCAACGCGTTCCATGCTCTGTGTAAAAAAAACTACCTCGCACATCTCTAAACTTTGCCTCACGGGCCTTAAACCTACGCCCCCTGGTGACTGACTCCCCCATCCTGGGAAAGAGTGCCTGCCCATCCACTCTACACATGCCCATCATAATCTTGTGGACCTCTCTGGTCACTCCTCAACCTCCGTCATTCTAATGAAAACAGTCCTAGTCTATTCAGCCTCTCCGCATAGCTAACACCCTCCAGAACAGGCAATATCCTGGTAAACCTCCTCTGCACCCTCTCCAAAGCCTCCACGTCCTTCTGGTAGTGTGGTGACCAGAATTGTGCGCAATATTCCAACTGGGGCCTTACCAAGGTTCTAAAAAACTGTAGTATGACTTGCCAACTTTTATACTCTATGCCCCGTTCAATGAAGGCAAGCATTCCGTATGCGTTCTTGTCTACCTTGTCCACTTGTTTTGCCACTTTCAAAGATCTTTGGACCTGCATGCCCATATCTCTCTGACTTTCTATACTCCAAAGAGTTTTGCCATTTACGGTATATTTCCCTTCTTATGTTAGACCTACCAAAATGCATTACCTCACATTTGGCAGGATTAAACTCCATTTGCCACTTCTCTGCCCAAGTCCCTAACCTATCTATGTCCTGCTGTATCCTCTGACAATCCTCAACACTATCTGCCACTCCACCAACCTTGGTGTCATCCGCGAAATTACTAATCAGCCCAGCTATATTTTCCTCCAAATCGTTTATGTATACAACAAACAACAGAGGCCCAAGCACCGATCCCTGTGGAACACCACTAATCACAACCTTCCATTCAGGAAAACACTCTTCTGGGGCAGCACGGTGGTGCAGTGGTTAGCATTGCTGCCTCACAGCGCCGAGGTCCCAGGTTTGATCCCGGCTCTGGGTCACTGACCGTGTGGAATTGACACATTCTCCCCGTGTTTGCGTGGGTTTCGCCCCCACAACCCAAAGATGTGCAGGTAGGTGGATTGGCCATGCTAGATTGCCCCTTATTTGGAAAAAATTAATTGGGTACTCTAAATGTATTTTAAAAAAAGAAAAACACTCTTCTACCGCTACCCTTTGTCTTCTGTGACCGAGCCAGTTCTGTATCCACCTTGGCACCTCACCTCTGATCCCATGAGAAATCACCTTTTGTACCACTCTGCCATAAGGCCCCTTGTCAAAGTTAGTGAGGCATGACATCCCCTTCACCAAACCATGCTGTCTATCGCTAATGAGTCCATTTGATTCCAAATGGATATAAATCCACTCCCTGTCCCAATTTGACTGGGACAGATCGGATTTTTCCCCCAAGTGTCCCAATGTCCCAACAGTTTTCTCCAGGCTGTTCAAATGTCCATTGAAACAGAGCTTAAATTCCCTATTTTGCAATTGGGGAATTCAGAAAAAATACATTAATTTAAAAATATTCCAGTCACGCATGATTATTTTCGGTTACTGAGCAACAGACGTTTCCAATATTCCATCGAAATTATAGGACAGAAACAGGCCATTCAGTCCAACAGATCTATCCCAGTGTTTCTGCTCCATGTGCCGCTCCTCCCACCCGACTTCATTGAACCCTTTACAGATTTCCTTCTATTCCTTTCACTCTCATGAACCTTTCTAGCTTCATTGTTCTTCACTTTAACTACTCTGTATGTTTACAAGTTCCACATTAAACCATTCCGAGTAAAGACGTTCTTCTAAAATTCCTCATTAACTTTCTCCAGATTTCCTTCTGGAATAATTCTGTCCTAAGTGACAAATGGAGAGAAAGTTTCAATGAAATTGAGTAAATGTGCTGGTTTGGTTCCAGTGTTGTCATCATTGCTTCCTAAAACTGTCAACAGATTCAGATATAACAATAGAAAATTAGTCATTTTATTTTATTATTGGTAAGAAAAAGATTAAATACAATAGTGTCCTTTACATTGTCCGAGAAAATATATTCTCACCGAGCAGATGAGTGATCAGTGATAATTGTTTCACATATTTGTAGTACATTAGATGAAAAGGTAACTATGGAATGTCTGAATATAAAACAAAATCTTACCCTCCACCCCAATAACATGTCATCTAAGAATTACAATATGAAACTCAAACAGAATTTTACCCATAAGCTCTAAACAATATTTCCAATCATTTTATAAATCATACCATTTGTTTTTAGATACATTTTCCAACGGATATTACTTACAGAAAAGTACATCAGCAATATGTAACATAGTTATGGTATATGATGTGAAAATTTATTAAAATAATGCAAAAATCTATTAAATTTAAATTTTGAATCTACTTCAAACCACCAGTTTATAGATTGCTGGTAAAATATACCACATTGGTTGACCAATGAAAAGCTAAGCAAAGACTTAAATCTTGAGCTTGTAACAAGTGTAAAAATTCAAAATACAGAATAAACAGAGAGGCTGATTTAATCCTTATCCTGGTAGGCATGGATTCCTCTTGTGTACTCTGGAAATCTGTGGCTTTCTACAGGTTAAACACTGAACCTATAGGAAAGTTAATTCACCAAGGTCAAAAACAAATGATCAAAATCAAAGCAGAAATGCTGGAAACATTCAGGTCAAGTAGCATATGTGAATAGAGAAACATCATCTGACTTCCATCAATAATCTATGCTAACCTGTACAGCACACCCAATCTGCCCATGATTCAGGTTCAACCACACATTTCTCTCAATCCATCCTGATGTTGTACAAGCCCTACTGCTGAGTACAACCTTGCCAACTCACATATTTCCATATTCAGACCTTTACACACAATATTAAAGCCTAACATTCCAAAAATTGCAGCCAGGAATAATCTCGCCTCAGGATATTAACTATTGTCTCAGATCGGCCAGTATGATCCTAACTAATGTGACAAGGAAGACATTTTTTGGGAGGGTAATGGCCCATATTCTCTGGGAATAGCTTTACTCATAAAAAACAAAGAAAGATCGTGGTTTGCCGAGTAGAATTTAACAAACCAAACAGAGGGAAGATGACCTGGGAGGATGGCCTGTGTGTTCAGAATCTAACGGTGTGGGAGAGACCGGATTAGAGCTGGGCATGAATTCCTGTTGCTAAATTTGTCATCGATTCCACTCAAAGGATCGGTCTGCTGCCACTCTTAGCATCTCGAGGACAATGACAATATTGAAGTTTGTGATTAATGTCGATTTGAAACTTTGGTGGTGTTTATATAATTATAGACATGATAAATTTCCAGCTTGTATTTTATAAGGCCTCATGCTTCCGGAGGTAAATAAAATAAACATTCAAATTTCTCCAATTAGATAAAAGTTCTGAATGAATTTGTCTTCCCAACTGGCTGGGGGACTTTGTGATATAAAATACTTCAAAATTACGTTCCCAATTTTTCCTGTACTCGCATCTATTGTGACTAAACCATGGCCGATATAACCACACCGATATAATCGTGTAAGTATTTGGGGTCAGTTTTCTGTGGTGGTTTCTGCTAAATGTTTGATGTAAAACTGTTGGCAGTTCTAGTGCAACGGCTTAAATGCAGAACACTTCAGAAGTTTAACACCATCGAACCCTAAAAATCATGACTTAGATTTTTAAAGAGCCACGTTGTTGAGGCTCCAGGACAGTTTTCAGTTTTTGATGGAGCAGTGGGGGGTGTGGGAGGGGTGGGGGAACATGAAACCCACTTACCACCAATTAATGACCCCTTCTACTCCATAAGCAGTTTGTTAAGGAGCTTTTCCGGTGCAGAATTTAATTTCTAAATGTTTTTTCGGTGAACTCTAACAGTTTAGTGCACGTTAGTGGATAGCTGTGGGGTTCACTGCACGGCTAATTAAAGTTTGTGTTTGTTTTCCTTTGTTTTTTCCGGGGATCCCACTTGTGCCAGTGAGAGCTCTGGACCTTCATTGTCCCTTCACTGCCCCATCCTGCCCTGTCGACACTGCCGCCCCTCCAGGGCATTTAGCAGAAACCGCCACAGAAAACTGACCCCAAATATTTAGACGATCATCTCAGCAAGGCAGCAGCAGTAACAATTGATTTGAAAAAGGGAGACTGGCTTCACTGGAAAACATGTAACTGGAGGCTATTCTATTGTTTTGTACCATGTATTCATGATGCATTATTACAGAGATTATCACATCTGGCTACAAGGTAACATTCCTGTATCTCTTTATTTGCAGAAGCTTTGAAATTATTTTTAGCTATTTGAAAAGAACTCTGACTGCTGAATGTAACGACAATGCGAGGCATAATCCAGAATGATTCTGTTTAAGTTGCTGAAGACCTGGAGCCGGCTTCTCTTTTTCCTGAGGGCTGCATCATTTTGCTGTTGAAAGAAAAAATATATTTTCAAAGGAAACAAACCACCACAGCTAGTCATAAAAAGCCATCTGGTTCTCTAATGTCCTCAGGGAGGGAAATCTGCCATCCTTACCTGGTCTGGTCTACATGTGACTCCAGACCCACAGCAATGTGGTTGACTCTTAACTGCCCTCTGAAAAAAGGCCGAGCAAGTCATTCAGTTCAAGAGCAATTAGTGGTGGACAACAAATGCTGCCCCAGCCAGTGACATACACATTTCATGAATGAATAAAAAAATGTATTTTAAAGTGAACTGGCTTCATTAGCGTCACCTCACTATCAGTTTCAAACATTCATTAATCTTTATTCATATTATTGGGCTTTAAACTACAATTTTCTGCAATAGAAACAACAGTTTTGGATCTGAAATTCCTGAGTTAGGGAGAGGACAACTTGAGTTCATCGCAAGGATGGTGTATTGACTCAGTTACATTTAATGTGAAATCCCTATTGCGAGTGAAGGGGCTGCACCTTCTGTCCACATCTTCTACATTGCGACAGAGGTTTGAGACTGTCGGAGTGTGTTGCCAATCGCCACCAGATTCGCCAATAATGTTGCCAATCGGCACCGGAGTAATGTTGCCACTTAATAATGATGCTCTTTAGAGTCGCCAGGTATCAAATGATACCACCACAAGGCTTTACCGGATATCGATCAAAGGACCACACAACCAGTTTGTCAATTCAAATTCAAAGGTGGTTTATTTACACACAAGGATTACTTTGACATGCAACACAAAACACTGCAAGTTAAACTACACCTAACAACTACAATAACCTATACTTAACTTCAGGGCAACCGGCTCTATGCAGATGGACAAGGCCTTTGTCTGGATCTTGCGTGGCTGGGTGGAAGAAGTGGCTCTGTTTCTGCTGCGCTCAACCGTCTGGTAGCGATCGTTGGTCTTTAACGTGTCTGTCTGGTGGTTATGCTACACTTGGGGTGGCATAGGCCGGATCCAAGAGAGACCGAGCACATGGCAGTGTCTCTTCTTATCCCTCTGGGATTTTGCGCTCTTTGGGGCGATCCTTAACTTGGACCCATAATTCGACAGGCTTCAATCACTGCCTTTGATTTTGGCCAATAAAGGGGCGGGTGCCTTGATGGCTGGGCATGTCCTTAACGGTCACTGACCTTGGCTGTTTGGGCTCCCTGAGTAAAGAGAGTGGCACCGATTAGTCTGTATCTGTATCGATTACCTGAGTACAATTCTTTTGTTCTGGGGAAATGGGCCATTAGAATGCAAACGAGTGGGGGTTTTGAACGTGTCCAGCTATCTGGGTTGCAAATACACACACAAGCTCTGAGTCTGTCTGAGTCCTGCGTTGGCCATAATTCCCATGGTCCTTTGCAGGTGGCCATCTGAGATGGCTACGTCCCGTCCTCTTGATCCTGAACACGAAGCGTGGTGGATCACACTGTTGATTCCTTATCCATCCCTGGTGTGCCGGTTACCCTTGGTCAAGGACAGGTTCTACACTACTCCATCCTATGTGTTTGGAGCATTTACCTAACATTTTTAATAACACATCAGACATTCATAATTTCTAACAGGTCACTATAAAACATTTCACTGTTCCGGACAATTAAATATCTAATTAGCACTATCTAAGCTACTCTCATGCTGCTGGCAAATATCAAAAAGAACTTATGCACAATACAAGATTTCAAAACAGCAGCATCACATTTCTACTTCATCCATCAAAGTTAAAGAGGTATACGGTCTTAATTTTTATCAGCGATTACAGTGTTTGTTGAGTTGGGTGAATTAAAAGAAGTGTATATATCGGGGAGCGGGAATCTTTCTTTTGCCATTTGCAGAGTCTCAGTGTCTGGATGACACTGCAGATTATTGCAATTATCAGAAGGGCTTCTATTGTGTATGAAAGGGGGTACCATTTGGCAGTGTTTTCGCACCAAGTGGGGGTTGCAGTGTATATCTCTATGTGTGGTGTGGTGTCTGGGCTAGGGGTGTCATGTTGTGTGGCGGTGTTTGGGGCTGGTGTGTGTGGTACAGAGGCTTGTAACACGCGCAGTTGTAGGAGTCTAGTGATGATCACAATGTAAGTCATCAGTCCTCGCTTCATCTTGTTTTCTGTCTTCCATTTTCCGTATATTCCTGGGGGTGCAAGCATAATATCTGTTATTATCTTCAGTTAATACCTCGTTTATTTGTCTTTCTCTCCTTAACTTCAATTACCCATTAGAATCGTCACCATGTGTGACTCCCTCATTTTTTTTTTGAAATAACATTTTGAGAGACAAGACATTGCCAAAAAAGAATTTGTTTGTAAGTGCAGAGATTCTCGCAGCTGGTGGTCGATGCGGGGAGTGGGCGGACAATTTATCTGTCCAGTCTTTCCTTTACTGCAACCAGTGATAGCTGAGGCTAATCTTAACTAGCCAAATTTTAGGGCGGCCAGTTTTATAGAGTTTCGTCGTCCAGAGGTAGTTCGCGTGGCGCAGCATATGTGGCAACCAAGTGTGCCAAATGTGTAAATAGCAGGTGGGGAACGACCAGAGGGTCGCAGAAGGTAAAGGGATGAGTATTTAGACTGTGGTAAAGGGCATTCTTTAAACCACAACGAAAGAGCAGCGAAAGGAAAACTAAGACCTGCCAAAGACAGTGCAAAGTGTAGGGAACCATTCCAGAGTATTTGAAGTGATGGGAACATGAGGTGCGTGTGGGCCGCGGCAGGACAAGAATGGGTGGAATCCCCGGGTAGGAAGGTGATCAGTGCCGTTGCTCCACTACTGACCGGATGCATTTGGGGTCCTCAGGCAGGGTGGGGATTAGTGCCATTATTCCCTACCTGGGTGACCTAAACAAGCGGAAAGAATTTGTAACACATGTGAGATCCAGCAATTGTTCCTTTGACGGCCACTGGTCAGTAAATGGCGTCGGAAGAGTAACTATGACTGTATCAAGAAATTGGGTGTCAGGCCGTCATTAATTAAAATCATTTAACAAGAAGAAAGAAAAGGAAAATAAAAAGGCGGGCAGATTCCATCAGAAAGTAGGACACCGTAATTCTTATGCGGCTCCTTTTTCTCATCATCTGGACACCTCAGGGTTATGTATCAAAAAGCGTTGTAAAAGGATTACCATAACCAGAGTCAGAATCTGAATCACCACCATCTCCCGGTTGCCAGACTCGTGTCTGCCGTTTTTGTGCCATGGCCGCATGGGCCGTCGTGGAATCCGAATCGTCATGTCTAACCAGTCTGCAAGAGTTGTCACGGTGCCAAAAAGGGGTTCGTTTGTCATGCGGTGTAGGGGCGGTGGCAGTGAAGGGCAAGTTACTGTTGTCGGGCAGTGACGGTGGCTCTGGCTGTGGCCGTGGAAGGGGGTACAGGGGGCCAAACATGTCTTGGTCGTGGTACCGGGGGCTGGCGTGACTGGGGCCGGGGAGGTTGTACCAGTGGTCAGTGATCGTGGTCAATTCGGGGAGACTGCCGCTGTCGTTGGAGTCAAGCTCAAGGTGGAAGGTCGTACCTGTGGGCAGAGACAAGGTCGGGCCTGTGGGCGTGGACGTGCTGTCAGGGCTGGGGGAGGTTGGACTAGGTTGTCGATGGGCAAGGCGGAATTGTCTCCTATTGCCAGAAAGATGTGGTGGGAGTGGCTACATTGGGTTCCATAGACTTTGAGCTGGTTGATGTGGAACCAACCAGTTTTACTTTGAGGTACATTATCTTGTACACAGAGGGGCTTACTTTGTCTGAAATGGAGTAGGGTCCTGCAAATTTTGGGGAGAGGAAAGAACTGGGAAACCATTACTTGCTGACCGACTGTGCACTCTACGGGGTGAACGGTTTTGTCAAAGCAGGCTTTACTCTGCTTCCTTCTAGTGCCTAGTCGGACAGCTGCAGCGAGCTGTGCTGCTTTAATATTGTCTGTGACTTGTTGGACCGGTTTTTCATGGGTGAGGGCGGTGACTGTGGGGCTTGCCAAATCGAGACCTAATAAATATTCAGTTCCCTTCATGGGCCTTCCGGTCATGAGAGTGTGGGGGGTGAAACCTGTGGAACTGGAAACGGTGTTCCGAATAAACATAAGGGCAAATGGGAGAACTGTGACCCATGTGGTATTATTCTGTTGCACCATCTTTCTAATGGTCGCTTTAAAAGTGCGATTAATTCTCTCAACAATGCCGCTGGATTGGGAGTAATACGCGATGTGAAATTTTTGTTTGATTCCAAAAATCGTTAGGACATTTTGCATGATTCTGCCGGTGAAATGGGAACCTTGGTCTGACTCAATGCTGCGGGGGAGACCCCAGTGTGTAAATATCTGTTGGGTCAAAATCTTAGCTGTGGCCTTTGCAGTGTTTGTCCGTGAGGGAAATGCTTCTACCCATTTTGTAAAGGTGTCGATAACCACTAATATGTATTTGAAACCATTTCTGTAATGTAGTCGAGTTGCGAATTTGTCCAAGGGCCATTAACAGGTTGGGTGTGTCTCAATTGTCCCTTCTTGGAGTACGTTTCAGGATTGTTCTGTGCACAGATTAAACAATTCTCAACATAATGTGTTACATCGGATTTTAAAGCAGGCCACCAGCACAAAGGTCTTCAATGGACAATGGTATTGTCTATCCCCTGCTGGCTGTGTCCGTCATGAAACTGGTAAATTATCTGGTTTCTGTCCTGGGTGGGGACCACATAAATTCAATTTTTCAAAACTATACCGTCCTGTACCGTCAGTGAGTCCTTGCATTTGTCGTAGGGGGCTGGGAAGTTACCGTCTAAAACTTGTTTGAGAGTGTTGTCTGCCTTTTGGGCCTGGGATAGATCCTCGGTATTGGTCTGAGAAACCTGGACTGTGTGTATCGGTTCACTTTTGAGGGGTTGCCAAAAGTGACCGTGGCATGATCCAGACTTAGCTAAGGCGTCTGCCTTTACATGACCGGGTGGGGAGGAACGATGATGGCTTCTCGCTTTAATAATACAGTACGTACTGTCTTTAGCTGTCCTAAGAATGTGTTTCAACAATGGGGCTGAGGGTAGGGGTTTACCATCAGCGGATACGAATGCTCAAGATTTCCACAGGGGCAGGAATTCTGTCAAGCTTTGCACACATATAAACTGTCCGAATGTGTGTCTGTGGGGTTGGAAAGGAATCGGGGTGCTGCACTACATATGCTATGGCTGCTAGTTCTGCTGCTTGTGATCCTAGGTGGCCGGGCACTTTTAAAGATATTTCTTCTAATGGGCATCCATGTGCGTCTTCTACATAAATTCCACAACCAGTTATTCTCTTTCCATTTTCAATGGTGGAGGAACCGTCTACATAAATCTTTAAAGCGTTGTCTATGGTGTGTGGATTCTGCGTTTTACTGCCTGCCCGTGCAGTGACTTCGGAATAAAGGGTCCTGTGTGGTGTTGGGCTGCTGTGATCTGGCACACATGTGGGGTCCCTGCATACTGAAGGTTATCTGCTAGAAATGTGTGGGTCTTTGTACGTTTGACTGTAATGTCCCTTCCTTGCAACAACAGTGTCCAGCGAGCTGCTGTGATCTGGCTGACTGAACCGTCCTTTAACCTACCATCTAACAAGAGCTGCGTTGGGGTGTGCTCGGTTAAAATCGTTACTGGGTTAAGGCCTGTGATGTATGCAAAATACTGTACTGCCCAAAAGACTGCAAGCAAGTGCCGTTCCGCAGGCTGTAAATCCTTGCTCTACGGGATCCAAAATTCGTGAGGAAAAGGCTACGGGTCCTAAGCGGTCATATCTTTCCTGTAGGAGGACTGCTGATACGGTTAGGTCGGTGGTTGCCACTTCTATGTCATAGGGCGAGTCTGGGTCTGGAACTTGTAAAGTGGGGGCTGTGCTTAGGGCGCGTTTTAATTCATCTGTGTGCTGAGGAAGCCATTCCCATGGGGCGTTCTTTTTACGGAGCTCTGAGAGTGGGGCTGCTTTTGTGGCAAAACCATCTATATGGTTCCTACAATCTCCAACTAATCCTAAGAATGACCGGAGTGCAGTGATATTGTGGGGCAGAGGCAATTTAACTATTGACTCAATTCGCTTCTGTTCGATCTCTCCCTTCCCATAAGTGATAATGGTGCCTAAGTAAAGAACCTTTTCTTTTAAGATCTGGGCTATTTTGGGGTTCACCTTGCATTCAATGGATTGCAGGAGGCCAAGTAATTCCAATAGGAGCTGTACATGCTCTTCCTTTGTGTCTGGAGGAGTAAGTCGTCCACATACTGTATCAGGCATTCGGGGTGGGAAAATTTGGAAAGTCCGTTGGCCAATTGTCGGTGGAAAATGGAGGGGGAGTTGTGGAATCCTTGCGGGAGGCATGTCCACGTATACTGCTGCCCTTGAAATGTGAACGCAAACTTATATTAACAGGTCTTGTCTAGCAGGATGGACCAAAAGCCATTGCTGATGTCCAGCACTGTGAAATACTTTGCCTGTACTCCCTGCTTGAGCATGGTTTCAGGACTTGTGGCAACCGTGCTGCCCGTTTTCTGAGGACCTCTCTAATTGTCTGGTCTGTACAAATTGTTTGCGGATCAAACCAACAGTCTCCTACTGAGCAAATCCTATATTCATTATAATTGCATGAATTACGGTAAAATGATATAGTGTAGATTTATTTGTTCTTAAGGGCTGCACGGTAGCATTGTGGATAGCACAATTGCTTCACAGCTCCAGAGTCCCAGGTTCGATTCGGCTTGGATCACTGTCTGTGTGGAGTCTGCACATCCTCCCCGTGTCTGCGTGGGTTTCCTCCGGGTGCTCCGGTTTCCTCCCACAGTCCAAAGATGTGCAGGTTAGGTGGATTGGCCATGATAAATTGCCCTTAGTGTCCAAAATTGCCCTTGGTGTTGGGTGGAGATGGTGAGTTTGGGTAGGGTGCTCTTTCCAAGAGCCGGTGCAGACTCAAAGGGCCGAATGGCCTCCTTCTGCACTGTAAATTCAATGATAATCTATGATTAATCTAGGACAAAGGTTCGGCACAACATCGTGGGCCGAAGGGCCTGTTCTGTGCTGTATTTTCTATGTTCTATGTTCATAGTCCCCTACTGTGAGCGTAGCAGGGGCTCTCGCTGTTTTGGCCATTTTCCATACACATCTATTCACAGGATCAAATGAAAGGTTGTGGGAGCTCATAAATCGATTCCTAGAATGTGCTCGGCTGTTTGGGGCAAGTCGACTAAAACAACGGGGCGTCTGGTGCTTATGGTTCCTATCTGAATTTCTACGGGGACTGTGATGTATCCCTGCTGTATGTGTCCGGTAAATCCACTAAGGGTGATGGTGTCTGTGGTGGGCCATTTGTCGCGCTGGAACATTGTGGAGGAGTTTAAAGTGGTGCAGGACCCTCCTGTGTCCCAAAGAAATTCAACTGGATGTTCCCGGACTGTGCCTGTGACTACTGGTCTGCCTGATTTGTTCCAGAGTGTGTCGCAGACCCAAGTTGGGGAGTCCGAACACCGTTAATCTGTGGTGTTGATTGCTGAATTATCTGAACGGGCGCTAACTCAATATATGAGCCTAACATTGTTCCTAGGTGGGGGGCCTGGTTGTTGGTGGCATTGCTGGTTCGGGGGGTTTTGGTGGCATTCACGGGCGTAATGTCCCATGTGTCCACAATTATAGCAACCTCGTGGTGCCTGTGCTCTGGGGTGCTGTCCTTCATGTCTACCCTCATTTATCCATGCTGGGTCCTGGTTAGTTCTAACTGGGTGCATATTTACTTCTATCTGTTCCTGGTCTGCCTTCCTGTGTAGAGATTGTTCCCAAGCTCTGGAGAGTCGCTTTAAAACCCAAACTTCATTGTGTGTGGAGTCTGCGGGGTCGTAATTCACACAAGCCTTTTGACCTGCTTCTGTGGCGTGGGAGACTAAAGTGCGGGCCCATTTAAGTGTGTCGTCGTCATCTAAGTGTGCGCAGTTCAAATCCCCAAATAATGGATCCAAAGGCGACCTGCAAATGCGGTCGTATGCTCTCCCTTCTTTTGCCTACAACGGTTCAAATCTTCTACGGGGTCTCCCTTGTTGTACCCAATCGCATCTAAAATGGCCATTTTCATCTCCTGTAGGGTTCCTCCTCCTACATTCTGGGGTTCTGGTAAAGCTGAGTTGACGGACTGGTCAGGGCTCATTACTATAAGTTTAACTTCCTCCCTTTTGTCAAGACCGTACAGAACCTTTTGCTGGCGTACTCTCTCAAATAAATTGTGTGGGTCTGCGGTGGGTTCGAATGGATCAATTTTAACGCAGGCATCTCTCAATTGGGTGATGGATAATGGGGTGGTGTAAACGCAATCGGGCTCCTTCCGATCCGATGACTTGCGCTGTGTGGTGACCGGATTCATGGGGGTGTGTGCTGCCTGTACAGTCGGTGATGCGGATGCTTTTCTTTTCGGGGCATGGGGGGCTCTATTGTGATTTTCTGTGTTCTCCACATACTCTGGGCGGTTTCATTTAGTTCTTGCCAATTGGGGGCACCATCCTCCTCTACATTTTGTCCAAAGGTATCTCTAAATCCATGTTGCACTGAAAGCAGTGACTGCAACTTCTCTATTTGTTGTCTACATTTCACGTGGTCGACTGTGCTCTGTTTTTGTTCTGTAGTGGAGCTATGGAGCGCTCGTAAAGCTGCCTTGAAATCCACGCATTGTCTCGTTAACTGTGCTACCTGCTGTTCTGTCTCTTCTCGTACCAAGACTGCGCGTTGTGTATCTTGGTAGGCTTTATCGTACTGGGTCTGAAAGCTGCTAAGGTGAACTAAACAAGATTGGTGTGCCCGTTTGACATCAGCCATCTCTTTATCTTTAGCTGCCAACTGATCCTGGAGTTGCTCAATAATCTTTTCGCTTTCACTATTGTTTCCCTCATTCTTCTCTTCTTTCTCAACTAGCTGCCTGCGGAGCGTCCTCACGACCTCCTCTGTGCCTCGCAACTGTGCCAAACAGGACACTATTGCCATCGGCTTTCGCACGTTCGCTGCATTTTTCTTATGCACCTCGGTTAGGTTGTCCCACCAAGTTTATCCTATGCTTTCTGGACCTGACTCTTCATTTGAACAAAAATTGGACCAAAGGGGCCATCCTTTCCCCTTTAAATACTTCCTCAACTCTTCTTCCCATATGGGGCACTGCTCTGCTCTGTTGGTCGCTGCGACCTCGGGTTCCTGTTGGTTCATTAAACGTTACATCACTTTTGTGGCCATTGCTTCTAATCTCTCTTGCTCTATTTTTAGTCTGTTTCCTACCATTAATCTCTCTTGCACTACTTTGATTTCTCTTACCCTACCTTTAATTTGGTACAGGGGGATAAGGCGGCGATTTGAACTGCGGATGTGGCCTAAGCTATTTTCCGGTTCACAATTCCCTCGATAGTTTTGACACAATCTAACGAGTTTACCTTATATCCCTGTTAGTACGCATGCAGGTTAGTACACACTTACGAAATTCAGTGATTTGATCGATATGGGCTTGCACTTGTGGTTCTTTCTCTTTCGCGCAATTGGATTTTAAAGTTTGTGGGTTCTCTCGGAGTGACAAAATCACTTTTAATTAGAGAACCGTCAGAGGTCGCCAATAATGTTGCCAATCGCCACCAGAGTCCCCAATAATGTTGCCAATCGGCACCGGAGTAATGTTGCCAATTAATAATGATGCTCTTTAGAGTCGCCAGATGATGCCACCACAAGGCTTTACCGGATATCAATCAAAGGACCACACAACCAGTTAGTCAGTTCAAGTTCAAAGATGGTTTATTTACACACAAGGATTACTTTGACATGCAACACAAAACACTACAAGTTAAACTACACCTAACAACTACAATAACATATACTTAACTTCAGGGTGACCGGCTCTATGCAGATGGACAAGGCCTTTGTCTGGATCTTGCGTGGCTGGGCGGAAGAAGTGGCTCTGTTTCTGCTGGGTTCATCTATCTGGTAGCGATCATTGGTCTTGAACATGTCTGTCTTGTCGTTATGCTGCACTTGGGTTGGCATAGGCTGGACCAAGCACATGGCTGTGTCTCTTCTTATCCCTCTGGGATTTTGCGCTCTTTCAACAGGCTTCGATCATTGCCTTTGATTTTGGCCAATAAAGGGGCGGGTGCCTTGATGGCTGGGCATGTCCTTAGCGGTCATTGACCTTGGCTGTTTGGGCTCCCTGAGCAAAGGGAGTGGCGCCGCTTAGTCTGTATCTGTATCGGTTACCTGAGTACAGTTCTTTTGTTCCGGGGAAATGGGCTGTTAGAATGCAAACGAGCGGGGGTTTCGATTGCATCTAGCTATCTGGGTTGCAAATACACACACAAGCTTTGAGTCTGTCTGAGTCCTGGGTTGGCCATAATTCCCATGGTCCTTTGCAGGTGGCCATCTGAGATGGCTACAAGTGTTCAGAGGTTTGTCTGGGATTCCAATAAGTACAGAGGTTTGTCTGGGATTCCAATAAGTACATCACTATTAGACCCAACCTTTGCTAAAGAATGGAGTGGAACCTACCAAATGGGCCTACCAAATACCAAAGTACATGGGATAGTGTGACCCCTTTAAGGGAGGTGCCTCAGCGTCCCATATGTCTGGTCTGCGGTCAATCTTGCAAACCATAACCAATAACATGACAGCTGGTGATCTGGTTAACCGGGCAGAATGAAACCTGGAGCTGGGGAATTCACACCTGTCTGTAGTTGCTCTGTGGCTGTATCATATTTGCTTTTTGTCTTCCACAATAAACTCCTTTTGGTTTACACTGGAACCATCCAGCATGCCTGTCTCGAACCACCATATTGGTGACAAGGTAAAGGCTTTGATTGCAGCAGTGGAGCTATGTATGCAAGGAGAGAAGAAAAGGTCCTGGAAAATTCCCAGAGTTGGGAGTCAGCTATTCAATGCTAAAAGTGAGTTAAAATCTCGATCATAGATAAATTGGAAACGTTTAAGTAGGGGGCTGAGGATATAGAACAACTCTGTTCTTCTTCACTGCAACCAAGATCACTGGTGAAGATAAACAGAAGATGATACTTCTGACAGTTTGTGTGCTTCAAATCTACCAGTTGATAAGGAATCTGACGTGCCCTGAGACACCAGACTCCAAGATCTTCGACCAGGTGGTCAAACTAGTGAAGGAACATTTTACCCAGGTCCTCAATCATTCTTCAGTGACATAAGTTTAATTCAGCAGTCGGGACCCTGAAGAGGCCATCATGGTCTTCCTAGCCAGACTGCGACAGCTTGCTGAGCACTGCGAGTTCGGAACCGCTCTTAACGACATGCTTCGTGACTGGTTGGTTTGTGAGATCTAGAATCTCAATATCCAGAAGAATGTCCTGGCTGAAACCACAATAATGCTGAAGAAGGCGATTGAGACCACTCTAGCGATGGAGTGCGCCGAAAAGAGCACCAGCGAACTTCACAATGTGGTTGAAGGGGAAGCAAATTTAGTATGGGCGGTATGGCCGTGAGATGAGCGACAGAACCAGACACGTATTGTGTACCGGACCAAAGTCAAAGGATAGAGGAGCAGTTGGGTCATCAACCCAGAGTTGAGATGGGCTGCGATCATTGCAGGAGGGACCTCCACCAGGAGAATTGTCCTTGTCGGGAGTTTGTGAGTTTGCAATGCAATTGTCGGGGCCACACTCAAAGCACATTGTCGGGTCAAAAGGCCGTGGCAATGCAGAGAAAAACAAGCAGCCACAGCAGCAGTCCACGCAGCCACTTTACCAAGTTGGGGGGAGCTCGGAGGAGGAGCACATCATGTATTGACTAAACATTGTCCAGGTGAACAAAACGGATCCTGTCCAAATTATTTTAAAAGTGAACGGCAAAACATTAAATATGGAAGTTGATAGCGGGGTTTGGTGACAGTTGTGGATGAGCAGATCTTTGATTATATCCTTGCGGGAACCCAGGTCCTACAGCTGAGCAGCAACAAAGCAAAGTTAGCAACGTTTGCGGGTGAGACCCTCAAAATCCTCGGGACTGCGGAGATATCAGTGGCTTACAGGAGCCAAGAAGCCAATCCTGCCTAAGTTATTGTTGAAAGGCACAGACCCAGCCTTATGAGAAGGGACTGGTTGAACATCAGGTTAAACTGGCTGGAGATTTTTACAATTTCCGATGCCGTGCTCCACAATGTCCTGCACTGATATAAAAATGTTTTCCACAGCGAGCTAGGCCGTCTCCAGGGGGTGAAGGCGATGATGTATGCAAATCCAAATGCAACACCCAAATTATTTAGAGCCAAGCCAGTCCCAAATGCCTTGTATCAGATGTTCGAAGTTGATCTGAAGCGTCTGGAAGAGCTGGGCATAATCAGGCCAGTCCAATTCTCAGAGTGGGCAGCCCCCACAGTCCCTGTCCCCAAACTGTACAGGTCCATCAGAATTTGCAGAGATTAGAAGATGATGATAAATCAGGTCGCCCAGGTGGATAGGTACTCCATCCCCAGGATCGAAGACCTCTATGCCAAGCTGGCAGGAGGCCGTACATCTTCAAAGCTGGACCTCAGCCATGCCTATTTCCAATTAGAGTCAGACGAAGAGTCCCAAAAATATGTTTCAATAAATACCCATAAAGGACTGTATCAATATATAAGATTGCTATTTGGAATAACATCAGCCTGCATTATCTTCCAAAACAATGAAAAACCTGTGGTTGTGTTGAGGAGATCTGGTCAGTCTCCTAAGTCCTTGGACCGATTGACTCTTGAAGGACTGTCTCTCTCTCTCGCTTCTAATATTCTCCCCTGCCTATGTAATGTTGTAAATAGTTACTATATTTTGTAGCAAGGGACTTAAGAGGAAGGGATAGGGCAGCACGGTGGCACAGTGGGTTAGCACTGCGGCCTTACGGCGCCGAGGTCCCAGGTTCGATCCCGGCTCTGGGTCACTATCTGTGTGGAGTTTGCACATTCTCCCCGTGTTTGCATGGGTTTCGCTCCCACAATCCAAAAATGTGCAAGCTAGGTGGATTTGCCACGCTAAATTGCCCCTTCATTGGAAAAAATAAATTGGGTACTCTAAATTTATTTTTTTTAAAAGAGGGGAGGCAATATTGGATTTGGTACTTGGTAATGAACCAGGGCAAGTGATAGATTTGTTAGTGGGGGAGCATTTTGGAGACAGTGACCACAATTCTGTGACTTTCACTTTAGTAATGGAGAGGGATAGGTGCGTGCAACAGGGCAAGGTTTACAATTGAGGGAAGGGTAAATACAATGTTGTCAGACAAGAATTGAAGTGCATAAGTTGGGAACATAGGCTGTCAGGGAAGGACACAAGTGAAATGTGGAACTTGTTCAAGGAACAGGTACTACGTGTCCTTGATATGTATGTCCCTGTCAGGCAGGGAAGAGATGGTTGAGTGAGGGAACCATGGTTGACAAGAGAGGTTGAATGTCTTGTTAAGAGGAAAAAGGAGACTTATGTAAGGCTGAGGAAACAAGGTTCAGACAGGGCGCTGGAGGGATACAAGATAGCCAGGAGGGAACTGAAGAAAGGGATTAGCTGAGCTAAGAGAGGGCATGAACAATCTTTGGCGGGTAGGATTAAGGAAAACCCCAAGGACTTTTACACATATGTGAGAAATATGAGAATGACTAGAGCGAGGGTAGGTCCGATCAAGGCCAGTAGAACCAATAGAAGTCAGAGAGTGGTGGTGGATGGCAAATATTCAGCCTGGATCCCAGTTACCAGTGGCGTACCGCAGGGATCAGTTCTGGGTTCTCTGCTGTTTGTGATTTTCATTAATGACTTGGTTGAGGGAGTTGAAGGGTGGGTCAGTAAATTTGCAAACGATACGAAGATTGGTGGAGTTGTGGATAGTGAGGAGAGCTGTTGTCGGCTGCAAAGAGACATAGATAGGATGCAGAGCTGGGCTGAGAAGTGGCAGATGGAATTTAACCCTGAAAAGTGTGAGGTTGTCCATTTTGGAAGGACAAATATGAATGCGGAATACAGGGTTAACGGTAGAGTTCTTGGCAATGTGGAGGAGCAGAGAGATCTTGGGGTCTATGTTCATACATCTTTGAAAGTTGCCACTCAAGTGGATAGAGCTGTGAAGAAGGCCTATGGTGTGCTCGCGTTCATTAACAGAGGGATTGAATTTAAGAGCCGTGAGGTGATGATGCAGCTGTTACAAAATTTTGGTAAGGCCACATTTGGAGTACTGTGTACAGTTCTGGTCTTCCTCTGGGTGCTCCGGTTTCCTCCCACAGTCCAAAGATGTGCAGGTTAGGTGGATTGACCATGATAAATTGCCCTTAGTGTTGGGTAGAGGTGTTGACCTTAGGTAGGGTGCTCTTTCCATGAGCCGGTGCAGACTCAATGGGTCGAATGGCCTCCTTCTGCACTGTAAATTCAATGATAATCTATGATTAATCTAGGACAAAGGTTCGGCACAACATCGTGGGCCGAAGGGCCTGTTCTGTGCTGTATTTTTTTATGGTCTATGTCTGTGTTCTATGATGTGGCAGCGTGGCCCCCTTTAATGGGGTGGGCTTGGCAGCCCATGTGACTGGCCTGGGGCCAATCGCATGGAAGCGCACAAACCCCGGCCAATAGCACCACAGTGTGAGACCCGGAGCTTGGGAGTTTGTAGAAGCCAGGTATTTCGAATACAACTAGTATAGGTCAAAGATAGCTGTTTAAGCATAAATATTAAGCCCTAGTTTTAAATACTCATTTTAAAAATGAGAATTTCAGCACACATAAATTCAGGACTTCAATATGATACATGAAACAGCATAAAATTCCATTATAAGATTATAACAGCACAGTTGCAAGACAATTTGACACTGCTTGTGCTAATTGTCAAGGACAAGGACTGAGTTCCATGGCAACGAGGTGGCAAGAGTCCAATGCAGTTTGTCAGAGCATTGAATCATATATATTTTACTCAATCTTTCTCGATATGAAGTCTCAATTGTTACATTAGCCAAGCCAGCTTACAACCAGTCTATTGCTGGTAAAGATTAGCAGAACATCACATTCCATAACATGTAGACATGAAACAATTGAAAAGCTGATGTTGCACATTGAAGATGGACGATTTGCCATCAAATCAAATGTGTTTGAGTCTAACCCAAACCAATTAGGATTATATTGGGGTGTGATTAGATGACTTAAGACAGATATGAATGTGTATAACTGAAAAGTAGAGATGTCTTTTGGGGGTTCTGTCAGTCTGTTAGTCTACTTTTGACTTTGAGTTTGAGTTTAGCTGAAGATTAGCTCTCTCTCTCTTCATGTTTCATTGCCAGACTTTGACTGTTTAAAAGTTACTTTCGAGCTGTCTGCCTAAGCAAAAAAAGATAATGTCTGTAATTCTCTGAAAGCTTCGAATTGTCTACGAATTGCCTTTTAAATGACTTTCAAATTGTAATCAAGCGACTACAAATAAAACAATTCTTTTTGGCACCTGAGACGTTTTAACTGAAATGTCTGCTGAGTCCCAGTATTCGCAAAGTGCTACTGGTAACTGAATAGCAGAGATGATATAAATTCCTTCAACTTTACACAATCGAATATAAGGAATCGAACAACTTGGCATAGTCCAGAAATCTTACAAATCTTACAATTTGTCGTATTGCGCCAGGACTTTGATTCATCAACTAAGCTTCCCCCAAACTTGGCGTAGTTCGACAGATTAAGATCCCATCAATTATAGATTCTTACAGAGTTACTACATGTATATATCTGTGTCTGTATCATACTAGCTTTTTTATCTCCTACAATAAACCCCTTTTGCTTTACACTGGAAACCCCTAGCATTTATATCTCGAGTCACCACAATACAAAAATAATCAATTCACTAAAGTCAAGGCTCTAGTTTCCCTCAAGGAATTTCTATTTTCCAATTTGCCCTGCAGCCCATCCAGGACCTTTGGTTTTCCACATTGAAAGGGTTTCACATCAGTGTATCACAGGACACCGGGGAGGGGTGAAGCGAGACACAGGGGCCAGTTGACCCTCTTTAGATACAAGACACCTGTCCTTTTATTAAAATGCCCCATCCTCAGGATTTGGGATGGGGTCAAAGACTGAAGAGTCAAAATCCAGAATTCCCTCCTGATTGCAGCTCCAACAATGGAGCAGAAAGCCAGCAATATCAAGCCATTAACATCAGATAAATATTGACCAGGAAATTGGGGGTACCTCCCCAGCTCTTCTTCAGTAGAGGCCCAAGGAATCTTTTACACCCATCCCGAGAGGACAGACAGGCTCTTGATTTAATGTCCCATCAGAAAGACAGCACCTCTGCTAGGACAGCACTCTCTCAGTACTTCACTGAGGTGTCAGCCTAGATCAGGGGCTCCAATCTCTGGAGTGGAACTTGAACCCACAACCATTTTTTCCACAATTTCAAAATAACCAATCTTCAACAGTGGCAACATTAGATTTGTCATCCGAGCATGAAGATCCAAATCAGACAGTATTATTGGACAAGGATGAACTGATAAAAGTATAGTACGAATTCTTACAACACCAGGTTAAAGTCCAACAGGTTTGTTTCGATGTCACTAGCTTTCGGAGCGCTGCTGCTTCCTCAGGTGAATGAAGAGGTCTCTTCAGACCTCTTCATTCACCTGAGGAAGGAGCAGCGCTCCGAAAGCTAGTGACATCGAAACAAACCTGTTGGACTTTAACCTGGTGTTGTAAGACTTCGTACTGTGCTCACGCCAGTCCAACGCCGGCATCTCCACATCATGATAAAAGTATGTCCCAGGAGAGGAGCAGAACTTGAGCCCCAGCTCGCGAGAGAAGTTAGGATTCTGAAGACAAATCTTTTCAACTGGCTTTCAAGAATAAATGGATAATTTTGGGAGTAAGCTGAAAGATTAATGTTTGCAATTAGTTCACATTTAAATGTAAAACTCCTGATGCATTCACTCCTCATACATGGCGAGAATCCATATTGCTAAATTGTTGAAATACAGCCATAGTTAAATATCAACTAACATTAACTGGCCGTGCCCCTGCCCAAGCTTTAACACTGATATCTACCCAGACATGAAGGAAATTGCCCAAGTATGTTCCATACAAAAAGCAGGACAAATCCAAACTGGCCAATTACCACCGCAACTGTCAACTCTCGCTCATAATAACAATAATAATCGCTTATTGTGACAAGTAGGCTTCAATGAAGTTACTGCGAAAAGCCCCTAGTCGCCACATTCCGGCACCTGTTCGGGGAGGCTGGTATGTGAATTGAATCCGCTGCTGGCCTTGTTCTGCATTACAAGACAGCTATTGAGCCCACTGTGCTAAACCAGCCCAGGAAAGTGATGGAGACTTGTCGGTAGCGAGCGTGCAGCACTTACTCCGCAATAACTTGCTGAACTGATGCTTAATTTGGGTTCCGCCAGGGCCATTCAGCTCCTGACCTTATTACCGCATTGGTCCAAACATGGACAAAAGAGTTGAACTCGAGATGATGTGAGAATGACTACTCTTGACATCAAGGCAGCATTTGACCAAGAATGACATCAAGGAGCCCAAGCAAAATAAATCAGGGGGAAAACTCTCCCCTGGTTGGGGTCATACCTGACACAAATGAAGCTGGTTATAATTGTTGGAGGTCAATCATTTAAGTCCCAGGATATCACTGCAGGAGTTCCTCAGGGTAATGTCCTAGGCCCAACCATCTTCACCTCTTTCATCCATGACCTTCCCTCCATCATTAGATCAAGATTAGGGATGTTTGCTGATGACTGCACAATGTAGGCACCATTCGCAACTCCTCAGATACAGAAGCAGTCTGTGTTCATATCCAGCAAGACCTGGACTACATTCAGACTTGGACTGAAATGTGGTAAGTAACATTCGTGCCACACAAGTGCCAAGCAATAATCGTCTCCAACAAGAGAGAATCCAACCGTATATTTTTGACATTCAGTGACATTGCTATCATTGAATCTCCTACTATCAACATCCTTGGAGTAATTGTTAGACCCGACTGGAGGTACGGGGCTTGGACAGTTAGGTTCCCTGTGGTCTCACCTGAATACAATTCCAGACTCGCCATAGAGGTCGCCCTTCCCAAGATCTGGATTGTTGATGGCGGGCTCCCGAGTATCAATGCCAATGGTCCCCGCACTCAGGAGGGTCCCATCCAATAGGGTAGATGTGCCAGTGCCTGAAAGGGTTGAATGGAGCAGTCCCACTCGCCACCCGGCCGTGTACAACCACCCCCGGGGCAAGACACATTTTGTAGACGAGTTAGAAAACCGCCAGCACGTGCATTGTATTGCAGCGCCAAGGGTGGTGCCGATTGGTGTCACCATCCGGGTAAATGGGTTCCTTAGTGGAACTGGATACTGGGGCCGCAGTTTCCACGGTGAGCCGGCGTACATTCGGCCACAATCAATACGGTATCTGACCATTTGAGCTACAGAATAGACACAAAATTGACAACACACACAGGAGAACCGTTGGTAATTGTGGGTATCTCAGTGGTCGCCGTGGAGTATGAGCAACAGTCCGAATCTGCCATTGGTGGTGGTCTGAGGGAAAGGGCCCAGCTTGCTGGGGGCAATTGGCTAAAGCGCCTCTGGTTGGATTGGCAGCAGGTGTGCTAGATGTACCCTGATGGCCGGACGTGGCACTGGCCAAATATTCGATCATCTTTAAGGAGGACTTCAGTACTACCTGGGGAACCACCGCAAAGATTTTTGTGGACCCTGCGGCCCAGCTGCGATATTTCTACGCACGTCCCGTTCCCTATGCCTTGAAACCAAAAGTGGATGCAGAGTTGGAGAGACTCGAATAGTTGGGGATCAACCGCCCGGTACAGTTCGCAGATTGGGTGGCACCGATAGTGCCAGTGATGAAGCCTGGTGGTACAGTCAGGTTTCGCAGGGACTACAAAATGACGGTGAACCATGCCTCCCATTTGGACCACCATCCAGTACCCGGATCGAAATCATGTATGCACAGCTCAGCGGGGGACGCACCTTCACAAAAATGGACATGAGCCATGCCTACTTACAACTGGCCTGGACCCAGATTCATGGAATTACGTGTTGGTCAACACTCCTGTACATGTCTTTTGGAGTATCGTCCCTCTGTGCCATTTTCCAAAGGGTTATGGAAAACATTCTTCGGGGTTACCACAAGTCGAGGCTTACCTGGATGACATTTTGATTACCGGGTCGCCAGACCGTGAACCTATGACAAGCATCGCAAACGTACTTTAATGCTTTGAGGCATCAGGGATCTGACTATGCAGAGAAAAGTGCATGTTCCACACCCGGGAGGTCGTCTACCTCAGCTATGGAGAGGACTGTTATGGGTTGCATCCGGCCGATGACGAATTGAGGACAATCCGGCAGGCCCCCGTACCAAAGGCCCCGGTGGAACTCCGTTCCTTTTTGGGGTTGATAAATTATTATGGGGAGTTTATCCCACATCTGCCGACTGTGTTGGCTCAGTCACACTTGCTGTAAGGGCCAGAGATGGTTTTGGGACCCACCGCAACAGGTGGCTTCCAACGAGGTGAAGCGGCAACTCTCATCCGCGTGACATTTGACACATTTTGACCCGTTGGAGCCACTTTTGCTGACTTGTGACGCCTCACCATGCGGCATCAGAGCTGTTCTAGCCCGCAGGATGGACAATGGATGGCCTTCACCAGCTCAGAGATCTGGGATTTCCCCCGGACAAATGGCATCCACCACTTGAGGACTGATCCCTACCACCCAGCATCCAATGAATTGGACGGGTGGGGGGGGGGGGGGGGTACAAACTTTCAAGTTGGGCATGTGGAAGCAGACCTCTGGTTCTCCAGAGACCCATTTGCCCCGGATTTTGTTTGATTACAGGATGATGCTGCATGCCACCACTGGGGTAGTGCATTCCGAGCTGCTGATGGGGTGACGGCTGTGCACTAGATTGATCCATGTGCTGCCTGGTATTGGCAAAAAAGACCACTGTGGGCAGGAACGCCCTGACTCAAGACAAACCAGGCCCATCCAGGAATTCATCGCTGGCGATACGGTCTACGTGCAAAATTTCTGGTGCCTTCCGGATCCCGGGGATTGTGGTGAAATGGCCTGGACCGGTCTCCTACTTGGTGCGAGCACAGGGCAGAGAATCAAACAGGCACATGGACCACCTCCAAGGCCATGCCTGGGAGGCACTCAAAAGTTGGCCGGAGGTTCCAAAGCCAGTGGTACCTCTTCCCCGACACAGCACCCGTTACCATCTCCTGAAGTGTGCATACCCCACGACTTGGAGATGCAGGAAACCAATTCCTCGGATCCGGAGTCGGACATGGAGATACAGCCGACCGGAATCATCGCGGATCCAGTGGCAGTTCCTGGTCCCAGCCACTCCACCAATAGACCTGAAAACGCTGCTCTTCGGTGCGTTACACACTTTCACATCCCACACAGCGGATGTCTGAAAGGCAGCCCAGGGCAAAACAGACTAAGGACCAAGCCCCTCCAGCTGTCAAAATGGATGTGCCAGACATGGTGGGGGTTGTTATAACCCGACTGGAGGCCCTGGGGTTTCGACCATTAGGTTCCCTCTGGCCTCACCCAAATACGATCTTCACCAGTCAGGGGGTTGGGGCGAAACCCTTAACCAGGAGAGCCCTGGGACATAAAAACCCCGGCCCGATTGTGGGCGTGGCAAGGGAGACCCTTCGGGGAGAAATGCATGCAGTTGAGCAAGTCTTATTTAACCTTTTTGTTCCAATCCAACATCGCTTCCTCGAGGTCGCTTCCCTGGATCTTATAGTTACTATTGACCAGAAACTGAACTGGACCAGTCATATAAACACTATGGCTGCCTGGGCAGGTTAGACGCTGGGACTTCTGTATTGAGTAACTCGCCTCCTGACTCCGCAAAACCTGTCTACTCTCTAAAAGGCACAAGTCAGGATGTGATGGAATACTCTCCACTTGGCTGGACTAGTGCAGCTCGAGCAACACTGAAGAACCTTGACGTCATCCGGGACAGCGCAGACCATTTGATTGGCAAACCATTTACCATCTTCAATATTCGCTCCCTCCACCACTGATACACAATAGCAACAATGTGTTTCTACAAGATGCGCTGCAACAACTTACGAAGACTCTTTCAACAACACCTTCCAAAACCGCGACCTGTACCACCAAGGACAAGGGCAACAGAGGCATAGGGTCACCACCACCTGCAACATACCGCCCGAGCCACACACCGATCGCACTTGGAACTGTGTCACCATTTCTTCATTGTCACTGAGTCTAAATCCAGGAACTCCCTTCCTAACAGCACTGTGAGTGGACCTACACTACAGGAACTTCAGCAGTTCAAGAAGGTGGCTCACATATTTTCAGGGACAATTAGGAGTGGGCATTGGCCTCTCCAGTGATGCTCACATTCCATGAAATAATATTTTTCCAAAATCAATGGATATGAAGAATTGCCGTCTGGAATTGCACAGTTTTGCAACATGGACTAGCACATTGGAATTCTCGCTGATACTTTTGAGTTGCCGTTGTGAAAACAAGATTAGAGCTAAACATATTCCAAATAATTTTACTTGTCCTTCTCATCAATTTTGAAGTTGTAGCAGAAATGGTTGTCGAATCAAATTGTAGTCCAGAGTTTTGAACGTTCAGTCGACAAAATCTATCATGATGTGGAAATGTAACGCAGTATGGATATTCAGCAGTTATACACTTAGACAGGAGAGCTACAGTCTACAGCTACAGAAAATAGATTTTCCTACCTGATTTTCTTGTAGCAATGAGTTGTAACCGTAATAAAAATGATAAAAGCGACAGTGGCAATCAATGCAATATACTTAAACGATAAAGCAAAAGGTGAGGTATTGTCACTGTGACGACCCTTTGGGAAAGAAAATATTAAAAGTCATCACATTAAAACACCATTAAAAATCTCACCACACGTAAATCATATTCACAGGCTGGTAACAAAAATACCATTAGAAAGATTTAAAAGGCATTCCGACCCTCCCATATTTTATTCAAGGCTGAAAGAGGATTATGACAGGAAAAAAGAAAATGAAAGGAAACATCAGGGGCGGGTATCTCCGGTCCACCAGCCGCGTTTACCGGCACGGCGCGGCCCCGCTGGCAGCGGGATTCTCCATTCCCGCAGTTGACCAATGGGGTTTCCCATTGTGACCACCCCACTCCGTTGGGAAACCTCCAACTTATTGACCATCCATAATTACCCTCAGGAAGGTGGTGGTGAGCTGTCTTGTTGAACCACTGCTGTACCTACATGTGGTATCAGTACACACAGTGTTGTGAGGGAGGGTGCTCCAGGATTTTGATCCAGTGACAGTGAAAGAACTGTGATATAGTTCCAAGTCAGAATGGTGTGAGACTGGCAGCTGGTGGTGTTCCCATGTCTGCTGCCCTACATAGTAGCCGTTGTGGGTTTGGAAGGTGCTGTCGAAGGGGGCTTGGTGAGTTTCTGCAGTGCATCTTGTAGATTGTACACATTGCTGCCATTGTGCGTCGGCGGAGGAAGTGACCGTTTACGCGAGAGAATGGGGTGATCAAGTGAGCTGCTTTGTGCTGCATGGTGTCATAATATCCCACAACACTAACCATGAAACAGAATTTTAATCTAATTGACAGGAGGATTAGAGGGAAGTTGAAGAGAAAATGGGTGCCCGGAACTCACAGCCTGAAAGGGTGGTAGAGGCAGAAACCCTCAATGCTTTCAAAAAATATTTGGACCTATCTTTGAAGTGCTGTAATTTCCAGGCTATAGCAGCCTGGAGAGTGGAATTAGTTTGGATATGTCTCCTTCAGCTTACACTGACATGATGGACAGAATGGCCTCCTTCTGGGCCGTACATATTAATGATTTGGTTTCATTCACAAGGTTTCATTCACGAACCCGGGATATTCTGCCTCCGCCAGGAGGAATTACCAAATGTGAGCTACACTTATGGTTTTAAAACTCTGGAACCAAGGGCTGTGGCTGCAGAGGGAGAGAGAGGATGTCGGACATGTTCCCAGAGGCGCGACCGTGGGCTGTTGGTCCTGCCGCTGGCAAGACTCGCTGCAGGGGGTAGGCGCCGTCAGGGCTGTGGGGGAGCAGCGAGCGGGTGACCAGGGGATGGGCCGTGGGGTCAGGATGACCGGGACTGTTGTGACCCGTGTGTCCAGGCACAGACTGCCACTGCCGCAGCCTGCATGGCAGCCATCTTGCTGCGCACCCCACTGACTGCCCACTGTGACCAGTGCTTGCGCAGAGTGACACCGGCCGATGGGTGCCCCCACCCCGCACCCTCCACCCCCACCCCACTATCACATCACCCCCATAACCTTGCGCCACCCACCCAAGGTGTGGGGATGTAAGAGGAGGGAGGAGCGGGGGGAGAGGGTCAGGTGGGGGCTGGGGCCACCGTGTAGCCCGATGGACCTGGTTAGGCACTGAGATATGCACTGTGCTAACACATAGGCCTTCCACCCCTATAGACAATGGACTCTGGAATCCAACCAGGCATGGTGGCCTTCATCCTGACCGCTGCAGCCCTGGAGGATGTACTCGGGCTGTACGAGCAGGAGCTGCTCGAGGAGGACTCTGCAGTGGCAGAGCCAGTCCCAGAGGAACAGGAGGCAGCCAGTGAAGATGGAGAGCCGGACTCCCAACAGGCTGAGGAGGAGGAGGTGGGAAGATGGTGCCGCACGAGGCCTCGTGTGTACTGGCAGCGCCTATCATTCGAGGACCTGTGACCTGGCATGTCATCTAAGACTCCTGTTGAGCAGGGGGTTCGCACGGCATATCTGACAGATCACGCAGCACCTGTGAACTGCATGGGTATGGGAGAGGGAACCTGCTCCCTGTGGCCATCAAGGTGACGATCCCCTTGAACCTTTACACCACGGGGTCCTTCCAGGCACCAAGTGGGGACCTGTCTGAAATCGCACAGACCTCGATGCACAGATGCATCCGTGACCTCAGGAAGGCCCTATGTGCCTGCTCAGCAAAATACATCAAGTTCAATGTGGACGAGCCCACCAGGATGCCCGGGCAGTGGGGTTTGCTGCCATTGCCAGGATGCCTCAGGTCCAGGGGGTGATTGATGGCCAGCACATTGCCCTATGAGCACCGGCCCATGACGGGCCGGTTTTCACAAACTGACAGGAGTTCCACTCGAGGAACATGCAGTGACCATGAACTGCATCTCATGCACGTCTGCGTCTGATACCCAGGAGGTGTGCGCTTATACCAGCATACCCAATGCTTCCTGACACCTTCGAGGCACACCCCGGGTCAGGGGTTAGCTCCTGGGTGACAGGAATTATCCGCTGTGGTCGCGGCTGATGACGATTATCCGGAGGCCACAGACCAACGTGGAGACCCAGTACAATGACACCAATGCAGCGACCAGGGGCGTGATCAAGTGATGCATCGGCATCCTGAAGATGCAGTTCTGGTGCCTGGACCGCTCTGGAAGGGCCCTCCAATATAGCACTAGGAGGGTCTCCCACATTGTGGTGGCATACTGCAACACATCACGCAGCAGAGCGGCGATGTGCTGGAGGAGGAGGATGAACACAAGGCCTCGTCCGACAAGGAGGATGTGGAGAGGGCCAGGATGGGCAGGTCATGGAGCCTGGGAAGGCACAGGAGGCCGCACAATGTCTGCCCCTGGGCCGGCGTGCATGGGTGCTCGAGTCACCTTCAGGTTCACCTACTAGGGGCCTGGCCAACGGCATGGAAATCCCATCCCACCCCATGCCCAACCCTACCTGACCACCCCCTCCCATGCCACCCATCCAACACCCTTCATGATTCCTACTTGCGGGTGTGGCCCTTGGGTTGACAGTAACAGCAGGTCTGGTCCAAGAGCTGAAGGATGATGACGACCCACTCTGCGATGAGCTCTGATGCTCCGTACTATTTGACAATGTCTGACTCCTGCCCACGGTAGCCCAAGCAGGCCTGCAGGGTGATCCCTGCATGCGAGCTGGCCGTTCCATTACACGGTGCCACCGAACCTTTGGGGTGGCAGAGGTGTGGACAGGGTTGGAGGGGGGGTGGGATTTGGCAAGAGGGAGGGGGAGGGGAGGGGCGGTATACTGTGCTGTGTCTGCCCTGGGGGGCCCTGCCCGAGGCCACCTCCACCATCCGTTCACCTCCCCCCTCTCCCACTCCCCATTGCCCCCTCTGCAACTAGCCCAGCCCTACCTCTATCTGATGTACTGCAGCACGTGTCATCCCCAGCCTGGTGCTCCGGGGTGTCTCGGACTGGCATTTGGGGGGGTTTCAGTCCTGTGTCCTCTTCATTGCTGGTATCTGGTTGTGGTGGGGTATGGGGGAACATCAGAAGCGCCTGTCTCGTCGCCAGGTGATCATTCAAGACACGAAGCACGACTGGGTCGCGGGTTTGGGTGATCAAATGTGGGTGCTGAAGGGATCGGGTGAGGGTAGTCAGGGGGCAGTGGGGGGGTATGCGGTGGTGGTGGTGCCACGTAAGCCATGGGAAACCATAACGCAGCGGGGTCTCAGTTGGTTGCCCAATGCCGATCTCCACCTCGGAGACTGCCCATTCTCTGGGCCCACCGACCAGGTTCAGTGCCCGCCGCTCCACTGCAGTGAGAGGCCGCAGGTCCGGCGGTCCCCCTCTGGGTTTCTCCCGCTCTCTGCAGTTCAGGGACACTGAGCTGGACATCCTACTGGACACCATGGAGAAGAGAAGGATGACCCATACCCCAGACCTCGGCCCGGGAGGAAGGCCGGCCGGTACCGCCATTTGCCGTGCCTGGGCACAGGTGGCAGAGGCGGTCAGCAGAACTGCGGGCCCTCACCGTGCCCGAGCAGAGGGCCCTGAACGTGGCCGGCAGCCTCCCCTCCCTGCCCAGGCCCCATGTTCTCCTCATCGTTCACCTTTCCCGCATCCTCCTTGTCGGATGAGACCTGCCTTTCCTCCTCATCCTCATGCAGCACATCGCTCCTTTGCTGCACGATGTTGTGGAGGATGCAGCAGGCCGCCACGATGCATGCGACCCTCTCAGCATCATACTCGAGGACCTCTCCAGAGCGGTCCAGGCACCTGAACCGCATCTTCAGGAGGCCGAAGCACCGCTCAATTACACCCTGTGATGGCGTGAATGCACCTGTGCACCGAGCTCTGTGAGATCCCAAACAGGTTCCCACTCGGTAACTGGAAGGACCCCTTTGCGTAGAAGTTCAGGGCGACCATCACCTTGACTGTCACTGGGAGTGGGTGCCCTCCCCCATACCCCCGCGGTGCCAGGTGTCCCATCATCTGGCAGAAGTGTCGCCCTGTCTCTCTGCTCATCCGGGGTCTCTGACGGCATGTCTGATCCAGCAGGTGCTCGAGCGAGAAGCGGTGCCAATACACACGAGGCCTCATGCGCCGCCTCCTCCTCCTCCTCCACGGCCTGTTGTGTGGCCGGATCTCCAGCCTATGCTGCCGTGATCTGCCCCTCTGTAGCCCATTCCTCTGCAGCCCGGTCCTCTTCTGGCCGCTCTGCTGCTACTGCAGCTTACCCCTCCTTTCCAAGCGGCTCCTGCTCAGGCGGCCACAGGGCATCTTGCAGAGCTGCGATCATCACCAGGGCGGTCACCATTACTGGTTGAACTCCAAATGCCATTGTCTGCAGGGGTGAACATGTTAGCAGGGTGCATACTCACGTTCCCATACAGGTTCCATGGGCTATATGATGGCCCCGGTTGGCAGTGTGGCACCGGCCCCGCATGTCGATGTCCCCCCATCCCCTCACCTCTGCCTCATCGATGTCCGGCACTGTAATGGCCGCTCGTCCTAGCGCCCATCCCTGCTGCCATAGGTACCGTTGGTTGGCACTGCCCTCACTGGGGGCTGCCATGGGTGTGGCCCTTGGTGTCCCCCGGTGAGTGGCAGCCGGCTCTCCAGGTGTTTGGGGCAGGGCGCGCGCTGTGATGGGGTGGTGTGGTGTGGGGGCGGGCGCACCGATACGGCCGGTGTCACTGTGTGGAACCAGGGGCTGAGGTGGGTGGTCAGTGGGTGCGCAGGACGATGGCCGCCGGTAATGGTGGTCGGTGCCTGGGAACCGCCCCAGTCCTGTGGGGTGGGGTCCATGGCTGCTCGGCCTGTTTCCCCCTCCCCCAGCCGTGGCAGCCCCCCCCCCCCCCCCCCACCCCAGCCAGTGTGGCCAGTTTCCGGGCCAGCAGCCCGCAGTCACTCCACTCCGTTTCCTACTTCCTCTCTCTCTCTCAGCAGCCACGACGCCAGATTCACTACTTTTGAGACCACTGGTGAACCACACCATCGGGAAGGGTGGTCAATCTCGGAGGCCCAGGAGATAGGGTGTCAGGCCCGCTAATGATATGCCTACTGTACTTTAACCCCGCGCGGCGAGCGACACATTTACACCATTTTGGGGGTGCTGGCACATTCCGATTTGGCGTCAAACCGATGCATACCGTGATTTTGGGGTCAGAGGCTATTCTCCGCCCAATCGCGTTTTGTGATTTTGGCATCGGCAGCCGGAGAATTCCGCCCAATGTTTCTGAAACGGAGAATCCCACCCAAAGTATTTCAACAGATCATTCGTACCAGTAACACAGCAAAAGAGGTCAGGTGGTTGCACTTGCAGATGATGTTTGGAAGTTTCATTTCTGTCGTACAACCAGCTTCACTCCAGTCACCATGCTTTGTGCTCCCTTCAATGAAAAGTTGTAAAGTTAGATATTGTTCCATTAATCATCTGTTCCAGAACATTTTTCTTTGAAAATATTTTTCTTTAAGCTTCAGCATATTTATGTCAAAAATTTGCAAATCACCAGAACACGTGTATCAAAAATGAAAAGCAACAACAGTCCCATGAACCCGGATAGCAGAAATACAACCTCAAACAATGAACAATCTCCCCTCCCCATCCCCCACTAACAGGAAACAGTGACCAGGGGCGAAATTCTCCGGAAACGGCGCGATGTCCGCCGACTGGCGCCCAAAACAGCGCAAATCAATCGGGCATCGCGCCGCCCCAAAGGTGCGGAATGCTCCGCATCTTTGGGGGCCGAGCCCCAACGTTAAGGGGCTAGGTCGGCGCCGGATGAATTTCCGCCCCGCCAGCTGGCGGAAAAGGCCTTTGGTGCCCCGCCAGCTGGCGCGGAAATGACATCTCCGGGCGGCGCATGCGCGGGAGCGTTAGCGGCCGCTGACGGCATTCCCGCACATGCGCATTGAAAGGAGTCTCTTCTGCCTCCGAAATGGTGGAGACCGTGGCAAAGGCGGATGGAAAAGAGTGCCCCCACGGCACAGGCCCGCCCGCGGATCGGTGGGCCCCGATCGTGGGCCAGGCCACCGTGGGGGCATCCCCCGGGGCCAGATCGCCCCGCGCCCCCCCCAGGACCCCGGAGCCCGCCCGTGCCGCCTTGTCCCGTAGGTAGGTGGTTTAATCTACGCCAGCGGGACAGGCATTTTAGCGGTGGGACTTCGGCCCATCCTGGCCGGAGAATCGAGCGGGGGGCCCGCCAACCGGTGCGGCGCGATTCCCACCCCCGCCGAATATCCGGTGCCGGAGACTTCGGCAACCGGCGGGGGCGGGATTCACGCCAGCCCCTGGCGATTCTCCGACCCGGCGGGGGGGTCGGAGAATCTCGCCCCTCATCTTTAAAGTGCATAATAAACGGCCGCCATCTACCACAGAACCCATCGATCGACCCCCTCACCGTGAACTTGACCTTCTCGAGGTACAAGAATTCCATCAAACCACCCAGCCATGCTGAGGCCCTGGGTAGCGCCGCCTGCCTCCAGCTCAGCAATATCTGTCGCTGGGCCAGCAGCGATTTGAATTCCATCCACCCCCGTTCTCAACTCCGGCTGGTCCAACACCCCAAATACAGCAACTATTGGGCAGGGTTTGAAGTCGCATTCAAGATTGCCGATATGGTGCTGAAAAAGGACCCCCAAAAACCCACCAGCTTGGGGCAGGACCAGAACATGTGCGTTTGGTGAGCAGGTCCTCCCCAGCACTGCTCACACTTATCCTCAACCCCTTCAAAAAATCAACTTCGCCTGGCCCTGGTGAGGTGCACCCTAAACACCCCGTTACCTATATCAAGCTCAACTTCGCACAGGATGACATAGCATTCACCCGATGGAGGTACTCATTCCACACCTTCTCCTCCAAAATGGGTCCCAGCTCCTCCTCCCAGTTGGCCTTCACTTGCTCCACCAAAATCTGCTCTTCCCCACGGTCCGTCCATATAGCCCGGACTTGCTGCCCCCCTCCAATCCCGCACAAGAGACTGCCAGAACTAATTTAATATTTTACAAAATGTTTTCTTACCTTTTCTGAAATCCCAAAAGACACATTTTCCAAATGATTTAATCTAAAATGAAATTGATTTACATAATAAAGGTCTCTCAATCACTTACTCAGTTTATATTAGACATTTGAACAGTAGAGAATGAGTGATTTGCTTTCTTACCGGCAGGGACACATTCTGGAACACAATGTTCACTGGGTCTTTGAGATTTTCAATGTGTGATTTCCCCACTTTTATCCCAATTACTAGATTGTTTAAGAGAGTGCTGTTATTTTCATCCTGTAGACACAATACAGAGAGAGCAATTTAAGGACTGAATATTTAAACAAGAGTAAATTTGAACGTAGGATCTGCAGACTTTTTAAGCAGACGCTTGGTCCTCATTGCCATGAAGCAAAGCAGAATCAGAACTATCTCTGAGCAGTGAGCATGGTTAAACTTCCCACCCATGCAAGACAGAGGCAGCAGAGTTTTGTACAAACATGTTTGGATGCCTGTGCATGAGTGTCCTCACCAACATGTAACGACTGAAACTGAATCATTACATAGCCCTTCGAACACCAATCCATCACATTCCTCGCTCTTTATAGTCCTGAAGAAGAATCATCCAGACTCTAAACATTTACTCTGTTCTCTCTCCACAGACGCTGTTAACATGCTGAGTTCTTCCAGCATTTCCAGCAAGGACGGCACAGTGGTTAGCACTGCTGCCTCACAGTTCCAGACCCGGGTTCAATTCCAGCCTCGGGTGACTGCCTCTGTGAACTTTGTAGGTTCTCCCCGTGTCTGTGGGGGTTTCCTCCGGGTGCAATGATATCCTCCTACAGTCCAATGATCTGCAGGTTAGGTGGGGTTACGGGGGATAGGCCAAGGGAGTGGCCTATGTAGGGGTTTGGTGCAGAGACGATGGGCCAAATGGCCTCCTTCTGCATTCTAGAAATTCCCCAATCCAACTGTTCCAATCGGAATCTCTTCTTTGTAATATGAGACTATTTGTCTCAGCTTCTGAATACAGGAAGCAGAAAGGTTCACGTGGTGTGGATCTTGGGTCAGCAAAGAGACACTTAACTTGCTGCTACCTGTGTTCCAATTGATCAGGTTAAAATTGGGAAAAGATTTGCAATCCCAATAGATGGTCAATGTTTCTAACCCACATATTTACCACGTGTTTGACAGGTGTCATCATTCTACTAGTTCAAGCCCCACTCCAGAGAATTGGCATTTTATCTAACCTGAAACAGTACTGAGGGAATGCTGCACTGTGAGAGGTGCCATTGTTCAGATGAGATGTTAAACCCAGTCTGCTCTCCAGGTGAATGTAAAATGTAAAGTGACATTATTTCAAAGAAGAGCAGAGGGGTTCTCCCCACTATCCTGACCCTTAGCCATTACCATTAAACACATTATCTGGTCATTAACACATTGCTATTTGCAGGACTTTTCTGTGCACAATTTGACTGCCATGTTTTCCTCGATTATGAACAGATGAAAATGCAAATTAGGAGCAGAAATGGGCCACTGAGCCCATCGAGAATGTTCCACCATTCAATGAGATCATGGCTGATCAGACTGTAATCACAACTCAACAATCCTAGCTAACTTCAATAACCTTTCATCCCCTTGCCTATCAAGAATCTAGCTACTTCTGCCTTAAAAATATTCAAAACTCAGCTTTCAAATATTCAAAACCGCCTTCTGAGGAAGAGATTTCCAAAAACTCACAACCCTCTGAGGAAAATAAATTCTGCACATTCCTGTTTTCAATCGACGATCCCTTATTTTTAAACATTGACCCCACTTCCAGCTTCTTCCACAGGAGGGACCATCCTCTACACATCCATCCTGTTAAGATCCTTCAGGATTGTATCTGTTGCAATCAAGTCGCCTCACCGTTCATGAAGAGAGAGCCCTGGACCTCACAGGTGGACACGAGGACAGGGAGTTTGCGGTTGCAGAGATCGGGGGCGCAGCACCAAGTGAGACCCCCACTGTCTGCCCCTCTCCCCCCCCCTCCCATCCCCCTCCCCCATCCCCACTCCTCCCATCTCCCCCATGCCCCCTTCCCCATCTCCCCCCTACCCCCATCTACTCCCATCCCCCCTCCCCCCTCCCCATCCCCTCTCCCCCCCTATCCCCCCCACCCCGCCCCCCCGACTGCGTGTCTAACCCTGCATGCTGTATTGTGTATTGCAGGACCAAACGGCGATCCACCCGTCCCTGCGGATTGTTATGGGCCAGGATTTGGCGAACCCCAAAGTGTATCACGGAGTTCACCTGACCCCCAACTTTTTATAGATTGTGGTTACGGGGAACACATGGGCCGATTCTGCAGGTGTAATGCAAACAGAAATCTACAGTACTTTTAAATTAAAACAATGTTTATTTATGAAATCAGTTAACACTTTATAAACCCACAGTGAACATCTTAACAACTATCAACACCGATAAATCCCCCAAAGACAGTACGCTATAAGTAACTCTTAATCTTTCCTTGCAACATCCATAAGACAAAAAGAACCCTTTGCACAGAAAGACATCAGGTTTAACTTCTCTACTGAGAACAGTTACCATGTTGAAATCACCAAATGAACATTGTTTAGCTTGCAGAGATTCACACACATCTTGCTGTGACTGCAGCTTCTCCAAAACTAAAACTAAACTAAACACACCCTGCAGCTGCGAGCCCAAAGTGAAAGTAAAAGCAGACAGACAACCCAGCTCCACCCACACTCTGACATCACTGCAGCTCTCTATTAAACACCCATTTCTTAAAGGTACTCTCACATGACAGGATGCAGACCACCCCCAGGACGTGCCAGCGCGACCACATGCCAGGGACCGACCTGGGCCTTCTGGTGTACACCGCCCCCAGGACGTGCCAGGGTGACCACACACCAGGGACCGACCCCGGCCTTCAGGTGTACACCGCCCCCAGGGCGTGCCAGGGCGACCATATGCCAGGGACCGACCCGGGACCTCAGGAGTACGCTGCCCCCAGGATGTGCCAGGGCGACCACACGCCAAGGACTGACCCGGGACCTCAGGAGTATGCTGCCCCCAGGATGTGCCAGGGTGACCACACGCCAAGGACTGACCCAGGCCTTCAGGAGTACACCACCCCCAGGACGTACCAGGTTGACCACACACCAGGGACCGACCCCGGCCTTCAGGTATACACTGCCCCTAGGACGTGCCAGGGCGACTGTGGTGGTATGTATTAGGGGTCATGTGGGACTGTGAAGCCGTGATGCTATTGGCTGACAGATCCCGGGTCCTGGTTGGCTGCTGACTCCTGGCTCCGCCCTGAAGGCGGAGTATAAGAACCCGAGCTTCTCCCCGCCGCTTCATTCTGTTGCTGAACTGCTGGGGACAAGTCTCGCTTAATAAAGCCTGAATCGACTTCATCACTTCTCGTCTCTCTCGTAAGTCATTGTGCGCTACAATTTATTAAACGAGCTTAAAAGACTATGGAGCTCTGGATCGCCCCAAAATGCCTGCGGATCAGCCCCCACGCAGCGAACTCGGCAGCAGTATTTAAACACTGGCAAGCATGTTTTGAAGGCTACCTCCGAACGGCCCCCGGCCGGATCACAGAAGACCAGAAAATGCAGGTCCTGCATTCGAGGGTAAGCCCGGAAATTTACCCTCTCATAGAAGACGCAGAGGATTTCCCGTCGGCGCTCGCATTACTGAAGGGCATCTACGTTCGGCCCGTTAACCAGGTCTACGCGCGCCACCAACTCGCGACGAGACGGCAAAGTCCCGGAGAATCGCTAGAAGAATTCTACGCCGCGCTGCTAATTTTGGGACGGGACTGCAGCTGCCCGCCGGTGAACGCGATCGAACACACGGACATGGTAATTCGCGGTGCTTTTGTGGCAGGTATGAACTCTCCCCAAATCCACCAAAGACTTTTAGAAAGAGAGTCGCTAGGACGCTCAGAGGCACGGGCCCTTGCAGCTTCCCTAGATGTGGCCTCGCAAAATGCCCGCGCCTACGGCCCCGACCGCGCGGCAGCCCCTTGGGCTCCGTGGACCCCCGTCGCGACAAACCCCCCCCCCCCATCGCAGGCTTGCGCGGTTAAAGCGCCAGACCATCCCGGGGGGGCCCGCTGCTATTTCTGCGGGCAAGCGAAACACCCCCGGCAGCGCTGCCCAGCCCGCGCAGCTATTTGTAAAAGCTGCGGCAAGAAGAGCCATTACGCGGCACTGTGCCGGTCCCGGGGGGTCGCCGCAATCCCCGGAGAAGAACGAGCCCAGCATAGCCCAAACGCTCCCCAACCCCCCCCAGCGCCCCATGTGCGACCCGCAGGTGCCGCCATTTTGGGTCCCGGGCACCACGAGGGGAGGATGGCCGCCGCCATCTTGTGACCCCCCAGCCACGTGCGATTCATGGGGGCGGCCATTTTGTCCACCCCCGACCACGTGCGATCCATGGGGGTGGCCATTTTGTCCACCCCCGGCCGCATGCGATTCATGGGGGCGGCCATCTTGGTTGACAACAAAGGACCCCAGCATCGACGGCTCCACGGGGTCCGAAGAAGACGCCGCGACACTACTACCACGACTGGCTTCAGTGACACTGGATCAATCACGGCCCCGGACGCCCCAGACGATGACAACAACGGTGCTGATCAACGGACACGAGACACCATGCCTGATCAACTCAGGGAGCACTGAAAGTTTTATTCGCCCAGACACGGTAAGACGCTGTTTTCTGACCATCCATCCAAGCACGCAAAAGATTTCCCTAGCTGCAGGATCCCACTCCGTAGAGATCAAAGGGTTCTGCATCGCGAACCTAACGGTGCAAGGGAGGGAGTTTATGAACTACAGGCTCTACGTCCTTCCCCAACTCTGCGCGCCCACATGACTGGGATTAGATTTCCAGTGTAACCTGCAGAGCCTAACATTTCAATTCGGCGGCCCAATACCCCCACTGTGGCCTCGCAACTCTCAAGGTTGAACCGCCGTCCTTGTTTGCAAACCTCACCCCGGATTGCAAACCCGTCGCCACTAGGAGCAGATGGTACAGCGCCCAGGACCAGATATTTATTCGGTCTGAAGTCCAGCGGTTGCTGAAGGAAGGCATAATCCAGGCCAGCAATAGTCCCTGGAGAGCCCAGGTGGCAGTAGTAAAGACCGGGGAGAAGCAAAGGATGGTCATAGACTATAGTCAGACCATCAACAGGTACACACAGCTAGATGCGTACCCTCTCCCCCGCATATCCGACATGGTAAATCGGATTGCCCAGTATAAGGTTTCCTCCACCGTGGACCTCAAGTCCGCCTACCACCAGCTCCCCATCCGCCCAGGTGACCGCAAGTACACAGCCTTCGAGGCAGACGGGCGTCTATACCACTTCCTAAGGGTCCCACTTGGTGTCACAAACGGGGTCTCGGTCTTCCAACGGGAGATGGACCGAATGGTTGACCAGCACGGGTTGCAGGCCACGTTCCCGTATCTCGACAACGTAACCATCTGCGGCCACGATCAGCAGGACCATGACGCCAACCTCCAAAAATTCCTCCAGACCGCTAACGCCTTGAACCTCACATACAACGAGGAAAAGTGCGTTTTTAGCACAAACCAGTTGGCCATCCTGGGATACGTAGTGCGCAATGGGATAATGGCCCCTACCCTGAACGCATGCGCCCCCTTATGGAATTTCCCCTCCCCCACTGCTCCAAAGCCCTGAAACGTTGCCTGGGTTTCTTTTCATAATACGCCCAGTGGGTCCCCCAGTATGCAGACAAGGCCCGCCCGCTAATACAGACCACTACCTTCCCCCTGTCGACAGAGGCTCGCCAGGCCTTCAGCCGCATCAAAGCGGATATCGCAAATGCCACGATGCGCGCCATCGACGAGTCCCTCCCCTTCCAGGTCGAGAGCGACGCATCCGACGTAGCTCTAGCGGCCACCCTTAACCAAGCGGGCAGACCCGTGGCCTTTTTCTCCCAGACCCTCCATGCCTCAGAAATCCGCCACTCCTCAGTGGAAAAGGAAGCCCAAGCCATAGTGGAAGCTGTGCGACATTGGAGGCATTACCTGGCCGGCAGGAGATTCACTCTCCTCACCGACCAACGGTCGGTAGCCTTCATGTTCGATAATGCACAGCGGGGCAAAATTAAAAATGACAAGATCTTAAGGTGGAGGATCGAGCTCTCCACCTTCAACTATGAGATCTTGTACCGTCCCGGAAAGCTGAACGAGCCATCCGATGCCCTATCCCGCGGCACATGGCCAACGCACAAATAGACCGCCTCCAAGCGGACCTCTGCCACCCGGGGGTCACTCGATTCTACCATTTCGTAAAGTCCCGCAACCTCCCCTACTCTGTGGAAGAGGTCCATACAGTCACCAGGAACTGCCACATCTGCGCAGAGTGCAAACCGCATTTTTTCAGGCCGGTTAGAGCGCACCTGATCAAGGCTTCCCGCCCCTTTGAACGCCTCAGTTTGGATTTCAAAGGGCCCCTCCCCTCCACTGACCGCAACGCATACTTCCTGAACGTGGTGGACGAGTACTCTCCTTTCCCCTTCGCCATCCCCTGCCCCGACATGACAGCGGCCACAGTCATTAAAGCCCTTGGCACCATATTCACACTGTTTGGATGCCCCACGTATATCCATAGCGACAGGGGGTCCTCCTTCATGAGTGACGAGCTGCGCCAGTTCCTGCTCAGCAAGGGCATAGCCTCGAGCAGGACGACCAGCTACAACCCCCGGGGGAACGGGCAAGTAGAGAGGGAGAACGGCACGGTCTGGAAGACCGTCCTGCTGGCCCTACGGTCCAGGGATCTCCCAGTTTCCCGGTGGCAGGAGGTCCTCCCGGATGCCCTCCATTCCATCCGGTCGCTGCTGTGTACCACCACTAACCAAACGCCCCATGAGCGCCTCCTTGTCTTCCCCAGGAGGTCCTCCTCCGGAACGTCGCTGCCGACCTGGCTGGCGGCCCCAGGACCCATCTTGCTCCGGAAACATGTGCGGGCGCACAAATCGGACCTGTTGGTCGAGAGGGTTCACCTTCTCCACGCGAACCCACAGTACGCCTACGTGGCGTACCCCGATGGCCGACAGGACACGGTCTCCCTGCGGGACCTGGCGCCCGCCGGCAACACACACACCCCCCCTGACACCGATCATCCCCTCCCTGCCACCGGCGCACCCCGCGACCGCCCCCTTCCCGGGGGGATCAGTCCTCCTCCCATGCCCGCCCAGGAGTAAAACAGAAACAAACACCGAAACGCTCCCGGAGACGACAACGCCTGAACAAGCACCTGCACCACCACCGGGGCTGAGGCGATCGACGAGGAAGAACTGACCCCCCCGCTCGACTCGTGGCATCCGCGTGACACCAAGAATGTTGTTGTATTGTAACAAAAAAAAAAATCTTTTTCTTGCTAATATTGTAAATAGTTTTCACAAACTTGTACATAGCCCAGTGTAGGGCTAAAACTGTCGTAACATGTCCGAAATCTTCCTTCCAGGGCCAGCCTTGTAAACCCCTACCACCATGCGAACCACCACCCCGCCGGGTTCCTTTTTAACAAGGGGTGAATATGGTGGTATGTATTAGGGGTCATGTGGGACAGTGAAGCCGTGATGCTATTGGCTGACAGATCCCGGGTCCTGGTTGGCTGCTGACTCCTGGCTCCGCCCTGAAGGCGGAGTATAAGAACCCGAGCTTCTCCCCGCCGCTTCATTCTGTTGCTGAACTGCTGGGGACAAGTCTCGCTTAATAAAGCCTGAATCGACTTCATCACTTCTCGTCTCTCTCGTAAGTCATTGTGCGCTACAGCGACCACATGCCAGGGACCGACTCGGGATGTCAGGTGTACGCTGCCCCCATGCAGTTCCGGGCGAGCACGAGCCAGGGATAGACCTGAGCCATCAGGCGTACACCACCCCCATCTAGTGCCAGTGCGGCGACGCCGTAGGGCCACATCCAGTGATGGGGAGGGCAGCCACACCTACAGGCCCCCGTCCCAGTCGACCCAGAACACCACGACATAGGACACATCCACCCCGGAAACCGAGCCACAGGACACATCCACCCAGGACACCGCGACACAGGACACATCCACCCAGGACACCATGACACAGGGTACATCCACCCAGGGCACAGAGACACAGGACACATCCACCCAGGACACTCAGACACAGGACACTGACAGACAGGACACCGAAAGATGGGACGGACGGACAGGACACACCATCCCAGGGGACCCCGGACTTCGGGTCCGATGACGACCTTGACATAACGTCACTGCTATCTCCTCCACCCTCCACCATCGCAGAGACACTCACCTCGGTTGGTCACTTTAGCAATGAGGCTTCTGGTACACTCACTGGTGTGCACCACACAGCCATCCCGGAACAGCAGGTGGAGGTAGGAGCAGCTGAGGGACCGGACGGTCAGAGGGCAGCCCAGCCCCAGCAACCAGCTGCCGCCCAGGCAGGTCCCTGATTCCTGGAGTTCCCACACCCACACACAGACCCGATGCAGTCAGGGACCCTGGGACAAGTGAAGGGGGTGACGGCCGGCTTGCAGCACCTGCAGACGCAGGTGGAGGAGTCCACCCGCGTGCAGGAGCAGGGAGTGGTGCCAGTCATGCGTGCCACCCAGGCCGAAACCGGTGGAGGCAATGGGTGTGACGGTGTCGATCATGGATAGCAGTGTGCAAGGCCTGGGGCTTTCCGTGCAGGCGGCGCCCCTGGCCCAGGACATGGCTGCCCTCTCACAGGAAGCCATGAGCCAGAGCCAGCTGCAGATTGCAGCGGCGCTCAACACCCTGGCCTAGTCTCAGCACTCCATCGCTGAGAGCATCGGCGCCATTGCCCAGGTACTGGCCGGTGTCGCCCAGGCACAGACAGGGATGGCCAACTACTTGAGCTCCATGCCTGCAAACTTGCAGACCCTTGTTGATACCAGGGTGGGCCTCCAGGACTAGCAGCGCCAGGTGCCAGGGGTGCGTCGGGTGCTGGATCCGTTCGCATCCCCGACCCATGGAGAGCCCCGGGGCCCATCGGGCACCCCGACGGAGGAGTCGGTGCTGGGGCCCGTTCCGGGTCCCCTTGTAGGTAAAGCACCTCAAACTCACCCCTTCCGTCCCAGGTGCATCTGGTTGGCAATGGGCAGCACAGGCTGGCAGCTCGTCATCCCGGTCGCCCGAGCCGCAGCCTGGCCCATCCAAGCTGGGCCGCCCCAGGAAACGGCTGCAAATGTTCCCCCTAATCACAGGGTAGGAATCACAGGAGTCCGCCTCCCGTTCTGTTGTACCGTCTGGGGAAGCACCTAGACGTAGTCTTAGGGCCCGTAAGGCCAGAAAAGTAGACACTGAGTAAGTTGGCACGGGTGCAGGGTGCAGACTAGTTTTAGGGGCTAGGGCACGTGTATGAACTGCTTATAATTAAAGTCACTTTTACATCTACAGAAGCTGCCTCTGTGCTCTGTCCGATGTGTGCGGGGGTGGGGTGTGAGTTGAGCGCCAGTGTGTGTGTGAGGGCTGATAGGGCATCGAGCTCAGGTGAGTGTGCGACCCCACCCCGCCCCGGATTACCCTCGTCATCCCGCCCCCGGGCAGACGACGGGTCCGTGTGCTGCAGTGTCCAGGCCGCATGCAGAGACCTCCCAGGTGGAGGGTGTTACTGTGGCCATGAGTCAGACATTGTCTATTGATGTAGAGCCCGGAGCTCATCACAGAGTGGGTTGTCATCATCCTCCATGCCATGCAATAGACCCGCTTCCACTGGCGACCGTGTGAGCCCTGCCCGTTGTGCCACGGGTGGATTTGTAATGGAGGAGTGGTGTGCATGCGGGTGGTTGGTGGTGGGCAGGGTGAGGGTGGTTGGTGGTGGGCGGGGTGCGGGGTGGTGCCGTACTGTGCTGTCCGTGCCCATGCGCAGTGAATCCCCCCCTAGTCTGTGAACAGTGCGGCTATCAACTGCTCCCGTGCCCGCTGGCCCAGCCGGTATCGGGGGGCAGCCTCCCGTCCCTGTCCAGCTCGTCTGTCCCATACATTGCCCCCCCCCCTCCACATCCTCCTCATCTGGGCAGGCGTGCCATTCGTCGTGTTGCTCCCCCTCCCCCTCCTCTGCCTCCAGCACATCGCCCCTCTGCTATGTTGTATTGTGCAGGACGCAGCAGACAACAACGATGCGGCCGATCCTATCCGACGGATAATTGAGGGACCTTCCAGAGCGGTCCAGGCACCTGAAGGGCATCTTCAGCAGCCCAAAGCACCTCTCGAACACACCCCTGGTCACTGCATGGGCAACGCTGTAGTGGTTCTCCGAGTCGGTCCGTGGCCTCCATATGGGTGTCATCAGCCACGGCCACAACGGGTAATCCGTCGCCCAGCAACCAGCCCCGCAGCCGGGGGCGGTGTCTCAAACATGGCGGGGATGAACGATTGGGCCAATATGAATGAGTCACACACACTGCCCGGGTACCGGGCGCAGACGTGCAGGATCTTCATCCGGGGGTCACAGACCACCTGAATGTTCATGGAGTAGGCCACCTTCCTGTTCATGAACACGGCCCTGTTATCCGCTGGTGGCGACGTGCACTCCATCGATCGCCCCTGTACCATGGGTATCCTGGCTGCCGCAGTGAAGCCCGCTGCCCGGGCATCCTGGTGGGCGCAGTCCACAGGGAACTGGATGTAGCGGTCCGCAATGGTATGTAGGGCGTCTGTCACTGCACGGATGCACCGGTGCACCGACGCCTGGAAAATGCCGGACAGGTCCCCACTCAGCGACTGGAACGACCCCGTGGCATAAAGCTTCAGGGCCACCGTCACCTTGGCGGCCACCGGGAGAGGGTGTCCTCCCCCAGTCTCACGCGGTGCCAGGTGTGCCATCAGGTGGCAGATAAGGCCGACGGTTTCCAGACTCATCCTGAGTCTCCTCCTGCATGCCCGGTCCATGAGGTCCTCGTACGGCGTGCGGCGCCGGTACACACGGGGCCTCATCGGGCGCCTCCATCGCCATGGCACCAACACCACCTCCTCTTCCTGCTAATCCTGTCGGGCGGGCGGCCCTCCTGCCTGGGCGGCTGCCAGCTGTCCCTCTGCGGCACGCTCCTCTGCGGCAGCCACTGCCGTCTCCCTGGCACGTCCCTGCTCCAAGTCCCATAGGGTTACATGCAGGACAGCGGCCCCTGCCACGGCAGCCAACATTGCTGGTGATGACCAAACATAACGGTCTGCTGAGGGTGGGGGTAGACGACATATCTGCATCCGCAGCCAGGTGCCATGGGCTGCATGGTCGCCATTGTTGCCAGCTGGCACCTAGCCAGGCAAACATCCACCTCCCCAACCCGAGCACTCCCCACCCCGGCACCCCCGATCCCCTCCCAAGCACCCTCGATCCCCACCCCGTCACCCACGATCCCCACCCCGGCACCCCCGATCCCCCTCACTGCACCCCCGATCCCCTCTCCGGCACCTCCGATCACCTCCTCGGCACTCCCCCACCCCGGCATCCCCGAACCCCACCAGGCACCCTCACTCCCCTCCACGGCATCCCCGATCCCCTCCCCGACACTCCCCCTCCCTGGCACCCCCGATCCCCTCCCCGGCATTCCCCACACCGGCACCCCCTATCCCCTCCCCGGCACCCCCGATCTCCTCACCAGCACCCCCGAGCCCATCCCCGGCACTCCCCAGCCCGGCACCCCTGAGCCCCGCTTGGCAACCCTGATCCCCGCCCGGCACCCCGTTCCCCTCCAAGGCACTCCCCGCCCGGCCTCCAGCCCGACACCCGCCAACCCCCACCCCCCCCCACCCCCCCCCCCCCCCCGGCACTACCCTGCCCGGCACCCCCGATCCCCTCCCCGGCACCCACGATCCCCTCCCCGGCACCCCCAATCCCCTTCCCGGCACCCCCGATCCCTGCCTGGCATCCCGATCCCCTCCCCGGCACACCCAATCCCCTACACGGCACTCCCCCACCTGGCATCCCCGAACTCCTCCCTGGCACCCCCCCCCTCCCCTCCCAGCACCCCTATTCCCCGCCCGGCACCCCCGATCCCCACCCGGCACCCCGATACCCGCCCCGCCACCCCCAATCCCCACCCCGGCACCCCCGATCCCCAGCCCGGCACCCCCGATCTCCAGCCCGGCACCCCCGATCCCCTCTCGGCATTTCCCAGCCCGGCACCCCCGATCTCAGCCCCGGCATGCCCGATCCCCCGCCTGGCATCCCCGATCACCTCCCGGCACTCCCTAGCCCGGCACCCCCGATCCCCTCCCCAGCACCCGCCAGCCCCGGCCCTGCCCAGGCACCGGCCCAGGCACTGCCACGCACCGCCGGCCCTGGGGGACATCCGCAACCCACTCCCGCCAGCCACGACCGTGCCCTCTCTTTTGTGCCGGCTGCCCCACGCCGACCCCTACCTTCTCGTTCGCTGGCGTCAGCCAGCATGACTGATTGACGCCATTAAAAAGCTACTTTGATTTCTGCCGACGTGACCGTACTTCTGCCCATCCGGGCCGGAGATTTGCAGCAGGCCCAGGTACCAGCACGTCACGCAGATTCTCGCGATTCTGAGAGGCGCAATTCCCGTCGGCGGGTTTTTTCACCGGTCAGAGTATCGGGGTGACGGCGTCGGAGCGGCGGGTCGGGATTCGCACCTCCCCCTGGGGATTCTCCGACCCGGTGCAGGATCGGCCCACGTGTACCCGAACAGGGCTGAGTGTGGCGACGAGGTGATTTTCACAGTAACTTCATTGCAGTGTTAATGTAAGCCAACTTGTGACAATAAAGATTATTATTCTTATTAAATTGCTCAATAAGCAGCAAGTGAAATCCTTCTTGACATAGTTTTCAGGATTGTTACATATTTTTATTGCTGTTTAATAAAATCCAACATCTCATCACACACATTGAGAAGAGCAGTTGTGATTATGTTACCTGGAACAGTTGTGTATTCTTGAATATAAGGAAAATGATTTGAAGAGCAGTAGTATTATAGTTGTTGATGTTAACATTGTCCAGGATAGTTGACGGCAACTTGATCTCAATCCGTAGTTCAGAAGTAGAGATATTCTCCTGTGTTTTTTATTCAACAATAAGAAAATGTAAATGATTTGGTAATTTGATAATAATCTGCAATGATATTTCTCTTCTAACATTCAGGAGCCATATGTTCAAAGAGCTTGAGTGGATAAGAAACCACAAGATTTCAGGTTTACATCCCACTCCAGGGTTTGAGCACAAAAACCAAGGCTGACATTCCAGTGCTGTACTGAGGAATGTTTCACTATCGGAGGGTCAGCACTGAGGGAATATTTCACTATCGGAGGTTCAGTTCTGAGGGAATGTTTCATTATCGGAGGATCGGTCTTAAGGCAATGCTTCACTATCGGAGGGTCAGTACTGAGGGAGTGTTTCACTATCGGAGGGTCAGTACTGAGGGAGTGTTTCACGATCAGAGGGTCTGTACTGAGGGAGTATTTCTCTGTCGGAAGGTCTGTACTGAGGGAATATTTCACTATCGGAGGGTCTGTACTGAGGGAGTGTTTCACTGTCGGAGGGTCGGTACTGAGGGAATGTTTAACTGTCGGAGGGTCTGTACTGAGGGAGTGTTTCACGATCGGAGGGTCTGTACTGAGGGAGTATTTCACTGTTGGAGGGTCTGTACTGAGGGAGTGTTTCACTATCGGAGGGTCTGGACTGAGGGAGTGTTTCACTCTCGGAGGGTCAGTACTGAGGGAATATTTCACTGTCAGAGGGTCTGTACTGAGGGAGTGTTTCACTATCGGATGGTCTGTACTGAGGGAGTGTTTCACTATCGGAGGGTCAGTACTGAGGGAATGTTTCACTGTCGGAGGGTCTGTACTGAGGGAGTGTTTCACTATCGGATGGTCTGTACTGAGGGAGTGTTTCACTATCGGAGGTTCAGTACTGAGGGAATATTTCACTATCATCAAAGGGACAGTACTGAGGGAGTGTTTCACGATCAGAGGGTCAGTACTGAGGGAATGTTTCACTATCAGAGGGTTAATACTGAGGGAGTGTTTCACTATCGGATGGTCTGTACTGAGGGAGTGTTTCACTATCGGATGGTCAGTACTGAGGGAAAGTTTCACTATCAGAGGGTCTGTACTGAGGGAGTGTTTCACTGTCAGAGGGTCTATACTGAGGGAATGTTTTACTGCTGGAGAGTCTGTACTGAGGGAGTGTTTCACTATCGGAGTGTCAGTTCTGTGGAAATGATACATTATCGGAGGCTCGGTACTGAGTGAGTGTTTCACTATCGGAGGGTCAGTACTGAGGGAATATTTCACTGTCGGAGGGTCAGTACGGAGGGAATATTTCACTGTCAGAGGGTCTGTACTGAGGGAATGTTTTACTGTTGGAGAGTCTGTACTGATGGAGTGTTTCACTATCGGAGGGTCAGTACTGAGGGAGTGTTTCACGATCGGAGGGTCTGTACTGAGGGAGTATTTCTCTGTCGGATGGTCAGTACTGAGGGAGTGTTTCACTATCGGATGGTCTGTACTGAAGGAGTGTTTCACTATCGGATGGTCAGTACTGAGGGAAAGTTTCACTATCTGAGGGTCTGTACTGAGGGAGTGTTTCACTATCAGAGGGTCAGTACTGAGGGAGTGATTCACTATCGGAGGGTCAGTCCTGAGGGAATGTTTCACTACCGGAGGGTCAGTCCTGAGGGAATGTTTCACTATCGGAGGGTCAGTCCTGAGGGAATGTTTCCTATCGGAGGGTCAGTCCTGAGGGAATGTTTCACTATCGGAGGGTCAGTCCTGAGGGAATGTTTCACTATCGGAGGGTCAGTCCTAAGGGAATGTTTCACTGTCGGAGGGTCAGTCCTGAGGGAATGTTTCACTATCGGAGGGTCAGTGAGGGAATGTTTCACTGTCGGAGGGTCAGTGAGGGAATGTTTCACTGTCTGAGGTGCCGTCTTTCAGATGAGATATGAAACCGATCCCCATCTGCTTGCTTGGGTCTATGTAAAACATCCCATGGCATATTTTGAAGAAGACCAGGGGAGTTAATCCTGGTGTCCTGGCCAATAGTTACCCTGCAGTCAACATCACAAAAAAGATGATCTGGTCATTATCACATTGGTCTTTGTGGGGTTTGCTGTGAACTAATTGGCTTCCTTCTTTCCGATATTACAAAAGTGCCGACATCTGAACAAGTATTTCGCTGACTCTAAAGTACTTTGTGACATTCGGTGGTGCAAATTTTTCTATTTTGTTTTAAAAGTGGTTATGTTTAGTGGACAATCTGAACACTTACTGTGAGGGTATTTTGAACAGCCCGCACAGCAACCTGCATTTCAAAATGTGTGCCGGAACTTTCCAGTCCTGCCTGCAGTGGAACCGGAAATTCGTGCCCAAAGGCAATGGATGTTTAGCTGCCTCTCCCAATTTCCCATCCTGTCTGCGATGGGTCCCACTTGGCTCAGATAAATGATCATGGCCATCAGTGAAGTGAGAGTGGAAGCAGTAAATGAAATCCCAGTCACAAGAATTTTCATAGAATTTACAGTGCAGAAGGAGGCCATTCGGCCCATCGAGTCTGCACCGGCTCTTGGAAAGCGCACCCTACCCAAGCCCACACCACCCTATCCCCATAACCCAGTAACCCCACTGAACCAACACTAAGGGCAATTTGGGACACTAAGGGCAATTTAGCATGGCCAATCCACCTAACCTGCACATCTTTGGACTGTGGGAGGAAACCGGAGCACCCGGAGGAAACCCACGCAGACACTGGGAGAACGTGCAGACTCCGCACACACAGTGACCTAGCCGGGAATCGAACCTGGGACCCTGGAGTTGTGAAGCAATTGCGCTAACCGCTATGCTACCGTGCTGCCCTTTCAGATGAGAAATATAATCGTGAACATTCCTAGGCCATTTGAATTTACTGCTGGAATGCTGCTCTGCCGGAAATAGGGTTTATGTTTCAAGTGTGATGCACGATCAATAACTCCCGAAGTGAGATTGTAGGACAATTGAAGGCTTTATTGAACTAGATGTTTCCCCCAGCAGCACAGGTCCAGAATGCAGCAGCTAGGGAAACACAGACCTTTATACTCCGCCTTACTGGGCGGAACCAGCAGGCAGCCTTCACCAATGATCTTACAGTATCAGGTACGTCCAACACCAATGATCTTACAGCATCAGGCACCTCCAACCTAGGTACCGTAATACCCCTAATATCGACTACCACAAAGTGTTATCGGAGATAACTTCATAGGACCTTAGATTCATAGAATCCCTACAGTGCATAAGTATGCCATTCGGCCCATTCAGTCTGCACTGACCCTCTGAAAGAGCATTCTACCTCTGTCCTATCCCCATAATTCCACGCATTGATCATGGTCAATCCTCCTAACCTGGGCATCATTGGATTGTGAGAGGAAAGTGAAGCACCGGATGAAACACGCAGACATGGGTAGAACTTGCAAACTCCACACAGTCACGCAAGGCTGGAATCGAATCCTGGTGCTGTGAGGCAGCTGGTCAGTGCCAGTGGTGGTAGTGAGCATGAAGCAAGTGAACATTACTCATTCAAATTGAGCGCAATAATGAAAGGAAACTGCAGGACTACAAAGAGTGATGGGCACATGGCCATACAGCGCTCCTGACACCAGAACTCAAACTGGGACACACTCTCCACACTTGCAACTGGACCACAAGAATTCCAAACACACTCACCGTATCCACATTAGGAAACTGGATTCCTGTGAAATTTTTAGGATTTATTTTTTTCATGTAAAACATTATATTTTCTGTTTCAGCAACTTGAGTTTCCCCTTCACAATCTCCATTCGTGAATCTGTTTTCCACAATTGAACTGATTGATGCTCTGTAAAAGATTGAGAAAAAAGAATTTCACTGCTGTGGAAATAGTCAACAACAGAGGGCATTTCTGAATCAGGACTAATCATTTTACACGGTGTGTTGGCCTGAGGCTGACAATGTGCCCAAGGTGCCCACCATGTGGTGGCTGGGGAAGACCTTATCTGGGGAGGGAGTTAAAGGTGTAAACAAGGTTCATTAGGTTTTTTAATGGAAATGTGGTAGCTTCCCCACGATACAGCTGGATTTGGTGCTCCGTTTGAATGGGTGCTAAATGTGAGGCTGTTTCTAATTAAAATACATTCTCACACTGGCTACTGGTGACTTAGGATCACAGTCATAGTTGGTGGCACATTTTCATCACTACAATGTCTACATTCCATAACTATTGAAATGGAGACAACCTACCTGCAAAGCCACACTAGGAACAATGCACTTGAAAGAATATGAATGGACACCATCTCATAGCCATTAACAAATTTGGAGACAACTCACTGTTCATAATCACCTAGTAAGAAGTCTTACAACAACAGGTTAAAGTCCAACATGTTTGTTTCAATGCACTAGCTTTCGGAGCGCTGCTCCTTCCTCAGGTGAATGAAGAGGTATGTTCCAGAAACATATATATAGACAAAGTCAAAGATGCAAGACAATGCTTTAAGTGCAAGTATTTGCAGGTAATTAAGTCTTTACAGATCCAGAGATAGGGGTAACCCCAGGTTAAAGAGGTGTGAATTGTCTCAAGCCAGGACCATAATCACCTAAGCAGTGGGACCCTGACTGAGTGATGAATTCCCAGCCATGATCTAATCATGTTATAACTAGAATATGCCAGCTGTGACTATATATGGGTCACTGGTTAGTTGATGCGTGCTTGAAGCTCTGCAGAATATGACAAGCAACTAAAGGATCAATATCTTGAGTGGGGTTTCTCTCCTTTTTCTCCATCCAACTTACAACATCCGTTTGCTGATTTTGACGACACAGGTGCTTCAGACGGACACTTTAAAAATAACTCAAGTCAATGCTGCTGTCTCCAGAAAAACTGATGAGTCACCTGTGTACACCTTTAAACCGGCTTGGTGCCGAAAACAGAGGAACATTAAACTCAGCCTGAAGTTGCAAACCTTCAAGACTCATATACCGTGTGAATTGTACTGGGTTCTAAATGGTGTCATCTATCCTCCTATTCCGGAATCTATTTTTGTGCATGAGAACTTCGAGTGTGTATCTTTGTGTAAAGAGCAGAGTTTTTTTTATTATTTTCCCTAGACCAGGTTAAGTGCAATAAAAACGATCCTCTTCTTTTTAATCTTCACATAAATTGTCGGTTTATTTTATCATTACATAAACAGTTAACCACTCTCAGAATTGGCAGACATATCCTTTAAAAAATGACATTCTTGTTAAATGTGGAGATGGAAAAGAGGAGAAGCTCGTAAACCCTCCTCACCTGATCATAACACATATTTATATAGTTGAATATTTGAGGTCATTGAGGTCTTATACCCGACTGTTTGAGTCGTTCCACAAAACGCATATTATTAAAATGGATTCATCCACTCTCAGTTGCACAGTAGAGAGTACTGTAGAGGTATTGGAACAGAAAATGTTGGGTGGGGTTCTCCGATCCCGGGGCTAAGTGTTGACGCCGTCGTAAATGCCGGAGCATTTTACGAAGGCGCCATCTGGCCCCTAGGATCAGCGCTCCTGTGCCGCACAGGAGGCCAGCACGGCACTGGAGAGCCTCACGCTGCTCCAGCCGCCGATACGGGTGTCAGCAGGGCCAGCGTGAGTTCGCGCAGGCGCGCCATGGCCAGCGCGAGTTCACGCATGCACGTGGGTTGCCTTCTCTGCGCTGGTCCCGCCGGAACATGGCGGGGACCTACAGGGGCCCGGCGTGGAGGAACATAGGCCCCCACTGGGATAAGCCCGCCCGCCAATCGGTTGGTTCCAATTGTAGGCCAGGCCACCGTGGTGGCCCCCCGGGGTCGGATCCCGCCTCCCCCTCACAGGCCGCCCCCCGCAGCCAGAACGGCGAGGACCCGCTGGGTCGGACCACACGAGAACGATGCCAGTGGGACTCGACTGAAATCGGCAGGCACTCGGCCCATTGCGCGGGGAGAATCGCCAGGGGGGCTGCGTTGAGCGGTCCCCGACCGGCGCCGCTCCGACCGCACCAGCGGCACCGATTCTCCAGCGACCGGAGAATCGGCAGAGCGGTGTCGCGTGATTTGTGCCCCCCCCCCCCCCCAGTTTGCACAGAGCTGAGGAGGAATGGTTGTGAATTGTTTACTCCAGTGAGCTGTGGACGCTCAGACACAGAGTACGTTCAAGACAGTGATGGATTGATTTTGGATATTGAGGGATATGAGGATAGTGCAAGAAGGTGGAGGTGAAATAGTAAATCAACCATGATCAGACTGAACAGTGGAACAGGTTTAAAGGGCTGAGTGGCTTACTCCTGCTCCTATTTGTTTTGTTCGAATGTTGAAAAAAGAACATAGAAACGTGAAGAACATTAGTCCCTTTGTGGCTGATCTGCACCTCAAATCCGTTTATCCACCTTTGCTTTCAATACCTTCCTCCATCAGGGGGGGCGAAATTCTCCGACCACCCGCCGGGTCGGAGAATCGACGGGGGCTGGCGTGAATCCCGCCCCCGCCGGTTGCCGAAGTCTCCGGCACCGGGGGTTGCCCCCACGGTGGCCTGGCCCGCGATCGGGGCCCACCGATCCACGGGCGGGCCTGTGCCGTGGGGGCACTCTTTCCCTTCCGCCTCCGCCACAGTCTCCACCATGGCGGAGGCGGAAGTGACTCCCTCCACTGCGCATGCGTGGGAAACTGTCAGCGGCCGCTGACGCTCCCGCGCATGCGCCGCCCGGAGATGTCATTTCCGCGCCAGCTGGCGGGGCAACAAATGCCTTTTCCGCCAGCTGGCGGGGCAGAAATTCCTCCGGCGTCGGCCTAGCCCCTCAATGTTGGGGCTCGGCCCCCAAAGATGTGGAGCATTCCGCACCTTTGGGGCGGCGCGATGCCCGTCTGATTTGCGCCGTTTTGGGCGCCAGTCGGCGGACATCTCGCCGTTTCCGGAGAATTTTGCCCCAGAAACCTATCTCACTCTGGAAATCTCCAGTTGCTGCAGCATCCACAGCCTTGTGGAAAACAAACGTGCAGATCCCAATGACCCATTGACTATGAAACACTTCCTGATTTCACTCCTAATGAAGCTAATTCTAATTTCAAGAGTCTGTAATTCTTGATTCTCCACCAGGCGAAATGAACCCTCCCCATCTACAATCAAAACCATTTGCTTTCAGGCTCAAATTCCCAAATCTCTTTTGCTCCTTTATAGGTCCTAATTTCTCATCATTTGGAAAGTGATCCAATTTCTTTTTCTTGAATCGAAAATGGATGAATTCCCACTTGGCCACATTGAACTTCATTTGCCATAGTTATCCACTTGTTATAACTCACACGGGACCTTTAGGGTTGGAGCAATCAACCTCCCTGAGAGTCTCACCAAATACGAGCTCCCCTGCTGAAGGGGCGGGGAACCCCAAATCACCCATAGTTCAGTTCTGTATAAAGTCGGTTTGGTACCAACAATGTAGACCCGACTGGGATCTATTGTAAATACAAGTGTGTGTTAATAAACCAAGTTTTCTTCAATCTACCCAGTCCAGACTGGTCTACAAAACTGGCGGCGAGGATGGAATTTGCATAACAGACACCCTGGGGTGTCCAAAATGAAAATGTTGGCACATAGCTAAGTTTGGTGACCAGGCCTGGATGCTGACATTAAAAGAATGGCCCAACAGTGCGGTGTATGCCAAGAGCACCAGAAGCTTCCGCTGGCCACACCCCTTCACCTGGGAATGGCTGGGCTAGAGGTTTCGGACCCATCTCAGTATGTCTTCAGTGATATCGACAGGAAAGTGCGCCGCAGCCAGGAGCTGTAAGGGCATTGCCCCAATCGTCAATGACCACCCAGATTCTTTCTTTGTACCAGGTGCTGCAATCTATGTTAGAAGCTTTGCAGATGGCGCCGAAGGAATCTCCGGGACCATCGTCTGCCAGACAGGATGAGGCAGGGCGACCGTCATGGAAAACGCTAGTGTTTTAGTCTCTGCGAGGTCGCGCTTGGTCCCTTCTAGGAGCCGCTGCCTGATAACATCGGACCCAATCCCAGTTACAAAAGCGTCCCTCATAAGGAGATCTGAGTGCTCCTTAGCTGCAACGTCCTGGCAGTCACAGTCCCGAACTAGTGGGATCAGGCCCCTCCAGAAGTCCTCGATTGACTCACCAGGTAGTTGAGTATGCGTTGCGAGCGCATGTCTGGCGAAGAGCGTGTTCGTCTTCTGCTCATAACTCTCTTTGAGTCGAGTCATAGCGTCAGCGTAATTGGGCGCATCCTGGATCAGCGGGAAGATTTTAAAGTTGAGTCTGGAGTACAAGATTTGAATCTTCTGAGCCTCTGGAACAGGGGTCGGTGCCCCCTGTTTTGAACGCTTGATATACGCTTCAAAACAAGCTAGCCAGTGCTGAAAGTCCTTTCTGGCGTCGCTTGCGTGTGGATCCAGCTGCAGTCGGTCTGGTTTAATCCGGAGGTCCATCTTCTGAATCAGATACTAATAAATTGAGCCACAATCAATTTGGCTGGAGATGAAGTTGAATTCAAACTGAGGCTTTATTAGTATCTGAAGTGTGGCCTCCTACAGCAGCTGACAAAATGGCTGCGAGCTGAAGGCTACGCATATTTATAACCCGGCTCCTGGGCGGAGCTAGCGTGCAGGGGCCCAGGTGAACCTGTAGTGTAGGTTCTACCGTACAACCCTTAATATAGGAACACAGTGGTTTACCACACAGGACCAGCATCTTATTGAGTACAGGCACAAGGTTGAATCGTGTGGAAACAACTTGATCACATTCGGTCCAAATGACCAATTCTTCGTAAAGTTCCTCAAGAGAGGAAAGGTCTTCTCAAGCCAAATCTAATGTCCGAAGTGGCCAGAGCATTGCCCAAAGTGGTTCCTGACACCGACATGGGAGAGGTTGAGGATATATATTCGGATATGGAAATTCAGGCATCGGAGATCTCCAATGGCGAGCAGTCAGCAGCCTCAGACAGTGCATCCACCATGGCATTCATGTTGGAAGTGGCGTTCACTGTCCAGTATACACTGCCCAATCCAGCACCCCGGGTCATAGAAGCACAGCCGCACGCAAAGAGGGTCTGCCGCCCTCCTACTCACAGTCGTCGGAGGAATCTTCCGACTTTGCGTGAGGGAGGTATGTTGTAACCGGCACAAGACCCACAGGGTTGGAGCAATCAACATCCATGTGAGTGTCGCTGAATACGAACGAGCTCAACCTCTAAAAGGGCAGGTAACCCTAAACCATCCGTAGTTAAGTTCTGTATAAAGTATGCCAGGTTTGGTACCGACAATGCAGACCCAGCTGGGATCTGGTATATTCTAACTAGTGTGTGTTAATAAATCTACTGGGTCCAGACACGTTTGTGGTCTACAAAACACTCATTGATCAGTCTGTCTCCTTTTGGAACTTCCTGATAACTTCTGTCCATTCTAATTTACTGACACCCAGAAGCTTGGATATAAAGGTCTCTATTTTCCACTGATATAAAATAAAATTTATGGTGCTGGAAATCTGAAACAAAAGGCAAAACAGCTGCAAATGCTCAGCAGGTCAGGCAGCATCTGTTGGGAGAAACAGAGTTAACATGAGAGACTCTGCGCGGGACTCTGGCCGACGCCAAAATCGGGAAAGGCGATTGGGCGGAGAATCACTAATGAGGCCAAAACCGTGGCTGGCGCTGGGCACCCGACAGAATGCCACTCTCTGGTGCCTCGACAGCGATGTCAGTGCGTTCTACTCCCCACGTACAATAAACATTGTCGCATATCATTAGCGGCCTTACCTGGTATTCTCCAGGGCCTCTGCGATGCTCCACCTCCACCGGGAGGAATTACCGATGGCATGTTTCATTTGTGGTTTCAGAAATCGGGAAACAGGCACCATGGCTGATGAGGGAGAGAGGAGGTAGGACATGCAGAGGCACGACAGTGGGCTGCCGGACATGACGCTGGCTGGGGTAGGGGGGCCTATGCCAGGCCCTGGGAATGCAGCAGTGGGTGACAAGGGGATGGGCCGTGGGGTCGGAGTGATCCTCCACGGACTGGGGTGTCCAGGCATGGACCGCCATTGCCGCGGCCTGCAATGAAGAATCTTTCTGCGCACCCCAGTGACCGCCCTCCGTGGCCCATGGTTATGCAGAGCTGGTGCGCTCACTGCACCACCCCAGCATTCCACTGTCGCCCTGAACGTTTACGCCACGGGGTCCTTCCAGGCGTCGAGGGGGGAACCTGGCGGGGGTCTCATAGACCTTGGTGCACAGAATCATCCGTGCTGTCACAGAGACCCTATATACCTAGTCGGCACAATACATCAAATTCAATGTGTACCGAACCCAGCAGGATGCTCAGACAGTGGGGTTGGCTGTCATCATCGAGATGACCCAGGTCCAGGGAGTGAACGATGGGATGCATGTCCCGCTATGATACCGCCGCATGACACCGCCGCATGACACCGCCGCATGACACCGCCGCATGACACCGCCGCATGACAGGCCGGTCTTCACAACTGAAAGGGGTTCCACTCGATGAACGTGTAGCTGGTGTGACCATGAGCTGCACATCACGCGCGTCTGCGACCAATACCCGGGCAGTGTGCATTGTAGAAGCCAGGTATTTCGAATACAACTAGTATAGGTAAAGGATAGCTGTTTAAGCATAAATATTAAGCCCTAGTTTTAAATACTCATTTTAAAAATGAGAATTTTAGCACACATAAATTCAGGTCTTCAACATGATACATGAAACAGCATAAAATTCCATCATAGATTATAACAGCACAGTTGCAAGACAATTTGACACTGCTTGTGCTAATTGTCAAGGACAAGGACTGAGTTCCATGGCAACGAGGTGGCAGGAGTCCAATGCAGTTTGTAAGAGCATTGAATCATATATATTTTCTCGATATGAAGTCTCCATTGTTACATTAGCCAGGCTAGTTTGGAACCAGTCTATTGCTGGTAAAGATTAGCAGAATATCACATTCCATAACATGTAGACATGAAACAATTGAAAAGCTAATGTTGCACATTGAAGATGGACGGCTTGCCATCAAATCAAATGTGTTTGAGTCTAACCCAAACCAATTAGGATTATATTGGGGTGTGATTAGATGACTTAAGACGGACATGAAAGTGTATAACTGAAAAGTTTCCGCCCGCCATTTTAGTGTTGTCTGTCCTTAATTTCTGTCTTTGATTCTGTCAGTGTGTCTTTCTGTAGTGTCTTTGTGTTGTGTTGTCTTTCTGTTAGTTTAGTCAGTTTTGTCCTTAATAGTCTCTGTTTGAGCGGTCTTTTGGGGGTTCTGTCTTTGTGTTAGTCTGTGTTAGTGATGTAGTGTACTTTTCACTTTGAGTTTGAGTTTAGCTCTCTCTCTCTCTCTTCATGTTTCATTGCCAGACTTTGACCTTCAAGTTACTTTCGAGCTGTCTGCCTAAGCAAAAAAGATAATGTCTGTAATTCTCTGAAAGCTTCGAATTGTCTACAAATTGCCTTTTAAATGACTTTCAAATTGTAATCAAGCAACTGCAAATAAAACAATTCTTTTTGGCACCTGAGAAGTTTTAACTGCAAATTTCTGCTGAGTTCCAGTATTCGCAAAGTGCTACTGGTAACCGAATAGCAGAAATGATATAAATTCCTTCAACTTTACACAGTCGAATAATACTAGGAATCCAACAACTTGGCATAGTCCAGAAATATTACAAATCTTACAACTTGTCGTATTGCGCCAGGACTTTGATTCATCAACTAAGCTTCCCTCAAACTTGGCGTAGTTCGGCAGGTTAAGATCCCTTCAAATTAAAGATTCTAACATTGGCGAGCCAGCCAGGAGTTAACATTATTTCAATTAAGAATTCCTACACCTTCTTCTTGGCACACTCAACGGTTCTTGACCTTTTCAAGGCGCACCCCCAGCTGAGGTGTTGGTTCTTGGGCAATAGGGGATATTCGCTGCGGTCGTGGCTGATGATGCCGATCCTGAGGACACAGACCGACACTGAGAATCCGCTACAATGGCGCTCATCCCGCGATGGAGGTTGATGACGACCCTCTCTGTGATGAACTCTGTTGCTCTGCACCATTTGACAACATCTGACTCCTGTCTACGTTAGCACTTTCCACTGTCCACCTGGGTGATCCCTGCATGCGAGCTCGCCATTCCATCACATGGCCCCACTGAACCCTTGGTGGCCAAGGTAGGGATGGTGGGGGGGAGTGGGGTGATAGGGTGGGGAGGGATGGGTGTGGGGCACTGGAGTGGTGAGCGCTGATTGATCTGGGGTCTCTGGCCCAAGCCCACCCCGAACGTCTGCCCATCTCCTCCCCCCCCCCCCCCCCCCCCCCACCCAACGCCCAGCTGCAGCCAGCTTGTCCCAGCCCAGCCCATCCCTCACACACTTCTGATAGAGCACCGAGGCTGGTTGAAACATTGCAAACATGTGTTCATCGTGCAACTGTAAACATCTTGTTCTGGGCCAGGGTTTAGAGAGCTCCAAAGTGTATCATGGAGCTTACCTGACCTACAACTGCTAATAGATTGTGGTTATGGGGAACACACGGGCCTACTCTGCAGGTGTGATGCAACAGAAATCTACAGTACTTTTAAATTAAAACAATGATTATTTATGAAACCAGTTAACACTTTATAAACCCACAGTGAACATCTTAGCAACTATCAACACCGATAAATCCCCCAAAGAATACAGCACTTGTAGAAACCAACTATTTTCTAATACACCTGATAGGTAAAAGTTGGCTATTTAGCGCAAAATATTAAGCCCCAGTTTTAAATACCCATTTTAAATTCACTCATAACTTCAGGTCATCTCAAAACATATAGCTTCAATCGAGACACAAACCAGCATGACACAGCATTATTCACTTTTACTGAGCTCCATTGTTCTAGCAAATACATTTGCAAGACAGTGTGACATTAAAACACAAGCTGTACCAGATATCAATCCAAGGACAGGGCAGGCACCAGCGCAACAATAAGGTGCTATTGTCTACAATGTGGCTAACAGCTAAGTCAGCAAAAGTCCAGTTTAAACTGGTCGTGATAACAGCACAGAATTGCATTCTATAACATGCACAAGTATTCAGACGTGAAACATTTACAACTAATGTTGCACATTAAAGATTGACAGCTAACCGTCAAATCAAACTTATTTAATTCTAACCCAAACGAATTAGGATGACTTAGAGGTGTAGATAGATGGCTAAAGACTGATATGATTTCCGATAACAGTGAAGGTCCGCGCGGCCATCTTTATCCGGATCATTCTGTACTTGACCTAAACTATTCGCTATCTCTATTTTTCACTTTTCCACTCTAACTCTTGAAGTAAATGTAAGCTGTTGTGCTGTAAGCAAGAAACCATTTCTGTATTATTTTAAAAGTTAAATTGTGTACAAGTTGCTTCTCTTATTAGAGAATAAGATTTGAGTGACTCTCAATTGTAATCAAATAGAGGCAATAAACTATTCTTGTTTGCATCCGAGATGTTTTAACTCAAATTTCTACTGAGTTTTAGTGTGGCACGTTCCTCACTAATTCCGCATGGTAGAGCTCTTACAGTACTCTATAAGTAACTCTTAATCTTTCCTTGCACCATCCATAAGACAAAATAAAAACTTTTTTACAGAAACACATCAGGTTTAGCTTCTCTACTGAGAGCAGTTACCACTGTGAAATCACCAAATGAACATTCTTTAGCTTGCAGAGATTCATACACATCTTGCTGTGATTTCAGCTTCTCCAAAACTAAAACTAAACTAAACACACCCTGCAGCAGACAGACCAAAGTGAAAGTAAAAGCAGATAGCCCAGCTCCAACCACACTCTGACATCACTGATAAACACCCATTTCTTAAAGGTACATCCACTACAGCTGTTTTATAAACAACCATTTCTTAAAGGTACTCTCACATGACAATATACATACTGATTTGTGCTCTTGCCCCATCGTTATCCTATGTGCTGCCCCGTACCAACTTACCTGATGTCTATTTTCTGGCCTTACGGGCTCTAACGCTACACCTATGTACATCAGGAGTGGAAGCAGTCTGCTGTGATTCCCGCCCTGTGACCTGGGTCCCCTTTGACGGCCGTCTTCTGGTGCGACCGGGCCTGGACAGTCCCGACTGCTGCCCATGTGTCCCAAGTGGTGTGGTGCCATCCTGTTCTGCCCCCTTCACTCCCAAGGCCTCCACTCTGGACGCCACCCGTGCCTGGGTGGCATGCATGGTTGGCACCACCTCCTGCTCCTCATCTCCACTATCGATGGGACCTCGCTTTCTCGGAGCCCAAAACCCATCTGGATGCTGCTAGTCGCTACGGTTGGTCCGCCTTCTGATCCTCCGCCCCCTCAGGGGTCCTGCACCTGCTGTACCGCAGCACGTGTTTGTGGTGCACACAGAATAATACAGTGCAGAAGGGACCATTCGACCCATCAGGTCAGCACCGACATGAAAAACACCTGACCTGTCCACCTAACCCCATTTGCCAGCACTTGGACCATAGCATTGAATGTTATGACGGGTCAAGTGCTCATCCAGGTACTTTTTAAAGGATGTGAGGCAACCTGCCTCTACCACCCTCCCAGGTAGTGCATTCCAGACTGTCATCACCCTCTAGGTAAAAAGGTTTCCCCTCAAATCCCCCTTAAACCTCCTGTCCCTCACCTTGAACTTCTATCCCTTCATAACTGACCGTTCAACTAAGGGGAATAGCTGTTCCCTATCCACCCTGACCATGTCCCTCATGATCTTGGACACCTCGATCAGGTCGCCTGTCTTCTCTGTTCCAGCGACAACAACCCAAGCCTATCCAACCTCTCTTCATAACTTAAACGTTCCATTCCAGGCAACATCCTGGTGTATCACCTCTGCACCGCCTTCATTGCAATCACATCCTTCCTATAATGTGGTGACCAGAATTGTACACAGTACTCCAGCTGTGGCCTCACCAAAGTTCTATCCAACTCCAACATGACCTCCTGCTTTTGTAATCTATGCCTCGATTGATAAAGGCACGTGTCCCATATGCCTTTTTCACCAACCTACTAACCTGCCCTCCCACCTTCAGAGATCTGTGGACAAACTCTCCAAGGTCCCTTTGTTCCTCAGAACATCCCAGTGTCAGGCCATTCATTGAATGCTTCCTTGTCACATTACCCCTTCCACAGCGTATCACCTCACACTTTTCAGGGTTAAATTCCATCAGCCACTTTTCTGCCCATTTGACCATCCTGTCTATACCTTCCTGTAGCTCAAGACATTAACCTCACTGTTAACCACCCAGCCAATCTTTATGTCATCGGCAAACTTACTGATCCTACCCCCCAGATAGTCATCTGTGTCATCTATATAAATGATGAATAATTGGGGGCCCAGCACAGATCCCTGTGGTACGCCACCGGACACTGGCTTCTAGTCACTAAAGCAGCCGTCTGTCACCACCCTCTGTCTCGTACAGTGAAGCCAGTTTTGAATCCACCTTATCAGGCTATCCTGTACCCCATGTGCATTTACCTTCTTTATAAGTCTCCCACATGGGACCTTGTCAAAGGCTTTGCTGAAATCCATCAACTGCACCCTCTCCAAGTGGAGATAGAATCCCTCCTTCAGAACTTTCTCCAATAGTTTCCCCACCACTGATGTGAGACTCACTGGTCTGTAGTTCCCTGGCTTATCTCTACAACCTTTCTTAAATAGTGGGACCACATTAGCTCTTGTCCAGTCCTCTGGCACCTCGCCTGTGGCCAGAGAGGAATTAAAAATTTGGGTCAGAGTCCTGCAATCGCCTCCCTTGCCTCCCACAGCAGCCTGGGACACAATTCATCCGGACCTGTAGATTTGTCCACTTTTAAGCCTGCCAACACCTCTAATATCATGTCACCCCTATTGTCATGTGAGAGTACCTTTAAGAAATGGGTGTTTATAAATGGGTGTGTATATAAATATCTGTAGTGAGAGTACCTTGAAGAAATGGGTGTTTATTACTGCAGTGATGTCAGAGAGTGGGAGGAGCTGGGCTGTCTGTCAGCTTTTTACTTTCGTTTTAGGCTGTTGGCTGCAGGGTGTGTTTAGTTTCGTTTTCAGAGCTGGATAGCTGCAGTCACAGCCAGAAGGGGTATTAGTCTCTCCCCCTGTAATCTAAAGACTGTAAATCAATCCTTTTGTGATTTAAAACGAATAACTGCTCTCAGTAGTGACTTTAACCTGATGTCCTTCTGTTAAGGGTTATGTTTTTAAATCTTAAAGGATGACTGAGTGTTGTAGTCTTTGAGGGTTGCATTTGAATTAATGGTTGCTAAGATGTTCACTGTATGTTTTAAAAAGGTTAACTTGAGTTCATAGAATAAACATTTTTTTGCTTTAAATATACTTTCCATTTCTGCTGTACCACACCTGTAGAGTGGGCCGTGTGCTCCCCATACCACAATCGATTAAAAGTTGTGGGTCAGGTGAACTCCAAGATACACTTTGGGGTTCTCTAAACCCTGGCCCATAACACTATGACAATTTGCTGAAGAACGTCGTCATCTGTATGCCTGAGGTCCATATCTTCCTCTTCATTCTCTTGGGTGAAGACAGATGTGAAGTGTTCGTTCAACAGCCTATCAATGTCCTCTGGCTCCACCCACAGATTTCCCCCTTGATCCCTCATTGGTCCTACTCTTTCCTTGGTTATCCTCTTCCAATCTTGGGGTTTTCCCTACTTTTACCAGCCGGAGCTTTCTCATATCCCCACTTTGCTCTCCTAATTGCTTTCTTAAACTCCATCCTGCACTTTCTGTACTCCACTAATGCCTCCCCTTGTCCTTGCTGTAAGCCTCTCTTTTCCTTCTCATCGTATCCTGAATGTCTCTAGTCATGCATGATTCTCTGGGCTTGTTACTCCTTCCTATTACCCGAGAGGAAACATATTGGGCCTGTACCCTCCCCATTTCGTCTTTGAACACCCCCCCCCCCCCCCCCCCACTGCTCTGAAACTCGCGTTTCCAGGAGCTGGAGCTGGACACACCAGATAGTGCCCCGGGAGCCTCTTCGCTAACATGCCCAACCGAGGTGAGTGTCTCTGGGCTGTGCAGGGTATTGGAGACAGCTGTGTCGGGAAGTCAGTGCCGTCATCGGATATGATATCTGGGATGTCTCGGGCTGCGGGTTGAGAGTTCCCATTGCTGTCCACTGCTATCTGCTTGGGGTTGGGGTTGTGGTTGGGGTCGGGGCGGGGGACACCAGTGGTGCCTGTCCCATCACCAGGAGATCCTGCAAGGCACAAGACATGACACATGAATGGATCAGGGGTTGGGGTGGTGGTGGAGAGGTGTGTGGGGGTAGTGGTGGTGGAGGGGTGGTGTGGGGATGGTGTGGTATAGGAGTCGAGTGGGTGGTGGGGGTGGAGGGGGCTGGGGGTATTGGTGGTGGAGGGGTGGTGTGGGGATGGTGTGGAAGAGGAGTGGTGTGGTGGTAGGGGGTGGAGGGGGGTGGGGGTGGCGACACACTTGCCATGGGAAACTCAACTCAGCGGGGTCTCACTTGCTTGCCCTATGCCGACCTCTGCCTCGGTGACTGCCCTCTGGGCCCACCGACCAGGTCCAGTGCCCGCTGCTGTGCTGCTGTGAGGGGCTGCAGGTCCAGCTGTCCACCCCCCCAGTCTCTTCCCTTTCCCTGCGGTTATGGGCTGCCTTCTGCAGGTGCAGCTGGAGGTGTTCAACCACCTGCAGCAACAGGAAGTGGTGCCGACAATGCATGCTACCCAGGCCAATACCAAACATTTGCCGTCCACAGTGCCCAACATTTCCAGATGCAATGACGTCTCTGAACATAATTCTGATAAAAGGTTATCACTTCTTGAAACATTGGGCGTGATTCAACCACTGCGTTACACCGTGCTGGTTAAATAGCGGGAAAGGACAACATCGAGATTCTCACAGGGCGGGAACCAGTTTGCAATTCACCACGTCTGCTCCTGGAGCTGAGTTTCGGATCACACCCAAAAATGATGAGCATATCACTAACCCCTCATATCACTAACCCCTCAGTGGGCAGCACGGTAGCATTGTGGATAGCACAATTGCTTCACAGCTCCAGGGTCTCAGGTTCGATTCCGGCTTGGGTCACTGTCTGTACGGAGTCTGCACGTTCTCCCCGTGTGTGCGTGGGTTTTCTCCGGATGCTCCAGTTTCCTCCCACAGTCCAAAGATGTGCACGTTAGGTGGATTGGCCTTGATAAATTGCCCTTAGTGTCCAAAATTGCCCTTCGTGTTGTGTGGGGTTACTGGGTTATGGGGATAGGGTGGAGGTGTTGACCTTGGGTAGGGTGCTCTTTCCAAGAGCCAGTGCATACTCAATGGGCCGAATGACCTCCTTCTGCACTGTGAATTCTATGATAATCTATGATTTACATCATTTTAATCTCATTCATGAGATTCAAGTCGAATGCAGCATCTTCCGGGAATTTCCCGACTCCCAGCGAGAATTCACGTCGGCATCATTTAGTACTCTTTTTAAAAACGTAAAGCTGGAGCAATGGCAACTGAGGGGAAGTGAGGAGGTGAGCAACATTTCCATTATCTGGCATGGAGCTCAAGGGCACCGGAGCTGCTGGCCCAGCGCTTGGGGCGGGGGGGAGGGGGATGGGGGGGGGGGATGTTGTTGGGCTCCCCTCATGGGGGTTGGGCTTGGTCGGGGGCTTTGCATCTGTGTGGCCTTCAAGCCATCATTAAATATTGTGGAGACCCAGAACAGGGACAAGGAAACACTTCCAGGACAGAGCCTTGCTGTTGGTTCAATGTTGAAATTCAGCTTCAATACTGCTACAATAGGATGCCGTTTGGCATCATCGCGGCATCCGAGCTGTTTCATCGGATCATGGAACAGATGATGGAGGACATTGAAGGGGTGCGCGTCTATGTTGACGACGTCATCATCTGGTCCACCACACCACGGGAGCACATCAGTCGTCTCCAGCACGTCTTTGCTCGGATACGAGAACACGGCCTGCGCCTCAACCGAGCCAAGTGTTCTTTTGGCCAAACTGAGCTAAAGTTTCTGGGGGACCACATATCCCGGTCAGGGGTGCGTCCGGATTCAGACAAAGTGACAGCTATTGCAGCCATGCCGCAGCCGGCAGACAAGGCAGTGCTACGCTTTCTCGGGATGGTCAACTTCCTGGGGAAGTTTATTACCAACCTTGCCTCCCACACAACGGCTCTTCGCCACCTGGTGAAGAAGACTACGGAGTTCCAGTGGCTGTGAGCAGCCTCTAGATGCACAGATGAAGGCTATTGCAAATGACGAATTGGCCTTCCTTTATTTTTACTCCTTCTCAGCCTCTTTGCTGCCCAGTTGTTCTTTCTGTTTCTCTCTCAGTCGCTGCCGCCTCTCCTTCACCTTCGTGCCCGGCTGCCGGATCACCTCATGGCTTGGGCTCCTTGCTTATCTTCCGGAGACCTCGCCCAGCCTCTGGATACCAGTCGCTTTGGTGCTTTCCTCCGGCTGCCTTTTCCTGGCTTCTTCTTCTTGATCTGGGTTGGACTCCTCTTTATCTTCACTCTATTACCGCTGGCCGCTCTCTACTGCTGCTGATCCCCCCCCCCCAGCTGCCGCCACCACCCCCGCACGGTGCACGTTTTGTGGCGTCACCTGGCTCCTCCGCCTCTTCGCCTTTCTGTCTCGGGAGGGCCTTTGAGCAGATCGTCTGAAACCATTGGGAGCAGCGGTCGTGGGAGCACATTCAACACCTTCCCTTCACAGCCCCTTTGTTGGGAGATCAGTTCACACTTCTCAACTCTCAAGTGCCTACTCCAGGTACACATGCCATGTCTCAGAGGACAATTAGTGCACAGCACCTCAGGGAAACTTTGAAGCCGAAACACTGTGCCTGAACTCTAGAAGCATCAACACCATAGAGGCTGCTGCCAACAACCAAACATTAAAGAGCTGGGCTCCTGCACGGTGGATCCTCTCGTGACCAAAGAGTAAGTGTGTGGATCAGGGGAGGACACTGGAGCACCCAAAGTGAGGAGCAGATCTGCGTGCTGCCATGCTTGTGTGTTGACTGGGTGTGAGTGCTGAGGGAATGTTTAAAAGCAGCTCCCCCTTGTTAGTGGCAAGTGGCTGGGGTGCCAGTCTGGGGACTCAAACGGTGAGACAGACAGTAATGGTGAGGCTCACGTCGGGGCTCATTTTCAGCACAAAGTTGTGATGGGAATGTCTCTTTAAGAAATGTGTGCCTTATCAAATGGCTTCAGTGATATCATTGTGTGGGTGGAGCTGGGCTGTGGCTCTGGCTTTTACTTTCGCTTTGAGCTGGAGGCTTGCTGTGGCTCTGAGTTTTACTTTCAGTTTTAGAAAGTTGGAAACTGCATTCAGATAAAGAAGCTTTATTTTTGGTCTCTCTCTCTCTGTATGTTAAATGGTGTCCAGGTCACTTGATAATTTAAAAGTGGTACCTGTTTTCTGTAAAGAATTCAAACCTACTGTTTTGTTCAAAGGGTTTTTCTGGCCTTGGATGTTGTTATCAAATTGAAACAGTTGAAAGGGAAGTTATTAAGGGTTATATAGATAGAGAGAGAACCGTAGCTGTGTGGGGAATTTATGTTTGTATTTGATAAAAATACTTATTGAGTGTGTTTATAAAATGTTAACTGAATTTGTAGAACAAACTTTGTTTTGTTTGAAAGTGCTTCAGGCCTCTGTTGAATAGCATCTGAATGATAGGCCCTTGTACTCCTCATAATCAAAATCTATAAACAGTTGTGGGTCAGGTGAACACTTTGGTGTTCTCCAAACCCTGGCCCATAACAAAGTGGCGGTGAATACAGGTCGCAATCTCGGCAACGCGGCTGTCGAGAAACACCCCGCCAAACCCGCCCAAAATGACACAGAAATTTTCCGTTGCTTGTGCCGATTAACTGTTCCTCGCCACAGATACTGCTTGACCCTCTCCATTACCCATCTAATTCCCAGATAAACATGCTGCAAAGATCTGATTGGGAAGACTAGGGGCAAGGTGGGTGGACGAGTCATCTTACATCGCAGCTCCAACAACACTCAAGGTGCTCGATACCATTTAGGTCAAAGCAGCCCAACCAGAACATTAAACATGTGTTGGGTTCTGGGCATGTTATTAAACACAACAGGATTACGTGCAAAATGTAGTGACCACTCCATGAATACAATACAGAAACTTGCTGGTTTAACGATTTATCTTAATTTTAATGAATTTGCTGGTGACAAAATAAGAAATACAAACTGTAATCTGTTGTAAATAGGCCTTCCCACTCATTTGTCACTATGAAAGGTGGAAAAGTATTTTCATATACCAAGTTAGAGGGAGGCCAGAGATCTCCTTAACATTGGGAGTCGGGCACAGCCACAGGCTGGGAATGAGGGATAGGCCAGGAAAACATGTAAACAATTTAAAAAGATATATTACTTCTATCATATATCAGAAATTGATGGTGTTTTGAGATGATATTATATTCTAGAAGAATGGTTACCTACATGTTAGGAATATGATCACTACATCTCTGTATGAGTTCATTCGCTGTTTTAACTGAATCCAAACATTGATCATTTACATCATTTTTGAATTGGTCGAACAAATAATTACACCTCTCGTTTGGACCTAAATGGAGAAGGAGAGGATAAAGCGAAGAGGTTAATACAAATACACTTGAGTCCTTTGAAACCTTTCCTGGAAAGCACTCACTGTCTGGCTGCAATGTAAATCAGGCCTTCACCTGGCTGTTATATTTTGGGGAGCGAAATTCCTTTCTCAGCTCTGGAATAAATTGGTTAATGAGTTTGGGAGAAATTCCCTGTTTTGCACTGAATGAATCAGTGAACAGAGACGGTTCAACCAGACCCATTATTCAGCTTGTTCAGGCTGGAGGACAAGGGCTGTGTGCTCCACAGGAAAAATGCACAGCTTGGTGTTCAGGGCCGTCTAAAGTCAATGTACCTGGACGTGATGGGTTCTGTACTGGGCTGCAGAGGGTCTGATGAGGTCACACAGGGCATCTGTCGCTTGCAGATAGGGACGACGGAATACTGGGGTGGGGGGGTATGTGAATTGGTGGGGGGAGGGGACGGGAGAAGTCCTGGAAGTGACAGTGCACACAGCTTCCAGACGGGGTGGGTACAGGTCCACGTGTGGCATAGGTGCCTCACAGGTGACGGATTCGGGAGGAAATGTGTCAATGTCCACCACCCCAATGACAGGATCCAGTTTTAATGGGGGAGGCTTTTGAAGGAAAGGTGGAATCTCTACCTGCACACCGTGAGGCTGCAGGTAAATCGGAGGCTCACGGACAGTGAGTCATGGGGGGTTGAACTCTCTCCTGTATTACAGATGGAGTATCATCATCTCGATACACAGGGAAAATGGCATCTTCCAAACTCGCAAGTAAGATTGGTTATGTCTGGGATGGGATGATGAAGTGTGGCAGGACTGCTCAGCGAGACTATGGGGCTCCTTCTTGGCACACATACTCACTTGTTGGTGCTGCTGCAGTGGACAGGGTTCAGGAAATTTTACACAGGAAGCACACCACATTGCCCAGTGATGCACGATCAATTGCACAAAGACTAAATTTGGGTACAACTGTGGCTTTATTACAGTCAGATGCGTGGCCTCTTGCTGCAGCTGGCAAAATGGCAGGGCACTGGAAGTCATGCATATTTATACAGTTCTCCGTGGGAGGGGCCAGCCGGCAGGAGCTACCGGCGAACGTGTAGTGCAGGTCCTACCTTACATCTCCTAATACAGTGGTTCACCACACCCAGGAAGCAACAAGAAGCTAGATTTCTAAATGTTGCCTTTAAAGGGATAGGTACAATTCAATAGCCTTGTGTCAAACCTGGAAAAGCTACATAGTAGAAGACAGGAATGCATAAAAAAAACCATAGAAAAATACAACACAGAACAGGCCCTTCGGCCCACGATGTTGTGCCGAACCTTTGTCCTAGATTAATCATAGATTATCATTGAATTTACAGTGCAGAAGGAGGCCATTCGGCCCATTGAGTCTGCACCGGCTCTTGGAATGAGCGCCCTACCCAAAGTCAACACCTCCACCCAACACAAAGGGCAATTTTGGACACTAAGGGCAATTTATCATGGCCAATCCACCTACCCTGCACATCTTTGGACTGTGGGAGGAAACCGAAGCACCCGGAGGAAACCCACGCAGACACGGGGAGGATGTGCAGACTCCACACAGACAGTGACCCAAGCTGGAATCAAACCTGGGACCCTGGAGCTGTGAAGCAATTGTGCTGTCCACAATGCTACCGTGCTGCCCTTAAGAACAAATAAATCGACACTATATCATTTTACCGTAATCCATGTACCTATCCAATAGCTGCTTGAAGGTCCCTAATGTTTCCGACTCAACTACTTCCACAGGCAGTGCATTCCATGCCCCCACTACTCTCTGGGTAAAGAACCTACCTCTGACATCCCCCCTATATCTTCCACCATTCACCTTAAGTTTATGTCCCCTTGTAATGGTTTGTTCCACCAGGGGAAAAAGTCTCTGACTGTCTACTCTATCTATTCCCCTGATCATCTTATAAACCTCTATCAAGTCGCCCCTCATCCTTCTCCGTTCTAATGAGAAAAGACCTAGCACCCTCAACCTTTCCTCGTAAGGCCTACTCTCCATTCCAAGCAACATCCTGGTAAATCTCCTTTGCACCTTTTCCAAAGCTTCCACATCCTTCCTAAAATGAGGTGACCAGAACTGTACACAGTACTCCAAATGTGGCCTTACCAAAGTTTTGTACAACTGCATCATCACCTCACGGCTCTTAAATTCAATCCCTCTGTTAATGAACGCTAGCACACCATAGGCCTTCTTCACAGCTCTATTCACTTGAGTGGCAACTTTCAAAGGTGTATGAACATAGACCCCAAGATCTCTCTGCTCCTCCACATTGCCAAGAACTCTACCGTTAACCCTATATTCCACATTCATATTTGTCCTTCCAAAATGGACAACCTCACACTTTTCAGGGTTAAACTCCATCTGCCACTTCTCAGCCCAGCTCTGCATCCTATCTATGTCTCTTTGCAGCCGACAACAGCCCTCCTCACTATCCACAACTCCACCAATCTTCGTATCGTCTGCAAATTTACTGACCCACCCTTCAACTCCCTCATCCAAGTCATTAATGAAAAAATCACAAACAGCAGAGGACCCAGAACAGATCCCTGCAGTACGCCACTGGTAACTGAGATCCAGGCTGAATATTTGCCATCCACCACCACTCTCTGACTTCTATCGGTTAGCCAGTTTGTTATCCAATTGGCCAAATTTCCCACTATCCCATGCCTCTTTACTTTCTGCAGAAGCCTACCATGGGGAACCTTATCAAATGCCTTACTAAAATCCATGTACACTACATCCACTGCTTTACCTTCATCCACATGCTTGGTCACCTCCTCAAAGAATTCAATAAGACTTGTAAGGCAAGACCTACCCCTCACAAATCCGTGCTGACTATCCCTAATCAAGCAGTGTCTTTCCAGATGCTCAGAAATCCTATCCTTCAGTACCCTTTCCATGACTTTGCTTACCACCGAAGTAAGACTAACTGGCCTGTAATTCCCAGGGTTATCCCTAGTCCCTTTTTTGAACAGGGGCATGACATTCGCCACTCTCCAATCCCCTGCTACCACCCATGTTGACAGTGAGGACGAAAAGATCATTGCCAACGGCTCTGCAATTTCATTTCTTGCTTCCCATAGAATCCTTGGATATATCCCGTCAGGCCTGGGGGACTTATCTATCCTCAAGTTTTTCAAAATGCCCAACACATCTTCCTTCAGAACAAGTATTTCCTCGAGCTTACCAGTCTGTTTCACACTGTCCTCTCCAACAATATGGCCCCTCGCATTTGTAAATACAGAAGAAAAGTACTCGTTCAAGACCTCTCCTATCTCTTCAGACTCAATACACAATCTCCCGCTACTGTCCTTGATTGGGCCTACCCTCGCTCTAGTTATTCTCATATTTCTCACATATGTGCAAAAGGCCTTGGGGTTTTCCTTGATCCTACCCGCCAAAGATTGTTCATGCCCTCTCTTAGCTCTCCTAATCCCTTTCTTCAGTTCCCTCCTGGCTATCTTGTATCCCTCCAACGCCCTGTCTGAACCTTGTTTCCTCAGCATTACATAAGTCTCCTTTTTCCTCTTAACAAGACATTCAACCTCTCTTGTCAACCATGGTTCCCTCACTCGACCATCTCTTCCCTGCCTGACAGGGACATACATATCAAGGACACGTAGTACCTGTTCCTTGAACAAGTTCCACATTTCACTTGTGTCCTTCCCTGACAGCCTATGTTCCCAACTTATGCACTTCAATTCTTGTCTGACAACATCGTATTTACCCTTCCCCCAATTGTAAACCTTGCCCTGTTGCACGCACCTATCCCTCTCCATTACTAAAGTGAAAGTCACAGAATTGTGGTCACTATCTCCAAAATGCTCCCCCACTAACAAATCTATCACTTGCCCTGGTTCATTACCAAGTACTAAATCCAATATTGCCCCTCCTCTGGTCGGACAATCTACATACTGTGTTAGAAAAGCTTCCTGGACACACTGCACAAACACCACCCCATCCAAACTATTTGATCTAAAGAGTTTCCACTCAATGTTTGGGAAGTTAAAGTCACCCATGACTACTACCCTGTGACTTCTACACCTTTCCAAAATCTGGGGCGAAATTCTCCCCCAACGGCGTGATGTCCGCCGACTGGTGCCAAAAACGGCGCCAATCAGACGGGCATCGCGCCGGCCCAAAGGTGCGGATTGGGGGCCGAGCCCCATCATTGAGGGTCTAGGCCGACGCCGGAGGGATTTCCGCCCCGCCAGCTGGCGGAAATGGCGATTGTTGCCCCGCCAGCTGGCGCGGAAATGCAGCGCATGCGCGGGAGTGTCAGCGGCCGCCGACAGTTTCCCGCGCATGCGCAGTGGGGAGAGCCACTTCCTCCTCCGCCATGGTGGAGACTGTGGCGGAGGCGGAAGGGAAAGAGTGCCCCGACGGCACAGGCCCGCCCGCGGATCGGTGGGCCCCGATCGCGGGCCAGGCCACCGTGGGGGCACCCCCCGGGGTCAGATCGCCCCGCGCCCCCCCCAGGACCCCGGAGCCCGCCCACGCCACCTGGTCCCGCCGGTAAATACCAGCTTTGATTTACGCCGGCGGGACAGGCAATTTCTGGGTGGGACTTCGGCCCATTCGGGCCGAAGAATTGAGCGGGGGGGGGGGGGTCCCGCCAACCGGCGCGGCCCAATTCCCGCCCCCGCCCAATCTCCGGTACCGGAGACTTCGTCGGGGCGGGATTCACGGCGGCCAACGGCCATTCTCCGACCCGGCGGAGGGTCGCAGAATGATGCCCCTGTTTCCCAATTTGTTCCTCCACGTCTCTGCTACTATTGGGGGGCCTATAGAAAACTTTTAACAAGGTGACTGCTCCTTTCTTATTTCTGACTTCAACCCATACTACCTCAGTAGGCTGATACTCCTTGAACTGCCTTTCTGCAGCTGTTATACTATCTCTAATTAACAATGCCACCCCCCACCTCTTTTACCACACTCCCTAATCTTATTGAAACATCTATAACCAGGGACCTCCAACAACCATTTCCGCCCCTCTTCTATCCAAGTTTCCGTGATGGCCACCACTTCGCAGTCCCAAGTACCGATCCATGCCTTAAGTTCACCCACCTTATTCCTGATGCTTCTTGCGTTGAAGTACACACACTTCAACCCATCTCCGTGCCTGCAAGTACTCTCCTTTGTCAGTGTTCCCTTCCCCACTGCCTCAGTACACGCTTTGGCTTCCTGAATATCGGCTACCTTAGTTGCTGGACTACAAATCCGGTTCCCATTCCCCAGCCAAATTAGTTTAAACCCTCGCGAAGAGTACTAGAAAACCTCCCTCCCAGGATATTGGTGCCCCTCTGGTTCAGATGCAACCCGTCCTGCTTGTACAGGTCCCACCTTCCCCAGAATGCGCTCCAATTATCCAAATACCTGAAGCCCTCCCTCCTACACCATTCCTGCAGCCACGTGTTCAGCTGCACTCTCTCCCTATTCCTAGCCTCGCTATCACGTGGCACCGGCAACAAACCAGAGATGACAACCCTGTCTGTCCTGGCTTTTAACTTCCAGCCTAACTCCCTAAACTCATTTATTACCTCCACACCCCTTTTCCTACCTATGTCGTTGGTACCAATGTGCACCACGACTTCTGGATGCTCCCCCTCCCCCTTAAGGATCCTGAAGACACGATCCGAGACATCCCTGGCCCTGGCACCCGGGAGGCAACATACCTTCCGGGAGTCTCGCTCGTGACCAAAGAATCTCCTATCTATTCCCCTAACCATTGAATTTCCTACAACTATTGCTTTTCTATTCTGAGCCCTGGTTCATTACCAAGTACTAAATCCAATATTGCCCTTCCTATCCCTTCCCTTCTGAGCCCCAGAGCCAGACTCAGTGCCAGAGAGCTGGCCGCTAGGGCCTTCCCCCGGTAGGTCATCCCCTTCCAACAGCATCCAAAACGGTATACTTGTTTTGAAGGGGAACGGCCACGAGGGATGCCTGCACTGTCTGCCTGTTTGTTTTTTTTCCCCTGACTGTAACCCAGCTATTCTTGTCCTGTACCTTGGGTGTGGTTACCTCCCTGTAACTCTTCTCTATCACCCCCTCTGCCTCCCGGATGATCCGAAGTTCATCCAGCTTCAGCTCCAGTTCCCTAACACGGTCTTTGAGGAGCTGGAGTTGGGTGCACTTCCCGCAGGTATAGTCAGCGGGGACACCGGTGGTATCCCTCACCACCCACATCCTACAGGAGGAGCATGCAACTGGCCTAGCCTCCATCCTCTCTTACCTTACAGAATATAGCTGCCCTGTGGACCAACTGGATCTCTGCCCTCCGACTCTGCTCCCAGTCAGCTGCACTCTCTGTAGACTCCTGGCTCTCTTCTCACTCTTTGCGGAAATGTAGGAAACAAAATGAAAGGAGCACCTTACTCCCTCCTCACCTAACTCCCTCAGTTACCAAACTCTCACTATAGCACTCAAATGCACCAAATTCAGCACTCCCTCAGTCACCAAACTCTCACTATAGCACTCAAATGCACCAAATTCAGCACTCCCTCAGTCACCAAACTCTCACTATAGCACTCAAATGCACCAAATTCAGCACTCCCTCAGTCACCAAACTCTCACTATAGCACTAAATGCACCAAATTCAGCACTCCCTCAGTCACCAAACTCTCACTCTAGCACTCAAATGCACCAAATTCTGCACTCAGTGCAAAAAAATGCAGTTTTGGAGAGTGAAGGCTATCGTGAAGGGGGCATTGCTGCATCAATTCTGCCATCCCAGCAGTGAAAGGGACATAACATTTAATGTAATTCGTCAGCGGCCAAACGGATTCCATTCATTCAGAATGAGCAAAAAAATGTTCATAGTGATGCCAAGTCAATGCGTGGAACTCAGAGCTGTGGGGCTGGATTCTCCGATCCTGTGGCTATGTCTGGTGGGGGGCTAGCAGCCACACAGCGGTCCTGCGTTACCTGCGCATACAGCCAGAGAATGGCCGGGTCTGTGGCCACACATGTCCAGGTCGGCGGCCTGTGGCGGCCGCACTGTGCAAAATGGTGCCAGCTGCGCGCAGACCTGGCCTGCCAAACACTGCCCCCGTGACCAGCCTTGCCAGCCCCGGACCACCCCCCCACCAGTCCCCCAGCCCTCGACGAAGGCCCCCATGCCAGCAAAATGGCTCCCCGACCGACTGTGTCGGCGTTGGACCCAGTCCGCAGCCGCCACGCGAGATCCCCGAACAGTGTGAGCACATGTGTCCCACGCCGTTGGGGACTCGGCCCATCGGGGCAGAGCATCGACGGAGGTCCTCGGGTGACGTCCTGAGGGCGTCCATACCGCGTGCGGCGTACTCCCCGAGTACGCTGTTTTTGAGGGCGAGGAGCATTGCAAAAACAGGGTCGCCCCCGATTCCGGTGTAAACGGGTATTCTCCGGTCAACCGCTGAACTCGATTTCGCCGAAGGCAACCGGAGAATCCCGTCCGAGGTGTTCTTTGTGTTGCTAATTTTAGGATGGTTGGCGTAGTGTTCACAAAGACCACAGAATAGCTTCAAATTGAACAAAGCTATACATTTATTAACACTACTTAATTGGATTCAACACTTACTCTTATATAATTCACATTTGATAATAAATATATAATCTACACTCATCTACTACTAATCTCTAAACTATTTCCTTCAGTCTGTTCTCTAGCTTTCTCCTCAACCTTTCCCCCACAAAGCTTAGCAACAGTGGGCTGGATTCTCAGGTCTCCGACATGGAAATCGCGTTCGGCAATCGGCTGGAGAATATCCGTTTGCGACAAAATCGGGGGCGGCGCCGCTTTTGCAATGCTCTTGCCCCTCCAAAATGGCTTACTAGAGTACGCTGCATGCTGTCGGGACGGCCTCAGGACAACTGACAACATTTAACTACACCTTCATGTAGTCCAGGCCAATAAAATTGTTTTTGTATTTTAGCTTAAATTTTCCTAATTCCCAAATTACCTCCCACTGGTACCTCATGTGCTACTCGCAACAGCTCCTTTCTATACCCTACCGGCAATACCACTTGATGAACTTCTGCCCACTTTTCATCTGCCTGCATATGTAAAGGTCTCAATTTTCTCATCAAGATATCATTTTTAAGGTAATAACATTCTGGTATACACTCAGATTCCTCTTCCGTGGATGCTTTCTGATACATCTGTTTTATTTCCATACCCTTCTGTTGTAACTCTGCCAATTCTCCTGAACTAAAAATATCCACCTCATCCTCCACCAGTTCTTGTTCTTTTCCAGCCATCTGATCAAAAATCGTTTCTGATAATTGAACCTCAACTTTATCTTCACTCTTTGATTTCTCCTCTTGTCTTAACCTGTGACTTTGCAACCTTGTTACTACACAATCCGGAAAAATCCCAGGATATTTGTCCTTCAACAATTCAGTTGTTTGATTTTCCACTGGCTTATCAACCACAGTAGGCATCACTCCTACCTGCGATCCAGCTATATCATTACCCAAGATAAACTGTATTCCTGGACAAGCTAGTTTCTCTATTACTCCTGCTACTCCACTCTTCACCGGACTTTCCAACCGTACCTTATATAATGGAACACTACTCTTCTCACCCTGAATTCCTTTTCTGGCAATATTACTGCCAAACTACATAACTCTCCTACCATCAAAGATTGACTAGCTCCCGTATCTCTTAAAATTCTGACTTCTTTACCTACTCCTCCCGTTACACATGAGTAAACTTTACCCACACAAGTAATTCTTTAAAGTGATCTGGCACCTTCTTATCAATCACTTCTTGATCAGGCTGTACAATCTTTTGCACCTCCTTCACATCAATTGGGCTTTCCTTTCCCACTTTCACAAACCCCACTGGCTTATCCTGTTTTACCACATCAGCCTTCCCAGTGCTTTTCCTCAACCCCCAACACTATGACTTTACATGGCCCAGTTTATTACAGTAAAAGCATCTGAAACTTTCCATTTCTCTTCCACCCTCCTGGATTTCTTTTTTAATCTGAGGTACAACTCTCCTTATTATCTCCCATCAGATCCCCTTTACCTTTACCACTTGAGTATTTCTCTTTTCCCTCGTTTCTATCCCTCACAGGCCATTTCTGCTGCCAATTTCACAGTTTTAACCCTTTGCTCTTCCACATGAGTTCTCACGACATCAGGAATTGAATTTTTAAACTCCTCCAAAAGTATAATTTATCTAAGAGCTTCATACGTTTGGTCTATTTTCAAAGCTCTTGTCCACCTATCAAAATTACTCTGTTTGATCCTTTCAAACTCCAAGTACGTTTGACCAAGCTCTTTCCTTAAATGTCTAAACCTTTGTCTATAGGCTTCAGGCACTAGTTCATATGCACCTAAGTTGGATTTTTTCACCTCCCCATATGACCCAGATACTGTGACAGTGATGCAAACACTTCACTAGCTCTACCTCCCAACTTTGTTTGAATCAGTAATACCCACATGTCCTGTGGCTATTTCATTTGTTTAGCTACCTTCTCAAATGAAAAGAAAAAGGCTTCTACATAATTCTTATCAAATCTTGGCACTACTTGGACATATGTAAATAGATTCCCACCAAGCCTTCGACTATGATGCTCTTTCTCACTAGCCTCATCACTATCCTCAAACTGTACGTTTCTCTGTACATCCGTCAATTTTAACTGACTTTCATGTTCCATGGCCATTTTCCGAAGTTCAAAGTCTCTCTCTTTTTCTTTTTCCCTGATCTGTACCTCTCTTCTTCTTTCTTTTTGTTCTGTTAGGGCTATTCTTTCTTTTTCCAGTATTCAAACTGCTTTAATTCTTTTTCATGCTCAAGGTGCTTAATCTGTAATTGAATTCTTGCTATTTCCAATGATTCTGACTCTGTCTCAGGCAATTTTAAATGCTCCGCTACGGCCGCAATTACCTCTTCTTTTCGTATGTTGTCAGGTAATATTAACTGCAATGTTTTTGCAAATCTAAAAGATATTTTTTAGTCTCTGTTCGTAAGGTACTGCACATGACTTTCTCCACCCCCAAAAACTTCTGAGCCTCTGAAAGAGCCATTGTCCGCAACACACTCCCTACTTAAACTGGAATACCGAACGCGAAAAGCAAACACAAATTTGCTCACCCCTCACTGTCTTTAAGTTCACTAAGCCAACCCAATCACGAAAGATAGACTTTTACCCCACGAGCCCCCAATTTGTTATGGGCCAGTATTTAGAAAACTACAAAGTATATCATGGAGTTCAACTGATCTACAGCTGTTTACAGATTTTGGTTATGAGGAGCACAAGGGCCTACCTTTCAGATGGTATTCAACAGAGGCCTGAAGCACTTTTAATCAAAAACAAAGTTTATTCTCCAAATTCAGTTAACATACACACAGTAAGCATTTTTAACAACTACAAACATAAATACCCCACACAGCTACAGTACTTTATATATAACCCTTAATAACTTCCCTTAACTGTTTAAGTGTAACAACAACATCCCATAAAGCAGAAAACCCTTTTAGCAAAACAGTAGGTTTGAATTCCTTCCAGAAAACAGTTATCACATTTAAATTATTAAGTGAACTGGAGACACCTTTCAACACAGAGAGAGAGAGAGACACGACAAGACTTCTCCGTCTGAATCCAGCTTTCAAGTGTGAAAACGAAAGCAGAAAAACTCAGAGCCACACAACAGCCCAAACCAAAACAAAAGTAAAACCCAGTGCCACAGCTCAGTTCCACCCGCGCAATGGCATCACTGAAGCCATTTGATAAGACAAAACATTTCTTAACGGGACATTCACAGGACATCTTGAATATCTTTCCAGAGGGGAGCAAAAGTGAGAATGCATCTAAGGTCCAGGGTGCTTTTATACGAATTCTCTTTCGATGCAGTAAGTGAAGGAGCGAAAAGAAAGCGCACAGCTCCAGCAGGAGACACTGCCTGGGGAATATGGCCAATGGGAGCGTGATCATTAACAGGAAGCTGAGGAGCAGAGACCCAGAAAGCGGAGGAGATTGGCAACACCAAAGGTCTATCGTCCACTAGTCTCCTTTTTACAAATGAGCAAGAGGCAGTGCAGAGCAAGGTTGTGATTATCCAGAGAACTGCTCCTCCACATATGCCACATGCTCCAAGAGCACCTGATGGGTTTGGAGGATTCGACGTGCAGGAAGGTGAGAGCAGCACTCAATTTCTTTGCATCTGGGTCTTTCCATGGATCCTGGGGCCGAGCGAAAATTCGGCATGACTTACTGGATCAAGGTCGCCATGGTGGTCACCAACCTTCCCATGGCAGCCTCGAGGTGCTCGCATGTTGGAACCATGACATCAGACAGAACATAGAGGGACTCCATTATGTGCTGTACTTTGATGAGTGACTGTTGAATCTCTGCCCAATGTTCTGCTGTCTCAGTTTGCATCACCACCAATGAGCTGACAGCTGCTTCCAAAGGCTCATTATCTGACTGGCACCGAATGGGTGGTTAGTCTCCAGCAGCCCTCTGAGTGCCAGAGAGCTGGGCAATCTCTGCCTCTGACTGCGAGGTATTCTCCAGACAGTGACCCCAATTCTAACCTTGAACTTGCTCCACCAAGGTGAAAAATTAAAAATGAAATGAAAAATGAATGAATGAAAATTGCTTATTGTCACAAGTAGGCTTCAAATAAAGTTACTGTGAAAAGCCCCTAGTCGCCACATTCCGGCGCCTGTTCGGGGAGGCTGGTACGGGAATTGAACCGTACTGCTGGCCTGCCTTGATCTGCTTTCAAAGCCAGCGATTTAGCCCTGTGCTAAACCAGCCCCTGGTTTGAGCCTTAGGTGTGTGTTTCTGTGCTGGTGGAGGGTGTGGGTGAGCACGGCGATAGTTCTTCCTGAGACCCCTCATCCTCAGACATGCTCTGGGGACTCGGAGAGCAGCTGGGCTGGCTTGCTGGCCGCGCTCTGCTGGCACCGGGAAAAGTCAAAAGGACAATTTTAGTGAATGAGCTGAAGCTAATTCAGAGCACATTGCACTCAGCGTGAATTGCAGGATCGGGTGGTGTGATGGAGCTGAGATCTGTACTAGGTTGTTACGAGAGGCCAAGCTCCTCACCGGAGAACTCTGCAGCAGCCTCCTCAAACTCATTCAGGGCGATGATATCTGCTTTCCCTCCCCTGGTCTGGACTCACTCTCACTTGTTGTGTACAAGTTTGGCCTGTGTGGGGACAAAAGAAAGAGATCTGGGGCGAAATTCTCCGGAAACGGCGCGATGTCCGCCTACTGGCGGCCAAAACGGCGCAAATCAGACGGGCATCGCGCCGCCCCAAAGGTGCGGAATGCTCCGCATCTTTGGGGGCTGAGCCCAACATTGAGGGGCTAGGCCGACGCCGGGGGAATTTCCGCCCCACCAGCTGGCGGAAAAGGCCTTTGGTGCCCCGCCAGCTGGCGCGGAAATGACATCTCCGGGCGGTGCATGCACGGGAGCGTCAGCGGCCGCTGACAGTTTCCCACGCATGCGCAGTGGAGGGAGTCTCTTCTGCCTCCGCCATGGTGGAGACCGTGGCGGAGGCGGAAGGGAAAGAGTGCCCCCACGGCACAGGCCCGCCTGCGGATCGGTGGGCCCCAATCGCGGGCCAGGCCACCGTGGGGGCACCCCCCGGGGCCAGATAGCCCCGCGCCCCCCCCAGGACCCCGGAGCCCGCCAGCGCCGCCTTGTCCCGCCGGTAAGGTAGGTGGTTCAATTTACGCCGGCGGGACAGGCAATTTATCGGCAGGACTTCGGCCCATCCGGGCCGGAGAATCGAGCGGGGGGGCCCACCAACCGGCGCGGCGCGATTCCCGCTCCCGCCGAATCTCCGGTGCCGGAGACTTCGGCAACCGGCGGGGGCGGGATTCACGCCAGCCCCCGGCGATTCTCCGACCCGACGGGGATCTTTGGCAGAAATCTTTGGATCCTCGCTGTCTTCAGGGGATGTCCCGGAGGACTGGAGAATAGCCAATGTTGTTCCTCTGTTTAAGAAGGGTGGCAGGGATAATCCCGGGAACTACAGGCCGGTGAGCCTTACTTCAGTGGTAGGGAAATTACTGGAGAGAATTCTTCGAGACAGGATCTACTCCCATTTGGAAGCAAATGGACGTATTAGTGAGAGGCAGCACGGTTTTGTGAAGGGGAGGTCGTGTCTCACTAACTTGATCGAGTTTTTCGAGGAGGTCACTAAGATGATTGATGCAGGTAGGGCAGTAGATGTTGTCTATATGGACTTCAGTAAGGCCTTTGACAAGGTCCCTCATGGTAGACTAGTACAAAAGGTGAAGTCACACGGGATCAGGGGTGAACTGGCAAGGTGGATACAGAACTGGCTAGGCCATAGAAGGCAGAGGGTAGCAATGGAGGGATGCTTTTCTAATTGGAGGGCTGTGACCAGTGGTGTTCCACAGGGATCAGTGCTGGGACCTTTGCTCTTTGTAGTATATATAAATGATTTGGAGGAAAATGTAACTGGTCTGATTAGTAAGTTTGCAGACGACACAAAGGTTGGTGGAATTGCGGATAGCGATGAGGACTGTCTGAGGATACAGCAGGATTTAGATTGTCTGGAGACTTGGGCGGAGAGATGGCAGATGGAGTTTAACCTGGACAAATGTGAGGTAATGCATTTTGGAAGGGCTAATGCAGGTAGGGAATATACAGTGAATGGTAGAACCCTCAAGAGTATTGAAAGTCAAAGAGATCTAGGAGTACAGGTCCACAGATCACTGAAAGGGGCTACACAGGTGGAGAAGGTAGTCAAGAAGGCATACGGCATGCTTGCCTTCATTGGCCGGGGCATTGAGTATAAGAATTGGCAAGTCATGTTGCAGCTGTATAGAACCTTAGTTAGGCCACACTTGGAGTATAGTGTTCAATTCTGGTCGCCACACTACCAGAAGGATGTGGAGGCTTTAGAGAGGGTGCAGAAGAGATTTACCAGAATGTTGCCTGGTATGGAGGGCATAAGCTATGAGGAGCGATTGAATAAACTCGGTTTGTTCTCACTGGAACGAAGGAGGTTGAGGGGCGACCTGATAGAGGTATACAAAATTATGAGGGGCATAGACAGAGTGGATAGTCAGAGGCTTTTCCCCAGGGTAGAGGGGTCAATTACTAGGGGGCATAGGTTTAAGGTGAGAGGGGCAAAGTTTAGAGTAGATGTACGAGGCAAGTTTTTTACGCAGAGGGTAGTGGGTGCCTGGAACTCACTACCGGAGGAGGTAGTGGAGGCAGGGACGATAGGGACATTTAAGGGGCATCTTGACAAATATATGAATAGGATGGGAATAGAAGGATACGGACCCAGGAAGTGTAGAAGATTGTAGTTTAGTCGGGCAGTATGGTCGGCACGGGCTTGGAGGGCCGAAGGGCCTGTTCCTGTGCTGTACATTTCTTTGTTCTTTGTTGTTCTTGGATGGAGCAGAGGTTGGGTGAAACTCATGTCCCCTGTGTGGTGAGTCCTCTCCAGAAGGGACAGAGATTGGGGTGTGAACAACAAGACAGATGGGATGGTGATGTTGTGAAAGTCTTGTTGAGAGAGTGAGTGTTGATACGTGTCTCCCATGACTGAATGTGTGAGACTCGCGAAGACAGTAGCTGTTTGAGTACATGATGCCACGCCGAGAGTTTGATGGTGCAGGGAGCTGAGAGAGGACTTAACCTGGCAGAGTGGATGAGATCATTCATCGGCTTCCTGCACTGGATGGAACTTTGCGGGTGGGTGTCAGCAGCATTGACCTCCTGGGCAATGGCCTCCCAGGCCGGAGGGGTGAGGTTGGTGCGCTTCTTTGAGCCGTCCTTGAGGTACAGCACAAGTCGGTGGGCCCAGACTTCCTGAATGAGGGCCGGCGCTGACAGCCTTCACCTTGCTTCTGGTTTCCTGACACGTTGGAGGGTCTCCTGAAGACAGGTGGGCAGGAGTCAGGGATATGAGTGCTGGACTGGTGTTTAAATACGGAGCTGGGTCCTTCAAACCCATCAGCTGACGGCGAGCGAACAAATCAGCTGCTGGCCCACCAGGTGATTCAGCGGGGAAAGCGCCTGTGCATAATTAATAAGTTTCCAATTGCAGAATCTGGTGTGGGATCCCGTCATTTTCTGGCCAGCGGCAAAGGGACTACCAGAGTCTCCCGCCACCACACCTAGGCCTGAATTCACTGCTTCCTGCTGGTGACAGCAAAAATGGCGATCGGGCGGAGAATAGCTCGCAATGGAAAAATCACAATTTGCATCCGGCACCAATTTTAACACCATGCTCTGGTCCTCCACTGGTGATGTCATCAGAGTTTGAGCTCGACATCAGTGGTTTGATGCAACACCGCCATTTGTGTGGTTTTAAGTCTCATTAGCGGATTGGACACTCCATGGGCGGGATTCTCTGATCCTGGCGCTAAGTGTTGACGCCGTCGCAAACGCTGGAGCGTTTTACGACGGCGTCATCTGGCCCCTAGGATCAGCGATCCTGCGCCGCACAGGAGGCCAGCACGGCACTGGAGAGCCTCACACTGCTCCAGCTGCCGATACGGGCGTCAGAACGGGTGCCACGGACCCGTGCATGCGTGCTACGGCCGGCGCGAGTTTGCACATGCGCGTGCGTTACCTTCTCCGCGCCGGCCCCAAAGCAACATGGCGGAGAGCGACAGGGGCCCGGCGCGAAGGAAGATAGTCCCCCACGGGGATAAGCCCGCCCGCCGTTCGGTATGCCCCAATCGCGGGCCAGGCCACCGTGGAGACCCCCCCGGGGTCGGATCCCCCCTCCCCCCACCAGGCCGCCCCCCGCAACATGAACAGCGAGGTCCCGCCGAGTAGGACCATACGAGAACGGCGCCGGCGGGACTCTGCCTACCTCGGCGGGCACTCAGCCCATTGCGCGGGGAGAATCCCCCCAGCGATTCTCCGGCCCGGCGCAGTGTCGGAGCATCCCGCCCCCCATTCCAGCCCTTTGCGATGCTCCACCTTTCTTTGGCAGAGGTCACGCAGACACAAATTCGTGCAAGTATTTAATAATAATTTTTATTATTGTCACAAGTAGGCGTACATTAACACTGCAATGAAGTTACTGTGAAAAACCCCTAGTCGCCACATTCCGGTGCCTGTTCAAGTACACAGAGGGAGAATTCAGAATGTCCAAATTACCTAACAGCATGGCCGGGATTCTCCCCTACTTGGGCGGAGAGTCCCGGCGGGATTGAGTGGCGGGAACCACTCCGGCGTTGGGCCGCCACAAAGGTGTGGATTTCTCCGCACCTTTAGGGGCCAAGCATTCACCTTGAGGGGCTAGGCCCGTGCCAGAGTGGTTGGCGTGCCGCCGGCCGGCGGGAAAGGCCTTTGGCGCCACGCCAGCCGGGGCCGAAGGGACTGCGCCGGGCAGCGGAAGTCTACGCCTGCGCGGGAGCGTCAGCAGCTGCTGACATCATCCCAGCGCATGCGCAGGGGGGTGTCACTTCCGCATCGGCCATCGCGGAGGCTGTGGCCGAGGCGGAAGGAAAAGAGTGCCCCCAGGCCCGCCCGCGGATCGGTGGGCCTCGATCACGGGCCAGGCCACCGTGGGGGCACCCCCTGTGGCCAGATCACCCCACGCCCCTCCCAGGACCCCGGAGCCCGCCCGCGCCGCCAGTCCCGCCGGGAAGGTAGGTGGTTTGATTCACGCCGGCGGGACTGGCATGACAGCAGCGGAACGTCAGCCCATCGAGGGCCGGAGGATCGCCGGGGAGGGCCTGCCAACTGGTGCAGCGCGATTCCCGCCCCCGCCAAATTTTCGGTGCCGGAGAATTCGACGGCCGGCGGGGGCGGGATTCACGCCGCACCTCGGCGATTCTCCCGGCGGGGGGTTGGAGAATCCTGCCCCAGGTCTTTCGGGACTTGTGGGAGGAAATCTGAGCAACCGGAGGATATCCACGCAGACACAGGTAGAATGTGCAGTCTCTGCACAGACAGTGACCAAGCTGTAAAGCATCAGTGCTAACCACCGTACAGCCGTGCCGCGAGGCCTGCGCACTAAAGCTATTGAGGGGGAGCGAGAGGCTAAAAACCTTTCAGAAACTCTCCAAAATTACCGGGCTTGCTGGGGGTGGCTGCCCAGTCAAGGGGAGTAGCGGGGATCGACTTGGTGCCAAATCCATGGACTGGGGATGTCCCCTGAGGATCGGGCCTGGCTCAGACCACCATTGCTGCTGCATGTGGATTTAAATGCAGCCCTTTGGTGCTACTTACAGGCCCCTGGCTGCTCACGCTGCTAACTACTCACTGTGTCCTGCAAATGTTCAGAGAGCCTCTGGTGATGTGGGATCCCAAGGAGGCCAATCCTCTGGAAACCTCATACCACAGCTGTTTCACCAAGGGGATGGGCATGGCCAAGCTCAATCAGGGGTCCAATAGGTGTTGGCACGTCTCAGGAGAACTGCTCCATTCCAGAGGGACCAGGGGATCAGCAGAACTTCCAAAGAACACCTGCACTGTGGCCTTTGGAACCCTTCCCTGATTCTCTGCCCCTCTCAGGGCAGAGGCTTCACCAGTGACCCCTACCCCTCAGGGTCACCAGCTGTCTCCTTCTGGCGAGGCTGGCAGTGCTGATTGCCTCTGCCACCACCTCCCAGGTACTGTTCACAAGGGCAGACTTTAGTCTGAGGCCTACCCTGGGGAAGAGGAAGTCCCTCCTCTCCTCAGTGGCATCGAGCAATGGGTCCACTTTGGACTCCCGAACTCGGGTGGGCTGGTTTTCTCTGAGATATCTTTGTGGCTGCAATGAGTGTGTGGTGAGTGGAGCGATTAAAAACAGCTCCAAATGTCAAGCTATTTAGCACTACTTCTGGCCCCAGCTGTGACACAGCTGACTGGACCAGGAATTGCTTCCAATTCCCAGTGGCAGAGTGCTGGCCCTTTCCATGTCCTGAATCACAGAATGAATAGCGCCCCCAACGGAAACGCAAATCACACGCTATTCAAGACGGACGGGAATTATCCTAACAGAGAATCCAGCCGTTAGTCTCATAAATGGAGAAATCTGCCCCAAATCTCCAGTGTGACTGTCTCACATTGGTGCAAATGCAGCACAACCCAACATGTGGTAAAGAAGGGCCTCTGTCTGTAAACAGCCACACACCCTGAAATGTCTGGGCGACAGTTATTAATATTAGTTTAATTCCTGAAACTGATTGCAACTTTTCTATCTAAACTGCTTTTACTTGAGATATACATTTTGCAGGACTGAATAAGAGATTTTAATAAGAACACATTTAATTACCTGTTGAAGAGGACACACTGGTTGTCGATTCCTAAAGTAGAAATTTACAACATCAGAGAATTTATCAATGAAATAAATGTTTTTTAAAATCTGTAAGTGAAATATGTGAATTCTCTCTTACCCAGGATGTTTCACATGGGCTGCCTGTCGCTGGTGGAGTGACTGTGATACTGTTCGAATGGTTACTCTGTGTTGTAATTTTAAATGGACTAAGAAGTCCAAATGGACCAACCTGCAGAATGAAACATGGTAAAAATATGACAACAAATCTTCCTAAATGAAAGTTTGATGCAGCATATATTTGGCTTTGCTTTTTTTTCTTAATTCATTTTTTCCAATTAAGGGGCAATTTAGCATGGCCAATCCACCTACTCTGCACATCTTTGTGTGGGCTTGGGTTTCCAAGAGCCGGTGCAGACTCGATGGGCCAAATGGCCTCCTTCTGCACTGTAAATTCTATGATTCTATGATTGGGTTGGGGGGTGAGACCCACGCAGACACGGGGAGAATGTGCAAACTCAACATGGACAGTGACCCAGAGCCGGGATCGAACCTGGGACCTCGGCGCCGTGAGGCAGCAGTGCTAACCACTGCGTCACTGTGCTGACTGTCATTTGGCTTTGTTAAACAATTCAGTTTGTTTAATTGCTGACCAACAGCTACAGAATACGGAGCAGATAATTATCCAGGATGAGTCTTTCTTAAACTCACATAAATTAACATTTCAGTCATGAAAATAGTGTGTGTGTGTTTGGGAGATACTCTGTGAGGGATGTGGGGATGAATCATCAGGATTGCATTCACCAGATATCCAGTTACAGCTCCTCTGACATCACTGCCAGCAAAGAATATGACCATCCATAATATTGAGCAATGTAAAGATACTGGGCGGGATTCTCACTTTCAGAGAGAAGTGTTAACGCTGGGACTGAATCGGTGGACTTCTACAACAATTAAATTGCCGCCTGTCCCGGAGCAATTCATGATCCCTTAATGGGCTAGCACCGGCGCCATGTGGAAGTCGAGTGATTCCAATGAAAAACCGTGTCTGATTCAACGGGATCGGGATTTCCACTCGAGAGGCTGGCAATCTGCAGCCGCATATTCACACTCCACTCCCCACACACAGTCATCCCAGCCAACAAGATGGCATCATGAAGAGCGGCACCCAGTTCACAGATGCAGAGCTCGAGACACTGCTGCATGCTGTGGAGGCGAGGCGGGCCACCCTGTTTCCCGGAGTGGGAAGGAGGCTGTCCCCACCGTCGTACACCAGGCTTAGGAGCAGGTAGCAGAGGCCGTGAGCGCCGTGGGCCCCATCGCCAGGGCTGGACAGCAGTGCCAGTAGAAGTTGCACAATCTCCTCAGGATGGCCAGGGTGAGTAGGCACTACCGTGCCCCTGGCACCAGCCCCAACCCACACACCCGGGACTGTCCCACCTACCCGGAGGGCGACTGAACCTCACCCACCGGCAGTGTGCCCCTCACTGTCACGAAGCAGCGGCCACAGGACCTGGTTGGTGGGCCCAGAGAGGGAAGTCGCCGAGGTGGAGGTCAGAATCAGGCAACCAAGTGAACCCCCAGAGTTGCAGTGTCTCTATGGCCCCCAAACCCATCCTCCCCACACCAACCCACCACACCCCCACACCACCCAACCTCCCCCACACCACCTCCCCCACACCACACCACATCCCCACACCACCCCACCTCCCCCACACCACCACCAAACCACTGCACCTCCCCACACCACCACACCTCCCCCACCCTACCTCCACCACCCCACCTCCCCCAAACCAACCCACCTCCCCCACACCACCACACCTCCCTCACACCACCCCACCTCCACCACCCCACCTCCCCCAAACCAACCCACCTCCCCCACACCACCACACCTACCTCACACCACCCCACCTCCCCCACCCCACCTCCCCCACCCCGCCTCCCCACACAACCCACCTCCCCCACACCACCCCACCACCCCCACCCCACCTCACCCACACAACCCCACCTCCCCCACACCACCCAACCTCCCCACAACACGTCCCACACACCACCCCACCTCCCCACCCAACCTCCCCCACCCCACCCCACCACCCCACCCCACCCCCCACCACCCCTTCTCAACCACACCAGCCCACCTCCCCACCCAACCTCTCCCACACCACCCCACCTCCCCCCACAACCTTCCCCACACCACCCCACCTCCCTCCCCACCTTCCCCACCCCACCCCACCTCCCCCATACCACACCACCTCCCCCCCCACCATCCCCACCCCACCCCATCTCCCCCACACCACCTCGCCCACACCACCCCACCTCCACCACACAACATCCCACACACCACCCCACCTCCCCACACACCACCTCCCCCACACCACCCCACCTCCGCCACCCAACCACCCCACACAATCACACCTCCCCCACCCAACCTCCCCCACACCACCCCACCTCCCCCACACCACGTCACCTCCCCCACACCACCCCACCTCCCCTACCCCACCTCCCCCACACCACCCCCACCTCCCCTACCCCACCTCCCCCACACCACCCCACCTCCCCCACAAAACCTCTGCCACACAACCCCACACCACACCACCTCCCCCACCCAACCTCCCCCACACCATCACACCTCCCCACCCAACCACCCCCACACCACCCCACCTCCCCAACACCACCCCACCTCCCACAACACCCCACCTCCCACAACACCCCACCACCACCCCACACCATCCACCTCCTCCACCCAACCTCCCCCACACCACCCCACCTCCCCACCACCACCTCTCCCACGCCACACCACCTCCACCACACCAACCCCCCTCCCCCAGACTATCCAACCTCCCCCACACTACCCCTCCTCCCCCACACCACCTCCCCACCCCACCACCCCCACACCACACCACCTCCCCGACACCACCCACCTCCCCACCCAACCTCCCCCACACCACCCCACCTCCCCGCCACCACATCCCCCACACCAAACCACCTCCCCACAACAACTCCCCCACACCACCCCACCTCCCCCACACCACCCGACCTCCGCACACCACCTCCCCACGCCACACCACCTCCCCCACACCACCCCACCTCCCCCACCACCTCTGCCACACCACACCACCTCCCCACCACCTCTGCCACACCACACCACCTCCCCCCACCACCCCCCACCTCCCCACACCACACCACCTCCCCCACCTCACCACCTTCCCCCCACCACCCCACCTCCCGCACGCCACACAACCTCCCCCACACCACACCCCCAGACCACCCCACCTCCCCCACACCACCCCACCTCCCCCACACCACACCACCTCCCCCACACCACACCACCACCCCCAGACCACCACCCCCACACCACCACCCCCACACCACACCACCACCCCCACACCACACCACCTCCCCCACACCACACCACCTCCCCACACCACACCCGCATCCCCACCCCACCCCAGCTCCACCACACCACCTCCCCCCACCACCTCACCTAAACCACCCCACCTCCCCCACCCCACCCCACCTCCCCACACCACCCCACCTCCCCCACACCACACCACCTCCCCCACACCACCCCACCTCCCCGCCACCACCTCCCCTACCCGCCACCACCTCCCCCACACCACCCCACCTCCCTACTCACCACCCCACCTCCCTACTCACCACCCCACCTCCCCCCCACACCACCCCACCTCCCCCACACCACACACCCACACTACCCCACCTCCCCCACACCACACCACCTCCCCCACACCACCCCACCTCCCCCACACCACCCCACCTCCCCCACACCACCCCACCTCCCCCACACCACCCCACCTACCCACACTACACCACCACCCCCACACCACCACCCCCACACCACACCACCACCCCCACACCACACCACCTCCCCCACACCACACCACCTCCCCCACACCACACCCGCACCCCCACCCCACCCCACCTCCACCACACCACCTACCCCCACCACCTCACCTAAACCACACCACCTCCCCCACACCACACCACCTCCCCCACACCACACCCGCACCCCCACCTCCACCACACCACCTCCCCCCACCACCTCACCTAAACCACGCCACCTCCCCCACCCCACCCCACCTCCCCACACCACCCCACCTCCCCCACACCACACCACCTCCCCCACACCACCCCACCTCCCCGCCACCACCTCCCCTACCCGCCACCACCTCCCCCACACCACCCCACCTCCCTACTCACCACCCCACCTCCCCCACACCACCCCACCTCCCCCCCACACCACCCCACCTCCCCCACACCACACCACCGCCCCACCCACCCCACCTCCCCCACACCACCCCACCGCCCCGCCACCACCTCCCCCACACCACCCACCTCCCCACACCACCCCACCTCCCCCACACCTCCCCACACCACCCCACCTCCCCACACCACCCCAACTCCCCCACACCACCCCAACTCCCCCACACCACCCCACCTCCCCACCCCACCCCACCTCCCCCACACCACCCCACCCCACCTCCCCCAAAGCACCCCACCTCCCCACCCCACCCCACCTCCCACTCACCACCCCACCCCACCCCACTGCCCCAACACCACCCCACCTCCCACACCACCTCCCCCGCACCACACCACCTCCCCCACACCACACCTCCACCCCCACACCACCCCACCTCCACCACACCACCTCCCCCACACCACACCACTTCCCCCACACCACCCCACCTCCCCCTCCCCACACCACCTCCCCCACCCCACCCCACCTCCCCCACACCACCCCACCTCCCCCACACCACCCCACCTCCCCCACACCACACCACCTCCCCCACACCACATCCCCCATACCACCTCCCCAACACCACCTCCCCAACACCACCTCCCCACACCACCTCCCCATACCACGTCACCTCCCCCACACCACGTCACCTCCCCCACACCATCTCCCCCCCACCACTCCACCTCCCCCACCCTACCCCACCTCCCCCACACTACCCCACCACCCACACACCACCTCCCACGCACCACCCGACATCCCCCACACCACCCCACCTCCCCACACCACCCCACCTCCCCACACCACCTCCCCCACACCACACAACCTCCCCCACCAACCCCCACCTCCCCCACACCACCCCACCTCCCCCACCAACCCCCACCTCCCCCACACCACCCCACCTCCCCTACCAAACCTTCCCCACACAACCCCATCTCCCCCATACCACCCCACCTCCCCACCCAACCTCCCCCACACCATCACACCTCCCCCACCCAACCTCCCCCACACCACACCACCTCCCCCACCCCACCCCACCTCCCCCAAACTACACCACCTCACCCACCCCACCTTCCCCACACCACCCCACCTTCACCACACCACACCACGTCCTCCACCCCACTTCCCCTTCACCACCTCCACCACACCACCCCACATCCCCCACACCACCCCACTCCCCCACCCCACCTCCCCCACCCCAGCCCACCGCCCCCACACCACCCCACCTCCCCACCCCACCTCCCCTAAACCACCCCACCTCCCCCACACCACACCACGTCCCCCACACCACCCTCAACCTCGCATCCCACCCAACCTCCCCCACACCACCTCCACCACACCACCCCATCTCCCCGACCCCACCTCCACCACACCACCTCCCCGACACCACCTCCCCCACACCACCTCCCCCACACCACCTCCCCCCACACCACCTCCCCCACCCCACGTCCCCACCCCACCTCCCCACACCACCCCAACCCCCCACACCACCCCACCTCCCCTACACCATCCCACCTCCCCCACACCACCCCACCTTCCCCACACCACCCCACCTCCACACACCGCCCCACCTCCCCACACCACCTCCCCCACACCACACCACCTCCCCCACCAACCCCCACCTCCCCCACACCACCCCACCTCCCCCACCAAACCTTCCCCACACAACCCCATCTCCCCACCCAACCTCCCCCACACCATCACACCTCCCCACCCAACCTCCCCCACACCACCCCACCTCATCCACCAAACCTTCCCCATACCACCCCACCTCCCCTACCCACCTCCCCCAAAGCACCCCACCTCCCCACCCCAACCCCCCCCACCACCCCACCCCACCCCCTGCCCCAACACCACCCCAAATCCCCACACCACCTCCCTCGCACCACACCACCTCCCCCCCACCACACCACCACCCCCCCACCACACCACCTCCCCCACACCACACCTCCACCCCCACACCACACTTCCACCCCCTCACCACCCCACCACCCCACCCCACCCCACCCCACCTCCCCCATACCACCCCACCTCCCCACACCACCTCCCCCACCCCACCTCCCGCACACCACACCACCTCACCCACACCACCCCACCTCCCCCACCCCACCTCCCCCACACCACGTCACCTCCCCCACACCATCTCCCCCACACCACTCCACGTCCCCCACCACAACCCACCTCACCGCCCCCACACTACCCCACCACCATCCAAAGCACAACCCGACGTCCCCCACACCACCCCACCTCCCCCACACCACCCCACCTCCCCCACACCACCTCCGCCACACCACCTCCCCCCCACCACACCACCTCCCCCCCACCACACCACCTCCCCCCCACCACACCACCTCCCCCACACCACACCACCTCCCCCACACCACACCACCTCCCCACACCACACCTCCACCCCCTCACCCCCTCACCACCCCACCTCCCCCACACCACCTCCCCCACACCACCTCCCCCACACCACCCCACTTCCCACACACCACCGCACCTCCCGCACCCCACCCCACCCCACCCTCCCCACCCCACCTCCCCCTCCCCACCCCATACCACCTCCCCCACACCACCTCCCCCACACCACGCCACCTCCCCACCCCACCTCCCCCACACCACGTCACCTCCCCCACACCATCTCCCCCACACCACTCCACGTCCCCCACCACACCCCACCCCACCGCCCCCACACTACCCCTCCACCACCCGACGTCCCCCACACCACCCCACCTCCCCCACACCACCCCACCTCCTCCACACCACCCCACCACTCAACCTCCCCCACACCACCCCACCTCATCCACCAAACCTTCCCCATACCACCCCACCTCCCCTACCCACCTCCCCCAAAGCACCCCACCTCCCCACCCCAACCCCCCCCACCACCCCACCTCCCCACCCCACCCCCTGCCCCAACACCACCCCAAATCCCCACACCACCTCCCTCGCACCACACCACCTCCCGCCCACCACACCACCACCCCCCCACCACACCACCTCCCCCACACCACACCTCCACCCCCACACCACACTTCCACCCGCTCACCACCCCACCACTCCACCCCACCCCACCCCACCTCCCCCATACCACCCCACCTTCCCACACCACCTCCCCCACCCCACCTCCCGCACACCACACCACCTCACCCACACCACCCCACCTCCCCCACACCACGTCACCTCCCCCACACCATCTCCCCCACACCACTCCACGTCCCCCACCACAACCCACCTCACCGCCCCCACACTACCCCACCACCATCCAACGCACAACCCGACGTCCCCCACACCACCCCACCTCCCCCACACCACCCCACCTCCCCCACACCACCTCCGCCACACCACCTCCCCCCCACCACACCACCTCCCCCCCACCACACCACCTCCCCCACACCACACCACCTCCCCCACACCACACCACCTCCCCCACACACCTCCACCCCCTCACCACCCCACCACCCCACCTCCCCCACACCACCTCCCCCACACCACCTCCCCCACACCACCCCACTTCCCACACACCACCGCACCTCCCCCACCCCACCCCACCCTCCCCACCCCACCTCCCCCTCCCCACCCCACACCACCTCCCCACCCCACCTCCCCCACACCACACCACCTCCCCCACACCACGCCACCTCCCCACCCCACCTCCCCACACCACGTCACCTCCCCCACACCATCTCCCCCACACCACTCCACGTCCCCCACCACACCCCACCCCACCGCCCCCACACTACCCCTCCACCACCCGACGTCCCCCACACCACCCCACCTCCCCCACACCACCCCACCTCCTCCACACCACCCCACCACTCAACCTCCCCCACACCACCCCACTTCCCCCACCCAACCTACCCCACACCACATCACCTCCCCACCACCACCGCACCTCCCTCCACCACCTCACCCACACCACACCACCTCCCCACACCACCTCCCCACACCACCTAACCCCACACCACACCACCTCCCCCACACCACACCTCCACCCCCACACCACACCTCCACCCCCTCACCACCCCACCACCCCACCTCCCCCACACCACCTCCCCCACACAACCCCACTTCCCCCACCCCACCGCACCTCCCCCACCCCACCCCACCCCACCTCCCCCTCCCCACCCCACACCACCTCCCCCACACCACCCCACCTCCCCCACCCCACCTCCCCCACACCACGTCACCTCCCCCACACCATCTCCCCCACACCACTCCACGTCCCCCACCACACCCCACCCAACCGCCCCCAAACTACCCCTCCATCACCCTACGTCCCCCTTCCACCACCCCACCTCCCCAACACCACCCCACCTCCCCCACGCCACCTCCCCCACACCACCTCCCCCACAACTCCCCAACCTCACATCTCACCCAACCTCCCGCACCTCACCTCCACCACACCACCCCACCCCACCTTCTCCACACCACCCCACCACACAACCTCCCCCACACCAACCCACCTCCCCCACCCAAACTACCCCACACCACACCACCTCCCCACCACCACCGCACCTCCCTCCACCACCTCACCCACACCACACCACCTCCCCACACCACCTCCCCACACCAACTCCCCCACACCACACCACCTCCCCCACATCACGTCACATCCCCCACACCACCCCACCTCCCCTACCCCATCTCCCCACACCACCCCACCTCCCCCACCAAACCTCCCCCACACAATCCCACCTCCCTCACCACCTCTCCCACACTACCCCACCTCCCCCACCCAAACTCCCCCACACCATCACACCACCACCACCCAACCTCCCCCACACCACCCCACCTCCGTCACCCAACATCCCCACACCATCACACCGCCCCCACCCAACCTCCCCCACACAACCCCACCTCCCCCACCCCACCCCACCTCCCCTACACCACACCACCTCCGCCACACCACCGACCTCCCCCACACAACCTCCCCCACACCACCCCACCTCCCCACCCATCCTCCCCCACACCATCACACCTCCCCCACCCAACCTCCCCCACACCACCCCACCTCCCCCACACCACGTCACCTCCCCCACACCACCCCACCTCCCCTACCCCACCTCCCCCACACCACCCCACCTCCCCCACAAAACCTCCGCCACACAACCCCACACCACACCACCTCCCCCACCCAACCTCCCCCACACCATCACACCTCCCCCACCCAACCACCCCCACACCACCCTACCTCCCCAACACTACCCCACCTCCCACAACACCCCACCTCCCACAACACCCCACCACCACCCCCACACCATCCACCTCCTCCACCCAACCTCCCCCACACCACCCCACCTCCCCACCACCACCACTCCCACGCCACACCACCTCCACCACACCAAGCAACCAACCTCCCCCACACCACGTCACCTCCCCTACACCACCCCACCTCCCCTACCCCACCTCCACCACACCAACCCACCTCCCCCAGACCACCCAACCTCCCCCACACTACCCCACCTCCCCCACCCCACCTCCCCCACCCCACCTCCCCCACACCACCCCACCTCCCCACCCCACCTCCCCCACACCACGTCACCTCCCCCACACCATCTCCCCCACACCACTCCACGTCCCCCACCACACCCCACCCCACCGCCCCCACACTACCCCTCCACCACCCGACGTCCCCCTTCCACCACCCCACCTCCCCAACACCACCACCCCCACACCACCTCCCCCACAACTCCCCAACCTCACATCTCACCCAACCTCCCCCACCTCACCTCCAGCACACCACCGCACCTCCCCACCCAACCTCCCCCACACCACCCCACCTCCGTCACCCAACCTCCCCACACCATCACACCTCCCCCACCCAACCTCCCCCACACAACCCCACCTCCCCCACACCACCCCACCTCCCCTACACCACACCACCTCCCCCACACCACCGACCTCCCCCACACAACCTCCCCCACACCACCCCACCTCCCCCACCCATCCTCCCCCACACCATCACACCTCCCCCACCCAACCTCCCCACACCACCCCACCTCCCCCACACCACGTCACCTCCCCCACACCACCCCACCTCCCCTACCCCACCTCCCCCACACCACTCCACCTCCCTCACAAAACCTCCGCCACACAACCCCACACCACACCACCTCCCCCACCCAACCTCCCCCACACCATCACACCTCCCCCACCCAACCACCCCCACACCACCCTACCTCCCCAACACTACCCCACCTCCCACAACACCCCACCTCCCACAACACCCCACCACCACCCCCACACCATCCACCTCCTCCACCCAACCTCCCCCACACCACCCCACCTCCCCACCACCACCACTCCCACGCCACACCACCTCCACCACACCAACCAACCAACCTCCCCCACACCACGTCACCTCCCCTACACCACCCCACCTCCCCTACCCCACCTCCACCACACAAACCCACCTCCCCCAGACCACCCAACCTCCCCCACACTACCCCACCTCCCCCACCCCACCTCCCCCACCCCACCTCCCCCACACCACACCACCTCCCCCACACCACCCCACCTCCCCACCCCACCTCCCCCACACCACGTCACCTCCCCCACACCATCTCCCCCACACCACTCCACGTCCCCCACCACACCCCACCCCACCGCCCCCACACTACCCCTCCACCACCCGACGTCCCCCTTCCACCACCCCACCTCCCCAACACCACCTCCCCCACACCACCTCCCCCACAACTCCCCAACCTCACATCTCACCCAACCTCCCCCACCTCACCTCCAGCACACCACCGCACCTCCCCACCCCACCTCCCCCACCCCACCCCACCCCACCTCCCCCTCCCCACCCCACACCACCTCCCCCACACCACACCACCTCCCCCACCCCACCTCCCCCACACCACGTCACCTCCCCCACACCATCTCCCCCACACCACTCCACGTCCCCCACCACACCCCACCCCACCGCCCCCACACTACCCCTCCACCACCCTACGTCCCCCTTCCACCACCCCACCTCCCCAACACCACCCCACCTCCCCCACGCCACCGCCCCCACACCACCTCCCCCACAACTCCCCAACCTCACATCTCACCCAACCTCCCGCACCTCACCTCCACCACACCACCCCACCTCCCCACCCCACCTTCTCCACACCACCCCACCACACTTCCTCCCCCACACCACCCCACCTCCCCCACCCAAACTACCCCACACCACACCACCTCCCCACCACCACCGCACCTCCCTCCACCACCTCACCCACACCACACCACCTCCCCACACCACCTCCCCCACACCACACCACCTCCCCCACACCACACCACCTCCCCCACATCACGTCACATCCCCCACACCACACCACCTCCCCTACCCCATCTCCCCACACCACCCCACCTCCCCCACCAAACCTCCCACACACAATCCCACCTCCCTCACCACCTCTCCCACACTACCCCACCTCCCCACCCAAACTCCCCCACACCATCACACCACCACCACCCAACCTCCCCCACATCACCCCACCTCCGCCACCCAACCTCCCCACACCATCACACCTCCCGCACACAACCCCACCTCCCCCACAACACCCCACCTCCCCTACACCACACCACCTCCCCCACACCACCCACCTCCCCCACACAACCTCCCCCACACCACCCCACCTCCCCCACCCATCCTCCCCCACACCATCACACCTCCCCCACCCAACCTCCCCCACACCACCCCACCTCCCCCACAACACGTCACCTCCCCCACACCACCCCACCTCCCCCACAACACGTCACCTCCCCCACACCACCCCACCTCCCCACAAAACCTCCGCCACACAACCCCACACCACACCACCTCCCCCACCCAACCTCCCCCACACCATCACACCTCCCCCACCCAAACACCCCCACACCACCCTACCTCCCCAACACTACCCCACCTCCCACAACACCCCACCTCCCACAACACCCCACCACCACCCCCACACCATCCACCTCCTCCACCCAACCTCCCCCACACCACCCCACCTCCCCACCACCACCTCTCCCACGCCACACCACCTCCACCACACCAACCAACCAACCTCCCCCACACCACGTCACCTCCCCTACACCACCCCACCTCCCCTACCCCACCCCACCACACCAACCCACCTCCCCCAGACCACACAACCTCCCCCACACTACCCCACCTCCCCCACCCCACCTCCCCCACCCCACCTCCCCCACACCACACCACCTCCCCCACACCACCCACCTCCCCACCCAACCTCCCCCACACCAAACCACCTCCCCACAACACCTCCCCCACACCACCCCACCTCCCCCACACCACCCCCACCTCCCCCACACCACCTCCCCCACGCCACACCACCTCCCCCACACCACCCCACCTCCCCCACCACCTCTGCCACACCACACCACCTCCCCCACCCAACCTCCCCCACACCATCACACCTCCCCTACCCAACCACCCCCACACCACCCCACCTCCCCAACACCACCCCACCTCCCACAACACCCCACCTCCCACAACAAGCCACCACCACCCCCACACCATCCACCTCCTCCACCCAACCTCCCCCACACCACCCCACCTCCCCACCACCACCTCTCCCACGCCACACCACCTCCACCACACCAACCCACCTCCCCCAGACCACGCAACCTCCCCCACACTACCCCACCTCACTAACACCACCTCCCCCACCCCACCTCCCCCACACCACACCACCTCCCCCACACCACCCACCTCCCCACCCCACCTCCCCCACACCACCCCACCTCCCCCACACCAAACCACCTCCCCACAACACCTCCCCCACACCACCCCACCTCCCCCACACCACCCGACCTCCCCACACCACCTCCCCCACACCTCCACCCCCACACCACATCTCCACCCCCTCACCACCCCACCACCCCACCTCCCCCACACCACCTCCCCCACACCACCCCACTTCCCCCACACCACCGCACCTCCCCCACCCCACCCCACCCCACCCTCCCCACCCCACCTCCCCCTCCCAACCCCACACCACCTCCCCCACCCCACCTCCCCCACACCACACCAACTCCCCCACACCACCCCACCTCCCCCACCCCACCTCCCCCACACCACTCCACGTCCCCCACCACAACCCACCTCACCGCCCCCACACTACCCCACCACCATCCAACGCACAACCCGACGTCCCCCACACCACCCCACCTCCCCCACACCACCCCACCTCCCCCACACCACCTCCGCCACACCACCTCCCCCCCCACCACACCACCTCCCCCCCACCACACCACCTCCCCCCCACCACACCTCCTCCCCCACACCACACCACCTCCCCCACACCACACCACCTCCCCCACACCACACCTCCACCCCCTCACCACCCCACCTCCCCACACCACCTCCCCCACACCACCCCACTTCCCCCACACCACCGCACCTCCCCCACCCCACCCCACCCCACCCTCCCCACCCCACCTCCCCCTCCCCACCCCACACCACCTCCCCCACCCCACCACACCACACCACCTCCCCCACACCACGCCACCTCCCCACCCCACCACCCCCACACTACCCCTCCACCACCCGACGTCCCCCACACCACCCCACCTCCCCCACACCACCCCACCTCCTCCACACCACCCCACCACTCAACCTCCCCCACACCACCCCACGTCCCCCACCCAACCTACCCCACATCACACCACCTCCCCACCACCACCGCACCTCCCTCCACCACCTCACCCACACCACACCACCTCCCCACACCACCTCCCCACACCACCTCCCCCACACCACACCACCTCCCCCACACCACACCTCCACCCCCACACCACACCTCCACCCCCTCACCACCCCACCACCCCCACACCACCTCCCCCACACCAACCCACTTCCCCCACACCACCGCACCTCCCCCACCCCACCCCACCCCACCTTCCCCTCCCCACCCCACACCACCTCCCCCACACCACCCCACCTCCCCACCCCACCTCCCCCACACCACGTCACCTCCCCCACACCATCTCCCCCACACCACTCCACGTCCCCACCACACCCCACCCCACCGCCCCCACACTGCCCCTCCACCACCCTACGTCCCCCTTCCACCACCCCACCTCCCCAACACCACCCCACCTCCCCCACGCCACCTCCCCCACACCACCTCCCCCACAACTCCCCAACTCACATCTCACCCAACCTCCCGCACCTCACCTCCACCACACCACCCCACCCCACCTTCTCCACACCACCCCACCACACAACCTCCCCCACACCACCCCACCTCCCCCACCCAAACTACCCCACACCACCTCCCCACCACCACCGCACCTCCCTCCACCACCTCACCCACACACCACCTCCCCACACCACCTCCCCCACACCACACCACCTCCCCCACACCACACCACCTCCCCCACATCACGTCACATCCCCCACACCACCCCACCTCCCCTACCCCATCTCCCCACACCACCCCACCTCCCCCACCAAACCTCCCCCACACAATCCCACCTCCCTCACCACCTCTCCCACACTACCCCACCTCCCCCACCCAAACTCCCCCACACCATCACACCACCACCACCCAACCTCCCCCACACCACCCCACCTCCGCCACCCAACCTCCCCACACCATCACACCTCCCCCACCCAACCTCCCCCACACAACCCCACCTCCCCCACACCACCCCACCTCCCCTACACCACACCACCTCCCCCACACCACCCACCTCCCCCACACAACCTCCCCCACACCACCCCACCTCCCCCACCCATCCTCCCCTACACCATCACACCTCCCCCACCCAACCTTCCCCACACAACCCCACCTCCCCCACACCACCCCACCTCCCCTACACCACACCACCTCCCCCACACCACCCACCTCCCCCACACAACCTCCCCCACACCACCCCACCTCCCCCACCCATCCTCCCCCACACCATCACACCTCCCCCACCCAACCTCCCACAACACCCCACCACCACCCCCACACCATCCACCTCCTCCACCCAACCTCCCCCACAACACCCCACCTCCCCACCACCACCTCTCCCACGCCACACCACCTCCACCACACCAACCCACCTCCCCCAGACCACCCAACCTCCCCCACACTACCCCACCTCACCCACACCACCTCCCCCACCCCACCTCCCCCACACCACACCACCTCCCCCACACCACCCACCTCCCCACCCAACCTCCCCCACACCACCCCACCTCCCCCACACCAAACCACCTCCCCACAACACCTCCCCCACACCACCCCACCTCCCCCACACCACCCGACCTCCCCACACCACCTCCCCCACACCTGCACCCCCACACCACATCTCCACCCCCTCACCACCCCACCACCCCACCTCCCCCACACCACCTCCCCCACACCACCCCACTTCCCCACACCACCGCACCTCCCCCACCCCACCCCACCCCACCCTCCCCACCCCACCTCCCCCTCCCAACCCCACACCACCTCCCCCACCCCACCTCCCCCACACCACACCACCTCCCCCACACCACCCCACCTCCCCACCCCACCTCCCCCACACCACGTCACCTCCCCCACACCATCTCCCCCACACCACTCCACGTCCCCCACCACACCCCACCCCACCGCCCCCACACTACCCCTCCACCACACGACGTCCCCCTTCCACCACCCCACCTCCCCAACACCACCTCCCCCACACCACCTCCCCCACAACTCCCCAACCTCACATCTCACCCAACCTCCCCCACCTCACCTCCAGCACACCACCGCACCTCCCCACCCCACCTCCCCCACCCCACCCCACCCCACCTCCCCCTCCCCACCCCACACCACCTCCCCCACACCACACCACCTCCCCCACCCCACCTCCCCCACACCACGTCACCTCCCCCACACCATCTCCCCCACACCACTCCACGTCCCCCACCACACCCCACCCCACCGCCCCCACACTACCCCTCCACCACCCTACGTCCCCCTTCCACCACCCCACCTCCCCAACACCACCCCACCTCCCCCACGCCACCTCCCCCACACCACCTCCCCCACAACTCCCCAACCTCACATCTCACCCAACCTCCCGCACCTCACCTCCACCACACCAACCCACCTCCCCACCCCACCTTCTCCACACCACCCCACCTCCCCCACCCAAACTACCCCACACCACACCACCTCCCCACCACCACCGCACCTCCCTCCACCACCTCACCCACACCACACCACCTCCCCACACCACCTCCCCCACACCACACCACCTCCCCCACACCACACCACCTCACCCACATCACGTCACATCCCCCACACCACCCCACCTCCCCTACCCCATCTCCCCACACCACCCCACCTCCCCACCAAAGCTCCCCCACACAATCCCACCTCCCTCACCACCTCTCCCACACTACCCCACCTCCCCCACCCAAACACCCCCACACCATCACACCACCACCACCCAACCTCCCCCACATCACCCCACCTCCGCCACCCAACCTCCCCACACCATCACACCTCCCCCACCCAACCTCCCCCACACAACCCCACCTCCCCCACACCACCCCACCTCCCCTACACCACACCACCTCCCCCACACCACCCACCTCCCCCACCCAACCTCCCCCACACCACCCCACCTCCCCCACACCACGTCACCTCCCCCACACCACCCCACCTCCCCTACCCCACCTCCCCCACACCTCCCCCACAAAACCTCCGCCACACAACCCCACACCACACCACCTCCCCCACCCAACCTCCCCCACACCATCACACCTCCCCCACCCAACCACCCCCACACCACCCTACCTCCCCAACACTACCCCACCTCCCACAACACCCCACCTCCCACAACACCCCACCACCACCCCCACACCATCCACCTCCTCCACCCAACCTCCCCCACACCACCCCACTTCCCCACCACCACCTCTCCCACGCCACACCACCTCCACCACACCAACCAACCAACCTCCCCCACACGTCACCTCCCCTACACCACCCCACCTCCCCTACCCCACCTCCACCACACCAACCCACCTCCCCCAGACCACCCAACCTCCCCCACACTACCCCACCTCCCCCACCCCACCTCCCCCACCCCACCTCCCCCACACCACACCACCTCCCCCACACCACCCACCTCCCCACCCAACCTCCCCCACACCAAACCACCTCCCCACAACACCTCCCCCACACCACCCCACCTCCCCCACACCACCCCACCTCCCCCACACCACCTCCCCCACGCCACACCACCTCCCCCACACCACCCCACCTCCCCCACCACCTCTGCCACACCACACCACCTCCCCACAAAACCTCCACCACACAACCCCACACCACACCACCTCCCCCACCCAACCTCCCCCACACCATCACACCTCCCCTACCCAACCACCCCCACACCACCCCACCTCCCCAACACCACCCCACCTCCCACAACACCCCACCTCCCACAACACCCCACCACCACCCCCACACCATCCACCTCCTCCACCCAACCTCCCCCACACCACCCCACCTCCCCACCACCACCTCTCCCACGCCACACCACCTCCACCACACCAACCCACCTCCCCCAGACCACGCAACCTCCCCCACACTACCCCACCTCACTAACACCACCTCCCCCACCCCACCTCCCCCACACCACACCACCTCCCCCACACCACCCACCTCCCCACCCCACCTCCCCCACACCACCCCACCTCCCCCACACCAAACCACCTCCCCACAACACCTCCCCCACACCACCCCACCTCCCCCACACCACCCGACCTCCCCACACCACCTCCCCCACACCTCCACCCCCACACCACATCTCCACCCCCTCACCACCCCACCACCCCACCTCCCCCACACCACCTCCCCCACACCACCCCACTTCCCCCACACCACCGCACCTCCCCCACCCCACCCCACCCCACCCTCCCCACCCCACCTCCCCCTCCCCACCCCACACCACCTCCCCCACCCCACCTCCCCCACACCACACCACCTCCCCCACACCACCCCACCTCCCCCACACCACGTCACCTCCCCCACACCATCTCCCCCACACCACTCCACGTCCCCCAGCACACCCCACCCCACCGCCCCCACACTACCCCTCCACCACCCGACGTCCCCCTTCCACCACCCCACCTCCCCAACACCACCTCCCCCACACCACCTCCCCCACAACTCCCCAACCTCACATCTCACCCAACCTCCCCCACCTCACCTCCAGCACACCACCCCACCTCCCCACCCCACCTCCTCCACACCACCCCACCACACAACCTCCCCCACACCACCCCTCCTCCCCCACCCAACCTACCCCACACCACACCACCTCCCCACTACCACCGCACCTCCCTCCACCACCTCACCCACACCACACCACCTCCCCACACCACCTCCCCCACACCACACCACACCACCTCCCCCACCACACCCCACCTCCCCCACATCACGTCACATCCCCCACACCACCCCACCTCCCCTACCCCACCTCCCCACACCACCCCACCTCCCCCACCAAACCTCCCCCACACAATCCCACCTCCCTCACCACCTCTCCCACACTACCCCACCACCCCCACCCAAACTCCCCCACACCATCACACCACCCCCACCCAACCTCCCCCACACCACCCCACCTCCACCACCCAACCTCCCCCACACCATCACACCTCCCCCACCCAACCTCCCCCACACAACCCCACCTCCCTGTGGAAGCCAAGTATTTCAAATGCAACTAGTATAGGTAAAAGATAGCTGTTTAAGCATAAATGTTGAGCCCCAGTTTTTAATACCCATTTATACAGCATAATTCACTTTTACTGAAGTCCGTTGTTCTGGCAAATGCATATTTTCAAAGACAGTGTGACATTAAAAAAAGCACAGTTGCAAGATAATTTGACACTGTCTTGTGCTAATTGTCAAGGTCAAGGGATTGAATACACAGCAACATGAAGGCACCATTGTTCACAATGCAGATAACAGCTAGGTCAGAAAAGCTGATGTTGCACATTGAAGATGGACGGCTTGCCATCAAATCAAATGTGTTTGAGTCTAACCCAAACCAATTAGGATTATATTGGGGTGTAATTAGACGACTTAAGACAGATATGAAAGTGTATAACTAAAAAGTTTCTCCCGGCCATTTTAGGTTAGGTTAGGTTAGGTTGGGTTTTGTTGTCTTTGTGAGTATTGTCTTTGTAAGTTTTGTTTTAGGTTAGGTTTAGTTTTTAGTGTGTTGTCTGTATTTTTATTGTCTTTGGGGGTGTGTTGTGCTGTGTTGTCTTTCTGTTAGTTTAGTGTTTTTTGCCTTTGATTCTAGTCTCCATTTTAGTTTATGTCTTTGGGGGGTTGTCAGTTTAACAGTCTGTGTCAGTGATGTTAGTCCACTTTTGACTTTGAGTTTGAGTTTAGCTGAAGATTAGCTTTCTCTCTCTCTTCATGTTTCATTGCCAGACTTTGACCTTTAAAAAGTTACTTTCGAGCTGTCTGCCTAAGCAAAGAAAGATAATGTCTGTAATTCTCTGAAAGCTTCGAATTGTCTACGAATTGCCTTTTAAATGACTTTCAAATTGTAATCAAGCGACTACAAATAAAACAATTCTTTTTGGCACCTGAGGAGTTTATACTGCAAATTTCTGCTGAGTTCCAGTATTCGCAAAGTGCTACTGATAACCGAATAGCAGAGATGATATAAATTCCTTCAACTTTACACAGTCGAATAATACAAGGAATCGAATAACAACTTAACACAGTCTACAAATATTACAAATCTTACAACTTGTCGTATTGCGCCAGGACTTGATTCATCAACTAAGCTTCCCCCAAACCTGGCGTAGTTCGACAGGTTAAGATCCTTAAATTATAGTTTCCTTTAATTGGCGTAGTCAGGCAGTCGGGGGGGGAGTACTGAGGACGACCTTCGGAGGCCCAGGTGACGACGGAAAGCTTCGAAGATAATCGGAGGAGGTCGGGAACCTTCGGGAAGCTTCGGAGATAATCGGAGGAGGCCCAGAAGACAGCCGGAACCCACGGCTAGACTGGGGTAAGAAATATCTTTTTCACCCATTAAAAGTCTTAAAGCCGCATCAATCAGTACTTCGACCCTTGAAAAGAACATTTTTTATAGACTGTGTTAAATAAATCAAGTGCCAGTCGGTCGGTCAGACTATCAGACGTGACTGGAAGATGAGTCACTGCAGTAACTAAAATAAAACGTCAGTCAGCGGTCAAGAAAAGTTATGGCTGATCCTAATCAAAGTGTAGATTCAGAGCCTTTAGCAGACAGAAAATTACTCCCCACTACATCCAAGGGGGGTGCTGGAATACCAGATGTTTCTGTTGAAGATATGTTGGGGGATTGTAGATCTTTCACTCGTAGACATTTTAACCTATGTGAAACCTCAAAAAAAATTGAATCAAAGTATGATATCCCCAGAGGACAGTGGTCCTTCAATAATATCAAGAGAGCATGGGGAAAATGCACACGATTACACGGTGCAGAACGTGTAAAATGGTCCCTGGTAATTACGGGACAGATACACAGTCAGCAAGAGGTCATTGTTAAAAATAAAAGAGATCATCAGCTTCAGTCCACTATAGACCAACTAAGTGCAGTTCTTGAAGATTTGCAAGATGCAAAATCCAAACTTGAGCATTATGATGAAATTAAAACAGATTTGCAAGTTGCAAAATCCAAACTTGAGCATTATGATGAAATTAAAACAGAATTGCAAAATCCAAACTTGAAACAGAATTGCAAGTTGCAAAATCCAAACTTGAAACAGAATTGCAAGTTGCAAAATCCAAACTTGAGCATTATGATGAAATTAAAACAGATTTGCAAGATGCAAAATCCAAACTTGAAACAGAATTGCAAGATACAAAATCCAGACTTGAATATTATGATGAAATTAAAACAGATTTGCAAGTTGCAAAATCCAAACTTGAGCATTATGATGAAATTAAAACAGAATTGCAAGATGCAAAATCCAAACTTGAAACAGAATTGCAAGATGCAAAATCCAAACTTGAGCATTCTGATGAAATTAAAACAGGTTTGCAAGTTGCAAAATCCAAACTTGAGCATTATGATGAAATTAAAACAGATTTACGAGTTGCAAAATCCAAACAGAAAATTACTCCCCACTACATCCAAGGGGGGTGCTGGAATACCAGATGTTTCTGTTGAAGATATGTTGGGGGATTGTAGATCTTTCACTCGTAGACATTTTAACCTATGTGAAACCTCAAAAAAAATTGAATCAAAGTATGATATCCCCAGAGGACAGTGGTCCTTCAATAATATCAAGAGAGCATGGGGAAAATGCACACGATTACACGGTGCAGAACGTGTAAAATGGTCCCTGGTAATTACGGGACAGATACACAGTCAGCAAGAGGTCATTGTTAAAAATAAAAGTGATCATCAGCTTCAGTCCACTAAAGACCAACTAAGTGCAGTTCTTGAAGATTTGCAAGATGCAAAATCCAAACTTGAGCATTATGATGAAATTAAAACAGATTTGCAAGTTGCAAAATCCAAACTTGAGCATTATGATGAAATTAAAACAGAATTGCAAGATGCAAAATCCAAACTTGAAACAGAATTGCAAGTTGCAAAATCCAAACTTGAAACAGAATTGCAAGTTGCAAAATCCAAACTTGAGCATTATGATGAAATTAAAACAGATTTGCAAGATGCAAAATCCAAACTTGAAACAGAATTGCAAGATACAAAATCCAGACTTGAATATTATGATGAAATTAAAACAGATTTGCAAGTTGCAAAATCCAAACTTGAGCATTATGATGAAATTAAAACAGAATTGCAAGATGCAAAATCCAAACTTGAAACAGAATTGCAAGATGCAAAATCCAAACTTGAGCATTCTGATGAAATTAAAACAGGTTTGCAAGTTGCAAAATCCAAACTTGAGCATTATGATGAAATTAAAACAGATTTACGAGTTGCAAAATCCAAACTTGAGCATCATGATGAAATTAAAACAGATTTGCAAAACAAAACCTCTGAACTCCAGCAGTTATCTTTTCAAATAACAGAATTCCAAAATCAAGTCTTTGAAGTGGAGTCAAAATACCGACAATTGCAATTAAAAACTGAGCGAATTGATCTTGAAAATTGCAAGTTAGTGAAAGAAAGATGTGTTTTAGAAAGAAATATAACCAGCGTGACTGAACATTGTAAATCTTTGACAAACATGCTTTCTGTACAAAAGATTGAACAAACTCAGAAAGCAGTCCAAGCCACCCACCTAGTGGCACAATCGGCAATTGCACAGCCGAGATCAATTGTTAAAAATAAATCATTTTCTCTGTCGGATGAATCAGACGAAGATAGTGTTCCTACAATACAAAATACTAAAGCAATTCGACTAGCCCCTTTAAAACGCAAACGGGTTAGAGTTGGAAGCAAAAAAATAGAAGATGGTGAAACTATCACTAGAAACATATTTGACCACCAATGGGTTCATGAACAAATTGATCCTTCTAAAATTGACGAATGGTCCAAGGGTCTTCCACACCCTAAAAAGGGTGGTATGACCACATGGGATGGAATTCACAGATTACAAGCCATTTACAGTCTCCACCCACTTGATGGAGTACAAATTCTGACTATCATGCTAGGTACTCGTATAAGTTTAACCCTTAAAAATGAAGTAGAAGTTGCCCTTGGAGACGATTTGCAAAATTTAGAAGCTGGTTGGCTAACAATCAAGAATTGGCTATTACAATTTCGCCCCCCGAGGACCAATTGGTCTAAGATCACAGCTTGCTTTCAAAAAAAGAATGAAGATATTCAGGATTTTGAGGAAAGATTTTTACGTACTTGGATGGAATATTCAGGGATGACACTCGACCAGGAAAATGACACATGGGATGCAAGCACTTTAAGTCCATTAAAAACGGCTTTTATAGCCGGTGTTAAACCTGGAGTTTCTGCTGCCTTGAATTTGGTTTTACCAGCTTGGGCCACAGCTGGCACATACCGAGACATAGTTGACCGATGCATTCAGATAGATCGTGGTTTGCACAATCAGGCAACTTTTAACACTGCAGCTGCTCAAATGCAGCCTATTGCTCAAATCCAGCCCATGTTACCTGCTGCTCCAGCGGCGGCTGTTGCAGCACCTGCAGGAATATCAGCAGTAACTACAATTTCACCACCAGCGCTAGAACAAACATGTACCCTTGCTCCATTAAAATCACGTAAGAAAATACCACAATGTCTTTCCTGTGGTAGAGTAGGACACTGGATGGCAAAATGCTATCAAAAACAACGGATGGATTCAAGAGATGATAATGAAGTAGACAATGTTCACTACAATACATCTCCACCTCGTGGTCAACCATGTAACACGTACCAACAAGACACACCCAGTTTGGCTTCTGGTCAGCAACACTGGCTAAGCAACTACAACCATGGTTTGCTTTTACAGTTAATCAAGAACAGTATCATAATAGCCCAACTGTTTACCACATGGCTTTACAGAATCATCTCAGGCAACTGCCTGTTCGGCCTTCCACCATTATCCAATATGAAGATGATGTTCTGATAACCTCTATCAATAAAGATGATCATGACAAAGATTTACGGATGGTCTTGAACCACCTCAGTACTAACAGTCGCAAAGCTAGCTTTCACAAAGCACAAATTGCCCAGAAAGATGTTTACTTGGGACAGAAAATTTCCAAACGAAAAAGGGAACTTACTCAGAAGAGAACGGCTGCCATCAAAGCAGCTAAAGAACCCTCAATGTATCGCTAAAAAGTTGCCAAGAACTGTCAACTTAAGAAAACTGTCATTCTGAACGTTGCTTTATTAATTTAAAGAAATTAACATATCTTGTTAGCTGTGTTTCCTTTAACAGAATCGGCAAATTCATCTACAGAAAATCAAGATACAGCACAAGATTGGTTCAGTTATATATTTAATAAGTTATTGTATTTGATATTTTAAAATAAATGTTTAAAATTAGCCTGGAAATTAAAACTTCAAACAATGTGGAAGCTGGTTTAAAAAAAAACCCAACAATCTTTGATTAAAAGTCAAAAGAACATATCGTTCAAAGAAATTTGATAACGGGAATTTGGCAGCAATCCAACTTTTACTCCCAGTCCATTTGTGACAAAAAAAAGTTTAAAGATGCGAATGGCATCATTCCAAGCTATACGCCTCTTTTTGTCTCTGTAAGAAAATTAACCCTTTCAACAAGCTTTTGTGTATTATCCAGAAGATGTCAAAGACTTGACATCAATTTTGATAATAATTTTACCATTTATTACTAGATCATATGTTCAACTTTTATTGTATAATAATTATACATGAAGTTATTATTAATTACCAATCTGATCAAATTTGATTAATTTATTAATTATAATAATTATTTTGAAATGCCTGTTGCAATGTTAATTCCATTTTATTGTTTAAAACTGCAATGATTCTTTGCGCTTTTACTTATCCTATCGCATTAATGATGTATTTTAATCTTTCCTGATAATCTCAATTTTTCGATTTATCAAAGGGCTGACTGTAGAAGCCAAGTATTTCAAATGCAACTAGTATAGGTAAAAGATAGCTGTTTAAGCATAAATGTTGAGCCCCAGTTTTTAATACCCATTTATACAGCATAATTCACTTTTACTGAAGTCCGTTGTTCTGGCAAATGCATATTTTCAAAGACAGTGTGACATTAAAAAAAGCACAGTTGCAAGATAATTTGACACTGTCTTGTGCTAATTGTCAAGGTCAAGGGATTGAATACACAGCAACATGAAGGCACCATTGTTCACAATGCAGATAACAGCTAGGTCAGAAAAGCTGATGTTGCACATTGAAGATGGACGGCTTGCCATCAAATCAAATGTGTTTGAGTCTAACCCAAACCAATTAGGATTATATTGGGGTGTAATTAGACGACTTAAGACAGATATGAAAGTGTATAACTAAAAAGTTTCTCCCGGCCATTTTAGGTTAGGTTAGGTTAGGTTGGGTTTTGTTGTCTTTGTGAGTATTGTCTTTGTAAGTTTTGTTTTAGGTTAGGTTTAGTTTTTAGTGTGTTGTCTGTGTTTTTATTGTCTTTGGGGGTGTGTTGTGCTGTGTTGTCTTTCTGTTAGTTTAGTGTTTTTTGCCTTTGATTCTAGTCTCCATTTTAGTTTATGTCTTTTGGGGGTTGTCAGTTTAACAGTCTGTGTCAGTGATGTTAGTCCACTTTTGACTTTGAGTTTGAGTTTAGCTGAAGATTAGCTTTCTCTCTCTCTTCATGTTTCATTGCCAGACTTTGACCTTTAAAAAGTTACTTTCGAGCTGTCTGCCTAAGCAAAGAAAGATAATGTCTGTAATTCTCTGAAAGCTTCGAATTGTCTACGAATTGCCTTTTAAATGACTTTCAAATTGTAATCAAGCGACTACAAATAAAACAATTCTTTTTGGCACCTGAGGAGTTTATACTGCAAATTTCTGCTGAGTTCCAGTATTCGCAAAGTGCTACTGATAACCGAATAGCAGAGATGATATAAATTCCTTCAACTTTACACAGTCGAATAATACAAGGAATCGAATAACAACTTAACACAGTCTACAAATATTACAAATCTTACAACTTGTCGTATTGCGCCAGGACTTGATTCATCAACTAAGCTTCCCCCAAACCTGGCGTAGTTCGACAGGTTAAGATCCTTAAATTATAGTTTCCACCTTCCCCCACACCACCCCACCTCCCCTACCCCACCTCCCCACACCACCCCACCTCCCCCACCAAACCTCCCCCACACAATCCCACCTCCCTCACCACCTCTCCCACACTACCCCACCTCCCCCACCCAAACTCCCCCACACCATCACACCACCCCCACCCAACCTCCCCCACACACCCCACCTCCGCCACCCAACCTCCCCCACACCATCACACCTCCCCCACCCAACCTCCCCCACACAACCCCACCTCCCCCACACCACCCCACCTCCCCTACACCACACCACCTCCCCCACACCACCCACCTCCCCCACACAACCTCCCCCACACCACCCCACCTCCCCCACCCATCCTCCCCCACACCATCACACCTCCCCCACCCAACCTCCCCACACCACCCCACCTCCCCCACACCACGTCACCTCCCCCACACCACCTCCACCACCCCACCTCCCCCACACCACACCACCTCCCCCACACCACCCACCTCCCCACCCAACCTCCCCCACACCACCGACCTCCCCACACCACCTCCCCCACGCCACACCACCTCCCCCACACCACCCCACCTCCCCCACCACCTCTGCCACACCATACCACCTCCCCCACCCAACCTCCCCCACACCATCACACCTCCCCACCTAACCACCCCCACACCACCTCCCCCACCCAACCTCCCCCACACCATCACACCTCCCCCACCCAACCACCCCCACACCACCCCACCTCCCCAACACCACCCCACCTCCCACAACACCCCACCTCCCACAACACCCCACCCCCACCCCCACACCATCCACCTCCTCCACCCAACCTCCCCCACACCACCCCACCTCCCCACCACCACCTCTCCCACGCCACACCACCTCCACCACACCAACCCACCTCCCCCAGACCACCCAACCTCCCTCACACTACCCCACCTCACCCACACCACCTCCCCCACCCCACCCCACCTCCCCCACACCACACCACCTCCCCCACACCACCCACCTCCCCACCCAACCTCCCCCACACCACCCCACCTCCCCCACACCAACCACCTCCCCACAACACCTCCCCCACACCACCCCACCTCCCCCACACCACCCGACATCCCCACACCACCTCCCCCACGCCACACAACCTCCCCCACACCACCCCACCTCCCCCACCACCTCTGCCACACCACACCACCTCCCCCACAACCTCTGCCACACCACACCACCTCCCCCCACCACCCCCCGTCCTCCCCACACCACACCACCTCCCCCATCTCCTCCCCCCACCTCACCACCTTCCCCCCACCACCCCACCTCCCGCACACCACACAACCTCCCCCACACCACACCCCCACACCACCCCACCTCCCCCACACCACACCACCTCCCCCACACCACACCACCTCCCCCACACCACACCACCTCCCCCACACCACACCACCTCCCCCACACCACCCCACCTCCCCCACACCACCACCCACACACCACACCACCTCCCCCACACCACACCACCTCCCCCACAGCACACCACCTCCCCCACACCACACCCGCAACCCCACCCCACCCCACCCCCACCACACCACCTCCCCCCACCACCTCAACTAAACCACCCCACCTCCCCCACACCACTCCACCTCCCCCACACCACCCCACCTCCCCCACACCACACCCGCACCCCCACCCCACCTCCCCCACACCACACCACCTCCCCCCCCCAAATCACCCCACCTCCCCTACACCACCCCACCGCCCCACCCACCCCACCTCCCCCACACCACCCCACCGCCCCACACACCCCACCACCACCTCCCCCACACCACACCACCTCCCCCCCCCAAATCACCCCACCTCCCCTACACCACCCCACCGCCCCACCCACCCCACCTCCCCCACACCACCCCACCGCCCCACACACCCCACCACCACCTCCCCCACACCACCCACCTCCCCACACCACCCCACCTCCCCACACCTCCCCACCTCCCCACACCGCACCACCTCCCCCACACCACACCCGCACCCCCACCCCACCCCACCCCCACCACACCACCTCCCCCCACCACCTCCCCCCACCACCTCAACTAAACCACCCCACCTCCCCCACACCACCCCACCTCCCCCACACCACCCCACCTCCCCCACACCACACCCGCACCCCCACCCCACCCCAACCACACCACCTCCCCCACCACCTCACCTAAACCACCCCACCTCCCCCACCCCACCCCACCTCCCCCACACCACCCCACCGCCCCACACTCCCCACCTCCCCGCCACCACCTCCCCCACACCACCCACCTCCCCACACCACCCCACCTCCCCACACCTCCCCACACCACCCCACACCTCCCCACACCACCCCAACTCACCCACACCACCCGACCTCCCCACCCCTCCCCACACCACCCCAACTCCCCCACACCACCCCACCTCCCCACCCCACCCCACCTCCCACTCACCACCCCACCCCACCCCACTGCCCCAACAACACCCCACCTCCCACACCACCTCCCCCGCACCACACCACCTGCCCCACACCACACCTCCACCCCCACACCACGCCACCTCCACCACACCACCTCCCCCACACCACACCACTTCCCCCACACCACCCCACCTCCCCCTCCCCACACCACTTCCCCCACCCCACCCCACCTCCCCCACCCCACCTCCCCCACCTCCCCCACACCACCCCACCTCCCCACAACCACATCCCCCATACCACCTCCCCCACACCACCTCCCCACACCACCTCCCCCACACCACCTCCCCCACACCACGTCACCTCCCCCACACCACGTCACCTCCCCACACCATCTCCCCCCCACCACTCCACCTCCCCCACCCCACCCCACCTCCCCCACACTACCCCACCACCCACACACCACCTCCCACGCACCACCCGACGTCCCCCACACCACACCACCTCCCCACACCACACCACCTCCCCACACCACCTCCCTCACACCACACAACCTCCCCCACCAAACCCCACCTCCCCCACACCACCCCACCTCCCCCACCAACCCCCACACCACCCCACCTCCCCTACCAAACCTTCCCCACACAACCCCATCTCCCCCATACCACCCCACCTCCCCACCCAACCTCCCCCACACCATCACACCTCCCCCACCCAACCTCCCCCACAACACCCCACCTCCCCGACCCCACCCCACGTCCCCCACACTACACCACCTCACACACCCCACCTTCCCCACACCACCCCACCTCCCCCACACCACATCCCCCATACCACCTCCCCACACCACCTCCCCCACACCTCCTCCCCCACCCCACGTCCCCCACCCCACCTCCCCACACCACTTCCCCCACCCCACCCCACCTCCCCCACCCCACCTCCCCCACACCACCCCACCTCCCCCACCAACCCCCACACCACCCCACCTCCCCTACCAAACCTTCCCCACACAACCCCATCTCCCCCATACCACCCCACCTCCCCACCCAACCTCCCCCACACCATCACACCTCCCCCACCCAACCTCCCCCACACCACCCCACCTCCCCCACCGCACCCCACGTCCCCCACACTACACCACCTCACCCACCCCACCTTCCCCACACCACCCGACCTCCCCCACACCACATCCCCCATACCACCTCCCCCACACCACCTCCCCCACACCACCTCCCCCACCCCACGTCCCCCACCCCACGTCCCCCACCCCACCTCCCCACACCACTTCCCCCACCCCACCCCACCTCCCCCACCCCACCTCCCCCACACCACCCCACCTCCCCCACACCACCCCACCTCCCCACACCACCTCCCCCACACCACGTCACCTCCCCCACACCACGTCACCTCCCCCACACCATCTCCCCCCCACCACTCCACCTCCCCCACCCCACCCCACCTCCCCCACACTACCCCACCACCCACACACCACCTCCCACGCACCACCCGACGTCCACCACACCACCCCACACCACCCCACCTCCCCACACCACCTCCCCCACACCACACAACCTCCCCCACCAACCCCCACCTCCCACACACCACCCCACCTCCCCCACCAACCCCAACCTCCCCAACACCACCCCACCTCCCCTACCAAACCTTCCCCACACAACCCCATCTCCCCCATACCACCCCACCTCCCCACCCAACCTCCCCCACACCATCACACCTCCCCCACCCAACCTCCGCCACACCACCCCACCTCCCCCACCCCACCCCACATCCCCCACACTACACCACCTCACCCACCCCACCTTCCCCACACCACCCCACCTCCCCACACCACATCCCCCATACCAACTCCCCCACACCACCTCCCCCACCCCACGTCCCCCACCCCACCTCCCCACACCACCCCAACCCCCCACACCACCCCACCTCCCCTACACCATCCCACCTCACCCACACCACCCCACCTCCCCCACACCACACCACCTTCCCCACACCACCCCGCCTCCCCCACACCACCCCAACCGCCACACCACACCACCTCCCCCACACCAACTCCCTCACACCACCCCATCTCCCCCACCCAACCCCACAACACCACCACCCCCAAACCACCCCACCTCCCCTCCCCACCCCACCAACCCCACACCAACTCCCCCACCCCACCCCACCTCCCCCTCACCACCCCACCCCACTGCCCCAACACCACCCCATCTCCCCACACCACCTGCCCCACACTACCCCACCACCCACACACCACCTCCCACGCACCACCCGACGTCCCCACACCACCCCACCTCCCCACACCACCTCCCCCACACCACACCACCTCCCCCACCAACCCCCACCTCCCCCACACCACCCCACCTCCCCCACCAAACCTTCCCCACACAACCCCATCTCCCCCATACCACCCCACCTCCCCCACCCAACCTCCCCCACACCATCACACCTCCCCCACCCAACCTCCCCCACGCCACCCCAACTCCCCCACCAAACTTTCCCCACACCACCCCACCTCCCCAACACCACACCACCTCCCCCACACCACCCCACCTCCCCGCCACCACCTCCCCTCCCCGCCACCACCTCACCCACACCACCCCACCTCCCTACTCACCACCCCACCTCCCCCACATCACCCCACCTCCCCCCCCACACCACCCCACCCACCCCACCTCCCCACACCACACCACCTCCCCCACACCTCCCCACACCACCCCACCTCCCCCACACCTCCCCACACCACCCCAACTCCCCCACACCACCCCACCTCCCCACCCCACCCCACCTCCCCCACACCACCCACCCCACCTCCCCCAAAGCACCCCACCTCCCCACCCCACCCCACCTCCCCCTCACCACCCCACCCCACCCCACTGCCCCAACACCACCCCATCTCCCACACCACCTCCCCCGCACCACACCACCTCCCCCACACCACAGCTCCACCCCCACACCACCCCACCTCCACCACACCACCTCCCCCACACCACACCACTTCCCCCACACCACACCACCTCCCCCTCCCCACACCACCTCCCCCACCCCACCCCACCTCCCCCACACCACCCCACCTCCCCCACACCACCCCACCCCACCCCACCTCCCCCACATCACCCCACCTCCCCCCCCACACCACCCCACCGTCCCACCCACCCCACCTCCCCACCCCACCTCCCCCACACCACCCCACCTCCCCCCCCACACCACCCCACCCCCCCCACACCACCCCACCGCCCCACCCACCCCACCTCCCCACACCACACCACCTCCCCCACACCTCCCCACACCACCCCACCTCCCCCACACCTCCCCACCGACCCCACCTCCCCACACCACACCACCTCCCCCACACCTCCCACACAACCCCACCTCCCCCACACCTCCCCACACCACCCCAACTCCCCCACACAACCCCACCTCCCCACCCCACCCCACCTCCCCCACACCACCCCACCCCACCTCCCCCAAAGCACCCCACGTCCCCACCCCACCCCACTTCCCCCTCACCACCCCACCCCACCCCACTGCCCCAACACCACCCCACCTCCCACACCACCTCCCCCGCACCACACCACCTCCCCCACACCACACCTCCACCCCCACACCACCCCACCTCCACCACACCACCTCCCCCACACCACACCACTTCCCCCACACCACCCCACCTCCCCCTCCCCACACCACCTCCCCCACCCCACCCCAACTCCCCCACACCACCCCACCTCCCCCACGCCACCCCACCTCCCCCACCCCACCCCACCTCCCCCACACCACATCCCCCATACCACCTCCCCCACACCACCTCCCCACACCACCTCCCCCACACCACGTCACCTCCCCCACACCACGTCACCTCACCCACACCATCTCACCCACACCACTCCACCTCCCCCAGCCCACCTCCCCCACACTACCCCACCACCCACACACCACCTCCCACGCACCACCCGACGTCCCCCACACCACCCCACCGCCCCACCTCCCCACACCACCTCCCCCACACCACACAACCTCTCCCACCAACCCCCACACCACCCCACCTCCCCCACCAACCCCCACCTCCCCCACACCACCCCACCTCCCCTACCAAACCTTCCCCACACAACCCCATCTCCCCCATACCACCCCACCTCCCCACCCAATCTCCCCCACACCATCACACCTCCCCCACCCAACCTTCCCCACACCACCCCACCTCCCCTACCAAACCTTCCCCACACAACCCCAGCTCCCCCACACCACACCACCTCCCCACCCCACCTCCCCCACACCACCCCACACCACCTCCTCCAAAGCACCCCACCGCCCCACCCCACCCCACCTCCCCCTCACCACCCCACCCCACCCCACTGCCCCAACACCACCCCACCTCCCACACCACCTCCCCCGCACCACACCACCTCCCCCACACCACAGCTCCACCCCCACACCACCCCACCTCCACCACACCACCTCCCCCACCCCACCCCACCTCCCCCACACCACCCCACCTCCACCACACCACCCCACCTCCCCCACCCCACCCCACCCCACCTCCCCCACACCACCCCACCTCCCCCCCCCACACCACCCCACCTCCCCCACACCACCCCACCGCCCCACCCACCCCACCTCCCCACACCACACCACCTCCCCCACACCTCCCCACACCACCCCACCTCCCACACACCTCCCCACCGCCCCACCCACCCCACCTCCCCACACCACACCACCTCCCCCACACCACCCCACCTCCCCACACCACCCCAACTCCCCCACACCACCCCACCTCCCCACCCCACCCCACCTCCCCCACCCCACCTCCCCCAAAGCACCCCACGTCCCCACCCCACCCCACTTCCCCCTCACCACCCCACCCCACCCCACTGCCCCAACACCACCCCACCTCCCACACCACCTCCCCCGCACCACACCACCTCCCCCACACCACACCTCCACCCCCACACCACCCCACCTCCACCACACCACCTCCCCCACACCACACCACTTCCCCCACACCACCCCACCTCCCCACACCACCTCCCCCACCCCACACCACCTCCCCCACACCACCCCACCTCCCCCACGCCACCCCACCTCCCCCACCCCACCCCACCTCCCTCACACCACATCCCCCATACCACCTCCCCCACACCACCTCCCCACACCACCTCCCCCACACCACGTCACCTCCCCCACACCACGTCACCTCCCCCACACCATCTCCCCCACACCACTCCACCTCCCCCACCCCACCTCCCCCACACTACCCCACCACCCACACACCACCTCCCACGCACCACCCGACGTCCCCCACACCACCCCACCTCCCCACACCGCCCCACCTCCCCACACCACCTCCCCCACACCACACAACCTCTCCCACCAACCCCCACACCACCCCACCTCCCCCACCAACCCCCACCTCCCCCACACCACCCCACCTCCCCTACCAAACCTTCCCCACACAACCCCATCTCCCCCATACCACCCCAACTCCCCACCCAATCTCCCCCACACCATCACACCTCCCCCACCCAACCTTCCCCACACAACCCACTTCCCCCACACCACACCACCTCCCCCACCCCACCCCAACTCCCCCACACCATCCCAGCTCCCCCACACCACCCCACCTCCCCACCCCACCTCCCCCACACCACCCCACACCACCTCCTCCAAAGCACCCCACCTCCCCACCCCACCCCACCTCCCCCTCACCACCCCACCCCACCCCACTGCCCCAACACCACCCCACCTCCCACACCACCTCCCCCGCACCACACCACCTCCCCCACACCACACCTCCACCCCCACACCACCCCACCTCCACCACACCACCTCCCCCACACCACACCACTTCCCCCACACCACCCCACGTCCCCCACCCCACCTCCCCACACCACTTCCCCCACCCCACCCCACCTCCCCACCCCACCTCCCCCACACCACCCCACCTCCCCCACACCACCCCACCTCCCCACACCACGTCACCACCCCCACACCACGTCACCTCCCCCACACCATCTCCCCCCCACCACTCCACCTCCCCCACCCCACCCCACCTCCCCCACACTACCCCACCACCCACACACCACCTCCCACGCACCACCCGACGTCCACCACACCACCCCACTTCCCCACACCACCCCACCTCCCCACACCACCTCCCCCACACCACACAACCTCCCCCACTAACCCCCACCTCCCCCACACCACCCCACCTCCCCCACCAACCGCAACCTCCCCAACACCACCCCACCTCCCCTACCAAACCTTCCCCACACAACCCCATCTCCCCCATACCACCCCACCTCCCCACTCAACCTCCCCCACACCATCACACCTCCCCCACCCAACCTCCGCCACACCACCCCACCTCCCCCACCCCACGTCCCCCACACTACACCACCTCACCCACCCCACCTTCCCCACACCACCCCACCTCCCCCACGCCACATCCCCCATACCAACTCCCCCACACCATCTCCCCCACCCCACGTCCCCCACCCCACCTCCCCACACCACCCCAACCCCCCACACCACCCCACCTCCCCTACACCATCCCACCTCACCCACACCACCCCACCTCCCCACACCACACCACCTTCCCCACACCACCCCACCTCCCCCACACCACCCCAACCGCCACACCACACCACCTCCCCCACACCAACTCCCTCACACCACCCCATCTCCCCCACCCAACCCCACACAACACCACCACCCCCAAACCACCCCACCTCCCCTCCCCACCCCACCAACCCCACACCAACTCCCCCACCCCACCCCACCTCCCCCTCAACACCCCACCCCACTGCCCCAACACCACCCCATCTCCCCACACCACCTCCCCCACACTACCCCACCACCCACACACCACCTCCCACGCACCACCCGACGTCCCCACACCACCCCACACCACCTCCCCCACACCACACCACCTCCCCCACCAACCCCCACCTCCCCCACACCACCCCACCTCCCCCACCAAACCTTCCCCACACAACCCCATCTCCCCCATACCACCCCACCTCCCCCACCCAACCTCCCCCACACCATCACACCTCCCCCACCCAACCTCCCCCACACCACCCCAACTCCCCCACCAAACTTTCCCCACACCACCCCACTTCCCCAACACCACACCACCTCCCCCACACCACCCCACCTCCCCGCCACCAACTCCCCTCCCCGCCGCCACCTCCCCCACACCACCCCACCTCCCTACTCACCACCCCACCTCCCCCACACCACCCCACCTCCCCCCCCACACCACCCCACCCACCCCACCTCACCACACCACCTCCCCCACACCTCCCCACACCACCCCACCTCCCCCACACCTCCCCACACCACCCCAACTCCCCCACACCACCCCACCTCCCCACCCCACACCACCTCCCCCACACCACCCACCCCACCTCCCCCAAAGCACCCCACCTCCCCACCCCACCCCACCTCCCCCTCACCACCCCACCCCACCCCACTGCCCCAACACCACCCCATCTCCCACACCACCTCCCCCGCACCACACCACCTCCCCCACACCACACCTCCACCCCCACACCACCCCACCTCCACCACACCACCTCCCCCACACCACACCACTTCCCCCACACCACCCCACCTCCCCCACCCCACACCACCTCCCCCACCCCACCCCACCTCCCCCACACCACCCCACCTCCCCCACACCACCCCACCTCCCCCACCCCACCCCACCTCCCCCACACCACACCACCTCCCCCCCCACACCACCCCACCCCCCCCACACCACCCCACCGCCCCACCCACCCCACCTCCCCACACCACACCACCTCCCCCACACCTCCCCACACCACCCCACCTCCCCCACACCTCCCCACCGCCCCACCCACCCCACCTCCCCACACCACACCACCTCCCCCACACCTCCCCACACCACCCCACCTCCCCCACACCTCCCCACACCACCCCAACTCCCCCACACCACCCCACCTCCCCACCCCACCCCACCTCCCCCACACCACCCCACCCCACCTCCCCCAAAGCACCCCACGTCCCCACCCCACCCCACTTCCCCCTCACCACCCCACCCCACCCCACTGCCCAAACACTACCCCACCTCCCACACCACCTCCCCCGCACCACACCACCTCCCCCACACCACACCTCCACCCCCACACCACCCCACCTCCACCACACCACCTCCCCCACACCACACCACTTCCCCCACACCACCCCACCTCCCCCTCCCCACACCACCTCCCCCACCCCACCCCACCTCCCCCACACCACACCACCTCCCCCACGCCACCCCACCTCCCCCACCCCACCCCACCTCCCCCACACCACATCCCCCATACCACCTCCCCCACACCACCTCCCCACACCACCTCCCCCACCCCACCTCCCCACACCACTTCCCCCACCCCACCCCACCTCCCCCACCCCACCTCCCCCACACTACCCCACCACCCACACACCACCTCCCACGCACCACCCGACGTCCCCCACACCACCCCACCTCCCCACACCGCCCCACCTCCCCACACCACCTCCCCCACACCACACAACCTCTCCCGCCAACCCCCACACCACCCCACCTCCCCCACCAACCCCCACCTCCACCACACCACCCCACCTCCCCTACCAAACCTTCCCCACACAACCCCATCTCCCCCATACCACCCCACCTCCCCACCCAATCTCCCCCACACCATCACACCTCCCCCACCCAACCTTCCCCACACAACCACACTTCCCCCACACCACACCACCTCCCCCACCCCACCCCAACTCCCCCACACCATCCCAGCTCCCCCACACCACCCCACCTCCCCACCCCACCTCCCCCACACCACCCCACACCACCTCCTCCAAAGCACCCCACCTCCCCACCCCACCCCACCTCCCCCTCACCACCCCACCCCACCCCACTGCCCCAACACCACCCCACCTCCCACACCACCTCCCCCGCACCACACCACCTCCCCCACACCACACCTCCACCCCCACACCACCCCACCTCCACCACACCACCTCCCCCACACCACACCACTTCCCCCACACCACCCCACCTCCCCCTCCCCACACCACATCCCCCACCCCACCCCACCTCCCCCACACCACCCCACCTCCCCCACCCCACCCCACCTCCCCCACACCACATCCCCCATACCACCTCCCCCACACCACCTCCCCCACACCACGTCACCTCCCCCACACCACGTCACCTCCCCCACACCATCTCCCCCACACCACTCCACCTCCCCCACCCCACCCCACCTCCCCCACACTACCCCACCACCCACACCACCTCCCACGCACCACCCGACGTCCCCCACACCACCCCACCTCCCCACACCGCCCCACCTACCCACACCACCTCCCCCACACCACAAAACCTCCCCCACCAACCCCCACACCACCCCACCTCCCCCACCAACCCCCACCTCCCCCACACCACCCCCACACCACCCCACCTCCCCTACCAAACCTTCCCCACACAACCCCATCTCCCCCATACCACCCCACCTCCCCCACCCAATCTCCCCCACACCATCACACCTCCCCCACCCAACCTTCCCCACACAACCCCACTTCCCCCACACCACCTCCCCCACCCCACCCCACCTCCCCGCACCACCCCACCACCCCCACACCACACCACCTCCCCCACACCACCCCACCTCCCCGCCACCACCTCCCCCACACCACACCACACCACCTCCCTACTCACCACCCCACCTCCCCCACACCACACCACCCCACCTCCCCCCCCACACCACCCCACCGCCCCACCCACCCCACCCCACACCACCGCCCCACCCACCCCACCTCCCCTCCCACCCCACCTTCCCACACCACCACACCTCCCCGCCACCACCTCCCCCACACCACCCACCTCCCCACACCACCCCACCTCACCCACACCTCCCCACACCACCCCACCTCCCCCACACCTCCCCACACCACCCCAACTCCCCCACACCACCCCACCTCCCCATACCACACCACCTCCCCCATACCACCCCACCTCCCCACACCACACCACCTCCCCCACACCACCCCACCTCCCCCACACCACGTCACCTCCCCCACATCATCTCCCCCACACCACTCCACGTCCCCCACCACACCCCACCCCACCGCCCCCACACTCCCCACCACCACCCACGCACCACCCAACGTCCCCCACACCACCCCACCCCACCTCCCCCACACCACCCCACCTCCCCCACACCACCCCACCTCCCCCACACCACCTCCCCCACAACTCCCCTACCTCACATCTCACCCAACCTCCCCCACCTCACCTCCACCACACCACCCCACCTCCCCACCCCACCTCCCCCACACTACCCCACCACACAACCTCCCCAACACCACCCCACCTCCCGCACCCAACCTACCCCACATCACACCACCTCCCCACCACCACCGCACCTCCCTCCACCACCTCACCCACACCAGACCAGCTCCCCACACCACCTCCCCACACCACCTCCCCCACACCACACCACCTCCCCCACACCACACCACCTCCCCCACCACACCCCACCTCCCCCACATCACGTCACATCCCCCACACCACCCCACCTCCCCTACCCCACCTCCCCACACCACCCCACCTCCCCCACCAAACCTCCCCCACACAATCCCACTTCCCTCACCACCTCTCCCACACTATCCCACCTCCCCCACCCAAACTCCCCCACACCATCACACCACCCCCACCCAACCTCCGCCACCCAACATCCCCCACACCATCACACCTCCCCCACCCAACCTCCCCCACACAACCCCACCTCCCCCACACCACCCCACCTCCCCCACACCACCCCACCTCCCCCACCCATCCTCCCCCACACCATCACACCTGCCCCACCCAACCTCCCCACACCACCCCACCTCCCCCACACCACGTCACCTCCCCCACACCACTCCACCTCCCCTACCCCACCTCCCCCCCACCACCCCACCTCCCCCACACCACCGCACCTCCCCCACATATCCTCCGCCACACAACCCCACACCACACCACCTCCCCCACCCAACCTCCCCCACCCAACCTTCCCCACACCATCACACCTCCCCAACACCACCCCACCTCCCACAACACCCCACCTCCCACAACACCCCACCACCACCCCCACACCATCCACCTCCTCCACCCAACCTCCCCCACACCACCCCACCTCCCCACCACCACCTCTCCCACGCCACACCACCTCCACCACACCAACCCACCTCCCCCAGACTATCCAACTTCCCCCACACTACCCCACCTCCCCCACACCACCTCCCCCAACCCACCTCCCCCACACACCACCTCCCCCACACCACCCACCTCCCCACCCAACCTCCCCCACACCACCCCACCCCACCTCTCCGCCACCACATTCCCCACACCAAACCACCTCCCCACAACACCTCCCCCACACCACCCCACCTCCCCCACACCACCCCACCTCCCCCACACCACCCGACCTCCCCACACCACCTCCCCCACGCCACACCACCTCCCCCACACCACCCCACCTCCCCCACCACCTCTGCCACACCCCCCACCTCCCCCACCACCTCTGCCACACCACACCACCTCCCCCGACCACCCCCCCACCTCCCCACACCACACCACCTCATCCCATCTCCTCCCCCCACCTCACCACCTTCCCCCCACCACCCCACCTCCCGCACGCCACACCACCTCCCCCACACCACACCCCCACACCACCCCACCTCCCCCACACCACCCCACCTCCCCACACCACCCCACCTCCCCACACCACCCCACCTCCCCCACACCACCCCACCTCCCCCACACCACACCACACCACCTCCCCCACACCACACCACACCACCACCCCCACACCACACCACACCACCACCCCCACACCACACCACCTCCCCCACACCACACCACCTCCCCCACACCACACCCGCACCCCCACCCCACCCCACCCCACCTCCACCACACCACCTCCCCCCACCACCTCACCTAAACCACCCCACCTCCCCCACAAAACACCACCTCCCCCACACCACACCTCCTCCCCCACACCACACCCGCACCCCCACCCCACCCCACCACACCTAAACCACCCCACCTCCCCCACACCACCCCACCTCCCCCACACCACCCCACCTCCCCCACACCACACCACACCACCACCCCCACACCACACCACCACCCCCACACCACACCACCTCCCCCACACACCACCTCCCCCACACCACACCACCTCCCCCACACCACTACACCTCCCCCACACCACACCACCTCCCCCACACCACACCACCTCCCCCACACCACACCACCTCCCCCACACCACACCACCTCCCCCACACCACACCACCTCCCCCACACCACACCACCTCCCGCATGCCACACAACCTCCCCCACACCACACCCCCATACCACCCCACCTCCCCCACACCACCCCACCCTCCCCCACACCACCCCACCCAACCCCACACCACCCCACCTCCACCCCACACCACACCACACCACCTCCCTCACACCACACCACACCACCTCCCCCACACCACCTCCCTCACACCACCTCCCCACACCAGCCCACCTCCTCGACATCACCTCTCGTACCCCACCCCACCCCACCCCACCTCCCACCCCACCCCACTTCCCCCACACCACACCAACTCCCCCACCCCACATTCCCCACACCACCCACCCTTCACCACACCACATCACGTCCTCCACCCTACCTCCCCACACCACATCCACCACACCACCCCACCTCCCCCACACCACCCCACCTCCCCCACCCCACCTCCCCCACCCCACGCCACCTCCCCCACACCACACCACGTCTCCCACACCACCCCCAACCTCGCATCCCACCCAACCTCCCCCACACCACCTCCACCACCCCACCCCACCTCCCCGACCCCACCTCCACCACCTCCACCACATCACCTCCTCCACACCACCTCCCCCCCACACCACCTCCCCCCCACACCACCTCCCCCACCCCACGTCCCCACACCACCCCAACCCCCCACACCACCCCATCTCCCCCACACCATCCCACCTCCCCCACACCACCCCACCTCATCCACACCACCCCCACACCACACCACACCTCCCCCACACCACACCACCCCCACACCACACCACCTTCCCCACACCGCCACACCACACCACCTCCCCCACACCACCTCCCCCACACCACCCCATCTCCCCCACCCCACCCCACCCCACACAACACCACCACCCCCATACCACCCCACCTCCCCACCCCACCTCCCCCACACCACCTCCCCCACCCCACCCCTCCTCCCCACCCCACCTCCCCCACACCACCCCACCCCACCTCCCCGACCCCACCTCCACCACCTCCACCACACCACCTCCCCCACACCACCTCCCCCCCACACCACCTCCCCCCCACACCACCTCCCCCACCCCACGTCCCCACACCACCCCAACCCCCCACACCACCCCATCTCCCCCACACCATCCCACCTCCCCCACACCACCCCACCTCATCCACACCACCCCCACACCACACCACACCACCCCCACACCACACCACCCCCACACCACACCACCTTCCCCACACCGCCACACCACACCACCTCCCCCACACCAACTCCCCCAAACCACCCCCCCACACCACCCCATCTCCCCCACCCCACCCCACACAACACCACCACCCCCATACCACCCCACCTCCCCACCCCACCTCCCCCACCCCACCCCTCCTCCCCACCCCACCTCCCCCACACCACCCCACCCCACCTCCCCCAAAGCACCCCACCTCTCCACCCCACCCCACCTCCCCTCACCACCCCACCTCACCCCACTGCCCCAACACCACCCCACCTCCCCCTCACCACCACCCCACCTCCCCCTCACCACCCCACCTCACCCCACTTCTCCAACACAACCCCACCTCACCCCACTGCCCCAACACCACCCCACCTACCCACACCACCTCCCCCCCACCACACCACCTCCCCCCCACCACACCACCTCCTCCACCCCACACCTCCACCCCCACACCACCCCACCTCCCCCACACCAGCTCCCCCACACCACCCCACTTCCCCCACACCACCCCACCTCCCCCACACCACCCCACCCCACTCCACATCCCTCACCCCACCCCACCTCCCCACACAACCTCCCCCACCCCACCTCCCCCCCACCACACCACCTCCCCCCCACCACACCACCTCCCCCCCACCACACCACCTCCCCCCCACCACACCACCTCCTCCACCCCACACCTCCACCCCCACACCACCCCACCTCCCCCACACCAGCTCCCCCACAACACCCCACTCCCCCCACACCACCCCACCTCCCCCACACCACCCCACCCCACATCCCTCACCCCACCCCACCTCCCCACACAACCTCCCCCACCCCACCCCACCTCCCCCACCCCACCCCACCTCCCCCACACCATCTCCCCCCCACGACTCCAACTCCCCCACCCCACCTCCCCCACACCACCCCACCTCCCCCACACCACCCCACCTCCCCCACACCACCCCACCTCCCCGCCACCACATCCCCCACACCACACCATCTCCCCCACCACATCACCTCCCCCACCACGTGCCCCACCACACCACCTCCCCACCACACCACCTCCCCCACTACACCACCTCCCCCACCACACCACCTCCTCCACCACACCACCTCCCCCACCACACCACCTCCCCCACCACACCACCTCCCCCACACCACACCACCTCCCCCACCACACCACCTCCCGCACAGCACCCCACCTCCCCCCACCTCCCCCCCACCACCTCCCCCACACCACCTCCCCCCCACACCACCTCCCCCACCCCACATCCCCACACCACCCCAACCCCCACACCACCCCATCTCCCCCACACCATCCCACCTCCCCCACACCACCCCACCTCATCCACACCACCCCCACACCACACCACACCACCCCCACACCACACCACCCCCACACCACACCACCTTCCCCACATCGCCACACCACACCACCTCCCCCACACCACCTCCCCCAAACCACCCCCCCACACCACCCCATCTCCCCACCCCACCCCACCCCACACAACACCACCACCCCCATACCACCCCACCTCCCCACCCCACCTCCCCCACACCACCTCCCCCACCCCACCCCACCCCTCCTCCCCACCCCACCTCCCCCACACCACCCCACCCCACCTCCCCCAAAGCACCCCACCTCTCAACCCCACCCCACCTCCCCCTCACCACCCCACCTCACCCCACTGCCCCAACACCACCCCACCTCCCCCTCACCACCACCCCACCTCCCCCTCACCACCCCACCTCACCCCACTTCTCCAACACAACCCCACCTCACCCCACTGCCCCAACACCACCCCACCTCCCCACACCACCTCCCCCCCCCACCACACCACCTCCCCCCACCACACCACCTCCTCCACCCCACACCTCCACCCCCACACCACCCCACCTCCCCCACACCAGCTCCCCCACACCACCCCACTTCCCCCACACCACCCCACCTCCCCCACACCACCCCACCCCACTCCACATCCCTCACCCCACCCCACCTCCCCACACAACCTCCCCCACCCCACCTCCCCCCACCACACCACCTCCCCCCCCACCACACCACCTCCCCCCCACCACACCACCTCCCCCCCACCACACCACCTCCCCCCCACCACACCACCTCCTCCACCCCACACCTCCACCCCCACACCACCCCACCTCCCCCACACCAGCTCCCCCACAACACCCCACTTCCCCCACACCACCCCACCTCCCCCACACCACCCCACCTCACATCCCTCACCCCACCCCACCTCCCCACACAACCTCCCCCACCCCACCCCACCTCCCCCACCCCACCCCACCTCCCCCACACCATCTCCCCCCCACGACTCCAACTCCCCCACCCCACCCCACCTCCCCCACACCACCCCACCTCCCCCACACCACCCCACCTCCCCCACACCACCCCACCTACCCGCCACCACATCCCCCACACCACACCATCTCCCCCACCACATCACCTCCCCCACCACGTCCCCCACCACACCACCTCCCCCACCACACCACCTCCCCCACTACACCACCTCCCCCACCACACCACCTCCTCCACCACACCACCTCCCCCACCACACCACCTCCCCCACCACACCACCTCCCCCACACCACACCACCTCCCCCACCACACCACCTCCCCCACAGCACCCCACCTCCCCCCCACCTCCCCCCCACCACCTCCCCCACACCACCTCCCCCACACCACCCCACCTCCCCCACACCACCCCACCTCCCCCACACTACACCACTTCACCCACCCCACCTTCCCCACACCACACCACCTCCTCCTCCCCACCACCCCCACACCATCTCCACCACACCACCCCACCTCCCCCACTTCACCCACCCCATCTTCCCCACACCACCCCACCTCCTCCTCCCCCACCTCCCCCACACCATCTCCACCACACCACCCCACCTCCCCACACCCCCACATCTCTCTCACCCCACCTCCCTCACCCCACCCCGCCCCACCTCACCCACACCTCCCCTAAACCACCAGACCTCCCCCACACCACACCACATCCCTCACACCACCCCACGTGCCCTAAGCCACCACCCCCACACCATCCCACCTCCCCCGCACCACCCCACCTCCCCCACACCACCCCACCTCCCCCACACCACCCCCCCCCAACAACACCCCCCCACACCACACCACACCACCCCCCCACACCACCACCCCCAACACCACCCCCCAACACCACCCCCCCCCACACCACCCCCCCCCCACACCACCCACCCACACCACCTCCCCCACACCACCTCCCCCACACCACCCCACCTCCCCCACACCACCCCACCTCCCCCACACCACCCCACCTCCCCCACACCACCCCACCTCACCCACCCCATCTTCCCCACACCACACCACCTCCTCCACCCCATCTTCCCCCCCCACCCCACCTCCTCCACACCCCCCCACCCCACACCCCCACCCCCCCCACCCCACCCCCCCACCTCCCCCACACCACCCACCTCCCCCACCCCACCCCACCTCCCCCACACCACATCCCCCATACCACCTCCCCCACACCACCTCCCCCACACCACGTCACCTCCCCCACACCACGTCACCTCCCCCACACCATCTCCCCCACACCACTACACCTCCCCCACCCCACCCCACCTCCCCCACACTACCCCACCACCCACACACCACCTCCCACGCACCACCCGACGTCCCCCACACCACCCCACCTTCCCACACCGCCCCACCTACCCACACCACCTCCCCCACACCACACAACCTCCCCCACCAACCCCCACACCACCCCACCTCCCCCACCAACTCCCCCACACCACCCCACCTCCCCTACCAAACCTTCCCCACACAACCCCATCTCCCCCATACCACCCCACCTCCCCCACCCAATCTCCCCCACACCATCACACCTCCCCCACCCAACCTTCCCCACACAACCCCACTTCCCCCACACCACCCCACCACCCCCACACCACACCACCTCCCCCACACAACCCCACCTCCCCGCCACCACCTCCCCCACACCACACCACACCACCTCCCGACTCACCACCCCACCTCCCCCACACCACCACACCTCCCCGCCACCACCTCCCTCACACCACCCACCTCCCCACACCACCCCACCTCACCCACACCTCCCCACACCACCCCACCTCCCCCACACCTCCCCACACCACCCCAACTCCCCCACACCACCCCACCTCCCCATACCACACCACCTCCCCCATACCACCCCACCTCCCCACCCCACCTCCCCACCCCACCTCCCCACACCACACCACCTCCCCCACACCACCCCACCTCCCCCACACCACGTCACCTCCCCCACACCATCTCCCCCACACCACTCCACGTCCCCCACCACACCCCACCCCACCGCCCCCACACTACCCCACCACCACCCACGCACCACCCAACGTCCCCCACACCACCCCACCCCACCTCCCCCACACCACCCCACCTCCCCCACACTACCCCACCTCCCCCACACCACCTCCCCCACACCACCTCCCCCACAACTCCCCTACCTCACATCTCACCCAACCTCCCCACCTCACCTCCACCACACCACCCCACCTCCCCACCCCACACCACCCCACCACACAACCTCCCCCACACCACCCCACCTCCCCCACCCAACCTACCCCACACCACACCACCTCCCCACCACCACCGCACCTCCCTCCACCACCTCACCCACACCAGACCAGCTCCCCGCACCACCTCCCCACACCACCTCTCCCACACCACACCACCTCCCCCACACCACACCACCTCCCCCACCACACCCCACCTCCCCCACATCACGTCACATCCCCCACACCACCCCACCTCCCCTACCCCACCTCCCCACACCACCCCACCTCCCCCACCAAACCTCCCCCACACAATCCCACCTCCCTCACCACCTCTCCCACACTACCCCACCTCCCCCACCCAAACTCCCCCACACCATCACACCACCCCCACCCAACCTCCGCCACCCAACATCCCCCACACCATCACACCTCCCCCACCCAACCTCCCCCACACAACCCCACCTCCCCCACACCACCCCACCTCCCCCACACCACACCACCTCCCCCAAACCACCCACCTCCCCCACACAACCTCCCCCACACCACCCCACCTCCCCCACCCATCCTCCCCCACACCATCACACCTGCCCCACCCAACCTCCCCCACACCACACCACCTCCCCCACACCACGTCACCTCCCCCACACCACCCCACCTCCCCTACCCCACCTCCCCCACACCACCCCACCTCCCCCACACCACCGCACCTCCCCCACATATCCTCCGCCACACAACCCCACACCACACCACCTCCCCCACCCAACCTCCCCCACCCAACCTTCCCCACACCATCACACCTCCCCAACACCACCCCACCTCCCACAACACCCCACCTCCCACAACACCCCACCACCACCCCCACACCATCCACCTCCTCCACCCAACCTCCCCCACACCACCCCACCTCCCCACCACCACCTCTCCCACGCCACACCACCTCCACCACACCAACCCACCTCCCCCAGACTATCCAACTTCCCCCACACTACCCCACCTCCCCCACACCACCTCCCCCAACCCACCTCCCCCACACACCACCTCCCCCACACCACCCACCTCCCCACCCAACCTCCCCCACACCACCCCACCCCACCTCCCCGCCACCACATTCCCCACACCAAACCACCTCCCCACAACACCTTTCCCACACCACCCCACCTCCCCCACACCACCCCACCTCCCCCACACCACCCGACCTCCCCACACCACCTCCCCCACGCCACACCACCTCCCCCACACCACCCCACCTCCCCCACCACCTCTGCCACACCCCCCACCTCCCCCACCACCTCTGCCACACCACACCACCTCCCCCGACCACCCCCCCACCTCCCCACACCACACCACCTCATCCCATCTCCTCGCCCCACCTCACCACCTTCCCCCCACCACCCCACCTCCCGCACGCCACACCACCTCCCCCACACCACACCCCCACACCACCCCACCTCCCCCACACCACCCCACCTCCCCCACACCACCCCACCTCCCCACCACCCCACCTCCCCCACACCACCCCACCCCACCTCCCCCACACCACACCACACCACCTCCCCCACACCACACCACACCACCACCCCCACACCACACCACACCACCACCCCCACACCACACCACCTCCCCCACACCACACCACCTCCCCCACACCATACCCGCACCCCCACCCCACCCCACCCCACCTCCACCACACCACCTCCCCCCACCACCTCACCTAAACCACCCCACCTCCCCCACAAAACACCACCTCCCCCACACCACACCACCTCCCCCACACCACACCCGCACCCCCACCCCACCCCACCACACCTAAACCACCCCACCTCCCCCACACCACCCCACCTCCCCCATACCACCCCACCTCCCCCGCACCACCCCACCCTCCCCCACACCACCCCACCCTCCCCCACACCACCCCACCTCCACCCCACACCACACCACACCACCTCCCTCACACCACACCACACCACCTCCCCCACACCACCTCCCTCACACCACCTCCCCCACACCAGCCCACCTCCTCGACATCACCTCTCGTACCCCACCCCACCCCACCCCACCTCCCACCCCACCCCACTTCCCCCACACCACACCACCTCCCCCACCCCACATTCCCCACACCACCCACCCTTCACCACACCACATCACGTCCTCCACCCCACCTCCCCACACCACATCCACCACACCACCCCACCTCCCCCACACCACCCCACCTCCCCCACCCCACCTCCCCCACTCCACGCCACCTCCCCCACACCACACCACGTCTCCCACACCACCCCCAACCTCGCATCCCACCCAACCTCCCCCACACCACCTCCACCACCCCACCCCACCTCCCCGACCCCACCTCCACCACCTCCACCACATCACCTCCCCGCCACACCACCTCCCCCACCCCACGTCCCCACACCACCCCAACCCCCCACACCACCCCATCTCCCCCACACCATCCCACCTCCCCCACACCACCCCACCTCATCCACACCACCCCCACACCACACCACACCACCCCCACACCACACCACCCCCACACCACACCACCTTCCCCACACCGCCACACCACACCACCTCCCCCACACCACCTCCCCCACACCACCTCCCCCACACCACCACCCCACACCACCCCATCTCCCCCACCCCACCCCACACAACACCACCACCCCCATACCACCCCACCTCCCCACCCCACCTCCCCCAAACCACCTCCCCCACCCCACCCCTCCTCCCCACCCCACCTCCCCCACACCACCCCAACCCACCTCCCCGACCCCACCTCCACCACCTCCACCACACCACCTCCCCCACACCACCTCCCCCCCACACCACCTCCCCCCCACACCAACTCCCCCACCCCACGTCCCCACACCACCCCAACCCCCCACACCACCCCATCTCCCCCACACCATCCCACCTCCCCCACACCACCCCACCTCACCCACACCACCCCCACACCACACCACACCACCCCCACACCACCCTACCCCCACACCACACCACCTTCCCCACACCGCCACACCACACCACCTCCCCCACACCACCTCCCCCACACCACCCCCCCACACCGCCCCATCTCCCCCACCCCACCCCACCCCACACAACACCCCTCTGCCCCAACACCACCCCACCTCCCCCTCACCACCACCCCACCTCCCCCTCACCACCCCACCTCACCCCACTTCTCCAACACAACCCCACCTCACCCCACAGCCCCAACACCACCCCACCTCCCCACACCACCTCCCCCCACCACACCACCTCCCACCCACCACACCACCTCCTCCACCCCACACCTCCACCCCCACACCACCCCACCTCCCCCACACCAGCTCCCCCACACCACCCCACTTCCCCCACACCACCCCACCTCCCCCACACCACCCCACCCCACTCCACATCCCTCACCCCACCCCACCTCCCCACACAACCTCCCCCACCCCACCTCCCCCCCACCACACCACCTCCCCCCCACCACACCACCTCCCCCCCACCACACCACCTCCCCCCCACCACACCACCTCCCCCCCACCACACCACCTCCTCCACCCCACACCTCCACCCCCACACCACCCCACCTCCCCACACCAGCTCCCCCACAACACCCCACTTCCCCCACACCACCCAACCTCCCCCACACCACCCCACCCCACATCCCTCACCCCACCCCACCTCCCCACCCCACCTCCCCCACCCCACCCCACCTCCCCCACCCCACCCCACCTCCCCCACACCATCTCCCCCCCACGACTCCAACTCCCCCACCCCACCCCACCTCCCCCACACCACCCCACCTCCCCCACACCACCCCACCTCCCCCACACCACCCCACCTCCCCCACACAACATCCCCCACACCACACCATCACCCCCACCACATCACCTCCCCCACCACGTCCCCCACCACACCACCTCCCCCACCACACCACCTCCCCCACCACACCACCTCCCCCACCACACCACCTCCCCCACCACACCACCTCCCCCACAGCACCCCACCTCCCCCCCACCTCCACCCCACCACCTCTCCCACACCACCTCCCCCACACCACCTCCCCCACACCAACCCACCTCCCCCACACCACCCCACCTCACCCACACTACACCACTTCACCCACCCCACCTTCCCCACACCACCCCACCTCCTCCTCCCCACCACCCCCACACCATCTCCACCACACCACCCCACCTCCCCCACTTCACCCACCCCATCTTCCCCACACCACCCCACCTCCTCCTCCCCCCCCACCTCCCCCACACCATCTCCACCACACCACCCCACCTCCCCACACCCCCACATCTCTCCCACCCCACCTCCCTCACCCCACCCCGCCCCACCTCACCCACACCTCCCCTAAACCACCAGACCTCCCCCACACCACACCCCTCACACCACCCCACGTGCCCTAAGCCACCTCCCCCACACCATCCCACCTCCCCCACACCACCCCACCTCCCCCACACCACCCCACCTCCCCCACACCACCCCCCCCCACAACACCCCCCCCCCACACCACACCACCCCACACCACCACCCCCCGCACCACCCCCCCCCAACACCACCCCCCCCCACACCACCCCCCCACACCACCCACCCACACCACCTCCCCCACACCACCTCCCCCACACCAACCCACCTCCCCCACACCACCCCACCTCCCCCACACCACCCCACCTCCCCCACACCACCCCACCTCACCCACCCCATCTTCCCCACACCACCCCACCTCCTCCACCCCATCTTCCCCCCCCACCCCACCTCCTCCACACCCCCCCCCCACCCCCCCACCCCCCCACCCCCCCACCCCCCCACACCACCCCTCCCACACCACCCCCCCACACCAACCCCCCCACACCACACCCCCCACACCACCCCCCCACACCACCCAACCCCACACCACCCCCCCACACCACCCCCCCCACACCAACCCCCCCCACACCACCTCCCCCACACTACCTCCCCCACCCCATCTTCCCCACACCACCCCACCTCCTCCACACCACCTCCCCCACACCATCTCCACCACACCACCCCACCTACCCCACACTACACCACCACACCCACCCCACCTTCACACCACACCACCTCCTCCACCCCACCTCCCCCACACCACCTTCACCACACCACGCCACCTCCCCCACACCACCCCAACTCCCCCACCCCACCTCCCCCACCCCACCCCACCTCGCCTAAACCACCCCACCTCCCCCACACTACACCACCTCACCCACCCCACCTTCACCACACTACACCACCTCCTCAACCCCACCTCCTCCACACCACCTCCACCACACCACCCCACCTCCCCACACCTCCCCCACCCCACCCCACCTCCCCCACACCTCCCCGAAACCACCCCACCTCCCCCACACCACACCATGTCCCTCACACCACCCCACGTGCCCTAAGCCACCTCCCCCACACCATCCACCTCCCCTACCCATCCCACCTCCCCCACACCACCACACCACCCCCACACCACACCACACCCCCCCACCTACCCCACCCCACCCCATCTCCCCCACACCACCCCACCCCCCCACCTACCCCACCCCACCCCATCTCCCCCACACCACCCCACACAACACCACCACCCCCATACCACCCCACCTCCCCCACCCCAAGACACCCCACCTCCGCACACCACCTCCCCCACACCACCCCACCTCCCCACACCACCCCACCTCTCCACACCACCCCACTGCCCCAATACCACCCCACCTCCCACACCACCCCACGTCCCCCACACCACCCCACCTCCCCGACCCCACCTCCACCTCCACCTCCACCACTCCACGACACCACCTCCCCCACACCACCTCCCCCACCCCACGTCCCCCACCCCACCCCCCCCCCCAGTGCCCTAAGCCACCTCCCCTACACCACCCCACCTCCCCCACCCCACCTCACCCACATCACCCCACCCCACCTCCCCCAAAGCACTCCACCTCCCCCACCCCACCCCACCTCCCCCAAAGCACTCCACCTCCCCTGCCCCAACACCACCCCACCCCACCTCCCCCACACCACACCACCACCCCCACACCACACCACCTCCCCCACACCACCTCCCCCACACCACCCAACTTCCCCCACCCCACCTCCCCCACCCAACCCCTCCCCTCCTCCCCCACCCAACCCCACCTCCCCTCCCCCACCCAAACCCACCTCCCCTCCCCCACCCAACCCCACCTCCCCCACCCCACCCCACCTCCCCCACCCTACCCCCCCACACCACCTCCCCCACACCACCCCACCTCCCCCACCCCACCTCACCCACACCACCTCACCCACACCACCCCACCTCCCCCAAAGCACTCCACCTCCCCACCCCACCCCACCTCCCCCACACCACCTCACCCACACCACCCCACCTCCCCCAAAGCACTCCACCTCCCCCACCCCACCCCACCTCCCCCACACCACCCCACCTCCCCACCCCACCTCCCCCACACCACCCCACCTCCCCACCCCACCTCCCCCGCACCACACCACCACCCCCACACCACCGCACCTCCACCACCCCACCTCCCCCACACCACCTCCACCACACCACCCAACTTCCCCCACACCACCCCACCTCCCCCACCCAACCCCACCTCCCCCACACCACCTCCACCACACCACCTCCCCCACACCACCCAACTTCCCCCACACCACCCCACCTCCCCCACCCAACCCCACCTCCCCCACCCCACCTCCCCACACCACCTCCCCCACACCACCTCCCCCACACCACACCACCTCCCCCACCCCACCCCACCTCCCCAAACCACCCCACCTCCCCCCCACCACTCCACCTACCCCACCCCACCTCCCCCACACTACCCCACCACCCCCACACCACCTCCCACGCATCACCCGACGTCCCCCACACCACCCCACCTCCTCTACACCACCCCACCTCCCCACACCACCCCAACCCCCCACACCACCCCACCTCCCCTACACCACCCCACGTGCACTAAGCCACCTCCCACACACCACCCCACCTCCCCTACCCCACCTCCCCCACACCACCTCCCCCAAAGCACCCCACCTCCCCCACCCCACCTCCTCACCCCACCCCACCTCCCCCACCCCACCCCACCCCACTGCCCCAACAGCACCCCACCTCCCCACACCACCTCCCCCGCACCACACCACCTCCCCCACACCACCTTACCTCCACCACACCACCTACCCCACACCACCTCCACCACCCCACACCACCCCACCTCCCCACCACACCCCACCTCCCCCACCCCACCCCACCTCCCCCACCCCACCTCCCCCACCCCACCTCCCCCACACCACCTCACCTCCCCCACACCACCCCACCTCCCCCACACCACCCCACCTCCCCGCCACCACATCCCCCACACCACCCCACCTCCCCCTCCCCACACCACTTCCCCCACCCCACCCCACCTCCCCCACCCCACCTCCCCCACACCACCCCACCACCCCACCTCCCCACACCACCCCACCTCCACAACACCACAACCCCCATACCACCTCCCCCACACTACCTCCCCACACCACCTCCCCCACACCACGTCACCACCCCCACACCACGTCACCTCCCCCACACCATCTCCCCCCCACCACTCCACCTCCCCCACCCCACCCCACCACCCCCACACTACCCCACCACCCACACACCACCTCCCACGCACCACCCGACGTCCCCCACAACACCCCACCTCCCCACACCGCCCCACCTCCCCCACACCACACAACCTCCCCCACCAACCCCCACCTCCCCCACACCACCCCACCTCCCCCACCAACCCCCACCTCCCCCACACCACCCCACCTCCCCTATCAAACCTTCCCCACACAACCCCATCTCCCCATACCACCCCACCTCCCCACCCAACCTCCCCCACACCATCACACCTCCCCCACCCAACCTCCCCCACACCACCCCACCTCCCCCACGCCACCCCACGTCCCCCACACTACACCACCTCACCCACCCCACCTTCCCCACACCACCCCACCTCCCCCACACCACATCCCCCATACCACATCCCCCATACCACCTCCCCCACACCACCTCCCCCACCCCACCTCCCCACACCACTTCCCCCACCCCACCCCACCTCCCCCACCCCACCTCCCCCACACCACCCCACCTCCCCCACCCCACCCCACCTCCCCACACCACCCCACCTCCCCCACACCACATCCCCCATACCACCTCCCCCACACCACCTCCCCACACCACCTCCCCCACACCACGTCACCTCTCCCACACCACGTCACCTCCCCCACACCATCTCCCACCCACCACTCCACCTGCCCCACCCCACCTCCCCCACACGACCCCACCACCCACACACCACCTCCCACGCACCACCCGACGTCCACCACACCACCCCACCTCCCCACACCACCCCACCTCCCCACACCACCTCCCCCACACCACACAACCTCCCCCACCAACCCCCACCTCCCCCACACCACCCCACCTCCCCCACCAACCCCAACCTCCCCAACACCACCCCACCTCCCCTACCAAACCTTCCCCACACAACCCCATCTCCCCCATACCACCCCACCTCCCCACCCAACCTCCCCCACACCATCACACCTCCCCCACCCAACCTCCCCCACACCACCCCACCTCCCCCACCCCACCCCACGTCCCCCACACTACACCACCTCACCCACCCCACCTTCCCCACACCACCCCACGTCCCCCACGCCACACCACCCCAACCCCCCACACCACCCCACCTCCCCAACACCATCCCACCTCACCCACACCACCCCACCTCCCCCACACCACACCACCTCCCCCACACCACACCACCTCCCCCACACCACCCCATCTCCCCCACCCAACCCCACACAACACCACCACCCCCAAACCACACCACCTCCCCACCCCATCCCACCAACTCCACACCAACTCCCCCACCCCACCCCACCTCCCCCACACCACCCCACCCCACCTCGCCCAAAGCACCCCACCTCCCCTCCCTCTCACCACCCCACCCCACTGCCCCAACACCACCCCATCTCCCCACACCACCTCCCCCGCACCACACCACCTCCCCCACACCACACATCCACCCCCACACCACCCCACCTCCCACGCACCACCCGACGTCCCCACACCACCCCACCTCCCCACACCACCTCCCCCACACCACACCACCTCCCCCACCAACCCCCACCTCCCCCACACCACCCCACCAAACCTTCCCCACACAACCCCATCTCCCCCATACCACCCCACCTCCCCCACCCAACCTCCCCCACACCATCACGCCTCCCCCACCCAACCTCCCCCACACCACCCCAACACCCCCACCAATCTTTCCCCACACCACCCCACCTCCCCCACACACCACCTCCCCCACACCACCCCACCTCCCCGCCACCACCTCCCCTCCCCGCCCCGCCACCACCTCCCCCACACCACCCCACCTCCCTACTCACCACCCCACCTCCCCCACACCACCCCACCTCCCCCCCACACCACCCCACCTCCCCCACACCACCCCACCGCCCCACCCACCCCACCTCCCCACACCACCCCACCTCCCCCACACCTCCCCACACCACCCCACCTCCCCCACACCTCCCCACACCACCCCAACTCCCCCACACCACCCCAACTCCCCCACACCACCCCACCTCCCCACCCCACCCCACCTCCCCCACACCACCCCACCCCACCTCCCCCAAAGCACCCCACCTCCCCACCCCACCATACCTCCCCCTCACCACCCCACCCCACCCCACTGCCCCAACACCACCCCACCTCCCACACCACCTCCCCCGCACCACACCACCTCCCCCACACCACACCTCCACCCCCACACCACCCCACCTCCACCACACCACCTCCCCCACACCACACCACTTCCCCCACACCACACCACCTCCCCCTCCCCACACCACCTCCCCCACCCCACCCCACCTCCCCCACCCCACCCCACCTCCCCCACACCACCCCACCTCCCCCACACCACCCCACCTCCCCCACACCACCCCACCTCCCCCACACCACATCCCCATACCACCTCCCCCACACCACCTCCCCACACCACCTCCCCCACACCACGTCACCTCCCCCACACCACGTCACCTCCCCCACACCATCTCCCCCACACAACTCCACCTCCCCCACCCCACCCCACCTCCCCCACACTACCCCACCACCCACACACCACCTCCCACGCACCACCCAACGTCCCCCACACCACCCCACCTCCCCACACCGCCCCACCTCCCCACACCACCTCCCCACACCACACAACCTCCCCCACCAACCCCCACACCACCCCACCTCCCCCACCAACCCCCACCTCCCCCACACCACCCCACCTCCCCTACCAAACCTTCCCCACACAACCCCATCTCCCCCATACCACCCCACCTCCCCCACCCAATCTCCCCCACACCATCACACCTCCCCCACCCAACCTTCCCCACACAACCCCACTTCCCCCACACCACACCACCTCCCCCACCCCACCCCACCTCCACGCACCACCCCAACTCCCCCACACCACATCAGCTCCCCCACACCACCCCCACACCACCCCACCTCCCCACCCAACCCCACCTCCCCCACACCACCCCACCCCACCTCCCCCAAAGCACCCCACCTCCCCACCCCACCCCACCTCCCCCTCACCACCCCACCCCACCCCACTGCCCCAACACCACCCCACCTCCCACACCACCTCCCCCGCACCACACCACCTCCCCCACACCACACCTCCACCCCCACACCACCCCACCTCCACCACACCACCTCCCCAACACCACACCACTTCCCCCACACCACCCCACCTCCCCCCTCCCCACACCACCTCCCCCACCCCACCCCACCTCCACCACACCACCCCACCTTCCCCACACCACCCCACCTCCCCCACACCACAACCCCCCATACCACCTCCCCCACACCACCTCCCCACACCACCTCCCCCACACCACGTCACCTCCCCCACACCACGTCACCTACCCCACACCATCTCCCCCACACCACTCCACCTCCCCCACCCCACACCATCTCCCCCACACTACCCCACCACCCACACACCACCTCCCACGCACCACCCGACGTCCCCCACACTACCCCACCTCCCCACACCGCCCCACCTCCCCGCCCCACCTCCCCACCCACCCCACCCCACCTCCCCACACCACCACACCTCCACGCCACCTCCCCCACACCACCCACCTCCCCACACCACCCCACCTCCCCCACACCTCCCCACACCACCCCAACTCCCCCACACCACCCCACCTCCCCACACCACACAACCTCCCCCATACCACCCCACCTCCCCACCCCACCTCCCCACACCACACCACCTCCCCCACACCACCCCACCTCCCCCACACCACGTCACCTCCCCCACACCATCTCCCCCACACCACTCCACGTCCCCCACCACACCCCACCCCACCGCCCCCACACTACCCCACCACCACCCACGCACCACCCGACGTCCCCCACACCACCCCACCCCACCTCCCCCACACCACCCCACCTCCCCCACACCACCTCCCCCACACCACCTCCCCCACAACTCCCCTACCTCACATCTCACCCAACCTCCCCCACCTCACCTCCACCACACCACCCCACCTCCCCACCCCACCTCCCCCACACCACCCCACCACACAACCTCCCCCACACCACCCCACCTCCCCCACCCAACCTACCCCACACCAAACCACCTCCCCACCACCACCGCACCTCCCTCCACCACCTCACCCACACCAGACCAGCTCCCCACACCACCTCCCCCACACCACACCACCTCCCCCACACCACACCACCTCCCCACCACACCCCACCTCCCCCACATCACGTCACATTCCCCACACCACCCCACCTCCCATACCCCACCTCCCCACACCACCCCACCTCCCCCACCAAACCTCCCCCACACAATCCCACCTCCCTCACCACCTCTCCCACACTACCCCACCTCCCCCACCAAAACTCCCCCACACCATCACACCACCCCCACCCAACCTCCGCCACCCAACCTCCCCCACACAACCCCACCTCCCCCACACCACCCCACCTCCCCACACCACCTCCCCCACACCACCCACCTCCCCCACACAACCTCCCCCACACCACCCCACCTCCCCCACCCATCCTCCCCCACACCATCACACCTGCCCCACCCAACCTCCCCCACACCACCCCACCTCCCCACACCACGTCACCTACCCCACACCACCCCACCTCCCCTACCCCACCTCCCCCACACCACCCCACCTCCCCCACACCACCCGACCTCCCCACACCACCTCCCCACGCCACACCACCTCCCCCACACCACCCCACCTCCCCCACCACCTCTGCCACACCACACCACAGCCCCCACCACCTCTGCCACACCACACCACCTCCCCCCACCACCCCCCCACCTCCCCACACCACACCACCTCCCCCATCTCCTCCCCCCACCTCACCACCTTCCCCCCACCACCCCACCTCCCGCACGCCACACAACCTCCCCACACCACACCCCCACACCACCCCACCTCCCCCACACCACCCCACCTCCCCCACACCACCCCACCTCCCCCACACCACCCCACCTCCCCCACACCAACCCACCCCACCTCCCCCACACCACACCACCTCCCCCACACCACACCACCACACCCACACCCGCACCACCACCCCACCTCCACCTCACCAGCTTCCCCCCACCACCCCACCTCCCGCATGCCACACAACCTCCCCCACACCACACCCCCATACCACCCCACCTCCCCCACACCACCCCACCCTCCCCCACACCACCCCACCCTCCCCACACCACCCCACCTCCACCACACACCACCTCCCCACACCACACCACACCACCTCCCCCACACACCACACCACCTCCCCCACACCACCTCCCTCACACCACCTCCCCCACACCACCTCCCTCACACCACCTCCCCCACACCACCTCCCCCACACCAGCCCACCTCCTCGACATCACCTCTCGTCCCCCACCCCACCCCACCTCCCACCCCACCCCACTTCCCCCACACCACACCACCTCCCCCACACTTACACCACCTCACCCACCCCACATTCCCCACACCACCCACCCTTTACCACACCACATCACGTCCTCCACCCCACCTCCTCACACCACATCCACCACACCACCCCACCTCCCCCACACCACCCCACCTCCCCCACCCCACCTCCCCCACCCCACGCCACGTCTCCCACACCACCCCCAACCTCGCATCCCACCCAACCTCCCCCACACCACCTCCACCACCCCACCCCACCTCCCCGACCCCACCTCCACCACCTCCACCACACCACCTCCCCCACACCACCTCCCCCACCCCACGTCCCCACACCACCCCAACCCCCCACACCACCCCATCTCCCCCACACCATCCCACCTCACCCACACCACCCCAACTCATCCACACCACCCCCACACCACACCACACCACCCCCACACCACACCACCCCCACACCACACCACCTTCCCCACACCGCCACATAACACCACCTCCCCCACACCACCTCCCCCACACCACCTCCCCCACACCACCCCCCCCACACCACCCCATCTCCCCCACCCCACCCCACCCCACACAACACCACCACCCCCATACCACCCCACCTCCCCACCCCACCCCACCTCCCCCACACCACCTCCCCCACCCCACCCCTCCTGCCCACCCCACCTCCCCCACACCACCCCACCCCACCTCCCCCAAAGCACCGCACCTCCCCACCCCACCTCCCCCTCACCACCCCACCTCACCCCACTGCCCCAACACCACCCCACCTCCCCCTCACCACCCCACCTCACCCCACTTCCCCAACACCACCCCACCTCACCCCACTGCCCCAACACCACCCCACCTCCCCACACCATCTCCCCCCCACCACCCCACACCACCTCCCCCCCACCACACCAACTCCCCCCCCACCACACCACCTCCCCCCCACCACACCACCTCCTCCACCCCACACCTCGACCCCCACACCACCCCACCTCCCCCATACCAGCTCCCCCACACCACACCACTTCCCCCACACCACCCCACCTCCCCCACCCCACCCCACCCCACCCCACATCCCTCACCCCACCCCACCTCCCCACACAACCTCCCCCACCCCACCCCACCTCCCCCACCCCACCTCCCCCACCACACCACCTCCCCCCCACCACACCACCTCCCCCCCACCACACCACCTCCCCCCCACCACACCACCTCCCCCACACCAGCTCCCCCACAACACCCCACTTCCCCCACCCCACCCCACCTCCCCCACCCCACCTCCCCCACCACACCACCTCCCCCCCACCACACCACCTCCCCCCCACCACACCACCTCCCCCCCACCACACCAACTCCTCCACCCCACACCTCCACCCCCACACCACCCCACCTCCCCCACACCAGCTCCCCCACAACACCCCACTTCCCCCACACCACCCCACCTCCCCCACACCACCCCACCCCACATCCCTCACCCCACCCCACCTCCCCACACAACCTCCCCCACCCCACCCCACCTCCCCCACACCACCCCACCTCCCCCACCCCACCCCACCACCCCCACACCACCCCACCTCCCCCACACCACCCCACCTCCCCCACACCACTGCACCTCCCCCACACCACACCACCTCCCCCACCTCCCCCACACCACGTCACCTCCCCCACACCACGTCACCTCCCCCACACCATCTCCCCCCCAACGACTCAAACTCCCCCACCCCACCCCACCTCCCCACCCCACCCCACCTCCCCCACACCATCTCCCCCCCACGACTCCAACTCCCCCACCCCACCCCACCCCACCTCCCCCACACCACCCCACCTCCCCCACACCACCCCACCTCCCCCAAATCCCCCACACCACCCCACCTCCCCCACACCACCCCACCTCCCCCACACCACCCCACCTCCCCGCCACCACATCCCCCACACCACACCACCTCCCCCACACCACACCTCCTCCCCCACAGCACCCCACCTCCCCGCACCACCTCCCCCACACCACCTCCCCCACACCACCTCCACCACACCACCTCACCTCCCCCACACCACCCCACCTCCCCCACACCACCCCACCTCCCCCACACTACACCACTTCACCCACCCCACCTTCCCCACACCACCCCACCTCCTCCTCCCCACCACCCCCACACCATCTCCACCACACCACCCCACCTCCCCCACTTCACCCACCCCATCTTCCCCACACCACCCCACCTCCCCCACCCAATCTCCCCCACACCATCACACCTCCCCCACCCAACCTTCCCCACACAACCCCACTTCCCCCACACCACACCACCTCCCCCACCCCACCCCACCTCCCCGCACCACCCCACCACCCCCACACCACACCACCTCCCCCACACCACCCCACCTCCCCGCCACCACCTCCCCCACACCACACCACACCACCTCCCTACTCACCACCCCACCTCCCCCACACCACACCACCTCCCCCCCCCACACCACCCCTCCTCCCCCCCACACCACCCCACCGCCCCACCCACCCCACCTCCCCCACACCACCCCACCGCCCCACCTCCCCACCCACCCCACCTCCCCCACACCACCCCACCTCCCCGCCACCACATCCCCCACACCACACCACCTCCCCCACACCACACCACCTCCCCCACAGCACCCCACCTCCCCCCACCACCTCCCCCACACCACCTCCCCCACACCACCTCCACCACACCACCTCACCTCCCCCACACCACCCCACCTCCCCCACACCACCCCACCTCCCCCACACTACACCACTTCACCCACCCCACCTTCCCCACACCACCCCACCTCCTCCTCCCCACCACCCCCACACCATCTCCATCACACCACCCCACCTCCCCCACTTCACCCACCCCATCTTCCCCACACCACCCCACCTCCCCCACCCAATCTCCCCCACACCATCACACCTCCCCCACCCAACCTTCCCCACACAACCCCACTTCCCCCACACCACACCACCTCCCCCACCCCACCCCACCTCCCCGCACCACCCCACCACCCCCACACCACACCACCTCCCCCACACCACCCCACCTCCCCGCCACCACCTCCCCCACACCACACCACACCACCTCCCTACTCACCACCCCACCTCCCCCACACCACACCACCTCCCCCCCCACACCACCCCTCCTCCCCCCCACACCACCCCACCGCCCCACCCACCCCACCTCCCCCACACCACCCCACCGCCCCACCTCCCCACCCACCCCACCACCCCACACCACCACACCTCCCCGCCACCACCTCCCCCACACCACCCACCTCCCCACACCACCCCACCTCCCCCACACCTCCCCACACCACCCCAACTCCCCCACACCACCCCACCTCCCCACACCACACCACCTCCCCCATACCACCCCACCTCCCCACCCCACCTCCCCACACCACACCACCTCCCCCACACCACCCCACCTCCCCCACACCACGTCACCTCCCCCACACCATCTCCCCCACACCACTCCAATCCCCCACCACACCCCACCCCACCGCCCCCACACTACCCCACCACCACCCACGCACCACCCGACGTCCCCCCACACCACCCCACCTCCCCCACACCACCTCCCCCACCTCCCCCACACCACGTCACCTCCCCCACACCACGTCACCTCCCCCACACCATCTCCCCCCCAACGACTCGAACTCCCCCACCCCACCCCACCACCCCACCCCACCCCACCCCACCTCCCCCACACCATCTCCCCCCCACGACTCCAACTCCCCCACCCCACCCCACCTCCCCCACACCACCCCACATCCCCCACACCACCCCACCTCCCCCACACCACCCCACCTCCCCCACACCACCCCACCTCCCCCACACCACCCCACCTCCCCGCCACCACATCCCCCACACCACACCACCTCCCCCACACCACACCACCTCCCCCACAGCACCCCACCTCCCCCCACCACCTCCCCCACACCACCTCCCCCACACCACCTCCACCACACCACCTCACCTCCCCCACACCACCCCACCTCCCCCACACCACCCCACCTCCTCCACACTACACCACTTCACCCACCCCACCTTCCCCACACCACCCCACCTCCTCCTCCCCACCACCCCCACACCATCTCCACCACACCACCCCACCTCCCCCAACTTCACCAACCCCATCTTCCCCACACCACCCCACCTCCCCCACCCAATCTCCCCCACACCATCACACCTGCCCCACCCAACCTTCCCCACACAACCCCACTTCCCCCACACCACACCACCTCCCCCACCCCACCCCACCTCCCCGCACCACCCCACCACCCCCACACCACACCACCTCCCCCACACCACCCCACCTCCCCGCCACCACCTCCCCCACACCACACCACACCACCTCCCTACTCACCACCCCACCTCCCCCACACCACACCACCTCCCCCCCCACACCACCCCTCCTCCCCCCCACACCACCCCACCGCCCCACCCACCCCACCTCCCCCACACCACCCCACCGCCCCACCTCCCCACCCACCCCACCACCCCACACCACCCCACCTCCCCGCCACCACATCCCCCACACCACACCACCTCCCCCACACCACACCACCTCCCCCACAGCACCCCACCTCCCCCACCTCCCCCCACCACCTCCCCCACACCACCTCCCCCACACCACCTCCACCACATCACCTCACCTCCCCCACACCACCCCACCTCCCCCACACCACCCCACCTCCTCCACACTACACCACTTCACCCACCCCACCTTCCCCACACCACCCCACCTCCTCCTCCCCACCACCCCCACACCATCTCCACCACACCACCCCACCTCCCCCAACTTCACCAACCCCATCTTCCCCGCACCACCCCACCTCCCCCACCCAATCTCCCCCACACCATCACACCTCCCCCACCCAACCTTCCCCACACAACCCCACTTCCCCCACACCACACCACCTCCCCCACCCCACCCCACCTCCCCGCACCACCCCACCACCCCCACACCACACCACCTCCCCCACACCACACCACCTCCCCGCCACCACCTCCCCCACACCACACCACACCACCTCCCTACTCACCACCCCACCTCCCCCACACCACACCACCTCCCCCCCACACCACCCCTCCTCCCCCCCCACACCACCCCACCGCCCCACCCACCCCACCTCCCCCACACCACCCCACCGCCCCACCTCCCCACCCACCCCACCACCCCACACCACCACACCTCCCCGCCACCACCTCCCCCACACCACCCACCTCCCCACACCACCCCACCTCCCCCCACACCTCCCCACACCACCCCAACTCCCCCACACCACCCCACCTCCCCACACCACACCACCTCCCCCATACCACCCCACCTCCCCACCCCACCTCCCACACCACACCACCTCCCCCACACCACCCCACCTCCCCCACACCACGTCACCTCCCCCACACCATCTCCCCCACACCACTCCAATCCCCCACCACACCCCACCCCACCGCCCCCACACTACCCCACCACCACCCACGCACCACCCGACGTCACCCACACCACCCCACCTCCCCCACACCACCCCACCTCCCCCACACCACCTCCCCCACAACTCCCCTACCTCACATCTCACCCAACCTCCCCCACCTCACCTCCACCACACCACCCCACCTCCCCCACCCCACCTCCCCCACACCACCCCACCACACAACCTCCCCCACACCACCCCACCTCCCCCACCCAACCTACCCCACACCACACCACCTCCCCACCACCACCGCACCTCCCTCCACCACCTCACCCACACCAGACCAGCTCCCCACACCACCTCCCCCACACCACACCACCTCCCCCACACCACACCACCTCCCCCACCACACCCCACCTCCCCCACATCACGTCACATCCCCCACACCACCCCACCTCCCATACCCAACCTCCGCCACCCAACCTCCCCACACAACCCCACCTCCCCCACACCACCCCACCTCCCCACACCACCTCCCCCACACCACCCACCTCCCCACACAACCTCCCCCGCACCACCCCACCTCCCCCACCCATCTTCCCCCACACCATCACACCTGCCCCACCCAACCTCCCCCACACCACCCCACCTCCCCCACACCACGTCACCTACCCCACACCACCCCACCTCCCCTACCCCACCTCCCCCACACCACCCCACCTCCCCACACCACCCGACCTCCCCACACCACCTCCCCCACGCCACACCACCTCCCCCACACCACCCCACCTCCCCCACCACCTCTGCCACACCACACCACCGCCCCCACCACCTCTGCCACACCACACCACCTCCCCCCACCACCCCCCCACCTCCCCACACCACACCACCTCCCCCCATCTCCTCCCCCCACCTCACCACCTTCCCCCCCACCACCCCACCTCCCGCACGCCACACAACCTCCCCCCACACCACACCCCACACCCACCCCACCTCCCCCACACCACCCCACCTCCCCCACACCACCCCACCTCCCCACACCACCCCACCTCCCCCACACCACCCCACCCCACCCCACCTCCCCCACACCACCCCACCCCACCTCCCCACACCACACCACCTCCCCCACACCACACCACACCACCACCCCCACACCACACCACCACCCCCCACACCACACCACCTCCCCCTCCCCACCCCACCTCCACCACACCACCTCACCTAAACCACCACACCTCCCCCACAGCACACCACCTCCCCCACACCACCCCACCTCTCCCACACCACACCACCTCCCCCACACCACACCACCCTCCCCCACACCACACCCGCACCCCCACCCCACCCCACCTCCACCACACCACTTCCCCCCACCACCTCACCTAAACCACCCCACCTGCCCCACACCCACCCCCACCTCCCCTACACCACCCCACCTCCCCCACACCACCCCACCTCCCCCACACCACACCACACCACCACCCCCCACACCACACCACCTCCCCCACACACCACCTCCCCCACACCACACCACCTCCCCCACACCACACCACCTCCCCCACACCACACCCGCACCCCCACCCCACCTCCACCTCACCAGCTTCCCCCCACCACCCCACCTCCCGCATGCCACACAACCTCCCCCACACCACACCCCCATACCACCCCACCTCCCCCACACCACCCCACCCTCCCCCACACCACCCCACCCTCCCCCCACACCACCCCACCTCCACCACACACACCACCTCCCAAACCACACCACACCACCTCCCCCACACCACACACACCACCTCCCCCACACCACCTCCCTCACACCACCTCCCCCACACCACCTCCCTCACACCACCTCCCCACACCACCTCCCCCACACCAGCCCACCTCCTCGACATCACCTCTCGTCCCCCACCCCACCCCACCTCCCACCACACCCCACCTCCCCACACCACATCCACCACACCACCCCACCCTCCCCCACACCACCCCACCTCCCCACCCCACCTCCCCCACCCCACGCCACGTCTCCCACACCACCCCCAACCTCGGATCCCACCCAACCTCCCCCACACCACCTCCACCACCCCACCCCACCTCCCCGACCCCACCTCCACCACCTCCACCACACCACCTCCCCCACACCACCTCACCCCCCACCACCTCACCCCCACACCACCTCCCCCCCACACCACCTCCCCCCACACCACCTCCCCCCCACACCACCTCCCCCCCACACCACCTCCCCCCCACACCACCTCCCCCACCCCACGTCCCCACACCACCCCCAACCCCCCACACCACCCCATCTCCCCCACACCATCCCAACTCATCCACACCACCCCCACACCACACCACACCACCCCCACACACCACACCACCCCCACACCACACCACCTTCCCACACCGCCACACCACACCACCTCCCCCACACCACCTCCCCCACACCACCTCCCCCACACCACCTCCCCCACACCACCTCCCCCACCCCACCCCTCCCCACACAACACCACCACCTCCATACCACCCCACCTCCCCACCCCACCCCACCTCCCCCACACCACCTCCCCCACCCCACCCCTCCTGCCCACCCCACCTCCCCCACACCACCCCACCCCACCTCCCCCAAAGCACCCCACCTCCCCACCCCACCTCCCCCTCACCACCCCACCTCACCCCACTGCCCCAACACCACCCCACCTCCCCTCACCACCCACCTCACCCCACTTCCCCAACACCACCCCACCTCACCCCACTGCCCCAACACCACCCCACCTCCCCACACCACCTCCCCCCCACCACCCCACACCACCTCCCCCCCACCACACCACCTCCCCCCCACCACACCACCTCCCCCCCACCACACCACCTCCTCCACCCCACACCTCGACCCCCACACCACCCCACCTCCCCACACCAGCTCCCCCACACCACCCCACTTCCCCACACCACCCCACCTCCCCCACACCACCCCACTTCCCCCACACCACCCCACCTCCCCCACACCACCCCACCCCACCCCACATCCCTCACCCCACCCCACCTCCCCACACAACCTCCCCCACCCCACCCCACCTCCCCCCACCCCACCTCCCCCCACCACACCACCTCCCCCCCACCACACCACCTCCCCCCCACCACACCACCTCCCCCCCACCACACCACCTCCCCCCCACCACACCACCTCCCCCCCCACCACACCACCTCCCCCCCACCACACCACCTCCCCCCCCCCACCACACCACCTCCCCCCCCACCACACCACCTCCCCCCCACCACACCACCTCCCCCCCACCACACCACCTCCCCCCCACCACACCACCTCCCCCCCCCCACACCACCTCCCCCCCACCACACCACCTCCCCCACACCACCTCCCCACCCCACCCCACCCCACTTCCCCCACCCCACCCCACCTCCCCACCCCACCTCCCCCCACCACACCACCTCCCCCCCACCACACCACCTCCCCCCCACCACACCACCTCCCCCCCACCACACCACCTCCCCCCCACCACACCACCTCCCCCCCACCACACCACCTCCTCCACCCCACACCTCCACCCCCACACCTCCACCCCCACACCACAACACCTCCCCCGCACCAGCTCCCCCACAACACCCCACTTCCCCCACACCACCCCCACCTCCCCCACACCACCCCACCCCACATCGCTCACCCCACCCCACCTCCCCACACAACCTCCCCCACCCCACCCCACCTCCCCCACCCCACCCCACCTCCCCCACCCCACCTCCCCCACCACACCTCCCCCACCCCACCCCACCACCCCCACACCACCCCACCTCCCCACACCACCCCACCTCCCCCACACCACCCCACCTCCCCCACACCACCCCACCTCCCCCACCTCCCCCACACCACGTCACCTCCCCCACACCACGTCACCTCCCCCACACCATCTCCCCCCCAACGACTCCAACTCCCCCACCCCACCCCACCTCCCCCACCCCACCCCACCTCCCCCACACCACCCCACCTCCCCCACACCATCTCCCCCCCACGACTCCAACTCCCCCACCCCACCCCACCCCACCCCACCTCCCCCACACCACCCACCTCCCCCACACCACCCCACCTCCCCCACACCACCCCACCTCCCCCACACCACCCCCACCTCCCCCACACCACCCCTGCTCACCGCCACCACATCCCCCACACCACACCACACCACCTCCCCCACACCACACCACCTCCACGCACCCCACCTCCCCCACCACCTCCCCACACCACCTCCCCCACACCACCTCCCCCACACCACCTCCCCCACACCACCTCCCCACACCACCTCCCCACACCACCCCACCTCCCCCACACCACCCCACCTCCCCCACACACCCCCCCCACACCACACCATCTCCCCCACCTCCCCCACCTCCCCCACACCACCCCACTCCCCCACAGCACCCCACCTCCCCCCACCACCTCCCCCACACCACCTCCCCCACACCACCTCCCCCACACCACCTCCCCCACACCACCCCACCTCCCCCACACCACCCCACCTCCCCCACACCACCCCACCTCCCCCACACCACCCCACCTCCCCCGCCACCACATCCCCCACACCACCTCACCTCCCCCACACCACCCCACCTCCCCCACACCACCCCACCTCCCCCACACTACACCACTTCACCCACCCCACCTTCCCCACACCACACCACCTCCTCCTCCCCACCACCCCCACACCATCTCCACCACACCACCCCACCTCCCCCACTTCACCCACCCCATCTTCCCCACACCACTCCACCTCCTCCTCCCCACCTCCCCCACACCATCTCCACCACACCACCCCACCTCCCCCACACTACACCACCACACCCACCCCACCTTCACCACACCACACCACCTCCTCCACCCCACCTCCCCACACCACCTTCACCACACCATCCCACCTCCCCACACCACCCCAACTCCACCACCCCACCTCCCCCACACCACACCACCTCCCCACCCCACCTCGCCTAAACCACCCCACCTCCCCCACACTACACCACCTCACCCACCCCACCTTCACCACACTACACCACCTCCTTAACCCACCTCTCCCACCCCACCTCCCTCACCCCACCCCACCTATCCCACACCTCCCCTAAACCACCAGACCTCCCCCACACCACACCACGTCCCTCACACCACCCCACGTGCCCTAAGCCACCTCCCCCACACCATCCCACCTCCCCCACACCACCCCACCTCCCCCACACCTCCCCACCTCCCCCGCACCACCTCCCCCCCCACACCACCCCCCCCACACCACCCCCCCCCACACCGCACCCCCCCCACACCCACCCCCCCCCCACACCACTACCCCCACCACACCACCCCCCCCACACCACCCCCCCAACACCACCCCCCCCCACACCGCACCCCCCCCACACCACCCCCCCCCCCACACCACTACCCCCACCACACCACCCCCCCACACCACCCCCCCCAACACCACCCCCCCAACACCACCCACCCCCACCCCCCCCAACACCACCCCCCCCAACACCACCCCCCCCAACACCACCCCCCCCACACCACCCCCCCCCACACCACCCACCCCCACCCCCCCCACACCACCTCCCCCACACCACCTCCCCCACACCACCCACCTCCCCCACACTACACCACCTCACCCACCCCATCTTCCCCACACCACCCCACCTCCTCCACCCCACCTCCCCCACCCCATCTTCCCCCCCCACCCCACCTCCTCCACCCCCCCCACACCACCCCCCCACCTCCCCCCCACACCACCACCCCCACACCACCCCCCCCCACACCCCCCCCCACCCCCACCCCACACACCCCCACACACCACACCCCCCACACCACCACCCCCCACACCACCCCCCCCACACCACCCCCTCCCCACACCACCCCCCCCCCACACCACCCCCCCCACACCACCTCCCCCACACCACCCCACCTCCCCCACACTACACCACCTCACCCACCCATCTTCCCACACCACCCCACCTCCTCCACCCCACCTCCCCCACCCCATCTTCCCCCCCCACCCCACCTCCTCCACCCCCCCCACCACCCCCCCCCCCCCCCCCCCACCCCCCCCCCCCCCCCCCCCCCCCCCCCCTCCCCCCCCCCCCCCCCCCCCCCCCCCCCCCCCCCCACCCCCCCCCCCCACCCCCCCCACCCCCCCCCCCCCCATACCCCCCCCCACCCCCCACCCCACACACCCCCCACACCACCACACCCCCACACCACCCCCCCCCACACCACCCCCCCACACCACCCCCCCCACACCACCCCCCTCCCCACACCACCCCCCCCCCACACCACCACCCCACCCCCACACCACCACCCCCACACCACCTCCCCCACACCACCTCCCCCGCACTACACCACCTCACCCACCCCATCTTCCCCACACCACCCCATCTCCTCCACCCCACCTCCCCCACCCCATCTTCCCCACACCACCCCACCTCCTCCACCCCACCTTCCCCACACCACCCCACCTCCTCCACCCCACCTCCCCCACACCACCTTCACCACACCACGCCACCTTTCCCACACCACCCCAACTCCCCCCACACCACCCCAACTCCCCCACCCCCAACTCCCCCACCCCACCCCACCTCCCCACCCCATCTCGCCTAAACCACCTCCCCCACACTACACCACTTCACCCACCCCACCTTCACCACACTACACCACCTCCTCAACCCCACCTCCTCCACACACCTCCACCACACCACCCCACCTCTCACACCCCCACACCTCCCCCACCCCACCCCACTCCCCCACACCTCCCCTAAACCACCCCACCTCCCCCACACCACACCATGTCCATTACACCACCCCACGTGCCCTAAGCCACCTCCCCACACCATCCAACCTCCCCTACACCATCCCACCTCCCCACACCACCACACCACCCCCACACCACACCACACCCCCCCACCTACCCCACCCCACCCCATCTCCCCCACACCACCCCACCCTCCCCACCTACCCCACCCCACCCCATCTCCCCCACCCCACCCCACACAACACCACCACCCCCATACCACCCCACCTCCCCCACCCCACCCCACCCCACCTCCCCACACCACCTCCCCCACACCACCCCACCTCCCCCACACCACCTCCCCACACCACCCCACCCCACCCCACCTCCCCCAAAGCACCCCACCTCCCCCACCCAACATTCCCCACACCACCCCACCTCTCCACACCACACCACCTCTCCACACCACCCCACCTCTCCACACCACCCCACCTCTCCACACCACCCCACTGCCCCAATACCACCCCACCTCCCACACCACCCACGTCCCCCACACCACCCCACCTCCCCGACCCCACCTCCACCTCCACCTCCACCACTCCACGACACCACCTCCCCCCATCCACCCCACCTCCCCCACACCACCCCACCTCCCCAACCCACCCCACTGCCCCAACACCACCCCACCCCACCTTCCCACCCAACTTCCCCCACACCAACCCACCTCCCCACCCAACCCCACCCCTCCTCCCCCACCCAACCCCACCTCCCCTCCCCCACCCAACCCCACCTCCCCTCCCCCACCCAACCCCACCTCCCCACCCCACCCCCACCTCCCCCACCCTACCCCCCCACACCACCTCCCCCACACCACCCCACCTCCCCCACCCCACCTCACCCACACCACCCCACCTCCCCCAAAGCACTCCACCTCCCCCACCCCACCCCACCCCACCTCCCCCACACCACCCCACCTCCCCCACACCACCTCCCCCACACCACCCCACCTCCCCCGCACCACACCACCACCCCCACACCACCCCACCTCCACCACCCCACCTCCCCCACACCACCTCCACCACACCACCTCCCCCACACCACCCAACTTCCCCCACACCACCCCACCTCCCCCACCCAACCTCACCTCCCCCACCCCACCTCCCCACACCACCTCCCCCACACCACACCACCTCCCCCACCCCACCTCCCCCACACCACCCCACCTCCCCAAACCACCCCACCTCCCCCCCACCACTCCACCTACCCCACCCCACCTCCCCCACACTACCCCACCGCCCCCACACCACCTCCCACGCATCACCCGACGTCCCCCACACCACCCCACCTCCCCTACACCACCCCACCTCCCCACCCCACCTCCCCACACCACCCCAACCCCCCACACCACCCCACCTTCCCTACACCACCCCACGTGCACAAAGCCACCTCCCACACACCACCCCACCTCCCCTACCCCACCTCCCCCACACCACCTCCCCAAAGCACCCCACCTCCCCCACCCCACCTCCTCACCCCACCCCACCTCCCCCACCCCACCCCACCCCACTGCCCCAACAGCACCCCACCTCCCCACACCACCTCCCCCGCACCACACCACCCCCCCCACACCACCTTACCTCCACCACACCACCTACCCCACACCACCTCCACCACCCCACACCACCCCACCTCCCCACCCCACCCAACTTCCCCCACCCCACCCCACCTCCCCCACCCCACCTCCCCCACCCAACCCCACCTCCCCCACACCACCCCACCTCCCCCACCCCACCCCACCTCCCCCACACCACCCCACCTCCCCCACCCCACCCCACCTCCCCCACACCACCCCACCTCCCCAAACCACCCCACCTCCCCAAACCACCCCACCTCCCCCACACCACCCCACCTCCCCCACACCACCCCACCTCCCCCACACCACCCCACCTCCCCCACTCCACCCCACCCCACCTCCCCCACACTACCCCACCACCCCCACACCACCTCCCACGCATCACCCGATGCCCCCCACACCACCCCACCTCCCATACACCACCCCACCTCCCCCACCCCACCTCCCCCACCCCACCCCACCTCCCCAAACCACCCCACCTCCCCAAACCACCCCACCTCCCCAAACCACCCCACCTCCCCCACACCACCCCACCTCCCCCACACCACCCCACCTCCCCACACCACCTCCCCCACACCACCCCACCTCCCCCACTCCACCCCACCCCACCACCCGCACACTACCCCACCACCCCCCACACCACCTCCCACACATCACCCCGATGCCCCCAACACCACCCCACCTCCCCTACACCCCCCCCACCTCCCCCACCCCACCTCCCCCACACCACACCACCACCCCCACCCAACCTCCCCCCCACCACCTCCCCCACACCTCCGGGTTCTCCGATTTCCTCCCACAGTCCAAAGACGTGCAGGTTAGGTGGATTGACCATGATAAATCGCCCTTCGAGACCAAAAAGTTTAGAAAGGGTTATTGGGTTATGGATATAGGGTGGAAGTGAGTTAAGTAGGTCGGTGCAGACTCGATGGGTCGAATGGCCTCCTTCTGCACTGTATGTTCTATGTTATTTCCAGCGCTACCCATTGAAAATTGACATTTAATTGAAGGATAATCCAGTCTGACATTTCTGTGGATTTCTTTAGAGGCCGGGTCAGCCCCGTGACAATGATGTCAACTTTCCAGAAATTGGGGCAGCAGATTGACAAAATACTTTGCAGGAGAATCTTGAAAATCTGGGCAGAGCCTGACTGGACTGTGGTGAGAATAGGAAACAGTCCGATTTCTCAGGATCGTTTATTTAAACTATAAAGATAAACATTATTCTTACCTTTGATTCCAGTGTTAGAGTAAAGAAAAAACCCAAACGGTTACAGCTGCAGGTGATGATTCCATTCTGATAGGTTTTGCGACATCCGTTCTTATCAAATGTGCCTGTAATGGAGAATTGCTAATTATAAGAATCATTATCACATTTACACATTCCAATACTGAATGATATCAGCATTTTATCAAATTCTTTATTTACCTTGACGAGAAGCCCGGAAGTCGCACACTGGCTAAAATGGAGAAGATAAATCTTATATTAGATTCATCAGCAATAAAACAGTTTAATCAGCTGTGGATGTTTAAACAATTAGACATTTTTCATCAGTCTGATTAACAGGGTAAAGTAGAGAATTAGGGAGGAAATGTTGTTCTAGCTGTGAAATCAGTGCTTCTGTGTTTACATTAATACCACAACAAGTGGACAGTGCTTCATGGAACTTGATGGATTCACGTTACTGAAATGGGGAATGTGGTGGCTCGAGGAAATACGAAGAAGATTTCCAGTACAACGAAACAAAGGGCGTGATCTACCTAAAAAATAGAGGGTGCGATTCTCCACTCCCACGCCGAAGTGGCCACGCCGTCGTGAACGCCGTCGTGGTTCACGACGGCGCGGAACGGCCCCGATCCCGACCGATTCAGGGCCCGAAAAAGGGCTAGGATCGGGGCGGCGAGAACCTCGGGGGGGCGTTCCGCGAAGGTCGCGTCGTCACCGTGCGACGCCCGAATGACACACCGCTGCGTCATAAATTGCGCGAACCGCGCATAGAGGACCCGGAGGAGAACTGAGGAGATGGCTGAGCCCCGAAGAGCCGCACCGAGGTTCCGGGATACGGACCTGGACACCCTGGTGGATGAGGTGGAGCGGAGAAGGGACACCCTCTGCCCAAGACGTGGGCATCGCCAGCCATCCAGCGCGGTGAGGCGCGGCTGGCGGGAGGTGGGCACTGCAGTCAGTGCTGTGGGGCAGACCCCCCGGACGGGGAGCAGTGCCGCAAGAAGCTGCACGACCTCACCCGGGCTGCCAGGGTAAGTGCCATGAGGGTGCCCCCGGGCTCCCCCCCCCCACCCCCGTGCCGGGGGTGGGGGGGGGGGGAAGTGGGGTTGGGGGGGGCGTTGGGAGTGTTGGGGGGGACTGGGGCATCAGGGGCGATGTTGGGGGGGGTCAGGGGGTTTGGGGGGATCACGGGGGGTTGGGGGGGGGCGTTGGGAGTGTTGGGGTGGACTGGGGAATCAGGGCGATGCTGGGGGGGTCACGGGGGTTTGGGGGGGTCACGGGGGTTTGGGGGGGCGTTGGGAGTGTTGGGGGGGACTGGGGCATCAGGGGCGATGTTGGGGGGGTCAGGGGGTTTGGGGGGTCATGGGGGGTTGGGGGGGCGTTGGGGGGGACTGGGGCATCAGGGGCGATGTTGGGGGGGGGGTCAGGGGGTTTGGGCGGTCACGGGGGGTTGGTGGGGGTGTTGGGAGTGTTGGGGGGGACTGGGGCATCAGGGGCGATGTTGGGGGGGCCAGGGGGTTTGGGGGGTCACAGGGGGTTGGGGGGGCGTTGGGAGTGTTGGGGGGGGACTGTGGCATCAGGGGCGATGTTGGGGGGGTCAGGGGACTTGGGGGGGTCAGGGGGGTTTGGGGGGGGTCACGGTGCCCAACTATCTACTCGACCCACATGAGCCCCGGGACCCCCCTGGAGCGAACCCATGGCGTGCTGTCTCCTGAACCAGCAACAATGTTGTCAATATCTGCATGCCCTGATGATACCCGCCGAATGGTGATGCTTTATCCGACCCCCCCCCCCCCCAGGATAAGACAGCGCATAACCAGCGGGAGCGCAAGAGAACCGGAGGGGGTTCTCCGGTCCTGCACCCCCTAACTGTTCACGAGCAGAGGGCCCTGGACCTCGCTGGGGGATCCGCCACCCGGGAGGGCGCGCCATGCCAGGTCGGAGGCGCAGAAGCAAGTGAGAGAACCCTGCATGTCCTCCACCCCCCAACCCGTCATCGCCCCCCTCACACTCTGGCCACTGCACCCCAGATCCCATCCCCCCTCACACTCTGGCCACTGCACCCCAGATCTCATCCCCCCTCACACTCTGGCCACTGCACCCCAGATCCCATCCCCCCTCACACTCTGGCCACTGCACCCCAGATCTCATCCCCCCTCACACTCTGGCCACTGCACCCCAGATCCCATCCCCCCTCACACTCTGGCCACTGCACCCCAGATCCCATCCCCCCTCACACTCTGGCCACTGCACCCCAGATCCCATCCCCCCTCACACTCTGGCCACTGCACCCCAGATCTCATCCCCCCTCACACTCTGGCCACTGCACCCCAGATCCCATCCCCCCTCACACTCTGGCCACTGCACCCCAGATCTCATCCCCCCTCACACTCTGGCCACTGCACCCCAGATCCCATCCCCCCTCACACTCTGGCCACTGCACCCCAGATCCCATCCCCCCTCACACTCTGGCCACTGCACCCCAGATCTCATCCCCCCTCACACTCTGGCCACTGCACCCCAGATCCCATCCCCCCTCACACTCTGGCCACTGCACCCCAGATCCCATCCCCCCTCACACTCTGGCCACTGCACCCCAGATCCCATCCCCCCTCACACTCTGGCCACTGCACCCCAGATCCCATCCCCCCTCACACTCTGGCCACTGCACCCCAGATCCCATCCCCCCTCACACTCTGGCCACTGCACCCCAGATCCCATCCCTCCTCACACTGTGCACCCACCACCACCAGACACCCGGGCCACCGTGTCTAGCGAACGGCGAATCTTTTATGTTCCCCAGGGCCATCGGCCGAACCTTCAGGGACGTCTCGCCCAGGAAGCAGCGCAACGCCACCCACCGCAACGGCACCCAGGGACGCACACCAGATGTTGGCAGTTGTTCGGACAGGAGGGCAGACCTCACAGTCTGGGACACAGGACCGGGACGCTGAGACGTCCGGGACAGACATTAGTCAGGGGCACAGGGTGGACAGTAATGCCGAAGCCCACATCACGGCCACATACCCGCTGGATCGAACTGGAGGTCAAGACGACATGGCCCTCATGGAGCTTGCGCCGGGCCATGAGGGGGACCAGTCCACACCAGACTTCTTGACGGATGATGACCTCGAGCTTGCGGCACTGCTGTCTCCCACACCGTTCACCATCGCAGAGACACTCACCTCGGTTGGGCAGATAAGTGATGAGCCTCCCGGGTCACAGTCTGGTGCGCACCCCACAGCCGAGCCGGGACGGCAGGTGGAGTTTGGAGCAGCCGAGGGGCTGGACGGTCGGAGGGCAGCCCAGGCCCAGCAAACATCTGCCGCCCAGACGGTTCCCGGGTTCCTGGATGTACTTGACCCACCAGGACAACCGATGCCTATGGACACCCAGGGACTGAGTAACGGGATGAGGGCCATCTTCCAGGACCTGCACACACAGCTGGAGGAGTCTATCTGCGTCCAGGAGCAGGGAGTGGTGCCGCTCATCGCAGCCACCCAGGCCGACACCGCACGGGTGGCGTCCGTGGTGGAGGCAATGGGTGAAGGGGTTTTGGCCATTGGTCAGGTTCTGCAAGGCGTTGGGCTTCACGTGCACGCGTCATCCATGGCCCAGGAGCGGGCTGCCCTCTCACAGGTAGCCATGCGCCAGAGCCAACACGACATTGCTGCCGCTCTCCGGGCCCTGGCTGAGTCTCACCATGCCATGGCCCGGTCCCAGCAAGCGATGGCTCAGTCCCAGCAGTCAGTCGCGGAGAGCATTGACCGCCTGGCGCACGTGATGGATGGCGTCGCGCACTCACAGGTCGGGATCGCACAGACCTTGGCAGGAATGTGGCACTCCCTGGGCCCCGTCTCGGCGAACATTCGGACCGTGGTCGATCCCGCTGCAGGCCTCCAGGACTGGCAGCGCCAGGTGACGGGGGTGCGACGGGGCATGTCACGGAGCGCATCTCCGTCCCACAGTGAGGCCCGGGGGCCACCGGGCTCCCCGAGGGAGGAGGAGGTTCTGGGGCCCGTCCCGGTAGCTCCACCAAGGGATGTCCCGGTACCCTCGGCCTCCCCCCGTTCTGTCCCTGGCGCATCTGGTGGGGAGCGGGCAGGTCAGGGTGGCACCATGACATCCAGCACGCCCGCAGAGCAGCCTGGCCCATCGAAGCCGGGCCGCCCCAGGGGAGCCATGTCGAAGGGCGTGATTCACAGCAGTCCACCTCCACTCCTACTGTACCATCTGTAGTGGTCGGGCCGTAAGGCAAAGTCGTTAGGCACGTAAGAAGTTGGCACGGGTGCAGGGCACAGTTTAGTTGTAGGGGGTAGGGCACCTATGTTCACCACACGAATAAACTCACTGTTAAATTTGACTTGTAAGACTGTGTGCTATGTCCGGTGCCAGGGGGCTCGGGGGGGTGCCCGATTGGCGTTGTGGTATACGACCCGTTCGAGGTCTGTTCCGGATGTGCTGACCCTTTCCCCCCCCGCCCCCCCCATAATCGGACACCGTTGTCCTCGGTACACCGACGCCAGCCATCCCACGGGCATGTGGTGAAATATCCATCACGAAGGCTGTGACCACCGGAGTGCATGGTTCAGCTATAGCCATGAGTCAGACCTTGGCTGGCGAATCTGAGCACACAGCTCATCGCAGAGCGGGCTGTCATCATTCAACATGGCACTGATCACACCCGCTTACATAATCATCAATGTTGTGCAATCCCTTAGTGCCGCAGTGGTAAGGTGATGTGGAATTGTTGCCGTGAACGCGGTGCGGGGGTGCGGGTGCAGTGTGGTGCCCGTGTACAGGAGTGACGGTGCAAGTGGCAGTGTTCAGCGAATCCCACCCCCACAGTGCATGAACCGTGCGGCCACCAACGCATCGCGTGCCCGCTGTCCCCGGCGGTGCCGTCGCGCAGCCTCCTGGGCGTAACGAGCTGCCGGGTAGTGTCTGCGTCCTGCGCCCCTCCCCCCACCCTGATGCACCTCATCATCCTCATCCTCCGCATCCTCCTCTTCCCCATCCCCCTCGTTTGCGTTGGCTCCTGTGCCGTCGGGTCCTCCCTCCGGCTCCTCCACCAGGTCATCTCCCCTCTGCATGGCAATGTTGTGCAGCGCACAGCAGACCACAACTCTGCGACCGACCCTGTCGGGCCGGTACTGCAGGGCCCCTGCGGAGCGGTCCAGGCATCTGAATCACATCTTCAGCAGCCCGAAGCACCGCTCCACCACACCCCTGGTTGCTGCATGGGCCTCGTTGTCTTGGCTCTCCGCGTTGGTGTGAGGCCTCCGTATTGGCGTCAGCAGCCATGACCTCAATGGATAGCCCTTGTCGCCCAGCAACCAGCCCCTCAGCCGGGGGGAGGGCATCCATCGAACATTGCGGGGATGAACGACTGTGCCAGAATGTAGGCGTCATGCACACTGCCGGGGTACTTTGCACACACGTGCATGATCTTCATGTGGGCGTCGCACACCACATGAATGTTCATGGAGTACGCGCCCTTCCTGTTCATGAACACGTCCGTGCTGTCTGCAGGTGGGCGCATGGGGACGTGCACACCATCGATGACACCCCGGACCATCGGTATCCCGGCCACCTTGGCGAATCCACGTGCCCGTGCTTCCTGCTGTGCTCTGTCCTCGGGGAATTGAATGTACCTGTCCGCGATGGCGTACAAGGCGACGGCCCTGATGCACCTGTGGACCGATGCCTGTGATATCCCGGATAGGTCCCCGCTCGGCGCCTGGAAGGAACTGGTCACATAGAGGTTTAGTGTCACCGTCACCTTGACGGAGACTGGTATCGCGTGTCCTCCTCCCATTCCACATGGTGCGAGGTGCGCCACGAGCTGGCATATATGTGCGACCGTTTCCCTGCTGAACCGTAATCTCCTCCTGCATGTGATGTCCGGTCGGGCCTCGAACGACATTCTGTCACGGTACACCCTCGGCCTTGCTGGACGCCAGTGGCACCCTGGCACCACCATCAGTGGATCCTCCTGTCCCACCTGCTCCTCCTCCTCCTCCTGCTCCCCCCAAGCACATCCTCTGCATTCCTCACCGTCGGGGGTCAATGTTCCCCTCGGCATCCCCCTTAACATTGGGGTCCTGAGCGCTTGCGGCCTGCGCGGTGACGACGGGCCACTCCGCGGCCATCCCCTCTGCTGCACCGGCGACCGCTGCATCTGCAGCCACTGTGGGCCGTCCGACTCTACGCTGCCGGATGGCAAACTCCAGAACTGCGGCTCCAACCACGGCAGTGAACATCGCTGTCTGGTTGGCATACATGGTGACCCGCAGGAGGGTGGTGGGGGGCAGAGAAACGATATGTTACACGGAGGTTCTTCCACACCTCGTCAGCCGGGCTGCATAGGATCCCTGTGTGCCCCGGTGGCCTGGTCGCGCTGCAGACACGCAGCCAGCCTAACACCTGGTCACTGTCTGCGTCCAACGGTCAGTTCACACCGTACTGCTCACCAGTGTGCCACTCGCCTGTGCCCATCAGCCACACGCACCCTGCGGCCGTGTCCTCATCACCGTCCTGCCATATCAGGGCGGCTGACATGTGGCATCCGCGGATGGACGATACCATCCACACTCTCCCTCACCCCCCCACCTGCACACTCTCCCGCCCCCCCCCACCTGCACACTCTCCCGCCCCCCCTCCCACCTGCACACTCTCCCGCTCCCCCCTCCCACCTGCACTCCGCTCCCTCGCCCCCCCCACCTGCACACTCTCCCTCGCCCCCCCCCACCTGCACACTCTCCCACCCCCCTCCCACCTGCACTCCGCTCCCTCACCCCCCCCCACCTGCACACTCTCCCGCCCCCCCCCTCCCACCCGCACTCCGCTCCCTCACCCACCCCCCCACCTGCACACTCTCCCACCCCCCCCCACCTGCACACTCTCCCTCGCCCTCCCCTCCCACCTGTACACTCTCCCGCACCCCCCCCCCACCTGCACGCTCTCCCTCACCCCCCCTCCCACCTGAACACTCTCCCGCACCCCCCTCCCACCTGCACACTCTCCCTCGCTCCCCCTCCCACCTGCACACTCTCCCTCGCCCCCCCTCCCACCTGAACACTCTCCCTCGCCCCCCCCTCCCACCTGCACACTCTCCCTCGCCCCCCCTCCCACCTGCACACTCTCCCTCACGCCCCTCCACCTGCACACTCTCCCTCGCCCCCCCCTCCCACCTGCACACTCTCCCTCGCCCCCCCTCCCACCTGCACACTCTCCCTCGCCCCCCCTCCCACCTGCACACTCTCCCTCGCCCCCCCCTCCCACCTGCACACTCTCCCTCGCCCACCCTCCCACCTGCACACTCTCCCTCGCCCCCCCTCCCACCTGCACACTCTCCCTCGCCCCCCCCTCCCACCTGCACACTCTCCCTCGCCCCCCCTCCCACCTGCACACTCTCCCTCGCCCCCCCTCCCACCTGCACACTCTCCCTCACGCCCCTCCACCTGCACACTCTCCCTCGCCCCCCCTCCCACCTGCACACTCTCCCTCGCCCCCCCTCCCACCTGCACACTCTCCCTCGCCCCCCCCTCCCACCTGCACACTCTCCCTCGCCCCCCCTCCCACCTGCACACTCTCCCTCGCCCCCTCCCACCTGCACACTCTCCCTCGCTCCCCCCCTTTGGCCGCAGCCTTCTCAGGTAAGCCAACCCGGTCTCCGGGCGCTGCGCTACAGTCCGCTCACCTCCTCCCTGCTCAGCGCCAGCCAGCACGACTGGCTGACCACTTTAAAAAGCAGGTGTGAACGGCGACGGCGTGAACTGGGGTCACGCCGTCGGGACTTCGGCCCATCCGGGCCTGAGAATAGCAGGGGTGCCGGAGAATCACCGTTTTGGGTGTCTCGGGCGATTCTCCGGCCTCCGGCCCGCGAAACTCGACCGGGCCGTTCCCGCCGCTTAGGAGAATCGCGGGAGGGCGTCGGACCGGCGTCGCGGGAAATTTTGGCGGCCCAGGCAATTCTCCCAACCGGCGTGGGAGTGGAGAATCGTGCCCAGAGTCTGCTCTGTGCGGGATTAGTGGGGTCGTTCCCAGTGCTTGTAGCACCAGGAATAACCACGGGATCTCACGGCACTCTGTTTTTCCCTGCAGGAAGAGATGGGCATTTTTAAATAGTGCCGAGGTCTCACGGCAACCCCCCTCCCCCATGGTGACCCTTGGATTCCCCCAACGCCCCCACGCACCTGTCGGGGGATCCTCGGGCTCCCTGCACCCACCTTACACGGGCAGGACACCCACCAGCCTGATCCCCAGCACAAACAAAATGTCGAAATTGCATGGGCCCTCAGAAAGAACACCGTACCTTATCCCACACCTCCACCCTATCCCCGTAACCCAGTAACCCCACATGCTACTGAAGTGAAGATTACAGCTTCAAACTGCAATAGTGAGAGAGAGATTTACCTCGATTCCCCAAGGATAGGCAGCATCAAGGGCTGCCAGCCGAATTGTCAGGGAATGGAGGTCAGTTAGTGCAGCACTGTGAGAAGTGATACGACATGAATGGGTTTCTTTCCTAAAGGGCGGGATTTACAAGCTGCTCACACCGGCGGGACTTCCAGTCCCACACCGGCACATGGATTTCCCGGTGACGAGGCGTACAGTCAACGGAAAATTCCGGTGACAATGGCAGAATCAGTAAATACCACTGGCGGCCCACCGCCGCTGCCTCATTCAAGCAGCAGTTGGTCGGTAAATCCCGCTCAGTGGGCTGGATTTTCCGCCCCCGACGCCGAAATCGCAGCCGGCGCCGAGGCAGAAGATCCATTTCGGCGCACAAAATTGGGACCGGCGCCGGTTCCCCAATTCTCCGGGCCCCGAAAAGCGACGGGGAGTACGCCGCACCGCAAAGCACTTGCCTGCGACCATTGCTGGAGGTCCGCCCTGCCATTCTCCACCCCTGACCGGCCAAAGTCCCGACAGCGTGAATCTAATGTGGTCCAGCCGGTCGGGAAACCTGCGTGGCGGCTGCGGATTCAGTCCGCGGCCGCCGTGGTCGGAGGCGGGCCGATCGGAGGGCAGGGGTGGCCTTATACGCGGCTGGCAATGTTCGGGCAGGGGGTCAGTATCCAGGGTAGGGCGCGCGGCCGATTGGGGTGTCTATTTTTAATGTCCAGCTCCGGGGTTTGAGTCCGCCATGGGGCACGGCGCAGCCACTGGAGGCCGCCACCGTGTGCATGCGTGGCCTCCGACCCGGAAGTGCGGGGCCTGTATCTAGATTTAGGCCGGATCCCTGCTAGCCCCCTGCAGGGCTATGAATATGTGGCCTTTTCACGCCAGTTTTTCTGCCATGTAAGTCCACAGTTTTTACGACAGCGTGGGGGCATAGTCCCAAGAACGGAGAATCCAGCCCAGTGTCTTTCAGGCTGTAAGTGGGATATTTTTGGATGGATGGGAGCAGTGCCTGTTTGCACCGTGTACCTGTCCTTTCCTTGAAAAATATTTTTATTTGAATAAGGATATACATAACAACATACAAACATTCAATTAATAACAAAATAAACAAAATGCAATTTTCCTAATTTAAGAGTTTTTCTTTTATTTCCATTAAACTTTTCCCTTTTTCCCTCCCCACTCATCTCATCTATCCTATCCGCCGCCCCCCCTCCCTATACCCACTGGCAACAAACATATCTGTAAATAGAGACAAGAACAACTTCCATCTCGTCTTGAATTCCCCATCTGAGCCACGAAGGGCAAACATGTTTTCTGAAGTTTACAGAATTCCGCAACATCCCCCAACCATGTTGATATTTTTGGCAGATCTTCTGACTTCCATTCATAAAATGCGCCTTTGCAGGGTCAATGTAGCAAAGGCCACCACATCAGCTCCTTTCCCTCTCTATTAATCCTGGTACTTCCGAATCTCCAAATCTTGCCTCAACAGACCCTGGTAATATTTCCACCTCCACAATCTTTGCTAATATTTTAAATATAGAGACCCAAGACCCCACTAATTGTGGACATGACCAGAACATGTGGACATGGTTAGCTGCTCCTCTTTTACCCCTCTCACATTTATATTCTACCTCTGTGAAGAATCTACTCATTCTTTCCTGTGTCATATGGGCCCTATGTACTATCTTGAATTGTATTAAGCTCATCCGAGCACATGATGATGCAGCACTGACCCTGTGCATAATTTTACTCTATAGTGCCCATTCCAATTCCATATCCAACTCTTCCTCCCACTTTTGTTTTATTTCTTCACTCAGTGCATTTTTTGTGTCCGTCTATAAAATTAGTAATTTTCTCATCTGGCAAGAGCAATCTATCAAGGAGGTTGATATCTGGTAGTCGAGGGAAAGAGGACAACTCCTTTTTCCCAAATTTCATAACTGAAGATATTTAAACTTCTCCCTCCGTATTTTGTGTTTCTCCCTCAATCCTTCAAAGTTCGCAAACAGACGTTCTAAGAATAAGTCTTTTACTGTCTCAACTCTGCTTTATGCCACCGTTTAAATGTATCCAATCTCGCCGTGGTGAATCGGTGATGTCCATCAATAGAGGCTTGCACCGACATGTTTCCCAAACCAAAATGATATCTCAATTGGCTCCAGATGTTTAAGGAAGATGCCACCACCGGACTGTCTGTAAACTTCCCCGGGGTAAATGGACGTGGGGCCGCAGCGAAAGCTTTCTGGCTAGCCCCCTTACACGATGTTTCCTCCACCTATACCCATTCCGCTTCTTCCTCCTTCCACCAATGCTGAATCTTCTCTATATTAGCAGCCAATAATAATGCAACGGATTGGGCAGTGCCAACCCTCCCACCCGCCGATTCCTTTGTAAAAACAGCCATTGAATTCGTGGCATTTTATTAGCCCACATAAAATCCTAAATTATTACATCCATTTTATAGAAGAAATGCCTCAGGTAGAAATATCGGGAGGGATTGAAACACAAATAAATGTTTTGGCAGGATATTCATTTAGATCGCTTTTACCCACCCAGCTAATGAAAGTGGAAGGGTATTCCACCTTTTTAAATCTTCTTTTACCCCCTCCATCAGGCCTGTCAGATTCCATTTATACATTGCGACCCAGTCATGAGCCATCTGGGGCGAAAGTCTCCCGAAACGGCGCGATGTCCCCGACTGGCGCCCAAAACGGCGCCAATCAGACGGGCATCGCGCCGCCCCAAAGGTGCGGAATGCTCTGCATCTTTGGGGGCCGAGCCCCAACATTGAGGGGCTAGGCCGGCGCCGGAGGAATTTCCGCCCCGCCAGCTGGCGGAAACGGCCTTTGTTGCCCCGCCTGCTGGCGCGGAAATGACATCTCCGGGCGGCGCATGCGCGGGAGCGTCAGCGGCCGCTGACAGTTTCCCACGCATGCGCAGTGGAGGGAGTCTCTTTCACCTCCGGCATGGTGGAGACCATGGCAGAGGCGGAAGGGAAAGAGTGCCCCCACGGCACAGGCCCGCCCGCGGATCGGTGGGCCCCGATCGCGGGCCAGGCCACCGTGGGGGCACCACCCGGGGCCAGATCGCCCCACGCCCCCCCCCCAGGACCCCGGAGCCCGCCCACGCCGCCAGGTCCCGCCGTTCAAAAGGTGGTTCAATCCACGCCGGCGGGACAGGCTATTTATCGGCGGGACTTCGGCCCATTCGGGCCGGAGAATCCAGCGGGGGGGCCCGCCAAGCGGCGCGGCCCGATTCCCGCCCCCGCCGAATATCGGGTGCCGGAGACTTCGGCAACCGGCGGGGGCGGGATTCACGCCAGCCCCCGGCGATTCTCCGACCCGGCGGGGGGTCGGAGAATGACGCCCCTGAATATCTAAGTATCTGAATTTATTTTTGTTAATTTGAATGAAGGGTACTTAAATCTGCTTCACTCTCCAGGGCATTTATTGGAATTATCTCATTTTTTGTTATGTTCAATTTTTAGCCTGGGAAGATTCAAATGTTTCCAATATTCATAATCGTATCCATATATTTCATTGGGTTAGATATATATAACAATAAATCATCCGCTTATAGCGAAACTCTCTGTTCTCTACTCCCTCGAACAATATTGACCATTCCTGCGAACAATTGCCAGAGGTTCTATTGCTAATGTGATCAGAAGTGGGGAAGAACGGACAGCCCTGTCTCGTGCCCCTAAATAGTTGGAAGTACCCCGAGCTAACTGAATTAGGCTTAACAGTAGCTGTGGGGCCATATACAACAATCTAACCCATGAGATGAATGTTGGCCCAAATTGGAACTTACCCAAAACCTCCAGCAAATAACTCCACTCAACCCGATCAAAAGCTTTCTCTGCATCCATCGCCACCACAACCTCCGGCATCCTATTCTTAGACGATATCATCATAACATTTAATAGGCGTCCGATATTATTAGACAACTGCCTCCCTTTCTGTATCCCAGAGTGCTTAAGGAAGTGGCTCTGGAAATAGTGGACGCATTGGTGGTCATCTTTGGGATTCTATAGACTCTAGAACTGTCCCAGCAGATTGGAGGGTAGCTCACGTCACTCCGATATTCAAAAAGGGAGGTGGAGAGAAAGCAGGGGATTATAGACAAGCAAGCCTAACATCGGTAGTGGGGAAAATGTTTGAATCCATTATCAAGGACTTTATAGCGGAACACTTAGAAAGTAGTGGCAGGATCAGACAGAGTCAGCATGGATTTATGAAGGGAAAATCACGCTTGACAAATCTTTTGGAATTCTTTGAAGATATAACCAGTACAGTTGACAAGGAGCAGCCAGTCAAAGAACAAAGAACAAAGAAAAGTACAGCACAAGATACAGGCCCTTCGGCCCTCCAAGCCTACCATGCCCCCGTCTGAACTAAAATCTTCTACACTTCCGGGGACCGTACCCCTTTATTCCCATCCTATTCATGTATTTGTTAAGATGCCTCTTAAATGTGTCGATGTGGTACATTTGGACTTTCAAAAGGCGTTTGACAAAGTCCCGCATAAGAGATTATTGGGCAAAATTAAAGCACATGGGATTGCGGGAAATGTATTGAGGTTAATATCTCAACTTAATATCCATCAAATAATAATAATTAAATGTGGCGCATGATCAGAGACCACAATCGCCCCATATTCCATTCCAACTATTTCTGGGAGAATTGAATTATTCACTATAAAAAAATCTATCCGGGAATACACCTGACGTACATGAGAGAAGTATGAAAATTCCTTCCCTCCTGGATTTTGAAATCCCCAAGGATCTACTCCTCCCATATTGTCCATAAATATCCCCAGTTCCTTTCCCATTCCCGATTTGATTAATGTTTTTGGACAAGACCGGTCCAGTTGAGGCTCCATTGCACAATTAAAATCGCCACCCATGATCAATTTGTGTGAGTCCAAGTCCAGGATGGCAGCTGCCATTCTCTTATTAAATTCTCCATCATCCCAATTTGGTGAATAAATACATACCAGCACTACCGGGACACCTTCTAAGATTGCACTAACCATTATAAATTCACCATCTAGATCTCACACCTCCTTGGTCAGAACAAATGACACCTTCTTGCTAAATAAAACAGTGGCTCCCCTTGATTTAGAATTAAATCCCGAATGGAACATCTGCCCTAGCCATTCCACTTGTAACCTAATCCAGCCTTCAATCAGTAACTGTGTCTCTTGGCGAAATATAATTTGCGCCTTCAAACTATTCAAATGTACGAATACTCTGGAACATTTCACTGGTCCATTTAAACAATGTACATTCCAGGTCACTATTCTTACTGGGGCTTCTGTCCTCCGCTATTATTTAAGTTTAACATCTCGTTCTATTATGGAACCTCCATTATCCTTTTCCAACAGAGCTCACAAAATATGGCTGTCCATTCCACTCTGTCTCACCTTTGCCCAATAAGTTATCCACTTCATCAGTGTTGCCAGCATCTTACCCCCCTCCTCCCACCTTCCTCCAATCTTCCTCATCTCCAATTTCTTCCACCATTCCCCCCATCCTCCAACCTCTTTCCCTCACAATTACTTTCATTGTTCTCCCTTTACACCTTGCAGTTCACCCGTTATAACCCCTATCCTCATTTTGCTTTCATTCATTTACATATTTGCTAACCTGGGGCGAAATTCTCCGTTATGCGGCGTGACGGCTCATAAGGCCGCGCTGCTCCCCCCCACCCGACCGGAACACCCGACCGCAACACCCGACTGGATGGCTGGCCGCCGCTCAGCCCCGAGGTTCGAGTCACGGGATGTGGAGGCGCTCCTGGACGCGGTGGAGCAGAGGAGGGAGGCCCTGTATCCCGGGCACGGCCGCAGAGTTGCCCCACGCCACAGCCGGCGTCTGTGGAGGGAAGTGGCAGAGGCCGTCACCGCTGTGGCCCTGACACCACGGACAGGCACCCAGTGCCAAAAGAAGGTGAACGACCTCGTCAGAGCAGGCAGGGTGAGCCTCCCCATATCCCCCTCCCCCATATCCCCCCTCCCCCATATCCCCCCTCCCCCATATCCCCCCCGCCCCCATATCCCCCCTCCCCCATATCCTCCCTCCCCCATATCCCCCCTCCCCCATATTCCCCATATCCCCCCTCCCCCATATCCCCCATATCCCCAAGTGAATCCAGCCCTAACCTTAACCTCTGCAATGCATGCGCAACCGATGGCGTGCATTCATATACCTGCCTAACAGTGTTGCCTTTTACCCCTGCCACGCCCCCCCCCCCCCCCCCCCCCCACAGGATAAGCGCGCACACAACAATAGGGAGCATGTGAGGACTGGAGGAGGCCCCGCTGATGAGAGGCCACTGACCGAACACGAGGAAAGGGCCCTGGAACTGGCTGGCGGACCTGAGGACCGGGAGGTTGCTGATGCAGAGGTCGGGGGCGTACTAGCAAGTGAGCCACCGACAGCCCGTCCCCATATCCCCCCTCCCCTATATCCCCCTCCCCATACCACCTGATCACTGCCTGATGTCTAACCATGCATGCTTCATTGTGTATCGCAGGACCAAACGTCCAGGCACCCATCCCCGCAGATGCAGACCGCCCGCAGGATGCCCCTCGGAGGCCACGGGAGACAGAGAGACCCGGACCCTCCAGCATGCGACGCCCGTAGGATGCCCCTCGGAGGCCACGGGAGACGGAGAGACCCGGACCCTCCAGCATGCGACGCCCGCAGGATGCCCCTCGGAGGCCACGGGAGACGGAGAGACCCGCACCCTCCAGCATGCGACGCCCGCAGGATGCCCCTCGGAGGCCACGAGAGACGGAGAGACCCGCACCCTCCAGCATGCGACGCCCGCATGATGACCCTCGGAGGCCACGGGAGACGGAGAGACCCGCACCCTCCAGCATGCGACGCCCGCAGGATGCCCCTCGCACACCACGGGAGACGGAGAGACCCGCACCCTCCAGCATGCGACGCCCGCAGGATGCCCCTCGCACACCACGGGAGACGGAGAGACCTGGAGCAACAGGGAGACGACACCCCCGTCACGTGCGGGAGCGACCACCCAGCGACGAGGGGGGCAGCCACAGGCCCCCGTCACATCCGAGCCAGGACACCACTACCCAGGACACCACTACCCAGGACACCACTATCCAGGACACCACTACCCAGGACACCACTACCCAGGACACAACTATCCAGGACACCACTACCCGGGACACCACTACCCGGGACACCACTACCCGGGACACCACTACCCGGGACACCACTACCCGGGACACCACTACCCGGGACAGCACTACCCGGGACAGCACTGCTCGGGACAGCAGTGCCCAGGACACCCCTACCCGGGACACCACTACCCAGGAAGACGAAATACTGGACAGTGACTCAGAGTGGATGGGTGGAGACGAACCCCCACCCCAAAGTGCCATGGACTCAGAGTGGGACGAAGAGCACGACACAACGCCACTGCTGTCACCAACACCCTCCACCATCGCAGAAACACTCACCACGGTTGGGCACTTTAGTGATGAGGCGTCTGGTACACTCACTGGTGCGCACAACACAGCCGTCCCGGAACAGCAGGTGGAGGTAGGAGCAGCAGAGGGGCCGGGCGGTCGGAGGGCAGCCCAGCCCAAGCGAACATCTGCCGCCCAGATGGATCCCTGGTTCCTGGAGTTACCACACCCACACATAGATCCGATGCAACCACCGACCCGGAGACGAGCGAAGAGGGTGACGGGCGGCTTGCGGCGGCTGCAGTCGCAGGTGGAGGAGTCCACCCGCGTCCAGGAGCTGGGAGTGGTGCCGGTCATGCGTGCCACCCAGGCCGACACCGCACGCGTGGCGTCCGCGGTGGAGGCAATGGGTGCGACGGTGTCCGACATGGGGAACGGTTTGCGAGGCCTGGGGCTTTCCGTGCAGGCGGCGTCTGTGGCCCAGGAAATGGCTGCCCTCTCACAGGAGGCCATGAGCCAGTGCCAGCGCCAGATGGCAGAGGCGCTCAACGCCATAGCCCAGTCTCAGCAGGCCATGGCCCAGTCTCTGCAGGCCATCGCTGAGGGCATCGGCGCCAGTGGCCATGTGCGAGCCGGCGTCGCACTGTCACAGACAGGGTTTGCCAACCTCCTGGGCTCCATGGCTGCAAACCTGCAGACCCCTGTCGATACCAGCACGGGCCTCAAGGACTGGCAGCGCCAGATGTCGGGGGGGGCGTTGGATGGCCAGTCCGTTCGCATCCCCCACCCATGTAGAGGCCTGGGGGCCATCGGGCACCCCGAGGGAGGAGGAGGTGGTGTGGTCCATCCCGGCTCCCCCTGTAGGGGAGGTCCCGGTACACCGCGACACCTCGGACTCCCCCCCTTCCGTCCCAGGTGCATCGGGTGGGCAACGGGCAGGACAGGCTGGCAGCTCGCCATCCCAGTCGCCCGGGCCGCAGCCTGGCCCATCTAGGCCAGGACGCCCCAGGAAACGGCCGCCAAAGGGATCCAGTGTCAGAGGGCAGGAATCACAGGAGTCCACCTCCAGTTCTGCTGTACCGTCTGGGGAACCACGTAGACGTAGTCAAAGGGCCCGTAAGGCCAAACAATTAGACACTGAGTAAGTTGGCACGGGTGCAGGGCACAGATGAGTTTTAGGGGCTAGGGCACGTGCATGAACTCCTTTGGTTATTAAAGTCAATGTTACACCTACAGAAGCTGCCTTTGTGCTCTGTCCAAAGCGTGCGGGGGGTGTCATGTACGTTGAGCGCAAGTGTGTGTGTGAGGGGTGGTCTTACCTCAGCCCCAGGTGAGTCTGCCCCCTTCCCCCCGGGCAGAGGACGGGACCGTGCGCTGCAGTGTCACAGCCGCATGCAGGGATGGTCCGGGTGGATGGTGGTACTGTGGCCATGAGTCAGACATAGTCCAACGATGTGGAGCCAGGAGCTCATCGCAGGGCGGGTTGTCATCATCCTCCATGGCCTGCGATAGACACGCGTCCACCCGCAACTGTGTGAGCCCGGCCCGTTGTGCCGCAGGTGGATCGGCAATGGGGGGGGGGGGTGGTGTGCAGTGCATGCGGGTGGGGTGGGTGGGGTTGGGGAGGGGGGTGAGGGTGCTGGGTGGGTGGATGGGTGGGGGGTGTGGGTGGTCGGCTGTTGCCGTGGTGTGCGGTCTGTGGCCATACTACCCGATTACCACGCCCATCTAGTCAGTGAAGCGGGCGTCTATCAGTCTGTCCCGTGCCCGCTGGGCCAGCCGGTAACGGTGGACAGCCACCCGCCTGTGTCTACCCCGTCTGCCCTGACCATTACCCCCACCCCCCTCATCTGGGGAGGACTGCGCCTCTTCCTGCTGCTCCTCCACTCCACCCTCCTCTGCCTGCGGCACATCGCCCCTCTGCTGGGCTATGTTGTGCAGGACGCAGCACACCACAATGATGCGGCCGACCCTATCTGACCAATACTGGAGGGCGCCCCCAGAGAGGTCCAGGCACCTGAAACGCATCTTCAGCACGCCAAAGCACCTCTCTATCACTCCCCTTGTCGCTACATGGGCATCATTGTAGCGGTTCTCCGCCTCATTGCGTGGCCTCCGTATAGGCGTCATCAGCCACGATCGCAATGGGTAGCCCCTGTCGCCCAGCAAACAGCCCCTCAGCCGGGGATGGCGTCCCTCGTACATGCCGGGGATGGATGACCGCGGCAACACGTATGAGTCGTGTACACTGCCTGGGTGACGGGCGCAGACGTGCAGGATCATCATGCGGTGGCCGCAGACCACCTGTACGTTCATCGAATAGGTCCCCTTCCTATTGGTGAACACGGCCCTGTTATCTGCAGGTGGCCGCACGGCGACGTGCATCCCATCGATCGCGCCCTGGACCATGGGGAACCCGGCCACGGCAGAGAAGGCCACGGCCCGGGCACCTTGGCTGGCCCGGTCCACGGGGAAGCGGATGTAGCGGTGCGCCATGGCATATAGGGCATCTGTCACTGCCCGGATGCACCGGTGCACCGATTTCTGCGATATGCCGGACAGGTCCCCACTCGGTGCCTGGAATGACCCCGTTGCATAAAAGTTCAGGGCCACCGTAACCTTGACGGACACGGGGCGAGGGTGTCCCCCGCCAGTGCCACGCGGTGGCAGGTGTGCCAGCAGGTAGCAGATGTGTGCCACGGTTTCCCGGCTCATCCGGAGTCTCCTCCTGCATTCCCGGTCCGTGAGGTCCTGGTATGACTGCCGGGGCCGGTACACACGGGGCGCCCTCGGATGCTTCCGTTGCCGTGGGGCCGTGACGTCCTCCTCCCCCTCCTCGTCCTGTTGGTCAGGTGTCCCTCCAGCCTGGGCGGCTGCCGCCTGCCCCTCTGCGGCAGCCTGCGCCGCCTCTCTGGCACGCTCCTCCTCCTCCTCCTCCTCCTCCTCCTCATCCAGGGCAACATAGACATGAGCGGCTGCCGCCACGGCGGACAACATCGCTGGATGATCTGAAAACATGACGGCCTGGTGGGGGGAGGGGAACGAAGACATGTCATCATTGCCCATATTCCCTCCTCCCCCCAGCCAGGTGGGATGGACCGCATGGGTCCAACTGTTGGAGGCTGGCACCTGGCCAGGTGGACCAACTCACTTGCCCTCACATCCCCCCTCCCCGGCACGGACCCCCCACCCCAACCCCGGCACGGAACCCTCCCATCCACCTCCCCGGCACCGACCCCCCCCCCCCAACCCCCTCCCCGGCACGGACCCCCCCCCCAACCTCCACCCCGGCACGGACCCCCCCGCAACCTCCACCCCGGCACGGAGCCCCAATCCCCCTCCCCGGCATGGACCCCCCCCCCCCAACTCCACCCCGGCACGGACCCCCCCCATCCCCCTCCCCGGCACCGACCCCCCCCCCATCCCCCTCCCCGGCACGGACCCCCCCCCAACCTCCACCCCGGCACGGACCTACCCCGCAACCTCCACCCCGGCACGGTCCCCCCATCCCCCTCCCCGGCACGGACCCCCCCATCCCCCTCCCCGGCACGGACCCCCCCCCATCCCCATCCCCGGCACGGACCCCCTCCCGGCACTCCCCCGGAGCCCAGCCTACTCTAACCACCCCCCCCACCCCCCCCGCCGCACACACACACACACACAACCCGAGACACACCTCTCCTCACGCATTCAGTCTGCGGCCACGCCATCGCCTGCCCAGAGCCAACCCCCCAGGCCGTCACTCACCTCTACGCTGGTCGGCGTGAGCCTGGAGCACAGGGTCACGCCGATGAAAAGGAGGTTTAATTTACGTCGACGTGAACGGTTATCACGTCGACGGGACTTCGGCCCATCCGGAAGGGAGAATATCGGCAGGCCGAAAATCGGCTGCCTTGCGCAGACCCGTGACATTCTCCGACGGCAGCGGCGCCATTAACGCCCCGCCGACTTTTCTCCCTTCGGAGACTTCGGCGTGGGCGGGGGCGGGATTCACGGCGGCCAACGGCCATTCTCCGACCCTCTGGGGGGTCGGAGAATGACGCCCATGGTACCTCCCACACAAAGAACAAAATAAAAGGACCCTGCCCATATTATCCAAACTGTCCATTCCCTCTTGGTACCTACTTACATCCAACATTCGGAGGGTCACGAATTGCCTTCCCAAATTGTTCTTTCCCTCTCCCAACCCAAAAGAGAGAGAGATTTAATATTTTGACTCATTCCTCCTCAGCCATTTTAACATATCAACAACAACGAGGTAACAACAAATTTGTGTAAATAAAACAAAACGTTATCAGCCATAGTGCAAACATTTCAAAATTAAAGGTAAAACCCAAAAATGGTTAACATGTACAAGTAGAATGAGAATTTTGTTGATCTATATATTAGAAATATTTCAAAAACAATTTTAACTATCTTAAACAATGGGCACAATTGAATGGAAACGTTTCTAATTGTGGTCACGAGCGAGAACTGCCGCGAGCTTCCCAGTGCTTGGTCCAGCGAGATCGTCACCCCTATCAATTAAGGTTAATTGGACCATTTAATGAGGCCCCATGCGCTTCAGGCTGCAAATAATGGTCCCGCTGGCTGATTCTCCAGGACCGCGCCTGCCAGCTCCCCGCTAACAAGGGTGAGCAGCACTTAAACCAATCCTGCAGAGCAAACACCACACACTCGCAGCCATGTCACCAAGGAGACCAGCCCCACGATTCGTGGATGATGACCTGGCCAGATTGTTGGACGCGGTTGAGATCAGACGGGATGCCCTGTTCCTCCGAGGGGCTCGGAAAGTCAACCACAGGTCAGCCAGTGCCACCTGGGAGGAAGTGGCAACGACCGTCTGTTCGGGGAGTGGCACCAGGAGGACCGCCACCCAGTGTCGTAAGACGATCAATGACCTCCACCGGACCACAAGGGTGGATTGCCACCAGCACCTGTCAGCCCACACGCATGCGCTTGGCACCGTCCCTGTCCAGCACCATACAGTGCCCTGGTCCACCCATGTCCAGCAGTGCCGCCCACGCCGGCCACCCATCCCCCCCCCCAGTGCTCCCCAATGCCCCCCACACTCCCCATTCACCCATACGCCCTATCCCCCTCCCATGGCCCCCACCCGCACAATGAACATCACGTGAGGCTCACAATGCCCCCTCTGTGTCCACAAAGGAGAAGTTGGCCCACAGCAGACGGGAGACGGCCTAGGTGGGCAGCATAGCTCCGGACATCAGAGTCCTCACCCCCAAGAGAAAAGGGCCCTGGAGGTCACGGGGGTGGCCGAGGACAGGTCTGTCACCAACATGGAGGTTGGTGTATGGCGCAGAGGTGAGGATCCACCGGCCCACACCCAGATGACCTGTTACAGGTGAGTTGTTGATGCCGCACAGACTGACCCATTCCTCCCACTGACCACATGTCCATTCTCCTACAGGATCTCCATTCGACACTGCAGGCCCATCTAGGGTGGTCCCCCCCATGTCTCCCATGAGAATACCTCGGAGGGAGCTCAGAGGAGACCACCGTATTCCCAGCACAGCTGTCACCCCACCCTCCGGCAGTGCAGAGACACACACCTTGGTGGGCGACAGTAGTGGACCGGGTTTCAGCGGCATATTCTGGTGAGCACCACACAGTTGCTGATGCGCATCAGGTGGCGGCAGGAATGCCCAGGCGAAACAGCAGTTCGTGGTCTGCTGGATCCTAGGAACCACCCGGGTCCCAGTCAGATGCTGACCCTCTGGACCAGTTTACCCGGAGATGATGCAGTTGATAGACTGCGGCGTGATATTCACAGGGAGATGTCAGTGACACTCCAGCAGGTCCATAGCCGATTGGAGGAGTCCCAGAGGCTACGGGCACAGGAGATGTCGCCGGCAATGTGTGGCACGGAGGCTAATGCTGCTGGGGTGGTGACCGCAGTGGAGAGCCTGGTGCACAATGTCAGCAGCATGAGTGGAGGTATCCCAGGCGTGGATCAGTCAGTGACGGCCATGGCTAAGCAGCTTGACAGCGTGTCCCAGTCACTGGGGGACGTGTCCAGTCCCAGATGGACCATGGTGAGGTCCTGCGGAGCATGTCCCAGTCTCAGATGGGCATTGCGGAGGCCCTCCAGAGCATGTCCCGGTCGCTGGGGGAGGTGTCCTAGTCGCAAATGGGCATCGCCGAAGGCATCAAAACCTTGCTGTAGACATTGGGGTGCAGCCAAGGCTGGCAGAGCCAGATATAGGAGCAGCCAGGGCTTGGTCCGGCTGCCCCTTCATCCAGAGCTAAAGCCCAGAGCCCTATGGGCTCCCACCGGGAGGGAGCGCTGGATGCCAACCTGCAGCCACACTATAGAGTGGCGACAGCGGCCACCAGCTCCCCCGAGATCCACCCCCAGACAAGGGAGCGTATCGGAGGCAGCACCCGGAACAGGGTGGCACTACAGAAATGTACTGCTGGCAAGTGGGCCGGGACTGCCAGAGGCGCCTGCCAGGGGCATTGATGACCATGGCATGAGGTAGGCAGCAGGCTGCCTCTACCTCTGATGGGCATCCTGGGATCACACCTAGATGCAGCAGTTGAGCACAGAAGGCTAAGCAGGTCAAGGATCACTGAGAGGGTACAGCTTCTGGTGGCAGCCATGGAGTGAGTGGTCACATATGTGGTAGCTCCCGCTCATGGTGGTCTTTTCGTGGCCTTTACCCCGGTTTGCAGCAAGAATTTTGGAGGAAAAAGGTGTAGAAGTGAGAGCAGAAGAGATCAACCCCCTAGTTTGTGGAGCGGCGGACCAGAAGTGCCCGAAAAAGAGCAAACCAGTTGGCTGAGACGGGCGAAGTGCTGGCAACGCACGCAGAGATGGCGGAGGGGCAGGGGTAGAGTCTGGCCCTGCCGGCTCTGTGGTCGATGGAGCAGTTGGTGAGCTTCTTGAAACGAGAAGTTCACCCAACAACAGAAGGAATGTTTGGACGACCTGGCCCGGGCGGTGGACTTGATCAAGGCGGTGGTTGACCGCGTGGAGACGAGACTGGCAGCCCAGGGACAGGTGATCCAGAGGTTGGAGGTGCTGGCGGGGGAGCATGAGGAACAGTCCACCTCAATGGCAGTGGATATAGGACTGATGCGAGACCAGCAGAAACGACTGCTGGAGAAAGTAGAGGACCTGGAGACACGATTTCAAAGGCAGAACATCCGGATCGTGGGTCTGCCGGAGGGGAGCAAGGAAACGGGTGCTGATGCATACGTCGGGAAGATGCTGGAAAAGCTGCTTGGGGAAGGTGCGTTTGACCGGACATTGGGGGTGGATCGAGTCCACAGGGCGTTGATGCGCAAGCCCCATGGGGGCGAGCCGCCGAGGGCGATAGTGGTTTGGTTGCATCGGTTCCTGGATAAGGGACATATCATGAGGTGGGCCAGGCAGACGAGGTGATGCAACTGGGAAGGTGTTGAGATCTGTGTGTGCCAGGACCTGGGGGCAGAGCTGACGAAGAGGAGGGCGAGCTTTAATAATGTCAAGACGGCTCTGTACAAGAAAGGTGTAAAGTTCGGACTACTGTACCCGGCTCACCGATGGGTGACCTATAGGGCCAGGAGTTGTACTTTGGCCCGCCGGAGGAGGCAGTGGGTTTCATGAAAGAGAATGCACTGGCAGGAGAAGGAGGACTTTGAACTTTGATGGAGGAGAAGCAGAGTGAATGTTTTATATTGTGGAAAACTTTGTTTTTTGGTGTTAGTTTTTCTCTTTTCTGTTTTTTGGCTTTAGGCTTGTTTACAGTTCTTTGTGAAGGGATGAGGGGTGGGTCTCTTTGTTCGGGCCTTGGGAGCGATTGCTTGTTTGTTTTTACTTCTAGCCTTTGTCTTGATTGTTTGCACGAAGGTTCGAGTAGGGGGGGGAAGGGAATCAGTGGGGGTAGGATGCTAGGCGCCATGGGAGGGGGCTGGCAGGCTAGCTGGGCGGGCTAGTGTACAAGAAGCATGGTGGCGGGTGAGCTGAAGTTCAGTGGGTGGGGGGGTTGGAGGGGGAGTGGGGGGATTGGGTGGAGGGGGGGACATTATTGCTGATGGGGAGGGGAATTCCAAAGTGGAGGAGGAGAGTTGATGACAGTAGTTGCCCGAGGGCGGGCCAAGGAGGTGCGGGACATGGGCCGAAGAGTGGCCTCGGAGAGGTTATGGCTGATTGGCAGGGGGGGGGGGGGGGGGGGGGGGGCGGGCAGGGCCCCCCAACCAGACTGGTCACATAGAACGTTCGGGGACTGAATGGGCCAGTCAAAAGGCTCCGTGTGTTCGTGCACTTGAGACAACTGAAAGCGGATGTGGTCATGCTGCAGGAGACACATTTGAAGATGGGGGACCAGATTAGGCTAAGGAAGGGATAGGTTGGGCAAGTGTTTCATTCGGGGTTAGACTTCAAAACGAGGGGGGTGGCGATTTTGGTTAATAAGCAGGTGCCGTTCGATGTGGGGAATATAGAGGCGGACCCGGGGGGGAGATATGTTATGGTCAGTGGGAAACTGGAGGGAATGGCTGTAGCGTTGGTGAATATTTATGCCCCAAAATGAGACAATGTGGAATTTATGAGGCGGGTACTGAGGAAGATTCCGGACCTAGATTTGCATCGACTGATCATGGGAGGGGACTTCAATACAGCTCTTGATCCAAGGTTGGACCGGTCGAGTTCTAGTACTGGGAAGGTATCAGCTATAGCGAAGGAACTCTGGGGGTACATGGAGCACATGACGGGGGGGTCGATCCGTGGAGATTCGGGAGACCGAGGAGTAAGGAATTTTCGTTCTACTCCCATGTGCATGGGGTGTATTCCCAATAGACTTCTTTGTGATGGACAAAACGCTGCTGGCTGAGGTGATAGATGCTGAATATTCAGCAATACTGGTGTCAGACCACACCCCGCACTGAGTGGAGCTGCAAGTTAGCAAAGGAAAGGCCCAGCGGCGGCAGTGTCGGTTGGACGTGGGGCTATTAGCGGAGGAGGAGGTGTGTGAGCGGGTGAGGGAGGCCATTCGGGGATACACCAGGATCGATGATACGGGTGAGGTGTTGGCGGGGGTGGTCTGGGAGGCATTGAAGGTGGTTATCAGGGGAGAATTCATCTCAATTCGGGCCCATAAGGTGAAGGCGGAACGGGCGGAATTAGACAGACTGGGGGGTCAAATTTTACAGGTGGACAGGAGATATGCGGAAACTCCGGATGACGGGCTTCTGAAGGAGCGCTGGAATTTGGGCTCCTGTCCACAGGTAAGGCGGAAGGACAGCTGAGGAGGGATAGGGGGCGGTTTATGAATATGGGGAGAAAGCCAGCAGGATGCTGGCGAACCAGCTGAGGAAACAGGAGGCAGAGAGAGAGATTGTGAAAGTGAGGGACACAGCGGGGAAGGTGGGTCTGGACCCGACTGGGGTGAATGTGTTTCGGGAGTTTCACAGCAAGTTGTATAAGTCGGAACCCCCCCCAGCCGGGGAGGAGGGGATGAAACGATTTTGGGGGTGCTGGACTTCCCAAGGGTAGATGAGGAGTTGGTGGAGGATCTGGCTGTGGCAGCGGGCAGGGATCGAGAGATTCGGAGATCTTTTTATGGAGGATGAGTTTTCCCGAGTTTGGAGCAGCTAGAGGAGGAGTTTAAGTTGCCAGGTGGGAATGTGTTCCGGTACTTACGAGTGCGGGGCTTTGTTCGGAGGCACGTCCTGGGCTTCCCACAACTCCCAGTAAGGGAGCTACAGTATAAGGTGATGTGAAAGACAGGAATTGGGGAGGGGAAGGTCTCGGAAATATATAAGGAGCTGATGGAGTGGGAAGGTGTTTCAATAGGGGCGGTGAAAAGGAAGTGGGAGACAGGGTTGGGAGGGGAGTTGGAAGTTGGGTTATGAGGAGAGTCAATGCATCGTCGTCGTGTGCCAGGCTCAGCCTGATCCAATTTAAGGTGAACCACAGGGCTCATAAGACTGTGGCCCGGATGAGCAGGTTTCTTGAGTAGGTGGAGGACAGGTGTGGGCGGTGTGGCGGTGGGGGGGGGGCTGCGAATCATGTGCACATGTTCTGGGTGAGTCCGAAGTTGAGCGGATTTTGGCAGGGATTCACGGATGTCATGTCTGAGGTCCTGAAAGGGAGTCCAGAGATGGCAATATTTGGAGTGTCGGAAGATCCGGGAGCCCAGGGGGCGGAGAGGCGATGTTTTGGCCTTTGGCTCCCTGGTGGCCCGGACGCTGACTCTGCTGGGAAGGAGAGACTCGGAGCCTCCAAAGTCGGGTTATGGGTCAGCGACATGGCGGGGTTTCTCAAGTTGGAGAAAATCAAGGGGTTCATTACAGGGGTTCGCTCGAAGGTGGCAGCCGTTCATCGACTTCTTTCAGGAAAATTAGTTCGCCAGCGGTGGGGGGTGGGACCGGGCGAGTGGGGGGGAAAGCGGGGAAGCAACGAATAGGGGTAGGAAAACCAATGAAGGGAGAACCGTGAGATGGCATAGTTACATGGACCATGATAGTTAGGGTCTGTGCTTGGCGGGGAGATGGCTATGTTATTGTGGGGTTTTTGTGTTTGTTGAATTTTTCTGTTTAAAAGTGTTGAAATTAAAAATGCCTGAATAAAATATTTTCAGGAAAAAAAAGGATCACTGAAAGGGAACTGGGGACGGGGAAGAAGAGGCGTATGGAGTAATGGGGGGTGTGATGAGGGCATGTAAGGGGTGGGGGGAGGAAGGTGGGACAGCACCTTCGGGAGCCAGGGGAATTTGGGGGACACATATGTACAGCAACAAAAAATGTCGCACTCGAGAAGTATAACGCCTCTGGTATTTTCATCCACAATGCAGGCCGAGCACCAATCCCCTGCCCCAGCTCCCGAGGCATGGAGGCCCAGGATGTTTCCCAACCCCCCCTCACCAACCCCCACCCCATCCAGGCACCCTGCAGTGATTTTACACTGACCCTGGGAGGGTGGAACAGGGTGGAGGGGGTGAGGGGGCAGGGGAAAGGGGAACCGAAGAGAGAGTGATGGGGATGGGGAAGGGGAGGCGTGAGGGGGAGGGATGATGGACGACGCCATGTCCTACGTGAAGTGGGCAAGGACGAGGACCTCCATGTCCCTCTGAGCTTGCCCTTGGTGTTTGGATGTTGGCCGCTGTGTCCCTGATGTTGCCTCCCGCCGTGTCTGGGCATCACGATCTGATTGCGAAATGACACACCTACCGACAGGAATTCACTGATAGAATTTACAGTGCATAAGGAGGTCATTCGGCCCACCGAGTCTGCACAGGCCCTTGGAAAGAGCATCCTACATAAGCCCACATCTGCACCCTATCCCCACACCTCCACCCTATCCCCGTAACCCCATCTAACATTTTTTTGGGACACTAGGGGAAATTTAGCATAGCCAATCCACCTAACATGCACGTCTTTGAACTGTGGGAGGAAACCGGAGCACCCGGTGGAAACCCATGCAGACATGGGGAGAACATGCAGACTCTGCACAGACAGTGACCCAAGGCGGGAATCGAACCTGGGCCCCTGGAGCTGTGAAGCAACAGTGCTACCCACTGTGTTACCGTGCTGCCCGGGCTGTGAGGTTCTCATTTAACTATGATTGCCAATTTCCTTCAGCCGCACGGCCAAAGACCCCAAGGTCAGCGGGAGTTATGGGAGGTCAGTGGGGCAGACAGGCAGGGGCTGGGATTGCCCCCGTAACGGGTACACACGATCCAGAGGGTGGTATGGTGGACCTGCAGATGCTGAGACACCATCCCCCTCCCAGCAAATGTCGACCCCCCCTTCCCTGCCCATGCTGGCCCCAATGGTCTCCCTGCCCCAAGCACCAGGAAAGCAACCCCAGTGCCCCGGCTCATTGCCTGGGAGTGGAGATGGCTACTCACCTCTTCGGGTCCCCACAGCAGCCCTTCTGCCAGCTTCACGTTTCTAAAGGGTATACTAATCTGCGCCCACGTGACCACTTGCTGTGGAGATGGTTGCATCATGGGTGGCCATTCTCTAGGAGGTTGCTCCCGTTAATTGTGCGCAGATTGGCCTTAAGTGGTGATTATTGGTTTCTCGCCACTCAATGGCGAGTGCCTGATTTCACAGTTCTTGGTTTTAACCTTTCCTGCGACCTAATGGTCTCGTCATGCCCTTGCTCAAATGCAACGTGCCCATTTTTATAAATTACCCCTCCCCTGAGCCATGTTCTTCAGTAAAATGATGTGCCTTTACAGGTAAAATAATGGGGTGGGATTCTCTGTTGGCCGCCACCACAATCAGACAACGCGATTGGGCGGAGAATCGATTCCGACAACTGCAGGCACCGATTTGATGCCAAATCTCAATTTTCCGTCACCTCGACAGCGGCGTCAACGAGAATGCACGTACACTAATCGCTGTTTGCATATCATTAGCGAGCCTGACCCGGTATTCTCTGGGTCCTTCGCGATTCTCCACCTCCGATGGGCTGAATTCCCAACTGCATGGTTCACTTGTGCTTTTAAAAATCATGAAAAATGGCACCATGGCTGATGAGGGGGGAGATGGGACACAGATTGGCGTGACTGTGAGCTGCCAGGCCGGACACTGGCAGGGCTGGCTGGGGTGGGGAGGCCCGGCCGGGGGGGCTGACAGGGAAACGTGCCAACCCAGGGCATCGGCCACTGTAGCCCCTGGAGGAACGCCAGACAGGGGCCATGGAGCTTACCGCTGGCATGGGCAGCGCCAGCTGATGGTACGCCTGGCAGCAGGGATGAGCACCAGGCCAGAGGTCCCCACGGTGCTGGGCACCGACGAAGCCAGGGGTGCGGAGATGGGGGTGCATGCAGGGGCAGAGACTGCAGTGCCAACCGGGTCCATCATGTAACCCGTTGGACCCAGTTGGACACGGATACGCAGCATGTTGGCCTTTCACCCCCTGCAGACAATGGATATTAGAATTCAACCAGCGATGGTGGCCTTCCTGCTAGTCATGGCAGCCCTGGGGAATGCCCTGCGACTGTACGAGCCTGCGCCACTCGAGGAGGTAGCTGCAGCTGTGGAGTGTGCAGCAGAGGAGCGTGCCCAGAGGGACAGGAGGCAGTGTCCCAGGATGGAGAGCCAGCTGCCTAACAAGCCGAGGAGAAGGAGGTGCAAAGGACGCGACACATGAGGCCTCGTGGTAACGGCAGCGCCTGTCATTCGAGGACCTGCCGGACCGAGCATGCCGTCGAAGATTCCGGCTGAGCTTGGAGACAGTGCGACATATCGGCCAGATCATGGCAGACCTGGCACCGCAGGGGAATGGGGGACGACATCCGCTTCCGGTGGCCGTCAGGTGATTGTCGCCCAAGCTTCTACGCCACGGGGTCCTTCCAAGCGCCAAGTAGGGACCTGTCCGGGATCTCACAGACCTCGGTGCACAGATGCATCCGTGCCATCACAGAGTCCCTACATGCCCAGGCAGCACAATTCATCCATTTCCATGTGGACCGAGCCCACCAAGATGCCCGGGCAGCGGGGTTTGCCATCATCAACGGGATGTCCCGGGTCCAGGGGGGATCAACGGGATGCATGTCCCCCTACAAGCACTGCAGATGACGGGCCACTCTGCACAAACTGAAAAGGGTTTCACTCGATGAGCATGCAGCTGATCAGATGAGCATCCTGCATGCCTGCGCCCGATACCCGGGCAGTGTGAACCGACGCCTTCAACCTGGCCTGTGGTGATATGCCTGTGCACAGTTTTGTATATAGTTGGTAATGTGACCTCCAACCAGCTGGTGGCGTCAGATATCCTTCACGTTACTTGAGATACCCGCCAGTTGGTAGTAGGATGGAAGAGAGGATAGTCACATTCATAGTCGTTCCAGGAGAATTCACTGCATTCATTCAGTAGGCTTTGTCTGGAAAGTAATCTGTTTGTTATCTTTCCACGTGTTTGTAAATGAATCATCGTTCTAGTTAAACAATTAGATGTTCTGCGTATATCATTATAACGGTGGGATCACAGAACACCACGTGGCCCACTCGCCGATTCCACTGTGGTTTGGCTCCTGGCTGACAGGGGTCGTGACTGCTGGCGCCTTTCCGGAGGCTACAAACTGATGCCAAGCCCCGCTACACGGTGCCCATGCAGCAACCAGGGGCGTGATTGGGCGGTGCTTCGGCCGCCTGATGGTGCGGTTCAGGAGCCTGGACCGATTTGGAGGGGCTCTCCAGTATGACACTGAGAGGGTTGCCTGCATCGTGCGGCCTGCTGCGTCCTCCACAACATCGTGCAGCAGAAGGGGAGTATGCTGGAGGAGGATGATGAACACCAGTCCTGTCCGATGAGGAGGATGCGAGGGAGGGTCAGGGTGGGCAGGACATGGGGTCCAGGCAGGCGCGGGAGGCTGAAAGACGTGTGTGCCAGGGCCAACGTGCACGGGGTGCTCTGATTACCGCCCCCCCCCCCCGCCTAGACTTAAAACCTTAGCTCCCTTCTCTATCCGCAGATGCTGTCAGACCTGCTGAGAGTGTCCAGCATTTCTTTCTTTTGTTTCAGATTCTAATATCCGCAGTAATTTTCTTTTTTCTTTTTGACAACTAGGTGAGTCTGTCTGACTCTGTATCTCACTTGTATATGGCCTTTTCTATGACATCTGAAACAAATTAATTCCTTACATTTGGTTCTGTTTTGGGGATGGTCTCCCCCACAATGATAAGAAGCCTCTAGACCTTGTGACTAACAGTCTGATGCGACCATCAATTCACTCAAGGACTCGTGTTGGAGTAAAACAGTGGTTTTAATTAACTATCAACTTTGCCTGCCTGCGACTGGTACATACTGAGGACAGTCCCACAGGCCAGCTACTCTTATACTCCTTCAAAGGGGAGGAACCATGGGCTGAGCCCGTACATGCTCCAACACGCTCCAACATCTCCCCCTGTGGGTGAAGCCATACAATGGCCCACAGATAAAACCCACAGGGTTAATAACATAGAACGTAACTGGTGAATTAACTGTATTTACATTCACCACACGGTCGCTCTTCCTTTTCTCTGATTCCGCTGAACTCTCACTCCAGGTACTTCGAGCGGCCGCCGTTTTTCGTCATAACTGATTTACCTCGCTTTGCAGTTCAAAAGTGCTTTGTTCAGCATTTTCAGTCGCTTGAGCCGATCAACCACTTTGTCCAAGAATATTCTGGTTTTGCCAGAAACCTCTTCTGAATACTCAAGTTATTGATACCGCAGTCCAATCGGTCACATAACCTTTCACTGAGAGATGGACCGAATTTACAATATTCAGATATCTACCGAAGTCTGGATTTTATAGCGGATAGTGTTTCTCCAGGACCCCTAATGGCTGAATGGAATATATAAAGCTGCAGAATAATGGAGGGTCGGTGATTGTAATGGTCTCTCACTAGTTGCATTCACCGATCAAAGGACTTGAGGTGGGATTCTCCATTGGCCGAAACTGGAATCGGGAAACGAGATCGGGCGGAGAATCGTGCGTGAGCTGAAAATCGGTTCCGGCACTGGGTGTCCGATGGAATGCCATGCTCCGGAGCCTCGACTGTGGCACAAATGCATTCTATGCTGCATGTGCAGTAAACACCATTGACATATCATTAATGGGCACAACCCAGTGTTCTCCAGGACGCCCGCAATGCTCCACCTCCTCCAGGAGGAATTACCAACGGCGAGATTCACTCATGGTTTAAAAAATCAGGAAACAGGTGCAGTGGCTGCTGAGGGACCCAGCGGAGGTAGGTCATTTGCCCAGAAATGAAAATCGCTTATTGTCACAAGTAGGCTTCAAATGAAGTTACTGTGAAAAGCCCCTAGTCGCCACATTCCGGCGCCTGTTCGGGGAGGCTGGTAATGGGAATTGAACCGTGCTGCTGGCCTGCCTTGGTCTGCTTTCAAAGCCAGCGATTTTGTCCTGTGCTAAACCAGCCCCGTGGGCTGTTGGTCCTGCTGTTAACGTTGCTGGGGGTCGGGGGCATCTGCCAGGGCCGGGGCAAGTAGCGGGGGAGGTATCGGAGTGACCCCGGGACCAGAATATCCAGGCACAGACTGCCATTGCCACGGCCTGCAAGGTAGTCACCATGCAGTGCACCCCACTTACCGCCCACCATGGCACATGGTTGCGTCGAGAGACACTGGCCGTATGGGAGCACCCACCCAAACCCCCACCCCTAACCCCTACCTCCACCCCACCTTCACCCCACTAACACACCCCCACCCCTAACCCTTTCCTTCACCTCACCTCCACCTCACAAACACCCTCCTACCCCCCACCCACAACCAGGTACCACCCGCAGGCGGGGCCCCACTTGACCCACTGAAGAGCAACGGCCACAGTAGCCCCTGCAGAAAAGCGCCGGACAGGGGCCGCAGAGTGTACCAATGGCATGGGTAGTGCCACTGGTATCCCTGCCGGCAGGGATGGGTACCGGGGCCAGAGGCCCCCACCGGGCACCGATGGGGCTGGGGTGCGGTGCGGAGAGCAGAGTGCCTCGGGGAATGCCCAGAGTGGGGATGGGGATGGGAGAGGAGGGGGAGGGGGACATGTGGGTGCACCCACACAAACCCCCCACCCTCAACCCCTCCCTCCACCCTCGCTCTTACAGCCTCAGTGTATCCCTCAGAAATCCATTGTCTGCTAGGGGTGAAAGGCAGACATGTTAGCCTGGTGTTTGCCCCCATGCCCAACAGGTCCAATGGGCTACACAGTGGCCCCGGCCTGCATTGCAGCTCCTGCCCCTTCATCCTGACACACTCAGCGGTTCCTGACACCTTTGAGGAGCTCCTTCAGGTGAGGAGTTGGCTCCTGGGGACAGGGGTTATCCGCTGCAGTCATGGCTGATAACGCCTATCCGGAGGTCACAGACCGACATGGAGACCCGCTACAACGATGCCCATTCCACGACCAGACACGTGATAAAGTGATGCAGTGACATTGTGAAGATGAAGTTCAGGTGCCTGGACCGATCTAGAGGGGCCCTTCAGTATAGCGCTAGGAGGGTCTCCCACAACGTGGTGGCCTGCTGCATCCTCTACAACATTGCGCAGCAGAAGGGGGACATGCTGGAGGAGGGGGATAAACCCTAGTTCTCGACCGACATGGAGGATGTGGGTTGAGGGTGGGCAGGATGGGGCCCGGTCAGGCACAGGAAGCTGCGAAATGGCAGCACAAACATCCCATCCCACCCCAACAACCCTCTCCTCACCCCCAGCCAATCACCCCTCCCATGACCACACTCCCTGCACCAAACCTGCTCCCCCGCACCTGCACCCCCCTCCGTGATTCCTACCTGCCTCACTACGGGCTGTGGGCACTGGGTTGGCAGTCACAGCGGGTCTGGTCCATGGGATGGAGGATGCTATGCGATGTGCTCTGGTGCTCCACATTGAAAATGTCAGACTCCTGCACGTGGTAGCACTTTCCACCATCCACCTGGTTGATCCCTGCATTCCATCACACAAATCCACTGAACTCTAGCCGTGGTGGAGATCGGGACGGGGTGTGGGCAGGGGTGGGGGGCAGGGTGAGGGTGTAGGGCTGGTTCAGTGGATGGTGGCTGACCTCAGGGCCCTTGCTCATTCCCACCTCCCACGGCCACCCATCCACTCCCCCAGCACCCCATCTGCAGCCAGCCCAGCTCAGCCCTCACACCCTTCTGACACAGCACTGAGGCAGCTTGAAACGGTTGTGAACACGTGTTTATTGTGAACAGGTGAACATGTATCTGCAAGTTTGCGCCATAGGCCCGAACACTATCCTGTTTGCTGCATTTGCGCCAATTTCACTGCCGTCTAATTTTATGGCCTTATGGTCCCTAAAGCTCTGTCTAGGTGGATTCCCAGGTGGTACATCAGGGGTGGAAGGGCCTGCTGCGATTCCCGCCCTGTGACCTGGGTGCATTTTGGCGACCGTTCTCTGGAGCGAAAGGGCCTGGACGGACCCGGCTGCTGCTCTGGTGTCCCAGGTTGGGCAAGGGACAGGAAATGGTGGGGGGGGGGGGGGGGAGTCAGAGACGCTGTGGTGTTCCGGCACCTCCCCTGCAGGGGTCACCGGCAGGGGCCCCATCACCTCTTCCTCCCTCGGGGGGCCTATTGGCCTCCTGGCTACTCTGTGGGATGGGGGTGCAGCAGAAGCGAGCTCCATGGGCTCCCCCACCACCTGGTGCTGCCAGTCCTGGAGGGCCACTCTCGTCTCGACCAGAGTCTCAATGATCGCCACCGTGGGGCACAGGGACTATGCCACCTCCCTCTGGGACTGTGCCACATTACTCAGTGACATGTGCCAGTTTCCTCTGTGATTGGCTCAGGTCAGCCAGTGCCAGGCCAATGCCCTCGATTCCCGCAGTCATCATCCCCCATGTTCTGGAGCGCTGCTGCAATGTCCAGGTGGCCTTAATACATAGCTGCCAGTGACAGGGCAGCCCTGTCCTGTGCCTCAGCCACCGCCCGCACAGAGCAACCCAGACCTTGGACATTCTGACCCATGGCCGATACCTTCACCCCTAAAGCCTCCACCGCAGGTGCCATCCATGGGGTGTTGGCAAGGATGGCACACATGGTCAGCATTGGCTCATGTCACTGCAGGCGATTGGACTCCTCCAACTGTACCTATAGGCGCTGGATGGCTGCTGACAATCCCCCATGTAGACCCCGGCTGTGTCGGAATCTCAAGGATTGATGGGACTGCCATTTCCAGAAGCCCGAGACCTGTCTGGACGGCAGCTAGTCCCTGGGGTCGGGCCGCTCCCCGACCGTCAGCCCCTCGGGGGTTTCTACCTCCATCTGATGAACCACCGCACGTGTGTATGTGGTGCACACCAGACACTGCCCCAGGAGCTCTTCAAGTGTCCAACTGAGGTGAGTGTCTCTGGGATGGTGGAGGTTGTTGGAGACAGCTGTGTCAGGAAGTTGGTGTAGTCCCCAAGAGGCATTCTGGGGTGTTGCAGCAGGCTGGTGTTTGGGGCTCACGTCACTAACCAGTGTCTCCTCGTCGCTGGACATGACCCGGGGTTATGGCCGGGGGCAGGGTACACCAGGACGGCCCACCTCACCCCCAGGTGATCCTGCAAGAACAGTATATGATGCAGATTGAATCGTGGGTTGGGGTGTTGGTGTGGCGGGGGTAGGTGGTGTAGGAATGGTGAGGTGGTGGGATGCTGTGGAGGTGGTGGGATTCTGGCGTTGGGGTGGTGTAGGGGAGGCGGGCTTGTGTGGGGTGGTTTGGTGATAAGGAGTGGCAGGGTGGTGTGGGGAGGTGGGTCGTGCTGGGGTGGTTTGGTGATAGGGAGTGGCAGGGTGGTGTGGGAAAGTGAGCAATGGCAGGGTGGTGTGGGGGTGGCAGATTGATGAGGAGTGGTAGGGTGGTGTGGGGAGGTGGGGTGGTGTGGGGATTGTGCCATTCATGCCATAGGGCCACCGCAACTCAGTGGGGACTCACTTGGTTCCCCAATGTCGACCTCCACCTCGGTGACTGCCCTCTCCTGGGCTCACCAACCAGGTCCAGTCCCCGCCACTCTGCGATGGTGAGGGCCGCAGATCAGGTGAGTCCCCTCCAGTCTTCTCTCTCTCCCTGTGGTTATGCACCACCTTCTCCTGGCGGGGGTACATAGAAAATGCACGGTGTTCGGCAGCAGGACGCGGACAACACAGGGGCTGGAGAGCTGGTGGCCTTTGTGAACAGGGCTCCTGGCCATGGCGGGCGGTATGGGTGCTGGTATGTGGTGCAGGGTGAGGTGCGAGCAGACTGATGACGGGTGGGGTTCGGTTGCCCTCCGGGTGGTGGGGGGTTGGTTACAGGTGTGTGGGACAGGGGTTGGTGCCAGGGGCATGGTGCTGGCTACTCACCCTGGCCGCCCTGAGGAGATCATGCAGCTTTTGCCAGCACTGGCCGGTCCTGGCAGTGGGGCCCACGGCACACACAGCCTCTGCCACCTGCATCCAGGCCTGTCGTCCGCCGCGTCCATTAGGGTCTCGAGCTCCACATCTGCGGACCAGTGTACCGCTCTTCGGGCTGCCACCTTGTTGGCTGGGATGTGTGTGGGTGGGGAGTGGAGTGTGAATATACAGCTGCAGCTTGTCAGCCTCTCGAGTGCCAATCCCGACCTTGGCAAATCGGACACTGTTTGTCATTGGAGTTGCTTCAGTTCCATGTGGCGCTGGGTGCTGGACCATCAATGGAACCTGAATTGCTCCAGGACCAGCGCCGCTTCTGTGGTTGTACAACATCACCGACTCAGTCCCAGCTCCTTGGGCTGGATTCTCCCAGTGCCGATGCCAAAATCGCGTTTCGCAATCAGCCAGAGAATCCACTTTCACTCCGGAATCGGGGACGTCACCTGAGGCGCTCCCCTGATGCTCCGCCCCCGATGGGCCGAGTCTCCGACAGCGTGGGACACGTGTCCTCACAACTTTCGAGGACCTCGCGTGGCGGCTGTGGACTGTGTCCAGCGCCACCACAGTCGGGGGGGGGGAGCCGGTCCACTGGCAGGGGGGACTTCGGTGGGGGCTGGGGGGTCAAGTGGAGGGTGGTCCGGGGTGGCGAGGGGGGTTACTGGGGCGCAGGTTTTGGCAGGCCGGGTCCACGCACGGCCGCCGCCATGTTGTACGGCGCGGCCGGCGCAGGCCGCCGCTGTTCGCTTGCGCGGCCACAGACTCAGCCATTCTGTGGCTGTATCCGCAGGTAAAGTCGGGGGCTTTACGCGGTGTGACTGCTAGACCCCCACTGGGCGGAGGATCGCTGCGGGGGCGGCGCCGACATTTTGGTCGGATGTCCGGACGGAACCTGCGGACAGAGCTGCAGAATCCGAGAATCCAGCCCTTAGTCTCTGTAATCGTGAATCTGGCCCCTGGTGTCCAGATCCTCCGGAGATGTTCGGCTCTCTCTCGCTCTCTCTCGCTCTCTCTCTCTCGAGGTGAATGTGATGAATGGAACTACTGTTAATTCACCAGTGATATCATGTTACGGCTGTATCGTGTTACGTTATGTGTTTAACCCTGTGGGCTCCACCTATGGGCCATTGTACGGCTTCACCCACATGTCGGGGCATGTAAGGGTACGCCCATGGCTCCACCCCTTACAGGAAGTATAAAAGCAGCTGACCTGCGGGGCTGCATTCATTGTTGTACCGGTCACAGGTAGGCAAGGCTCAGTTGTAAGCTGATTAAAACCACGGTTTACTTCTCAACGTGTCTCTCAGTGAATTGATGGTCGCAATAATTTAATCAGCTTAAAATACTACTATGGAATCAGCCCTCTAACCTGATAGACTGGAACTCGATCCACAGGCCGCGGAGGCGAGGAATGTTTTCGCACTGGTTTCGATGCTTCAAGGCCTATCTCGCCGTGTCGTCTACGCCATCCGTCACAGACGAACAGAAACTGAGTCTTCTCCACGCAAGGCTGAGCCATTGTATTTCTGTCCAGCTCGACGGCGCCGCGTCCTGCACAGAGGCCCTCGCACTACTCGAACGCATATATGTACGGCCCGTGAACGAGGTCTACGCGTGAAATATCTTCACCACTCACCGCCAGCGCCCCGGGGAGTCGCTGGATGACTACCTACGCGACCTCAAAGCCCTCGCGCGCAACTGTAACTACCAGCCTGTTACGGGCCCTCAGCATATGGAGCTCACTATCCGAGATGTTTACATGGCGGGGGTCCGATAGAACTATGTAAGACAGCGCATGCTCAAAAAAGGGGCCCAGGACCTAGAAGACACGTGAACTGTAGTAACTGCGGGCGAAAAGGACACTTCGTCAAGGTCTGCCTGGCCAGGTCTAAAAACTCGAACTCACAGACCCGATCCACAGACCCCCAGGCCCGCAGACCCCGCAAAGTGGCAGCGTGTCTGCCGACTCCGCCTCCGCACAACACGTGCGACTCATGGGAGCCGCCATCTTGGCCATCCTCCCCCACGCGGCCGGCCACGTGCGATCCATGGGGGCCGCAATCTTGGACGCCATCGTCCTCACCGCCCGCCACGCTTGACCAACGGGGGCCGCCATCTTGGCCGCCATCTGCTACACCGCCCGAGATGTACGAACGACATGGACAGCAGCCATCGCGGGGCCGCCCCAGCACCACCGATCACGCCGCCAGCTACCCCCAGCCTAGCACGGTCACCCTGGACCAGTCGCGACCGAAGCACCTCCGGAGCTCCATGATGGCCATCCGGGTAGACGGGTACCAGACACCTTGCCTTGTGGACTCCGGGAACACAGAGAGCTTCATTCACCTGGACATGGTAAGACGTTGTTCGCTCCCAATATTCCCGACGCAACAAACTATCTCCCTCACCTCTGGGTCGCACTCGGTGCAAATCCAAGGGTGCACTACTGTAACCCTAGCGATCCAGGGCGCTGAGTACGCTAATTTTAAACTATATGTTCTCCCAGACCTCTGCGCTCCTCTCCTCTTAGGACTCGGTTTTCAGTGCAACCTCAGGAGCCTAACTCTTAAATTCGGGGGGCCACTGCCCCCGCTCACCATATGCAGCCTCGCGACCCTAAAAATCGACCCCCCTCTTTGTGAACCTCACCGCCGATTGTAAGCCAATAGCCACCAGAAGCAGGCAGTATAGTATGCAGGACAGGACGTTCATTAGGTCCGAGGTCCAGCGTCTCTTGCGGAAGGGGGTCATAGAGGCCAGCAATAGCCCTTGGAGAGCTCAGGTGGTGGTCGTCAAGACCGGGGAAAAGTTCCGGGTGGTGGTTGATTACCGCCAGACCATTAACCGGTTTAAGCAACTCGATGCGTACTCCCTTCACCGGATTGCAGACATGGTAAATCAGATTGCGCACTACCGCGTGTTCTCTACGGTGGATCTGAAGTCTGCATATCACCAGCTCCCAATCCGCCCGGAGGACCGCCACTACACGGCGTTTGAGGCAGGTGGTCGCCTTTTCCATTTCCTCCGGGTCCCCTTTGGCGTCACAAACGGGGTTTTGGTGTTCCAACGAGCAATGGACCGAATGGTGGACCAGTATGGGCTGCGGGCCACGTTTCCGTACTTGGACAATGTCACCATCTGCGGCCATGATCAGCAGGACCACGACGCCAACCTCCACCGATTTCTCCAAACCGCCCAAAAACTCAACCTCACCTACAACAAGGAGAAATGCGTTTTCCGCACAACCAGGCTAGCCATCCTCGGCTACGTCGTGGAAAACGGGGTCCTAGGGCCCGACCCTGACCGTATGCACCCCCTCCTCCAATTCCCTCTCCCTCACTGCCCCAAGGCCCTGAAGAGGTGCCTTGGATTTTTCTCCTATTACACCCAGTGGGTCCCCCAGTATGCGGACAAAGCCCGCCCACTATTTAAGGCCGCCATTTTTCCACTGGCAGCCGAGGCTCGCCAGGCCTTCAACTGCATCAAGGCGGACATCGCCAAAGCTGCAATGCGCGCGGTGGACGAGTCCGCCCCCTTCCAGGTGGAGAGCGATGCCTCAGAGGTCGCTCTCGCCGCCACTCTCAACCAAGCAGGCAGACCGGTAGCGTTCTTTTCCCGCACCCTCACCACCTCTGAAATTTGACACTCCTCATTCGAAAAAGAAGCCCAAGCCATCGTGGAAGCCGTACGGCACTGGAGGGACTACCTCGCTGGTAGGAGGTTTACCCTCATCACCGACCAACGATCGGTTGCCTTTATGTTTGACAATACGCAGCGGGGCAAGATCAAGAATGACAAGATCTTGAGGTGGAGAATCGAACTCTCCACCTATAACTACAATATAGTATATCGTCCTGGGAAGCTCAACGAGCCTCCAGATGCCCTGTCCCGTGGCACATGCGCCAGCGCGCAAGATGACCGATTGCGGGCTATCCACAATGACCTCTGCCACCCGGGGGGTCACCCGGTTCGCCCACTACATTAAGGCCCGCAACCTGCTCTACTCCATCGAGGAGGTCAAAGCTGTAACCAGAGACTGCCAAATCTGTGTGGAGTGTAAACCGCACTTCTATTGACCAGATAAGGCCCACCTGGTAAAGGCGTCCCTGCCCTTTGAGCGCCTCAGTATCGATTTCAAAGGGCCCCTCCCCTCCAATAACCGCAACACGTACTTCCTTAACATCATAGACGAGTTCTTCCGTTTTCCGTTCGCCATTCCCTGCCCCGATATGACCACTCCTACAGTCATCAAAGCCCTGCATAGTGTCTTCACCCTGTTCAGTTTCCCCAGCTGTGTCCACAGCAACAGGGGCTCGTCGTTCATGAGCGACGAACTGCGACAGTACCTGCTCAGTAAGGGCATCGCCTCGAGCAGGACTACCAGCTATAACCCCAGGGGAAACGGGCCAGTGGAGAGGGAGAACGCAACGGTCTGGAAGACCGTCCTACTGGCCCTACCGTCCAGGAATCTCCCGGTTTCTCACTGGCAGGACGTCCTCCCCGATGCACTCCACTCTATTAGGTCCCTCCTTTGCACGGCCACAAACCAGACCCCTCATGACCGCTTGTTTGTTTTCCCTAGGGGAGCTACCTCAGGGGCCTCGCTTCCGCCCTGGCTGATGACACCGGGTCCAGTCCTCCTCCGAAAACATGTTCGGAGCCATAAGACCGACCCCCTGGTAGAGAGGGTCCACCTCCTGCACTCCAACCCACACAATGCAAATATCAGACACCCCGATGGCCGGCAGGATACCGTCTCCCTCCGGGACCTGGCGCCCGCAGGCTCCGATACCGTAACCACTACTGCATCCCCCACACTAGGTCCCATCCAACCTCCCATGTTCAGCGCCCCTACCCCTATCCAACCTCACATGTTCAGCCCCTACCCTGATATGGTTCCCGCGCTCCCTCCCACCCGCCGCACCGGTCCACAGGAATGAAGCTCCGGAAGAGCCGCTCCAGGAGTCCACGCCTGTGCCTGCTCCTGGCCCAGCTCCACAGCCACCCAAAACGGCTGCAACACCAGTGCTTCGGCGGTCGCAACGTACGGTCCGGGCACCAGACCGACTGAATCTGTAAACACGTCACCCCCGCCGGACTTCATTTTTTAAACAGGGGGTGAATGTGATGAATGGAACTACTGTTAATTCACCAGTGCACTGTGATATCATATTACTGCTGTATCGTGTTGCGTTATGTGTTTAACCCTGTGGGCTCCACCTATGGGCCATTGTACGGCTTCACCCAGAGGGGGATATGTCGGGGCATGTACGGGCTCGCCTATGGCTCCACCCCTTACAGGAAGTATTAAAGCAGCTGACCTGCGGGGCCGCATTCGGTCACAGGCAGGCCAGGCTCAGTTGTAAGCTGATTAAAACCACGGTTTACTTCTCAACGTGTCTCTCAATGAATTGGTGGTCGCATCAGGTGGACAACCTGTTTCACCAAGAATGTTCTGGGCGCCTACCTGCAATATGTAAATACCTCTGACCCCAGGATTTTGGATGGGGTCAGGGATGCCTCATGGGGTGGGCTAGTTCTGTCCTGACCCAGATCCTCCCTTCTAAACCCACCAGAGGAATTTCAGGGCACAACTAAAGGAAAATATGTCACAAGACAAAACGGTCTTCATTTGTTTGGGTCATAATATTCCCACACTCCCATCATGATCAGAAATTCTGGTGCATTAAAGGGACAAGGAGCTCAGCTCCAAATTCTCCAAACCTGCCCAGAAAGTGTTCCATTTACAGCCCCAGAACGAGGCAATTTCTGGGTCATTCAGCCTAACTTTCACATTAACACTGGAGATGATAAAACAAACTGTGCTGCACAGATCCAATCACAGAAAAGGCTGCCCACAGGCTGAGCTCCATCATATTGTTCAGTTTCATCTCACCTGTCTAACCTTCAAGCCTGGAGCTGTAATTGTCAGAGGCGTTGTGAGACCATCAATACTCGAACTCCTCATTTGAACTGTAACACTGGGTGAAACAGGAATCCTCTCCTGACCCTGTAACAACACAGAAAATAAATGAGTGAAAATTCACATCCTCAGGATTTACATTAAACACAGAAACATTTCACTGATCCTCATTCCTGTGGTGAGGGTGAGCAATGCAGCTTTCCTCATGGTAACTTATAGGGGCTGGAATTGCAGGAGGTCACCTTGCCGACACAAGCGTGTGAACCACAATTCCAGACAGCCGATGAAGCTGTCCGCAGACCCTGGGCTGGATTCGCCGCAGCCCTGCGCCGAAATCGTGGACGTGGGGACATAGCCCCATTTTCAGAGAATCCAGCCCCCGTCTCAGACTGTGGTGATGGGGTCCATAGCACATTAAAGTACATCAGTGACACCCATCCCAGTGGAATTCCCAAGAACCAGAGTGAAACCATCCCCAGACACAGGGATAGACATTCACTCGGTTTGGGTACTTGCGGGGCACAGGGTGCAAATCCTGTTCCTAATGATGGGGCTCAATCCAACCCTGATTTTGGACCTTGGGCTTCATCACAAAGAAGCCAGCGTGACGCAGCAGCACCTTGGAGAGAGGAGGCCAAGGTCAGGTCATTGATAGAGTCGCAGTGCCCCCAGGTAGGTGAAACCAGGGGCCAGGGTTGGAGTCTGAATGTTTCACCCAGGGGAGGATAGGATTCTGAGGGACTGAGAATCTGGTTTTTGGAATCTGAGGTCAATGGCAGTCAGGAGTGTCATGATATGGCAGCACGGTAGCATTGTGGATAGCACAAATGCTTCACAGCTCCAGGGTCTCAGGTTCGATTCCGGCTTGGGTCACTGTCTGTGCGGAGTCTGCACATCCTCCCCGTGTGTGCGTGGGTTTCCTCCGGGTGCTCCGGTTTCCTCCCACAGTCCAAAGATGTGCGGGTTAGGTGGATTGGCCATGCTAAATTGCCCATAGTGTCCAAAATTGCCCTTAGTGTTGGGTGGGGTTACTGGGTTATGGGGATAGGGTGGAGGTGTAGACCTTGGGTAGGGTGCTCTTTCCAAGAGCCGGTGCAGACTCGATGGGCCGAATGGCCTCCTTCTGCACTGTAAATTCTATGATTCTATGATATTCAAGTGAACATCACAGCACATACACACATACATAATGATGGACAGATCAACGGACCAATTAGCACACACAACACGACAGCCAATCACGAACAAGAGCATACACAGTACAAAACAAGGAACACAACAATTCCTGGGCAGTCCAGCAGGAGACGGCTCAGGGCAAGGATCTCCATGCCAGACACTCAGACAGTCAGCATGTGCTGAGTACCAGAGTTTGTTATATCAATAGTTAAATGAAATAAAACTGCGTTGTACCAATCACAACCGTGTTGGTTCATCTGTGTCTCAGAGCACCCAACACTTCATGGTACCAGAAGTGAATTAATACCTACCCACAAATCTGCCATCCTGCGCCATGGACACCGTCAACACACCGCAGCCATTGCAAGTTGCTGGGAACCTTGGCGTAAATTGGACGTTGTTCAAACAACACTTCAAACTCTTTTTGGAAGCCAACGAAAAACAGAGCGCCTCGGACGAAAGAAAGATCGCCATCCTCCTCACCACCGCAGGTCAGCACACCATCCATGTCTACAACTCCCTGGTGTTCGCAGAAGGCGAGGACAAATTTAAATATGACACGGTCCTCCTCAAGCTCGACCAACACTTCAACGTCGTGGTCAACGAGAGCTTTGAGAGGTATGTCTTCCAGCAGCGCCTGCAAGGTAAGGATGAGCTCTTTCAGTCATTCCTGACGCATCTCCGCATACTCACGCAGTCCTGCGATTACGACACCACCTCAGAGTCCATGGTCGGGGACCAGATCGTTTTTGGGGTTGCCTCGGGCAGCCTTCGCCAGCAGCTTTTAAAAATAAAAGGCCTAACCTTAGCATCTGCAGTTGAAGCCTGTGTCCTGCACGAGAACGCAACTAGCCGCTATGCCCAATTTCAGGTGACCGAATCAGCGCGGAAGGGGTCCTACGCGACTGGATCGGCGAGCCAGGTGCCCCACAAGGCCGAACGGGTCCAGGCGATCGAGTTTCTCCCGGCCTGAGGCCCGGACGAGGGCGGCTGTTTCGCGTGCTTTTCGAGGCCTCCCACGCTTGTGCACGCCAAAACCTACGGCAACACTGAGGGACGTGATGCGCAGGCGCGCTCGACGCAAGACCAAACTGCGCATGCGCAGTGGCGCAACGAACGCCATGAAGTCACGACGTGCAGCAACTGTGGAGCTGCATATTTAAAAGGGCAATGTCCCGCAAAAACCCGACAATGCCTACGCTGTGGCCAGGTGGGCCACTACGCTGCTTACTGTCGAGCAGCTCAACCTGTCGATCTTCCACATCTCTGACAACCTCGCAGGAAGGTGCGGACCATTCAGCCTCCACATTACGACATCCAGACCGATGACACAGATGACCGAGACGCCTTCCGGGTTGCGGTCATTGATGTGAACCGAGTCAACACAATCAATCCGGGTGATGAATGGTGTGCCACCCTGACGGTCAACCCGAATTCGTCGCCCACCTACTAGGACTTATGAGACTTTACACGTTGAACTCATGCAACCACTGTTTTAACATGTTTATGTTCTTATCGTTACAGGAATTTGTTTTATCGTTCCACATTTCCACGTTCTTTGTTATGGTCCAACCTCTTTCGTATGTCACACCCGACATCGCCCCTTGTATATAGTTAAGCCCCATGTACATGCTGTAAATATTACACACACACATTTAGCTGCACTCAGTACACATCTCTATTTATAACCACGTCGGCAATTAATCTTGTAAAAAAGGGGGATGTCATGATATTCAAGTGTACATCACAGCACATACACACATACATAATGATGGACAGATCAACGGACCAATTAGCACACACAACGCGACAGCCAATCACAGACAAGAGCATACAGAGTACAAAACAAGGAACATGACACTTCCTGGGCAGTCCAGCAGGAGACGACTCAGGGCAAGGACCTCCATGCCAGACACTCAGACAGTCAGCATGTGCTGAGTACCAGAGTTTGTTATATCAATAGTTAAATGAAATAAAACTGCGTTGTACCATTCGCAACCGTGTTGGTTCGTCTGTGTCTCAGAGCACCCAACACTTCAAGGAGTGAGGGAATGTTAGTGACATTTTGTGAAAAGTGCAGTGCGGAGGAGTGGTCCTGTTCTCCAGGCTCCATATTCTGGTCAGTAATTGTTAAAATCTGACCTTGTAGTGTCTCAGGAGGTCCCAGGGTCGGGAATCACAGAGCACAGCTGTATTGGCTGCCTCAGGACAAAACAATCCTGAAGTGGAGATTCAGACAGGCATTAGGCTCCTGATGTACACATGCAAGGGTCTAATGTCTGTTGCAGGAGTGGCCCCTGGATGCCATAATTATCCATTCCCAATCTAGCAATGGTACACTTCCTGTCTGCTATCCCAGGGGTCAGAGTGGGCCGGTTAACACCTAAACATCTGGTGCTGCATGACCATGTTTTCAGGCCAGATCAGCCCAACTCTAAATCCCGAAGGAGATGCCTGACCCTCTCTGGAAGGTGATCAATCCCCAATCTGATCGATTACTTGCTTTTCACTGCATTCTGAACAAAGGGAAGATCATCCTTGTTGTCCCACATGGGGATTGGGTCAGGTTTGGCGAGGTAATGCTGTTTCTCACCGAGTTACCGTGACTGGGAGGGACAGCCCTGCAGTGTTTTGAACTAATTAGAGAGGGACATCACTTTTGGAGTCACAGGATCGACAATGACTGGAAAATGTAAAGAATGGCAGCCTAGCAGGAGGTCAGCAGCAGTGAGGGATCTCACATTGTCTGATGGTGATCTGGACGACTTACTGTCTGATCACGGGTCAGAGAATCTTCGAAAATTACTGCACAGAAGGAGACCATTCAGGCAATCATGCCGACTGGCTGGAAAAGAGCTATCCAGCCGACACCCACTGACCAGCTCTTTCCTGATTGTTTTGGCGGATACACAATTCAAGGATTAAGTGTTAAACACCAAGGATCATGACCCCATTAAAGTGATTTAAGCTGTAGGTTAAGAGAAGGTTACAAATTTAGACGATCGGGCGCCTTGATCGGTCGTTGAGAGCGCTGCTAGGTGGCGATTCAGGCTCGGTCGTCGGTGACTCCGGGAGCATGTCAACATCCTCTTCATCTCCAGGTGGGACCAAGGGAAGGATGGATTGTCCTGGAGCGGGGGCTGTGGTGGTGGTGCCGGGGTAGCGGAGGGGGAGGGGACCCAGCTGCCGCCAGTCCCTGAGGGAGACTGTGTCTTGCCGGCCATCGGGGTACGCTACGTAGGTGTACTGCGGGTTTGCATGGAGTAGCTGTACCCTCTCAACCAACGGGTCCGCCTTGTGGAGTCGCACGTGCTTGCGGAGGAGAACGGGTCCTGGAGCTGCCAGCCACGTTGGGAGCGAAACCCCGGAGGTGGACTTCCTGGGGAAGGCAAAGAGACGTTCATGGGGGGTTTCGTTAGTCGCAGTGCGCAGGAGCGACCGAATGGAGTGAAGTGCATCGGGGAGGACCTCCTGCCAGCGGGGGGCCAGGAAAGTTCTGGACCTTAGGGCCAGCTGGACGGCCTTCCAGACCAACCCATTCTCCCGCTCCACCTGCCCCGTTCCCCCGGGGGTTGTAGCTGGTCATCCTGCTCGAGGCAATGCCCCTGTTGAGCAGGTACTGGCGCAGCTCATCGCTCATAAATGAGGATCCCCGGTCGCTGTGGACGTAGGCGGGGAACCCGAACAGAGCGAAGGTGGTGTTGAGGGCTTTGATGGCGGTGGCAGACGTCATATCGGGGCATGGGACGGTGAAGGGGATTCGGGAATAATCGTCAACCATATTAACAAATACGCTTTGCTGTCCGTGGAGGGAAGGGGCCCTTTGAAGTTCACACAGAGGCGTTCAAAGGGGCAGGAGGCCTTCACCAGGCGCGCTCGGTATGGCCGGTAGAAGTGCGGTTTAGACTCCGCGCAGACCTGGCAGTCTCTGGTGGTAGCCCTGACTTCCTCGATGGAGTAGGGCAGATTGCGGGCCTTAATGAAGTGATAAAAGCGGGTGACCCCTGGGTAACAGAGATCGTCGTGTAGGGCCCGGAGTCGGTCCACTTGTGCGCTGGCACATGTACCTCGGGACAGGGCATCGGGGGGCTTGTTGAGCTTCCCGGGGCGATACAAAATCTCGTAATTGTAGGTGGAGAGCTCGATCCTCCACCTCAAGATCTTATCGTTTTTGATCTTAGCCCGCTGTGTGTTGTTAAACATGAAGGCAACCGACCGTTGGCCAGTTGGAAGGGGAGCGTCTCGTCGACCACTTGCATCGCGGCCTTGGCGATGTCGGCCTTGATACGGTTGATGGCCTGGTGAGCCTCGACCGTCAGTGGGAAAACGGTGGAGAGGATGAGTGGGCGGGCCTGGTCCGCATAGTTAGGGACCCACTGGGCGGCCTTCCAGACCATTCCATTCTCCCGCTCCACCTGCCCGTTCCCCCGGGGGTTGTAGCGGGTCGTCCTGCTCGAGAAGAACCCCAGGCAACGTTTGAGGCCCTTGGGGCAGTGGGGAAGGGGGGGTTCCATGATGGGATGCATGCGCTTGGGGTCGGGCCCAAGAACTCCGTTCTGAACCACATAGCCGAGGATGGCTAATCGGTTCATGCTGAACATGCACTTCTCCTTGTTGTAGGTTAGGTTGAGGAGTTTGGCGGTGTGGAGAAATTTGTAAAGTTTAGCGTCGTGGTCCTGCTGGTCATGGCCGCAGATGGTGACGTTATCCAGGTATGGGAAAGGGGCCCGCAGTCCGTGCCGGTCAACCATTCGGTCCATCTCCCGTTGGAAGACCGAGACCCTGTTAGCGACGCCGAAGGGAACCCTAAGGAAATGGTAAAGGCGGCCGTCCGCTTCAAACGCGGTGTACGGGCGGACCGCCTTGCGAATGGGTAGCTGGTGGTAGGCAGATTTCAGGTCCACTGTCGAGAAGACCCAGTATGGTGCAATCTGATTGACCATATCAGATATGCGTGGGAGGGGGTACGCGTCGAGCTGCGTGTGCCGATTGATGGTCTGACTGTAGTCAATGACCATCCTGTTTTTCTCCCCAGTTTTCACCACTACCACTTGGGCTCTCCAGGGGCTGTTGCTGGCCTCGATGATACCTTCCCGCAGCAGCCGCTGGACCTCAGACCTGATGAAGGTCCTGTCCTGGGCGCTGTACCGTCTGCTCCTGGTGGCGTCGGGTTTGCAATCCGGGGTGAGGTTTGCAAACAGAGAAGGCGGGTCGACCTTAAGGGTCGCAAGGCCGCAAACAGTAAGGGGTGGTAGCGGCCCGCCAAATTTCAGGGTTAGGCTCTGGAAGTTGCACTGGAAGTCCAGGCCGAGAAGCAAGGCAGTGCAGAGGTTGGGGAGGACGTAGAGCCAGAAGCCGCTGAACTCTACGGCCTGGATGGTGAGAGTGGCGATGCAGTACCCCTGGATCGCCACATAGTGCGATCCGGAGGCCAGGGAGATACTCTGGTTAATGGGGTGTACTGTGAGGGAGCAGCGCCTTACTGTGTCGGGGTGGATGAAGCTCTCAGTGCTCCCGGAGTCCAGAAGGCAGGCTCCCTCGTGCCCGTCGACCTTCACCGTTGTCGAAGCGGTCGCGAGGTTGTGCGGTCGGGACTGGTCGATCGTGACGGAGGCGAGACGCGGCTGGTCGGCGGCGGTTGCAGGCGATGAGCGGCCCGATAAGGTGCCTGACTGGCAGGGGTCCTGAGGCGGGGAAGATGGCAGCGCCCACGGGCCGCACGTGTCCTGAGGCAGGCAAGATGGCGGCGCCCACGGGCCGCACGTGTCCTGGGGCAGGCAAGATGGTGGCGCCCATTGGTTATGAGGCAAGCAAGATGGCGGTGCCCACGGGCCGCACATGTTGTGAGGGGAGCAAGATGGCAGTGCCCACAGGCCGCACGTGTTCTGAGGCGAGGAAGATGGCAGCGCCCACTGGCCGCATTTGGGGGGGTGCAGGGACAATAGCGGCGATTGAGCGGGCCTGGCACACTGCAGCGAAATGTCCTTTCCTGCCGCAGACCTTGCAGAGCGCGCTCCGGGGGTGTTTTGTCTGTCCGCAGAAGTAGCACTTGGGTCCTCCGGGGTTGGTTGGCTGCCGCACGGCGCAGGCGTGGGGTTGGCTGGGGGCGGTCGCTGATGGGGTCCACGATGGGGTGGTCGCTGGCAGGGTCCACGATGCCCAGGAGGGGTGGGCAGTGCGGTCGGGGGCATACGCCTGTACGTTATGTGAGGCGACTGTGAGCGAGGGTGCTAGTTTCTTGGTCGCCACTTGGTCAAGAGTAGCCCCTTCTAAGAGGCGCTGGCGGATGTAGGTTGACCCTATGCCCATAATGAACGCATCTCTCATTAGCAGGTTAGAATGTTCAGCGGCCGAAATGGCCTGGCAATCACAGTCTCTCACCAGGGCGAGCAGGGCACGCCAGAAATCTTCCACAGACTCACAGGGGAGTTGTTGCCATGTGGACAGGAGGTGCCTGGTGTTGATTTTGTTGGTCTGCTGAGCGTAGTTCTCCTTCAGTAGCGCCATGGCCTCTGCGTAGGTAGGGGCGTCCCGGATGAGGGGAAAGACATTGGAGCTCAGCTACGTGTACAGAAGCTGGAGCTTCTGTGCTTCTGGGATTGGGTCTGTCGCAGATCCGATGTATACTTCAAAGCAAGCTAGCCAATGTGCGAAGTCCTTTTTGGCGTTGTCTGCTTGAGGATGCAGCTGCAGGCGATCCGGCTTAATGCGGAGATCCATCTTTGTAAAATCTCTGTGTAATAAACTGATGCGCTATCAATTACGACGAGATGAGAGTAGAGAGTAATCGAGGCTTTATTACACAGAGATGTGTGGCCTCCGACAGCTGCTGCCGAAATGGCTGCAGTTCGGAGAGCACACACATTTATACTCCGCCTACTGGGTGGAGCCAGCAGGCAGGGATCTACCCCCGTACCTGCAGTAGAGGGGCCTTACCGTAATACCCTCGTATGCAGTATATACAGTACAACAGTGGTGACTACCACAACAACAAAATCCATCTCCGGGCTGTCCGGGAGGCAAAGACCAGCACATCGGTATCTCTCCCCATCTTGACTCCCAGATCTTCCGACATCCCGAATGTCACCATCTCTGGACTCATGGTCACCCCCACATCCAGAACTTTGGACGTAACATCTGAGAACCCCTGCCAGAGCCCCTCAGCTTTTGACACGCCCAAAACATGTGCACATGATTCGCGGTGCCCCCCCCCCCCCACCCCCACACACTGCTCACACCTGTCTTCCACTCTCGCAAAGAAGTGGCGCATCCTTGCCGCCATCATGTGAGCCCTATGCACCACATTAAACTGGATGAGGCTCAACCTCAGACATGACAAGGACATGTTCGCCCTCCTCAAGGCCTCTACCCACATCCCGGCCCCCACCTCCCCTTCCAGCTCCTCCTCCCATTTGCGCTTAATCTCCTCCACCGGGGGCTCCCTCGCTCTCCATCAATTCATTGTAGATATCCAGCACCCTCCCCTCCCCTCCTCTATATCATCCTCAGACAAACCTTGTCCTGCAACACCAGAGGCGGCAGCCCCGAGAAGGACTGCACCTCTCTCCTCACAAAGTTTCTCACCTACAGGTACTGAAAGCTGTCCCCCTTGGGCAACTCACACAACTCCTCCAACTCTGCAAACCTTCCCCCTGTATAGTCCTTTATCCCCACCTGCCGCCACTCCCGGAATCTCCAGCCCCACCGGCACAAACCAATGGTTGTCACATATCGGCAGCCACAGCGACATGCCCTCCAATCCAAAATGTTGCCTGTACTGGCTCCACACCTAGAAAGCCCACGGAGTTCCTGACTGGTGAGAACGGAAGAGGTGCCAACAACAGTGCCCTCAAACTTGCCCCCCTGCACAATGCTGCCTTCATCTGCCCCCAAATCGATCTCTCCTCCACTGCCCACTTCCTCACCATTGCAATGATTGCCCAATAATCATTTATCCAATTCGGCAACGCCAGCACCACCACCCCCGTCGCCCTCTCTCCAGGAACAGCCACCTCACTCGCGGTGTCTTCCCCGCCCACACAAACCCCCAAATTATCCTGTTAACCTTCCTGAAAAAGGAATTGGGAACAAAGATAGGGAGGTTCTGGAACACGAACAAGAACTTGGGCAACAACGTTATTTTCACCATCTGCACGCTCCCAGCCAGTGACAATGGAAACACATCCTACCGCTTATAATTCGCATTCATGCCCTCTACCAACCGTGCCAAGTTCAGTTTGTGCAGCTGGGCCCAGCTCTGCATTCCTGGATACCTAAAACCCACTCCTACCACCCTGAAGGGCAAATCTCCTCATCTTCTCTATTGCCCTCTAGCATTGATTGGGAACATGTCGCTCTTCCCCATGTTCAATTTATCCCCTGAAAACCAGCCAAATTCTCTCAAAATCTCCATAATCCCTCCAATGCTGCCCTTCAGGTCTGAGATATATAGTAACAAATCATCCACATAGAGTGAGACTCTGTGCTCGGCACTGCCCCCTCCCCCCCACCCCGCTCAATACGTTTCCAATCCCTCAACACCCAAAGCCCCATTGCGAACGGCTCGATCTCCAAGGTGAAAAGCAACGAGGAGAGCGGGCACCCCTGTCTCGTCCAACGATGTAGCCCAAAGTACCCCAAACTCATCAGGTTCATCCAAATGCTCGCCACCGGCACCCTGTACAACAGCCAAACCCAGTCCACAAACCCTTGCCCAAACCCGAACTGCCCCAGCACCTCCAACAAATATGCCCATTCCACCCGACCAAAGGCCTTCTCTGCGTCCATTGCCACCACCACTTCTCTGCCCTTTCCGTTCTGAATCAGTACCCACATCCCTGTCAAACTCTGCAATTCACATCCTCACCACAATTAGGAGAAATATTACCTTTGTCTCTTTATGTTTTCTGGTGATCCACCCTTCAGCTATTGGAAAGTAAACCCTTCAACTTTTTAAATAACTCAAATCTCCTCTTTCTCTTCCACATTCTCTTCTGCTGCTTCTTTCTCAATCTATTTTGATCTTTCTCTGCCTCTGTTACTCGGACCTTTTCTTTCTCCTCCCCTCCACACCCGAACTCCACTAATTTTAATCGTTCTCTAAATGTTGTGATGGGCGAGGTGTTTTCAGAAACCCAAAATGTATCATGGAGTTCAACCAACCTCCCCCTTTAATGGATTGTTGCTTTTCCAGCACACGGCTTGTTCCCCAGGTGTGGTGCTACAATTATGGACACGTGGTTTTTAACACAAAACAATGTTTATTCCAAGAACCTTTTAAATAAACATTGGATCCCTTAACACCCCTTACTTCAAAGCTAACCCCAAAAATATTACAACACTAAATAATCCCTCAAAATGTCCCTTCAAACATCCAAAAGGCTTCAAACGTTCAAAACAGTAACACACCAGGGGCATCATTCTCCGACCCCCCGCCGGGTCGGAGAATGGCCGTTGGCCACCGTGAATCCCGCCCCCGCCGAAGTCTCCGGTACCGGAGATTGGGCGGGGGCGGGAATCGGGCCGCGCCGGTTGGCGGGACCCCCCGCTCAATTCTCCGGCCCGGATGGGCCGAAGTCCCGCCCAGAAATTGCCTGTCCTGCCGGCGTAAATCAAAGCTGGTATTTACCGGCGGGACCAGGTGGGGGGGCTCCGGGGTCCTGGGGGGGGCGCGGGGCAATCTGACCCCGGGGGGTGCCCCCAAGGTGGCCTGGCCCGCGATTGGGGCCCACCGATCCGCGGGCGGGCCTGTGCCGTGGGGGCACTCTTTCCCTTCCGCTTCCGCCACGGCCTCCACCATGGCGGAGGCGGAAGAGACTCTCCCCACTGCGCATGCGCAGGAAACTGTCGGCGGCTGCTGACGCTCCCACGCATGCGCTGCATATCCGCGCCAGCTGGCGGGGCAACAAACGCCATTTCCGCCAGCTGGCGGGGCAGAAATCCCTCCGGCGCCGGCCTAGTCCCTCAATGTTGGGGCTCGGCCCCCAAAGATGCGGAGCATTCCGCACCTTTGGGCCGGCGCGACGCCCGTCTGATTGGCGCCGTTTTTTGGCACCAGTCGGCGGACATCGCGCCGTTGGGCGAGAATTTCGCCCCAGGTCACAGAATATATATATTTTCTGTTGGATGGCAGAGATATATCAGCTTGGTTGACTTCAGCTCCAGCACCTTGCTTTTCTTCCTGCAGTTCTCTGGAAACACACAGACACACCCAAGCTGCTTTCTCAAACTGAAACCAAAAGCAGAAGTGAGCTCAGCTCCCCCGTGACATCACTTCAGTAATATGATCAGCTTCATCTGTTAAAGGTACATTTCTTCAGCATCAAATTCTTAAAGGCACTCTCACATGACACCTCCCCCAAAGAAAAAAAACCCCCTCAACTTCAAGATGGTTTCATTTTTCACTTTTGCACCATCCACTAAGAAATGTACACAGTAAATATACCTTTCCCTTGTTAAACAAAACACACGCAAACAGGCATAATAATATAGTCCATTTTTCCCATTCTTCTTCCTCCAACCGAAATCCTTCTCGATTGACAGTCTCTTTGAACAAGAAAGTCTCTGCATAATCCATCCATTCCTCTACTCCTCGGCATTTCTCTTTAGAATCAGATACTTTAGTTCAATCTGACCACAGAGCCCTTTGCAATTCTCCAATACAGGAGCATTGGTGATCACAGCTTTCAGGCAGTCAAATGCCTGTTGAAAGTCCGCTGTCCATTGAAGTTTCTTCAGCAATTCCATCAGTGGAGCAACCACGCTACAAATCTTTTGCACAAAGGTTCGATCAAATTCATTCATGCTACGAGATCGCATTATTTCCCTTCGTCTTGAGGGTATCGGAAACTCCTCAAGGAAAGTGACTTGGGATTCTCCAAATTCACTTTCGGCTAGGTTCATCACCAAACCCGCCACCTGAAGTCGATCGAAGAACTCCATCCGATGTTTTAAATGTTCTTTCCATGTCTGGAAATTGGAAATAAAAGCAGATTGTTCCACTTTCTCAATGCAATCCTTCAAACGTGCGATAGGGTAAGAGTCCGTTCTTGTACCTGTTTTCACCTTTCTATAGTCCGCACACAACCATTGGGTACCATCTGGTTTAGGTACCATCACTATGGGTAAGCTCCATTGGCTGCAACCCACTTCAATTATGCCATTTTTAAGCATACTCTCAATCCCCTTGTTAACCTGCGCCAATTTTAAAGGGTTATGTCTATATGGATGTTGTTTGATAGGAACAGAATTTCCCACATCTACATCATGTATAGCCATTTTAGTACTTCACAACCTATCTCTACAAACTTGCCAAAGTGATTTTTACTTTTGTACCTTTTTCAAATTGTGTGTGTGTCGGGGGGGAAACTGAAGTGAAATCGCAGAAAAGCTGTGGCCTGAGTGGCTGGTTGGGATTCTACACTAAATTAAAAAAACTGAGCATTGGTAACTAATTAAACATAATTACTGAATTATAATTTAGAGGGATATCTAAGCCAGAGATCGGAGAGTACTATATTTAGCTTTTGCATTTCTATTAGAAATCTAGTGCTAGGAAACAGATAGTCAACAGTAACTTTGAAATTTAAAATAAAAAAAATAATCAAAAAAAAACATTTTTTAAATTTAAATTTAAATTTTAATTAATTGACGCAATGTCAGTTAGAGGGGTGCTGTGCTCTGGCTGTGAGATGTGGCAGGTCCGGGAGGCTTCCAGCGTCCCGGATGGCTTCATCTGCAGAAAGTGCACCTAACTGGAGCTCCTCACAGGCCGCATGGTTCGGTTGGAGCGGCAATTGGATGCACTTAGGAGCATGCAGGTGGCGGAAAGCGTCATAGATCGCAGTTATGTAGATGTGGTCACACCCAAGGTGCAGGCAGAGAAATGGGTGACCACCAGAAAGGGCAGGCAGTCAGTGCAGGAATCCCCTGTGGTTGTCCCCCTCTCGAACAGATATACCCCTTTGGATACTGTCGGGGGGGATAGCCTATCAGGGGAAAACAGCAGCAGCCAGAGCAGTGGCACCACGGATGGCTCTGATGTTCCGAAGGGAGGGTCAAAGCGCAGAAGAGTAATAGTAATAGGGGACTCTATAGTCAGGGACACAGATAGGCGCTTCTGTGGACGTGAAAGAGACTCCAGGATGGTATGTTGCCTCCCTGGTGCCAGGGTCCAGGATGTCTCCGAACGGGTAGAGGGCATCCTGAAGGGGGAGGGCAAACAGGCAGAGGTCGTTGTACATATTGGTACTAACGACATAGGCAGGAAGGGGCATGAGGTCCTGCAGCAGGAGTTCAGGGAGCTAGGCAGAAAGTTAAAAGACAGGACGTCGAGGGTTGTAATCTCGGGATTACTCCCTGTGCCACGTGCCAGTGAGGCTAGAAATAGGAAGATAGAGCAGCTAAACACGTGGCTAAACAGTTGGTGTAGGAGGGAGGGTTTCCATTATCTGGACCACTGGGAGCTCTTCCGGGGCAGGTGTGACCTGTATAAGAAGGACGGGTTGCATCTAAACCGGAGAGGCACAAATATCCTGGCAGCAAAGTTTGCTAGTGTCACACGGGAGGGTTTAAACTAGTATGGCAGGGGGGTGGGCACGGGAGCAATAGGTCAGAAGGTGAGAGCATTGAGGGAGAACTAGGGAATAGGGACAGTGTGGCTCTGAGGCAGAGCAGACAGGGAGAAGTTGCTGAACACAGCGGGTCTGGTGGCCTGAAGTGCGTATGTTTTAATGCAAGAAGTATTACGGGTAAGGCAGATGAACTTAGAGCTTGGATTAGTACTTGGAAATATGATATTGTTGCCATTACAGAGACCTGGTTGAGGGAAGGGCAGGATTGGCAGCTAAACGTTCCAGGATTTAGATGTTTCAGGCGGGATAGAGGGGGATGTAAAAGGGGAGGCGGAGTTGCGCTACTGGTTCGGGAGAATATCACAGCTGTACTGCGAGAGGACACCTCAGAGGGCAGTGAGGCTATATGGGTAGAGATCAGGAATAAGAAGGGTGCAGTCACAATGTTGGGGGTTTACTACAGGCCTCCCAACAGCCAGCGGGAGATAGAGGAGCAGATAGGTAGACAGATTTTGGAAAAGAGTAAAAACAACAGGGTTGTGGTGATGGGAGACTTCAACTTCCCCAATATTGACTGGGACTCACTTAGTGCCAGGGGCTTAGACGGGGCGGAGTTTGTAAGGAGCATCCAGGAGGGCTTCTTAAAACAATATGTAGACAGTCCAACTAGGGAAGGGGCGGTACTGGACCTGGTATTGGGGAATGAGCCCGGACAGGTGGTAGATGTTTCAGTAGGGGAGCATTTCGGTAACAGGGACCACAATGCAGTAAGTTTTAAAGTACTGGTGGACAAGGATAAGAGTGGTCCTAGGATGAATGTGCTAAATTGGGGGAAGGCTAATTATAACAATATTAGGCGGGAACTGAAGAACATAGATTGGGGGCGGATGTTTGAGGGCAAATCAACATCTGACATGTGGGAGGCTTTCAAGTGGCAGTTGAAAGGAATTCAGGACCGGCATGTTCCTGTGAGGAAGAAGGATAAATACGGCAATTTTCGGGAACCTTGGATGACGAGAGATATTGTAGGGCTCGTCAAAAAGAAAAAGGAGGCATTTATCAGGGCTAAAAGGCTGGGAACAGACGAAGCCTGCGTGGAATATAAGGAAAGTAGGAAGGAACTTAAGCAAGGAGTCAGGAGGGCTAGAAGGGGGTCACGAAAAGTCATTGGCAAATAGGGTTAAGGAAAATCCCAAGGTCTTTTACACGTACATAAAAAGCAAAAGGGTAGCCAGGGAAAGGGTTGGCCCACTGAAGGATAGGCAAGGGAATCTCTGTGTGGAGCCAGAGGAAATGGGCGAGGTACTAAATGAATACTTTGCATCAGTATTCACCAAAGAGAAGGAATTGGTAGATGTTGAGTCTGGAGAAGGGTGTGTAGATAGCCTGGGTCACATTGAGATCCAAAAAGAAGAGGTGTTGGGTGTCTTAAAAAATATTAAGGTAGATAAGTCCCCAGGGCCTGATGGGATCTACCCCAGAATACTGAAGGAGGCTGGAGAGGAAATTGCTGAGGCCTTGACGGAAATCTTTGGATCCTCGCTGTCTTCGGGGGATGTCCCGGAGGACTGGAGAATAGCCAATGTTGTTCCTCTGTTTAAGAAGGGTAGCAAGGATAATCCCGGGAACTACAGGCCGGTGAGCCTTACTTCAGTGGTAGGGAAATTACTGGAGAGAATTCTTCGAGACAGGATCTACTCCCATTTGGAAGCAAATGGACGTATTAGTGAGAGGCAGCACGGTTTTGTGAAGGGGAGGTCGTGTCTCACTAACTTGATAGAGTTTTTCGAGGAGGTCACTTAGATGATTGATGCAGGTAGGGCAGTGGATGTTGTCTATATGGACTTCAGTAAGACCTTTGACAAGGTCCCTCATGGTAGACTAGTACAAAAGGTGAAGTCACACGGGATCAGGGGTGAGCTGGCAAGGTGGATACAGAACTGGCTAGGCCATAGAAGGCAGAGAGTAGCAATGGAAGGATGCTTTTCTAATTGGAGGGCTGTGACCAGTGGTGTTCCACAGGGATCAGTGCTGGGGCCTTTGCTCTTTGTAGTATATATAAATGATTTGGAGGAAAATGTAACTGGTTTGATTAGTAAGTTTGTAGACGACACAAAGGTTGGTGGAATTGCGGATAGCGATGAGGACTGTCGGAGGATACAGCAGGATTTAGATTGTTTGGAGACTTGGGCGGAGAGATGGCAGATGGAGTTTAATCCGGACAAATGTGAGGTAATGCATTTTGGAAGGTCTAATGCAGGTAGGGAATATACGGTGAATGGTAGAACCCTCAAGAGTATTGAAAGTCAAAGAGATCTAGGAGTACAGGTCCACAGGTCACTGAAAGGGGCAACACAGGTGGAGAAGGTAGTCAAGAAGGCATACGGCATGCTTGCCTTCATTGGCCGGGGCATTGAGTATAAGAATTGGCAAGTCATGTTGCAGCTGTATAGAACCTTAGTTAGGCCACACTTGGAGTATAGTGTTCAATTCTGGTCGCCACACTACCAGAAGGATGTGGAGGCTTTAGAGAGGGTGCAGAAGAGATTTACCAGAATGTTGCCTGGTATGGAGGGCATTAGCTATGAGGAGCGGTTGAATAAACTCGGTTTGTTCTCACTGGAACGAAGGAGGTTGAGGGGAGACCTGATAGAGGTATACAAAATTATGAGGGGCATAGACAGAGTGGATAGTCAGAGGCTTTTCCCCAGGGTAGAGGGGTCAATTACTAGGGGGCATAGGTTTAAGGTGAGAGGGGCAAGGTTTAGAGTAGATGTACGAGGCAAGTTTTTTACGCAGAGGGTAGTGGGTGCCTGGAACTCGCTACCGGAGGAGGTGGTGGAAGCAGGAACGATAGTGACATTTAAGGGGCATCTTGACAAATACATGAATAGGATGGGAATAGAGGGATACGGACCCAGGAAGTGTAGAAGATTGTAGTTTAGTCGGGCAGCATGGTCGGCACGGGCTTGGAGGGCCGAAGGGCCTGTTCCTGTGCTGTACATTTCTTTGTTCTTTGTTCTTTGTTCTTTTGTGATATCAATTGCTCTTTCAGGTCAGTTTGTTTTACCTCTGGAAGGTAACTTAACAATTCATCCCAATTTTTAAGAACATCCTCATTTTCCAATTTAATTTGAGGTATGTCAAATTCACAGTCATCTGGATTTGGTTTGTCACTTTGAGTTAGAATCATTAAAACCTCCTTTTTCTCTCCTTCCCTTTCAAAGTACCTTTTAAGCATATTCACATGACACACTCGGTGAGTCTTCCTTCTATCTGGTGTTTTTAACCACATAATTCACCTCACTTAATTTCCTTTCAGTCTGATACGGTCCACAAAACCTAGCTTTTAAAGGCTCCCCTACCACTGTTAACAACACTAAAACTTTATCCCCACTGGCAAAACTACGAACTTTGGATTTCTTGTCCACTACCCGTCTCATCACATTTTGTGCAACTTTCAAATGTTGTTGAGTCAATTCACCTGCTCTATTTAATCATTCCCTAAAATTTGACATGTAATCCAATAATGTATTTTCCGATTTCTCACCCACCAATTTTTCCTTCATCAATTTAAGTGGTCCTCTTACCTCATGACCAAAAATTAGTTCAAAAGGACTAAATTTGGTAAACTCATTAGCTGCATCCCTAATTGCAAACAATATGAATGGGATTCCTTTATCCCAATCCTCTGGATAATCTTGACAATACGCCCTCAACATTGTCTTTAATGTCTGATGCCACCTTTCGAACGCTCCCTGCGATTCTGGGTAGTACGCAGTTGATTTAAATTGTTTTATTCCTAAGCTATCCATAACTTCTTTGGATAACTTTGAAGTAAAATTCGATCCTTGATCCGATTGAATTTCTGTGTGTAGTCCATATCTAGTAAAGAATTTAAGTAACTCCTCCACAATCCATTTAGCTGTAATATTACGTACTGGAATGGCCTCTGGAAACCTAGTAGACACATCCATTATAGTCAAAAGATATTGATTCCCACTTTTTGTTTCAGGAAGCGGTCCTACACAATCAATTAGGACCCTCGTAAAAGGTTCCTCAAATGCTGGAATGGGTATTAAGGGCGCTGGTTTTATCACTGCTTGAGGCTTCCCTATCACTTGACATGTGTGACATGATTGACAAAATTTAACTACATCTTTATGTAGTCCAGGCAAATAAAAATGTTTCTGGATTTTAGCTTCAGTTTTCCTGATTCCCAAATGACCTCCCACTGGGACCTCATGTGCCACTCGCAACACCTCCTTTCTATACCCTACCGGCAATACTACTTGATGAATTTCTGCCCACTTTTCATCCGCCTGCATATGTACAGGTCTCCATTTTCTCATCAAGACATCACTTTTACGGTAATAACACTCTGGGAGACTTTTAGATTCCTCTTCCGTTTCTGCTTTCTGATATATCCGTTTTATTTCTACATCTTTCTGTTGTAACTCCGCCAATTTTCCTGGACTAAAAATATCCGCCTCATCCTCCACCTGTTCTTGTTCTTTTTCAACCATCTGATCAAAAATTGTTTCTCATAATTGCACTTCAACTTCATCTTCACTCTTTGATTTCTCCTCTTGTCTTAACCTGTGACGTTGCGACCTTGTTACTACACAATCCGGAAAAATCCCAGGATATTCGTCCTTCAACACTTCGGTTGTCTGATTTTCCACTGGCTTATCAACCACAGTAGGCATCACTCCCACCTGCGATCCAGCTATATCATTACCCAAGATAAACTGTATTCCTGGACAAGATAGTTTATCTTGGGGCTTTAGGGGCTGGTTTCACACTGGGCTAACTCGTTTGCTTTTGAAGCAGACCAAGGCAGGCCAGTAGCACGGTTCAATTCCCGTACCAGCCTCCCCGAACAGGCGCCAGAATGTGGCGACTAGGGGCTTTTCACAGTAACTTCACTAAAGCCTACTCGTGACAATAAGCGATTTTCATTTTCATTTCATTTCATCTATTGCTCCTACTACCACTTCACCACTCTTCACTGGACTTTCCAACCTTACCTTATATAATGGAACACTACTCCTCTCACCCTGAATTCCACAAGTCAACACCTTTTCTGGCAACATTCTTCCCAAACTACATAATTCCTCATCTCTTACCATTAAAGATTGACTCGCCCCTGTATCTCTTAAAATTGTGACTTCTTTACCTGCTCCTCCTGATACACATGAGTAAACTTTACCCACACAAGTAAATTCTTTAAAGACATCTGGCACCTTCTTAACAATTACTTCTTGAACAGACTGTACAATCATTTGCAACTCTTTCGCTTCCCCTGGGCTTTCCTTTACCACTCGAACAAATCGCACTATCTTATCCTGTTTTACCACATCAGCCTTCCCAGTGCTTTTCTTCAACCACCAACACTGTGACTTTACATGGCCTAGTTTATTACAGTGAAAACATTTGAAACTTTTCATCTCTTTTCCACCCTCCTGGATTTCTTTTTTAATCTGAGGTACACTCTCTTTATTGCCTCCCATCAGATCACCTTTACCTTTACCACTTGAGTATTTCTCATGTCCCCAGTTTCTATCCCTCACCGGCTGAGACTGATGTCGGAAACCAATCTTTGATTTATGAACTAATTCATCTGTCATTTCCGCTGCTAATCTCGCAGTTTTAACCCTCTGTTCCTCCACATGAGTTCTCACTGCATCAGGAATTGAATTTTTAAACTCCTCCAAAAGTATAATTTCTCTGAGAGCTTCATACGTTTGGTCTATTTTCAAAGCCCTTATCCACCTATCAAAATTACTCTGTTCGAGCCTTTCAAACTCCATGTATGTTTGACCAAATTCTTTCCTTAAATTGCTAAACCTTTGTCTGTAAGCTTCAGGCACTAGCTCATATGCACTTAAGATGGATTTCTTCACCTCCTCATACGTTCCAGATACCTCCTCCGGTAGTGATGCAAACACTTCACTAGCCCTACCTACCAGCTTTGTTTGAATCAGTAATACCCACATGTCCTGTGGCCATTGCATTTGTTTAGTTACCTTCTCAAATGAAATGAAAAAGGCTTCTACCTCCTTCTCGTCAAACCTTGGCAGTGCTTGGGCATATTTAAACAGATCCCCACCACATCTTTGACTATGGCGCTCTGTCTCATTATCCTCATCCATCTCCTCCAACTGTACATGTCCCTTTGCGTCTGACAATTTTAACTGATTTTCATGTTTCAGAGCCATTTTCTGAAGTGCAAACTCTCTCTTTTTCCGTTTCCTCTCTATCTCTTTCTTTGTTTCTTTCTTCTCTCTCCTTTTCTTTTTCCTCTCTATCTCTATCTCTTTCATTTTCTTTCATTGCATATTCAAGCCGCTTTAATTCTTTTTCATGTTCAAGTTGCGTTAATTATTTTTCATGTTCAAATTGCTTAATCTGCAACGGAACTTTGCCGTATCTAATGAGACAGAATGTATCAAAGGCAAACGTAAATGCGCAGATGCCGTGTTAAGTACCTCATCTTTTCGTATTTTGCTAGGCAGTATTAACTGCAATGCTTTTGCCAAACCTAACAGTCTGCTTTTACTCTCTGTCCGTAAGGTATCACGTGTCACCGTGTCCACCCCCAAAAACGTCTGAGCCTTCGAAAGAGCCATTGTTCACAACACTCTCCCCACTTAAACTAAAATACCACACCGGAAAAGAAACAATCCTTCACTGTCTTTAAGTTCACAAAAGCCAATCCAATAGATAGACTTTTATCCCCCTCGAGCCCCCAATTGTTATGGGCGAGGTGTTTTCAGAACCCCAAAATGTATCATGGAGTTCAACCAACCTCCCCCTTTAATGGATTGTTGCTTTTCCAGCACACGGCTTGTTCCCCAGGTGTGGTGCTACAATTATGGACACGTGGTTTTTAACACAAAACAATGTTTATTCCATGAACCTTTGAAATAAACATTGGATCCCTTAACACCCCTTACTTCAAAGATAATCCCGAAAATAATACAACACTAAATAATCCCTCAAAATGTTCCTTCAAACATCCAAAAGGCTTCAAACCTTCAAAACAGTAACACACCAGGTCACAGAATATATATATTTTCTGTTGGATGGCAGAGATACATCAGCTTGGTTGACTTCAGCTCCAGCACCTTGCTTTTCTTCCTGCAGCTCTCTGGAAACACACAGACACACCCAAGCTGCTTTCTCAAACTGGAACCAAAAGCAGAAGTGAGCTCAGCTACTCCCCTGTGACATCACTTCAGTAACATGATCAGCTTCATCTGTTAAAGGTACATTTCTTCAGCATCCAATTCTTAAAGGCACTTTCACATGACAATGTTGATAATCTTCCAACGTTTGCAGACAAATGTTCGCATTGTAATTTCTCCAGAATGTGACTGTATAATCCAGTTCCAGCGGTGTCATGTGATCAGTGATAAAAATTCAATTCTTCTCCAAACCAACCATGGGCTGGATTCTCCATTTTTGAGGTTAAGTGTTGACGCCAGCGGAGGATGTGTGGCGTTTTATGACAGAAAAATCTGCGCAACACCTGCACCGATTCAGCTACTTTAAATGGGCAAGCACCGTGGCCATGTAGAACACAATCAATTCCATGGAAAACGGTGCCAGACTCGTCGGGTCCGTGATTGGCATTCATGAGGTTCACACGCTGCAGCCACACTTAAACAGTCCTTTCCCCCGCACACACCGTCCCAGTCAACACGATGGCTGGAAGGAGAGCAGCACCATGGTTCAGGGATGCTGAGCTGGACACCCTCCTGGAAGCCATGGAGGAGAGAAGGATGACCCTATATCTCAGGCCAGGAGTTAGGCCACCAGGCATCACCGTTCACCCTGCCTGGTTGAAGGTGGCAGAGGCGGTCAGCGCTGTGGGCAACGTCGCCCAGGCTGGCATGCAGTGCCGCAAGAAACTCCACAACCTCCTCAGGGCGGTCAGGGTGAGTTGGCTGTTCCATGCCACTGGCACTAACCCCTCCCCCCACACACCCGTAACGCAGCCCCTCCCCTCCGGGGGACGGCCGACCCCGATCCTGCCCCACATGCTAGCACCCATGCCATCCGCCATCATCTACCCACGCCTGGGCTGCATGTGTCGGACCATCTAACATTTTTGTTGTTTGTGTTTCCCCCTGCGACACTGAGGAGAAGGCCGCGCACAACTGACAGGAGTGGGACAAGGCCGGAGGGGGTCCAGCAGAATTGCAGGTCCTCACCATGCCCGAGCAGAGGGTCCTGAGCATGGCCGGTGGCCCAAAGGAAAGGGATGTCGCTGGGGTGGGGTGCGGGTCACAGGCGAACAAGTGAAACCCTGTTGAGTTGCGGTTGCCCATGACACGTGTGTCGAGACCCCCCCTCGCCCACATCCCCTCACCTCACCCCACACCCACTTACCCCCCATCCCCTCAACCCCACCCCGCACCCCCTCACCTTCCTCACCGCGATACCCCACTCAGCCCCGCACCCACGCCAGTCCCCCGGCCCACTGTCCAATCATACATGTCGTCTTGTGACTTGAAGGACCTGCCGGAGATTTTGCAGGTCCATCCGTGGCCCCCTGCCCCCAGCCAGTGCCAGAGCTGGTGCCCCCCAGACAGCCGAGCACTGACAGGGAGACCAGCCCGGACACTAGCCCTCCGCCCATGACATAGGACACCCTGGAGCTCGGGTCGGAGGATGACACTGACGTTCCATCACAGCTGTCTCCAACACCCTCCACCATCCCAGAGGCTATCACCTTGGTTGGGCACATTAGGAAGAGGATCCTGGCACACTATCTGGTGCGCACCACACGGCTTGCCCAGTACAGCAGGTGGAGGTAGGATACAACCGAGGGGCCGGACGGTCAGAGGGCAAGCCGGCCCTAGGAACCAGCTGCTGTCCAGACGGGTCCAGGGCTCTTGGAACATCCAGTCCCAGCAACAGTGCAGATGCAGTCAGAGACCCATGGACCACAAGAGAGGATGATGGCCGGCTTCCAGCACCTGTAGGCGCAGGAGTAGGGGGTTGTGCCGGTCATGTGCCACACAGGCCGACACCGCACAGGTGGCATCCACGGTGGAGGCATTCTGGGCGACGATATCGGCTATGGATCAGCCTGTCCAACGCCTGGGGCATTCTGTGCAGGCGGTGGCCAAGACCCAGGACAGGGCTGCCTTCTCACAGGCAGCCATGTGTCAGAGCCACCAGGACATTGCAGCGACGCTCCTCAGCATGGCCCAGTCACAGAAGGCCATGGCTGGGAACGCCGGAGGCACTGCCCAAGCACTGGCTTGCATTACACAGACACTGGGTGAGGTGGCCCAGTCACAGAGGGAGCTGGCCCAGTCCCAGAGGGAGCTGGCCCAGTCACTGGCTGATGTGGCACAGACCCACAGGGTGGTGGCACAGTCGCAGCGTGATGTGGCGCAGTCCCAGACGGAGATGGTCCACTTCCTGTGCTCCATGGCCACAAGCGTGCGGACCAGCACCAGGTGGCAGCGGGGGCTCTTGTCGCAGGGAACGAGTCACAGTCGGCTGCCTCCACTCCTGCTGTACCATCTGGGGAACCACCGAGGTGTGGTGTTAGGGCCCGTAAAGCAAGAAAGTTAGACACCAGTTAGATTGACACAGGTGCAGGGCACAGTTGAGTAATAGGGGCTAGGGCACAGACTGTATGTATTTCTTCACAATAAACACCTGTTACCACCGTTAAAACCTGCCTCGGTGCTCTGTCTGATGGGTGTGGAGGTGGCTGGTCCGGGTTGGCTGGTGGGGATGGGGGTGCGGGCGAGCAGTGCACGTACTGTGGGAGGACCGTGTTCCCCTTGGGCAACTGACCTGGAGGCGATCAGAGCGTCCCGTGCGCATTGGTCCTGGCACGCACGTTGTGCGGCCTCCCCCGCCTGCCTGGCCCCATGTCCTCCTCATTGCCCCCCTCCTCTGCATCCTCCTTGTCGAACGAGACCTGCCATTCCTCCTCGTCCTCCTCCTCCAGATGTTGTGGAGGATGCAGCAGGCCACCCCGATGCTGGCGACCCCCAGAGCATCATATTGGAGGGCCCCTCCAGAGCGGTCCAGGCACCTAAACCGCATCTTCAGGAGACCGAAGCACCACTCAATCACACTCCTGGTCGCTGTATGGGCGTCATTGTAGCGGGTCTCCTCGTCAGCCTGTGGCCTTTGGATAGGGGTCATCAGCCACGACCGCAGCAGATAATCCCTGTCAACCAGGAGCCAAACCCCCAGCCAGGGGGACGTCTCAAACATATCAGAAATCATCGAGTGTGCCAGGAGGAAGGCTACATGCACACTGCCCAGGTACCGGGTGATGTGTTAGGCAGATTGATTCGATGTGGACTGCACTCGATGCAGGGAAGTTAGAAACAGACGTCTAACACAGGAGAAGATCCAACACTGTTTTATTCAACTAGATGAACTGCTGTACATATTCAGCTGTGGGTCGACACTATACTGATCTGATTAGTGACCTTGTAGTAGCCTGACCAGACTTACTAGCTACCGCATGGTGTTTGTGCTTGCTAGCTCGTGGACTCTGACTGTCTCAGTAGCTGGGTCCCGAGAGAGCGGGAAACCTAGTGCCCTCCAGCTTTATAGTGGTAGTGTCCTGTCTGGTGATTGGCTGTGCTGTGTTGTATGCTTACTGGTCATCCTATGTGTCAATCACTGCCTGTTTGCATCTCATTATATACATGAGTGGATATTATGACATCTCCCTCCTTTTTTTTTTAGTTAAATAAATACTGAGGTGCATATATATGCCTGACTATATACAAACAGTGATTGAACAACCGAATATACATGGAAAGGTGTCGATAGTGCAGATACATGGCAAACTAAGCAATATTTACAAGAGTTAAGTCGATGGATTCAGTCACAAAAATTTACAAAAGTTAAGTCTACAGATTCAGTCTTTGTGGCGGGCGACGGATTCTTGTCGATCGCCGCAGAGGTGGATCAGGAGCCGCCTGCAGGTGGAGAGGTGGGATCTCTGCCATTGCGGTGGTCGCGTGGGCCGGCAGGATCGCTGGCAGATTGGTGGCCTCGTGGCAGGGTACGTCCGGAGGAAGCATGATAGCCGGCGGAGCACTGCGGTCAGGTGGTGGGCGTGGAACTCTTCGCAATGCCCGTCTGTTGCTCCGTAGCAGGGAGCCATCAGCCATGCGAACAATGAAAGACCTCGGGGCAACTTGTTTGGCAACAACAGCTGTGGCTGACCTACCGCCCTCAGGCAACTGGACGTGAACATGATCGGCTCGAGCCAGCTCAGGTAAATCCGTGGCATGAGCATCATATGTGCCCTTCTGTTGGGCCCGGGACTGCTGCACTTTTTGTAGTACCGTGAGGTGGTCAAGGTCTGGAACATGGATGGCTGGAACTGTGGTCCTCAGAGTGCGATTCATGAGCATCTGCGCTGGAGACAACCCAGTGGACAGTGGGGTTGCCCTGTATGCCAGCATTGCCAGGTTGAAGTTGGAGCCTGAGTCTGCAGCTTTGCACAGCAACCGCTTGACAATATGGACCCCTTTCTCAGCCTTCCTGTTTGATTGCGGGTAGTGGGGACTGGAGGTAACGTGACAGAAGTTGTAGGACTGTGCAAAATCATACCATTCTTGGCTGTAAAAGCATGGACCGTTGTCGCTCATTACCGTGGGCGGTATCCCGTGCCTGGCGAATGTTTCTTTGCAGGCTTTGATGACCGCCTTCGACGTGAGGTCGGACAGTTTCACCACTTCTGGGTAACTGGAGAAGTAGTCGACCAGGAGTACGTTGTCACGCCCCTTGGAGTGAAAAAGGTCTACACCTACTTTGGACCACAGAGAGGTCACGATCTCGTGCTGTTGCAGTGTTTCCTTGAGTTGAGCCAGTTGAAACTTCTGACAGGTGGGGCAGTTGAGGACCGTGTTGGCAATATCCTGGTTAATGTCTGGCCAGTAAACCGCCTCCCGAGCTCTGCGTCGGCATTTCTCGACTCCAAGGTGACCCTCATGGAGTTGACCCAGCACCATAGCCTGCATGCTTTGAGGAATAACGATCCTGTCGAGTTTCAGAAGGATTCCATCCACAACCGTCAGCTCGTCTTTAACATTAAAGAATTGGGGACATTGTCCCTTCTGCCAGCCATGGGTAAGGTGCTGCATCACACGCTGCAGTAAAGGGTCCTTGGCCGTTTCCTCACGAATTTGGACCACCCGTTCATCAGAGGCTGGGAGGTTGGTGGCACACAATTGCACTTGTGCTTCTATGTGGCAGATGAAGTCACCTTGTTCACACGGTGTGGTGATGGACCGGGATAGGGCATCTGCAATGATCAGCTCTTTGCCTGGCATGTAGACAAGTTCAAAGTCATAGCGGCGGAGTCGAAGAAGGATTTGAGGTGTCATGTCATTTAAATCCTTCTGGATTATGTGGACGAGAGGCATATGGTCCGTTTCCACTGTGAATTTCGGCAGGCCGTAAACGTAGTCATGAAACTTGACTATTCCTGTCAGGAGACCCAGACACTCCTTTTCGATCTGGGCATACCATTGCTCAGTGGGCGTCATTGCCCAGGAGGCATATGCCACTGGAGCCCAGGATGAGGAGTCATCTTGCTGGAGGAGCACCGCCCCAATGCCGTCCTGGCTTGCATCAGTTGATATCTTGGTTTCCTTGGTTGGGTCGAAGAACGCTCGAACTGGGGCTGTGGTGAGCATTGCCTTCAGCTCACGCCATTCCGCTTCATGTGTGGGCAGCCACTGGAATTCCGTTGACTTCTTGACGAGATGGCGGAGGGCTGTGGTGTGGGATGCCATATTGGGAATGAATTTCCCGAGAAAGTTGACCATCCCGAGGAAGCGGAGGACCGCCTTCTTGTCCTCCAGGGTCTTCATGGTGTTGATCGGCAAGACTTTGTCGGCGTCTGGCCGCACACCCTGCCGCGAGATGGGATCGCCTCGAAACTTTATATCAGATTTACCAAATGAGCACTTGGCCCTGTTGAGCTGGAGACCATGTTCATGAATTCGCTGGAAGACCTGCTTGAGGCGAGCGATGTGTTGCTGGGGCGTTGTGGACCAGATGATCACGTCGTCCACGGATACTCGTACCCCCTCGATGCCCTCCATCATCTGCTCCATGATGCGATGAAACACTGCGGAGGCAGATATGATACCGAAAGGCATGCGGTTGTAACAGTAGCGGCCGAACGGGGTGTTGAACGTGCACAGCTTGCGACTGGACGCGTCCAGCTGTATTTTCCAAAAACCCCAGGAGGCGTCCAGCTTAGTGAAGAATTTGACATGAGCCATCTCACTGGTTAACTCTTCACGCTTCGGGATCGGGTAGTGCTCCCGCATGATGTTGCGGTTTAGATCCTTGGGATCAATGCAAATGCGGAGCTCTCATAGAATTTACAGTGCAGAAGGAGGCCATTCGGCCTATCGAGTCTGCACCAGCTCTTGGAAAGAGCACCCTACCCAAGGTCAACACCTCCACCCTATCCCCATAACCCAGTAACCCCACCCAACACTAAGGGCAATTTTGGACACTAAGGGCAATTTAGCATGGCCAATCCACCTAACCTGCACATCTTTGGACTGTGGGAGGAAACTGGAGCACCCGGAGGAAACCCACGCACACACGGGGAGGATGTGCAGACTCCGCACAGACAGTAACCCAAGCCGGAATCGAACCTGGGACCCCTGGAGCTGTGAAGCAATTGTGCTATCCACAAGGCTACCGTGCTGCCCATAATGGCTCTCCTGATGGCTTCTTTACGCAGACCATGGAGGTGACCCAGTCTGTTGGCTCCGTGACCTTCGAGATGATGCCCTGGTCTTGGAGGTCCTGTAGTTGCTTTTTCAGACGATCCTTGAGGGGCGCCGGCACCCGGCGTGGTGCATGGATTACAGGGGTGGCGTTCGGTTTGAGCAGTATTTTGTATCGGTACGGGAGCGTGCCCATTCCATCGAATACACTGTGGTACTGCGTGATAATGTCGTCTATGTCGGCTTGCAAATTTCCATCGGGCGAGGCTGTCGCCGGTGACGATGACATGTTGTGGACTCGCTGAACCAGGTTCAGGAGCTCGCAGGCGCGAGCACCGAGCAGGGACGCTCTGTCAGGCCCGACGATTTCAAATCGTAACGTTGCCTTGATCGCCTTGTGGGATAGCCCTAGTTGACACGAGTCACTGGCAGCTATGGCATTGCCATTGTAGTCAAGGTGCTGGCAGGCCAGTGGAAGAATGCTTGGTCGGGCCCGGGTGGTGTCGAGGTCAGATTGTGAGATGAGGTTTTCAGACGCGCCGGTGTCCAGTTTAAATCGGATGCGAGCCTTGTTAACTGTGAGGACAGCACACCACTCGTCGTCGGGATCCACACTGAGGATCGAGAGGCGTTGCACAGGTGTGGTGGAGGCCAGCTCATGTGTGGTTATGATGCCCACTCGATATGGAGACTTGAGGCAGTCAGCATCAGGGTCCGTTGGGCTGTCGGGATCCGAATCTGGCATGCCTTGTTGTATTGAGCAGATACTTCTGCGCCGCAGCTGGGATCGCTGGCTGCTGAGCGGTGGAGCGGATCTGCAGAGGGCTGCGTAATGGCCAAGCTTGCCACACTGGAGACATCAGCGTCCTCTTGCCGGACATTGCCGCTTTAAGTGGGCGGAGCCACAATTCTGACACGTCATGACGCTGACGTCAGTGTGATCCGTGCACCATCGCGCATGCGCAGTGCAGTCAGCCGACGTACGCACCTGCGCAGTCGGGTTTTCGGTCTCATCGTCCACTCGGTCGTGGCGCGCACGCGCAGGGATCCGAGAAAGCCGCGCAAAATGGCCACTCTCCTAAATGCTCAGGCCCTGCATCTGTGCAATGGCCTGCACCCTTTCTGCCTCGTGGGAGGTTGGCTTTGCAGTTTCTGCCGCCCTGAGTAACGAGTCTTGGCATGCTCATGGACAACGCACGTCTCGATAGCGACAAAGGGTCAACTGTTTGATTTTAAGGAGCTGCTGCCGCAGGGAGTCGGAGTGGACCCCGAAAACGATCTGATCCCGGATCATGGAATCAGCCGTCGAGTCATAGTTACATGACTGCGCTAGGATGCAGAGATGGGTCAAGAAGGACTGAAAAGGTTCATCCTTACTCTGAAGCCTCTGCTGGAAGATGTACCGTTCAAAGCTCTCATTCACCTCAATGTCGCAGTGGCTGTCAACCTTCAGTAGGACTGTTTTGAATTTCATTTTGTCTTCGCACAGTCTTACTGCCCAGCTGGAGTCTTCGATGGCATGCCTGGTCCGGCAGGTCCTCGAATGACAGGCGGTGCTGGTACACACGATGCCTCATGCAGCGCCTCCTTGGCACCTCCTCGTCCTCAGCCTGTTGGGCAGCCGGGTCTCCAACCTGGGAGGCTGCCACCTGCCCCTCTGCTGCCCCTCCGCTGCTGGACACTCCGCTGCTGCAGCTTCCTCCTCCTCGAGCAGCTCCAGCGACTAGCAGGAAGGCCACAATTGCTGGTTGAATTCCAATATCCATTGTCTGCAGGAGGTGAAATGTCGATATGTTAGCATGGTGCGCACCCCCGTGCACAACCAGGTCCATCGGGCTACATGGTGGCACCAGTTGGCATTGCGGCTCCGCCACTGCATGTCCCTCCCACCACATCCCCGCACCCATGGCCCTGTCGGTGGCCGGCACCACGAGGGCCTCTGGTCCTGGCGACCGTCCCTGATGCCAGGGTAGCGTTGGCTGGCACTGCCCACGCCAGGGGTAGGCACCGCGGTCCCCGTAAGGGCTACAGTGGGGGCTCTGAGATTCACCGCCTCCGATGGGCCGAGTTCCCGACGGCGTGGCTCACTTGTGGTTTAAAAATTGTGAACCTGGCGTCGTGGTTGCTGAGTGAGAGAGAGGAGGTAGGAAATGGTAGGGAGTGACTGCGGCCTGCCGACCCGGACACCGGCCGTGCTGGCTGCAGTGAGGGGGCGCACCTACCAAGGCCGGGGGAGGGGGGGAACAGGCCGAGCAGCCGGCGTGCCCCCCTCAGCACGCTGCACATCACACTGACCACTGGTCACTGGTTCTGCAGAGTGATAACAATTGTATGGGTGCCACTCCCCCTCCCCTCCCCCCCATCCAGCTGCCACCAGCCGGCGGCTCCCTTCAGGCCCAGACACCGACTGCCATTATGGCATCCATCCTGCTGCGTACCCACTGACCACCCTCCCCGGTCCCTGGTTCTACACAGTGACACCGGCCTTATGGGTGCGCCCTCCACAGCGCGCCCACCCCATCCCAAACACCCCGGCCAATCGGCCGCCACTCACTGGGGGACCACCCAGTGCCACACCCACGGCAGCCTCCAGTGAGGGCAGTACCAGTCAAGGGTACACCTGGCAGCAGGGACAGGCGCCAGGACCGGGGGCCGGACACTGACGGGCAGGGTTGAGGGGGTGGGGGAGGGACATGCAGGGGAGCAGCTGGCACTGCCAACTGGAGTCACCGTGTAGCCCATGGAACCTGGTTGAGCAATGGTGTCTGCGCCATGCTAACATGTTGGATTTCACCCCCGGAAGACATGGCATTTGGAGTTCAACCAGCAAAGTGGGCCGCCCGGGTGATGGTCGCAGCTCTGCGAGATGCCCTGTGGCCATGTGAGGGGAAGCTGCAGCAACGGAGCGGGCAGCAGCAGAGTGGGCTGCAGAGGAATGGGCTGCAAAGAGGCAGGTGGCAGTTGCACAGGCTAGAGGGCTGGCCGCCCAATAGGCCGAGAAGGAGGAGGTGCCAAGGAGGCGCCGCATCATGGGTACCGGCAGCGCCTGTCATTTGAGGACCCTCCGGACCAGACATGCCGTCGGAGACTCCGGATGAGCAGAGAGACAATGTGACACATCTGCCAGAGGACACACCTGGCACCACGGGGTATGGGGGAGGACACCCGCTCCCGGTGACCGTCAAGGTGTTGGTCACCCTGAACATCTACGGGACGGGTCCTTCTAGTCGCCAAGTGGGGACCTATCCAGGATCTCACAGAGCTCAGCACACAGGTGCATTCACGCCATCACAGAGGCCGTTTATGCCCAGGCAGAGCAATACATCCTTTTCCATGTGGACCAAGCCCACCAGGATGCCGGGCAGCGGGGTTCGCTGCCATCGCCGAGATGTCCGGTTCTGGGGGCGGTAGACGGGATGCATGTCGCCTTATGGGCACGTGCGGAAAACAGGCCACTGTACACAAACAGAAAGGGATACCACTCAATGAACGTTCAGCTGGTCTGTGACCATCAGCTGCGCATTGTGCACCTCTGCGCCCGATACCCGGGCAGTGTGCACGATTCTTTCATCCCGGCACACTCGACGATCCCTGACATGTTCGAGGAGCCCCTTTCCATGGCTGAGGGGTTGGCTCCTGGGTGACAGGTGTTGCCCGCTGCGGCCATGACTCATGACACTTACCTGGAGGCCACAGACCGACCCGGAGACCCACGACAACGACACCCATACAGGGACCAGGAGTGTGATCCAGCGGTGCTTCGGCCGCCTGAAGATGCGGTTCAGGTGCCAGGACCGCTCCGGAGGGGCCTCCAGTATGGTGCTCAGAGGGTCTCCTGCATTGTGGCGGCCTGCTGCATCCTTCACAACATCATGCAGCAGAGGGACGATGTGCTGGAGCAGGAGGAGGAACGCCAGGCCTCGTTCAACGAGGAGGATGCGGGGGAGAGGGAGAGTGGGCAGGACATGGAGCCCAGCCAGGCATGGGAGGCCGCACATGTGTGTGCCAGGGCCAACGCGCACGGGACACAGGGGGAGGATGGGGGGGGGACTGGCCAGGGGCATGGACACTGCATCCCAACCCCACACCCCCTCACTCACCCGCCCCACTCCAGCCACCCTCCACCTGCAACTCCCTTCATGATGCATACCTGTCGCACTGCAGGTTTGGGGCCCTGGGTTGGCAGGAACACCAGGTCTGGTGCACAGGATCGAGGATGATGACAAGTCGCTTTGCGATGAGCTCTGGTGCTCCGCATCGTAGGACGTCGCCTGACTCCTGATCACAGTAGCATTGTCCACCGTCCACCTGGGTGATCCCTGCATGCTAACTTGTCATTCCAACACATGGTCCGATTGGATCCCTGTGTAGGCGGCAGTGGTGGGGTCGGTTGGGGGAGGGGAGGTTGTGGAGCCCAGACCACCCACAGCGTCCGTCTATTCACCACCGCGCCCCCCGTCCCAATGCCCACCCATTCCCCCCCACCCTCCAGCCAGCCCAGACTAGCCCACCCCTCACACCCATCAGACAGAGCCCCGAGGCAGGTTTTAACATGGTAACATGTGTTAATGTGAACAAATATTTACAGATGTGTGCCCTAGCCCCTATAACTAAACTGTGCCCTGCACCCGTGTCAACTTAACTAGTGTCTACCTTTATGGCCTTACGGGCTCTAACGCTACGTCTAGGTGTATCCCCAGATACAGGAGGGTTGGAGGCAGCCTGCTGTTACTCCTGCCCTGCGACCTGGTCCCCTGCTGCTCGGGCGTCCCAGGTGGCATGGTGCCACCCTGTTCTGCCCTCTGTCCACCAGATGCACCAGGGACAGCGGGAGGCGGTCTGAGGTGCTGCGGTGTTCTGGCACCTCCCCTATAGGAGTCACCGGCACGGGCCGCATCACCTCCTCCCTCGGGGTGCCCGATGGCCCCCGGGTTACTCCATGGGATGGGGGTGCGAGGGGAGCTGGCCCCTGAGGCAACCCCAACACCTGGCATTGCCAGTCCTGGAGGCCCGCTCGAGTCTCGACCAGGTTCCGTAGGTACTGGATGCTCGCCGACAACCTCTCATGTAGTCCCCTGACTCTGCGACTGCATCTCCATGATTGATGGGGCTGTTTGTTCCAGAAGCTCAAAACCGGTCTGATCAGCAGCTAGGCCCTGGGATTGGCCTGCCTTCTGACCATCCGCCCCCTCGGGTGCTCCTACCTCCACCTGCTGTACAATGTAACCTGTGTGGTGCCAGGAGTGTCCAAGGAGCCTATTCACTAAGATACACAACCGAGGTAAGTGTCAGTGGGATGGTGGAGTGTTTTGGAGATAGTGTCATGGGAGCGTACTTTTAAGAAATGGATGTTTATCAGGTAGCTGCAGTGATGTCATTGTGTGGGTGGAGCTGGGTTGTGTCTCTGGCTTTTACTTTCGTTTTGAGCTAGAAGCTGTTTGTGGCTTTGTGTTTTACTTTCTTTTTAGGCAGTTGAAAGCTGAATTCAGACAAGGAAGGTTCATTTTGTCTCTCTCTGTAGGTTAAAAGGTGTCCAGATCACTTGATAATTTTAAAGTGATAACTGTCTTATGTAAAGAATTGATACATACTGCTTTGTTAAAAAGGGTGTTTGGCTTATGGATGGTGTCAGGAAAGTTATTAAGGGTTACATATAGAGGACTGTATCTGTGGGGGGTATTTGTGTTGGTCGTTAATAAAATGTTTTCTGTGTGTTTATAAAATGTTAACTGAATTCATAGAATAAACATTGTTTTGTTTAAAAAGACCTAAGGTCTTTGTTGCATAACACCTGGAAAGTGGGCCCTTGTGCTCCTCATAACCAAATCTATTAAAAGTTGTAGGTCAGGTAAACTCCATGGTAGACTTTGGAGTTTTCTAAACCCTGGCCCATAACAATAGCTGTGACAGAAAATCACTGTCATTCTCCGACCCGAGCTCCGGGGTCTCCAGAGTCTCGGGTGGAGGGCTGGTGTCCAAGCTGTTCTCAGCTTCACTGCTCAACTCATGGGGGGGGGGGGGGCCTGTTGTGGCACTGGCTGGGGACGGGGGACGCCAGGTGGACCCACCCCATCTCCAACAGGTCCTGTAAGACACAAGGTAAGACGCATGATTAGACCGCGAGCCGGGGGGAGTGGGGATGGGCGTGTGGGTGGGGTGGGGGGGTGGGAGTGTTGGCGTGAGGGTGGTGTGGGGGTGAGGGTGGCATGGGGATGAGAGTGGTTGGGGGGGTTGGCACACATGTTACCGCGACTAAGCTGGGTCTCACTTCCTAACCCCTATAACTAACTCCTTCACTTGGTCCCCAAGCTCGCCTACCTACCGAGTCCATCTCTAAAGACAAACTCAAATTAACTATTCAGCTACAGAAGCCATTACAGCTGCTGAAAACAACTCTTCAGCTTCAACCCTTCACTCCAAACAACGGTTAAACTACAATTTACAGGCCTGTGATAATAACCTAAAGGACTGAAATTAATGTCACCTGTCTCGTATCAGCAAAATTCTGCAGTTGCTGGAATGTGGAACAAGAACAGAAAATACTGGAAAAACTCAGCAGATTCTGATGAAGAACCAAACGGATTTGTAATGTTCATTCTGCTTTCTCTCTCTCCAGATTCTGCCAGTGTGATGAATATCACGTTCGCCGCAGAATTCTTTTTAAAATAAGGCATTAATACAAACAGCTTTTTAATTCAATGTGGAATAAAACCACTTCAGCTAAAGGTCAGGTAGAGGTTACCACCTGATAGGAGAAACTTGAAGCTGGTTTCAGACTCATTAATACAAACAAAGAAAGGCTGTTCTTTTGATAAACCATAAAAATTCTTTGTGATTACTCCCTGAACCTATAGATAGTCAAAACATAAGGACAGGGAATCCTTCAGATAAACAGATACACAAATCTTTCCCGAACTATACCTCTTGACACTTAGAATAACACCCTCACAAAAGTGTCTGTTTTGGTATCTAAAGAACATGACAACACTGAAAAAATACAGGTCTCGATACGGGCCCCCTTTGCCAATATATCCTAGGACACCTGACATTTACACAGACCCTATGACCATTAAAAGATCTATTAATGATAATACATCCAATTTGCCATTTGGCTATAGGTAATTAACCAACAATAAGTGACAGAATGACAGCTGCCGTCCTTGAACGATAAGAGAGTTTCATGTATATAACGAGAAGGCATCTTAGCAGAAAATCACACCAACACATTTTCCTGCTGACCCCCCTTCGGGGTGAGAGTCAGATCTGTTCTTAAAAGCTTGTCTCGTCAGACAAAACCACGGGTGTTGTCAGTATGGTTTTGTATAACTTCTTAGAAATGTATTAAGAAATTGATAGGAGATACTTTAGAATTTTCCATGTTTCAGATAACTCATTCTATTGAGAGAAGTTAAGTGTATTAACAGACAATTAAAGATTTATTTGATTTATATTTCAACTCTGCAAGTCTGTATCTATCGGAAGTATTTTTTTATAATAAAAATACTTTGATTAAAACTATACTGTGTAGACTCACTCTCAAAGTCTAAACTCCTAGACACTCATTTACGAAGTCTTAAATGACTAAGGACACACGGCGTTAAAGGTAAAGATTTAGTTATGAGTGACGAATCTGAACGTTTCCCATAAAAAGTAACTGAGATCCTGTTTAACTGTCTGAGACCCGGAAAGGCATTCTCCCTTCGTGAGATCTATTCTAAGTCTCAGCAGAGAAATAGATTTCCCTATTTTGTGGGTTAACCTAGAGCATAAGTTATTAATAAAGTATTATCAGGTCCGGAATAACCTAAATCCTTCACACCAGACCAGCTGAGTTTATCCAGAATCCTGCTTTTGTTTCACCTTTTTCATTAGGTTTTATCCTTTGCTGCATTTAACTTTTGTATGTATCAAGTTAAGAACTTTACTACTTTTACTTAAGTAACTTTCAGTCTTGGTTTCATAATAAACTAACCTTTGTCTTGGCTAAGAATAAAGCTTGACTACTGGGTTATTTTTAAATTGAACCACTCATAAAATAAAAGGGGACACATGCATGTACACACACACACATGCACATGCACACATTCCTAGGTCACGGATCACGTTGAGAAACTCCATTGATATGTGTATGACAGTAGTGCGGTGGTAATGTTACTGGACTAGTGATCTCGAGGCTCAGGCTGATGCTGCAGGGACAAATTGTACCAAGGCAGCCAATGGAATTTAAATTCAATTAATTAATAAGTATATCTGAATTAAAGCTAGTCCCTGTATCGGTGACCATGTAACTATCAGATTGTCACAAAAACTCAAACTAGAAAAAGGGCTGAGAGGGGTCAGTTAAAAAACTTCAAATCCACACACACATGCCCATCCCCACTCCCCACTGCTTGCGGTCTAATGATGCGTCTTGCCTTGTGTCTTACAGGACCTGCTGGAGATGGGGCGGGTCCACCTGGGGTCCCCCGTCCCCAACCAGTGATGGGGGTGCAGCCATCGATTGGGCCTTTGTGTCAATCGAGTCCTTCTCCAAATGCTGTGGATTTGAAGTTTGGGACACCTATTGCCAGCAGGATCCCTCAGCAGTGGCTACTTTGACATATCTTTAAAATGGTGCTGGATGTGTGAAATTTCTGAAGGTGTCGAACCAGGCGGCACTGTCATTGTTTATGCTGCTGTTAACGTAGAACCAAATTGTGACCATCCATCTATGTAACCCCCCACTCTAGAACCAGAGAATTCCTACGGTACAGAAGGAGGCTATTTGACCAACTGGGTCTGCACAGACCTCCCGAAAGAACACCCTACCCAGGCCCACTCCCCTGCCCTATCCCCGTAACTCCACCAAACCTGAACATCTTTGGAAACTAAGGAGAAATTGTAGCATGGCCAATCCACCGAACCTGCACACCTTTGGACGCTGGCACAGTGGTTAGCACTGCTGCCTCACAGCTCCAGGGACCTGGGTTTGGTTCGGTTCTGACCTTGGTTGACTGTCTGTGTGGAGTTTACACGTTCTCCCCGTGTCTGCATGGGTTTCCTCCGATGCTCCGGTTTCCTCCTGCAGCCCAAAGATGTGCAGCTGAGGTGGATTAGCAATGCAAAATTGCCCCTGAGTGTCCAAAGGTTAGGTGAGGCTATAGGGATTGGACGGAGCAGTGGGCCTAGATGGAGTGCTCTTTGGAGGGTCGGTGCAGACTCTTTAGGCTGAATGGTTGGGAGCAGTGAGACTCCCAGAACATCCCAGCTCCGGCAAACTAGGAGCAGTGAGACACCCAGCACATCCCAGTTCCGGGAAGATGGTAGCAGTTAAACTCCCCAGCTCCGGGAAGCTGGGAGCAGTGAGTCACCCAGCACATTCCAGTTCCGGGAAGCTGGTAGCAGTTAAACTCCCCAGCTCCGGGAAGCTGGGAGCAGTGAGTCACCCAGCACATCCCAGTTCCGGGCAGGTGGGAGCAGTGAGACTCCCAGAACAGCCCAGCTTTGGGAAGCTGGGAGCAGTGAGTCACCCAGCACATCCCAGATCCGGGAAGCTGGGAGCAGTGAGATCCCCAGAACAGCTCAGCTCCGGGAAGCTGGGAGCAGTGAGACTCCCAGCACAGCCCAGCTCCATTAAGCTGGGAGCAGTGAGGTTCCCAGCTCTGGGATGCTGGGAGCAGTGAGACTCCCAGCACAGCCCAGCTCCGGGAAGCTGGGAGCAGTGAGACCCCCAGCACAGCCCAGCTCCGGGAAGCTGGGAGCAGTGAGATCCCCTGAAGAGTTCAGCTCTGGGAAGCTGGCAGCAGTGAGATTCTCAGAACAGCCCAGCTCCGGGAAGCTGGGAGCAGTGAGACTCCCCAGCTCTAGGAAGCTGGGTGCAGTGAGACTCCCAGCACAGCCAAGCTCCACAAAGCTGGGAGCAGTGAGATCCCCTGAAGAGTTCAGCTCTGGGAAGCTGGGAGCAGTGAGATTCTCAGAACAGCCCAGATCCGGGAAGCTGGGAGCAGTGAGGTTTCCAGCTTCGGAAAGCTGGGACCAGTGAGGTCCCCTGAAGAGCTCAGCTCTGGGAAGCTGGGAGCAGTGAGATTCTCAGAAGAGCCCAGCTCTGGGAAGCTGGGAGCAGTGAGACTCCCAAAACAATACAGCTCCGGAAAGCTGGGAGCAGTGACACCCCCAGCACAGCACAGCTCCGGGAAGCATGGAACAGTAAGGTCCCCAGCTCTGGGAAGCTGGGAGCAGAGGGATTCCCAGAACCGTCCATCTCCAGGAAGCTCGGAGAAGTGAGACTCGCCAGCTCTGGGATGCCGGGAGCAGTGAGACTCCCAGCACAGCCCAACTCCGGGAAGCTGGGAGCAGTGAGACTCGCCAGCTCTGGGAGGCTGGGAGCAGTGGGATACCCAGAACCGTCCATCTCCGAGAAGCTGGGAGCAGTGAGACTCCCAGCACAGTCCAACTCCGGGAAGCTGGGAGCAGTGAGACTCCCAGCACAGCCCAACTCCGGGAAGCTGGGAGCAGTGAGACTCCCAGCACAGCCCAACTCCGGGAAGCTGGGAGCAGTGAGACTCCCAGCACAGCCCAGCTCCGGGAAGCTGGGAGCAGTGAGACTCCCCAGCTCCAGGAAGCTGGGAGCAGTGAGACTCGCCAGCTCTGGGATGCTGGGAGCAGTGAGACTCCCAGCACAGCCCAACTCCGGGAAGCTGGGAGCAGTGAGACTCCCAGCACAGCCCAACTCCGGGAAGCTGGGAGCAGTGAGACTCCCAGCACAGCCCAGCTCCGGGAAGCTGGGAGCAGTGAGACTCCCCAGCTCCAGGAAGCTGGGAGCAGTGAGACTCGCCAGCTCTGGGATGCTGGGAGCAGTGAGACTCCCAGCACAGCCCAGCTCCGGGAAGCTGGGAGCAGTGAGACTCGCCAGCTCTGGGATGCTGGGAGCAGTGAGACTCCCAGCACAGCCCAGCTCCGGGAAGCTGGGAGCAGTGAGACTCCCAGCACAGCCCAACTCCGGGAAGCTGGGAGCAGTTAGACTCCCAGCACAGCCCAGCTCCGGGAAGCTGGGTGCAGTGAGACTCCCAGCACAGTCCAACTCCGGGAAGCTGGGAGCAGTGAGACTCCCAGCACAGCCCATCTCCGGGAAGCTGGGAGCAGTGAGACTCCCAGCACAGCCCAACTCCGGGAAGCTGGGGAGACTCCCAGCACAGCCCAGCTCCGGGAAGCTGGGAGCAGTGAGACTCCCCAGCTCCAGGAAGCTGGGAGCAGTGAGACTCGCCAGCTCTGGGATGCTGGGAGCAGTGAGACTCCCAGCACAGCCCAACTCCGGGAAGCTGGGAGCAGTGAGACTGCCAGCACAGCCCAGCTCCGGGAAGCTGGGAGCAGTGAGACTCGCCAGCTCTGGGATGCTGGGAGCAGTGAGACTCCCAGCACAGCCCAACTCCGGGATGCTGGGAGCAGTGAGACTCCCAGCACAGCCCAACTCCGGGAAGCTGGGAGCAGTGAGACTCCCAGCACAGCCCAGCTCCGGGAAGCTGGGAGCAGTGAGACCCCCAGAACAGCCCAGCTCCGGGAAGCTGGGAGCAGTGAGACTCCCAGCACAGCCCAGCTCCGGGAAGCTGGGAGCAGTGAGATCCCCAGAACAGCCCAGCTCCGGGAATCTGGGAGCAGTGAGACTCCCCAGCTCCAGGAAGCTGGGTGCAGTGAGACTCCCAGCACAGCCAAGCTCCACATAGCTGGGAGCAGTGAGATCCCGAGAAGAGCTCAGCTCTGGGAAGCTGGGAGCAGTGAGATTCCGAGAACAGACCAGCTCCGGGAAGCTGGGAGCAGTGAGATTACCAGCTCCGGGAAGCTGGGAGCAGTGAGATACCCAGCACAGCCCAGCTCCACGAAGCTGGGAGCAGAGAGATCCCCAGAAGTGCTCAGCTCCGGGAAGCTGGGAGCAGTGAGATTTCCAGCTCCGGGAAGCTGGGAGCAGTGAGATTCTGAGAACAGCACAGCTCTGGGAAGCTGGGAGTAGTGAGACTCCCAGAACCATACAGCTCCGGAAAGCTGGGAGCAGTGACACCCCCAGCACAGCGCAGCTCCGGGAAGCTTGGAACAGTAAGGTCCCCAGCTCTGGGAAGCTGGGAGCAGTGGGATTCCCAGAACAGTCCATCTCCGAGAAGCTGGGAGCAGTGAGACTCCCAGCACAGCCCAACTCCGGGAAGCTGGGAGCAGTGAGACTCCCAGCACAGCCCAGTTCCGGGAAGCTGGGAGCAGTGAGACTCGCCAGCTCTGGGATGCTGGGAGTAGTGAGACTCCCAGCACAGCCCAGCTCCGGGAAGCTGGGAGCAGTGAGACTCGCCAGCTCTGGGAAGCTGGGAGCAGTGAGACTCGCCAGCTCCGGGAAGCTGGGAGCAGTGAGACTCCCAGCACAGCCCAACTCCGGGAAGCTGGGAGCAGTGAGACTCCCAGAACAGCCCAGCTCTGGGAATCTGGGAGCAGTGAGACTCCCCAGCTCCGAGAAGCTGGGAGCAGTGAGACTCCCAGGACAGCCCAGCTCCGAGAAGCTGGGAGCAGTCAGACTCCGAGAATAGCCCAGCTCCGGGAATCTAGGAGCAGTGAGACTCGCCAGCTCTGGATGCTGGGTGCAGTGAGACTCCCAGAACAGCCCAGCTCCGAGAAGCTGGGAGCAGTGAGACTCCCAGCATAGCCAAGCTCCACAAAGCTGGGAGCAGTGAGATCCCGAGAAGAGCTCAGCTCTGGGAAGCTGGGAGCAGTGAGATTCCGAGAACAGCCCAGCTCCGGGAAGCTGGGAGCAGTGAGGTTCCCAGAACAGCCCAGCTCCAGGAAGCTGGGAGCAGTGAGACCCCCAGCACAGCCCAGCTCCAGGAAGCTGGGAGCAGTGAGACCCCCAGCACAGCCCAGCTCCGGGAAGCTGGGAGCAGTGAGACTCCCCAGCTCCACGAAGCCGGGAGCAGTGAGACTCCCAGCACAGCCCAGCTCCGGGAAGCTGGGAGCAGTGAGACCCCCAGCACAGCCCAGCTCCGGGAAGCTGGGAGCAGTGAGACCCCCAGCACAGCCCAGCTCCGGGAAGCTGGGAGCAGTGAGATCCCCAGAACAGCCCAGCTCCGGGATGCTGGGAGCAGTGAGACACCCAGCACAGCCCAGCTCCGGTAAGCTGGGAGCAGTGAGACCCCCAGCACAGCCCAGCTCCGGGAAGCTGGGAGCAGTGAGATCCCCAGAACAGCCCAGCTCCGGGAAGCTGGGAGCAGTGAGGTTCCCAGCTCCGGGAAGCTGGGAGCAGTGAGACCCCCAGCACAGCCCAGCTCCGGGAAGCTGGGAGCAGTGAGACTCCCCAGCTCCAGGAAGCTGGGAGCAGTGAGACTCGCCAGCTCTGGGATGCTGGGAGCAGTGAGACTCCCAGCACAGCCCAACTCCGGGAAGCTGGGAGCAGTGAGACTCCCAGCACAGCCCAGCTCCGGGAAGCTGGGAGCAGTGAGACTCCCAGCACAGCCCAGCTCCGGGAAGCTGGGAGCAGTGAGACTCGCCAGCTCTGGGATGCTGGGAGTAGTGAGACTCCCAGCACAGCCCAGCTCCGGGAAGCTGGGAGCAGTGAGACTCCCCAGCTCCGGGAAGCTGGGAGCAGTGAGACTCGCCAGCTCTGGGATGCTGGGAGTAGTGAGACTCCCAGCACAGCCCAGCTCCGGGAAGCTGGGAGCAGTGAGACTCGCCAGCTCTGGGATGCTGGGAGCAGTGAGACTCCCAGCACAGCCCAACTCCGGGAAGCTGGGAGCAGTGAGACTCCCAGCACAGCCCAGCTCCGGGAAGCTGGGAGCAGTGAGACTCCCAGCACAGCCCCACTCCGGGAAGCTGGGAGCAGTGAGACTCCCAGCACAGCCCAGCTCCGGGAAGCTGGGAGCAGTGAGATCCCCAGAACAGCCCAGCTCTGGGAATCTGGGAGCAGTGAGACTCCCCAGCTCCAGGGAGCTGGGTGCAGTGAGACTCCCAGCACAGCCAAGCTCCACATAGCTGGGAGCAGTGAGATCCCGAGAAGAGCTCAGCTCTGGGAAGCTGGGAGCAGTGAGATTCCGAGAACAGCCCAGCTCCGGGAAGCTGGGAGCAGTGAGATTACCAGCTCCGGGAAGCTGGGAGCAGTGAGATACCCAGCACAGCCCAGCTCCACGAAGCTGGGAGCAGTGAGATTCTGAGAACAGCACACCTCTGGGAAGCTGGGAACAGTGAGACTCCCAGAACCATACAGCTCCGGAAAGCTGGGAGCAGTGACACCCCCAGCACAGCTCAGCTGCGGGAAGCTTGGAACAGTAAGGTCCCCAGCTCTGGGAAGCTGGGAGCAGTGGGATTCCCAGAACAGTCCATCTCCGAGAAGCTGGGAGCAGTGAGACTCCCAGAACAGCCCAGCTCCGGGAAGCTGGGAGCAGTGAGACTCCCCAGCTCCGAGAAGCTGGGAGCAGTGAGACTCCCAGCACAGCCCAGCTCCGGGAAGCTGGGAGCAGTGAGACTCGCCAGCTCTGGGATGCTGGGAGTAGTGAGACTCCCAGCACAGCCCAGCTCCGGGAAGCTGGGAGCAGTGAGACTCGCCATCTCTGGGAAGCTGGGTGCAGTGAGACTCCCAGCACAGCCCAGCTCCGGGAAGCTGGGAGCAGTGAGACTCCCAGCACAGCCCAGCTCCGGGAAGCTGGGAGCAGTGAGATCTACAGAACAGCCCAGCTCCGGGAATCTGGGAGCAGTGAGACTCCCCAGATCCTGGAAGCTGGGTGCAGTGAGACTCCCAGCACAGCCAAGCTCCATAAAGCTGGGAGCAGTGAGATCCCGAGAAGAGCTTAGCTCTGGGAAGCTGGGAGCAGTGAGATTCCGAGAACAGCCCAGCTCCGGGAAGCTGGGAGCAGTGAGACGCCCAGCAAAGCCAAGCTCCACATAGCTGGGAGCAGTGAGATCCCGAGAAGAGCTCAGCTCTGGGAAGCTGGGAGCAGTGAGATTCCGAGAACAGCCCAGCTCCGGGAAGCTGGGAGCAGTGAGATACCCAGCACAGCCCAGCTCCACGAAGCTGGGAGCAGTGAGATCCCCAGAAGAGCTCAGCTCCGGGAAGCTGGGAGCAGTGAGATTTCCAGCTCCGGAAGCTGGGAGCAGTGAGATTCTCAGAACAGCCCAGCTCCGGGAAGCTGGGAGCAGTGAGATACCCAGCACAGCCCAGCTCCACGAAGCTGGGAGCAGTGAGATCCCCAGAAGAGCTCAGCTCCGGGAAGCTGGGAGCAGTGAGATTTCCAGCTCCGGAAGCTGGGAGCAGAGAGATTCTCAGAACAGCACAGCTCCAGGAAGCTGGGAGAAGTGAGACTCGCCAGCTCTGGGATGCCGGGAGCAGTGAGACTCCCAGCACAGCCCAACTCCGGGAAGCTGGGAGCAGTGAGACTCGCCAGCTCTGGGAGGCTGGGAGCAGTGGGATACCCAGAACCGTCCATCTCCGAGAAGCTGGGAGCAGTGAGACTCCCAGCACAGTCCAACTCCGGGAAGCTGGGAGCAGTGAGACTCCCAGCACAGCCCAACTCCGGGAAGCTGGGAGCAGTGAGACTCCCAGCACAGCCCAACTCCGGGAAGCTGGGAGCAGTAAGACTCCCAGCACAGCCCAACTCCGGGAAGCTGGGAGCAGTGAGACTCCCAGCACAGCCCAACTCCGGGAAGCTGGGAGCAGTGAGACTCCCAGCACAGCCCAGCTCCGGGAAGCTGGGAGCAGTGAGACTCCCCAGCTCCAGGAAGCTGGGAGCAGTGAGACTCGCCAGCTCTGGGATGCTGGGAGCAGTGAGACTCCCAGCACAGCCCAACTCCGGGAAGCTGGGAGCAGTGAGACTCCCAGCACAGCCCAACTCCGGGAAGCTGGGAGCAGTGAGACTCCCAGCACAGCCCAGCTCCGGGAAGCTGGGAGCAGTGAGACTCCCCAGCTCCAGGAAGCTGGGAGCAGTGAGACTCGCCAGCTCTGGGATGCTGGGAGCAGTGAGACTCCCAGCACAGCCCAGCTCCGGGAAGCTGGGAGCAGTGAGACTCGCCAGCTCTGGGATGCTGGGAGCAGTGAGACTCCCAGCACAGCCCAGCTCCGGGAAGCTGGGAGCAGTGAGACTCCCAGCACAGCCCAACTCCGGGAAGCTGGGAGCAGTTAGACTCCCAGCACAGCCCAGCTCCGGGAAGCTGGGTGCAGTGAGACTCCCAGCACAGTCCAACTCCGGGAAGCTGGGAGCAGTGAGACTCCCAGCACAGCCCATCTCCGGGAAGCTGGGAGCAGTGAGACTCCCAGCACAGCCCAACTCCGGGAAGCTGGGCAGACTCCCAGCACAGCCCAGCTCCGGGAAGCTGGGAGCAGTGAGACTCCCCAGCTCCAGGAAGCTGGGAGCAGTGAGACTCGCCAGCTCTGGGATGCTGGGAGCAGTGAGACTCCCAGCACAGCCCAACTCCGGGAAGCTGGGAGCAGTGAGACTGCCAGCACAGCCCAGCTCCGGGAAGCTGGGAGCAGTGAGACTCGCCAGCTCTGGGATGCTGGGAGCAATGAGACTCCCAGCACAGCCCAACTCCGGGATGCTGGGAGCAGTGAGACTCCCAGCACAGCCCAACTCCGGGAAGCTGGGAGCAGTGAGACTCCCAGCACAGCCCAGCTCCGGGAAGCTGGGAGCAGTGAGACCCCCAGAACAGCCCAGCTCCGGGAAGCTGGGAGCAGTGAGACTCCCAGCACAGCCCAGCTCCGGGAAGCTGGGAGCAGTGAGATCCCCAGAACAGCCCAGCTCCGGGAATCTGGGAGCAGTGAGACTCCCCAGCTCCAGGAAGCTGGGTGCAGTGAGACTCCCAGCACAGCCAAGCTCCACATAGCTGGGAGCAGTGAGATCCCGAGAAGAGCTCAGCTCTGGGAAGCTGGGAGCAGTGAGATTCCGAGAACAGACCAGCTCCGGGAAGCTGGGAGCAGTGAGATTACCAGCTCCGGGAAGCTGGGAGCAGTGAGATACCCAGCACAGCCCAGCTCCACGAAGCTGGGAGCAGAGAGATCCCCAGAAGTGCTCAGCTCCGGGAAGCTGGGAGCAGTGAGATTTCCAGCTCCGGGAAGCTGGGAGCAGTGAGATTCTGAGAACAGCACAGCTCTGGGAAGCTGGGAGCAGTGAGACTCCCAGAACCATACAGCTCCGGAAAGCTGGGAGCAGTGACACCCCCAGCACAGCGCAGCTCCGGGAAGCTTGGAACAGTAAGGTCCCCAGCTCTGGGAAGCTGGGAGCAATGGGATTCCCAGAACAGTCCATCTCCGAGAAGCTGGGAGCAGTGAGACTCCCAGCACAGCCCAACTCCGGGAAGCTGGGAGCAGTGAGACTCCCAGCACAGCCCAGCTCCGGGAAGCTGGGAGCAGTGAGACTCGCCAGCTCTGGGATGCTGGGAGTAGTGAGACTCCCAGCACAGCCCAGCTCCGGGAAGCTGGGAGCAGTGAGACTCGCCAGCTCTGGGAAGCTGGGAGCAGTGTGACTCGCCAGCTCCGGGAAGCTGGGAGCAGTGAGACTCCCAGCACAGCCCAACTCCGGGAAGCTGGGAGCAGTGAGACTCCCAGAACAGCCCAGCTCTGGGAATCTGGGAGCAGTGAGACTCCCCAGCTCCGAGAAGCTGGGAGCAGTGAGACTCCCAGGACAGCCCAGCTCCGAGAAGCTGGGAGCAGTCAGACTCCGAGAACAGCCCAGCTCCGGGAATCTAGGAGCAGTGAGACTCGCCAGCTCTGGATGCTGGGTGCAGTGAGACTCCCAGAACAGCCCAGCTCCGAGAAGCTGGGAGCAGTGAGACTCCCAGCATAGCCAAGCTCCACAAAGCTGGGAGCAGTGAGATCCCGAGAAGAGCTCAGCTCTGGGAAGCTGGGAGCAGTGAGATTCCGAGAACAGCCCAGCTCCGGGAAGCTGGGAGCAGTGAGACTCCCAGAACAGCCCAGCTCCAGGAAGCTGGGAGCAGTGAGACCCCCAGCACAGCCCAGCTCCAGGAAGCTGGGAGCAGTGAGACCCCCAGCACAGCCCAGCTCCGGGAAGCTGGGAGCAGTGAGACTCCCCAGCTCCACGAAGCCGGGAGCAGTGAGACTCCCAGCACAGCCCAGCTCCGGGAAGCTGGGAGCAGTGAGACCCCCAGCACAGCCCAGCTCCGGGAAGCTGGGAGCAGTGAGACCCCCAGCACAGCCCAGCTCCGGGAAGCTGGGAGCAGTGAGATCCCCAGAACAGCCCAGCTCCGGGATGCTGGGAGCAGTGAGACACCCAGCACAGCCCAGCTCCGGTAAGCTGGGAGCAGTGAGACCCCCAGCACAGCCCAGCTCCGGGAAGCTGGGAGCAGTGAGATCCCCAGCACAGCCCAGCTCCGGGAAGCTGGGAGCAGTGAGACTCCCCAGCTCCAGGAAGCTGGGAGCAGTGAGACTCGCCAGCTCTGGGATGCTGGGAGCAGTGAGACTCCCAGCACAGCCCAACTCCGGGAAGCTGGGAGCAGTGAGACTCCCAGCACAGCCCAGCTCCGGGAAGCTGGGAGCAGTGAGACTCCCAGCACAGCCCAGCTCCGGGAAGCTGGGAGCAGTGAGACTCGCCAGCTCTGGGATGCTGGGAGTAGTGAGACTCCCAGCATAGCCCAGCTCCGGGAAGCTGGGAGCAGTGAGACTCCCCAGCTCCGGGAAGCTGGGAGCAGTGAGACTCGCCAGCTCTGGGATGCTGGGAGTAGTGAGACTCCCAGCACAGCCCAGCTCCGGGAAGCTGGGAGCAGTGAGACTCGCCAGCTCTGGGATGCTGGGAGCAGTGAGACTCCCAGCACAGCCCAACTCCGGGAAGCTGGGAGCAGTGAGACTCCCAGCACAGCCCAGCTCCGGGAAGCTGGGAGCAGTGAGACTTCCAGCACAGCCCAACTCCGGGAAGCTGGGAGCAGTGAGACTCCCAGCACAGCCCAGCTCCGGGAAGCTGGGAGCAGTGAGATCCCCAGAACAGCCCAGCTCTGGGAATCTGGGAGCAGTGAGACTCCCCAGCTCCAGGGAGCTGGGTGCAGTGAGACTCCCAGCACAGCCAAGCTCCACATAGCTGGGAGCAGTGAGATCCCGAGAAGAGCTCAGCTCTGGGAAGCTGGGAGCAGTGAGATTCCGAGAACAGCCCAGCTCCGGGAAGCTGGGAGCAGTGAGATTACCAGCTCCGGGAAGCTGGGAGCAGTGAGATACCCAGCACAGCCCAGCTCCACGAAGCTGGGAGCAGTGAGATTCTGAGAACAGCACACCTCTGGGAAGCTGGGAACAGTGAGACTCCCAGAACCATACAGCTCCGGAAAGCTGGGAGCAGTGACACCCCCAGCACAGCTCAGCTGCGGGAAGCTTGGAACAGTAAGGTCCCCAGCTCTGGGAAGCTGGGAGCAGTGGGATTCCCAGAACAGTCCATCTCCGAGAAGCTGGGAGCAGTGAGACTCCCAGAACAGCCCAGCTCCGGGAAGCTGGGAGCAGTGAGACTCCCCAGCTCCGAGAAGCTGGGAGCAGTGAGACTCCCAGCACAGCCCAGCTCCGGGAAGCTGGGAGCAGTGAGACTCGCCAGCTCTGGGATGCTGGGAGTAGTGAGACTCCCAGCACAGCCCAGCTCCGGGAAGCTGGGAGCAGTGAGACTCGCCATCTCTGGGAAGCTGGGTGCAGTGAGACTCCCAGCACAGCCCAGCTCCGGGAAGCTGGGAGCAGTGAGACTCCCAGCACAGCCCAGCTCCGAGAAGCTGGGAGCAGTGAGATCCCCAGAACAGCCCAGCTCCGGGAATCTGGGAGCAGTGAGACTCCCCAGATCCTGGAAGCTGGGTGCAGTGAGACTCCCAGCACAGCCAAGCTCCATAAAGCTGGGAGCAGTGAGATCCCGAGAAGAGCTCAGCTCTGGGAAGCTGGGAGCAGTGAGATTCCGAGAACAGCCCAGCTCCGGGAAGCTGGGAGCAGTGAGACGCCCAGCAAAGCCAAGCTCCACATAGCTGGGAGCAGTGAGATCCCGAGAAGAGCTCAGCTCTGGGAAGCTGGGAGCAGTGAGATTCCGAGAACAGCCCAGCTCCGGGAAGCTGGGAGCAGTGAGATACCCAGCACAGCCCAGCTCCACGAAGCTGGGAGCAGTGAGATCCCCAGAAGAGCTCAGCTCCGGGAAGCTGGGAGCAGTGAGATTTCCAGCTCCGGAAGCTGGGAGCAGTGAGATTCTCAGAACAGCACAGCTCTGGGAAGCTGGGAGCAGTGAGACTCCCAGAACCATACAGCTCCGGAAAGCTGGGAGCAGTGACACCCCCAGCACAGCGCAGCTCCGGGAAGCTTGGAACAGTAAGGTCCCCAGCTCTGGGAAGCTGGGAGCAGTGGGATTCCCAGAGCCGTCCATCTCCGAGAAGCTGGGAGCAGTGAGACTCCCAGAACAGCCCAGCTCCGGGAAGCTGGGAGCAGTGAGACTCCCCAGCTCCGAGAAGCTGGGAGCAGTGAGACTCCCAGAACAGCCCAGCTCCGAGAAGCTGGGAGCAGTGAGACTCCCAGAACAGCCCAGCTCCGGGAATCTGGGAGCAGTGAGACTCGCCAGCTCTGGATGCTGGGAGCAGTGAGACTCCCAGCACAGCCAAGCTCCACAAAGCTGGGAGCAGTGAGATCCCGAGAAGAGCTCAGCTCTGGGAAGCTGGGAGCAGTGAGATTCCGAGAACAGCCCAGCTCCGGGAAGCTGGGAGCAGTGAGATGACCAGCTCCGGGAAGCTGGGAGCAGTGAGACTCCCAGCACAGCCCAGCTCCGGGAAGCTGGGAGCAGTGAGACTCCCAGAACAGCCCAGTTCCGGGAAGCTGGGAGCAGTGAGACTCCCAGAACATCCCAGCTCCGGGAAGCTGGGAGCAGTGAGACCCCCAGAACAGCCCAGCTCCGGGAAGCTGGGAGCAGTGAGACTCCCAGCACAGCCAAGCTCCACAAAGCTGGGAGCAGTGAGATCCCGAGAAGAGCTCAGCTCTGGGAAGCTGGGAGCAGTGAGATTCCGAGAACAGCCCAGCTCCGGGAAGCTGGGAGCAGTGAGACTCCCAGAACAGCCCAGCTCCAGGAAGCTGGGAGCAGTGAGACTCCCCAGCTCCACGAAGCCGGGAGCAGTGAGACTCCCAGCACAGCCCAGCTCCGGGAAGCTGGAAGCAGTGAGACCCCCAGCACAGCCCAGCTCCGGGAAGCTGGGAGCAGTGAGACCCCCAGCACAGCCCAGCTCCGGGAAGCTGGGAGCAGTGAGACCCCCAGCACAGCCCAGCTCCGGGAAGCTGGGAGCAGTGAGATCCCCAGAACAGCCCAGCTCCGGGAAGCTGGGAGCAGTGAGGTTCCCAGCTCTGGGATGCTGGGAGCAGTGAGACTCCCAGCACAGCCCAGCTCCGGGAAGCTGGGAGCAGTGAGACCCCCAGCACAGCCCAGCTCCGGTAAGCTGGGAGCAGTGAGACCCCCAGCACAGCCCAGCTCCGGGAAGCTGGGAGCAGTGAGACCCCCAGCAAAGCCCATCTCTGGGAAGCTGGGAGCAGTGAGACTCCCCAGCTCCGGGAAGCTGGGAGCAGTGTCTGGGAAGCTGGGAGCAGTGAGAGTCCCAGCTCTGGGATGCTGGGAGCAGTGAGACTCCCGAGCTCCGTGAAGCTGAGAGCAGTGAGACTCCCAGCCCAGCTGGCTGGAACAACCCTACTGGGATGGATCAGGACAGTTTTCTCAGCCCTACAGCAGTAAAGCTATTATGAACATGGTGGATTTGCAGGAGCATACACAAGGCCGAAACTATCACAGGTGAGGAGAGGTTATGGAGGTTGGGACTGAATTCATTGGAGTTTAGAAGAATGAGAGGTGACCTTATTGAGAGATCTAGGATTCTCAGAGGGCTTGACAGGGTTGATGCTGAGAGGATGTTTCCTCTTGTGGGCGAGTCTAGGACCAGAGGATACAACCTCAGAGTAAGAGGTTGTCCATTTATGACAGAGATTAGGAGGAATTTCTTCTCTTTGAGGGTAGTGAATCTATGGAATTCTTTACCGCAGAGAGCTGTGGAGGCTGGCCCATCAATTATGTTCAAGGCTGAGATAGATATTTAATCAGTAAAGGAATCAATGGTTATGGGGATAAGGTGGAAAGTGTAGTTGAGAATTATCAGTTAAGGTCAGCCATTATCTCATTGAATGATGGAGCAGACTCAATGGGCCGAATGGCCTACTTCATATCCTGTGTCTTACAGTCTTGCAGCAAGTCTGTTCACTGAAACCAGTTTAATGGGTATAAAGTTTGCCTGCCTGAAATGCAGAGTCTTAATAATGTGTTTTGACCTTGGGATAGCTCACCAAGGTCAAAGCTGACCAGCTGTTCCTGCACCTACTGGCAATGGTCAGAGTGATGGTTCCATGGGCCATCGATCTGGTCAGCATCAAATGATTCTCGTTCCTCTGGCCTGGGCATTCTGCTGTGGGGAGGGATCTTCACCATCCATGAGGCTAAGGGTGTGGTCGGCAGTCACCTCCTCATCACAGACGTAATGTACACAGACACTCCACTCTGGTTAATTAATGCGTAGCCTCAACACCGAGCGGCTGGCCGTCCTTCAGCAGCTCTCACTGCTGCTGGTGACATCCAGGCTGATCATTCTAGGTGGGAACTTCAACTTCATCATCAATATAGACGGACGGGGCTGGTTTAGCACAGGGCTAAATCTCTGGCTTTGAAAGCAGACCGAGGCAGGCCAGCAGCATTGTTCAATTCCCGTACCAGCCTCCCCGAACAGGCACCGGAATGTGGCGACTAGGGGCTTTTCACAGTAACTTCATTTGAAGCCTACTTGTGACAATGAGCAATTTTCATTCATTTCAAGTCCGACAACAAACCGGACACTACGTCCAGACTCCAAACGGAAACAGTAAAACATCCTAAGCTGCATGACGTCTTCAGCAACCCTGAAGATAGAGCACCATGTGGATACAGTGTGCTCAAAGCGAGGGATCTGTCCATTCCAGGATAGAATTCCTGATTGAGTCCTGCCCGTTAATGGACGGATCCACTGACGACAAACCAGTGTTCATGTCTTTTTTTTCAATAATTTATATTTGGCAAAATATTTTATTCAGGCACTTTCATAAGAACAAAGGCAAAAACAAAATCATACATCATAAATAACCAACACCCGCTCCCCCCCAGCTCCCTACTATCGCTCATCTCGCCCATCCTGCCTCCCTCATTTTTACCCCCTTACACCCCCTCCTGACCCCTCAGTCCTCCTTAAAGAAGTCAATGAACATCTTCCACCTCCGGGCGAACCCATCAACCAACCCACTCGGGCCAGACTCAATCTTCTCCAGCCTCAGGAATTCTGCCAGGTCACTCGCCCACACCCTTGCTTTTGGCGGCTCCGAGATCCTCCATCCCAGAAAAATCCATCTCCGAGCTATCAGAAAGGCAAAGGCCAAAACGTCAGCCTCTCTCATCCCCTGGAGTCCTGGATCTTCCGACACCCTGAATATCGCTACCCCTGGACTCGGGGCCACCTTCACCCCAGCACCATGGACATTACGTCCGCTAACCCCTGTCACATCCCGTTCAGCTTCAGACATGCCCAAAACATGTGGACGTGATTCGCGGGTCTCCTCGCACACCGCCCACATCTATCCTCGACCCCCTCGAAACATTTACTCATTCATGCTATCATCATATGTGTTCCATGCATCGCCTTAAAGTGAATGAGGCCGAGCCTCGAACATGCCGAGTACGCATTCACCCTCCTCTGGGCCTCAGCCCACGTCCTGGCCTCCACCTTCCCTCCCAACTCCTCCTCCCACTTACTTTTTATATCCCCCAAAGGGCCCCCTCCCAATCTATCAATCCTTGTAAATCTCGGTGTGGTAGTCACCACTGATGTATATATTAGGTGATGTGTGGCAAGGCCCTGTACTACAGATACAGGGGTAGTCCCTGCCTGTTGGCTCCACCCAGTAGGCGGAGTATAAATATGTGTGCTTCCCGTACAGCAGCCATTTGCCAGCTACTGTAGGAGGCCACACATCTTAGTGTAATAAAGCCTCAGTTGTATTCAACTCTCGTCTTTGTGCAATTGATCGTGCACCACTCGGACACCTTCCCCTCATGATCTCATCCTTTGACAGCACCTTATTCTGCAACCACAGGGGCGGTAGGAAAATTCATACTCTCCCGCCAAGTTCTCCAACTTCGCAAATCTGTCCCATATAAACGAATCTCCGAATCGCTCAATCCCTGCCTGCCGCCATCCCAGAAATCTCTCATCCAGCACGCCCCCCCCACCCAGTGCAAGCCTATGGTTATCACAAATCGGTGTCCACACTGAGGCACCCTCTAGTCCCAAATGCTGCCTCCACTGCCCCCACACCCTTAAGGCTGACACCACCACCGGGTTCACCGAGTGTCTGGCAGGCGGGAACGGCAGATACACAGTCAACAAAGCCCTCAGATTCGTTCCCCTGCATGAAGCCACCTCCATCCGCCCCCAAGCCAACCCCTCACCCACTACCCATTTCCTGACCATAGCAATGTTCGCCATGTTCATGATGTTCAGCAATGCCCCCCCTCATGCCCTCCTGACCCGCCCACACTGATGCGACCATCAATTCACTCGAGACGGGAGTAGAAGTAAACTGTGGCTTTAATCAACTTAGAACAGTGCCTGCCTGCGACTGATCCAATACTGTGAACCACCCACAGGTCGACTGCTCTTTATACCTCCCTTCAAGGGGAGGAGCCATGGGCGGAGCCCATACAGGCCCCAACATGTTCCCCTATGGATAATGCCATACAATGGCCCAAAGGAGGAGTCCACAAGGGCAACAGCATAGCACAGATATAAATACAAGGGCAACAGCAACAGCACAGATACAAATACAATGGTGGATTATTGGCATAATATATTCACCACACACACAATCCCAGATATGATCTCATTGACCTTTTTAAAGAACGTCTTTGGGACAGAGATTGGGAGGTTCTGGAACAGAAAACAGGAACCTTGGCAGCACCGTCATCTTTACTGTCTGCACCCTTCCTGCCAGCGACAAGTGCAGCACATCCCACAACTTAAAGTCCCCCTTCATCTGCTCTGCCAACCAAGTCAAAGTTAGTTTGTGCAGCTGTGCTCAACCCCACGCCATCTGGATGCCCAGATACCTAAAACCCACCCCCACTACCTGAAACGGCAACTTCCCCAGGCTCCTCTCCTGCTCTCTAGCCTCAATCGGGAACACCTCACTCTTTCCCATATTCAGCTTGAACCTGCCAAACTCCTCCAGAATCCCCATTACGCCCTCAATGCCACCCAATGGGTCCAAAATGTATAACAGCGTACAGCGAGACCCTATGCTCGAGTGCTCTCCCGGCACAATCCGTCGACGCCCTGAGCGCCATTTCCAGCAGCTCTCTTGCCAAAGCAAAATGTAACGGGGAGAGTGGGCACCCCTGCTTTGTCCCGATGCGGCTCAAAAATCCCAAACACCCTCGATTCTCCCGCATACTTGCGACCGGTGCCTTGTACAGCAACCGGACCCAGTACACAAACCCCTGCCCGAACCCAAACCACCCTTGCACCTCCCACAAATACTCCCACTCCACCCGGTCAAACGCCTTCTCCGCCTTCATCTCCACCACCTGTCTCTCCGAAGGCATTATAATCACATTGGGAAGCTTCCTCACATTCGCCAACAACTGTCTCCATTTCACAAAACCAGTTGATCCTCGCCTATCACACCCAGATCGCAGTCCTCGATTCGCGAAGCCAGCAATTCGCCAAGAACGTAGCGTCTACGTTCATTAATGATATCGAGCCGTATGACCCACACTGCTCTGGATCCTTGTCCTTCTTCAATATCAGGGAGATGGGAGCTTGCAACAGTGGAGGAGGAGTTCCCCTCTCTCCCTAGCCTCGTTATGTGCCCTCACCAGCTACGGCCCCAGGTCCTCCCCAAACATTTTGTAAAACTCCTGTCTGGACACAGAGCCTTCCCTGCATGCATTGCCTCCATGCTCTCCATCACCTCCACCAGCCCAATTGGTGCCCCCAAACCTTGCCCCAACTCTTCCTCCATTCTAGGAAACTCCAGCCCATCCATGAACCACCGCATTCCCTCCCCCCCCCCCCCTTCCCGGCCAGGGGCTCCGAATCATATAAACTCTTATAAAATGCCTCAAACACATCGTCCATCCCCTCAGGGTCTATCACTACCCTACCCAACCCATCCTTTACTCAGCCAATCTCCCTCGCTTCAATTATACCATTTTTAAGCATACTCTCAATCTTTTTGTTAACCTGTGCCAATTTTAAAGGATTAAGTCTCTATGGATGTTGTTTAATTGGAACAGCATTTCCCACATCTACATCATGCATAGCCATTTTAGTACATTCCAACTTGTTTCCACAAACTTGCCCGTGTGATATTAATAACTCGTTCAGGTCAGTTAGTTTTTCCTCTGGAATGTAGCTCAGTAATTTATCCCAATCCTCGTAATCCAATTTAATTTGAGGAATGTCAAATTCAGAATCATCTGGATTTGGTCCGTCATCTTGCGATGGAATCACTAAAACCTCCTCCTTTTTTCTCCTTCCCTTTCAAAATTCTTTTTCAGCATATTCACATGACACACTTGGTCAGTTTTCCATCTATCTGGTGTTCTCACCAAATCATTCACTTCACTCAATTTCCATTCAATCTGATGAGGTCCACAAAACCTTGCTTTTAAAAGTTCACCTACCACTGGTAACAATACTAAAACTTTATCTCAACTGGAAAATCTACAAACATTTGTTTTCTTGTCCGCTACCTCTTTCATCACATGCTGTGCAACTTTTAAATGTTGTCTAGCCAATTCACCTGCTCTATTTAATCATTCCCTAAAATTTGACATGTAATCCAATAATGTAATTTCAGACTGCTCACTCATCAATTTCTCCCTAATCAATTTAAGTGGTCCTCTTACCTCATGACCAAAAATTAGTTCAAAAGGACTGAATTCGGTTGACTCATTAGGTGCATCCCTAATTGCAAACAGTATGAATGGAATTCCTTTATCCCAATCCTCTGGATCGTCTTGACAATAAACCCCCAACATTGTCTTTAATGTCTGATGCCACCTTTCTAATGCTCCCTCTGATTCTGGATGGTACGCAGTTCATAGAATCATAGAATTTACAGTGCAAAAGGATGCCATTCAGCCCATTGTGTCTGCACTGGCCCTTGGAAAGAGCACCCCACTTACGCCCACGCCTCCATCCTATCCCCATAACCCAGTAACCCCGTAACCCCATCTAATCCTTTTTTTGGACACAAAGGGCAATTTATCATGGCCAATCCACCTAACCTGCACATCGTTCGACTGTAGGAGGAAACCGGAACACACGGAGGAAACCCACGCAGACACGGCGAGAGCGTGCAGACTCCCCACAGACAGTGACCCAAGATGGGAATCGAACCTGGGACCCTGGAGCTGTGAAGCAACTGGGCTAACCACTGTGCTGCGGTGTTTTACTCCTGAACTATCCATAAACTCCTTGAATAACGTCGAGGTAAAACTCGATCCTTGGTGCGATTATATTTCTGTGGGTAGTCCATATCTAGTAAAGAATTTAAGGAACTCCTCCACAATCTTTTTAGCTATAATATTGCGTACTGGAATGGCCTCTGGGAACCTAGTAGACACATCCATTACAGTCAAAAGATATTGATTCCCACTTTTCGTTTTAGGAAACGGTCCCTTGTAAAAGGTTCCTCAAATGCTGGAATGGGTATTAAGGGCGCTGGTTTTATCACCACTTGAGGTTTCCCTGTCACTTGACATGTGTGACATGATTGCCAAAATTTAACTACATCGTTATGTAGTCCAGGCCAATAAAAATGTTTTTGTATTTTAGCTTGAGTTTTCCTTACATCCAAATGACCTCCTACTAGGACCTCATGTGCTGCGAGCAACATCTCCTTCTTATACCCTACCGACAATACCACTTGATGAACTTCTGCCTACTTTTCATCCACCTGCATTTGTAAAGGTCTCCATTTTCTCATTAAGACATCATTTTTAAGGTAATAACATTCTGGTATACACTCAGATTCCTCCTTCGTGTATGCTTTCTGATACATCCGTTTTATGTTTCTATCTTTCTGTTGTGACTCTGCCAATTTCCTAAACAAAAATTATCCGTCTCATCCTCCACCTGTTCTTGTTCTTTTCCAACCATCTGATCAAAAATCGTTTCTGATAATTGAACGTCAACTCTATCTTCATTCTTTGAATTCTTCTCTAGTCTTAACCTGTGACTTTGCAACCTTGTTACTACACAATCTGGAAAACTCCCAGGATATTCGTCCTTCAACAATTCCGTTCTTTGATTTTCCACTGGCTTATCAACCACAGTAGGCATCACTCCCACCTGCGATCCAGCTATATTATTACCCAAAATAAACGGTATTCCTGGACAAGATAGTTTCTCTATTAGTCCGACTACCACTTCACCACTCTTCACTGGACTCTCCAACCTCACCTTATATCATGGAACACTACTCTTACCCTGAATTTCACATACTGCCATCTTTTCTTGCAACATTCCTCCCAAACTACATAACTCCTCATCTCTTACCATCAAAGATTAACTAGCTCCCGTATCAACTTCTTTACCTACTCCTCATATACATGAGTAAACTTTACGCACAGAAGTAAATTTTTTAAGCGATCTGGCAGCTTCTTATCAATCACCTCTTGATCAAGCTGTACATTCATTTGCACGTCCTTTGTTTCCTTTGGGCTTTCCTTCACTACTGCAACAAACCCCAAACAGGCTTATCCTGTTTTACAACATCAGCCATCCCAGTGCTATTTTTCAACCCCCACCACTGTGACGTTACATGGTCAAGTTTATTACAGTAAAAACATCTGAAACTTTTCATTTCTCTCCCACTCTCCTGGATTTCCTTTCTAATCTGAGGTACACTATCCTTATTATCACCCATTAGATCTCCTTTATCTTTACCACCTGAGTATTTCTCCTTTCCCCAGTTTCTATCCCTCGCAGGCTGAAACAGATGTCGGAAACCAAACTTCGATTTATGAACTAATTCATAATCATCTGCCATTTCTGCTGCTCATCTCGCAGTTTTAACCCTCTGCTCTTCCACATGAGTTCTCACATCAGGAATTTAATTTTTAAACTCCTCCAAAATTATAATTTCTCTAAGAGCTCGATACTTTTGGTCTATTTTCAAAGCCCTTATCCACCTACCAAAATTACTCTGTTTGATCCTTTCAAACTCCATTTATGTTTGACCAGGTTCTTTCCTTAAATTTCAAAACCTTTGTCTGTAGGCTTCAGGCACTAGTTCATATGCACGTAAGATGGATTTTTTCACCTCCTCATACGTCCCAGGTACCTCCTCTGATAGTGATGCAACTATCAACTTTGTTTGAATCAGTAATACCCACAAGTCCTGTGGCCATTTCATTTGTTTAGCTACCTTCTCAAGTGAAATGAAAAAGGGTTCTACATCCTTCTCATCCTTGGCAATGCTTGGACATATTTAAATAGATCACAGCCAAGCCTTCGACTATGATGCTCTTGCTCAATATTCTCATCACTGTCCTCAGACTGTACGTTTCTCTTTACCTCTGCCAATTTTAATCGACGTTCACGTTTCATGGCCAGTTTATGAAGTTCAAAATTTCTCCTTTTCTTTTTCCCTGATCTGTACCTCCCTTTCTCTCGCTTTTTGTTCTGCTCGGGCTATTCTTTCTTTTTCCCTCATTTTGAATTCAAGCTGCTTTAATTCTTTTTCATGTTCAAGCTTCTTGATCTGTAATTGAATTCTTGTAATTTCCAATGATTCTGACTGTGTCTCAGGCAATGTTAAATGCTTAACAACCACCGCAATTACCTCTTCTTTTCGTATTTTGTCAGTCAATGTTCACTGCAATGATTTTGCCAAATCTGAAAGCCTTTTTTTTGTCTCCATTTGTAAGGTACTGTGCGTGACCTTCTCCACTCCCAAAAACGTCTGAGCCTCTGAAAGAGCCATACTCTCTATTTAAACTTAAACACAACACCTAAAAAGCAAACACAAATATGCTCATCCCTCACTGTCTTTAAGTTCATTAAGCCAACCAAATCACGAAATATAGACTTTTATCCCGGACAAGCCCCAATTTTGTTATGGGTCAGTGTTTAGAAAACCCCAAAGTATATGAAGGAGTTCACCTGACCTATAACTTTTTGTGTTGAATTTGGCTAGGGTGAGCACAAATGTCTTCCTTTCAGATGTTATTCAACAGTCTTCTTCAGAGCTTTTAATCAAAAAAACAAGCTTTATTCTAAGAATTTAGTTAACATTTGTATAAACACACACAGCAAGAATTTCTATCAATTACAAACCTAAAGACCCCACACAGCTACAGTAATATATGTATAACCCTTAATGAATTCCCCTTAACTGTTCCAATTCAATAACAAAATCCAATTAAAACTAGAAACCCCTTTTCAAAGGTATGGCCCAGAACACTGTATTCTCACTTGACCAATGCTGTTGTCACTGAAACGTTGTTCCCCTTTTCAAACAGCAGATTTGAATTCCTTCCAGAAAGCAATTATCTCTTTTAGGTTACCAAGCAGTCTGGAACAGCTTTTAAAAGGAAGATAGAGAAAGACACTTCTTTCATCCTTTGCAGTTCAAACCAGTCCAAAACTCAAAGTGAAAGTAAAGCTCTCACACAGCCACAAACCAGTTCCACCCACAAAAATGACATCACTGAAGCCATGTGATAAGACGGAAACCTTTCTTAAAGGGACACTCCCATGACAACAGAACAATATAGCTAGTCCAGTTCAGTTTCTGATCAATGGTATCCCTCAGGATGTTGATTGTGGGGTAATGCCATAGAATGTTAAGAGGTGATGGTTAGATCCTCTCTTGTAAGAGATGGTTATTGCCTGACACTTATGTGGCACGAATGTAACTTGCCACTTGTCAGCCCAAGCCTGGATATTGCCCGGGTCTTTCTGCATTTGGACATGTCCTGCTTCATTATCTAAGGAGTTGCGAATGGTGCTGAACATTGTGCAGTCACTTGTGAACATCCTCACTTCTGACTTTCTAATGGAAGGGAGGTCATTGATGAAGCAGCTGAAGATGGCTGTGCCTCGGGCACTTTCCTGAGGAACTTCTGCAGTGATGTCCTGGAGTCGAGATGACTGACCTCTAACCACCACAATAATTTTTCTTTGTGCCAAGTATGACTCCAACCAGCGGAGAGTTTTCCCCGATTCCCATTGACTCCAGTTTAGCCAGGGCTCCTTGATGCCATACTCGGTCAAATGCTGCCTTGAACTCAAAGGCAGTCACTCTCATCTCACCTCTGGCATTCAGCTCTTTTGTTCATGTTTGAACCAAGGCTGTAATGAGGTCAAGAGCTGAGTGAACCCAAACTGAGCGTCCGCGAGCAGGTTATTGCTGAGTAAGTGACGCTTGATAGCACAGTTGAAGAATCCTTCCATCACTTTGCTGATGATGGAGAGTAGATGGATGGGGTGGTAATTGGCTGGGTTGGATTTGTCCTGTTTCTTATGTACAGGACACACCAAGCCATGAGGCCTCATGGGGTCCAGAGTGGATGTTGAGGACACCCAGGGCAACTCCCTCCTGACTGCATACCACTGCTCCGCCCCACCATCTCTGCTGTTGTTTGACTAGTCTATGAGACAGCTCTCCCAACTTTGGCACAAGCCCCCAGATGTTAGTAAGGAGGACTTTGCAGGGTCGACAGGGCTGGGTTTGCCATTGTCGTTTCCGGTTCCTGCTTCGATGCCAGGTGGTCCATCCAGTTTCATTCCTTTTTTGTGTTTTTGTAGTGGATTCACATGCATTAAAGAGTCAACCGCATTAAAAGACATTAGTGAACCAAATGGGATTTTACAACACGGGTTTCCTGCCATGGTGGGATTCGAACCCAGATCCCCAGGTCATTTTCTTGGCTTTCTGGATTATTATTCCAGCGACAATACTACTATGCCACCGCCTCCCCCAGCAAGGAACATTTGTTAAATCCTTTATTTTCAAAGCCCCCTTCCCCCAACAAAGCAAAAGTGAAACACCGGTAAAAACAGTGACAGTAACATATCTGCATCATACAACAACCCTCTTCATACACAGAGTTCAAAATAGGCCTCATCACAGTGGACCCAACTTCTTCTCTCAGATTAAGGCCTCTGCTTGCTCCGGAGTGTCAAAGAAGTAGTCCTTTGAGGTCATTGTAACCTTTCACCTTGCCGGAAACACCACTCCAAACCTCATGCCCTTCTTATAAAACACCACCTTCGCCCTGTTGAAGGCAGCTCTTCTTCTCGCCACATCCTGATAAATTCAGACGGTATTCCTGTCCCAATTGATGTGCCAAGCCTTCTTCGCCCACTCCAAGACCCTTTCCTTCCTTTTGTAATTGTGGAAATGGATTATAACCGCCTGCAGTGGCTCATTTGCTCTTCGTTTCGGTCTCAGTGCCTGATTTGCTGTCTCCAATTCCAGAGCGGCGACTAATTCATCTTCCTCCATGAGCTTAGAGAACATTTCAGAAAAATATTGGGTCGGCTTCGAACCCTCCGCTCCCTCCGGCAACCCCACCAACCCGAGGGTTAGCTGCCGTGACCTGTTTTCAAGGTTGTCCACTTTAGATTTCAGGTTTTTGTCATTTCCACCACCATCAGCAACTCTGCTTCCATCGAAGCAAATTGATCCTCATATCCCGACAAGCCCTCCTCCACCCCTTTTAACATCTCACCTTGTGACCTCATCTCGTTCGACATTCGCACCAGTTTTTCACAGATCGGGGCCAAAGCTTCTTCAAAAGTGGTTATAAAAGATTGTTTTATTTCCTGGCCTTGCCGCTCAAACTGCTTAGCAATCTTCTTACCGAACCTTTCAAATTCCTGCGCAATTACAGCAGCCAACATGTCCAATGTGATGGGTGCGGCGGCGGTCATTTCCCCTCCTTCATGCTCCTCTGACGGGCTTTCCTCCTGAACTTTTTTTGAGTTGGGCTTTTTCTTTGCTGACTTGATGATCCTGCTGAGAAAGGTTCCTTGCCTGAATCCTCAGGTTCGGGCCCCAAAAACGCTTAAAAAATGGAGAAAAGGGCTTGCCGCTCTGAATTTACACAAGACACCACCCAGAAGTCAGTGTTCCTGTTTGACCACTGCTTCCTAATGGCTGACTGTCCCCTATAGGAAGGCCAGAGGGTTGGCCAAGGGAGGTGCTTTCATTTTTCTCCTTCCAAAAGGTATAGACAGAGGGAGAGAGAACTCTGGTCGGGGTGAGAACTTTGTGGTCAGCAGCCTGAAGGAAGAAAATGTCTCTGTAACATCATCACAGATTGATATACTAATGATTGGAAAATGTGCAGGAGAAGAGACTGCTGTCCATTTCCTTCTGGAATGGGCCTTTACTAAACACATCTGGAAAAAGATGCAGTGGTTTCGTCGAGCGTCATCCTGAGCAGTTGCATGACACGGTGCTCTGGGTTCTCCGGGCTGTTTCCATTGACACGCACTGAGGCAAACATCAACTATTGCTGAAGGAATAACACCTCAATTAACAGACATTCTTTGGTCTGCCTAAAACTTACTGGTCCTCCAGTGCAAAGAGCTGGTGATGACCGAGTATTGCACACTGACACATTGCAAGGCCCTGGACTATTGGTGAGGGACACACTAAAGCTTGGGGCAGCTGCTGCAAAGGTTCAATTGGGAACAACTAATGTCTAAGATTCTTCTGTCATAGTACACCAAGGGCCTGAAAACTGTTTAAAACCCTTGTGGCTGTATGATTGACGTGAAATCAATATTTTAAATGTGACCTGGCATTGGTGGCAGGGCAGCACAGTATTCAGCCCTCTGTCCCACACATTGATGATCGTATCCCTGAGGCTATCAAAGATCTTCCTGCCGGGTACAGTGCAGGTCTGATCACCAACTCCAGAGTAGATTTAACTTGATTGGCAATGACCTTGGACAGAATCTGTGCCCACATTAAACATGAAATGGGCCGCCAGTTTCTGATTTCCTCCCCTTCCCCTTACCTGCCTCACACCTCATGGGATCGGTGTTCGATTGGGTGACTGTGTGGAGTTTGCACGTTCTCCCCGTGCCTGTGTGGTTTTCTCCGGGTGCTCTGGCTTCCTCCCACAGTCCAAAGGTGTACATGTTAGGTGGATTGGCCATGCTAAATTGCCCCTTAGTGTCTAAAATTTGGAGGGTTGACGGGGCTAGGGTAGGGGAATGGGGATAGGTGAGGTGCACTTTCAGATGGTCAGTGCAGACTCAATGGGCCAAATGCCGGTGATTCTATGATTCTATGATTATTGCAAGTGTAAAAGTCACCTCAGAGTACTTAAAACTGTATGGAAAGAAACATTACATTTCAATTATGATACAATGTACCTTTCCCAATTTTATGAAGAAAGTATATTTGAGAGAAAGGTAAAGAACGAAGTGGCTCAGACTAACTATCAGTGGGCATTAAAGGAAAATTACATTCCCTCTTCTCCTGAGTAATAGATGACATTGGTGTTGTATATTTGATATCTCTTATTTCAGATCTATGCAGAGATGACACGAGTCTCTCTTTATACCATTCTTTATTCACAATGCTTTAAAATGTCTACTTCATGCTTCCAGCAACTTTCACAGTTAGTTTACTTTTCTCTGCATCCACACTCAGGCTTAACCAATCAAGGATTAATGGTAAACAGACTCACATAGTCAAACACAGGATAACTGAACACTACATCTGGCAATGATGTATTTATTGTTCATCCCTAATTATCTATTTCCCTGGGGACAGATGTAGTGTTCAGTTATCCTGTGTTTGACTATGTGAGTCTGTTTACCATTGATCCTTGATTGGTTAAGCCTGAGTGTGGATATTAAAAATCAACCAGATGGAACAGGAGTCTAGTGTAGGTCGGGTCAGGTCAGTGAGCAATTTCTCTTCCATGACGCACATGGGGAACCCAATGATCTTTTATAACAATCAGATAGCTTTCATAATCCTTTTCTGTTAAAAACCCGCAAATACTAAATATATCTAAAATACAACTGCCCATGGTCGGGAAGTCACAACCTCTAGGTTTCCCTGGGGACTTGAAACTGTAACCTTAACCTTATTAACTTATTTAGCTTTTCACACTCAAAACTAGTTTAAATAATGACACATCAAAGTTACCACAAGTACTTTTATGAAGTATGTCAATTTTAAGGTAGAATGTGTGGTGATGGGAAATCCGGGGTGGATCCACCGGCGGGAGTCTCCGTTTTGCCGGTACCCAGGGGTTTCCCGATGGCGTGGGGCTTCCGCACAATGCGAAACCCCATTGACCAGCCGGTGTAATGGAGAATCCCGACGGCGTGGTGAACCTGAAATGTGGCGCAGCGGGGCGAAGAATCCAGCCCCCTATTTTCCCACTTTGGAACTCGGAGTCAGTTTCCAGATCTCCCAGATTAAATTTCCAAATTCAGACCCCAAGGGTTCCACCTGCATTGAATTCCTGGCCTCCATTTTAATCTCCAGGTTTGAGACAGGTTTGTGGCAGGGGCAGGAATTCAAAAATCTGACCTGTTGTAAATATCTTGTTCATGGTTCATGTGTTTTGGAACATAATATTTAGATTTAGGAATTAAATCCATGACTGTAGAAAATGGGCTAAATGCAATCAAAACACACATGAGGTTGAAATCAGGTTGATTTCAGACGTTAACAGCTGGAATGGCATAAAACAAAAGTGGAAAAACTGAAAAAATGCATGATCTATCAGTGAGTCCTTTGGTGGAGACATTATGTATTTCATCCTTGTAGAAGGGTAATGCAAAATAAATATTTTTGTTCTGGGAGTTGGAGTTAAATTAGGTTAAAATGATTCACTAAACCCCAAAATATTGTGAAATCCGTTTATTTCTCCAGATCAAAGAATAAATTGTAAATAAGGGATAATTAACCTGAAGGTCTGTCTGAGAACATCCCAGAACATGCCATATTGCCATGAAGATGGAAGAGTTCAGGAAGATTCTCTGGTTTCAATTTATCTGGGTGTTTGCACAGAGTTTGAAGTTTGGACCTGGTGTTGTTTTCTGCTAACTAAGAATGTAAATGATAATTAGGAGGCACGTGATGTAAGCAACTAACTTTATCCTTCACTGTGTGGAATGTGGGTGAAGTCTCATCGCGGTTTGAATTTTACGAGGGAATAGAAGCTGGAGGTTTCCTAGGTTGAAACTCATACTAGAGTCTACAGTGGTTCTCACAGAGATTTAATGGCAAAAATGCAACAAACAGATTAACTTGGACATTTTGGAAAAGTAAGCAGAACAAGGGGCTGCAGCCTCTTGTTCTGCTTACTTTTCCAAAACGTCCAAGTTAATCTGTTAGTTGCATTGCAGTCGAGATGTGGTAAATTAAAGTCTTGTCTCTGACAATACTTGTAACTGAGGAGATTTGACAGTAGTTTCCAGAGGACTGTGGCATACGTATAGGTAGTCATGAGAGAAGTAAATAGCTTTAATATTGATATGCCTGAAAAGAGAATTCTTAGGCAAAGTAAGAAGTAAAGCTGAGTGCATAACCTACGTCATTGTTACCATATTTTTAAGTTAGTTGTATTACGACATCCTGGGCGAGTATGCAGACCCTGGTGTCCCAACAAAAGTGAATTAACCAGTAATTTATGTTTCCTGAGATCTTTGACACTTGGCTGCTCCAATGAGTTACAGGCACCAGATTTATAAGTAAAACATTAACAAACTGTTTATTAATAACACAAATAAAAGATGGATGTATGAAGGCAATGACAGAACAAAGGTCGACTTGTCTATCTATTCCCAAAACCTCATCCCACCCTCCACCCAGTGTCATGTGAGAGTACCTTTAAGACATAGATGTTTAAGCAATGTACCTTTAAAAAAACAGTGATGTCAGAGAGTGGGTGGAGCTGAGGTCAGGTCAGCCATTTTGCAGTTTAGTTTTGCAGTTTGAAAAGAGCTTGGCAGTGTCTGTGTTTGCAGTGAGCTGGATCTCTGCCATGAAAGACTATCTCTGGATCATTTGGGTGATTTAAACTCATAATAATAAAGCCTTTAACCTGGTGTGATTCTGTTTAAAGGTGTTAAGTCTCTTGGAAGTTTGAAGGAACATGTTGAGGAATTATTTACTGTTGCAATATTTTCTGAGTTATCTTTGAAGTAAGGGGTGTTAAGAGATCCAATGTTTATTTAAGATGTTAAGTTGAGTTCATGGAATAAACATTGTTTTGTGTTTAAAAACCCACGTGTCCATAATTGTAATCCCATCCCTGGGGAACAAGCCGTGTGCTAGGAAAAGCAACAAATACATTAAAGGGAGAGGTTGGTTGAACTCCATGATACATTTTGGGGTTCTGAAAACGCCTCGCCCATTACACCAGAAACACACCAGACAGGCGCACAGTAAAGGTAGGAAAGGATTGAAAAACTGGGGATTGAAAGAAAAGGTTTGAGATGAATCTTCGTTGCTGCAGTTGTGGCCTCAAGGGAATTGATTTAGTCAAAAGATACAGTTTGGCGCAGTTCCGTCTTTCGACCACCGGTTGGAGTTTTACACAAGAGATCCAGGTCAGTGCAATTCCAACCTCCGGCCACCTGATGGAGATATACACAGGAGATTCAGAGTGATGCAATTCTACCTTTGACCAAGGAGCTCCCATCTCCCTGAGAAATTACTGCAGCTTCATTCTGCAGCCACCTGGGTTGACCAGTTCCCGACTTAAAATGGTGGTCCGCAAAGAATGCAGGGGAATTCAGCCAAGCCAGGAAAAACTAGCAGGTGCAAAGTTTCCTGTGTATTAGAACTTGCAGAAACCCAGACAGCACTGAAACTAGCAACCATCCACATTTTAATGAGCGATCCCCGGGAACAATTGAAACATTTAAGGTGAATAAGGCCAAGCCAGACTCCTCGGCGCCAGCAGAAGCCAAGACAAAGGAAGGCCAACGGACACTCAGGAACCGCCCAGCGATCAGGGAACGGCTCCAGTATTGGAGAAATCGATCCAAGTGATCGGAACATAGTCCAATCACTTGGAACCAGATACGGGGTCCGCCCCGAACGGCGCAAAGCCCCTGGGGACTATAAAGTTGAGTCCCCAAGTTCAATTCGTCCTTCTTGGCAGGGTCACTAAGCAGCGCGAAACAACCCTTGACAGTGAACTGCCTAAGCTGCCGCATCAACCAAGTAAGTCTCCAGTCAACACTCGCTACGAGATAGGCGCTCCTAGCTACCAGTCCATACCAGCTTTGAATCCTGCAGACTCAGAATCGAACAAAAGGCTATTTGTTCCCCTGACCTGGTGGGCCAGTTCCAAAGCTAAATATAGGTCTTATCATGTTCGAGATAGTCTAGTAAGTAGAGTTTTATGCATGAGTAGTGATTGACTGTGTATAATAAATGTGTTTTGATTTGAATCTTACTAATTGGTGTGTCAGGTTATTGATCAGTACTTGAACTTGAACCTCGTGGCGGTATCATAAAGATACCTGGCGACTCTAGAGCAAAGTTTATAGAAACAGAGTAAATTAAGTAAAGACACAACGAGCAACAAATTAAGAGCCAACCAAAAGTTAGCAACATTTACTGGCGACATTCTGACGGGACCCGACTTAGAAGTGTCCTAACCACTCCGGGAGAATCCAAAATGTGAATTGAGAATCCAATTGGGAACAGAAAAACCACAAGTGTTCAAGCAGTTCTGATCAATCCTCATAATTCAGATGCGTGTTAATGCATGCGTAACTAACAGGGCTATAAGATAAAACTGATAAGATTTTTGTTGCGAAAAACTGTAGGGAGTTTGTATTCCGGAAAATAGCGAACGCCGTACCTGTGTTTACAGCACCGCCTTAGTACCCCTCATTCCAAATTTTAAAAGAGCATTCAGATAGAGAAAATGGCAATGAAGGCAATGGAACGCTTCATGAACCCCCAGGAATTCGAGTTCGCAGCGACCAGCAATCGAGTAGGACAGTGTCCCGTTTGGGAAGAGTAGATCAGAAAATATCTCAAAGGGAAAGGATGGCCCCTTTGGAGTGAATTCGATGATAATGAGGAAACAGGACCCGGGAGTATAGGACATACTTGGTGGGAGAACCTGTCAGAGATCCATAAGAAAAGCTTAGGGAAAGCTCGCATACCGATGGCAATCGTGACCTGTATGGCACAATTGCGAGGCACAGAGGAGGTCGTTCGGACGCTCCGCAAAGAGATAGAAGAGAGACATCGAATGAGCAAGGTCGATGTTAGTGAGATTGAGAGAGAGAATATAGATTTAAGAAGGAAGTTGGCAGCAAAGGACGGAGAGGTGGATGATGCCAAGTGGTCACACCAGTCTTGTCTAGCGCATCTGAGCAGCTTCCAAACCCCATATGAGAAGGCCTATCAGGACACGCAACGTGCAGTCCTGGTAAGAGAAGAGACAGAGAAACAGGTTGAGGCATTGCAAAGGCGGTGCAGCGATCTAAAAGCAGTGTGAAGAGCACTCCATGCTGCCACCACGGAGCACAGACAAAGCTCAGTGGATCATTCAAAATGCAGGAAGCAGATTGCGGAACTGCAGTCTTTGATTTCAGTGCAAAATGGGTTTCAGATCACCTTTGGATCACAATTAGATGAGGAAGACGCCCTGAGTGGCAAGAATTAAACAAAACCGCGCATAAGTATGTTCAGGGAACATGTGCGCAAGGAAAGCCCCAAAGGAGAAAAGCACCCCAACCCCCCACAGAGCAGATAGATCAGGCACCCATGAATCCAGTAACTACCCACCGCACAGTCACATCGGAAGGAGACGCAGAATTCCTTTACACCACCCCCTTAACCATGACCCAATTACGGGACGCGTGTAAAAAGATCATACCGTTCCTCCCCACCTCAAACCCCACCACTTCTTTGCTCGAGTGAAGCAGTAGGCGACCATGTATGGCCTGGATGAGCGTGAGCAAGTGAAGCTCACAGTTTTAAGCTTAGACCCTTCAGTGGTAGCAGCCCTTCCCGACCCACAGAATGTAGGAGGAGGCACCCTTGCAGAGATGCACATGGCGATCCTAGACGCGATCAGTTATAACAGAGGTGACCCAGTAGAAGGCCTGAATAAGTGCAGGCAGAAGAACACCGAACACCCCACAGCGTATGCTGGACGCCTGTGGATTCATTTTACAGCCATTTTTGGAAACTTAGACCGTGCCCATTTGTCCCCAGACAACATGGCCAAATGGACCCGCACCCTTCTCTCCCATGCCACAGAGGCAGGCCAAAAAGCTTGTACCAATTATGACCCCTCGGAAGAAGCGCACAATGAAAAATGGGTTTTAAAAGGTTGTCCTGCACCTGGGAGCAATCTGTCCAAAACAAACCCGCGATTAGAAAACCCGAAGAACAGCAGGCAGAGGCAGATATCCAAGCAGTTAAAACGCACCAGAACCCCGCATGGGTGAACGAAGACATGAACAGCCCCCCACAGAAACCACAGGAGTGTTACAACTGTGGACAATTAGGTCATTTTGCACGAGAGTGCAATGCCCCACGAAAGCCACAGAGAGCCCTGCAGGCAGGCACTGTGAATAGTAACAGGACAAAACCCATCCACAGTGGAAGCACCCGTTCAGACCAGACAGACATGAACGGAACTGACTGACACTGGTCGGGCTTCCCCACTTGGGTCTGCGACACCCTTTGGGATAGGTCCGGCCGACCAGTAGTTGCAGCGAAAATACGGGGACAGCCCATCGAATTTCTCTGGGACACAGGAGGGTCCCACACCACAATTAATTCCTCCACAATGTTCCAAAAAGACACGTGGCCCACTACAGCCACAATCACCCTCAGCGGCTTCACAGGCCACTCACAACAGGGACCCATCACAGCCCCTGTACCCATTCAAATTGGCAACATTACAACAAAACACCCCATAGTTTTGGTCGATCTGGACCACACAGCAGAACACATTTTGGGCATTGATTTCATGAACTCCCACAACCTTTCATTTGACCCAGTAAATCAATGTGTCTGGAAAATGACAAAGTCAGCAAGAGCCCCCGCAACGCTCATCGTAGGTGAGTATGCAAACAAGATTAGCGCAGTCGGCGATTTTTGGTTTGACCCGACCACGATTAGTGCAGACAAGCAGGTTAGGACAGTTCTTCAGAAGAACAGGACCGCATTTGCAAGTCATGAACATGACTGCAGCAGGATGGTTGGTTTGGTTCAAATAATAGGACCTGACCCTAGACCCCAGAAGCAATACGGATTTCCCCAAGAGGCAGAGGGAGAAATCTCAAAGGTTATTGACAGCTTATTAGAACAAGGCATACTTAGATCGGTAGCCTCGACTAATAATGCCCCGATTTGGCCAGTGAGAAAGCCCGATGGATCATGGCGACTGACCATCGATTACCGGGAACTCAACAAAGTCACCCCCGCAGCAGCCCCCGTGGTAGCCACAAGTTCCGAGACCATGCTCAAACAGGGACTCAACTCACGATATTTTACAGTTTTGGACATCAGTAACAGATTCTGGTCCATTCCATTGGCAAAAGCGTGCCAGTATAAATTTGCCTTCACATTTAATGGTCAGCAGTACACGTGGACCTGCCTTCCACAAGGATTCCACAACTCCCCCTCCATTTTTCACCGACAGCTGGCAAATGGCTTATCAAAATGTTCTCGCCCCGAATGTCTGGTCCAGTATGTGGATGACCTATTACTGCAGACAGACACCAAGGAAGAGCACATTGAGCTTCTGTCCGAACTCCTGGAACTCCTACAGCAAATTGGATGCAAAGTGAACCCCAAGAAAGCCCAAATTTTGGAAAACAAAGTGGTATATTTGGGAACGATTATCACACATGGTAAACGCGAGATCGAGCATAAAAGAATTGACTCGATTGTCAAATTGCCCCTTCCCCAGAATGTTTCCGCCCTCCGGTCATTTTTAGGACTGGTTGGCTACTGCAGAAACCATATTGACGGTTTCGCCACCAAGGCAGCACCCCTCTCAGAACTCCTAAAGAAAGGAGTGCCTTGGGAATGGCTTCCACAGCACATGGATGCTGTAGATGTTTTAAAGCGCGCACTCATTGCAGCCCCCACACTACAGGTTCCAGACCCGCTTTCCCCCTATGCTATAGAGATAGCTAGCACAGATCGCACCCTTTCGGCCGTGCTCCTCCAGGAACGGCACGAACAGCTAAAACCCGTGGCTTACGCCTCCAGAGTTTTAGACCCTGTGGAGCAGGGATTTCCGGCCTGTGAAAGGCACCTGCTCACAGTTTTCTGGGCAGTTCAATACTTTTCATATATCACCGGACTAAACCCCATCACAATTCTCACGAAACACACCCCCACCCAACTTTTACTAGACGGACGACTTAAGGATGTTACAGTAAGCCAGATCACAGCTGCCAGATGGACCCTTCTTTTGCAGGGACGGGACATCACTGTTAAAAGGACCAAGACCCACACTTTCCTAGCCGACAACCTTCAGTACCCAGGCACCCCCCACGAATGTGAAATTATCTCACCGCACCACAACACAGGCCCCTTTATCATGAAAACACCACCCAAAAAGATAGGTAGTTCACCCCAGAGCCCCCAGCACACAGACACATGCGCACCCTTGAGAATATATGTTGATGGTTCTTCCACTATATTAAACGGGAAGCGCATTACAGGATGCGGCATCTATGTTGAGGACGCGCAGGGACAGCCCTGGAAGAAATCTCCTTAAAACTACCAGGACACTTAGGCGCGCAGGCGGCAGAACTAGCAGCCATTGCATACGTTATAGATCACCCAGATTCCTTCCCCAGCCCAGCAGACATATACTCGGACAGAATCTATGTCTGTAACAGGCTCACAGAATTCCTACCCCTGTGGAAAGCAAGAGGATTTGTTTCCGCGGACGGAAAACCCCTCCCTTAAGCCCCATTGCTCCGGCACATTTTGGACAAAGCACAGAACAGGACATTTGGTATTATTAAAGTCCGAAGTCACCACCGTTCCGCCCCACCTGGAAATGTAAAAGCCGACGCACTGGCTAAAGCAGGTTCCAGACATGGATATTTTTGGAACCCCCCCGAACGTGCCCCAGTCAATGCAGTTCAGGTCTCACAGACTAATATCGAGGATTTAGTGCAGGCCCAGAAGCAAGATAGTTATCTCAGGGAGATTGTAAAAGGAAGCTTTCCAGCCCCATACGATAGGTTTAAAAATGCACTGACCACACATGACGGTGTGGTCCTAAAATACACCCTTTATGTGGTTCCTGAACAGGACAGGAATCAGTTCATTTGTTTGTTCCATGATAGTCATGGGCATCAGGGAATTGACCCCACTACAGCCCACCTCAGGCAGCTCTGTTTGTGGCCGACTTTAAAGGAAGCCGTCACGCACTATGTTGAAAATTGCCTTATCTGTGCCCAAAACAATCCGGATAGATATGCAAAGAAAGCTCAGCTTAGCCACACCCGCCCCGTTAATGGTCCCCGGACTAAACTCCAGATTGATTTTATAGGACCATTGCCCCCTAGCAAGAATGGTCACAAGTATGTGTTCGTTGTTTACAAAATGGGTAGAAGCATTCCCATCTAGAACAAACACGGCAAAGGCTACCGCTAAGACTTTAACCCACCACATCTTTACGAGATGGGGACTTCCCCGCAGCATTGAATCCGACCAAGGTTCCCATTTTACGGGACGGGTCATGAAGAACGTCCTCACGATATTTGGCATTACCCAAAAATTCCACATCGCATACCACCCCCAGTCCAGTGGTATCGTGGAGCAAATGAATCGGACCCTAAAGGCAACCCTCAGGAAAATGGTCCAACAAAACAGCACCACTTGGGATTCAGTCCTCCCTTTTGCACTAATGTTTTTGCGTAACACTGTTTCGACATCCATAGGATACACCCCACGCACTCTCATGTTCGGACGCCCCATGAAAGGCACACAATTTTTATTAGGGCTTGACTTGACCAGCGCCGAAGTGACGACCCTCACACACGAGAACGCAGTAAAACAGTTAGTCGAAAATGTAAAAACGGCTCAGCTAGCAGCCGCAGTAAAATTAGGCACCAGGAAGAAACAGAGCAAGGCCTATTTCGACAAGACGGTGCATGCGACTGAGTTTGAAGTAGGACAGCAGGTCATGTTCTCCATTTACAACCCCAGCACGTTCCTGTCACCAAAGTATTTGGGTCCGTACTCCGTTGCGGACAAAGTAAGCCCCTCCGTTTATAAAATTAAGTACCCAACGGGAAGACGGCGTGGTTTCATATTAACCAGCTCAAGGCATATGGCTCGCAGTCTAAACATGCACACCACGTCATGCTCGACGCAGCAGCCCACATCCCGCCCACAGCCAACGTATCCTCCCCCTCCCCCAACACGTCCACCCATCCACGGACTCACCCTCGACTACACCCCCGAACTCTGGACTCCGCCCCGGAACGCTCACAGACAGCAGCAGCAGAGACAGCGACTGTGACACAGACAATAGCCACAGCACGCCTCCCTACTATCCCCATGCAACAGGCCCCAGCGAATCTGAACACGATTCGAGTGATCCCTTCCTGATCACATTCCTCACCAAAGACCACTGCCCTACGATGACGACCCCGACTCCGTCCCCACAGAATTAGGCACAACTATTTGGCACCGTGACAATTCATACAGGCTCGTCCGAAACGACGTGATGGACCCTAAGTCACACCATGCATCTTTGGCAACCCTCATCCATTCACGAGTATGGCATCCGGGAGAAGATGATGACATTGAGTCTGACTCCCAAAACGAGAACCCCTTTGCGACCCTGTTCGCAATTGATAACTGAGGTGTCCAGATGATGTTTTAAAAAGGAACCGCTTGGGAGAAACAGTGTCCTTTCTGATGGAACCTGCAGCATGTTTGTTAGTGTTATTGTTATGTGTTGTATGTAAAATCAGAAAATTTTTCACAGCCCCACGCCACCCCCTTTGACAGCCAATGGCTGTTAATGAAATGTAAATGGAATGAAATTAAATCGCTTATTGTCACAAGTAGGCTTCAAATGAAGTTACTGTGAAAAGCCCCTAGTCGCCACATTCCGGCACCTGTTCGGGGAGGCTGGTACGGGAATTGAACCGTGCTGCTGGCCTGCCTTGGTCTGCTTTAAAAGCCAGCGATTTAGCCCAGTGTGCTAAACCAGTCCCTATAAATGGAATTAATGGATCTAGTTTGTCCCAGACAATAGTTCAGAGGAACTAGTCTGTCGGCAGAAAATTGTTAGAGGTTCTAGTTTGTCCCAGACAATAGTTCAGAGGAACTAGTCTGTTGACAGAAAACTGGTAAAGATACAAGTGTGTCCCAGACAATAGTTCAGAGGAACTAGTCTGTCAGCAGACAACAATCATAACTACTCTCCTGATTCGGAGGTAATCACGAGAGGCAGCCCCCACGGCGACCACATTCTTACCCGTTCTTGCCGGTTGCTCAGGCAGTGGAGAAACGGCATTGGTCTCCGCCCTGCCTGAGGACCCCTCTCTGGTCAGCTACGCTCGGGTAGAGCACATAGGGCATTGATCACCGCCCTACCCGGGGATTCCATCCAAATCTTACCCGCCGTGGCCCATACACACCCCATTTTGGCTGGATTACGTTCAAAATGCTTTTGTTTGGTTTAGCAACCCTTAGGATTGCTTCCCTATGCTATTTACATCCTCAAACACTAGGATGGTAAATCACACAGGCTGCGAGGCGGCTCGCAGTACGGCAGTATTCTCTTAGATGTTTAGTCCAAATATTTGGTTTAAAAAAAAGAGGGAGTCACACATGGTGACCAATTATAAAGGGAAATTGGCACTAAAAGACAGACATGCTAACGTACAAAGATATTAAACAAGATGGTAACAGAAACTATGCTTGATCCGCAGAATTCCAGAAGCTCCAGGAAAAGAGAAGAGACAAAAAGGAAAAGAAGAAAGGAAAAGAAGAGAGCAATGAAGACGGCATACGTGTTTTTTGTTATAATGTATATGCGGTTACGCACGGACGCGAACCCCATGACCCCAAACCCCCCGGCCGTCAATGATTCACTTCTTCATAGCACCCAGAGCCCAGTGACCAGTAAGAACGCACCATCATGGTGTGATAGGTTTATAACATGGTACTCCCTTTCATACGTAATTGAATCCCTTTTACTATTGGCGATATTCTGCAGCACCATGCAGACTATCTGCATGAGAAAATGGCGAAGGAGAGCCTACCGCTTTCGCACCCCAGTATACAGGATAAGATCCCCTATTTTCGGTTTTCGCCAGGCCCCCGAACCCCTTGATCTACAATAAAGGACATTCGTTCGGCGTCATTTTGTGAATAAAGACAACTGAGAGATTGTACAACTCTGAGCTTGACCGCCAAGCCAGAGGAAAATGTGAATGCTGCTATTATTTTTGTATTGTTCGGAAGTTAGTATGATTGGATGTTTAAGTGAGTGTCGTTTCTGGAAGATAGTTAGAGGTACCGTTTTTTAATGTTGTAATGCATGCCCCTTTTGTGACATAGCGCCACTTAGAATTGTTAGTTAAAAATTTTCATACATAATTATGGTCAGTGTAAAGGCCATGGAAGAGGTGCTCGCTGTGCCACGGAGTGAAGATAACGCAGTTATGTGATCCTTCACGCTTCGCGTTAGGGATCACAAGGAGGGACTGTAGCCACCTGGGTTGGCCACTTCCCGACTTAAAATGGAGGCCCGCAAAGAATGCAGCGAAATTCAGCCAAGCCACGAAAGACTAGCAAGTGCAAAGTTTCCTGTGTATTAGAACTTGCAGAAACCCAGACAGCACTGAAACTAGCAACCATCCGCATATTAATGAGCGATCCCCAGGAACAATTGAAACATTTAAGGTGAATAAGTCCAAGCCAGACTCCTCGGCGCCAGCAGGAGCCAAGACAAAGGAAGGCCAAGGGACACTCAGGAACCGCCCAGCGATCGGGGAATGGCTCCAGTATTGGAGAAATCGATCCAAGTGATCGGAACGTAGTCCAATCACTTGAAACCAGATACGGGGTCCGCCCCGAACGGTGCAAAGCCCCTGGGGACTATAAAGTAGAGTCCCCAAGTTCAATTTGTCTGTCTTGGCAGGGTCACTCAGCAGCGCGAAACAACCCTTGACAGTGACCTGCCTAGCTGCCGCATCAACCAAGTAAGTCTCCAGTCAACGCACGCTACGAGGTAGGCGCTCCTGGCTACCAGTCCATACCAGCTTTGAATCCTGCAGACTCAGAATCGAACGAAAGGCCATTTGTTCCCCTGACCTGGTGGGCCAGTTCCGAAGCTAAATATAGGCCTTATCGTGTTAGAGATAGTCTAGTAAGTAGAGTTTTATGCATGAGTAGTGATTAACTGTGTATAATAAATGTGTTTTGATTTGAAGCTTACTAATTGGTGTGTCGTGTTATTGATCAGTACTTGAACTTGAACCGCGTGGTGGTATCATAAAGATACCTGGCGACTCTAGAGCAAAGGTTACAGAAACAGAGCAAATTAAGTAAAGACACAACGAGCAACAAATTAAGAGCCAACCAAAAGTTAGCAACAATTCATACCTGCGGAATCACTGATATTCCCATTTGTTTGATGTCTGTGCGGAATCTCCACTATATTACGGCCAGAGGAAGTTTCGGCTCTTCTCAGCCATTTACACAAAGGCTGAAAGTGTTACTGACCTGAGGAAAGACTGCCAGCACTCTGGCACTCCTCAATGTTCCTTCGCAGATCAGATTTCTGCCTGTGTATTAAGGAGGAGTCACAAATCTGACTGGCAGTCCTTTAAAATGGCCTGGCAGCGAGAGCAGAAATAGAGTGCCTTCCAGGAGAGCCTAAAAGCGAAGACCTGGGCAAGTTCATTGAACCAAGGGTGTTTTAGGTTTGCAGCAGCTAGCAAGAAGACCATAGATTGAAGACAGCCAGGACAGGAATCGAACAGAAAACACAGAACAGACAAAGGTTTTACAACAGTACCCTAACATTTGTTTTATATTAGTCTTTTATGTGCAATAAAGTTTGTATTGTTTAAGAATGTGAAAACATGTGGTGTAATTGTGCTGGTTCAAAAAGGTGTTTGGATTTCAGAGCCAAACCGAATCATAAGCAACCCATCTCCCAGCCTCTGTGATGATTATGATTCAGGCTCCAAATGAAGCTCCCACCACTACTCAACATGTAAGTGATGGCTGATGATGTAATCAGTGCTCTGATTTAATTTTAACCTCAACACAGTGGATATCCTGCACTCTCTGACATCAATAAGCAACAGTTCACTGTGAGGAGCCTACTGCTTGAAAGTGGCCTGAATAAGTTTTCTTTTAATCTATTTATTGGCATTTTCAAAGTTATATACATTGCTGTTTGTTTTCATTTATTGCACAGTCACAAAGGTTTCTTCTTAGGTTTCTCTATTTACAGTCTGTCGCCTTCTGACTCAGCATTCAATCCTCCCTACCCCCTCCCCCCACCTCCATCTCCACTCTCCTTGACCCCACTCCCTCCCCCACCCCCCTTTTCACTGCTGCTCCCCATTTTTTCTTGCTGGGTTTTGCTACCTCACCTTACTTCCCCCCGCCACCCCACCCCCCCCCCCTCCCCTCCCTGGAAGGGTGTCCAGTACCCAGCAAGTCTGGGGCAAGACCAGAACATGTGGGCGTGGTTGGCCGGGCCTCCTTGGCACCGTTCACAACTGTCCTCCACCTCTGGGAAGAACCTGCTCATTTGGGTTCTGGTCAAGTGGGCTCTATGTACCAATTTTAGCCGCATTGGTTGAGCCTTACGCACGTGGAGGTGGAGTTTACCCTGTGCAGTGCTTCCCTCCAGAGTCCCCACCCTATTTTGAACCCCAAGTCTTCCTCCCATTTCCTCCTTGTCGTTTCCAGTTCGCTGTCGGCCCTCTCTAGCAATCGTTCGTACATGTCACTACAGTTCCCTCTGCCTAGGATGTCTGCGTCCAGTAGCTCTTCTAATAGTGTCTGTCGTGGTGGTTGTGGGTATGTCTTCGTCTCCTTCAGTAGGAAGTTTTTAAGCTGCAGATATCTGAGTTTGTTGTCTTTAGCAATTTGGAATCTCTGCGCCAGTTCTTCCAGTGTTGTGACCCTACCGTCAGTGTGTAGGTACCTGACTGTCAATGCCCCCTGTACTGTCTCCACCTTTTGAAGGTGGCGTCGGTGAGTGCTGGCGTGAATCTATGGTTATTGCAGATGGGGGATTTGTCGGATATTTCGATCAGTCTGAATTGCTGCCATAGTTGGTTCCACGTCCTGAGGGTGGCTATCACCACTGGGCTGCTGGAGTGTTTCTAGGGCGGGATGGGAGTGCCGCCATGGTGAGGGCCTGGAGCGAGGTCCCCTTGCAGGAGACCTCTTCTGCGCTCACTCACTCGGCCTCTGACTCCTTTATCCATTCCTGCTCCTACCACCAAAGGGGATACAGGACAGGGCAGTTTCCAGAATATAGGTGGGAGAGGGGAGGGTTTCAGATATTTATAAAGAACTCATGGGGTCAGAGGAAACGCAGACTGAGGAGCTGAAACGCAAATGGGAAGAAGAGTTAGGAGGAGAGATAAATGATGGTCTCTGGGCAGATGCGTTGAGTAGAGTCAATACGTCCACAACATGTGCCAGGCTCAGCCTGATACAGTTTAAGATCATTCAGCAGGCCCACATGACAGTGGCCCGGATGAGCAGGTTCTTTGGGGTAGAAGATAGGTACGCAAGGTGTGCGGGTTTCAGATTCCTACATCCACAGTAATTTGCTTTTCTTAAGTTGGCACAGATACAGGGCACAGTATAGTGATACTATATATCTGTATTTTTTGTGCACATTAAACACCTGTTCACACTGTTACAACCAGTCTTGGTGCTCTGTCAGATGGGTGTGAGGGGTGGGCTGGTCTGGCCAGAGAGGGGCAGAGGGGTGGGGGGAGGAATGGGCGGATATTGTGGGTGGCCTGGGCTACCCAGCTACGCCTCCAACTGTCCCCACTACCATCACCCCAGGGATCCGATGGGACCGTGTAATGGAATGGCCAGCAGACATGCAGGGATCATCCAGGTGGACATGGAAAGTGCTCCCGTGGGCAGGAGTCAGATGTTGTCACATGATGCGGAACACCAGAGCTCATCGCAGAGCGGGTTGTCATCATCCTCCATCTCATAGGCCAGACACACTGTTACTGCCAACCCAGGGCCCCCACCGTGGAGTGCGACAGGTATGTATCACGGAGGAGGTCGGAGGCAGGAGGGTGCCGGGGGGGGTTTGGGAGTGGGATGCGGTTTCCGTGACCCTGGCCAGTACCCCCCTAGTCAGTGAACCTGGAGAAAATCAGAACATCCTGTGCACACTGGCCCTGATGCAGAGGTCATGCGGCTTCCTGTGCCTGCCCGGGCCCCATGTTCTGCCCACCCTTGCTCTCCCCCACATCCTCCTCATCGGACGAGGACTGGTGTTAGTCCTCCTGTTCCAGCACAGCGCCCCTCTGCTGTGTGATGCTGTGGAGGACACAGCAGGCCGCCAGTATGTGGGCGACCCTGTCAACATCTTACTGGAGGACCCCTCCAGAGCAGTCGAGGCACCTGAAGCACCGCTCGATCATGACCCTGGTCGCTGCATGGGCATTGTTGTAGCATGTCTCGTGTCAGTCTGTGGCCTCCGGACATGTGTCATCAGCCATGACCAAAGTGGATAACCCCCGTCACCCAAGAGCCAACCCCCAACCTGGGGGAGGGGCGTCTCAAACATGTCAGGAATCTTTGAGTGTGCCAGGATGAAGGCGTCGTGCACACTGCCCGGGTATTGGGCGTCGCCATGCATGATGCACAGCTCATGGGTACACACCAGATACACGTTCATCGAGTGGAACCCCTTTCGGTTTGTGAAAATCAGCCTATCATCTTCAGGTGCTCGCGGGGCGACATGCATCCCATCGATCACCCCCTGGACCCGGGCCATCCCATTGATGGCGGCGATCTCTGCTGCCCGGGTATTCTGGTAGGCTCAGTCCACATTGAAGTGGATGAATTGTGCCGACTGGCATAACGGCCTCCGTGATGGCGCAGATGCATATGTGCACCAAGGTCTGTGAGATCCCGGACAGGTCCCCACTGTCATGATATCCATATTAACATATCATGGTGCAATCACACACACACACTGATGGACAGGTGGACGGACCAATCAACACACACGCAACATCACAGCCAATCACCAGTGAGAGCACACGCACCATAAAACAGGGACACCACAGTTCCCGCTCATTCCACCAGGAGATAGCTCAGAGCACAGAGCTCACAGCGTGCCACTCAGACATACACCATGTGCTGAGTGCCTCTCTAAGATAGTGCCAGGGCTGGGTCCACAGGTTAACTGGTGAAGTACGAACCACAGCCAGAAGTTAACAGTAGTTATTGTACAGAATAATGAAACAGAGTTGTACCATCTACAACCGCGTTGGTTCGTTTGTATATCGGAACACCTAACACGACATGGTACCAGGTTTGGAAACTCGCCAGCTACTGTGAGACCTACCTGCACCTCTTCAGAGATCCGCCATCCTGCGCCATGGACACCATCAGCCCGCCGCAGCCGCTCCAAATCGCTGGAAATCTCGGCGTCAACTGGAAGTTTAAACAGCGCTTCCAGCTCTTCCTAGAAGCCACAGACAGGGAGAATGCATTGGACACCAGGAAGATCGCCCTCCTCCTCTCCACGGCGGGGCAACACGCCATCCACATCTCTAACTCCCTGGCATTCGCGGAAGGCGAGGGCAAGACGAAGTACAAGACGCTCCTTCTAAAATTTGAGCAACACTTCAGCGTCAAAGTGAATGAGAGCTTCGAGAGTTACCTCTTCCAGCAGCGCCTGCAGGGTAAGGATGAGCCTTTTCAATCCTTTTTGACACACCTCCGTATCCTCGCGCAGTCCTGCGGCTATGAGGCCACCTCCAATTCCATGATTCGGGACCAGATAGTTTTTGGGGTCACCTTGGACACCCTACGCCAGCAGCTCCTCAAAATAAAGCGCCTCACCCGAGCCACTGCCATCGAAACCTGCGACCTCCACGAAAACACGACCAGCCGGTACTCCCAATTCCAGGCGCCGAATCGGCACGGCAGAGGTCCTACCAGGCCGAGCGGGTCCAGTCGATCGAGTTCTTCCCGGCCCGCGGCCCGGAGGCCGACATTTTGCGCACTTTCCGAGGCCTCCCATGCTTGTACGCGCTAAAAGAGGGGACGTCGACGCAGAGGGACGTGACGCGCAGGCGCGCTCTACGCAGGACCGAACCGCACATGCGCGGTGGCGCAACGAACGCCATGATGTCACGACGTGCGGCAACTGTGGATCCATACACTTAAAGTGGCAATGTCCAGCCAAAACTCGACAATGCCTCCGCTGTGGCAAAATGGGCCACTACGCTGCCTGCTGTCGAGCAGCTCAATCTGCCAACGCTCCGCAATTCCGCCAGCCTCGCAGGGACGTGCGGGCCATTCAGCCTCCATACACCAAGTCATACTCTGACGACGTACAGACCAGTGATACCGACGACCGGGAACCCTTCCGCGTTGCGGTAATAGACAGAAATCGGATGTCCCCAAGTAGGACCAACCAGCCGATGCCAGTGCACAGCGTTAATCTGGGCGATGAATGGTGTGCCACCCTAACGGTCAACCCGAATTCGTCGCCCACCTACTCGACTGGACTTATGAGCCTGTTTGAATATTGGACTCACTGAATTGTTGTGCAACAATGTTAACATGTTTCTTCTTTTGTCGTTCCAGGAGTTCTCTTTCGATATTTGATGATTGCACTTGTTTTGTTCGTGGTACAACCTCGTTGCTATGTTGCACCTGACACCTTCCTATGTATATAGTTTAGCCTCATGTACATGTTGTAAATATTGCACACACATACTCAGATGCACTCAGTACACACCAATATTTATTACCATGTAGGCACATATTCTTGTGAAAAGAGGGGATGTCATGATATCCATATTAACATATCATGGGGCAATCACACAGACACACTGATGGACAGGTAGATGGACCAATCAACACACACGCAACATCACAGCCAATCACCAGTGAGAGCACACGCACTATAAAACAGGGAACACCACAGTTCCCGCTCATTCCACCAGGAGATAGCTCAGAGCACAGAGCTCACAGCGTGCCACTCAGACATACACCATGTGCTGAGTGCCTCTCTAAGATAGTGCCAGGGCTGGGTCCACAGGTTAACTGGTGAAGTACGGACCACAGCCAGAAGTTAACAGTAGTTATTGTACAGAATAATGAAACAGAGTTGTACCATCTACAACCGTGTTGGTTCGTTTGTCTATCGGAACACCCAACACGACACCCACTCAGTGCCTGGAAGGCGCCCGTGAGGTAAAGGTTCAGGGCGTCCGTCACCTTGACGGCCACTGGGAACGAGTGACCTCCTCCATGGTGCCAGGTGTGCCATGGCCCAGCAGATATGTTGCACTGTATCCATGCTCAACCGGAGTCTTCGACGGCATGACCGGTCCAGCAGGTCCTGGAATGACCGGTGCTGCCGGTACACACGAGCCCTCATGCGGCACCTCCTTTGCACCTCCTCCTTAGGTCCGTTGGGTGGCCGGCTCCTGTTCCTCGGGGGCATGCTCCGTTGCTGCAGCTTCCTCCTCCTCGAGTAGCCCCAGTTCGGAATGCTGCAGGGCTGCCACGACTAGGAGGAAGGCCACCATTGCTGGTTGTATTCCAATATCCATTGTCTGCAGATTAGGAAAGGCCGACATGTTAGCATGGTGCGTACCCCCATGCCCAACCAGGTCCACCGGGCTATATGGTGCCCCGGTTGGCACTGCAGACCCAGCCCCCACATGTCTATCCCCCCACCATCCATCCCCACACCCCTGGCCCCGTCGGCACCCGGCACCGTGGGGGCCTCTGGCCTGGGCACCTATCCCTACTGCCGGGGGTACAGTCGGCTGGTGCTGCCCTTGCCAGGGGTAGGTCCGTGGCCCCTGTCCGACACCCGCGTTGGGGCTACAGTGGGTGTTGCCAGATGCCCCGCCGGCAGGTGGCGGCCAGTGGGTGGTGGGGGGGTATAGCGGAGGGTGGTGTGAGGGCCCTTATATGCTGGTGTCACTCTGCAGAACCAGGGGCCAGGGTGGGTGGTCAGTGGGGTGCGCAGCAAAATGACTGCCTGTGGGGTGGTCACCCTGGCCACTTGGCCTGTTCTCCCATCACCCCTGCCCCCGGCTCTGGCAGGCCCCCACCCCCACCCGAGGCAGCCTGACCAGTGTCCGGGCCGGCAGCCCACGGTTGCACCTCTCCGGGTCCTGCGTCCTCTCTTTCTCCCTCATCAGCCACAATGCCGGTTTCACGATTTTTAAAAGCACAAGTCAACCGCGCCGTCGGGAATTATGCCCATCGGAGGCGGATAATCGCGGAGACCCCAGAGAATGCCGGGTCGGGCCCGCTAATGGTATATATACAGTGTTTACTGTACGCGTGTTCCAGACCGCATTGACGCCATTGTCGAGGCGATGGAGATTTGCAATTTGGCGTTAAATCTGCGCCGGAACCAATACTCCACCCAATCGCATTTCCAGTTTCGGCATCGGCCGACGAAGAATCCTGCCCATTGTCTTGCTCTTGTCTACAAACAAGGCAGTCAGTCTGGTCGGCTGTCTGTTGGGATTCTGTACAGAATTATTCAAATGAGCCTCTCCTGTTACGGTCAGCAGGATCCCCATATCCCCGGCCTTGTCAGGTTCTATACCCACCACTGGGCTCCCCTGCACCCTCCCTGCTAATACTGAGGCCCCTGGCTCCTCTTTAAATTCAATAAGATCCTGATTCTGAACAGGATGTTGTCAGGATCTCTGGCTCAACAACATGCTCCTGTAGTTTGATATTTGATGGGTAAACAGACACCTTCTCATTGTCTATGGAAGGAGATGGACTGGGAGAACTCAGATATATTCAGGTGACGTCAGGAAGTTTACAAATATAAGATCTTGTTCACTTCGACCCTGTGAATTAAAGACCAACTTGAGCTGTAGTGAGTTGGAGCCACTCCAGAAACACGGTAAAATCAGCAGGTTATAGAAAAAAGAGTGAATAATAACCAGATTTAAACACAAACTCAACAACAAATATAAACACTGACTGTGTGGAATTCCTATCATTGCAGATTCAGATGGAGTATTTTAGCTCCATTACCTGGATTGAGGTTTTGTTCTTCAAATGAGTGACAACAGCTTTCAGAGGAAACGTGTTAGATATCAATGTCATCCGAACTGCAGCAAACATCGCCTGACCTTCCGCATCCACCTGTACAACAAATATACTTTTCAATGGTTTGGATGCATTTTGCTGAACAAGCCATTACAATTAAATATTTATTTTTCTTAATTCCATGGTGACAGGGTGAAGGAGGCAGAGAGGAAATTTTAAAGGTTTCGACAATCTGTAACTTAAAGATTCATTACTGATGAAAGAATTTTCATTTCTACAGCAACATTCCAAACCTCAGAATGTTCCCACATTTCACAACTAATATAATTCAGGATTGCTTTGTGGGAATCAGATCAGAAGAAGATGTTTGTGGATTTGGAACCTCCCTGAGATCCTGGGCAGAATTCTCGGTTTCTGCGGCTAAGTGCCGACGCCAGTGTGGGACCCGTGGTGTTTCACAACCGGCAAATTCACGTGAACCCTCAATATTTCCGCTACCGGTGAGGGGGTAGCACCAGCGCTCGCGAATCATGTCAAAAACGGACGGAGAAGGGCCGGGTCCCGGGCCACCCATGCACATGGCTGACTACCTGCACCGGTCGCGCGTAAAACATGGCACCGACCGTGCGTGAAACTTAACCTGCAAACCGCGACCCCACAGCCCACCCCCTGGCCACACCCACCAGTACCCCCAGCCCTAGCAGACGCACCCCCGCCGCTAGTGGCATGGATCCCAGCCGAGTGTGGCGACGCTGGACGCGCAGCCAGCATGCCGGCCAGACCACACGTGTCCCGCATCGTTGGGAACTCAGTCCATCGGGGGCGGAGCATTGCGAGTAGGCCGGCCGATGAGGTGCCAAAGGCCTTGCATGGCATGTGTCCCAATGACGCCGGTCTCAACGGACGGAGAATCGCAAACCGGTCCCAATTCCAGCGCCGGGCAGTGGACAATCACGATTTTGGCGTCGGGCCGTATAGAATCCCGCCCCCTGTATTTAATGATCTGAATTTAATCCCCCCAGTGTCCATCATACAGAATTCCCCTGAACTCCCGTGACTGTGCTGAAATGCATTTAAACCCAAGTGACTCTACTGCATCGCTGTCTGCATCTGAGGCGCCTCTCAGCAAACTCTGTATGGACACTGGCTTCTCTGCATTCTGCCAGTCACCCCAGCACCTCTATTAGCAGTGGGTTCTCCAACTGTGCACTAACCCAACAGGAGTCTGGGGCCCTCCAGACCTCAGGCAACCATAGACATCTGTCAGGGTCACCCCAGGTCATAGGGCAGCAGCCTGCCTACACTCCAAATGTAAACGCAGGGATCGTACCCATAGAATCGCTTGCATGAAAGTAACTCACCAAGGCTCCTTCGACAGCACCTTCCAAACCTGTAACCTCTACTATCTAGAAGGACAAGGGCAACAGACACTTTGGAACATATCGCCTCCAAGCCACTCACCAACAGGAAATATATCGCTATTCCTTCACTGTCGCTCGGTCAAAATCGTGGAATTCCGTCCCCTTAACAACACAGTGGGTCTTCCTATCGTGGAGCGCAGGGCCAAATCCGGGGAGCACGGTTACCCAGGTAAATGTCCAGGCCCAGTGGGCCAGGCAACAACCAGCCTGCCGACTGCCCCTCCAGACGGATCCGCCCCCCTCATGACAGGGTACAATGTCAACAATCGCAAGGAGGATCCCAAACAACAACTCCACAGTGTTACAGCACCGCGCGTCACCGCAATTCGTGTGGCCCTTTTAGTAAATGGGTGTGATGTTCTTCACGGATGGCCTGATTTATATTACAAGAACACTTATAGCTAAAGCTATAAACAATTTATTAACATTAACTGTGCGTCAACTATATACAAAACAACAAATGAATAACAGTATGAACATCCATAAACAACCTCTCGCCAGCCCCCTAGTCAGTCTGAGGTCACCTGACTGTAACATTCACTTATATACAATGAGAATCCTAGGGTCAGTCGGTGAATTACAACACAACCATGATATCACTACATCCCCTTTCCTTTGAAGGAATAAATGAATACATTATCATCATTATATCTTTTTAAAATAAATTTAGAGCCCCCAATTATTTTTCTTTTCCAATTAAGGGGCAATTTAGCATGGTCAATCCACCTATCCTGCGCACCTTTGGGTTGTGGGGCTGAAACCCTCGCAGACACAGGGAGACTGTGCAAACTCCACACGGACAGTGACCCAGGGCTGGGATTCAAATCTGGGTCCTCAGCACCATAGGCAGCAATGCGAACCATTGTGCCTCGTGCCGCCCCTATCATCAGTATATTTAAATGTGATATCATTGGCCTGTGAGTCGAACAGTATTAATTTTTTTCTTTAAAATTTTTAAGACTTGTTGAACAAATATATGTATATATCCAGGGCCGGTTTAGCTCAGTGGGCTAGACAACTGGTTTGTAATGCAGAACAAGGCCGGCAGCAATTCCCGTACCCGCTTACCCGAACAGGCGCCGGAACGTGGTGACTAGGGGAGTTTCACAGTAACTTCATACTTATGCCAATATGAGATTATTATTATATATATACAAGAACAGCAAGCATAGTATGTACAATTGGTCCAAATCGACAAATTGAGTCGACCAGGTTTTCTTCTGACTATGGTTGATCTTCGCAAAGTTACTTCAAATTGCTGCTCAGAATCTGTAGATTCAATGTTCTCCATGACATTGTCTGCTCAGGAACTGCTGAACTATCTGACATAGGAACTGGAGCTGACATTGATTTTGACGTAGATTCATCATCCATGATGTTGTTGTTAAAGTCTTCTCTGGTTTTCAAGAGTGCTGTGGTGAAACCCACCGGGGCCATATATAACCTGGCCACCTGCGGGTGGCACTCATCTGCACAACCGACTCTGGCTAGGCAAGTTCACGACTAATAAAGCCTTATGTTCACTCACTCTCTCTGCCTCTCGGTGAATTGAAGGTATATCAATTTATTAATCGTCGACAGCACCATGGAACCGCTCTAAAGACAGACAGGTTCGAACTCGACGCCCGCACATCCGAAGCCAAGGAAATATTTGAACATTGACTTTGATGCTTCGAGTCCTACATCTACTCCTCCACAACGACTCCCACGGAGACCCTTAAACTGCGACTCCTCCACGCTCGGGTGAGCCATCGAATCTCGGTAATGATTAAGAAAGCGGCCACGTACGAGGCAGCGGTCGCAACCCTCAAGGTGCACTTCGTGAAGCCCGTAAATTAGGTGTTCACTAGACACCTCCTCACTACTCGCCGTCAACGCGCCGGAGAATCACTGGGTGAATATCTGGAAACCCTGACTCTACTCGCGAGGAATTGCAGCTATCGAGATGTGACGGTGGAGGAACATATGAACTCACAGTTCCGGGACATCTAAGTGGCAGGGGTCCGATCAAACTACATCAGGCAGCGCCTGATGGAAACGGGACCTCCGACCTGCGGGACACGGTAAAGCTAGCTACCTCTCGAGAGGTGGCCTACCAGAACATCAGCGCGTTCCCCACGGGCCCGGAGACCCCCTCGTGGACACTATCGTCGCGTCCCCCTTCGGACCAGACTACGTCGCAGGCCTGCGCCGCGTCTGCCAGCCCAGTCCGGGGAACTGCAATGCTACTTCTGCGGCCAGGGCCAACACCCCCAGCAGCGCTGCCCAGCCCGCTCAGCGACTGCGGGAAAAAGGGACACTACGCGAGAGTCTGTCTGGGCCGACCTAAGGCCGAGAAATTGAAAACACACCAGGCCCGACCCATGGACTCGCAGCCCCACAGACCCCGCAATGTGGCTGCATGCCTGCCCGGAACGCCCCCTTCAGATGCGTCATTGTGCGAATCGTGGGGGCCTCCATCTTGGCAACCGGCTCCGGCACCGACTGACACGTACAGCTGATGGGGACGGCCATCTTGGCCACCGGCTCCGGCACCGACCAAAACGTGCGACCGATGGGGGCGGCCATCTTGGTCGCCACCTTCGATACCGTCCGCCACGTGCGACACATGGGGGCCGCCATCTTGTGACTCCACCAACCACGCAGGCTATCCACAGCTGAGGGCGGTGACCCTCGACCAGTCGCTCCATGATGGTCATCCGGGTCAACGGGCACGATACCCCCTCCCTCTTCGACTCCGGGAGCACGGGGAGCTTTGTCCACCCCGACACGGTAAGGCGCTGCTCCCTCCATACCTACCCGCCTCACAAACAATCTCCCTTGCCTCCGGTTCACATTTGGTCCAGATCCGGGGGTACTGTATCGCCAATCCCGCGATGCAGGGCGCGGAGTATACCCGTTTTAAGCTCTATGTTTTCCCCCACCTCTGCCCCCCCCCCTACTGCTCGGTTTGGATTTTCAGTGTAATTACCATAGCCTGACCCTACAGTTCGGCGGAACCTTGCCCCCCCCCCTCTCACGGTATGCAGCGTTGCGACCCTCAAGGTCTCCCCCCCCTTAACTCTTTGCGAACCTCACTCCTGACTGTAAGCCCATTGCCACCAGGAGCAGGCGGTACAGCTTGCTAGACATGGTATTTATCAAGTCGGAGGTCCAGCGACTGTTGAGTGAAGGGATCATAGAGGCCAGCAACAGCCCCTGGAGAGCGCAAGTGGTGGTCGTCCAGACCGGGGAAAAGAACCGGATGGTTGTGGACTACAGTCAGACAATTAACCGGTTCACGCAACCGGATGCGTACCCCCTCCCCCGCATAGCGGGGATGGTCAACCAGATCGCACAGTACTGGGTGTTCTCAACAGTCGATCTGAAGTCGGCCTACCACCAGCTCCCAATCCGCCAGGAAGAGTGCCATTACACTGCCTTTGAAGCAACCGGCCGATTCTTCCACTTCCTCAGAGTTCCCTTCGGCGTCACTAATGGGGTCTCTGTCTTTCAGAGAACGATGGACCGAATGGTGGACCAGTATGGTTTGCGGGCTACATATCCGTACCTGGACAACGTGACCATCTGCGGCCATGATCAGCAGGACCATGACGCCAACCTTCAGAGGTTCCTCCAGGCCGCCCAATCCCTCAATCTTTCAGACAACAAAGAAAGGTGTGTCTTCCGTACTACCCGACTGGCCATCCTCGGCTACGTCGTGGAGAACGGAGTCCTAGGGCCCGATCAGGACCGTATGCACCCCCTCACAGAACTCCCCCCCTCCCCACAGCCTCAAGGCCCTAAAACGATGCCTTGGTCTGTTCTCATACTACGCCCAGTGGGTCCCCAACTACGCGGACAAAGCCCGCCCACTTATTCAAACCACCAGTTTCCCCCAGACAGATGAGGCCCGCGCGGCCTTCAACCGCACCAAGGCCGACATCACCAAGGCCGCAATGCACGCGGTGGACAAGTCCATCCCCTTTCAGGTAGAGAGCGATGCGTCAGACTCGCCCTGGCCGCCACCCTCAACCAGGCGGGCAGGCCAGTAGCATTCTTCTCTAGGACCCTCCACGCTTCCGAAATCCGACACTCATCGGTCGAGATGGAAGCACAAGCCAGAGTGGAAACCGTGTGGCACTGGAGGCACTACCTAGCCGGTAGGAGGTTCACCCTCGTCACCGACCAGCGGTCGGTCGCCTTCATGTTTGACAACGCACAACGGAGCAAAATAAAAAATGACAAAATCCTGAGGTGGAGGATCGAACTCTCCACCTACGATTACGATATCAGGTATCGTCCTGGGAAGCTCAACGAGTCCCCAGATGCCCTGTCCCGTGGCACATGCGCCAGCACGCAAGGTGACCGACTTTGGGCTATCTACAATGACCTCGGTCACCCGGGGGTCACCCGGCTTATCCACTTTATTAAGGCCCGCAATCTGCCCTTCTCTACCGAGGAGGTTAAGGCAATGGCCAGGGACTGCCAAGTCTGCGCGGAGTGCAAACCCCACTTCTACTGGCCAGACAAGGCCCGCCTGGTAAAGGCCTCCCGGCCCTTTGAACGGCTCAGTATCGATTTCAAAGGGCCCCTCCCCTCCACCAACCATAATATATATTTTCTCACCGTCATCGACAAGTACTCCCGCTTCCCCTTTGCTGTCCCCTGCCCCGACATGACCTCAGCCACTGTAATAAAGGCACTGCACAGCATATTCACACTGTTTGGTTTCGCTGCCAACATCCACAGCGACCGGGGTACATCGTTCATGAGCGATGAGCTACGCCAGTACCTGCTGAGCAAAGGCATCGCCTCGAGCAGGACTACGAGCTATAACCCGCAGGGAAACGGGCAGATGGAGAGGGAGAACGCGACAGGATGGAAGGCCGTCCTTCTGGCCCTCAGGTCTGGAAGTCTCCCCACCCCCGCTGGCAGGAGGTCCTCCCCGACGCCCTCCATTCCATTCGATCACTCCTTTGCACAGCCACGAACAAGACCCCTCACAATCACTTGTTTATCTTCTCCAGGAAGTTCATCTCCGGGGTCTTGCTTCCACCTTGGCTGTTGTTGCTCTTTTTAGCCTTAGTTTATTAGCTCTGATTACGTCACCTTTGCTCACGAGTCGCCAGGTATCTTTTTGATACCGCCACGTGGTTCAAGTTCAAGTTATGATTAATAAGTCCGCACACCGCTTAGTAAGATTGAAATCAACGGTCATTTATTATATACAACAAGCAATATTATATACAATAATCCGACTATCTATATAATAAACCTATCACTACTGGCCAATACTTAACTTTAGGAAGAGCCCACCAGGTCAGGGAAACAAAAGGCTTATCCAATCGGATCTGGCCCGCGGGATTCAAAAGGCTGCTACAGGTCGATGGCTAGGAGTCTCTATCGGATAGCGATCGCTGGATTCAAACTTACGGTTGCCGGTTGCTGTTCTTGCGAAGGTCTCGAGCAGGCGAAGAGAAGAGAGAGAGAGATCTGAACTTGGCCCCTCACTTTATACGGCCCAGGGGCTTCCCGCCTCCCGGGGCGGCCCTTGACCCTGAGTCCCAAGTGATTGGACTTGTTCCCAATCCCTGGGGTCGATACGTCCAATTGCGAGGCGATTCCCCGATCGGGGGGTGGTCGCTCACCTGTCTTTGTTTCGGCCACTGCTGGCGCCGACAGGTCTAGCCCGGTATTCAATTGCTAATATGTTGCAATTGTTCCCGGGGATAGCCGATTCAACTGCAGATGTCTGGGTGGATGGGCTGTTAAGAGTCCTGAATGTAACTGCAAATGTCTGGGTTGATGGGCTGTTGATAGCCCTGAGTATCGATCTGAGCCAACTTCCCCAGAGCCGAATATGCTATTCTGTCTGCAGCTGTCCGTTTGTGTCTTGTTACCTGCTTTTCCCAGCAGGTTCGCCATTTCAAATTGGGTTTTGGCCAGATTAATCGGGACGCAGCCATTTTATGTGGCTACACTGTCAACTCCGGGACCTGTCCTTCTCCGGAGGCACATGAGGAGCCATAAGACCGACCCCCTGGTCGAGAGGGTCCAGCTGCTACAGGCAAACCCCCAGTACGCCTACATTGCACACTAGGACGGACAGCAAGATACGATCTCTCTACGAGACCTGGCACCAGCTGGTTCCACTGACAACAGCCCCCACCCTCCCCCCCCCCCCCCCCCCGCTGCCCACCCACCACCCCCCTGCCTACCCCCACACCCCAACCATCTTCCACACGCCGGACCGAGGCTCAAGCTCCAGACACAATGCCCCTGGAGTCACCACCTGCAACAACCGTGCCCGCCGCACCGGCAGAGCTGAGGAGGTCGAGAGAACGATCCAGCCTCTAGAGAGACTGAATATGTGATGATCCCACGTCACCCCCGCTGGACTTGATTTTTTAACAGGGGGTGAATGTGATGAATGTATTCACCTAATGCATGATACTGTAACCATTGTATTCACCTAATGTAACCGATGACCTGGAAGTGGTGATACGAGCTGCTTCCAGGTATTGTACTCTAACCCCGGTGGGCTCCGCCTCTGGCTCCGCCCTCACCGGGGCCATATATAACCCGGCCACCTGCGGGTCGCACTCAACTGCACAACCGACTCTGGCTAGGCAAGGTCACGACTAATAAAGCCTTATGTTCACTCGCTCTCTCTGCCTCTCAGTGAATTGAAGGTATATCAAGTGCACAACGATTTCATCTTAAAACCAACCCATCCTCTGTCTGTACATTGTAGGAACGAGGTGCAACTTCTTCAAGCTCAATGGCTTTTCTCGACCAATTGCCTGAATCTTCTATTCTCACAATGTCATCACTATTCAGAGGTAGTAAAGTTCTAGACACTCTATCACAGAACTGCTTTCGTTTCTTTAATGTTTCTCATTTCCTGCAGTACCACTGCATTCTGCTCCTTCTTTTCCAAGTACGGTACGCAACCTTCGATTCACGACTAACTCTGCTGGCGATCTACCATGTGACAATGGAGATGCTCTGTAACTCAATAGTGCGAGGTATGGATCAGATTGGCTGTCCATTTCTTTCTTCAACAATTGCTTGACAATATGTGCACCTTTTTCAGCTTTTCCATTGGCTTGTGTGTACAACAGACTTGACGCGATGTGATTAAAATCATACGTGACTGTGAAGTGTTGCCACTCTTTACAGCTAAAACAAGGGCTGTTGTCACTCAGGACGAAGGAATTCTGTGTTTCGCAAAAATTTACTTGGTACGCAGTATTACACTGCTTGCCGTTATGCTTGACAGTAGAGCCATTTCGGGATAGTTTGCTAAGTAGTCCATGATAATTAAATAATCTTTCCCTCATAGGTGAAAGAGATCCATAGCTACTTTCTGCCATGGTGCTGTGGATAAATTAGATATTTGCATAGGTTCTCTTGTTTGCTTGTAATGATGCGTCTGGCACAGGTCACAACAACTGACCATCCTGTCAATTTCCTGGATTACACCTGGCCAGTAAACAGAGTCATGAGCTCGCCGTTTACATTTTTCAATCCCTAGATGTCCTTTGTATATCCTTTTTAGTACATTCTTGCAAAGAGATTGAGGTATAATTATTGTGTTCAAATGAAGCACCACTCCATTAATGATACTGCGATCTGATCTTATATTGTAGAACTCCATATATTGACCTATGGGCTAGTGTGAGTTGATATTCCTCATAACCTCTGGAAGAGTTTGATCCTTCCTGGTCTCTTTTTGAATCGCAAGTAGTTTTGTGTCTGATACTGGTAGTAGCGTGGACATAAAATTGGCATGCAAATCAACATTTTCAGCAATTTCACTACTCAGATTTTGTATCGGCGCTCTCGATAATGCAGCTGCTAAGACTTCCAGTGGCGGCCATGGTGTGAGTGGTCGCACATTTGGCAGCTCCCGCTCGAGGCTGTTTTTTTGGACCTTTATCCCGTTGGTAGGGTGGATGTTTTGTAGAAAAGAGGTGTAGGACTGGCTGGAAAAAAGTTTGACTCCACTGGTAGGTCTGGTGGATGGACCACACACCAGAAGTGGGTCAAGAAGGGAGCAGTTGGGGCAAGAGAACCTTTGTGTGCCACAGGACAAAATGGCTGAGGGTAAAGGCTCTGCCTTGCCAACCCAGTGGTCAACAGAGCAACTGGTGGACTTTCTGACTGAAAAGTTTGGCCAACAGAGGAAGGAGGCCCAGGAGGATCTAGCCAAGACATTAGAGCTGTTAAAAGTGGGAATTGACCGGGTGGAACAGAGGCTGAAGTCCCAGGGCCAGGCCATTTGGAAAGTGAAGGAGGCGGTGGGGGAGCACGAGGAGCCTCATTGGCGGACGACGTAAGTATGATGCGGGAGATTCAGCAGCGGTTAAGCGAGAAGGTGGAGGACTTGGAGCACCGTTCCCGGAGGCAGAACCTAAGATTTGTGGAGATGCCTGAAGGCATCGAGGGATCAGACACTGGCTCTTATGTAGCCAAGATGTTGGAAAAGCTGGTGGGGGAGGGGGCCTTTGACCGGCCCCTGGAGGTCGACCGAGCACGTAGGGCGTTGATGAGAAAGCCACAGGCAAATGAGCCACCGAGAGCGATGGTGGTGCGTCTTCGCCGATTCCTGGACAACAGAAGATACTGAGATGGGTGAGGCAGACGAGGAGGTGCACCTGGGAGGGGAACGGGATTCGGGTGTACCAGGACTTTGGTGCGGATCCCGCAAAGAGGAGAGCTGGGTTTAATCGGGTGAAGGCTGCCTTCTTTAAAAAGGGGGTGAAGTTTGGGATGTTGCACCCCGGATTGCCTCTAGCTGACTTTTAATAGCCAAGAGCACAATTTCGGGACACCAGAGGAGGCAATGGAGATTGTCGGGGACAATGGACTGACAGGGGAAGGCGGATATTGAACTGTGGAGGAGGTGTGAGGAAATGAGTGTTTTTTTGGTCAGCTTTTTCTTGGATCTTTCTTTTTATTAGTTGTTGGAGAACTGTTCTCCTTCGAGATGTTTGGTCGTGATTGAGGGTGAGTGCACCTTTATTTTTCTTGTTTCATTGTTGCCGGGGAGGTGTGCGAGCGGTGGGGAGGGGTTTAGGCGCTTTTGGCGGGGGCTGCCAGGCTAGCTGGGCGGGATAGTGAACGGGAGCGCAGTGGGGTGTGATCAGGTGATTAGTGTAGCAGAAGGGGATGGGGTCGTTGTTTTGTTTAAGGGGAGGGGGACTGCTGACAAAGGTGCTGGGGTGTAGCATGGCAGGGAGTGATGACGGTGGATATGAGGGTGGGCCTGGAGGAGCGCGTGGCATGGGCCAGGGGCTGGCCTTAGAAGGGGTACGGTTAATTGGCAGGGGAGGGGGGGGCGGGGTGCCCTCCGACCAGGAACGTCACATGGAACGTGAGGCGGCTGAATGGGCCAATTAAATGTTGCATGTATTCGCGCACCTGAGGAGATTGAAGACAGACGTGGCCATTTTACAAGAACCACACTTGAAGATCGGGGAGCAGACATGGCTAAGGAAAGGGTGAGTAGGGCAAGTCTTCCATTCGGGATTCAACATGAAGACGGGGGGGGGGGGGGGGGGTTGCTGTTACATAAGTGGATGGAGATTGAGGTGGGGAATATAGTAGCAGATTCAGGGGGGTATATTCGTGATGGTGAGTGGGAAGCTGGAGGGAATACCAGTGGTCCTGGTAAATGTTTATGCCCCAAATTGGGATGGTGTGGAATTTATGGGGCAAGTGCTGGGGAAGATTCCGGACCTGGACTCGAATCGACTGATTGTGGTGGGGGGGACTTTAACACGATCATTGATCCATCCAAGATTGGACTGGTTGAGCCCAAGGTCGGGGAGGGTGTCGGCGGTGAGGAAGGCGTTGAAGGGATTCATGGAGTGCATGGGTGTGTGGACCTGTGGAGGTTTGGGAGGCTGAGGGCAAAGGAGTTTTCGCACTTCTCCCATGTGCACAGCGTGTACTTTTGGATTGGTAGGTAAGACGTTATTGGCAGGGGGTGGTCAACACGGGATACTTGTCGATCGTGGTGTCAGACCACGCGCTACATTGGGTGGACTTGCAAGTGAATCGGCGGGGGGTATACCGCCCGTAGTGGAGGCTGGATGTAGGATTGCTGCCAGATGAGGAGGTAGGTGAGCGGGTGAGGGCCGCCATTCGGGGGTATGTGGAACTCAATGAAATAGGGAAGGTCTCGGCCACCATACTGTGGGAGACACTCAAGGCAGTGATTAGGGGGAAGTTCAGATCATTCCGGGTGCATTGGGAGAAGGAGGAGTGAGCAGAGATGGTAAGGCCGGTAGATGAGATTTTTCGAGTGGCCCCAGAGGCAGGATTGTTAAAACAGAGGGAGAAGCTCTCGATGGAGTTCGTGCTGGTGTCCACGGGGAAGACAGTAGGGCAGTTGTGGAGGGCAAGAGGGATGGTGTATGAGTAAGGGGAGAAGGCTAGAAGGCCCATCAACTCAGGAAGCAGGAGCGGCAAGGGAGATTGGAAGGGTGAAGGACGGTCGGGGTGGAGTGGCACTGGACCCGGTGGGGGTGAATGGGGTATTTGAGTTGTTTTACAGATAGCTTTATAAATTGGAGCCCCCGACCAGGGGGGAGGGAATGCGACGATTACTGGAAGGGTTGGAGTTCCCCAAGGTGGAGGAGGGCCTGGTAGAGGAGTTGGAAGCACCCTTTGGCCTGGTGGAGGGGATGGAGGGCATGTGGGCGACGCAAGCAGGGAAGGCCCCGGGCCCCGATGGTTTTCCGGTGGAATTTTATAAATGGTTTTTGGGTGACCTCGGCGCCTGCTGGTAAGAGCATTCAATGAGGTGAGGGAGAAGGGGGAGTTTCTCCCCCCCCCCCACCACCACGCTATCACAGGCCTCAATATCTTTAATTTTGAAGAGGGATAAGGGTCCGGAGCAGTGTGGGTTCTACCACCCAATATCGCTGCTGAAGGAGGACACCAAAGGAGATGACCAGACAGGGTTTGTTAAGGGGAAGCATCTGTCAGGTAACGTTAGGCGTCTGTTGAATGTTATAATGATGCCATCGGAGGGACGGAATGTGGAGGTGGCGGTTGCTATGGATGTGGAGAAGGCCTTTGATCGGGTAGAATGGAAATATTTGTGGGAGGTACTGGGGCGGTTTGGACAGAGGTTTGTGAATTGGGTCCAGTTGTTGTATCAGACGCCGGCAGCGTATGTGAGGACGAACCGGGTGAGTTTGGGGCATTTTAAGCTGTATCGTGGGACGAGGCAGGGATGCCCATTCTCCTCATTGCTCTTTGCTTTGGCGATAGAGCCACAGGCAATGGCACTTAGAGCGTCAAGGGGTTGGCAGGGGATACTGCGAGGGTATGGAGCACAGTCTCGCGATATGCAAACGATCTGTTGCTCTACAAATCAGACCCATTGGAAAGCATGAGAGGTATCATGGATATTTTGGTGGAGTTCTGCCAGTTCTCGGGGTATAATTCAAACGTGGGGAAGAGTGAGGTCTTAACGATCCAGGGGAGGGGGCAGGAGTTGAGGGTTGGGTGATCTATCGTTCAAGGTAGTGGGAGCGGGTTTCAGGTATCTGGGCATCCAGGTGGCACAAGAATGGGAGCAAATACATAAAACTGAATTTGACCCGGTTGGTGGAGCAAATGAAGGGGGATTTTAGGAGGTGGGACATGCTCCTGTTGTCATTGGCGAGGCGGGTGCAGTCCGTGAATATGGTGGTACTCCCAAAGTTTTTATTTGTGTACAGAACCTTCCGATTTTTAGTTCAAAGGCTTTTTTAGGAAAATTAATTTGTTGATCTTGGGGTTTGTGTGGGCAGGGAAAGCCCCTCCGGTGAAGAAGGTGCTGTTGGAGCAGGGGCGTGAGAGGGGTGGGCTGGCCTTGCAAAATTTAATGAACTAGTACTGGGCAGCAAATATAGCCTTGGTAAGGAAGTGGATAGTGGGGGAGGGGTCAGTATGGGGGCGGCTGGAGGCAGCCTTGTGTAAGGGCACTAGCTGACGGTGCCACTACCGGTTCTCGCCGGCCAGGTACTCCACAGGTCTGGTAGTGGTGGCGACCCTGAGGGTGTGGGGACGCTGGTGGCAGCATCCGAGGGTGGAGGGGGACTCGGTTTGCGCTCCAATTTGTGGAAATCACAGGCTTGTTCCGGGGGGTGCTGGACGTGGGATTCTGGAGGTGGCGGCGGGCAGGATCGAGCGGTTTGGAGACCTGTTTGTGGGCGACAGCTTTTAAAGCTTTGAGGGATTGGTAGAGGAGTATGAGCTGCCCAGCGGGAATGTGTTCCGGCACATTCAGGTTCGGGACTATGTGAGGAAGCAGGTGCCGTCCTTTCCTGAGCTGCCGCCCCCGGGGTTGCAGGACAAGGTGGTGTCAAAAGCAGGGGTTGGTGAGGGCAGGGTGTCGGCGATTTATAGAGTTTATAGACTGGGAGGGCGCCTCGATTGGAGAAGTTAAGCGGAAGTGGGAGGAAGAGCTGGGGAGGGTGCTGGACACTGGGCTGTGGGAGAGGCCTCTGAGAAGGGTGAATGCATCCTCTTTGTGTGCTAGGCTTAGCCTCAGCAGGTTTTTTGAGGGAGTGGAGGAAAAGTGTGGGCAGTGTGTGGGGGGTCCCGCGAACCATGTCTACACTTTTTAGGCCTGTCTAAAGCTGGAGGGATTTTGGCGGAGGTTTGCACACTTGGTATCTGAGGTGTTGAGGGTGAAGGTGGTCCCGAGTCCAGAAGTGGCAATTTTTCAAAGACCTGGGAGTCTCGGGGGTGAGAGAGACCGACGTTTTGGCATTTGCCTCTTTGGTAGCCCAGAGACGGATCTTGTTGCTTTGGAGAGACTCGGGGCCGCCGAACCTGGGGGTGTGGGTGAGCAACCTCGCAGAGTTCCTCAGTGTGACAGCATGTGAAGAGTTAGTGTTATGTTAAGCCTAGCCACCAGAGGGAGCGAAGGGACAATGCTATAAATAGTAATGGCTCTTGGGCTCGGGGAGGAGACATGGTGCGAAATTCTCCGGAAACGGCGCGATGTCCGCCGACTGGCGCCCAAAACGGCGCAAATCAGTCGAGCATCGCGCCGCCCCAAAGGTGCGGAATGCTCCGCATCTTTGGGGGCCGAGCCCCAACCTTAAGGGGCTAGGTCGGCGCCGGACGAATTTCCGCCCTGCCAGCTGGGGGAAAAGGCCTTTGGTGCCCCGCCAGCTGGCGCGGAAATGACATCTCCGGGCGGCGCATGCGCGGGAGCGTTAGCGGCCGCTGACGGCATTCCCGCGCATGCGCATTGGAGGGAGTCTCTTCTGCCTCCGCCATGGTGGAGACCGTGGCGGAGGCGGAAGGGAAAGAGTGCCCCCACGGCAAAGGCCCATCCGTGGATCGGTGGGCCCCGATCGCGGGCCAGGCCACCGTGGGGCACCCCCCGGGGCCAGATCGCCCCGCACACCCCTCAGGACCCCGGAGCCCGCCCGCGCCGCCTTGTCCCGCCGGTAAGGTCGGTGGTTTAATCTACGCCGGCGGGACAGGCATTTTAGCGGCGGGACTTCGGCCCATACGGGCCGGAAAATCGCGGGGGGGGGGGTGCCCGCCAACCGGCGCGCCGCGATTCCCGCCCCCGCCGAATATCCGGTGTCGGAGAATTTGGCAACCAGCAGGGGCGGGATTCACGCCAGCCCCCGGCGATTCTCCAACCCGGCGGGGGGTCGGAGAATCTCGCCCTAGATTTGGAGCCGACAAAGATAGGGGCCGGGATTCTCCAAGCCACGGGGTAATACAGGACAAGGTAGTTTCCAGAATGGGGGTGGGAGAGGGAAAGGTATCGGACATCGACAAAGAGCTTATGGACTCGGAGGAAACTCAGATAGAGGAGCTAAAGGGCAAGTGGGAAGATGAGCTAGGGGGAGAGATAGAGGCGGGTCGAGGGGGCGAATGCTTTGAGCAGAGTTAGCACATTCTCATCATGTGCTAGGCTTAGCCTGATACAATTTAAGGTAGTTCACCGGGCACACATTACGGTGGCCCGGATGAGCAAGTTTTCTGGGATAGAATACAGGTGTGCGGGGGGGCCAGCAAATCATGTCCATATGTTTTGGGCATGCCCGAAGCTTAGGGGATTCTGGCAGGGTTTTGCAGATGTCATGTCCACGGTACTATAAACACGGGTGGTGCCGAGTCCAGAGGTGGCGATTTTTGAAGTGTCGGAAGATCCGGGAGTCCAGGGGGCGAAAGAGGCTGATGCCTTGGCCTTTGCCTCCTTGGTAGCCTGGAGACGGATATTGCTACCGTGGAGGGTCTCAAAGCCCCCAAAGTCAGAGACCTGGGTTAGCAACGTGGCTGGTTTTCGCAGTCTTGAGAAAATCAAGTTCATCCTAAGAGGGTCAACGCTAGGGTTCGTCCAAAGGTGGCAGCCGTTTGTCAACCTCTTTGGGGAAAATTAACTGTCAGCAGAGGCAAAAATCTAAAGCGGGGGAGGGGGGGCGGGGGGAGTTAGGCTATTGTCTGCTAAAGGTAGGAGGGACTTGTTAGGGATAAAAGTGATCTTTTCACTACGTTTATATCTGGATTCGCTTTCTTTTCTATTCTTATTGTTATTATTATAAAATTACTAATAACTTAATAAAATGTTTTTTTTTAAACTCTTACGTGTATGCTTGCTATTCAGAATAAGTGTTGAATTCAAATTTAGTACTGCTAATAAACTTAGTTTAATTCTTCAAAAGAGCTTTGTGTGTCTTTGTGATCACCACGCCTTCCAGCCTGGAAACCCCTCACAAAGATCACCACACTCAGGATGGAAAAAATCAAGTTCACCATGAGAGGGTCTGTGAAGGGGTTTGCCCGGAGATGGAAACCATTTAATGATTTCCTCTAGGTTAGTTAAGGCAGCAGGGGGAGGGGGTTTGGGGGTTAAAAAAAAAGGAGGCTGATTGTTTGGAGGGTAACAGCAGGGAGGATGGGGAGCGGGGGTGTTGGTTAGTTATTTGTTAGAAGATTTCCTGTTTGTTCTCTTTTTGGTTTTGGTCATGTTTGATGTATATGTATATATATAAATGCTTTCATAAAAACATTTGAAAAAAAGATAATGCATCTGCTAAGAAATATTTGCCTGGTGTGTAGATGAGACTGAAGTCATAGCGTTGTAACTTCACCATCGACCCCTGAATGCGCGGAGACATCTGGTTGAGATCTTGCTTTGTTAACCAAAGGACGATGATCTGTTTCAACTGTGAAAGTTGGAAGCCCGTAAACGTAGCCATGGAATTTCTCCAAGCCTACAACGAAACCCAGGTTTCTTTTTCGATTTGAGCATGCCTCTGCTCTGTTGTTGTCTTGGATCGTGATGCATAAGCAACTGGTTTCCAATCATCATGCTCAAGTTGCAGAAGAACTGCTCCCAGACCATCTTTGGACCCGTCTGTTGACACTTTAATCTGCTTAGATGGGTCAAAAAAGGTGAGAGCTGCATGGCGGTGAGTGAAGTCTTGAGCGTCTTCCACTCTTGCTCATGTTGCTCAGTCCAAATGAAATCCATTGTCTTGTGCAGGAGATCACGTAGATGTGTTGTTTTTGCTGACAGGTTTGGAATGAATTTCTCTATAAAATTGATTATACCCATCACTCTTAAGATGGCTTTCTTGTCGTGTGGTTTTGGCATGTTAAGGATTGCTTGGATTTTGTCCTTGTCAGATTCAATGCGATGCGATGAGAGCTTGTCACCTAGGAATGTGACCTCAGTTACACCAAATTGTCACTTTTTCTGGTTGAGCTTCAGCCCATTTCTCCTGACGCTCGTTAGAACTTTAAGCAGCCTCATATTGTGCTCTTCTGTGGTGAAGCCCCAAACGATGAAATCATCCACATACATACTTACACCTTCGATGCCTTCAATTATATGTCCAACAGGTTTGTTTCAATGTCACTAGCTTTCGGAGTTTACCCAATCGGCAGGTTCTTCTCTTTTTAGAATACCCAATTAATTTTTTCCAATTAAGGGGCAATTTAGCATGTTCAATCCACCTAACGTCTTTGGGCTGTGGGGGCGAAACCCAGCAAACACAGGGAGAATGTACAAACTCCACATAGACAGTGACCCAGAGCCGAGATCGAACCTGGGACCTCGGCGCCATGAGGCAGCAATGCTAACCACTGTGCCACCATGCTGCCATAGGTTCTTCTATCTTTCTAATTACTTTTAATTTTGTCAATCTGTCTATTTCTTTTTTGAGGTGATCCTGAAGAGGTGCAGGTATTCTTCTTGGTGTCTGTATCACAGGTTTTGCCTCCTCTTTGAGTTGTATCTTGTAGGTAAATTGTAGTGGACCAAAACCTGTGAACAAATCTCTGAATTTGCTGATAATGTGCTCAGAATTGTTGCAGTGTTGATCCAATCCATTGTGGATGCTACATACCAACTGCACTAGACCCAATTCGTCACAGGACTGATCACCTAATAATGAATCCAATCCCTCAGATACAATACAGAATGGGATGGAATAAACTGTGCTCTTCACCACCACACTCAGGTCACAAGCACTATAACATTTAATGCTATTCCAAGCACAATACCATTCTAATCTCTCAGAGATATTTTGTGATTTCTTGTAATCGGCTGAATTTTTAGATTTTTTTAAATCAGTCATGCTGATTAAATTGGCTTTGGCACCAGTGTCTAACTTCAATTGGACCATTGTACCGTTCACTTCAAGTGGGAGCAGACATTTGTCATCATCAACCGCATGTATTTTAAATGGAGTATCAGTTTGCATTTTTTTTTAAGTGCTGTAGAATTTTTTGATGTCTCCAAAAATGTATTCTTCTCTGTTATTACTCCAACAAACAATGATGTTTCATCACTGGAGACTGTGTCTTCCACTATGCTGACTGATCTGGGGTTGAGCTTCGGATGACAATTCTGAGCAAAGTGATTTTTTTTTCTTTGCGTCTGGAACAAAACTTGCCAAACGCTGGACACTGCCTTTATTTGTGCCTTTGACTGCATCTTTTACACAGAAACACTTTGACCTGATCTTTAACCTGTTTGTTGGTGTGCGAGGAGCTGCAGCAACTTTCCCACCTTATTTGGAAGTTTCCTGCCTTTTTGGAAAAAGGGCGGCAACCGGAGTGTTTTTCTCCAAGACGACGCCGCCATTACTGGGAAACATTTTAGAATGCTGTGCTGCTGGCTCGTGAGCCTGACAAATTTTCATTATTTGTTCCAAAGACAGCTCCGATTCCCTCAGCAACCGTTCCCTCAGCTTATTTTTATTCACACCAAACACAATTTGGTCCCGAAACATATAGTGTTCATAAATTTCATTCTTTCTGGGGGTGCAATGTGCATCAAATCTTCAAATTACTTTGTTAAAATTTTTGCTACCTTCATCATTTGCAAATTTAAACGTATTAAAAACAGCAATTGCTTTGGGCCCTGTCACTGTTAGGAGCATCGTTACCGTATGTGAATCTGATTCATCTCCTAAATTTACTGCAGTAAGAAACAGATTAAATTGCTATTTAAACACACGCTGGTTGCTGTCGACATTACCATGAAATCTGGTGGCTTCAACGACTCCATGTTGTAAATTCTGGCAGTCTGCAAAACCTTCAAATCTCTGTGTACCTCGTGGCAGGCTGTGTTTAATACCACCCCATTACTGATACCATGTAAGGTTCTTGTCGGATGGCCTGATTTATAATAATAATAATCTTTATTGTCACAAGTAGGCTTACATTTCTACTGCAATGAAGTTACTGTGAAAATCCCCTAGTCGCAGGATTATCCTGTTCGGGTACACTGAGGGAGAATTCAGAATATCCAATTCACCTAACAGCACGTCTTTCGGGACTTGTGGGAGGAAACCGGAGCACCCAGAGGAAACCCACGCAGATAGGGAGAAAGTGCAGACTTCGCACAGACAGCGATCCACACCAGGAATGGATGCCAAATTGGACCAGCTCGAACATTTAGGGATCATTTGTCCCATACAATTCGCCGATTGAGCCATCCGGGGTGTTCCAGTACTCAGCCCACACAGTTCCGTGCGTTTCTGTGAGGATTATAAGAGTACGGTGAACCGTGTTTCCCGTTTGGACAGGTACCTAGTCCCCCACACCGAGGACCTGTAGGCAAAGCTGAGCAGAGGATGAACGTTCACAAAACTGGACATGAGTCATGCATATCCACAGCCAATACTGGAGCAGGACTCCCACTGGTTCATCACTGTGAACACCCACAGGGGTTTATATGAATATACCCAGCTGCTGTTTGGGGTCTTGTCCGCATGCACTATTTTCCAGAGTGTGATGGAGAACATCCTGTGGGGGTTACCCAGGGTGGCCATTCTCTTAGATTATGTCCTCATCACCGGGGCATCCGACCAGGAGCATCTGGTGAACCTCACCGAGGTCCTCTAGCATTTTGAGCAAGTAGGCGCCTCCAGCGGGAAACATGTATCTTTCATGCCCCCGAGGTCACTTATTTGGGGTATCGAATGGACAAGAATGGGTTGCACTCTGTAGAGGACAAGGTGCAGGCAATAAAACAGGCCCCTGACCCCGGCAGCCAGACAGAACTATGCTCTTTCTTTGGATTAGTGAATTATTATAGGAAATTCATCCCGAACCTGGCAACCTTCCTCAATCCCCCCCACCACTTGCAAAAGGGTCAACTGTGGACTGGATACCGTCTCAACAGCTGTCGTCCTCGAAACCTCAAATGCACTTTGACCCCACCAAGCCGCTGCTGTTGACATGTGATGCATCCCCTTGTGGGGTGGGCATGGTCCTCGCCCACTGCATAGCCAATGGATCAGAATGACTGATCGCTTTTGCATGCCGCATGCTTGCCGACGCCGAGCACAATTATGTGCAGAACGAAAAGGAAGGTTTGGCGGTCATCTTTGGGTCTCGGTTCCATCAATATGGGACGTCCGGTAGCAGCATGTAGGAGGAGGTCGCACATTGGGTTGCTCCCACCAGAGTCCTGAGCTTTCGGCTCTTTTCACCCGTTTTCTGTGAGGAAAATTGGGTAAAAAGTTGTCCATGTCAAGAGTAGTTGATGGAGAATGGCCAAGAACCTGCAGAAAAATCATGGGAGCAAGGATTCGAGTGCTAGACCGCCAGGAGATTCAAGCACAATGAACAGTGTGGGACAGGGGAGGCAAGTGGGCCTATATAACAGTGAATACATTGACGGAGGCGAGGGCGATGGAGTTCAAATGGCAGTTCAATAAACACTTTGAGAGGCAACAGCGGGAGATGCTGCAGTCCTCAAGCATTCGGTGAGGGACTTGGTGGTCCCAATAAGGGGCCTGAAACAGGATAGGGCCCACTAATGCTCCAGCCAAAGCCACAGGTGAATGAACTGCCAATGGCAATGATTGTGTCAGATCGCCCCGGCTGGGTGAAAAAGCCGCCAAAGGCGGTGATCATGTGCTTTCATAGCTAACAGGCGAAGGAGAAGGGGGCCAAGCAGACGCAGGAGACAAAGTGGGAAGACGCTGTGATTCCAATTTACCAGGATCTCACGGTGGATTTGGCGAAAAGGAGAGCTGCCTTCAATGAAGCAAAGGCGGCAATGGATAAGAGCGGTGTGCGCTTCGGGGGGATCTAACCAGCAAAGTTGAGGGCCACGAGCAATGTGTGGTAAATCACTGCATTGTATTGCATTGTTACATGCCTGGGGTTGTCCCTGCTGGCTCCGCCTGTGGCTCCTCCCCTCGGGCTCATGTATAAAGCTGGCTGGTCTCCGCCTCTGATCCAGTTCAGGATCAGAGGCCAGGAGGCTTTCGGTTACGTTCACCACTCGTCGTGTGTTCATTGATGGCATATCAATTTAATTTAAGCATCTAATATGAATTCATCACTCAAGCCTGATCGCTTGGAACTGGACCCACAGGCAGCCGACGCCACTGCAACTTTTGAGCACTGGCTAAGCTGCTTTGAAGTGTACCTCGGATCCTTCACCAAAGACTTCACCGACCTCCAAAAGAAGCAGATCCTCCATGCACGGGCGAGCCCGCAAGTCTTTCTTCTCATCAGGGACACCCCCTCGTATACGGAGGCGATAATGCTGCTGAAGGGACTCTATGTTAAGTCTGTGAACGAGGTGTTCGCTACGCACCTTCTTGCCACGGGACGACAACGCCCTGGGGAGTCACTAGCAGAATTCATGCGTGCCTTGTGGGTACTCTGCCGGAGCTGTGGCTACCAGGCGGTATCGGCTACCCAATACGTGGAGCTGTTGATCAGGGACGCTTATGTCGCGGGCATGAAATCGAGCTACATCCGCCAGCGATTGCTAGAAGGGGGTACATTCGGAGTCCCAGAGACAGTGCAGCTCTCGAACTCGCTGGAGGTGGCCTACCAGAACATGGAGAGTTACACCTCCGACCGCGTGGCGCCCTCGTGGACCTCGTGGGCGCCGCCATCATCTGACCCGGGTGCGGCGCAAGCCTGTGCAGCGCAGCAGCCCGCCAACGCCGGAAGCCCCAAGTGCTACTTTTGTGGCCAGGGTAATCAACCCCGACAACGCTGCCCTGCACAGAACGCGACTTGCAACGGGTGTGGGAGGAAGGACCACTTTGCAAAAGCCTGCCAGGCCCGATCTCTCCCTAAAGCTTCTGGGCCCAGAGGCGCTGCTGCTGCTTGTTGGGGCCGCTCCCAGCTGCCGTGCCACCCGTCATGTGCGAACCGAGGGCGCTGCCAGCTTCGCCGCGGCCACCTTTGATTGCGGCCGCCACGTGCGACCCATGGGGGCCGCCATCTTTAACGCCATTTTGTACTTCACCCGCCATGCGCGACCCACGGGGGCCGACATCTTTGACGCTATCTCCGATGCCACCCGCCATGCGCGACCCATGGGGGCCGCCATCTTGGGACCACTCCACAGCTTCCCGGGAGCCCTGCTCACCCGATCATACGCTGGCCGCCGCTACCTCCGACCTGCCTACCCATCACCTTCCGAAGCTCGCCTCCATCACACTCGGCCAGTCCCGGCCTCACCACCTCACAAAATCGACGATGACCTTCCAGATCAACGGGCACGAGACGGCCTGCCTTTGCAACTCCGGGAGCATAGACAGCTTCATACACCCAGATACGGTAAGGCGCTGCTCCCTCCCAATCTTACCCACGGCCCAGAAAATTTCCCTGGCTTCCGGATCACATGCAGTAGAAATCCGGGGGTACAGTGTCGCGATCCTTACTATACAAGGCGTGGAGTAGACTAACTTCAAACTCTACGTCCTTCCCCATTCCTGCGCTGCCCTATTACTGGGGCTCGACTTCCAGTGCCACCTCCAAAGCCTTACTTCAAAGTTCGGCGGACCCCTGTACCCCCTCACCGTCTGTAGCCTCGCGATCCTTAAGGTTGCCCCACCCTAGCTCTTCGCTAACCTCACCCCAGACTGTAAGCCCGTCGCTACTAGGAGCAGGCGATACAGTGCCCGGGATTGGACCTTTATCAGGCCGGAGGTCCAACGACTCCTACGAGAGGGGATCATTGAGGCTAGTAACAGCTGCTGGAGAGCCCAAGTGGTAGTCGTCAAGACTGGGGAGAAGCACCGGATGGTCATCGACTACAGTCAGACCATCAACCGGTACACGCAGCTTGATGCGTACCCCCTCCCCCGCATATGTGACACGATCAATCAGATTGCGCAGTATCGAGTCTTCTCCATAGTTGACTTGAAGTCTGCGTACCACCAGCTCCCTATCCACCCGGAGGATCGCCAATACACTGCCTTCGAGGCAGATGGCCGCCTCTATCACTTCCTCAGGGTTCCCTTCGGCGTCACCAATGGGGTCTCAGTCTTCCCACGGGAAATAGCCAGAATGGTTGACCAGTACGGGCTGCGGGCCACGTTCCTGTACTTAGATAATGTCACCATCTGTGGCCATGACCAGCAGGACCATGACGAAAACCTCCGGCACTTCCTCCACACCGCCAAACTCCTGAACCTCACTTACAATAGGAAAATATGAGTTTTCCGCACAACCCACTTCGCCATCCTTGGCTACGTTGTGGAAAACGGAGTCCTAGGGCCCGACCCCAACCGCATGCGCCCCCTCCTGGAACTCCCCCTCCGCCACTGTCCCAAGGCCCTGAAGCGATGCCTGGGGTTCTTCTCCTGCTATGCCCAGTGGGTCCCCAATTATGCGGACAAGGCCCGTCCGCTTATTAAATCCATCGTTTTTCCCCTGACGGCTGAGGCCCGCCTGGCCTTCAACCGCATCAAGGCAGATATTGCCAAAGCCACGATGCACGCTGTGGACGAGTTCATTCCATTCCAGGTGGAGAGCGATGCGTCAGACTTTGTGCTGGCCTCTACCCTCAACCAGGCGGGCAGGACCATGGCTTTCTTCTCCCGTACCCTCTATGCCTCCGAAATTCGACACTCCCCCATCAAAAAGGAAGCCCAAGCCATTGTAGAAGCTGTGCGACATTGGAGGCATTACCTGGCCAGCAGGCGCTTCACTCTCCTCACTGACCAATGGTCGGTTGCCATGATGTTCAATAACACACAGTGGGGCAAAATCAAGAACGACAAGATTCTGAGGTGGAGGATCGAGCTCTCCACCTACAACTACGATATCTTGTATCGGCCTGGGAAGCTCAATGAACCCCCAGATGCCCTATCCCGCGGTACATGTGCCAGCGGACAAGTAGACCGACTCCAAACGCTCCACAATGACCTCTGCCACCCGAGGGGCACCCGTTTCTTTCACTTTATAAAGGCTCGCAACCTGCCTTACTCCATCGAGGAGGTCAGGACCGTGACCAGGGACTGCCAGGTCTGCGCGGAGTACAAACCGCACTTCTATCGGCCAGACAGAGCGCACCTGGTAAAGGCATCTCGCCCCTTTGAGCGCCTCAGCGTCGATTTCAAAGGGCCCCACCACTCCACTGATCGTAATGTGTACTTCCTCAACATCGTTGACGAATACTCAAGATTCCCCTTTGCCATCACATGCCCTGACATGACCTCCGCCACCGTCATCAAGGCCCTGCACAGTCTTTTCACCATGTTCGGGTTCTCCACCTACATCCATAGCGACCGGGGTTTCTCCTTCATGAGCGACGAGCTGCGTCAGTTCCTGCTCAGCAAGGGCATCGCCTCCAGCAGGCCGACCAGCTACAACCTCTGGGGCAACGGACAGGTGGAGAGGGACAATGCGACGGTCTGAAAAGCCGTCCTCCTGGCCCTACGGTCTAGAAGTCTCCCAGTCTCCCACTGGCAGGAGGTCCTCTCCGATGCGCTCCACTCCATCCGGTCTCTCCTGTGTACTGCCACCAATGAGACTCCTCACGAGCGTATGTTTGCCTTCCCCAGGAAGTCCACCTCCGCGGTCTCGCTCCCGTCCTGGCTCTCAGTCCCAGGGCCCGTCCTCCTCCGGAAGCATGCGAGGTGCCATAAATCAGATCCCCTCGTTGAGAAGGTCCTGCTCCTCCATGCCAACCCACAATATGGCTACGTGGCACATCAGGACGGGCGACAGGACACAGTCTCCGTTCAGGATTTGGCACCTGCAGGTTCACCAGCGACCATCACCACCCCCCCGACCCTACACCGTCTCCCCCCACCTCTACCCACCCACCTCAAGAACTGGCGCCCACAGGCCCACCGGCGACCATCACCACCACCCCCGCCAATACACCGCCCCCCTCCACCGACTCAACAACTGGGTGAAGAAGAGGACAACACGCTCCCGGACGCGCAGGTCTCGACACCGGTGCCCACACCACAGCCGGGACTGAGGCAATCACGGCGGAAGGTCAAGGCCCCCGATAGACTTGATCTTTAAGCGTACTTCACCCCCGATGGACTCTTTTTTTTAACAGGGGGTGAATGTGGTAAACCACTGTATTGTATCGTATTTATTGTTACATGCCTGGGCTTGTCCCTGCTGGCTCCGCCTGTGGCTCCTCCCCTCGGGCTCATGTATAAAAGTGGCTGGTCTCCGCCTCGGATCCAGTTCGGGATCAGAGGCCAGAAGGCTTTCTGTTTAGTGTATTAGCCTCAGTTACGTTCACCACTTGTCGTGTGTTCATTGATGGCATATCACAATGGTAGATACCATTATTTTGAGATGGTGGAGGATGCTGAGCCATTCAAGCAGAAGGACTGGGACTTGTCTGGTCATGGCGGACGAGAGACATTGGTGTTGGTGGGGGGTTGGGGCTGGTGGGGAACCAATGTTTTAATAAGTTTGTATGTTTTTGTTTGCCTAGCTGTTCAAATGCCCTTATTTTCTTGGAGGGTAGCTGGGGAGGGGGTAAGCATTCAGGGACGGTCCTTTGGTAGGAGGTTTGTTTGTTTTCGGATGGCAAGGTTGATGGGTGGGGTGGAGAGGTTTTGATTTCTTTGTTTGAGACGGGGGGGGGGGGGGCTGCCAAGGCTAGCAAGCTTTAGTTAGCTAGCGATCAGAGCAGAGTGGGGGAGGGGCTGCGGCCTGCTGGACCTGTTTCAGTGGGTTTAGGAGGCCTGAATAATAGGGGGATGGGTCGAGTCGGGAATGAGGTTGTTTCGTGAGGAAGTATTTGAGAGATTTCTGGGAAGGGGGAAGGGCGAATGAGTTAGTTTGTTGACAGATACTGGGGTGGGGGAGGGTGGGGGGGGGGTGGGGGGGTGGCTGGACCACCCATCGGGTGTCACTTGTACGGGCCCCGGGATGTGAAAGTTGCGGGGGGTGGGGGCGGTGGTAACATCCTCCCAGAAGGGTAATGGCTGAAAGCGGGAGTAGGGGGGGGGGGGGTGTGGGTGACATCTGGTTGGTGACAATGGAAATTCCGAGGGTACGAGGCCCAGTGAAACGACTGAGGGTTTGCGCCAATGTGGTGCTGTTGCAGGTGACCCACTTGCGAGTGAAGGACCAGGTAAAGCTCTGTAAAGGGTGGGTAAGGCAGGTGATCCATTCGGGCTTTGATATCAGGGCACGGGGGTGGCAGTTTTGATAAACACAAGCGTCCAGTTCCAGATGGAAGGTGGTGAAAGTTCGGGGGAGGGATATGTGATGGTGATGGGAGTGCTGGAGGGTAAATCGGTGGTTTTGGTGAGTGTTCACCCATCAAATTGGGACGATGTAGGCTTTATGAAGAGGATGGAGGCAGCATTCTCGGGCATGGACACACACCAGTTGATTCTGGGGGAGGACTTGAATACGGTCTTCAACCCGAAAGAGGACCACTCCAGATCAAAGTCACTTACTCCTTTGGGAGGGGAGAAGGTATTGCCGTTGTTTGTGACAGAGATGGGGGGCGGACCCATGGCGATTCTCACATCCGGGGTGGGAAGGAATTTTCTTTCTCCTCACTGCTGCCTAAGGTCTCCTCGTGGACCAACGTTTTTATAATGGGGAGGGCTCTGCTGCCGGGGGTAAGATTTCTGACCATGGTCCACACATGATGGATGTGGTTTTGGAAAGGGGGCTGGCTCGAAGGCCGGTGTGGAGTTTGGACGTGGGGCTGTTAGCGGACCTGGAGGTTTGGGTAAAGGTGGCCAAGGTGTTGGATGATTATGTAGAGTTCAACAGGAATGGGGTGGTTTTACCCTCGGTGTTGTGGGAAGCCCTGAAGGCAGTGGTGAGAGGGAAGGCGACTGCATATAAAACGGAGGCGAATAGGGAAGCGAGGGAGGAACGGCTGTGGTTGGTGGATGAGATATTGGAGGTGGATGGGAAATATTTGGAGGACCCTATCCCAGAGCTTTTGGAAATCAAGAAGCTGTTGCAGGCACAGTTTGACCTGGTGTTCATGGATGAGGCGACACGGCAGTTGAGAAGGGCGAGGGGGGCAGTCTATGAGTATGGGGAGAAAGCAGTTCTGGCAGCAGTTCTGGCAGCAGGCAGCATCCTGGGAAAGTATTCAGATACGGGAGAGGAGGAGGTGAGTTGGTTTTGGCCCCGGAGAAGGTGAACAGAGCGTTTGAGGCATTTTACAAAATGTTATACAGCTCGGAACCTCCGGAGGGCGATTTGGACATGGTTAATATTTTGGAGGGGCTGGAGTGTCCAAGGGTGGAGGAGGAGGACCGGGAGGGATTGGAGGAGCCATGGGGACAGAGGAAGTAGGAAGGCAATTGGGAATATGCAGGCAGGGAAGGCACTGGGACCGGATGGGTTCCCGGTGAAGTTTTACAAGAAGTTCGCGGACAGGTTGGTCCCGCTCCTGATGGAAGCGTTTGTGGATGCGTTGGCTCGGGAAGTGCTCCCAGAAACGATGAGCCAGGTAATCAATTTCACAGGATAGGGACCCGGTGGAATATGGGTCATACCGACCAATCTCATTGTCGAACGTGGACACAAAAATTTCAGCAAAGGTGTTGGTGCTCAGTGATGCACGATCAATTGCACAAAGACTAAAGTTGGGTACAACTGTGGCTTTATTACAGTCAGATGCCATGGCCTCTTGCTGCAGCTGGCGAAATGGCAGGGCACTGGAGGTCATGCATATTTATACAGTTCTCCGTGGGCGGAGCCAGCCGGCAGGAGCTACCGGCGAACCTGTAATGCAGGTCCTACCTTACATCTCCTATTACAGTAGTTCACCACATTCACCCCCCTGTTAAAAAAGAGTCCGACAGGGGTGACGTGGAACTATATACAATTAGTGCAATTATGTACAGTGGTAGGGAAAGAAAAGTCCATGTTGACGGTCCGGAGTCCGTCAAAGGTTCAGCCGGTCCGGTCCTTTGGTTCTTCGTTGGGAGCGGCGTAACGGTGGAGGCGAAGTCGGTGCTGGCGGTGGTGGAGGTGGCACCGATGGCGGTGCTGATGCTGGTCAGTCATCGGGGAACTCCGGGAGCGTGCAGAAGTCCTCCTTGTCCTCTTGTACGGAAAAGGGGAGGGGGGGTGCTCTGGTGGGGTCAATACTGGTGGCGCGGTGGGAGGTGGGGGGGTGCATTGGTGGGGGGGGTGTTGGGGTGGAACCTGACGGTGCCAGGTCCCTCAGTGAGACAGTATCTTGCCAGCCGTCGGGGAACTCAACGTAGGCATATTGAGGGTTGGCGTGGAGTAGATGAACCCTGTCCACCAAGGGGTCCGCCTTGTGGAGTCGGACGTGCCTACGGAGAAGGACCGGTCCTGGAGCAACGAGCCAAGTCGGGAGCGATACCCCGGATGTGGACTTCCTGGGGAAGGTACACGTTCATGGAGTGTGTTATTAGTGGCGGTGCACAATAGTGACCGGATGGTGTGCAGAGCGTCAGGGAGGACCTCCTGCCTGCGAGAGGCTGGAAGGTTCCTGGACCATAGGGTCAGCTTTCTCCCGTTCTGCTTGCCCGTTTCCCCAGGGGTTGTAGCTGGTCGTCCTGCTGGAGGCTATACCCCTGCTGAGCAGGAACTGACGTAGCTCATCTCTCATGAATGAGGATCCCCTGTCACCGTGGATGTAGACGGGGAAACCGAACAGAGCGAAGATGGTGCTGAGGGCCTTGATGGCGGTGGCAGACGTCATATTGGGGCATGGGATAGAACATAGAACATAGAACAATACAGCGCAGTACAGGCCCTTCGGCCCACGATGTTGCACCGAAACAAAAGCCATCTAACCTACACTATGCCATTATCATCCATATGTTTATCCAATAAACTTTTAAATGCCCTCAATGTTGGCGAGTTCACTACTGTAGCAGGTAGGGCATTCCACGGCCTCACTACTCTTTGCGTAAAGAACCTACCTCTGACCTCTGTCCTATATCTATTACCCCTCAGTTTAAAGTTATGTCCCCTTGTGCCAGCCATATCCATCCGCGGGAGAAGGCTCTCACTGTCCACCCTATCCAACCCCCTGATCATTTTGTATGCCTCTATTAAGTCTCCTCTTAACCTTCTTCTCTCCAACGAAAATAACCTCAAGTCCATCAGCCTTTCCTCATAAGATTTTCCCTCCATACCAGGCACCATCCTGGTAAATCTCCTCTGCACCCGCTCCAAAGCCTCCACGTCCTTCCTATAATGCGGTGACCAGAACTGTACGCAATACTCCAAATGCGGCCGTACCAGAGTTCTGTATAGCTGCAACATGACCTCCCGACTCCGGAACTCAATCCCTCTACCAATAAAGGCCAACACTCCATAGGCCTTCTTCACAACCCTATCAACCTGGGTGGCAACTTTCAGGGATCTATGTACATGGACACCTAGATCCCTCTGCTCATCCACACTTTCAAGAACTTTACCATTAGCCAAATATTCCGCATTCCTGTTACTCCTTCCAAAGTGAATCACCTCACACTTCTCTATGGCGAAGGGGAATCTGGAGTACTCATCGACCACACTGAGAATGTACGTGTTACGGTCGGTGGAGGGGAGGGGCCCTTTGAAATCCACGCTGAGGCGTTCAAAGGGGTGGGAAGCCTTCACCAGGCACGCACGGTCCGGCAGGTAGAAGTGCGGCTTGTACTCCGCACAGACCTGGCAGTCCCTGGTGACTGTCCTTACTTCCTCGATGGAGTAGGGCAGATTGCGAGCTTTGAACAGCTGGTAAAATCGAGTGACCCCCGGGTGACAAAGGCTGTCGTGTAGGGCCCGGAGTTGGTCCACTTGTGTGCTGGCACATGTACCTCGGGAGAGGGCGTCTGGGGGCTCGTTGAGTTTACCGGGGCGATACAAGATCTCGTAATTATAGGTGGAGAGCTTGATTCTCGACCACACGATTTTATCATATTTGATCTTGCCCCGCTGTGTGTTATCGAATATGTGAAGGCTACCGACCGTTGGTCCGTAAGGAGAGTGAATCTCTTACCGGCCAGGTACTGCCTCCAATGCCACACAGCTTCAACGATAGCTTGGGCCTCCTTTTCGACGGATGAGTGTCGAATTTCCGAGGCATTAAGGGTGTGGGAAAAGAATGCCACCAGTCTGCCTGCCTGGTTTAGAGTCTCCACATCATGGTTTAGAGTGGCAGCAAGGGCGACGTCTGAAGCGTTGCTTTCTACTTGGAAAGGCAGTGACTCGTCCACTGCGCGCATCCCGGACTTGGCGATGTCTGCTCTGATGCGGGCGAAAGCATGTTGTGCCTCAGCCACAAGGGGGAATTGGGTGGACTGAATGAGTGGGCGGGCCTTGTCCGCATAGTTTGGGACCCACTGAGCGTAGTAGGAAAAGAACCCCAGGCAGCGTTTGAGGGCCTTGGGGCAGTGGGGGAGGGGAAGTTCCATGAGGGGGCGCATGCAGTCGGGATCGGGCCCGAGAAGTCCGTTTTGGACTATATAGCCGAGAATGGCTAACCGGGTCGTGCTGAACACACACTTCTCTTTGTTGTCGGTCAGGTTGAGAAGAGTGGCAGTGCAGAGGAATTTATCGAGGTTGGCATTGTGGCCCTGCTGGTCATGGCCGCAGATGGTGACATTATCTAAGTACGGAAAGGTGGCCCGCAAACCGTACTGGTCAACCATTCGGTCAATCTCTCTTTGGAAGACCGAGACCCCATTTGTGACACTGAAAGGGACCCTAAGGAAGTGGTAGAGGCGACCGTCCGCCTCGAAGGCAGTGTATGGCCGGTCCGACTTCCGGATGGGGAGCTGGTGGTAGGCGGATTTCAGGTCAATTGTTGAGAAGACCCGGTACTGCGCAATCTGATTGACCATATCAGATATGCGTGAGAGGGGGTACGCATCGTGCTGTGTGTACCGATTGATGGTCTGGCTGTAGTCCACGACCATCCTGTGTTTCTCCCCAGTTTTAACCACTCCCACTTGGGCTCTCCAGGCGCTGTTGCTGGCCTCGATAATACCCTCCTTAAGGAGCCGCTGGGCTTCGGACCTGATGAAGGTCTTGCCCTGGGTGCTGTACCGTCTGATCCTTGTGGCAATGGGCTTGCAATCCACAGTTAGATTGGCAAAAAGGGAGGGGGATCGACCTTGAGGGTCGTGAAGCCGCAAACAGTAAGGGGGGGTAAGGGCCCGCCGAATTTGAGGTTAAGGCTCTGGAGGTTGCACTGGAAGTCCAGGCCCAACAGGAGTGCAGCGCAGAGGTTAGGAAGGACATAGAGGCGGAAGTTACTAAATTCTATGCCCTGGACCGTGAGGGTGACTGTACAAAAGCCTCGGATTGGGACGGAGTGGGATCCGGAGGCTAGGGAGATCCTTTGGTTGGCAGGGTGGACCGCGAGGGAGCAGCGCCTTACCGTATCTGGGTGAACGAAGCTTTCAGTGCTCCCAAAGTCCAGCAGACACGAGGTCGCGTGGCCATTGATTTTAACCGTCGTCAACGCGGTGGCCAGGTTGTGCTGGCTCGATTGGTCCAGCGTCATCGAAGCGAGCTGCTGGTAGCCATCGGATGCTTCGGGTGGCGAGCGTATGCGATGTCGGGATGTCCGGAGACCCTGTGGGGGACAAGATGGCGGCGCCCATGGTGCGCACATTGCGGGGTCGGGACAAGTGGCAGCGCCCAAGGGGTGCATGTGGCCGAAGGGGGACAAGATGGCGGCGCCCATTGGTCGCACATGGACCCGGGAGTAGAAGATGGCGGCTCCCATTGTGCATCTGGCGTGGGGGAAGGGGCGATAGCGGGCACGATCGCAGCGACTGCGCGGGCCTGGCACACCGCCGCAAAGTGGCCCTTTTTACTGGAGGTTTTACAAACTGCAGTGCTGGCCTGGCAGTGTTGGTGGGGGTGCTTCTGCTGACTGCAGAAGTAGCAGCGGGGACCCACGGGGTGCGCGGATCGGAGTGCGGCGCAGGCGTTTTGGGAAGGCAGGGCCCCGGCTGAGGAGGTCGTCGGCGGGGTCCAGGAGGGGTAGGAAGGTGTAGAAGGGTGGGCAGCGCGGCGGGAGGGGTACGATTGTACGTTACAGGATGCGATCGTCATGGAGAGCGCAAGGTTTTCGTCTCCGCTAGCTCGAGCGTGGCCCCTTCCAGTAATCATTCTCAGATGCGGTCCGACGCAATGCCCGTTAAGAAGGCATCGCGCATGAGGAGATTTGTGTGTTCGGCGGCCGTAACGGCCTGACAGTCACAGTCCCGGACGAGTGGAATTAGGGCCCGCCAGAAGTCTTCGATGGACTCACCAGGTAGTTGCGAGCGGGTGGCGAGTACATGCCTGGCAAAGAGCGTGTTCGCCTTCTGCGCGTGGTGTTCCTTAAGGAGTTCCATTGCTTTTGTGTATTTTGTGGCGTCTTGGATCAACGGGAACACGCTGGAGCTCAGTCTGGAGTACAGGACGTTGATCTTCTGAGCCTCCGTTGGCTCAGGGTCTGCGGCCTTGATGTAGGCTTCAAAACATGCTAGCCAGTGAGTAAAGTCTTTTCTGGCGTTGGGCGAGTGCGGATCCAGCTGCAGGCGATCGGGCTTAATTCTGATATCCATTCTGTGGAAAATCTGACTGTAATAAATTGATGCACGATCAATTGCACAAAGACTAAAGTTGGGTACAACTGTGGCTTTATTAGTCAGATGCGTGGCCTCCTGCTGCAGCTGGCAAAATGGCAGGGCACTGGAGGTCATGCATATTTATACAGTTCACTGTGGGCGGAGCCAGCCGGCAGGAGCTACCGACGAACCTGTAGTACAGGTCCTACCTTACATCTCCTATTACAGTGGTTCACCACACTTAGGTTGGAGGGGTGTCTCCTGCACATCATTGGAGAGGGCCAGACGGGATTTGTGATGGGTAGGTGATAGTCTTTCAATGTGCGGCGCCTGTTGAATGTGGTGTTGTCTCAGGCAGAGGGGAGCGCTGGATGCAGAGAAGGCCTTTTATAGGGTGAAGTGGAGGTATCTGTTCGCGGTGTTGGAGCGATTCGGGATAGGGCCGAAGTTTGTGCCGTGGGTTAAGTTGTTGTACCAAGAGCCAAAGGCCGGTGTCCGAAAAATAATGTAAGCTCAGGCTACTTCCAACTGAAAAGGGCATGGGGCAATAGTGCCCCATGTCCCTTCTCCTATTCGCGTTGGTGATTGAGCCTTTGGCCTTCTCCTTGAGTAGGTTGGATAAGTGGAGGGGATAATGGGGGGGCGTGGGGAGCATAGGACATTTCTGTTTGACGACGACCTGTTGCTGTACGTCACGGATCCGGTCCCAATGATGAGGGACAGAGAAACAAAGAAAATAGAAGCAGGTGGAGGCCATTAAGCCCTTTGGGCCTGCTCTGCCAGGCTGATCATCAAGTTCAATACCCTAATCCCTCCTTCCCTCCATATCCCTTTAGCCCTAAGAGCTATATCTAATTCCTTCTTGAATTATATGCTTTGGCCTCAACCACTTTCTGTGGTAGCAAATTCCATAGATTCACCTCTCTCTGGGTGAAGAAGTTTCTCCTCACCTCAGTCCTAAAAGGTTTACCCTTATCATCACACTATGACCCCTAGTTCTGCACTCCCCCACCATTGGGAACATTCTGAATAATGAGGATTCTGAATAAGCGGTTCTGAGCTCCTTCCAGGTATAAACCGAATTGGAACAAAAGTGAATGTTTTCCGGTCACCCCGCCAGGGAGGGAATGAATTTGGGGGTGTTGCCGTTTAGGCTGACAAGCCCCTATTTTAGGGGTACAGGTGGCAAGGGAGTGGACGCAGCTTCGGAAGCAAAATTTTACAAGCCTGGTGAGCAGGGTGAAGACAGACCTACAGAGATGGGATAGTCTCCCACTGTCATTAGCTGGGCCAGTGCAATCGTTGAAGATGAATATCTTGCGACAGTTCTTGTTCCTGTTTCAATACCGGGCAGTGTTTCTACCAAAGGCGTTCTTTGCAGGAATGGAAAGCATGAGTTTGTTGTTTAGATGGATAGGGAAGCTGGTGAGGATCCGGACATAGGTCCGGCAGAGAGACCGGTGGTTAATGGGGTTGGGTTGGTGGGTGGGGGGCATCAGGAGTCAGTTTTGGTAAAAATGGAGGCCAGGTCATGTGAGGGGACTGAATTGTGGGCACTGGAGCCCTACTCCCGCTCTTCCCGAGGAATCTTTCAGGGAACCCGGTGGTGGCGCCAGAGAATCACATGCAAATGTTCTGGGCCTGTCCTAAGCTAGTGAACTTTTGGGGTTCTTTGTTCAGCACCATGTTGGTGATCTTAGAGCATAGAACATTACAGCGCAGCACAGGCCCTTCAGCCCCCAATGTTGTGCCGACCAGTGAAACCACTCTAAAGCCCATCTACACTATTCCCTTATCGTCCATATGTCTATCCAATGACCATTTGAATGCCCTTAGTGTTGGCGAGTCCACTACTGTTGCAGGCAGGGCATTCCACGCCCTTACTACTCTCTGAGTAAAGAACCTACCTCTGACATCTGTCTTATATCTATCTCCCCTCAATTTAAAGCCATGTCCCCTCGTGCTAGACATCACCATCCGAGGAAAAAGGCTCTCACTGTCCACCCTATCCAATCCTCTGATCATCTTGTATGCCTCAATTAAGTCACCTCTTAACCTTCTTCTCTCTAACGAAAACAGCCTCAAGTCCCTCAGCTTTTCCTCATAAGATCTTCTCTCCATACCAGGCAACATTCTGGTAAATCTCCTCTGCACCCTTTCCAATGCTTCCACATCCTTCCTGTAATGCGGCGACCAGAACTGTACGCAATACTCCAAATGCGGCCGCACCAGAGTTTTGTACAGCTGCAACATGACCTCATGGCTCCGAAACGCAATCCCTCTACCAATAAAAGCGAACACACCGTACAGCTTCTTAACAACCCTCTCAACCTGGGTGGCAACTTTCAGGGATCTATGTACATGGACACCGAGATCTCGCTGCTCATCCACATTGCTTCCTGTTATTCCTTCCAAAATGAACCACCTCACACTTTTCTGCATTAAACTCCATTTTCCACCTCTCAGCCCAACGCTGCAGCTTATCTATGTCCCTCTGTAACTTGTAACATCCTTCCGCACTGTCCACAACTCCACCGACTTTAGTGTCATCTGCAAATTTACTCACCCATCCTTCTACGCCCTCCTCCACGTCATTTATAAAAATGACAAACAGCAGTGGCCCCAAAACAGATCCTTGTTGTACACCACGAGTAACTGGACTCAGCCGTGTCCCCTAGAGCATTGTTCTTCAAACTTTTTTTCCGGGAACCCATTTTTACCAACCGGCCAACCTTCGGGACACAACCCGGCCGACCTTCGGGACCCAACCCGGCCGACCTTCGCGACCCATGCTGGCTGACCTTCGCGACCCACGCCGGCTGACCTTTGCAACCCACGCCGGCCGACCTTCGCGACCCACGCCAGCTGACCTTCGCGACCCACACCGGCTGACCTTCGCGACCCACGCCGGTTGACCTTCGCGACCCACGCCGGCCGACCTTCAGGACCCACCATTTTCTCTTGTTTGTTACTGATAAAAATGGAGGAAATGGTTTTGGGTCCCTTTGGCCCTCATACACGCTCCTGCAATGGAACCTGGTAGATGAATCTGTTGAAGCCTTCTGGTGTCGGAAAGTATGGAGTCTCCAACTGTCCAAAGATCTGCATTTTTTTCCATAAAATTATATTAAATAAAACCCCCCCGAACTTGTAAAAAAAAATTTTTTTAATTAAATGAATAAAATATATGAATAAAATGAATAAAAGCCCCCCCCGAACTTGTAAAAAAAATACAATGAATAAAATAAATGAAAAAAATAAAAATTAAATGAGTAAAATGAATAAAAACCTTCCAAACTTGTAAAACAAAAAGCTGCGACCGTTTAAAAAAATAGCGGCCGCACTGCGCATGCACGCACGATCATCGGCGCGCATGCACAAAGAGGCCGAATTTTTTTTACATGTTCGCGGGCATTTTAAAGGCCGCGCGGGGATTTGCGCGATGGGGAGCGCCGCGAAGGACGGCTCCGCGACCCTCCCGTGACCCACCCGTGAGTCGCGCCCCCGAGTTTGAAGAACACTGCCCTAGAAGCCATATTCAGAGCTGCCGGAGTCGCAGGCGGGAGCAGGGGCAGATGTTTTATCCTTCGCCTCACTGATTGCTTGTAGGCGGGTTCTGCTGGAGTGGAGGTCAGCTTCTCCACCCTGTACCTCAGTGTGGCTGGGGGAGCTCCTGGAATTTTTGTATTTAGAGAAAGTTAAATACATGCTGAGGGGATCGATTGGGAGGTTTAATATAAGATGGCAACCGTTGGTTATGTATTTTAAAGAGCTGGTCACTGTCAGCTGTTGGGGAGGACCGGGGTTGGGGGTTTGTTGTGTTGTGTTTCTGTATTTGTACATGAATTTAAAAATGTTCAGTAAAAATATTTACAAAAAACAAAGTTCCATCACTATAATTCTGGGCATACTTTTATGGTCTACACTAACCAAAAAGATGAGCCGATTCAAAGAAGACTGAGCAATTCCCCCGATCGTGTCTGCCAGGATCCAGCGTTGGGCCCTATTGCTGGGGACATACGAGTACAGCTTGGAACACTGCCCCGCGCGAAGATCCCGCACGTGGATGCATCAAGCCGCCCCCTCTCCCCACAAGGACGCCCCCTTCAGCGGGGGACCTAGTGGCTGTGCTCCACTTTATGGACTCATTGCCGGTGATGGCGGCCCGAATAAAGGGTTGTGCTCAGATGGACCCACAGTTGTCTCGAGTCTGCCACATGGTGCTGGACAGGGCTCAGCACAGGGTGAAACCTGACGATTTGAAGGCCAACTTCTCCAAAATTCCAGAGCTCAAGGTGGAGGACGACATCCTCCTTTGGGAGGCTAGGGTGGTTGTCCCAGAAAGCGGGCGAGCCACGTTACTCCAGGACCTCCATACTGGACACCCGGGGGTGTCCAAGATAAATATACCCGCCCGCAGTTATGTCTGGTGGCCGGGCATCGACACAGATCCAGAGAAGCTGGCCCAACAATGCGGGCCATGCCAGGAGAGCCAGAAAGCTCCACCAGCGGCACCGTTGCACCCTTGGGAAAGTCCGGGCCGACCATGACCGTGCCTTCACATAGACTTAGTCGGTCTTTTTCAGGGACCGATGTTCCTAATCATTGGAGATGCGCACTCGAAGTGGCTCGATGTCCACAGGATACAGGCAACAACTGCAAGGGTGACTGTGGACTGCCTGTGCTACACCATCAGCACACGTGGTATCCCAGAGATACTGGTCTCCGACAACGGAGCCCCTTTCACTAGTGCGGAGTTCCAGGCATTTGTGACCGTCAACGGGATTCGCCATGTGTGGACCACCCTGTATCACCCGGCCTCAAACGGACCGGCCGAGCAGGCGGTCCAAACATTTGATAGGGAGATGGAGAAGCTGACCAACGCAACCTGGGAAACCCGATTAGTCTGTTTTCTGTTTAGTTACAGCACCAAACCACATGCGGCCACTGGGATCGCCGCCTTCTGACACAGTTAAGCGTGGTCATTCCAGACTTCGGAAAGAAGGTCCAGCAAGGTCAAGAGCAGTCCAAATGGACTTCTAGTGCCAGCCTTGGAGTGAGTGGTTGCACACAGGGCAGCTCCAGCTCGAAGGCGTTGGTTCTGGAACATTTTACCTGTTAGCAGGGTAGTTTCAGCAGAAAAGTGATGCGGAAGGTTTAGGAGAAGAGGTTCTCCCCAAGGTTGGCATGTCTACTGGCTATCAGACCTGGCAAAATACAGTGAAGGACCTGGCTAAGGAGTTGGAGGAGAGCTGTGGCAAAGCATCAATTTCAGGAATGGTGGAGGGAAAGGGTCACAATCAGTGGGAAAGCCTCAATTGGAGCAATTGGTGAGCTTCATCCCAAAGGAATTTTGCTAGCGAAGGAAGGAAATGCACGACGACTGGTCGAATGCGATTGAGGGAGCAGTGGCACCTCTGTGAGGGTCAGTGGATCAGGTGGAGAAGTGCCTTGAGGCTCATGGGGCGGTGATACGCGAGGTGGAGGTGGTCGTGTCCAACCAGAGCGATCGGATTGTGTCTTTGGAGGTGGAGGTGTTGGCAGAGCCAGTGGAGGAGAAGGTGCTGGACAAGGCCCCCAGAGATGGATCGGGCCCACAGGTCCTTGAGGCAGAAGCCAAGAGCAGTGGAGCCGCCGTGGACATTGATTGTGTGGATGCACGTGTTTTTGGACAAGAAGATCTGAGGTGGGCCAGGGCAAAGTGAGTCTGTGAATGGGAGGGTAATCGAGTCCGGATATACTAGGACATTGGTGTGGAGCTGGCAAAGAGGCATGCGGGATTCAACAAGGCCAAGGCTGTGCTGTACAGACAGAAGATTTGTTTTGGGCTGTTGTACCCAGGAGACATTGAGGAACATTCGACGGCCGGGAGTGTTATTTTGAGATGCCAGAGGAGGCAAACAGCTTTATAAGGGACCATAAGTTGGGGGAGAACTGAAGGGTGGTGTGGGATGGAGGGGTTAAGTCCACAAATGTTGAGTGTTATGGCTGTATTGTGTTGCAGAAGGGAGGGTTGTACGTTGTAAGGGATGATCACACCCCCCAACCCCCCTCCCCCACCTCTTGTCTTGTTTTTGGAAGGAGGTTATTTGTGAATTTGGGTGTTTTCTTTTTTGTGTATTCAATGGTCTTTTTCGTATTCAGGGGGGTAAGGGGCCAGTTGCATCGGCCAAGGAGGGACTGGTGGGAGGTGCGGCGGGAGGGTGTACGAGGGGGAGAATTCAGGCAGGGGTTGCCACGCCAGCAAGCAATGCCCGTGAATGGAGGTGAGGTGGGGGAGGAGGTTGTGAGGGGTGGCCAGGTGGGGAGCGGGGGAATGCGATGTGGCAGAATGGGAGGTTGAGCGTAGTCATGGCCGGAAGGGGGGGGCCATCTTGGATGGGCCTGGTTCAGGGTAGGATAAAGTGAGAGAGAACTGGTTGGGGGTGATGGCGGATGGTAGAGGGGAATGGAGGCATAAGCCTCTGGTAAGAGTCATGATGTAGAACGTCAGGGGGCTGAATGGGCCGGTCAAGAGATCCTGGGTTTTTGCACACCTGAGGGGTCTGAGACCGGGGGTGATTTTCTTGCAGGAGACGCATCTCCGAGTGAAGGATCAGGTTAGGCTGAGGAAGGGATGGGTGGGGCAAGTATTTCATTGGGGTTTGATTCAAAGTCAAGGGGGTGGCCATTTTGTTGAACAAGTGGATGGGGTTTGTGGGGGCCAGGGAAGTGCGGGACCTGGGAGGAAGATATGTCATAGTGAGTGGGGTGCTGGGGAGGACGCCGGTGATGTTAGCCAACGTTTATGTACCTAACTGGGACAATGAGGGGTGTGTAAAGGGGTTACTGAGAGCAATCCTGCTCTTGGATACACACCAACTGATTATGGGAAGGTTGAGGATGGCGAAGAAGCTGGGAGGGTTTATGGAGTGTTTGGGAACGGTCAATCTGTGGAGGATCAGGAACCTGGGAGGGAGGGGGTAATCCTTCTTCTCACATGTGTATAAGGTGTATTCCAGAATTGATTTCTTTGTGGTAAGTTGGGTGGTGCTGATGGGGGTGGTGGGGGCATAGTATGTGGGAATTGTGATTTTGGACCATGAGCCCCATAGGCTGGAGTTAGGGTTAGTTCGGAGCAGGTGCAGAGGCCGGGGTGGAGGTTGGATTCGGGTCTTTTGGCGGATAAGGCATTTTGTGAAAAAGTGAGACTGGCGATTGGGAATTATGTGGAGCTTAAGCAGGATGAGGAAGTGTCGGCAGCCACGTTTTGGGAAGTGTTGAAGGCGGTGGTTCGAGGGAAGATTATTTCATTCAAGGCTCACAGAAGGAGGAGGGAGGAGCACAGGTGGATGATGGACGAGATAGTTGAGGTGGATGGGAGATACTCTGGGGGGCCCCCACGAAGGAGTTGTTGGCGGAGAGGAAGTGGCTTCAGGAGCAGATTGATAAGTTGACAACGGGCAAAGCGGTGGGTCAGCTGCAGAGGGCGAGGGGGTTGCAGTCTGAGTCTGGAGAGAAGGTGAGCCGACTGTTGGCCCACTAGTTGCAGCGACAGGTGGTATCTAGGGAATTTTAAGGGTGCGGGTGGAGAATGAGGAGGTGATGTCAGAGATGGGGAGGATAAATGAGGTGTTCAGGGGGTATTACGAGAAGTTGTACAGGGTCGAGCCGGGTGGAGAAGAGGGGAATATGGGACGATTCGGGGTTCCCAGGGTCGGAGGAAGGGAAGAGGCAGGCATTGGAGGAGCCGCTGGGGCTGAGGGAGGTGATAGATAGTATCAGTGGACTGCAGTCGGGGAAGGCCATGGGGCCGAATAGCTTTCCGGCTGAATTTTATAAGCTGTTTGCGACAGAGTTGGTCCCCCACCTGTTGAGGATGTTTAGTGAGGTGGTGGAAAGGGGGGGGGGGGGGGGGGGAGTTGCCAGTGATGCTGTCACAGGCATTGATGAAATGAAATGAAACGAAAATCACTTATTGTCACAAGTAGGCTTCAAATGAAGTTACTGTGAAAAGCCCCTAGTCGCCACATTCCGGTGCCTGTTCGGGAGGCTGGTACGGGAATTGAACCGTGCTGCTGGCCTGCCTTGGTCTGCTTTCAAAGCCAACTATTTAACCCTGTGCTAAACCAGCCCCTTTACACTGATCCCAAAGAACGAGAAGGATATACTGGAGTGTGCGTCGTACAGGCCCATCTCATTGTTAAATACGGACATGAAAGAACTGGCGAAGGTTTAGGCATCTAGGATAGTGGGGTATGTGCCAGGGATGGTCTCTGAGGATCAATTGGGTTTTGTGAAGGGTAGGCAGCTCTCCAGTCACATCAGGAGGCTGTTAAATGTGGTTATGACTCCGTCAGGGGCAGGTGCTGGACGTTATTGTTTCTACGGATGCGGAGAAGGCCTTTGATCAGATGGAGTGGAGGTACCTGTTTGGAATTCTGGGAAGGTTTGGGTTTGGGCTGAGGTTTGTGGTGTGGGTGCATCTTTTGTAAGCATCCCCGGTGGCAAGCGTGCACACGAAGATGAGTTCCGAGGGTTTTGGGTTGCACAGGGGAATGAGGCAGGGGTGCCCTCTGTTGCCACTGTTACTCACACTGGTGAATTAACCCTTTGCGTTGGCCCTTTGGGGATCTACTGAGTGGCGAAGGATTGTGAGGGGGGGAGCAGGTAGAACTGGGTGTCGTCGTACGCAGAGGATCTGTTGTTGTTAGTGTCGGACACGCTGAAGAGTATGGGCAGAATCCTGGGCCTGTTTGAGAGGTTTGGGACCTTCTCTAGGTATAAGCTGAACGTTGGGAAGAGTGAGGTCGGGTGGAGCAGGAGGCACTACCGTTTAAGGTGGCTAGAGAGAGGTTTAGATATTTGAGGGTTCAGGTGACACTTGAGTGGGCCACGATGCACAGGTGAAATTTGACAGCGTTAGTGGAGGAGTTCAAGGAGGATTTCAAGAGATGGGACACTCTGCACTTGACATTGGCAGGGAGGGTGCAGGTGATGAAGATGAATGTGCTTCCAAGGCTCCTGTTTATTATTTAGACCCTCCGTCACTTTCTCCCGAAGACCTTCTTTCGGAGGGTGCAGGCACTGATTTTGGAGTTTATATTGGCGAGGAAGGTGCCCAAGGGTGAAGAGGGAGCAGGTGGAGTGGGTTAGTTTAGAAGAGGAGACCTACAGGGAATCCAGTCTGAGGGCCATGGTGACAGCCCCGTTGCCGATAGCTCTGGGCCAGTATAGGGGGGAGGCCTGTGGTGCAATCGATGGTCAGGGTATGGAACCAGTTGAGGAGGCATTTTAAGTTAGAAAGAATGATGCCACTGTGTGGGGACCACAGGTTCAAGCTGGGAGTGATGGTTGGGATGGGTGAGGCCATGCAGCGGGTTAACTCAACCTCCTCCTGTGCAAGGATGAGCTTGATTCAGTTCAAGCTGGTGCACAGGATACACATGACTCGGGTGAGGATGAGTGGGTTCTTCCAGGGGATGGCCGATGGGTGTGAGCAGTGTGGGCGGGGCCGGTGAATCACGCTCATATGTTCTGGGATTGTGAGAAGCTGGAGAGTTATTGGGAGGCGGTGTCTGGAATACTATCCAAGATAGTGGGGCTGGAGGTCAGGCCGAACTCTGTGGTGGTGATTTTTGGGGTCTCGGAAGTGCCGGAGTCGCTGGAGAGGAAGGGGGCCGATGTCGTGACCTTCACCTCTCTAATTGCTCAGCGAAGGTTCCTGTTAAATTGGAGGTCAGACCACGCCGCTGGGGGTGGTGGATTGGCTGGGGATTTGTACAACTTTCTCCGGTTGGAGAAGATGAAGTTCGAGTTGAGGGTCAGAGGAGGTCTTTGAGGTGCAGTAGAGGCTGTTCATGACAGTATTTGAGGAGCTGTTTGTCACGGGGTGGGGGGATAAAAGGAGGAACATTGTACAAACTGTAGATTGTGATTTGATGGACTGAGTATTTTGTTGATGTGACCTCTGTTTAGAATAAAATACCTTTTAAAAAAAAGGAAGAGCAGTCCAAAGCCAACGTGGGATGTTGGAGGCCAATCCGCAGTTTCACGCTCAGACATCATCTACATCTGCAATTTTGACGATGCAGCCACGTGGATCCCGTGGATCGTGCTACGCCAAACAGGGCCGATATCTTACTCTGTACTGGCACTGGGCTGGGAATCTAACTGCCGTGTGGACCACATCCGTGGCCACCTCCAAGAATTGCCAGCGATTGCTGCCAACGCCCAGATTCCGTGGATCCCCCAGCTACAAGCTCCGCCTCAACCATGTCCCCTCCCAACCATGTCCCCTCCGACTGACAACGGCCAAGAGGTCGAGATGTCCGACCTGTTTTTCTCGGATCCCGACTTGGATTCCGACATGAAACAAAATGAAATGAAAATCGCTTATTGTCACAAGTGGGCTTCAAATGAAGTTACTGTGAAAAGCCCCTAGTCGCCACATTCCGGCACCTGTTCGGGGAGGCTGGTTCGGGAATTGAAACATGCTGCTGGCCTGCCTTGGTCTGCTTTCAAAGCCAGCGATTTAGCCCAGTGTGCTAAACCAGCCCCATATGAACATGAACCAGCCCGACATGAACGTCCATCTGCAGGAATACGCAGTCCCGCCGCCATCGACACCCACACCGATACCCGCGCCTGCTCCTCCCCTAACGCCAGCTCCACTGGTCCAGCCTCGACGTCAGCATGGAAGAGCCTCTCACCGATCAGGTATATGCCCCCTCGGCCAACCCCTTCAATGCCGGAACGCCAACACCTGGCAAAATGGACAAAGGGTCCCGCGGATCAACCAGAGGACATGGACATTTCTCAGGACTTGGTGGGGGGAGGGAGGGGTGTTAGGAGCGCCCCCCCCCTCCCCGGGAGGTAAGGGATGATGCGCAATCAATTACTCTCGAGACAAGGTGAGTCATAACGAATAGGCTTTAATCTGCTAGAACTGTTCCCCAGCAGCTTCGATACAGGAAGTGAAGGCTGCTGGGATGGCATCGGTTCTTATACTCCGCCTCTCAGGGCGGAGCTATGTACATCAGCCAATGGTAGACTCCTGGGTCTAGCCAATGGTCATCCACCTCTCAGGTACCGTAATACCTGGTATTACTACATTCACCCCATTAAAAAAATGAGCCCGGCGGGGTGATGGCCAGCGTTAATGTCGCCTTTCGCATGGTAGGACCAGGTATTGAGGTGCCGTGATGTCGAGGGTAATAGCAAAGTGTTCATGGTGCAGCAATCAGTCGATCGGGTGGCCTGGTCGTCCTTCTGGAGCGTCTGGGCTTCGGCGGTGATCCCGATGGGGGTACCGGCGGTTGCAAGTCCAGGAACGTGGTGTCGTCCTCCCAGGCAGCTTCGTCACCCCTAGGCGGCGCTGTTGGGGCGAAAAGTGGGGAGGGGGGGGGAAAGCGCCTGTAGGGGGCGTCGTTACTTGTTCGGGCCTAGACAGGGGCGGCGGGAGTACTGACCCTCCGGTCAGGTGCTGCGGGGAGGGTGGGGGTGGGGGCACTGGCGCGGGTGCGCGTGAGGCTCCGGCGGGCACCAGGTCTCGAAGGGAGACCGTGTCTTGGCGGCCATCAGGGAACGCTACATAGGCGTACTAGGGGTTGGCGTGCAGCAAGTGGGCCCTCTCGACCAACGGGTCCGACTTGTGCGCCCTCACATGTTTCCGGAGCAGGACGGGTCCGGGTGTCGCTAGCCAGGTTGGGAGCGAGGTCCCGGAGGAGGACTTCCTGGGGAAAACAAGGAGACGTTCATGAGGTGTCTGGTTTGTGGTAGTACAGAGCAGCGACCGGATGGCGTGGAGGGTGATCAGGAGGACTTCTTGCCAGCGGGAGACTGAGAGATTCCTGGACCGTAGGGCCAGCAGGACGGTTTTCCAGACCGTTCCGTTCTCCCTCTCAACCTGCCCGTTTCCCCGGGGGTTGTAACTGGTCGGCATGCTCGAGGCGATGCCTTTGCTGAGCAGGAATTGGCGCAGTTCGTCACTCATAAAGGAGGACCCCCTATCACTGTGAATGTATGCGGGGAAACCAAACAGTGTAAAGATGCTATGGAGGTCCTTGATGACGGTGGTTGTGGTCATGTCGGGGCAGGGGATGGCGAATGGGAACCGGGAGTACTCGTCAATCACGTTCAGGAAGTACGTGTTGCCGTCGGTGGAGGGGAGGGGGCCTTTGAAATCCATGCTGAGGCGTTCAAAGGGATGGGAAGCCTTTATCAGGTGCGCCCTCTCTGGCACCCGGTAGAAGTGCGGTTTGCACTCCGCGCCGATTTGGCAGTCCCTGGTGACGGTCCTGACCTCCTCGATGGAGTAGAGCAGGTTGCGGGTCTTGATAAAATGACAGAGCCGAGTGACCCCCCCGGGTGGCAGAGGTCCTCGTGGAGGGATCGGAGGTGATCCACTTGTGCGGTGGCACAAGTGCAGCGGGACAGGGCATCAGGAGGCTCGTTCAGCTTCCCCGGACGGTACAAGATCTCGTAATTGTAGGTGGAGAGTTCGATCCTCCACCGCAAGATCTTGTTGTTCTTAATCTTGCCCAGCTGCGCATTATCAAACATGAAGGCAACCGATCGTTGGTCAGTGAGGAGAGTGAATCTTCTGCCGGCCAGATAATGCCTCCAGTGTTGCACAGCTTCTACTAGGGCCTGGGCCTCCTTTTCGACCGAGGAGTGACGAATTTCGGAAGCATGGAGAGTGCGGGAGAAGAAATCCACGGGCCTGCACGCTTGGTTGAGGGTGGCCGCCAGAGCTACGTCGGACGCATCGCTCTCGACCTGGAAGGGGAGGGACTCGTCGATGGCGTGCATCGTGGCTTTAGCAATGTCTGCCTTGATGTGGCAGAAGGCCTGGCGGGCCTCCGTCGACAGGGGGAAGGTTGTGGACTGGATCAGGGGTCGAGCCTTGTCTGCGTAATTGGGGACCCATTGTGCATAATAGCTGAAGAAGCCGAGGCAGCGCTTTAGGGCCTTGGAGCAGTGAGGGAGGGGGAACTCCATGAGGCGGTGCATGCGCTCAGGTCGGGGCCTATGACTCCACTTCGCACTACGTAGCCCAGAATGGCTAGACGGTCGGTGCTAAACACGCATTTATCCTTATTGTAAGTCAGATTAAGGTTATTCGCGGTCTGGAGAAATTTGGGGAGGTTGGTGTCGTGGTCCTGCTGGTCATGGGCGCAGATTGTGACGTTATCAAGATACGGGAACGTTGCGCGTAAGCCGTACCGGTCAACCATTCGGTCCATCTCTCGTTGGAAGACCGAGTCCCCGTTCGTGACACCGAAGGGAACCCTTAAAAAGTGATAGAGCCGCCCATCTGCTTCGAAGGCAGTGTACTGGTGGTCACCATTACGGAGTGGTAGCTGGTGGTAGGCAGACTTGAGATCCACCGTGGAGAAAACCTTGTATTGCGCGATCCTGTTCACCAGGTCAGCTTACGGGGGAGAGGGTACGCATCCAGCTGTGTAAATCTGTTGATGGTCTGGCTGTAGTCAATGACCATTCTGTGTTTCTCCCCGGTGTTTACCACCTCTACTTGAGCCCTCCAGGGGCTGTTGCTCGCTTCGAAGACCCCTTCCCTCAGCAGCCTTTGGACCTCTGACCTGATGAAGGTCTGGTCCTGGGCACTGTACCGTCTGCTCCTGGTGGCGACGGGTTTGCAATCCGGGGTGAGGTTCGCAAACAGGGAGGGCGGGTCGACCTTAAGGGTCGCGAGACCGCAGACAGTAAGGGGGGTATAGGGCCGCCGAATTTAAAAGTCAGGCTTTACAGATGGCACTGGAAATCCAGCCCAAGGAGGGTGGCTGCACAGAGGTGCGGCAGGACGTACAGGCGGAAATTGTGGAATTCCCGGCCTTGGACAGTGAGGTTCGCTAGGCAGAACCCCTTTATCTCCACTGAGTGTGACCTGGAGGCCAGGGAGATCCTTTGGTTTACGGGATGGGTGACAAGAGAATAGCGCCTTACCGTGTCGGGGTGAACAAAGCTTTCCGTGCTCCCAGAGTCGATCAAGCACGACGTCACGTGGCCGTTGATGGAGATCGTCGTTGTAGCTTTCGCAAGCGTCCGGGGACGACTCTGGTCCAGAGTCACCGAGGCCAGCTGCAGTAATGGAGAGTTCGAGTTCTGGTCGGGCAGCGTGTAGTCGGCTGTGTTGGGGGCCTGAGGCCCCATCCAAGATGGCGTCAGTCATGGGTCGCACATGGAGTCCGGGGACGAAGAAGATGGCGGCGGCGAGGGACAAAATGGCGGTGCCCACCCGTCCAGCGTGGTGGCCGGGGGGCAAAATGGCCGCGGCCGCATGTTGCACACGGCCTGAGGATAGGGGGGTGGCGGTGGGCTTTGGACGGCCGGGGCCTGAAAAGGGGGCTGCCGATATTGGCCGGAGACTGCGGCCACGGCGCGTGCCTGGCAGACCCCGACATAGTGGCCCTTCTTGCCGCACCCGTTGCAGGTGGCGGTGCGGGTCGGGAAGCGCGAGCAGGGATGATTCGCCTGCCCGCAGAAGAAACAGCGTTGTCCGGCGGCGGTAGCGGGCCGTCTCACCACGCAGGCTTGCGGAGTCAGGGGGAAGGTCTGAGGGGCTGCCGCAGAGGGGTGCCACACAGCCCAGGGGGCCGCCGCGCGTCTGGGAGCAAAAGCCAGCGCGTTTTTATACGCAACGTCCATGGACCCCGCCAGGGCCCGTGCCTCAGTCAGTCCAAGAGGGTCCATTTCTAGGAGCCTTTGGCGGATATCGGGGGAGGTCATACCTGCCACGAAAGCATCCCTGATCAAAAGCTCCGTGTGCTCGTTCCCCGAAACTGGCGGGCAGCCGCAGTTTCGGCCTAGCACCAGCAGCGCCTGGTAGAAGTCTTCTAACGCTTCCTCGGGGCTTTGCCTCCTAGTCGCCAGCAGGTCTCGAGCGTGACCTGGTTCACAGGGCGGACATAGTGTCCTTCTAGCAGCTCGATCGCTGCAGCATAATTCTCCGCCTCCTCGATCAGAGGGTAGATCCCAGGGCTGACCCGCGAGCGTAGAAGGTGCATTTGTTGTCTTTCCGTGGGGGTGTTGGTGGCCGTGTCGAGGTAGCCCTTAAAGCACACCAGCCAATGTTTGAAGATAGCAGCAGAGTTGTCCGCGGCGGGGCTGAGCTGAAGGCACTCCGGTTTGATACGGAGATCCATCCTTTCAACTGAAGTTGTAGCAGATTAAATTGATGCGCAATCAATTACTCTCGAGACAAGGTGAGTCATAACTAATAGGCTTTAATCTGCTAGAACTGTTCCCCAGCAGTTTCGATACAGAAAGTGAAGGCTGCTGGGACGGCATTGGGTCTTATACTCCGCCTCTCAAGGCGGAGCTATGTACATCAGCCAATGGTAGACTCCTGGGTCTAGCCAATGGTCATCCACCTCTCAGGTACCGCAATACCTGGTATTACCACGAGGGAGTGTGCACCATCCGATTCCCATTAACTCGCAACGAGTATGGACTCCCCTGATAATTGGGGTGGAGCTTCCCCCTAAACTAGGAAGGTTCCACAGTATAAAAATCCCGGCCTCACTGCAGGTCGGGGAGGGTGACACTCAGCGTGTGGGAGTTTAGTAGCGTATCTTAATAAATCTCTTTCTTTGTATCCGACCGTGCGTCCTATGAGTGTTTCTTGCCCGTCATCTTCTTCAGTGTCTCTCTCGGTTTGCCCAGCCCGAGGCTGGCCCTCTTCCTGGTGCTGCAGTGGTGCTTCCTGGGCCTGGTCCGGCCTCTCTCTGCTTCTCCTCCCCACACAGGGATTAGGAAGACTGGGTGGATGAGTCCCATGGCTGTTGGTCTCACCCTTTATGATGTGCTGCCCCTCTTGCTCCCTTACCTGTAATTTGGGTGCCTGGTTTTTTAAATGACACAACCACATGGCCCAGTCCTGCTTTTCAGAGTGAGGTACAGATTTGTTAGCTGGGCCTGTGTAGTCCCAATGAGAAAGTTCAATTTCACATCAGGCAGTAAATGTGGACCGCACCCCATCAGCTCCTCCCAGCACACACAGGAAGGACTTGCAGTGTGAGCTATACTGGAAGTAGCTGCAGCACAGCACACAACTCCAGCAGGACACATGGTTCCTGTGGTGTCATCTCCAGTGATGCTGCAGGAATGAAATTTACACCTTGTTCTTTGTTAAAAACCATCAATTATAAATGATCAGTTTGAATTCCGTGTGGCTGCAGAAACAGTTTTGGTTGATCCTTACCCGGGGGAAAATTGATCGAGAATTGTTATCAACAGATGGACTATATAACATGTTCCTTCTCCAGCACTTTAATCATTACTCCGTGAAAACACTTACCCAGGAGAAATCGGCAATAACAGTAAAGTCTGTACTGCTACTCGGTTGCAGTTTTCTTACAACAGCATCGACATTCGGAGTTACAAAACTTTTACTGTCCTCGGAAAAGGGAGTTTTCATCATCACCTTCCTTAGACTAGATTCCAAACTGTAAAATAAACAGAGAGTTAACACTGGATATGAAAATAAAAACAGGAACTCACACATTGGGTCAGATGTGGGCACAATTCAAGGGACAGATTTCAAAGTGTCATTTTGGGCGTGTTTAGCAGGGTGTTTCTCGACAGCCGCATTGGCGAGATCATGGCCCATATTCAACGGCACTTAGTGCCAAAAATGAGCTTCTTGCCATTACTGGCTGTCTCTGCACCTGATTCACCCGATTCCCTCTCAGCCTCTCACCGCTAACAAGGGACAGCTGCTTTTAAACGCTCCCACACCGCTTACTCCCAGTCAACACACAAGCATGGCAGCACGCGGAACTGCTCCTTGCTTTGGCGATGCTGTGAATGAGAGGCGGGGCACCCTGTTCCCCCGAGGTGGCAGCAGTAGGGTCAGCAATGCCACCTGAGAGACATTGTCGGAACGGGCAGCATGACCAGGAGGACCGCCTTCCGATGTCGGGAGAAGACCAACGACCTCCACCGAGCTGAAAGGATAAGTTACCACCTCTCTCCTGGCATCAGTTCAACCTACCACCCCTCAGTTTCCCAAACCAACCCCCCCCCCCTCCCCCCCCCAAATGACTGGCTGACACCTTGCACCCTCCCCACAAATGATCTTTGTGCTTGTTCCTCAGAACACCCTGGCACCCAGCAGCACAACCCTTTAATGTCCAGGAGTGGTGCCCACACATGCCATCTGCTATAGGCCCCTCTGACCCATCAAGCATGGAGCTCACAATCCCCTCTCTTTGTCCCCACAGGAGAAGATAGTCCATAATAAACTGGGAAGAGCCAAGACGGGCAGGATGCCAGAGATCCGAGTCCTCGCCCCCTATGAGGAATGCAAAATTGCAGGGATGACTGAGGAGAGAGCAGTCATCAACAGTGAGGTCGGCCTGTGCCAGACAGGTGAGGATCCACTGCCCCTTCACCCAGATGACCTGTCTCAAGTGAGTTGTTCATACCAGACAAAATGATCCTTCCCTCTCACTGACCACATGTCCATTGTCTCACAAGATCTCCATCTGATGAGGTCGGGCCATCCGGAGTCGTATCCCCTTGCCACCCAAGAGAACACCTTGGAGCAGAGCTACAAGGGGATCACTATTAGGCGTCATAGCTGTAAGGTTTTCGGGCAATTCGGCCCTTTTGGAAAAACTCAGAGACTGTAAACTGACTTTTCAGCCAAGAGAACAGAACCAGTTTTCCCAGCAGGCTTGGTCCGCTGAGCTGAGTAGGGACATAAGTACATAAATATTTACAAACACCCCCCTAGGAGCTACAAGGAAGAAGGAGCCAGACAACAAGATAACATCAAAACACAGACAAAGGGGCACGGGAATACACAGGAGGCTTGCCTGCAAGCAGGACAATGGGATGGTCATAGCCCCATGCAAATGTAAATGACCTGGCCTCCACCAGAGCAGAATCCAATTAACACCCCATCAAAATAGCGAGGTGAGAATAGCAGCCATCTCCGGAGCAGCTGGAAGACACTGAAATTCTCCACAAGAGAGCTTAACCTCGTTACCCTAGAAATCAGACTGTCTGAGTTCAGCATATTGCGCTGGAAAAGCCCCTAGAAGATCAGCGGTAGAGAAAAACCAAGTTGGAGGCGGGCCTGGGGGAGGTACTCCAATCTTGACAGAAGCTACCGGCAGAAAAACCAAGTTGGAGGCGGACCTGGGGGAGGTACTCCAATCTTGACAGAAGCTACCGGCAGAAACTCACTGGGAGGAGGGGGGCGGAGCCAGCGCCAAATTCAAATCGCGCAGGTCTGAAAAAACCAAGTTGGAGGCGGACCTGGGGGAGGTACTCCAATCTTGACAGAAGCTACCGGCAGAAACTCACTGGAAGGAGGGGGCGGAGCCAGCGCCAAATTCAAATCGCGCAGGTCTGCCTAGCTGGAAGGGGCGGACCTGCGAGGAATACCCGGAAACATACAGCTCTGACCGGCTCAAAGGGGGCGGGACCAGCGGGAACTTTAAAAACTTACCTTTTTCAATGCAAAAGGGGCTGGCCGATCACAGAACAAAGCCAGGTAAAACAATATAAAAGGGGCTGTGTTTTCAATTGGGGGTCTCTTCGTTCTTGGCTCGACCTCTGCACCCCTGACTTGATCTCTGCAGCCTGTGACCGTAAGTACCCTGCAGCAGCTTGCGAAACTCCCTTGACTTTAATAGTGGTTGAGGCTTTGGGGAAGGGAACTTGTTTTGTGCCTTGTGATATTGCTAAAAACTGTGTAATCATAAGAATTTTCGTTGTGTCCGCTATATTACTTTTGAATAGACTTAGTTTGTATTAGAGCATAAGATTTTATTGTGTTTCTTCTGTTGATGATTTTGACCTGGGTTTTGCAATAAACCTTGATTTGATGATAATTGGAGTCGTTTAAATTCTTCAATCTTTCACCAGCGATCTCTGACCAAGTCATTGTTAAAATACTCCTCACCTTAATTCCGGGTTCAAGAATCGAGGGTCATCTTGAGCGATTCACTCAGGACAGACTGCTGGTTAGGAAATAAACAGCAGTGTCCTATTCTCTCTCTTGGGAAAGCTACTCTAGTGGAGTAGGAACCGGGTGGGTGTTGCACCACCGGCAAGAGAGAGAATCACCTGGGTATTGGTAGGGGTCTGTAGATCTGTGTGATATAAGTCTCAGGCTGTCGGTTAGGAATAAACGGTAGGCTTGAATCAGTGCTCTCTTCAGTGGAAGTGTCCCAGTGCGACATCCCCTGGCCTCTGAAGTTTCAGTGCCAGCTGGAGAGAGACACACACAGATATTCGAACCCCAGATATCGGCCCAGTAGTGGAGTAGCGGAGATGGCACCCTCTACAATGGCGACCGCGGCAGGAGCTCGGTGGTTTGGAGTATGTGACTTGGCAGAGGGGGTGAGGGAACGAAGCAAAATGGAGGAGAGAATATCCTCGTATTTGTGGCGAAAGGTCAACCTCACCAAACCTTGGGTCTCAGAATTAATCAATGCGGAGCAACCGGTAATGGCAGCTGCTGCATGGACAGAAAGCAAGGCGCACAAAAGGCACTTGGAGAAGGCAGTTTGGCTGGTTTGCCTGTCTCAGCAGGTAGTCAACGCAGAGCAAAGGATCGAAGAGTTAGAGCAGGAGGCTAGCGCAGCGGAACGACTGCGGGGGGAAGTGGCAGAAATGAAACAGGAAAGCGAGTCTAACAGATGTGAGAAGGACTATCTCCACTGCCAGATAGTGGAGGGTAAAGAAAAGGAACGGAGGCTCCAGGGACTCTATGCTCGGAGTACAGAGCAGTGTAGGAAGCTGGAGGGGAAGTTCCGGGACATCCAGGCAGCGTACCGAGTGGCTCGCGAGGAAGTAGGGGACTGTGCCCATGGGCCGTGCCAGGCACGAATAACGGAGTTGGAGGAGACCTTGTCCAAGTTCAGGGGACAGATACACCTGGTAGGTCCAGGGGGGTTCCCTAGGGGCAAGGTGCTCCTCGCAGCGGATGATTCCCCAAAGGCCAAGGGGAATAGACCGCCTCCTGAGGCACCGGGATTGTGTCCGGGTCGGCAGGGGGGGATCGGACTGCACGTTCAGGAGCAAGTCCAAGGGGGGTCGGCAGGGTACCCCCAGCTGGCGGCGTGTCCGCCTGGTTTCGTATGTGGGTCCCCATGGGATGGGGACAGACCGCTGCCTGGGATGCCGGTGATGGGGCCGGGTCAGCAGGTAGGGTTTGGACCGCCCGGTCAGGGGCAGGTCCAAGGGGGGTCAGTGGTGTATCCCCAGATAGCGGCGTCTCCTATATGGGTAGTTAGCCCGGGGACAGGGGGGGTACCCAACGAGGCAGGAGAGCTGGACAGTGGGGAGGAGGAGCAGGAACCCCAGGTAGGGCAGATGTGCCCTGTCAGGCAAAGAAGGTATGGTCCCCCGGCGGGGATGGCAAACAGGGGACCGGTTGAGGGCGACATTATCGTTCCTCATGGGGCATCCGCGCTCAGGGGGATGGTGGCCCACGTTCCCAGACTAACTCCAAAGGGGGATCCGTCGCTGCATTTTATGGAGGTGGAACAGGCTGCCAACATCAATGACTGCGACGAAGGGGAGCAAATAAAGATGCTCCTGATAACCCTAGATGCCCAGCTATGCAGGACAGTGACCTCTGGGAATGGGGGAAGACCTGACACCTGGGCGGCAGCACAGACTGCTGTTCTGGAGGCAATGGGCTTGAATCTGGGGAGCCCTTTCATGAGGGTGGGGGAAACCAAGCAGCAACCAGGGGAATCTCCCACCATGTTCGCAGACAGACTGTGGATTGTCTATATGGAGGCATGCGGGGTTCAAGCGGATAGACGGAATTTAGGGGAAAGAACCGCCCACTGGCTGAAGACCCTAGTTGCCAACTGTCTCCCTAACGTTAGGGCAAAAGCCGAACACTGGTTCGACCCGCAGAGTCCGGACCTTAATGAGGAAGAGGTCCTTAGGAAACTTACCCTCGCATATCGTAATGGGGAGAGGGGTGAGGACAAGCCCCTTAAGGGTAGGGTGCATGAAATCGCGCCAGCAGCCCCTAAGAGAGAGTGGAAGCATGAGGGCACCCGGACCTCCGACGAGAAACCGGTATGCTACGGGTGTGGGAAGGCCGGGCATTTCAAGAGGGAATGTAGAAACCCTAGCAAGCAGGAGAGGGCTCCCGCAGTAGAGAGTCAGACCCCGGCGGTAGGAGCAGCTGCCCCGGGAACCATCGAGATAAGTAAAATTTTAGCCCTTTTGCAAGGCTCAGGACAGGTGGCAATGGCAACGGGCCAGGGCCTGCCCGCACCCACACCACAAGAACCCGTATGACTACCCAGGGAGCAGCCTCAGGAAAAAGGGAGCGCAGGGGTAGTTCTAGCCCCAGACCCTGGTCCGGTCCAGGTGCAGGGTCCCATTCTGGAGGCTGCCTCAGGGGCTATTTGCAGTTTAAATCCCTTAAGGTGGGACCCATGCGAACGCCACATCAGTCAATTTAAATTGTTCCACCCCATAAGGACAAGAAAGAGCAAGGTGGGGGGAAGACTGGGGGTGGTAGTGGAGAAACCCCCCGTAGAATTAACGACGGTGGGGGAGGTCCCTGACTCCACGGTCACACAACCGGTGACAAGGTGCTGTCCCGAAGGGGCAGTCCCAAAGAAACCGACCGTGCTGCAAGCACCCAGCCCAGGGACAGTAACGATTCCCAAGCCCTTACCTGTGGGTCAGGTAGCCTGCCTTAGTATAGAGGCTAAGGAGGCGGAGGAAGTGGAGGTATCACCTTGGGCTTGGGAACCAGTCGGGGGACGAGGGAGCAATCGGGTCTCCAAGCCCCCGGTAAGATGGTCCCCATCACACCTCCCTGTCACCCGGTCCCGCAGTAAGGGGGCCCGAGTGGAAGGGAGCGATGAGGGATCACCGAACCCTGTTGGGAAAGGAGAGGCAAGGGGCAGCCCGAACCCCCGGGAGGGGACGGTCTGGCCCGAGCCGTTGGACCAAACAGGCGAACTGCCCCAGTTTAGCGGGGCACAGTTTTAATTTGGCCACCCGGAGACGGGTGGCATTGTATATAGCATTCCCCCCCTGTTAGTTCTAATTAGTGTGTAGTTGTGTGTGAAGTATTTAGGATCGTGGGAACACAGAAGCGCCTGGTGCAAGGGTAAAATGATGAAGCACCAGGCACTAGGACCCTGGTGCAGCCGGGCTGTAAACACAGAATCACAGACAGGCTGCGGCTACTTCAAAGCGGGAGCTGCTGCTGCCGCCGGATCGCGGCAGGCACTAGGACCCTGGGGAGCCGGGCTGTAAACACAGAATCACAGACAGGCTGCGGCAACTTCAAAGCAGGAGCTGCTGCCGCCGCTGGATAGAACCCATGCACTTTAAGGTAGGTAGGGCTGTAGAGGCAAGGATGGGTTTTGTTTTTTACAGATGGGGCACCCGACGATGTGGAGTTTGATGATCTTGGCGATGGTGGGACCGGGAGAACTCCGCAGAGGCGAGACAGAAGAGTCCTTCGACTGACCGGGTTAGGGTGACTGAGGGCAGGCGGGTGTGTTTAACCTGTGAGGGGGACGTTCCTTTGGGGAGATGGTGGTGGCCCAGGAAGCTGAGGCTGGACATGAGGGATCGGTCCTCGGACTGGGAACGCCTGGACACCAACACCTAACGGACCATCACAGGGTCACCGGGTAGGATCACCGTTTGCGGGGATAAGGGGTGGGCTTCTGACCAGGGCATTTATTTGTGTTCATGGGGATCTACCAAGGCATGTCCACACGGGGCACTAATCACTTTTGTAAGGTGGTGGCAGAACCCAGGGAACGGGATAAAGTGACCGCACTGGGGAGGGATGTGTAACGCCCAGGGAAGGGATGACTGTAAAAGCTACCGAACTGCTGGTTCAGGTAAAGCGACCCCTGCCCACAGCCCAACCGATCGACCCTCACAACTGTCCGATCACCACCAGGGGGGGGCCTGAGAATGGTTTAGTGTTTGCCCCACAAAGGAAATGTTGTACAGGGGGTACATTGTGCTGTCGCCTCAGTTGGACTAAACCTCTCAGCTGCAGGTATCGACGATGGAGAGTAAATGAAGAGCCCTCAACGGGAAGAAGCGAAGTGCAGCCAAGAAAGGAGGATCCTTGGTGAAATAAACAGATGCAATTGTAAATAGTTGTATGGATTCGCGGGTCCCAGTTACTTGACTGTGATATATGTACAGGGACCCTTACGTTTGGGGTTCCGGTGAAATGTGTATATGTTACTGTCTGCTTGAATTAAGTATGGTCTTGTCTTTCCCTTTCATTGAAATCAGGGGTAGCCTAGATTAAGGGAACTGTCTTGGGACTTGTAGTTTCGCATGTTGTTGGGGGGGGGGGGACCTACGGTCCACACAAAAGGAAATAATTGCCCTTCACCTGTGTCGATACGGTCCAAGCAGGTAGGGACGTATCGAAGGGGCATCTGTAAGGTTTTCGGGCAATTCGGCCCTTTTGGAAAAACTCAGAGACTGTAAACTGACTTTTCAGCCAAGAGAACAGAACCAGTTTTCCCAGCAGGCTTGGTCCGCTGAGCTGAGTAGGGACATAAGTACATAAATATTTACAAACACCCCCCTAGGAGCTACAAGGAAGAAGGAGCCAGACAACAAGATAACATCAAAACACAGACAAAGGGGCACGGGAATACACAGGAGGCTTGCCTGCAAGCAGGACAATGGGATGGTCATAGCCCCATGCAAATGTAAATGACCTGGCCTCCACCAGAGCAGAATCCAATTAACACCCCATCAAAATAGCGAGGTGAGAATAGCAGCCATCTCCGGAGCAGCTGGAAGACACTGAAATTCTCCACAAGAGAGCTTAACCTCGTTACCCTAGAAATCAGACTGTCTGAGTTCAGCATATTGCGCTGGAAAAGCCCCTAGAAGATCAGCGGTAGAGAAAAACCAAGTTGGAGGCGGGCCTGGGGGAGGTACTCCAATCTTGACAGAAGCTACCGGCAGAAAAACCAAGTTGGAGGCGGACCTGGGGGAGGTACTCCAATCTTGACAGAAGCTACCGGCAGAAACTCACTGGGAGGAGGGGGGCGGAGCCAGCGCCAAATTCAAATCGCGCAGGTCTGAAAAAACCAAGTTGGAGGCGGACCTGGGGGAGGTACTCCAATCTTGACAGAAGCTACCGGCAGAAACTCACTGGAAGGAGGGGGCGGAGCCAGCGCCAAATTCAAATCGCGCAGGTCTGCCTAGCTGGAAGGGGCGGACCTGCGAGGAATACCCGGAAACATACAGCTCTGACCGGCTCAAAGGGGGCGGGACCAGCGGGAACTTTAAAAACTTACCTTTTTCAATGCAAAAGGGGCTGGCCGATCACAGAACAAAGCCAGGTAAAACAATATAAAAGGGGCTGTGTTTTCAATTGGGGGTCTCTTCGTTCTTGGCTCGACCTCTGCACCCCTGACTTGATCTCTGCAGCCTGTGACCGTAAGTACCCTGCAGCAGCTTGCGAAACTCCCTTGACTTTAATAGTGGTTGAGGCTTTGGGGAAGGGAACTTGTTTTGTGCCTTGTGATATTGCTAAAAACTGTGTAATCATAAGAATTTTCGTTGTGTCCGCTATATTACTTTTGAATAGACTTAGTTTGTATTAGAGCATAAGATTTTATTGTGTTTCTTCTGTTGATGATTTTGACCTGGGTTTTGCAATAAACCTTGATTTGATGATAATTGGAGTCGTTTAAATTCTTCAATCTTTCACCAGCGATCTCTGACCAAGTCATTGTTAAAATACTCCTCACCTTAATTCCGGGTTCAAGAATCGAGGGTCATCTTGAGCGATTCACTCAGGACAGACTGCTGGTTAGGAAATAAACAGCAGTGTCCTATTCTCTCTCTTGGGAAAGCTACTCTAGTGGAGTAGGAACCGGGTGGGTGTTGCACCACCGGCAAGAGAGAGAATCACCTGGGTATTGGTAGGGGTCTGGAGATCTGTGTGATATAAGTCTCAGGCTGTCGGTTAGGAATAAACGGTAGGCTTGAATCAGTGCTCTCTTCAGTGGAAGTGTCCCAGTGCGACATCCCCTGGCCTCTGAAGTTTCAGTGCCAGCTGGAGAGAGACACACACAGATATTCGAACCCCAGATATCGGCCCAGTAGTGGAGTAGCGGAGATGGCACCCTCTACATAGCTGTCACCCCCATCTTCCACCAGCACAGAGACACACGTCTCAGTGGATGACATTAGTGGACAGGCTAATGGGGCACAATCTGGTTAGCACCACACATTTGCTGATGCACATCAGGTGGGGGCAGGAACATCCAGGGGAGACAGCAGTCGGAGGTCTGCTGGGTTCCTGGAATCAACTGGTTCCCAGTCAGCTGCCGGGCCTCTGGATAAAGTTCTCCAGAGCTGATGCAGATGATAGGAAACAGCCATCACATTCAGCAAGGGATATCTGTGACATTACAGCGACTGCATAGCCAATTGGAGGAGTCCCAAAGGCTTCGGGAGCAGGAGATGGTGTCAACTCCGAGGCCAGCACTGCTAGCATGGTGACCGCAATGGAAAACCTGGAGCACGATGTCTGTATCTTGAGCGGTGGTGCCCAAGGCAAGGCTCAGTCCATGACGACAATGGCTGGGGGCCTATACATCATGGGCGGGATTCTCCGACCCCACGCCGGGTGGGAGAATCGCCAGAGGTCGACGTGAATCCCGCCCCCGCCGTCCTCCTAATTCTCCCGCCGCCCAAAAACCGGCCCGACGTGACTCGCGCCGCTCCCCTCGGAGAATGGCGGGCTCCGGCGCAACTCAATGGGCGCCGGGTGTGCCAAAAATTTTCAGCCCATGATGGGCCAAAGTCCCGCCCATTTGTTGCCAGTCCCGCCAGCATAAATTGGAGTAGGTCCCTTACCGGCGGGACGTGGCGGCGCGGGAGGGCTGCGGGATTCTTGGGGGGGGCGCAGGGGGATCTGGCCCCGGGAGGTGCCCCCACGGTGGCCTGGCCCGCGATCGGGACCCACCGATCCGCGGACGGGCCTGTGCCGTGGGGGCACTCTATTGTTCCGCACCGGAGGCTTTGGTCCTCCGCCATTCCCGGTGGGGAAGCGAATCCCTCTGTGCATGCGTGGGGATGATGCCAGCACGCGCTGGCGCTCCTGCGGATGCGCCAGTCGGCGGAGGCCATGCAGCGTCGGTTGGTGTGGCGCCAAGCCCCTTTCCCACCAGCCGGCGGGGCGGCAACCACTCCGGGGCGGGCCTAGCCCCTGAAGGTGCGAAGTGCGGCCCGACACCGGAGTGGTTCACGCGCCGTCCCGCCGGGACCCCCCGCCCCGCCGGGTAGAGGTGAAGCCCGCCCCAGGTCTCTGTTGCTGAGGGACATGTCCCAGACACAGGTGGACATTGCCAAGGCACTGCAGAGCATGGACCATTCACTGAAGACCATCGCTGAGGCCATCAACCCCATGGTGCAGACAGGAGCCGCCGCGACTGGCAGAGCCAAATGACCCGTCCATCACATGGACGGTCCATACCGGCAGAATCAGGGAGGAGGAAGGGCTGGAGGCCAACCCGGTGCCTGCCACCAAGGAGATGACGGTAGACTCCAGCTCTTCCGATTCCCCCCTCCTGACACTGGCACATCTCAAGGGCAGCAGGCAGAACAGGGTGGCACGATGATGCCTATGGCACGAGTAGGTCAGTCAGGGTCCTCCGTCTCCAGGGCCTCCAGACAAAGTCTGCCAAGGGCATCAAATGCCAAGGGCGGGGATTGCCGCAGGCTGCCTCACCTCTAATGTGCATCCTGGGGACACACCGAGACAACACTAGACCACGAAAGACCAAGGAGAGAGTGAGGAGCACCGAGTGGGCACTGCGGGGAATGGAAATGTAAAATGTTCACGATTAAAACATGTAACACCTGATACATGTGAAGCCTCTGTCACGTTAATCTTCACAGCGGCCTGCCTGCATCCCCACCCCGTTGCCCATTGCTCTCCCAACTCTCTCCCCCCCCACCCCCACCCCCCAGGCATAGTGGTCGAAGATAAAAAGCCCCTGTTGCAGACGGCGTTCAGGGGATGGGTGTGAGTGCACTGTCAGCAGAAAGGCAGGAGTCAGACTTTAGCATAAACGGAGGAGCAACAGAGCTTTCCTTGTACATTGACTCACTGACAGTGTCAGCACAGGCCCATTACCCTGGAGAGATGTTCCACAGATCCTTGCAGGGTGGTCGAGGAGGGGCAACGTGATGGAACGGGGGGGGGAGATGGGGGGGTGGAGGGAAATGGGGGCAAGGAGTGAAATGGGGGAAGGAGTGAAATGGTGGGGAGGAAATGGGGTGGAGGAGGGAAATGGGGAGGGGGCTTGGGGGGGAAGAAGGGAATGGGGAAGGAGTGAAATGGGGAAGGTGGGAATGGGGGAAGGGAGAAATGGAGAGGGGATTGAGAGGGGGTGGGGTGGAGGGATAAGGAGGGGTTGGAGGGATATGGGGTAGGAGGGTTATGGGGGAAAGTGTGGAATGGGGGGGAAGTAGGAAGATAGGGTGATGAGGGAATGTGAGGAGGAGGGAAATGGGGAGGTGGGGAAAGGGGGTTTGGGGGAAAATGGGGGAATGAGGTAATGGGGGAAAAGGAAATGGGGAAGAAGGAATAGGGTGGAGATGAATGGGGGATCATAGAATCATAGAATTTACAGTGCAGAATTTACTCCACCTAACGTTGTTGGACACTAAGGACAATTTATCATGACCAATCCACATAATCTGTACATCTTTGGATGGTGGGAGGAAACCAGAGCACCTGGAGGTAACCCTCGCAGACACGGGGAGAACGTGTAGGCTCCGCACAGACAGTGACCCAAGCCGGGAATCGAACCTGGGCTGAGCTTGGATGGTCCCAATGTCTTTTCTCATCTTTCTTTATGTGTACATATTGCTAAACAATAAAGGTGATGTGACATGGAACAGAATCATAGAATGGTTGCAGCACAGAAAGAGGCCATTTGGTCTGTTGTGTCAATGCTAGTTCTCTGCCTGAATGACTCAGCTTGTCACATTGCTCTGTCCTTTCCCTGTAGCTTTGCAAACATTTCCTCAAGTGCTTATTTGCTGATGGTATCTTCCTCCACTACACTCTCAGGTCGTGTAATCCAGACTCTAACCACTGCCTGCACAAAAACACTTTTCCTCACATCACTGCTGCTGCGTTTGCCAAACACGCTATCAAGTCTGTCTCGACCCTCATGATTTTGATCATTTCTATTGAGTCTCTCCACTACCTTTAGTGATATGGTGAATATAAAGTGGTTTATAAAGGTTTTCCAGCATTGGAGCCTGCCAGGGTCCCACTGATATCTATAAATGCCCCAGGACAGGAAATGTGGGAGATTTGGGTTTCCACAGGCAAAGGAACTTCAGGGTTGCTGAAGGATCATTTGGTTCATATTCTGAGCTGTTTAGTTTCTATTAAAAGTAGAAATTTTCATTGTTGAGCAACCCCGGGTATGGTTTTCGAGAACATTTTAACCAAACTGAATTTAAAATAAGTATTTTATATGATGGCACAATTACAGATTATATCATGACAAGGATTGTGCCCAGCACGGATCCTGGCATGCCGGGTAAATATCAGGAAAGCCCAAAATCGAGATCCGTGACGGGCATGAAATATGTTGTGGTTCACCCGGCCTGCTCCTGATGGCGAGGCTGGATCTCTCCAAAACTAGCGAGCATATCATTTACCCTCATTTGCATTCATTTCAATCTCATTAGTGAGATTGAAGTCGAATGCAGCGGCCTCCCGGGAATTACCCAACTCCCCACCGATAAATCACGTGGGCGTCGTTTAGTAATCCTTTTCAAAAACGTGAAGCTGGCACAATGGCTGTTGTGACGAGGTGAGTAGCTTTTTCCATTTCTGGAAGCAGCTCAAGGAACCGGAGCTGCTGGCCCAGTGGTCGTGGGAAGTGCGGGGGGGGGGGGGGGGGGGGGTTTGCATCTGTGAGGCCTTCAAGCCATCTTTAAATAATGTGGAGACCCATGACAGGGTCTGCCCAACTAAACACTTCCAGGATAAAACCTTGCTGTGGCTTCGATCTTGAATTTCACTCTCTTTGACTGTGAGCAGCCTCTAGCTTCACAGCTGAAGGCTATTTCAAATGAGGAATTAGCCTTGTTAATTATGACAGCACTTCACACTCCTCAACTCTCATGTGCCTCCTTGAGGGCACACATGCCATGTCTCAGAAGATGATTAGTGTCTCTCCTTATCCAATTCCTTCCAGATACCAAAATGGTTGTTGGTGTCGATTCTGCAGCGGCTGTGCACATATTGCTTGTGACAGCCAAGGCAGCCAGGCTCCGGTGAATTTGATTTGATTTGATTTATTATTGTCACATGTATTAGTAAACAGTGAAAAGTATTGTTTCTTGCATGCTGTACAGACAACACATACTATTCATAGGGAAGGAAGGAGAGACTGCAGAATGTAATGTTACAATCAGAGCTAGGGTGCAGAGAAAAGATCAACTCAATACAAGGTAGGTCCATTCAAAAGTCTGATGGCAGCAGGGAAAAAGCTGTTCTAGAGTCGGTTGGTACATGACCTCAAACTTTTGTATCGTTTTCCTGACGGAAGAAGGTGGAAGAGAGTATGTCCGGGGTGCATGGGGTCCTTAATTATGCTGGCTGCCTTCCGAGGCAGCGGGAATTGTAGACAGAGTCGATGGATGGGAGGCTTGTTTGCGTGATGGATTCAGCTACATTCACGACCTTTTGCAGTTTCTTGCGGTCTTGGGCAGAGCAGGCTCCATACCAAGCTGTGATACAACCAGAAAGAATGCTTTCTATGGTGCATTTGTAAAGGTTGGTGAGAGTCGTAGCTGACATGCCAAATTTTCTTAGTCTTCTGAGAAAGTAGGGTCGTTAGTGGGCTTTCTTAACTATACCGTTGGCAAGGGGGGACCAGGACAGGTTGTTGGTGATCTGGACACCTAAAAACCTGAAGCTCACTGACCCTTCCTACTTCGTTCCAATTGATGTAGACAGGGGCATGTTCTCCACTACGCTTCCTGAAGTCGATGACAATCTCCTTCGTTTTGTTGACATTGAGGGAGAGATTATTGTCGTCGCACCAGTTCACCAGATTCTCTATCTCATTCCTGTACTCCATCGCGTCATTGTTTGAGATGCGACCCACGACGGTGTTGTCATCAGCAAATTTGAAAATCGAGTTGGAGGGAAGTTGGAAGGCAGCAGTGTTGACGCAGGCTGGAGGCAGCAACCCATATGCAGGCGACTGCCGCACACTCTGAAGACCTGGCTGCCTGTTGGATTCAACAATTGTCGAGATGGTCCTTTCAGGCAATTAGCTAAAATATACTGGAAAATAAAATGATTCTTGAAAATTAGTTAATTTGTAGAAATATGATCAAGTTATAAAAATTGGTTAACCTTTTGAATCCTGACTACGCCTATCTATAGATACTGACAAATGTTGCAAATGGTGAACTGTAGAGAAGCAATATGACGGTACATTCAACGAATTTGCAACAATCTCGTAACTGAGGCAAGACGGGATGTAGGGAGTTTAACCGTGGGACAGGAGACATGACAAGGATAATAAATTTGGAGTAATTGATTAATGTCTAATTAACCAATCACCTATTAAGTGACTGACACTTTCCTGAACGAATCAAGGGGGGTCTCAGCTGGGAATTAGAACCAATGAAAGCAAATAAGGGGTTAAATCATAAATAAGGATTCCCTCAAGAATGTGGGGCGAAATTCTCCATTATCGGCGGAAAGTCCGCCGACCGGCGCAAAAAACGGCGCAAATCCCACTTGCGTCACGTCATAAAAATGGGACGATAGTCTCCGGCCCGAAATGGGCTAGCAGCGACGTAACGGGATCCGCGCTTGCGCAGTGGTTCACGCCGTGCAGCGTCATACGCGCTGCATGGTGTGACGGCTCATAAGGCCGCGCAGCTCCCCCCCACCCGACCGGAACACCCGACCGCAACACCCGACTGGATGGCTGGCCGTCGCTCAGCCCCGAGGTTCGAGTCACGCGATGTGGAGGCGCTCCTGGACGCGGTGGAGCAGAGGAGGGACGCCTTGTATCCCGGGCACGGCCGCAGAGTTGCCCCACGCCACAGCCGGCGTCTGTGGAGGGAAGTGGCAGAGGCCGTCACCGCTGTGGCCCTGACACCACGGACAGGCACCCAGTGCCACAAGAAGGTGAACGACCTCGTCAGAGCAGGCAGGGTGAGCCTCCCCAATATCCCCCTCCCACATATCCCCCCTCCCCCATATCCCCCCTCCCCCATATCCCCCCCTCCCCCATATCCCCAAGCGAATCCAGCCCTAACCTTAACCTCTGCAATGCACGCGCAACCGATGACGTGCATTCATATACCTGCCTAACACTGTTGCCTTTTACCCCTGCCACCACCCCCCCCCCCCCCCCCCCCCCCCCCGCCACAGGAGAAGCGCGCACACAACAATAGGGAGCATGTGAGGACTGGAGGAGGGCCCGCTGATGAGAGGCCACTGACCGTACACGAGGAAAGGGCCCTGGAACTGGCTGGCGGACCTGAGGACCGGGAGGTTGCTGATGCAGAGGTCGGGGGCCCACGAGCAAGTGAGCCACCAACAGCCCGTCCCCATATCCCCCCTCCCCTATATCCCCCTCCCCCGTATCACCTGATCACTGCCTGATGTCTAACCATGCATGCTTCATTGTGTATCGCAGGACCAAACGTCCAGGCACCCATCCCCGCAGATGCACACCGCCCGCAGGATGCCCCTCGGAGACCACGGGAGACGGAGAGACCCGGACCCTCCAGCATGCGACGCCCGCAGGATGCCCCTCGGAGACCATGGGAGACGGAGAGACCCGGACCCTCCAGCATGCGACGCCCGCAGGATGTCCCTCGGAGACCACGGGAGACGGAGAGACCCGAACCCTCCAGCATGCGACGCCCGCAGGATGCCCCTCGGAGACCACGGGAGACGGAGAGACCCGAACCCTCCAGCATGCGACGCCCGCAGGATGCCCCTCGGAGACCACGGGAGACGGAGAGACCCGCACCCTCCAGCATGCGACGCCCGCAGGATGCCCCTCGGAGACCACGGGAGACGGAGAGACCCGGACCCTCCAGCATGCGACGCCCGCAGGATGCCCCTCGCACACCACGGGAGACGGAGAGACCTGGAGCAACAGGGAGACGACACCCCCGTCACGTGCGGGAGCGACCACCCAGCGATGAGGGGGGCAGCCACAGGCCCCCGTCACATCCGAGCCAGGACACCACTACCCAGGACACCACTATCCAGGACACCCCTACCCGGGACAGCACTACCCAGGACACCCCTACCCGGGAAGACGAAATACCGGACAGTGACTCAGAGTGGATGGGTGGAGACGAACCCCCACCCCAAAGTGCCATGGACTCAGAGTGGGACGAAGAGCACGACACAACGCCACTGTTGTCACCAACACCCTCCACCATCGCAGAAACACTCACCACGGTTGGGCACTTTAGTGATGAGGCGTCTGGTACACTCACTGGTGCGCACAACACAGCCGTCCCGGTACAGCAGGTGGAGGTAGGAGCAGCAGAGGGACCGGGCGGTCGGAGGGCAGCCCAGGCCAAGCGAACATCTGCCGCCCAGATGGATCCCGGATTCCTGCAGTTACCACACCCACACATAGATCCGATGCAACCACCGACACGGAGACGAGCGAATAGGGTGACGGCCGGCTTGCGGCGGCTGCGGTCGCAGGTGGAGGAGTCCACCCGCGTCCAGGAGCTGGGAGTGGTCCCGGTCATGCGTGCCTCCCAGGCTGACACCGCACGGGTGGCGTCCGCGGTGGAGGCAATGGGTGCGCCGGTGTCAGACATGGGGAACGGTTTGCGAGGCCTGGGGCCTTCCGTGCAGGCGGCGTCTGTGGCCCAGGAAATGGCTGCCCTCTCACAGGAGGCCATGAGCCAGTGCTAGCGCCAGATGGCAGAGGCGCTCAACGCCATAGCCCAGTCTCAGCAGGCCATGGCCCAGTCTCAGCAGGCCATAACCCAGTCTCTGCAGGCCATGGCCCAGTCTCTGCAGGCCATGGCCCAGTCTCAGCAGGCCATGGCCCAGTCTCAGCAGGCCATCGCTGAGGGCATCGGCGCCAGTGGCCATGTGCGAGCCGGCGTCGCACTGTCACAGACAGGGTTTGACAAACCCCTGGGCTCCATGGCTGCAAACCTGCAGACCCCTGTCGATACCAGCACGGGCCTCCAGGACTGGCAGCGCCAGATGTCGGGGGGGCGTCGGATGGCCAGTCCGTTCGCATCCCCCACCCATGTAGAGGCCTGGGGGCCATCGGGCACCCCGAGGGAGGAGGAGGTGGTGTGGTCCGTCCCGGCTCCCTCTGTAGGGGAGGTCCCGGTACACCGCAACACCTCGGACTCCCCCCCTTCCGTCCCAGGTGCATCGGGTGGGCAACGGGCAGGACAGGCTGGCAGCTCGCCATCCCAGTCGCCCGGGCCGCAGCCTGGCCCATCTAGGCCAGGACGCCCCAGGAAACGGCCGCCAAAGGGATCCAGTGTCAGAGGGCAGAAATCACAGGAGTCCACCTCCAGTTCTGCTGTACCGTCTGGGGAACCACGTAGACGTAGTCAAAGGGCCCGTAAGGCCAAACAATTAGACACTGAGTAAGTTGGCACGGGTGCAGGGCACAGATGAGTTTTAGGGGCTGGGGCACGTGCATGAACTCCTTTGGTTATTAAAGTCAATGTTACACCTACCGAAGCTGCCTTTGTGCTCTGTCCAAAGTGTGCGGGCGTGTCATGTACGTTGAGCGCAAGTGTGTGTGTGAGGGGTGGTCTTACCTCAGCCCCAGGTGAGTCTGCCCCCTTCCCCCTGGGCCGGCATCAACATCCCCCGGGCAGAGGACGGGACCGTGCGCTGCAGTGTCACAGCCGCATGCAGGGATGGTCCGGGTGGATGGTGGTACTGTGGCCATGGGTCAGACATAGTCCAACGATGTAGAGCCAGGAGCTCATCGCAGGGCGGGTTGTCATCATCCTCCATGGCCTGCGATAGACACGCGTCCACCCGCAACTGGGTGAGCCCGGCCCGTTGTGCCGCCGGTGGATCGGCAATTGGGGGGGGGGGGGGTGGTGTGCATGCGGGTGGGGTGTGTGGGGTTGAGGAGGGGGGTGAGGGTGCTGGGTGGGTGGATGGGTGGGGGGTGTGGGTGGTCGGCTGTTGCCATGGTGTGCGGTCTGTGGCCATACTACCCGATTCCCACGCCCATCTAGTCAGTGAAGCGGGCGGCTATCAGTCTGTCCCGTGCCCGCTGGGCCAGCTGGTAACGGTGGACAGCCACCCGCCTGTGTCTACCCCATCTGCCCTGACCATTGCCCCCATCCCCCTCATCTGGGGAGGACTGTGCCTCTTCCTGCTGCTCCTCCACTCCGCCCTCCTCTGCCTGCGGCACATCGCCCCTCTGCTGGGCTATGTTGTGCAGGACGCAGCACACCACAATGATGCGGCCGACCCTATCTGACCGATACTGGAGGGCGCCCCCAGAGAGGTCCAGGCACCTGAAACGCATCTTCAGCACGCCAAAGCACCTCTCGATCACTCCCCTTGTCGCTACATGGGCATCATTGTAGCGGTTCTCCGCCTCATTGCGTGGCCTCCGTATAGGCGTCATCAGCCACGATCGCAATGGGTAGCCCCTGTCGCCCAGCAACCAGCCCCTCAGCCGGGGATGGCGTCACTCGTACATGCCGGGGATGGATGACCGCGACAACACGAATGAGTCGTGTACACTGCCTGGGTGACGGGCGCAGACGTGCAGGATCATCATGCGGTGGTCGCAGACCACCTGTACGTTCATCGAATAGGTCCCCTTCCTATTAGTGAACACGGCCCTGTTATCTGCAGGTGGCCGCACGGCGACGTGCATCCCATCGATCGCGCCCTGGACCATGGGGAACCCGGCAACGGCAGAGAAGCCCACGGCCCGGGCATCTTGGCTGGCCCGGTCCACAGGGAAGCGGATGTAGCGGTGCGCCATGGCATAAAGGGCATCTGTCACTGCCCGGATGCACCGGTGCACCGATGTCTGCGATATGCCGGACAGGTCCCCACTCGGTGCCTGGAATGACCCCGTTGCATAAAAGTTCAGGGCCACCGTAACCTTGACGGACACGGGGAGAGGGTGTCCCCCGCCAGTGCCACGCGGTGACAGGTGTGCCAGCAGGTGGCAGATGTGTGCCACGGTTTCCCGGCTCATCCGGAGTCTCCTCCTGCATTCCCGGTCCGTGAGGTCCTGGTATGACTGCCGGGGCCGGTACACACGGGGCGCCCTCGGGTGCCTCCGTTGCCGTGGGGCCGCGACTTCCTCCTCCCCCTCCTCGTCCTGTCGGTCAGGTGTCCCTCCAGCCTGGGCGGCTGCCGCCTGCCCCTCTGCGGCAGCCTGTGCCGCCTCTCTGGCACGCTCCTCCTCCTCCTCATCCAGGGCAACATAGATATGAGCGGCTGCCACCACGGCGGCCAACATCGCTGGATGGTCTGAAAACATGACGGCCTGGTGGGGGGGGAGGGGAACGACGACATGTCATCATTGCCCATATCCCCTCCTCCCCCCAGCCAGGTGGCATGGACCGCATGGGTCCAACTGTTGGAGGCTGGCACCTGGCCAGGTGGACCAACTCATTTGCCCTCCCATCACCCTCCTCGGCACGGACCCCCCCAACCCCCAACCTCCACCCCGGCACGGACCCCCTCCCCAACCTCCACCCCAGCACGGACCCCCCCCCACAACCTCCACCCCGGCACGGACCCCCTCCCCAACCTCCACCCCGGCACGGACCCCCTCCCCAACCTCCACCCCAGCACGGACTCCCCCCAACCCCAAACCTCCACCCCGGCACGGACCCCCCCCCAACCTCCACCCCGGCACGGACCCCCTCCCCAACCTCCACCCCGGCACGGACCCCCCCCAACCCCCAACCTCCACCCCAGCACGGACCCCCCCCCCAACCTCCACCCCGGCACGGACCCCCTCCCCAGCCTCCACCCCGGCACGGACCCCCTCCCCAACCTCCACCCCAGCACGGACCCCCCCCCAACCCCCAACCTCCACCCCGGCACGGACCCTCCCCCAACCTCCACCCCGGCACGGACCCCCTCCCCAACCTCCACCCCAGCACGGACCCCCCCCCAACCTCCACCCCGGCACGGACCCCCCCCCCAACCCCCAACCTCCACCCCGGCACGGACCCCCTCCCCAACCTCCACCCCAGCACGGACCCAACCCCCAACCTCCACCCCAGCACGGACCCCCCCAACCTCCACCACAGCACGGACCCCCCACCAACCTCCACCCCGGCACGGACGCCCTCCCCAACCTCCACCCCAGCACGGACCCCCCCAACCCCCAACCTCCACCCCGGCACGGCCCCCCTCCCCAACCTCCACCCCAGCACGAACCCCCCCCCAACCCCCAACCTCCACCCCAGCACAGACCCCCCCCAACCCCCAACCTCCACCCCAGCACGGACCCCCCCCCAACCTCCACCCCGGCACGGACCCCCTCCCCAACCTCCACCCCAGCACGGACCCCCCCCAACCCCCAACCTCCATCCCGGCACGGACCCCCTCCCCAACCTCCACCCCAGCACGGACCCCCCCCCAACCCCCAACCTCCACCCCAGCACGGACCCCCTCCCGGCACTCCCCCGGAGCCCAGCCTACTCCAACCCCCCCCCCCCCCCCCGCCGCACACACACACACACAAGCCGAGACACACCTCTCCTCACGCAATCAGTCTGCGGCCACGCCATTTCCTGCCCAGAGCCAACCCCCCAGGCCGTCATTCACCTCCTCGCTGGTCGGCGTGAGCCTGGAGCACCGGGTCACGCCGATGAAAAGGAGGTTTGATTCACGTCGACGTGAACGGTCATCACGTCGACGGGACTTCGGCCCATCCGGAAGGGAGAATATCGGCAGGCCGAAAATCGGCTGCCTTGCGCAGACCCGTGACATTCTCCGCGGCAGCGGCGCCATTAACACCCCGCCGACTTATCTCCCTTCGGAGACTTCGGCGGGGGCGGGATTCACGGCGGCCAACGGCCATTCTCCGACCCGGCGGGGGGTCGGAGAATGACGCCCGTGATCCTTATGACTGAGAAAATGAAGAATTTTTAGCCTTCAGAGATTCTTGAAGCATTTGTGAAAATTACTTTTAAACAAAAGCCTTTTGTTGAAATGACTTTAATTTTGTAAATCTGGAATTACTTTTACCTTGAAGCTTTTTGCTTTCACTCTTCAATATCTAAAGGACTTTTTAATGTACTCTCAAAAGTTCTTTGACTTAATTTTGTGCAAATGTACCAAGTGAATTATTGAAAATAAAGAGTGCTTTGTATACCTCTTCAACCGACTGAATACCTTATTCTGAGTAGGAGATAAGAGGATCCTTCACTGCCCATCAGGCTGAGGAGGGACCCAGAAGGGGAGGCCAGTGACGGCCCAAGTGTACAGGCATCATTGGTCATTTAATGAGATGATGGACAGCATGTGCAGCAGAAGACTCCATCACAGGAGAGAGACAGTGTGGAACCTGTGCCAGGGCCTCGTGGACATGGCACCCCGTGGAGAAGGACACCCGCTCCTGGTGGGCGTGAAGGTCATCGCTGTCCTCAAATTTCATGTCACTGGTTCATTCTAGGGCTCGTGTGGTATTTCACAATCTGCAGCCCACAGATGTATCCGAGAGATCATGGATGCCCTGTATGCTCGGGCATCTGACATTATCACTTTTGAGTTGGACCAGGGCTCACCAAGATGTCCGGGCCACAGGATTTGCTGCCATCAGCGGGATGGCCCAGGTCCAGGGGGTAATCAATGGCATGCATGTCACCCTGTGTGCACCTCCTGCATTGTGGTGGTCTGTGGTGCCCTCCACATCCTGCACAGAAGTGGGTCGACAGGCTGGAGGAGGAGGAGGGATATGCAGCCTCATCTGAGGAGGAGGAGGGGAGGAGGAGGTGGAGGACCAGGAGAGGCAGGAGGACGAGCTTGAGGAGGAGCCAGAGGATGGAGGGCAGGCAGAAACAAGGGGCCAACATGACTGCAGGACCAGGGAGGCCCAAATTCACATCGGACGAGGCTGTGTCCGTCAGCTCAAACAGCCCCCCCATTTCCCTCCCTGCCCTCAAATCCCTCCTTCCCTCTTCTCCTCATTTCCCTCCTTTCCACTCCTCTCCCCATTTCCCTCTTTCCCCCATTTCCCTCCTTCTCCCAACCCCATTTCCCTCCTTCACCCTCCTCCAATACCCTCTCCCCCACTTCCCTCCTTCCCGCAAATCTCCCATTCACCATATCCCTCCTATCCCCATATCACTCCAAGCCCCCATTCCTCTCAGCCCTTATTCCTTCCTCCCATTTCTCTTCCCCCCTATTCCCTCCTTCCCCATTTTCTTCCTTCCCCATGCCCCCTTCCTCACCTCCCCATTTCCCTCCTCCTCACATTTCCATCTCCACCCCATTTCTCTCCTCCCCATTTCCCTCCCTCCCCATCTCCAACTTCCCTTGTTCCCTCCTTTCCCCACACCCATCTTTCCCCCAAGCCCCCATTAGGCAGCACGGTAGCACAGTGGTTAGCACTGTTGCTTCACAGCTCCAGGGTCCCAGGTTCGATTCCCGGCTTGGGTCACTGTCTGTGCGGAGTCTGCATGGGTTTCCTCCGGGTGCTCTGGTTTCCTCCCACAGTCCAAAGATGTGCAGGTTAGGTGGATTGGCCGTGCTAAATTCCCCTTAGTCTCCAAAAAAAAATGTTAAATGGGAGTTAATGGGTTACGGGGATAGGGTAGATATGTGGGATTCAGTCGGGGGGCTCTTTGTAAGGGCCGGTGCAGACTCGATGGGACGAATGGCCTCCTTCTGCGCTGTAAATTTTATGTTCTATGTTCTATCCATCAGAATCTGGAAACCTCAGCTTCTGCCCTCCCAGAAATAAGGTGGAAATTTCTGCTCCGAAGACTATAAGGAAGTGCATTTCCCGTTGGTCGGTGTAGAAGATTTCCACACCAAATTGCTTAATTTTCAGCTTATTGTATGTGCATGAACCTGCAGCACATTGGTATCTCGTGGCGGGGTGGGCACAGATATGTTCACCCTGACGCTATCGCATCAGCTCATCTTTGTGGGCACCTGGGAATCCCAAGACCCCACGAAGTGGAGGAAAAGCATTAGGGAAGGAGCTGAACACAGTGTTTCTTCACCAAGAGCAATGGAGAAACAGGGGCTCATACCTTCCCGGTTCCCGGCTTCGCATTTAGTGGTGCCCCAATGATGTGCTGGGAAATCCGTCTTGGAAGTTCACACAGAAGCGTTTCCCTGGCAATTGTCCCGAAGCACTAACTTCCTCTGGACAAGTTCACTGGGCAGGGAACCAGCCAACAGAAGTGAATTAAATTGTTAACTTAAGATGGTTCTGCCAGTTTTACCCTGGTCATCCTGAAAGAGTTAGAGGAAAAAACCCAGGCACCACCCAATAAACACAACGGCCCAGGGGTTCAGCCACACCACCTCCTTCCCCAACTCCTCCCCAAGCTGATAAACCCCCTTCAGGACCCCATCCACCCAGCCCAACCCAACCCAACCCAAGCCCTCCACTCCGGACCCGACTGCTCCCAGCTCGACCTGACATCCCCCGACATCTCCCTACATGACACCCTCGCCCCTCATGGCCCAACCTGACCCACCCTCCCGGTGTGACCCAGTCTGAACCCCAATTCCAGTGCACCCTCCTCATCCTGGACTGAACGTTCCACCGCACTGACCCACCCCACTCCCAGATTGACCCAGCCATTCTCCTGGACTGATTCCCTCCTGAATTGACCCCCTCTCAAGGGCTTAACCCCTCTTCTCCAGTGCAAACCTCCCCTCCCGGTCTGACCCCCCATTCCGATCCACCCCCACCCTTCTCAGACTGCCCCCAACCCTACTCTCGAGTCCGGCCCTTCCACCGGTCTCTCCAGTCCAACCTCCAGTCCCACCCCCAACAACTCCAGTCCGACCACCCGCCTCTCTGGTCCAAACATTGTGCAGGAACATCCTATCAGAAAGACACTCACGTACTGCCCAGGAGCAGTAGGTTCATGGGTATACTTGTCTGTACCATGTTAGTTTTAATATTCTAGTTCATGTTGTGCCTTTGAGGATCTCCTCTGGTCTATAGAACTAGCTCCTCCCAAGACAAGTTTGAAAACAGCATCAGCAGTGTGTTGTTATGTTACTTTGAGTAACATAAGCCACTACTTGGTGTAGGCGCTGTTAAAGAATACTCCAGACCTCGAGGTAAGTTGAATGTATTAATTGAGCAATTAATAAAGCTCCTAAATGAGCTCTACACTCTACTGATCTGACTCTAGTAACATAGTACACTCTACTAACTATATGAACTTACTCTAGACCACATGTAATGGTGTGATGGTGCTGCTTACTACACACGTCTTGCTCTCTAGGTTTCTGCCGGTGGAAGGGGGAGAGGGCCTGTGTGTCTTGTCTTTTTATAGTGGTCGTGTGGTGCGCTCTTGTGGTGATGCCACTGCTGGGTGTTCTGATTACCCATTGGTTGTGTCTTGTTCTGATTACCCATTGGTTGCATTTCTGCATATCATTACAAGTGATGTGTAATGATTTATCACATTTATTTGATATATTTATGTGATATATATATACTAGTAGGGATCGAACACACTAGCACTGTAATTACTCTGGGAACTCCAATACAACCATACCCGAAGGATAGATGACCAATATTGGGCAAAATACATGATGATTCACAGAATATGAGTGGACAGGAGCAGCAGCTTCACTAGTTGGGCATAGATGATTGCAGTTGCACCTGTTTATGGAGTTGAGTTTTTTCAACTTCCACTTTTGAGTTGCCAACTGTGGAATTATGGGACATTGTTTCCTCCAGGGACCTTTGGGTCATCTCTGAAATTTGGTTGTTCCGACCGTGCACAGCCCGGTTCATTGTAGACTTCAATTTATCGTGTGTTTTCACTGGTATATACTCAGCTGGAATATTGCCCATCAAATCTTCCAGTTCAGCTCTGCTGTGAACATTTTCCTGTGGCAGTGAATGATTTACCTTCATCTTGTACACCTCATTGACATGGTCTGCAAACAACTTGTGGTTTACTTGAATATTGTCTCCCTCTTTCTGGAGTCAAAGAACAAAGAAAGAACAAAGAAATGTACAGCACAGGAACAGGCCCTTCGGCCCTCCAAGCCCGTGCCGACCATACTGCCCGACTAAACTACAATCTTCTACACTTCCTGGGTCCGTATCCTTCTATTCCCATCCTATTCATATATTTGTCAAGATGCCCCTTAAATGTCCCTATCGTCCCTGCCTCCACTACCTCCTCCGGTAGTGAGTTCCAGGCACCCACTACCCTCTGCGTAAAAAACTTGCCTCGTACATCTACTCTAAACTTTGCCCCTCTCACCTTAAACCTATGCCCCCTAGTAATTGACCCCTCTACCCTGGGGAAAAGCCTCTGTCTCCCTCGCTCTGGAGTCTTTTCTTTCATTCTCTCTGGGGTCTTTTGTTGCCCTTTCTCTGTTGGCACGATCAGGGTTACCAATCCAAGCTTTAGACTTGCTCCAGCTGAGCTTAGAGGCCATTTTGTCCCATCTATGATCTTCTTGCCATTGCATTGGGCTGCCAGACTAATTTGTCCTCTCGGTAAGAGTATCATGTGTGACAGTTGAGGAGTATTTATCTAAGATCTTCCTGAGTAGTCGAGGTTGTAAGCTACCAGACAAGGTCTTGTGAATATCTAAAGTAAGACTCACGATATGGGAGTTCTAATTATAGTATACACAATGTGCCTTGCGTGTACAGGTTAGACTATGACTTAGATGACTATCTTTTCCTTAACGTCGACTAAATATTTCTAATTATTGAGAGCTCGGCATGGGCAAGTGACCCTTCAGATAGCCTCAAAGGGTGAGAATATGATGAGTCTTAGTTAAATGCCACTCTTATTTATTAAAATAGACACGGATCTGTATGGTAAAATATATACATAATTTATTTAAAGAAAAAAGGGTAATAAAAGTGTTTTGATAAATGATACAGTTTGACAGATACAGGATATATGATGAGTTAGCCTGTGACCTTCTTAACTACATAATTGCTTCAGCTACAAACATTTCATACTTACAACGTCTAGCAGTTCTCGGAGCTCGATACTCAATCAAGAGCAGAACTCGATGAGTAGAGATAGCAGTTTAAACACCCAGTAATATCCTAAACAACTCTCCAAGCGAAACTCCAACTTTCGCAGCTTATGCTTAGATATTTATATCCCTTTCTTACTGAGGGAGTTTGACTCCCCAGTTATTTCGAGACAAAGAACAGTCTCTCTTTTGGTGGGCAAGACCTTGGTTTCTAAGGAGTTCTAACAAGACTGTTCCTAAAGATATGAGGTTGATACCTCCGGTAGCTATCTCCAGAAAATCACCAGCCTCCCTACTTGGCAGGGTCTCTTGCCAAGCAGTAGCCCCCATAGTGGCAAGGCCACTCTACAAGTGATATCCTCCTTAGTTGGCAGAGTTTATTTCCAGACAAGGCTACAAGACATAATGAGTTCACTGCATCTGGACTCTTACAAAGATAATGTCTGTCATGCATATTATTGTGATAAGTAATGGTTTACAATAGATAAATGACTTCATCCGTCATCAGTTTTTAATATAGGGTTGAATATATGATTTAATATAAAATCAGTTCTGATCAGTTTTTAATATAGGTGGATACCGCCACAGATGGCCATCATATAACCTCAATCTTGCTTTCGAGTGCTTCATTTTTTGATCACCATATTGTTCCACTTCACACCAATCTGCAAAGGTCATTATTTTGAATGATGCCCGAATGTCTCTCAGACACTTCTAGTTTACCTGATACTCTCCCTCTGCGGTCATCATTGGCACAGCCACAAGCCATTTATCTCCTACACACTTGTCTGAACTGACCTGTTGTATTGTGTATAATTCTTCATCAGATTGTCTGTTGATTTCTCTCCCATGGCCATCTGTACAGCTTTGTTTTGCTTCTTTCTAACCAAACGCTTGTGTGCAAAATGATTCTGCTTCTTACAGTTCAAACATTTATTTTCCCGTGCTGGATAATCTGCCTCTTCCTGTGCATGTTGTCCTCCACAGTATTTACATCCTGCCCTTTGTCTCCATTACTCCATCCCTTTGGCTTGGACTGTCTCTCAGCATAATGTATCTCCCAGTCTGCTCAGCCATACATATGCTCTCGGTGGCATAACACCTGTCCCCATTTTGACACGTCTGCTTTCTTTAGCATCAATTTCTCATCTTTCAGCAGATTTTCTCTCACTGAGGGGTTACTCATGCCCAACACCACTCCATCTTTAATCAGATCACCTTTTAACTGTCCAAATTCACATGATTCTGCCAGCTGCATTCTGCCGTCACGTATTGTTCAACAATACAGCAGTGTTAACAGTGTGGCAACTCTTATCAGTTCAGGCTGGTTCTTTATTTTTTTTAATTAATTACTTTATCAGAGTTACAAAGCCAGAGCTCAGAGTGTGGACAGGGGCGACCCCTAATCCAGCTCCTTGCCTGCTCCAAAATCCAATTCAAATTGAATCCAATTCATGGTCTCCACAAGAGAGACATACCAGATCCAGGTATTACACCTAGTCTGTTGCAATCTCATTGTGAGCCATTGCAAGTGGAAATTCTGCCAGCTTTGCCATGCATCATTTTTTAATTGACTGGATATGGGATTGGAAAATTTACTGCAGCCATTTTTACACACTGAGTAATTTGCTTGAAGCCTCTGTCTGTGTTTTTCCTTTGTCCACTTCTGCAAGCTGGTAATTTCACTTACAACCTGTGTGTACTTTTCCTTTGTCCTTTTTGCAGATGTGCGCTATTGTGTGTGCTTAATTGATCTGTGCATCAATTGCAGCCTTTGACTGATTTCTTTGGGTTTTTTCAGCAGCTTTGTTTTGCAGATTTTCAACCTGTATTCCGGTGTCTTCTCTGTTCCTTTTCCAGGATTCAAAAATCTATGTTTATCCAATTCTGTACAGCATGTTTCATGTATAAGTACAAGAATCTTTTTCAGTGTATACTCATACACTTCTGACAGAGCACCGAGGCAGGTTGAACAGTTGTGAACATGTTTTTATTGTGCAGCTGTGAACATGTATATATAGGTTTGTGCCCTAGTCTGTAGCCACCTGGGTTGGCGACTTTAAAATGGAGATCCGCTAAGAATGCAGGGAAATTCAGTCAAACACAGGAAAAACAAACAGGTGCAAAGTTTCCTGTAATCAGAACTTGCAGGAACCCAGACAGCACTGAAACTAACAACCATCTACATATTGATGAGCGATCCCCGGGAACAATTGGAAACAGTTACGGTAAACAAGGCCAAGCCAGACTCCTCGGCGCCAGCATGAGCCAAGACAAAGGAAGGCCAACGGACACTTAGGAACCGCCCAGTGATCAGGGAACAGCTCCAGTATTGGAGAAATCGATCCAAGTGATCAGAACTTAGTCCAATCACTTGGAACCAGGTACGGGGTCCGCCCTGAATGGCGCAAAGCCCCTGGGGACTATAAAATAGAGTCCCGAAGTTCAATTCGTCCTTCTTGGCAGGGTCTCTCAGCAGCTCGAAACAACCCTTGACCGTGACCTGCCTAGTAGCTGCACCAACCAAGTAAATCTCCAGTCAATGCACGCTATGAGATAGGCGCTCCTAGCTACCAGTCTATACCAGCTTTGAAGCCTGCAGACTCAGAATCGAACGAAAGGCCATTTGTTCCCCTGACCTGGTGGGCCAGTTCCAAAGCTAAGTATAGGCCTCTTAGTGTTAGAGATAGTCTAGTAAGTAGAGTTTTATACATGAGTAGTAATTGACTGTGTATAATAAATGTGTTTTGATTTGAAACTTACTAACTGGTGTACTGAGTTATTGCACTTGAACTTGAACCTCGTGGTGGTATCATAAAGATACCTGGCGACTCTAGAGCAAAGGTTATAGAAACAGAGCAAATTAAGTAAAGACACAATGAGCAACATTTCTGGGACGTGATTAAATAGAGCCAAATTAAGAACCAACCAAAAGTTAGCAACAAGTCCCTATCGCTATCCTATGTGCACCCATTCCAACTTAACTGGTGTCTACCATTCTGGCCTTACGGGCCCTAATGCTATGCCGAGGTGGATCACCAGATGGTACATCAGGAGTGGAGGTAGCCTGTTGCAATCCCGGCCGTGACCTGGGTCCCATTTGGCAATCATCTTCTGGGGTGACCAGGCCTGAATGAGGCCGGCTGCTGCTCGAGTGTCGCAGGTGGCGTGGTGCCGCCCTGTGCTGCCCGCTGCCCATCAGATGGGCCAGGGACAGGAGGGGGATCCCGAGGCACTGTGGTATTCCGGCACCTCCCCTGCAGTAGTCACCGCAAGGGCCCCAACACCTCTGTTGTGTTCTTTGTATTGTTCTTAAGGATGGTTAAGGTTGACTTCCGGGTGCGGCGATGGCCAGCTAAGTCGCATGTTTCGGCACCCCCCGTTTTAACGGACTTTTGGGCTCTTACCGGGAGCCCCAACGGCGATTTTCGAAGGCTAAACCCACTGTGAGGCGACATAGAAGGGAGTCCCCCTGGATGTGAATGGACAGAAGAGATAATAGAGGCCAGATTGCGGAGGATCCTCTGGAGCAGCGGCAAAGAAGGGAAGTGAGAAGCAAGATGGCGGTGGAGGGAGGCCAATTGGTATGGGGCCTGGAACAGCAGGAGTTCCTCCGGCGATGTGTGGAGGAGCTCAAGAAGGAGGTGCTGGCGCCGATGCTGCAGGCGATTGAGGGGTTAAAGGAGGCGCAGAAGACCCAAGAGATGGAGCTCCGTGGAGTGAAGGCAAAAGCTGCCAAAAATGAGGACGAGATACAGGGCTTGGTGGTGAAGACGGAGACGCACAAGGCACTGCATAAGAGGTGTATGGAGAGACTGGAAGCCCTGGAAAATAGCTCGAGGAGGAAAAACTTAAGAATCTTGGGTCTTCCCGAAGGGGCAGAGGGAGCCGACGTTGGGGCGTATGTGAGCACGATGCTCCATAACTTAATGGGAGCTGAGGCCCCGACGGGCCCCCTGGAAGTGGAGGGAGCGTATCGAGTCCTCGTGAGAAGACCAAAGGCAGGGGAAATACCTCGAGCAATAGTGGTGAGGTTCCACCGCTACGACAGGGAGATGGTCCTGAGATGGGCGAAAAAGACACGGAGCAGCAGGTGGGAGAACGCGGTGATCCGCGTGTATCAGGATTGGAGTGCGGAGGTGGCGAGAAGGAGGGCGAGTTTCAATCGGGCCAAGGCGGTGCTCCACAAGAGGAAAGTGAAGTTCGGAATGTTGCAGCCGGCAAGACTGTGGGTTACATACCAGGGTAAACACCACTACTTCGAGACGGCAGAAGAGGCGTGGACATTTATTGAAGAGGAGAAGTTGGATTAGATTGGAGAAAGAGTGTTTGAAATGAAGTAGTGAGGTGGTGGTAAGGGACTGTGAATCAGATGGGGGGAAATTTTCTTTCCCCTCGAAGGGGGGGGACACGAAGAAATGTGGGCGCCGGTGGGGAAGGGGAGGGGGAAGGAGAGAGGGAGCTGCGCCATCAGGGGCGGGGCCGAGAGGGAAGCGCGGGCTTTGTTCCCGCGCTATGGAAATTGTGGCGGGAAAAGGGGGCACAGGAAGGAGGGGGCCTCACATAATGGGAGGCTAAGGATAAATGGGGGAAGCCGAGGTCAGCCAGAGTCTGCTGACTTCCGGAAGCAATATGGGGGGAGCAACTAAGCTAGAGAGGGATCTAGCGGGGGGGGGGGGGGTTTAACTGAGTTGCTGCTGCTAAGGGGAAGGGGGAGCTGTTACGGGATGGGATGGTCGGGACGGGAGGGCATCATCGGGGGGATAAGCGGGTGCATGGGAACCGGGTGAGGAGCTGGTCTAAAAAAGGGGATGGCTAGTCGATGAGGAGAGGGGGGTAAAGAGCCCCCCAACCCGGTTGATCACGTGGAACGTGAGAGGGTTGAACGGGCCGATTAAGAGGGCAAACGTACTTGCGCACCTAAAGAAGCTAAAGGCAGACGTGGTCATGCTTCAGGAGACGCACCTGAAACTGGCGGATCAGGTCAGATTAAGAAAAGGATGGGTGGGACAGGTATTCCACTCGGGCTTGGATGCCAAAAATAGAAGGGTGGCAATACTGGTGGGGAAACGGGTATTGTTTGAGGCGAAGACCATAGTGGCGGACAGTGGGGGTAGATACGTGATGGTGAGTGGCAGATTGCAAGGTGAGGCGGTGGTGCTGGTGAATGTATATGCCCCGAACTGCGATGACGTGAACTTTATGAAGCGTATGTTGGGGCGCATCCCGTACCTGGAGATGGGAAAGTTGGTAATGGGGGGGGACTTCAACACGGTGCTGGACCCAGGGCTGGACCGGTCCAGATCTAGGTCCGGGAGGAGGCCGGCAGCGGCCAAGGTGCTTAAGGGCTTTATGGAGCAGATGGGAGGAGTGGATCACTGGAGATTTACTAGGCCAAGGAGTAAAGAGTTTTCCTTCTTCTCCCATGTCCACAAAGTGTACTCCCGGATAGACTTCTTTGTCCTGGGAAGGGCGCTGATTCCGAAGGTGGTAGGAACGGAGTATTCGACTGTAGCCATTTCAGATCATGCCCCACATTGGGTAGATCTGGAAGTAGGAGAGGAAAAGGAACAGCGCCCACTCTGGAGATTAGATATGGGATTGTTGGCGGACGAGGGGGTATGTGTAAGGGTGAGGGGATGTATTGAAAGGTACCTAGAGATTAATGATGACGGAGAGGTCCGGGTGGGAGTGGTCTGGGAGGCGCTGAAGGCGGTGGTTAGAGGGGAGCTGATCTCCATAAGGGCCCATAAGGGGAAACAAGAGGGTAAAGAAAGGGAGAGATTGTTGAGGGAGATTTTGAGGGTGGATAGGCAATATGCGGAGGCTCCAGATGAAGGGCTATACAGGGAAAGACGGAGAATGCACGCGGACTTTGACTTGTTGACCACGGGTAAGGCGGAGGCACAATGGAGGAAGGCACAGGGAGTGCAGTATGAATATGGAGAGAAGGCGAGCCGGCTGCTGGCCCAACAACTTAGGAAGAGGGGGGCGGCGAGAGAGATCGGAGGGGTTAGAGACGAGGAGGGAAAGATGGAACGGGGAGCAGAGAGGGTGAACGGGGTGTTTAAGGTATTTTACGAGAGGCTATATAAGGCTCAACCCCCGGAAGGGAAAGAGGGAATGATGCGTTTCCTAGACCAGCTGGAGTTCCCGAAGGACGAGGAACAGGAGATGACAGGACTGGGAGCGCAGATTGAGGTGGAGGAGGTGGTAAAAGGAATTGGGAACATGCAGGCAGGGAAGGCCCCGGGACCGGATGGGTTCCCGGTGGAGTTCTATAGGAAATACGTGGACCTGCTGGCCCCACTTCTGACGAGAACCTTTAATGAGGCTAGGGAAAGGGGGACACTACCCCCGACGATGTCGGAGGCGACGATATCGCTGATCCTGAAAAGAGACAAAGACCCGCTGCAGTGCGGGTCATACAGGCCTATTTCCCTCTTGAACGTAGATGCCAAGCTTTTGGCCAAGGTGATGGCGACGAGGATAGAGGACTGTGTCCCTGGGCTGGTGCATGATGATCAAACGGAGTTTGTTAAAGGGAGGCAATTGAATGCTAATATACGGAGACTGCTGGGGGTGATGATGATGCCCCCACCGGAGGGGGAGGCAGAGATAGTGGTGGTGATGGATGCAGAGAAAGCATTTGATAGAGTGGAGTGGGACTACCTGTGGGAAGTACGGAGGAGATTTGGATTTGGAGAGGGGTTCATTAGATGGGTTCAGCTCCTGTACAGGGCCCCGGTGGCAAGTGTGAATACAAATAGGCAACGATCTGACCACTTCCAACTATATAGTGGTACAAGACAGGGATGTCCCCTGTCCCCGTTACTGTTTGCGTTGGCAATTGAGCCACTGGCCATAGCGCTGAGGGGAACCAGGAAGTGGAGGGGGGTACTTAGAGGAGGAGAAGAGCATCGGGTGTCGTTATACGCGGATGATTTGTTGTTGTATATCACGGACCCAGTGGAGGGGATGCCTGAGATAATGCAGACACTCAGGGAGTTTGGAGAATTTTCAGGATATAAATTGAATATGGGGAAGAGTGAACTGTTTGTGATGCACCCTGGGGAACAGAGCAGAGGAATAGACGATTTACCGCTGAGGAGGGTAACAAGGGATTTCCGGTATTCAGGGATCCAGGTGGCCAGGAACTGGGGAACCTTGCATACGCTTAACTTGGCACGACTGGTAGAGCAGATGGAAGAGGACTTTAGGAGATGGGACATGGCGCCCCTGTCATTGGCGGGCAGGGTGCAGGCGGTTAAAATGGTGGTCCTGCCGAGGTTTCTTTTTGTGCTCCAGTGCCTCCCTGTACTGATTACAAAGGCCTTTTTTAAGAAGGTGGACAAGAGTATTATGAGCTTTGTGTGGGCTGGAAAGACCCCAAGAGTAAAGAGGGGGTTCCTGCAGCGCAGTAGGGACAGAGGGGGACTGGCACTGCCGAGTCTAAGTGATTATTATTGGGCCGCCAACGTGTCAATGATATGTAAGTGGATGAGGGAAGGGGAAGGAGCGGCGTGGAAAAGACTGGAGATGGCGTCCTGCAGGGGAACTAGTCTAAAAGCACTGGCGATGGCGCCGTTACCGTTCTCCCCGAAAAAATACACCACAAACCCAGTGGTAGTGGCAACTCTGAAAATTTGGGGGCAGTGGAGACGACATAAGGGAGTGACGGGTGCCTCAGTGTGGTCCCCGATAAGGAACAACCATAGGTTCGTCCCGGGAAGGATAGATGGGGGATTTAAATCTTGGCAGCGAGCAGGAATTGCAAAATTGAAGGACTTGTTCTTAGACGGGACGTTCGCGAGTCTGGGAGCACTGACAGAAAAATATGAGTTGCCACCTGGGAATGCATTTCGCGATATGCAAGTGAGGGCATTTGTGAGGCAACAGGTGAGGGAATTTCCGCAGCTCCCGGCGCAAGATATTCAGGACAGAGTGATTTCGGGGGCATGGGTGGGTGATGGTAGGGTGTCAGATATATATAGGGAGATGAGAGACGAGGGGGAGACGATGGTAGAGGAGCTGAAGGGAAAATGGGAGGAGGAGCTGGGGGAAGAGATTGAGAAGGGGCTGTGGGCAGATGCCCTAAGTAGGGTAAACTCTTTGTCCTCGTGTGCCAGGCTCAGCCTGATACAATTCAAGGGTCTACACAGGGCGCATATGACGGGAGCAAGGCTGAGTAGATTTTTTGGAGTGGAAGATAGGTGCGGGAGATGCGCGGGAAGCCCGGCGAACCACACCCATATGTTTTGGTCATGTCCGGTATTGCATGGGTTCTGGGTGGGTGTGGCAAAAGTGATCTCGAAGGTGGTGGGGGTCCGGGTCAAACCAAGCTGGGGGTTGGCTATATTTGGGGTTGCAGATGAGCCGGGAGTGCAGGAGGCGAGAGAGGCCGATGTTTTGGCCTTTGCGTCCCTAGTAGCCCGGCGAAGGATTCTACTTATGTGGAAAGAAGCTAAGCCCCCGGGTGTGGAGGCCTGGATCAATGACATGGCAGGGTTCATAAAATTGGAGCGGATAAAGTACGCACTAAGAGGTTCGGCTCAAGGGTTCACCAGGCGGTGGCAACCGTTCCTCGACTATCTCGCAGAGCGATAAGGGAAAATAGGAAAGGTAGCAGCAGCAACCCAGGGGGGAGGAGTGGGGGGTGGGGGGGCTCATTTGGGTCCTCAGGGGTTATATGTGTGTGTCTATATATTAGTTATTTATATTAGGTATTACAAAGTTACTATTTTAGTTACTATTTCTGTTGTTTCTTATTTTGTTGTTGGCAATTGCCGTTAGTTAGCATATTATTTTTTTTTAAAAATGATCAATGTATATATTATTACAAAGTTGTAAAATGGGAAATTTTTGTTTGATCGAAAAACTTTAATAAAATACATTTTTTTAAAAAGGATGGTTAAGGTTGTCATGTTGACAAATAACAGCAAGCAGTGTTTAACAAACAAAGCTAATTTATTAAACTACACTTAATTAGATTAGAATATTTGCTGAGGAATTAGTTCAGTAAAGAATACACTAGTCTTCTACAATACTAAACTCTGCTATCAGCTAAACTATCTCACATCTACTCAGACTGGTTTCCTTCCACTCTCGTTCACTCTCTCCCAGAAGTCAAGGAGGCACGTGATATTTATATGGTTGCTCTAGAGCACCACCTAGTGACTAGAGTAATAACATTACATTAACCCTTTATGTTCCGTACAATATCTACATATTGTGACATCCCCCCCCTGTTCTTTGAAAATTTTAATTTTACATTCAAATTTACAGACAGGCAGTGTATGGGCAATGTACAATAATGAACTTTATTAAAGTTACACATGAGTTAAATCAGTGTTTTACAGTTCATAGATTGAGATGATCAGGTTTCTTTCTTGATCTCGTTGATCTTCTCAATCCCACTGTCATGTTGTCAGAACTCTTTTTCTAATGATCGGTACTTGTATCAGTCAGTTGAACAGACTGTTTTTTTTGACAAATGTCACGTTCAGAAATTTAATTTTCAATATCAGAACTTATGCCAGGCCAATGCACGGCTTGCCTCACGCGTCGCTTTCTCAATACCCTGGTATCCTTCAGAGATCTGGTTAAGATTCTGTCTTCTCAACTTTGTAGGAATGACTATTCTATCCAGTTTAAGTAAAAATCCATTTACCACAGAGAGGTCATCTTTAACACTTCTGAAGCTGGATCAGCTTGCATTTGGCCAGCCATCAGTCATGTGATGAATCACTCGCTGTAAAACTTCATCCTTTGCAGTTTCTTTTTTAATTAGTTGTAATTTGACATCCGATACAGGTAGTGTGTCAGCTAGCATGTCAGCTTGAGCTTCTATCATCGGCACCGGAGATTCGGCAGGGGCAGGAATCGCGCCGTGCCGGTTGGCAGGCCCCACCGGCGATTCTCCGGCCCGCAATGGGCCTAAGTCCCGCTGCTGTAATGCCGGTCCCACCGGCGTGAATTAAACCACCTCCCTTACCGGCGGGGACAGGCGGCGCGAGCGGGCTCCGGGGTCCTGGGGGAGGGGGGGGCGCGGGACGATCTGGCCCCGGGGGGTGCCCCCATGGTGGCCTGGTCCACGATCGGGGCCCACCGATCCGCGGGCAGGCCTGTGCCGTGGGGGCACTCTATCCCCTCCGCCTCAACCATCAGCCTCCGCGATGGCCAACGCGGAGGTGACCCCCCCCGCGCATGCGCGGGGATGACGTCAGCAGCCGCTGACGCTCCCGCGCGGACTTCCGCTGGCCGGCGGAGTCCCTTCGGCCCCTGCTGGCGTGGCGCCAAAGGCCTTTCCCGCCAGCCGGCAGCGCGTCAACCACTCCGGCGGGGGCCTAGCCCCTAAAGCTGAGGGCTTGGTCCCTAACGGTGCGGATTCCTCCGCACCTTTGGGGCTGCCTGACGCCAGAGTGGTTCACGCCACTCCATCCCGCCGGGACCCCTCCCCCACTCCATCCCGCCGGGACACCCCACCCCCCCCCCCCCCCCCCCCGCCCCCCCGGCGGGTAGGGAAGAATCCCGTCCCTTATCTTCATGTTCAGTAGCACGTGATAATGTATCTGCAAGGATTAGATCTTTTCCTGGAGTATATACTAGACAAAAATCATATCTTCTTAGTTTCTTAGCCAAGTGTGAGGCTATCCATTTTGGGAGGAATAACAGCAGAATGGATTATTATTTAAACGGTAAGATGTTAAAACATGCTGCTGTGCAGAGGGACCTGGGTGTGCTGGTGCACGAGTCGCAAAACGTTGGAGTGCAGGTGCAACAGGTGATTAAGAAGGCAAATCGAGTTTTGTCTTTCATTGCTAGAGGGATGGAGTTCAAGACTAGGGAGGTTATGCTGCAATTGTATAAGGTGTTGGTGAGGCCACATCTGGAGTATTGTGTTCAGTTTTGGTCTCCTTACCTGAGAAAGGACATATTGGCACTGGAGGGAGTGCAGAGGAGATTCACTAGGTTGATCCCAGAGTTGAGGGGATTAGATTATGACGAGAGATTGAGTAGACTGGGACTGTACTCATTGGAGTTTAGAAGGATGCGGGGGGGGATCTTATTGAAACATATAAAATTATGAAGGGAATAGATAGGATAGATGCGGGCAGGTTGTTTCCACTGGTCGGGGAAAGCAAAACTAGGGGGCATAGCCTCAAAATAAGGGGAAGTAGATTTAGGACTGAGTTTAGGAGGAACTTCTTCACCCAAAGGGTTGTGAATCTCTGGAATTCCTTGCCCAATGAAGCAGTTGGGGCTCCTTCTTTAAACATTTTTAAGAAAAAGATAGATACCTTTCTAAAGAATAAAGGGATTCGGGGATATGGTGTACGGGCCGGAGAGTGGAGCTGAATCCACAAAGATCAGCCATGATCTCATTAAATGGCGGAGCAGGCTCGAGGGGCCAGATGGCCTACTCCTGTTCCTAGTTCTTATGTTCTTATGTTTCATCAGCATTCGTTGCAATCTGGGCGACATGTCATTTCGACTCTTGTGAATCATATGCACAAGCGGCCTATGATCAGTCTCAATCACAAATGTAGGTAGACCATAAACATAATTGTGAAATTTTTAAACACCCATCACCAGACCAAGACATTCTTTTTCAATCTGCGTAGCATTGTTCTGTGGGTGTCATGAGAAGCATTTGCCACCGGTCTCCACGGATCTTCTGAGGTCTTCTGTAGAAGAACAGCTCCTACCCATCTTGACTCTCGTTTGGCGTGACCTTTGTCTTCTTTGTCAAATTGAAAAATGTGAGAACTGGGGCTGTGGCCAGTGCGGACTTTAGGTCGGACCATTCCTTATCATGTTGTGAAGTCCAAGAAAAAGAAGCATTTTTTGTCATCAATTGTCAAAGAGCTGTCATTCTGGACAAAAGTTTCGGAATAAATTTTCCAAGAAAGTTGACAACTTCTCAAGACTGCTTTTTTGTCTGTCGCAACAGGCATTTTATGTATAGCTTTAACTTTATATCACTGTCCAGTTGTACACCATCCTTAGATATGAGATTTCCCAGAGACGTCTGTTTGGAAATCCCAAATTGACACTTGGATTTGTTGAGCTTCAATCCATACGAACCAATGCGTCATAGCACTTGTAATAGTCTGGAAATGTGCTCTTCTGATGATGCAGACCAGATGATAAATCATCGACGTACACCCATACCCCATCAATACCTTCTGTATGTTTTCCATTGCTCTATGGAAAATTTCTGAGGCAGAGGTAATTCCAAAAGGCATGCGATTGAAACAATATCTTCCATACGGTGTTAAAAGTACAGAGCTTTCTGCTGGACTTATCAAGTTGTAGCTGCCAAAATCCTTTCAAGACATTGAACATAGAAAATGTTTTCGCATGTGCCATCTCTCCTGTAATCACTTTGCGCTTAGGAATTGAATAATGCTCTCTTCTGATATTCTTCTTCAGATCCTTTGGGTCTACGCATATTCGCAGCTCTCCATTAGGCTTTCGTACACATATCACAGAACTAACCCAATCCGTAGGTTCAGCTATCTTGGATATGATGTTCAGTTTCTGCATTCGATCCAGTTCCTGCTTAACACTGACAATCTGGAGGCCCATTCCCATCCAACCAGGGTTTGCATTGTCGCGGCCATGGAGCACAAGGAGTGTGCTCAATCTCAGAGGATGTATTACTGGCGTAGCATTTCCTTTAAGCTGTATTTTATAGATAAATGGTAACATACCCATTCCAGTGAATACATGTGGAAATTTAGCAAGAATGTCCTCTAGGTCACCTTGCTGTGAACCAACACATCAATTGGTGCTTTGAATCCTTTTCACAAGATCCAGCGTCAAACAAGCATCAACATCTAGTAGAGAGGATTTATTGGCATCAGCTATTTCAAATTGCACTGACAGGTAGATATCATTGCTGCTGACTGTTGAACAACATGATCCTCTTGTGCTAATGATGTTGCCATTGTCGTCCCTCAGTTGGCATTTAGTAATTGAAGGAGAACACTATCATGGAGAGGTCTGATTCGATGAGCAGGTTTGCATGATCTCCAGTATCCAACTTAAAAACATTTTTTGACCCATTTACTTTTAATGGTATATTCCAAACTTTCTTTAAATGAACAGATGATATCTGCTTTAAATTTTGCTTGTCAGCAATATCAATTTATTGACTGAGTCAACAAAGAATGTGTCTTCCAAATCGTATTCCTGTGCTTCAATATCGGAATGAGAATTGTTTTCTCTATCTGATCAGTTTTGCACACTTCTTAGGCTGAATTCTCCATCGTTGGGATTCTCAGTTTTGCCGGCTTGTGGTCAAGGCACAGTGAGAAACAGCGCAACTTTCCTCTGGTCATTGGCTGACTCAAGAGCTGAAATTGAGAGATACAACTGAAATTGCAATTCACATCCAATTTACCAGTAGTCTTGAAGTGTTTCGGAGTCTGTAGAACTTCCATCTTTGCTTCTTTCACTCGGTGCTGCAGATGGCTCACTCCTGCCACACCGGATTGTGCCATACAACCTGAGAGCTTCTCAATTCACTGGATGGGCCGCACGGCGTCCTCGGGCAAGGTGAAGGGTGGAGGAGTTTGCCTCCTCATTAACTCCTCCTGGTGCTCAGACATGGCGACCCTGATGACCTACTGCTCCCCAGACCGGGAATATCTGACAGTGAAGAGTGGACCAGACTACTTTCCACATTTGTCCACTTCTGCCATAATCACAGCGGTCTACATCATACCCCAGGTGGAAGTGAAGGAGGTGCTTAATGAATCGTACACCGCTATAAACAACCATGAAACACAATACCCAGAGGTCTTGTTCATCTTGGCCGGGGTACCTCAACCCGGCCAACCTCAAGAGGGTACTGCCAAAATTCCACCAACACATCTCCTGTCCCACCAGGGGCGCCAAAATCCTTGACCACTGCCACACAAATATCAAGAGCGCCTCCTGCTCTATCCCCCGACCACATTTCACAAAATCGGACCATAAGATGGTGCTCCTTCTCCCAGGATACAAGCAGAAACGTAAGTGGGAGGATCCGGTTAAAAAGGTTGTGCAATGCTGGTCCAAGTAAATGGAAGAGCTCCTACCCGCCTGCTTGGAGTCAGTGGACTGGTCCATATTCAAGAACTCAGTGCCAAGCTAGACGAGTATGCCACTACCATCACAGACTTCATCAGTAAGTGTGTCGAAGATGCGTGCCAAAGGTATATGTGTGTTCCTCAACCGGAAACCATGGTTTAACTGGGAGATACATTACCTACTGAAATCCAGGTCTGAGGCATTGGCTTTCCTCCGCAAAGCCATCAGGGATGCCAAGAGACAATACCAGCCTAGCTAGAGTAACACGGACTCTCGTCAGTTGTGGCAAGGCTTAAACAATATAACGGGCTACAAAGCAAAGCCCAGTAGAATCTCTGGCAACAGAGCACCCCTCCCCAATGAACTCAATGGATTCTATGCGTGTTTTGAGCATGAAGCTAACAAACTGATGTCACCTGCCCCAGCAGCCTCGGGCGTACCTATACCTACCGACACAGCCCCAGAAGTTAGATCAGCCTTCTCGAAAGTGAACCTACGGAAAGCAATGGATTCTGACGGTGTCCCCAGTCGAGCACTCAGATCCTGTACAGACCAACTGGCGGGTGTGTTCGCAGACATCTTTAACCTCTCCCTACTCCATTCCGAGGTTCGCACCTGCTTCAAGAAGGCCACTATCCTACCGGTGCTGAAGAAGAACCAGGCGACTACTGACCGGTGGCCCTAGCATCAATCGCAATCAAGTGCTTCGAAACATTGGTCATGAGATACATCAACTCCATACTTCCAGATTGCCTTGATCCACTGCAATTCACATACCGCCACAACCGGTCCACTGCAGATGCTATCTCCCTGGCCCGACACTCATCCCTGGTACATCTTGACAACAAGGGCACCTACATCAGACTCCTGTTCATTGACTACAGCACCAACTTCAACACCATAATCCCAGCCAAGCTCATGTCCAAACTCCAAAACATAGGACTCGGCTCCTCCCTCTGCGATTGGATCCTCAACTTCCTGACCCATAGACCACAATCACAAAGGATAAACAACACCTCTACCACGATCGTCTCAATACTGGGGCCCAACAAAACTGCATACTTAGCCCCCACTAAACTCCTTATACACACATGACTGTGTGGCAAAATTCTGCTCAAACTCTGTAGCGCACAAAGACTCCATGAGACGAATAGAGTGAAGTCGATGAGGCTTTATTAAGCGTGTCTGTTCCCCCGCAGCTCGATAGTAAACTGGCCTGCGGGGGAAGACTCCGGCTTCTTATACTCCGCCTTCAGGGCGGAGCTTGAGGTCAACGGCCAACCAGGACCCGGGATCTGTCAGCCAATGACATTAGGGCTTCCAGTCCGACATGACCCCCAATACATACTACCACATTCACCCCTTGTCAAAAATGAACCCGGCGGGGTGATGCTTCGTATGGTGGTAAGGGTTTACAGGGCTGGTCCTGGGAGGACAAAACATTCACATGGCAATACAGTATTGGACAATTTTGTCCTGTTGCAACTATTTACAGAGGGTATAGGAAGAAAAGCAAAATGTTCTTGTGAACAGTCCATATTTGTTTTACATCGACGCCACGAGTCGGTCGGGCGGTCTGGTCGTCCGTGTCGATCGCCTCGGCCCCGGCGGTGGTGGTGGTGCTTGTACTAGTGTTGTCGCCTCCAGGAGCCGTACGGTTTCAGCTCGGGTTCGATTCTTGGTCGGTGCTGAGGGGAGGGGAACCGATCCTCCTGGGAAGGGGGCGGTCGCGGGGTGCGGCGGTGGCAGGAAGGGGGGGGGGGGTTGGGTTGATGGTGTCGGGGGGGGGTGCGTGTTGCCGGCGGGCGCCAGATCACGCAGGGAGACCGTGTCCTGTCGGCCGTCGGGGTACTCCACGTAGGCATACTGGGGGTTCGCGTGGAGGAGGTGAACCCTTTCGACCAACGGGTCCGCCTTATGTGCCCGCACATGCTTTCGAAACAGGATGGGTCCTGGGGCCGCCAGCCAGGTCGGCAGCGACGTTCCAGAGGAGGATCTCCTAGGGAAGACAAGGAGACGCTCTCGAGGCGTTTGATTAGTGCTCGTACATAATAACGACCGGATGGAATGGAGAGCATCCGGGAGGACCTCCTGCCACCTTGAAACTGGGAGGTCCCTGGACCGTAGGGCCAGTAGGACGGCCTTCCAGACCGTGCCGTTCTCCCTTTCTACTTGCCCGTTCCCCCGGGGGTTGTAGCTGGTCGTCCTGCTTGAGGCTATGCCCTTGCTGAGCAGGAACTGCGCAGCTCGTCACTCATGAAAGAGGACCCCCTGTCGCTGTGGACGTATGCGGGGTAACCGAACAGTGTGAAGATGCTGTTCAGGGCTTTAATGACTGTGGCCGCGGTCATGTCAGAACAGGGAATGGCAAAAGGGAAGCGGGAGTATTCGTCCACTACATTCAGAAAATATGCGTTGCGGTCGGTGGAGGGGAGGGGCCCTTTGAAATCGAGACTGAGGCGTTCAAAGGGGCGGGAAGCCTTAAATCAGATGCGCTCCATCTGGCCTGAAAAAATGCGGCTTGCATTCCGCGCAGATGTGGCAGTCCCTTGTGACTGTACGGACCTCCTCTAAAGAGTATGGGAGATTGCGGGACTTGATGAAGTGGTAAAACCGAGTGACCCCCGGGTGGCAGAGGTCCTCGTGGAGGGTTTGGAGGTGGTTAATTTGTGCGTTGGCACATGTGCCGCGGGATAGGGCATCGGACGGCTCGTTCAGCTTTCCGGGACGATACAAAATCTCATAGTTGAAGGTGGAGAGCTCGATCCTCCACCTTAAGATTTTGTCGTTTTTGATTTTGCCCCGCTGTGCACTATCGAACATGAAGGCTACCGACCGTTGGTCAGTGAGGAGAGTGAATCTCCTGCCGGCCAGGTAATGCCTCCAATGTCGCACAGCTTCCACTATGGCTTGGGCTTCCTTTTCTACTGAAGAGTGGCGGATTTCTGAGGCGTGGAGGGTCCGGGAGAAAAAGGCCACGGGTCTGCCCACTTGGTTAAGGGTGGCCGCTAGAGCTACGTCGGAGGCATCGCTCTCGACCTGGAAGGGGAGGGACTCGTCGATGGCGCGCATTGTGGCCTTTGCGATATCCGCTTTGATGCGGCTGAAGGCCTGGCAAGCCTCTGTCGACAGAGGGAAGGTCGTGGTCTGTATTAGGGGGCGGGCCTTGTCTGCGTACTGGGGGACCCACTGGGCGTAGTACGAAAAGAACCCCAAGCAGCGTTTCAGGGCTTTTGGGCAGTGCGGGAGGGGAAATTCCATGAGTGCGCGCATACGTTCGGGGTCGGGGCCTATTATCCCATTGCGCACCACGTAGCCCAGAATGGCTAGCCGGTCGGTGCTAAAAACGCACTTGTCCTCGTTGTACGTGAGGTTCAAGGCTTTGGCGGTCTGGAGGAATTTTTGGAGGTTGGCGTCGTGGTCCTGCTGATCGTGGCCGCAGATGGTTACATTGTCGATATACGGGAACGTGGCCCGCAACGCATGTTGATCAACCATTCAGTCCATCTCCCGTTGGAAGACCAAGACCCCGTTTGTGACGCCAAAAGGGACCCGTAGGAAATGGTATAATCGCCCGTCTGCCTCGAAGGCTGTGTACTTGCGGTCACTTGGGCGGATGGGGAGCTGATGGTAGGCGGACTTGAGGTCCACGGTGGAGAAGACTTTATATTGGGCAATCCGATTGACCATGTCGGATATGCGGGGGAGAGGGTACGCGTCTAGTTGTGTGTACCTGTTGATGGTCTGGCTATAGTCAATGACCATCCTTTGTTTCTCCCCTGTCTTCACTACTACCACCCGCGCTCTCCAGGGACTATTGCTGGCCTGGATTATGCCCTCCTTTAGTAGCCGCTGGACTTCGGACCGAATGAAGGTCCGGTCCTGGACGCTGTACCGTCTGCTCCTAGTGGCGACGGGTTTGCAGTCCGGGGTGAGGTTCGCAAACAAGGACGGGGGTTGCACCTTGAGGGTTGCGAGGCCGCAGATAGTGAGTGGGGGTATGGGGCCGCCGAATTTGAACGTAAGGCTCTGTAGATTGCATTGGAAATCTAATCCCAGCAAGGTGGGGGCACAGAGTTGGGGAAGGACGTTTAGTTTGTAGTTTTTGAACTCCTTCCCCTGCACCGTTCGGGTAACTATGCAGAATCCCTGGATCTGTACGGAGTGGGATCCTGCCGCTAGGCAAATCTTTTGTGCGCTGGGATAGGTGGTCAAGGAACAGCGTCTTACCGTGTCGGGGTGTATAAAGCTTTCCGTGCTCCCGGAGTCGACTAGGCATGGCGTCTCGTGGCCGTTTATTAGTACCGTTGTCGTCGTCGTCTGGAGTGTCCGGGGCCGGGCTTGATCGAGCGTAATCGAAGCGAGCCGTGGTTGTAGTAGTGGAGTGGGGTCCGTTGTTGCCGTCCAAGATGGCGTCGGGGATAAACAAAATGGCCGCCCCCATACATCGCACGTGGCTGGGGGGTCACAAGATGGCGGCGAGGGTGGACAAAATGGCCGCCCCCATGCGTCGTACAGGTCTGGGGCGGTCCAAGATGGCGGCGCCCCTCCTCCCCTCGTGGTGGCCGGGACCCAAAATGGCGGCGTCTGCGGGTCGCACATCGGCGCCCCTCCTCCCCTCGTGGTGGCCGGGACCCAAAATGGCGGCGTCTGCGGGTCGCACATGGTGTGCTGGGGGGGCTGGGGAGCGCTAGGACCGCGAGCGCTAGGACCGCGCGGAGCTCCCTCACCGCGAGCGCTAGGACCGCGCGGAGCTCCCTCACCGGGGACAGCGGAGATCGGGGCCCAAGTCGGCGGCGCCGGCGGGTCAGATGTGGGGCCGCTAGCGCTAGGACCGCGCGGAGCACCCTCACCGGGCACAGCGGTGGTCGGGGCCCAAGTAGGTGGCGCCGGCGGGTCAGGCGTGGGGCGCGGGGTGGGGGTTAAGGTGGCGTTAGGGACGCGGAAAACTCCCTCCTCTCCGTGGAGAGTGTTGGCCGGGACCCAAAGCGGTAGCGCCGGCGGCGGGTCATGCATGGGCTGCGGGGAGGGGGGTTGGGGAGCGTAGGCGGCGTGCAGGGCTCCCAGTTCTCCCGGGACCGCGGTGGTCGGGACCCAGAGCGGCTGCGCCTGCGGGTCGTACATGGCATACTGGGGCGGTTGGGGCGCGTAAACTGCTTGCAGGGCTCCGTGCTCCCGGGACGGCGGCGACCTCGCGGGACCGGCACACAACCGCACAATGGCCCTTTTTCCCGCAGCTTTTGCAGGTAGCTGCGCGGGCCGGGCAGCGCTGTCGGGGGTGTTTCGCCTGGCCGCAGAAATAACAGCGGGCGCCCCCGGTGCGACTCGGCGTTTGGACCGCGCAAGCCTGTGGGGTGTCCGGGGGGGGGGGGGGGGTAGGGGGTTTGACGCGACAGGTACGTACGGGGCCCAATGGGTTGCCGCGCGGTCGGGGCCGTAGGCGCGGGTATTACGCGCGGCCACGTCTAGGGAGGCTGCTAAGGCCCGTGCCTCTGAGAGTCCTAGCGACTCTTTTTCTAGAAGTCTTTGGCGGATTTGGGAGGATTGCATACCTGCCACAAAAGCATCGCGCATTAACATGTCCGTGTGTTCGTTTGCGTTCACCGACGGGCAGCTGCAGGCTCGTCCCAAAATCAGCAGCGCGGCGTAGAACTCGTCCTTCGATTCTCCGGGAGCTTGCCGTCTCGTCGCGAGCTGGTAGCGAGCGTAGATTTGGTTAACTGGGCGAACGTAGAGACTTCTCAGTGCTGCGAACGCCGTCTGGAAATCGTCCGAGTCTTCGTTGAGGGAGAAAATCTCCGTGCTCACCCTCGAGTGCAGGACCTGCAGTTTTTGGTCTTCTGAGACTCGGCCGGTGGTCGTTCTGAGGTAGGCCTCGAAGCAAGTCTGCCAGTGTTTGAAGGCTGCTGCCGCGTTCACTGCGTGGGGGCTGATCCTCAGGCATTCCGGAATGATCCTGAGCTCCATAGTCCTTTTTAGGCACGCTTAATAAATTGTAGCGCACAAAGACTCCATGAGACGAATAGAGTGAAGTCGATGAGGCTTTATTAAGCGTGTCTGTTCCCCCGCAGCTCGATAGTAAGCTGGCCTGCGGGGGAAGACTCCGGCTTCTTATACTCCGCCTTCAGGGCGGAGCTTGAGGTCAACGGCCAACCAGGACCCGGGATCTGTCAGCCAATGACATTAGGGCTTCCAGTCCCACATGACCCCCAATACATACTACCACAAACTCTACAAGTTTGCTGATGACACGACCTTAGTGGGTCGGTTCACAAACAATGATGAGTCAGATTACAGGAAGGAGGTAGAGAACTTAGTGATATGGTGCAATGACAACAATCTCTCCCTCAAAGTCAGCAAAACTAAGGAGCTGGTCATTGCCTTCAGTAAGCAAAGCGTCATACACTCTATCTGTATCAATGGTGCCGAGATGGAGATGGTTGATAGTTTAAAAGTCCTAGGTGTAAACTTCACCAACAACATGCCCTGGTCCACCCACGTCGACTCTTTGACCAAGAAATCACAACAGCGCCTATACTTCCTCAGGAGATTAAGGAAATTCGGCATGGCCACATGATTCTGAACAATTGATGTACAATAGAAAGCATCCTATCTGGCTGCATCATAGCTTTGTAATGGTAACTGCTCCGCCCAAGACCGTAAGAAACTACAGAGAGTAGTGAACACAGCTCAGTCCATCACACAAGCCCGCCTCCCATCCATTGACTCTGTCTACATCTCCCGCTGCCTTGGGAAGCAGGCAGCATAACCAAAGACCCCTCTCACCCAGGTTACTCCCTCTTCCAACCTCTTCCATCAGAGAGAAGATACAAATGTTTGAGAACACCCACTAACAGATTCAAAAACAGCTTCTTCCCCGCTGTTATCAAACTCTTGAATGGTCCTCTTATGGACTTAACTGATCTCTCCAGGCATCGTCTCTACAATTGTAACACTATATTCCGTATGCTTCACCGGATGTCTATGTTTATGTATTTACATTGTGTTTTGTTGTTTCATGTATGTTTTCATGCAGGGGGCGATCTGCCTGGACTGTACGCAGAACAATACTTTTCACAGGACTTCAGTAAACCTGACAATAAATCGAAATCTATTCAGTAATACAATTCATGTAATTTTAGTAATTGTAATTAAACAGCAATTAAAAATTGTAATTAAACAGCACAGCAAAACACTGTATGAACACCATTAAACACCATAAAACATCAAAGCCACTATTTAAATACAGCCTGCTGTAACCTGAGTACAAGGTGGACAATGCAAAGTTCAGTCATTTTGTGAAACATTCTCGAATTACGATTTGCTTCTTCCTGACAGCAAATTTACACCAAAATTGTTTCTTCTGTTTATAAGTAAATGGAAAATGATAACAGGAAAAATGGCCAATAGGAAAAACCCAGCTGATGCATTGAGCCTGTCACATGCAGTCATATTGCAATTGAGCATCATGATCGGCAAGACTCCCCAACTAATCGTGTATATATATATATATATATATATATGGTACAAAATGTTTCATAGAGACAATGAGCTGAGCAACCTTTCACAATTGGGACTGCTTCCTCTCTCTGTCTGCTGACTGGATCCACTCCCGGGTTCGATCTAACCAAAGAAAATTAGAGTCCATTCTGGGTGGGATTAGCAGGATTGTTCTCGGCGCTGAAAGCCCCAGGAACAATCCCGCTATCTAACGACACTCTATTACTATTTCAGGCTCTGGCAGGGAAAGCCTCCCCGAGGTCACACACAGCGTCATTCCCTGCACTGACGAGCTCGAACAAGCAGAGCTCCTCAGTCCAGGAAGAGATCGGAATGCCATTTTTAAATGCCGCCCCGATCTCTCAACCCACCCACGCGACCCCTGAAACCCCCACCCCCCACAATGTTCCAATTCATCGCTAAGGGAGTCCCTCAGGAGTGCCAGGCTGACACCAGGGTGGCACTGCCAGGGTGCCAGGCTTGCAGTGCCAAGGTACTTGGGTGGCACCAGCAGTGCCAGGATTCCACCCTGACCGGACGCCGACCAGCCGGGAGTCTCTGATTGCCTGGGAGTCGTGCCCCCCCCCCCCCCCAGTGTCATTTCATCTGGACCCCGTTTGTGGCGGCCAGTGCTGAATGGCGCACGATCGGGGTCTCCTAGGCGAGGCCGGTGGATTCTGGATTCGATCTGGCGTCAGCAGAGTTAAATGGGATTCTAAACTCATTTAACTCAGTGAGACTAACCAGATCTTGGGAGGCGTAACGACTGTTGGGAATCACGGCAGAGACCTCCATCTCTCAATTACACGGGCAGTGTGGGTATGGAGGGATATGGGCCAAATGCGGGCAAGTGGGGCTAGCTTAGTGATAGAGACTGGGTGGCATGCTGTAAACATCTATAACTCTAGAGCCTATTTCAGCAGCATTAAAAACACTCCATCAGTTTAAAACAAGCTAATATTTATGAATTGTTATCTCCTGGTCATTGTCCAGGTCAGGTACAATAACCCTCTCGAGACCCAAGTGGATGACCCAATTGATCTCTCCATGGGAGACATGGAATATGAGCTCTCCAGCTGAGGAGCGGAAGACTAGCAGCTGGGACTTGGGAAGCAGGTACTTAAAAACCGGCCAGGATCGGGACTGGCATGAATGGTAGTCCTGGCTGGGAATTCTGTGTTGCATGCTGCATTGCAGTCTTTACTTTGTTTGCCTAAATAAACCTTCGTTGTTTAACTCTCTCGGGACTCCAGACCATTCTAGACTTAGTGTTATGTAATGAGCCAGACTTGATTAAAGATCTTAAAGTAAGGGAACACTTAGGAGGCAGTGATCATAATATGGTAGAATTCAATCTCCAATTTGAAAGAAAGAAGGTAGAATCAGATGCAAAGGTGTTACAGTTAAATAAAGGTAACTACAGGGGCATGAGGGATGAACTGACAAAAATCGACTGGGAGCAGAGCCTAGTGGGAAAGACAGTAGAACAGCAATGGCAGGAGTTTCTGGGAGTAATTGAGGACACAGTACAGAGGTTCATCCCAAAGAAAAGAAAAGATTAGGCAGCCATGGCTGACAAAGGAAGTTAGGGAATGCATCAAAGCAAAAGAGAAAGCCTATGATGTGGCAAAGAGTAGTGGGAAGTCAGAAGATTGGGAAGGCTACAAAAACAGAGGATAACAAAGAGAGAAATAAGGAAAGAGAGGATCAATTATGAAGGTAGGCTAGCCAGTAACATTAGGAATGATGGTAAAAGTTTCTTTAAATACATTAAAAACAAACGGGAGGCAAAAGTTGACATTGGGCCGCTCCAAAATGAAGCTGGTAATCTAGTGATGGGAAACAAGGAAATAGCTGAGAAACTAAATAAGTACTTTGCGTCAGTCTTCAAAGTAGAAGACATGAGTAATATCCCAACAATTCCGGAGAGTCAGGGGGCAGAGTTGAATATGGTAGCCATCACAAAGGAGAAAGTGCTAGAGAAACTAAGAGGTCTAAAAATTGATAAATCTCCGGGCCCAGATGGGCTACATCCTAGAGTTCTAAAGGAGATAGCTGAAGAAATAGTGGAGGCGTTAGTTATGATCTTTCAAAAGTCACTGGAGTCAGGGAAAGTCCCAGAGGATTGGAAAATCGCTGTTGTAACCCCCCTGTTCAAGAAGGGAACAAGGAAAAAGATAGAAAATTATAGGCCAATTAGCCTAACCTCGGTTGTTGGCAAGATTCTAGAATCCATTGTTAAAGATGAGATTTATAAATTCTTGGAAGTGCAGGGTCAGATTAGGACAAGTCAGCATGGATTTAGTAAGGGGAGGCCGTGCCTGACAAACCTGTCAGAGTTCTTTGAAGAGATAACAAATAGGTTAGACCAAGGAGAGCCAATGGATGTTATCTATCTTGACTTCCAAAAGGCCTTTGATAAGGTGCCTCACGGGAGACTGCTGAGTAAATTAAGGGCCCATGGTATTCGAGGCAAGGTACTAACATGGTTTGACGATTGGCTGTCAGGCAGAAGGCAGAGAGTTGGGATATAAGGTTCTTTTTCGGAATGGCAACCGGTGACGAGTGGTGTCCCGCAGGGTTCAGTGTTGGGGCCACAGCTGTTCTCTTTATATATTAACGATCTAGATGACGGGACTAGGGGCATTCTGGCAAAGTTTGCCGATGATACAAAGGTAGGTGGAGGGGCAGGTAGTATGGAGGAGGTGGGAAGGCTGCAGAACGATTTAGACAGTTTAGGGGAGTGGTCCAAGAAATGCCTGATGAAATTCAATGTGGGCAAGTGCGAGGTCTTGCACTTTGGAAAAAAGAATAGAGGCATGGACTATTTTCTAAACGGTGACAAAATACATAATGCTGATGTGCAAAAGGACTTGGGAGTCCTAGTCCAGGATTCTCTAAAGGTAAACTTGCAGGTTGAGTCCGTAATTAAGAAAGCAAATGCAATGTTGTCAGTTATCTCAAGAGGCTTGGAATATAAAAGCAAGGATGTACTTCTGAAGCTTTATAAAGCACTAGTTAGGCCCCATTTAGAATACTGTGAGCAATATTGGGCCCCACACCTCAGGAAGGACATACTGACACTGGAGCGGGTCCAGTGATTCACACGGATGATCCCAGGAATGGTAGGCCTAACATACGATGAACGTCTGAGGATCCTGGGATTATATTCATTGGAGTTTAGGAGGTTGAGGGGAGATCTAATAGAAACTTACAAGATAATGAATGGCTTAGATAGGGTGGACGTAGGGAAGTTGTTTCCATTAGCAGGGGAGACTAGGACACGGGGGCACAGCCTTAGAATAAAAGGGAGTCACTTTAGAACAGAGATGAGGAGAAATGTCTTCAGCCAGAGAGTGGTGGGTCTGTGGAATTCATTGCCACAGAGAGCGGTGGAGGCCGGGACGTTGAGTGTCTTTAAGACAGAAGTTGATAAATTCTTGATTTCTCGAGGAATTAAGGGCTATGGAGAGAGAGCGGGTAAATGGAGTTGAAATCAGCCACGATTGAATGGTGGAGTGGACTCGATGGGCGGAATGGTCTTACTTCCGCTCCTATGTCTTATGGACAATATATCAGGAAAAATCCCAGTCGGGTAACAGCTCCCCACATGATGTGGGTTTCTTAACTCTTTTTTAATCCTGACGGTTGGGTCACAAAGCCCACAGGAAAACACAAATCAGAAATTTCTAAAGAGTGTCCTTATTGAACCATCACCTTTTAAACAATTTTCTCCACTTCAAGCTGGTAACACTTACCCAACTGAAAAGCTCTCCTTACAATCCTCCAGGATTCTGTTGGTAAGTAGCATTGCATAGCGAGCATCGTTTAGTTTCAATTCATCTCTCTTTGCGAGTTGAATCAGTTTTTCTTTCTGATTTATACAATCAGACAATGGTGATTCTAATTGAACAGAGTTTAATAGATTAGGGACAATTAGCAATAGTTTCAATATTAGTATAATATTTTGAATAGATTTGGCATAATTATGTGACGGACAATAGCTGTACTAACAAAATGTTCACTATTCCAAGACTAGTTTCATATTTTCCGTACCTTTGCGTGCAAATTACAATGTTAAATAATTGCTAATATTAGGATTTGGAGAGCAGTTGAATGTCTGGATTTTCGGCCATGGAGCCGCTTGGGTCCAGGGCGTCGTGTTGGCAAAAACAGGACCAGTTTCATACCGAATACGGACACAGGGCCTTGAGCCTAATCGCCACGTGGACCACCTCCGAAGCCGCGTGCCAGACACTTCAGCAGGTCCGACCATTGATTCGAACGTCCCAGCTCCGCTGTCTTCGCCACTGCCCCTGCCCCCCTGAGCTCCGACTCAGAAACCACGATGGATGTTCTGCATTCGCCAGAGGCGCCCGTGCCGGTTCTCATGGCCGCACCAGCAATGCCGCCACCGACCAGACGCTCATCACACAAACGCCGCTCCCTGGTCCGATATACGCCTCCTGACGCCGCAAGGTCAGTGTCTGGAGGTCCCGGGGTCAGGACGATAGTGTTTCCCATGACCTCCCTGGAATATGAAATTCCCCTTTATGGGGGGGGGGGGGGGACTTTCCCTTAACAAGGAGACCCCGACCCGTATAAAAACCCCGACCTGGGTACAGTTTGGGGAAGGAGACCCTTCGGGGAGTGGAGGAGTTTTGGATTTGTATTGGAATAAACATTATTTGTTAATTTCTAATTATCGTCTATGCGTCCTGCCTACCGCCAATTCAACAGCGACAAAATACCAATGAATTTCCTCAGACCTCTGAGAGAGTGAGTGTTACAGTCTCAGAGAATTCATCTTTCCCCCGTTCCCAGCAGCTGTGCAGGTACAATCACCTCGGTGGGGAGATATTGTCTATTCGGTCCGGGGTCACCTCACGGAAATGTACAAACAGGGTTTTTCAAACTTTTTACCCGGGACCCGCTTTTACCCACTAGCCAACTTTAATGACCCACACCAACCGACCTTCACGACCCACGCTGGCCAACCTTCATGACCCACATCAGCCAACCTTCACGACCCATGCCAGCCGTCCTTCGCGACCACATCGGCCAACCTTCACGACCCATGCCAGCTGGCATTCACAAACTACCATTATTGCTTACATTTATGCGCCAGGAGAGCGTGCTTGGTCCTTATAATCTCACTTGCTTTGTTATTCAATGTTACATTTCTGCTAAGAACTTCAGTTGACGACTTAAGTTCTCACTGCATCCTCTGAAAAACAAGAAGTTTATCCCGAACTTGCTATGCTTAGATTTCAAGTACCTTTGAAATTTTGAGAATTTTAAACTTTCATTTGCCAGTACTTCCCTGCATATCACACATGGGCTTTGCATCCTGATTTGCATTGGCACAATTAAAAAGCCATACCTCAAGAAATCATCTTTATATTGCTTAGTTCTTGATTTCAGTTTCTTTTTTTTAATATGTTTTTATTAAGAATTTTTCAATAATATTTTCCACCTTACAAACAACCCCCCCCCCCCCCCACCCGTAACAAATAAAAGAAAAAGAACTAGCGTGGTAAGACATGAACATGGCAAGTCAATAAGATACAGAACTTTGTACATTGGATTCTTCCCGTACATGTCAGTTTCCGGATCATTCATGTGCTATCTTGCTCAAATGCCCCCCAGAGAAACTCCCCTTCCCCCTCCCCCCCCCCCCCCCCCCCACGAACGATGTCCCCCCCTCTCCCCCCCCCCCCCCCCCGGGTTGCTGTTGCTGCTGTCCGACCTTCATCTAACGCTCCGCGAGATGGTCTAGGAACGGTTGCCACCGCCTGTAGAACCCCTGCGCAGACCCTCTCAGGGCAAACTTTATCCTCTCCAACTTGATAAACCCTGCCATATTATTTATCCAGGCCTCCACGCTGGGGGGCTTCGCCTCCTTCCACATTAGCAAGATCCTTCGCCGGGCTACTAGGGATGCAAAGGCCAGAATGCCAGAATGCCGGCCTCTTTCGCCTCCTGCACTCCCGGCTCGTCCACTACTCCAAATAGTGCTAGCCCCCAGCTTGGCTTGACCCGGACTTTCACCACCTTAGATATTGTTCCCGCAACTCCCCTCCAGAACCCCTCCAGTGCCGGGCATGACCAAAACATATGGACATGGTTCGCCGGACTTCCTGAGCACCTCCCACATCTGTCCTCCACCCCAAAGAACCTGCTCAGCCTTGCCCCCATCATATGCGCTCTATGAAGCACCTTAAATTGTATCAGGCTAAGCCTGGCACACGAGGAAGCGGAATTAACCCTACTTAGGGCATCAGCCCATAACCCCTCCTCAATCTCCTCCCCCAACTCCTCCTCCCATTTACCCTTCAGCTCCTCTACCAGAGCCTCCCCCTCTTTCATCTCCTGGTATATCGCCGACACCTTGCCCTCCCCGACCCATACGCCCAAGATCACCCTATCTTGAATCCCCTGTGCCGGGAGTAGTGGAAATTCCCTCACCTGTCGCATCACAAATGCCCTCACTTGCATGTACCTGAAAGTGTTTCCCGGGGGCAGCCCAAACTTTTCCTCCAGGGCCGCTAAGCTCGCAAACGTCCCGTCAATGAACAGGTCCCCCATTCTTCTAATCCCTACCCGATGCCAGCTCTGAAATCCCCCGCCCAGCCTTCCTGGGACAAACCGATGATTGTCTCTGATCGGGGACCACACCGAGGCTCCCGCGCACCCCTGTGCTGTCTCCACTGCCCCCAGATCTTTAGCGTTGTCGCCACCACCGGGCTCGTGGTGTACCTTGACGGCGAGATCGGCAGCGGTGCCGTCACCAGCGCCCCAGGCTTGTTCCTTTGCAGGACGCCATCTCCAACCTCTTCCACGCCGCCCCCTCTCCCTCCATCACCCACTTACGGATCATTGCCACGTTGGCTGCCCAATAATAACCACCCAGATTCGGCAACGCCAACCCTCTTCTATCTCTGCTACGCTCCAAGATCCCCCTCCTTACCCGCGGGGTCTTGCTCGCCCACACAAATCCTGTAATGCTCCTGCTTACCCTCTTAAAAAAGGCCTTAGTGATCACAAATGGGGAGGCATTGGAATACGAAAAGAAATCTCGGGAGGACCACCATTTTAACCGACTGTACCCTACCCGCCAGCGAGAATGGCAACATGTCCCACCTTTTAAAATCCTCCTCCATCTGTTCCACCAACTGCGTCAAATTAAGTTTGTGCAGTGCCCCCCAGCTCCTAGCTACCTGAATCCCCAAATATCGAAAGCTCCTTTCCGCCCTCCTCAACGGTAGGTCGTCTATCCCTCTTCTCTGGTCCCCCGGATGGGTCACAAAGAGCTTACTCTTTCCCACATTGAGCTTATAGCCCGAAAAGTCTCCAAACTCCCGTAGGATCTGCATTACCTCAACCATCCCCTCCACTGGGTCTGTCACATACAGCAACAGGTCGCCTGCATACACTCGACACTCGATGTCCCTCTCCCCCTCGAACCACCCCCTTCCATTTCCCCGACTCCCTTAACGCCATGGCCAAAGGTTCAATTGCTAATGCAAACAGCAGAGGGGACAGGGGGCACCCCTGCCTCGTCCCTCGATACAGCCGGAAATACTCCGACCTCCGCCGGTTCGTGACCACACTCGCCACCGGGGCTTTGTACAGGAGCTTAACCCAACTGATAAACCCTCCCCCGAACCCAAACCTCCTCAACACTTCCCAGAGATACTCCCACTCTACCCGATCGAAGGCCTTCTCTGCGTCCATGGCTGTCACTATCTCCGCTTCTCCCTCCACCGATGGCATCATTATCACATTTAGGTGCCTTCACACATTAGTATTTAACTGCCTACCCTTTACGAATCCCGTCTGGTCCTCGTGAATCACCCCCGGGACACAGTCCTCAATCCTCGTGGCCAACATTTTTGCCAGCAACTTAGCATCCACATTGAGGAGCGAGATCGGTCTATATGACCCACATTGCAGTGGGTCCTTATCCCGCTTCAGGATCAAAGAGATCGTCGCCTCCGACATTGTCGGGGGCAGGGTCCCCCCCTCCCTTGATTCATCGTAGGTCCTTATCAGCAACGGGGCTAACAGGTCTACATACTTCCTGTAGAACTCCACCGGGAACCCATCCGGCCCCTGGGCCTTCCCTGCCTGCATGCTCCCCAGTCCCTTAACCAGCTCCTCCACCCCAATTGGCGCCCCCAAACCAGCCACCTCCTGCACCTCCACCCTTGGGAACCTCAACTGATCCAAGAATCGCCGCATCCCCTCTTTTCCCCCTGGGGGCTGGGACCTGTACAGTTCCTCGTAAAAGACCTTAAAAGCCTCATTCACTTTCCCTGCACTCCGCACCGTAGTTCCCCTGCCATCTTTGACTCCACCTATTTCCCTCGCTGCCATCCTCTTCCGGAGCTGGTGTGCCAGCATCCGGCTCGCCTTCTCCCCAAATTCATATATCGCCCCCTGTGCCTTCCTCCACTGTGCCTCTGCCTTCCCTGTGGTCAACAGGTCGAACTCCGTCTGGAGACTTCGTCTCTCCCTAAGTAGTCCCTCATCAGGAGTCTCTGCATAGCTCCTGTCCACCCTTAAAATCTCCCCCACTAACCTCTCCCTTTCCCTGCCATCTCTCTTCACCCTGTGAGCCCTAATGGAGATTAACTCTCCCCTGACCACCGCCTTCAGCGCCTCCCACACTACTCCCACCTGCACCTCCCCGTTGTCGTTAGCCTCCAGATACCTTTCAATACACCCCCGCACCCTCCCGCACACTTCCTCGTCTGCCAGTAGTCCCACATCCAACCTCCACAACGGGCGTTGGTCCCTCTCCTCCCCCAGCTCCAGCTCCACCCAGTGCGGGGCATGGTCTGAAATGGCGATGGCCGAATACTCCGTTCCCTCCACTTTCGGGATCAATGCCCTGCCCAAAACAAAACAATCTATCCGGGAGTAGGCCTTATGTACGTGGGAGAAAAATAAAATTTTCTGGCCAAAGGCCTGACAAATCTCCACGGATCTACTCCCCCCATCTGATCCATAAACCCCCTAAGCACCTTGGCCGCAGCCGGCCTCTTCCCCGTCCTAGATCTGGAGCGATCTAATGCTGGGTCCAGCATCGTGTTAAAATCCCCACCCATTATCAAGCTCCCTACCTCCAGGTCCGGAATACGCCCCAACATCCGTTTCATGAATCCAGCATCGTCCCAGTTCGGGGCACATACATTCACCAGTACCACCTCCGTCCCCTGTAACCTACCACTCACCATCACGTATCGGCCTCCCTTGTCCGCTACTATGTTCTTGGTCTCAAACGACACCCGCTTTCCCACCAGTATTGCCACTTCTCTATTCTTCGCATCCAGCCCCGAGTGGAACACCTGTCCTACCCATCCCTTCCTTAACCTGACCTGATCTGCCACCTTCAGATGTGTCTCCTGAAGCATGACCACGTCCGCCTTCAGTCCCTTAAGGTGCGCGAACACTCGGGCCCTCTTAACCCGCCCATTTAGGCCTCTCACATTCCACGTGATCAGCCGGATTGGGGGTCCCCCCCCCTCTCGCTGACTAGCCATCCCCTATCTTAGGCCAGTCCCGTGCTCGCGCCTCCTGCACCCTCCAGTCCCCCAGGCGGGGAACCCCCGCCCCGACCACCTCTTCCATTTTCAATTCCCCCTCGGGCAGTGCAGCAGCAACCCTAGAATCCCCCCCCCCCCGGCTAGACCCACATCTAGGTCTTTTGCTCCCCCCATATTACTTCCGTGAGTCAGCTGACTTCTGCTGACCCCGGCTTCCCCGCCTTCCCGTTGATCTCCCCCGTGTGGGAGTCTCTCCTCCTCCTTACCTTCCTCCCCTTTTGGCGCTGGAAAAAGCCCGCGCTTTCCTGAACCAGCCCCGCCCCCTGTGGCGCAGCTCCTGTTGCGGCCATTATCCCAGTTCCCTCATCCCCAAGTCTCACCTCCCTCCAGCACCGACGCCCACATTCCCCATCATCATCATCTTGTCTACCGAAAAGAAAAAAGGAAAATTTTAGGAATTTTAACCTGAACTCTACCCACATCCCCATCCATCATCCCACCCATAAAATATTCTTTACCCATATTTACAACCCCATATACAACCACATCCCCTCAGTTCGAGTCCAGTTTTTCCGTCTGTATAAAGATCCAAGCCTCTTCTGGCGTTTCAAAGTAATGGTGTCTGTCCTGATAAGTGACCCACAGTCGCGCAGGCTGCAGAATGCCGAACCTGACTCTTTTTTTGTGCAGCACCGTCTTGGCCCAGTTGAAGCCAGCTCTCCTCTTTGCCACCTCCGCGCTCCAATCCTGGTATACTCGGATCGCCGCGTTCTCCCATCTACTGCTCCGCACCTTCTTGGCCCATCTCAGCACACTTTCTTTATCCACGAAGCGATGGAACCTTGCCACTATCGCCCTTGGTGGCTCATCAGCCTTGGGTCTCCTCGCCAGGACCTGGTGAGCCCCTTCCAGCTCCAGGGGGGTCGGAGAGGCCACCGCACCCATCAGCGAATGGAGCATCGTACTCACGTACGCCCCGGCACCAGCTCCCTCCACTCCTTCGGGAAGACCCAGAATCCGGAGGTTCTTCCTCCTCGACCTGTTCTCCAGGACCTCAATTCTCTCGGCCCACCTCCTGTGCACCGCCTCGTGCGCCTCCATTTTTACCACCAGGCCCAGGATCTTGTCCTAGTTGGTATTTACTTTATCTTTCACCTCACGAATCTCCACCGCCTGGGTCTTCTGGGTCTCCCTCAGCCCCTCGATCGCCAACAGCATCGGCGCAGCACCTCCTTTTTCAGTTCCTCCACGCATCTCTTGAGGAACTCCTGCTGGTCTGGCCCCCACGCTGCTCGCTCTCCGCCCTCCGCCATCTTGCCTTTTTCCCCTCGTTTTGGTCTCTGCTCCAGGGCCTCTTTCCTCTTCGTTCCAGCGCTGATCTCTGCCATAAATTGTGAGGGGGGAACCTCACTGCTCCTTCCCACACGGGATTGATTTTTAAAAAAGCTCCGTTGGGGCTCCTCTGCAGAGCCCGAAGGTCCGTTGTCGCGGGAGCTGCCGAAACGCGCGGCTTAGCTCCGCATCGCCACAACCGGAAGTCTTGATTTCAGTTTCTTAATTGTTTGTTCATCAGAGGCCCTGGAGCTCTGGATGCAGCTCACACCAGCACAGCTTTGTCCTACCCTGGACTCTCCTGCGAAGCTCTCTCCAGCAGATTCAATTGTGAGATCCTGGGCTGTTTGTCGCTCTGGCCTTCTCTGACTTTATTACAAAATGATCCATCTTCAGTTCTTCACACAGTGCTGTTGCTTGCTTGCTGGCAGCTACAAAATGGAAGAATCTCTCCTCCAGGATTTCACACTCAGAACACGTGACGTGAGTGTACGGATGTGTGACCTGCTCTCTGCCGCAGCTTCTGGCACAAAAACTCCATCTATTTTTTTAAAAATCTGATCCTGGGACAGTGTGCTCATATCAGGAGGAGGCAGTCTGCCCTGCTGGGTTCCTGGCCTACGCAGTGATGCATCCGGTTAAGAGGGCACGCACATGCAGGATGGCCGACATTCTTGAAAGCCGGTGGTGGCCAGCATTTTTGGATTATTATTGATGGATTTAGGGAACACTTGGATCCCCTTGAACCTATGTGTGAAGGACATTTTGTTGTGTCTTTCTCTGAATGGAGCTGGTCAGAAGCAGAGGAAGGCCAATGTGATCTCATTGTTGGAAGGACATGTGACGTACGGCTAGATATGCAGCCTGGAGAGCAGCTGCCCATCAAGAGAGGCAAAGACACTGGATGTGTGTAAGGATCAGGTTTTCTTGGGTCTCAATAGCATCTATATCTATTCCTTTGACCTCAGTAACAGGGAGATGTTATGGTCCTGTTCAGCTTACTCTATTCGATTGTCCTCATCGAGTTTGACTTATACCTCCTCATTCTCCTCTGGGTTTGCGGCTTTGCCATTTGCAATGCCAGGAAGACTGCGTGCACCAAACAAGGATGGCATGTGAGGCCTTCACTGGGACATACTGTGACCCCTCCTCAAATTATCAAGGCTTCTCGGTTTGCTCCAATATGGCCTTGTGGAACTTTGCATGGCCTCACTCCGAGAGTTTTTGACCGGCTCCATCAACCAGGTCCGGAGAGGGTAGCTCCTGTCTCCAAGGATCCAACCATTTATCTTGGAATGTATGTTGAACAAAGCAGTATCTGGAAACTGTGTGGAAATCACCCACAGACGTGAATGACACCCTTCCTGTGGTCACAGACTATCTGGACGGTGAATGAATAGAATCCTTTCTGTTAATGAAGACCACCAGCTGGTCACATGATGATTTTACAATGAGACGATCAATGACACCCGAGACATATGGAAGTGCAGCCATGACAGTGAATACTATGGACCTCTCAGCCTGGCTGTCTTGGTCTGGTGATATCTTATGAAAACACCTGCCCTCTGGAATAGCAAGTTGGTGACATCTTTGATACAGCGCAGTGTTGCTGCCTGGGAGATCCTCCTCATGTCACATGTGAATCCTTGTGAGGAGCGAGAGGCTGAGTGATGTGGCCACTTTGAACACCACTGGCTTCAAATGGCCACTAAAGCCCCTGGGACGGAGCTCTTCCTGCAGTAAGCTGCAATGGTCAGTGAAAGTCTCCCTGGAGACACAGGAGTCTTGACTGGCATTACCACCCTGACATCTACAGGTAACTCATTCTTGACCTGAAAACATTAACATTTGTCAGAAGCCTGCATTTGTATCTTCCCTGCTGCCTAGCCACCTGTCTTTGTGTTGGCTCCTGCAAGGTCTTCAGTAGTGGGTCTGGGGCATTGAGTTTTTCAATGTGTCTGGAGCATCATGTTTTGCAATAGTGGGTGTGGAACATCACCTTTTGCAATCGTTAGCCTGGAGCATTGAATTTTGCAATAGTGGGCCTGGAGCATTGAGTTTTGCTATAATGGGCTGGATTCTCCCAAAATAGGACTTTGTCCCTTCACCGGCGTAAAAGCGCGGCGGCCTCCAGTGGCCGCGGCGAGCCCCATGGCGGACTCGGACCACGAGGGCGGACACAAAAATTAGAGCCCCCCAATCGGCCCCGCGCCCAAGCATCTGACCGTGTGGAGTTGACCCCCCGGCCAGCCAGAAGGGCAACCCCTCCCCCGGTGTCCAATCCCATCGCCCCCCACCAGGGCGGCCGCATACTGAGTCCGCAGCCGCCACGGCAGCATCCCAACCGGCAATACCAGGTGAGTTCCACGCCGTCGGGAACTCGGCTGGTCAGGAGTGGAGGATCGCTGGGCTGGTCTCTGTCAATGGGCCCCCAGCCGCGCGGCATACTCCGCGATCACACCGATTCTCAGGTCCTGGAGAATCGCCAGACCGTCACTGGGCCCGATTTCACCGTGAAATTGGATTCTCCACCCCTGCGCCAAACGCTATTTCGCCGCGGGGCTGTGGAGAATCCAGCCCAATATGTCTGGAACATTGAGTTTTGCAATAGTTTGTGGGATTCTCCGCCCCCCCCCGCCGGGTCTGAGAATCACCGGGGGACGGCGTGAATCCCGCCCTGCCGCTCTGACGCCGGCTGCCGATTTCTCCAGCGCCAGTTTTTGGGTGGGGTTGGGGATCGCATCGCGCCGGTCAGGGGCCGTTGGCAGTGCCCCCCCCCCGGCGATTCCCTGTGCCCCGATGGGCCGAGCGGCCGCCCGTTTTCGGCCGGTCCCACTGGCGTGAAATGGACCAGGTCCATACCAGCGGGACCTGGCTCCGAGGGTGGCCTGCAGAGTCCTGGGGGGGGGGGGGGGGGGTCGGGGGGATCCGGCCCCAGGGGGGGTTCCCCCATGGTGGCCTGCCCCGTGATCAGGGCCTACCAAATTGCGGGCAGGCCTGTGCCCTGCGGGCATTCTTTCCCTCCGTGCCAGCCTCTGTAAGGCTCTGCGATGGCCGGCGGGGAGAAGAAACCACCTGCGCATGCGCAGGAATCATGCCAGCGGTTCTGCGCATGCGCCAGAACATGGTGGTGCTCCTGCGCATGCGCCAACTTGCAACGACTGGCAGAGGCCCTTCGGCACCGGTTGGCACGGCGCTAACCACTCCAGTGCCGGCCTAGCCTCCGGACGTGTGGAGGATTCCGCACCTTCCAGACGGCCCAACGCCAGAGTGGTTGACGCCACTGTTTGGCGCCGGTACAGGCCGCCCACTGGTTGCGGGAGAATCCCGGCCAGTGAGTCTGGAACGTTGAGTTTTACTAGTGAGAGGCTGGAGCATCAGGTTTTGCATAAATGTGTCAGGAACATTGAGTTTTGCAATAGTGAGTCTGGAACATTGAGTTTTGCAATAGTGAATCTGGAACATTGAGTTTGGCAATAGTGAGTCTGGAACATTGAGTTTTGCAATCGTGAATCTGGAACATTGAGTTTTGCAATAGTGAATCTGGAACATTGAGTTTGGCAATAGTGAGTCTGCAACATTGAGTTTTGCAATCGTGAATCTGGAACATTGAGTTTTGCAATAGTGAGTCTGGAACATTGAGGTTTGCAATAGTGAATCTGGAACATTGAGTTTTACAATACTGGGTCTGGAGCATTGAGCTTTGCAATAGTGAATCTGGAACATTGAGTTTTACAATACTGGGTCTGGAGCATTGAGTTTTGCAATAGTGAATCTGGAACATTGAGTTTTACAATACTGGGTCTGGAGTATAGAGTTTTACAATAGTGAGTCTGGAACATTGAGCTTTACAATAGTTAGTCTGGAGCATTGAGTTTTACAATAGTGAGTCTGGAGCATTGAGCTTTACAATAGTGAGTCTGGAACATTGAGCTTTGCAATAGTGAGTCTGGAACATTGAGTTTTACAATACTGGGTCTGGAGCATTGAGCTTTGCAATAGTGAGTCCTAAGCATTGAGCTTTGCAATAGTGAGTCTGGAACATTGAGCTTTGCAATTGTGAGTGTGGAGCATTGAGTTTGGCAATAGTGAGTCTGGAACATTGAGTTTTGCAATCGTGAATCTGGAACATTGAGTTTTGCAATAGTGAATCTGGAACATTGAGTTTGGCAATAGTGAATCTGGAACATTGAGTTTGGCAATAGTGAGTCTGGAACATTGAGTTTTGCAATCGTGAATCTGGAACATTGGGTTTTGCAATAGTGAGTCTGGAACATTGAGGTTTGCAATTGTGAATCTGGAACATTGAGTTTTACAATACTGGGTCTGGAGCATTGAGCTTTGCAATAGTGAATCTGGAACATTGAGTTTTACAATACTGGGTCTGGAGCATTGAGTTTTGCAATAGTGAATCTGGAACATTTGAGTTTTGCAATACTGAATCTAGAACATTGAGTTTTACAATACTGGGTCTGGAGCATAGAGTTTTACAATAGTGAGTCTGGAACATTGAGCTTTACAATAGTTAGTCTGGAGCATTCAGTTTTACAATAGTGAGTCTGGAGCATTGAGCTTTACAATAGTGAGTCTGGAACATTGAGCTTTGCAATAGTGAGTCTGGAACATTGAGTTTTACAATACTGGGTCTGGAGCATTGAGCTTTGCAATACTGAGTCCTAAGCATTGAGCTTTGCAATAGTGAGTCTGGAACATTGAGCTTTGCAATAGTGAGTCTGGAGCATTGAGCTTTGCAATCGTGAGTCTGGAGCATTGAGCTTTGCAATAGTGAGTCTGGGACATTGAGTTTTGCAATAGTGAGTCTGGAACATTGAGTTTTACAATACTGGGTCTGGAGCATTGAGCTTTGCAATAGTGAGTCTGGAACATTGAGTTTTGCAATAGTGAGTCTGGAGCATTGAGCTTTGCAACAGTCAGACTGGAACATTGAGTTTTACAATACTAGGTCTGGAGCATTGAGCTTTGCAATAGTGAATCTGGAACATTGAGTTTTACAATACTGGGTCTGGAGCATTGAGTTTTGCAATAGTGAATCTGGAACATTGAGTTTTGCAATAGTGAATCTAGAACATTGAGTTTTACAATACTGGGTCTGGAGCATTGAGCTTTGCAATACTGAGTCCTAAGCATTGAGCTTTGCAATAGTGAGTCTGGAGCATTGAGCTTTGCAATAGTGAGTCTGGGACATTGAGTTTTGCAATAGTGAGTCTGGAACATTGAGTTTTACAATACTGGGTCTGGAGCATTGAGCTTTGCAATAGTGAGTCTGGAACATTGAGTTTTGCAATAGTGAGTCTGGAGCATTGAGCTTTGCAACAGTCAGACTGGAACATTGAGTTTTACAATACTAGGTCTGGAGCATTGAGCTTTGCAATAGTGAATCTGGAACATTGAGTTTTACAATACTGGGTCTGGAGCATTGAGTTTTGCAATAGTGAATCTGGAACATTGAGTTTTGCAATAGTGAATCTAGAACATTGAGTTTTACAATACTGGGTCTGGAGCATTGAGTTTTACAATAGTGAGTCTGGAACATTGAGCTTTACAATAGTTAGTCTGGAGCATTGAGTTTTACAATAGTGAGTCTGGAGCATTGAGCTTTACAATAGTGAGTCTGGAACATTGAGTTTTACAATAGTGGGTCTGGAGCATTGAGCTTTGCAATAGTGAGTCTGGAACATTGAGTTTTGCAATAGTGAGTCTGGAACATTGAGGTTTGCAATAGTGAATCTGGAACATTGAGTTTTACAATACTGGGTCTGGAGCATTGAGCTTTGCAATAGTGAATCTGGAACATTGAGTTTTACAATACTGGGTCTGGAGCATTGAGTTTTGCAATAGTGAATCTGGAACATTGAGTTTTACAATACTGGGTCTGGAGCATAGAGTTTTACAATAGTGAGTCTGGAACATTGAGCTTTACAATAGTTAGTCTGGAGCATTGAGTTTTACAATAGTGAGTCTGGAGCATTGAACTTTACAATAGTGAGTCTGGAACATTGAGCTTTGCAATAGTGAGTCTGGAACATTGAGTTTTACAATACTGGGTCTGGAGCATTGAGCTTTGCAATAATGAGTCTGGGACAGTGAGTTTTACAATACTGGGTATGGAGCATTGAGCTTTGCAACAGTCAGACTGGAACATTGAGTTTTACAATACTAGGTCTGGTGCAATGAGCTTTGCAATAGTGAATCTGGAACATTGAGTTTTACAATACTGGGTCTGGAGCATTGAGTTTTGCAATAGTGAATCTGGAACATTGAGTTTTGCAATGGTGAATCTAGAACATTGAGTTTTACAATACTGGGTCTGGAACATTGAGTTTTACAATAGTGAGTCTGGAGCATTGAGCTTTGCAATGGTGAATCTAGAACATTGAGTTTTACAATACTGGGTCTGGAGCATTGAGCTTTACAATAGTGAGTCTGGAGCATTGAGTTTTACAATAGTGAGTCTGGAGCATTGAGCTTTACAATAGTGAGTCTGGAACATTGAGCTTTGCAATAGTGAGTCTGGAACATTGAGTTTTACAATACTGGGTCTGGAGCATTGAGCTTTGCAATAGTGAGTCTGGAGCATTGAGCTTTGCAATAGTGAGTCTGGGACAGTGAGTTTTGCAATAGTGAGTCTGGAACATTGAGTTTTACAATACTGGGTATGGAGCATTGAGCTTTGCAACAGTCAGACTGGAACATTGAGTTTTACAATACTAGGTCTGGTGCAATGAGCTTTGCAATAGTGAATCTGGAACATTGAGTTTTACAATACTGGGTCTGGAGCATTGAGTTTTGCAATAGTGAATCTGGAACATTGAGTTTTGCAATGGTGAATCTAGAACATTGAGTTTTACAATACTGGGTCTGGAACATTGAGTTTTACAATAGTGAGTCTGGAGCATTGAGCTTTGCAATGGTGAATCTAGAACATTGAGTTTTACAATACTGGGTCTGGAGCATTGAGCTTTACAATAGTGAGTCTGGAGCATTGAGTTTTACAATAGTGAGTCTGGAGCATTGAGCTTTACAATAGTGAGTCTGGAACATTGAGCTTTGCAATAGTGAGTCTGGAACATTGAGTTTTACAATACTGGGTCTGGAGCATTGAGCTTTGCAATAGTGAGTCTGGAGCATTGAGCTTTGCAATAGTGAGTCTGGGACAGTGAGTTTTGCAATAGTGAGTCTGGAACATTGAGTTTTACAATACTGGGTATGGAGCATTGAGCTTTGCAACAGTCAGACTGGAACATTGAGTTTTACAATACTAGGTCTGGTGCAATGAGCTTTGCAATAGTGAATCTGGAACATTGAGTTTTACTATAATGGGTCTGGAAGTTTGAATTTTACAATACTGGGTCTGGAGCTTTGAGCTTTGCAATAGTGAGTCTGCAACATTGAGTTATGCAATAGTGAATCTGGAATATTGAGTTTTATAATAGTGAGTCTGGAGCATTGAGCTTTGTAATAGTGAGTCTGGAACATTGAGCTTTGCAATAGTGAGTCTGGAGCATTGAGCTTTGCAATAGTGAGTCTGGAACATTGAGCTTTGCAATAGTGAGTCTGGAACATTGAGCTTTGCAATAGTGGGTCTGGAGCATTGAGTTTTGCAATAGTGAATCTAGAAAATTGAGTTTTACAATACTGGGTCTGGAGCATTGAGCTTTGCAATAGTGAGTCTGGAACATTGAGTTTTACAATAGTGAGTCTGGAACATTGAGTTTTACAATAGTGAGTCTGGAGCATTGAGCTTTGCAATAGTGAGTCTGCAACATTGAGTTTTGCAATAGTGAGTCTGGAACATTGAGTTTTACAATAGTGAAACTGGAACATTGAGTTTTACAATAGTGAGTCTGGAACATTGAGTTTTACAATAGTGAGTCTGGAACATTGAGTATTACAATAGTGAGTCTGGAGCATTGAGCTTTGCAATAGTGAGTCTGCAACATTGAGTTTTGCAATAGTGAGTCTGGAACATTGAGTTTTACAATAGTGAGTCTGGAACATTGAGTTTTACAATAGTGAGTCTGGAGCATTGAGCTTTGCAATAGTCGGTCTGCAGCATTGAGTTTTACAATAGTGAATCTAGAACATTGAGTTTTACTATAATGGGTCTGGAAGTTTGAATTTTACAATACTGGGTCTGGAGCATTGAGCTTTGCAATAGTGAGTCTGGAACATTGAGTTATGCAATAGTGAATCTGGAACATTGAGTTTTATAATAGTGAGTCTGGAGCATTGAGCTTTGTAATAGTGAGTCTGGAACATTGAGCTTTGCAATAGTGAGTCTGGAGCATTGAGCTTTGCAATAGTGAGTCTGGAACATTGAGCTTTGCAATAGTGAGTCTGGAGCATTGAGCTTTGCAATGGTGAGTCTGGAACATTGGGCTTTGCGATAGTGAGTCTGGAACATTGAGTTTTACAATACTGGGTCTGGAGCATTGAGCTTTGCAATAGTGAGTCCTAAGCATTGAACTTTGCAATAGTGAGTCCTAAGCATTGAGTTTTGCAATAGTGAGTCTGGAACATTGAGCTTTGCAATAGTGAGTCTGGAGCATTGAGCTTTGCAATAGTTAGTCTGGAGCATTGAGCTTTGCAATAGTGAGTCTGGGACATTGAGTTTTGCAATAGGAAGTCTGGAACATTGAGTTTTACAATACTGGGTCTGGAGCATTGAGCTTTGCAATAGTGAGTCTGGAACATTGTGTTTTGCAATAGTGAGTCTGGAGCATTGAGCTTTGCAACAGTGAGTCTGGAACATTGGGTTTTAAAATACTGGGTCTGGAGCATTGAGCTTTGCAATAGTGAATCTGGAACATTGAGTTTTACAACACTGGGTCTGGAGCATTGAGTTTTGCAATAGTGAATCTGGAACATTGAGTTTTGCAATAGTGAATCTAGAACATTGAGTTTTTTCAATACTGGGTCTGGAACATTGAGTTTTACAATAGTGAATCTAGAACATTGAGTTTTACAATACTGGGTCTGGAGCATTGAGTTTTACAATTGTGAGTCTGGAACATTGAGCTTTGCAATACTTAGTCTGGAGCATTGAGTTTTACAATAGTGAGTCTGGAGCATTGAGCTTTACAATAGTGAGTCTGGAACATTGAGTTTTGCAATAGTGGGTCTGGAGCATTGAGCTTTGCAATAGTGAGTCTGGAACATTGAGTTTTACAATACTGTGTCTGGAGCATTGAGCTTTACAGCAGTGAGTCTGGAACATAGAGTTTTACAATAGTGGGTCTGGAGCACTGAGTTTTGCAATAGTGAGTCTGGAACATTGAGTTTTACAAAACTGGGTCTGGAGCATTGAGCTTTGCAATAGTGAATCTGGAACATTGAGGTTTGCAACAGTGAATCTGGAACATTGAGTTTTACAATAGTGAGTCTGGAGCATTGAGCTTTGCAATAGTGAGTCTGGAACATTTAGCTTTGCAATAGTGAGTCTGGAACATTGCAACAGCAGGGCAAGGAAGTGAGGCCCTGCTTAGTTGCGGATCCCCATGACACATGTGTGGACACCCCCCACACACACATACGCCTCACCCCCCCCCCCCACCCCACGCACCCCCAAGCCCCTCACCCCACACAACTCTAACCCCCACACCCCACACCCGCTACATCTCTCACCCCACACCTCCACAAACCCCTCACCCCCTGCACCCCACCCCCTCACCCCACGCCCCCCCGCAACCTAGCATCCCCATGCCCCCTCTGGCCCGCTGTCTAATCATACATGTCATCTTGTCTTACAGGACCTGCCGGAGATAGGGCCGGTCCATCCGGAGACCCCCACCCCCAACCAGAGCCGGTGCTCCCCAGACAGCTGATTGCTGATAGGGAGAGCAGCTAGGACACCAGCCCTCCGTCCGAGACTCAGGAGACCCCGGAGCTCGGGTCGGAGGATGACACTGACTTTCCATCACAGCTGGCTCCAACACCCTCCACCATCCCAGAGACTATCACCTCAGTTGAGGATCCTGGGACACTATCTGGTGCGCACCACACAGCTCACCCAGTACAGCAGGTTGAGGTAGGAGCGGTCGAGAGGTCGGGCTGTCGGAGGGCAGCCGGCCCCAGGAACCAGCTGCTGTCCAGACGGGTCCCGGGCTCCTGGAACATCCAGTCCCAGCCACAGTTCTGGTGCAGTCAGAGACTCAGGGACCACAAGAGCGGATGACAGCGGGCATCCAGCACCTGAGGGTGCAGGGGGAGGAGTCCACCTGCGTGAAGGAGCAGGGGGTGGTGCCGATCATGCCTGCCAATCAGGTCAACACCGCACGGGTGGCATCGCCCGTGGAGGCATTGAGGGTGACGGTTTTGCCTATGGATCAACGTGTCCAAGGCCTGGGGCATTCTGTGCAGGCATGGGCCGAGATCCAGAACAGGGCTGCCCTCTCACAGGGAGCCATGTGCCCGAGCCACCTGGACATTGCAGCGGCGCTCCTCAGCATGGCCCAGTCACAGCAGGCCATGGCTGGGAACGTTGGCAGCATTGCCCAGACGCTGGCTGATGTTGCACAAACACAGAGGGAGGTAGCCCAGTCTCAAAGGGAGGTGGCACAGTCACTGGCTGATGTGGCACAGACCCACAGGGTGGTGACACAGTCGCACCCTGATGTGGTGCAGTCCCAGACGGAGATGGGCCACTCCTTGTGCTCCATGGCCATGAACGTGCAGTCCCTAGTTGAGTCCAGGACTGGCAGCGCCAGGTGGCGGGGGGGGCCTCAAGAGATGACTCCACTCACACCCTGTCCAATGGAGTATCCCGGGAGTCACTGTGCACCCCGAAGGAGCGGGGGTGATGGGGCCCGTGCCGGTGACTCCCGTAGGGAATTGTCGGAACACCGCAGCATCTCGGACTCCTCCCCTCCTGTGCCTGGTGTATCTGGTGGGCAGAACAGGGTGGCACCACGCCACCCGGAACTCCCACGTAGCGGCTGGGCCTATCAGGCCAGGTCGCCCCAGGGGACACGCACCAATGGGGACCCCTGTTGCAGGGCAGGTGTCTCCACTCCTGCTGTACCATCTGGGGAACCACCTAGGCGTGATGTTAGGGCCCGTAAGGCCAGAAAGTTAGACACCAGTTAGGTTGGCACGGGTGCAGGGCACAGTTTAGTTATAGGGGTTGAGGCACAGACTGTATATATTTCCGCACAATAAACACATGTTAACACGGTTAAAACCTGCCTCGGTGCTCTGTCTGATGGGTGTGATGGTGGGCCAGTCAATGCTGGCTGGGGAGGGGACATCAGTGCAGGCCCTGTGGGAACACTGTGCTCCCCACCCTTCCTCCCCCCACCCCCGCGTGCCCCGACCGTCCCCAGCACTCCCAACTCAGGGATTCGACGGGCCGTGTGATGGACTGGCCAGCTCGCATGCAGGGATCACCCAGGTGGAAGGTGGTACTATGGGTGAGAGTTTGGCTCAGATAGAGCTTGATGGGAAATGGAATGTCAAATAGAGCTTTGTGTAAACTGGAGTGTCAAAGCTTTGTAACTGTGTCCGTGACTTTCAAGATGAATCGCTTTTTCTTTTGCACTAGAGAGTTTGCAATAACAGGATGCAGTTGGGAATGGGTTCCTCATTCCAAAGATAATTATAACTTAGCTGAGAGCAACAGAATGTCACAAGTGAGGCCTCCCAATTTTGAGAGCCAAAGGGGCTGTCCCTGATGCTGTATATGACCTGCTGTATAATGTTTGAAGACTGACTGAGTGCTGTAGCTATTACTGATATAGCATCTTGGTCCCGGCCGTGAGATAAAGGATACGTTGAAGTAACGAGGTGTTCGACTGATTATTGCATCCAGACTGAAGATAGCCGAATTCTCATGGGCAGGAGTCAGACATTGCCATACGATGTGGAGCACCAGAGCTTATCGCAGAGCGGGCCGTCATCATCCCCATCCCATGGACCGGACCTGCTGTCACTACCAACCCAGTGCCCCAGGTCATAGCACCGCAGGTCTGTATAACTGAGGGGTGGGCAGGCGGGCAGTTTGGCGGTGTAGGAAGTGAGGGGGTGTGGGTCTGGGATGTGGTGTCCGTGCCCCTGGCCAGTACCCCTCTCTCCAACCCCTCCCCCCTCATGAACCAGGAGGGGATCAGGCGTCCCATGCGCGTTGTCCCTGGCGATGACGTTGTGCGGCCTCCCTTGCCTGCCTGGGCCCCTTGTCCTTCTCATCGCCCTCCTCCCCCGCATCCTTCTCGTCGGACGAGGCCTGCCCTTTCTCCTCATCCTCCTCCTCCAGCACATCGCCCCTCTGCTGCACGATGTTGTGGAGGATACAGCAGGCCACCACGACGCAGGCGAACCTCTCAGCATCATACTGGAGAGCCCTTCCAGAGCGGTCCTTGCACCTGAAACGCATCTACACGAGGCCAAAGCACAGCTTGATCACACTCCTGACCGATGTATGGGCGTCGTTGTAGCGGGTCTCCGTGTCGGTCTATGGCCTCCAGATAGATGGCATCAGCCACAGCCACAGTGGGCAACCCCTGTCGCCCGGGAGCCAACCACTCAGCCAGGGGGGTGCCCCTCAAACTTGTCAGGAACCACTGAATGTGCCAGGATGAAGGAGCCGTGCACACTGCCCAGGTATCGGGTGCAGAGGTGTATGATGTGCAGCTGATTGTCACAGACCAGTTGGATATTCATTGAATGGTAGCCCTTTCAGTTTGTGTACAGCGCCTGTTATTAGGAGGTGTAGGGCAACATGCATTCCGTCCATTGCCCCCTGGACCCATGGAATTCCGGCGATTGCAGCAAACCCTGCTGCTCAGGCATCCTGGTGGGCTCGGTCTGCATGGAACTGGATGTATTGAGGCGCCTGGGCATATAGGGCCTCCGTGACGGCGCAGATGCACCTGTGCACCAAGGTCTGTGAGATCTCGGACAGGTCCCCACTTAGTGACTGGGAGGACCCCGTTGCATAGACGTTCAGGGCGACCGCTAACTTGACGGTCACCAGGAGCGGGTGTCCTTGCCATTGCCCCGCAGTGCCAGGTATGTCCTCTGGCAGATGTGTCGCACTGTCCCTCTGCTCATCCAGCGTCTCCGATGGCATGCCTGGTCCGGCAGGTCCTCGAATGACAGGCGGTGCCGGACACACGAGACCTCATGCGGATCTCCATGGCACCTCCTCCTCTTTGGCCTGTTGGGCAGCCAGCCCTCCAGCCTGTGCGGCCGCAACCTGCCCCTCTGCAGCCCACTCTGCTGCTGCCCGCTCTGCTGCTGCCCGCTCTGCAGCTGCCCGCTCCGCTGCTACAGCTTCCCCCTCCTCTCCAAGTGGCCCCCACTCAGGCGGCCGCAGGGCATCTCCCAGAGCTGCGACCATCGCCATGCCCGCCAGCATTGCAGGTTGAAAGCCAAATGCAGGGGGTGGAAGGCCAACATGTTAGCATGGCGCATACACCCGTGCCCAGCTAGGTTCCATGGGCTACATGGCAGCCCCGGTTGCCACTGTGGGCTCCGCCCATGCATGTCCTTCCCCCACCCGCACCCCTGCCCTGTCGGTAGCAGGCACCATCGGCACCACCGGTCTTGGCGCCCATCCCTACTGCCAGGGGTACCATTGGCTGGCACTGCCCTCACAGGGGGCTGCCCTGGATGGTCCCCAGGGGAAAAAATGAAAAAAAATGAAAATCGCTTATTGTCACAAGTAGGCTTCAAATGAAGTTACTGTGAAAAGCCCCTAGTCGCCACATTGCGGCGCCTGTTCGGGGAGGCTGGTACGGGAATTGAACCGTGCTGTTGGCCTGCCTTCAAAGCCAGCGACTTAGCCCTGTGCTAAACCAGCCCCTGTGCTAAATCATCGCATCCATACGGCCGATGTCACTGTCTAGAACCAGGAGCCGAGGTGGGTGGTCAGAAGGTGTTCATCAAGAAGGCCACCGTAATGGCGGTCAGTGCCCAGCACAGCCCAAGTCCCGTGGCGGGGGGGGGGGGGGGGGAGCCCATCTGCTCCACCTGTCCCCCCCCTCCCCCAGCCCTGTCAGTGGGCCCCCCACCGCAGCCAGCACGGCCGGTGTCCGGGCAGGCAGGCCGCAGTCACTCCACGGTACTTCCTACCTCCTCTCTCTCGCTCAGCAGCCAGGATGCCAGGTTCACGAGTCCACAAGTGAACCGCACCGTAGGGAACTCGGCCCATTGGCGACGGTGAATCGTGGAGGCCCCAGAAAATAGGGTGTCAGGCCCGCTAATGATATGCCTCCTGTACTTTAGCCCTGTGCGGCGAGTGTCACATTTACGCCATTTTCGCGGTGCCGGAGCATCCTAATTTGGCGTCAAACTGGCGCTTACCGCGATTTTCGCAATTTCGGCGTCGCAAGCAGAGAATCCAGTCTTTCGTCTCAGAAACGGAGAATCCAGCCCATTGAGTTTTGCAATAATGAGCTGGAATTTCAAGTTTTTCATAAGTGGGTCTGCACCATTGAGTTTTGCAATAGTGCTACAGGAGCAGTGAAGTGTGACCCTGGCTGCATCAGCGTGGAGTAACTGGGGCGCAGGGAATAAAGGAACGTCCCCTTTTTACGGCAGTGGCTGAGTAAAGTAGGTGTTTAAAGAGCATTTTAAGAGAGAAGGTAAGTTTTAAAGGTGAGTGGTTCGGACAATGGGGGTGGGGGACCAGGGGGTGGGGGGAGTCGGGTCAGACTGGATGTGGGGATTCCAGGGGGAGGAGTGCCGGGGTGTGGGTTGAGGGTCAGCAGGGATGTGTCGGAGGGAGTCGGTTCGGGGGGGTATTGGGGTGACGTCGCTGGGGCAAGGTTCAGATCGGACCGGGGACGCAGGGGATGCTGGATCTATTCGGACCAGGGAGGGGTCAGGGTGTGGTACTGCTGTTTGTAGTGGAGGGGGGAGTGGGTGCGTTAGTACTGGGTCAGACCTGAGGGAGAGGGTTGTTGGGCGGGTTGGACGAAGGGGTGGGGTTTGTTTACAGACCCAATATCGGGGTGAGGGGGGTTTGAACATAGAACATAGAACATAGAACAATACAGCGCAGTACAGGCCCTTCGGCCCACGATGTTGCACCAAAACAAAAGCCATCTAACCTACACTATGCCATTATCATCCATATGTTTATCCAATAAACTTTTAAATGCCCTCAATGTTGGCGAGTTCACTACTGTAGCAGGTAGGGCATTCCACGGCCTCACTACTCTTTGCGTAAAGAACCTACCTCTGACCTCTGTCCTATATCTATTACCCCTCAGTTTAAAGTTATGTCCCCTCGTGCCAGCCATATCCATCCGCGGGAGAAGGCTCTCACTGTCCACCCTATCCAACCCCCTGATCATTTTGTATGCCTCTATTAAGTCTCCTCTTAACCTTCTTCTCTCCAACGAAAACAACCTCAAGTCCATCAGCCTTTCCTCATAAGATTTTCCCTCCATACCAGGCAACATCCTGGTAAATCTCCTCTGCACCCGCTCCAAAGCCTCCACGTCCTTCCTATAATGCGGTGACCAGAACTGTACGCAATACTCCAAATACGGCCGGACCAGAGTTCTGTACAGCTGCAACATGACCTCCCGACTCCGGAACTCAATCCCTCTACCAATAAAGGCCAACACTCCATAGGCCTTCTTCACAACCCTATCAGCCTGGGTGGCAACTTTCAGGGGTCTATGTACATGGACACCTAGATCCCTCTGCTCATCCACACTTTCAAGAACTTTACCATTAGCCAAATATTCCGCATTCCTGTTATTCCTTCCAAAGTGAATCACCTCACACTTCTCTACATTAAACTCCATTTGCCACCTCTCAGCCCAGCTCTGCAGCTTATCTATATCCCTCTGTAACCTGCTACATCCTTCCACACTATCGACAACACCACCGACTTTAGTATCGTCTGCAAATTTACTCACCCACCCTTCTGCGCCTTCCTCTAGGTCATTGATAAAAATGACAAACAGCAACGGCCCCAGAACAGATCCTTGTGGTACTCCACTTGTGACTGTACTCCATTCTGAACATTGGTTTGGATCAAACCGGAGGGGGCAGCTCAGGAGGGGCGAGGGATATGGTCATAGGAATGGGGGTCATGTCGGAGGGGCTGGAAAGGCCAGATCATAGAGGACGGTCAGTCTGGGAGGGGGTTCGGTATAGTCCAGAGGGGGGGTGCTGGGTCAAGTCAGACAGTGAGGGTCAGGCTGGAGAGAGGGTCAGCTGGGTTCCCTGGGGGCTTGTGTGTTTCGGTTGGGGGAAGAGGAGGTTAGGAGTGATTTTTTTTCTCTCATTCTTTCAGAGTAACTGTCAGGGCAGAACCATCCGAAGTTAACGATTTAAATCACTTCTGTCGGATGGTTCTCAGCCCAGCACAGTTATCCAGAGGAAGTTAGCACTTTGAGACAATTGCTGGGTAAACCCTTACGTGGGAACGTCCGAGAGTGATTTCCCAGTGCATCACTGGGATACCCTTAAATGTGACACTGGGGAACCAGGAGATTTGGGCCACAGAAACCAGCTGTTTTTGCCGGTGAAATCGCATTTTCTGATTTGCCAGGCCCCTTGCCTGTGGTGACGAGAAATGCAGGGAAGCTAATTTTAATACATTCTAACAATAGCGAGCACTCCTGCGGTGACATCCCCACCCCCCCCACCCCCACCCCCCCACCCCCAACCCCCCCACCCCCCCCACCCCCACCCACCCCCCCCACCCCCCCAACCCCCCCCACCCCACCCCACCCCCCCACCCCCCATGGGTGGGATCCCATGTAGGCAAGGCTGAATGGGCAGAGTGGGGGACTCTGACAAGGGATGTTTTCCAGCCTCAAGAGGCCTGAAGACCTTTATGCAACAGGGGAGGAAGACTGCAATGAGAATGAATCCCCACACTCAGGCAGCACTGTGAAGCCAAAGGCCAAGAGTTGGATGGATGTTGAAGCCCACTGGTTATGGAGACCCGACTGTCAGGGATTAGTGTTTGTGTGGCTGGCTGTTCAAGTTGAATGGCTTGTTTAATCTGCAACCCATGAGATCTGGGGGAGTAAGGGTGCCCTCTAAGGATGAAGGTGTCTTGCGCATTTCAGTCATCACACACCTCATACGTATGTACACCTGCCACAAGGGGAAACCAATTGCCGAATCACCTCGCTGACCCTTCCTTGACAGATTAACTATACCAATTTAATCAGCATTGCAATGCACGAGTGTGCCACTGATTGGTGCCTGTTTTTTAACCCTTTGGAAGCCAAATCCCCTATTTATGTTAATTGCAATAGTTGGAAGTCGAGTCCCCAACCATTGCTCATACTCATGTCGACATAATAGAGAGGTGCGTAGCACTTCTGCCTAAGGCGCTGAGGACCCAGGTTTGATCCGGGCCCTGGGTCACCGTCCGTATGGAGTTTGCACATTCTCCCCTTGTCTGTGTGGGTTTCACCCTCACAACCCAAAGATGTGCAGGTTAGGTGTATTGACCACGCTAAATTGCCCCTTAATTGGAAAAAAATTATTGGGCACTCTTAGACCATAAGATCATAAGGCATAGAAGCAGAAATAGGCCACTCGGCCAATCAAGTCTGCTCCGCCATTCAATCATGGCCGATATTTTCTCATCCCCATTCTCCTGCCTTCTCCCCATAAATCCTGATCCCCTTATTGATCAAGAACCTATTGATCTCTGTCTTAAAGACACTCAGTGATTTGGCCTCCACAGCCTTCTGCGGCAAAGAGTTCCACAGATTCACCACCCTCTGCTGAATAAAATCCTCCTCATCTCTGTTTTAAAGGATCGTCCCTTTAGTCTGAGATGGTGTCCTCTGGTTCTAGTTTTTCCTACAACTGGAAACATCCTCTCCATGTCCACTCTATCCAGGCCTCGCAGTATCTTCTAAGTTTCAATAAGATCCCCCTCATCCTTCTAAACTCCAACGAGTACAGACCCAATGTTCTCAACCGTTCCTCATACAACAAGTTCTTCATTCCAGCCTCGAAAAACAATTTTAAAAAAAAATAACAGTGAGGTGCTACAGACACTAGCAGCCACAGGTATTCCAGAGTGGAACATCCTAACTCCGGGGGGGGGGATTCTCCGACCCCCCGCCAGGTCGGAGAATCACCGGGGGGGGGGGGTGGCGTGAATCCCACCCCGCGGCCCCGACGCCAGATGCCGTATTCTCTGGCGCCGTTTTCCGGGCGGGGTCAGGATTCATGCCACGCCGGTCGGGGGCTGTTGGCAGCTCTCCGGGCCCTGATGGGCCGAGCGGCCGTCTGTTTTTGGACAGTCCCGCCAGCGTCAATCAGTCAGCTCACGTACTGGCGGGACCTGGCAGGTAAGTCGGCAGGGGCAGTCCTCGGCGGCGGCGGGGCGGGGGGGGGGGGGTGGGGGCGCGGGGGATCCGACCCCGCGGGGGGGGGGCACGGTGGCCTGGCCCGCGATCGGGGCCCACCGATCTGTAGACGGGCCTCTTCCGTGGGGGCATTTCTTCCTTCCGCGCCGGCCCCTGTAGGGCTCCACCATAGCAGGCGCGGAGAAGAGCACCCCCCGCGCATTTGCCAAAATACGGCGGCCGGTCTGTGCATGCGCGAAACCACACCGGCGGTTCCGCGCATGCGTGAGATCACGCCGGCCCTTTGCTGCATGCGTGAACTTGTGCCGTCCCTTCGCCACCAGTTGGAACGGCGCCAACCACTTCGCCGTCCAAGACACTGGAGTGGTTGGCGCCGGTTCTCCCACTGTAGGGAGAATCCCGCTGCACATGTCAGAGATCCAGTGTCAGAGAAGACTGGATCTGTTCTGGGGATGCAAGAGTTGGAATCACTTAGACTGGGAGGTCACTCATTGCCTGTTGTCATGAGAGTGTACCTTTAAGAAATGGGTGTTTATCAAATAGCTGCAGTGATATCATTGTGTGGGTGGAGCTGGGTTGTGTCTCTGGCTTTTACTTTCGTTTTGAGCTAGAAGCTGTTTGTGGCTTTGTGTTTTACTTTTGTTTTCGGCAGTTGAATACTGAATTCAGCCAAGGAAGGTTCATTTTGTCTCTCTCTGTATGTTAAAAAGTGTTCAGATCACTTGATAATTTTAAAATGATAACTGTCTTGTGTAAAGAATTTGGATTGGATTGGATCGGATTTGTTTATTGTCACGTGTACCGAGGTACAGTGAAAAGTATTTTTCTGCGAGCAGCTCAATAGATCATTAAGTACGTGAGAAGAAAAGGGAAGAAAAGAAAATACATAATAGGGCAACACAAGGTATACAATGTAACTACATAAGCACCGGCATCGGATGAAGCATACAGGGTGTAGTGTTAATGAAGTCCGTCCATAAGAGGGTCGTTGAGGAGTCTGGTGACAGCGGGGAAGAAGCTGTTTTTGAGTCTGTTTGTGCGTGTTCTCAGACTTCTGTATCTCCTGCCCGATGGAAGAAGTTGGAAGAGTGAGTAAGGCGGGAGTGGTCTTTGATTATGCTGCCCGCTTTCCTGAGGCAGCGAGAGCTGTAGATGGAGTCAGTGGATGGGAGGCAGGTTTGTGTGATGGACTGGGCGGTGTTCACGACTCTCTGAAGTTTCTTGCGGTCCTGGACCGAGCAGTTGTCATACCAGGCTGTGTTGCAGCCAGATAGGATGCTTTCTATGGAGCATCTGTAAAAGTTGGTAAGGGTTAATGTGGACATGCCGAATTTCCTTAGTTTCCTGGTGAAGTGTAGGTGCTGTTGTGCTTTCTTGGTGGTAGCGTCGACATGGGTGGACCAGGACAGATTTTTGGAGATGTGCACCCCTAGGAATTTGAAACAGCGAACCATCTCCCGTTGATGCTGACAGGGGTGTGTACAGTACCTTGCTTCCTGAAGTCAATGACCAGCTCTTTAGTTTTGCTGGCATTGAGGGAGAGATTGTTGTCGCTACACAGCTCCACTAGGTTCTCTATCTCCCTCCTGTATTCTGACTCGTCGTTATTCGAGATCCGGCCCACTATGGTCGTATCGTCAGAAAACTTGAAGATGGAGTTGGAACCAAATTTTGCCACGCAGTCGTGTGCGTACAGGAAGTAGAGTAGGGGGCTAAGTACGCAGCCTTGCGGGGCCCCGGTATTGAGGACTATTGTGGAGGAGGTACTGTTGTTCATTCTTACTGATTGTGGTCTGTTGGTCAGAAAATCGAGGATTCAGTTGCAGAGTGATGCACAATTAATACTCTTGAGACCACGAGGAGTCATATCGATTCAGCTTTAATCAGATAGAACTGTACCCAGCAGCGATGTTACAGAAGTGAAGGCAGCTGGGATGGCATCGGTTCTTATACCCCGCCTCTCAGGGCGGGGTATTGTACATTACCCAATGGTAGACCCCGCGGTCTAGCCAATGGTCATTCACCTCTCAGGTACTGCAATACCTGGTATTACCACATTCACCCTCTGTTAAAAAAGGAGCCAGCGGGGTGATGGCCAGTGTTACTGTCGCCTTTGCATGGTAGGACCAGGTATTGCAGGTACCATGCTGTCGAGGGTATCGGAGAAAGTTCTTGTGTTGTCTATTTTTTCCATGGTGCTGCAATCAGACGATCGGGTGGCCTGGTCGTCCTACTGGAGCGTCTAAGTTTCGGCGGCGATCCTGGTGAGGGCACCGGCGGTTGTGACTCCGGGAACGTGGTGTCTTCCTCCCAGGCAGTTTCGTCACCCCTAGGCGGCGCTGTAGGGGCGAAAAATGGGCAGGGGGGAGGGGCGCCTGTAGGGGGCGTCAGTGCCTGTTCGGCGTTGGGTAAGGGTTCCGGCGGCAGTACGGACCCTCCGGTCAGGTGGTGCGGGGGGGGCAGTGGCGCGGGCGCGCGTGGGGCTCCGGCGGGTGCCAGGTCCCGAAGGGAGACCGTATCTTGGCTTCCGTCAGGGAACGCTATGTAGGCGTACTGGGGGTTGGCATGCAGCAGGTGGACCCTCTCGACCAACGGGTCCGACTTGTGCGCCCTCGCATGTTTCCGCAGCAGGACGGGTCCGGGTGTCGCTAGCCAGCTGGGGAGTGAGGTCCCAGAGCAGGACTTCCTGGGGAAAACCAGGAGACCATAGATCATAGATCATAGAATTTACAGTGCAGAAGGAGGCCATTCGGCCCATCGAGTCTGCACCGGCTCTTGGAAAGAGCACCTACCTAAGGTCAACACATCCACCCTATCCCCATAACCCAGTAACCCCACCCAACACTAAGGGCAATTTTGGACACTAAGGGCAATTTAGCATGGCCAATCCCCCTAACCTGCACATCTTTGGACTGTGGGAGGAAACCGGAGCACCTGGAGGAAACCCACGCAGACACGGGGAGGATGTGCAGACTCCGCACAGACAGTGACCCAAGCCGGAATCGAACCTGGGACCCTGGAGCTGTGAAGCAATTGTGCTATCCACAAGGCTACCGTGCTGCCCCGACGTTCGTGAGGTGTCTGGTTTGTGGTAGTACAGAGCAACGACCGAATGGAGTGAAGGGCCACTGGGAGGACTTCTTGCCAGCGGGAGACCGGGAGATTCCTGGACCGAAGGGCCAGCTGGACGGTCTTCCAGACCATTCCATTCTCCCTTTCTACCTGCCCGTTACCCCGGGGGTTGTAGCTGGTCGTCCTGCTCGAGGCGATGCCTTTGCTCAGCAGGAACTGGCGCATCTCGTCGCTCATAAAGGAGGACCCCCTATCACTGTGGATGTATGCGGGGAAACCGAACAGTGTAAAAATACTTTGGCGGGCCTTGATGACGGTGGTTGTGGTCATGTCTGGGCAGGGAATGGCGAATGGGAACCGGGAGTACTCGTCAATCACGTTAAGGAAGTACGTGTTGCGGTCGGTGGAGGGGAGGGGGCCTTTGAAGTCCATGCTGAGGCGTTCAAAGGGACGGGAAGCCTTTATCAGATGGTCGGTAGAAGTGCGGTTTGCACTCCGCGCAGATTCGGCAGTCCCTGGTGACTGTCCTGACCTCCTCAATGGAGTAAGGCAGGTTTCGGGACTTAACGAAATGGAAGAACCGGGTGACTCCCAGATGGCAGAGGTCCTCGTGGAGGGCTCGGAGGCGGTCTACTTGTGCGGTGGCACAAGTGCCGCGGGATAGGGCATCAGGAGGCTCGTTCACCTTCCCGGGACGGTACAAGATCTCGTAATTGTAGGTGGAGAGTTCGATCCTCCACCGCAAGATCTTGTCGTTTTTTATCTTGCCCCGCTGCGCATTATCGAACATGAAGGCCACCGACCGTTGGTCCGTGAGGAGAGTGAATCTCCTGCCGGCCAGGTAATGCCTCCAGTGCCGCACAGCTTCTACTATGGCCTGGGCCTCCTTTTCGACTGAGGAGTGACGAATTTCGGAAGCATGGAGAGTGTGGGAGAAGAAAGCCACGGGCCTGCCCGCTTGGTTGAGGGTGGCGGCCAGAGCTACGTCGGACACGCCGCTCTCGACCTGGAAGGGGAGGGACTCATCGATGGCGCGCATCATGGCTTTTGCGATGTCCACTTTGATGCGGCAGAAGGCCTGGCGGGCCTCCGTCGACAGGGGGAAGGTTGTGGATTGGATCAGGGGTCGAGCCTTGTCTGTGTAATTAGGGACCCATTGTGCATAGTAGCTAAAGAAGCCGAGGCAGCGCTTTAGGGCCTTGGGGCAGTGAGGGAGGGGGAACTCCATGAGGGGGCGCATGCGTTCAGGGTCAGGGCCTATGACTCCATTTCGCACTACGTAGCCTAAGATGGCTAGACGGTCGGTGCTAAACACGCACTTCTCCTTATTGTCGGCCAGATTAAGGTGGTGCGCGGTCTGGAGAAATTTACGGAGGTTGGTGTCGTGGTCCTGCTGGTCATGGCCGCAGATGGTGACGTTGTCAAGATACGGGAACGTTGCGTGTAAGCCGTACCGGTCAACCATTCGGTCCATCTCACGCTGGAAGACCGAGACCCCGTTTGTGACACCGAAGAGAACCCTTAAAAAGTGGTAGAGCCGCCCATCTGCTTTGAAGGCAGTGTACTGGTGGTCACTATTACGGAGGGGTAGCTGGTGGTAGGCGGACTTGAGATCCACCGTGGAGAAAACCTTGTATTGCGCAATCCTGTTTACCAGGTTGGCAATACGGGGGAGAGGGTAGGCATCCAGTTGCGTAAACCGGTTGATGGTCTGGCTCTCGTCGATGACCATCCTATGTTTCTCCCCGGTCTTTACCACCACAACTTGAGCCCTCCAGGGGCTGTTGCTAGCTTCAATGACCCCTTTCCTCAGTAGTGTTTGGACCTTTGACCTAATAAAGATCCGGTCCTGGGCACTGTACCGTCTGCTCCTGGTGGCGACAGGTTTGCAATCCGGGGTGAGGTTCGCAAACAGGGAAGGCGGGTCGACCTTAAGGGTCGCGAGGCCGCAGACAGTAAGGGGGGTATAGGGCCGCCAAATTTAAAGGTCAGGCTTTCTAGGTGGCACTGGAAATCCAGTCCCAGAAGGGTGGCTGCGCAGAGCTGCGGCAGCACGTATAGGCGGAAATTGCGGAATTCCCTGCCTTGGACGGTGAGGTTCGCGAGGCACAACCACTTTATCTCCACTGCGTGTGACCCGGAGGCCAGGGAGATCCTTTGTTTGATGGGATAGGTGACCAGGGAACCGCGCCTTACCATGTCGAGGTGGACGAAGCTCTCCGTGCTCCCAGAGTCGATGAGGCACGACGTCACGTGGCCGTTGATGGCGATCGTTGTGGTGGCCTTCGCTAGCGTCCGGGGCCGACTCTGATCCAGGGTCACGGAGGCAAGCTGCAGCAAGGTGTTCTGGTCGGGCAGCGCGTAGTCAGCCGTGCTGGGGGCTTGAGGCCCCCTCCGAGATGGCGTCGGCGAGTGACAAAATGGCTGAGCCCACCCATCCAGCGTGGTTGTCGGGGGGCAAAATGGCCACGGCCGCGGGTCGCACGGTGCCTGGGGAGAGAAGGGCAGCGGTGGGCCTTGGACGGCCGGGATAGGATAGAAAGACTGCGCCCATGGGTCGCACGTGGCCCTAGGATAGGGGGGTGGAGGTGAGCGCTGGAGCGGGGCTTGCTGCGGCGTTCCGGGGGCGCGGGAGACCGCGGCCACAGCGCGCGCGGGGCGGTGAGAGCTGGGCGGTCGGGGCCTGGAGCGGGGCGTGCTGCGGCGTTCCGGGGGCGCAGAAGACCGTGGCCACGGGGCGGTGAGAGCTGGGCGGTCGGAGCCTGGAGCGGGGCTTGCTGCGGCGTTCCGGGGGCGCAGAAGACCGTGGCCACGGCACGGGGCGGTGAGAGCTGGGCGGTCGGGGCCTGGAGCGGGGCTTGCTGCGGCGTTCCGGGGGCGCAGAAGACCGTGGCCACGGCACGGGGCGGTGAGAGCTGGGCGGTCGGGGCCTGGAGCGGGGCTTGCTGCGGCATTCCGGAGGCGCAGGAGACTGCGGCCACTGCGCGGGGCGGTGAGAGCTGGGCGGTCGGGGCCTGGAGCAGGGCGTGCTGCGGCGTTCCGGGGGCGCGGGAGACCGTGGCCACGGCACGGGGCGGTGAGAGCTACGCGGTCGGGGCCTGGAGCAGGGCGTGCTGCGGCGTTCCGGGGGCGCACAAGACCGTGGCCACGGCACGGGGCGGTGAGAGCTACGCGGTCGGGGCCTGGAGCAGGGCTTGCTGCGGCGTTCCGGGGGCGCAGAAGACCGTGGCCACGGCACGGGGCGGTGAGAGCTACGCGGTCGGGGCCTGGAGCGGCTGCAGCGGGGCGCGCTGCGGCGTTCCGGGGGCGCGGGAGACTGCGGCCACTGCGCGGGGCGGTGAGAGCTGGGCGGTCGGGGCCTGGAGCGGCTGCAGCGGGGCGCGCTGCGGCGTTCCGGGGGCGCAGAAGACCGGTGGGCCTTGAACAGCAGGGACCTGGAAAAACGGCTGTGGGTCCTCGCTGGATACCGCGGCCACCGCGCGGGCTAGGCAGACCGCGGCATAGTGGCCTTTCTTGCCGCACCCTTTGCAGGTGACGTGCAGGCTGGGCAGCGCGCGGGTGATTTGCCTGGCCGCAGAAGAAGCAGTGTTGGCCGGCGGCGGTAGCGGGGCGCCTTGCTGCGCCGGCCTGCGGAGTTAGCGGGTAAGTCTGCGGGTTAAGCGGGTAAGTCTGGGGGGCTGCCACGACGGGGTGCCACGCAGCCCAGGAGGGCGCGGTGCACGCGGGGGCGTACGCAAGGGCGTTCTTGTACGCCACGTCCATGGACCCTGCCAGGGCCCGGGCCTCGGTGAGGCACAGTGTGTCCATTTCGAGGAGCCTTTGGCGGATGTCGGGGGAAACCATACCTGCCACGAAAGCGTCTCGAATTAAAAGTTCAGTGTGCTCGTTCCCCGTCACCGCTGGGCAGCCGCAGTATTGGCCCAGCGCTATCAGTGCCCAGTAGAAGTTTTCGAGTGTCTCATCTGGGCTCTGCCGTCTCGTTGCCAGCAGGTGACGTGCGTAGACCTGGTTCAGTGGACGAATGTAATGTCCTTCCAGCAGTTCCATGGCTTTATCATAGTTCGCCGCCCCTTCGATCAGGGGGTAGATTGCCGGGCTGACCCGCGAGCGTAAGAGGTGTATCTTCTGCCTTTCCGTGGGGATGTCGGCAGCCGTATCGAGGTAGCTCTGAAAGCATGCCAGCCAATGCTTAAAACTCTCGGTAGAGTTTTCTGCGTGCGGGCTGAGCTGAAGGCACGTCGGCTTGATGCGGAGGTCCATCCTTCAAAAGTACTTATCTGATTAAATTGATGCACAATCAATACTCTTGAGACCACGAGGAGTCATATCGATTCAGCTTTAATCAGATAGAACTGTACCCAGCAGCGATGTTACAGAAGTGAAGGCTGCTGGGACGGCATTGGTTCTTATACCCCGCCTCTCAGGGCGGGGCTATGTACATTACCCAATGGTAGACCCCGCAGTCTAGCCAATGGTCATTCACCTCTCAGGTACTGCAATAGCTGGTATTACCACACAGAGTGGGGAGCCAAGTCCTAGGTTTTGGAGCTTTGATATGAGCTTGGCTGGGATTATGGTGTTGGAGGCGGAGCTGTAGTCAATAAATAGGAGTCTGATGTAAGAGTCCTTGTTGTCGAGATGCTCTAGGGATGAGTGTAGGGCCAGGGAAATGGCATCTGCTGTGGACCGGCTGCGACGGTATGCGAATTGCAGTGGATCAAGGCGTTCTGGGAATATGGGAGTATGGAGGTGATGCGCTTCCTGATCAACCTCTTGAAGCACTTCATTACAATTGAAGTCAGGGCCACCGGACGGTAGTCATTGAGGCACGTTGCCTGTTCTTCTTTGGCACCGGTATGATGGTGGTCTTCTTGAAGCAGGTGGGGACCTCGGAGTGGAGTAGGGACAGGTTAAAGATGTCTGCGAACACCTCTGCCAGCTGGTCCGCACAGGCTCTGAGTGCACGACCAGGGATCTATCCGGGCCCGTCGCCTTCCGAGGGTTCACTTTCAGGAAGGCCAATCTGACTTCGGAAGCTGTGATGGTAGGTATGGGTGAGTTATGTGCTGCTGGGGCACTTGACAGTGAATTGTTGGTTACCTGCTCGAACCGAGCATAGGATGCATTGAGTTCATCGGGGAGGGGTGCGCTGCTGCCTGAGATACTGCTCGGCTTCGCTTTTTAGCCCGTTATGTTGTTTAGTCCTTGCCACAACTGCCGAGAGTCTGTCTGTGACTCTAGCTTGGTTTGATATTCTCTCTTGGCATCTCGGATGACTTTGCGGAGGTCGTACCTGGATTTCTTGTATAGGTCAGGGTCGTCTGACTTGAACGCCTCAGATCTGTCCTTCAGTAGGCAGTCAATCTCACGATTGAGCCATGGTTTCCAGTTGGGGAACGTACGTACTGCATTCTTTGGTGCACAGTCGTCCACACATTTGCTGATGAAGTTTGTGACGGCAGTGGCATACTCATTTAAGTTGGCCGCTGAATTCCTAAATGTGGACCAGTCCACTGTCTCTAAGCAGTCACGTAAGAGCTCTTCTGATTCCTCGGACCAGCACTGCACGACCTTCTTAGCTGGATTCTTCCGCTTGAGTTTCTGCTTGTATGCCGGGAGAAGGAGCACCGTCTTGTGGTCTGATTTCCCAAAGTGCGGTCGGGGATGGAACGGTAGGCGCCCTTGATTTTTGAGTAGCAGTGGTCGAGAGTGTTGTCGCCCCTGGTGGGACAGGAGATGTGCTGGTGGAAATTTGGCAGTACACTCTTGAGGTTAGCCTTGTTGAAGTCTCCGGCCACGATGAACAAGGCCTCCAGGTGTTCTGTTTCGTAGTTGTTTATAACTGTGTACAGTTCGTCCAGCGCCTTCCTCACTTCTGCCTGGGGTGGGATGTAGACCGCTATGATAATAGCTGAAGTGAACTCACGTGGAAGATAGTATTTACACCTACTGCTTTGTTAAAAAGGGTATTTGGCTTATGGATGTTGTTAGGAAAGTTATTAAGGGTTACATATAGAGTACTGTATCTGTGGGGGGTAGTTGTGTTGGTAGTTGATAAAATGTTTACTGTGTGTTTATAAAATGTTAACTGAATTCATAGAATAAACATTGTTTTGTTTTAAAATACTTAAGGTCTCTGTTGCATAACACCTGGAAAGTAGGCCCTTGTGCTCCTCATAACCAAACCTATTACAAGTTGTAGGTCAGGTAAACTCCATGATAGACTTTGGAGTTTTCTAAACCCTGGCCCATAACACTGATGGAGATCACACTGTCCGCAGAATTTGGTTTAGAATAAGGACATGTATAAGCAGCAGAAATTAATATATCAAGTGTTTTAATTCAATGTGAAATAAAACCATTTCAGCAGAAAGGACATTCAAAAGTCACCACCAGCTGCAAAAACTTTAACTGACTCCTCGGATCATTAAGCCATCCCAGACAAATGCGGCATAAGGAAGATCCTTGAATTGACAGCCCATAAATTCTTTAAATTACCTTCCTGCAATTAAAACCATAAGCTACACCGCGGAAGTTATATTAGAAGATAGCAACGAGAATAAATTAACAAACTTATTTTTTAGACATATAGGACTGGATTCTCCGCTCCCGACGCCGAAATCGCGTTCGCCGATGGGGCGGAGAATCCGTTTTGGCGCCGAAATCGGAAGCAACTCCGCTTTTTAAATACTCCACCCTCCGAAAATCAACATTCTCGTGGAATGCGCTGCGCCGAGTATCCACCGCCTCAGGCCATTGCCTGAGGCCCGCCCTGTGATTCTCCGTCCCCGACCGGCCGAATTCCCGACGGCGGGACCTCTAATGGTCGCACCGTCCGGGATCCTCGTGTGGTGGCTGCGGACTCAGTCGGGGCCGCCATTGTCGGGGGAAGGCCGATTGGCGGACAGAGGGGACTTCATTTGGGGCTGGGAGCAATGTGTGCAGGCGGTCCGGGGCACACGAGCAGCTGATGCGGGGCACTATTTTGCCGGTCCAGGTCCGCGGGCTGACTCTGCCATGGAGCAGGGTGTGGTTGCTGGAGGCCGCCGCAGTACGTATGCGTGGCCTCTGACCCGGAACTGCTGGGGGCCATATTGGCAGCTAGAGCTGTGCGCTTTATGACGGCTGCCTGCTAGCCCCCAGCAAGACGGTGAATCTGTGGCCTTTTGACGCCAGTTTCCCTGGCGTAAAAGACCAGTTTTCAAAACGGCGTGGTGACTTAGTCCCAAAAATGGAGAATCCACAACTTTGACTCTTAACCACAATTCCAAATGGCTTTATCTTATCTGGGCATCTATATACTTAAGAATGTTGACGCATTGAAAATAGACAGAAGTAGAAATGTCTCTCAAACGAGTCCCTGTCCGACCATATATCTTAGACACTTGACATTCAAGCAGACACTAAGATCATTAAATCACATTATTGTTGATAAGCTATAAACCTAACCATTTGGCTATAGGAAATTACCCAGTGGAGCGATAAGACACAGGAAAAGCTCTTCACTAAATTGGGGAAATTAGATATAAAAAAGGAACAGTTTCGCAGAACAGGCACTCCTGCTGGAGTGCAATCAAAGTTCTGTTCTTCTGCCTGCTTTGTCAAACAAAGACCTTCATGGTTTTTGTAAATATGTTTCCATTAAAATTCTTAGAAATGTATTAGAAATTGATATGAGATACTTTAGGATTTTTCATGTTCAGATATATCCTTCTCTTAGAGAAGCTAGCTTGTTAGTAGATAACAAAGGACTGTTAATCAATTTATATTTTTTAACTCTGCAATTCTTGTTGTATCAATTGAGAGTCTCTTCAAATAAAAATATTATTAGAATCTTGCAGTCTTACTATCAATAAGTTTTAGATCCTAGACATTCATTTAGGAAGTCTTAACTGACAAGGATCCACGACCGACAGAGGTAGGAGGTTTTAGTTATGGGTGACGTATCTGAACTTCTTCCATTAGAAAGTAACTGAAATCCTGTTTAATTGTTTGAGACACAGAAAAGTAACCTCCCCTCGTGAGAGCTATTCTGAGTCTTAACAGAGAAACAGATTTCCCTCTTTTGGTGGTTTAACCTGATATAGGTTAGTAAGGTAGTCCCTTCGGATCCGGAATACCTAAATTGTTCACACTGTGGCCCTGAACTTCTCAGCCAGTGGCTTGTTTCAGGGGCTGCAGTGGTCACCTGTGCGGCATATCCCAGTCAGCAACTCACAAGTGCAGAACGGAGGTCACAGATGCCCTATTTGCCAGGGCCCCTTGTGGGACCAGGTGAGCCAGGATGCCAGGGCCATGGGTTTGACCCACATAGCAGGCATGCTCAGTGCCGGGTGTCATCAACTGCACCCACATGGCTCTTCTCTCCCAATGGTGGCATGGGGTGCCATTTTTGAACTGTAAGGGATCTCACTTCCTCAACGTCCAAATCGTCTGTGACCACACGATGCGCATGATACAGGTGTGTGCCTATTTCCTGGGGAGCGTCCATGAGAATCACACCTTCAGGCCCTCGTACAACCCAGCTATTTTTGAGGGAGAGCAGCGGCTGGAGGGATGGCTGCTCGGAGACAAAGAGTACTCACTCAGAGAGCTGATCACAACCTGCAAACGGATGGGCTTATCATCCCAATCTCAGCTGTGACTGCCTCCTCCGAGGTTAGGGGCTTGGTGGACAGCCTCTCAATATATTGTCAGTCTTGGAATCCTTACCATTAGAAAATACAGGCTGACATGAGGGGCCCGGGGGTGTTTTTGATGGGGGTGAGGGTTTAACCTTCGTGGATGAAGAGCTTTGGGGTGGGGGTACAGGGTGGGTTGGGGAGCCAGTGCCAGCAGTGGTGTGTTTTTACCACGGTGTCAATGTGGGAGGTGGGATAAGAGAGACACGGTGCTGCCATTCGCACACTCCACAGGGATGAAGCTCCTGAGTGTGTGTGGGAGTTACGGAGCATGGCGCCATGAGATGGAGAATCTGTATGGGTGAACAAAGTGATGTTTAATACAACTGTTTTGTTACAATGTTGATTTATCTCTATTAGTGCCTAGGTTTTCCTATGCCCACTAGGTGCCTATAGTTTCTTACTGTTCCTCACTCTCCCAACATGTCCAGGTGTATTCCCAGGATCCACAATTGAGGTTGAGGCAGGCTGCTGACTTCCATTATCTGTTCCTGAGATGACTCTGGCCTGCCAGCCCAAGGGCCCTCTCCTCATAAGGCTAGGACAGTTGCATGCTCCTCCTGTAGGATGTGGGTGGTGAGGAATACCACCAGTAACCCCACTGACTATGCTTGCGGGAAGTGCAGCCAACTCCAGCTCCTCTGAGTCCGTTGTACGGAACTGGAGCTGGTGAACTTCGGATCATCCGGGAGGCAGAGGGGGTAATAGAGAAGAGTTACAGGGAGGTAGCCACACTCAAGGTACAGGACAAGAGCAGCTGGGTTACAGTCAGAGGAAGGAAAACGAACGGGCAGACAGTGCAGGGATCCCTCGTGGCCGTTCCCCTTCAAAACAAGTTTACCGTTTTGGATGCTGTTGGGGGGAAGACCTACTGGGGGAAGGCCCTAGTGGCCAGGTCTCTGGCACTGAGTCTGGCTCTGTGGCTCAGAAGGGAAGGGAGAGAATAGAAAAGCAATAGTGATAGGAGACTCAAAGGTTAGGGGAATGGATAGGATATTCTGTGGTCGCAATTGAGACTCCCGGAAGGTGTGTTGCCTCCCGGGTGCCAGGGCCAGGGATGTCTTGGGTCGAGTCTACAGGATTCTTAAGGGGGAGGGTAAGCAACCAGGAGTCGTGGTGCACATTGGTACCAACGACATAAGTAGGAAAAGGGATGAGGATCTAAAAAGTGATTTGAGAGAATTAGGTTGGAAGCTAAAGATAGACAGTTGATAGGGCAAAGTTGCACTCAGTGAAATGGGTTAAAGTGTGTCTGTTTCAATGCAAAGAGTGTCAGGAATAAGGGGGATGAACTTAGAACATGGATCAGTACTTGGAACTACGATGTTGTGGCCATTACGGAGACGTGAATTTCACAGCGGCAGGAATGGTTGTTGATGTTCCAGGGTTTAGATGTTTTCAGAAGAATAGGGAGGGAGGTAAAAGAGGAGGGGGAGTAGCACTGTTAATTAGGAAGTGCACCACAGCTGCAGAAAAGGAGGTAGTTGAGGAGGGTTTGTCTACTGAGTTAGTATGGGTGGAAGTCAGAAACAAGAAAGGAGCAGTCACTTGATTGGACGTTTTCTATAGACCCCCTCAAAGCAGCAGAGAGATAGAGGAACAGATTGGGCGGCAGATCTTGGAAAAGTGCATAAGTAACAGAGTTGTTGTCATGGGTGACTTCAACTTCCCTAATATTGACTGGAACCTGCTTAGTACTGTTGCTCTTTTTAGCCTTAGTTTATTAGCTCTGATTATGTCACCTTTGCTCACGAGTCACCAGGTATCTTTCTGATACCGTCACATGGTTCAAGCTCGAGTTATGATTAATAAGTCAGCACACCGCTTAGTACGATTGAAATCAACGGTCATTTATTATGTACAGCAATCAATACTTACACAATAATCCTACTATCTATATCAAAACCTACCACTACTGGCCAATACTTAACTTTAGGAGATGGCCCACCAGGTCAGGGAAACAAATGGTTTATCGAATTGGATCTGGCCTGCGGGATTCAAAAGGCTGATACGGGTCGATGGCTAGGAGTCTCTATCGGATAGCGATCGCTGGAGTCAAACTTACGGTTTCTGGTCGATGTTCTTGCGAAGGTTGCGAGCAGGTGAAGAAGGGAGAGAGAGAGCGATCTGAACTTGGCCCCTCAATTTATAGGGCCCAGGGGCTTCCCGCCTCTCGGGGCGGCCCTTGACCCCGAGTCCCAAGTGATTGGACTTGTTCCCAATCACTGGGTTCGATATGCTCCAATAATGGGGCGATTCCTCGATCGGGGGGTGGTCGTTCACCTTTCTTTGTCTCGGCCACTGCTGGCGCCGAGAGGTCTGGCCCGGCATTCAATTGCTAATATGTTGCAATTGTTCCCGGGGATAGCCGATTAAACTGCAGATGTCTGTGTTGATGAGCTGCTAATAGTCTTAGGTATCGATCCGGGCCGACTTCCCCAGATCCGAATACGCTATTCTGTCTGCAGCTGTCCGCTTGTGTCCTGTTGGCTGCTTTTCCCATCAGCCTTTTCGGTAAGACTTTTTAAATCGGGTTTTGGCCAAATTAATAGGGAATCAGCCATTTTAGGTGGCTACAGTACAAATGGTTTGGATGGAGCAGATTTTGTCAGGTGTGTACAGGAAGGATTCCTGACTCAATATGTAGATAGGCCGACTGGGGGGGAGGCCATATTGGACTTGGTGCTCGGCAACAAACCAGGCCAGGTGTCAGATGTCTCGGTGGGAGAGCATTTCGGTGACAGTGACCACAACTCCTTGACCTTTTCCATAGTCAAGGAGAGGGATAGGAACACACAGCATGGGAAGGTATTTAATTGGGGGAGGGGAAATTATACTGTTATAAGACGGGAGCTGAGGAGCATAAAGTGGGAACAATTGTTTTGGGGGAAATGCACGACAGTAATGTGGGGATTGTTTAAGGAGCACTTGCTGCGATTGCTGAATAGTTTTGCCCCACTGAGACGAGGAAGGAATGGCAAGGTAAAGGAGCCTTGGATGACAAGAGAAGTGGAGCTTCTAGTCAAGAGAAAGAAGGAAGCTTACGTAAGGTTGAGGAAGCAAGAATCTGACTCGATTCTAGAGGGTTACAAGGTAGCCAGGAAGGAACTCAAAAATGGACTGAGGAGAGCTAGAAGAGGGCATGAAAAAGCCCTGGCGGGAAGGATTAGGGAAAACCCCAAGGCGTTCTACACTTATGTGAGAAATAAGAGGATGATCTGAGTGAGAGTAGGGCTGATCAGGGATAGTGGAGGGAACTTGTGCCTAGAATCTGAAGAGATGGGGGAGGCCCTAAATGAATACTTTGCTTCAGTATTCACTAGAGAGAGGGACCTTGAGGCCCATGGAGAACAGTGTGAACCAGGTTAATAGACTCGAACAGGTTGATATTAAGAAGGAGGATGTGCTGGAAATTTTGAAAAGCATCAGGATAGATAAGTCCCCTGGGCCTGACGGGATATACCCAAGGTTACTACGGGAAGCGAGGGAGGAGATTGCTGCGCCGTTGGCGATGATCTTTGCGTCCTCACTCTCCACTGGAGTAGTACCGGATGATTGGAGGGAGGTGAATATTGTTCCCCTGTTCAAGAAAGGGAATAGGGAAATCCCTGGGAATTACAGACCCATCAGTCTTACGTCTGTGGTGAGCAAAATATTGGAAAGGATTCTGAGAGATAAGATTTATGATTATTTAGAAAAACATAGTTTGATTAAAGATAGTCAACATGGCTTTGTGAGGGGCAGGTCATGCCTCACAAGCCTCATTGAATTCTTTGAGGATGTGACAAGATACATTGATAAAGGTTGGGCAGTGGATGTGGTGTATATGGATTTCAGTTAGGCATTTGATAAGGTTCCCCATGGGAGGCTCATTCAGAAAGTTAGGGGGCATGGGATACAGGGAAATTTGGCTGTCTGGATACAGAATTGGCTGGCCGAAAGAGAACAGTGAGTGGTAGTGGATGGAAAGTATTCTGCTTGGAGGTCGGTGACCAGTGGTGTCCCGCAAGGATCTGTTCTGGGACCTCTGCTCTTTGTGGTTTTTATAAATGACTTGAATGAGGAAGTGGAAGGGTGGGTTAGTAAGTTTGCCGATGACACGAAGGTTGGGGGAGTTGTAGATAGTGTTGAGGGTTGTTGCAGGTTACAACAGGACATTGACAGGATGCAGAGCTGGGCTGAGACGTGGCAGATGGAGTTCAACCTTGATAAATGTGAAGTGATTCATTTTGGAAGGTCGAATTTGAATGCTGAATACAGAGTTAAAGACAGGATTCTTGGAAGTGTGGAGGAACAGAGTGATCTTGGGGTCCACGTACATAGATCCCTCAAAGTTGCCACCCAGGTTGATAGGGTTGTTAAGAAGGTGTATGGTGTGTTGGCTTTCATTAACAGGGGGATTGAGTTTAAGAGCCGCAAGGGTTTGCTGCAGCTTTATAAAACTCTAGTTGGACCACACTTGGAATATTGTGTCCTGTTCTGGTCGCCTCATTCTAGGAAGGATGTGGATGCTTTGTAGAGGGTACAGAGGAGATTTACCAGGATGCTGCCTGGACTGGAGGACATGTCTTCTGAGGAAAGGTTGAGGGGACTAGGGCTTTTCTCACTAGAGCGAAGAAGGCAGAGAGGTGACTTGATAGAGGTGTACAAGGTGATGAGAGGCATGGATAGAGTGGATAGCCAGAGACTTTTCCACAGGGTGGAAATGGCTGTCACGAGGGGACATAATTTGAAGGTGATTGGAGGAAGGTATTGGGGAGATGTCAGAGGTCGGTTCTTTACACAGAGAGTGGTGGGTGTGTGGAATGCACTGCCAGCAGAGGTGGTGGAGTCAGTCATTAGGGATGTTTAAGCGACTCTTAGACAGGCACAGGACAGCAGTAAATTGAAGGGGTGTAGGTTAGGTTGATCTTAGATTAGGATAAATGGTCGGCACAACATCGTGGGCTGAAGGGCCTGTACTGTTCTATGTTCTAAAATGCCTCTGCTCCACAGCATCCAGGATTTTGGTGAGGGTGGCCTTAATGAATTGTGGCGCTGTCTTCCTGGCTGTCATTCCCCGACTGGACTTGGAACAAGTGCAGGAAAGTGCTGGGGAGGCGTTAAAAAGGAGCGCCCCACTGATTACAGAGAGTACGTTTTCCCAGGGCAAGCATATCACAGGCGGTCTGCCACGAGGGCAGTGCGAAGTACGTGGAAAAAGAGTTGGTGAAGAGGCTAAATATTCGATGACATTTCCTGCTGGTGCCAATCGGATTTTCCCCGGTTTTCTCCCCGGAACCGACACTTTGAAAAAATGCGGTACGATTCTGTCCTCTGAGCTGCTTTAAAAAATATATATTTTGATATGTTGATTCCTTCCGATAACCATGAATATTCAAAGATCCAAATTGGTGAAGAGTGTGGTGGAGGCCATGATTCGATTATTTACATACACTTTACATACTGCGACCAAATATAGGCAAGAATATTCTATCTGAAAGGACCAGCCCCCTGGAGATGGGGAAATATCTGTTAGGAGATGGGGGGGCGGGGTGCATGGAGTGGGGACAGGGAGCAGCCCATCCCCTCATGTATCAAAACCGCCCCCCCACTCACAGAATCCCGCAACTGCCATGAGCAGGAGGAGAGGCAGAAAAGGTCTGGACCTACATCTGTTTTCGTCTTTATCAATTGTAAATAGAGTTAGACAGTCATAGAGGTCTACAGCACAGAAAGGGCCCTTCAGCCTATCGTATCTGCACAAGTCAAAAACAACCACCTAACTGTTCTAATCCCATTTTCCAGCTCTCGGCCCATAGCCTTGTATGCCTTGGCATCGCAAGTGCACACTGTGGTAAACCACTGTTGCACCTCTATTAGGTGATGTATGGTAGGACCTGTATTACAGGTACGTTGGTAGTCCCTGCCTGCTGGCTCCGCCCAGTAGGCGGAGTATAAATATGTGTGTCCTCCAGGCTGCAGCCATTTCACTAGCTGCTGTGGGAGGCCACACATCTTAGAGCAATAAAGCCTCAGTTGTACCCAACTCAAGTCTTTGTGTAATTGATCGTGCATCAATTTATTGCTCCAAGATTTTCAAAAGATGGACCTCCGTATCAAACCGGATCGCCTGCAGCTGGATCCGCATTCAAGCGACGCCAAAAAGGACTTTCAACACTGGCTAGCTTGTTTCGAGGCGTACATCAACTCGGCGTCCACCCCTGTCTCAGAGGCTCAGAAGATACAGATCCTGTACTCAAGGTTGAGCTCCAGCGTCTTACCGCTAATCCAGGACGTGCCGAACTACGCTGAAGCCAGGACGTTCCTCAAGGAGAATTACGCTCAGAAGACGAATACGCTCTTCGCCAGGCACGTACTCGCCACTTGCTCTCAACTCCCTGGTGAGTCCATAGAAGACTTCTGGCGGGCCCTAATCCCACTCGTCCGGGACTGTGACTGTCAGGTCGTTACGGCCACTGAACATTCAAACCTCCTTATGCAGAACGCGTTTGTTACGGGGATTGGGTCAGACCTCATACGCCAGCGACTGTTAGAGGGAGCCACGCTCGACCTAGCGGAGTCAAAGAAACTAGCGCTCTCCATGACGGCCTCCCACAATGTTCAGGCCTACACCCCCAGCCGCACGGCGCACCCCTCCTACACATCGTGGACCCCACAGATGGCCGCCCCAGCGGGGACCTTAACCAGCCAATACGCCTGCGCCACGTGCCAGCCAGCAAACCCCGGGGTCCCCGATGTTATTTCTGCGGCCCCCCCCGCCAACGCTGCCCGGCCCACGCTGCCCTTTGTAAGGCTTGCGGCAAGAAGGGGCACTTCGCTGTGGTGTGCCAGGCCCGTGCAGTCGCCATATCAACCCCACCCACCTCGTTTACGGACAATGGACATCTTCACCTCCCCAGACCACGCGCGGCCAGTGGGCGCCGCCATCTTCCTACTCTCAGACCACGCACGGCCAGTGGGCGCCGCCATCTTCCCCCCCCGAGCAATACGTCCGGCCCATGGGCGCCGCCATTTTGTACTCCTCTAGATCTTCAGCCACCAGTTTGTCCTCCTTGAGATCTTCAGGCGCCGCCATCTTGTCTCCCCCACGGCACATGGGCACCACCAGCCTTCCAGGACCAGGGCCCCCTGGGCTCCCCGTCATCCTACACCAGCGACAACCAACTACGACTCGCCTCAGTGACCATCGACCAGTCTCGTCCGCACAACCTGGCCACCGCATCGACCAGCGTTAAAATCAATGGACACGTGACTTCTTGCCTGCTGGACTCCGGGAGCACCGAAAGCTTCATCCACCCGGATACGGTAAGGCGCTGCTCCCTCGCGGTACACCCCGCCAACCAAAGAGTCTCCCTGGCCTGCGGATCCCATTCCGTGGCGATCCGGGGGTACTGTAAGGTCACACTCACGGTCCACGGCATAGAATTCAGCGGCTTCCGCCTGTATGTCCTCCCTAACCTCTACGTTGCCCTACTACTCGGCCTGGACTTCCAGTGCAACCTCCAGAGCCTAACCCTGAAACTCGGCAGGCCCCTACCACCCCTCACCGTGTGCGGCCTCACAACCCTAAAGGTCGATCTGCCTTCCCTCTTCGCAAATCTAACCTCGGATTGCAAACCCGTCGCCACCAGGAGCAGATGGTACTGCACCCTGGACAGGACCTTCATCTGGTCCGAGGTCCAGCGGTTGGTTCGGGAAGGCATCATCGAGGCCAGCAACAGCCCCTGGAGAGCTCAAGTGGTAGTAGTTAAAACTGGGGAGAAACACAGAATGGTCATCGACTACAGCCAGACCATCAATCGGTACACGCAGCTCGATGCGTACCCCCTCCCACTCATATCTGATATGGTCAATCAGATTGCACAGTACCGGGTCTTCTCAAGGGTAGACCTCAAATCCGCCTACCACCAGCTTCCCATTCGTAAATCGGACCGTCGATATACTGCCTTTGAGGCAGACGGCCGCCTCTATCACTTCCTCAGGGTTCCCTTCGGCGTCACCAACGGGGTCTCGGTCTTCCAAAGGGAGATGGACCGAATGGTCGACCGGTACGGTTTGCGGGCCACCTTTCCGTACCTAGACAACGTCACAATCTGCGGCCATGATCAGTGATGCACAATCAATGACCACTAAAGCGAGGTTGTAGTCCAACTGAAGGCTTTAATAAGCTAGATGTTTCCCCCAGCAGCTCAGGTACAGAATGAAGGCTGCTGGGGTGGCACGGGTTCTTATACCCCACCTTGCAGGGTGGAGCTACCATACAGCTTGACCAATAGGAAACATACAATATCTACCAATAGTGTTCCAGCATTACCAGGTACCGTAATACTCTACACAGACTATCACATTCACCCCCTGTTAAAAAAGAGTCCGGCGGGGGTGGTGGCCTGATATTACAACATGGTAATGTGGTAGAAATTATAGTGATGGAGGTACCGTAATACCTCCGTACAGCGTTTTGTAACTATTTCCAATTCTATTTACTATTTACAATTTATGATTCATAATTAACTATACACTTTCAAATGAAGCGATCAGTCGATAGGGGGCCCTGGTCATCCTCTGTGATCGTCGAAGCTTCGGTGGTGACTCCGGTGGAGGCTCGGGCGTCTGTGACTCCGGGAGCATGGCCTCGATCTCTGTGGCAGCTTCAACACCCCTAGACGGCGCTGGTGGGGAAAACGGTTGACCTGGGAAGGGAGCGTCTGCGGGGTGCGTCGGTGGGTGGGGGGGGGGCCTAGACAGGGCCGGTGGAAGGACCGATCCTCCTGTAAGGTGTACTAGTGGGTGGGAGGGTAGGACTGGTGGCTGGGGTGTGCGTGGGGCTCCGGCAGGTGCCAGGTCTCGTAGGGAGACCATATCTTGTCGGCCGTTGGGGTACGCCATGTAGGCGTACTGGGGGTTAGCGTGGAGAAGATGGACCCACTCGACCAACGGATCCGACTTGTGCGCCCGCACATGTTTTCGGAGCAGGATGGATCCGGGAGCTGCCAGCCAGGTCGGGAGCGAGGTCCCAGAGGAGGACTTCCTGGGGAAGACAAGGAGACATTTGTGAGGTCTTTGGTTGGTCGTGGTACAAAGCAGTGACCTGATGGAGTGGAGGGCATCCGGGAGGACTTCATGCCAGCGGGAGACTGGGAGATTACTGGACCGTAGGGCCAGTGGAACGGTCTTCCAGACCGTTCCGTTCTCCCTCTCTACCTGTCCGTTACCCCAGGGGTTGTAACTGGTCGTCCTGCTCGAGACGATGCCCTTGCTGAGCAGGAATTGAATCAGTTTGTCGCTCATAAAGGAGGACCCCCTATCGCTGTGTATGTAAGCGGGGAACCCGAACAGTGCGAAGATGCTATGGAGGGCCTTGATGACGGTGGTTGCGATCATGTCGGGGCAGGGGATGGCGAATGGGAACCGGGGGTACTCGTGAATCACGTTCAGGAAGTACATGTTGAGGTCGGTGGATGGGAGTCCATGCTGAGGCGTTCAAAGGGATGGGAAGCCTTTATCAGGTGCGCTTTCTCTAGCCAGTAGAAGTGCGGATTGCACTCCGCACAGATTTGGCAGTCCCTGGTGGCTGTCCTGACCACTTGATAAAGTGGAAAAGGCGAGTGACCCCCGGGTGGTAGAGGTCCTCGTGGAGGGCTCGGAGGCGGCCCACTTGTGCGTTGGCACATGTGCCACGGGACAGAGCATCAGGAGGCTCGTTTAGCTTCCCGGGACGATACAAGATCTCATAGTTGTAGGTGGAGAGTTCGATCCTCCACTGCAAGATCTTATTGTTTTTTATCTTGCCCCGCTTTGCATTATCGAACATGAAAACAACCAACCGTTGGTCAGTGAGGAGAGTGAATCTCCTGCTGGCCAGGTAATGCCTCCAATGTCGCACAGCTTCTACTATGGCCTGGGCCTACTTTTCGACTGAGGAGTCGCGGATTTCGGAAGCATGGAGGCTACGTGAGAAGAAGGCCACGGGTCTGCCTGCTTGGTTGAGGGTGGCCACCAGAGCTACGTCGGACGCATCGCTCTCGACCTGGAAGGGAGGGACTCGTCGATGGCGTGCATCGTGGCCTTTGCAATGTCTGCTTTGATACAGCTGAAGGCCTGGCGGGCCTCTATAAATAGGCGAAAAGCTGTGGATTGGATCAGGGGACGGGCCTTGTCTGCATAGTTGGGGATCCACTGGGCATAGTAAAAGAAAAACCCTAGGCAGCGCTTGAGGGCCTTGGAGCAATGAGGGAGGGGGAACTCCATAAGGGGATGCATGCATTCAGGGTCGGGGCCTATAACTCCATTTCGCACTACGTAGCCGAGGATGGCTAGGCGGTCGGTGCTAAACACGCATTTATCCTTGTTGTATGTAAGGTTAAGGATCTTTGTCGTCTGGAGGAATTTTCGGTGGTTGGTGTTGTGGTCCTGCTGGTCATGGCCGCAGATGGTGACATTATCGAGATACGGGAATGTAGCCCATAAACCGTACCGGTCAACCATTCGGTCCATCTCGTGCTGGAAGACCGAGACCCCGTTGGTGACACCGAAGGGAACCCTTAAGAAGTGATAGAGCCGCCCGTCTGCCTCGAAGGCAGTGTATTTGCGGTCACTAGTGCGGATGGGGAGCTGGTGGTCGGTTGACTTAAGATCCACTGTGGATAAGACCTTGTAATGCGCGATCCTGTTTACCAGGTCGGGTATGGGGGCGTGAGGGTACGCGTCCAGCTGCGTAAACCTGTTGATGGTCTGACTGTAGTCGATGACCATCCTATGCATCTCCCCGGTCTTTACCACCACTCCTTGAGCTCTCCAGGGACTGTTGCTAGCTTCAATGACTCCTTCCCTCAGTAGCCTTTGGTCCTCTGACCTAATAAAGATCCGATCCTGGGCACTACCGTCTGCTCCTGGTGGCGACGGGTTTGCAATCCGGGGTGAGGTTCGCAAACAGGGAAGGCGGATCGACCTTGAGGGTCGCGAAGTCGCAGACAGTGAGGGGGAGTATAGGGCCGCCAAATTTGAAAGTTAGACTTTGGAGATTACACTGGAAGTCTAAACCTAGGAGTGTGGCTGCGCAGAGGTGGGGAAGGACGTAGAGCCGGTAATTTATAAACTCCCTTCCCTGGACTGTGAGGTTTGCTACACAAAACCCCTTTATCTCTACTGAGTGGGAACCGGAGGCCAGGGAGATTTTTTGATGAACGGGGTGGAGGAGGAGAGAACAGCGCCATACCATGTCGGGGTGTATGAAGCTCTCCGTGCTCCCAGAATCGATTAGGCAGGACGTTTTATGCCCGTTGATTAGTACTGTTGTTGTAGCAGTTGAGAGTGTTCGAGGCCGGGACTGATCCAGGGTCACCGAGGCTAATCTCAGCAGTTGAATGTTCTCTTCGGGCGGTGTGCGGTCAGCCGAGCGCTGGGGTCCTGGGAGTCTACCCAAGATTGCGGCTCCCATTGGTCGCACATGGCTGAGGGTGCACAAAATGGCGGTGCCCGTCCATCGAACGTGGCGTCCGTGGGACAAGATGGCGGCACCCGGGGGCCGCATGTGGCCCTGGAGTAGGAAGATGGCGGCGCCCGCTGGCCGCACGGGGATCATGGAGAGGTATGTGGTGGCGGTCCGCATTCGCCGCCGGAGACCGCGGCGACCGCACGGGCCTGGCATACCACCACAAAGTGGCCCTTTTTACCGCATTCCTTGCAGGTGGATGAGCGGGCCGGGTCGCGCTGCCGGGGGTGCTTGGCCTGCCCGCAAAAGTAGCAGCGGGGCCCCCTGGGGTTGCCAGGCTGCTTTGCAGCACAAGCTTGTGGGGGGATGGGGGATGCCTCGGGGTCGACTGCGGAGGGGTCCCATGCTGCCCAGGGGGCTGCCGCACGATCGGGAAAGTAAGCGCGGGCGTTTCTGGAGGACACATCCATGGAACTTGCAAGGGTACATGCCTCCTTGAGGCCCAGGGTGTCTTTTTCCAGCAATCGCTGGCAGATTTGGGAGGACAGCATACCTGCCACGAAAGCGTCCCGGATCAAGAGTTCTGTGTGGTCGCTCGCCGAAACTTGCGGGCAGCTGCAGTTTCTCCCCAGCACCAGGAACGCACGGTAGAATTCTTCCAGCAATTCCCCAGGGATTTGTCACCTCGTTGCCAGCAGATGTCGGGCGTAGACCTGGTTTACCGGGCGAATATAATGTCCTTTTAGCAGCTCTATTGCTGCATCGAAGCCTTCCGCGTCCTCGATGAGGGTGTAAATTTCCGGGCTCACCCTCGAGTGCAGGACTTGCATTTTCTGTTCTCCCGTGGGTGTGTTTTCGGCCGTTCCGATATATGTTTTAAAACACGCCAGCCAGTGCTTGAAGATTGCCGCTGAGTTCGCCCCGTGGGGGCTGAGTTGCAGACACTCCGGCTTGATTTGGAGCTCCATCCTTTTAAATCTAGCTTAGTAAATTGATGCACGATCAATGACCACTAAAGCGAGGTTGTAATCGAACTGAAGATGTTTCCCCCAGCAGCTCAGGTACAGAATGAAGGCTGCTGGGGCGGCACGGGCTCTTATACCCCATCTTGCAGGGCGGAGCTACCATACAGCTTGACCAATAGGAAACATACAATATCTACCAATGGTGTTCCAGCATTATCAGGTACCGTAATACCTCTACACAGACTACCACAATCAGCAGGACCATGACGCCAACCGTGCCAAATTTCTCTTTACCGCCACTCTCCTAAATCTCACCTACAACAAGGAGAAGTGCGTGTTTAGCACGACTCACTTAGCCATCCTCGGCTATGTGGTCCAGAACGGAGTTCTAGGGCCCGATCCCGCCCCCTCATGTAGCTCCCCCTCCCCCACTGCCCCACGGCCCTCAAACACTGCCTGGGGTTCTTTTCGTACTATGCTCAGTGGGTCCCAAACTATGCGGACAAGGCCCGCCCACTCAAACAGTCAACCCATTTTCCCCTGACGGCCGAGGCACAACAGGCCTTCGCCCGTATCAGAGCCGATATCGCCAAGGCCGGGGTGCACGCAGTAGACGAGACACTGCCCTTTCAATAGAGTGCGATGCATCACACGTCGCCCTAGCCGCCACCCTCAATCAGGCAGGCAGGCCCGTGACATTCTTTTCCCGCACCCTTCATACGTCAGAAATTCGGCACTCATCCGTCGAAAAAGAGGCCCAAGCTATCGTTGAAGCTGTGAGGCATTGGAGGCATTACCTGGCCGACAGGAGATTCACTCTCCTCACTGACCAACGGTCGGTAGCCTTCATGTTCAATAACACACAGTGGGGCAAGATCAAGAATGATAAGATCTTGAGATGGAGAATCGAGCTCTCCACCTACAATTACGAGATTTTGCAACGCCCCGGTAAGCTGAACGAGCCCCCAGACACTCTATCCCGAGGTACATGTGCCAGCGCACAAGTAGACCAACTCCGGGCCCTGCATGACAGTCTTTGTCACCCGGGAGTCACACGGTTGTACCATTTCTTAAAGGCCCGCAATCTGCCTTACTCCGTCGAAGAAGTACGGATAATCACCAGGGACTGCCAGGTCTGTGCGGAGTGCAAGCCGCACTTCTACCGGCCGGACCATGCATGCCTGGTGAAGGCCTCCCGCTCCTTTGAGTGCCTCAGTATGGATTTCAAAGGGCCCCTCGCCTCCACCGACCGTAACACGTATTTTCTCAGTGTGGTCGATGAGTACTCCAGATTTCCCTTCGCCATCCCATGCCCCGATATGACGTCTGCCACCGTCATCAAAGTCCTCAACACAATCTTCGCTCTGTCGGTTTCCCAGCCTACAGCCACAGTGACAGGGGATCCTCCTTCATGAGTGATGAGCTGCGTCAGTTCCTGCTCAGCAGGGGTATCGCCTCCAGCAGATGGACAAGCTACAACACCCGGGGAAACGGACAGGTAGAGAGGGAGAATGGGACAGTATGGAGGGCCGCCCAACTGGCCCTACGGTCCAGGAACCTCCCGGCCTCCAGCTGGCAGGAGGTTCTCCCTGATGCGCTACACTCCATTCGGTCACTACTGTACACCGCCACTAACAACACACCCCATGAATGTCTCTTTGCCTTTCCCAGGATGTCCACATCCGGGGTGTCGCTCCCGACTTGGCTCGCAGCTCCAGGACCCGTCCTGCTCCGTAGGCATGTCCGACTCCACAAGGCGGACCTGTTGGTGGAAAGGGTGCAATTGCTCCGTACAAACCCCCAGTATGCCTACGTGGTGTACCCCGACAGCCGCCAGGATACTGTCTCCCTCATGGACCGGGCACCAGCAGGTCACACACACACACACACCCCCGGCCCGGCACCACCCTTCCCTCCCCCGGCGCTCACAGCAGCAACCCCCCGGGACCATCCGTCCTCCCCTGCCCACGCTCGAGGATGAAGAGGATTTTGGCATGCTCACGGAGGCTCCAGACATCAGACCAGCATCGGCATCGCCGCCACCACTACCTCGCTCCCAGCGGCACATCAAGGCCCCGGACCGGTTAAACCTCTAACTGGTCCACTGGGCTTCAAAAGACGTTTTTTTTCCTCTCTATCAAAAATTGTAAATGTAAATGTGTAAAGAAAACCAATTGTTGTATATAGTTCTCCACCACCCCCGCCGGACTCAATTTTAACAGGGGGTGAATGTGGTAAACCACTGTTGCACCTCTATTAGGTGATGTATGGTAGGACCTGTACTACAGGTACGCTGGTAGCCCCTGCCTGCTGGCTCCGCCCAGTAGGTGGAGTATAACTATGTGTGTCCTCCAGGCTGCAGCCATTTCGCCAGCTGCTGTGGGAGGCCACACATCTTAGAGCAATAAAGGCTCAGTTGTACCCAACTCAAGTCTTTGTGCAATTGATCGTGCATCACACACCTAAATACTTTTTAAATGTTATGAGAGTCTTTGCCTCCGCCACCCATTCAGGCAGCGAGTTCCAAACTCCCACCACACTCTGGGTGAAAAAGGTTTTTCCTCACATCCCCTTGAAACCTCGTGGCCCTGACCTTAAATCTATGCCCCCTGGTCATTGGTCCCTCCTCCAAGGGGAAAGTTGATCCCTCCTCTAAGGGGAAAGCTTTCTTCCTGTCTGCTCTATCTATGCCCCTCATAATTTTATGTATCTCAATCATGTCCCCCCCTCAGTCTCCTCTGCTCCAAGGAAAACAATCCCAGTCTATCCAGTCTCTCTTCATAACGATAACTCTGCAATCCAGTGAACATCTTGTTAAATCTCCTCTGCACCCTTTCCAGTGCTCTCTCATTCCTCCTAAAATGTAGATTCCAGAACTGCGCACAATACTCTAGTTCCAGCATTGCACCTGCTCTTAAACTCAATGCTTCAGCTAATAAAGGCAAGTATACAATATGCCGCCTTAACCACTGTATCCACCTGCTACCTTAAATCTTTGAGCTTTTTAAAAAGTAAGCGATTTACAACGTGTCATTTATTATTCTACTTACCACACAATCCTTCAGATCCTGTAAATTCCAAATGAGAAGCGTTTTCGATGTGGACAGGACTGAAGTCTGTTCCATTTATGTAAATAATATCTTTCAGCAAAGGTGAACCATTATTTGAAGTGTTTTGGGTAAGAATGACATTTTGACAACATTTGCTATCACTGCCCACGCCAGTTGAATATGACCGGACGTCATTACCACAGGTTAGGAACAGTTGGCCAACATGTTCTTTCCAAGTGATGCAGATTTCTGATGAAGAATTGGATGTACTTGCTGCAATATCTTCCGTACAGATTGGTGAACCGTTCTCAATGAGACCAGCTTTTATTTCGAAGCCTGTTGGGTTTATGGACACTTTCAATGAACAGGAGCCAGGGCCAATTTGGAGATGAGACTTGTTAATGTTGCTGTGTAGATATCCACAAAATGCAAATTCAGCTCCAACTATCACTGCAAATATAAACACAGGATAACCATTAATCAACCTCCTGGAAACACAGCGAGGAACATCCTCAGTCACTTTCCTCATCAACCACATTATAGGATGATTGACTGAAATCCCAGATAAACTGAATAAACTGGAATGCCTGGGAACAGTAAATATCATCATCTATATTCCAGCTCTTTATATTTCAGTTACAGACAGAATCTATATTGTTTCCAACTTAACCTGCAAATAACACTAAGAATTCCACATTAGATTATGTTACAATCCCAGTTGATGCTATAACTGGACAGGAAGATCCCAGAATAGAACCCTGGCTCACAAATCCGTAACATTTACTTTTGTTTATAAAATGTGGAGGAACAGAGTCACGTGTCTGCTACTTAGTTTTAACAACAAGAAAAAACATTTGTTAAACATGGAAAAATTGTACTGTGATACAGTACATATTTATTCTCCTCTTAGTTTAACAATTACACACAGGGTTTTGGATTAACACAGATTCCAAAGTGCATCTTAATCTACAATGGCCTCATTAACACAAAATCCTGTTTAAACACACAAGATGACTGTGGTCACACTCCACTCTGAACCCAAGTTGGTGTCTGTGGATTTCTTCTCAGAATCCCCCCAAATGTCATTGTCAGAGACCCCTCACATCCAGGCTTTGACCTCTTCCAGACCCTTCCATCAGACAAAAGATACAGAAGTCTGAAGACCCACACATCCAGACATAGGAACAGTTTCTTCCCCACAGCTACTAGACTCCTCAACGACTCTCCCTCGGACTGATCTGTTCCCTGTAAGAACACTCTTCACGACGCTCTATGTTGCTCTCCAATCACCATTTGTCAATGTACTCTATCAATTATTTTTTTATTTGTCTACTATGTACGTACTGAGTACGTTCCCTTGGCAGCAGAAAAATACCTTTCTCTGTACTTGTGACAATAAATATCAATCAATCAATCAAAACCATTTTCCTCTGAGAATTTCCAAACTCTACTCCCAAAAACACACTTTAAAATCATCTCTCATAATTATGCTTTCCCTGAGCAGTCTGCATTTCCGATATCTAGTCCAGGTTTTCCAAATTACACTTTTAAACAAAGCTTCCACTCCACTTTTAACAGTGAATCCAGTCCAGGATTATACACCAACCCCTTTTAGGATTTCCTTGTCTTGACTGCTGGACAAGCTGTTCACAATTATTTTAACTCTCAATTCCCAGACTGCATTAAAATTACATCAAATGTTTAATCTACCTCTGAAATCTGCCATCTCACTTTAAATTCAGTTGCTGAAATTGTCTTTTTAACTCAGAACACTTTGTTTACACTTCCACAAATTCTCCTGAACAATATCTTGGTCTTTGTTTTTTTAACTTCAGGCGTCTTAACCATTCTTTTCCTCCTAATTCCCTGGTTATATGGACTGTATCTTGTTCCTCAGGAACCTTGCATCTTTGCAACTCCTGTGTCCTGTCCAGCTTCTCCTGGCAGATTTGGGAGCTGTTCACTCCTCAGTATCCTGTTTCTAACTGCCCAGAAATTCAACTAAAACTTAAAAGCTTCTTCACTTTACAAGGCTTCTGTTGCTAAACAACACCTATATGCTTATGCCTTTTATTTATTCTTCATGCCGTACCCCTTTCTAAGCACAATAGAAGCACATTTGGAACCTAACCAGCCCTCACACATAAACATACCTTTGTCCAGCATGAATCTAACGATAGGATTAAACCGCCAGGCACAGAATGGGAACATGGATGTTGCTCAAACAGTACGTTTCACAGAGTCACAGAATCATACAGCACAGAAAAGGCCCTTCGGCCCATCGTGTCTGCGCCAGTCACAAACAACCACCTATCCATTCTAATCCCATTTTCCAGCATTTGGCCCACGGCCTTGTATGCCCTGGGATTGCAAGTGCACATCTAAATATACTTCTTAAATGTTATGAGGGTCTCTGCCTCCACCACCCATTCAGGCAGCGAATTCCAAACTCCCACCACCCTCTGGGTAAAATTATTTTTCTCACATCCCCTTTAAACCTCTTGTCCCTTACTTTAAATCTATGCCCCCTGATCATTGACCTCCTCTGCCAAGGGGGAAAGTTTGTTTCTGTCTACTCTATTTATGACCCTGTCATGCAAGAGTACCTTTAAGAAATAAAGTTCACTAATCCAATCCAATAGATAGACTTTTATCCCCCTCGAGCCCTCAATTTGTTATGAGCCAGGGTGTTTATAAGTGGGTGTGTATATAAATATCTGTAGTGGGTCTACCTTTAAGAAATGGGTGTTTATTACTGCATAGATGTCAGAGAGTGCGTGGAGCTGGGCTGTCTGTCCGGTTTTTACTTTTACTTGAGGCTTTTTGCTGCAGGGTGGGTTTGGTTTCATTTTAGTTTTGGAGAAGCTGAATTCACAACAGGATGTGAGTGAATCTCTGCAAGCTTATGAATGTTCATTTGGAGTTTTCAAAGTGGTAACTGTTCTCAGTAGTGAATTTAAACCGGATGTGCTTCTGTTAAAAGGTGTTTTTAAGTCTTATGGATGTTAAAAGGAAAGTAAGGATTACTTAGTGTGGTATTCTTTAGGGGTTGTAATTTGAATTAATGGTTGCTAAGATGGTCACTGTATGTTTTAAAAAGGTTAACTTGAGTTCATAGAATAAACATTGTTTTGCTTTAACAAATAATGTTAGATGTCTGCTGCGTACACACCTGTAGAGTGGGCCGTGTGCTCCCCATACCACAATCTATTAAAAGTTTTGGGTCAGGTGAACTCCATCATACACTTTGGGGTTCTCTAAGCCCTAGCTCATAACAAATTGAGGGCTCGAGGGGGATATTTCTATTGGATTGGATTAGTGAACTTAAAGACGGTGAGGGGTGAGCACATTGTGGTTGCTTTTCAGGTGTGGTATTCCAGTTTAAGTGAGGAGTGTGTTGTAGACAATGGCCCTTTCAGAGGCTCTGAAGTGTTTGGGGGTGGAGGCGGTCACATACAGTACCTGATGGACAGAGACTAAAAGCAGACTGTTAGATTTGGCAAAAACATTGCAGTTAACATTACCTGACAAAATGCGAAAAGGTGAGGTAATTATGGCAGTCGCAAAGCATTTTAAGTTGCCTGAAATACAGTTTGACTCATTGGAAATGACAAAAATTAGTTACAAATGGAACATGAGAAAGAATTAAAGCAGCTTGAATATGAAGAGAGAGTGAGGAAAAAGAAAGAGAGAGAGAGGAAAAAGAAAGAGAGTTTGAACTTCGGAAAATGGCCATGAAACATGACAGTCTATTAAAATTGGCGGATTTAAAGGGAAATGTACAGTTTGAAGATAGTGATGAGGATAAAGAGAAAGAGCATCATAGTCGAAGGCTTGGTGGGGATCTATTTAAATCTGTCCAAGCATTGCTAAGGTTTGACGAGAAAGAGGTAGAAGCCTTTTTCATTTCATTTGAGAAGGTGGCTAAACAAATGAAATGGCCACAGGACATGTAGGTATTACTGATTCAAACAAAGCTGATAGGTAGGGCTAGTGAAGTGTTTGCATCACTGTCGGAGAAGGTATCTGGGACGTATGAGGTGGTGAAAAAAATCCATTTAGGTGCATGTGAATTAGTGCCTGAAACCTACAGACAAAGGTTTAGAAATTTAATGAAAGAATTTGGTTAAACATACATGGAGTTTGAAAGTCTCAAACAGAGTAATTTTGACAAGTGGATAAGGGCTTTGAAAATAAAACAAACGTATGAAGCTCTCTGAGAAATTATACTTTTGGAGGAGTTTAAAAATTCAATTCCTGATGTAGTGAGAACTCATGTGGAAGAACAGAGGGTTAAAACTGCGAGATTAGCAGCAGAAATGGCAGATGATTATGAATTAGTTCATAAATAAAAGCTTGATTTCCGACCACAGTTTCAGCCTGTGAGGGATAGAAACTGGGGACATGAGAAAAATTCAAGTGGTTAAAGGTGATCTGATGGGAGATAATAAGGAGAGTGTACCTCAGATTAAAAATGAAATCCAGGAGGGTTGAAGAGACATGAAAAGTTTCAAATGTTTTCACTGTGATAAACTAGGCCATGTAAAGTCATGGGGCGGGATTCTGCCGTAATTGACGGGGCGGGCAACTGAGGCGGGACAGAGTGGCGTGAACCACTCCGGCGTCAGGCCGCCCCAAAGGTGTGGAATCCTCCGCACCTTCAGGGGCTAGGCCCGCCCCGGAGTGGTATGCTCCCTGCCGGCCAGCGGGAAAGGGGTATGGCGCCACGCCAACCGGCGCCACGCCAACCGGCGCGAGTTGGCGCATGCGCGGGAGCACCACATGTGCTGGCATTATCCCCGTGCATGAGCCGAGGGTTTTGTTTGTTTCCGCACCAGCAATGGCGGACCACTACAGCCGCCGGTGCGGAAGAATAGATTGCCCCCACGGCACAGGCCCGCCCGCGGATCGGTGGACCCAGATCGCGGGCCAGGCAACTGTGGGGGCACCTCCCGGGACCAGGTCCCCCTGCACCACCCTCAAGAACCCCGGCGGCCGCCAGCACCTCCAAGTCCCGCCGGTAAGGACCTACTCCAATTTACGCCGGCGGGACTGGCAAAAAAATGGGTGGCCACTCGGCCCATTGCTGGCCGGAGAATCGCCAGGGGGGGGGGCGCTGTCAGCGGCCACCGACCGTTGCAGCGTGATTCCCGCCCCCGCCAAATCCCCGGCGCCGGAGAAGTTGGCAGCCAGCGGGGGCGGGATTCACCCGCCAGCCGGCGATTACCCGACCCGGGGGGCGGGGGGCGGAGAATCCCCCACCATAGTGTTGGTTGAAGAAAAGCACTGGGAAGGCTGATGTGGTAAAATAGGATAAGACAGTGGGGTTTATTAAAGTGGTAACGGAAAGCCCAAGTGAAGCGAAGGAGGTGCAAAAGATTGTACAGCCTGATCAAGAGGTGATTGATAAGAAGGTGCCAGATCTCGTTAAAGAATTTATTTGTGTGGGTAAAGTTTCCTCATGTATATCAGGAGGAGCAAGTAAAGAAGTCACAATTTTAAGAGATACGGGAGCTAGTCAATCTTTAATGGTAAGAGATGAGGAGTTACGTAGTTTGGGAAGAATATTGCCAGAAAAGATGGTAATATGTGGAATTCAGGGTGAGAGGAGTAGTGTTCCATTATATAAGGTAAGATTGGAAACTCCAGTCAAGAGTGGTGAAGTGGTAGTAGGAGTAATAGAGAAACTATCTTGTCCAGTAATGCAGTTTATCTTGGGTAATGATATAGCTGGATCGCAGGTGGGAGTGATGCCTACTGTGGTTGATAAGCCAATAGAAAATCAGACAACTGAAGTGTTGAAGGACGAATATCCTGGGATTTTTCTGGATTGTGTAGGAACAAGGTTGCAAAGTCACAGGTTAAGACAAGAGGAGAAATCAAAGAGTGAAGATGAAGTTGAAGTGCAATTATCAGAAATTATTTTTGATCAGATGGTTGAAAAAGAACAAGAATAGGTGGAGGATGAGGCAGATATTTTTAGTTCAGGAAAATTGGCGGAGTTACAACAGAAAGATGTAGAAATAAAACGGATGTATCAGAAAGCATATACGGAAGAGGAATCTGAGTGTATACCAGAGTGTTATTACAGTAAAATTGATGGCTTGATGAGAAAATGGAGACCTTTACATTTGCAGGTGGATGAAAAGTGGGCAGAAGTTCATCAAGTAGTATTGCCGGTAGGGTATAGAAAGGTGTTGCGAGTTGCACATGAGGTACCAGTGGGAGGTAATTTGGGAATAAGGAAAACTCAAGCTAAAATACAAAAACATTTTTATTGGCCTGGACTACATACGGATGTAGTTAAATTTTGTCAATCATCTCACACATGTCAAGTGATAGGGAAACCTCAAGCAGTGATAAAACCAGCACCCTTAATACCCATTCCAGCATTTGAGGAACCCTTGTATAAGGGTCCTAATTGATTGCGTAGGACCACTTCTTAAAATGAAAAGTGGGAATCAATATCTTTTGACGATAATGGATGTGTCTACTAGGTTTCCAGAGGCCATTGCAGTACGTAATATTACAGCTAAAAAGATTGTGGAGGAATTACTTAAATTCTTTACTAGGTATGAACTACCCACAGAAATACAATCGGGATCAAGGATTGAATTTTACCTCAAGGTTATTCAAAGAAGTTATGGATATCTTAGGAATAAAACAATTTAAATCAACTGCGTACCACCCAGAATCGCAGGGAGCGTTAGAAAAGTGGCATCAGACATTAAAGACAATGTTGAGAGCTTATTGTCAAGATTATCCAGAGGATTAGGATAAAGGAATTCCATTTGTACTGTTTGGAATTAAGGATGCACCTAATGAGTCAACCAAACTCAGTCCTTTTGAACTAATTTTTGGTCATGAGGTAAGCGGACCACTTAAATTGATTAAGAAAAAATTGGTGAGTGAGAAATCAGAAATTACATTATTGGATTACGTGTCATTTTCAGGAACGATTAAATAGAGCAGGTGAATTGGCTGGACAACATTTAAACGTTGCACAAAATGTGATGAAACGGGTAGTGGATAAGAAATCCAAAGTTCATAGTTTTGCCAGTGGAGATAAAGTTTTAGTATTGTTACCAGAGGTAGGTGAACCTTTAAAAGCAAAGTTTTGTGGACCTCATCAGATTGAAAGGAAATTAAGTGAGGTGAATTATGTGGTAAAAACACCAGATAGAAGGAAAACTCACCGAGTGTGTCATGTGAATATGCTCAAAAGGTACTTTGAAAGGGAAGGAGAGAAAAAGGAGGAGGTTTTAATGATTCTAACTCAGTGACGAACCAAATCCAGATGACTGTGAATTTGACACACCTCAAATTAAATTGGAAAATGAGGATGGTCTTAAAAATTGGAATAAATTGTTGAGTTACCTTCCTGAGGAATAACGGACTGACCAGAAAGAGTTATTGATACCACGTGGGCAAGTTTGCAGAGATAAATTGGGAAGTACTAAAATGGCTATACATGATGTCGATGTGGGAAATGCCGTTGAAATCAAACAACATCCATATAGGCTTAACCCTTTAAAATTGGAACAGGTTAACAAAGAGATTGAGAGTATGCTTAAAAATGGCATAATTGAAGTCGGTTGCAGCCAATGGAGCTCACCCATAGTGATGGTACCAAAACCAGACGGTACCCAACGGTTGTGTGTGGACTATAGAAAGGTTAATGCAGTTACAAGAACGGACTCTTATCCTATTCCACGTTTGGAGGATTGCACTGAGAAAGTGGGACAATCAGCTTTTATTTACAAACTGGATTTACTTAAAGGTTACTGGCGGGTACCTTTATTCGAAAGGGCGAAGGAGATTTCAGCTTCTGTGATTCCAGATGGTATATACCAATTCAAAGTTACGCCATTTGGCATGGCAAACGCCCCAGCCACATTTCAACTGTTAACTAACAAAGTCGTTTCAGAATTACCCAATTATGCGGTATACATCGACAATCTGGTAATTTTCAGCCAGAAAAGGAAAGAACATTTAAAACATCTGATGGAGTTATTCAATCGACTTCAGGAGGCGGGCTTGGTGATAAACCTAGCCAAAAGTGAATTTGGAAAAGCCCAAGTCACTTTCCTTGACCATACAATCGGACAGGATCGAATGGTCACACGGTATGTGAAACCAAAAGTTATTGAGGCGTTTCCAATACACTCATCACGAAGGGAAATCATGTGATTTCTTGGCATGAGTGGATTTGATTGAACATTTGTGAAAACTTTTTGTCGCGTGGTTGTTCCACTGATGGACTTGCTGACGAAACGTCAAAACTTTCAATGGACAGCGGACTTTCAACAGGCATTTGACTGCCTGTAAGCTGTGATAACCAACACCTCTGTGTTGGAAAATTACAAGGGACTCTTTGATCAGATTGAATTAAAGTATCTGACTTTAAAAAGAAATGCCGAGGCGTGGACAAATGGATGGATCGTGCAGAGACCTTCTTGTTCAAAGACACTGTCAATCAAGAGGGATTCCAGTTTGAGGAAGAAGAAAAAAAGAAGAAATAGACTATATTATTATACCTGTTTGCGTGTGTTAGTTTTTTGAAACGAAAATGTATATTTACTGTGTGCATTTCTTAAAGTTTAGTGAAAAGGTGAAAAATGAAACCACCTTGAAGTTCATGGTTTGTTTGTTTTTCTTGGAGGGAGATGTCATGTGAGAGTACCTTTAAGAAATGGGTGTTTATAAATGGGTGTGTATATAAATATCTGTAGTGGGTGTATACCTTTAAGAAATGGATGTTTATTACTGCATAGATGTCAGAGAGTGCGGGGAGCTGGGCTGTCTGTCAGGTTTTTACTTTCGCTTTAGGCTTTTTGCTGCAGGGTGGGTTTGGTTTCATTTTAGTTTTGAAGAAGCTGAAATCACAGCAGGATGTGAGTGAATCTCTGCAAGCTTATGAATGTTCATTTGTAGTTTTCAAAGTGGTAACTGCTCTCAGGAGTGAATTTAAACCCGTTGTGCTTCTGTTAAAAGGTGTTTTTAAGTTTTTTGGATATTAAAAGGAAAGTAAGGATTATTTTGTGTGGTATTCTTTGGGGTTGTATTTGAATTAATGGTTGCTGAGATGTTCACTGTATGTTTTAAAAAGGTTAACTGAGTTCATTGAATAAACATTGTTTTGCTTTCTCAAATATTGTTAGATATCTGCTCACCACACCTGTAGAGTGGGCCGTGTGCTCCCCATACCACAATCTATTAAAAGTTGTGGGTCAGGTGAACTCCATGATACACTTTGGGGTTCTCTGACCCCTGACCCATAACACCCCTCATAATTTTAAACATCTCAATTGTGTTCTCCCTCAGTCTATACTCCAAGGAAAACAATCCAAGTCTATGCAATCTCTCTTCATAACTAACACTCTCCAGCCCAGGCACCATCCTGGTAAATTGTCTCTGCGCCCTTTCTAGTGCTATTGGATCTCTCCTGTAATGTGGATTCCAGAACTGCACACACTACTCTAGCTGTGGCCTAATCAACGTTTTATACAGTTCCAGCATAATCTCCCCGCTCTTAAACTCTGTGCCTCGGCTAATAAACGTAAGTGTACTATATGCCTTCTTAACCACTGAATCCTCTGCTACATTAAGGGACTGGTTTGATGCACACTAAGATCCCTCTGATCCTCGGTGCTTCCCAGGGACTTGCTACTTATCATCAATTCCCTTGCTCTGTTGGTCCTGCCCAAGTGCATCACCTCACACTTATCCGGATTGAATTCCATTTGCCACTGATCAGTCCACCTGACCAGCCCGTCTATATCCCCTGTAATCGAAGGCGATCCTCCTCACTATTTAACACGCCACCAATTTTCTTATTGTCTGCAAACTTACTGATCAACCCTCCTACATTCATATCTAAGTAATTTATATAAAGCACAAACAGCAAGGGCCAACGCTGATCCCTGTAGGACTCGACTGGACTCAGGCTTCCAATCAGAAAAGCACCTCTCGACCATAACCCTCTGCTTCCTGCCACTCAGTCAATTTCGGATCCAATTTGCCAAATGGCCTTGGATCCCATGGGCTCTTACCTTCGCTAGCAGTCTCCCATGTGGGACCTTAGCAAAAGCCTTGCTGAAGTCCAAGTAGACAATGTCAAATGTATTTCCCTCATCTACACACCTGGTCACCTCTTCAAAAAATTCAAGTTGGTCAGACATGACCTCCCTTTAACAAAAGCTTAACAAAACCATGCTGACTGTTCTTGATGAATCCTTGCCTCTCCAAATGCAGATTAATTCTGTATAGGATTCGATATCGAGACTAGGGTTCTAGATAAAGCTGAGGTTTATACAAGGTGGATTATGGGAGCTTGGCCACTAGTACATTCTAGTAATCAAGGGTGGAAATGAGAAGGGAATGGAGAAGAATTTCAGTTCCTGATGGTGTGAGCTAGAAGCAGAGATTGGCTCATTAGAGATAGACGTGGGCATTCTTTGTGATGGAGAGGATGTGCATTCACAATCTCAGTCAGAATCAAAAAGAACATAAAAGTTATGAATATTCCACTTCATCCACACTGGATAAAGAGGGGATGGAGAGAGGAATGGGTTAAGCAGCAGGTGACAGGCCAAAGTCAAGGCCTTTGATCTTCCCAGCATTTAAACAGAGGAAATTATAGCTCATCTAAAACAGGAAGCTGCACAAGCTTTAAACTAAAAGAGGGAGCAGGGGGTTGGGTGAAGGGAGATTTAAAAATCTCAAGAGGAAGGTATTTTACCTGTGGCAGGAGTAGCCCATGTCACGTAGAAAAGCCATTTTAAACTGGTGGCCTGACTGCAGGCTTGGAGGTTCCCTACTAAGTACCCCATGTAGGGCTCCCCGGAGAAAACAGCTACAGATGGTTGCTTCTGCCCTATTCCCATGGCCTCCCAATTGAACCATGCCCACCCTCCTTCCCCCACCGCCCATTTCCCACTCACCAGGCCCTGCCTAACTGGCTCCATGAGGCCACCCCACTTACCTTATTCTGGCCTGCAGCCACACTGCTAGTTGAGGACAATTTGCAGTCCCAGGAGAGAGCAGCTTTGCTTGTGGTGAGCGAGGGCAGCACGGTAGCACAGTGGTTAGCACTGCTGCCTCACGGCGCCAAGGTCCTAGGTTCGATCTGGGCTCTGGGTCACTGTCCATGTGGAGTTTGCACATTCTCCCCATGTTTGCATGGGTTTCGCCCCCACAACCCAAAGATGTGCAGGCTAGGTGGATTGGCCACGCTAAATTGCCCGTCAATTGGAAAAAATAAATTGGGTATTCTAAATTTATTTTAAAAAAGCTTTGCCTGTGGCACTGCTGGTCTAGAAGAGTTGCTGGCCCTCTGACTGGCTGGCTGAAGACATCCTCCCACATGGAGGTGGAAGCCATCATGTTAATATGGATTGTCCTCCTCTGTGTGCCCATAGCAGCTGATCAGAACCCCGCTCACAACACTGATTAGAAACTTGTTTGAGTGTTACAAAAGGTATGTGCAGAATGGACCAGTATTGGGACTTCCGGTGGCGCCCATGGAGTAGGAGGTCGCACATTTGGTAGTTCCCGCCCGTGACGGATCTTTTGGACCTTTTCCCCGACTTTTTTTGAATTCTATTTGAAAAATCAGGAGACGATGGGACAGTGAGGAGGAATCCCACACCAGTATATGGAGACGTGGACCAGAAGTGGTTGCATAAGAAAGAAAACTCGAAAAGAGAAGGCACGTGTAAAACTCACAGCACAGAAAAACATGGCGGAGGTGCAGGGTGCTGGCTCAGCAGCTCCATGGTCAACGGAGCAGCTGGTGAAATTTATTCAGGAGGGTTTCGCCAAGCAAAAGGAGGAAGGTCCAGACCCGATCAAGGCATCGATCGACCGGGTGGAGCAAGGGCTGGAAGCCCAAGGTCGGGCGATCCAGAAGGTTGAGGAGAAGGTGGTCGAGCACGAGGAACAACTAACTGCACTGGAGTCACAGGTGGGGCTGATGAAGGATCAACGGAAAAGGCTGCAAGGTGGAGGATCTGGAGAACAGGTCCCGTCGTCAGAACTTGAGGATCGTCGGCCACCCTGAGGGCTGCGAGAGAACGGATGCAAGGGCATATGTGCTCAAGAAATTAATGGGTGATGGGGCATTTTCTCGACCCTTGGAAGTGGATAGAGCGCACAGAACACTTGCGAGGAGACCGCGTGTGAACGAGCCGCCGAGGGCGATGGTGATGCGAATGCACCGGTTCCTGGATAAGGAACAGATTTTGCTGTGGGCCAAGCAGGTACAGAGCTGCAAGTGGGAAGACAGCAAGCTGCGCATCTACCGGGAACTGGGTGTGGATATGGCCAAAAGAAGAGCGGGAGTAAAATCGGCCCTTTTCAAGAAGAATGTGAAGTTTGGGCTGCTATATCCAGCTCGTTTATGGGTCACTTTTTAAGATCAGGAACTCTATTTTGAGTCGTCGGACAAGGCGGTGGACTTTATTAAAAGCAAAGGGCTGGCAGGTGACTGAGGACACTGAACTCTTGGGACGGATAATGCTGTATTAATTTTGTTAAAGTTATTCTCGCTTTTGAAACGTATGTGAAATGTTTTTAATATTGATTCTTGGGCTGTTGCTCAGTTTTGTAAGTTAACCTACTGCTGGTGGGGGAAGGGTGGATGGATCTTCTTTGTCTTTTCTTTGTGTTTGGTTGGAACTGTGTTTTTTGAATATGTATGTCCGAGCGGGGGAGGGGGGGGGGAACAATAGTGGGTAGGATGTTTGGCGCCATAGTGGGGGGCTGCCAGGCTAGCTGGGCGGGCTAGCTCACGGAAACACAGTGGAGGTGAGCAGATGATAGGTTTGCTAAAGGGGTTTGGAATTCTTGTGCTGTTAATAGGGGGTGGGTGGCTGGGGGGTGGGGGGGGGGATTGCTCTGCTGACAGGGGAGGGATTGGTTGCTGGGAGGCAAATGGGAGGGTGAGGACAGAGGGTGCCGAAGGGCGGGCCTGCGGGGGGCGAGCTGGAATTTGGCCTAAAAAGAGTGATGGTTGATCGGGGGAGGGGGGGGGAGGAGATGCCTCCCGGTCAGGCTGATCACGTGGAACATTAGAGGGCCGAATGGGCCAGTTAAGAGGGCTCGCATGTTTGATTATTTGAGGGGATTGAAGGCGGGCATGGCAATGTTACAGGAAACACACCTGAGAGTAACAGATCTGACCAGACTGAGGAAGGGGTGGGTCGGGTAGGTATTTCACTCGGGGTTGGACTCCAAGAGGGTTGCGATCCTGATTAATAAACGGGTGTCATTTGAAGCAGGGAAAGTGGTTGCGGGTATGGGGGGAAGGTATATCATGGACAGCGGGAAGCAGGAGGGGACACCGGTTGTGCTCGTGAATGTCTACGCACCAAACTGGCGATGCGGAGTTTATAAGATGGGTGTTAGGAAAGATCCCGGACCTGGATTCACACAAGCTGATCATGGAGTGGGGGGGGGAGTTTAATACGGGCATTGACCCAAGGTTGGACCGGACGAGCTCAAAGACAGGGAGGGTGCCAGCAATGGTGAAGGAACTAAAGGGGTTCATGGAGCAGATGGGCGGGGTAGACCCATGGAGGTTTGGTCGGCCAAGAGCGAAGGAGTTTTCTTTCTTTTCGCATGTACATAAAGTACACCGGATCCATTTTTAAATTCTGAACTGGGCTCTCCTGGCAGGGGTGGTAGATATTGAGTATTGGGCGATTGCTGTGTCGGACCATACCCCACATTGGGTGGAACTACAGGTGTGCAAGGAGGGAGGCCAGCGACCGCAATGGAGATTGGACGTAGGACTGTTAGTGGACGAGGGGGTGTGCGGGCGTGTGAGGGAGTCCATCCAGAACTATCTGGAAATAAATGACACGGGGAGGTCTCGGCATCAATGGTTTGGGAAGCGCTGAAGGCAGTGGTTAGAGGGGAGCTAATATCGATACAGGCCCACAGGAGGAAGATGGAAAGAGCAGAGATAGATAGGTTGGTTGGGGAAATACTCCAGGTGGACAGGAGATACACGGAGGCCCCGGAGGTAGGGTTATTGAAGGAGCGGCGGAAGCTACAGATGGAGTTTGGTCTGTGGTCTATGGAGAAGACGGTGGAGCAGCTGAGGAAGGCGAGGGGGCGATTTGTGAGTATGGAGAATGCTTGCACACCAGCTAAGGAAAAGGGAGGCAGCCAGGGAGCTAGGTAGAGTGAAAGACAGAGCTGGGAATACGGTCTTGGACCCAGCAGGGATGAACAGGGTGTTTAAGGAGTTTTATAGCCGGCTATATGAGTCGGAACCCCCAGCTGGGGTAGAAGGGATGAGGCAGTTTCTGGGAGGGCTGGAGTTTCTGAGGGTGGAGGAAGGGTTGGCGGGTGGGCTGGGAGCCCGATCGTGATTGAAGAAATAGCAGAGGGCCTGGAGGCCATGCAGTCGGGTAAGGCCCCGAGACCGGACGGCTACCCAGTGGAATTTTACAAAAGGTTCTCTGAGACGCTGGGCCCACTGCTGGTGAGGACATTTAGTGAGGGAACAGAGGGGGGGTCTTCCTCCAACAATGTCACAAGCCTCGATCTCACTGATCCTGAAGCAGGAGAAGGGCCCTGAGCTATGCAGGTCATACAGGCCAATCTCCCTATTGAATGTCAATGCCAAACTGTTGACTAAAATCCTGGCCTCAAGGATAGAAGATTGTGCCCCAGAGGTGGCAGGGGAGGGCCAGACGGTGTTTGTTAAGGGCAGACAGCTAACGGCTAACGTTAGAAAGCTCTTAAATGTGATCTTGATACCCCCAGAGGGAAGGGAGGTGGAGGTAGTGGTCGCGATGGACGCAGAAAAGGCCTTCAACTGGGTGGAATGGAACTATTTGTGGGAGGTGTTGGGGAGGTTCGGGTTTGGGCGGGGCTTTATTGATTGGGTCCGGTTGTTGTACCAGGCACTGGTGGCGAGTATCCGAACGAATTGGTTGACGTCGACTATTTTAGGTTGCATCGGGGGTCTAGGCAGGGACGTGCCCTCTCCCCACTGCTGTTTGCTTCGGCCATAGTCACTGGCAATGACGCTAAGAGCTTCAAGGGACTGGATGGGGTTGGTCCGAGGCCGGGGGGGGGGGGGGGGGGGGGGGTAGAACACAGGGTCTCGCTATACGTCGACGACCTGCTCCTGTATATTTCCGACCCGTTAGGGGGGATGGGAGAGATTGTGAGGATTTTAGGGGGATTTGGCCAGTTTCGGGGTACAAATTGAATATGGGGAAAAGCGAGATGTCTGCGATCTAGGCAAGGGGGCAGGAGAGTAGATTGGGAGAGCTGCCGTTCAGAGTGGTGGGAGGGGGCTTTCGTTATTTGGAAATCCAGGTGGCACGGAACTGGGGGCTGTTACATAAACTAAATTTGACCCGGCTAGTAGAAAAAATGAAGGAGGACTTTCGAAGGTGGACATGCTCCCGCTGTCAATGGCAGGGAGAGTACAGACCGTGAAAATGACTGTCCTCCTGAGGTTTCTGTTTGTTTTTCAGTGCCTCCCCATCTTTATCCTAAAGGCCTTTTCTAAACAAGTAAACAAGGTGATTTTGGCTTTTGTGCGGGCAGGTAAAACCCCGCGAGTGAAGAAAGTGTCGCTGGAGCGTGGCTGGGGGGAGGGTGGGTTGGCGCTGCCGAACTTTAGCAACTATTACTGGGCGGCAAATATAGCCATGATTAGGAAGTGGGGGGATGGTATGGGAGCGAGTAGAGGCGGCATCATTGAAGGACACAGGTTTGGGGGCATTGGTAATGGCACCTCTGCCGTTCTCGCCAGTCCGGTACTCCACAAGCCTGGTGGTAGTTGCGGCCCTGAGAATCTAGGGGCAGTGGAGGAAGCTTATGAGAGTGGAGGGAGCATCGCTCTGGGCTCCAATCAGCAATAACCATCGGTCCCGGGAAGGCTGGATGGGGGGTTTCGGAGATGGCAGAGAGCAGGGATTGATAGGATGGGGGAGCTATTCATAGATGGGAGCTTCTCCTGTTTGAAGGATTTAGAGGAGAAATTTGAACTGCCAGCAGGAAATGGGTTCAGGTATCTGCAGGTACGGGATTTTTTGCAAAGGCAGGCTTCTGCTCCTACCGCCCCTAAAAAAGGCCCTTGGGATAAAGATGGGAAGGCACTGAAAAACAAAGAGAAACCTCGGGAGAACCGTCATTTTTACGGGGGATACAGGACAGGGTAGTTTCCAGAACAGGGGTGGGAGAGAAGGTTTCGGATATTTATAAAGAACTCCTGGAGTCGATGGAAACGCAGACAGAGGAGCTAAAGCGCAAATGGGAAGATGAGCTAAGGTGGGGGGGGGGGGGGGGGAGATAGAGGCATGTCTTTGGGCAGATGCATTAAGCAGAGTCAAGACTTCCTCATCATGTGCCAGGCTCAGCCTGATTCAGTTTAGGGTCACTCACCGGGCACACATGACGATGGCCCGGGTGAGCAGGTTTTTTGGGATCGAGGACAGATGTGCGGGAGGGCCAGCAAACCATGTCCTTTAGTTTTGGGCATGTCCGAAGCTTAGGGGATTTTGGCAGGGTTTTACAGAGGTCATGTCCACCGTGTTGAAAACAAGGGTGGTGCCAAGTCCAGAGGTGGCGATTTTCAGAGTGTCGGAAGATCCGGGAGTCCAGGGGGTGAGAGAGGCTGACATCTTGGCCTTTGCCTCGTTGGTAGCCCGGAGACAGATATTGCTAGTGTGGAGGGACTCGAAGCCCCCAAATTCAGAGATCAGGCTTAGTGACATGGCCGGGTTTCTCAGACTTGAGAAAGTAAAGTTTGCCCTAAGAGGGTCAGTGCTAGGGTTCGTCTGGAGGCGGCAGCCGTTTGTCGATTTCTTTAGAGAAAACTAACTGTCAGCAGAGGTGGAGGGCTGGAGGGGAGTTAGATTATTGTTCAGAGGAGGTGGGACTTGTGAGGAAGGGAGGCGGTCTTTGCACGATGTTTATATTTCTATCTGTTCTGTTTACTGTTATTATTAAAAAATTAGACATGCCATTAAAAAAAAAGAATGGACTAGTATCATCAAGATGACTGTAGAATATAACATCACCTCTCTCTCTCTCCGCTGCTATTCCAGCTTCAGGACGGTATCTCTGTTACAATTTGGAAATCATCACAGAGTGCGACTGTGCGACTTACCGACATTGTCCCGCCGGATTTGGGACGGGACGCGGTCGGTACATCCCGGGAGAGGCTTTCCCGCAATCTCTCGCGAGTCGGCGCGATCTGGAGCTGTGCGGGACCCAGACTCGCGTGGCCCTTAGAGCTTTAAAGCTCACTGAGCTGTGCTGCTGCCGGATCGAACGGCCACCCGGCATCTATCCGGGAGAGATCAGCCGGGCACTGCTCAGCACTTGTGCCCACAAACGGGCAACAGGTGGAAAGGCACTTGAAGGGTCTCCCTGGAAATCATAGCCCCCCGGATGGTCTGCATGTGGCCAGGCTGACACACAGGCACTTCTGGTGCCACTTGGGCACTGCCAGCCTTTCACCCTGGCAGTGCCACCTGGGCACTCTGGCACTGCCACCCGGGTGTGACCCTGGCACTGACCAGTTGCCCAGGTGGCACTGTAAGGCAGACCAGGCACTTCCAGGATGCCAGACTAGCAGTGCCAAGGTGCCAGGTTGGCATTTTGCCCATTCTGGGGATTGGGCCCGGAGGTGCCCTGCCAGTATGTGGTGGGGCGTGGGGGTGGGGGGTATTGTGGGGTCAGGGAGCTGTGTCAGGCAGTCGAGAGATCGAGGCATCATTTAAAAATGACACCCCGATCCCTTCCTCCACTGAGGAGCTCCGCTCGTCAGACTCAGTGCAAGATTGCAGGATATGCAGCTAAGTGTGGCCTTGGCCGGGCCGGAAACAAAAAGCCGATAGATAGCGCCGGGAACAAACCATTGATTCCCGCTCAGAATGAACTCTATTTTGTTTTTGGTTAAATCACGCCCAGAGAATTTTGTTCAAAAGGAACTTTAAGTAGAACGGTAACCAAAGAGAAAATGCTGAAAAACCTCAGCAGGTCTGGCAGCATCTGGAGGGGCATCTGGACTCGAAACATTAGCTCTTTTTTCTCCCTACAGATGCTGCTGAGATTTTCCAGCATTTTTTCTTTGTTTTCAGATTCCAGCATCCGCAGTAATTTGCTTTTATTAAGTAGAACAGTATGCACTTTGGGAGGAGATGGATTACAAATTAAGAGATTCTTTCCAGAAAAACAACCAAATGTCATCAGCTGCAACCACACTGGAATTTTAGGACCATCAAAGGAATGCTGGATTATATACTTTGTTTTACAGACTTTAATTCGTATCAATTCCACCTTCTCCACCCTGTTTTGCATTCTAGTGTGTTGTGTGTGGGTGCATGTCGCCAGATTTGGGACCTGTTTTTACCTTTTAATACATCTTATACTTTTACCTCAGTGAATTTTTAATAATGAAGCAAACTCCGGAGCGGGATTCTCCGTTGGCTGGCCTTAAAATTGGGAAATGCGATTGGGCGGAAAATCAGTTCTGATGCCGAAATCGCGGCAAGCACCGATTTGATACCAAATCGCAATTCTCTGTCACCTCAACTGTGGTGTCAATGTGGTCCGGAACACACAAACAGAAAACACCGTTTGCATATCATTAGGGGGACGGACCCAGTATTCTCCGGGGTCATTGGAATTCTCTGCCTCCGATGGGCAGAATTCCCGGCGGCACGGTTCTCTTGTGCTTTTAAAAATTGTGAAACCGGCGTCGTGGCTGATGAGGGAGAGAGAGGGGGTACAGAACGTGTCTGACAGCGCTATAGTTTGCTGACAGTTGTGCCGCTGGCTGGGGGGGGGGGGCTTCTATCAGGGCTGTGGGAATAGCAGGGAGTGGCCTGGAGGTTGGCTGTAGCGTAGGGGTGGACGGGCATGGAATACTCTTGCCGTGCCCGGCAAGGCAGCCATGTCGCTGCGCATGCCACTGACTGCTCACTGTGTATTTAAGTCCACAGGTTGAATGGATGTACACCCAGGGCACACCCCTGGAACTCCACGACTTCTGCATCGGTGTAAACACTTAGGCCGGGATTCTCCAATCCCACGGCCAAGTTCTGACGCCAGCGTGAAAAGCGGCGCGAACCACCTCGCCATCAACAGTCCTCGATTGTCAGGTATTCACCCCTCCTAGGTGGCTAGGTCTGCGCCGGAGTGGTCTCCGCTGCTTCAACCGGCGCAGCATGGCCGGCGTGAATCCGCGCATGCGCGTTACGGCCGGCGCAAGTCCACGCATGCGTGTGGGTTCCCGTCTCCACGCCGGCCCCCAGGCAATATGGCGGAGCCGTACAGGGGCCCGGCGCAGAAAAACATAGGCCCCCACGGAACCAGCCCGCCCGCCGATTGGTAGGCCCCAATCGTGGGCCAGGCCACTGTGGAGGCCCCCCTCACCAGGACGGCCCCCGCAGACAGAACTTCCAGCTCCCGCCGGGTGGGACCATACGTTGTCATAATATACACCAGTATATCATGGTGCAGACACACACTGATGGATACACAGTGGGACCAATCAACACACACAACACCGCAGCCAATCACCAGTTAGAGCACACGCACTATAAAGACAGGGGGCATCAGAGATCCCGCTCATTCGAGCTGCAGCTAGCTAGGAGGACAGAGCTCACAGCCTGCAGCACACACATTCACCATGTGCTGAGTGCATCGACTGGTTAGGACAAGGCAAAGGTCTTTAGTTAAAGCTAGTATTGTGTTAACGCACAGTCAGAGTATGTTACAACAGTTAATGATTCAATAAAATAGTGTTGCACTATTTCAAGTGTTGGTGACCTGTATGTGTTCCACGGATCCAGAGCACCCAACACAACATGATAGCAGGAGTTGAGGGATATTAGCCCTTCTTAGACCTACCTGCAAGTGATCTGCCTTCCGCCAGCATTCCGTCATCCTGCAACATGGACAACATCAGCCCGCCGCCGCTCCGCATCGCCGGCAACCGAGGGGCCAACTGGAAGATATTCAAGCAGCGCTTCGAGCTCTTCCTTGAGGCCACTGCAGCGTAGAGGTGAATGAAAGTTTCAAGCGCTACGTGTCCAACAGCGTTTGCAGGGTAAAGATGAACCTTTCCAATCCTTTCTCACCCACCTCCGCATCCTTGCGCAGTCTTGCAGCTACTGGCCACCTCGGACTCCATGATACGCGACCAGACCGCTTTCGGCGTTCAGTCGGAGTCCCTACGACAGCAGCTCCTCAAAGTAAAGCAGCTCACCCTAGCGACCGCCATTGGGACCTGTGTCTTACACGAAAACGCCACGAGTCGGTATTCCCACATCCAAGCGGCTGAAACGGCGTGGCAAGGTACCCACAAGGCGGAATGTGTCCAAGCGATTGAGCAACTCCAGGGCCTCAGCCTGGATGAGGGCGGCCATTTCACATGCTTTTCGTGGACTCCCGCGCTTGTGCGCACCAAACGAGGGGACGGGGACGTCGAAGAATGTAATGCGCAGGCACGCACCACGCACGATCGCACCACGCATGCGCGGTGTCGCAGCGAACGTGCTGACGCTACGAAGTGCAACAACTGTGGCTCCACCCATTTAAAACGCCAATGCCCTGCCAAATCTCGACAATGCCTAAGATGTGGCAGACTTGGCCACTCTGCTGCCTTCTGCCGAGCAGCTCAGCCTGCCAATTCATATCGCTTCAGCCAGCCTCGCAGGAATGTCCGGGCAATTCAACCCACGGTCACCGGGTCCGATGCGGACCTCCCACACAGCAGTGACACCGAGGACCCGAAGGCGCCTTTTCGAGTCGGTGTTGTGACAAAAAACAGGCTGTCCCCGAAGCAAAGACACCAGCCGCTGTCGATATACAGCATTGATCCAGACGATGAGTGGTGTGCCACCCTGATGGTCAACCGGTCCAAAATATGATTCCGCCTGGACATGGGTGCCTCCGCCAATCTCATTGCGCGGTCTGACTTCCTAAGCCTTCGTGTCAAGTCAGCCATCCTTCCATCAGCCTGCCAGCTATTGGATTACAATGGCAATGTCATTGCTGCTAGCGGCTCGTGCCAACTTGAGGTGACGCACAGGTCACGCAAAGCCATCCTTCCTTTTGAAATCGTGGGCTCCTCAAAAGCCTCCCTGCTTGGCGCGCAGGCATGCAAGCTGTTGAACCTAGTTCAGAGAGTTTACTCTCTCTCTCGTGATGACATGCCTGCCTTTCAGGACACTGACTTCAGGGCGCAACTCAACGCCATCGTCGACCAGCACCACAACGTCTTCGAAGGCATGGGTACGCTCCCATATACCTACAAGGTCTTATTGAAACAGGATGCCACGCCTGTGGTGCACGCACCTCACAGGGTCCCAGCACCCCAAAAGGACCGCCTCAAGCAGCAGCTGCAGTACCTCCAGGACCAAGGAGTGATCTCCAGAGTCACAGAACCGACCAACTGGGTCAGTTCCATGGTATGTGTGAAAAAGTCTTCCGGCGAATTGAGAATTTGCAATGATCCCAAGGATCTAAATCGCAATATCATGAGGGAGCATTACCCAATTCCCAAGCGTGAAGAGATAACATGCGAGATGGCTCGCGCCAAGCTCTTCACCAAACTCGACGCCTCAAAAGGATTCTGGCAAATCCGGCTCGACAAATCCAGCAGGAAACTGTGTACATTCAATACCCCCTTTGGCAGATATTGTTACAACAGGATGACTTTTGGGATCATATCTGCTTCAGACGTGTTCCATAGGATTATGGAACAAATGATGGGAGGCATTGAAGGTGTTCGCGTCTATGTCGATGACATAATCATTTGATCCACCACCCCGCAGGAGCATGTCAGTCGCCTCCAGCACGTGTTCAAACGCATACGTGAGCAAGGCCTACGCCTCAACAGGGCCAAATGCTCTTTTGGTCAGACGGAACTCAAGTTCCTCGGGGATCACATCTCCCAGTTGGGTGTGCGGCCGGATGCGGACAAGGTGGCTGCTATCACAGCTATGAAAACACCTGAGGACAAGAAGGCGGTCCTCCGATTTCTGGGCTTGGTCAACTTTTTAGGGAAGTTCATCCCTAACTTCGCCTCTCATACCAGGCCTCTCAGGAACCTGGTCAGGAAGACGATAGACTTCTAATGGCTCCCTGCCCACGAGCGCGAATGGAGAGAACTCAAAACCAAACTCACCACGGCCCCGGTCTTGGCTTTCTTTGATCCAGCAAAAGAGACCTAAATTTCGACCGATGCCAGCCAATCCGGCATTGGGGCAGTGCTCCTGCAACGCGATGAGGCCTCATCATGGGCCCCCATTGCATATGCGTCACGCGCCATGACCCCCACAGAACAGCGCTACGTGCAGATAGAAAAGGAGTGCCTGGGCCTTCTGACCGGTGTGGTTAAGTTTCACGATTATGTGTACGGACTTCCTCAATTCGCCGTCGAGACCGACCATCGCCCGCTGGTCAATATAATACAGAAAGATTTGAACGACATGACGCCTCTCCTCCAGCGTATTCTTCTCAAGCTCCGGCAATACGACTTCCAGCTGGTATACACCCCAGGCAAAGACCTCATCATTGCCGACGCTCTCTCCAGGGCAGTCAACACTCCGTGTGACCCAGCGGGATTCGTCTGCCAGGTTGATGCCCATGTGGCCTTCGTGGCCTCCAATCTACCTGCCACGGATGAACGCCTTGTCCAAATTCGCCGCAAGACGACGGCTGACCCTTTGCGACAGCGTGTCATGCGCCGCCTAACAGACAGGTGGCTCAAGGGCCAATGCCCTCAGTTCCATAACGTCAGAGATGATCTGGCGGTAGTAGACGCGGTTCTTTTGAAACTGGACCGCATTGTCATCCCGCATAGCATGTGCCAGCTCGTCCTGGAACAGCTACACGAGGGCCATCTTGGCGTGGAGAAGTGCCGCCGACGGGCCCGAGAGGCAGTGTACTGACCCGGCATTAATGAGGACACAGCCAATACAGTGCTCAACTGCCCCACTTGTCAGCGCTTCCAGCCGGCCCAACCACGTGAGACCCTGCAGCCCCATGAGTTAGTCACGTCACCATGGACCAAGGTGGGCATCGATCTGTTCCACGCGCTGGGTAGAGACTATGTCCTGATTGTGGACTACTTTTCAAATTACCCGGAGGTGATACGGTTGCACGACATCACATCGTCTGCAGTCATCCGTGCCTGTAAGGACACCTTTGCTCGACATGTCATCCCACTCACGGTTATGTCAGACAATGGCCCCTGCTTCGCAAGCCAGGAATGGTCCAACTTTGCCAGGCGGCACAATTTTGCACATGTGACATCCAGTCCCCTGTACCCCCAATCCAACGGCAAAGCGGAGAAGGGCGTCCACATAGTCAAACGGCTCCTCTCCAAGGCTGCCGATGCTGGGTCCGATTTCTACCTCGCCTTGCTGGCCTATCGATCCACCCCACTGTCCACTGGCCTGTCGCCAGCCCAGTTGCTCATGGGTCGCACCCTGAGGACCACAGTGCCGTCCATTCATGTCCCAGACATTGACCATGTTCCGGTCCTTCGATACAGCTGTCTCGTGCACAGCACAAGGTGGCTCATGACTCCCGTGCAGCTGATCTCCCTGCTCTGGCTCCAGATGACAACATCGGCATCCATCTTCTGGATGGTGGCTAGTCTGCAACCGCTGTGGTCCTTCGGCAGGTGTCCCCCCGCTCGTTCCTGGTTCGTCTACCGGATGGCTCCATTCTATGCCGCAATCGACGCGCCCGTCGTCTCGTTCCGCGCTCACTACATGATCCTCCACTGTCGCCTCGCCCTCCTGCTGACCCTGCCATGGACTATGCAGAGATCCCAGTCACTCTGCATCCTCCTCACTCTGACGCAGTCCAGCTCGCTCCTCAGCCGGCGGCTCCCGACCCACCCTTGAGGCGGTCAACCAGAATTTGTCGCCCACCTCAGAGACTTAATTTGTGAACTTTGTGGACTTATGGACTTTCTGATTTGTTCTGTTCGTCCGTTTGATCGTTTACATGGTTTGTATACAGTGTTCATCTCGTTATTCTTGTGACATATTGTTTTACTGCACCAGGCACCTTCCCATGTAAATAGCTTAGTTCTCGTGTACATAGTCCTGTAAATATTTCGCACACAAGTAGTCAGGGATATTATCACCATACACTATTTATTACCACACAGGTACATTCTTTTATAAAGGGGGGGATGTCATAATATACACCAGTATATCATGGTGCAGACACACACTGATGGACACACAGTGGGACCAATCAACACACACAACACCGCAGCCAATCACCAGTTAGAGCACACACACTATAAAGACAGGGGGCATCAGAGTTCCCGCTAATTCGAGTTGCAGCTAGCTAGGAGCACAGAGCTCACAGCCTGCAACACAGACATTCACCATGTGCTGAGTGCATCGACTGGTTAGGAAAAGGCAACGGTCTTTAGTTAAAGGTAGTATTGTGTTAACCCACAGTCAGAGTATGTTACAACAGTTAATGATTCAATAAAATAGTGTTGCACTATTTCAAGTGTTGGTGACCTGTATGTGTTCCACCGATCCAGAGCACCCAACACAACATACGTAACCCACGCCGGCGGGACTTGGCCGAACTCAGCGGGCACTCGGCCCATCGAGGCCCGGAGAATCGCCAAGGAGCCGCTTTCAACGGCCCCCGACTGGCGCAGTGGCGAACCTGTGGGCCCCCAAGAATCGGCGCCAGAGAATCGGCGAGCCAGCGTCGGGGTGGTGTGGCGCGATTATCGTGCCCCCCCGGCAATTCTCCGACCTGGTACGGGGTCGGAGAATTCCAGCCCTCGTCTCAGGAACGGAGAATTCCGCCGCTTATTTGTTAACTCACGACAGAGAACCAAAGAAATCTTATAGTGCAGAAGGAGGCCATTCAACCCATCGGGTCCACACCAACCCTTCGAAACAGCACCCCACTGAGGTCCACTCCAGCCCCATAACCTAACCTGTACATCCCTGGACACTAAGGGGTAATGTAGCATGGCCAATCCATCTAATCTACATATCTGTGGATTGTGGGAGGAAACCCATGCAGACACAGGGAGGGAGAGCAAACTCCATACAGACAGTTACCCAAGGCCGGAATTGAACCTGGGTCCCTGGCGCTGTGAGGCAGCAGCGCTAACCACTGTGCCGCTATACTGCCCTTTTTGAGAGCCCTGGCTGGCTTATTTCTACATATAGCTCTATAAACATTCAATATTTATTGGACTGGAAAAAACGTTTTTTACAAATCAAACTCTGTTGTGACAACATCGGGAGTGGAATTTATTCACCCCTCAGGACTTTGTTGTAACAGTGGAAAATCTGTAAATATTGATGCTGATAGAGACATGGATGTGTTTATACAAAGAACCCAGAAATTTAACATGCAGCAGGCCAATAGAAAGGCAAATGCCATATTGACCTTTATTGCAAGTGTCATGTGAGAGTACCTTTAAGAAATGGGTGTTTATAAAAATAGTTGCAGTGAATGTCACTTTAAGAAATGTTTGTCTGCTCAAGTGGCTGCAGTGATGTCAGAGTGTGGGTGGAGCTGAGCTCTGGCTCTGCTTTTTACTTTCGCTTTGAGGAAAAGCTTGGGTGTGTCTGTGTTTTTTGGTTTCGTTTTAGTGTTGGAGTTGCAGCCAGCCAAAAAGGTGTAATTTTGATCTCTCTGCTATCTAAAGACTATCTCTAGATAATTTGGTGAATTCAGAGTGATAACTGCTCTCAGTAGAGAATTTAAACCTGATGTGTTTCTGTAAAAAGGGGTTTTGTCTTATGGATGTTAAAGGATTACTTAAGAGTGTTGTATTCTTTGGGGGTTGTATTTGAATTGATGGTTGCTAAGATGTTCACTGTATGTTTTAAAAAGGTCAACTGAGCTTATAGAATAAACATTGTTTTTTTTTTAAACTTTTCGATTTCTGCTGCACCACACCTGTAGAGTGGGCGTGTGCTCCCATACCACAATCTAGTAAAAGTCGTGGGTCAGGTGATCTCCATGATACACTTTGGAGTTCTCTAAACCCTGGCCCATAACACAAGAGATTTGGAGTACAAAAGTAACAAATCTTGCTACAATTGGACTGGGCTTTGGTGAGACGACATCTGGAACACTGTGTGCAGTTTTTAATCTCCATATTTAAGGAAGGAAATATTGAACATGGTACATTAAATTGGTATATTAAAATGGTACAGCAAAGGTTCATTAAATTGGTCCTTGGGAGAAAGGAGTTGTCCTATGATGAGAGGGAGAGCAAATTGTTCCTATATTCTCTGGATTTTAGAAGAATGAGAGGTGATCTCATTGAAACATTGATTTTGATGGGACTTGATTAGGAGACACTAGAAGATTCTTCCACAGTTTGAGTAATCTGAATGGGACTCAGTCTCAGGATAACGGGACAATTATTTACAGCTAAAATGAGAGGAAATTACCTCAAAGGGGTTGTGAATCTTTGGACTTCCCTATGCCAGAGGGTGGCAGATGCTCCATTGTTGAATATATTTAAGGTTGTGACAGACACATTTTGGTCTCTCAGAATCGAGACATGTGGTGATCGAGCAGGGAAGTCCAAGGTCAGCCATGTTCATATTGAATAGTGAGCAGGTTCGACAGGCCGTATGGTTTACTCCTGCTCCTATCTCTTGTATTCTTGTGTCCAAGTTGGCAGGGTCAGTGCTGTAATGATATCTATATGTTTATATAACTAAAGGGTTAATTATAACATCTAGCTGTGACACTACCACTAGAGGGCACCACTAGATCCCAGTATAAGTATCAGCTCCTGGAGGATCTTGGTCTCTTTCAACCCAGGAGTGTTTGGTAAGCAGTAGTGTATGATAGATAGCTCTCGGTATAGTTAGTATTTATAGTTGTGAATCAGTTAATTCAAACATATTTAATTACTGGGCGGCACGGTAGCACAGTGGGTAGTACTGTGGCTTCACAGCACCAGGGTTCCAGGTTCGATTCCCCGCTGGGTCACTGTCTGTGCGGAATCTGCACGTTCTCCCCGTGTCTGCATGGGTTTCCTTCGGGTGCTCCGGTTTCCTCCCACAGTCCAAAGACGTGCAGTTTAGGTGGATTGGCCATGATAAATTGCCCTAGTGACCAAAAAGGTTAGGAAGGGTTATTGGGTTACGGGGATAGGGTGGTAGTGAGGGCTTCAGTGGGTCGGTGCAGGCTCGATGAGCCGAATGGCCTCCTTCTGCACTGTATGTTCTATGTTCTATGTACTTGATTTCTACAGATAGTTCTGTAGAGTGTCAAACTCAGATATAATCAATCGTTACTTTAATAAATTAGTTTGCTTAAGTTGAAGATTCGTGCTTTCTTCAGGATCATACCATCAGACCATCTGCATCAACAGCAACTAGTAACGATACATATTACTAGGCGCAGTAATATAACATAGTATCAGGAATGGCTACAGTCAACTACCTAGAATAAAATAGTGAAGTTAGAAAAGAAGAAAGAATTCCACAGCTATTCGGCAACAGAAGCATTGTCTTCCAAAAAATCTTCGATGATTCCCAGCTCGATGGACACAAGCTCCTCAACACCTCAGGATCACCGGTAACAAATGTAAACTGCCGGTTGTTTAAACAACAAGTTCAGATTTACTTAGAAGCTTCTGACTTAAATCATGCCATAGATGCTCGTAAAATAGCTCTGTTACTAAATATGGCTGGTCCACACGCGATAGAGATCTACAATTCATTTCAGTACACTGCGGGTCAAGACAAAACAGTTTGAAGTAATCCTTGAAAAATTTGATAGCCATTGTAAGATTCAAACCAATGAAACCTTTGAGTGCTGCATATTTAAGAAGAGATTGCCCGGAAAAGATGAATCCTTTAACAGCTTTGTAACAGATCTCAGACTACCAGCACACTCCTGTAACTTTTCTGCACTTAATGATTCAATGATTCGTGACCAAATAGTGTTTGGCATTACTGATGAACATTTAAGGGAAAGTTTACTGAAGGCAAAAAGAATTGACTTTAGAAATCGCGATAGAAATGTGTATGGTTCATCAACAATCAAAAAATTAGTACCAAGAGTATTTCCTCTGTGAAAAAGGTGTGAAAAGTCCCTACGAGGCAGAGTGTGTAAAGGCAGTGCGCAGATAAAGAAGATGCATATTTCAGCTGCCATCATTTGCGCGTGCATTCTAGCCCCGCACATGCGCACTTCGCTCAGAAATGCGAGACGGCCGAAAGCCGACCTGCACATGCAAGAAAAAGTGTTGTGCGTCATGACGTCAACGCAATGTGTGTTCAAGGTGTGGAACCTCCCACTTTCAGAAAAAGTGCCCTGCCAGAGGAAAACAATGCTCACAATGTGGCAGATTCAATCATTATGCTGCACAGTGCAGATCTGCACTCGCATTTAAATCTTCCGAACCGATTTCAAGGCAGATTAATGTTTGAAATGTACAATCAAAAATAAGAAGAGTGCGACTTCCGGGTGCGGCGATGACCAGCTAAGTCGCACGTTTCGGCAGCTCCCGGTGGAACGGACTTTTGGGCTCTTAATAGGAGCCCCAACGGCAATTTTAACGGCTAAAAACACTGTGCGGTAAACCAGAAGGGAATCCCCCCTGGACACAGATGGAAAAAGGAGAGGAAAGTGGCCGGTTTGCGGTGGATCCTCTAGAGCAGCGGCAAGGAGGGCAAGCACAAAGCAAGATGGCGTCGGAAGGTAGCCGTTTAATATGGGGCCCTGAACAACAAGAGTTCCTGCGGCGCTGCGTGGAAGAACTTAAAAAGGTGATGAAGAAGGAGCTGCTGGCCCCGATATTACAGGCGATTGAAGGGCTAAAGGAGGAGCAAAAGACCCAGGAGCAGGAGCTTCGGGTCATGAAGACAAAGGCCGCTGAGAATGAGGACGACATACAGGGCCTGGTGGTGAAGACAGAGATGCACGAGGCACAACACAAAAGGTGTGTGGAAAGGCTGGAGGTGCTGGAGAATAATGCGAGGAGGAAGAATTTAAGGATTCTTGGTCTTCCCGAAGGTGCAGAAGGGGCGGAGGTCGGGGCATATGTCAGCACGATGCTTCACTCGTTAATGGGATCAGAGGCCCCGACGGGCCCGTTGGAGGTGGAGGGAGCTTATCGAGTTGTGGCGCGAAGACCGAGGGCTGGAGAAATTCCTCGAGCCATAGTGGTGAGATTTCTCCGATATAAGGACAGAGAGATGGTCCTCAGATGGGCAAAGAAAACTCGGAGCAGTAGGTGGGAGAACGCGGTGATCCGCGTATATCAAGATTGGAGTGCGGAGGTGGCGAGAAGGAGGGCAAGCTTTAATTGGGCCTAGGCGGTGCTTCACAAAAGGAAGGTCAAATTTGGAATGCTGCAGCCGGCAAGACTGTGGGTCACACACCAAGGGAAACACCACTACTTTGAAACGGCAGAAGAGGCGTGGACATTTATTGTCGAGGAGAAACTGGAATAGGCGGGCTAGAAAAAGAGTGTTTGGGACAAAGTGGTGGGGTGATTACGTGGAGTGAAGGGGGGGGAAAGGGGGAAGGGATGATTTCTCAAGTTGTTAATCTTGCGACCCTGTAACTTTTCTCTCTTCCCCATGTCGTGGAGGAGGGGGGGAGGGAGGATGAGGAGCTGTGGGCGCCGGCCATTGGGGCGGGGCCAAATGGGAAACGCGGGCTTTGTTCCCGCGCTATGGTAATCATGGCGGGAACAGGGAAGCAGGAAGGAGGGGGCCTCGCACAGTGGGGGCCGAGGTCACGGGGGGGAAGCCGAGGTCGGCCAGAGTTTGCTGACTTCTGGGAGCAACATGGGGGGTGCAATTACGCTAGAAAGGGATCTAGCGGGGGGGGGGGGGGTTAACTGGATTGCTGCTGCTGGGGAGAAGGGGGAGCTGGTACGGGATGGGGTGGTCGGGGCGGGAGGGCGCCGTTGGGGGAGATACGGCTGCGTGGGAACCGGGTGAGGAGCTGGATTAAAAAAGGAGATGGCTAGTCGACAAGGGGGGGGGGGTAAAGAGCCCCCCAACCCGGCTGATCACGTGGAATGTGAGAGGGCTGAACGGTCCGATTAAGAGGGCACGGGTACTCGCACACCTAAAGAAACTTAAGGCAGATGTGGTTATGTTGCAGGAGACGCATCTGAAACTGATAGACCAGGTCAGACTACGTAAAGGATGGGTGGGGCAGGTGTTTCATTCGGGGTTAGGCACAAAAAACAGGGGGGTGGCTATATTAGTGGGGAAACGGGTACTGTTTGAGGCAAAAACCATAGTGGCGGATAGTGGGGGTAGATACGTGATGGTGAGTGACAGATTGCAAGGGGAGGCGGTGGTTTTAGTGAACGTATATGCCCAGAACTTGGATGATGCCAATTTTATGAGGCGTATGTTGGGACATATTCCGGACCTAGAGGCGGGAAAGTTGGTAATGGGTGGAGATTTCAATACAGTGCTGGACCCAGGGCAGGACAGATCGAAGTCCAGGACCGGAACGAGGCCGGCTGCAGCTAAGGTGCTCAAGGACTTTATGGAGCAGATGGGAGGAGTAGACCCCTGGAGATTTAGTAGGCCTAGGAGTAAGGAGTTATGTTTTTCTCCTATGTCCACAAAGTTTATTCACGGATAGACTTTTTTGTTTTGGGAAGGGCATTGATCCCGAAGGTGACAGGGACGGAGTACATGGCTATAGCTATTTCGGACCACGCTCCACATTGGACCTGGAGATAGGGGAGGAAAAAGAACAGCACCCACCCTGGAGAATGGACATGGGATTATTGGCAGATGAGGGGGTGTGTTTAAGGGTGAGGGGGTGTATTGAAAGGTACTTGGAACTCTATGACAATGGGGAGGTTCAGGTGGGAGTGGTCTGGGAGGCGTTGAAGGCAGTGGTTAGAGGGGAGCTGATATCTATCAGGGCACATAAAGGAAAGCAGGAGGGTAGGGAAAGGGAGCGGTTGTTGAAAGAACTCTTGAGGGTGGACAGACAATATGCGGAGGCACCGGAGGAGGGACTGTACAGGGAAAGGCAAAGGCTACATGTAGAATTTGATTTGTTGACTACGGGTAATGCAGAGGCACAATGGAGGAAAGCACAGGGTGTACAGTACGAATATGGGGAGAAGGTGAGCAGGTTGCTGGCCCACCAACTGAGGAAAAGGGGAGCAGCGAGGGAGATGGGGGGGTGAGAGATGAGGAGGGAGAGATGGAGCGGGGAGCGGAGAGAGTGAATGGAGTGTTCAAGGCATTTTATGAAAGATTATATGAAGCTCAGCCCCCGGAAGGGAAGGAGAGAATGATGTGCTTTCTGGATCAGCTGGAATTTTCTAAGGTGGAGGAGCAGGAGAGGGTGCGACTGGGAGCACAGATTGAGACAGAGGAAGTAGTGAAAGGGATTGGGAGCATGCAGGCGGGGAAGGCCCCGGGACCAGACCAGTGGAATTTTATAGGAAGTATATGGACTTGCTGGCCCCGCTACTGACGAGAACCTTTAATGAGGCTAGGGAAAGGGGGCAGCTGCCCCCGACTATGTCAGAGGCAACGATATTGCTCCTCCGAAAGAAGGAAAAAGACCCGCTGCAATGCGGGTCCTATAGGCCCATTTCCCTCCTAAATGTGGATGCTAAGATTCTGGCCAAGGTAATGGCAACGAGGATAGAGGATTGTGTCCCGGGGGTGGTTCATGAGGACCAAACGGGGGTTGTGAAGGGGAGACAGCTGAACACGAATATACGGAGGCTGCTAGGGGTAATGATGATGCCCCCGCCAGAGGGGGAAGCGGAGATAGTGGTGGCGAAAAAGCATTTGATAGAGTGGAGTGGGATTATTTGTGGGAGGTGCTGAGGAGATTTGGCTTTGGAGATGGGTATATCGGATGGGTACAGTTGCTGTATAGGGCCCCGATGGCGAGCGTGGTCACGAATGGACGGGGGTCTGACTATTTTCGGCTCCATAGAGGGACGAGGCAGGGGTGTCCTCTGTCCCCGTTATTGTTTGCACTGGCGATTGAGCCCCTGGCCACAGCACTGAGGGGTTCCAGGAAGTGGAGGGGAGTACTCAGGGGAGGAGAAGAACGCCGGGTATCTCTGTACGCGGATGATTTGTTGTTGTATGTGGCAGACCCGGCGGAGGGGATGCCAGAGATAATGCGGATACTTGGGGAGTTTGGGGATTTTTCAGGGTATAAATTGAACATGGGGAAAAGTGAGGTGTTCGTGGTGCATCCGGGGGAGCAGAGCAGGGAACTAGAGGATTTACCGTTGAGGAAGGTAACAAGGGACTTCCGGTACTTGGGGATCCAGATAGCCAAGAATTGGGGTACATCACACAGGCTTAATTTAACGCGGTTGGTGGAACAGATGGAGGAGGACTTCAAGAGATGGGACATGGTGTCCCTGACATTGGCAGGTAGGGTGCAGGCGGTTAAAATGGTGGTCCTCCCGAGATTCCTTTTTGTGTTTCAGTGCCTCCTGGTAATGGTCACGAAGGCTTTTTTCAAGAGACTCGAGAAGAGTATTATGAGTTTTGTGTGGGCCGGGACGACCCCGAGAGTGAGGAGTGGATTCTTGCAGCGTAGTAGGGACAGGGGGGGGCTGGCACTACCGAGCCTAAACGACTATTACTGGGCCGCCCATATTTCAATGGTGTGTAAGTGCACGAGGGAAGGGGAGGGAGCGGCGTGGAAGAGATTGGAGAGGGCATCCTGCAGGGGGACTAGCCTACAAGCAATGGTGACGGCACCGTTGCCGTTCTCACCGAAGAAATATACCACAAGCCCGGTGGTGGTGGCTACATTAAAAATTTGGGGGCAGTGGAGACGGCACAGGGGAAGGACGGGAGCCTCGGTGCGGTCCCCGATAAGAAATAACCATAGGTTTGTTACGGGGAGAATGGATGGGGGATTTGGAGCATGGCAAAGAGCTGGGGTAGTACAATTGAGAGATCTGTTCGTAGATGGGACGTTTGCGAGTCTGGGAGCGCTGACCGAAAAATATGGGTTGCCCCAAGGGAATGCATTTCGGTATATGCAACTGAGGGCTTTTGCGAGGCAACAGGTGAGGGAATTCCCGCAGCTTCCGACGCAGGAGGTGCAGGATAGAGTGATCTCAGAGACATGGGTGGGGGATGGTAGGGTGTCGGATATATACAGGGAAATGAGAGACGAGGGGGAGATTATGGTAGATGAGCTGAAAGGGAAATGGGAAGAAGAGCTGGGGGAGGAGATTGAGGAGGGGCTGTGGGCTGATGCCCTACGTAGGGTAAACTCATCGTCCTCGTGTGCCAGGCTAAGCCTGATACAATTTAAGGTGTTACACAGGGCGCATATGACTGGAGCACGGCTCAGTAAATTTTTCGGGGTAGAGGATAGGTGTGGGAGATGCTCGAGAAGGGGGGGAGGGGGAGGGGAGGGGGGGGAGGGGAGGGGGGGGAGAGAGGGGGGGAGAGAGGGGGGGAGAGAGGGGGGGAGAGAGGGGGGAGAGGGGGGGAGAGAGAGAGGGGGGAGAGAGGGGGGGAGAGAGGGGGGGAGAGAGGGGGGGAGAGAGGCGGGAGAGAGGGGGGAGAGAGGGGGGGGAGAGGGGGGGAGGGGGAGGAGGGGAGGGGAGGGGGGAGGAGGGGAGGGGACGGGAGGGGGGGGAGGGGGGGAAGGGAGGGGAGGGGAGGGGAGGGGGGGGGAAGGAACCGGGCGGACTCTCAGGGATGTCATTGTATATGTATAGACACTTGTTATAGGTAATGTATATTGGATTGTTGGATTGTATCTTTGGAGAGTAACTATTATTGACAAGGCAGTTGCCACTCAGTTTTGTTTTTGTTTCTGTTTATATATTATTTATTTATTTGTTTAAAACTGGCCACGGTTATTTATATTGCTTTATTGTTGTTCAAAAGAAAAACTATGTACTGTTATGTACTAACTTGATAGAGTTTTTCGAGGAGGTCACTAAGATGATTGATGCAGGTAGGGCAGTAGATGTTGTCTATATGGACTTCAGTAAGGCCTTTGACAAGGTCCCTCATGGTAGACTAATACAAAAGGTGAAGTCACACGGGATCAGGGGTGAGCTGGCAAGGTGGATACAGACTGGCTAGGCCATAGAAGGCAGAGGGTAGCAATGGAGGGATGCTTTTCTAATTGGAGGGCTGTGACCAGTGGTGTTCCACAGGGATCAGTGCTGGGACCTTTGCTCTTTGTAGTATATATAAATGATTTGGAGGAAAATGTAACTGGTCTGATTAGTAAGTTTGCAGACGACACAAAGGTTGGTGGAATTGCGGATAGCGATGAGGACTGTCGGAGGATACAGCAGGATTTAGATTGTCTGGAGACTTGGGCGGAGAGATGGCAGATGGAGTTTAATCCGGACAAATGTGAGGTAATGCATTTTGGAAGGTCTAATGCAGGTAGGGAATATACAGTGAATGGTAGAACCCTCAAGAGTATTGAAAGTCAAAGAGATCTAGGAGTACAGGTCCACAGGTCATTGAAAGGGGCAACACAGGTGGAGAAGGTAGTCAAGAAGGCATATGGCATGCTTGCTTTCATTGGCCGGGGCATTGAGTATAAGAATTGGCAAGTCATGTTGCAGCTGTATAGAACCTTAGTTAGGCCACACTTGGAGTATAGTGTTCAATTCTGGTCGCCACACTACCAGACGGATGTGGAGGCTTTAGAGAGGGTGCAGAAGAGATTTACCAGAATGTTGCCTGGTATGGAGGGCATTAGCTATGAGGAGCGATTGAATAAACTCGGTTTGTTCTCACTGGAACGAAGGAGGTTGAGGGGAGACCTGATAGAGGTATATAAAATTATGAGGGGCCTAGACAGAGTGGATAGTCAGAGGCTTTTCCCCAGGGTAGAGGGGTCAATTACTAGGGGGCATAGGTTTAAGGTGAGAGGGGCAAGGTTTAGACTAGATTTACGAGGCAAGTTTTTTACGCAGAGGGTAGTGGGTGCCTGGAACTCGCTATCGGAGGAGGTGGTGGAAGCAGGGACGATAGGGACATTTAAGGGGCATCTTGACAAATATATGAATAGGATGGGAATAGAAGGATATGGACCCAGGAAGTGTAGAAGATTGTAGTTTAGTCGGGCAGCATGGTCGGCACGGGCTTGGAGGGCCGAAGGGCCTGTTCCTGTGCTGTACATTTCTTTGTTCTTTGTTGTTCTTTGTTATGTTTGGCCACAAAATTTGGAATAAAATATATTTTTTTTAAAAAGAAGAGTTAGAGCAAGATTTTTCAGCAGATTCAGAAAGTTACTCCATGGAAATACATTCTTTGTTGGGATCATTGAGAAATATGAAAACTCCACAGAAGTAACTTCGCCTAACAAACCAATTAATTCCATTTCTTCAGATACTGAATGGAACACAGTGCTCAAAGTAAATGAATGCCTAATCAATTTTAAACTGGACGCAGGCGCGTCAGCCAACTTGTTATCCAAGCTCGACCTCTCAAGGCTCAAGCGACCTCCAAAAATTCTTTCAGCTGCCTGTAAACTAACAGACTATAATGGCAATGCTATCTCGTCAATGGGATTGTGCTATTTAGTTGTTTCCAACAAGGATATTGAAAGAAAACTAAGATCTGAGATTGTCAAGTCAGATAAATCGCCACTCTTAGGTGCACAAGCCTGCAAGGAGCTATGCCTAATACAGCGCATTTACACTGCAACTTTGTCTCATCCTGATCTACAAAAGGATATCCAAAGAATCCTTTATCAATATCCAGATGTATTCAAAGGCACGGGGACTCTACCATTTAACTACAAGATTTTACTTTTATCGGAATTAGAAAGACTACAACAACAAGGTATAATATCAAGAGTCACTGAACCGACTGACTGGGCAGTTCGATGGTTTGTGTGAAGAAACCATCAGATGATCTGCGGATATGTATCGATCCCAAGGATCTCAATGAGAACATCATGAGGGACCACTATCCCATCCCGAAAAGAGAGGAAATCACCAGCGAAATGGCGAATGCTCGCATCTTTACCAAGCTCGATGCATCGCAAGATTTCTGGCAAATTCAATCGGAAGACTCGAACAGAAAGCTCTGCACCTTTAACACACCTTTTGGCAGTTTTGCGATAACAGAATGCCTTTTGGAAGTTTCACTGCGTCTGAAATATTCCACCGCATCATGGAACATATGACTGAGGGAATAGACGGTGTTCGTGTCTACATAGATGACATCATCATATGGTCATCAACACCAGAAGAACATGTCTCGAGACTGAGACAAGTCTTTCAACGCATACATGAGTGTGGCCTCCAGCTGAATCAAGCCAAATGTAGTTTTGCTGCTTCTCCACTCAAGTTTCCAGGAGACCAAATTTCAGAAAAAGGTGTGCGACCTGACACTGACAAAATCACAGCCATTCAAGGAATGAAAGACCCGAAGGACAAAAAAGCAGTTCCTGGTTTTCTTGCCGTTGTCAACGTCCTCGTCAAATTCATCCCTAATTTGTCCAACCGAACACCAGCTCTGAAAAACCTGATTAAGAAATCAACCTCGTTTGAATGGACGATGGATCAACAAGAGTGGCTTGACTTGAAATCACAGCTCACCACTGCACTGATTTTAGCATTCTTCGATCCAAGTGGGGAGACAAAAATCTCGGCTGACGTAAGTCAGAACAGAATTGGAGCAGTTTTGTTGCAGAAAAGCGACATCACATCTTGGGGTCCTGTCGCATATGCATCGAGAGAGATGACACCAACAGAATGTTGCTCCGTTCAAATTGAAATAGAATGTTTGGGTCTACTAACCGGAATATTAAAGTTCCATGACTAAGTGTATGGACTACCCACTTTCACTGTGGAGACCAACCACAGACCATTGGTGCATATTATTCATAAGGATCTCAACGACATGACTCCACGACTCCAAAGAATTCTAATGAAACTCCGAAGATACCATTTCTACCTCATCTACACACCTGGAAAAGATCTGGTAATACCAGATGCGTTATCACGCTCCATCACTTTGCAAAGTGAACCACTGGAATTCATTCAACATAGTGAATCTCAAGTCATGTGTGCAGTCAACATTCCAGCATCGAATGAAAAAATCAACTTAATAAGAGAGGAGGCTAAAAAGAATTCATTGTTACAAAGTGTCATTCACCACATCAATAATGGGTGGCCGAGAGGGCAATCTCCACAATTTCACAATGTTCAAGCAGATTTGACGGTGATAAATAGTCTACTTCTGAGAGTCAACAGGATAGTCATTCCACTGCATCTCAGGCCCATGATACTAAGCCAGATTCATGAGGGACACCTCAGAATTGAAAAGTGTAAGTCTACTGGCCAGGCATAAACCGGTACATCACTGACATGGTTTTGGGATGTGAGATGTATCAAAAGTTCCAGCCTGCGCAGTGCAAGGAGGCTTTGCAGCAACACGAGTTGGAAACCTCTCCTTGGGCCAAAGTAAGCATTGACCTATTTCATTCCAATGGTCGTGACTACGTGCTCATTATCGACTATTACTTGAGGTATCCAGAGGTATTGAAGGTAGCTGATCTGACCTCGAAGTCTGTGATAAAAGTGAACAAAGAAACATTTTCCAGACATGGAATACCAACTACTGTCATGACAGATAATGGACCATGTTTCGATAGCAATGACTGGGCAGAGTTTGCAAGACTCTACAATTTTATACACATAACATCTAGTCCACATTACCCACAGTCGAACGGGAAAGTAGAAAAAGGAGTACATATTGTTAAACAACTGATTCATAAAGTTCTGGATTCTGCGTCAGACATCCATCTTGCGGTGCTATCCTACCGAGCAACTCCATTATCAACAGGTCTGTCACCAGCACAGATGCTAATGAATAGAGATCTGAGAACAACGTTACCTGCGTTGCAGTTTCCAAATCCTGATCATCTTCCAGTCCTACAAACAATGCAACAGCATTGTGATCGTCAAAGATTATATTGTGACATGCATGCTACCACTCTGGACTCATTGGGCGGGATTCTCCCGTACCCGGCGGGGTGGGGGGTCCCGGCGGGACGGAGTGGCGTGAACCACTCCGGCGTCGGGCCGCCCCAAAGGTGCGGAACGCTCCGCATCTTTAGGGGTTCTGCCCGCCCTGGAGTGGTTGGCGCCCCACCGGCTGGCGTGGAAGGCCTTTGGTGCCACGTCAGCCGGGGCCGAAGGGACTCCGCCGGCTGGCGCAAGTTCGCGCATGCGTGGGAGCGTCAGCGGCTGCTGACGTCATCCCCACACATGCGCAGAGGGGGGGTTCACCTACGCGGCGACCATAGCGGAGGCTGATGGTCGGCGCTTAGGAAAAGAGTGCTCCACGGCACAGGCCCGTCCGCGGATTAGTGGGCCCCGATCGCGGGCCAGGCCACAGTGGGGGCACCCCCCGGGGCCAGATCGCCACGCACCCCCCCCAGGAACCCAGAGCCTACCCGCGACGCCAGGTCCCGCCGGTAAGGGACCTTGTTCAATCTATGCCGGCAGGATCGGCATTGAAGCAGCGGGACCTGGCGTGTAACACAATGCTGTTGCTGACCAGCGTGGCGTGATTCCCGCCCCCGCCGAATCTCCGGTGCCAGAGAATTCGGCAGCCGGCGGGGGCGGGATTCACGCCGTCCCCCGGCGATTCTCCGACCCGGCGGGGGTCGGTGAATCCCACCCATTATCTCCAGATGACACCGTTAGGATCAAAATTCCTGATGGAGGCTAGACTGTTCCTACAAAGATCAGCAGACAAGCAGCTCCCAGATCATACATAATCAAGTCAACTGAAGATAAACTCCTACGTAGAAATCATAGACAACTCCAGAAGATTCAACCACAGAAAATCTTTCCGGATCTACATCTCAACGAAACTATCTTTCAAGATACGCTAACCAACAATCATAGTACTACTGACATGCAAAGGACGGTCAAGAAATCAGAATCACCACCTCGTTCGCTGAGAAGATCTACGAGAAGAAGAAAGAAACCTAATAGACTGAACTTGTAAATACTTCACAGTCAATTTGTGTATTCGTTACTCATTTTGCTCTGTACAAAGTTATACATATCATGTTTTTGGTTTACTTATTGTTCTACATTTTTCCTTATTTAAAGCTAAGTAAGAAACGTTAAAAAAATGGGGGGATGTAATGATATGTACATGTTTATATAAATAAAGGGTTAATTATAACATCTAGCTGTAACACTACCATTAGAGGGCACCACTAGATCCCAGTATATGTATAAGCTCCTGCAGGATCTTGGTCTCTTTCAACCCAGGATTGTTTAGTAAGCAGTAGTGTATGATAGATAGCTCTCGGTATAGTTAGTATTTATAGTTGTGAATCAGTTAATTCAATCATATTTAATTATTTGATTTCTTGATTGTTCTGTAGAGTGTCGGACTCAGATATAATCAATTGTTACTTTAATAAATTAGTTTGCTTAAGTTGAAGACTCGTGGTTTCTTCAGGATCACACCATCAGACCATCTGCATCAATAGCAACTAGTAACGATACATAATACTAGACCCAGTAATATAACAAGTGCTTGGGCCTCAGATATTTAGAATCTATATTAATGACTTTGTCAGAAAGACTGAGAGTAATGAATACATTTTCTGATGGTATAAAGCTTGGTGGGAATGTAAGCTACGAAGTGGATGAAAAGATGCTGCAAAGAGATATGGATATGTTAACCAAATGAACAACAAAATGCCAGATAGAATATAATGTGAGGAAGTGTGCCATTATTAACTTTGGCAGGAAGAACAGGAAGTCAGCATCTTTTTAAAAAGGCCACAATGGAAAACCCCATTGGCCGGCTGTCAGAATGGAGGATCCCACTGCCAGCGGGGGCGCACTGCACCAAAAAACGGATCTGGTGGGACGGAGAATCGCAGCCATGAAATTTTACAATGTTGATGCTCAGCGAGACTTGGATGATCTCCTCTAAGGATTAAGAAAGTTGACCTGCAGGTTCATGGCATCGGTGGCACTGTGAGTTGTTTTGGTCTCCATATCTAAGGAAGGATATACCTGCCCTGGAGACACAATAGCAAATGGCCACTAGATTACTCACTGGGAGGAGATTTGTTATTCGTCCCGTCGAATCTGCACCGGCTCCTGGAAAGAGGACCCTACTTAAGCCCATGCTTCCACCCTATACCCGTAACCCCTCCTATCCTTTTGGACACTAAGGGGCAATTTAGCATGACCAATTCACCTAACCTGCACATCTTTGGATTGTGGGAGGAAACCGGAGTACCCGGAGGAAACTCACACAGACACGGGGGGAATGTGCAAACTCCACCTGAGGTCAGAATTGAACCTGGGTCCCTGAAGCTGTGAAGCAGCAGTGCTAACCACTGTGCCGCCACAATCAATATATTACACAGCATAGTAAACCAATACGGTCAGAACCCGATTTGAACTAATCTGGAAGATATTTTAAAAACACAGCCAGTTACTGCATTATTGAAAACTAGCCAGATTATTAATTGTGAAACAATTCAAGAATTAGCAATTAATCAATAGATGCATTAAGAAGGCTGGTAATACAACCTCACATGCAGTTTTTAATGTTTTACAATTACACATAATTAACATTTGACTTTAAGTATATTTGTTAGCATGTGATCCACGTTTTGGGATTATTACTTCACCTCTTTAGCCTGACCAACCAAGGAAAGTTGGGACAAACCTGTTCAATTGTTAAAATTAAGCTTTCTCCTCTTACTTTTAATTTCTCTGAATTACAGGTTATTGCTGCTAAAAACTGTTAATTGACGTTTTGCTTTTCATCTTTCTGACGTGTTACCTGGCGCAGATTAGTAGTAAACCATAGGATTAGAAAAGTTTAAAAAGCAACAAAAGATGACCAAAAAATGAAGAGGGAGAGTATAATCTATGAGGGTAAACTCTCAAGTAATATAACAACGGACAGTAAGAGCTTTACTAGATATATAAAAATAGAGAGGTCAAAATGAACATAGGCTCCTTAGTGAACAAAACAGGGGAATTAATAATGGGGAAATAGGAAATGGCAGATGAGTTAAATAAATACTGTGACGGGATTCCCGATTGGGTGGAAAATGGAGCATTGAGGAAAAATAGATTTGATGCCTAGTGCCAGACCTGTTGCCATTTTCTGATCCCGCACTGGCGGTCTCAGTCTGTTACCCGCCCCGCGCCTGCAGGAGGATGCAAATCACCGATTTGCATGCATTTCCATTTGATTAAATGGTCGGGAGCCTGATTCAACCCCCCCCCCCCCCCTTCCCATTATGCACTGACCCTCACAGAGGCAAATCCTGCAACTGAGCTTGGCTGCAAGTTTGCCCAAGTGCGGCCCTGGTATGATGGACCCAGAGGTGGATCAAGGGCATCAATGCATAACTGAGAGGCCCCCAAAGTCCATCAGGAGCACCCACCCCCCTACAACACAAATTCTGCCCCTCCCCTGGCAAATAGGGACATCCTGCCCACCACCATGGCAATAACGGGTCATCTCACCCGCCGCAACATGCGCATAATTAATTGGCACCGAAGGCTGTGACCTGCTGGCAAGATTGGATATTATCCTTCTGGAATATTTCTCAGAACCACGATGTTCTATTTTGTTCCACTTTTGGTTCTGCCGTCTGGGTGGTGGGTTTCAACTAATTTTCTCCCAAGAGATCCAGCTAAACTCTCTCGATAAGGCCACTGTTAGGGCTGGTTCTCCCTCCAGCAAGAATGGGTGCTATTCTCTCGAGGCTGGAAAGGCTTGAAGTCAAATCACGGGCTGGAAGCAAGGTTTGATGTGAGATAGAGGGCAGGATTCTCTGTCTGGGAGACTACAGGCGGGATTCTCTGGGCGGGATTTTACGGTCGCTGACACCGAAATCGCGTTCGGCCGGAGAATCCCTGTTTCCAATGAAATCGTGGGGGCGGCGCGGCTTTAGCGATGCGCCACCCCCTCCAAAGCATGTATCGACAGCCTCAGGACATTGCCTGACGCCCATCCCCCGATGCACTGTCCCCGACAGGCCGAATTCCTGATGGCATGGGTCTCTGATGGTCTTACCTGTCGGGAACTCGGCTTGGCGGCTGCCGACTCAGTCCAGCGTCGCCACAGTCGGGGGAGGGCCGATCCGCGGGCAGGGGAGACTTTGGCAGGGGCTGGGGACACTGTTTGGGGGGTGATCCGGGGCTCAATAGCCAGCCAAAGGGGTCACTACTTTGTAGGACGTATCCGCGCGCGGCCTGTGCCATGTTGCATGGCGTGACCGCTGCAGGCCTCCAACATGCGCATGTGCGGCCACAGATGCGGCAATTCTCCGGGCCATTTTGGCAGCTAGAATTGGGTGCTATACGCTGCCTTGCTGCTAGCCCCCAGCCAAACGGAGGATCAGTGGCCATTTTGTGCCGAGTTTTCGGTCGTAAAAGGCCACATTTCCCACACCGGCGTGTTGACATCGCCTGAGAATCGGAGAATCCAGCCCTCTATTTCTGAGACTAAGGGCCAGATTCTCCAGTTTTGAGACTGTTGATGCTAGCGGAGGATCTGTGGTAGTTTACGACAAACAATCGGCACAACAGCTGCACCTAATCAGCTACTTTAAATGGGCTAGCACCGTCACCACGTGGAACACAATCAATTCCAGGAAAAATGGTGCTGGATTCGTCGGGTCCGTGATTGGCACTCATGAGGCTCACACGCTGCAGCCGCACTTAAACGTTCCTTCCCCCACACGCACCGTCCCAGTAAACAAGATGGCTGGAAGGAGAGCAGCGCCACGGTTCAGGGACGCTGAGCTGTACACCCTCTTTGACGCCGCGGAGGAGAGGTGGTTGATCCTGTACCCCGTCCCGAGAGGAAGGCCACCAGGTGCCGCCGTTCGCTGTGCCTGGGTGCAGGTGGCAGAAGCAGTCAGCGCCGTGGGCAACGTCGCCCGGACTGGCATGCAGTGTCGCATGAAACTCCACGACCTTCTCAGGGCGACTGGAGTGAGTTGGCTGCTCCGTGCCCCTGGCACTAACGCCTCCCCTCCCACATACCCGTAACCCAGCCGAACGCCCACCCTGCCCTGGCCACTGAGGCCACCACCTACCCAACCCCTGGGCTGTATAAGTCGGACCGTCTAACGGTTTCATTGTATATGTTCCCTCCCCCCCCAACTCCTGCCCCCTTCGATAGAAGGTCGCAGCACAACCGCCAGGAGAGGGAGAAGACCGGAGGGGGACCACCTGACCTGCGGCTCCTCACCGTGCCCAAGCAGAGGGCACTGGACATGGCCGATGGCCCAGAGGAAAGGGAGGTCATTGGGATGGAGTGCGGTCACAGTCGAGCAAGTGAGACCCTGCTGAGTTGCAGTTCCCCATGACATGTGTGTTGAGACCTCCCTTACCCCTTCACCCCCATCCCCCCCCTCACCCCCACTTCACCTGTCACCCCCACACACCTCCACGTCCTGTCTCCCCCCCCCCCACTTCCTCCCACCCACAGTGCAGGTGCAGTCAGAGACCCAGGGACTACAGGAGGGGATGACGGCGGGCATCGAGCACCTGCAAGTACAGGTGGAAAAGTCCAACCGCATGCAGGAGCAGGGTGTTGTGCCAGCCATGCGTGCCACCAAGGCCAAGACTGCACGGGGGTGTGATTCGGGAGGGGAAGAGGGTGTAGGGCTGGTGATGGTGGCGGTGGAGCGAGTGTGTGGGGATGGTGTGTGGCTGGTGTGAGGTTGGTGTGGGGGTGGTGGTCGGTGTGAGGGTGGTGTAGAGGTGATGTGAGGGTGGTAGTCTGTGTGAGGATGGTGTGGGTGTGGGAGTGTTGTGGGCTGGTGGTTGGGGGGCAGGGTGACACCTGTGTCACACCAACTTAGTGGGGTCTCACTTCCACTCCAGACGCCGACCTCCGCCCCGGTGACTGCCCTTTGTTTGGGTCCACCGACCATGTCCAGGACCCTCTGCTCTGCTGCAGTGAGGGGCCGCAGGCCCGGCGGACCCCCTCCAGTCTACTCTTGCTCTCGCCGGTTATGAGCAGCCTTCTCCCATGGGGGGAGGAGAGCAGAAAACACACAGTTTAGACAGTCTGACGCACGCATCCCAGGGGGTGGGTACCTGGTGGTGTCAGTGACCATGACGACCAGTATGGGTGCTGGTATGTGGTGCAGAGTGGGGCTTCAGATGCCCTCCAGGTTGGGGGGAGGGGGGAAGCGGGTGCGGTTACAGGTATGTGGGATGAGGGTTGATGCCAGAGGCAGAGTGCTGCCTACTCACCCTGGCTGTCCTGAGGAGACCGTGCACAGCAGGTCAGTTCGGACGGTATTGCCCACGGCGCTGGCGACTTCTGCCACCTGCGTTGAGGCTTGGCAAACGCCGACGGCTGGCAGCTTTCTTACCACCCCAGGATACAGGGTCACCCGCCTCGCCTCCACGGTATCCAGCAGGGTCTCTAGTTCTGTATCAGTGAACCTCGGGGCCTCGCGTCTTGGTACCATCTTGTTGGCTGGGATGTTGTGTGGGGTGAGTGAAGTGTGTATGTGCGGCTGCAGCTTATCAGCCTCATGAGTTTCAATCACAGACCCGGTGAATCTGGCATCGTTTCTCATTGGAATCGATTGTGTTCCACATGGCGTCGGTTCTAGCCCCTCAACGGTCGCTGAATCAGTCCAGGTGCGGCGCCAGTTTTATTGTCGTGAAAATCCACAAATCCTGCCCCAGCGTCAACTCTTAGTCTCAGGAACCGCAAATCCGGCCCAAGATAATTGTGACTTTGGGGATGAGGAGCCAGTGAGGGTCAATGGGAATATGGGTGTTGTTCAAATAGGATAAGTACTGGATTGGTTTTCCTTTATTCTTTCACGAGATGTGGGCATTGCTATCCCTAATGGTGAGACTTGAACGCAGGTCCCCAGAGCAGTACCCTGGGGTCTCTGGATTACTAGGCCAGGGATAATACTAAAGTTATGAACAATCTTCTTCATGCTCAGTGGGCAATGAGAGAGGAATAGATTAAGCTTAAGCAGCAGGTGATGAGCCAAAATCAAGGGGCTGGATTCTCCGCAGCCCCGTGCCGAAATTGCGTTTGGCACGTGGGCGGAGTATCCAATTTCACGCCATAATTAGTCCTGGTGCCAGTCCGGCGATTCTCCGGGACCTGAGAATTGGGGTGTTCGCAGAGTACTCCGCGCAGCTGGGGAGCCATTAACAGAGGCCCTCCCGGTGATCCTCGACTCCCGACCGGCCGAGTTCTCGACTGCATGGCTCTAACCGCCTATGGCGTTCGGGAAGCTCGGGGACCTGGTGTGGGGCGGGGGTATCGGACACCGGGGGGGGCGGGGGGGGGGGGGCGGGCCTTATAGGTGGCCTGGGGACAGATCGGCAGGGTCAGATCTTCGGGTGCATGGGCGATCGGGGGGGCTTACATTTTTCAGCTGCCTCCGCAGTCCAGGTCCGCCATGGCGCTCGGCGCAGTCACTGGAGGCCACTGCTGTGCTCATGCGTGGACTCAAAACCGGACGTGCGGGGACCCGTATCCATAGCTAAAGCTGCGTGAATCACTCTGGGTCCCTGCTAGCCCCCTGTCTTTTATTACGCTCCTGTATTATCTTTTATTCCACTTCTCTGAATGTTATGATATACTACGGAGTGTAATATGTGTTACTCAAACCTTGGTTACTGATGAGGTCTTCTGAATCTCGATGAAGAAGACTCAAACTCATCCAGTAGTAACAAATGGTTTATTGAGTAACTATAACAATAATTGCATGAGTTCTTTACTTTAACATTGATACTAGTAATAAGGTCAACAAGATCTAACTACAGTAACTACACTAACCATCTGAGCTAATCTGATACTCCTGTCCTGGTCACAGTATACCCGAAAGAGAGAGAGACGCACAATGTGGTTGCTTTTATACCCCTGTTGGTCCTGCCCACTTGTGATCATCTGGTGCTACTCATGACACATTAACCCCTTATGTACATGCACATACAGAGATCACTACACCCTGCAGGTGAGTGAATTGCCTGATCTTTTTTAAAGAACCTCCAGAGTGAAACGCCAGCTTTTTTATGCCGGCGTGGGGACATAATCATATTTTCGGAGAATCCAGCCCAAGGACTTTGATATTCCCCAACCTTTAAATGGAGAAAGTTATAGTTCATCCTAAACCGAATCAGGAACAGTGGTCAGGCAATGGAGAGACAGAGCAAAGATTCAGAGGGCAAAGTAGTATTGTTAATTTAATCTGTTACTTTAACTAAATTAGTTTGATTGAGGCCCTACCCTCAAAGGTGTGTTTCGAGGGTTCACAATGTACCCTCCTCCCTTGTCTGTTCAATTCCTCAACCTAAGGCTGTCAGCAAGGAATTAAGTCAGTAATAAAAGCTGATGTTACAGAATTCTCACAATTTATCAAACTGAAAGACATTGCTGAGGTACAGCTAATGGACAGGTTACTCTTAAATGGAGGAAATTCCAGTGTCCAGAAGGGCCTTAGTGAAGTTTCTTCCGTTATTATATAGCAGCATTTGCTGATATTTTTGTTTATTTAAGTGTTTGAATGAGTTATTCTACTTCCTATAAAGCAGTGTAACAGTGTTATTTTCTGTCTTTCCTTTTGATTGTTAACCATGGTAAATGTACACAAATTCCATTCCAGAATGACATTATTACAAGGGTCAACATTCATGCTGAGTCATACAACCCATCGGATGTGTATCCATATATCCCATTGGATCACCAGCCTGACACAACCATTGGAGGAAGTGAAATGGGATTTAAAAAATGTAAAACAATGAAAAATAATGAATTACCTTTTCCAATGTGAAAGGAGAAGAAATATAAAATAAGACATCGACACATCAGCAGTCTGTGAAAAGGACTTGTTTGGAGAGACATCTTCCACTGGATTCCTCCTCTGGAAAATCAACATTTTGAATGTGAGAGCATTGAATGAATCATGTTTAAGTGTTGATTATACCGAAAATATGTAAAATTAGAATGATTAAATCTCATTGGACATCCAGTGACATCAGTTGGCATGATATGGTTTCCACTGTGATCATGGTGACCATGGTGATCATGGTGAATTGCGTGGTGGAGAGAAAAGCTCAGATGGAGATCACCGGCTGCTTGGACCCGGCTTTGAGTGGCCATGTGAAACAGGTCCTATAGGAGCTGGGAACAACTCTCCTCATGGCCTGAGGAGACCAGAGACTGGAAATAAAGACGGAGGCAGTGTGATCATTAAACTAAATTACTGAGTTCACTTCTGGTCGCTTTGAAGATAGCGCTTAGAACAATAATAGGAGTAATCCCATTCAAACTCCACCTCTAAAATGTACTCACGGAAGCTACCACTGATGCATATAAAATATTAAATGTAAATGGTAGCACGGTAGCACAGGGGTTAGCACTGCTGCCTCATGGCACCGAGGACCAGGGTTCAATCCCGGCTCCAGGCCACTGTCCTCGTGGAGTTTGCACATTCTCGGGGCTCCGTGTGGGTCTCGCCCCCACAACCCAAAGATGTGCAGGGTAGGTAGATTGGCCACGCTAAATTGCCCCTTAGTTGGAAAAAAATTTCAATGTTTCAGTTCAGGTGAACACAGAATATCGCTGCGAATAAATAAATGTCTGTGAGGGAAACATTCCATTAATTCTGCTTTAGGAAACAGGGGTTGCAATTGCGTTGAGTTCTCATTGAGACGAGCAGAATGCAAACTTTGTGCTATCTCCCCCCTTCACAGAATCCTTACAGTGCAGGTTGCAGCCATTCGACCCACCTTGTCTGCACCAGCTCTGAAAATTAGCCATTCAGTGCCAATCTCCGCCTTCTCCCTATAACTCTGCACATTATTCCTCTTCAAATGATGGTCTAATTCACTTTTTGAATGCTTCTACTGAATCTGCCCCCTTCACACACTCAGCCAGAACATTCCAGATCTTAACCACTTGCTGCGTGAAAGAGTTTTAACTCGTGTCACTTTTGCTTCCTTTTGGAAGATACTTTAAATCTGTGCCCTCTCGTTCTCGATCCTTTCCCGAGTGTGAAGTTTCTCCCAATTTACTCTCTCCAGACACCTCATTATTTTTAGCACCACAAAGAAAGTCTACTTCAATCACCAGCCAATATTTTTACATTAACAGGGTCCCAAATCTTAAAAGATGCATTGAGTACCCCATCAGTGAATTTCAGTGCTGCACTGGGGGTGTACTCAGGTCTCTCATCATTTTGGAGACACATACCAAACTAGTCAGACATTTACTAGACCACACTAGAAACTCTGGAATTCTAATTCCAATTACACTGTTTCTGGAGGTTTCCACAAAGACTCGGAAGCGGCAGGACTTCTGTCTGCACCTCATAAACAATGAGCAGGGAATGGGAAATCGCTCAACTGGGAAATTCGCTCCTGATCTGGAGCCAAGATCCCAGTGTTTGTTCAGAGTGGATCACCAAGTGAGTTCACCATTTCTACATCCATGGAGACCAGAAGGAGCATTGTTGGGCTCAGATAGCCCCCTCTCCATAATCCTGGGCAGGAGAATGTAGGGGATTGAGAACAGGGGCCAGGTGGGCACCAGAGTTATACCCAAAGTAGAGCACCAATCCTGGCAGAGACAGTGCTGGAGAGAAACGACAGTCAGAATATCAGACCAGGAAATTCACCACGAGCATGAATAAATGCTGAATAAACAATGTTCTTATCTAGGTTCACAAAATGAGTTGCAATGAATATCCACTGAATATAATTGTAAAATCCCCATGTTTTTAAACCACATATTTACACTAAAAAGTTTGCAAAAAGCAGAAAAGTGTACGATTAACCCTTCGCATTCCTAACACAACAGTCAGTGTGCTAACTGTTCAGTATTCAAGGAAATTCATGAACTTTAGGCTAAGGACAATAAAGTAATGCAAACAGGTTTATAATCCTGATTTTACTTTATCAATCTGTACATAAATAGTAACTCCGTACCTGTGAGCTGCAATCCCGGACACTGTGTGTGAACACATAATGTAGGAATTCTTTATGTTCTGGAAATTTGCCTATGATGCCAGTTTTGCATTGGCAACCAGCTTCATTAGTTTCATGGAACAATGGGAGCTAAGTCGCGATTGTTGATTATTTGTGCACCAGCTCAACACCTATGGAAATATGAAAATAATATTTAGATAATAAAATTAAAATTCCATGAGCTGCCATTAGTGAGTGCCGAGACACAATTACTGATCTGGACTTAGACCTTCAAGAAAGGATTTCCATTAATGGACTAAAAGATGCACCTGGAGCATGTGTGCTGCTAACTCAAAAAAACTGGAAGAAGGAAACAAAATGGTGGACAGGGTTTATGGTCTGAAATTTCTGAACTCGTGACTCCAGAAGTCTAGAAGGTGTCTCATTGAAGGATGAGTGACATTGAAAATTGCGTTCATGAAGTTAAAGCCATTGTTATTTTTCTGATGTTTTTGAGCACTATGTAACCCATGCAGTAAGTCACACTTAGACCAGACTTTACCATTGTGACAGTCTCAAAGGAGCAATCCAGACAGGGACAATCCTGCATGGAGCAGGATAATATTGGACACAGAAATGATTAACAGTTTCCGCAAACACAATGAGGATATAAATATTCATGAAAAGATTAAAAATTGTAGGGCAGCATGGTTGCACAGTGGTTAGCACTGCTGCCTCACAGCACCCAGGTCCCAGGTTTAATCCCGGCTCTGGGTCACATTCCGTGTGGAGTTTGCACATTCTCACTGTGCTTGCGTGGGTTTCGCCCCCACAACCCAAAGATTAAAAGATTAAAAATTGCAGCCTTCCGACTATCTCCCATCCCAGCGATCTGCAGTTCACAAATAGCAACGGCCACATCACCAACAGGAGGACGATTAGTACTGTGTATATAAAATTCTGACATCTGTCAATCTGGAATTTGTGACATTCAAAAGGCAATGTCACATTTACACCTGGATTGGCTCAAATATCATCAGCGAAATTCTCCGTCAGCGGGATCTTCCAGTCCCACGGCCGCGGGTTTTCAGATGGCGTGGGGTGTCAATAATCGGGAACCCAATTGGCTGGCTGCGGGACACAGAATCCCGCTGCTGGCGGGCGAGCGCATGCCAGAAAACACGGCTGACGGACCAGAAAATCCCACCCTATATTTATAAATAGGGAACAAACCACATGTGAACCAAAAGGGAAGCTACCAGTAAATAAGTCCCATTTTAAACTGTGGCCCTGTCTGTCCTTTGAGGAGATGGAACAGACCCCCTTGGCACTATTTTGAAAAAGGAGCAGAGGAATTCTCCCTGGTGTCTTGACCAATATCTATTCTTCGATCAACATCACAAAAACAGATTATCTGGTCATTGTCGCATTGCCCTTTGTGGGAGCTTGCTGTGCATGAATTGGTTCCCTTGTTTCTTATAGTACAACAGTGACTACACTTCAAACCAGTTCATTGGCTTGTAAGGTGCATTGAAACATCTGATGGTTGTAAAGTGTGTTGGTACAATGCAAGTTTTCCTTTCTTTCTATAAAATAGGATAAAGAAATGCAGTCATTTCCTGTTCATTTCTCCTGAACCCCTAGCCTTTCCTAAAGAGAAAAGTTGGGGATTTTGAAGCAGCTTAAAATCTGCAAATGCACCTGCAGCAAGAGCTGTTAACTGCTCCTTGATCTTAGAATAGGCCTGTTTTCTATAATTACACAGTGTTTTCTGAAAGCAGTACCAGATTTAATATGTGATATCAAGGAACTGCTGAAAGCATTGGATAGTGCAAAGCCTATGGACACCGACGATATTCCGACAACAGTACGGAAGGCTTGTGTCCCAGAACTTGCCGTGCCCCTAGCCAAGCTGTTCCTGTACAGCTCAAACACTGGCATCTACCTTGCAATGTGGAAAATTTCCCAGTTATGTCCTGTACACAAGAAGCAGGACAAATCCAACCCGACAAATTACCGCCCCGTCAGTATACTCTCAATCATCAATAAAGTGATGGAAGGGGTCATGAACAGGACTATCAAGTAGAACTTGCTGAACAGTAACTTGCTCACAGACACTCAATTTTATTTCCATCAGGGTCACTCAGCTCTGACAACCTTGGTTCAACCATGGACAAAAGAGCTGAATTCCAATGGTGAGGTGAGAATGATTTATTTTGACATCAAGACAGTATCTGATCGAGTATGGCAGCAAGGAGCCCTCGCAAAATTAGAGTCAATGGGAATCGGAGGAAAAGCCTCCACTGGTTGGAGTCATAACTCGCACAAAGGAAGATGATGGAGGTAGTTGGAGGTCAGTCATCTCAGTTCCAGGACTTCACTGCAGGAGTTCCTCAGGGTTGTGTCCTAGGCCCAACCATCTTCAGCCGCTTCATCAATGACCTTCCTTCCAACATAAGGTCAGATTTATTCACTGATGGCTGCAGAATGTTCCACTATTTGGGACTCATCAGATAATGAAGCAGTCCATGTCCAAATGCAGCAAGACCTGGACAATATCCAGAATAGGACTAACAAGTGGCAAATAACATTCACGCTGCACAAGTGCCAGATAATGACCATCGTCAATGGAGGGAATCTAACCAACATCCCTCGACATTCAATGGCATTACCATCGCTGAATCCCCAAACCATCAACATTCTGGGCATTACCATTGACCAGAAATTGAACTGGACTAGCCACATAAATAATGTGGCTAAAGAGTAGGTCAGAGGCTGGGAATCCTGCGGCAAGTAACTCACCTCCTGACCCCCAAAGCTTGTCCACCATCTACAAAGCATGGGTCAGGAGTGTGATGGAATTCTCTCCACTTGCCAGGATGAGTGCAGCTTCAACAACATTCAAGAGACTCAACACCATCCAGCACAAAGCAGCCCCACTTGATGGGTACCCCTTCCACAAACATTCCCTCCCACCATCACCAATGAACAATGGTAACGGTGTATATCTACAAGATGCACTGCATGGCTACTCTGACAGACACAGCTGGCATGCAGCACCTGGTGGTCACTGTCTCAGCTTCTACTGCAGCACAGGCAGTAAGTAGCCAAGAAACATCTCAATGCTGCAGTGGATCGATTGGCGCCCCATCCACAAACAGTCACTCCCTCCCCCCCTGACGCACTGTGGCAGCCGTGTATATCATCTACAGGATGCACTGCAGGAACTCATCAGGGCCCCTGAGGCTGCACCTTCGCTACCATCTGGAAGAAAAAGGGTAGCACATACCTGGGAACCCCATCAGCTGGGAAATCTCCTCCAAATCACTCACCATCCTGACTTGGAAATATCACAGAATATGATGGTGCCGAAGGAGGCCATTTGGCCCATCATGTCTGCACTGGCTCTCCAAACAAACATCATGACTTAGTGCCATTTCCCTGCTCCACTACACTTCTAGACAGTGCATGCCAGACTCGAACCACTCGATGTGAGAAAAGGAGCAGGACTCTCCGTTGGCTGACGCCAAAATCACGAAACATAACTGGGCAGAGAATAGGTTCCGACACCAACATCACGGCAGGTGCCGAATTTACAGCCAATCGCAATTCTCCATCACCTCAACAACAGCGCCAATGCGGTCCAGAACGCATGTACAATAAACACCATTTGCATGTTATTAGTGGGCCCGACCCGATATTCTCCAGGGCCTGCGATGGGCCGAGTTCCCGACGGCACGGTTCACTTGTTCTTTTAGAAATCATGAAATCGCCGCCATGGCTGATGAGGGGGAGAGATGATGTAGGACACAGAGAGGTGTGACTGTGGGCTGCCGTGCCGGACACTGGATGCAGTGGGGGGGCCCTGCTAGGGCCGGGGGGGGCGGGGAGGGGGGGGGGGGGGGCGGGGGTGGGCGGGGGTGGTGAAGGGGGTGTGACAGTGGCCGGTGTGGCAGGGGCGGTGTCCTAGCACGGACTGCCAATACCGCGACCTGCAAGGCAGCCATCTTGCTGCACACCCCACTGACCACCCACCTTGGCCCACCTTGGGTGGTTTTGCAGAGTGACACCGGCCATAACAGTGCCTCCACCCTTTACCACCACACCCCACCCTCCGCCATGACCCCACGCATCCAGCCGCCACCTGCTGGCAGAGCATCAGGCGGCCAACCCAGAACAATGCCCACTGTAGCCCCTACGGCGATGCCAGGCAGAGGCCACGGAGCGTACCACTGGCAAGGGCAGTGCCAGCCATGGTGTGGTACTATCATACCTATCAGCATGGCAAGGGTTAATGTAGTGTCGAGAGTAGCCACTAGAGGGAGCTACAACTACATAAGGCAGTGATGCTAGACCTTAAGGGACCTGTGTAAGCAGGAGATAGCGAGTGAAGGTTATAAGAGCAGATAGTGGGGCAGCATGGTGGTGCAGTGGTTAGCATTGCTCCTTCACGGCGCTGAGGTCCCAGGTTCGATCCTGGCCCCGGGTCACTGTCCCAGTGGAGTTTGCACATTCTCCCCATGTTTGCGTGGGTCTCGCCCCCACAACCCAAAGATGTGCAGGGTAGTTGGATTGGCCACATTAAATTGCCCCTTAATTGGAAAAAATGAATTGGGTCCTCTAAATCTTTAAAAAAACATAAGAGCAGACAGAGTGAGTAAGGTTAGATTATAGTTTATACCAGTAGTGAGATTAGCAGTAGATGAGTGTAGTTAGATGTTGTTGATCAGTTGTGTATTCTTAAGGACTAAATGTTGAAACCCAGTTTAGTTGTGTAAATAAAATCATAGCTTTGTTGAACGTAAAAGCTATTCTGTGGTCTTCGTGAACACTACGCCAACCATTCTGAAATAAGCAACACGAAGAACACCACATGATACCAAGAGTCTATTCCTTATAAGAAAATGCAATTAGATTAGGTTAGAATAGCATTGGAGATTGTAGAAGCAATACAGAAGCTACAACTCAGAAAAAATCTACCATATGGGCAGCACGGTAACACAAGTGGATAGCACTGTGGCTTCACAGCGCCAGGGTCCCAGGTTCGATTACCCGCTGGGTCAATGTCTGTGCAGAGTCTGCACATTCTCCCCGTGTCTGCGTGGGTTTTCTCTGGGTGCTCCGATTTCCTCCCAGTCCAAAGATGTGCGGCTTAGGTGGATTGACCATGATAAATTGCCCTTAGTGACCAAAAAGGTTAGGAGGGGTTATTGGGTTATGGGGATAGGGTGGAAGTGAAGGCTTAAGTGGGCTGGTGCAGACTCGATGGGCCGAATGGCCTCCTTCTGCATTGGCTGTTCTATGATTAGAAGATGGAAGGTCTCAAGAAGCCTGACCACTTCAAGACACACGGTAAACTATGCCAGAACTGGGCTTTCTTTAAGCAAAAATTGGAAGTTTTTATTTCTGCCTCCGCGCTTGCAAATGCCTCAGACCAACAAAAAATAGCACTCCTACTAAATTTGGCTGGACCACAAGCATTGGAGCTCTTTAATTCGTTTGAATTCAATACAGATGAGGATAAAAATAAGTACAGCATGGTGCTACAGAGATTTCCAATTGTGAAAAAAATTCTATGAGCGCCACATGTTAACCAAACGGCTGCAGTTCAGAGGAGACACAGTTCTAAAGCTGCAAGCGCAGTCCGGTAATTTTTCCTCAGCCTCCGAGTCTATGCTGCGAGATAAAGTTGTGTTCGGAATAAACGATGAACGGTTGCGTGAGAAAATGTTAAGAAGACCAGTTTTATCAATTGAGGACGCTATAAATATGTGTAAGACCAAAGAACAGGCATCGAGTGAATATTCCGAATTTGTGGCAAAGGAAAAGAGCGTGAAATCGGGAAATGTAGCTGACGCCATTAATGCTCTGTCGCAGCCAGGAGAATTGCGTACAACGGCCGTTGGCCATTTTGAAAGTGACGTTACGAGCTTGATGACGTGCACGCACTATGGACACGCCCACAGTCAAACAAATTGTTCAGCGAAAGGGAAACATTGTTCCAATTGTGGCAAACTGAAGCACTTCGCACACAGTGTCGTTTATCAGCAACTGTTCCAGTGACCAAATTTTAAAAGTCCTATAGTGATTTCAGATGGATCCAAAGAGTACAGTGTGCAGAGAAAAATTCCAATATCGTAGCAGATAGAGAGGATTGCTCACCATACTCAGTTTTGGATACCTTCATGATAGAAGCTATCACTCGGATTGATTTATTAGATTGGAAGGAAAGACCAGTAAAAGCACTCTCAAAGATAATAAAGGAATGGACTGCCTCATTAGAAATAAATGGAGGACTGATCCCATTTAAGATTGACACAGGAACACACCCAAATATTATCACGTACCGATCTTTAAAACAAGCAATTGACCAACCGCTAATAAAGCAATCCGATTGTAGGCTCGAAGATTACAATGGTTAAAAGATAGTCACAATAGGGTCCTGCTGTCTTGTTAAGAGTGGGAAAATTGAGATACCCATTGACGTTGAGGTGATAGAGGGTGAGAAATCATCATTATTTAGAGTTAATGCTTGTGAAAGATTGCAGCTAGTTGAAAGGATTCACTCAACCAGTACTTTAGAAGACCAAGATGAAGAGTCCAGGGAAGACTTAGGTGTTGTGATCGACCTCTCCAAAGCTACCACTGATAGAACATAGAACATAGAACATAGAACAATACAGCGCAGTACAGGCCCTTCGGCCCACGATGTTGCACTGAAACAAAAGCCTTCTAACCTACACTATGCCATTATCATCCATATGTTTATCCAATAAACTTTTAAATGCCCTCAATGTTGGCGAGTTCACTACTGTAGCAGGTAGGGCATTCCACGGCCTCACTACTCTTTGTGTAAAGAACCTACCTCTGACCTCTGTCCTATATCTATTACCCCTCAGTTTAAAGTTATGTCCCCTCGTGCCAGCCATATCCATCCGCGGGAGAAGGCTCTCACTGTCCACCCTATCCAACCCCCTGATCATTTTGTATGCCTCTATTAAGTCTCCTCTTAACCTTCTTCTCTCCAACGAAAACAACCTCAAGTCCGTCAGCCTTTCCTCATAAGATTTTCCCTCCATACCAGGCAACATCCTGGTAAATCTCCTCTGCACCCGCTCCAAAGCCTCCACGTCCTTCCTATAATGCGGTGACCAGAACTGTACGCAATACTCCAAATGCGGCCGGACCAGAGTTCTGTACAGCTGCAACATGACCTCCCGACTCCGGAACTCAATCCCTCTACCAATAAAGGCCAACACTCCATAGGCCTTCTTCACAACCCTATCAACCTGGGTAGCAACTTTCAGGGATCTATGTACATGGACACCTAGATCCCTCTGCTCAGCCACACTTTCAAGAACTTTACCATTAGCCAAATATTCCGCATTCCTGTTATTCCTTCCAAAGTGAATCACCTCACACTTCTCTACATTAAACTCCATTTGCCACCTCTCAGCCCAGCTCTGCAGCTTATCTATATCCCTCTGTAACCTGCTACATCCTTCCACACTATCGACAACACCACCGACTTTAGTATCGTCTGCAAATTTACTCACCCACCCTTCTGCGCCTTCCTCTAGGTCATTGATAAAAATGACAAACAGCAACGGCCCCAGAACAGATCCTTGTGGTACTCCACTTGTGACTGTACTCCATTCTGAACATTTCCCATCAACCACCACCCTCTGTCTTCTTTCAGCTAGCCAATTTCTGATCCACATCTCTAAATCACCCTCAATCCCCAGCCTCCGTATTTTTTGCAATAGCCTACCGTGGGGAACCTTATCAAACGCTTTGCTGAAAATGTATGTGATGCACATACATTATCCAGGACAACCACTGGTGCTGAAATATCAGAACCCGAGTTAGTCTGAAGAGTGGAATCTCATGCTCTAATTTCCGAAATACTGCCAGGAAATGACTGCAAACTACAGACCATAAAAGCCGAAACTGAAAAGGACTTGATGCTCCAGAGGATGAAACAATACCGAAAAGAAGGATGGCCTGCTGGGTGCAAATCTGCCTTTCGATATATAAGTGATGATCTTGCTACAATTGATGGTGTCCTGCTCAAGGGAGACAGGATTGTGATACCTGCCAGTTTACCTTTCGGGATACTGCAGCAGATTTACAAAGGTCATCAGGCATCGAAAAATGTCGTAGGAGAGCCAGACGGTCGGTGCATTGGCTGGAAATAGACAGAGATATCGACCAATATGTTCAAGCATGTACAATTTGGCTGATGCATTAGCCTGCACAGAGCAAAGAAACCATGCAACAGATGGAAATCGTTACCAGTCCATGGAACAGAGTGGGCATGGATTTTTTTTTTCCAGGGTCATGACTATCTAGTGTGTGGTGATCTCTATGTGTGCATGTACACAAGGGGTTAATGTGTCATCAGTAGCACCACATGATCACTAGAGGGCCGGACCAGCAGCGGTATAAAGGGCAGCCACATTGGCTCTCTCCCTCTCTCCTGGGTGCACTGTATTCAAAGCAACAGCAGACTAGTTTAGATGGCCAGTGGAGTTACATATAGTTACCATAGTTAGATCTTGTTAACCTTATCACTAGTACCATAGTAAAAGTAAAGAACTCATGTAAATATTGTTGTAGTTACTCAATAAACCTTTTGTTACTACTGGAAGAGTTTGAATCTTCTTCATCGGGATTCAGAATACCTCGTCACTAACCAAGGTTGGAGTAGCACATGTTACCTACCAGACAGGTAACAAAACATGGTACCAGTCGAGTGGCTTTAACAGAACTAGTTAGATAAGGTTAGACAAAAAGAGAAGTAAAAGAGAAGACTGGACATTCGACTGTGGAAGACTTCGCAGCAAATGGATCCCCGACGACTAACTATGGGACTCATTGGACCTCTGGGGCAGATGGAAACAACCGGTAATTTAAGCTATGACTAGAAACGATTTGAACAGATATTCCAAATATTTATCGCAGCTAATGGTTTAAGCACGGTCTCTAACACAACAAAAATAGCACTACTACTCTCAATACGAGGGGATGAAGCTTGAAAAATCTATAATTGCTTTAATTACTTAGAAGGTGAAGTCCACACCAAAATAGAAGTAATACTCAAAAAATTTGATGAACACTGTAAGAGTCACTCTGGTGAGATGCTGGAAAAATTTAACAATTGTCATAAATGCCAGTGAAATGGAGGGCCCATCACTGATTTTATTACAAATCTCAAGTTAATACCACAAGGCTGTGATTATGCTGATTTCAGAGACGCTGTGATAATGAATCAATTAATTTCTGAACTATCTGATAAAAATTTGAGGGAAGAACTATCACAAAATAAGCATTGAACTCTAGAAACTGCTTACATAAATGTTACTACTTATGAACAAAAACAAAATTAATACTGAGTCTTTACAAACACAGAATCATTATCTAGAAAACAAAATCGGTAAAAGAGGCGCCAAAACTTACCACGAGGCAGAGGCAGCGTTGAAACAGAAGAAGACGAAACTCTGAGCGGCAGCCATCTTGGGAAAGGAGCTGCACATGCGCAGTTGTTCTATAATGCACAGTAACAGAAACAGTAACATGCACAGTAACAGAAACTCGAATTGCGCATGTGCAATTGAGTCCTACGCATGACATCACGAGCGTCATGATGTCAGAAGACCAGGACCATGCCCACATAAAAGGGAAATGCACGAAAATGAACAAGAAGAAATTTAAAGCTGCAAAACCCAATTTTCCTACCTCAAAAGACAGAACAATGCCCGAACTTACACCAGCAGTTGAAAATAACTCTCCCAACACCCTGGAACAAGCAGTCTGCACCACCCAAAGTGAAGAGCACAATGAAAAATCTGAAACCAAACAGGATGATTTGTTCATTGAACATGAAGAGAACGATAACAACTCTGAAACAAAAAGATGATTTGTCTATCGAACAATACACACAATACTACTCAGACATGGCTGAGTTATTCGGAAATCCTGATCACCGCATCAGCAACATGGTTGAAAAGCTCAACACGACTCTTTTCATGGTAGATGAATCCAATACCATGGTGCCATGGCAGATCGCCGATACATTGGATGACAGCAATACCCAAGACAAAGATGACGCCACAATGAGCACAGAACGACTCCGTTGAGAGAGCACAGATCGACTCTACAGCGAGAACACCGCACGACTCCACAAAGAAGGGGATGACAGACTCCACAGAAAGAGCGACGCAAGCCTCCACAAAGAAAGTGACGCAAGCCTCCACACTCAGCTCAAAAATAGAAGCAAGCAAGCACTCCATAGCGAACGCCATGCATGAACAAGACCATGAAGATCTACCCAGCTTATTTGAGCCACCAGAAGAAGACACTGAATGTCTACCCACTGTATGTGAGACAAGTGACGAAGAAATCACAATTCCCATACAGGATAGTAAGAAGTCTTACAACACCAGGTTAAAGTCTAACAGGTTTGCTTCAAACACAAGCTTTTGGAGCACTGCTCCTTCCTCAGGAAGGACCTTCCGACAAACCTGTTGGACTTTAACCTGGTGTAGTAAGACTTCTTACTGTGCTCACCCCAGTCCAACGCCGGCATCTCCACATCATGCCCTCCAGGATGTGTAGGATCACAGCGAGACTGACATATCTCAGCTCGTCTGCACAGAAGCACTCAATAATCAGAGGACTGCTACTCTTGAGGCCAGAGAGGCCACGTCAAATGAAATCTTGAAGATTCTGACTCCAAAAGAGGAGCACCAAGAGTCCAGAGAGACCACGTCAATAGAAATCCTGAAGATTTTGACTCCAGAAGAGGAGCACCAAGAAACCAAAGGTGATTCAAATGAACCAGAAATAACTCCAGAAGAGGGGCACAAAGAGATCACAGATGATTCAAGTGAACCAGAAATGACTCTAGAAGAGCAGTACCAAGGAAGAAAAGCAGAGAAATCAAATCCACCACAAATAACTGATGTCACCAACATCAATGCACATCAGATCATTCTCACAATTCTCAAGAAGAAACGCTCAATGTAACAGATACCACAAAGGACACTGACACCGATAACTGTGACAATGACTCACATCATCCAAACGGAACACTCATTGAGTGCAACAGCAACAACAAAAACAACATGCAGCGCAACAAGAGCAACAACAATAACACGAAGCGCTGCAGAAACAAGAACAACGACAGCAACATCAAAAACTACAAGAACAACAACAAACACAACAAGAAGCATAACAAAAGCAGAAACAACGAGCACGACGAGAAAGACAACAAGAACAACAGCGAAAACAACAAAAACAGAAACAACAGGCACGACAAAAACAAACAACAAGCATGACGAAAACAACAACAAGAACGACAACGAAAACAACCAAGACAGAAACGACAACAATGAAACAACGACCTGTACAACATGATGCAACTCTGCACATGAAGGACAATGCCACAGCACACTGCAAAACAATGGCATGAAAACAAATCTCACAAATTCACATTTGCTCCACAATAAACAAGCAAACCAGCTGTCAAGAAAGATGACATGCAGAATCAATACCACAAACACAAGAAAAAGTCCAGGTCAGACAACAAAGATGATGTACAGAATCAACACCACAAACACAGGTAAAAGTCCGGGTCAGACAACAAAGATGTAACACAGAATCACTACCACAAGCATAGAAAAAAAAAAGCATGAATTAGACAACAAAGTGATTCGACCATTCAAATACCTGACTTCTTGGCTACTTAAACACAGGAACACTGCCGACGGTCACAAAGAAATAACAACATCACCACTTCAACAACTGAAGAAGAAAGCAACTCGACCGAACAAACTCATAAAGTATGGACTCACAAACATTTTGTTTTATTAAGATTAGACTCATAAATATTAATTGGCTTTGTATAATCGTCAAGATCATCACAACTTGTACATAACGTCATTTGACTACCTATTTCCCGCAAGCAAAAAAAAACTTAAGAGACTAAATGGATTAACATTTGACGGTCTGTTGTTAAATGTATTCTCTCTTTCGTTGGCTCTGAATATGGCGGTCAATATGGTCACCTTCCTTAATTCTAATTACGTTTGCTCTAGAGTCGCCAGGTATCTTTCGATACCGCCACAAGGTTCAAACCGAATACTGATCAAAGACTCGTTACACCAGTTAGTTAGTTCAAAGTCAAATGCTTATTTATTTACACACACAGTTAAATATACTCATGCACAAATACTACAGACTAAACTATCACTACTGCTAAAGCCTATACTTAGCTTCGGGCGCCCACTCAGTCAGAGGAACAATGGCCGTTGTTCGGTTCTGAGGCTACTGGGGTCGAAGTGGTGAAGGGGAACAGCTAATGTCGTCTGTCTGGTAGCGTGCATTGACCTTGGACTTACTTGTTCTGGTGCAGCTGTTGGACAGGTCTCTCCGCGGTGAGAGCCGGAGCCAAGAGAACGATTCTCTCTTCGGGGATCCTTCTTATACCCAAAAGGGGCTTCGCGCACTTTTGGGCAGGCCTTGAACTTGTCCCCAATCAATTGGGCCGTTTCTCAATCGTTCCTATCGATTTCCTCCAATAAAGGGATTGGTGCCCTGATGGCTGGGCGTGTCCGAGGTGGCCGTTGGCCAGCTTTGTTCTGGTCTCCTCTGGCGTCGGGGTGTCTGCCTTAGTATCGGTTCCTCAAATGTTACTCTTTTGTTCCCGGAGATTGGCCATTAGTGTGCTAATGGGCCTACAGTTTTGGTCTTGTCTGCGAGCTGCGGCTCCAATCAACAGACAAACCCTGAACCTGCTTGGTTTCTCAGTATTGTCCATTTTCTCTGCATCTTTGCAAAGTATCCTTTCGTAATTGGGAAGTGGCCATCCCAGATGGCTACAGGACTAACTCATTGATTTTATGTAATGCATTTGCAAACTGCATCCATTATGTTTTGTTCAATTTTCTTTACAACATACAGAAAATATGTAACACGAAAAAAAGGGAGATGTACTGATCTCTATGTGTTCATGTACAAAGGGGTTAATGTGTCATCAGTAGCACCACATGATCACTAGAGGGCCGGACCAACAGGGGTATAAAAGGCAGCCACATTGGCTCTCTCTCTCTCTCTTGGGTGCACTGTATTCAAAGCAACAGCAGACTAGTTTAGATGGCCAGTGGAGTTACGTATAGTTACCATAGTTAGATCTTGTTAACCTTATCACTAGTACCATAGTTAAAGTAAAGATCTCATGTAAATATTGTTGTAGTTGCTCAATAAACCTTTTGTTACTACTGAAAGAGTTTGAATCTTCTTCATCGGGATTCAGAATACCTCGTCACTAACCAGGGTTGGAGTACCACAAGTTACCTACCAGACAGGTAACAAAACATAGTGGTCATAGACTATTACTCCAACAATCCAGAGGTGATGATGTTGAATGATTCGACTGCCAGATCAGTGATAAAAGGCAACAAAATCAATTTTTGCACGCCATGAGATACCTCTTAATGTTGTCTCTGACAATGGTCCGTGTTTCTCGAGTTGGGAGTGGACACAGTTTGCAGAGCAATACAATTTCTAGTCCATATTATCCTCAGTCTAATCAGAAAGCAGAGATAATTAAGACGTTATTCTGCAAAGCGAGTGAAGATGGTCAAGACATATTGTTAGTGTTGTTAGAATACTGAGCAACACCATTATCGACGGGTCTCTCACCTGCTCAAATGTTGATGGGGAGAAGACTAAGAACCACTTTACCAGAGATCATCAGTAAAGAAACAGATAATAAAGAGATACATGAAAGAATCACGACATCTAAAGAGAAGCAACATGAAGTCTACAATAGACACACCAAACCTCTGGCTGAACTTCAGGAAGGTGACTTTGTGAGAATTCAGAATCCAGAAGGCGGCTGGCAAAATGTTGCAAAGGTTCTGAAAGACGTAGCACAGCATTGCTGCGCATCAAGCATAAGGTTCAACCTCGACGTTCGAATGTTGTACCATGTGATGATATATTCAAGGACATTGCCTTTCAAGATCCTTACTTAACGCAGACACAGCTAGAAGATGTGGCAGAGCAATCGAATTCCTTGAACATTCCATTGAGACGATCTATGAGAAGAAGACGACCGCCAGAGAAACTTAATTTGTGATGACTGTATAACGAACCTATAATCATCTAAGTGATGTAACAGTTATCATGCATTACTGTATTGTATGCGTTAGTGATAGTTACTAGCTATTAATCAGAAGTACACCTGTAAGGTCTGGATGAAAGAAAATATCACAACCAATGTTATAATAATTTTCTTTTACAAAGAAGGGGGATGTGGTGATATCATAACTATCAGCATTGCAAGGGTTAATGTTATGTCGATTTAGCCACTAGAGGGAGCTACACATCCAACTATATAAGGCAGTGATGCTAGGCTTAGGGGAGGTATGTATGCAGGAGATAGCTAGTGAAGGTCATAAGAGCAGATCGTGTGAGTAAGGTTAGATTATAGTTTATACCAATTGTGAGATTAGCAGTAGTTGAGTGTAGTTAGAAGTTATTGATCAGTTGTGTATTCTTAAGGACTAAATGTCGAATCTCAGTTTAGTAGTGTAAATAAAATCATAGCTTTATTGATTTTAAAAGCTACTCTATGGTCTTTGTGAACACTACACCAACCATCCTGAAATAAGCAACACAAAGAACACCGCACGTGGTACCCCTGGCACCAGGGACAGGTGCCAGGGCCAGAGGTCCCCATGGTGCCAGCCACCGACGATGCCAGGGGTGCGCAGTTGGGGAGGGACATGCGGGGGCAGAGCCCACAATGCCAACCGGGGCCACCGTGTTGCCCATTGGACCTGGTTGGGTACGGTGATGCGCACCCTGCTAACGTGTTGGCCTTTCACCCCCTGCAGACAATGGATATTAGAATTCGACCAGCAATTCCTGCTAGTCACTGCAGCCCTGGGGGATGCGCTGTGGCTGTACGAGCTGGAGCTGCTCGAGGAGGAGGAAGCTGCAGCAGCGGAGCGTGTGGCAGCGGAGTGTGCCACAAGGGAGCAGGTGGCAGCCGCCCAGGATGGAGAGACGGCCGCCCAACAGGCCGTGGTGGAGGAGGTGCCAAGGAGGCACCAGATGATACCTTGTGTGTACCGGCATCTCCTGTCATTCGAGGGCCTATGGACCGGGCATGCCGTCGAAGACTCCAGCTGAGCAGGGAGACAGCGCGACATATCTGCCATATCATGGCACCCTGGGAATATGGAGGTGGACACCCACTCCCGCTGGCCGTCGAGGTGACAATTGGCATGAATTATTATGCTACGGGCTCCTTCCGGGCGCCGAGTGGAAACCTGTCTGGGACCTCACAGACCTCGGTGCACAGGTGCATCCATGCAGTCACAGAGACCCTATATGCCCAGATGGCTCAATACATCTACTTCAATGTGGACCGAGCACACCAGGATGCCGCCATCGACGGGATGCCCCTTGTCCAGGAGGTGATTGACAGGATGCATGTTGCCCTAAGAGCACCGGCCCATGACACTTCACTCTACACAATCCAAAAGAGGTTCCACTCGATGAACCTGCAGCTGATGTGCGACCATCAGCTGTGCATCATACATGTCTGCGTCTGATACCCGAGCAGTGTGGAAAGCGCCTTCAAATTGGCACACCCACGATTCCTGTCATGTTCAAGACACCCCCCCCCCCCCCCCCCCCTGCGGCTCCTGGGTGATAGGGGTTATCCACTGCGGTCATGGCTGATGACACTTATCCGGAGGCTACAAACCGACTCCGAGACCCACTGCAACGACGGTCATACAGCGTCTAGGTTTGTGATTGAGCGGTGCTTCAGCCTCCTGAAGATACACTTCAGGTGCCCGGACCGCACAGGAGGGGACCTCCAGTAGACGCTGAGAGGGCCGCCTGCATCGTGTCGGCCTGCTGCATCCTCCACATCGCGCAGCAGAGGGGCAATGTGCTGGAGGGGGAGGATGAACGCCAATCCTCGTCCGATGACGAGGATACGGGAGAGATGGAGGATGGGCAGGACATTGAGCCCAGGCAGGCATGGGTGGCCGCACAATATGTGTGCCAGGGTCAATGTCACAGGACGCTCTGATCGCCTCCAGGTTCACCAACATGAGGGAGAGGAATGGCCAGGGGCACGGATACCGCATACCACCACCCCCCGTCCCCGTCTGTGTTACTTACATGGGATGCGGGCCCTGGGTTGGCAGTAAAACAGGATTTGGTCCATTGGACGGAGGATGATGGCAACCCGCTCTGCAATGAGCTCTGGTGCTCCGCATCGTATGGCAATGTCTGACTCCTGCCCACGGTAGTACTTTCCACCGTCCACCTGGGTGATTCCTGCATGCGAGCTGGACATTCCATCACACATCCCATCTAATCCCTGGGGTGACATGGTGAGGACAGTCAGGGGGGGTGGGTGAGGTTGGGGAGCCCAGGCTACTCATAACGTCCGCCCGCCGCTCCCCCCACAACATCCGAACATCCGCCTATCCCTCCCCCTTCTCTGGCCAGGCCAGACCAGCCCGCCCCTCACACCCATCTGACAGAGCACTGAGGCAGGTTGTGAACAGGTGTCTAATGTGCCCTCGCCCCTATAACTAAACGGGGGGGGGGGAGTCTGAGGTGCTGCGGTGTTCTGGCAACTCCCCTATGGGAGTGACCGGCATGGGCCCCATCACCTCCTCCTCCTCCCTTGGGGTGCCCGATGGCCCCTGGGCTACTCCATGGGGGGGGGGGTGCTCCGGCTATGGCACTGGCTGGGGGTGGAGACACCAGATAGACCCGCCCCATCTCCAGCAGGTCCTGCAAGACACAAGACAAGATGCATGATTAACCGCAGGCCGGGGGGGGGGGGGGGGGAGTCAGAGTGGTGGGGGGGAGTCTGCGGGTGGGAAAGAGAGGGTAGTGAGGGTGGGAGTGGTTGACACACGTGTCACGGGGAACCACAACTTAGCAGGGTCTCACTTCCTCACCCGCGGCAGTACTCCACCTTGGCGACCTGCCATTCCTCCAGCCGCTGACCATGTCCAGGACCCTCTGCTCTGCATGGTGAGGGGCCGCAAGTTCAGCTGTTCCCCTCCAGTATTCTCCTGCTCCCAGTGATTATGGGCCTTCTCCTGGTGTGGGGGTCAGTGGGGCGGGCTGCAAATGGAAAATGCCAGTGTTAGACAGTCCATCGCATGCAGCCTGGTGGGTAGCTGGTGGCCTCAGTAGCCAGAGCACCCGGCCATGGCGGCCGGTACGGGAGCTATCATGTGGTGCATTTGGCTGCCTTCCGGGTTGAGGGGAAGGCGGGGGGGATGGGTAGGATTACAGGTATGTGGGACGGGGTTAGTGCCAGGGGAATAGTGCAACCTACTCACCCGGGACGCTCTGAGGAGGTCATGTAGTTTTGTCCGGCACTGCTGGCCGGTCCGGATGGTGTTACACACAGCGCTGACCACATCTGCCTCCTGTGCCCAGGCACAACGAACGGTGGAGGCTGGCAGCATCCTTCTCGGACTGGGGTATAGGGGCGCCCGCCTCTCCTCCAACGCATTGAGGAGGGTCTCCAGCTCGGCATCGGTGAATCTTGCTGCCGCTCTCCTCGCTGCCATCTTGTTGGCTGGGATGGTGTGTGTGGAGAGTGAAGTGAGCATGAGCGGCTGCAGCTTGTCAGCCTCCTGAGTGCCAATCTCGGACCAGCCTGATCCGCCCCGTTTCTCATTCAAAGCAATTGTGTTCCACATGGTGCCGGTGCTAGCCCCTTAACAGTAGCTGAATCAGTCCAGGTGCCGCACCCGTTTTGCTGTCATGGAACTCCACGAATTCTGCCCCGGTGTCAGAATCCAGCCCAAGGTTTTTTCTCGCCTCACATTTGCTTCTTTTGGAAATTACCTTAAATCTGAGCCATCTCATTCTTGATCGTTTTACGAGCAGGAACTGTTTCTCCCGATCTACTCTGTCCAGACCCTCATAATTTTCAACATCTCTATCGATACTCCTCTTAGACTTGTTCTCTCCAAGAAGAACAATCCCAGCTTCTCCAATCGATCTTCCTAAGAAATGTTTGGAACTTGGCAACAAGAAGATAGTCAAAATGCGTTGTGGAAGTTCATCTCCTTTAATATATAAAAATGACGAAGTTTAAAATACAGCATGGACACAACCAGGAGCGGCAAGTTAAACATCAAAATAATAGTAACAGAATAGAATTAGAACTAATGGCAGTTAAATACGAATATACGCAGGTAACAACAACTAATGATGTCACAGCACCGACTGATGACATCAGCAATGGATTTAATTAATAAGATGCATAATAATAATTGAGCGTGGCACGGTGGCACAGTGTTTAGCACTGTTAGCTCACAGCGCCAGCGCGGGTTCAATTCTGGCCTTGGGTGACTGATGGGGGTTTGCACCTTCTCTCCATGTCTGCATGAGTTTCCTCGAGGTGCCTTGTTTTTCTCCAGCAGTCCAAAATGAGAGTACCTTTAAAAAATGGGTGTTTATAAATGGGTGTGTTATTGGGAATTCGGTGCAGAGTGGGAATAGGTGCTTTTTAAATCTTCAATGAGTTGTCTTACCCTGCTGCAGCAGTTCAGGCAACAAGGAAGAGAGCTGATTGGTAAGTAATGGGTAAGGTCGGTAAGTCTTTCCTACTTTGATCACTTATCATGTAGAGATTTAAAAGGAGCGGGAGCTGAGAGTCAGAGCAGAGATTTTAAAAGGGCAGAAACAGAGAGGGACACCTTTGGGCAATGGGTTGAGGTTGATAAACAATCCAGGTGAGACGTCATTGGAAAAAGGTAAGTTCTTTGGCTGGTAAGTAACTGCTAATTTGCATTATCCATTCTAAATTGCTTCAGATTAAAGGTTAAAAGATAAATATATTACAGATTGCAAAGTCTAAAACCAGCTGGAATTTAAACAAAAATAAATTTAAACTGAGGTAAATAAAAGAGATGCAGGGCCAGGTGATGTGTTGTTCCTGCATGATGTGGGAGCTGGTGAACTCCATTGTGGTTCCTCGTGAATCCATCTGCAGCAAGTGTTGGTTGCTCAAGGAACTTCGGCTCAGAGCTGATGAGCTGGAGTCTGAACTACGGATGCTGCAACACATCAGGGAGAGCGGGCGTTACCTGCACTCTGTTTCAAAAGGCAATCAAACTCCTCAGATTAACTACCTTGAATTTGGCCAGTGGTCAGGGACAGGAGGGTGTGACTATGAGTGAGGTAGGAAGAGGGATCCAGGAGCTAGGGTTGCAGGAGCCTCAGCCCTTTCCTTGTCCAATAGGTTTGAGATTCTTACTCCCTATGTGGATGAGAGTGGGGCTGTGGGGAAGATGAGCAAACTGACCACAGTGTGGTATCGGGAGCCATTCAAGTGGCGGGAGATAAAAGAAATGTGGTCATAACCGGGGATAATTTAGTTAGGGGCAGACACATGCTGCGGGATTCTCCACCGGCAGGATCCTCCACTTTGCCGGCAGCGCACTCACACCCACAGGTTTCCCGACGGCATGGGGTGGACAACAATGGGACACTTCATTGGCCGGCAAATGGATCCACCAGCCAGAATTGGGTCAAGAAGAAGGAAGCAGTTGGAGCAAGAGAATCTTCATGTGCCACAGGTCAAGATGGCGGAGGGTAAAGAGTCAGCCCTGCCTGCCCAGTGGTCGACGGAGCAGCTCGTGGACCTCTTAAGTGAGAAGTTCACCCGGCAGAGGAGGGAAGCCCAGGAAGACCGAGCCAAGGAGGTGGAACCGTTAAAAGTGGGAACTGACCGAATGGTACAGAGGCTGGAGTCCCAGGGCCAGGCCATTCGGATGGTGGAGGAGGCGGTGGGGGAGCACGAGGAGCAGCTTGCCCTGTTGGTGGCGAGATTGGAATGATGCGGGAGACCCGGAAGCGGCTAAAGGAGAAGGTGGAGGACCTGGAGAATCGCTCTCGGAGACAAAAAGTATTGTGGGGATGCCTGAAGGCATCGAGGGAGCGGACGCTGGCTCTTATGTAGCCAAGGTGTTGGAGAAGCTGATGGGGGAGGGGGCTTTTGACCGGCCCCTGGAGGTTAACCAGGCGCACAGGACGCTGATGAGGAAGCCGCAGGCGAACGAGGACTATGGTGGTGCGTCTCTGCCGATTCCTGAATAAGGAGAAGATATTGAGGTGGGCAAGGCAGATGAGGAGGTGCACCTGGGAAGGCAATGAGCTTCGGGTGCACCAGGACCTGGGCACGGACCTGGCGAAGTAGAGAGCCGGGTTCAATCGGGTGAAGGCTGCCCTCTTCAAAAAGGGGTGAAGTTTGGGATGCTGTACCCGGCCAGCCTCTGGGTGACTTTTGACAGTCGAGACCATTATTTTGGGACACCAGAGTTTTTAAGGGACAATGGACTGGCAGGAGAAGGAGGACATTGAACTGTGGAGGAGGTGTGAGGAGATGTTTGCTTTTTCTGGTTATTGGAGAACTCCTCTCCTTTGAGATGTTTTGTTGGGTTTGGTGGCGGGATGTTTGGGGAGCGTCGAGGGTGAGTGCACCTTTTTCTTGTTCCATTGTTGTTTGTGCTATGGAGGTATGAGAGCGGGGGGGGGGGGGGGCAGGGGAATTGTGGGGGATAGGAGGCTCAGGTGCCTTGGGTGGGTGCTGCCAGGTTAGCTGGGCAGGCTAGTTCACGTTAGTGCAATGGGGGTGGCCAGGTGGTTAGTGTAGTAGAGGGGAATGGGGTTGTTGTTTTATTCAGGGGATGGGGTGGAGAGGGGAGCTGCTGACCAAGGTGTGGTTGCTGTGGCGCAGCAAGAAATGGAGTGGTTTCAGTGGGCATCCGAGGGTGGGCCTGGAGGGTCGTGTGACACAGGCCAGGGGATGGCCCAAGAAGGAATAACGTTGATTGCCAGGGGTGGGGGCCGGGGTGTCCCCCCTCCCTGACCAGGTTGGCCACATAGAACATGAGAGGGCTGAATGGGCCAGTCAAACGGTCGCGCATGTTCGCGCACTTGAGGAGCTTGAAGGCGGGCATGGCCTTCTTGCAAGAAACACATTTGAAGATCGGGGATCAGACAAGGCTAAGGAAAGGGTGAGTAGGGTAAGTCTTTTATTCGGCATTAGACATGAAGACGTGTGGGTGGCGGTGATCATAAACAAACGTGTGGCGTTTGAGGTGGGGAACATTGTGGCAGATTTGAGAGGGAGGTTTGTGTTGGTGAGTGGGGAGCTGGAGGGGATGCCGGTGGTCTTGGTAAATGTTTATGCCCCAAATTGAGGCGGGTGCCGGGGAAGATCCCGGACCTGGACTCGCACCGGTTGATCAATGTTTTGAAAGACCTGGTGGAGGGGCTGGGGCCCCCATTGGACTGGTAGAGATGATGGAGGACATGGGGGCGATGCAGGCAGAGAAGGTCCCAGGCCCGGATGGGTTTCCTGTAGAATTTTATAAGACTTTTAGGGGGGGATCTGGGGCCCCTGTTGGTGAGGACATTGGTGAGGGGAGGGAAAAGGGGGAACACCCCCTACATTATCGCAGGCGTCTATATCCTGAACACTAAGGAAGGATAAAAATCCGGAGCAGTGTGGGTCCAATCACGCCACATCTCTATTAAATGTGGACGCTCAGTTGCTGGCGAAGAACCTGCCCTTGCGAATTGAGGACTGTGTACCGGGGTGATAGGGGAAGACCAGACGTTGTTTGTAATGGGTAGGCAACTGTCGGTGAATGTTAGGAGATTGCTAAACGTGATAATGGGTTAATCCCCTCCGATAGGAACCCCCGGAGGGACAGGATGTAGAGGTTGCCAATGGCAATGGATGCAGGGAAGGCTTTTGATCGGGTGGAGTGGGAGGGCTTGTGGGAAGTGATAGGACGGTTCGGGTTGGGGCAGGGATTTGTGGACTGTGTTATGGGCTAGGGTTTAGAGAACCCCAAAGTGTATCATGGAGTTCACCTGACCCACGACTTTTAATAGATTGCGATATGGGAAACACACAGCGCACTCTACAGGTGTGGTGCAGCAGAAATTTAAAAATAATTTTTAAAGCAAAACAATGTTTATTCTATGAACTCAGTTAAACTTTATAAAACATACAGTGAACATCTTAGCAATCATCAATTCAAATAAACCCCCCAAAGAGTACAACGCTTGAAGTAATCCTTAAACTTTCCTTTTAACATCCATAAGACAAAAATCGTTTTTACAGAAGCACATCAGGTTTAAATTCTCTACTGAGAGCAGTTATCACTCTGAATTCACCAAATGATCTTGAGATAGTCTTTAGATTGCAGAGAGATCGAATTTACACCTTCTTCGGCTGGCTTCAGCTCCAACACTAAAACAAAACCAAAAAACAGACACATTTTCCTCAAAGCGAAACTAAAAAGCAGAGCCAGAGCTCAGCTCCATCCACACTCTGACATCACTGCAGCCACTTGAGCAAACAAACATTTCTTAAAGTGACATTCCCATGACAACTGGGTCCGATGTTGTATAAGGTGCCGGTAGTGAGCGTGCGGACAAATTGGGTGAACTGGGGGTACTTTGGGCTACACCGTGGGACAAGGCAGGGGTGCCTATTCTCCCTGGTGCTTTTGGCCTTGGCAATAGAGCCATTGGCAATGACACCTGGAGTGTCGAACAGCTGGAGGGGGATTGTGCGGCTGTGGGGGGGGGGGTTGAGAACAGGGTCGCGCTGTGCACAGATGACCTGCTGCTTTATATCTCAGGCACACTGGGAGGTATTGGGGGAATTATGAGTATTTTGGAGGAGTTTGGCAGGTTTTCTGGATATAATCTAAACATGTGGAAGACTGAGATGTTCCCGATCAAGGCCAGGGGGCAGGAGAGAAGGTTGGGAGAGCTGCTGATCAAGGTGGTGGGGGCGGGCTTCAGATATTTGGGTATCCACATGGCACGGGGATGTGAGCAGCTGCACAAGTTGAACTTGGCCTAGTGGTGGACCAGATGAGGGGGGATTTTAAGAGGTGGGATGTGCTGCCACTGTTGCTGGTGGGGCGGGTGCAGACAGTGAAAATGACGGTGCTGCCGAGACTCTTATTTGTCTTTCAGAGTCTCCCGATCTTCGGCCCAAAATCATTCTTTAAGAAAGTCAATACTTTGATCTCGGGTTTTGTGTGGGCGGGGGAAAACCCCCGGGTTAAGTAGGTGTTGTTGGAATGCGGGCGAGAGGGAGTGGGGGTTGGCCTTGCCAAATATAATATTATTACTGGGCAGCAAACATTGCTACGGTGAGGGAATGGGTAGTGGGGGAGGGATTGGTGTGGGAGCGGTTGGAGGCAGCCTCTTGTATGGGGTACCAGTTTCGGGACATTATTGTCAGTCTCTGCCGTTCTCATCAGCTAAGTTCTCCACAAGCCCAGCGGTGGTGGCGGCCCTGCGGGTGTGGGGACAGTGGCGGCAGCATCTGAGGTTGGAAGGTGTCCTCGGTGTGGGCACCAATTTGCGACAATCACAGATTTGCACAGGGGAGTGTAGGACGCGTGATTTTGGAGGTGGGGACAGGCAAGAATCGAGTGGTTTGAGAATCTGTTTGTTGCGAGCAGCATTGCGAGTTTAGAGGACATGGAGGAGGAATATGAACTGCCCAGTGGGAATGGGTTCAGATACTTACAGGTCCAGGACTTTGTGAGGAAGCAGGTGCCGTCCTTTCCCGGTTAGCCGCCCTTGGGATTACAGGATAAGGTGCTATCGAGGGAAGGAGTGGATGAGGGTAAGGTGTCCGAGATTTAAAAGGAGCTAATGGGTTGGGAGGGATCCCTGATAGGGGAAGTCAAACAGAAATGGGAGGAGGAACTGGGGGGAAATGGAGGCCGGGTTGTGGGAGGAGGCTCTGAGGAGGGTGAATGCGGCATCTGCGTGTGCGAGGCTGAGCCTTATCCAGTTTAAGGTAGTTCATAGGGCGCACATGACGGTGGCCAGGATGAGCAGGTTCTATGAGGGGGTGGAGGACAGGTGTGGGCGGTGCGCAGGGAGGCCCACAAACCATGTTCACATGTTTTGGGCATGTCCGAAACTGAAGGAGTTCTGGCAGGGGTTCGCGGATGTAACGTCCAAGGTGTTGAGGTTAAAGGTGATCCCGAGTCCAGAGGTGGGGATACTTGGAGTGTCGGAAGACCCGGGAGTCCGGGGAACGAGAGAGGACGATATTCTGGTTTATGCCTCCCTGGTCGCCCGGAGACGGATTTTGCTGGAGTGGAGGGACTTGGAGCCGCCAAAACCAGGGGTGTGGGTGAGCGACCTGGCGGAGCTCCTAAGGTTGGAGAAAATCAAGTTCATCTTGAGAGGGTCGGTTGATGGGTTTGCCCGGAGGTGGAAGCCGTTCATCGACTTCTTCAAGGAGGATCGAGGTGTTGGAGGGGGGGGGGATAAAGGGGCTAAAATGGGAAAGGCAGGAGAGAGGACGGGAATGGCAATGTTGCTTATTTATTTATTTATTATGATGTTCCTTTTTGATCTTGTTCTTGTGTCTGTTTGTATTTACTGTTTATATAAATGCCTTAATAAAAATATATATTTTTTTTAATTAAAAAGAACCAAAAAGGTAATAATCTCCGGATTACTACCTCAGCCATGAACAAATTGGCACGGGGTCAGTAAATTAAAATGCGTGGCTCAAAGGCTGGTGTGGGTGAAATGGGTTTGAATTCCTGGGACATTGGCATCAGTACTGGGAGAGGAGGGAGCTGTTCCAGTGGGACGGTCTTCACCCTTTTAAAAATGTATTCATTCTCGGGATGCGGGCATCGCTGGCTGGGCCAGAACCTTTGCCCATCCCTAATTGCCCTCGAACTGAGTGGTTTGCTCGGCCATTTCAGAGGGGGGCAATTAAGAGTCAACAACATCGCTGTTTCGGTCTGGAGTCACATGTAGGCCAGACCGGGTAAGAGCGGCAGATTTCCTTCTCTGATGGTTATCATTAGACCTTTAGTTCCAGTTTTTTATTAAATTCAAATTATTAAATTAAAATTTCACCATCTGCCATGGTGGGATTTGAACCCAGGACCGTGCAGCAATACTCTGGGTCTCTGAATTATTAGTCCAGTGGCAATACCACTATGCCACTGCCTCCCCTGCTATAACTGTGGCTGTAGATAGGGCATTAAACTAAATAGCGGGGAGAGGTTCAGTTGTATGGAAAATTTAAAAAATCAAAGTTAAAGGAGAAGGTTGGACTGCTGGTTAATGATGAGGAATTTCAACAATGTTAAAGGGGGAGTGGTCTCAGAAGAGGTTAGTAAAGTTTCCAGAACCAGTAATAGAACAGAGAGTATGGAAAGTGGCAGGAATCTAACTTCAGAAACCTCACGATAAGAATGAGAGTAGTCACGGCAGGACCGAGGTGTTGAATCTAAATGTGCGCAGTATGCAAAACAAGGTAAATGAGCTTGTTGCACACATTAAAATTGGCCGGTATAATGTTGTGGGCATCACAGAGACGTGGCTGCAAGGGGATCAGGGCTGAGATCTAAATATCCAAGGACAGATGTCCTATTGAAAGGACAGGCAGATGGGCCGGGGGGTGGGGTTGCCTTGTTAGTAAGAAACTAAATTAAATCGAGAGCAAGAACAAAGAACAATACAGCACAGGAACAGGCCCTTCGGCCCTCCAAGCCTGTACCGGTCATGATACCAATTTTTGCCAAAACAGCAATATAGTGTCGAAAGACATAGGCCGGAATTCTCCGACCCCGTAAAATGGCACGATTCATGCGACGACACCCTGATGCTGGTCCGCTGATTCTCCGGTGACCAGAGAATCGGCGCCATTGGCGTTGGCGCAGCGCAGCGTCCCCCCCCCGGCGATTCTCCACGTGCGATGGGCTGAATGTCGGCCAAGTTAGGCCGAGTCCCGCCGGCGCTGTTCTCATGTGGTCCTACCCGGCGGGACCTCGGCGTTCACATTGCGGTGGGCGGCCTGCTTGGGGGGGGGGGGGGGGTCCGGCCCTGGGGGGGCCTCCACGGTGGCCTGGCCCGCAATCGGGGCCTACCGATCGGCGGGCAGGCTTATCCTGGTGGGGGCCTATGTTCGTCCGCGCCAGGCCCCTGTAGCTCTCCGCCATGTTGTGTTGGGGCCGAGGCGGGGAAGGCAACCCATGCGCATGCACGAACTCATGCCGGCCATAGCACGCATCCGCGAACTCGTGCCAGCCGTAGCGTGCATGCGAGGACCTGCGCCACCTGTTCTGACGCCCGGATCGGCAGCTGGAGCAGCGTGCCATGCTGGCCCCCTGTGCGGTGCAGGATCGCTGCTCCTAGGGGTCTGTTGACGTCGTTGTAAAACACTCCGCCGTTTACGACGCCGTCAACACTCAGCCCCAGGATCAGAGAATCACTAAGCCTCACTCTAATGTGCAGATTCCCAAGGAATTCAAGGGGATATGGGGGAGGGGGGGATATGGGGGAGGGGGGATATGGGGGAGGGGGGGATATGGGGGAGGGGGGCTATGGGGGAGGGGGGGATATGGGGGATATGGGGGAGGGGGGGATATGGGGGATATGGATATCGGGCGGGGTGGGGGGGAGGCTCACCCTGGCTGCTCTGACGAGGTCGTTCACCTTCTTGTGGCACTGGGTGCCTGTCCGTGGTGTCAGGGCCACAGCGGTGACGGCCTCTGCCACCTCCCTCCACAGACGCCGGCTGTGGCGTGGGGCAACTCTGCGGCCGTGCCCGGGATACAGGGAGTCCCTCCTCTGCTCCACTGCGTCCAGGAGCGCCTCCACATCCCGTGACTGGAACCTCGGGGCTGAGCGACGGCCAGCCATCCGGTCGGGTGTTCCGGTCTGGTGGGGGGGAGCAGCGCGTCCTTATGAGCCGTCACGCCGTGCGGCGTCATACACGCCGCACGGCGTGACGGCTCATAAGGACGCGCTGCTCCCCCCCACCAGACCGGAACCACGTGAGCAAGCGCGGATCCCGTCACGTCGCTGCTAGCCCATTTCGGGCCGGAGACTTCGCGACGATTTTTGCGACGTGACGCAGGTCGGATTTGTGCCGTTTTTTGCGCTGATCGGCGGACTTTGCGCCGATAACGGAGAATTTCGCCCCATGTCCTGGGTTGTATCAACCTCCCTTGATAAAGCCGGATGCAAGTTATTCATTTCATGCATCAACCATGCCCCGGTCTCCCTGTATAAATTTCCTTTTCGGTCCCTAATCGGTCTCACTCCCCCTTTTACCACCCATTTACTATTTCAATGCCTACGGAAGACTTTGGGATTCCTCTTTGTGTTGATTGTCAGTCTTTTCCCATAATCCCTCTCAGCTTCTCTGATATACTTTTCCATCTCCCCTCTGAGATTCCTCTTGGTTCTCAGTTGTAGTTTCTACCTGACAACTGACAAGAGGACACTTTTTTTTCTTTATCATACATTTTTATCCTTTCATCCAGGGAGTTCCCCAAATATTTGCCCTGCCTTTCCCTTTACAAGGAAAATACCGTGACTGTGTGTGGACCATTTCTGTTCTGAAGCTTCATTGTTCAGTGTTTCCGACGAACCTGTCCTTCCAGTCTAACCAGCACCGCTCCGCTCATTGAGGTCGGCTCTCCCCCAGTTAATTAGTTTTACTCTGGATTGCCTATTTTCCTTTTCTATGATCATCCTAAACCTTACAATTCACTGTCTGCTAAATGTTCCCCCACTGACACCTGACCTACTTGACCCACCTCATTTCCCAGAAGCAGGTCCAGCAGTGCATCCTTTCCTGTTGGACTGGACACATGCTGCTGGAGAACATTTTCCTGAACACAACTGAGGAAGTTTTGCCCCTCTCCACCCTTTACATAACCACTGTCCCTATCTGCATTAAAGCTCCCGAATAAAACTAGTCTATAATGTTTGCATCTCTCTATAATTTCCCTACAGATTTGTTCTACCACATCATTCTCACTAGTTGGCGGTCTATAGACTACACCAAGCAATTGTACTTCCATGTTTGTTTGTTAAACTTTAGCTTAACTAAGTTGATTGTCATTGGATCCTTTGGGGAATTCTTTCTCCATCACTGCGATGCTCTCCCTAACCCATACCACCATCCCTCCTTCTTTCCTACCTTTTCTGAACACCTTGGGCGCAATTCTCCACTCTGCGATGGTTGGGAGAATCGGCTGGGCCGCCAAAATTTCCCGCGACGCCGGTCCGACACCCTCCCGCGATTCTCCCAAGCGGCAGGAACAGCCCCGTCGTGTTCCGCGGGCCGCAGGCCGGAGAACCGCCCGAGACACCCAAAATGGCAATTCTCCAGCACCTCTGCTATTCTCAGGCCCGGATGGGCCGAGCGGCCAGCCCAAAACGGCGGGTTCCCCCCCCCCCCCGGCGCCGTCCACACCTGGTCGCTGCCGTTGGGAACAGCGCGGGAACGCTGGGGGGGAGCGGCCTGCGGGGGGGGGGGAGGGGGATCCTGCACCGGGGGGTACCTCAAATGTGGGGTGGCCCGTGATCGGTGCCCACCGATCATCGGGACGTCCTCTCTGAAGGAGGACCTCCTTCCTTCCTTCCGCAGCCCCGCAAGATCCGTCCACCATCTTCTTGCGGGGCGGACTCGGAGAGGACGGCAACCACGCATGCGCGGATGACGCCAGTTATGCGGCGCCAGCCGCGTCATGTATGCGGCGCCGCCTTTACGCAGCGACAAGGCCTGCCACGTGTAGATGACGCGGCCCCGCTCCTAGCCCATTACCGGGCCCTGAATCGTTCGGGATAGGGGGCATTTCGCGCCGTCGTGAACCTCGACGGCGTTCACGACGGCGTGAGCACTTCGGCGCGGGAGTGGAGAATCCCGCCCCCAGTACCCAGGTAACACCCAGTCTTACCTTTCCTTGAGCCAGGTCTCCGTTATCGCCACAACATCATGGGCTGGATTCTCCGGTCGCCGACGCCAAAATCATGTTCGGCGACCGGCCGTAGAATCCAAGTTTCTGACCAAATCGGGGGCGGTGGCGCTTTCACGATACTCCGCCCCCTCCAAAGCAGCGTACTCTAGGAGTACGCCACGCCATGTATCGACGGCCTCAGTACATTGCCCGAGGTCCACCCCCTGACGCTCCGCCCCCGACCGGCCGAGTTCCCGCGGCGTGGGTCGCTCATGGTCTCACCTGTCGGGAACTCGGCATGGCGGCTGCGGACTCAGTCCAGCGCCGCCACAGTCGGGGGAGGGCCGATCCGCGGGCAGAAGGGGACATTATTCGGGGCTGGGGCTACTGTGGGGGGTGGACCGGGCGCGCAAGCCAGCCAAAAGGGGGGGGGGGAACTATTTTGCGGGCCGGGTCCTCAAGCGGCTGCCCCCACCATGTTGCACGGCGTGGCCGCTGCAGGATGCCACCGTGCACATGTGCAGCCACGGACTCAGCAATTCTCCAGGGCGTATCGGCAGCTGGAGCCGGGTGCTGCCAACCTGCTAGCTCCCAGCAAAACGGAGAATCAGTGGTCATTTTGCGCCAGTTAGTCTGCCACGCCACCGTTCCCACGCCGGCGTGAGGACATAGCCCCAGAATCTGAGAATCCAGCCCCATATTTCCACAATCCAATCTGCGCCTGTAACTTTCCAATTTTATTTGCTAGACTTTATGCATTCACACACACGCACATTAACGCTGATTTAGTTGTCAGCACTTTTCCCCTTACTCTGTCTTCATCAATGAACGTACTATTCTCTGTACAAGTGCTCTCTGTAACTCCCAGAATTGTATAAATTCTGGTATTTCCCTCTAATACTTCCTCTTGGTTCCCACACCCCTGCCGAATTAGTTTAAAGTCCTCCCGACAGCTCTAGGTCCGGAAAGACGGCTTTCAGTAATTTGGACATTCAGAATTCTCCCTCAGTGTACCCGAACGTGGCAACTAGGGGCTTTTCACAGTAACTTCATTGCAGTGATAATGTAAGCCTACTTGTGACAATAAAGATTATTATTATAAGTCCTCCCTCCTGCACCATCTTTCCAGTCCTCCTATTTCTGACTTCACTTTCATGTGACACTGAGAGTAATCCAGAGATTACTACATTTGAGGTCCTGCTTTGCTAATTGTCTACCTAGGTCCCTAAATTCTGGTTGCATGATCCCATCCCCCTTCCTACCTAAGTCCTTGGTACCAATGTGAACCACAACTTTCGGCTGCTCGCCCTTCCGCAGATAAATGTCCTGCAGCTGCTCTGTGACATCCTTGACCCTGGCACCAGGGAAGGAACAGACCAGCCTGCAGTCACGTCTACAGCCACAGAAATGCCTGTCTGTTGCCCTAGCTAATGGATCTCATAGAATTTTCAGTGCATAAGGAGGCCATTCAGCCCATCGAGTCTATACTAGTCCTTGAAAGAGCATCCTACTTTCGTCACACTCCACCCTGTTCCCGTAACCCAGTGACCCCAACTAACCTTTGATACTACAGGGCAATTTAGCGTGGCCAATCCATCTAACCCGCACATCTTTGGACTTTTGGAGGAAACCAGAGCATCCAGAGGAAACCCACATGGACACGGGGAGAACGCAGATAGTGACCCAAGCCAGGAATCGAACGGAGGTCCCTGGCGCTGTGAAGCAACAGTGCTAACCACTGTGCTACCATGCCTTCCTATCATTACTGCTCTTACCCTCTTCTCCCTCCACTCTTGAACAGCTAAACCACTCGCGATGCCACTAACCCAGCTCTGACCGTGCTCCTCTAAGGAACCAGCACTGATTTTTGAGTGGGACCTCAGGGGATTCCTGCACTACCTGCCTAGCTCCCTTGGACTGCCTGATGGTTACCCATTCCCTCTGCCTCCAGAATCTTAAGCTGCAATGTGACCACCTCTCTGAACGTCCTATCCACGTAGCTCTCAGCCTCGCGGATGAGCACAGTGACTCCAACCGCTGCTCGAGTTCTGAAACCCAGAACTCACCTTTCTGCAGCTGGAAACACTTCCTGCACATGTAAGTGCTGTAAATTACAGTACAGGAGGCCAGTCAGCCCATCGGATTTGTCCCAGCTCGCTGCAAGAGCAACGTACCAAATCCTACACCCCCCTTTTCCCGTGACGGCGGGATTTTTTTTTCTCCTCAGATAATTGTCCAATCCTCTTTGAATGTGACAATTGAAGCTTCCCCTCATTTGTCCAAAGTGACAGGGAATGTCGTATGTCCAGTTGGAGGATCGACTTAATCTCTCATCTGAAAGACAATCCCCTCTGACAGTGCAGTTCCCCCTCAGTACACCAATGGAGTGTTGTCCTGCATTATATGCTGATATCTTTATGTAAGATCAACAATTTTAGACCAGTGTTTGTTTATTTCCCTAGATTTCCATTTCTCTGAAACTGATTTTCTCTATTATTAATAAAGAACCTCACAAACGGATCTTTGTTCCGATGTTGGAGATTTATTTCCTCCTGACAAGGATTGTTTTTGCATGTTATTAAATGGAGAAATGCTGAGTCTGTTGTAGTGCGACGCAAAGCAACGAGGCAGTATTAAATCACAATGGAAACTTATTTACCGAAGAAGAACTTCATTCCGATCCCGGACCAGATGCCAACAGTAGCTAGAATACTGGACAGGAAAGGATACCTGACTCGAGGAGGGGTTTCACACAAAATAGGGATATGGGGCTGGATTCTCCGTTTTTGGGACTATGTCCCCACGCCGTCGTGATAACTGTGGTCTTTTACGCCAGGCAAACTGGTGTCAAAAGGCCACAGATTCACCATCTTGCAGGAGGCTAGCAGACAGCGGTTGTGGAGCTCGCAGCTCCAGCTGCTGATATGGCCTCTCGCACTTCCTGGTCAGAGGCTGCGCATGCGCGCGGCAGCGGCCTCCGGCAGCCATGCCGTGCTCCATGGCAGACTCAGCCCGCGGACCAGGACCGCTGAAATAGTGCCCTCCATCGGCTGCTCGCCCGACCTGTACCGCCTGCACACATAGCCCCCAATCCCAAATGAGGCCCCACCTTCCCTCCGATCGGCCCTCCCCTGACTGTGACGACTGCGGGCTGAGTCCGCAGCTGCCTCGCGAGTTTCCCGAATGGCAGGAGCAGATTAGAACTACACCGTCGGGAATTCGGCCAGTCGGGGATGGAGAATAGCTGGGGCGGGCCTCAGGCAATGGCCTGATGTGGTGGATACTCAGCGGAGTATGCTGATTTTGGGGAGGATGGGGAATAGCGGAACCGGCGCAGGTCCTGATTTTGTGCGGGAAAATGGATTCTCCGCCCCGTCGCCAACGAGATTTCGGCGTCGGGGTGCGGAGAATCCAGCCCCATAACAAACTTTATTACTCACACCGTATTAAAATGCTTTTAACATCACACAAGAAAAATATCTTACAATTAAACAATGCTAATCAATACAGTGACACAATAACCCTTAACTGCTATCTTTATTCCCAATCAAACAACAAAACCAACTCAGATCCTAATCCACTTTTAAACACAGTTAGCACTCAGGAATACTTGCTGTACAGGGATGTCTTGAATACTCCACTTTGAGAAAGAGAGATCTTTTGAAACAACTGAAAGAAAAAGACCTGACACCCTGTCAGAATAATGCAGAATCTTTGGCTGTGTTTCTTCAGAAAACCTTCTCAGCTCACCTTCTATCCAAAAACTTAAATGCTCTGAAAACCCTTAACACCTGACTGCTTTAACCCCTGGCGCCTCCCATGAACTGCATCATCTTACTAAACTGAACATAATGGGCTGGATTCTCCGCTGTCGGGATTCTCCGTTGTGCCGTCAGTGCATTCACATCCTTATGTTTTCGGGGGTTTCCTCTGAACAAAGAACAAAGAACAAAGAAAAGTACAGCACAGGAACAGGCCCTTCGGCCCTCCAAGCCCATGCCGACCATGCTGCCCGACTAAACCACAATCTTCTACACTTCCTGGGTCCGTATCCCTCTATTCCCATCCTCTTCAAGTATTTGTCAAGATGCCCCTTAAATGTCACTATCGTCCCTGCTTCCACCACCTCCTCCGGTAGCGGGTTCCAGGCACCCATTACCCTCTGTGTAAAAAACTTGCCTCGGACATCTACTCTAAACCTTGCCCCTCTCACCTTAAACCTATGCCCCCTAGTAATTGACCCCTCTACCCTGGGGAAAAGCCTCTGACTATCCACTCTGTCTATGCCCCTCATAATTTTGTAGACCTCTATCAGGTCGCCCCTCAACCTCCGTCGTACCAATGAGAACAAACTGAGTTTATTCAACCGCTCTTCATAGCTAATGCCCTCCATACCAGGCAACATTCTGGTAAATCTCTTCTGCACCCTCTCTAAAGCCTCCACATCCTTCTGGTAGTGTGGCGACCAGAATTGAACACTATACTCAAGTGTGGTCTAACTAAGGTTCTGTACAGCTGCAACATGACTTGCCAATTCTTATACTCAATGCCCCGGCCAATGAAGGCAAGCATGCCGTATGCCTTCTTGACTACCTTCTCCACCTGTGTTGCCCCTTTCAATGACCTGTGGACCTGTACTCCTAGATCTCTTTGACTTTCAATACTCTTGAGGGTTCTACCATTCACCGTATATTCCCTACCTGCATTAGACATTCCAAAATGCATTACCTCACATTTGTCCGGATTAAACTCCATCTGCCATCTCTCCGCCCAAGTCTCCAAACAATCTAAATCCTGCTGTATCCTCTGACAGTCCTCATCGCTATCCGCAATTCCACCAACCTTTGTGTCGTCAGCAAACTTACTAATCAGACCAGTTACATTTTCTTCCAAATCATTTATATATACTACAAACAGCAAATGTCCCAGCACTAATCCCTGCAGAACACCACTATTCATAGCCCTCCAATTAGAAAAACATCCTTCCATTGCTACTCTCTGCCTTCTATGACCTAGCCAGTTCTGTATCCACCTTGCCAGCTCACCCCTGATCCCGTGTGACTTCACCTTTTGTACTAGTCTACCATGAGGGACCTTGTCAAAGGCCTTACTGAAGTCCATATAGATAACATCCACTGCCCTACCTGCATCAATCATCTTTGTGACCTCCTCGAAAAACTCTATCAAGTTATTGAGACATGACCTCCCCTTCACAAAACCATGCTGCCTCTCACTAATACGGCCATTTGCTTCCAAATGGGAGTAGATCCTGTCTCGAAGAATTCTCTCCAGTAATTTCCCTACCACTGAAGTAAGGCTCACCGGCCTGTAGTTCCCTGGATTATTCTTGCTACCCTTCTTAAACAGAGGAACAACATTGGCTATTCTCCAGTCCTCCGGGACATCACCTGAATACAGTGAGGATCCAAAGATTTCTGTCAAGGCCTCAGCAATTTCCTCTCTAGCCTCCTTCAGTATTCTGGGGTAGATCCCATCAGGCCCTGGGGACTTATCTACCTTAATATTTTTCAAGATGCCCAACACCTCGTCTTTTTGGATCTCAATGTGACCCAGGCTATCTACACACCCTTCTCCAGACTCAACATCTACCAATTCCTTCTCCTTGGTGAATACTGATGCAACGTATTCATTTAGTACCTCACCCATTTCTTCTGGCTCCACACATAGATTCCCTTGCCTATCCTTCAGTGGGCCAACCCTTTCCCTGGCTACCCTCTTGCTTTTTATGTACGTGTAAAAAGCCTTGGGATTTTCCTTAACCCTATTTGCCAATGACTTTTCATGACCCCTTCTAGCCCTCCTGACTCCTTGCTTAAGTTCCTGCCTACTTTCCTTATATTCCACACAGGTTTTGTCTGTTACTAGCCTTTTAGCACTGACAAATGCCTCCTTTTTCTTTTTGACGAGGCCTACGATATCTCTCGTTATCCAAGGTTCCCGAAAATTGCCGTATTTATCCTTCTTCCTCACAAGAACATGCCGGTCCTGAATTCCTTTCAACTGACACTTGAAAGCCTCCCACATGTCAGATGTTGATTTACCCTCAAACATCCGCCCCAATCTAGGTACTTCAGTTCCCGCCTAATATTGTTATAATTAGCCTTCCCCCAATTTAGCGCATTCACCCTAGGACCACTCTTATCCTTGTCCACCAGTACTTTAAAACTTACTGAATTGTGGTCATTGTTCCCGAAATGCTCCCCTACTGAAACTTCTACCACCTGGCCGGGCTCATTCCCCAATACCAGGTCCAGTACCGCCCCTTCCCTAGTTGGACTGTCTACATATTGTTTTAAGAAGCCCTCCTGGATGCTCCTTACAAACTCTGCCCCACCTAAGCCCCTGGCACTAAGTGAGTCCCAGTCAATATTGGGGAAGTTGAAGTCTCCCATCACATCACATCAAGAGTAAAAACTTGTATTGTTTTTACTCTTTTCCAAAATCTGTCTACCTATCTGCTCCTCTATCTCCCGCTGGCTGTTGGGAGGCCTGTAGTAAACCCCCAACATTGTGACTGCACCCTTGTTATTCCTGATCTTTACCCATAAAGCCTCACTGCCCTCTGAGGTGTTGTCCCGTAGTACAGCTGTGATATTCTCCCTAACCAGTAGCGCAACTCCGCCACCCCTTTTACATCCCCCTCTATCCCGCCTGAAACATCTAAATCCTGGAACGTTTAGCTGCCAATCCTGCCCTTCCCTCAACCAGGTATCTGTAATGGCAACAACATCATAGTTCCAAGTACTAATCCAAGCTCTAAGTTCATCTGCCTTACCCGTAATACTCTGGGTGCTCTAGTTTCCTCCCACAATCCAAAGATGTGCAGGTTAGGTGGATTGGCCATGATAAATTGCCCCTTAGTGCCCAGGGATGTGCAGGTTAAGTTATGGTGTTACGAGGAAAGGGCAGGTGAACGGGGGAGTGGATATGGGTTGAGTGCTCATTCGAAAGGGTTGGTGCAGGCTCGATGGGCCAAATGGCCTCCTTCTACACTGTAGGGATTCTATTCACTACCGCAGCAGTTATACTCACATTAACCAAGGCCTCCCTTATTGCACCAAATACAAATAATACAATATATCTGAAACTCTTAAATTTATCATACCAACAGTCAAAAGTATCAAAGCCTTTCGACATATTGGCCCAACTTTCAACCTCCAGATCAAATGGATCAGTTTTCACCAACGACGGCATAGCTATTGGATTGCTGACGGTCTTTTATATTTTCAGACTGAGAGATCACTCTTACCCTCTTTCTAATTTTCAACGACTTTCCTTTCACTGGATTGATGTATTCTCATCGCCAATATTGTAGTGCAAGGCAAAGTGATAGGCAGTGTTAAATAACAATGGTGATTTATTTAACTAAGAAGAGCTTTATACACAGAACAGTACAACTCCGACACAGGTCTAGTTCCCTCGACTCCCAAGCTTGCTCTGATGATACCCCAATAGCCAGGTCCATGTCTGGACACCCGATTGGCTGAGGTTTGCGAGCTCCGTTCCCATAGGCTCCAGGCGGGTCAGGTGGCCCGCGAAGGATTGCTCCTTAAATGGGCCACACTACCATAGACACCCATTGGGATAAGCAGCAAATCCAAAAAACACTGATATGATCCGATGTGACCTGGCAAGGTCACATTTCTTTAAAACATCAACAATTTGGCAGAGTTGAGACCAGTTCAAATTAGGATGTATTGGACAGGCCCGACTGTCTCTGTGAAAAGCAGGAAGTAATTTAAACTAGAACTGGGGTTTACCATGGAGCGCGAGGGCTTCCGATCTGGAGTTTCAGTTTGGAATAAACCTTCGAGGAACCTTGAGTGAAATCATAGATATTCAGGCTGTTGAAGGATGCAGATTCTGACCCCACTGGCTAAAATTAAATCTGGTACCTGGAGAGGCATCTACATCATGCCACACACTGTACAAGTATCTCCAATCAGGTCCCTCCACATATTCTGTACAGCTATCTCCACCCAGGGCCCTCCACACACTCTGTACAGCTATCTCCACCCAGGGGCCTCCACACACTCTGTACCGGTAACTCCACCCAGGGCCCTCCACACACTCTGTACAGCTATCTCCACCCAGGGGCCTCCACACATTCTGTACCGGTAACTCCACCCAGGGCCCTCCACACACTCTGTACAGGTATCTCCACCCAGGGCCCTCCACACACTCTGTACAGGTATCTCCACCCAGGGCCCACCATGTGCTTTTACTCCCTCAGGATGCAGAACAGGAAAATATAATTTCAGCATGAGTGTGGCTGTGTTTCCCATCCAAAAGACATGCTGTTGGGTGAATTGGACATTCTTGGCTAGATTCTCCGTTTTGGAGACGAGGTTCCCACACCGGAGTGAAAATGGTGGTCTTTTACGCCAGGAAAACTGGTGCAAAACAGTCAGCGATTCCCCGTTTTGCTGGGGGCTAGCAGGGAGGCTGCATAGAGCTCGCAGCTCTTGCTGCCCATGCGGCCCTGAGCATTTCCCGTTCCGTGGCCGCGCATGCGCACGGCTGCGGCCTGCAGCGACCGTGCCATGCTTTATGGCGGACTCAGCCCGTGGACCCAGACCGCAAAAGTGGTGCCCCCCTTTGGCTGCTCGCGCAACCCGGACCGCCTACACACAATGCCCCCTGCCCACAGATCGGCCCTCCCCCGACTGTGGCGGTCCCGGACTGAGCACGCAGCTGCCACGCGAGGTTCCCGGTCAGTGTGAGCACACGTAACCCACGCCGTCGGGAACGCGTCCAGTCGGGGATGGAGTATCGCGGGGCCAGCCTCAGGCAATGGCCTGAGGCCCTGGAGCATGGCGTATTCCTAGAGTATGCCGCTTTTCAGGGGGTGGAGTGTAGAAAAACCGGCGACGCTCCCGATATTGCCGTCAAAATGGATTCTCCGCCCCGCCGCCGAACCCGATTTCGACGACGGGGAGCGGAGACTCCAGCCCTCTGAATCATCCCTCAGTGTACCCAAACAGGCACTGGAGTGTGGCGACTGGGGGATTTTCCCAGTAACTTCATTGCGGTGCAGTGTAAGCCTACTTGTGGCACTAATAAAGATTATTATTATTTTCAATTAAAATACTTCACCCAAAATATACTTTTACTTTGTCTCAATTCTGTTTGCTGTTCAGTGTTTCAGGTGATCAGATGTGGCAAATATACATTCAACTCTTGCCGGCTCAGAGGTAGATGCAGACTGAAAATCACCCGTTCTGAATTATTATAATCTTCCTTCTCCAATTGCATGTCACCCTCATCCCACATCAGTTAGGATTCATAATCTGCTGATGGTGTAACCATGTTCCCCCCTGTCCCCCATACATTAACCTTGTGCTTTGAACCTTCTAGATAGCCAAGAACAACTTCCTGGCCAGGCAGTGATGTGGGAGGCTGAAGGCCAAGAGCAAGAAGAGACGGATGAGGAAGAAACACCATCACACGAGCAGACACTCAGTCACCAACTCAAACCTGAAACCACACATAGTTTGAAGGGTGACATGAAGCAGGATCTGCACGTGGAGAATCACTGGGCAGGATCGGTCTGCAGTGAGCACAGGGGAAAAGACTGTATGGTTGGCAGCTCCGAGGAGGACAAGGTTGCAGATGGGTTTATATGTTTTATGTGTTCCTGTTTTATGGGACTATTTATGTTTAACATTTGTTTGTTTGCTTTTGGGGAGACTGCCTGGAGATCAGGAGAAGTCTTTGTTTTCAGTGGGGGGGGGGGTAAGGTCAGCAGAAAGCCTTCTTCCTTGAGTTGGGGAGGGGAGGTCGCTGGGAGGGGCCTTTGGGAAGTGGCTGCCACACTAGCAAGTAATTCTGGTGAATGGAAGTGAGGTGGTGGGGAGAAGGCCGAGAGGGGTGGCCGGGGGGGTGAGGTTGTTGCGACATGGCTGGGGTGAGAGATGACATGGTCAGGGGCGGAGAAGGGGTATCTGGGATGGGCTAGGTATAGGGCGGAATTTAAGGGGCTGAAGGTTGATGTGTTGGCTGTTCTGGATCACATACAGGTCACAAACACTTGAAGTAGTGCAACACTATTTTATTAAAAGGTTAACTATTTAAACATACTTCAACTGTGGGTAAATACGATACTAGCTCTAACTAAAGACCTTTGCCTTGTCCTAACCAGTTGATGCACTCAGCACATGGTGAATGTCTGTGTTGCAGGCTGTGAGCTCTGTGCTCCGAGCTGGCTGCTACTCGAATGAGTGGGAACTCTGATGCCCCCTGTCTTTATAGTGCGTGTGCTCTCACTGGTGATTCGCTGCAGTGTTGTGTATGTTGATTGGTCCTACTGTGTGTCCATCAGTGTGTGGCTGCACCATGATATACTGGTGTATATTATGACATCCCCCCTTTTATACACAAAAATGTGCCTGCGTGACAATAAATAGTGTGTGGTGAATGTTCCTGACTACGTGTGTGCGAAATATTTACAGGACTATGTACATAAAACTAAGCTATTTACATGGGAAGGTGCCTGGTGCAGAAAAAACAGTGTGTCACACAAATAACGAGATGAACACTGTATACAAACCACTTGAACGATTAAACGGAAGAACAGAACAGACCAGAGAGTCCATTAGTGCACAAAGTTCACAAATTAAGTCTCTGAGGTGGGCGACGAATTCTGGTTGACCGCCTCAAGGGTGGGTCAGGAGCCACCGGCTGAGGAATAGGCTGGACTGCGTCAGAGTGAGGAGGATGCAGAGTAACCTGAATCTCCACATAGTCCAGGTCAGGGACAACAGGAGGGCGTGGCACTGGCGGAGAATCACGTAGCGAGCGCGGAACGAGACGAAGGGCACGTCGATTACGGCGCAGAATGGAACCATCCGGTAGACGAACCAGGAACGAGCGGGGGGCCACCTGCCGAAGAACCACAGCAGTTGTAGACCAGCCACCATCCGGAAGATGGATGGGGACGTTGCCATCTGGAGCCAGAGCAGGGAGATCAGCTGCACGGGAGTCATGAGCCGCCTTGTGCTGTGCACGAGACAGTTGCATTCGTTGAAGGACCGGAACGTGGTCGAGGTCTGGGACGTGAATGGACGGCACCGTCATCCTCAGGGTGCGACCCATGAACAGCTGGGCTGGCGACAGGCCAGTGGACAGTGGGGTGGATCGATAGGCCAGCAGGGTGAGGTAGAAGTCGGATCCCGCATCGGCAGCCTTGGAGAGGAGCCGTTTGACTATGTGGACGCCCTTCTCCGCTTTGCCATTGGATTGGGGGTACAGGGGACTGGATGTCACATGCACAAAGTTGTACCTCCTGGCAAAGTTGGACTATTCCTGTCTGACATCACAGTGAGTGGGATGCCGTGACGAGCAAAGGTGTCCTTACAGGCACGGATGACTGCAGACGATGTGATGTCGTGCAAACGTACCACCTCCGGGTAGTTTGAAAAATAGTCGACAATCAGAACATAGTCATAGTCAGAACATCGGCTATGATCAGGTCTTTGCCCGGGGTGTATACGAGCTGAAAGTTGTATCGCCGGAGTTTGAGTAGAATGCGCTGGAGGCGAGGCGTCATGTCGTTCAAGTCTTTTTGTATTATATTGACCAGCGGGCGATGGTCGGTTTCGACGGTGAATTGGGGAAGGCCGTACACATAATCATGAAACTTGACGACACCGGTCAAAAGGCCCAGGCACTCCTTTTCTATCTGCGCGTAGCGCTGTTCCGTGGGGGTCATGGCACATGACGCATATGCAATATGAGCCCATGATGAGGCCTCACCGCGTTGCAGGAGCACTGCACCAATGCCGGATTGGCTGGTATCGGTCGAAATCTAGGTCTCTTTCGCCAGATCAAAAAAGGCCAATACCGGGGCCGTGGAAAGTTTGGTTTTAAGTTCTCTCCATTCGCGCTCGTGGGCAGGAAGCCATTGGAAGTCTGTCGTCTTCCTGACCAGGTTCCTGAGAGCTGTGGTATGAGAGGCGAGGTTAGGGATGAACTTCCCTAGGAAGTTGATCATGCCCAGAAATCGGAGGACCGCCTTCTTGTCCTCTGCCTTTTTCATGGCTGTGATGGCAGCCACCTTGTCCGCATCCGGCCGCACACCCAACCGGGAGATGTGGTCCCCTAGGAACTTGAGTTCCGTCTGGCCGAAGGAGCATTTGGCTCTGTTGAGGCGTACGCCATGCTCCCATATGCGTTTGAATACGCACTGGAGGCGACTGATATGCTTCTGCGGGGTGGTGGACCAAATGATTATGTCGTCGACATAGATGCGAACACCTTCAATGCCTTCCATCATTTTGTTCCATGATCCTGTGGAACACTTCTGACGCCGATATGATCCCAAACGGCATCCTGTTGTAACAATATCTGCCAAAAGGGGTGTTAAAGGTACACAGTTTCCTGCTGGATCTCTCGAGCTGGATTTGCCAGAATCCTTTCGAGGCGTCAAGTTTGGTGAAGAGCTTGGCGCGAGCCATCTCGCATGTGATCTCTTCGCGCTTGGGGATTGGGTAATGCTCCCTCATTATGTTGCGATTCACATCCTTTGGGTCAATGCAGGTTCTGAGCTCGCTGGCAGGCTTTTTTACGCACACCATGGAACTGACCCAGTCGGTTGGTTCCGTAACTCTGGAGATCACTCCTTGGACTCGGAGGTCCTGCAGCTGCTGTTTGAGGCGGTCCTTGAGGGGTGCTGGGACTCTGTGAGGTGCATGCACCACAGGCATGGCGTTCTGTTTGAGTAGGATCTTGTAAGTATATGGGAACGTGCCCATGCCTTCGAAGACGTTGCGGTGCTGGTCGATGATGGCATTGAGTTGCGCCCTGAAGTCAGCATCCTAGAAGGCAGACGTGTCATCAGGAGAGAGAGAGTGAACTCTTTCAACAAGGTTTAGCAGCTTGCACGCCTGTGCGCCAAGCAGAGAGTCCTTCGAGGAGCCCACGATCTCGAAAGGAAGGATGGCTTTTCGTGACTTGTGCGTCACTTCGAGTTGGCATGAGCCGGTAGCTGGAATGATGTTGCCATTGTAGTCCAATAGCTGGCAGGCCGATGGAAGAATGGTTGGTTTGACACGAAGGCTTTGCAAAGCAGACCACGCCACGAGATTGGCGGAGGCACCAGTGTCCAGGCGGAATCATATTTGGGGCCGGTTGACCATCAGGGTGGCACACCACTCATCGTCTGGATCGATGCTGTATACCGACAGCGGCTGGTGTCTTTGCTTCGGGGACAGCCTGTTTTTCGTTATGACACCGACTTGAAAAGGCGCCTTTGGGTCCTCGGTGTCACTGCTGTGTGGGAGGTCGGAATCGGACTCGGTGACCGTGGGTTGAATTGCCCGAACATTCCTGCGAGGCTGGCTGAAGTGATATGAATTGGAAGGCTGAGCTGCTCGACAGCAGGCAGCATAGTGGCCAAGTCTTCCACATCGTAGGCATTGTCGAGACTTTGCGGGGCATTGCCGCTTTAAATGGGCGGAGCCCCAGTTGCCGCACGTCGTGACATCAGCACATTCGCTGCGCCACCGCGCATGCGCGGTGCGGTCATGCGTGGTGCGCGCCTGCGCATTACGTTCCTCCACGTCGCCGTCCCCTCGTTTGGTGCGTACAAGCGCGGGAGTCCGCGAAAAGCACGCAAAATGGCCGCTCTCATCCAGGCTGAGGCCCTGGAGGTGCTCAATCACTTGGACCCGTTCCGCCTCGTGGGGACCTTGCCACGCTGTTTCAGCCGCTTGTATATGGGAGTACCGACTGGTGGCATTTTCATGTAGGTCACAGGTCTCGATGGCGGTCGCTAGGTTGAGTTGCTTTACTTTGAGGAGCTGCTGACGTAGGGGGTCCGACTGTACACCGAAAACGATCTGGTCGCGTATCATGGAGTTGGAGGTGGGCCCGTAACTGCAAGATTGCGCAAGGATGCGGAGGTGCGTTAGAAAGGATTGGAAAGGTTCGTCCTTACCCTGCAAACGCTGTTGGAACACGTAGCGTTCAAAACTTTCATTCACCTCTACGCTGCAGTGAGTGTCAAATTTGAGGAGAACCGTCTTGAACTTCGTCTTGTCTTCGTCATCTGCAAAGGTGAGAGAGGTGAAAATGTAGATGGCATGGTCCCCGGCCGTGGAGAGGAGAAGAGCAATCTTTCTGGTGTCCGAGGCGCCCTCCCTGTCCGTGACTTTGAGGAAGAGCTGGAAGCGCTATTTGAAAATCTTCCAGTTGGCCCCGAGGTAGCCGACGATGCGGGCAGCGATTAAGGAGTATATGGAGTTGAATCAGAATGGGGAGGTGTCGGGGGCCATTTTTTGGGAAGCGCTGAAGACAGTGGTCTGGGGGGGAATTTATTTTGTTTCAGGCTTGTGCGGATAGGGAAAAGAGGGAGGAATATGACCATCTAGTGAGCGTGAGGTGGACACAAAACATTCGAGGCTGCCCACTGCAGAGGGATTGGCGAGGAGGAAAAGGATGCAGGGGCAGTTTGACAAGTTGACAACGGGGAGGGCTGTAGGGCAATTGCAGAGGGCAAGAGGGGTGCAAAATGAGTATGAGGAGAAGGCGAACGCATGCTGATGCACCAGCTGCGGAGGCAGGACACATCCAGGGAAGTATTGAAGATGGGGATGTGGTGTCGGAGCCAGGGAAGATAAACGAGGCATTTAGGGAGTACTACCAGGGACTGTATGAGGCGGACCCAGGGCGAGAGTAGGGGGGCATGGGGCGGTTTCTGAACAAGCTGAAATTTCCCCAGGTGGAGAGAGCAAAGAGGCAGGCGTTGGAACAGCAGCTGGGGCTGAGGAGGTGCTGGATAGTATCAGTCGGGAAAGGCCCCACGACCGGAGGGGTACCCGGCGGAATTTTATAAGGAATTTGCGACGGACCTGGCACCACATCCGTTGGGGGCGTTTAATGAAGCACTGGAGAAGGGGGAGTTGCCAGAGACGATGATGCAGGCAGTATCGACACTAATCCCGAAAAAGGGGAAGGACCTGGTGGAATGTGGGTTTTACAGGCCCATATCACTATTGAACATGGATGTGAAAGTAATGGCTAAGTTGTTGGTGGGGAGGATGAAGGATTGTGTCCCGGGGTGATGCAGAAGATCAAACAGGCTTCGTGAAGGGCAGACAGCTCACGAGTAATATTAGACAGCTGTTGAATGTAGTGATGAATCCGCCGGGGTCTCTGGTGGTGGTTCAGGTATCTATAGGTTAGGGACATTGCTCAAAAGGTCTGGAGGGGGTTCCCTAGGTTGCCGGGATACACTCTGCTGGGGCGACTGCTGCTCCCGGAAGTGGAAGGGGAAGGAAGAATTGGGGATATATATAAGTGGCTGGGAGAGCAAGGAGGCGAGCGGGTGGTGAAGGTCAAGGAGAAATGGGAAGGGGAGTTCGGAGGGGAGATTAATTGGGGAGTATGGAGTGAAGCACTGCGTAGGGTAAACGGGACCTCCTCATGTGCTAGGATGAGCCTGATACAGTTTAAGGTGGTGCACAGGGTGCATATAACCAGGGTGAGAATGAGTGGGTTCTTTCAGGGGGTAGCAGATGAGTGTGAGAGGTGCGGGCGGGGGCCAGAAAATCACACGCCAATGTTTTGGGGTTGCGAAAAATTGGGAAGATTCTGGGTGGGAGTGTTCACGGTCTTAGCCAGGATAGTGGGGGAGGAGGTGGACCCGGACCCTTTGGTGGCGATATTTGGGGTTTCAGAGAAGCCGGAGCTCATGGAGAGGAGGAAGGCCGATGTCATGGCCTTCCCTTTCTGATTACATGGCAGCGAATCTTACTGGAGTGGCGGTCGGCATCGCCACCGGGGGTAGCAGCTTGGTTGGGTGACCTATACGACTTCCTGTGGTTGGAGAAGAAAAGGTATGAGTTAAGGGGATTTGCAAAGGGGTTTGAGAAAAGGTGGGGGGTGTTTGTGACTGTGTTTGAGGAGCTGTTCGTCGCAGCGGGGGAGAAGGGAGGGGGGGGAGTGTGAAAAAGGGTAAAAATCTGTGCAGACAGTATAGTCGATTGCTGGGAAGTATGTTTCCCAGGGTGTTTATGTGCTGTAGTGTAGCCATCTGGGATGGCCACTTACAACTAGGTACAGAGAAACTCGCAAAGCCTAGCGGGTAAAATGGACAAGCCAAGACTCAGGCAGGCTCAGAGCCTGAAATGCATATTTTCAAGCAACAAGTCCAGACGGTATCGAAACTCCGTCCAATTAGCATTTTAGTGGGGTCGGTTAGCATTTGATGGCCCATCTTCGCCAAAACAAAGGACTGGTACTCGAGCAACCGGTACAGTTCCAGACATTTCGGCGCCACTCCCTGCTCAAGGAAAACGCAAACAACGGGGTCAGTGCCCGCTTGGGACACGGCCAGCCATCCAGATCCCCGCCCACTTATTGGTTAGGAATCGAACGGAGTGATCAGGGATCACCCAATTAGTGGGGCCCAAACTGAGGGACCGCCCAAAAGAGAACGAAAACTCCGAAGTATAAGAAGAAGAGTTCACCACATGTTCGTCCTCTCTTGGACCTGGTACCCCGGTCACGGCCATTTCTAATTTCAGCAACACCAGAAGCAAGTCCAAGTTCAACGCTCGCTACCAGACGGATGAGCCGAGCTGAGCAGCAGTTAGTCCTTCGGACTCGATAGATCCAGAATCGAACAGCGGCCACTGTTTCTCTGACCTAAGCCGGGTGCCCGAAGTCAAGTACAGGTTGTCATAGTTGATAGGTGTAGTTTAACTAGTAGTGTTTATGTTGCATGACTAATTGTGTGTAAATAAAGTACCCTTGACCTTGAACTAACTGGTGTTTGGCTCTTTGATCGATAGCTGGTAGAAACTTGTGGTGGTATCATTTGATACCTGGCGACTCTAAGCATTAAGACATAGATAACATAGAAAGAAGGGCAAATTCACTGATTGCCATAATTGGAACAGAGCCACAGAAAGGACAGATTAAAAGAGTAAGAGAAGAAAAGGCAACAGTAGCCTGTTTCGTTCGGTGTTTGAAATAAAATACATTCTTTTTAAAAATCAAGTCAACTTAAGTAAGTGTTTGCTTTGTGGTTGGGTGATGTTTAATTTTGCCGTCAGGAAGCTGGGGGATCTCCATCATCCATCTCCAATGGTCATGCATGTCGACACCCAGCTCATCTCCAGTGCCTCGAGCCTCTGCAGCTGTCAGCATTGAGGTGACTAGAGGGCCACCTCTGATCCTCTGCCTCTCCCTGGTCTTCTGTGATCCCTTCTACTCTCAGGATAGAAAGGAGAGTCCTATGAGTAGTGTATGTGGAATCTATTGAGAAAATAGGAAAACAACGTTTGTGTAGGGTCAGTGTGAGGGATGGGTGTGACACATGGCAGCTGAGGGGATGTGACTGTGCTGTGGAGGTGCCTTGAGAGAGAAGAGTGGGTGCATGTGGTGGTATGTATTAGGGGTCATGTGGGACTGTGAAGCCGTGATGCTATTGGCTGACAGATCCCGGGTCCTGGTTGGCTGCCGACTCCTGGCTCCGCCCTGAAGGCGAAGTATAAGAACCCGAGCTTCTCCCCGCCGCTTCAGTCTGTTGCTGAGCTGCTGGGGACAAGTCTCGCTTAATAAAGCCTGAATCGACTTCATCACTTCTCGTCTCTCTCGTAAGTCATTGTGCGCTACAGTGCACATGCAAGGATTGTTGGTCTGAGGGCTGATGTGCAGAAGGAGGTTGGGAAAGGAGTGTGAGGGGGTCTGCACATGACAGTGCCATGTCACTTAACTTCAGTGCCCCAATCGGCTCATCAAAACTCTTGCATCAATGTATCCAGGTGCAAAGCGCCACATTCCTGCAGGTGGTCTCCTCTGAAACTTCCAGCCAGCCCTGTTTGTTCTCTGAGATTGCATTCTTACTCAGATCCATAGGGAATAGTGGGCTGGATTCTCCGATTTTCAGGCTATGTCCTGATGCCGGTGTGGGAATGGTGGCCTTTTATGACTGAAAATGCGCCGCAAAACGGCCACCGATCCTCCGTTTGGTGGGTGGCTAGCAGGAAGGCAGTACGCCGCTTCCTGCCCCTGATTTCATTGGAAACAGGGATTCTCCTGCTGATCGCCAAACGCAGTTTCGGCATCGGCGACCAGAGAATCCCGCCATCTCCCTGCGGGCACTTCCAGGGCAAAACATGATGAATAGCACATGCCTGTGAATTGTGACACAGTCTTCCCATATTGACACTCCATCTGTGAAGCTTCTGACTCTATTTTGACATCTAGATTGTTCCCATTCTGACCTTTACAGAGTACCTTTAAATAATGGATCTGATACAAACTGCTGTGGATCATCATATAGACCACCCGCTCTAATTATTCAGGATATCAGGAAATCAAATGTGGCTGAATTAAAAAGCCACCCATAAACACACTGCTGAATCTTCCTGCTTCCCAATGTGCTGCCAGCCTCCCCCATTGTCAGCGGCTCTAACAGTCGCCAAAAGCCCCCCAAAATTCAAAACTCTCATTGCATTTCTAAATCAGTTCATGTGGTTTTGGCCGGTGTGTGAACTGAGTTGTCGAGCTAAGTTGCATTGCAGTAATGATATACTGACCTCTGGAGTCCTGAAATGCAGGTTCCTCTCTTCTCTTACATACAGAAACTCAATGTTGTGTCTGGGAGAGGTGCAATTAGGGACAAGACTCCTTCATGGAGAGAGGGGAGAAAATGGAGGATAGTTTATTACGGGCCAGTGTTTAGAGAACCCCAAAGTGTATCATGGAGTTCACCTGACCCACAACATTTAATAGATTATGGTTATGGGGAGCACAAGGGCCCACTTTACAGGTGTGATGCAACAGAGATCTAAAGTACTTTTAAAACAAAAACCATGTTTATTTAAGAATCCAGTTAACACTTTATAAACCCACAGTAAACATCTTAACTACTATCAACACCAATCCTCCCCACAAGGTATACAGTACTCTATAAGTAACCCTTAATCTTTCCTTGCAACATCCATAAGACAAATACTCTCTTCAACACAGAGATCAGGTTTAAATTCTCTACTGAGAGCAGTTATCACTTTTAAATTACCAAGTGATTTGAAGACATTCCTTTCAAGCAGAACAAAATCAGAATTACACCTGGTTTTGCTGGATGCAGCTCCCAACCTGCAAAACAAAACTAAACACACCCTGTAGCTGCTAGCTCAAAGCGAAAGTAAAACAGACAGACAGCCCAGCTCCACCCACACGCTGACGTCAATTCAGCTATTTGATAAACACCCATTTCTTAAAGGTACATCCACTACAGCTATTTGATAAACATCCATTTCTTAAATGTACACTCACATGACAAGTTGAATGTAGATCACTCTTTTGCATCTCCTGATGACCAGCTCAAAAGCAGCATAAACTTAAACTCTGGTTGCCGAGGCAACCTCACACCCAAAGACACAGGAATCACAAAGGGAAAACCAAAACTTATAAAAAGCAGAAGAGGGGGCAGCATGGTGGCAAAGTGGTTAGCCCTGCTGCCTCATGGCGCCGAGGTCCCAGGTTCAACCCCGGCTCAGGGTCACTGTCCGTGTGGAGTTTGCACATTCTCCCCGTGTTTGCATGGGTTTCGCCCCCACAACCCAAAGATGTCCAGGGTAGGAGGATTGGCCACGCTAAATTGTCCCTTAATTGGAAAAAATGAATTGGGTACTCTAAATTTAAAAGAAAAAGCAGAGGAGAATATGGGGTAGCCATTTTACTTCACAAATCTTTTGAAGTCCACTGGGACCATTAAAGAGAATTGTGGTCTCCACAGCTCAGCGTGTGGTCTGACACTTTTGTTCATTAGTACTAATGTTGACACCTGCAGCTTTGTAGATTTTGTACTGCGTAACTTTACAGATAAAAAGTACAAAGTATTGTGTGTTTCTCTCAAATAAGAGCTGCATCCTGTAAAGTCAATGGGGACGTGACTGAATATTGCAGAACTTCCACCATTGGAGTATAACAAGAAACTATATCAGCCTCTCAAACTACCCCCAAACCCATTTTAACTTCAATGGGAGAATGCAGGAAGGGTCTGAAGTTATGATGGGACCCAGCTTTACAGCAGAGACCATTGGGCTGGAGCTTCAGTGGTCCCAACATCAGCAGTGGAGAAGTGGGGACTCTGGATGCGCAAAGTCACCACAACAGCAGCTCTGAGCGGGATTATCACTCCCTTGGCCACAGATGTGTGTAGCCATGTAAAATGGCTGTGTTCCGATTAATCTGGCCAAAACCCAGTTTAAAACGGCTAACCCGAAAGACTGCTGGGAAAAGCAGCCAAGAAGACACAAGCAGGCAGCTGCAGACAGGTTTGCAGCTTCAGCTCTGGGAACGTAGCCCAGATCGATACTCAGGGCTATCAACAGCCCATCAACCCAGGTATCCGCAGTTGCATTCAGGACTGTTTACACCTAATCTACTCAGACATCCACAGCTAAATCGGCTATCCCCGGGAACAATTGCAACATATTAGCAATTGACAACCCTGTGGTTGTCCCCCTCTCGAACAGATATACCCCTTTGGATACTGTCGGGGGGGATAGCCTATCAGGGGAAAACAGCAGCAGCCAGAGCAGTGGCACCACGGCTGGCTCTGATGTTCAGAAGGGAGGGTCAAAGCGCAGAAGAGTAATAGTTATAGGGGACTCTATAGTCAGGGGAACAGATAGGCGCTTCTGTGGACGTGAAAGAGACTCCAGGATGGTATGTTGCCTCCCTGGTGCCAGGGTCCAGGATGTCTCCGAACGGGTAGAGGGAATCCTGAAGGGGGAGGGCAAACAGGTAGAGGTCGTTGTACATATTGGTACTAACGACATAGGCAGGAAGAGGCATGAGGTCCTGCAGCAGGAGTTCAGGGAGCTAGGCAGAAAGTTAAAAGACAGGACCTCGAGGGTTGTAATCTCGGGATTACTCCCTGTGCCACGTGCCAGTGAGGCTAGAAATAGGAAGATAGAGCAGACAAACACGTGGCTAAACAGCTGGTGTAGGAGGGAGGGTTTCGGTTATCTGGACCACTGGGAGCTCTTCCGGGGCAGGTGTGACCTGTATAAGATGGACGGGTTGCATCTAAACCGGAGAGGCATAAATATCCTGGCCGCGAGATTTGCGAGTGTCACACGGGAGGGTTTAAACTAGTATGGCAGGGGGGTGGGCACGGGAGCAATAGGTCAGAAGGTGAGAGCGTTGAGGGAGAACTAGGGAATATGGACAGTGTGGCTCTGAGGCAGAGCAGACGGGGAGAAGTTGCTGAACACAGCGGGTCTGGTGGCCTGAAGTGCATATGTTTTAATGCAAGGAGCATTACGGGTAAGGCAGATGAACTTAGAGCTTGGATTAGTACTTGGAACTATGATGTTGTTGCCATTACAGAGACCTGGTTGAGGGAAGGGCAGGATTGGCAGCTAAACGTTCCAGGATTTAGATGTTTCAGGCGGGATAGAGGGGGATGTAAAAGGGGAGGCGGAGTTGCGCTACTTGTTCAGGAGAGTATCACAGCTATACAGCGAGAGGACACCTCAGAGGGCAGTGAGGCTATATGGGTAGAGATCAGGAATAAGAAGGGTGCAGTCACAATGTTGGGGGTATACTACAGGCCTCCCAACAGCCAGCGGGAGATAGAGGAGCAGATAGGTAGACAGATTTTGGAAAAGAGTAAAAACAACAGGGTTGTGGTGATGGGAGACTTCAACTTCCCCAATATTGACTGGGACTCACTTAGTGCCAGGGGCTTAGACGGGGCAGAGTTTGTAAGGAGCATCCAGGAGGGCTTCTTAAAACAATATGTAAACAGTCCAACTAGGGAAGAGGCGGTACTGGACCTGGTATTGGGGAATGAGCCCGGCCAGGTGGTAGATGTTTCAGTAGGGGAGCATTTCGGTAACAGTGACCACAATTCAGTAAGTTTTAAAGTACTGGTGGACAAGGATAAGAGTGGTCCGAGGATGAATGTGCTAAATTGGGGGAAGGCTAATTATAACAATATTAGGCGGGAACTGAAGAGCATAGATTGGGGGCGGATGTTTGAGGGCAAATCAACATCTGACATGTGGGAGGCTTTCAAGTGTCAGTTGATAGGAATACAGGACAGGCATGTTCCTGTGAGGAAGAAAGACAAATACGGCAATTTTCGGGAACCTTGGATGACGAATGATATTGTAGGCCTCGTCAAAAAGAAAAAGGAGGCATTTGTCAGGGCTAAAAGGCTGGGAACAGACGAAGCCTGTGTGGCATATAAGGAAAGTAGGAAGGAACTTAAGCAGGGAGTCAGGAGGGCTAGAAGGGGTCATGAAAAGTCATTGGCAAATAGGGTTAAGGAAAATCCCAAGGCTTTTTACACTTACATAAAAAGCAAGAGGGTAGCCAGGGAAAGGGTTGGCCCACTGAAGGATAGGCAAGGGAATCTATGTGTGGAGCCAGAGGAAATGGGCGAGGTACTAAATGAATACTTTGCATCAGTATTCACCAAAGAGAAGGAATTGGTAGATGTTGAGTCTGGAGAAGGGGGTGTAGATAGCCTGGGTCACATTGTGATCCAAAAAGACGAGGTGTTGGGTGTCTTAAAAAATATTAAGGTAGATAAGTCCCCAGGGCCGGATGGGATCTACCCCAGAATACTGAAGGAGGCTGGAGAGGAAATTGCTGAGGCCTTGACAGAAATCTTTGGATCCTCGCTGTCTTCAGGGGATGTCCCGGAGGACTGGAGAATAGCCAATGTTGTTCCTCTGTTTAAGAAGGGTGGCAGGGATAATCCCGGGAACTACAGGCCGGTGAGCCTTACTTCAGTGGTAGGGAAATTACTGGAGAGAATTCTTCGAGACAGGATCTACTCCCATTTGGAAGCAAATGGACGTATTAGTGAGAGGCAGCACGGTTTTGTGAAGGGGAGGTCGTGTCTCACTAACTTGATCGAGTTTTTCGAGGAGGTCACTAAGATGATTGATGCAGGTAGGGCAGTAGATGTTGTCTATATGGACTTCAGTAAGGCCTTTGACAAGGTCCCTCATGGTAGACTAGTACAAAAGGTGAAGTCACACGGGATCAGGGGTGAACTGGCAAGGTGGATACAGAACTGGCTAGGCCATAGAAGGCAGAGGGTAGCAATGGAGGGATGCTTTTCTAATTGGAGGGCTGTGACCAGTGGTGTTCCACAGGGATCAGTGCTGGGACCTTTGCTCTTTGTAGTATATATAAATGATTTGGAGGAAAATGTAACTGGTCTGATTAGTAAGTTTGCAGACGACACAAAGGTTGGTGGAATTGCGGATAGCGATGAGGACTGTCTGAGGATACAGCAGGATTTAGATTGTCTGGAGACTTGGGCGGAGAGATGGCAGATGGAGTTTAACCTGGACAAATGTGAGGTAATGCATTTTGGAAGGGCTAATGCAGGTAGGGAATATACAGTGAATGGTAGAACCCTCAAGAGTATTGAAAGTCAAAGAGATCTAGGAGTACAGGTCCACAGATCACTGAAAGGGGCTACACAGGTGGAGAAGGTAGTCAAGAAGGCATACGGCATGCTTGCCTTCATTGGCCGGGGCATTGAGTATAAGAATTGGCAAGTCATGTTGCAGCTGTATAGAACCTTAGTTAGGCCACACTTGGAGTATAGTGTTCAATTCTGGTCGCCACACTACCAGAAGGATGTGGAGGCTTTAGAGAGGGTGCAGAAGAGATTTACCAGAATGTTGCCTGGTATGGAGGGCATAAGCTATGAGGAGCGATTGAATAAACTCGGTTTGTTCTCACTGGAACGAAGGAGGTTGAGGGGCGACCTGATAGAGGTATACAAAATTATGAGGGGCATAGACAGAGTGGATAGTCAGAGGCTTTTCCCCAGGGTAGAGGGGTCAATTACTAGGGGGCATAGGTTTAAGGTGAGAGGGGCAAAGTTTAGAGTAGATGTACGAGGCAAGTTTTTTACGCAGAGGGTAGTGGGTGCCTGGAACTCACTACCGGAGGAGGTAGTGGAGGCAGGGACGATAGGGACATTTAAGGGGCATCTTGACAAATATATGAATAGGATGGGAATAGAAGGATACGGACCCAGGAAGTGTAGAAGATTGTAGTTTAGTCGGGCAGTATGGTCGGCACGGGCTTGGAGGGCCGAAGGGCCTGTTCCTGTGCTGTACATTTCTTTGTTCTTTGTTCTTTGAATACCGGGCCAGACCTGTCGGCGCCTGCAGTGGCCAAAACAAAGACAGGTGAGCGACCACCCCCCCGATTGAGGAATCGCCTCACCATTGGACACATCGACCCCAGAGACTGGGGACAGAATCCAATCACTTGGGACTCAGGGTCAAGGGCCGCCCCGGGAGGCGGGAAGCCCCTGGGCCCTATAAAAGTAAAGGTCCAAGTTCAGATCTCTCTCATCTTCGCCTGCTCGAGACCTTCGCAAGACCAGCCACCGTGTATAGTAAGTTCGAATCCATCGATCGCTATCAGGTAGAGACACCTAGCCACCGACCTGTAGCAGCCTTTTGAATCCCGCGGGCCAGATTTGATTGGACAAGCCATTCGTTTCCCTGACCTGGTGGGCTCTTCCTAAGTTAAGTATTGGCCTGTAGTGATAGGTTTGTTATATAGAAAGTAGTATTAGGGTATTAGTATTGCTTGTTTTATATAATAAATGACCGTTGTTTTAATCCTTACTAAGCGGTGTGCTGTATTATTAATCATAACCTGAACTTGAACCACGTGGCGGTATCATAAAGATACCTGGTGACTCATGAGCAAAGGTGACCTAAACAGAGCAAATAGACTAAGGTTAAAAAGAGCAACATGTGTCTGAAGGTTACAGCAAGTTAATGAATGATGGGAATGAGCGCCAGCCAGGGGTTCTGGCTGGAAGCATGATGGGAGAAGCTGACTTTCGATATCTGTGGCAGGCAGATCAGAGTCTCCCTTCCCGTCCTGTCCTTGAACACTGTGAGGATGCTAAATATGTTCTGGGATCCACAATCTGTGGCTTTGTTCAATTCGAGCCGGGGAGGATGAATGCGAGGTTTTGGAGATGGGAGGAAAGGGGGATTAAGGAAATGAAGGATTTGTTTCTTGGGGGACGATTTGTGAGCTTGGAGGAGCTGGGAGAGAAGTATGGGTTGGCCCAGGGGGAAGGGTTTAGGTACCTGAAGGTTCGAGGTTCTGCAAGGAAGGTTTTCCTGATCTTCCCGATAACGCCGGCTGCCTCGCTGATAGAGGTGGATATTGTCGGCGGGTGGGTTGAAGAAGGGGGTGGTATCAGTGATTTATGGGAGGATTCTGGAGGAGGATAGGGTGTCCTTGGAGGTGTTACGGTGAAATGGGAGGAAGAGTTTGGGGGGGGGGTGAGAGAGGGACTGTGGTGTGAGGTGCTCCAAAGAGTGAATGCCTCAACTTCATGCACTAGTCTGGAGCTGATACAATTGAAGGTCGTGTATTGGGCGCACCTCGCAAAATCAAGGATGAGCCGGCTGTTTGAGGGAGTGGAGGATGTCTGTGAGCGATGGGGAAGGGGGTCCTCCGAACCATGTTCACATGTTTTGGTCCTGCCCGAAGCTGGAAAGGTATTGGCGGAAGGTATTTAGCACAATCTTGGATGTGGAACCTAGTCTCTGAGAAGCCATTTTCGGGGTGTCGGAATGGCCCGAGTTGCAGGCGGGTGCGGGAGTGAACGTTTTAGCCTTCACCTCGCTGATCGCTCATCTGTGCGTCCTGTTGGGGTGGAGGTCAGCATCTCCACCCTGTGCCTCGGTGTGACGGAGGACCAGCTGGAGATTTTGACCCTGGAGAAGGTGAAGTTTGAGCTGAGGGGGCGAAGGAGGGGTTCCACAATTCTTGGGGTTTGTTTGTCATGCGCTTTCGGGAGTTTGTTGCCGTTGAATGTTAAGGGGGGAGGGAAGGAGAGGGGGGTGCTTATTTGTGGTTTGTATTTAGTTTTTGATTTACGAGGCAATGCTTTAGGTTTTACATTGTCGGGGCTACTTTGTTGTTGTTTTCTCTTTTTTTGTATGGTGAAAATGATGAAAATATGGCGAATAAAACTATTGTTTAAAAGAAATCATAGAATCTACAGTGCAGAAGGAGGCCATTCAGCCCATCAAGTCTACACCGGCCCTGGAAAGAGCACCCTGCTTAAGCCTACGCCTCCACCCTATCCCTGTTAACCCAGTAACCTCACCTAAGCTTTGGACACTTTGGGGCAATTTATCATAGCCAATCCACCTAATCTGCACAACTTTGGACTGTGGGAGGAAATCGGAGCACCCGGAGGAAACCCACGCACACACGGGGAGAAAGTGCAAACTTCACACAGATAGACACCCGAGGCCGGAATTGAACCCGGGTCCCTAGAGCTGTGAGGTAGCAGTGCTAACCACTGTCCCACCATATACCTTATTTTTAAAATATCTGAAAGAACATTACAAACATTTAAAAGTGGCCATCACAGAATTGTGATGACATTCATGTTTTCGATGTAAATCATGTTGCACTCTGAGATGCTTCAATACAACCAAAAGAACATTATAGACATTTCAAAATGGCCTTTCACTCGCTATATTCTGCCTTGGTAGATTAATTTGTCAAATGAATTAATGAATTACCAACTGATTTGTCTCCATTTCTTGGTGAAATGATGAGATGATTTAACAGACATGTTTCTGATGATAACAACCCGTTTGTAATGTTTACACGTGCCCAGCGGTTTCTGTGGGGTTTCTGTGGCAAATTGCTGCCAGGGAAACAGTCAAATGGCACAGTGCCCACTGGAGAGAATCTGGGATTGTGTGAAGAGGAAGTGACCATATCTCCGCAACCAATCAGATAGAAGAATTGTTCATGGGCAGAGTCTGAAACAGACTGTGTCAGATTATTAAATTCAAAGTCAAATTGGGTGCAGAAGTAAAATAAAGAGGGAAAGAGAGACCAAATTGAGAGAGAGTGGGAGTGATAGGAATGAGAGAAAGAAACATCTTTAATACATTTTTAAAGCTTCAACAATAATTAGAAGCTGGAAAATGAGACTCTCATATACCTGCAAAATTAATTCTCTGTGCCAGAGTGAGAGGTGTCAGTGAATGAAGGGTCACTACACTGTGAGGCTGCACTGGATAAGACGTGTTATTTTCAATGAGTTCTCATGCACAATTTGGAAGAGGGGGTGACCTAGAATGAGAAGGGGGTGATGTACACTGAGCGACAGTCCTGAGTACAGAGAACATACTGAGTGACAGTCCTGGGTGCAGAGAACACACTGAGTGACAGTCCTGGGTACAGAGAACACACTGAGTGACAGTCCTGGGTACAGGGAACAAACTGAGTGACAGTCCTGGGTACAGGGAACAAACTGAGTGACAGTCCTGGGAACAGGAACACCTTGAGCGACAGTACTGTGTACAGAGAACACACTGAGTGACAGTCCTGGGTACAGGAACACACTGAGCGACAGTCCTGGGTAAAGGAACACACTGACTGACAGTCCTGGGTAAAGAAACACACCGAGTGACTGTCCTGGGTACAGGAACACACTGGGCGACAGTCCTGAGTACAGAGAACACACTGAGTGACAGTCCTGGGTACAGGGAACAAACTGAGTGACAGTCCTGAGTACAGGAACACATTGAGCGACAGTACTGTGTACACAGAACACACTGAGCGACAGTCCTGGGTACAGGAACACACTGAGCGACAGTCCTGGGTACAGGGAACACACTGAGTGACAGTCCTGGGTACAGGGAACACACTGAGTGACAGTCCTGGGTACAGAGAACACACTGAGTGACAGTCCTGGGTACAGGGAACAAACTGAGTGACAGTCCTGGGAACAGGAACACATTGAGCGACAGTACTGTGCACAGAGAACACACTGAGCGACAGTCCTGGGTAAAGGAACACACTGACTGACAGTCCTGGGTACAGGAACACACTGAGTGACAGTCCTGGGTACAGAGAACACACTGAGTGACTATCCTGGGTACAGGAACACACTGAGCGACAGTCCTGAGTACAGAGAACACACTGAGTGACAGTCCTGGGTACAGGGAACAAACTGAGTGACAGTCCTGGGTACAGGAACACACTGCGTGACAGTCCTGGGAACAGGAACACATTGAGCGACAGTACTGTGTACAGAGAACACACTGAGTGACAGTCCTGGGTACAGGAACACACTGAGCGACAGTCCTGGGTACTGGAACACACTGAGTGACAGTCCTGGGTACAGGAACACACTGAGCGACAGTCCTGGGTACAGGGAACACACTGAGCGACAGTCCTGGCTACAGGGAACACACTGAGCGACAGTCCTGTGTACAGAGAACACACTGAGTGACAGTCCTGGGTACAGGGAATACACTGAGCGACAGTCCTGCGTACAGAGAACACACTGAGTGACAGTCCTGGGTACAGGGAACACACTGAGCGACAGTCCTGGGTAAAGGAACACACTGAGCAACAGTCCTGGGTAAAGGAACACACTGAGTGACAGTCCTGGGTAAAGGAACACACTGAGTGACAGTCCTGGGTACAGGAACACACTGAGCGACAGTCCTGGGTACAGGGAACACACTGAGTGACAGTCCTGGGTACAGGGAACACACTGAGTGACAGTCCTGGGTACAGGAACACACTGAGTGACAGTCCTGGGTACAGGGAACACACTGAGTGACAGTCCTGGGTACAGGAACACACTGAGCGACAGTCCTGGGTACAGGGAACACACTGAGTGACAGTCCTGGGTACAGGGAACATACTGAGTGACAGTCCTAGGTAGAGGAACACACTGAGTGACAGTCCTGGGTACAGGGAACACACTGAGTGACAGTCCTAGGTACAGAGAACACACTGAGCGACAGTCCTGGGTAAAGGAACACACTGAGTGACAGTCCTGGGTACAGGGAACACACTGACTGACAGTCCTGGGTACAGAGAACACACTGAGTGACAGTCCTCGGTACAGAGAACACACTGAGTGACAGTCCTCGGTACAGGAACACACTGAGCGACTGTCGTGAGTGCAGAAAACACACTGTGTGGTGGTATGTATTAGGGGTAATACGGTACACCAGGAATGCCGAGGAGCTATTGGAGGACAGATGCTGGATCCCGATTGGATCCTCCACCTACTGGGCTCCACCCAGATAGGCGGGGTATAAGAACCCGGTTTACTCCCCGCAGCTGCATTCTGTGACTGAGCCGCTGGGGAACAAGTCTGAACAAGTCTGCTCAATAAAGCCTCGATTGAAGTTCTTTACGTCTTGCCTCGTGTGTGATCGATGGTGCTACAATTTATTGAGCAGACTTAAAAAGGAATATGGAGCTCCGGATCGCCCCGGAGTGCCTGCGAATCAGCCCCCACGCAGCAAACGCAACATCCGCGTTTAAACACTGACTGGTGTGCTTTGAGGGATACGTCCGAACGGCCCCCAGCAGACCAACGGAAGACCAGAAGATGCAGGTCCTGCATTCCAGGGTGAGTCCCGAAATCCACTCACTCATCGAGGACGCGGAAGAATTCCCAGCGGCGATCAACTTGCTGAAACAGACCTACATTAGGCCCGTCAACCAGGTCTACGCACGCTACCAGCTCGCAACGAGACGACAAATCCCCGGGGAATCGCTAGACGATTTCTTCAACGCTCTAACGATCCTGGGACGAAACTGCAACTGCCCAGCGGTTACGGCGAACGAACACACGGACCTCCTGATCAGAGACGCTTACGTAGCAGGTTTGGCATCATCGCAAATTCGCCAGAGACTTTTAGAGACTCTCTCGGACTCACAGAGGCACGGGCCCTCTCAGACTCCCTCGACGTGGCCTCCCAAAACTCCCGCGCCTATGCCCCCAACCGCACTACAGCCCCTTGGGCTCCGTGGATCCCTGCCGCGACCGACCCCCCGGCAACCCCAACCCCTCCGCAACCCCAACCCCTCAGCCAGAATCCCAGACCACCCGGGGGGCCCCCGCTGCTACTTTTGCGGGCAGTCAAAACACCCCCGCCAGCGCTGCCCGGCCCGCTCGGCCACCTGCAAAAGCTGCGGTAAAAAGGGGCACTACGCAGCGGTGTGCCAGTCCCGTGGGGTCGCCACTATCTCCGGGGAGCAAATGGGACCACGGGCTCAACCACCCCAGCGACCCACGGGCGGCCAACGGGCGCCGCCATTTTGGACCCCGGACACCACGAGGGGGGGGCGGGCGCCGTCTTCCTACCCACAGGCCGCGTGCGATCCATGGGAATGGCCATTTTGTCCACCCCCGGCCACGTGCGACTCATGGGAGCGGCCATTTTGTCCACCCCCGACTGCGTGCGATCCATGGACGCCGCCATCTTGGCTGACAGGCAAGGACCCCGGCGTGGACGGCTCCACACTGCCTGAAGACAACGATCTGATACACCAACCACGTTTGGCATCGGTGACCCTCGACCAGTCGCGGCCCTGGACGCTCCAGACGACGACGACAAAGGTGCTGGTGAACGGCCACGAGACACCGTGTTTGATCGACTCGGGGAGCACGGAGAGTTTTATTCACCCGGACACGGTAAGACGCTGTTCCCTTGTAATTCGGCCAAGCACCCAAAAAATGTTCCTGGCGGCGGGGTCCCACTCCATTGAAATCAAAGGGTTCTGCATCGCAAACCTAACAGTGCAGGGGAGAGAGTTCAAAAATTACCGGCTGTACGTCCTTCCCCACCTCTGCGCTCCCACTCTCCTGGGGTTGGACTTCCAATGCAACCTCCAGAGCTGAACATTCAAATTTGGCGGCCCTATACCCCCACTGACTATCTGCGGCCTTGCGACACTCAAGGTCGAACCGCCCTCCCTGTTTGCGGACCTCACCCCGGATTGCAAACCCGTCGCCACTAGGAGCAGACGGTACAGCACCCAGGACCGGACGTTTATCATGTCCGAAGTCCAGCGGCTGCTGAAGGAAGGCATAATCCAAGCCAGCAATAGTCCCTGGAGAGCCCAGGTGGTAGTAGTGAAGACAGGGGAGAAGCAAAGGATAGTCGTAGACTACAGTCAGACCATCAACAGGTACACGCAGCTAGATGCGTACCCGCTTCCCCGCATATCCGACATGGTCAATCGGATTGCACAGTACAAGGTCTTCTCCACCGTGGACCTCAAGTCCGCCTACCACCAGCTCCCCATTCGCCCCGGTGACCGCAAGTACACTGCCTTCGAAGCAGACGGGCGGCTATACCACTTCTTAAGGGTTCCATTCGGCGTCACGAACGGAGTCTCGGTCTTCCAACGAGAGATGGACCGAATGGTCGACCAGCACGGTTTACGGGCCACGTTCCCGTACCTCGACAACTTCACCATCTGCGGCCACGATCAGCAGGACCACGACGCCAACCTCCGCAAATTCCTCCAGACCGCTAACACCCTCAACCTCACCTACAACGAGGAAAAATGCGTGTTTAGCACCGACCGTCTAGCCATCCTTGGCTACGTAGTGCGTAATGGAGTGATAGGCCCCGACCCCGAACGCATGCGCCCCCTCATGGAGTTCCCTCTCCCCCACTGTACCAAAGCCCTGAAACGCTGCCTGGGCTTCTTTTCTTATTACGCCCAGTGGGTCCCCCAGTACACAGACAAGGCCCGCCCACTAATCCAGTCCACTACTTTTCCCCTGTCGACAGAGGCCCGCCAGGCCTTCAGCCGCATCAAAACGGATATCGCAAAGGCCACGATGCACGCCATCGACGAGTCCCTCCCCTTCCAAGTCGAGAGCGACGCGTCCGACGTAGCTATGGCGGCCACCCTCAACCAAGCAGGCAGACCTGTGGCCTTTTTCTGACCCTACACGCTTCGGAAATTCGCCACTCCTCAGTAGAAAAGGAGGCCCAAGCCATAGTGGAAGCTGTGCGACATTGGAGGCATTACCTAGCCGGTCGGAGATTCACTCTCCTCACTGACCAACGGTCGGTAGCCTTCATGTTCGATAATGCACAGTGGGGCAAGATAAAAAACGACAAGATCCTGCGGTGGAGGATCGAACTCTCCATCTACAACTACGAGATCTTGTACCGTCCCGGAAAGCTGAACGAGCCGTCCGATGCCCTATCTCGCGGCACTTGTGCCAACGCACAAGTGGACCATCTCCAAGCCCTCCACGAGGACCTCTGCCACCCGGGTGTCACTCGTTTCTACCACTTCATAAAGGCTCGCAACCTCCCTTACTCCGTCGAGGACGTCCGAACAGTCACCAGGAACTGCCAAGTCTGCGCAGAATGCAAACCGCATTTTTTCAGGCCAGATAGAGCGCACCTGATAAAGGCTTCCCGTCCCTTTGAACGCCTCAGTTTGGATTTCAAAGGCCCCCTCCCCTCCACCGATCGCAACACGTACTTTCTTAACGTCGTTGACGAATACTCCCGCTTCCCCTTCGCCATCCCCTGCCCCGACATGACCGCGGCCACGGTCATTAAAGCCCTCGACACCATCTTTACCCTGTTCGGTTTTCCCGCCTACATCCATAGCGACAGGGGGTCCTCCTTCATGAGTGACGAGCTGCGTCAATTCCTGCTCAGCAAGGGCATAGTCTCGAGCAGGACGACCAGCTACAACCCCCGGGGGAACGGGCAGGTAGAGAGGGAGAACGGAACGGTCTTGAAGACCGTCTTACTGGCCCTACGGTCTAGGAGTCGCCCAACTTCCCACTGGCAGGAAGTCCTCCCGGATGCCCTTCATTCTATCCGGTCCCTGCTGTGTACCACCACTAACCAAACGCCTCATGAGCGCCTCCTTGTCTTCTCTAGGAGGTCCGCTTCTGGAACGTCACTTCCGACCTGGCTGGCGGCCCCGGGACCCATTCTGTTCCGGAAACATGTGCAGGCGCACAAATCAGACCCACTGGTGGAAAAGATACATCTACTCCACGCCAACCCGCAGTACGCCTACATGGCATACCCAGACGGCCGACAGGACACGGTCTCTCTGCGGGACCTGGCGCCCGCCGGAGCTCCCCACCTCCCCCCAACACAAATTACCTCCCCCTCACTCCCGCCGGTGCACCCCACTGCCACCCCCTTCCCGGGGGGATCGGTCCTCCTTCCAGGCCCATCTAGGAGTAAGGAAACAGAGAGGGACAGCGCGATGCTCGCAGTGTCGACCGGACCAGAGCCAGCACCACCACCACCACCCGGGCTGAGACGATCGGAAGGGGCGACCAGAGCACCATCTCGACTCATCGAATCGACTTAAGATGTATATAATTCAGTGGCCCAGTAAAGCGGCATTGTTGTAAATAGTTAACGCTGCTAATCGGGTAAAATGTGAATAATTCAGTGGCCCAGTAAAAGCGGCATGGTTGTATATAGTTCAATGGTTAAGGCACCGACCCTGTAAACCCCGACCACCATACCACCCACCACCCCGCCGGGTTCCTTTTTAACAAGGGGAGAATGTGGTGGTATGTATTAGGGGTAATACGGTACACCATGAATGCCGAGGAGCTATTGGAGGACAGATGCTGGGTCCCGATTGGATCTGCCGCCTACGGGGCTCCACCCAGATAGGCGGGGTATAAGAACCCGGTTTACTCCCCGCAGCTGCATTCTGTGACTGAGCTGCTGGGGAACAAGTCTGAACAAGTCTGCTCAATAAAGCCTCGATTGAAGTTCTTTACGTCTCACCGCGTGTGTGATCGATGGTGCTACACACTGAGTGGCAGTCCTGGGTACAGGAACACACTGAGTGACAGTCCTGGGTACAGGGAACACACTGAGTGACAGTCCTGGGTACAGGGAAGACACCTAGTGACAGTCCTGGGTACAGGAACACACTGAGTGACAGTCCCGGGTACAGGGAAGACACCTAGTGACAGTCCTGGGTACAGGAACACACTGAGTGACAGTCCCGGGTACAGGAACACACTGAGTGACAGTCCTGGGTACAGGGAACACACTGAGTGACAGTCCTGGGTACAGGAACACACTGAGTGACAGTCCCGGGTACAGGGAACACACTGAGTGACAGTCCCGGGTACAGGAACACACTGAGTGACAGTCCCGGGTACAGAAACACACTGAGTGACAGTCCCGGGTACAGGAACACACTGAGTAACAGTCCTGGGTACAGAGAACACACTGTGTGACAGTCCCGGGTACAGAGAACACACTGAGTGACAGTCCTGGGTACAGGAACACACTGAGTGACAGTCCCGGGTACAGTGAAGACACCTAGTGACAGTCCTGGGTATAGGAACACACTGAGTGACAGTCCCGGGTACAGAGAACACACTGAGTGACAGTCCCGGGTACAGAGAACACACTGAGCGACAGTCCTGAGTACAGAGAACACACTGAGTGACAGTCCTGGGTACAGGAACACACTGAGTGACAGTCCTGAGTACAGAGAACACACTGAGTGACAGTCCTGGGTACAGGAACACACTGAGTGACAGTCCTGGGTACAGAGAACACACTGAGCGACAGTCCTGAGTACAGAGAACACACTGAGCGACAGTCCTGAGTACAGAGAACACACTGAGTGACAGTCCTGGGTATAGGAACATACTGAGTGACAGTCCTGGATACAGAGAACACACTGAGTGACAGTCCCGGGTACAGAGAACACACTGAGCGACAGTCCTGAGTACAGAGAACACACTGAGTGACAGTCCTGGGTACAGGAACACACTGAGTGACAGTCCTGAGTACAGAGAACACACTGAGTGACAGTCCTGGGTACAGGAACACACTGAGTGACAGTCCTGGGTACAGAGAACACACTGAGCGACAGTCCTGAGTACAGAGAACACACTGAGTGACAGTCCTGGGTACAGGAACACACTGAGTGACAGTCCTGGGTGCAGAGAACACACTGAGTGACAGTCCTGGGTGCAGAGAACACACTGAGTGACAGTCCCGGGTACAGAGAACACACTGAGTGACAGTCCTGGGTGCAGAGAACACACTGAGTGACAGTCCTGAGTACAGAGAACACACTGAGTGACAGTCCTGGGTGCAGAGAACACACTGAGTGACAGTCCTGGATACAGAGAACACACTGAGTGACAGTCCTGGGTACAGAGAACACACTGAGTGACAGTCCTGGATACAGGAACACACTGAGTGACAGTCCTGGGTACAGAGAACACACTGAGTGACAGTCCTGGGTGCAGAGAACACACTGAGTGACAGTCCTGAGTACAGAGAACACACTGAGTGACAGTCCTGGGTGCAGAGAACACACTGAGTGACAGTCCTGGATACAGAGAACACACTGAGTGACAGTCCTGGGTACAGAGAACACACTGAGTGACAGTCCTCGGTACAGGAACACACTGAGTGACAGTCCTGGGTGCAGAGAACACACTGAGTGACAGTCCTGGATACAGAGAACACACTGAGTGACAGTCCTGGGTACAGAGAACACACTGAGTGACAGTCCTCGGTACAGGAACACACTGAGTGACAGTCCTGGGTGCAGAGAACACACTGAGTGACAGTCCTGGATACAGAGAACACACTGAGTGACAGTCCTGGGTACAGAGAACACACTGAGTGACAGTCCTCGGTACAGGAACACACTGAGTGACAGTCCTGGGTACAGAGAACACCCTTGGGGGAAGGTGAAGGATGAACTCAGGTCAGCCTCCCAGTGAGCGGCTCTGTTCCTTGTTTGAGGGAAACCAGTTTCCGGATTTGGTTTTCTGCCCAGTTTCCTCAGCAAAGATTCAGGTCTCCTTTCACTCGAGAAGGGGCAAAATGGCCGCGCCCGCGGGTCGCACGTGGCCTTAGGGTAGGGGGGTGGCGGTGAGCGCTGGGCGGTCGGGGCCTGGAACGGGGATAGCCAATAGTCGCTGGAGACTGCGGCCTGGCAGGCCTACACATAGTGGCTCTTCGTGCTGCACCCTTTGCAGGTGGCGGTGCGGGCCAGGCAGCGCGGGCGGGGATGATTCGCCTGCCCGCAGAAGAAACAGCGGTGTCTGGCGGCGCTAGCGGGCTGCCTCGCCGCGCAGGCTTGTGGGGTCAGGGGGAAGGTCTGAGGGGCTGCCGCTGCGGGGTGCCACGCAGCCCAGGGGGCTGCCGCGCAATCGGGAGCAAAGGACAGTGCGTTTTTATAGGCAACGTCCATGGACCCTGCCAGGGCCCGTGCCTCTGCAAGTCCCAGCGTGTCCATTTCTAGGAGCCTTTGGCAGATATCGGGGGAGGTCATACCTGCCACGAAAGCATCCCTTATCAAAAGTTCCATGTGCTCGTTCCCCGAAATTGGCGGGCAGCCACAGTTTCGGCCCAGCACCAGCAGCGCCTGGTAGAAGTCTTCCAACGTTTCCTCGGGGCTTTGCCTCCTAGTCGCCAGCAGCTGATGAGCGTAGACCTGGTTCACAGGGCGGATATAATGTCCTTCTAGCAGCTCGATCCCGGCAGCATAATTCTCCGCCTCCTCGATAAGAGGGTAGGTCCCAGGGCTGACCCGTGAGCGTAGGAGATGCATCTTTTGTCCTTCCGTGGGGGTGTTGGTGGCCGTGTCGAGGTAGCCCTTAAAGCACGCCAGCCAATGTTTGAAAATAGCAGCAGTGTTGTCCGCGTGGGGGCTGAGCTGAAGGCACTCCGGTTTGATACAGAGATCCATCCTTCCAACTGAAGTTGTAGCAGATTAAATTGATGCGCAATCAATTACTCTCAAGACAAAGTGATTCATAACTAATAGGCTTTAATCTGCTAGAACTCTTCCCCAGCAGCTTCGATACAGAAAGTGAAGGCTGCTGGGACGGCACCGGTTCTTATACTCCACCTCTCAGGGCGGAGCTATGTGCATCAGCCAATGGTGGACTCCTGGGTCTAACCAATGGTCATCCACCTCTCAGGTACCGCAATACCTGGTATTACCACAGCTTTGTGCCCAGTTTCCTCAGCAAAGATTCACGTCTCCTTTCACTCGAGAAGTGTGGGTGTGTGGAGAAGGCGGGAGTGACAAAGTGGAACTGAGTTCACTCCTCAATCCCTGACACTGCCAAATGGCAGCTTCTCGGGGGTTAGACAACTCTCCACTCAGGTTTTAACTTCCCCGCGGGGCCGGCACTATCTGCAATACTCCTTGGTTTTACTGGAATATTGTGGATTTGAGGATTGTCACAGTTCTGGGTTGGATGCTGGGTGTTTACTGAGGAACTGGGCAGGGTGATTGGGCTTTAGTACCTGCAGCTGGCTGGGATGTTGCTGGAGTTGGTCAGGGAGCTGCTGCAGGGGGTGGGAAGAGCTGACAGGTTCCTGGGACAGGGGCAATATGGTATGGGATCCGGCACAGCCGGACTGACAGAAAGCCCCGCCCCCCTCTCTCGTGGGAGTATTCCAGCATCTGCAGTAATTTGCTTTTATATTTATTAACAAATCGCCTCAGTAGACCGGGGGTGGGGGGGGCGATGGGGGGTGGGGGGGTGGGGGGAGGGGGGATTGAAACTCTGATAATATTTCCTCTTTTATCTTTCGGGCAGATCTCGCAGTTTCTCAGCTGTGTGTGTGTGTCAGTCTATGTGTGTGTGTGTCAGTCAATGTGTATGTGTGTCAGTCTGTGTGTGTGTGTGTCAGTCTGTGTATGTGTGTGTGTCAGTCTGTGAATGTGAGTGCCAGTCTGTGTGTGTGTGTCAGTCTGTGTGCGTGTGTGTGTCAGTCTGTGAATGTGAGTGCCAATCTGTGTGTGTGTGTCAGTCTGTGTGCGTGTGTGTGTGTCAGTGTGTATGTCAATATGTGTGTGTCTGACAATCTGTGTGTGTGTGCCAGTGTGTGTATGACAGCCTGTGTGTGTGTCAGTCTGTGTATGTGTGTCAGTGTGCAGTGTGTGTGTCAATCTGTGTGTATGTGACAATCTGTGTGTGTGCCAGTGTGTGTATCTGGGTGTGTGTCAGTATCTGTGTGTGTGTGTCAATTTGTGCCTCAGTGTGCAGTGTGTGTGTGTCAGTGTGTAAGTGTCAGTGTGCGTGTCAGTGTGTAAGTGTCAGTCTGAGTGTATAAGTGTTTGTGTCACTGTGTATGTGAGTGTCAGTGGGTCAGTGTGTGGGTCAGTGTGTGTGTTAGTGTGTATGTACGTGTATGTCAGTCAGTGCGTGTGTCAGTGTGTAAGTGTGAGCATGTGCATGTGAGGGTGTCAGTGTCTGTCAGTCTGTGTCTGTCAGTCTGTCAGTGTGAGTGACAGATTGTGAGGAGTGTTAGTGTGTGTCAGTCTGTAATGTATGTGTGTCAGTCTGCGTCAGTGAGAATGTGCCAGTGTGTAAGTGTGAGCATGTGCGTCAGTGTATGCGTCTGTGAGTATATGTCAGTGAGTATGGGTGTCAGTATGAGTATTTAAGTGTGTGTGTGTCAGTGTGTGTGTGTCAGTGTGAGTGTGTCACGGCATATGTGTGTCAGTGTGAGTGTGTCAGTGTGAGTGTGAATGTGTCAGTGAGTGTCTGTGTGTCAGTGTGAGTGCGTCAGTGCGTGTGTGTATGAGGGCATCAGTACATGTGTGTGTCAGTGTGTATGTCAGTGTGAGTGTGCCAGTGCATGTGTGTCAGTGAGTGTGTCAGTACATGTGTGTGTCAGTGTGAATGTGGCAGTGTGTGTATGTGCATCAGTGAGTGCGACAGTGTGGGTGTGTCAGTGCATGTGTGTGTCAGTGTCATTGTGTCAGTGTGTGTATGTACGTCAGTGCGAGTGTGTCAGTGTGAGTGTATGTCAGTGTCAATGTGTCAGTCAGTGCATGTGTGTGTCAGTGTGAGAGTGTGAGTGCGTGTGTGTGTCAGTATGTGTATGTGCATCAGTGTGAGTGCATCAGTGTGAGTGTGTCAGTACACATGTGTGTCAGTGTGTATGTCAATGTGAGTGTGTCAGTGCATGTCTGTCAGTGAGTGTGTCAGTACATGTGTGTGTCAGTGTGAATGTGGCAGTGTGTGTATGTGCATCAGTGAGTGCGACAGTGTGGGTGTGTCAGTGCATGTGTGTGTCAGTGTCATTGTGTCAGTGTGTGTATGTAAGTCAGTGTGAGTGTGTCAGTGTGAGTGTGTGTCAGTGTCAATGTGTCAGTCAGTTCATGTGTGTGTCAGTGTGAGAGTGTCAGTGCGTGTGTGTGTCAGTGTGTGTATGTGCATCAGTGTGAGTGCATCAGTGTGAGTGTGTCAGTGCATGTGTGTGTCAATGTGAGTGTGTCAGTGCATGTGTGTCAGTGAATGTGTCAGTACATGTGTGTGCCAGTGTGAATGTGTCAGTGTGGGTATGTGCATCAGTGAGTGCGACAGTGTGGGTGTGTCAGTGCATGTGTGTGTCAGTGTCATTGTGTCAGTGTGTGTATGTACGTCAGTGTGAGTGTGAGTGTGTGTCAGTGTCAATGTGTCAGTCAGTGCATGTGTGTGTCAGTGTGAGAGTGGCAGTGCGTGTGTGTCAGTGTGTGTATGTGCATCAGTGTGAGTGCACCAGTGTGAGTGTGTCAGTGCATGCGTGTGCCAGTGTGAGTGTGTCAGTGCATGTGTGTGTCAGTGTGAGTGTGTCCGTGCTAGTGTGTGTCGGTGTGAATGTGTCAGTGTGTGTATGTGTGTCAGTGTGAGTGTGTCCGTGTGAGTGTGTTGGTGCGTCTGCGTGTCAGTGTGAGTGTGTCACTGCATGTATGTGTCCATGTGAGCGTGTCAGTGCATGTGTGTGTCTGTGTGAGTGTGTCCGTGTGAATGCGTCAGTTTGAGTGTGTTCATGTGAGTGCGTCAGTGTGAATGCGTCTTTGTGAGTGGGTCAGCGTGAGTTTGTCAATGCATGTGTGTGTCAGTGTGAGTGCGTCAGTGTGAATGTGTCTTTGTGAGTGTGTCAGCGTGAGTTTGTCAATGCATGTGTGTGTCAGTGTGTGTGTCAGTGCAAGTGTGTGTCCACGTGAGTGTGTCAGTGCATGTGTGTGTCTGTGTGAGTGCGTCAGTGTGATGGTGTGAGTTTTTCAGTGCATATGTGTGTCAGTGTGACAGTGTGAGTGTCAGTGTGTGTGTCAGTGTGAATGTGTCTTTGTGAGTATGTTGGTGTGAGTTTTTCAGTGTATATGTGTGTCAGTGTGACAGTCAGTGTGTGTGTCAGTGTCAATGTGTCAGTCAGTGCATGTGTGTGTCAGTGTGAGAGTGTCAGTGCGTGTGTGTGTCAGTGTGTGTATGTGCATCAGTGTGAGTGCATCAGTGTGAGTGTGTCAGTGCATGCGTGTGTCAGTGTGAGTGTGTCAGTGCATGTGTGTCAGTGAGTGTGTCAGTACATGTGTGTGTCAGTGTGAATGTGTCAGTGTGGGTATGTGCATCAGTGAGTGCGACAGTGTGGGTGTGTCAGTGCATGTGTGTGTCAGTGTCATTGTGTCAGTGTGTGTATGTACGTCAGTGTGAGTGTGTCAGTGTGAGTGTGTTGGTGCGTCTGCGTGTCAGTGTGAGTGTGTCACTGCATGTATGTGTCCATGTGAGCGTGTCAGTGCATGTGTGTGCCTGTGTGAGTGTGTCCGTGTGAATGCGTCAGTTTGAGTGTGTTCATGTGAGTGCGTCAGTGTGAATGCGTCTTTGTGAGTGGGTCAGTGTGAGTTTGTCAGTGCATGTGTGTGTCTGTGTGAGTGCGTCAGTGCAAGTGTGTGTCCATGTGAGTGTGTCAGTGCATGTGTGTGTCTGTGTGAGTGCGTCAGTGTGAATGTGTCTTTGTGAGTGTGTCAGCGTGAGTTTGTCAATGCATGTGTGTGTCAGTGTGTGTGTCAGTGCAAGTGTGTGTCCACGTGAGTGTGTCAGTGCATGTGTGTGTCTGTGTGAGTGCGTCAGTGTGAATGTGTCTTTGTGAGTGTGTCAGTGTGAGTTTGTCAGTGCATGTGTGTGTCAGTGTGTGTGTCAGTGCAAGTGTGTGTCCACGTGAGTGTGTCAGTGCATGTGTGTGTCTGTGTGAGTGCGTCAGTGTGAATGCTTCTTTGTGAGTGTGTCGGTGTGAGTTTGTCAGTGCATGTGTGTGTCAGTGTGTGTGTCAGTGCAAGTGTGTGTCCACGTGAGTGTGTCAGTGCATGTGTGTGTCTGTGTGAGTGCGTCAGTGTGAATGTGTCTTTGTGAGTGTGTCAGCGTGAGTTTGTCAGTGCATGTGTGTGTCAGTGTGTGTGTCAGTGCAAGTGTGTGTCCACGTTAGTGTGTCAGTGCATGTGTGTGTCTGTGTGAGTGCGTCAGTGTGATGGTGTGAGTTTTTCAGTGCATATGTGTGTCAGTGTGACAGTGTGAGTGTCAGTGTGAATGTGTCTTTGTGAGTATGTTGGTGTGAGTTTTTCAGTGTATATGTGTGTCAGTGTGACAGTCAGTGTGTGTGTCAGTGTCAATGCATCAATGTGAATATGTCGGTGTGGGTGTGTCAGTCTGTGTGTGTCAGTGTGTGTGGTGTTTGTTAGTGTGTGTGTGTCAGTGCATGTGAGTGTGTCAGTGCGTGTGTATATGTATGTAATCATCTTTATTGTCACAAGTAGGCTTACATTAACACTGCAATGAAGTTACTGTGAAAAGCCCCTAGTCGCCACACTCCGGCGCCTGTTCGGGTACACAGAAGGAGAATTCAGAATGTCCAATCCCCTAACAGCACGTCTTTCAGGACTTGTGGGAGGAAACCGGAGCATCCGGAGAAAACCCACACAGACACGGGGAGAACGTGCTGACTTCGCACAGTGACCCAAGCCGGCAATCGAACCTGGGACCATGGCACTGTGAAGCAACAGCGTTAACCACTGTGCTTCCATGCCGCCACATGCCAGTGTGGGGAGTGGGGGAGGGGTGGGGGCGGTGCTCCATCTGCAGAGCAGCCAATGAACAGAGTTTGAAGTGAGCTGGCAGTGAGGGGAGTTCTGGCTCCTGAGAGGGCTCTGTGCTCAGTAACAGCAGCTGTACCATCTAACTGAAATGAAATGAAAATTGCTCATTGTCACAAGTAGGCTTCAAATGAAGTTACTGTGAAAAGCCCCTAGTCGCCACATTCCGGCGCCTGTTCGGGGAGGCTGTTACGGGAATTGAACCGCGCTGCTAGCCTGCCTTGGTCTGCTTTCAAAGCCAGCGATTTAGCCCTGTGCTAAAACCAGCTCTCAACATGATAAAGTGGATTCGCCTCCACTCTGTGCTCACCCTCACAATCCTCTCTGCAGGTGGGTCCCCACAAACCAACCCTCAATATCTTCAAGAGTTTCCAATTCCATTTCTTCTCTGTTTGTAAGAATTCTTTTTCCTGACTATTTCATTATGATTCGGGATGGAAGAGGTTTCAGAAAGTCCCGAGCGTGTGCAAGACGCTGTATAAAGCTCAAACTATTATCAATCCTGAGGAAAGATCAATGGTGTGGAATGTTAACTCGTTAACTGTCACACCCAATCTCCAGATCCGGAGTGTTTTCAGCATTTCTGTGCCTTCATTTCTGACATGTTCTTTCTCCACAGTTACCGGGATTGCCACATTGCGAGTGGGTCAGTACCCCGACAAGCAGAACAAGACCAGAGGCGCCAATGTGACTTTCTTCTGCACATTCCCGTTTGCCCAGGACACCTCCAGGGTCCGGGTGAACTGGTGGAAGGAGGGCGAACGGAGCTTCCTCCAGGAGAGAAGTGACAGTAGATATCAGTTTGAAATCCGGAACAAAGCCAGTGCCTCCTTCCTGCTATTGGATGTGGATGTCCCGGACTCCGGCGTGTATTACTGTCGAGTTAACAAGGCGGACAAAGTGGGGAACGGCACCGGCACAAGGCTGCTGGTAACCGGTGAGTGACTGACACCTGGAAATCTCCCTGGGAAATGTCACTGTAGCTCAGCCTGTCACTGGGCGGCCTGTCCCAGCCCTGAAGGACATTACAGATTAGTCAGATTAGGGTCAGCCCGATGATTCCAAACATTGACACTGAAATCATTGACCTGGGTCGGGATTGCTCTGCCTGGTGTGGGCTGGAGGCAGCTTCAATTGAGGCATTCAGCTTGGCATCAGCTGATTATTTGAATAGAAAGAATGTGTGTCTGCAATGATGCTGGATTTGATTGAAATGTTTGTCTGGGGACTGAGTACCCCCGAAGCTGGAAGATTTGTTTCCCTGTGGTCAGTCAGGTGGAGGGGATCTGTCTGAAGAAATCCTCAGCCCCTAACCTGTAATTTCCAATTTTAAAAAGCACTTTCCCCAGAGCGGGGGCGGCTGAGTGTGTTTGAGGGAAATCTTCCTGTCTAACCGGTTCAATCTCCAGTCCCCCGCTTTAACCCGACCCCGCTGTCGCTCAGAAATTCACCCCAGTGTGAAACCTTGTTCAATATGAAAGACGTTTTCCCTCGACAATTCCCGGATTCCTATTGGATATTGGACAGGCGTTGTGTCTGATTGGACCAGTCAAGTTTCCGACTTCGCCTGTCGACCTCGCTCCCCCAGAAACGTAAACTGGACCAAAAAATACATTAAAACACCCAATCCGGTAAAATAGGAGTGAATAAATCTGTGCGTCTCCGTGTTTTCAAACACTTTCGCCTGAAAACGACAATGGGAGCCGGATTCAAAATCCTCTCGCTCATTAGCCGATGAATGAACTGCTTTATTTTGTGTCATAAAGTGGCAGTAATTGAAGGTTTGAAGAAGTGATCCCGGAGATTTCACAGACTCTGGGCGCCTTTCGAGTCAATTCCTCCGGGTCATTTGGTGTTGAATTGTTCCCTTGCTTTCTGTGCCAGCGCCTGTCGCTCCCTTTGGATCTGTCCACAACTGCATTTGTGAGCTGGATTTCACATTTGTCACCGCGACCGTTTACATAATATTAAATAAAATCATTGGGGAACGAAACTGTGTCAGCAAGTACAGGGAGTGTTGGGGGGGGGGGGGGGGGGCAGTGGGGTCCTGCTGAAAAGAAAGATCCCACTCCAGGGGTTACTCTCATTCCCAGTTCCAGCTGTTGAGATTGAGTTCCGGGTGATGTGGAAATCTCTCACAGACAAGACGCTGCATTTTCAGATATTTCAGGAGACTGGATTTCTGCTTTTGTTTCAGATTCCAGCATCCGCAGTAATTTGCTTTTATATTTGAGCTGTAACCGTCCTAATGGGATGTTGGATACAATGCTGAACTTCCATTGAACAGTAAACCAAGTTTCACATTTCCAAGCTCCTTGATGCTGTGAAGGGGGTTATGGATCATGAAGATTTTTTTCAGCTTTATCGATCGTTAGCCCGAAGGCAGTTTTGGCACATATCTGAAGATGAGAAAGACAGCGGGAGAGGTGGAGGCACCTCTGGGATCCAGCTGGAGTTAGGAGAGAGAGAGAGAGCGCTCTTTCGAGATTGAACCTTCAGCGAATATTCCAAAAATATTCCAAAAGAAGTGGTTAAAAATTAAGATAAAGATGCCAATTGTCCAACACAGGGATATACAGAAGTGACCGGTCAGTCAAGAGTAGCGGCAGCTTACAATACAATCACAACTAGCTCTGAGATAATGTGAGGACAATGTCGTGGACAAACAAATTGGGACACACTGGCTGGGGCTGGTGAGGTCAACACTGTTGGAGAAAATGGGAGGTTGCTGGAGAGCCAGCCGTGATCTGTTACAAACAACGTTATGTATTACTTTCTCCCCGTGTCTACGTAGGCCTCACCCCCACAGCGCAAAAAGATGTGCAGGGTAGGCGAATTGGCCACGCTAAATTGGAAAAAAAGAATTGGGTACTCTAAATTTTAAAAACAAGTTATTCATTACCTGGACCAGGATGGTCCATGTTTGTAGTAACCTGCACACAGAGACTCAGAGTGGATGTTAAGCTATCTCAGGTCAGAATGGAAACGTTTATGGTCGTTGCAGAGAGTCAACGGGTCAAGAAAGACAAAAACAAAACTCGCCTTGTCTTTAGGATTTGGAAAACCTGCCGAAATAATTAAGAGGAAACGCTTCAGATAATCGAACCAAGGATTGATTGACTAGGAGCCCACAGTGTGATTTGGAGATAGGCTCACTGCTCTAAGCCCTCTGTCAGAATGGGGATCCTCGTTAACCGGGGCTATATCCATCCCCCCTGGATTCTTCTCCGCCTCAACACATTGTAACCGAGTAAAACAGGAAGCGAATGACAACAATTGAATTGGGGATCATTAGTTTGACCCGCTGCATAGGCGCACATTTCAAAGCGAACCGTATAACGTGTACCCACAAACAGGAAGAAGCTAAGTTCAATATCAACTCAACATGAACTTTTATCTGACAGACACAGTCTGAGAGCAGTGTAAATCAACACAAACACAAAGTATATTCAACACAAAGAAACCCTCTCCTTCTGTGGTTATTACCCCAATGGGCGGTGTGTGCTTTACCCCATCAGCACCACCTCCCTCCCAAAGGTTTCTCTAGAAACAGCCACACTAACATCCCGTATGCGCTCCTGTATTATTGAGAGTTCGACATCATTCTTGTCCCTTCACTTTGAGCAGTTTTGATGGAACGAGAGTTGTTGACTCAGGTTCAAAAACAACGGAACTAGTTTATTCAGGGGAAAAAGGGGAGGATTCTGGCTGGGGACAGAATGAGAGTTTTCTCCATATCCATTGGAACTCTAACCTTCTGGACCTTTAAAGACTTAATTACCTGCAAAGACTCGCATTCAAAGTATCATCTTGCATCATTGACTTTGTCTCTATGTGTGTTTGTGTAAACCACCTCTTTACACCTGATGAAGGAGCTATGCTCCGAAAGCCAGTGAATCCAAATAAACATGTTGGTCTTCAACCTGGTGTTGTAAGACTTCTCACTGTGCCTACCCCAGTCCAATGCCGGCATCTCCACATCATGGCTTCCCAAAGGGACATGGGGACAACAGGAGGTCACTCAGCCCCTTGGAGTCTGTTCTGCTAGCCCATGCGATCATTGTTCATCATTGACCTCATTCCACACACCCGCCTTTGGCTAAGAAAAGTTTTAGCAATCTCAGATTTAAAATGTACAATTGGTGTAATATCAATTATTCGCAATGGAAGAGAGTTCCAAATTTCTATTACCTCTGTCGGTGAAATATTCTAACTTTAGTCCTTAAATGTCTGCCTCTAATTTTTAGACTTTACTCCGAGTCCTAAACTCCCCAAGCAGCAGAAACAGTTTCTAGATATCGCCCTTATCTTTCATCTTAATACTTTGAAACTGCCCCTTAACCTTCTAAACGTGAGGGAATACAATCCCAGTTTCGATGATTTAACCATGAAAGTGCTGATCTCATCCTGGTAAATCTACGCTGCACTCACTTCAACGCTAATATATTTGTCCTAAAGTGTGTTCAAAATTACTGACACTGACTCCAGGTGTGGTTTTTATAGGAGTGAAGCAGGATTTCTGTCCCTCTTTGTGCCCTAGTCCTCCAGATTATAAAGGCCACCATTCTATTTGCCTTTTTAACCCAGTTCTGTACCAGTTCATGACATTTCAATCATTAACTCCCACTCCACCCCGAGTCTGTTCTGGACCCTCACTGGCTCCAGCTTTTCACTATTTGTTCAAGGAGATGGCCTCACATTTGCCGATATTGGAGTATATTTGGTACAGTTCTGCCCATTCTCTTTGAATTATGAAGATATATTGATCGACTGTATTCCCAGTCACACTGCCGCTCATCCGAGTACCTTCACCAAATGTGGATCGTTGGCTCGCTGTCGTATTATTAAATCGTTAATACCTCAATAGGTGACTAGTTGAAGCCCCAGACACACATCCTTGTAAATCTTGCCATTTGGAGAATCTGCTCATTATCCCAATCTCAGCCTCTCGTGCCTCGTACACCTACGATAAGCAGCGCGGGTTCAACTCCCGTAACAGCCTCCCCAAACAGGCGCCGGAATGTGGCGTCTAGGGGCTTTTCACAGTAACTTCATGTGAAGCCTACTTGTGACAATAAGCGATTATTATTATATTATTATTAATTCGCTTTCAATTCCATGGATTTTAACCTGGACAAGAGCTGGACATTCCCACACAAAAATATTGCTAGATATTGCTCCGATTGAGTTATTGTCCCTGTTGGTTTCTAACCAAGTCTGGACACGCGGTGTGTGACTGATTAGACTGAAATAACCCGAGTCATTCTCAATGGATCTGCAGCTATTCAGAATAGAAATGGGTGCAATTTAACTTCACCCCCCCCCCCCCCCCCCCCCCCCCACCCCCAGCAGTGTCTTTGGGAAGAGCTTAGCGGGCAGGAGGTGGAAGAAATTGGATAAAAGTCGGGCATTGACACAAATACCGACAACTGTGTGTGAGACTGGAAGCTGCCCAGGGATTGATATTATTCTGGTTGGGATTGGGGATGAACAGAAGCGGGAAAGCTCCCCCTTGTCCCAGTTTCTAATCCCAGAGCCATGTAACCTCGGCGGAAACCGGGCAGAAATGCTTCTGACTTGGGCTCCTTCACAAGGAAACACCAATATTACAAAGGTGACTAGAATCGGGGGGTAATATTTAAGGATCCGGTGTGAATAAGAGCGAAAAATAGTTAAATACGAAGAAAGATACATTGAATGGACATTGCAAAGTGAAATAAAGCCAAGAGAATAATTCAAACCGGGTGTGAAACTAATCTGATTCATTTCTACACGAAACGACATGAGAATAATGTGATCTTTCTGTCCTCTGTCTCCCAAAGCTCCCCCCTATTCTCCACACATTGTCCCCACTCTCTTTGGGAAAGGCTCGGCGCTTTTCCTCAGACTTGCCTGCAACGCCGGCAGCTTTCACTCCCAGGAACTGAGCATCCGCTGGTCTGTGAACGGCACCGAGTTTGGAAAGGGGACCCGCACAGATATACAGCCAGGACCGGGAAAACTCTTCCAGCATTCCAGCTATTTGGAGCAATCGCAGCCTGTGCAGAATGGGACAGTTTATACCTGTCGGGTCTCCTCCCCGAACAATCGGATGCAAACCCATTACACCTACATTGCCAGTGCCGGAGGTAGGTCACTTTAACAGATCGCAAACCTTTCACAACATTTTGTAAGTTAACCCTAATGTGCACATATATATAACATTGCATTTACATCGTGATAGATATCCCGGGATACACTGGGTGGGAATATCTCCTGGTTTATCGCTGTTTTGCCACATTGAAATAAAGCGAGAATTCCCATTGAAATCTGAGATGATTTGGGGTCACGCGACTTGAGGAACACTGACATTAAAGTTTGCCTCGTGTCCAGCCACAACCCTGGAAGGAATCACCCTCCATGTGGAATGTCCTGGCTGGAAGTGTGGGGCGAATATGACTTGTCTAAAGGGAATTGGATAGAAACCTGAAAAGGAAAAGAAAACCCCGGATATGCATGGAAAGAAGACGGGAATGGGATTAACTGGATCACTCTTTCATAGGCTAGAGGGGCCGAATGGCCTCCTCCTGTGCTCTCTTTGCACCATGTCCCCTATCAGCGGGATTTCCCTCCCAGTAGAAGCAGCTAATGGAAAATTACCTGGCATAGTCTCTATCAGCATTAGAGTCGCCAGCAACAACCATTCCCCACTTTGGGCACGAGCTGGATGGGAGCATTGAAATAAGATTGACGGTCAGATTTCCCGGAGACAGTCTGTCTCCCCCGCTCACACACCCAGCGCTAATGGCGGAGGAGAAATACAATAGAACTTGTGTATTTTATATTAACACAAAGGATCCCTAACCGAACAGGCAACTTTATTCAAGGTCACTTGGATGGCATTGACCTTCATTTTAACAGCACTTAGATTGAGCAGAAAGTGTTTATTGGAGAGTGAAGACCCCCAAATCTATAGGTTTTGCTGCAACAAACTGATCTGGGATTGAAAAGGTCATGCACATTAATGTGATGCATGTTAGTGCTTAGGATGCTTGGAAACAAATAACTATTTTAACAAAAGCCTTCTCACAAACTTGGAACCTCTTTAAAGTAGCAATATCCCTATGTTTAAAAAAAAACTCCTGTCCCTGTAGTTGAGAAATGAAAGTAGAAACTGTTTGGTTTTAAATGGAGTTGACTCATTTTAGCAGGGGCTGAGCAGAGCTCAGAGAAGAGTGAGCTTTTACAATGAATGGAAGCACAGTTAGAACAGGAGAGGGGTGAGAAGGTAAATTAAAACATTTCTCCTCCACCTAATACCCCATTGCCACCCTGACAATTTTAACAATACGTGTATATTTCTAACCAGTATTATTTGTAACCACTATGCTTACTTACCAGGATGTGGTAACAGTAAGATTAAATCATACTGTTAATCTGTATGTCAGTGCTTGAATTAAGTGTTAAAACATGCATATGTTGTATTGTTCATACATTTCCTGTGGTGACATATAACTATTACATTGAGTTATGTATCTGCATTTTGAAATCTTGCAGAGCAAAACTTAGGTGCTGTACCCTGGTGGATCTATATCTGTATTGGGAGTGGGGCTTTCCTCTTGCTGCTCCTGATTATTACATCAATCCTTTGTAAATTCTGTGTGTGCAGAGGTAAGCATGCTGGACTTTGCTAAATGGTTTAAATCTAGAATTTTCAATGTATTTGATTTGTAAGATGTTGCAGTGGGCTGAAGTAATATTGTAAGGGAATTACATTTGTTCGAAGTAATTGTACTCATAGATTTAAACAATACGTTCAGTGAACACTCAGAACAGTTTTGTAACTATGGAGAAGTTGATTGTCTTCACTGGTGAATATTATAGCATTTATTGTGCATCACTGGACAACCTCCTCAATTGCTAGTTTGACATGTGAATGAAATAAATCTTGCAGAATCTCAGTGAATGCAAGAGAGGCAAACAAATTAATCACTGCCATAGATATTTACACTGTGTATTGCATCAAGTATCCTAACATGATAGCTTACACAGTGCAGTCCTGAAGCCTAGCTCTGCCCCATTTCTGGTAGATGTAACAGAAAAAAGTGATCTGTATAATTACTGCAAGCAAAGTATGTTATGCTACCCTGAAGTCATATCATTTCCTTGCATGTCTACAGATCAAATTGTGGTAACTCGCCTTTATCCCACGTGGTTACATAAATTACATTTTCTCAAGGACCTTTTAAACAATAAATCCTGTACCTTATCAATAGCAAAGGTTGTAAAGTAACCGCATTATCCATCCAACTTTCGTGGGTTACATCAGGTTAAAGGTTTATCTGTCCCAATACGTCTGATGGCCATCGACCATATTAACTCATAACCTAGATTAAGGATACTGTGCAAGTATTGGATCACTCACCAATCCTCATGATCTAATTACTGGGATGACTCCGACATATCCTCGTGATCTAGTTATTGGGATGCTCCCACATATCCTCATGATCTAGTTATTGGGGTTACTTCACATACCCTCATGATGATTGAGTTATTGGGATCGCTCTAATATATCCTCATGATTTAGTTATTGGGATCGCTCCCACATACCCTCATGATCTAGTTATTGGGATCACTCCCACAAACACTCAGGATGTAGCTATTGGGATCGCTCCCACATATCCTCATGATCTAGTTATTGGGATCACTCACACATACTCTCATAATCTAGTTATTGGGATCGCTTCCACATATCCTCATGATCTAATTATTGGGATCACTCCCACATACTCTCAAGATCTTGTTATTGGGATCGCTCCCACATATCCTCATGATCGCGTTATTGGGTTCCATCCCATATACCCTTGTGATTTAATTGTTGGGATCACTCCAACATATCCTCATGATCTAGTTATTGGGATTCATCTCAGATCCCCTCATGATTTAGTTATTGAGGAGGGTAGCACGGTGGCACAGTGGTTAGCACTGTTACCTCACGGCACTCAGATCCCAGGTTCAATCATGGCCCTGGGTCACTGACCATGTGGGGTTTGCACATTCTCCCTGTGTTTGCGTGGGTTTCACCCCCACAACCCAAAGATATGCAGGGTAGGTGGATTGGCCACGCTAAATTTCCCCTTAATCGGCATTTCTTTTTTTTTTCAAATTATTTAGTTATTGTTCACTCTGACATACCTTCATGATCTAGTTATTGGGATCATTCTTGCCTTTTTTCATGATCTTGGATCAGAGACCAGCTAGTTACTAATTTGATCAATCGAAGGAAGGTTAGTAATGAACTAAATTCAATTGATTAATTCACAGTGAGGCCATTTGTTTTGCGCAATAGCTGGGACTGAGTATAGTTATAGTAGTTAATACTGAGACTCATTTGATTGCCAACTGAAGTTAATCAGGTTGTTCCGAACTGATCTGTAGATTTTGTTTCCATGTGAGCTGATGAGAAATGAATCAAAGATTATAGTAATAATTAGTAGAATGTGGTTTGAAAGGTAAGAGTTCTATTAGATTGTGAAATAGAGCTGTTTCTATGAAGTAATGCAGTTCAAAGGCAATTTGCTGATTTGCCTGTTCCTACCTGCCGGAGAATTTGTTTCAAGTTAACATCATGTTATTTACTTTCCATTTATTCTCTGCTAGGCAAAAGGAGAAAAACAGAGAAAAGATGTGTTCAGGAAAAGCAGGTAACAGTCTATAAGATTTTTTAAATGCGTCTTCTGAAATCTCTTAATGCATTTTCTGTGGAATAAAATATCCTAAACATGGACATTAAAATAGACAATTGAGATTGTTTTAAAAAAATTTTTTTTTTAAATTTAGAGTACCCAATTCATTTTTTCCAATTAAGGGGCAATTTAGCATGGCCAATCTCCCTAGAGTGCACATCTTTGGGTTGTGGGGGTGAAACCCACGCAAACACGGGGAGAATGTGCAACCTCCACACGGACAGTGACCCAGAGCCGGGATCGAACCTGGGACCTCGGCGCCTTGAGGCAACAGTGCTAACCCACTGCGCCACCGTGCTGCCCATGAGATTATTTTTCACTGGATTTTACTGTGGACATTCTGTCTTGGGCATGGTTAGAATGTAATACATAGAAACAGTTATGTTCCCTTTGTTACCTTGTAGGATTGTTGAATGACTTTTATTTGTATATAATATGTATATATGTATATTTAATCATTCTCCTGGAAGTACTATCTCATGCTGGAGCATAGTTTTATAGATTGGGTTTCCTGTGGTACCTTGTTGAATTAACATTACATGTATGAATCTCAACAGTAAGATCCTAATTTTAACTAGGAGGCTGGTGGAAATGTTGTACACAAACATTGAAGCAAGCAATGCATTCAGAAACAATGGCGACTTTGAGAACCAGCCAATTTTAATGTGCGGGCCTCATTTCATCAAATATTGTCAGGGTCCTGCCTAAATACGCCCGATCATGGAAATGGCAATTCAGCAAGGGCAGGGGATGCAACCGAGTCCTCACAGGAAAGGTGACTGGCAGTCAGGTAAACAGTGAGGGCAGAGAAAGCCTGGGGCGAACGCAATCCATTTCCTTGTGGGGGGCAGAGGGGATTTTTCATACTGTGAAAGTCAATATCATGTCAATCTCTTTTGTACTGTTGTCTTGCAGCATATGCATCAAGCAGCTAATCACAAGATGGCATATACAGCTGAGGATTTTAACAAACTCGCACAAAACACCAAGTACCAGCAGATGGAGAAGAGAAAAGCATGCCCCCACCCGCCCCCGAGAAACCAGCAGAGAGACGACAAGGTTATTTATGCAACACCCCCACTCAAACAATACCAGGGCAGAAAGATGGGCCGTTCTGTGCAATGAACACAAGCCCAGCATATCAGTTACCAGCAAGAAGTTGCTTCTGCAAACTTAGCTTGTCCTGAGTCAACAGTTCAAATATATATACTTAAACCACTTGTTATAGAGTTCATTCAAACCAAAATCTCTTCATTAAATACGTTCTTACTGTCTCTTCATGAATGTTGCTGAATAACAACCACCTTTGTGTTATAAATATAAGAAATAATACGATGATAACCGATGTTAGTAACAATAGCTTCATTAGCATTAGGCAGCACTCTTCTGAATGCCGCACTCCGTAAAGGAACTGTGGGGGTCTATCCAAATTTAAACTGGAAACTGAAATTGGATTGCTATCAAATTGCAAGAAAAATGTCCAAGCCCCTCGTCCAGCGACACTGGCATTCTGACATTGAATAGCCCAAAGTACATCAGGAAACAAAATCTGCACAGTACATCAACTGGAACTTTTGACTATTTTGCTCCTCTCGGTGGAGTGGGCTCATGTGCAGAACTAGTAGCAAATGTCACTGAGGGATTGAAATAATATTTTGGGAAAATAAGTTGTGAGGACATAAAAAGAAACAACGATTATGAACGTAGAGAGGCATTTCATGCAGAGCCAGCAGAGAAGACTTTGAAGTTAATGTCATCAGCTAAATTTAATGAGCAACGTCTTCACACACAGAGCGTGTGATAAGTGTCATTTGGATCAATCCTTCCACAGACCACGTACAGTTTGCACGGATGTATTTCTCTCCAGGTACAAATGAGCAGCTACGCTGAGCCTAGATTGCAACCCAGCAAAACATCAATTCAACCAAGCACATTAATTTATACCATTCCGCTAAAACCCCAATTGTTGTTATCTCAAGACCTAGGAATATTTTCCACATAATGTTTAAAATATGACCACACATTGATGTGGTTCTTCATAGAATCATGCAAAAAAAAAGGAACGTTGCCATTCAGGCCAGCCCTTTGAAAGAGCTATTGAATTATTCCCAATCTGTTCAGATTTTTTTGAATTAAATTGTTAGTTGTTGTGTTATTTGCTTCTGATGGGAATCTGTATCATAAGTCAATTCTTTCCATGCAAAAAAAGAGTATATTTTAACCTCAGCTGTTTTATTCTGTGCAGATAGTTTTCTCTGTCCATTACCCTCCCCTGTTTTCTGCTTGCCAGTACAGCTGACACATTTACCATGATGTTCAAGAAAATTGGCATCTGTCTCAGAAATGGAACTGGGTGAAATGACGAGGTTATGAATTGGTACACTGCTCAAATTGGTAGCGAGCTCCCAGGGATGCACACTGACTATCAGACAATTGCCATGTGTTGCTATTGTAGAACATGCTTCCTGCTGAGGAGGAGATAGAAACCGGGCTTGGTGTTAGAACCACAATACGGATTCCCATCAGAAGCAAATAACACAACAACTAGCAATTTAATTCGAAAAAATCTGAACAGATTAGAACCATAATCTAATGCATGTTGGGGACATCATGACTGAAGATGGGAAGAGAGGTCTGCTGTGTAACTCTAATCGGTGGGCATGGCAGTGGTTTAGGGTTTCAGTGCAAAATGTAACTAGTTCATATCGCACCAATCCCCAGTCAAGTGAAGACAGATGTTACAACAGTGCACATAAATAAGAAAATAACCCCAATATTTTGATTTTAGCATTGCGATTCTGGAAGGTGACTACATTACAGAGCCCAGAGATCAAAGTCAGTGGTTTTAGTGATTGTTCAGTCAGCCCTGTACAGCTCAAGAACTCAATGTGCAGATTTGATACGATATATATCTCTGCTTTGTAAATTCTATCAACAAAATAAAGGTTTCTATTTCTGTAACTGCAGTCAAAGGGCGTAAAATCACTTCAGTTTAAGTCACGCGGTGGACCGGAGAAGTCCTCGTGCATTAAGTTTGCGTTCACACGTTTCTTAAAACTAAAATGTTATTGCTACGTAAATATTAAAATGATTTGGAATATCGGTGTTCAAAATGTGTCTTCAAACAGCCAAGCTCCTCAAGTCATCACAACTCATTGCCGTGCTGTAGATTCTCAGTGGGAATTCAGTCAATCTCTCGGGGCAGACAGGTTTGGCGGGAGATTCCAAACCTTGCACCAGGCACAGTAAGAAGCAGCGAATGTCGCCATCTCCTGGCGACAATCCCCAAATAACCTCTGGAGCCGAGAGAGGCATTGTGCAACTTGGGGCGAGATTCTCCGACCCCCCAGCGGGTCGGAGAATGGCCGTTGGCCGCCGTGAATTCCGCCCCAGCCACCCGCCGAAGTCTCCGAAGAGAGAAAAGTCGGCGGGGCGTCAATGGCGCCGCAGACCTCGGAGAATGGCACGGGTGGGCGCAAGGCCATCAATTTTGGGCCTGCCGATATTCTCCCGTCCGGATGGGCCGAAGTCCCGTCGACGTGATGACGGGTCACGTCGGCATAAATCAAACCTTTTAATCGGCGTCAACCTGTGCTCAAGGTTTACGCCGACCAGCGTGGAGGTGGGTGACGGCCTGGGGGGTTGGCCGCTGGACAGGCGACGGCGTGGCCGCAGTCTGAATGTGTGGGGAGAGGTGTGTCTAGGGTTTTGTGTGTGTGTGCGCGGCGGGGGGGGGGGGGGGGGGGGGGGGTGGTTAGAGTGGGCTGGGCTCCGGGGGAGTGCCGGGAGGGGGATTGAGTGCCGGGGACGGGAGGATGAGTGCCGGGGAGGGGGATGGGGGCACGGGGTCCGTTCCGGGGAGGAGGATGGGGGGGTCCGTGCCGGGGAGGAGGATGGGGGGGGGTCCGTGCTGGGGAGGGGGATGGGGGGGGTCCATGCCGGGGAGGGGGGTGGGGGGGTCCATGCCGGGGAGGGGGATGGGGGGGGTCCATGCCGGGGAGGGGGATGGGGGGACGAGGCCTCGCAAAATGTTCCCCATGTCTGACACCGTCGCACCCATTGCGTCCACCGCGGACGCCACCCGTGCGGTGTCGGCCTGGGTGGCACGCATGACCGGCACCACTCCCAGCTCCTGGACGTGGGTGGACTCCTCCACCTGCGACTGCAGCCGCCGCAAGCCGGCCGTCACCCTCTTCGCTCGTCTCCGGTTCGGTGGTTGCATCGGATCTATGGGTGGGTGTGGTTCCTCCAGGAACCCGGGATCCATCTGGGCGGCAGATGTTCGCTTGGGCTGGGCTGCCCTCCGACCGCCCGGCCCTTCTGCTGCTCCTACCTCCACCTGCTGTACCGGGACGGCTGTGTTGTGCGCACCAGTGAGTGTACCAGACGCCTCATCATTAAAGTGACCAACCGAGGTGAGTTTTTCTGCGATGATGGAGGGTGTTGGTGACAGCAGTGGCGTTGTGTCGTGCTCTTCGTCCCACTCTGAGTCCATGGCACTTTGGGGTGGGGGTTCGTCTCCACCCATCCACTCTGTGTCACTGTCCGCTATTTCGTTTTCCTGGGTAGTGCTGTCCCGGGTAGGGGTGTCCTGGGTAGTGGTGTCCTGGGTAGTGGTGTCCTGGGTAGTGGTGTCCTGGGTAGTGGTGTCCTGGGGAGTGGTGTCCTGGCTCGGCTGTGACGGGGGCCTGTGGCTGCCCCTCTCGTCGCTGGGTGGCACACGCCTGCGTCATCGCACCCGCACGAGACGGGGGCGTCGTCTCCCTGTTGCTCCAGGTCTCTCCGTCTCCAGTGGTCTCCAAGGGACATCCTGCGGGCGTCGCATGCCGGAGGGTCCGGGTCTCTCCGTCTCCCGTGGCCTCCGAGGGGCATCCTGCGGGCGTCGCATGCCGGAGGGTCCGGGTCTCTCCGTCCCCCGTGGCCTCTGAGGGGCATCCTGCGGGCGTCGCATGCCGGGGGGTCCGGGTCTCTCCGTCTCCCGTGGCCTCTGAGGGGCACCCTGCGGGCGTCGCATGCCGGAGGGTCTGGGTCTCTCCGTCTCCCGTGGTCTCCGAGGGGCATCATGCGGGCGGTCTGCATCTGCGGGGATGGGTGCCTCGACGTTTGCTCCTGCGATACACATTGAAGCATGCATGGTTAGACACGCAGGCAGTGATCAGGTGATATGGGGGAGGGGGATATAGGGGAGGGGGGATATGGGGACGGGCTGTCGGTGGCTCACTTGCTAGTACGCCCCCGACCTCTGCATCAGCAACCTCCCGGTCCTCAGGTCCGCCAGCCAGTTCCAGGGCCTTTCCTCATGTTCGGTCAGTGGCCTCTCATCAGCGGTGCCTCCTCCAGTCCTCACATGCTCCCTGGTGTTGTGTGCGCGTTTCTCCTGTGAGGGGGGGGGGGTAAAAGGCAACAGTGTTAGACAGGTATATGAATGCACGCCATCGGTTGCGCGTGTATTGCAGAGGTTAAGGTTAGGGCTGGATTCTCTTGGGGAAATGGGGGAAGGCGGATATGGGGGAGGGGGGATATGGGGGATATGGGGGAGGGGGATATGGGGGATATGGGGAGGGGGGATATGGGGAGGGGGATATGGGGGAGGAGGGATATGGGGAGGGGGATATGGGGGATATGGGGAGGGGGGATAGGGGGGATATGGGGGAGGGGGGATATCGGGGATATGGGGAGGGGGGATATGGGGGATATGGGGGAGGGGGGATATGGGGAGGGGGATATGGGGGATATGGGGGAGGGGTATATGGGGGATATGGGGGAAGGGGTATATGGGAGATATGGGGCGGGGGGATATGGGGGATATGGGGGAGGGGGATATGGGGATATGGGGGAGGGGGGATATGGGAGAGGGGGATATGGGGGAGGGGATATGGGGGAGGGGGGATATGGGGAGGGGGATATGGGGGATATGGGGAGGGGGGAATATGGGGAGGGGGGATATGGGGGATATGGGGAGGGGGATATGGGGAGGGGGATATGGGAGAGGGGGATATGGGGGATATGGGGAGGGGGGATATGGGGTGGGGGATATGGGGGAGGGGGTATGGGGAGGGGGATATGGGGGAGGGGGATATGGGGATATGGGGCGGGGGATATGGGGGAATATGGGGGAGGGGGGATATGGGGGAGGGGGCATATGGGGGATATGGGGGAGGGGGGATATGGGGAGGGGGGATATGTGGGATATGGGGAGGGGGGGTTATGGTGGGTATGGGGAGGGGGATATGGGGGAGGGGGGATATGGGGGAGGGGGGATATGGGGAGGGGGATATGGGGAGGGGGATATGGGGGATATGGTGGAGGGGGATATGGGGAGGGGGGATATGGGGGATATGGGGGAGGGGGGATATGGGGGATATGGATATCGGGCAGGGGGAGGCTCACCCTGGCTGGTCTAATGAGGTCGTTTACCTTGTGGCACTGGGTGCCTGTCCGTGGTGTCGGGGCCACAGCAGTGACGGCCTCTGCCACCTCCCTCCACAGACGCCGGCAGTGGCGTGGGGCAACTCTGCGGCCGTGTCCGGGATACAGGGCCTCGCTCCTCTGCTCCACTGCGTCCTGGAGCGCCTCCACATCCCGTGACTGGAACCTCGGGGCTGAGCGGCGGGCGGCCATCCGGTCGGGTGTTCCGGTCGGGTGGGGGGGAGCAGCGCGTCCTGATGAGCCGTCACGCCGTGCAGCGCGTATGACGCCGCACGGCATGAAGCACGTGAGCAATCGCGGATCCCGTCACGTCGCTGCTAGCCCATTCCGGGCCGGAGACTTTGAGACGTTTTGGGCGGTGTGATGAAAGTCGGATTTGCGCCGTTTTTGGCGCCGATCGGCGGACTTTGCGCCGATAACGGAGAATTTCACCCTTGGTGTCTGCAGATTGGAATTCACATGTTACGCTGATTCAAGAGCCGGGTGCGGGTGAAGGGACTCCCTCGGTTCCGTCTCATGCGCTCGGCGCGTCTCCCAAACTCTGTGGAAGTTCAGCACTGAACAGCTCCAGAGGGCTTTATGCTGCACCCTCGAGCCAGTGCTGTGTGGCAGAAAGTAGAAAGAGCACCAATGGGGAAACCCTGACACATTGTCAATCCTGGATCCGGAGTGTCAGTGAGCTGCAGAGTGGCTAGTTTGATATCAACATCAGTTATACACCCTCCAAAACACTGCCCTTCCAGCAAGGACTGGGTCTCGTTTATACTGGATCTGGGATGTATAAATTGTATTCGAGTTTACATTTGCAGCTACAATAAAAGTACCAATTGTTAAATTACAGCAAGTGCAGATATCAGAGCAGTGTCATGATATTCAGATAAACATCATGGTGCAAACACACATGCACACTGATGGACAGATCAAGGGACCAATCAACACACACGTAACATCACAGCCAATCAACAGTAAGAACACACGCACTATAAAACAGGGAACACCACAGTTCCCGCTGAGTCCAGCAGGAGACAGCTCAGGGCACAGAGCTCACAGCAAGCCATTCACCATGTGCTGAGTGCCTCTCTAAGACAGTGCTAGGGCTGGGTCCACAGGTTAAAGGGTAAAGAACGAACCACAGTAATTAGTTTACAGATGTTGTTATTGGAAGTAATAAAACTGAGTTGTACCATCTGCAACCGTGTTGGTTCATCTGTATGACGGAACACCCAACACGACATAGTACCAGGATTGGAACCCAGCAACTGTGAGACCTACCTGCATATCTTCAAGAATCCGCCTTCCTGTGCCATGGACACCATCAGCCCGCCGCAGCCGTTCCAACTCACTGGAAAACTCGGCGTCAACTGGAAGCTGTTTAAACAACGCTGCCAGCTCTTCCTAGAAGCCACAGACAGGGAGAATGCATCGGACACCAGGAAGATCGTCCTCCTCCTCTCCACAGCGGGGCAACACGCCATCCATATCTACAACTCCCTGGCATTCGCGGAAGGTGAGGACAAGACGAAGTACAAGACGATCCTTCTTAAACTCAAGCAGCACTTCAGCATCGAGGTGAATGAGAGCTTTGAGAGGTACCTCATCCAGCAGCGCCTGCAGGGTAAGGATGAGCCTTTTCAATCTTTCCTGACACACCTCCGTATCCTCGCGTAATCCTGCGGTTATGAGGCCACCTCCGATTCCATGATTCGGGACCAGATAGTTTTTAGGGTTACCTCGGGCACCCTACGCCAGCAGCTCCTCAAAATTAAGAGCGTCACCCTAGCCACCGCCATCGAAGCCTGCGTCCTCCATGAAAACGTGACCAGCCGGTACTCCCAAATCCAGGCGGCCGAATCGGCACGGCAGGGTTCCTACGAGGCCGAGCGGGTACAGTCAATTGAGTTCCTCCCGGCCCGCGGCCCGGACGAAGGCGGCCATTTTGTGCGCTTTCCGTGGCCTCCTGCGCTTGTACGCGCCAAAAGAGATGTCGACGCAGAGGGACGCGACGCGCAGGCGCACTCAATGCAGGACCGAACTCCGCTTGCACGATGGTGCAATGAACGCCATGACGTCACGACGTGCGGCAACTGTGGATCCGCACATTGAAAGCAGCAATGTCCAGCCAAGAACCGACAATGCCTCCGCTGTGGCAAGATGGGCCACTACGCTGCCTGCTGTCGAGCAGCTCCCCAATTCCGCCGGCCTCGCAGGGACGTGCGGGCCATTCAGCCTCCATACACCGAGTCATACCCTGACGATGCACAGACCGGTGATACCGACGACCGGGATGCTTTCCGCGTCACGGTCATTGACAGGAACTGGATGTCCCCAGGCAGGACCCACCAGCCGATGCCAGTGAACAGCGTTAATCCGGGTGATGAATGGTGTGCCACCCTAACGGTCAACCGATCACCAATCACATTCCGTTTAGATACTGGTGCCTCCGCCAATCTCATTGCATGGTCAGCCTTCTACGCCTTGAAGGTCAAACCACCGATTCGGCCATCCCGCTGTCAGATGGTCGATTACAGCCCGAGGTCACACACAATGCATACACAGCCACACTATCCTTCGAGAGAGTTGGATCATCGAAGGACTCCCTGTTAGGCGCACAGGCGTGCAAGGTTCTCCACCTCTTTCAGCGGGTACACACTCTGTCTCCCGAAGGCACGTCCGACTTCCAGGATGCAGAATTTAGGGCACAGCTCCACTCGCTCCTCGCCCACAACCAGGAGGTTTTCGAGGGCACGGGCACACTGCCCTACACTTACAGAATACGGCTCAAACCGGATGCCACCCCGGTCATTCACGCACCTCGTAGAGTGCCAGCACCACTCAAAGACCGCCTCAAGCAGCAGCTGCAGGATCTCCAGGACCAAGGAGTGCTTTCCTGGGTCACGCAACCCACGCCATGGGTCAGCTCCATTGTGTGCATTAAAAAGCCCTCTGGCGAACTCCGGATCTGCATCGACCCGAAAGATCTGAACAACAATATCATGAGGGAACACTACCCCATACCCAAACGGGAAGAGATCACGAGCGAAATGGCCCGAGCTAACATTTTTACAAAGCTTGATGCCTCAAAGGGTGTTCGGCAGATTCAGCTGGATCAGTCCAGCAGGAAGCTGTGCACTTTCAACACTCCCTTTGGCAGATACTGCTACAACAGAATGCCGTTTGGCATAATCTAGGCATCTGAGGTATTTCACAGGGTCATGGAACAGATGATGGAGGGGATTGAAGGGGTGTGCATCTATGTTGACAACGTCATCATCTGGTCCACCACACCACAGGAGCACATCAGTCGTCTCCAGCGTGTCTTTGCACGGATACGAGATCACGGCCTGCGCCTCAACCGAGCCAAGTGCTCTTTTTGCCAAACTAAGCTAAAGTTTCTGGGGGACCACATATCCCGGTCAGGAGTGCGTCCGGATGCAGACAAAGTGAGCGCCATTACAGCTATGCTGCAGCCGGCAGACAAGAAAGCAGTGCTACGCTTTCTCGGGATGGTCAACTTCCTGGGGAAGTTCATTCCCAACCTTGCCTCCACACAACGGCTCCCTCAGTTCACCGTGGAAACCGACCATCGTCCCCTGGTCAGCATCATACAAAAGGACCTGAATGAGATGACCCCTCGCCTCCAGCGCATTCTGCTCAAGCTCCGGAGGTACGACTTCCAACTGGTCTACACCCCGGGAAAGGACCTCATAATCGCGGATGCCCTGTCCAGAGCAGTGAGCACACCGCCCGAATCGGAGGGGTTCGTCTGTCAGGTCGACGCACAAGTAGCCTTCACATCGGCCAACCTGCCAGCTGATAATTCAAGTCTGGCCTACATTCGCCGTGAGACTGCGGCTGACCCCCTTCTACAGCGTGTAATGCGCCACATGACAGGAGGGTGGCTCAAAGGACAGTGACCACAATTCTACAATGTCCGGGCCGACTTGGCCGTCATTGACGGTGTCCTCCTAAAGCTGGACCGGATTGTGATCCCACACAGCATGCACCGGCTCGTCCTCGAACAATTACACGAAGGCCAGCTCGGGGTTGAGAAGTGCAGGCGGAGGGCCCGAGAAGCTGTGTACTGGACGGGCATCAGCGACGACATCGCCAACATTGTGCTCAACTGCCCCACCTGCCAAAGGTTTCAGCCGGCGCAACCCCCTGAGACGCTTCAGCCCCATGAGTTGGTAACGTCCCCCTGGGCAAAGGTGGGTGTGGGCCTTTTTCATGCGCTCGGCAGGGACTACGTCATCCATAATTGATTACTTTTCGGATTATCCAGAGGTCATACGCCTGCACGATTTGACATCGTCCGTTGTCATCAGGGCATGCAAGGAAACCTTCGCTCGCCATGGCATTCCGCTTACTGTCATGTCGGACAATGGGCCCTGCTTTGCAAGCCAAGAATGGTCTTCTTTTGCTGCTTCGTATGGCTTCGCACATATGACGTCCAGCCCTCTGCATCCCCTGTCAAATGGCAAGGCGGAAAAGGGCATCCATATCGTCAAACGACTCCTCTGCAAGGCTGCTGATGCCGGATCGGATTTCTGCTTAGCCCTGCTGGCCTATCGCTCGGCCCCACTATCCACTGGCCTCTCACCAGCCCAGCTGTTGATGGGTCGCGCCCTCAGGACCACTGTGCCATCCATCCTTGTTCCTACACCCGACCATGCTCCAGTACTGCAAAGGATGCCACAGCAGCGTGCTCAGCAGAAGGTGGCACATGACACTCGGGCAAATGATCTTCCTGCCTTGGCGCCTGGAGACAACGTCCGCATCCACCTACCAGAAGGTGGCTGGTCGGCATCTGCCGAAGTTCTCCGCCGCGTGGCTCCCCGCTCGTTCCTGGTTCGCATGCCTGATGGCTCCATTCGCCGGCGTAATCGGCGGGCTCTTCGCCTGCTTCCGCGCTCGCTACGTGATCATACACCGGTGCCACGCCCTCCTGGTGTTCCTGATGTCGACTTTGTGGAGCTTCCTGCCACCATGCATATTCCTCTGTCGCCTGTGGCCAGGCCCATTCCTCAGCCGGTGGATCCTGACCCACCCTTGAGGCGGTCAACCTGAATTTGTCGCCCACCTACTAGGCTGGACCTATGAGCCTGTTTGAACATTGGACTCACTAAAGCTTCATGCCACAATGTTGATATGTTTCTCTTTTTTGTCGTTACAGGAGTTCGTTTTGATGTTTGATGACTACACTTGTTTTGTTATGGTACAACCTCGTTGCTATATTGCACCTGACACCTTCCTATGTATATAGTTTAGCCTCATGTACATGTTGAAGATATTGCACACACACACATTCAGCTGCACTCAGTACACATCTCTACTTTTTAACACATAGGCACATTTTCTTGTAAAAAAAGGGGGGATGTCATGATATTCAGATAAACATCATGGTGCAAACACACATACTCACCGATGGACAGATCAACGGACCAATCAACACACACGTAACATCACAGCCAATCAACAGTAAGAACACACGCACTATAAAACAGGGAACACCACAGTTCCCGCTGAGTCCAGCAGGAGACAGCTCAGGGCACAGAGCTCACAGCAAGCCATTCACCATGTGCTGAGTGCCTCTCTAAGACAGTGCTAAGGCTGGGTCCACAGGTTAAAGGGTAAAGAACGAACCACAGTAATTAGTTTACAGATGTTGTTATTGGACGTAGTAAAACTGAGTTGTACCATCTGCAACCGTGTTGGTTCATCTGTATGACAGAACACCCAACACGACAAGCAGGACTTCACTAAATGTTCAGAAATGTATTAGCAAAGGTTTCGGAGGGGGAATTGTTAAGCCGATGTATATTCATAATAAAAAAATAGGCAACAGGCGGACGGATCACCTCTTCCCACGTGTGAAGGCACCGTCCTTGTTGCGTGCTGATATCCAGATCATTTCCTCGGTCCCCTTCCCCCCTGACTGTAAGTCAAAGTTTCCTTCCTACCACATTATATTCCTGACAGGTTTTTAACAGGTCACAGTCCGAAATTCAATCAGTTTTTCATACACATCTAGAAAACTAGTGAGGGTGATCACTTTAAAAATGGTTCCTCAGATAATGAAGCAGTCCATGTCCAAATGCAGCAAGACCTGGGCAATATCCAGGCTTGGGCTTGTCATGATATCCGTACTAACATATCATGGTGCAATCACACACACACACTGAGGGACAGGTAGATGGACCAACCAATACACACACAACATCACAGCCAATCACCAGTGAGAGCACACGCACTATAAAACAGGGAACACCACAGTTCCCGCTCATTCTACCAGGAGATAGCTCAGAGCACAGAGCTCACAGCGTGCCACTCAGACATAGACCATGTGCTGAGTGCCTCACCAAGATAGTGCAAAGGCTGCGTCCACAGGTTAGCTGGTGAAGTACGAACCACAGCCAGAAGTTAATAGTTATTATTGTACAGAATAATAAAACAGAGTTGTACCATCTACAACCGTGTTGGTTCGTTTGTGTATCGGAACACCCAACACGACATGATACCAGGACTGGAAACTCGCCAGCGACTGTGAGACCGACCTGCACCTCTTCAGAGATCCGCCATCCTGCGCCATGGACACCATCAGTCCGTCGCAGCCGCTCCGGATCGCTGGAAATCTCGGCGTCAACTGGAAGCTGTTTAAACAGCGCTTCCAACTCTTCCTAGAAGCCACAGACAGGGAGAATGCATCGGACACCAGAAAGATCGCCCTCCTCCTCTCCACGGCGGGGCAACACGCCATCCACATCTACAACTCCCTGGCATTCGCGGAAGGCGAGGACAAGACGAAGTACAAGACGGGCATTCTAAAATTTGAGGAACACTTCAGCGTGGAATTTAATGAGAGCTTCGAGAGGTACCTCTTCCAGCAGCGCCTGCAGGGTAAGGGTGAGCCTTTTCAATCTTATTTGACACACTTCCGTATCCTCGCGCAGTCCTGCGGCTATGAGGCCACCTCCGACTCCATGATTCGGGATCAGATAGTTTTTGGGGTCACCTCGGACACCCTATGCCATCAGCTCCTCAAAATAAAGCGCCTCACCCTAGCCACCGCCATCGAGACCTGCGCCCGCCACGAAAACGTGACCAGCCGGTACTCCCAATTCCAGGCGGCCGAATCGGTATGGCAGGGGTCCTACGAGGCCGAGCGGGTCCAATCGATCGAGTTCCTCCCGGCCCGCGGCCGGACGAGGGCGGCCATTTCGCGTGTTTTCTGAGGCCTCCCGCGCTTGTACGCGCCAAAAGAGGGGACGTCGACGCAGAGGGACGTGATGAGCAGGCGTGCTCTATGCAGGACCGCACCGCGCATGCGCGGTGGCGCAACGAACGCCATGATGTCACGACGTGCGGCAACTGTGGATCCGCACACTTAAAGCGGTAATGTCCAGCTAAAACGCGACAATGCCTCCGCTGTGGCAGGATGGGCCACTATGCTGCCTGCTGTCGAGCAGCTCAACCTGCCAACTCTCCGCAATTCCGCCAGCCTCGCAGGGACGTGCAGGCCATTCAGCCCCCATACACCGAGTCATACCCTGACGACATGCAGACCGGGGATACCGAACACCGGGAACCGGGAACCCTTTCGCGTTGCGGTAATAAACAAGAACCGGATGTCCCCAAGTCGGGCCCACCACCCGATGCCAGTGCACAGCATTAATCCAGGCTATGAATGGTGTGCCACCCTAACGGTCAACCGATCACCAATCACATTCCGCTTAGACACTGGTGCCTCCGCCAATCTCATTGCATGGTCAGCCTTCCACACCTTGAAGGTTAAACCACCGATTCGGCCATCCCACTGTCAGCTGGTTGATTACAACGGGAACGTTATCCCGGCCATGGGGTCCTGCCAGCTCGAGGTTGCACACAATTCATACACAGCCACACTGTCTTTTGAGATAGTTGGATCCTCGAAGGACGCTCTGTTAGGCGCACAGGCGTGCAAGATCCTCCACCTCGTTCAGCGGGTACACACTCTGTCTCCAGAAGGCACTTGCGATTTCCCGGATGACTTTAGGGCACAGCTCCACTCACTCCTCGCCCACAACCAGGAGGTTTTCGAGGGCATGGGCACACTGCCCTACACTTACAGAATACGGCTCAAACCGGACGCCACCCCGGTCATTCACGCACCTCGTCGAGTCCCAGCACCACTCAAGGACCGCCTCAAGCAGCAGCTGCAGGACCAGGGAGTGCTTTCCCGGGTCACGGAGCCAACGCCATGGGTCAGCTCCATGGTGTGCATAAAAAAGCCCTCCGGCGAGCTCCGGATCTGCATCGACCCGAAAGACCTCAACAATAACATCATGAGGGAACACTACCCCATACCCAAACGAGAAGAAATCACGAGCAAAATGGCCCGGGCTAAAATATTCACCAAGCTTGATGCCTCAAAGGGATTTGGGCAGATTCAATTGGATCAGTCCAGCAGGAAGCTGTGCACTTTCAACACTCCCTTTGGCAGATACTGCTACAATAGGATGCCGTTTGGCATCATCTCGGCATCCGAGGTGTTCCATCGCATCATGGAACAGATGATGGAGGGCATCGAAGGGGTACGCGTCTATGTTGACGACACCACACCACAGGAGCACATGAGTCGTCTCCAGCGTGTCTTTGCACGGATACGAGATCACGGCCTGCGCCTCAACCGAGCCAAGTGCTCTTTTGGCCAGACTGACCTAAAGTTTCTGGAGGACCACATATCCCGGTCAGGGGTGCGGCCGGATGCCGACAAAGCGGCAGACATCGCAGCCATGCCGCAGTCGGCAGACAAGAAGGCAGTGTTACGCTTTCTCGGGATGGTCAACTTCCTGGGGAAGTTTATTCCCAACATTGCCTCGCACACAACGGCTCTTCGCCACCTGGTCAAGAAGACAACGGAGTTCCAGTGGCGGCCCGCACACCAGAAGGAATGGGAGGAGCTCAGGATCAAGCTCACCACCGCCCCGGTATTGGCGTCCTTCGACACTACTCGGGACACAAAGATCTCGACTGATGCCAGCCAGTCCGGCATTGGGGCGGTACTCCTGCAACGGGATAACACTGCACCATGCGCCCCGTTCGCCTATGCCTCACGGGCAATGACCCACACAGAACAGCGCTATGCGCAGATTGAAAAGGAGTGCCTGGGTTTGTTGACCGGTATCGACAAATTCCATGACTATGTGTATGGTCTTCCACAGTTCACTGTGGAGACCGACCATCGCCCCCTGGTCGGCATCATTCAGAAGGACCTCAACGATATGACCCCTCGCCTCCAGCGCATTCTGCTCAAGCTCCGGAGGTACGGCTTCCAACTTGTCTACACCCCGGGAAAGGACCTCATCATCGCGGATGCCCTGTCCAGAGCAGTGAGCACACCGCCCGAATCGGAGGGGTTCGTTTTTCAGGTCGAAGCACAAGTAGCCTTCACATCGGCCAATCTACCAGCTACTGATGCACGTCTGGCCCACATTCGCCGTGAGACTGCGGCTGACCCCCTTCTACAGCGTGTGATGTGCCACTTGACGGAAGGGTGGCTCAAGGGGCAGTGCCCACAATTCTACAATGTCCGGGACGACTTGGCCGTCATTGACGGTGTCCTCCTAAAGTTGGACCGGATTGTGATCCCACACAGCATGCACCGGCTCGTCCTCGAACAATTACACGAAGGCCAGCTCGGTGTTGAAAAGTGCAGGCGGAGGGCCCGAGAAGTTGTGTACTGGCCGGGCATCAGCGACGACATCGCCAACATGGTGCTCAACTGCCCCACCTGCCAAAGGTTTCAGCCGGCGCAACCCCCTGAGACACTTCAGCCCCATGAGTTGGTAACGTCCCCCTGGGCGAAGGTGGGTGTGGACCTTTTTCATGCGCTCGGCAGGGACTACACCATTATAATTGACTATTTTTCCAATTATCCAGAGGTCATACGCCTGCACGACATGACATCATCAGCTGTCATCCAAGAATGCAAAGAAACCTTCGCTCACCATGGAATTCCGCTCACCGTCGGACATGTCGGACAATGGGCCCTGTTTTGCGAGCCAAGAATGGTCTTCTTTTGCCGCTTCCTACAACTTCACACATGTGACGTCCATTCCCAGTCGAATGGCAAGGCGGAAAAGGGCGTCCATATCGTGAAGCGGCTCCTCTGCAAGGCTGCTGATGCCGGATCTGACTTCTGTTTAGCCCTGCTGGCCTACCGCTCGGCCCCACTGTCCACGGGCCTCTCGCCAGTCCAGCTGTTGATGGGTCGCACCCTCAGGCCCACTGTGCCGTCCATTCATGTTCCTACACCCGACCATGCTCCAGTACTGCAAAGTATGCCACAGCAGCGTGCTCAGCAGAAGGTGGCACATGACGCTCGGGCAACTGATCTTCCTGCCCTGGCGCCTGGAGACAACGTCCGCATACACCTACCGGGGGGTGGCTGGTCGGCAACCGCCAAAGTTCTCCGCCGCGTGGCTCCCCGCTCGTTCCTGGTTTGCATGCCTGATGGCTCCATTCGCTGGCGTAATCGATGGGCCCTCCGGTTGCTTCCACGTTCGCTACGTGATCATGCCCTGGTGCCATGCCCTCCTGTTGTCCCTGATGTTGTCTTCGTGGAGCTTCCTGCCACTCTGCCTGTTCCTCTCTCGCCCGTGGCCAGGCCCATTCCTCAGCCGGTGGATCTGGACCCACCCTTGAGGCGGTCAACCCAAATTCGTCGCCCACCTAATAGACTGGACTTATGAGCCTGTTAGCACATTGGACTCACTGAATTGTTTTACAGTACTGTTAACGTGTTTCTTTCTTGTCGTTCCAGGAGTTCTCTTTCGATATTTGATGATTGCACTTGTTTTGTTTGTGGTACAACCTCGTTGCTCTGTTGCACCTGACACCTTCCTATGTATATAGTTTAGCCTCACGTACATGTTGTAGATATTGTACACACATATTCAGCTGCACTCACTACACACCAATATTTATTACCATATAGGCATATATCCTTGTGAAAAGGGGGATGTCATGATATCCACATTAACATATCATGGAGCAATCACACACACACACTGACAGACAGGTAGATGGACCAACCAACACACACACAACATCACAGCCAATCACCAGTGAGAGCACACGTTCCTGCTCATTCTAACAGGAGGTAGCTCAGAGCACAGAGCTCACAGCGTGCCACTCAGACATAGACCATGTGCTGAGTGCCTCACTAAGATAGTGCTAGGGCTGGGTCCACAGGTTAGCTGGTGAAGTACGAAGCACAGCCAGAAATTAATAGTTATTATTGTACAGAATAATAAAACAGAGTTGTACCATCTACAACCATGTTGGTTTGTTTGTGTATCAGAACACCCAACACGACAGGGCTGACAAGTGGCAAGTTACATTCGCCCTTTGCCATTCAATGCTGAATCCCCACAATTAACATCCTGGGAGTTACCATTGATCAGAAACTGAACTGGACTAGCCATATTAATACTGTGGCTACCGGGGCAGCACGGTAGCACTGTGGGTTAGCCCTGTTGCCTCATGGCGCTGAGGTCCCAGGTTCGATCCCGGCTCAGGGTCACTGTCCGTGTGGAGTTTGCACATTCTCACCGTGTTTGCGTGGGTTTCGCCCCCAAAGCCCAAAGATGTGCAGGTTAGGTGGATTGGCCACGTTAAATGCCCCTTACTTGGAAAAAATAAATAAATACTGTGGCTACCAGGGCAGGTCAAAGGCTAGGAATCCTACGGTGAGTAACTCACCTCCTGAACACCCCCCCCAAAGCCTGTCCACTATCTACAAGGCACAAGTCAGGAGTATAATGGAAATCTCCCCACTCGCCTGGATGAGTGCAGCTCCAACAACACTCAAGAAGCTCAACACCATCCAGCAACGCGCACATCCTTGAAAGGAATTTTTCAAAAAGGAAGCAACATAAAACAACCCTGACATCTGAAAAGCAGTGTGAAATAAGTCTATGCTGTGGGGACAAGAGAGTGCAGTGGGACACAAGCCTGTCATTGACTATGTAGCGCACAAAGACTCCGTGAGACGAATAGAGTGAAGTCGATGAGGCTTTATTAAGCGTGTCTGTTCCCCCGCAGCTCGATAGTAGAATGGCCTGCGAGGGAGGACTCCGGCTTCTTATACTCCGCCTAGAGGTCAACAGCCAACCAGGACCCGGGATCTGTCAGCCAATGACATTAGGGCTTCCAGTCCCACATGACCCCTAATACATACTACCACAACTACAAACATACTCCATAGGCAATCACTTTGGGGTTCTGTTGAAGATGATTGACCTGAACTCTCTTTCTCTGTCCGCAGTTGATGCCAGCAGGCGTGCTGAATATTTCGAGCATTCTCTGTTCCTCGTTCAGATTTTCAGCATCTGCAGGATTTTGCTTTTGTTTTCGGTCCCTTTTATTCCAGCTCAAAAGAAACAGCAACAATTGCAATCTATTGCAAAAGAGGGTGAACCAAAGTCAATTTTAACATACCTCTTCATTCAGCTGAGGAAGGAGCAGCGCTCCGAAAGCTAGTGACATCGAAACAAACCTGTTGGACTTTAACCTGGTGTTGTAAAACTTCTTACTGTGCTCACCCCAGTCCAACGCCGGCATCTCCACATCTTTTAATTTAAATACTGATCACAGATTTTACAGTGCTGAAGGAGGCCATTCGGCCCATCAAGTCTGCTTACAAAGAGCACCCTACTGAAGCCCACATATCTACACTATCCCCATAACCCCCACTTAACATTTTTTGGACACTAAGGGCAATTTTGGACACTAAGGGCAATTTATCATAGCCAATCCACATAACCCACACAACTTTGGACTGTGGGAGGAAACCGGAGCACCCACAGGGAACTCACGCAGACACGGGGAGAACGTGCAGACTGCACAGACAGTGACCCAGCAGGGAATCGAACCTGGGACCCTGGCGCTGTGAAGCAACTGCGCTAACCACTATGCTACCGTGCTGCCCACTCAATACAATTCAATACAAAGCATGATAACTCAAACCTCCAATCAGGCATGCATGTGAATCCAGTTCCACAGAAATGTGGTTGACTGTTAAATGCCCCCTCCTGGCCACACCCACAGAATTAAAACAATTCACAACTACCTTGAAGATAACAAACCTCCACAAAGGAAAATAGATATCCAGAATTATACAGAGAAAAGTAATTTTTAAAAATCTTTTGAAAAACGTTCAATTCAATTTGGTGATTTTTCTGCTGAAGGTTTCAACATGTGGAAGTTCATTCACTTTTCACTTTGGTGATAAGTTTGAACAGTTCTAGTTGAGGTGATTGTGTTCCATGTTCAGTGCTAATTGCTCATATTAGTCTGTGAAATACTTCTCTCTTCCGCTTAGTGGTGAAAATGCTGGAGATACTCACGCCAGGCGGTAACTATGGAGAGACACATAGCATTATCGCTTCAGATCACTGACCTCACACCAGAACCGGCCCAGTGAAAGAATGTGGCTCTTTAGAATCATCGAATTTGCAGTGCAGAAGGAGGCCATTCAGCCCATCAAGTCTGCACCGGCCCTTGGAAAGAGCACCCCAGCTAAGCCCATACCTCCACCCTATCCCTCCACCCTATCCCCGTAACCCCACCTAACATTTTTTGGACACTAAGGGCAATTTAGCAAGGCCAATCTGCACATCTTTGGACTGTGGGAGGAAACTGGAGCACCCGGAGGAAACCGACGCAGACACAGGAGAGCGTGCAGGCTCCGCACAGACAGTGACCCAAACCGGGAATCATACCTGGGAACCTGGAGCTGTGAAGCAACTGTGCTAACCACTACGCTACCGTGCTGCCCGTGCGAATAGGGAGCTCAGCACTGAGGGCTGGTGTTTTACCCAGCAGTGTGAAGGAAGTACAAGAACCTTGTGCAGTCATTGACGTCTGTGTGATGAATGTATAATTACTGATAATTCACCAGGGCACTGTGTTATGTTATTAACCCTGTGGGCTCTACCTATGGGCCATTGTGCGGCTTCACCCACAGGGGATATGTTGGGGCATGTACGGGCTCCGCCCATGGCTCCACCCCCTTTACAGGAAGTATAAGAGCTGCCGACCTGTGGGGCCGCCTTCAGTGTTGTACCGGTCACAGGCAGGGTCAGTTCTAAACTGATTAAAACCACGGTTTACTTCTCCACGTGTCTTCGAGTGAATTGATGGTCGCATCAATTTAATCAGCTTAAAATACTACTATGGAATCAGCCCTGAAACCTGACAGACTGGAACTCGATCCACAGGCCGCGGAGGCGAAACAAATTTTTTCACATTGGCTTCGATGCTTCAAGGCCTATCTCACCGCGTCGTCTACGCCACCCGTCACTGATGAACAGAAGCTGAGCCTCCTGCACGCACGGGTGAGCCATCGCATTTCTGTCCAGCGCGACAAAGCCGCTTCCTATGCAGAGGCCCTCGCACTACTCGAACACCTCGCCAACGAGAGACAAGGCTGTATTGGATTTGGTACTGGGTAATGAACCAGGACAGGTGTTAGATTTGGAGGTAGGCGAGCACTTTGGTGATAGTGACCACAATTCGATTACGTTTACTTTAGTGATGGAAAGGGATAGGTATATACCGCAGGGCAAGAGTTATATCTGGGGGCAAGGCAATTATGAGGTGATAAGGCAAGACTTGGGATCCATCGGATGGAGAGGAAAACTGCAGGGGATGGGCATAATGGAAATGTGGAGCTTGTTCAAGGAACAGCTACTGCGTGTCCTTGATAAGTATGTGCCTGTCAGGTAGGGAGGAAGTGGTCGAGCAAGGGAACCGTGGTTTACTAAGGCAGTCAAAACACTTGTCAAGAGGAAGAAGGAGGCTTATGTAAAGATGAGACATGAAGGTTCAGTCAGGGCGCTCGAGAGTTACAAGTTAGCTAGGAAGGACCTAAAGAGAGAGCTAAGAAGAGCCAGGAGGGCACATGAGAAGTCCTTGGCAGGTAGGATCAAGGATAACCCTAAAGCTTTCTATAGATATGTCAGGAATAAAAGAATGACTAGGGTAAGAGTAGGGCCCAATACCATACAGGGATGCATCACATGTGACGAGCAAAGGCTTTCTAGGATCATAGTGGGTTAGTAACCCAGACGCCGACAATTGTTGCTTTACCCGCTGGAAAACGGTTTCTTGCGGCTGACCCCAAACCCAGGTGTGATTTGTCTTTAGCAGAAGGTGCAAAGGGGCCAGTGTAGTTGCCAGATTGTAGAGGAACTTCCCGTAATAGTGTCAGTCGGGGCGGGGGCCTGTTGAATTGCACGCACCTTTTCTGCGACGGGGTGCAAACCTTCGCGATCCACCCAATAACCTAGGTAGACTACTTCCTTTGCCTGAAATACACACTTTGTGCGACGTAAACGGACTCCAGCCTCCGAAAGGCGTCTAAGGACAGCCTCCAGATTTTCCAAATGTTCCTGCTCCGACATCCCTGTAATCAAAACGTCATCTAAGTAGACAGCAACACGTGGTAAACCTCTCAAAATGCCCTCCATAACACGTTGAAAAATTGCGCAGGCAGAGGATACTCCAAAGGGCAACCGTGTATATTCATACAGGCCCCGGTGTGTATTAATCGTTACATATGGTCGGAAGGCAGGGTCCAGCTTCAACTGCAGGTAGGCGTGACTCATATCTAATTTTGTGAACGAGAGTCCACCTGCAAGCTTCGCGTAGAGATCCTCTATGCGAGGCATTGGATATCGGTCGAGTCGGGAAGCCGTACTCACTGTAAGTTTATAGTCGCCACACAAGCGAACTGTGGCATCTGGCTTCATTACAGGTACAATTGGTGCTGCCCAGTGAGCAAAAGGGACGGGCCTGATAATACCCAAACTCTCCAGATGAGTGAGCTCCCCTTCTACCTTCTCGTAAGGCACCGGGCACACCCGGAAATAGCGCGGCGTGGCTCCTGGTTCGACTTGGATACGGGCTACGGCCCCTTTTATTTTCCCCAAACCAGGCTGAAATACATCTGGGTATCGTCCTAGCACCTCAGTCAACCCTTCAGAAACTGTTTGGAGGATGTGCTGCCATTGCAACCGCAAATGGCACAACCAGTCCTGACCCAACAGGCTGGGCCCATGGCCGCGCACCACAATAAGTGGGAAACGCCCCTCCTGGCGTCCATAAACAACAGGGGTCATTGTAGTTCCTGCAATGTCCAGTGGTTCCCCCGTGTAGGTGGCCAACCTGGCCTGTGAGTCGGTTAATGTAAGGGTCTGTATACCCTGCTTGATGCGGTCGAATGTCCTCTGCGCGATCACGGAGACCGCTGCGCCAGTGTCCAACTCCATCTCAAGCGGGTGGCCATTGACCCGTACTGTCACCTTAATGGGGGCCACACGGGGAGCTGCCACACAATGCAGCTGCAGGCAGTCGTCCTCCGTCTCCACGTCCTCGGGAGTAGTCGCCGCAGGTTCATCCACATGGAAGGTACGGCCCCTGGGCTGGTCCCAGTTACGGCCCCTGGGCTGGTCCCAGTTTCGGTCGGAACGACGGCGCCTCTGGCGCCCCCAGGACCGCCGTCCGCGATGGGTTCAGCGCCTCCAAGTCTGACACAGACATGGCTCCTCATCCATTGGTTCTGGAGAAGGCTCCCTTCGGGGAGGAATGTCCGATGGCCACTGGCGTTGGTCCGGACGTTGCCTCGCCCAAGGTACCGCAGGAGTGCGGGGGGACGTTTTCAGACGGAAGGGGTTGCGCCCCAAAGCATGCACTTCCATTCCCTGTAGCTCCTGCACTCCTCGTTCTGCGCTCTCTCGGGACAATACTATTTGAATGGCCTGTTGAAAAGTCAATGTTGGCTCAGCTAACAACTTTCTCTGGGTGGCCGCATTGTTAATACCGCAAACCAAACGGTCGCGTAACATTTCTGATAAGGTCTCACCATAGTCACAGTACTCCGCAATCCTGCGTAGCCTGGATAGAAAATCGGCAAGGGATTCTCCAGGGGTCCTCTCAGTGGTATTAAATCGGTAACGTTGGACTATCGTGGACGGGGTTGGGTTAAAATGTTGCCCCACTATATTCACAAGTTCATCAAGCGTTTTGGTGTACGGCGCAGCTGGGTACGTAAGGCTCCTAATCACCCCAAACGTATGCGGGCTGCAGGCGGTGAGCAATATGACCACCTGGCGCTCGTTTTCAGTGATATTGTTTGCCCGGAAATAGTAACGCATCCGTTGTGTGTACTGGTTCCAGCTTTCCAGCACAGCATCAAAAACATCCAAACGTCCGTACAGAGGCATGGTATAATAGAAAACAACTTCCAACCTGTATCCAACAAAAATCCAGGGAGGTGGCTTCAGCAGTGTAGACAGCTATTCACTTTAACCTTCGTCGCCAGTTTTGTGAGGGCCACGAAGAATCCAGCACGAGCTTTAAGGATACAAAGTAATAACATTTATTTACAATAACACATATATATAACAGCAGCAGCAACTTCCCTTGCTGCACACTCCTTCCTGCTGTTTCCAAACTGGCTAGCTTTATTTAAACTTGGAGTTTACTAATGGTTTCTCTGCCCCCCTCATTGGGGAAGCTCATACTCCCACAGGATTGTGGGATTGTCATTAGTCCCCAGCCAATGGTAAGTAGGCAGGTTATAACAGGTATCAAATGAGATACTAGGAGAGGAGAAGCTTGGTCTATACATAGGTTTTAAGGAATGCCTTAAAGGTGAAAGCAGATGTTTAGGGAACGAATTCCAGAGCTTAGCGTCCAGTTAGCTGAAGGCACAACCACCAATGGGGGAGGAGAGGATATGGGAAATGCATAGGAAAGCAGAGTGGGAGTAGCACAAGGTTCTGGGTGGGTTAGAGAGCTTAAATAAAGTTACAGAGGTCTACAAGAATGTTGCCATGACTAGAAAAGTGTAGCTATGAGAAGAGATTGAGAGGTTGGGATTATTTTCCTTGGAACAACAAAGGCTGAGGGGTGACTTAATCGAGGTGCACAGCATTGTGAGGGGAAGTGATAGAGTGAACCCGAGGGCGAAATTGTTTCCTTGGTGAAGAATTCTAGAACCAGGGGACATAGATTCAAGATAAGTGGTAGGAGGTGTAGAGGGGGCAAGAGGAAGAACCTTTTTTATGCAGAGGGTAGTGGTTGCCTGGAATTCACTGCCCGAGTTGGTGGTGGTGACAGAGACCCTAAACTCTTTTAGAAAGTACCTGTATCGGGGACGGGGCCTGAGAGGGGGTAGTACGCACATGGAGGCTCTCTATTAAAAATACGGGTGGATCAGGGAAACAAGGTACTCAACCAAGCCCAACAGAGGAACCAGCAGACACAAGGGGGGGGGGGGGGGGGGGGGGGGGGGGGAGGGGGGGGGTGCAGGCAGGGGTATTAATAACTCAAACCAGAGAGAAGAAAAGCTAAGGGAAAACCGGTGGGGAACAAAACACAGGAGACCACAATTACTATGGCAAACACTGCAAGGAAGGGATAAAAGAAAAGGAAGAGGAAACTGTGATGTATCTATGTAAATAGTTAAAACCGATCTTGATGTAAATAATTCTAGTATTACCTCTTGTATACTCTCTTGCGTTACTCACACTGTTTGTTCTCGTTCATATTTATATTTGTTTTGTATACCATTGGATTGGATTTGTTTATTGTCACAGGTACAGTGAAAAGTATTTTTCTGCGAGCAGCTCAACAGATCATTAAGTACATGAGAAGAAAAGGGAATAAAAGAAAATACATAATAGGGCAACACAACATATGCAATGTAACTACATAAGCACCGGCATCGGGTGAAGCATACAGGGGTGTAGTGTTAATGAGATGAAATGAAATGAAATTAAATTAAAATCGCTTATTGTCACAAGAAGGCTTCATGAAGTTACTGTGAAAAGCCCCTAGTCGCCACATTCCGGTGCCTGTTCGGGGAGGCTGTAACGAGAATTGAACCGTGCTGCTGGCCTGCCTTGGTCTGCTTTCAAAGCCAGCGATTTAGCCCTGTGCTAAACAGCCCCTGCCCAGTCCATAAGAGGGTCGTTTAGGAGTCTGGTGACAGCGGGGAAGAAGCTGTTTTTGAGTCTGTTCGTGCGTGTTCTCAGACTTCTGTATCTCCTGCCCGATGGAAGAAGTTGGAAGAGTGCGTAAGTCAGGTGGGAGGGGTCTTTGATTACACTGCCCGCTTCCCCCAGGCAGCGGGAGGTGCAGATAGAGTCAATGGATGGGAGGCAGGTTCGTGTGATGGACTGGGCGGTGTTCACGACTCTCTGAAGTTTCTTGCGGTCCTGGGCCGAGCAGTTGCCATACCAGGCTGTGATGCAGCCAGATCGGATGCTTTCTATGGTGCGTCTGTAAAAGTTGGTAACCCAATAGAAAACATTTGTTTTTGAAAAGTACCTGGATTTTCACCTTACATGCTCTCCAGGACTATGGACCTGCTGCAGGAAGGTGGGATTATAAAGGGCATCTGGGTGTCCTCGGGCTGGTATAGAGAAGAAGGGCCAAATTGCCTCCTTTGGCGCTTTACCTCTTCTATAGTTCTGTAGTTCTAGATAGAGATGGCAAAGGAATTTAAACATAAGGGTGTTCATTTTAAATTCAAGCTGTTTCTGGACCTGGAGATGATCATAGAATTTACTGTGCAGAAGGAGGCCATTCGGCCCATCGAGCCTGCACCGGCTCTTGGATAGAGCACCCTACCCAAGGTCCACACCTCCACCCTATCCCCATAACCCCATAACCCAACACTAAGGGAAATTTTGGACACTAAGGGCAATTTATCATGGCCAATCCACCTAACCTGCGCATCTTTGGACTGTGGGAGGAAACCGGAGCACCTGGAGGAAACCCACGCACACACGGGGAGGATGTGCAGACTCCGCACAGACAGTGACCCAAGCCGGAATCGAACCCAGGACCCTGGAGCTGTGAAGCAATTGTGCTATCCACAATGCTACCGTGCTGCCATGATGTTGGTCAGTGAGCTCAGGGGGAAGGGATGAATGGGATATGGTGCAAGTTAGGGTGTGGAGGAGAATTTCTGAGCTTGGAAGAGTTGGAAGATGAGTGCATTGAAATGATTGAGTCTAGAGGTAATGATGACACAGATCAAGACTTCAGCAGCCGATGGGCAGAGGCAGATAAAGAGAATAGCGACATTACTGAAGCAGCAGAAACAGTCGGGTGGACAGGATGTGGGTTCAGAAAGTCAGTTAGGGTCAAGTAGGAGTTGGTCAACTCTTTGCAAAGGTTGTGAATAGTCACCTTCAACATGGTGACCAGGAGGGTTCACAACAAGTATTTTGATGCAGGTGCATTGTCTCAGTTAACAAAGATGTAGGACTTCCATTAACAACACAAAGGGATTGGTGCAACATCAATGTTTAGAAAGTGCTGGATATCCAAAATATTGAAAACACATGGCAGCATCCAATAAGAGGGAAAAGGGGGAATCTTTTAACCTGATCTTTTACATCCCAAATGTTAAGCTTTTGAAAAATTGTTACAATTGTTTAAAATGATAATGAATGAATCTGACTCGCAGTCTGTTGGTGCAGTGATTGCAACTTTATATATTTCATGTTTCTATTAATTATAATTATTAGTAAACTGGAAATACCTGCATTCCTGTGGAGGAGTCACTGAGGACTGACGAGCACAGAGTTCAAGTCTGTGCAGATCCCTTTCCCCATGAACTTCTCATTCTAACATTTTGTAGGATGTCAGGAAGTGACGGAAAGTTAGTCAACCTGTCATTGAAAATCATCCTGCAGTGAATAAAAGAAATCAAGCAGAAAGAGGATCAAGATAGGTTCACTGTTGCTTTTTCAAAGTCTTCTTAAGTATTTTATCAAATTCTGTCAATTCCCCTCTGCGAGGCATTAACTGCTTGTTGTGAACTGATTTCTTGATCATTGGTTACCCTCTGGTCCCTCACTAGTTATAATTGCAGTATCTGTTGGCAGGCTACTCTGCAAGGGAGGGCATCAAATCCAATCCACCACTGTATTCAACATCTGTATTATGGTTTTGTGTTTTAAACACTACAAATGAACATTCTCACATTTATTCTCATCAACCCTTCCCAGAAAGGGAGCTTGAATTTCCTGTGATCTATTGTGTTGTATTTCCTGACAGGTATATAGATAAACAATATCAAGGCCAAGGCATCATGACAGAGAAATGTTTATATTTCTCTTTTCCGCATACAGAAAATTGAAGATGCAGAAAAATAGATAACTTTATTTAATTCAGAAGGGAGAATGAACAGTAAACCATAAAAAACAATCAATTCTACAATCTCTCGTGACGATTGGCCATTTATTTTAAGCCACTTGGACAATCCTATTGTGATTGCCAAACCTTCAACCTGTGCAGACAACATACTGGGCCCTGAGCTTTGTCGAAGATAATTACCCTGAATTAACTCCACATGCACTAAGCATAAGAAAATCTAACAAAGATATCGGGATTCTCTGCTCACGGGACTAAGTGCCCGCGCTGTCGTGAACGCCGTCGCGTTTCATGACGGCACAAATAGGGCCCGGGCACGACCTATTCTGGCCCCCACAGGGGGCTAGCACGGCGCTGGAGCGGTTCACGCCGCCCCAGCGTCCTTACTCGGTGGACGGCGCAGGCGGGAACCTGTTGTGTCGTAGCGGCTGCTTGGTCCATCCGGGCCGGAGAATCGGCGCTCGGCGTTTGCGCCGATTCTCCGAGCGGCCCGGCGTGAATCGCGCGGCGCTGGTTTGGGGGGGATGGGAGAATCAGGTGGGAGGGTCGGGCGGCGTGGCGCAATTTGCGCGGTGCCCTGGCGATTCTCCCACCCAGCGTGGGGGGGGGGGGGGGAGAATCCCGCCCAGTCTCAGTCCACACGAGCCCGCTTCAATCGTAGCTGACTGGATGCAGGATTGCAATTCCAAACGAAACATTAACTAATTCCCCCTTACCTAATCTGAGGCATTGAGGCCTAGAGTGACCCACTACCGACATGGAACAATTATGCCACCTTCTGACTCCATTTGGCTCAACATCTTCTTCAGTAGTTCATGGCCCTAAGGCCGTGTAGCACAATCAATCACTCACGAGGCGAGATGAGAAGGAGTCGAACGATGGCTTTATTACGCAGACTTGTTCCCCAGCAGCACAGTTACAGAATGTGGCTGCTGGGAGAACCCGTGCTCTTATACTCTGCCTTACTGGGTGGAGCCAGCAGGCGGCTGATCCAATCGGGATCCAGTGTCTATGTACCAATAGCCTCTCGGCATCCCAGGGTACCTTAATACCCCTAATACATACCACCACAGGCCGCTCCTTGGCACTGACCCACAGCAAAGTGCCGTGGGCAGGGTGAGAAAGGCAGCACCCAAATGTACCTCAGTTAGTTCAGCCACTCAGAAAAAAACATTCCTGAGCTATCAAGAAACTATTGAACCCGTCTAAAATGAACGCCCCTGTATTTTACTTTTTCCCTCCACCCCATGATATCCCAGGCTAGACCTTGAGTCAGTAGGGCAACACGGTAGTACAGAGGTTACCACTGTTGCTTCACAGCGCCAGGGTCCCAGGTTCGATTTCCGGATTGGGTCACTGTCTGTGCGGAGTCTGCACGTTCTCCCCGTGTCTGCGTGAGTTTCCTACGGGTGCTCCGGTTTCCTCCCACAAGTCCCGAAAGACATGCTGTTGGGTACATTGGACATTCTGAATTCTCCCTCTGAGTACCCGAACAGGCTCCTGAGTGTGGCAACGAGGGGATTTTCATTGGGTTTTTTTAAACGGATTTTATTCAAACTTGTATCAAAGTAGGTTACAGCAAATAAACACCCCGGGAAACATTCTTCCCAACAATCAACTATACAGTTTGTACAGATTTTTCCCCTTTTTCACTCCCCCCTCCCCATCACCGCCCCCCCCCCTCCCCACCCCCCTGCGACGAACAGCTCCTCAAACGCGGTTTGTAACACGAGTTACAAACATCCCCCACCCTTTCTCGAACTCCCCTGCTGAGCCCCTTAACTCATACTTTATCTTCTCTCACCACAGGAAGTCGTACATGTCACCCAACCAAGCTGCTAGACCCGGTGGCGATGCCGACCGCCACTCCAGCAAAATCCGTCGCCGTGCAATCCGAGAGGCGAAGGTCACGATATCGGCCTTCCTCCTCTCCTTGAGCTCCGGCTTCTCTGAAACCCCAAATATTGCCACCAAAGGGTCTGGGTCCACCTCCTCCCCCACTATCCTGGCTAAGACCGTGAACACTCCCGCCCAGAATCTTCCCAATTTTTCACAACCCCAAATCATGTGTGCGTGATTGGCTGGCCCCCGCCCACCCCTCTCACACTCATCTGCTACCCCCTGAAAGAACCCACTCATTCTCGCCCTAGTCATATGCACCCTGTGCACCACCTTAAACTGTATCAGGCTCATCCTTGCACAAGAAGAGGTCCCATTTACCCTTCGCAGTGCCTCACTCCATACTCCCCAATTGATCTCCATTCCCAACTCCGCTTCCCATTGCTCCTTGATCTTCACCACCCGCTCATTTCCCTGCTTCCCCAGCCACTTATCTATATCCCTAATTCTTCCCTTCCCTTCCACATCCGGAAGCAGCAGTCGCTCCAGCAGGGTATATCCCGGCAATCTAGGGAACCCCTTCCAGCCCTTTCGTGCAAAGTCCCTAACCTGCAGATACCTGAACTCACTACCCCTCGGCAGCTCTACCCTCCCCCTTAGCTCCTCCAGACTGGCGAACCCTTCCTCCAAATACAAATCCCTCACCTTGACCAGCCCCACTTTCCTCCACCTCCTGTATACACTAACCACCCCCCCGGCTCAAACCCATGATTCTCGCACAGCGGCGTTAGCACCGACATCCCTTCCACCCTAAAATGCCTTCTCAGCTGATTCCATATCTTCACTGTGGACTGCATCGCTGGGCTCCCTGAATACCTACTCGGAGCCATTGACAATGCTGCCGTCATCATAGCCCTCATAACCACTGGCGTGTTGGGTACTCTGTTACACAGACGAACCAACACGGTTGCCAATGGTACAACGCAGTTTTATTTCAAACATCTATTTACATGGTAAACCGTTGTACTCAGCACATGGTGGATGTCTGAGTGGCTTGCCCTGAGCTATCTCCTGCTCGAGTGCCCAGCAAGTGTCGTGTTCCCTGTTTTGTACTGTGTATGCTCTTGCCTGTGATTGGCTGTCGTGTTGTGTGTGTTGATTGGTCCGTTGATCTGTCCATCAGTATGTATGTATGTATGTGCTATGATGTTTACCTGAATATCATGACAACCACTAGACCCCTTACAAGATTCCTCCTCCATCCTAACCCACTCTACCCCTTCTCCTTCCCACCACCGCCGCACCTTGTCCACATTCGCCGCCCAATAATAATGAAGCAAGTTCGGCAACGCTGCCTCTGTCTCTGCAGCAGGGTCCTCCCCACCCTCGGCATCCTTCCCCGCCCATACAAAGTCAGAGGTGATTGTGTCCACTTTCCGAAAAAAAGGCCTTTGGTATAAAGATCGGGAGAGCCTGAAAGATAAACCTTTCAACTTAGTCATGCCAGTAAAATGCTGTTGTTTTCGAATGAAACGAGATTGGGTGGAAAGATGGGATACTTTGATAGATGTATTTCATCAGAAAGTGATTGCAATTTTCAAATTCACTTCAACTGAGAGAGGATGCTGCGAGGAGATTCAGGTGAGTTAGAAGGCACAATGTGGTACACATTTGGTGTAGTTGTGCAACAAAGCAAGGGTGAGGTTAGAAAAGCAGAGTTGAAGAGGACACAGTGTAGGAAATAGATCAATTGGAAGGGATGCTTTGTGAAGCTGGCAGACATTGAATTTAATGGGTCAATGTTTTGTATAAAAGCAAAATATCGCGGATGCTGGAAATCTGAAATGAAACAGAAAGGTCTGGCAGCATATGTGGAGCGAAAAACAAGAGTTAACATTTTGAGTCCGCAGTGCGGCACGGTGGCACACTGGTTAGCACTGCTGCCTCACGGCGCTGAGGATCCAGGGCTGGGATCGGACCTGGGTCACTGTCCTTGTGCAGTTCGCACATTCTCCCCGTGATTGAGTGGGTTTCGCCCCACAACCCAAAGATAAAACATAGAACATAGAACAGTACAGTACAGTGCAGGCCCTTCAGCCCACGATGTTGTGCTGACCATGTGGTAATACCAGGTATTGTGGTACCTGAGAGGTGGATGACCATTGGCTAGACCCAGGAGTCTACCATTGGCTGATGTACATAGCTCCGCCCTGAGAGGCGGAGTATAAGAACCGATGCCGTCCCAGCAGCCTTCACTTCCTGTATCGAAGCTGCTGGGGAACAGTTCTAGCAGATTAGAGCCTATTAGTTATGACTCACCTTGTCTCGGGAGTAATTGATTGCGCATCAGACCATTTATCCTAATCTAAGATCAATCTAACCTACACCCCTTCAATTTACTGCTGTCCATGTGCCTGTCCAAGAGTCGCTTAAATGTCCCTAATGACTCTCACTCCACCACCTCCGCTGGCAGTGCATTCCACACACCCACCACTCTCTGTGTAAAGAACCGACCTCTGACATCTCCCCTATATCTTCCTCCAATCACCTTAAAATTACGTCCCCGCGTGACAGCCATTTCGACCCTGTGGAAAAGTCTCTGGCTATCCACTCTATCCATGCCTCTCATCACCTTGTACACCTCTATCAAGTCACCTCTCTGCCTTCTTCGCTCCAGTGAGAAAAGCCCTAGCTCCTTCAACCTTTCTTCATAAGACATGCCCTCCAGTCTAGGCAGCATCCTGGTAAATCTCCTCTGTACCCTCTACAAAGCATCCACATCCTTCCTATAATGAGACAACCAGAACTGGACACAATATTCCAAGTGTGGTCCAACTAGAGTTTTATAAAGCTGCAGCAAAACCTCGCAGCTCTTAAACTCAATCCCCCTGTTAATGAAAGCCAACACACCATACGCCTTCTTAACAACCCTGTCAACCTGGGTGGCAACTTTGAGGGATCTATGTACGTGGACCCCAAGATCCCTCTGATCCTCCACACTTCCAAGATCCTGTCTTTAACTCTGTATTCAGCATTCAAATTCGACCTTCCAAAATGAATCACTTCACATTTATCAAGGTTGAACTCCATCTGCCACTTCTCAGCCCAGCTCTGCATCCTGTCAATGTCCTGTTGTAACCTGCAACAACCCTCAACACTATCTACAACTCCACCAACCTTCATGTCATCGGCAAACTTACTAACCCACCCTTCCACTTCCTCATTCAAGTCATTTATAAAAACCACAAAGAGCAGAGGTCCCAGAACAGATCCTCCAGGCGGAATACTTTCCATCCACTACCACGCGCTGTCTTCTTTCGGCCAGCCAATTCTGTATCCAGACAGCCAAATTTCCCTGTATCCCATGCCCCCTAACTTTCTGAATGAGCCTCCCATGGGGAACCTTATCAAATGCCTTACTGAAATCCATATACACCACATCCACTGCACGACCTTCATCAATGTATCTTGTCACATCCTCAAAGAATTCAAAGAGGCTTGTGAGGCATGACCTGCCCCTCACAAAGCCATGCTGACTATCTTTAATCAAACTATGTTTTTCTTTTTTTTTAGTAATATTTTATTAAGGTATTTGAAAATTGTTATAACAGTAACAAAAACAATGGCACCAACATGGTAAAATAAACATTTCCCCCCCCCCCCCAGTCCAATCTTCACACACATCAACCATACAACAATAATCCCCCTCCCCCCCCCCCCCCCGCCCCCCCCAGAATACTGCATCTGCTGACATTTTAATTTTCCCTGAGAAAGTCGAGGAACGGCTGCCACCTCCGGGTGAACCCTAACATTGACCCTCTTAAGGCAAACTTTATTTTCTCGAGACTCAGAAACCCAGCCATGTCACTAACCCAGCTCTCTACACTCGGGGACTTCGAGTCCCTCCACATTAATAAGATCCATCTCCAGGCTACCAGTGAGGCAAGGGCCAGGACGTCAGCCTCTTTTGCCCCCTGAACTCCTGGATCTTCCGACACTCCAAAGATCGCTACCTCTGGACTCGGCACCACGCGTGTTTTTAGCACCGTGGACATTGCCTAAGCAAAACCCTGCCAAAACCCTCTAAGCTTCGGGCATGCCCAAAACATGTGGACATGATTTGCTGGGCTTCCCGCGCACCTTGCACACCTATCCTCTACCCCAAAAAACCTGCTCATCCTAGCCGCTGTCATGTGTGCCCGGTGGACTACCTTAAATTATATCAGGCTAAGCCTGGCACACGATGAGGATGTATTAACCCTACTTAGGGCATCCGCCCATAGATCCGCCTCTATCTCTCCTCCTAGCTCGTCCTCCCACTTGCCCTTAAGCTCCTCCACCCGAGTTTCCTCCGCCTCCGAAAGATCCTGGTAAATATCCAATACCTTCCCCTCTCCCACCCAGGTACTGGAGACTACTCTAGCCTGTAACCGCCGTGCCGGCAGCAGCGGAAAGGCCGGCACCTGTTTTCTCAGGAAGTCGCACACTGGCAAATACCTAAACCCAATCCCCGCTGGCAATTCAAATTTATCCTCCAAAGCTTTCAAGCTGGGAAAGCTCCCATCTATAAATAGATCCCCCATCCTTCTAATTCCTGCCCTCTGCCAACTCCAGAACCCGCCATCTAGCCTACCCGGTACAAACCTGTGGTTGTTATAAATCGGGGTCCAAATCGATGCTCCCTCCCCTCTCTTATATCTCCTCCACTGCCCCCAGATCCTCAGAGCCGCCACTACCACCGGACTTGTGGAGTATCGGGCCGGCGAGAATGGCAGAGGTGCCATTACCAATGCTCCCAGACTGGTGTCTTTACATGACGCCGCCTCCATCCACTCCCATGCCGACCCCTCCCCCACTACCCACTTCCTGATCATGGCTTTATTAGCCGCCCAGTAGTAATTGCAGAGGTTCGGCAGCGCCAACCCACCCTCCCCCCGACTGCGCTTCAGCAACACTTTCTTCACTCACGGGGTTTTACCCGCCCACACAAAGCCCAAAATAATCTTATTCACCCGCTTGAAAAAGGCCTTTGGGATAAAGATGGGGAGGCACTGAAAGACAAACAGAAATCTGGGGAGGACCGTCATCACGGTCTGTACCCTCCCCGCCAGTGATAGCGGGAGCATGTCCCATCTCTTAACGTCCCCTTCCATTTGTTCTACCAACCGGGATAGGTTTAACTTGTGCAGTACCTCCCATTTCCGGGCCACCAGGATTCCCAGATATCGAAAGATCTTCCCTACCATTCTAAGCGGCAGCTCTCCCAGTCTCTTCTCCTGCCCTCTTGCCTGGATCGCGAAGCTCTCGCTTTTCTCCATGTTCAATTTATACCCCGAAAAATTGCCAAGTCTCGCATTACTTCCCCCATCCCCTCCAACGGGGCCGAAATGTACAAGAGCAGGTCCTCTGCGTAGAGTGAGACCCTGTGCTCCACCCACCCCCCGAACCAGCCCTTTCCAGTTCCTAGAGTCTCTTAACGCCATGGCCAATGGCTCTATGGCCAGAGCAAACAGTAGCGGGGAGAGGGAGCACCCTTGCCTCGTCCCTCGGTGTAGTTCAAAATACCCCAACCTCAGTCGGTTCGTACACACACTCGCTACTGGTGCCTGATAGAGCAGCCACACCTAGTCAATAAAGCCCTCACCAAACCCAAGCCTTCTCCGCATCCATCGCTACCACCACCTCCGCCTCCTCTCCTTCTGAGGGCATCATAATAACATTTAGAAGCCTTCGAACATTGGCCTTGAGTTGCCTGCCCTTATCAAATCCCGTCTGGTCTTCCCCTATCATCCCCGGGACACAGTCCTCTATCCTTGTGGCCAGTATCTTAGCCAGCAGTTTGGCATCCACATTCATAGAGAAATCGGCCTGTATGACCCGCATTGCTCCGGATCCTTCTCCCGTTTCAAGATCAATGAAATCGAGGCCTGGGACTCCCTTCTCTCTTGCTTCGTTAAATGTCCTCACCAGCAGTGGGCTCAATATCTCTGAAAACTTCTTATAGAATTCCACCGGGTAGCCGTCAGGCCCCAGGGCCTTGCCCGACTGCATGCCCTCCAGCCCCTTGATTATTTCCTCAATCTCAATTGGGGCTCCCAGCCCCTCCACCAGGTCCTCCTCCACCCTTGGGAACCACAACTGATCCAGAAAATGCCTCATCCCCTCCACCCCAGCCGGGGGTTCCGACTCATATAATTTACTATAAAAGTCCTTAAACACCTCGTTCGCTGGGCCCAGGACAGTATTACCGTCTCTAATCTTTACGGTAACTATCTCCCTGGCCGCCTTACTTTTCCTGAGCTGGTGCACCAACATTCTGCTTGCCTTTTCCCCGTACTCATAGATCGCCCCCCTTGCCTTCCTCAACTGTTCCACTGCTTTCCCTGTGGTCAATAGCCCAAACTCCACCTGTAATCTCCGCCGCTCCCTCAGCAGCCCCGTACGCGAGCAGCTCCACATCCAGTCTCCACAGTGGGCGTTGCCCTCTCTCCACACTAACCGGTAGATCCACCCAGTGCGGGGCATGATCCGACACTGCGATTGCCAAGTACTCAGTACCCACCAGCTTCGGCATTGGCGCCCTGCTCAGAACAAAAAAGTCGATGCGAGAGTATACCTTGTGGACATGTGAAAAAAAGGGAAACTCCTTTGTCCTCGGCCGTGCAAACCTCCATGGGTCTACTCCCCCCATCTGTTCCATAAACCCCTTCAATTCCTTTGCTGCAGTGGCCTCCTCCCTGTCCTGCATTTTGACCGGTCCAATTCCGGATCAATGACTGTGTTGACGTCCCCTCCCATGATCAGGTTATGTGACTCTAAGTCTGGGATCTTACCTGTTGCTAATTGTGTTTCTCTTAATTTGGCTCTGAAGGTGGCGCCAATATGGTCGCCTTCCATAATTCTAATTACGTTTGCTCTAGAGTCGCCAGGTATCTTTTGATACCGCCACAAGGTTCAAACCGAATACTGATCAAAGACTCGATACACCAGTTAGTAAGTTCAAACTCAATGCTTATTTATTTACACACAGTCAAATCTACTCATGCATAAAACTCTACAGACTAAACTATCACTATTACTAAAGCCTATACTTAGCTTCGGGCGCCCACTCAGTCAGAGGAACAATGGCCGTTGTTCGGTTCTGAGGTTGCTGGGGTCGAGTTGGTACGGAATAACAGTTAGGAGCATCTGTCTCGTAGCGTGCGTTGACCTTGGACTTACTTGTTCTGATGTTGCTGCTGGGCAAGTCTCTCCTTGGTGAAAGCCAGGGCCGCAAGAGAGCGATTCTCTCTTGGGGGATTCTTCTTATACCCAAAAGGGGCTTTGCGTGCTTTTGGGTGGGCCTTGAACTTGGCCCCAATTAATTGGGCCGTTTCCCAATCGTTCTCCTCGATTTCCTCCAATAGAGGGGTGGGTGCCCTGATTGCTGGGCATGTCCTAGGTGGCCATTGGCCTGCTTTGTTCTGGTCTCCGCTGGCGCCGGGGTGTCTATCTTGGTATTGTTTACTTAAATGTTATCTTTTTGTTCCTGGGGATGGCTCATTAGTATGGAAATGGTTTGCAGTAACGGTCTTGTCTGGGAGCTACGGCTCCAATCAACAGACACACCTTACACATGCTTGCTTTCTTAGTATTGTCTATTTTCCCTGCAATCTTTGCAAAGTGACCATTTTGTAATCGAGAAGTGGCCATCCCAGATGGCTACACTTCCTCCTTGTGATCCTCAACGCAAAGCGTGAAGGATCACATTACTGCATTGTCTTCGTTCTCTGACCAAGCGGGACACCCGTAAGCAGTTCATGGGCTCTACACTGCCCTATCTTACGAAACGCAATTCTTTACCAAAAATCATTTTACTTACATACATCAGTATAAAACTCTACGGGGCGCTATGACATTCAGGCATGCATTACAAAATAAAAAAACTGGAACCTCTAACAATCCTCAATAAACTATCCTCACTCAAACAATCAAAAATAATCTACAACATTTTAAATGTACAAATAGCAGCAACACAAGTTTCTCTGGCCTGGCAGTCAGGCACAGAGGTTTACATTTCTTTATTGAACAAAACACACATAAAGAGAAGCGGATGCACTTTAATTCATGTCAAGGGGTTTGGGGTTTGGTGAAGTCCGAAAATAGGGGACGTAAATGTGTATACCGGGGCGCGAGAGCGGTAGGCTCTTCTGATTCTAAGTGGCTGCACGACACTGCAAAGTATCGCCAATACTAAGAGGGCTTCTACTATGTAGGATAGTGAATACCAGGTGATAAACTTATCACACCAGGTCAGGGTGTCGTTAACAGTCTTAGGACTAACTATCTCGGGGTTCTGTGTATGGCAGGGATGGGAATCATTCACGGCTTGTGTGGTAGGGGTCAGGGGGGTAGCGTCTGTGCACAACTGAAGGGATCCCGCTAAGATCCAGATGTAGAACATGAAGGTTGTCTTCATCTTTCCGTCTTTCTGTCTTCTTCTTTTTCTTCCTCTGGGGTTCCTGAGGTTCCGAAGTTCTATGGACACAAGCATAATATCTGTTATTATCTTGCTTAAGATCTCGTATGTCGGTCTGTCCTTTGTTGCCAATTTCCCATTATGATTGGTGACCATCTGTGACTCCCTCATTTAAAAAAAAAATGTTTTAATCCAAATATTTGGGACAAGACATCCGAGAAAAATACTGACATAGTGCGAGCTGTCTCGCAGCCTGTGCGATCTACCATCCTAGTGTATGAGGATGTAAATAGCATACGGAAGCAACCTAAGGGTTGGCAAAAACAAACAAAAGAATTTCGAACTGAAAGTGCCAAAATGGGGTGCGTATGGGCCGCGGCGGGTAAGAAATGGGTGGAATCCCCGGGTCGGACGGTGATCAGTGCCGTTTGTGCTCTATCCAAGCGCAGCTGACCAGAGGGGGTGTCCTCAGACACGGCGGGGACCAGTGCCGTTTTTCCACTGCCTGAGCGACTGCAAGAACAGGTAAGAATGTGGTCGTCGTGGGGGCTGCCTCTTGTGATCGAATCAGGAGAGTAGCTATGCGTGGTGTTCTGTCGACAAACTAGTTCCTCTGAACGGTTGTCTGTCGACAAACTAGTTCCTCTGAACGGTTGTCTGGGGACAAACTTGTTCCATTAACAGGAATTGGGCGTCAAAAGGATGGTGGCGTGGCGACATGAAAAAATTCCAAATTTACAAACAACAAACATGTACATTAAACAAACAAACATACAACAAACATGGTGTAGGTTCCATCAGAAAGGACACCGTATCTCTGCATCGGTTCCTTTTTTTTTCATCACCTGGACACCTCATTGCTCAGAAGCGAACAGGGTCGCAAAGGAATTTGTTTGGTGGGAGTCAGACTCTATGTCATCATCTTCTCCCGGCTGCCATACTCTTGACTGGAGTACAAAAGAACATAAGAACTAGGAGCAGGAATAGGCCATCTGGCCCCTGGAGCCTGCTCCACCATTCAATGAGATCATGGCTGATCTTTTGTGGACTCAGCTCCACTTTCCGGCCTGAACATCATAACCCTTCATCCCTTTATTCTTCAAAAAACGACCGATCTTTATCTTAAAAACATTTAATGAAGGAGCCTCTACTGCTTCACTGGGCAAGGAATTCCATAGATTCACAACCCTTTGGGTGAAGAAGTTCCTCCTAAACTCAGTCCTAAATCTACTTCCCCTTATTTTGAGGCTATGCCCCCTAGTTCTGCTTTCACCCGCCAGTGGAAACAACCTGCCCGCATCTATCCTATCTATTCCCTTCATAATTTTATATGTTTCTATAAGATCCCCCCTCATCCTTCTAAATTCCAACGAGTACAGTCCCTGTCTACTCAACCTCTCGTCGTAATCCAACACCTTCAGCTCTGGGATTAACCTAGTGAATCTCCTCTGCACACCCTCCAGCGCCAGTACGTCCTTTCTCAAGTAAGGAGATCAAAACTGAACACAATGCTCCAGGTGTGGCCTCACTAGCACCTCATACAATTGCAGCATAATCTCCAGAGTCTTAAACTCCATCCCTCTAGCAATGAAGGACAAAATTCCATTTGCCTTCTTAATCACCTGTTGTACCTGTAAACCAACTTTTTGCGACTCATGCACTCGCACACCCAGGTCTCTCTGCACGGCAGCATGTTTTAATATTTTATCATTTAAATAATAATCCCTTTTGCTGTTATTCCTACCAAAATGGATAACCTCACATTTGTCAACATTGTATTCCATCTGCCAGACCCTAGCCCATTCACTTAACCTATCCAAATCCCTCTGCAGACTTCCAGTATCCTCTGCACTTTTTGCTTTACCACTCATCTTAATGTCGTCTGCAAACTTGGACACATTGCCCTTGGTCCCCAGCTCCAAATCATCTATGTAAATTGTGAACAATTGTGGGCCCACCACTGATCCCTGAGGGACACCACTAGCTACTGATTGCCAACCAGAGAGACACCCATTAATCCCCACTCTTTGCTTTCTATTAATTAACCAATCCTCTATCCAAGCTACTACTTTCCCCTTAATGCCGTGCATCTTTATCTTATGCAGCAACCTTTTGTGTGGCACCTTGTCAAAGGCTTTCTGGAAATCCAGATATACCACATCCATTGGCTCCCCGTTATCTACCGCACTGGTAATGTCCACAAAAAATTCCACTAAATTAGCTAGGCACGACCTGCCCTTTATGAACCCATACTGCGTCTGCCCAATGGGACAATTTCCATCCAGATGCCTCGCTATTTCTTCCTTGATGATAGATTCCAGCATCTTCCCTACTACCGAAGTTAAGCTCACTGGCCTATAATTACCCGCTTTCTGCCGACCTCCTTTTTTAAATAGTGGTGTCACATTTGCTAATTTCCAATCCGCCGGGACCACCCCAGATTCTAGTGAATTTTGGTAAATTATCACTAGTGCATTTGCAATTTCCCTAGCCATCTCTTTTAGCACTCTGGGATGCATTCCATCAGGGCCAGGAGGCTTGTCTACCTTTAGCCCCATTAGCTTGCCCATCACTACCTCCTTAGTGATAACAATCCTCTCAAGGTCCTCACCTGTCATAGCCTCATTTCCATCAGTCACTGGCATGTGCCTTCCACTGTGAAGACCGATACAAAAACCTGTTCAGTTCCTCAGCCATTTCCTCATCTCCCATTATTAAATCTCCTTTCTCATCCTCTAAAGGACCAATATTTACCTTAGGCACTCTTTTTTGTTTTATATATTTGTAGAAACTTTCACTGTCTGTTTTTATATTCTGAGCAAGTTTACTCTCATAATCTATCTTACTCTTCTTTATAGCTTTTTTAGTAGCTTTCTGTTGCCCCCTATAGATTTCCCAGTCCTCTAGTCTCCCACTAATCTTTGCTACTTTGTATGATTTTTCCTTCAATTTGATACTCTCCCTTCTTTCCTTAGATATCCACGGTCGATTTTCCCTCTTTCTACCGTCCTTCCTTTTTGTTGGTACAAACCTTTGCTGAGCACTGTGAAAAATCGCTTGGAAGGTTCTCCACTGTTCCTCAACTGTTTCACCATAAAGTCTTTGCTCCCAGTCTACCTTAGCTAGATCTTCTCTCATCCCGTTGTAATCTCCTTTGTTTAAGCACAAAACACTAGTGTTTGATTTTACCTTCTCACCCTTCATCTGCATTTTAAATTCCACCATATTGTGATCGCTCCTTCCGAGAGGATCCCTAACTATGAGATCCTGAATCAATCCTGTCTCATTACACAGGACCAGATCTAGGACTGCTTGTTTGCTCGTATGTTCCATTATATACTGTTCTAGGAAACTATCGCGGATACATTCTATAAACTCCTCCTCAAGGCTGCCTTGGCCGACCTGGTTAAACCAATCGACATGTAGATTAAAATCCCCCTTGATAACTGCTGTACCATTTCTACATGCATCAGTTATTTCTTTGTTTATTGCCTGCCTCACTATAATGTTACATTTTGGTGGCCTATCGACTACTCCTATCAGTGACTTTTTCGCCTTACTATTCCTGATTTCCACCCAAATGGATTCAACCCCATCCTTCATAGCACAGATGTCATCCCTTACTATTGCCTGGATGTCATCCTTAAATAACAGAGCTACACCACCTCCCTTACCATCCACTCTGTCCTTCCGAATAGTTTGATACCCTCGGATATTTAACTCCCAGTCGTGACCATCCTTTAACCATGTTTCAGTAATGGGCACTAAATCATAGTCATTCATGATGATTTGCGCCATCAACTCATTCACCTTATTCCGAATACTACGAGCATTCAGGTAAAGTACACTTATGTTGGCTATTTTACCTCTGTTCTGAATCTTAATACCTCGATCAGTAACCTCTCCTAAGTTATATTTCCTCCTAACCTTTCTCCTAATTTTCCTTGTCGTTGAACCCATATCTTCATGTAACAACCTGCCGTATCGCTTACCATTAATGTTTTCACTTCCCGTTTTATTCCTTTTAGTATTCCTGGTCCTATTCACTGAGCTCCCTTCAGTCACTGTGCCTTGGTCTGTCGCCCTTTTTGATTTTTGACTATGGCTTCTCTGTCTTACACTTTCCCCCTTACTGCCTTTTGTTTCTGTCCCTGTTTTACTACCTTCCAACTTCCTGCATTGGTTCCCATCCCCCTGCCACATTAGTTTAAACTCTGCCCAACAGCTCAAGCAAACACCCTCCCCAGGACATCGGTTCCAGTCCTGCCCAGGTGCAGACCGTCCGGTTTGTAATGGTCCCACCTCCCCCAGAACTGGTTCCAATGCCCCAGGAATTTGAATCCCTCCCTCTTGCACCATCTCTCGAGCCACGCATTCATCCTATCTATCCTGACATTCCTACTCTGACTAGCTCGTGGCACTGGTAGCAATCCTGAGATTACTACCTTTGAGGTCCTACTTTTTAGTTTAATTCCTAACTCCCTGAATTCAGCTTGTAGGACCTCGTCCCGTTTTTTACCGATATTGTTGGTGCCTATGTGCACCACGACAGCTGGCTGTTCACCCTCCCCGCCCCCCCAGAATGTCCTGCAGCCGCTCCGAGACATCCTTGGCCCTTGCACCACGGAGGCAACATGCCATCCTGGAGTCTCGATTGCGTCTGCAGAACCGCCTGTCTATTCCCCTTACAATTGAGTACCCTATCACTATAGCCCTGCCATTCTTCTTCCTGCCCAGCTGCACAGCAGAGCCAGCCACAGTGCCATGAACCTGGCTGCTGCTGCTTTCCCCTGGTGAGCCATCTCCCTCAACAGTATCCAAAGCGGTATATCTGTTTTGCAGGGAGATGACCGCAGGGGACACCTGCACTGCCTTCCTACTCTTGCTCTGTCTTTTGGTCACCCATTTTCTATCTCCCTCAGTACCTTTCACCTGCTGTGTGACCAACTCGCTAAATGTGCTATCCACGACGTCCTCAGCATCGCAGATGCTCCAAAGTGAGTCCATCCGCAGCTCCAGAGCCGTCAAGCGGTCTAACAGGAGCTGCAACTGGACACACTTCTTGCACGTGAAGGAGCCAGGGACAGTGGATGTGTCCCTGAGCTCCCACATCGCACACGAGGAGCATGACGCGGGTCTGAGATCTCCTGCAATGTCTTAAACCTTCGGTTAACTTCAACAATTACAATTTCCCCCCCCCACAAAAAAAAATATTTTAAAATAAATGAATAAGTAAACAAACAAATAAACAACGAAGAAAAAATAAATAAATATACCAATGAAAAGAAAAAGAAAACAGAAAAACTACTTACCAGTCACTTACCAGGGATAAAAAGCACTACCTCCCCACCCAGCTTCGAATTCCCACCTAGATTCAAATTCCCAAACTCACTCTTGGTTCTGTCTCACTCTGGCTGTGTCTTCTCTGGTTCACTGGGAGAACTCACTGGGGGTGAGTTACAAGTTGCTCTTTTTAAACTGTCCTGAATTGACTCCCCTCCCCCACCTGCTTTTAGATCAAGGTAGATTTAAGTGACTGACACTTAACTGCCAAGCAGTTATGTGAGTGGGTGGGGCAGCCCTTGTTAACCTACACTGCACAATTCTAGCTTAATTTAAATTAATTGAAACTCCTGAAATTTAAAAGGAGCTGCCTTACTGATTTGATTCAATTCCCACCTAGATTCAAATTCCCAAACTCACTCTTGGTTCTGTCTCACTCTGGCTGTGTCTTCTCTGGCTCACTGGGAGAACTCACTGGGAGTGAGTTTACAAGTTGCTCTTTTTAAATTGTCCTGAGTTATCTCCCCTCCCCCACCTGCTTTTAGATCAAGGTAGATTTAAAGTAACTGACACTTAACTGCCAACCAGTTATATGAGTGGGTGGGGCAGCCCTTGGTTGGGTAGTTTGGCTAAAGCTGCGTGGGGTGAATTGGGGTCCATCTCATCATTCCGGATGAGCCTGAACGAATTGTCTCGGTGCCAGAATCTTGTGTCGAGGTTGGAGCTGCTAGGCTGTAATCCGTAATCGTCAGGCGGTGGGTCTGGGTCAGGGGCTTTGATGTACGTGATTTCGAAGGGGTCACTGGAATCATGCTCGGATTCGCTGGGAGTGGGGCCTGGTGTGGGGGTATAATCATAACGTGGTGTGCTGTGGCGGTCGTCATCGCTGTCACTGTCGCTGCTGGTTGAAGGAGGGAGAGGCGGAGTCGTGCCTCTGGGGGTGGAGTTGAAGATGTGTCTGAGGACGGGCTGGACTGGCTGGGGGAGGGTAGGAATGCGTCATCTATGGGCGGGGCGTGCTCGTCTGCTGCTGCGAGCGGGATGTGGTGTGCATGGTTGTTCTGCGAGCCATAAGCCTTAAGCTGGTTTATGTGAAACCACGCAGACTTGCCGTTGGGATATGTGATTTTGTATACCGAGCGGCTGACTTTGTCCGAAATAGAGTATGGTCTGGAAAATCTGGGGGAAAGGAATGAACTGGGGTTGTATAGGGAAAGCATCACTTGCTGCCCTACTACAAACTCGGTGGCGTGTACCTTTTTGTCAAAACAAGCCTTGCTTTGTTTCGTCCTGGTCCCAAGTCTCACAGCTGCTGCGAGTTGGGCTGCCTTTATATTCTCAAGTAACTGCTGTACAGCATTTTCATGCGTGAGGGCAGTGACTGCGGGGCTGGCCAAATCCAGTCCTAATAAATACTCTGTCCCTTTCATGGGGTGTCCGGCCATGATAGTGTGGGGGGTGTATCCTGTGGACGTGGATACCGTGTTTCTTAAGAACATTAAAGCAAATGGGAGAACTGAATCCCAGGTGCCATTTTCCTGAGAGTGGCTTTTCGAGTTCTGTTCATCCTCTCTACAATGCCGCTTGACTGGGGGTGGTAGGCTATGTGAAACTTCTGCCTAATTCCGAAAATTGTGAGGACGTTTTTCATTACTCGTCCTGTAAAATGGGAGCTTGATCGGATTCTATACTGCGTGGGAGGCCCCATCATGTAAAGATGTGCTGTGTTAGTATTTTAGCTGTTGTCTTGCCCATATTCATTCTTGATGGAAAGCTTCCACCCATTTTGTGAAGGTGTCGATGACCACCAACACACACTTATAACTATTTCTGCAGGGGGGTAGGGGTCCTGTGTAGTCTATTTGCAAATTCGTCCAGGGGTCATTAATGGGGTGGGTGTGACTAGGCTGAGCCTTTCTTTCATATCTGTCCGGATTGTTCTGGGCACAGATCAATCATTTTCAATGTAGTGAATAACATCGGCTTTTAAATCAGGCCACCAGCAGAGCGGTCTGAGGTGGGTTAGGGTGGGTTCAATGCCTTGGTGTCCATGATTGTCATGGAACTGGCAAATAATCTGGTTCCTGTCCTGGCTGGGAACTATATAAATGCCTTCTTTTAAAATGTGTGGTGATTGCGTTTTTTAACTTATCGTACGGGGCTGGGAAGGTTCCCTTTAAAACTTCCCTGAGTTTTTCATCTTCCGTCTGTGCCGTTGCTAGATCCTGAATGTTGGTCTGTGAGACCTGAACCATGTGTACTGGGGTGCTCTCGCGGTGGGGGGGGGGGGGGGTCCAAAAGTAACCATGCCTGGAACCTGCCTTCGTTCGGGCGTCTGCTTTAACGTTACTAGTGGGGGAAGAACGCTGATGACTGTCAACCTTAATTATGCCATATTTCCTATTTTTAGCTGTCTCTAGGATATGTCAGAGTAATGGGGCTGAGGGTAGGGCTTTCCATCAGCGGAAACAAATCCTCTAGTTTCCCACAGGGGTAGGAATTCTGTTAAACTATTACAGACATACAAGCTGTCCGAATAGATGTCTGCAGGGGTCGGAAACGTGTCAGGGTGGTCTACAATATAAGTGATTGCTGCCAGTTCTGCTGCCTGCGAGCCTAAGTGTCCCGGCAACTTTAATGAAATCTCATCTAGGGCGCGTCCCTGCGCGTCCTCGACATAAATACTGCAACCGGTAATTCTCTTTCCATTCAAAACTGTGGAGGAGCCATCCACATAAATATTCAGGGGTGCGCACGTGTCTGTGGGCTGGGGTCTCTGGGGTGTATTACCTGTTTTCCTGGGAGGTGTTTGAGGCATAAATGGGCCTGTGTTGTGTTTTGTGGTGATGATCTCACACTCATGAGGGGTTCCTGCATATTGCAAATTATCAGCTAGGAAAGTGTGGGTCTTGGTTCTTTTGACTGTAATGTCCCGTCCCTGTAAAAGGGTCCAACGGGCTGCGCGGATTTGGCTGACTGTGCCATCTTTAAGTCGACCGTCTAACAATAGCTGTGTTGGGGTGTGTTCTGTGAGGATGGTGATGCGGTTGAGTCCTCTAATGTATGCAAAGTATTGTACTGCCCAAAAAACTGCGAGCAGGTGCCTCTCGCAGGCAGAAAATCCTTGCTCGACGGGGTCTAACACGCATGAGGCGTATGCTACGGGGGGGGGTCATGGTCCCCCGGGGGGTCATGGTATTTGGTCATGGCGTTCATGGAGGAGTACGGCCGAAAGGGTTCGGCCGGTGCTTGCAACTTCGATTGCTTACGGGGAAAGTGGATCCGGGACCTGTAATGCGGGGGCTGTGCTGAGGGCTCTTTTTAAAGCATCCACGGCATCTGTATGCTGTGGAAGCCATTCCCAAGGTGCCTTTTTCTTGAGAAGGTCGGATAGGGGCGCTGATTTTGTGGGAAATCCATCAATATGGTTTCTGCAGTAGCCAACCAGTCCTAAAAATGACCGGAGGGCTGAGACATTATGTGGAAGGGGTAATTTGACGATCGAGTCAATTCTCTTTTGCTCGACCTCGCGTTTACCAAGTGTGATTACTGTACCCAAATAAATCACTTTTTCCTGCAAAATCTGGGCCTTCTTGGGGTTGACTTTCCAACCAATATCGTTTAGGAGTGCCAGGAGTTCGGCGAGAAGCGAAATGTGCTCTCCCTTTGTGTCTGTCTGTAGTAGCAAGTCATCTATATACTGGACCAGACAATCGGGGCGGGAAAATATTGCTAGTCCATTTGCCAGCTGTCGGTGGAAAATGGAGGGGGAGTTGGAAGCCTTGTGGAAGGCACATCCACTTATATTGTTGTCCCTGGAATGTAAAGGCAAATTTGTACTGGCACGCTTTATCCAATGGAATGGACCAAAAGCTGTTGCTAATGTCCAAAACCAAAAAAAAAAATTTGACTGGAGTCCCTGTATGAGCATGGTCTCGGGACTCATGGCTACGGTGGGGGCTGTTACTGGGGTTACTTTGTTCAGTTCCCGGTAATCAATGGTCAGTCGCCATGATCCATCCGGTTTCCTGACGGGCCAAATTGGTGCGTTGTTTGTGGAGGCTACTGATCTGTGTACACCTTGATCCAACAAACTCTCTATTACCTTTGAGATTTCTCCCTCTGCTTCCTGGGGAAATCTGTACTGCTTCTGGGGTCTGGTGTCGGGACCTGTAATGTTCACAAAGCCAGCCAATTTGCCACAATCGTGCTTGTGCTGTGCAAATGCTGCTTTGTGTTGCTGCAGGACTTCCCTAACCTGCTTGTCCTGAATACTGGCTCGAGGGTCGAACCAGAAGTCTACTGAGCTAATACTGTTTTCATAGTCTCCAACTGTGAGCGTGGCGGGGGCTCGTGCTGCCTTTGCCATTCTCCAGGCACATTTATTAACTGGATCAAAAGAGGTTGTGGGAGCTCATAAAATCGATTCCTACGGTTTGTTCAGCTGTCTGGGGTAGGTCGACCAAAACTATGGGGTGCTTAATTGTGATGTTCCCTATTTGTATTGCTACAGGGCTGTGATGTGTCCCTGTTGTAAATGGCCTGTAAAACCGCTGAGTGTGATGGTGTCTGTTGTGGGCCACGTGTCTCGCTGAAACATCGTGGAGGAATTGAGTGTGGTGCAGGACCCTCCTGTGTCCCAAAGAAATTCTAGTGGGTGTCCCCGGACTTTGCCTGCTACGACCGGTCTACCGGACATGTCCCAAAGGGTGTTGCAGACCCAAGTTAGGGAGCCCGAACACCGTCAGTCGGTGCCGTTCATGTCTGCATTCTCTGAACGGGCGTTAACGCTATGGATTGGCTTTGCCCTATTCTTATTTAGCGTGCCTGTCTGTTGGCTTCTCTGCTGCTTTTGGGGCGCGTTGCACTCTCGTGCAAAGTGTCCTAATTGTCCACAGTTGTAACATTCTTGAGCTTTGGGCTGGGGTGGGCTGTCCCTGCCCTCATTTACCCATGCGGGGTTCTGGTGCACTTTAACTGGATTCATATCTGCCTGCTCTTCCTCGGGTTTTATAAATGCGGTTTTGCCTTGGACGGATTGCTCCCAAGCACGGGACAATCTCTTCAGAACCCATTTCTCGTTGTGGGCCTCGTCTGAGGAGTCATAATTTGCACAAGCTCTCTGTCCTGGGTCTGTCGCGTGAGAGACTAGGATTCAACTCCATTTGGCCATATTATCTGCGGACAAATGGGCACAGGCTAACTCTCCGAAAACTGCGGTGAAATGTATCCACAAGCGTCCAGCAAACGCTGTGGGGTGCTCTGTCTTCTTTTGCCTTCACTTATTTAGGCCTTCTACCGGGTCTCCTCTGTTATAGCCGATCGCATCTCGGATCGCTGTGTGCATCTCTTGGAGCGTGCCTTCTCCTACATTCTGTGGGTCGGGAAGGGCTGCCACGACTGAAGGGTCGAGGCTTAAAACTGTGAGCTTCACTTGCTCCTTTTCGTCCAGGCCGTACATGGTAGCCTGCTGTCTAACTCTAGCGAAAAACTGGTGGGGGTCTGATGTGGGAAGGAACAGTGTAATTTTCCCACACCCGTCCCGTAATTGCGTCACGGTTAACGGGGTTGTATACAGGAAATCGACGTTTCCTTCTGCTGCAGCCCTGCGGTGTTTGGTTACAGGGTTCATGGGGGGGTGTTCTGCCTGTTCAGTCGGGGGTTGGGATGCTTTCCTCCTTTGGAGTTTTTCTTGCGTACATGTCCCATGTACGTATCTGTGGGCAGTCTCATTTAACTCTTGCCAATCGGGGCCGTTTTCCTGGTCTATTTGGGGTCCAAACTTACTTTCTGGACAGAAAGCAGAGATTGCAATTCTGCAATTTGCTTCCGGCACTTTGCGTGATCTACTGAGCTCTGCCTTTGTTCCGTCGTGGAAGTGTGGAGCGCTCGTCGGGCTGCTTTCAAATCATTGCACTGTTTCTGCAATTTCTCTACCTGTTGCGCGGTTTCTTGTCTTACCAAGACCGCACGTTGCGTGTCCTGGTAGGCCTTATCATAGTGGGTCTGAAAACTACTCAAATGGGCGAGACAAGACTGGTGTGCCCTCTTGGCATCATCCACCTCTCTGTCCCTCGCTGCTAACTGTTCTCTGAAATCTTTATTCTCTTTCTCAAACTCACTCACATCTCCCTCACTATTTCTGTCTCTCTTCTCTATCTCTCTACGGAGCGTCCTAACGACCTCCTCTGTGCCTCGCAATTGTGCCAAGCAGGCACGATTGTCATCAGCTTGCGATCTTTCCCTAAGCTCTTCGTGTGGATCTCTGACAGGTTCTCCCACCAAGTATGTCCTATACTCCCGGGACCTGTTTCATCATTCGCGCAGAATTCGCTCCAAAGGGGCCAGCCTTTCCCTTTGAGGTACTTTCTGATTTCCTCTTCCCATACGGGACACTGGCCTACTCTACTGGTCGCTGCAACCTCAAATTCCTGGAGGTTCATAAGGCGTTCCATTGCCTTCATTGCCATTTTCTCTATCTGGGTTCTCTACTGAATTTGGAACAGGGGTTATAAAGTGGTGATGTAAACACGGGTACGGCTTACGCTAATGTCCGGCCTACAAGACTCCCGACAGTTTTACCCAACAAAATCTCTCAGGTTTACCTTATATCCCTGTTAGTACGCATGCATTAACACACTTCCGAACCTTGGAGGTTTGATCAGTATTGTTCTTACACTTGTGGTTTTTCTGTTTCTAATTGGATTCCAACTCAAATCTGGGTTCTCTCGGAGTGGTTAGGCCACTTCTAAGTCAAGACCTGTCAGATGTCGCCAGTAAATGTTGCTAATTGTGTTTCTCTTAATTTGGCTCTGAAGGTGGCGCCAATATGGTCGCCTTCCTTAATTCTAATTACGTTTGCTCTAGAGTCGCCAGGTATCTTTCGATACCGCCACAAGGTTCAAACCCGAATACTGATCAAAGAGTCGGTACACCAGTTAGTTAGTTCAAACTCAATGCTCATTTATTTACACACACAGTCAAATATACTTATGCATAAAACTCTACAAACTAAACTATCACTACTGCCAAAAGCCTATACTTAGCTTCGGGCGCCCACTCAGTCAGAGGAACAATGGCCGTTGTTCGGGTCTGAGGCTGCTGGGGTCGAATTGGTACGGAATAACAGCTAGGAGCGTCTGTCTCGTAGTGTGCGTTGACGTTGGACTTACTTGTTCTGATGTTGCTGTTGGGCAGGTCTCTCCTTGGTGAGGGCCGGGGCCGCAAGAGAGCGATTCTCTCTTGGGGGATTCTTCTTATACCCAGAATTGGCTTTGCGCGCTTTTGGGTGGGCCTTGAACTTGGCCCCAATTAATTGGGCCATTTCCCAATCGTTCTCCTCGATTTCCACCAATAAAGGGGTGGGTGCCCTGATTGCTGGGCGTGGCCTGGGTGGCCATTGGTCTGCTTTGTTCAGGTCTCCTCTGGTGCCGGGGTGTCTGGCTTAGCATTGTTTACTTAAATGTTACCTTTTTGTTCCCGGGGATGGCTCATTAGTATGGAAATGGTTTGCAGTATCGGTCTTGTCTGGGAGCTATGGCTTCAATCAACAGGCAAACCTTGCACCTGCTTGCTTTCTTAGTATTGTCCATTTTCCCTGCAATCTTTGCAAAGTGTCCATTTTGTAATCGGGAAGTCGCCATCCCAGATGGCTACGCTTCCTCCTTGTGATCCTCAATGCGAATAAATTCCACATTGTCACAATTCGGAGCATATATGTTCACGAGTACCACACGCACCCCCTCCATTTCCCACTCACCATTATGTACCTACCCCCCTTGTCTGACACGATTCTCCCTGCCTCGAATGCCACTTGTTTGCTGATCAAGGTCGCTACCCCCCCTGGTCTTTGAGTCTAGTCCTGAGTGGAACACTTGGCGAACCCACCCCTTCCTCAATCTCGTCTGGTCTGTAATCTTTAGGTTTGTCTCTTGTACAAACTATATTTTTCTAAATAATCATAAATCCTATCTCTCAGAATCCTTTCCAATATTTTGCTCACCACAGACATAAGACTGATGGGTCTGTAATTCCCAGGGATTTCCCTATTCCATTTCTTGAATAGGGGAACAACATTCGCCTCCTTCCAATTATCCGGTACTACTCCAGTGGAGAGTGAGGACGCAAAATTCATCGCCAATGGCGCAGCAATCTCCTCCCTCGCTTCCCGTAGTAACCTTGGGTATGTTCCGTCAGGCCCAGGGGGCTTATCTATCCTGATGCTTTTCAAAATTTCCAGCACATCCTCCTTCTTAATATCAACCTGTTTGAGTCCATTAACCTGGTTCACACTGTTCTCATGGGCAACAAGGTCCCTCTCTCTAGTGAATACTGAAGCAAAGTATTCATTTAGGGCCTCCCCATCTCTTCAGACTCTAGACACAAGTTCCCTCCACTATCCCTGATCGGCCCCACTCTCACTCTGATCATCCTCTTATTTCTCACATAAGTGTAGAACGCCTTGGGGTTTTCCCTAATCCTTCCCGCCAGGGCTTTTTCATGCCCCCTTCTAGTTCACCTCAGACCGTTTTTGAGTTCCTTCCTGGCTACCTTGTAACCCTCTAGAGCCGAGTCAGATCCTTGCTTCCTCAACCTTACGTAAGCTTCCTTCTTCCTCTTGACTAGAAGCTCCACTTCTCTTGTCATCCAAGGCTCCGTCACCTTACCATTTCTTCCTCGTCTCAATGGGACAAAACAATTCAGCACTCGCAGCAAGTGCTCCTTAAACAACCCCCACATTACTGTTGTGCATTTCCCCAAGAACAATTGTTCCCACTTTATACTCCTCAGCTCCTGTCTAATAGCAGTATAATTTCCCCTCCCCCAATTAAATACCTTCCCATACTGTGTGTTCCTATCCCTCTCCATGACTATGACAAAGGTCAAGGAGTTGTGGTCACTGTCACCGAAATGTTCTCCCACCGAGACATCTGACACCTGGCCTGGTTCGTTGCCGAGCACCAAGTCCAATATGGCCTCCCCCCTAGTCGGCCTATCTACATAATGAGTCAGGAATCCGACAGAATCTGCTCCATCTAAACCATTTGCACTAAGGAGGTTCCAGTCAATATTTGGGAAGTTGAAGTCACCCATGACAACAACTCTGTTACTTCTGCACTTTTCCAAGATCTGACGCCCAATCTGTTCCACTATCTCTCTGCTGCTATTGGGGGGTCTATAGAAAACTCCCAATAAAGTGACTGCTCCTTTCTTGTTTCTGACTTCCACCCATACTGACTCAGTAGACAAACGCTCCTCAACTACCTCCTTTTCTGCAGCTGTGGTGCACTCCCTAATTAACAATGCCACTCCGCCTCCTCTTTTACCTCCCTCCCTATTCTTCTTAAAACATCTAAACACCGGAACATCTAACAACCATTCCTGTCCCTGTGAAATCCATGTCTCTGTAATGGCCACAACATTGGAGTTTCAAGTACTGATCCATGCTCTTAAGTTCATCTCCCTCATTCCTGACACTCCTTGCATTGAAACAGACACACTTTAACCCATTCCACTGTGTGCAACTTTGCCCTATCAACTGTCTATCCTTCCTCACAGACATACTATTTCTGCCTGTTCAACAGCTACCCTATCCTCTGATCCATAGCTCTGGTTCCCATTCCCTGCCAAACTAGTTTAAACCCTCCCGAAGAGCTCTAGCAAACCTCCCACCCAGGATATTGGAGCCCCTCCAGTTTAGGTGCAATCCGTCCTTCATGTACAGGTACCACCTTCCCCAGAAGATGTGCAGGGTAGGTGAATTGGCCGTGCTAAAGTGCCCCTTAATTGAAAAAAAAAGAATTGGTCACTCTAAATTTAGGAAAAAAACCATTTAGTGTCCGGATGAATCTTCTTCAATGTTCTGTAACATTGGTTTCTGTATTTAAACTATATTGGGTTGAGATGAGTCAGGCATTTATAATCACCATAAGAGATCATTGAGTTTATATGGAGTATGTTGTATCTGTCCAATTCAGATACTTCGACCAGTATATCAATCAAAAGTTTTACCCAGGTGCCCTTATCTGCGAGATGAACAAACGACAAAACAGGTTCACAGTTTAACACCATTTTATTCACAATTCTCTTATTCAACAAAGTATGACTCAGACTCACAGCTGAGCTCTAGCTCTTAGTGAAGGAGGCTGGCCAGGCTACGATCACTCGATGTGGATGTCGAAACTCAGGATCCTTTCTTCCTGCGATAGTTGTGCCTGGGGGTCTCCCAGGTTATCGCTAAAGATCTGTTTCAAATGTTCCTTCCTTTATACTGGTCTGCTAGCATTGAGCCATAGGTATACTCCCAGAACTGGCCATTGTCCCATCCAGACCCCAACTGATTAATGGGAAAGTCAGGATACTCCTGTTCATCCAGGGTGATTCAGTCAAGACCCATTGTCCCCTGAAACACCCTCATCTGATCAGCCATCAGCTTATTACGGAGTCTGATGGCTTCTTTTGTCTATCCTTTGTCCTGCTGCAAAGTTGATCACCTGTGTCTGGAAGGTTGTTACAGATTTACAGCATGGTCTTGTTCTTTTGTGTAAACGTGAGTGGGTAATCACAAAGTCCATATCGCGATAACGAGTTTATGTGTTGACTTGAGTACTCTTGCAGACGGCCAGTATCCCGGTCTATGTGTCGATTCCAGCCAGACCACATGGGCGGGATTCTCCAATCCCGTGGCAGAGTGTCCACACCGTCGTAAACGACGTCACGTTTTCCGACGGCGTGAACGGGCCGCTCCCACGTCTAATTCTGGCCCCTCCAGGCGGCCAGCACGGCGCTGAAGCGGTTCGCGCCGCTCCAGCTGCAGATCCCGGCACGAACTGTGTGCCGCGGGATCCGCCCATGCACAGTTGCGCCGGTGCCAACGAGGATATGCACAATGGCCTCTTTCAACGCGCCGGCCCCGACACAACATGGCGCAGGGCTACAGGGTCCGGCGCGTAGGAAAGGAGGCCCCCAGCCACAGAGGCTGGCCCGCCGATCGGTGGGTCCCGATCGCGGACCAGGCCACATCGGAGGCCCTCCCCAGGGTTGGTTCCCCCCCCCCCCCCCACCCCCCCACAGGCCACCACCCGACCCTTACACACCGAGGTCCCGCTGGCCCAGAGCAGGTTAGAATGGCGCCGGCAGGACTCGGCTCTTTTCCTACGGTCGCTTGGCCCATCCAAGCCGGAGAATTGTCAGGCAGGCAACGTAGAGCGGCCCGCGACCGACGCCGCGCCAACTACGTCGGCGCCAATGGCGCCAATTCTCCGCACTGGGGAGAATCGCGTGCCAGCATTGGGGCGGCGTGGCCCGTTCGTAGGGATTCTCCAGCCCGGCGCAGGGCTGGAAGAATCCCGCCCCATGTATATAATGGGAAGCAGTTTCCCATGACTGAAGGTCAGTGATCAGGGGACAAAGATTAACAGTGACTGGCAAAAGAACCTGGGGCGAAATTCTCCCGAAACGGCGCGATGGCCACCGACTGGCGCCCCAAATGGTGCCAATCAGACGGGCATCGCGCCGCCCCAAAGGTGCGGAATGCTCTGCATCTTTGGGGCAGAACCCCAACATTGAGGGGCTAGGCCGGTGCCGGGGGAATTTCCGCCCCGCCAGCCGGCGGAAACGGCCTTTGTTGCCCCGCCAGCTGGCGCGGAAATGACATCCCCGGGCAGCGCATGCAAGGGAGCGTCAGCGGCCGCTGACAGTTTCCCACGCATGCGCAGTGGAGGGAGTCTCTTCCGCCTCCGCCATGGTGGAGACCGTGGCGGAGGCGGAAGGGAAAGAGTGCCCCCACGGCACATGCCCGCCCGCGGATCGGTGGGCCCCGATCGCTGGCCAGGCCACCGTGGGGGCACCCCCCGGGGCCAGATCGCCCCGCGCCCCCCCAGGACCCCGGAGCCCGCCCACGCCGCCTTGTCCCGCCGTTCAAAAGGTGGTTTAATCCATGCCGGCGGGACAGGCAATTTATCGGCGGGACTTCGGCCCATCCGGGCCGGAGAATCGAGTGGGGGGGCCCGCCAATCGGCACGGCGCGATTCCCGCCCCCGCTGAATCTCCGGTGCCGGAGACTTCGGCAACCGGCAGGGGCGGGATTCACGCCAGCCCCCGGCGATTCTCCGACCCGGCGGGGGGTCGGAGAATGACACCCCTGATGTGACATACAGACAATAGTTTTAATGCAGTTTGTGTGGTAAGGGTTGGAAATGCACTGTGTGATGAAGGGGTGTTTACACATTCAAGGGGGATTTGGAGAAATGGAACCTTCCACATGGTGGACAAATTCCTCCACTAGATGCACGAAGGATGATATCTCCGGTTGGGGAATCTAGAACCAGGGTCAAAGTCTCAGGATATGAGGCAGACCATTGAGGACACAGATGAGGAAAGATTTCTTCACTCAGAGAGCAGTGAAGCTGTGGAATTCTCTGCCACAGAAGGCTGAGGAAGCTAAGTCACTGAATGTATTCCTGAAAGAGATAGATCTATTTTTAGATTTTAATGGCATGAAGGGGTATAGGGAGAAAGCGGGAATATGGGAGATTAAGGATCAGCCATGATCATATTGAAAGCCGGAGAAGGCTTGAAGGACTGAATGGCCTGTTCCTGCTCCTAGATTCCATGTTCTCTATGTTTCTCACAAAGAGCACTAACAAGACATCTCACGATAAAATGTGTAAGAGCATTGTTACCATTCCCTTGGCCAGGGAAACACATAACATTGCACTGGGCGGCTGGGTGGCACAGTGGTTAGCACTGCTGCCTCAAAGCACGAGGGACCCGGGTTCAATTCCCGCTTTGGGTGACTGTGCGGGGTCTGCACGTTCTACCCCCATCTGAGTGGGTTTCCTCCGGGTGCTCCGGTTTCCTCCCACAGTCCAAAGATGTGCAGGTGAAGTGGATTGGCCATGCTAAATTCCCCCTCAGTGTTCAAACAGTTAGGCGGGGTTAATAGGTTACGGGGGTCGGGTGTGGTCATGCTCTTTGGAGGATCGGTGCAGACTCGTTGGGCCAAATGGCTCCCTTCTGCACTGAAGTGATTCGATGATTCTACAAATAGTGATTTACCAGCAGTTAAAGCTTCAGCAGGAGCTTCTGGCCTCTCTATTCAGTCCTGGAATATGACTATCAACTTTACCAAGCACATGTCATCAAAAAGAGCTACTTAGTAGCAGTTTTTATGACTTGGACTATCTTGATGTGCAGACATCTAGGGCGAAATTCTCCGTTATCGGCGCAAAGTCCGCCGATCGGCGCAAAACACGGCGCAAATCCGACTTGCATCACGTCGGAAAAATGGGTCAAAAGTCTCCGGCCCGAAATGGGCTAACAGCGACGTGACGGGATCCGCGCTTGCGCACGTGGTTCACGCCGTGCAGCATCATACGCGCCGCACGGCGTGACGGCTCATAAGGCCGCGCTGCTGCCCCCCACCCGACCGGAACACCCGACTGGATGGCTGGCCGTCGCTCAGCCCCGAGGTTCGAGTCACGGGATGTGGAGGCCCTCCTGGGCGCAGTGGAGCAGAGGAGGGACGCCCTGTATCCCGGGCACGGCCGCAGAGTTGCCCCACGCCACAGCCGGCGTCTGTGGAGGGAGGTGGCAGAGGCCGTCACCGCTGCGGCCCTGACACCACGGACAGGCACCCAGTGCCACAAGAAGGTGAATGACCTCGTCAGAGCAGGCAGGGTGAGCCTCCCCCCCTGCCCGATATCCATATCCCCATATCCCCCCTCTCCCATATCCCCCCTCCCCCATATCCCCCCTCCCCCATATCCCCCCTCCCCCATATCCCCCCTCCCCCATATCCCCCCTCCCCATATCCCCCCTCCCCCATATCCCCCATATCCCCCCTCCCCATATCCCCCCTCCCCCATATCCCTCTCCCCCATATCCCCCCTCCCCATCCCCCCTCCCCCATATCCCCAAGTGAATCCAGCCCTAACCTTAACCTCTGCAATGCACGCGCAACCGATGGCGTGCATTCATATACCTGCCTAACACTGTTGCCTTTTACCCCTGCCACCACCCCCCTGCCACAGGAGAAGGGCGCACACAACAATAGGGAGCATGTGAGGACTGGAGGAGGCCCCGCTGATGAGAGGCCACTGACCGAACACGAGGAAAGGGCCCTGGAACTGGCTGGCGGACCTGAGGACCGGGAGGTTGCTGATGCAGAGGTCGGGGGCGTACTAGCAAGTGAGCCACCGACAGCCCGTCCCCATATCCCCCCTCCCCTATATCCCCCTCCCCTATATCACCTGATCACTGCCTGCGTGTCTAACCATGCATGCTTCATTGTGTATCGCAGGACCAAACGTCCAGGCACCCATCCCCGCAGATGCAGACCGCCCGCATGATGCCCCTCGGAGGCCACGGGAGACGGAGAGACCCAGACCCTCCGGCATGCGACGCCCGCAGGATGCCCCTCGCACACCACGGGAGACGGAGAGACCCGGACCCTCCGGCATGCGACGCCCGCAGGATGCCCCTCGCACACCACGGGAGACGGAGAGACCCGGACCCTCCGGCATGCGACGCCCGCAGGATGCCCCTCGCACACCACAGGAGACGGAGAGACCCGGACCCTCCGGCATGCGACGCCCGCAGGATGCCCCTCGCACACCACGGGAGACGGAGTGACCCGGACCCTCCGGCATGCGACGCCCGCAGGATGCCCCTCGCACACCACGGGAGATGGAGAGACCTGGAGCAACAGGGAGACGACACCCCTGTCACGTGCGGGAGCGACGAGGCAGGCGTGTGCCACCCAGCGACAAGGGGGGCAGCCACAGGCCCCCGTCATATCCGAGCCAGGACACCACTACCCAGGACACCACTACCCAGGACACCACTACCCAGGACACCCCTACCCGGGACAGCACTACCCAGGACACCCCTACCCGGGACAGCACTACCCAGGAAGATGAAATACCGGACAGTGACTCAGAGTGGATGGGTGGAGACGAACCCCCACCCCAAAGTGCCATGGACTCAGAGTGGGACGAAGAGCACGACACAACGCCACTGCTGTCATCAACACCCTCCACCATCGCAGAAACACTCACCTCGGTTGGGCACTTTAGTGATGAGGCGTCTGGTACACTCACTGGTGCGCACAACACAGCCGTCCCGGTACAGCAGGTGGAAGTAGGAGCAGCAGAGGGGCCGGACGGTCGGAGGGCAGCCCAGCCCAAGTGAACATCTGCCGCCCAGATGGATCCCGGGTTCCTGGAGTTACCACACCCACACATAGATCCGATGCAACCACCGACCCGGAGACGAGCGATGAGGGTGACGGCCGGCTTGCGGCGGCTGCAGTCGCAGGTGGAGGAGTCCACCCGCGTCCAGGAGCTGGAAGTGGTGCCGGTCATGCGTGCCACCCAGGCCGACACCGCACGGGTTGCGTCCGCGGTGGAGGCAATGGGTGCGACGGTGTCAGACATGGGGAACGGTTTGCGAGGCCTGGGGCCTTCCGTGCAGGCGGCGTCTGTGGCCCAGGACATGGCTGCCCTCTCACAGGAGGCCATGAGCCAGTGCCAGCGCCAGATGGCAGAGGCACTCAACACCATAGCCCAGTCTCAGCAGGCCATAGCCCAGTCTCAGCAGGCCATGGCCCAGTCTCTGCAGGCCATGGCCCAGTCTCTGCAGGCCATCGCTGAGGGCATCGGCGCCAGTGGCCATGTGCGAGCCGGCGTCGCACTGTCACAGACAGGGTTTGCCAACCCCCTGGGCTCCATGGCTGCAAACCTGCAGACCCCTGTCGATACCAGCACGGGCCTCCAGGACTGGCAGCGCCAGATGTCGGGGGGGTGTCGGATGGGCAGTCCGTTTACATCCCCCACCCATGTAGAGGCCTGGGGGCCATCGGGCACCCCGAGGGAGGAGGAGGTGGTGTAGTCCGTCCCGGCTCCCCCTGTAGGGGAGGTCCCGGAACACCGCGACACCTCGGACAACCCCCCTTCCGTCCCAGGTGCATCGGGTGGGCAACGGGCAGGACAGGCTGGCAGCTCGCCATCCCAGTCGCCCGGGCCACAGCCTGACCCATCTAGGCCAGGACGCCCCAGGAAACGGCCGCCAAATGATCCAGGGTCAGAGGGCAGGAATCACAGGAGTCCACCTCCAGTTCTGCTGTACCGTCTGGGGAACCACGTAGACGTAGTCAAAGGGCCTGTAAGGCCAAATTATTAGACACTGAGTAAGTTGGCACGGGTGCAGGGCACAGATGAGTTTTAGGGGCTAGGGCACGTGCATGAACTCGTTTGGTTATTAAAGTCAATGTTACACCTACAGAAGCTGCCTTTGTGCTCTGTCCAAAGCGTGCGGGGGTGTCATGTACGTTGAGCGCAAGTGTGTGTGTGAGGGGTGGTCTTACCTCAGCCCCAGGTGAGTCTGCCCCCTTCCCCCTGGGCCGCCATCAACATCCCCCGGGCAGAGGACGGGACCGTGTGCTGCAGTGTCACAGCCGCATGCAGGGATGATGCGGGTGGATGGTGGTACTGTGGCCATGGGTCAGACATAGTCCAACGATGTGGAGCCAGGAGCTCACCGTAGGGCGGGTTGTCATCATCCTCCATGGCCTGCAATAGACACGCGTCCACCCGCAACTGTGTGAGCCCAGCCATTGTGCCGCAGGTGGATCGGCAATGGGGGGGGGTGGTGTGCATGCGGGTGGGGTGGGTGGGGTTGGGGAGGGGGGTGAGGGTGCTGGGTGGGTGGATGGGTGGGGGGTGTGGGTGGTCGGCTGTTGCCATGGTGTGCGGTCTGTGGCCATACTACCCGATTCCCACGCCCATCTAGTCAGTGAAGCGGGCGGCTATCAGTCTGTCCCGTGCCCGCTGGGCCAGCCGGTAACGGTGGACAGCCACCCACCTGTGTCTAGCCCGTCTGCCCTGACCATTGCCCCCATCCCCCTCATCTGGGGAGGACTACGCCTCTTCCTGCTGCTCCTCCACTCCGCCCTCCTCTGCCTGCGGCACATCGCCCCTATGCTGGGCTATAATGTGCAGGACGCAGCACACCACAATGATGCGGCCGACCCTATCTGACCGATACTGGAGGGCGCCCCCAGAGAGGTCCAGGCACCTGAAACGCATCTTCAGCACGCCAAATCACCTCTCTATCACTCCCCTTGTCGCTACATGGGCATCATTGTAGCGGTTCTCCGCCTCATTGCGTGGCCTCCGTACAGGCGTCATCAGCCACGATCACAATGGGTAGCCCCTGTCGCCCAGCAACCAGCCCCTCAGCCGGGGATGGCGTCCCTTGTACATGCCGGGGATGGATGACCGCGACAACACATATGAGTCGTGTACACTGCCTGGGTAACGGGCGCAGACGTGCAGGATCATCATGCGGTGGGCGCAGACCACCTGTATGTTCATCGAATAGGTCCCCTTCCTATTGGTGAACACGGCCCTGTTATCTGCAGGTGGCCGCACGGCGACGTGCATCCCATCGATCGCGCCCTGGACCATGGGGAACCTGGCCACGGCAGAGAAGCCCACGGCCCGGGCATCTTGGCTGGCCCGGTCCACAGGGAAGCGGATGTAGCGGTGCGCCATGGCATATAGGGCATCTGTTACTGCCCGGATGCACCGATGCACCGATGTCTGCGATATGCCGGACAGGTCCCCACTCGGTGCCTGGAATGACCTCGTTGCATAAAAGTTCAGGGCAACCGTAACCTTGACGGACACGGGGAGAGGGTGTCCCCCGCCAGTGCCACCCGGTGACAGGTGTGCCAGCAGGTGGCAGATGTGTGCCACGGTTTCCCGCCTCATCCGGAGTCTCCTCCTGCATTCCCGGTCCGTGAGGTCCTGGTATGACTGCCGGGGATGGTACACACGGGGCGCCCTCGGGTGCCTCCGTTGCCATGGGGCCGCGACGTCCTCCTCCCCCTCATCGTCCTGTCGGTCAGGTGTCCCTCCAGCCTGTGCGACTGCCGCCTGCCCCTCTGCGGCAGCCTGCGCCGCCTCTCTGGCACGCTCCTCCTCCTCATCATCCGGGGCAACATGGACATTAGCGGCTGCCGCCACGGCGGCCAACATCGCTGGATGATCGGAAAACATGATGGCCTGGTGGGGGGGGGGGGGGGGGGGTTGAACGACGACATGTCATCATTGCCCATATCCCCTCCTCCCCCCAGCCAGGTGGCATGGACCGCATGGGTCCAACTGTTGGAGCCTGGCACCTGGCCAGGTGGACCAACTCACTTGCACCCCCAGCCCCCTCCCCGGCACGGACCACCCCATCCCCCTCTCCGGCACGGGCCCCCCCCCCTCCATCCTCCTCCCCGGCACGGACCCCAACCTCCTCCCCGGCACGGACCCCAACCTCCTCCCCGGCACGGGCCCCTCCCCCATCCTCCTCCCCGGCATGGACCCCCCATCCCCCTCCCCGGCACGGACCCCCCATCCTCCTCCCCGGCACGGACCCCCCCATCCTCCTCCCCGGCACGGACCCCCCATCCCCCTCCCCGGCACGGACCCCCCATCCTCCTCCCCGGCACGGACCCCCCATCCTCCTCCCCGGCATGGACCCCCCCATCCTCCTCCCCGGCACGGACCACCCATCCCCCTCCCGGCACGGACCCCCCCCATCCTCCTCCCCGGCACAGGCCCCCCATCCTCCTCCCCGGCACGGACCCCCCATCCCCCTCCCAGGCACGGACCCCCCCATCCTCCTCCCCGGCACGGACCCCCCAACCTCCTCCCCGGCACAGACCCCCCATCCTCCTCCCCGGCACGGACCCCCCAAACCTCCTCCCCGGCACGCACCCCAACCTCCTCCTCCCCGGCATTCACGGCGGCCAACCCCCCCACCCCCCTCCCCGGCACGGACCCCCCATCCTCCTCCCCGGCACGGACCCCCCCATCCTCCTCCCTGGCACGGACCCCCCTCCCGGCACTCCCCCGGAGCCCAGCACACTCTAACCCCCCCCCCCCCACCCCCCCCGCCGCACACAGACACACACAACCCGAGACACACCTCTCCCCACACATTCAGACTGCGGCCACGCCATCGCCTGCCCAGCGGCCAACCCCCCAGGCCGTCACTCACCTCCACGCTGGTCGGCTTGAACCTGGAGCACAGGGTCACGCCGATGAAAAGGAGGTTTGATTTACGTCGATGTGAACGGTCATCACGTCGACGGGACTTCGGCCCATCCGGAAGGGAGAATATCGGCAGGCCGAAAATCGGCTGCCTTGCGCAGACCCGCGCCATTCTCCGACGTCAGCGGCGCCATTAACGCCCCGCCGACTTTTCTCCCTTCAGAGACTTCGGCAACCGGCGGGGGCGGGATTCACGGCGGCCAACGGCCATTCTCCGACCCTCTGGGGGGGGGGGGTCGGAAAACGACACCCCTAAGGTCCAAGCCATGTACACAAGCTAACTTCTCACCAACAGCTTTATTTTTTTTATTTTTTTTTATTTAGAGTACCCAATTAATTTTTCCAATTAAGGGGCAATTTAGCGTGGCCAATCCACCTACCCTGCACATCTTTGGGTTGTGGGGGCGAAACCCACGCAAACACGGGGAGAATGTGCAAACTCCACACGGACAGTGACCCAGAGCCGGGATCGAACCTGGGACCTCGGCGCCGTGAGGCTGCAGTGCTAACCCACTGCGCCACCGTGCTGCCCCACCAACAGCTTTATTGCGATCCCCATGGACAACACTGTCTACCAGACTTCCTTTCTGGGGTACTCAGTGACAGGTAGATGGAGGCGAGCACCTCTCCACCTTGTCCACAGCTGCTTCCTGTTTACTGTCTAAGCTTACAAATAGGACAGCACCTTCCAAACCCATGACAGCTACATGAGGAGGGCAAGGGTAGGAGACACATGGGGACACCACCATCTGGAAGTTCCCCTCGAAACTGGTCACCGTCCAGATTTGGAAAGACATCGCTGTTTCTTCACTGTCACTGGGTCAAAATTGTGGACCTCCCTCCCTAACAGCACAGTGGGTGTACCTACACCATAGTGACTGCAGCAGTTCAAGAAGGCAGCTCGCCATCACCTTCTCAAGGGCAATTAGGGATGGGCAATAAATGGTAGCCCAGGCAGTGACGCCCACAACCCATGAATGATTTTTTAAAAAAGAGTGTTCACTCAGGAGAGGGAACATGGAGTTGCTGCTGGCATCCATAGCAAAAGCATCCCAAGAGTTTGGAGTATTTAAAAAAACTCCCTGCAGAAAGCAGCAAGGGATAAAGATATAACTGTCACGTCAAATAAAGTTTCTATTTTATATCAATGGGGATGCTGAACAGGAACTTTCCAAACACAAAGTTTAGGAAATTACATGAATTTTCAGACTTGGTTTGTCTGCTCCACTAAAGGTAAATTTCATTCCCGTCTGTTTCTTTGCCAATCTTGGATAACGATGGCCCTTTCTGCAAAGAAAAACGGTTAGTTAGTCTCACTGGGGAATTTGCTTCACTCGGCGCACTCTTTTCTTGTAGATCTTTTTGCCGGTCAGCTTTTGCCTTTCGACTATCTGGCAATCTGTACAACATCCATTTAATTCAAGGCACCGAAAGCAAAATCGATAACAGCAATTGGGACACTTTACATCTGGGCAGCCGCTCATGCAATGCTGTGCTAATGTCTCACAATTGGGGCAGGCTCGGATTTTGGGACACCCACGCACTTCACTGGCCATTTTCTTGATTGTACCACAGCCCAGAAGCAGAGCTGTCAGACTGCAGGATTCGTTACCGCAGTCACTCTGCACATCAGTATTCTTCCACTCCCTCTGACACTCCCAGCAGAACTGAAAGGTTTTCTTTGATTTCTCTGAGCAAGGCAGACACTGAACACACAGCTTCTCCGCATCCATTCTCTGTACATAGAGACTGCAGACTGGACACTGAGGGACAAAATGAGACAAGATATCAGTGACATCAACGTGTGTGATTATGTTAGGAAGGTAAATTGTGGGAACATAAATCAAGAACAGATAATTGGGAAAAATTGACCCCATCTTGCTTTTTGCTATATTTGATTGCAAATGCCTTTGTGTTCACTATTAATAAGAACATAGGAACAGAAGGAAGCCATTCAGCCTCTCAAACTTCTTCTACCATTCTATTAGATGATAGGTGATTTGAAACTAACTCCATTTTGCACATTAGCTCTATGTCCTTAGACAGATATGCTTACTAACAAAAATCTACCACATTCTTCAATGTTCCAATTGTTCCACAACCAATGTGCTTTCAAAGAGAGTATTCCAGATTTTTATCACAATTAACACAGTATGACCTTCTGTAGCGCACTTCGGGCTGCTGGGGAACAGGCACGCTTAATAAATTGTAGCGCAAAAAGACTCCATGAGACGAATATAGTGAAGTCGATGAGGCTTTATTAAGCGTGTCTGTTCCCCAGCAGCCCGATAGTAAACTGGCATGCGGGGGAAGACACCGGCTTCTTATACTTCGCCTTCAGGGCGGAGCTTGAGGTCAACGGCCAACCAGGACCCGGGATCTGTCAGCCAATGACATTAGGGCTTCCAGTCCCACATGACCCCCAATACATACTACCACGCCTTCTTTCTCAATTGCTCCTACTGAAGTCTGTCATTTGATGCCTTCCTTTGAACTTTAGTCAGTGTTTCCTTTCTCTATCAGAACTCTCATGAACAAAACTGGTCGTCATGTGAAAGTGTTTTCCTCATTCTTTTACAGTCAGCATAACTTACCCGAGTCTCTCAAGAGAGTCTCTTTCTACATCTAAACATGTTGACACCTGAGTAACTGTTACCACATTTGTGTATATGCAGCTGTTTGCTGGCTGTGTGCCAATCATCCAGTGATGGACGTTTCCAGCTAATTTCAACATTCTGCATAAATACACCCAGGGACATGTTAATATGAAGGACAGAAGATAAGGGACTGAACTTTTCTGGAAATAGGTCACAAATGTAACATTTCGAACTGTTTATCTTTTCATTAACCTCCTGTCCCTTTTGTTTCCTATTAACAGTCGGAAAGGGCTATAAGATGTTTATTCAATATTTTTAAATCTTTCTGTTGAGTTTGCATTGTTGCTATTTAATGCAGGGTTCATTGGATGGGCCCCTTCCCAGTTTCCACTGAAGCTGGAACTAAAACATGAATCGCAGAATATCTGTGCAGCAAATCAGAATGGTGCCATTTTTTCCAGTGATTTCCCATTTTAGATTTTTCCTCCCGCTCTCGGGCCTGAACTCACACCAACAAGTCCGCTTGGCAGCTTACTGTGTCTGCACTTCCCTCCATCTGAGCTTGGCTCAGTCTCCTACACTAATCCCTCGTTTCCCTCCAGGTTCTTGCTGGTCCTGTCCACTTTCTTCAGTTCCCCTTCCTCCTGAACTTTCCTGTCTCTTCACCTTTACTTTAACCTCGTTTCCTTTGTAATCAGTCAGGAAATACTGGAAAATCTCAGCAGGTCTGGCAGCGTCTGTGGAGAGAGAAACAGAGTGTGGTAGTATGTATTGGGGGTCATGTGGGATTGGAAGCCCTAATGTCATTGGCTGACAGATCCCGGGTCCTGGTTGGCCGTTGACCTCATGCTCCACCCTGAAGGCGAAGTATAAGAAGCTGGTGCCTTCCCCCGCAGGCCAGTTTACTATCGGGCTGCTGGGGAACAGACACGCTTAATAAAGCCTCATCGACTTCACTCTATTCGTCTCACGGAGTCTTTGTGCGCTACAATTTATTAAGCGTGCCTAAAAAGGACTATGGAGCTCAGGATCATTCCAGAATGCCTGAGGATCAGCCCCCATGCAGTGAATGCGGCAGCAGCCTTCAAACACTGGCAGACTTGCTTCGAGGCCTACATCAGATCGACCACAGGCCGAGTCTCAGACGAACAAAAACTGCAGGTCCTGCACTCGAGGGTGAGCACGGAGATTTTCACCCTCATTGAAGACACCGACGATTTCCAGACGGCGTTCACAGCACTGAGAAGTCTCTACGTTCGCCCAGTTAACCAAATCTACGCTCGCTACCAGCTCGCGACAAGACGGCAAGCTCCCGGAGAATCGACGGACGAGTTCTACGCCGCGCTGCTGATTTTGGGAAGAGCCTGCAGCTGCCCGTCGGTGAATGCAAACGAACATACGGACATGTTAATGCGCGATGCTTTTGTGGCAGGTATGCAATCCTCCCAAATCCGCCAAAGACTTCTAGAAAAAGAGTCGCTAGGACTCTCAGAGGCACGGGCCCTGGCAGCCTCGCTGGACGTAGCCGCGCGTAATACCCGCGCCTACGGCCCCGACCGCGCGGCAGGCCATTGGGCCCCGTACGTACCCGTCGCGGCAAACCCCCTACCCCCGCCCCCCCCCCGGACACCCCACAGGCTTGCGCAGTCCAAACGTCGAGTCGCACCGGGGGCGCCCGCTGTTATTTCTGCGGCCAGGCGAAGCACCCCCGACAACGCTGTCCGGCCCGCGCAGCCATCTGCAAAAGCTGCGGGAAAAAGGGCCACTATGCGGTGGTGTGCCGATCCCGTGAGGTCGCCGCCGTCCCGGGGCCACAGGGAGCCCTCCAGGCAGTCTATGCCTCCCAACACCCCCAGCACGCCATGTGCGACCCGCAGACGCCGCCATTTTGGGTCCCGACCACCGCGGTCCCGGGAGAACTGGGAGCCCTGCACGCCGCCTACGCTCCCCAACCCCCCTCCCCGCAGTCCATGTACGACCCGCCGCCGGCGCTCCCGATTTGGGTGCCGGCCAACACTCTCCACGGAGAAGAGGGGGTTTTTCGCATCCCTAACGCACCCTCACCCCCGTCCCGCACCCCACGACTGACCCGCCGGCGCTGCCGACTTGGACCCCGACCACCACTGTCCCCTGCGAGGGAGCTCCGCACGGTCCCAGCGCTCGCGGCACCACGACTGACCCGCCGGCGCCGCCGACCTGGGCCCTCACCCCCGTCCCGCGCCCCACGCCTGACCCGCCGGCGCAACCTACCTGGACCCCGACCACCGCTGTCCCCGGCGAGGGAGCTCCGCACGGTCCCAGCACTCGCGGCTCCACGACTGACCCGCCGGTGCCGCCGACCTGGGCCCTCACCCCCGTCCCGCGCCCCACGCCTGACCCGCCGGCGCAACCTACCTGGACCCCGACCACCGCTGTCCCCGGCGAGGGAGCTCCGCACGGTCCCAGCGCTCGCGGCCCCACGAATGACCCGCCGGCGCCGCCGACCTGGGCCCCGACCACCGCTGTCCCCGGCGAGGGAGCTCCGCGCGGTCCTAGCGCCCGCGGCCCTGGCGCTCGCAGTGAAGGAACTCCGCGCGGTCCTAGCGCCCGCGGCCCTGGCGCTCGCAGTGCAGGAACTCCGCGCGGTCCTAGCGCTCGCGGTCCTAGCGCTCGCGGTGAGGGAGCTCCGCGCGGTCCTAGCGCTCGCGGTCCTAGCGCTCCCAGACCCCCCCCAGCACACCATGTGCGACCCATAGACGCCGCCATTTTGGGTCCCGACCACCACGAGTGGAGGAGGGGTGCCGCCATCTTGGACCGCCCCCGACCTGTACGACGCATGGGGGCGGCCATTTTGTCCACCCCCGACGCCATCTTGTGACCCCTCAGCCACGTACGATGTATGGGGGTGGCCATTTTGTCCATCCCCGACGCCATCTTGGACGGCAACAACGGACCCCACCCCACTACTACAACCACGGCTCGCTTCGGTTACGCTCGATCAGGCTCGGCCCCGGACTCTCCAGACGACGACGACAACGGTCCTAATTAACGGCCACGAGACGCCATGCCTAGTCGACTCCGGGAGCACGGAAAGTTTTATACATCCCGACACGGTAAGACGCTGTTCCTTAACTACCTACCCCAGCGCACACAAGATTTGCCTAGCTGCAGGATCCCACTCCGTACAGATCCAGGGATTCTGCATAGTTACCCAAACGGTACAGGGGAGGGAATTCAAAAACTACAAACTTAACGTTCTTCCCCAACTCTGTGCCCCCACCTTGCTGGGCTTAGATTTTCAATGTAACCTACAGAGCCTTACGTTTAAATTCGGCGGCCCCATACCCCCACTCACTATCTGCGGCCTCGCCACCCTCAAGGTGCAACCTCCGTCCTCGTTTGCGAACCTCACCCCGGATTGCAAGCCCGTCGCCACTAGGAGCAGATGGTACAGCGCCCAGGACCGGACCTTCATTCGCTCCGAAGTCCAGCGGCTACTAAAGGAGGGAATAATCCAGGCCAGCAATAGTCCCTGGAGAGCGCAGGTGGTAGTAGTGAAGACAGGGGAGAAACAAAGGATGGTCATTGACTATAGCCAGACCATCAACAGGTACACACAACTAGACGCGTACCCTCTCCCCCGCATATCCGACATGGTCAATCGGATTGCCCAGTATAAAGTCTTCTCCACCGTGGACCTCAAGTCCGCCTACCATCAGCTCCCCATCCGCCCAAGTGACCGCAAGTACACAACCTTCGAGGCAGACGGGCGATTATACCATTTCCTACGGGTCCCTTTTGGCGTCACAAACGGGGTCTCGGTCTTCCAACGGGAGATGGACCGAATGGTTGATCAACATGGGTTACGGGCCACGTTCCCGTACCTCGACAATGTAACCATCTGCGGCCACGATCAGCAGGACCACGACGCCAACCTCCAAAAATTCCTCCAGACCGCCAAAGCCTTGAACCTCACGTACAACGATGACAAGTGCATTTTTAGCATCGATCGGCTAGCCATTCTGGGCTACATAGTGCGCAATGAGATAATAGGCCCCGACCCCGAACGTATGCGCGCACTCATGGAATTTCCCCTCCCACACTGCCCAAAAGCCCTGAAACGCTGCCTGGGGTTCTTTTCGTACTACGCCCAGTGGGTCCCCCAGTACGCAGACAAGGCCCGCCCCCTAATACAGACCACGACTTTCCCTCTGTCGACAGAGGCTTGCCAGGCCTTCAGCCGCATCAAAGCGGACATCGCAAAGGCCACGATGCGCGCCATCGACGAGTCCCTCCCCTTCCAGGTCGAGAGTGACGCCTCTGACGTAGCTCTAGCGGCTACCCTTAACCAAGCGGACAGACCCGTGGCCTTCTTCTCCCGAACCCTCCACGCCTCAGAAATCCGCCACTCCTCAGTGGAAAAGGAAGCCCAAGCCATAGTGGAAGCTGTGCGACATTGGAGGCATTATCTGGCCGGCAGGAGATTCACTCTCCTCACTGACCAACGGTCGGTAACCTTCATGTTCGATAATGCACAGCGGGGCAAGATCAAGAACGACAAGATCTTGCGGTGGAGGATCGAACTCTCCACCTTCAACTATGAGATCTTGTATCGGCCCGGAAAGCTGAACGAGCCGTCCGATGCCCTATCCCGCGGCACATGTGCCAACGCACAAATTGACCGCCTCCAAGCCCTCCATGAGGACCTCTGCCACCTGGGGGTCACTCGGTTTTACCACTTCATCAAGTCCCGCAATCTCCCATACTCCTTAGAGGAGGTCCGTACAGTCACAAGGGACTGCCACATCTGCGCAGAATGCAAACCGCATTTTTTCAGGCCAGATGGAGCGTACCTGATTAAGGCTTCCCGCCCCTTTGAACGCCTCAGTCTCGATTTCAAAGGGCCTCTCCCCTCCACCGACCGCAACGCGTATTTCCTTAATGTAGTGGACGAATACTCCCACTTCCCTTTTGCCATTCCCTGCTCCGACATGACCGCGGCCACAGTCATTAAAGCCCTGAACAGCATCTTCACGCTGTTCGGTTACCCCGCATACGTCCACAGCGACAGGGGGTCCTCTTTCATGAGTGACGAGCTGCACCAGTTCCTGCTCAGCAAGGGCATAGCTTCAAGCAGGACGACCAGCTACAACCCCCGGGGGAACGGGCAAGTAGAAAGGGAGAACGGCACGGTCTGGAAGGCCGTCCGACTGGCCCTACGGTTCAGGGATCTCCCAGTTTCACGGTGGCAGGAGGTCCTCCCGGACGCTCTCCATTCCATCCAGTCGTTATTATGTACAAGCACTAATCAAACGCCTCACGAGCGTCTCCTTGTCTTCCCTAGGAGGTCCTCCTCTGGAACGTCGCTGCCAACCTGGCTGGCGGCCCCAGGACCCATCTTGCTCCGAAAGCACGTGCGGGCACATAAGGCGGACCCGTTGGTCGAAAGAGTTCACCTCCTCCACGCAAACCCCCAGTACGCCTACGTGGAGTACCCCGACGGCCGACAGGACACGGTCTCCCTGCGGGATCTGGTGCCCGCCGGCACCACGCACACCCCCCCCGACACCATCAACCCAACCGCCCCCCTTCCTGCCACCGCCGCACCCCGCGACCGCCCCCTTCCCAGGAGGATCAGTCCCCCTCCCCTTTGCACCGACAGCTGAAACCGTGCGGCTCCCGGAGGCGACAACGCTGGTACAAACACCACCACCACCGCCGGGGCCGAGGCGATCGACACGGACGACCAGACCGCCCGACCGACTCGTGGCGTCGATGTAAAACAAAGATGGACTGTCCAATGAACATTTTGTTTTTCCTATACCCTCTGTAAATAGTTGTAACAGGACGATACTGTCCAATACTGTACTACCATGTAACTGTTCTATCCTCCCAGGACCAGCCCTGTAAACCCTTACCACCATACGAAGCATCACCCCGCCGGGTTCATTTTTGACAAGGGGTGAATGTGGTAGTGTGTATTGGGGGTCATGTGGGACTGGAAGCCCTAATGTCATTGGCTGACAGATCCCGGGTCCTGGTTGGCCGTTGACCTCATGCTCCGCCCTGAAGGCGGAGTATAAGAAGCCGGTGCCTTCCCCCGCAGGCCAGTTTACTATCGGGCTGCTGGGGAACAGACACGCTTAATAAAGCCTCATCGACTTCACTCTATTCGTCTCACGGAGTCTTTGTGCGCTACACAGAGTTAACATTTCGAGTCCGCCTAACTCTTCTTCAGAGTTAAAGAGAGGGAGAAATTTGAAGCATTTAGATGTCCTACATGTGACATTGGATTTATAAATGGAAGATACTCTACCGTACTCATGTATCTTCGTTTTAAACCAGCAAAGGCTTTGAAGCACCTCCCCCACTCCAATTTAAGCTGCAGTATTGATGTCAATTGAGAAAAGGGTAAAGAGAAGAGGAAATAACTAAAATTAGAGGCAGTGTGGTAATTGGAGTTTTATCTTTCATCATCGATAGTCATGTTACAAGTTTGCTTTGGATATTCTCTTGGTTGCAGTGTTGCTGACCTCATGGTCCCAAGTGTGAACTAGGCTGTGGGCCATAACATTCCACAAGCTGGCTCATTTAACTTTAACAAACAGTTAAAAAGACAGCAAGTTAAAAAAATTAAATGTTATTTAATACACTTGGGGCTGAATCCTCCGGTCCCCTAGCCGCGTGTTTCTCAACTGCGCGCTCTTCGCTGGCAGCGGGATACTATCATCCAGTCTCTTGTCAATGGGATTTCCCATTGTGACCAACCCACGCTGCAGTAAATCCCACAGGCGGGGCTGCGCTATCGGCAAGAAAAGTGAATCATAACAACATGAGAATTCCAGTCTTGGTTGGAAAATATAGGGAGCAATTTAATGCCCGGCTTGTTGTCGGAACTAGGCCATTGAATCTCACGAGAGGCCTCTCGAGATTTAACGGAGTCTCGCGAGATGTTGCGATCTGGGTGTCACACTCACCGGCCGTGACCCAGATCAGCATGTTTAAATGAGCCATTAGGCCAACGGTCACACCTGGGAGAACCCCCCAAGGCGCCGCTTAGTACCAGTTTCCACAAACGTGGACCAGTCATAATGGCACCTGTGGGGGTCTCTCAGGCCATTAGATACCTCATGGGTGGTCGGGGACAGGGCAGGGTGGCATCAGGGTGGCACTCCCCCTGGCATCTTGGCACCGCCAGACTGGCACCCTGGCAGTACCACCTGTGTACCCTGGCCAGAGTGCCAGTTTGTCATTCAGATCAGGCCCAGTTGCCTCCCTGATGTTGTGGGGTTTGGAGGGGGGGGGGGGGGGCGGGGGGGGGGGGGGGCTGGGGGAGAGAGAGAATGTCTGGGCAGCCAGACAAAAAGGCGTCCCAATCTGCGAGAAGACTTTCCTGCTGGTGATTCAAAGTGCAGCCTTGGCAGAGAGAAACTCCTCGTGGCCAAAAAAAGGCAAAGTGTGTTGAATAATGGGGTATTCCCCGGCACTAAATGTGCCCATAACCGGACATAGATTATCTCCGGTTAAATCGCATTCAAAGACACAGCTCAATTTTAAAATATTTATTCGAAGAATCAAATATCAAAATCCTAAATAACACAAGTTACCTTTCGGTACATCTCCATTTTTTCTGTCATTATTCTGCCGAGCTGCTCCTCATACCGTCTGCATTCCTCCTGCGACAACTGTGCAAGATGCCGTACCTCCTGCCAGGGCCACTCCTTCGCACACTTGGGGCAGTTAAACGTGAAGCGACCCTAAAGAGAATCAATTGTTATTTAAAACTGCTGCCTTTCACCATCCCGAGCATCATCCAGCATCCAAACATGGGAAATATAACAACACAAACTCTTGTAACAATGACTTGAACACTTACAATGAGCTAGATGAACACAGGATAACTGAATTAACTGATAATCACATTTGTTTTTAAATATACATATGAGAATGAGTTACCAACTGGAATTAATCCAATGGTACCATTCAGACAATTTAGGTATTGAATGTACATCAGGAGCTTTTGACCTATTTCCTATAACCTATTTCCTGCCACACGTATAATTTTTCGGCTGGTACAGGATTGCTAACTTTCGCTGGGGTAATGCTATTTGAAAGATAATTTTACAGCAGCCGGATTTTCAATGATGCTTTCCAATGGGAAGGAATTCAAAAAATGCATCACGTGCAAGAAGCCGGACTAAACAGGGCCTAGGGATTACAAAGGATTCAGAGGTCGTGCCAATGCCCTGTAGTGACAGAGATTGTATATGGAAAGTCCCTGCTCAGGCTGGTTTAGCGTGTGTGTGTGTGTTTGTGTACTCAATATTTTGGCAATACCCTGAGGGATAGTTATTTTTAAAGGTAGCATTGATTGCAGTTATCCTGGAACTGATTAGCAACCGAATACGAGGTCTGAGTAATCTTCAGCATGGGAGCCTGAGGTTAAACCACCGCCCATCAGCTCTCCCCCTCAAAGGGGAAAACAGTCATCAGGGATTATGGTAACTTTATTTACTTTAATCTTAAATATGGATTATTAACCCTCCTCGGAGAACACTTTATTGGGCATCTCACTGATCCTGAAGGGATTAAACTGCCTTCCCGATCTGTGAACAAAATGACCTAAATATGATTCAATACTTGACCTTATTACACTCTGATTCATTATGATCTCTCCCATATTTTGTCTGTTCCACATCTACAAAGGTGACTGATTACGATGTGGAGAATTCTCACTGGCGAATTGGGCAGAACAGTTGTTTCCCGTTCGATCATTCCCCCGCCCCCCCACGACTGTCACAGGCCGATCTTGGAGTTTGTGCCCAGCACTGGGAAATAATTCTGATCGCCTGTAAACTCACCGAATCTAGAAGAGCCTTATACCATTCCCTCAGACCACTGGACTTCACCATATGGCCGCAACATGCTTCATGTCCTCCTACAAACAAGAACAAGCCGAGACTGAAACTAGTTATTTACAGTTAATTAAACACATTGACCTTTTTCGGCTGAATGGCCTATTTTTGTGCTGTAAATACTTTGTAATCTTCCAATCCACAATGCTATAGATTAGAGTGGCAGCTAATAACATCCAGGAGGGGCACTGGAAACAGAAGGAGATAGTCAGAATTGACAAAATGAGTTTGAGTATGAGTGTGTGGCGACAGGACTGTAGAAAACGTTTAATGCAGACGTGTAAATTTCTCCACACAAATGTGAAAATGGGTGTGAGATACACAGAAAGTGCGGTTTTGAAAGAGCAAAGACTGAAATTGAGAGAAACACATGAAACCTTAGTAAACCTGATGGTCAACGTGTTCTCCCAATGCATTACAGAGGGTGATAAAGACAATAGGATGCTGAACCACACAGAACAGGAGTTCCCAAATTGTGGGTCACCAATCCCAGTGGGACTATGAGACGAGCAGTTGGGAACTCTGAGGTGTCAATGGCAGGAGTGGAGCCAAGACTCTGAATTGGACAATGATGAAATAATCTTTATTATTGTCACAAGTAGGCTTACATTAACACTGCAATGACGTTACTGTGAAAAGCCCCTTGTCGCCACATTCCGGCGCCTGTTGGGTCACAGAGGGAGAATTCAGTATGTCCAAATTACTCTACAGCACGTATTTCAGAACTTGTAGGAAGAAATCGGAGCACCCGGAGGAAACCCACGCAGACACAGGGAGAACGTGCCGACTCCGCACAGACAGTGACCCAAGCCGGGAATCGAACCTGGGACCATGGCGCTGTGTAGCCCTGGGATTGGCAGTGAGGCTCCTTGAAATGTGTGAGACCAATTGGACTGTGGGCGAAGCCCAATCCAAAGTGTTTGAGGACTAACCAATTGTGGTAGTCACCAGGAGCTGTATTATATGTATTATGGTAAGACACATATACTAGAGGTACATGGGTAAATCCCTGCCTGTTGGCTCCGCCCAGTAGGCGGCGTATAAATGTGTGTGCTCACCGGTGCTGCAGCCATTCTGGTTCCAGCTACAGGAGGCCACACATCTTTTCTCAATAAAGCCTCGATTATTCACTACTCTCGTCTTTGTGATAATTGATAGTGCATCACCACTGACACCAATAGAGCTGGCAAAATGGTCGGTGTGTTTCGTTAGTTTTGTGCCTGTATCCCTGCTGCCTGCACCTCGAACTCCACCCAATTGTCACTCTGGGTTTGCACCAAGTGTGAGACATTAAAATGGCAGAAACAGAAAAGTCCAAGTCAAAAAGTTATGATTTAATTGTATCTTAAACTACGAGAGATATTCGAGGGCTGGAATGCAGAAAAAGCCAGGAACTGATCACGAGTGTCAGAGTTCTGAGGACAATCTGTAGAATGGATTTTTCCGTGGCCGAGGACAAACTGAAAGACAAAATATTTATTAAAATTTAAAAAGGTAGATCTGGAAAGTTACTTTCAAATAAAATGAGGGTAGGCCGAGGGGTCGGATTTAATATTAGTAAATTTGGAACTGGTCAGAAATCTCCTCACACAAAAGAATGATCAATGTTTGGGAAGGACTTCCAGATAGAGCAATGGAGACAAAAACACTGGAATGTATTAGAGAGTCAACAGCTTGTTGTTGGGGGATTTGGGGACTTTCTGGAGACTTCAAGGAGCAGAGAGGCTCCCAGTGTTCTTCCTCATTTGTTCAACACCTCCCCGCTCAAAGCAACTTAGATTTTATATATATAGAGAGAGAGAGAGAGAGAGTGGAGGAAGATGGTGAAACCACACCCGATGACGATGCATCTATGAATAGAGATTGTGCTGTAAAATTGCAGAGTTAAAAATCCTTCCACTGGGATCCCTGTAACTGAAGCTACAATAAATAAAGCTGAGCAATCTGATAACACAGCTCGGGGACTACAGATCACACACCCAGTCACTAGGATCTAGAATACATCACCACATTCCTGCCATCTTCACCCTTCATAAATATTGCAAGTTTTGTAATGTTGCCAGGAAAATATCTCTAAATATTTCCAAACAAAAAGTACCACTCGGGCTGGAAGTTAGAAATGAGTCACATCTGTTTTGTAAAAGCAAATTATAAACTGAGAATTATCACAGCGCCCATCAGAAGCTGGATGTATTTATCGTAAACTTGTTCTTTTCCAGACAGATATCTTTAAACTTCATTCCATAAATTAATCCATAAATCTGGTTGGCTATCTTTCAACTAACAGGACTTCCAGCCAGATTCTCCCAATGCTACATCACATCAGCTGTTAGGAGATGCTGAGGACAGTCAAAACAGAATTCTTCCCACAATGACCTCTCTCTCTCTCCATCTCAATGGCCTTGCAAGCCCCACAATTAAGATCTGCTCCATCTGCTCTCCACCAGCCCACTCAGTGTAGCCTGGACTGGGAATGAAGCAGTCCAGGGTTTATATCCAGCCCCGCTACATGGCAGTGGGTGCCAGTGAACTAACTGATGCATCAGGAAGGCAGTTCCTTATCACACAGCATAATGCTCTATTTGATGTAAATAACTGCCCTTCAAATTACACAGACACAGCCGCTATTCCTAAAACGAGTTACAGATCTATTCTTCCAGTTTTAGTCTAACCCACTAGTGATCATTCCTGCCGTTCCCATCGCAGACAAGTCAAAGGAATATTTATCTATAAACAGCGACAGCAAACATACAAGGCACGGCTTACAGTTAACAATTCTGTTCTAAGCATCTGCAAAGTGTTTTTTACCTGTCTCTAGGTAACTCGCTGCAGTGACAAACTGAAATCTTCTACAATCTGCTTCATAAACGATGCCTTCCGTCCTTTCCTGCTGAAATTAAAATGCTGAATGTTTATTCTGCTTCAATTTCCTGTAACTCACCTCACTTTCTGTTTCATTCTGTCTCAATGCCCTTGAGCTCACAACGGTGGAGAAAGGGGAATTTTCCACTTTCACAAAGGGAAGCTGTTGTCTGATAATGCAAAATATTCCCTGACAATCATGAACAATCTAAAAGCAGTAACTTTGTCCCCTGCTATTGCGCAGCTGACAGTGACTACCATTCCAAACTGTAAAGTAATCAATAAATCTAAATCAGGTATAACCAAAATTGACAGCCTGGCCTGGGAACAGTGTCCAGACCAATTGTATAACTAGAGCTGTGCACAGGGCTTTAAGCTGACAGAGGAAGGTGGAGGGTTGGGGTGAAGGGAGATTTGGAAATCCAAAGAGAACTGTCAAAGCAACAGAGCAATGGACTTCCGGTTGCGGCTATGCGGAGCTAAGCCGCACGATTCGGCAGCTCCCGCGAACACGGACTTTCGGGCTCGATAGAAGAGCCCCAACGGAATTTTTTTTACAGCCAACCCATGGGGAAGAGAGGAGAGAGGTCCCCTACTAACTTGTATGGACGGGACCCGCAGCGAAACGGCCAAAAAAGTGGCATTGGAACAGCGGGAGAAGCGAGGGAAAACAAGCAAAATGGCGGCGGCCGGGGACAAAGAGGAGATGCAGGAATTCATCAAGCGCTGCTTCGAGGAGCTGCGTAAGGAGATGGTGGCGCCTATGTTGGCAATAATTGAAGGACTTGGGGCAACCCAGAAAGCCCACGAGGTGAAGATCCAGGAGATCCAGGAAAAAGTGAGTGAGAATGAGGACGAGCTCGTGGGCCTGGCGGTGAGAGTGGAGCGGCACGAGGCGCTACACAAGACGTGGGCGGGAAGACTCGAAGACCTGGAGAACAGGTCGAGGAGGAATAATCTGAGGATCCTGGGTCTCCCAGAAGGAGTGGAGGGGGCCGACGTCGCGGCATATGCGGGCACAATGATCGGGGTGCTGATGGGCGCGGAGGCTCCCCCGGGGTTGCTGGAGTTGGATGGGGCACATCGGGTGCTGGCGAGGAAGCCCAAGGCAAATGAGCCGCCAAGGGCGATGGTGGTCAGATTTCACCAGCTTACGGACAGAGAGAGTGTCCTGAAATGGGCCAAGAAGGAACGGAGCAGCAAATGGGACAATGCTGAGATCAGAATATACCCGGACTGGAGCACGGAGGTCGCTAAGCGGAGAGCGGGTTTCAACCGGGCCAAAGTGGTGCTGCATCGGAAAGGAGTGAAATTTGGAATGTTGCAGCCAGCGCAACTGTGGGTTACACATAATGGCCAACTCCACTACTACGAAACGCCCGAAGAGGCATGGACCTTTATACTAACTGAAAAGTTGGACTCTAATTGAGGGTTTGTGAGGGTGGGGGGTGTCTGAGGGTTGAAGTATGATGGTTGGTGTATATAGGGTGGCAATCACGCGCAGGGAATGTTATATGGGCTGGGGGAGAGAGACAAGGCCGCGACAGGAGCTGCGCCAGAGGGGGCGGGGCAGGCTTTGGAAAGAGCGGGGGTTTTTTCCCGCGCGCGGGAAGAAAGGCGGGAAGGGGAACGAAGGAACGTATACTGATGGGGAGACTCCCACACGGGGGGGTCAAAGGGATGGCGGGGGAAGCCGAGGTCAGCAGGTGTAAGCTGACTTACGGGAGTGATATGGGGGAGCAAAAAAGCTAGACAGGGATCTAGCGGGGGGGAGGGGGGGGGGGAAGGGGGGGAGGGGGGAAGGGGGGAGAAAAGGGTTGCTGCTGCACTGGCCGAAAGGGAATGGGACACAGAAGAGGTGGTCAGGACGGAGGTCCCCCGGCTGGGGGACTGGAGGGTGAGGGAGACACGAACACAGGATTGGCCCAGAAAAGGAGATGGCTAGTCGGTGGGGGGGAGGGGTGAGAGCCCCTCCAATCCGGCTGATAACGTGGAACGTGAGGGGCCTGAATGGGCCGGTGAAGAGGGCTCGACTGTTCGCGCACTTGAAGGGACTGGAGGCAGACGTGGCTATGCTCCAAGAGGCACATCTGAAGGTGGCGGAGCAGGTCAGGTTAAGAAAGGGATGGGTAGGACAGGTATTTCACTCGGGACTGGACGCGAAAAATAGAGGGGTGGCAATTCTGGTGGGAAAGCATGTGTCATTTGAGGCCAAGACTATCGTAGTGGATAATGGAGGGAGATATGTGATGGTGAGTGGTAGAACAAACAAAGAACAAAGAAATGTACAGCACAGGAACAGGCCCTTCGGCCCTCCAAGCCCGTGCCGACCATGCTGCCCGACTAAACTACAATCTACTACACTTCCTGGGTCCGTATCCTTCTATTCCCATCCTATTCATATATTTGTCAAGATGCCCCTTAAATGTCCCTATCGTCCCTGCTTCCACTACCTCCTCCGGTAGCGAGTTCCAGGCACCCACTACCCTCTGCGTAAAAAACTTGCCTCGTACATCTACTCTAAACCTTGCACCTCTCACCTTAAACCTATGCCCCCTAGTAATTGACCCCTCTACCCTGGGGAAAAGCCTCTGACTATCCACTCTGTCTATGCCCCTCATAATTTTGTATACCTCTATCAGGTCTCCCCTCAACCTCCTTCGTTCCAGTGAGAACAAACCAAGTTTATTCAACCGCTCCTCATAGCTAATGCCCTCCATACCAGGCAACATTCTGATAAATCTCTTCTGCACCCTCTCTAAAGCCTCCACATCCTTCTGGTAGTGTGGCGACCAGAATTGAACACTATACTCCAAGTGTGGCCTAACTAAGATTCTATACAGCTGCAACATGACTTGCCAATTCTTATACTCAATGCCCCGGCCAATGAAGGCAAGCATGCCGTATGCCTTCTTGACTACCTTCTCCACCTGTGTTGCCCCTTTCAATGACCTGTGGACCTGTACTCCTAGATCTCTTTGACTTTCAATACTCTTGAGGGTTCTACCATTCACCGTATATTCCCTACCTCCATTAGACCTTCCAAAATGCATTACCTCACATTTCTCCGGATTAAACTCCATCTGCCATCTCTCCGCCCAAGTCTCCAGACAATCTAAATCCTGCTGTATCCTCCGACAGTCCTCATCGCTATCCGCAATTCCACCAACCTTTGTGTCGTCTGCAAACTTACTAATCAGACCTGTTACATTTTCCTCCAAATCATTTATATATACTACAAAGAGCAAAGGTCCCAGCACTGATCCCTGTGGAACACCACTGGTCACAGCCCTCCAATTAGAAAAGCATCCCTCCATTGCTACTCTCTGCGCTCTATGGCCTAGCCAGTTCTGTATCCACCTTGCCAGCTCACCCCTGATCCCGTGTGACTTCACCTTTTGTACTAGTCTACCATGAGGGACCTTGTCAAAGGCCTTACTGAAGTCCATATAGACAACATCTACTACCCTACCTGCATCAATCATCTTAGTGACCTCCTCGAAAAACTCTATCAAGTTAGTGAGACACGACCTCCCCTTCACAAAACCGTGCTGCCTCTCACTAATACGTCCATTTGCTTCCAAATGGGAGTAGATCCTGTCTCGAAGAATTCTCTCCAGTAATTTCCCTACCACCGAAGTAAGGCTCACTGGCCTGTAGTTCCCAGGATTATCCTTGCTACCCTTCTTAAACAGAGGAACAACATTGGCTATTCTCCAGTCCTCCGGGACATCCCCTGAAGACAGCGAGGATCCAAAGATTTCTGTCAAGGCCTCAGCAATTTCCTCTCCAGCCTCCTTCAGTATTCTGGGGTAGATCCCATCAGGCCCTGGGGACTTATCTACCTTAATATTTTTTAAGACACCCAACACCTCGTCTTTTTGGATCACAATGTGACCCAGGCTATCTACACCCCCTTCTCCAGACTCAGCATCTACCAATTCCTTCTCTTTGGTGAATACTGATGCAAAGTATTCATTTAGTACATCGCCCATTTCCTCTGGCTCCACACATAGATTCCCTTGCCTATCCTTCAGTGGGCCAACCCTTTCCCTGGCTACCCTCTTGCTTTTTATGTACGTGTAAAAAGCCTTGGGATTTTCCTTAACCCTATTTGCCAATGACTTTTCGTGACCCCTTCTAGCCCTCCTGACTCCTTGCTTAAGTTCCTTCCTACTTTCCTCATATTCCACGCAGGCTTCGTCTGTTCCCAGCCTTTTAGCCCTGACAAATGCCTCCTTTTTCTTTTTGACAAGGCCTACAATATCACTCGTCATCCAAGGTTCCCGAAAATTGCCGTATTTATCTTTCTTCCTCACAGGAACATGCCGGTCCTGTATTCCTTTCAACTGCCACTTGAAAGCCTCCCACATGTCAGATGTTGATTTGCCCTCAAACATCCACCCCCAATCTATGTTCTTCAGTTCCCGCCTAATATTGTTATAATTAGCCTTCCCTCAATTTAGCACATTCATCCTCGGACCACTCTTATCCTTGTCCACCAGTACTTTAAAACTTACTGAATTGTGGTCACTGTTACCGAAATGCTCCCCTACTGAAACATCTACCACCTGGCCGGGCTCATTCCCCAATACCAGGTCCAGTACCGCCCCTTCCCTAGTTGGACTGTCTACATATTGTTTTAAGAAGCCCTCCTGGATGCTCCTTACAAACTCCGCCCCGTCTAAGCCCCTGGCACTAAGTGAGTCCCAGTCAATATTGGGGAAGTTGAAGTCTCCCATCACCACAACCCTGTTGTTTTTACTCTTTTCCAAAATCTGTCTACCTATCTGCTCCTCTATCTCCCGCTGGCTGTTGGGAGGCCTGTAGTATACCCCCAACATTGTGACTGCACCCTTCTTATTCCTGATCTCTACCCATATAGCCTCACTGCCCTCTGAGGTGTCCTCTCGCAGTACAGCTGTGATATTCTCCCGAACAAGTAGCGCAACTCCGCCTCCCCTTTTACATCCCCCTCTATCCCGCCTGAAACATCTAAATCCTGGAACGTTTAGCTGCCAATCCTGCCCTTCCCTCAACCAGGTCTCTGTAATGGCAACAACATCATAGTTCCAAGTACTAATCCAAGCTCTAAGTTCATCTGCCTTACCCGTAATGCTCCTTGCATTAAAACATATGCACTTCAGGCCACCAGACCCGCTGTGTTCAGCAACTTCTCCCTGTCTGCTCTGCCTCAGAGCCACACTGTCCCTATTCCCTAGTTCTCCCTCAATGCTCTCACCTTCTGACCTATTGCTCCCGTGCCCACCCCCCTGCCATACTAGTTTAAACCCTCCCGTGTGACACTAGCAAACCTCGCGGCCAGGATATTTATGCCTCTCCGGTTTAGATGCAACCCGTCCTTCTTATACAGGTCACACCTGCCCCGGAAGAGCTCCCAGTGGTCCAGATAATGGAAACCCTCCCTCCTACACCAGCTGTTTAGCCACGTGTTTAGCTGCTCTATCTTCCTATTTCTAGCCTCACTGGCACGTGGCACAGGGAGTAATCCCGAGATTACAACCCTCGAGGTCCTGTCTTTTAACTTTCTGCCTAGCTCCCTGAACTCCTGCTGCAGGACCTCATGCCCCTTCCTGCCTATGTCGTTCGTACCAATATGTACAACGACCTCTGCCTGTTTGCCCTCCCCCTTCAGGATGCCCTCTACCCGTTTGGAGACATCCTGGACCCTGGCACCAGGGAGGCAACATACCATCCTGGAGTCTCTTTCACGTCCACAGAAGCGCCTATCTGTGCCCCTGACTATAGAGTCCCCTATTACTATTACTCTTCTGCGCTTTGACCCTCCCTTCTGAACATCAGAGCCAGCCGTGGTGCCACTGCTCTGGCTGCTGCTGTTTTCCCCTGATAGGCTATCCCCCCCGACAGTATCCAAAGGGGTATATCTGTTCGAGAGGGGGACAACCACAGGGGATTCCTGCACTGACTGCCTGCCCTGTCTGGTGGTCACCCATTTCTCTGCCTGCACCTTGGGTGTGACCACATTTACATAACTGCGATCTATGACGCTTTCCGCCACCTGCATGCTCCTAAGTGCATCCAATTGCTGCTCCAACCGAACCATGCGGTCTGTGAGGAGCTCCAGTTGGGTGCACTTTCTGCAGATGAAGCCATCCGGGACGCTGGAAGCCTCCCGGACCTGCCACATATCACAGTCAGAGCACAGCACCCCTCTAACTGACATTGCGTCAATTAATTATAATTAAAATTAAATTTTTATTTTATTTTTTTTTAAATATTTTTTTTTAAATTTCAAAGTTACTGTCAACTATCTGTTTCCTAGCACTAGATTTCTAATAAAAATGCGATAGCTAACTATAGTACTCTCCGATCTCTGGCTTAGATATCCCTCTAAAATATAATTAAGTTATTATGTTTAATTAGTTACCAAATACTCAAATTTTTTTTAAATTTAGTGTTGAATCCCAACCAGCCACTCTGGCCACAGCTTTTCTGTGATGTCACTTCAGTTTCCCCCCGACACACACAATTTGAAAAAGGTATAAAAGTAAAAATGAGTAAAAATCACTTACTTACCTTCTTACCTTCTGAGTGTCTTAGATGTTCTCAGGTTCTCTCGCTGACAGAGACTGCTCCTCCACCTCCGAACCTTGACCTGCACAATGCTAATAATATAATAATAATATAATATGGCACTTACCTCACACCAATGGGTCTTATTATTAGGTTAGAAGAGGAGGGCGGGTGTGAGACACTACACGTGTAGTGTCTCGGGTTTCCTCTCCACCAGAATTTATTGGTTGGGGGGGGGACTTCCCAGAGGTCCGCGGGTCGAACTTCCGGTTCCCGCCTTATATAAAAACAAATAAAACAGAAAAGAAGAACAGACACGGGACCAGGTAAGGCTTTTTAAAGTAAGTACTCACCTCCCAGAAGGCCCCTGCGCACCGCTGCCGCCGAAATCCAAAGGGCTGCTCCTGTAAAGGTAAGGGTTTTTAAAGTAAGTACTCACCTCCCAGAAGGCCCCTGCGCACCGCTGCCGCCGAAATCCAAAGGGCTGCTCCTGTAAAGGTAAGGCTTTTTAAATTCACTACTTACCTCCCAGAAGGCCCCAGGGCACCGCTGCCGCCGAAATCCAAAGGGCTGCTCCTGTAAAGGTAAGGCTTTTAAAATTCACTACTCACCTCCCAGAAGGCCCCTGCGCACCGCTGCCGCCGAAATCCAAAGGGCTGCTCCTGTAAAGGTAAGGCTTTTTAAAGGTAGGTTGCAAGGGACGTGGGTGGTGTTGGTAAATGTATACGCCCCGAACTGGGATGATGCTGGATTCATGAAGCGCATGTTGGGGCGCATTCCGGACCTGGAGGTAGGAGGACTGATAGTGGGAGGATACTTCAATACAGTGCTGGATCCAGCACTAGACCGCTCCAGATCAAGGATGGGAAAGAGGCCGGCGGCGGCCAAGGTGCTTCGGGGGTTTATGGATCAGATGGGGGGAGTGGAACCATGGAGGTTTGCAAGACCGCAGGCCAGGGAATTTTCTTTCTTTTCCCACGTGCACAAGGCCTACTCCCGGATAGATTTCTTTGTTCTGGGCAGGGCGCTCATCCCGAGGGTGGAGGGGACGGAGTATTCGGCCATAGCCGTTTCGGACCATGCCCCGCACTGGGTGTAAATGGGGCTGGGAGAGGAGAGGGACCAACACCCGCTGTGGCGGCTGGACGTGGGACTGCTGGCAGATGAGGTGGTGTGTGGGAAGGTGAGGGGGTGTATCGAAAGGTACTTGGAGGCCAACGACAACGGGGAGGTGCGAGTGGGGGTGGTACGGGAGGCGTTGAAGGCGGTGATCGGGGAGAGCTAATCTCCATCAGGGCTCATAGGGAGAAGACAGAGGGCATGGAAAGGGAGAGGTTAGTGGGGGAGATTTTGAGAGTGGACAGGAGATACGCAGAGGCCCCGGAGGAAAGATTACTTGGGGAAAGGCGACGGCTCCAGACGGAGTTTGACCTGTTGACCACGGGGAAGGCGGAGGCACAGTGGAGGAAGGCGCAGGGGGCGACCTACGAGTATGGGGAAAAGGCCAGTCGGATGCTGGCACACCAGCTCCGTAAGAGGACGGCAGCGAGGGAAATAGGGGGAATCAAAGATGGAGGGGGAGCCACGGTTCAGAGTGCAACGAAAATAAACAAGGTATTCAAGGCCTTCTATGAAGAGCTGAACAGACCCCAGCCCCCAGGGGGGGAAGAGGGGATGAGACGATTCCTAGACCAACTGTGGTTCCCGAGGGTGGAGGAGCAAGAGGTGGCTGGTTTGGGGGCACCAATCGGGTTGGAGGAGCTAAGTAAGGGTTTGGGGAGCATGCAGGCGGGGAAGGCCCCGGGGCCGGACGGGTTCCCGGTGGAGTTCTACAGAAAGTGTGTGGACCTGTTGGCCCCGTTACTAGTGAGGACCTTTAACGAGGCAAGTGAGGAGGGGATCCTGCCCCCGACAATGTCGGAGGCGACAATTTACTTGATTCTGAAGTGAGACGAGGACCCACTGCAATGTGGATCGTACAGGCCGATTTCGCTCCCTAATGTGGACGTTAAGTTTTTGGCATAAGTGCTGGCCACGAAGATTGAGGACTGTGTCTCGGGGGTGATTCATGAGGACCAGACGGGATTCGTAAAGGGCAGGCAATTAAATACCAATGTGCGGCGGCTCTTAAATATGATAATGATGACATCGGAGGAGGGAGAGGCGGAGATAGTGGCAACTATGGACGCGGAAAAGGCCTTTGACCGAGTAGAGTGGGAGTACCTCTGGGAGGTGTTGCGTAGGTTTGGGTTCGGGGGAGGATTTATTAGCTGGGTTAAGCTCCTTACAGCGAGTGTGGTGACAAACCGGCGGAGGTCGGAGCACTTTTGGCTGTACCGAGGAAAGAGGCAGGGGTGCCCCCTGTCACCCCTGTTGTTTACATTGGCGATCGAACCCTTGGCCATATCACTGAGGGAGTCTAATAAATGGAGGGGGGTGGTCCGCGGGGGAGAAGAGCATCGGGTGTCGCTATACGCGGATGACCTGCTGCGATACGTGGCGAACCCAATGGAGGGGATGGTGGAGGTCATGCAGACTCTGAGGGAGTTTGGGGAGTTCTCGGGCTATAAGCTCAATGTAGGGAAGAGTGAGCTTTTTGTACTACAGGCAGGGAACCAAGAAAGAGGGATAAGGGACCTACCGCTGAGGAGGGCGGTGGGGATTTTTCGGTATCTGGGGATCCAGATAGCCAGGAGTTGGGGGGGCCCTACACAAATTGAATCTGATGAGGTTGGTGGACCAAATGGAGGTGGACTTCAAAAGATGGGACATGTTGCCGCTCTCGTTGGCGAGTAGAGTGCAGTCGGTCAAAATGGTGGTCCTTCCGAGGTTTTTGCTTGTGTTTCAGTGCCTTCCCATCGTGATCACCAAGGGCTTTTTCAAGAGAGTAGGTAGGAGTATTATGGGGTTTGTGTAGGCGAATAAGACCCCGAGGGTAAGGAGAGGGTTCCTGGAACGCAGTAGGGACCGAGGAGGGCTGGCACTGCCAAACCTAGGGAGCTACTACTGGGCAGCAAATGTGGCGATGTTCCGCAAGTGGGTTATGGAGGGAGAGGGGGCGGCATGGAAGAGGATGGAGATGGCGTCCTGTAAAGGAACGAGCTTGGGTGCGTTGGTGACGGCACCGCTGCCGCTCTCACCATCAAAGTTCTTATTTAAGAAAAAGATAGATACCTTTCTGAAGAATAAAAGGATTTGGGGATATGGTGTACGGGCCGGAGAGTGGAGCTGAGTCCCCAAAGATCAGCCACAATCTCATTAAATGGCAGAGCAGGCTCAAGGGGCCAGATGGCCTACTCCTGTTCCTAGTTCTTATGTTCTTAAAGTATACCACGAGCCCGGTGGTGGCGACAATGTTAAGGATCTGGGGCCAATGGAGACGGTACATGGGTGCAGGGGGAGCCTCGGTGTGGTCCCCGATCAGGGGTAACCACCGGTTTGTCCCGGGAAAGATGGACGGGGGATTCCAGGGCTGGCATCGGGCGGGGATTAGAAGAATGGGGGACCTGTTCATTGATGGGACATTTGCGAGCCTAGGGGCACTGGAGGAGAAGTTTGAGTTACCCCCGGGAAATGCATTTAGATATATGCAGGTGCGGGCTTTTGTGAGGCGACAGGTCAGGGAATTCCCGTTGCTCCCGGCACAAGAAATTCAAGACAGTGTGATCTCGGGTGTATGGGCCGGGGAGGGCAAGGTTTCGGCAATACACCAAGAGATGAAAGAAGAGGGGGAAGCCCTAGCAGAAGAGTTGAAGGGTAAATGGGAGGAGGAGTTGGGGGAGGAGATCGAGGAAGGTTTGTGGGCTGATGCCCTGGGTAGGGTTAATTCCTCCTCCTCATGTGCCAGGCTCAGCCTGATACAATTTAAGGTGGTTCACAGAGCGCACTTGACGGGGGCGAGGTTGAGTAGGTTCTTTGGGGTAGAGGACAGATGTGGAAGGTGTTCAGGGAGTCCGGCGAACCATGTCCACATGTTTTGGTCATGCCCGGCACTGGAGGGGTTCTGGAGAGGAGTGGCGGGAGCAATATCTCAGGTGGTGAAAGTCCGGGTCAAGCCAAGCTGGGGGCTAGCAATATTCGGAGTAGTGGATGAGCCGGGAGTGCAGGAGGCGAAAGAGGCCGGTATTCTGGCCCTTGCGTCCCTAGTAGCCCGGCGAAGGATCTTGCTAATGTGGAATGAGGTGAAGCCCCCCAGCGTGGAGGCCTGGATAAACGACATGGCTGGGTTCATAAAGCTGGAGAGGATTAAGTTTGCCTTGAGAGGGTCTGCGCAGGGGTTCTACAGGTGGTGGCAACCGTTCCTAGACTACCTCGCGGAGCGTTAGAGGAAGGTCGGTCAGCAGCAGCAGCAACCCATAATAGAAGTGTTTAAGATCATTGAGTTTATATGGAGGATATAATGGGAAACTGTTCCCCATGGCAGAAAGGGTCAGCGGGGGGGGGGGCAGATTTACAGTGACTGGCAAAAGAACCAGATGTGGTTCTTTGCACAATACTCAGAGGCTGTGTACCTCCAGCAGAGGGCAGTAGAGCAGAGCTGCTGATTGGCCGTTGCGGGGGAAATTTGCATACCTCCGTTGTGGTCACCCTAACTTGAAGGTGTACCTGGGCAAGAGACCCCAGCTGTTCAAGTGAAGACAAGCATCCAGCAGAGGGCAGTAGAGTGGAGAAGCTGATTGGTTGTTCCAGGAGAAATTTGCATACCTCCGTTGTGGTGATCCTAACTTGAAGGTGTACCTGACCAAGAGACCCTAGAGGTTCATGTGAAAATTGAAGACAAGCATCCAGCAGAGGGCAGTAGAGCGGAGCTGCTCGTTGGCTGTTGCGGGTGAAATTTGCATAGCTCCATAGGGTCACCCTAACCTGAAGGTGTACCTGAGCAAGAGACCCAAGCTATTCAAGTTAAGACAAGCATCCAGCAGAGGGCAGTAGAGCGGAGCTGCTGATTGACTGTTGCGGGGGAAATTTGCATACCTCCGTTGTGGTGACCCTAACTTGAAGGTGTACCTGACCAAGAGACCCTAGCGGTTCAAGTGAAAAGATAAGACAAACATCCAGCAGAGGGCAGTAGAGCGGAGCTGCAGATTGGCCATTGTGGGGGAAATTTGCATACCTCCGTTGTGGTCAACACAACCTGAAGGTGTACCTGAGCAAGGGACCTAGCTGTTCAAATTAAGACAAGCATCCAGCAGAGGGCAGTAGAGCGGCGCTGCTGATTGGCTGTTGCAGGGGAAATTTGCATACCTCCGTTGTGGTCAACCTTGCTTGAAGGTGTACCTGAGCAAGAGACCCCAGCTGTTCAAGTGAAGACATGCATAGCTCCATAGGGTCACCCTAACTTGAAGGTGTACCTGAGCAAGAGACCCAAGCTGTTCAAGTTAAGACAAGCATCCAGCAGAGGGCAGTAGAGCGGAGCTGCAGATTGGCCATTGTGGGGGACATTTACATACCTCTGTTGTGGTCAACACAACCTGAAGGTGTACCTGAGCAAGGGACCTAGCTGTTCAAATTAAGACAAGCATCCAGCAGAGGGCAGTGGAGCGGAGCTTCTGATTGGCTGTTGCGGGAGAAATTTGCATACCTCCGTTGTTGTCACCCTAACTTGAAGGTGTACCTGAGTAAGAGACCCTAGCTGTTCAAGTGAAGACAAGCATCCAGCAGAGGACAGTAGAGCAGTGCTGCTGATTGGCTGTTGCAGGGGAAATTTGCATACCTCCGTTGTGGTCAACCTAACTTGAAGGTGTACCTGAGCAAGAATCCCCAGCTGTTCAAGTGAAGGCAAGCATTCAGCAGAAGGCAGAAGAGCGGTGCTGATGATTGGCTGTTGCGGGTGAAATTTGCATAGCTCCATAGGGTCACCCTAACTTGACGGTGTACCTGAGCAAGAGACCCAAGCTGTTCAAGTTAAGAAAAGCATCCAGCAGAGGGCAGTACAGCGGAGCTGCTGATTTGCCATTGTGGGGGAAATTTGCATACCTCCGTTGTGCTCACCCTAACTTGAAGGTGTACCTGAACAAGAGACCTTAGCTGTTCAGGTGAAGACAAGCATCCAGCAGAGGGCAGTAGAGCAGAGCTGCTGATTGGCTGTTGAAGGGTACATACCTCCGTTGCGGTCAACCTAACTTGAAAATGGCCTGAGCAAAAGACCCTAACTGTACAAGTGAAGACAAGCATCCAGCAGAGGGCAGTACAGCGGAGCTTCTGATTGGCTGTTGCGGGGGAAATTTGCATACCTCCGTTGTTGTCACCCTAACTTGAAGGTGTACCTGAGTAAGAGACCCTAGCTGTTCAATTGAAGACAAGCATACAGCAGAGGCCAGTAGAGCAGTGCTGCTGATTGACTGTTGTGGGGGAAATTTGCATACCTCCGTTGTGGTCAACCTGACTTGAAGGTGTATCTGAGCAAGAGATCCTAGCTGTTCAAGTGAAGACAAGCTTCCAGCAGAGGGCACTAGAGAGGAGCTGCTGATTGGCTGCTGAGTGGGAAATTTGCATACCTCTGTTGTGGTCAACCTAACTTGAAGTTGTACCTGAGCAAGAGACCCTAGCTGTTCAAGGAAGACAAGCATCCAGCAGAGGGCAGTAGAGCAGAGCTGCTGATTGGCTGTTGCGTGGTAAATTTGCATACCTCCGTTGTGGTCAACCTAACTTGAAGGTGTACCTGAGCAAGAGACCCTAGCTGTTCAAGTGAAGAGAAGCATCCAGCAGAGGGCACTAGTGAGGAGCTGCTGATTGGCTTTTGCGGGGGAAATTTGCATACCTCCGTTGTGGTCAACCTAACCTGAAGGTGTACCTGAGCAAGAGCCCCTACCTGTTCAAGTGAAGACAAGCATCCAGCAGAGGGCAGTAGTGCGGAGCTGGTGATTGACTGTTGTGGGCGAAATTTGCATACCTCTGTTGTGGTCACCCTAACTTGAAGGTGTACCTGAGCAAAAAACCCGAGCTGTTCAAGTGAGGATAAGCATCCAGCAGAGGACAGTAGGGCAGAGATGCTGATTGGTTGTTGCGGTGGAAATTTGCATACCTCCGTAGTTGTCACCCTAACCTGAAGGAGTACCTGCGCAAGAGACACCAGCTGTTCAAGTGAAGACAAGCATCCAGCAGAGGGAAGTAGAGCAGATCTGCTGATTGGCCATTGCGGGGGAAATTTGCATACCTCCGTTGTGTTCAACCTAACTTGAAGGTGTACCTGAGCAAGAGACCCGAGCTGTTCAAGTGTAGACAAGCATCCAGCAGAGGGCAGTACAGCGGAGTTGCTGATTTGCCATTGTGGGGGAAATTGCATACCTCCGTTGTGGTCAACCTAACTTGAAGGTGTACCGGAGTAAGAGACCCTAGCTGTTCAAGTGAAGACAAGCACCCAGCAGAGGGCAGTACAGCAGAGCTGCTGATTGACTGTTGTGGGGGAAATTTGCATACCTCCGTTGTGGTCAACCGAACCTGAAGGTGTACCTGAGCAAGAGACCCTAGCTGTTCAGGTGAAGACAAGCATCCAGCAGAGGGCAGAAGAGTGGAGCTGCTGACGGCTGTTGCGGGGGAAATTTGCATACCTCCGTTGTGGTCAACCTAACTTGAAGGAGTACCTGAGCAAAAGACCCTAACTGTTCAAGTGAAGACAAGCTTCCAGCAGAGGGCACTAGAGCGGAGCAGCTGATTGACTGTTGCGGGGGAAATTTGCATACCTCCATTGTGGTCAACCAGCCTTGAAGGTGTACCTGAGCAAGAGACCCTAGATGTTCAGGTGAAGACAAGCATCCAGCAGAGGGCAGTAGAGCGGAGCTGTTGATTGGCTGTTGCAGGGTACATACCTCCGTTGTGGTCACCCTAACCTGAAGGTGTACCTGAGCAAGAGACCCTAGCTGTTCAGGTGAAGAAGCATCCAGCACAGGGCAGAAGAGCAGAGCTGTGACGGCTGTTGCGGGGGAAATTTGCATTCCTCCGTTGTGGTCAACCTAACTTGAAGGTGTACCTGAGCAAGCGACCCTACCTGTTCAAGTGAAGACAAGCATCCAACAGAGGGCACTAGAGCGGAGCCGCTGATTGGCTGTTGCGGGGAGATTTGCATACCTCCGTTGTGGTCACCTGACTTGAAGGTGTACCTGAACAAGAGACCTTAGCTGTTCAGGTGAAGACAAGCATCCAGCAGAGGGCAGTCGAGCAGAGCTGCTGATTGGCTGTTGAAGGGTACATACCTCCGTTGCGGTCAACCTAACTTGAAGATGGCCTGAGCAAAAGACCCTAACTGTACAAGTGAAGACAAGCACCCAGCAGACGGCAGTAGAGTGGAGCCGCTGATTGGCTGTTGTGGGCGAAATTTGCATACCTCTGTTGTGGTCACCCTAACTTGAAGGTGTACCTGAGCAAAAAACCCGAGCTGTTCAAGTGAGGATAAGCATCCAGCAGAGGACAGTAGGGCAGAGATGCTGATTGGTTGTTGCGGTGGAAATTTGCATACCTCCGTAGTTGTCACCCTAACCTGAAGGAGTACCTGCGCAAGAGACACCAGCTGTTCAAGTGAAGACAAGCATCCAGCAGAGGGAAGTAGAGCAGATCTGCTGATTGGCCATTGCGGGGGAAATTTGCATACCTCCGTTGTGTTCAACCTAACTTGAAGGTGTACCTGAGCAAGAGACCCGAGCTGTTCAAGTGTAGACAAGCATCCAGCAGAGGGCAGTACAGCGGAGTTGCTGAATTGCCATTGTGGGGGAAATTGCATACCTCCGTTGTGGTCAACCTAACTTGAAGGTGTACCGGAGTAAGAGACCCTAGCTGTTCAAGTGAAGACAAGCACCCAGCAGAGGGCAGTACAGCAGAGCTGCTGATTGACTGTTGTGGGGGAAATTTGCATACCTCCGTTGTGGTCAACCGAACCTGAAGGTGTACCTGAGCAAGAGACCCTAGCTGTTCAGGTGAAGACAAGCATCCAGCAGAGGGCAGAAGAGCGGAGCTGCTGACGGCTGTTGCGGGGGAAATTTGCATACCTCCGTTGTGGTCAACCTAACTTGAAGGAGTACCTGAGCAAAAGACCCTAACTGTTCAAGTGAAGACAAGCTTCCAGCAGAGGGCACTAGAGCGGAGCAGCTGATTGACTGTTGCGGGGGAAATTTGCATACCTCCATTGTGGTCAACCAGCCTTGAAGGTGTACCTGAGCAAGAGACCCTAGATGTTCAGGTGAAGACAAGCATCCAGCAGAGGGCAGTAGAGCGGAGCTGTTGATTGGCTGTTGCAGGGTACATACCTCCGTTGTGGTCACCCTAACCTGAAGGTGTACCTGAGCAAGAGACCCTAGCTGTTCAGGTGAAGAAGCATCCAGCACAGGGCAGAAGAGCAGAGCTGTGACGGCTGTTGCGGGGGAAATTTGCATTCCTCCGTTGTGGTCAACCTAACTTGAAGGTGTACCTGAGCAAGCGACCCTACCTGTTCAAGTGAAGACAAGCATCCAACAGAGGGCACTAGAGCGGAGCCGCTGATTGGCTGTTGCGGGGAGATTTGCATACCTCCGTTGTGGTCACCTGACTTGAAGGTGTACCTGAACAAGAGACCTTAGCTGTTCAGGTGAAGACAAGCATCCAGCAGAGGGCAGTCGAGCAGAGCTGCTGATTGGCTGTTGAAGGGTACATACCTCCGTTGCGGTCAACCTAACTTGAAGATGGCCTGAGCAAAAGACCCTAACTGTACAAGTGAAGACAAGCACCCAGCAGACGGCAGTAGAGTGGAGCCGCTGATTGGCTGTTGTGGGCGAAATTTGCATACCTCTGTTGTGGTCACCCTAACTTGAAGGTGTACCTGAGCAAAAAACCCGAGCTGTTCAAGTGAGGATAAGCATCCAGCAGAGGACAGTAGGGCAGAGATGCTGATTGGTTGTTGCGGTGGAAATTTGCATACCTCCGTAGTTGTCACCCTAACCTGAAGGAGTACCTGCGCAAGAGACACCAGCTGTTCAAGTGAAGACAAGCATCCAGCAGAGGGAAGTAGAGCAGATCTGCTGATTGGCCATTGCGGGGGAAATTTGCATACCTCCGTTGTGTTCAACCTAACTTGAAGGTGTACCTGAGCAAGAGACCCGAGCTGTTCAAGTGTAGACAAGCATCCAGCAGAGGGCAGTACAGCGGAGTTGCTGATTTGCCATTGTGGGGGAAATTGCATACCTCCGTTGTGGTCAACCTAACTTGAAGGTGTACCGGAGTAAGAGACCCTAGCTGTTCAAGTGAAGACAAGCACCCAGCAGAGGGCAGTACAGCAGAGCTGCTGATTGACTGTTGTGGGGGAAATTTGCATACCTCCGTTGTGGTCAACCGAACCTGAAGGTGTACCTGAGCAAGAGACCCTAGCTGTTCAGGTGAAGACAAGCATCCAGCAGAGGGCAGAAGAGCGGAGCTGCTGACGGCTGTTGCGGGGGAAATTTGCATACCTCCGTTGTGGTCAACCTAACTTGAAGGTGTACCTGAGCAAAAGACCCTAACTGTTCAAGTGAAGACAAGCTTCCAGCAGAGGGCACTAGAGCGGAGCAGCTGATTGACTGTTGCGGGGGAAATTTGCATACCTCCATTGTGGTCAACCAGCCTTGAAGGTGTACCTGAGCAAGAGACCCTAGATGTTCAGGTGAAGACAAGCATCCAGCAGAGGGCAGTCGAGCGGAGCTGTTGATTGGCTGTTGCAGGGTACATACCTCCGTTGTGGTCACCCTAACCTGAAGGTGTACCTGAGCAAGAGACCCTAGCTGTTCAGGTGAAGAAGCATCCAGCACAGGGCAGAAGAGCAGAGCTGTGACGGCTGTTGCGGGGGAAATTTGCATTCCTCCGTTGTGGTCAACCTAACTTGAAGGTGTACCTGAGCAAGCGACCCTACCTGTTCAAGTGAAGACAAGCATCCAACAGAGGGCACTAGAGCGGAGCCGCTGATTGGCTGTTGCGGGGAGATTTGCATACCTCCGTTGTGGTCACCTGACTTGAAGGTGTACCTGAACAAGAGACCTTAGCTGTTCAGGTGAAGACAAGCATCCAGCAGAGGGCAGTCGAGCAGAGCTGCTGATTGGCTGTTGAAGGGTACATACCTCCGTTGCGGTCAACCTAACTTGAAGATGGCCTGAGCAAAAGACCCTAACTGTACAAGTGAAGACAAGCACCCAGCAGACGGCAGTAGAGTGGAGCCGCTGATTGGCTGTTGCAGGGGAAATTTGCATACCTCCATTGTGGTCACCCTAACCTGAAGGTGTACCAGAGCAAGCGACCCTAGCTGTTCAAGTGTAGAAAAGCATCCAGCGGAGGGTAGTAGAGCGGAGCTGGTGATTGGCTGTTGCGGGCGAAATTTGCATTCCTCTGTTGTGCTCACCCTAACTAGAAGGTGTACCTGAGCAAGAGACCCTTGCTGTTCAAGTGAAGACAAGCATCCAGCAGAGGGCAGTACAGTGGAGTTGCTGATTTGCCGTTGCGGGGGCAATTTGCATACCTCCGCTATAGTCAACCGAACTTGAAGGTGTACCTGAGCAAGAGACCCTAGCTGTTGAAGTGAAGACAAGCACCCAGCAGAGGCCGGGAGAGCGGAGCTGCTGATTGGCTTTTGCGGGGGACATTTGCATACCTCCGTTGTGGTAAACCTGACTTGAAGGTGTACCTGAGCAAGCGACGGTAGCTGTTCAAGTGAAGACAAGCATCCAGCAGAGGGCAGTAGAGCAGAGCTGCTGATTGGCTGTTGCGGGGGAAATTTAATTACCTCCGTTGTGGTCACCCTAATTTGAAGGTGTACCTGAGCAAGAGACCCTATCGCTTCAAGTTAAGACAAGCATCTAGCAGAGGGCAGTACAGAGGAGCTGCTGATTTATCGTTGTGGGGGAAATTTGCATACCTCGGTTGTGGTCAACCTAACTTGAATGTGTACTTTAGCAAGAGACCCTAGCTGTTCAAGTGAAGACAAGCATCCAGCAGAGGGCAGTAGAGCGGAGGTGCGGATTGGCTGTTGCGGGGGAAATTTGCACACCTCCGTTGTGGTCAACCTAACTTGAAGGTGTACCTGAGCAAGAGACCCTAGCTGTTGAAGTGAAGACAAGCACCCAGCAGAGGCCGGGAGAGTGGAGCTGCTGATTGGCTTTTGCGAGGGACATTTGCATACCTCCGTTGTGCTAAACCTGACTTGAAGGTGTACCTGAGCAAGCGACGGTAGCTGTTCAAGTGAAGACAAGCATCCAGCAGAGGGCAGTAGAGCAGAGCTGCTGACTGGCTGTTGCGGGGAAAATTTTCATACCTCCGTTGTGGTCAACCTAACTTGAAGCTGTACCTGAGCAAGATACCCTAGCTGTTCAAGTGAAGACAGGCATCCAGCAGAGGGCAGAAGAGCAGAGCTGCTGATTGGCTGTTGCGGGGGAAATTTACATACCTCCGTTGTGTTCATCCTAACTTGAAGGTATACCTGAGCAAGAGACACTAGCTGTTCAAGTTAAGACAAGCATCCAGCAGAGGGCAGTACAGCGGACGTGCTGATTTGCCTTTGTGGGGGGAAATTTGCATGCCTCCGTTGTGCTCAACCGATCTGGAAGGTGTACCTGAGCAAGAGACCCTAGCTGTTCAGGTGAAGAGAACCTTCCAGCAGAGGGCACTAGTGCGGAGATGCTGATTGGCTGTTGCAGGGGAAATGTGCACACCTCCGTTGTGGTCAACCTAACTTGAAGGTGTACCTGAGCAAAAGACCCTAGCTGTTCAGGTGAAGACAAGCATCCAGCAGAGGGCAGTAGAGCAGAACTGCTGATTTGGCGGTTGCGAGGGAAATTTGCATACCTCCGTTGCGTTCAAATTAACTTGAAAGTGTACCTGAGCAAGAGACCCCAGCTGTTCAAGTTAAGACAAGCATCCAGCAGAGCCCAGTAGAGCAGAGCTGCTGATTGACTTTTTGCGGGGGAAATTTGCATACCTCCATTGTGGTCAACCTGACTTGAAGGTGTACCTGAGCAAGAGACCCTAGCTGTTCAAGTTAAGCCAAGCATCCAGCAGAGAGCAGTATAGTGGAGCTGCTGATTGGCTGTTGCGAGGGAAATTTGCATACCTCTGTTGTGGTCACCCTAACTTGAAGGTGGTTTGTGGAGGAGCTGTTGTCAAGTGACAACAGCTCCTATGTGGTACCACATAGGTACCAACGACATAGGTAGGAAAAGGGATAGGGATGTAAGGCAGTAATCCAGGGAGCTGGGGTGGAAACTTAGATCTAGGACAAACAGAGTTATTATCTCTGGGTTGTTACCTATGCCACGTGATAGTGAGACGAGGAATAGGGAAAGAGAGGAGTTGAACACGTGGCTACAGGGATGGTGCAGGAGGGAGGGTTTCAGATTTCTGGATAATTGGGGCTCATTCTGTGGTCGGTGAGACCTCGACAAACGGGATGGTCTACACCTGGACCGGAGGGGTACCAATATCCTGGGGGGGCAATTTGCTCATGTTCTTCGGGAGGGATTAAACTAGTTCAGCAGGGGCTTGGGAACCTGAATTGTAGCTCCAGCATACAGGAGGTTGAGAGTAGAGAGGTCATGAGTAAGGTTTCAAAGTTGCAGGAGTGTACCGGCAGGCAGGAAGGTGGTTTAAAGTGTGTCTTCTTCAATGCCAGGAGCATCCGGAATAAGGTGGGTGAACTTGCGGCATGGGTTGGTACCTGGGACTTTGATGTTGTGGCCATTTCGGATACATGGATAGAGCAGGGACAGGAATGGTTGTTGCAGGTGCCGGGTTTAGATATTTCAGTAAGCTCAGGGAAGGTGGTAAAAGAGGGGGAGGGGTAGCATTGTTAGTCAAGGACAGTATTACGGTGGCAGAAAGGACGTTTGATGAGGATTTGTGTACTGAGGTAATATGGGCTGAGGTTAGAAACAGGAAAGGAGCGGTCACCCTGTGAGGGGTTTTCTATAGGCCTCCGAAAAGTTCCAGAGATGTAGAGGAAAGGATTGCAAAGATGATTCTGGATAGGAGCGAAAGCAACAGGGCAGTTGTTATGGGGGACTTTAACTTACCAAATATTGACTGGAATCGCTATAGTTCGAGTACTTTAGATGGGTCCGTTTTTGTCCAATGTGTGCAGGAGGGTTTCCTGACACAGTATGTAGATAGGCCAACGAGAGGCGAGGCCGTATTGGATTTGGTACTGGGTAATGAACCAGGACAGATGTTAGATTTGGAGGTAGGTGAGCACTTTGGTGATAGTGACCACAATTTTATTACGTTTACTTTAGTGATGGAAAGGGATAGATATATACCGTAGGGCAAGAGTTATATCTGGGGGAAAGGCAATTATGATGCGATGAGGCAAGACTTAGGATGCATCGGATGGAGAGGAAAACTGCAGGGAATGGGCACAATGGAAATGTGGAGCTTGTTCAAGGAACAGCTACTGCGTGTCCTTGATAAGTATGTACCTGTCAGGCAGGGAGGAAGTGGTCGAGCAAGGGAACCGTGGTTTACTAAGGCAGTCAAAACACTTGTCAAGAGGAAGAAGGAGGCTTATGTAAAGATGAGACATGAAGGTTCAGTTAGTGCGCTCCTGAGTTACAAGTTAGCTAGGAAGGACCTAAAGAGAGAGCTAAGTAGTGCCAGGAGGGGACACGGGAAGTCTTTGGCAGGTAGGATCAAGGATAACCCTAAAGCTTTCTATAGATATGTCAGGAATAAAAGAATGACTAGGGTAAGAATAGGGCCAGTCAAGGACAGTAGTGGGAAGTTGTGCTGGGAGTCAGAGGAGACAGGAGAGGTGCTAAATGAATATTTTTCGTCCGTATTCACACAGGAAAAAGACAATGTTGTCGAGGAGAATACGGAGATTCAGGCTACTAGACTAGAAGGGCTTGAGGTTCATAAGGAGGAGGTGTTAGCAATTCTGGAAAGTGTGAAAATAGATAAGTCCCCTGGGCTGGATGGGATTTATCGTAGGATTCTCTGGGAAGCTAGGGAGGAGATTGCTGAGCCTTTTGCTTTTATCTTTAAGTCATCTTTGTCAACAGGAATAGTGCCAGAAGACTGGAGGATAGCAAATGTTGTCCCCTTGTTCAAGAAGGGGAGTAGAGACAACCCCGGTAACTATAAACCAGTGATCCTTACTTCTGTTGTGGGCAAAATCTTGGAAAGGTTTATAAGAGATAGGGTGTATAATCATCTGGAAAGGAATAATTTGATTAGAGATAGTCAACACGGTTTTGTGAAGGGTAGGTCGTGCCTCACAAATCTTATTGAGTTCTTTGAGAAGGTGACCAAACAGGTGGATGATGGGAAGTGTTCAGACTAGAGTCCAGTTACTAGTGGTGTACCACAAGGATCTGTTTTGGGGCCACTGCTGTGTGTCATTTTTATAAATGACCTGGAGGAGGGCGTAGAAGGATGAGTGAGTAAATTTGCAGATGACACTAAAGTCGGTGGAGTTGTGGACAGTGCGGAAGGATGTTACAAGTTACAGAGGGACATAGATAAGCTGCAGCGCTGGGCTGAGAGGTGGCAAATGGAGTTTAATGCAGAAAAGTGTGAGGTGATTCATTTTGGAAGGAATAACAGGAAGACAGAGTACTGGGCTAATGGGAAGATTCTTGGTAGTGTGGATGAGCAGAGAGATCTCGGTGTCCATGTACATAGATCCCTGAAAGTTGCCACCCAGGTTGAGAGGGTTGTTAAGAAGGCGTACGGTGTGTTAGCATTTATTGGTAGAGGGATTGAGTTTCGGAGCCATGAGGTCATGTTGCAGCTGTACAAAACTCTGGTGCGGCCGCATTTGGAGTATTGCGTGCAATTCTGGTCGCCGCATTATAGGAAGGATGTGGAAGCATTGGAAAGGGTGCAGAGGAGATTTACCAGAATATTGCCTGGTTAGAGAGAAGGATAAGAGATGACTTAATAGAGGCATACAAGATGATCAGAGGATTGGATAGGGTGGACAGTGAGAGCCTTTTTCCTCCGATGGTGATGTCTAGCGCGAGGGGACATAGCTTTAAATTGAGGAGATAGATATAAGACAGATGTCAAAGGTAGGTTCTTTACTCAGAGAGTAGTAAGGGCGTGGAATGCCCTGCCTGCAACAGTAGTGGACTCGCCAACACTAAGGGCATTCAAATGGTCATTGGATAGACATATGGATGATAAGGGAATAGTGTAGATGGGCTTCAGAGTGGTTTCACAGGTCGGCGCAACATCGAGGGCCAAAGGGCCTGTACTGCGTTGTAATGTTCTAAGTTCCATGTCTGTGTCCCAAATTGACCACAATTCCCATGGTCCTTTGCAGGTGGCCATTTTACATGGCTACAAGCCGATCAATGGTGGCTCGAGCTATCGTGGTTTGCATTTAATGGACCTCCATCCACTTTGAGTGGCTGACTATGTTGATGAGGAACATTGCTCCCTAGAAAGGTCCTGCAACATCTCTGTGAAGGCGCCGGCCCCGGCATTGAGCACAACGTTGAGCCACCTTCTCTACGCTGCATCAATGCCTGGCCAACATACGTAGCTGCGGGCTAGCATCTTTATCTTTGACACCTCTGGGTGTCCATTGCGGAGGTCCTGCAGGAGTGGGGCAAGCACGTGCTCGGGAACCACCATCTGTGTTCCCCACAGGATGACACGGGTATCTTGTTAGTGTACGTCGGCAAATCCCTCGCCAAGGCAAGGTGTTGGGCCCCATACTGGATTATGTGCCTTACCCGGGACAACTGCGCATCCGCCTGAGTCCAGCCGTGGATGTTTGAACACGTGACCAGCAAGGAATCCATAAAATGGAGCGTGGCTATCACTTTGTCGGCCGACACCGGTGCAAGCGACCTGGTGGGGAGAGGGCGGCAGCTCAACGTATCGCGGACCTGGAGCGATGTTCCAATACATACCTGTATGCTGCTGACAGTAGCACCCACCGCTGGGTCCTGGCAGAGGCAATGGGGAGAAAATCGCCCGTTCTTCCTTAAACAACCCCAAAAGGGGCTTGTGATCGGTGTAGACAGTGAAAGGATGCTCGTAGACGTACTGATGGGATTTGTTTACCCCAAACACCACGGCCAAGCCTACCTTCTCGATTTGTGCATAGCTTTTTTCCGCGTCTCCCAATGTCCAGGACGCAAACATTATGGAGCGTTCCGATCCATCGTCCATCCAGTGGGCGAAGATGGCCCCAACTCTGTAGGGGGAAGCATCGCAAGTTGACAACAGCGGCTTGGTTGTGTCAAAGTGAATCAGTGGACGGGAGGAGGATAGCTGCTTCTTCACGAAAGCCGTCTCCTGGTCGTGGGACCATTCCCAGCATTGACCTTTCTTTAGCAGACAGTGGAGGAGAGCCAAGACTATGGTGAGGTTCAGAATAAACTTGCCACAGTAACTTGCTCGGCCCAAAAATGCACTTAGTTCCATCAGTCCGATTGACATCAGTACCTGACGGATGGCCTGTACATTTTCCTCCATGGGGTGCCACCCATGGCAATCCTCATAACCCAGGTAGGTGACCGCTATTGCATTAAAAACGCATTTTCCTCTGCAGACGTGGACCTCCACCAGGAGAAAAGAACTTTCTCTCGTTCCCCCTAAACTTTGCTTCCACCGACTCAATCATCTGTTAAAGCCAATAGACAGTGGAGCCCATCACAACTGCAGAGATTACCCCACAACCTCAAAACCTTCACCTGAGACAATGCAACATCCAAACTTCAAAAAGATCCGGCCTGTATCAATAATGGGTGAAACTGTTCCAATTTTGATCACCATTGTTTTATCTTCATTTATAAGAAATCTTTGTGTTAATGTTGGGAACATGGTCTTAAGTAATGTCTGTGCAATATTGTGAAATGAACTCACCTTTCTCCTTTTAAGTAAAAATGGTGCTGAGTTATTTTTGAATTGAATGATTCACTCCAAGGGTAAACTATAGACACTCACTTACAAATACATCGCTCATGGACAACTTTGGGGATAACAGCATCTGTGACAAAATACTCAAAAAATTCTCGGGTTTATTGTGACTCGCCCACCACACAAGCAGGCCTCGAGTTTCTTGTGCTGCAAGTTGCTTCATTTTCTGTCTGGTATGTAGGTAAACAACAGCAAGACCCAGGCATAATGATAAAGAAACAGAACATTCTTCTCCATTCTTCAAAAAGCAAACTGTAGGTGCGGTCTTGTCAGATTAACTGGTAACTTTATTTCATTCAGGCAGGGTGAATTAATTGTGAATCTTACATTATTTTTGCAGTTACATCAAATAAAACGAAAACGATGTTCTCGCTAAACATATACTGTAAAACAAAAAGTTACTTCTTAATTCGTGAAAGATACCTCAACCCCATAACGGAACAATCTCCTTTACTGGTCAGCAGAGTTATGCGGACAGCTCTCTAAACTGAAGTACTGGTTGTGAAACTGAAACTGACGGCAGAAGTCTCGATTTTTCATCAAAAACACAAACAGGAGTAAAAAGCAATGGACAATGGCATCTTCCATAATTACATTAGATCAACAGCGTCCACACAAAGCTGCATTCTTAATAACAAATTCCAATACAAATTTGAACAATGATTATAATGATTGTTATTGAACATGATGACTGACTAATTATTTAAAACTCCTTGGACAATCCCATTGTGATTGCCACAGAAACCTTCAACCTGAGAACACAGTGCAGCCAGACTGACGGCCCTGAGCTGAAAGCTTGGTTGAAAACGAATCCCCAAATTAACACGAAACTTACTGACATAACTCCAAAAAAAAATCTAAATTATGCTTTAAAGATCATGGAGTTATGTTACCTATATAATGCAGGGGAGCACTTAACTAAGGCGGACTGGTTTACAATTCCAAACAGGAACACTAATTAATTTCCCCTTTCCCAATCAAAGGCATCGAAGCCTAAAGTAACGACCAATAGATATGAAAAATTATGTCTCTTTCCCAGTCCATCTTCTTATTGTGTTCTCTGTCCAGAGGCTAGTCCATGATAGTGAACCACAGCAAAGTGCCGTGATTTTCACTCTGGGCAGAGTGAGGAGGCAGCTGCCAATTCACCAGAATGAAGGTGTTAGAGATGGGAATGATTGATATCGAGTACATCAAGAGAAACTATTTCCCATGACAGGAAGGGTCGATGGCCAGAGGACACAGATTTACAGTGACTGGCCAAAGAACCTGAAGTGACATGTGGACAATAGGATATATGGAGCCTTCCACAAGGTGGACAGCAGTCAAGTCAAATTCCTCACAAACATCATGAACAAGACATCTCACCATAATATGTGTAAGAGCCTTGGAAAAATGGAGTTAGTTTCAAACCACCTATCATCTAAGGGAAACACATCACATTGCACTGAATAGTGATGTACCAGCACTTAGAGACAGGCAGCTTCAGCAGGAGCTCCCAGCCTGTCTATATAGTCCTGGAATGTGACTATCAACTTTACCAAATACATCAGAAAGATCTATTTGGTAGCAAGTTTTATGATATCTTGATTACTAGATCCACGGTCCAAGCCACGTAAGTAAGCTAACCTATCACCAACAGCTTTATCGAGATCCCCATGGACAAAGCTGGCTACGGACTTTCTTTCTGGGGTACTCAGTGATAGGTGGATTGAGGTCAACACCTCTCCACCTTGTCCATCTTCTTATTGTGTTCTCTGCCCAGAGGTTGGTCCTTGATACTGAACCACAGCATAGTGATTTTCACAATAGGCAGTGTGAGGAGGCATCTGCCAATTCACAATTTGTCATACACGAGGAATGTCCACTCAGGAGAGGGAATGTGGGGGAACTGAAAAGCATCTAAGCAAGAGTTGGAGAAAATATTTGAAAAATGGAAGGCAGCAAACAATAAAGCTGTCACATCAAATAAAGTTTCTACTTTGCATCAAGGAGAATATTCAAGGAGAATTTCCCAAACACGAAGTTTAGGGGCTGGATTCTCCACCGGCAGGATGCTCCATTTTGCCGGCAGCCAGCGGGTTTCCCCACGGCTTGGGGCTGCCCTACAACGGGAAACCCTATTGACCATCCGGCTTAACAGAGTATCCCGCCGGCAGAGTAAAACAGAAATGTGGCACGGCGGAGCAGTTTTGCTGTTCCGCTACACGTAAATGTCTCCTCATTTGGTTTCTTTGTTGTTCTAGAAGGGAGTATCGACCAGCTAACAATTCAGTCAACATTTGAATTGAAGGTTTAGCCTTCCATTTACTATCAGCCTCTTTGCCAGTCAGCTTTTGCCTTCCGACTATGTGGCAATCTGTACAATATCCAAATAACACAAGGCACCGATAACAAAATGGATAACAGCAATTGGGACATGTTACAAATGGACAACCTGCCGTGCAATGCTGTGTTAATGTCTCACAGTTGGGACAGGCCCGTACTTCAGGACAGCCATACACTGAGCTACCCTTCTTTTTGATTGTACCACAGCCCAGAAGCAGAGCTGTCAGACTGCAGGATTCGTTACCGCAGTCACTCTGCACATCAGTATTCTTCCACTCCCTCTGACACTCCCAGCAGAACTGAAAGGTTTTCTTTGATTTCTCTGAGCAAGGCAGACACTGAACACACAGCTTCTCCGCATCCATTCTCTGTACATAGAGACTGCAGACTGGACACTGAGGGACAAAATGAGACAAGATATCAGTGACATAAATGTGTGTGATTATGTTAGGAAGGTAATGTAGCGCAGAAAGACTCCGTGAGACGAATAGAGTGAAGTCGATGAGGCTTTATTAAGCGTGTCTGTTCCCCCGCAGCTCGGTAGTAAACTGGCCTGCGGGGGAAGACTCCGGCCTCTTATACTCCACCTTCAGGGCGGAGCTAGAGATCAACGGCCAACCAGGACCCGGGATCTGTCAGCCAATGACATTAGGGCTTCCAGTCCCACATGACCCCCAATACATACTACCACATTCACCCCTTGTCAAAAATGAACCCGGCGGGGTGATGCTTCGTATGGTGGTAAGGGTTTACAGGGCTGGTCCTGGGAGGAAAAAAACATTCACATGGCAATACAGTATTGTACAATTTTGTCCTGTTGCAACTATTTATAGAGGGTATAGGAAGAAAAGCAAAATGTTCTTGTGAAAAGTCCATATTTAGTTTTAGATCGACGCCACGAGTCGGTCGGGTGGTCTGGTCGTCCGTGTCGATCGCCTTGGCCCCGGTGGTGGTGGTGCTTGTACCAGTGTTGTCGCCTCCAGGAGCCTTACGGTTTCAGCTTGGGCTTTATTCTTTGTCGGTGCTGAGGGGAGGGGAACCGATCCTCCTGGGAAGGGGGCGGTCGCGGGGTGCGGCGGTGGCAGGAAGGGTTGATGGTGTCGGGGGGGGTGTGCGTGTTGCCGGCGGGCGCCAGATCCCGCAGGGAGACCGTGTCCTGTCGGCCGTCGGGGTACTCCACGTAGGCGTACTGGGGGTTCGCGTGGAGGAGGTGAACCCTTTTGACCAACGGGTCCGCCTTATGTGCCCGCACATGCTTTCGGAGCAGGATGGGTCCTGAGGCCGCCAGCCAGGTCGGCAGCGACGTTCCAGAGGAGGACCTCCTAGGGAAAACCAGGAGACGCTCATGAGGCGTTTGATTAGTGCTCGTACATAATAACGACCGGATGGAGTGGAGAGCGTCCGGGTGGACCTCCTGCCACCGTGAAACTGGGAGGTCCCTGGACCGTAAGGCCAGTAGGACGGCCTTCCAGACCGTGCCGTTCTCCCTTTCTACTTGCCCGTTCCCCCGGGGGTTGTAGCTGGTCGTCCTGCTTGAGGCTATGCCCTTGCTGAGCAGGAACTGGCGCAGCTCTTCACTCATGAAAGAGGACCCCCTGTCGCTGTGGACGTATGCGGGGTAACCGAACAGTGTGAAGATGCTGTTCAGGGCTTTAATGACTGTGGCCGCGGTCATGTCAGAACAGGGAATGGCAAAAGGGAAGCGGGAGTATTCGTCCACCACATTAAGAAAATATGCGTTGCGGTCGGTGGAGGGGAGGGGCCCTTTGAAATCGAGACTGAGGCGTTCAAAGGGGCGGGAAGCCTTAATCAGGTGCGCTCCATCCGGCATGAAAAAATGCGGCTTGCATTCCGCGCAGATGTGGCAGTCCCTTGTGACTGTACGGACCTCCTCTAAAGAGTATGGGAGATTGCGGGACTTGATGAAGTGGTAAAACCGAGTGACCCCCGGGTAGATCATAGATCATAGAATTTACAGTGCAGAAGGAGGCCATTCGGCCCATCGAGTCTGCACCGGCTCTTGGAAAGAGCACCCTACCCAAGGTCAACACCTCCACTCTATCCCCATAACCCAGTAACCCCACCCAACACTAAGGGCAAGTTTGGACACTAAGGGCAATTTATCATGGCCAATCCACCTAACCCGCACATCTTTGGACTGTGGGAGGAAACCGGAGCACCCGGAGGAAACCCACGCACACACGGGGAGGATGTGCAGACTCCGCACAGACAGTGACCCAAGCCGGAATCGAACCTGGGACCCTGGAGCTGTGAAGCAATTGTGCTATCCACAATGCTACCGTGCTGCCCAAGATGGCGGCACGGGTGGCAGAGGTGGCAGAGGTCCTCGTGGAGGGTTTGGAGGCGGTTAATTTGTGCGTTGGCACATGTGCCACGGGATAGGGCATCGGACGGCTCGTTCAGCTTTCCGGGACGATACAAAATCTCATAGTTGAAGGTGGAGAGCTCGATCCTCCACCTTAAGATCTTGTCGTTTTTGATTTTGCCCCGCTGTGCATTATCGAACATGAAGGCTACCGACCGTTGGTCGGTGAGGAGAGTGAATCTCCTGCCAGCCAGGTAATGCCTCCAATGTCGCACAGCTTCCACTATGGCTTGGGCTTCCTTTTCCACTGAGGAGTGGCGGATTTCTGAGGCGTGGAGGGTCCGGGAGAAAAAGGCCACGGGTCTGCCCGCTTTGTTAAGGGTGGCCGCTAGAGCTACGTCGGAGGCATCGCTCTCGACCTGGAAGGGGAGGGACTCGTCGATGGCGCGCATCGTGGCCTTTGCGATATCCGCTTTGATGCGGCTGAAGCCCTGGCAAGCCTCTGTCGACAGAGGGAAGGTCGTGGTCTGTATTGGGGGCGGGCCTTGTCTGCGTACTGGGGGACCTACTGGGCGTAGTATGAAAAGAACCCCAGGCAGCATTTCAGGGCTTTTGGGCAGTGCGGGAGGGGAAATTCCATGAGGGCGCGCATACGTTCGGGGTCGGGGCCTATTATCCCATTGCGCACTACGTAGCCCAGAATGGCTAGCCGATCGGTGCTAAAAACGCACTTGTCTTCGTTGTACGTGAGGTTCAAGGCTTTGGCGGTCTGGAGGAATTTTTGGAGGTTGGCGTCGTGGTCCTGCTGATCGTGGCCGCAGATGGTTACATTGTCGAGATACGGGAACGTGGCCCGCAACCCATGTTGATCAACCATTCGGTCCATCTCCCGTTGGAAGACCGAGACCCCGTTTGTGACGCCAAAAGGGACCCGTAGGAAATGGTATGATCGCCCGTCTGCCTCGAAGGCTGTGCACTTGCGGTCACTTGGGCGGACTGGGAGCTGATGGTAGGCAGACTTGAGGTCCACGGTGGAGAAGACTTTATATTGGGCAATCCGGTTGACCATGTCGGATATGCGGGGGAGATGGTACGCGTCTAGTTGTGTGTACCTGTTGATGGTCTGGCTATAGTCAATGACCATCCTTTGTTTCTCCCCTGTCTTCACTACTACCACCTGCGCTCTCCAGGGACTATTGCTGGCCTGGATTATGCCCTCCTTTAGTAGCCGCTGGACTTCGGACCGAATGAAGGTCCGGTCCTGGGCGCTGTACCGTCTGCTCCTAGTGGCGACGGGTTTGCAACCCGGGGTGAGGTTCGCAAACAAGGACGGGGGTTGCACCTTGAGGGTTGCGAGGCCGCAGGTAGTGAGTGGGGGTATTGGGCCGCCGAATTTGAACGTAAGGCTCTGTAGATTGCATTGGAAATCTAATCCCAGCAAGGTGGGGGCACAGAGTTGGGGAAGGACGTTTAGTTTGTAGTTTTTGAACGCCCTCCCCTGCACCGTTAGGGAAACTACGCAGAATCCCTGGATCTGTGCGGAGTGGGATCCTGCAGCTAGGGAAATCTTTTGTGCGCTGGGATAGGTGGTCAAGGAACAGCGTCTTACCGTGTCGGGGTGTATAAAGCTCTCCGTGCTCCCGGAGTCGACTAGGCATGGCGTCTCGTGGCCGTTCATTAGCACCGTTGTCGTCGTCGTCTGGAGTGTCCGGGGCCGAGCTTGATCGAGTGTAATTGAAGCGAGACGTGGTTGTAGTAGTGGAGTGGGGTCCGTTGTTGCCGTCCAAGGTGGCGTCGGGGATGGACAAAATGGCCGCCCCCATACATCGCACGTGGCTGGGGGGTCACAAGATGGCGGCGGGGGTGGACAAAATGGCCGCCCCCACGCGTCGTACAGGTCTGGGGCGGTCCAAGATGGCGGCGCCCCTCGTGGTGGCCGGGACCCAAAATGGCGGCGTCTGTGGGTCGCACATGGTGCGCTGGGAGGGCTGGGGAGCGCTAGGACCGCGAGTGCTAGGACCGCGAGCGCTAGGGCCGCGCGGAGCTCCCTCACCGGGGACAGCGGTGGTCGGGGCCCAAGTAGGTGGCGCCGGCGGGTCAGGCGTGGGGCGCGGGGTGGGGGTTAGGGGGCATTAGGGGCGCGCAAAACTCCCTCCTCTCCGTGGAGAGTGTTGGCCGGGACCCAAAGCGGTAGCGCCGGCGGTGGGTCATACATGGGCTGCGGGGAGGGGGGTTGGGGAGCGTAAGCGGCGTGCAGGGCTCCCTGTTCTCCCGGGACCGCGGTGGTCGAGACCCAGAGCAGCTGCGCCTGCGGGTCGTACATGGCGTGCTGGGGGGGGTTGGGGCGCGTAAACGGCTTGCAGGGCTCCCTGTTCTCCCGGGACAGCGGCGACCTCGCGGGACCGGCACACAACCGCATAATGGCCCTTTTTCCCGCAGCTTTTGCAGATAGCTGCGCGGGCCGGGCAACGCTGTCGGGGGTGTTTCACCTAGCCGCAGAAATAACAGCGGGCGCCCCGGTGTGACTCGGCGTTTGGACCGCGCAAGCCTGTGGGGTGTCCGGGGGGGGGGGGTAGGGGTTTTGCCGCGACGGCTACGTACGGGGCCCAATGGGCTGCCGCGCGGTCGGGGCCGTAGGCGCGGGTATTACGCGCGGCCACGTCTAGGGAGGCTGCTCGGGCCCGTGCCTCTGAGAGTCCTAGCGACTCTTTTTCTAGAAGTCTTTGGCGGATTTGGTAGGATTGCATACCTGTCACAAAAGCATCGCGCATTAACATGTCCGTGTGTTCGTTTGCGTTCACCGACGGGCAGCTGCAGGCTCGTCCCAAAATCAGCAGCGCGGCGTAGAATTCGTCCATCGATTCTCCGGGAACTTGGGGTCTCGTCGCGAGCTGGTAGCGAGCGTAGATTTGGTTTACTGGGCGGACATAGAGACTTTTCAGTGCTGCGAACGCCGTCTGGAAATCCTCCGCATCTTCGATGAGGGAGAAAATCTCCGTGCTCACCCTCGAGTGCAGAACCTGCAGTTTTTGGTCTTCTGTGACCCGGCCGGTGGTCGTTCTGAGGTAGGCCTTGAAGCAAGTCTGCCAGTGCTTGAAGGCTGCTGCCGCGTTCACTGCGTGGGGGCTGATCCTCAGGCATTCCGGAATGATCCTGAGCTCCATAGTCCTTTTTAGGCACGCTTAATAAATTGTAGCGCACAAAGACTCCGTGAGACGAATAGAGTGAAGTCGATGAGGCTTTATTAAGCGTGTCTGTTCCCCGCAGCTCGATAGTAAACTGGCCTGCGGGGGAAGACCGGCTTCTTATACTCCGCCTTCAGGGCGGAGCTAGAGGTCAACGGCCAACCAGGACCCGGGATCTGTCAGCCAATGACATTAGGGCTTCCAGTCCTACATGACCCCCAATACATACTACCACAGGTAATTTGTGGGAACATAAATCAAGAACAGATAACTAGGAAAAATATAGCATTTATATTTTAGCTAGACATCTCCTGTTGCACCGCACAGAACTACCCAACATTAGCCTATTGACCCCATTTTGATTTTGGTATATTTGATTGCAAATATCTTTGTGTTCACTATTAATCAGAACACAAGAACAGGAGGAAGCCATTCAGCCTCTCAAACTTATTCTACCATTCTATTAGATAATAGAGGATTTGAAACTAACTCAATTTATCCACATTAGCTCTATATCCTTCGATAGATATGTTTACTAACAAAAATCTACCACATTCTTCAATGTTCCAATTGTTCCACAATCAACATGCTTTTGAAGAGAGTATCCCAAATTTTTATCACAATTAACACAGTATGACCTGCTTTCTCAATTGCTCCTACTGAAGTCTGTCATTTGATGCCTTCCTTTGAACTTTAGTCAGTGTTTCCTTTCTCTATCAGAACTCTCGTGAACAAAACTGGTCATCATGTGAAAGTGTTTTCCTCATTCTTTTACAGTCAGCATAACTTACCCGAGTCTCTCAAGAGAGTCTCTTTCTACATCTAAACATGTTGACACCTGAGTAACTGTTACCACATTTGTGTCCATACAGCTGTTTGCTGGCTGTGTGCCAATTATCCAGTGATGGATCTTTCCAACCAACTTCTAAGGCCGCAATTTAGCGGCTTCGCTCGCCATGGGCACAAATCTGGTAATGGCCACTAAAACCTGGAGTGAAAACTCGGCTGTGCAGCTGGAGTGATACATGTCGGTTCACAGTCTGAAATTAACACTGACAAATTTTGGGGACAATTCCACCCAAAGGTTTGTGTTTATACACCCAGGGAATTTAAAACTCTTGTGAGCGCATGGTCATATGCAGGACAGAAGACAGGACTGAACGTTTCTGGAAATAGGTCACAAGTGTAACATTCCGAGCTGTTTATCTTTTCATTAACCTCCTGCCCCTTTTGTTTCCTATTAACAGTCGCGAAGGGCTATAAGATGTTTATTCAATATTTTTAAATCTTTCTATTGAGTTTCCATTGTTGCTATTTAATGCAGGGTTCATTGGATGGGCCCCTTCCCAGTTTCCACTGAAGCTGGAACTGAAGCATGAATCGCAGAATATCTGTGCAGCAAATCAGAATGGTGACATTTTTTTCTAGTGATTTCCCATTTTAGATTTTTCCTCCCGCTCTCGGGCCTGAACACTTGTTCTCCACCCTGCCCCCAACCTCACACATCACGTCCACTTGGCAGCTCACTGTGTCTGCTCTATACTGACAGCGGGATACTATCTTCCCGCCTCTTGCCAATTTCCATTGTAACCAACCCATGCCTCCGCAATACCCACGGGCTGGGAAGTGGGGTGGGTGCTGTTGGCAGGAAAAGTGAATCACAAGTTTGCTTTGGATATTCTCTTGGTTGCAGTGCTGCTGACATCATGATCCTAAGTGTAAATTAGGCTGTGGGCCATAACATTCAACAAACTGGCTCATTTAGCTTTAACGAATAGTTAAAAAGACAGTGGCCGGGATTCTCCCCCAACTGGCGGGCAGGCCGTACCGACGCCAAAATCGGTGGGCCACGATCGCGGGCCAGGCCACAGTGGGGGACCCACTGCGCCCCCCCCCCGCGCCCCCCCCCCCCCACCCGCGCCCCCCCCCCCCCCCACCCCGAGGACTCCGCAGGCCGCCCTCAGAGCCAGGTCCTGTCGGTATGGACCGTGTGCATTTCACGCCGGCGGGACTGGCCAAAAACGGGTGGCCGCTCGACCCATCGGGGCCCGGAGAATCGCTGGGTGGGGGGGGGGCCACTGCCAACGGCCCCTGACCGGTGCGACGTGATCCTCGCCCCCGCCAAAAAGCCGACGTTGGAGAATTCGGCATCCGGTGTCAGAGCAGCGAGGCGGGATTCACGCTGCCCCCCCCCCCGGCGATTCTCCGACCCGGCGGGGGTCAGAGAACCCCGCCCAGTGAGTTAAAAAAAAAAATTTAATGTGTGTTAATGGGTGCGATCCAATTGCAACGCTGCACCTGAAAGTCAAAGCTCGCATCTTGGCCAATAAAAACCGGGAGACACCGCTCCCGGGATTTACCTGGGTCGCAATGCCACACAAGAGCTAGCGCGATCTCGCAAGAAATTGCAATGTAAATCCCGCACATTGTGGACGGGATCACATTTTGGCAAATCTGCAAATTAAAGCGAGACAGCTAATCTAACTTTAATGTGCAGATTCCCGAGGTACCTGAGGTTTGACATCTATCCTCAGGGACCTCGGGCGAGTGCTGTTTGGTACTGGTCTCCACAAATAGGGACCAGACAGAACGGCCCTCATCATCATCATAATAATAATAATTGTTATTGTCACAAGTAGGCTTACATTAACACTGCAATGAAGTTACTGTGAAATTCCCCTAGTCGCCACATTCCGGTGTCTGTTCAGGGTCACTGAAGGAGAATTCAGAATGTCCAATTCACCTAAAAAGCACGTATTTCAGGACTTATGGGAGGAAACTGGAGCACCCGGAGAAATCCCACACAGACACGGGGAGAACGTGCAGACTCCGCACAGTTGTGACCCAAGCCAGGAATCGAACCCGGGTCCCTGGTGCTATGAAGCAACAGTGCTAATCTCTGTGCTACCTTGCCGCTCCATGCGGGCCATGCGGGTCTCCCAGGGCAATGTGGTGCCCTGGCACTGCTGGTGCCACCTGGGCAACCTGGCACTGTCAGCTTGGCACCTTAGCAGTGCCTAGGTGCCCAGGTGGCACTGCCAGAGGAGGTAGCGGTGTAACGGTATTGTCACTGGACTAGTAAACCAGAGTTCCAGAGTAATACTCTGTGGATCTAGGTTCAAATCCCGCCACTGTAGAAATTTGAATTCAATAAAAATCTGGAATTAAAAGTCTAATGATGAATGAAGCCGTTGTAGATTGTTGTAAAAACCTATCTGGTTCACTAATGTCCTTCAGGGAAGAAGATCTGTCGTCCTTACTTGTGTGGCCTACATGTGACTCCAGCCCCACAGCAATGTGATTGATTCTTAACTGCCCCATCAAGGGCAATTAGGGATGGGTAATAAATGCTGACCCAGCCGCTATTCCCACATACCAAGAATGAATAAAGAACAAAAAAGCTAATGGGGCATTGCCAAGATGGCAGGTTGGCAGTGCCAATCTGGCATTTATTGCATGCGCGCGATTGGGCCAGCGATGCCCTGCGTGGGTTTGGGGGGGGCCGTGGGACGGGCCATGGACCCTCTCATAGTGCATTCGGGCTGGGGGTTTTGGGGCCGCTTTGGGGGCCTTGGAGAACAGGTGGCATTTAAAAATAGCATCCCTATCTCTCGCTACACTGGGGAATTCCAGGGAGCGGAGCTCCTCAGTGTTCAAAACAGAGCTATATGCGGGTTCGGCCATGCGTTCCCCGCTGAGGCCCTTTATACACAGCGAGTGACTTGCGTTGTATATCTTGCTCGCTATGGGACTTAGAACATAAGAACATAAGAACTAGGAGCAGGAGTAGGCCATCTGGCCCCTCGAGCCTGCTCCACCATTCAATGAGATCATGGCTGATCTTTTGTGGACTCAGCTCCACTTTCTGGCCTGAACACCATAACCCTTAATCCCTTTATTCTTCAAAAAGCTATCTACCTTTATCTTAAAAACATTTAATGAAGGAGCCTCTACTGCTTCACTGGGCAAGGAATTCCATAGATTCACAACCCTTGAATGGCGGGTGAAGAAGTTCCTCCTAAACTCAGTCCTAAATCTACTTCCCCTTATTTTGAGGCTATGCCCCCTAGTTCTGCTTTCACCCGCCAGTGGAAACAACCTGCCCGCATCTATCCTATCTATTCCCTTCATAATCTTATATGTTTCTATAAGATCCCCCCTCACCCTTCCAAATTCCAATGAGTACAGTCCCAGTCGGCTCAACCTCTCCTCGTAATCCAACCCCTTCATCTCTGGGATTAACCTAGTGAATCTCCTCTGCACACCCTCCAGTGCCAGTACGTCCTTTCTCAGGTCAGGAGACCAAAACTGAACACAATACTCCAGGTGTGGCCTCACTAACACCTTATACAATTGCAGCATAACCTCCCTAGTCTTAAACTCCATCCCTCTAGCAATGAAGAACAAAATTCCATTTGCATTCTTAATCACCTGTTGCACCTGTAAACCAACTTTTTGCGACTCAGCACTAGCACACCCAGGTCTCTCTGCACAGCAGCATGTTTTAATATTTTATCATTTAAATAATAATCCCTTTTGCTGTTATTCCTACCAAAATGGATAACCTCACATTTGTCAACATTGTATTCCATCTGCCAGACCCTAGCCCATTCACTTAGCCGATCCAAACAAATCCCTCTGCAGACTTCCAGTATCCTCTGCACTTTTTGCTTTACCACTCATCTTAGTGTCGTCTGCAAACTTGGACAAATTGCCCTTGGTCCCCAACTCCAAATCATCTATGTAAATTGTGAACAATTGTGGGCCCAACACTGATCCCTGAGGGACACCACTAGCTACTGTTTGCCAACTAGCAACTTCATTCCCAATTAATTGAATCGTGCCCAATACACTTGATGCTGAATTCTCCGGTCCCCCAGTACTGTTTCTCAGCCGCACGCTGTTCAATGGAAGCACGATTTTCTCTTCCTGCCAATTGTCAATGAGATTTCCCATTATAAGCAAGATATGCTGCCGTGAAACCGACAGGCAGGGTTGCACTGCCGGCGGGAAATGTGAATGGCAATGACCGCAGAATTCCGGCCTTAGTTGGAAAACGTAGCGCAATTTAACGGCGGCATCACAGCCGACTTATTGTCGGGACGAGATCGTTGAATCTCCCGAGATGTTGCGATCTGGATGTCACCCTCACTGGGCATGACCCAGATCAGCATGTTTAAATGAGCCGTTAGGCCTAACGATCACGCCTGGGAGAACCCGCCAGGACGCCGTTTAGTACCGGTTTCCACAAACGTGGACCAGTCATAATGGCACCGGGGGAGTCTCCAGGCCATTAGAGACCCCCGGGTGGTTGGAGACAGGGCAGGGTGGCACTCGGCACTCTCTCTGGCATCTTGGCACTACCAGCAAGGCGCCTTGGCAGTACTACCCGTGCACCCTGGCATTGCCATAGTGTCCAGGTGGCATTGCCAGGACGCTAGTGCCAGGGTGCCCAGGTGACAGTTTGATACTGCCAGGCATCAGGCCCGGTGGCCTCCCTGAGGCTTTGGGGGAGGAGGGGGGGGGGGGGGGGGGGGGTAACGGGGCTTCTAGACAAAATGGCATCCGATCTGCAAGGAGCCTTACCTGTTGAGGTCTCCAACTGCGGCCTTGGCGGAGATAAACTCCCCGTGGCCAAAAAAAGGCAAAGTGTGTTGAATAATGGGGTATTTCCCGGCGCTGGAGCCACAGAAAAACAACCCACTAAACGTGCCCATAACTGGACATAGATTATCTCCGGTTAAATAGCATTCAAAGACACAGTTCAATTTTAAAATATTTATTTGAAGAAGCAAAGATCAAAATCCTAAATAACACAAGTTACCTTTCGGTACATCTTTTTTTCTGTCATTATTCTGCCGAGCTGCTCCTCATACCGTCTGCATTCCTCCTGCGACAACTGTGCAAGATGCCGTACCTCCTGCCAGGGCCACTCCTTCGCACACTTGGGGCAGTTAAACGTGAAGCGACCCGAAAGAGAATCAATTGTTATTTAAAACTGCTGCCTTTCACCATCCCGAGCATCATCTAGCATCCAAACATGGGAAATATAACAACACAAACTCTTGTAACAATGACTTGAACACTTACAATGAGCTAGATGTACACAGGATAACTGAATTAACTGATAATCACACTTTTAAAAATATACATATGAGAATGAGTTACCAATTGGAATTAATCTAATGGAATCATTCAGACAGTGTAGATGTTGAATGTACATCAGGCGTCCTGAACATATATCCTGCTACATGTATAAATTTCCTGCTAAGACAGGATTGCTAACCTTTGCTGGGGTAATGCTATTTGAAAGATAATTTTAAAGCAGCTGGTTTTTCTTTATGCTTTCCAATGGACAGGAATGCAAAAGTGCATCATGTACAAGAAGCCCCAGGCTAAACAGGGCCCAAGGATTACAAATGATTCAGAGGTCAGGATTTGGACAGAGATTGTATTTGGACATGTGTGTATGTGTGTGTGTGTACGTGTGTGCGCATGTGTGTGTGTGTGTATGTGTACGTGTGTACATGTGTGTATATGTGTCTGTGTGTATTCGCGTGTGTGTATACATTGCTGTGTACATTTGTGTGCGTATATGTGTACATGTTACGTGTCTGTACGTGTATGTGTTTGTACACGTGTGTGTGTACATGTGTGTGTGTGCACGTGTGTGCATACGCATGCGCGCGTGTGACTGTGTGCATGCGTGTGTGCTCAATATCTTGGCAACACCCTGAGAGATAGTTATTTTTAAAGGTTGCACTGATTGCAGTAACTGATTAACAACACCTAACGAGGTCCATGTAATCTTAAACATGGGAGCCGGTTTACTTCAATTGCCCCTCGCCCGAGATGTGGTGATCCTCAGATTAAAGTACCACCAATCAGCTCTCCCCCTCAAAGGGGAAACGGCCTCTGGTTATCTGGGACTGTCGCGATTTTACTTACTTTTAATCTTAGGCATGGATTATTAACTCGCCTCAGAGAACACTTTACTGGGTATCTCAACAATCCTGATTGTATCTATATAAATGATCTGCAAGCAGGGGCAAAGTGTAACATAGCAAAATTTGTGGTTGATACTAAAATAGGTGGGAAAGCAGGTCGTGAAGAGGAGATAAATATTTTACACCCGGATATAGATAGGCTATGAGATTGGGCCAACATCTGCCGAAAAAATGGAAAGGCGAATTAACCTCTAAATGGAAAGCAGATTCAAAATATGTCTGGGCAGAAGGATCTGGGTGTCTTTGTTCATGAATCGCAGAAAGTCGGTATGAAGGTACAGCATGTAATTAAAAAGGCAAATGGAATGTTAGCATTTATTGCAAAGGGACTGGAGTACAAAAGTGGAAAAGTGTTGTTGCAATTGTATACATCTGGAGTATAGTGTCCAGTTTTGGTCTCCTTATTTGAGGAAGGATGTGGTGACATTGGGGGCAGTTCAGAGGAGGTTCACCAGATTGAGTCCAGAGATTAAAGGGTTACGTATGAGGAGTGATTAAACAGTTTGGGCTTATACTCGTTGGAGTTTAGAAGGATGAAAGGGGATCTGATCGATGTATATAAAATACTGTAAGGGATTGATAAAGTGAACATTGACCAAATGTCCCCCCCTTGTGGGGAAATCTAGAATGAGAGGTCGCAGATTTGGCTGAGATGGTAGATTTAGAACTGAGATGAGATGGAACTACTTCTCGCAGAGGGTGGTGAATTTGTGGAACTCGTTACCCCGTAGTGCGGTGGAATCGGAGTGATTAAATGGTGTCAAGAGGGAGACAGATGTTTTTCTGATATAAAGCAGGGAACAGGTGCGGAAGTGGATTTGAGACCAAGAAGAGATCAGCCATGATCTGATTGAATGGTGGAGCAGGCTTGAAGGGCTGAATTGCCTACTTCTGCTCCTAATTTCTATGTTCCTATGCATTAGACTGTCTTTGATTTGAAACAGAGTAGGTGCAGAGCAGGAAGAGGTGCTTTTTGCTTTTCCTCCTTGCTTTGTAACTTTTAAATCTTCAGTGAGTGGTTTTGCCCTGCTGCATCTGAGGCTACAAGGGAAAGTGCTGATTGGTAAGTAATAGGTAGGGTCTGTAGATCTTTACAACTTTTATCACTTGTAGATTTAAAATTCATTTTGTGGTTTATAATCTGTAAAGGCAATAATTGGTAGTAACGAGGACAAGGAAAGAAGGGCCATAGAGAATTGGATATAATCTAATATCAGGCATCTTCCAAAGGTTTAATTTAAAGGGGTAAAGCACGGCAGGAGAGCTCAAAGCCTTGATTTGCTCCTCTTGCATCATGAGGGAAGCCAGGAATATTTCCAGGGCCATGGCCAGTATGTGTGCAGGAAGTGTCTCCAGTTACAGCTCCTGGAAGCCCGGGTTTTGGACCTGGAGCAGTGGCCTATGGACACTATGGAGCATCCACGAGGTGTTGAGTGTCGTGGGACATTAGGACCAGTTCTGGGGGAGGTCAGAACAGTACAAATTGGACGGGGATTGCACCTGTGCAGGGCCGGGTCTGATGTTCTAGGAGAAGCATTGGCTGGAGTGACTGGGGATATTTTAAACTAAAAACTCAGGGGATGGGAACCTATGCAATGAGTGAGGGGAGGGGGAATCAAGGATAAAAACAAAAGACAGAAAGGAAAGTGAGGACAGTGTTGGGCAAAGAAACCAAGGGCCAGAATCAAACGGGGCAGTGAAAAATATTGGGAGTGAGACAAGTAATGTTAAAAAGGCACACTTAAAGACTTTGTAGCTTAACGCTCGTAGCATCCGCAATAAAGTGGATGAACTAATCGCGCAAATAGGCATAAACGGGTATATGACAAAATTGGGATTACAAAGACATGGCTGCAGGATGACCAGGGATGGAAACTGAATGTCCTGGGGTATTCAGTATTTAGGAAGGACAGACAAAAAGGAAAAGATGGTGGAATTGCAGTGCTGATTAGAGAGGGAATTGAGGAAGAATATTAGCTCCAACAATGTGGAATTTGTATTGGGAGAGCTCAGAAACACCAAGGGGGAAAGACGTTAGCGAGCGTCATATATAGACCCCCAAAATGCTGTGGTGATGTTGGGAATAGCATTAAGCAGGAAATTAGAGATGCATGCGATAAAGGAATATCTATAATTATGGGTGATTTCAATCTGCATATAGATTGGGCAAATCAAATTGGCCACAATACCGTCGAGGAGGAATTTCTGGAGTCGATACAGGATGGATTTCTGGACCAATACATTGAGGAACCAACTCGAGAACAGGCCATCCTGGAATGGGTACTGTGTAATGAGAATGGAATCATTGGCAATCTAGTTGTGTGAGACCCCCTGGGGATGAGCGACCATTGTATGATAGAATTTTTCATCAAGATGGAGAGTGAAGTAGTCGATTCTGAGACTACTGAGTCTTAACAAGGGAAACTATGATGATATGAGGTGTGAGTTGGTTATGATCAATTGAGGAACATTACCTAACGGGATTACAGTGGATAGGCAAGAGCAAATATTCAAGGAGCGCACGGGGGAACTGCAACAATGGTTTATTCCTGTCTGGTACAAAAGTAAAAAGGGAAAGGTGGCCAATCCATGGCTTCCAAGGGAAATTGCAGATAGTATTCAATCCAAGGAAGAAGCATACAAATTGGCCAAGAAAAACAACAGGCCTGAGGAGTGGGAGCAGTTTAGAATTCAGCAAAGAAGGACCAAGGGATTGATCAAGAAGGGGAAAATAGGGTACAAGAGTAAGCTTGCAGGGAACATATAAACTGACCGTAAAAGTTTCTATAGGTACATGAAGAGAAAAAGATGGGTGAAGACAAATGTAGGTCCCTTACAGTCAGAAACAGGGGAATGTGTAATAGTGGACAAAGAAATGGCTAAGCACTAAATTCATACTTTGCTTCTGTCTTCACAAATGAGGACACAAATAAGTTACCAGAAATGTTGGGAAATGCAGGGTTTAGTGAGAGGGATGAACTGAAGGAGATCAACATTAGCAGACAAATGGTGTTGGGGAAATTGATGGGATTGAAGGCTGGTAAATCCCCAGGGCCTGATAATCTACATCCCAGAGTACTTAAGGAATTGGCTCTCGAAATAGTGGATGCATTGGTGGTCATCTTCCAGGATTCTACGGACTCTAGCACAGTTCCTGCAGATTGGAGGGTAGCTAATGTAACTCCACTATTTAAAAAGGGAAGTAGAGAGAAAATAGGGAATCATAGACCAGCAAAGCTGACATCGGGAAAATTCTAGAATTCATTATAAAAGATTTTATCGCAGAGAACTTAGAAAACAATGGCAAGCACGGTGATGCAGTGGATAGCACTGCTGCCTCACGGCGCCGAGGTCCCAGGTTCGATCCGTGTGGAGTTTGCACATTCTCCCCGTTTTTGCGTGGGTTTCGCCCCCACAACCCAAAAGATGTGCAGGTTAGGTGGATTGGCCACGCTAAATTTCCCCTTAATTGGAAAAAAAATGAATTGGGTACGCTAAATTTTTTTTTTTTTTTTTAAAACAGTGGCAGGATCGGACAGAGTCAGCATGGATTGATGAAGGGGAAATCATGCTTGACATATCTACTGGAATTCTTCAAGGATGCAACTAGTAGAGTTGATGAAGAGGAGTCAGTGGATGTTGTTTATTTGGACTTTCAGAAGGCTTTTGAGAAAGTCCGCATAAGAGATTAGCGTGTAAAAGGTTAGGTGGATTGGCCATGATAAATTGACCTTAGTGTCCAAAATTGCCCTTAGTGTTGGGTGGGGTTACTGGGTTATGGGGATAGGGTGGAGGTGTTGACCTTGGGTAGGGTGCTCTTTCCAAGAGCCGGTGCAGACTCGATGGGCCAAATGGCCTCCTTCTGCATTGTAAATTCTATGATAATCTATGAAAATGATAGCGCATGGGATTAGAGGTAGTCTATTGAGATGGATAGAAAACTGGTTGGCAGACAGGAAACAAAGAGTAGGAATTAACTGGTCTTTTTCAAATTAGCAGACAATGATTCATGGGTACCACATGGATCGGTGCTGGGACCCCAGCTATTCACAATACATATTAATGATTTAGATGAGGGAACAAGATGTCATATCTCCACATTTGCAGATGACACCAAGTTGTGTGGGAGGGTGAGCTGTAAGGAGGATGCAGAGATCCTTCAGTGTAATTTGAACAAGTTGAGTGAGTGGGCAAATGAATGGCACATGCAGTATAATTTGGATAAATGCTAGATTATCCACTCTGGTAACAAAAATGAGAAGGTAGACGATTATCCGAATAGCCATAAATTAGGAGAGGGGAATGTGCAATGAGATCTGGCTGTCCTTGTACACCAGTCATTAAAGGTAAACATAAAGATACCGCAGACGGTAAAGAAAGCAAATGGTATATTAGCCTTCATAGCGAGAGGATTAGATTACAGGAGCTGGGATGTCTTGCTGCAATTATACAGGGCCTTGGTAAGGCCACACCCCGAATATTGTGTGCAGTTTTGGTTTTCCTCTGAGGAAGGATGTTCTTGCTATAAAGGGAATGCACCAAAGTATACCAGATTGATTACAGGGATGGTGGAACTGACGTATGAGGGAGATTGAGTCAGTTAGGGTTGGATTCACTGGAGTTCAGAAGAATGAGGGGGGGGGGGGGGGTCTCATAGAAACCTAGAAAATTCCAACAGGGCTCCGCAGGGTAAGGTGGATAGTTAGGATGGTGGGGGGGGGGGGGGGGGGTCCAGAACCAGGGGTCACAGTCTGAGAATACGGGGTAGACCATTAAGGACAGAGATAAGGAGACATTTCTTCACCCAGAGAGTGGCTGGCCTGTGGAATTCATTACCACAGGAAGTAGTTGAGGCCAAAACATTGTATGTTTTCAAGAAGCAGTTAGATATAGCACTTGGGGCGAAGGGAATCAAAGGATATGGGGAAAGCGGGATTAGGCTACTGAGTTGGAAGATCAGCCATGGTCATAGTGAATGGCGGAGCAGGCTCGAAGGGACAAATGACCTCCTCTGACTTTTATTTTCTATGTTTCTATCTATCCTTTTCCTTTTCTGGGACAAAGAATGACCTAAATGCGACTCAATACTTGACCCTATTACACTCTGATTCATTCTGATCTTTCCCATATTTTCCACAGCTACAAAGATGACTGATTACGATGTGGAGAATTCTCACCGGTGAATTGGGCAGAACAGTTGTTTCCCATTCTATCATCTGGGAGGGACACTGTAAACAGGAGGAGATAGTCAGAACTGACAAGATGAGTTTGAGTATGAGTGTGTGGCTACACAACAGCAGAAAGTGTTTAATGCAGACGTGTAAATTGCTCCACACAAGTGAAAATGGGTGTGAGATACACAGAAAGTGTGGTTATGGAAGAGCAAAAGGTGAAATAGAGAGAAACACAGAAAATCTTAGTAAACTTGATGCTCAATGTGTCCTCCCAATGCAAAACGGAGGGCGATAAAGGCAATAGGATGCTTAACCACAGAAACAGGGGTCCCCAAATTGTGGGTCGCCAATCCCAGTGGGACCATGAGATGAGCAATTGGGGTCGTGAACTCTGAGGGGTCAATGGTAGGAGTGGAACCAAGACTCTGAATTGGACAACCTCTGGGATTGGCAGTGAGACGCCTTCAAATGAGTGAGATCAATTTGACTGCGGGCGAAGCCCAATCCAATGGTTTTGAGGACTAACCACTGACACCAATAGAGCTGGCAAAATGGTCGATGTGTTTTGTTATTTTTGTGCCTGTATCCCTGCTGTGTGAACCCCGAGCCTGCACCTCGAACTCCACCCAATTGTCACTCTGGGCTTGCACCAAGTGTGAGAAAGTAAAATGGGATCATTCCAGAAAAAATGTTTTGGAAACAGAAAAGTCCAAGTCAAAAAGTTATGATTTAATTGTATCTTAAACTACAAGAGATATTCGAGGGCTGGAATGCAGAAAAAGCCAGGAGCTAATCACGAGTGTCAGAGTTCTGAGGACAATCTGACAGACAAAATATTTAATAAAATATAAAAAGGTAGATCTGGAAAGTTACTTTCAAATAAAATGAGGGTAGGCCGAGGGGTCGGATTTAATATTAGTAAATTTGGAACTGTTCAGAAATCTCCTCACACAAAAGAATGATCAATGTTTGGGAAGGACTTCCAGATAGAGCAATGGAGACAAAAACACTGGAATGTATTAGAGAGTCAACAGCTTGTTGTTGGGGGATTTGGGGACTTTCTGGAGACTTCAAGGAGCAGACAGAGAGGCTCCCAGTGTTCTTCCTCATTTGTTCAACACCTCCCCGCTCAAAGCAACTTAGATTTTATATATATAGAGAGAGAGAGAGAGAGAGTGGAGGAAGATGGTGAAACCACACCCGAAGACGATGCATCTATGAATAGAGATTGTGCTGTAAAATTGCAGAGTTAAAAATCCTTCCACTGTGATCCCTGTAACTGAAGCTACAATAAATAAATTTGAGAGAGACAGAGCCTGCAGTCAGTAGCACAAACATCCACCATGTGCCAGCAGTATAGGCTGGTCAGGTTAGGCATAGGTCTTCAGTCAATCTAACATAGTGTCGACCCACAGTGCAAGTATGTTTAACAGCTCTTATTTAAATAAAGTAGAGTTGTACTATTACATGTGTTGGTAGCCTGTCTATGTTACTGCTAAGGTAAATGCAGTCTCCACAGATCCAGAGTACCCAACACATCAGTTGCCAGAAAAATATCTCTAAATATTTCCAAGCAAAAAGTACCATTCGGGCTGGAAGTTAGAAATGAGTCACATCTGTTTTGTAGAAGCAAATTATAAACTGAGAATTATCACAGCGCCCATCAGAAGCTGGATGTATTCACCGTAAACGTGTTCTTTTCCAGATGGACATCTTTAAACTTCATTCCATAAATTAATCCATAAATCTGGTTGGCTATCTTTCAACTAAAAGGAGAAACACAGGACTTCCAGCCAGATTCTCCCAATGGTACATCACATCAGCTGGTAGGAGATGCTGAGGACAGTCAAAACAAAATTCTTCCCACAATGACCTCTCTCTCTCTCTCCATCTCAGTGGCCTTGCAAGCCCCACAATTAAGATCTGCTCCATCTGCTCTCCACCAGCCCACTCAGTGTAGCCTGGACTGGGAATGAAGCAGTCCAGGGTTTATATCCAGCCCCGCTACATGGCAGTGGGTGCCAGTGAACTAACTGCTGCATCAGGAAAGCAGTTCCTTATCACACAGCATAATGCTCTATTTGATGTAAATAACTTCCCTTCAAAATACACAGACACAGCCGCTATTCCTAAAACGAGTTACAGATCTATTCTTCCAGTTTTACTCTAACCCACTAGTGATCATTCCTGCCGTTCCCATCGCAGACAAGTCAAAGGAATATTCATCTATAAACAGCGACAGCAAATATACACGGCACGGCTTACAGTTAACAATTCTGTTCTAAGCATCTGCAAAGTGTTTTTTACCTGTCTCTAGGTAACTCGCTGCAGTGACAAACTGAAATCGTCTACAATCTGCTTCATAAACAATGCCTTCCGTCCTTTCCTACTGAAATTAAAATGCTGAATGTTTATTCTGCTTCAATTTCCTGTAACTCACCTCACTTTCTGTTCCATTCTGTCTCAATGCCCTTGAGCTCACAACGGTGGAGAAGGGGGATTTTCCACTTTCACAAAGGGAAACTTTTGTCCGATCATGCAAAATATTCCCTGACAAAAATAAAAGCTATAACTTTTCCCCCTGCTATTGCACAGCGAATGGTGACTGCCATTCCAAACTGATAAGATCAAGTCATCAATAAATCTAAATCAGATATAACTAAAATTGACAGCCTGGCCTGAGAAGTGTCCTGGCCTATCGTACAACTAGAGATGTGCACAGAGCTTTAAACTGACAAGAGGTGGAGGTGTGGTCATTTTAAAATCATACTGCAGTCAAACCTCAGGCAGACTGTTGTTCGTAGCCCAGATCGAGTCAGACTTTCCGTCACCGAGAGTATCTACTGTTACCTTATATGAGAACAGGTCATGTGCAATCCCCAGAGATGGGACACCTGGGCGGACTCAGGTGGCCTGTCAAACAGTCATCAACCAGACCATTGGCTGCTGGGACGCCCCTCCCGAGAGCTCATTTGGCCGGAAGCCAGAGAAGTTTCTGGAAAAGGAGTGGAGAGGGGGATAAAAGTAGGCATGTCAGAGACCCAGTGGCAGGAAGGAGACTCAGTGTGTGAGGTGACCCTGACCAGACCAGAAGCAAGCAAGCAAGAAACAGACAGTGAGAATCACATTTGCAAATGTCATGATATGCAAACATGCAGCTAATGAACACATAGAATAGGATACGATGAATGAGCAGTCCGGACACTCAGGGGTGATATCTCACTATAAAAGGGATGAGGCACTCACACCCCGCCTCTTTCCACAGACCAACATCTACAGAGTGAGACAGGATGTAACCTCAGCGTCACATCCAAGCACATGGTTTAGAGCAAGGCTGGTTCAGTTAGACTGAGTTACTACGTTTAGATTAGCAGAGAGTCGAACTCATTGAGAACTGCTAATAGTTCAATAAAACACACTGAACTCACTTCAAAGTCTGGAGCATCTTTTACTCAAAACTGCATCAAGTGGCAGCTTGTGTTATTCCAAATTACATAACACAACAGCAAACAGGAACCAGAGGGACTCAGGGATCGGATCTACAACTTACCAGACCACCTTTGCGGGTAGAATCGTCGAATCCTGGGTGTTGCTTGTATATATAGTGGGTGATTTACGGGTTAACTATATTTAATAAAGTGCGTTGAACATAGAACATACAGTGCAGAAGGAGGCCATTCGGCTTATTGAGTCTGCACCGACCCACTTAAGTCCTCACTTCCACCTTATCCCCGTAACCCAATAACCCCTCCTAACCTTTTTTGGAGAGTAAGGGCAATTTAGCACATTATATCCGGATCCGCACTTTGTTCTGTTCATAAATAAAGACATCTGTTTAAACTTTAATTAAGGAGCTGGTTGAAGTATCTGAATTGGACAGATACAACAGGGGGTTGGGGTGAAGGGAGATTTGGGAATCCAAAGGGAACGGTCAATGCAACAGAGCAGTGTAGCGATGTGAATAAAGACAGAGTGGATAGGAAGGGACGAGGGAGTTTAACACTAATTGCGAAATAGCAAATGTGTCTATGCATTGTAGTAAAAATGAAATTATAGTTTCTTTACCTGATTACACAAAGCATCTGCAATATGACAGATGACCTAGTCACACAAATTGAGATCAATTATTTCGAATTAATCACCATTAGAAACACGGTTACAGGGTGATCATGGTTGAGAAATAAATATGCCAGTATACATAATATTTGAGAAAGATAAGAGGCAGTTCACTAAGCACATGGATGTGCTACGAAAGAAGATGATGGCTGCGATGAAGGAGCTGGTGGAGGTGGCGATGGCCCTGGTGAAGGTGGTGGTGTCGAAGACATCGGCTGAGGTACAGGAGCACGGAGAGAAGTTGAAGAGGGTGGAGGAAGTTCTGTCGCAACACAGTGACCAGTCCACCTTGATGGGTGAAGAGCTGTGGAGGGTGGTGGAAGCCAACAAAGGACTTAGAGCCAAGGTGGAGGACCTGGAAAGCAGGTCAAGGTGGCAGAATTTATGAATTGTGGGCTTGCCTGAGGGGTGGAGGGCCTGAGGCCGACTGAGTACTTCATGAAGATGCTGCCGGAGTTGTTGGCTGAGGGGGAAGAACCCTCCCGATATGGGCTGGACAGGGCTCATCGGTCGCTCAGGCCCAAGCCGAAAGCAAAGAAGTCACCAAGGGAAGATAGAATTTGCTTCCATAAGTTTCATGTCAAGGAGAAGGTCCTGAGTTGGGTGAAGCAAATGCGTGAGGCGAGGTGGGAAGGCGTTGACGTTCAAATATACCGGGGCTTGACGGTGGAGTTGGCGAGAACGCAGGCGGCCTTCGGACATGCAAAGGTGGCACTCTACAGTAATGGTGTGAGATTTGGCGTAGTCTACATAGCAAAGCTGAGAATGACCTACAACTCGACAGATTTCTACTTTGAGACGGTGGAAATGGTGGAGGCATTTATGAAGGCTGAAGAACTAGGGCTGAAACGAGGGATGGGATTCGGATTGGGGCTTGGACAGAATGGAGGGTAGCTGTACTTAGCCTTTATTTCTCATTTTGGGTTGTTATTTGTGGAAAGAACAGTTGGTTTTGGGTTGGTTGAATGGTAAAGTGGGTTACCCCCAAATGGAATGGCAGCCCCCCCCCCTCCCCCTCCCCCTCCTTCATGAAATACTGGCTCTTGCCTAAGTTCAATGTATACTCCGAGAACGTCCCGAATCTTTGGAGCAGTTCCATTTTACTTCCCACCAACATACCCGGTTCCGAGATGTACGACAGCAAATCATTGGTGCAGAGGGACACCCTATGCTCATACCCTGGTGCCTCATACCCTGGTGCCGTGCAAAGTACCCTGAGTTCATACTATTAGTGCGAATGCTCACCATCGGCTCCTTGTACAACAGCCGCACCCACGCCATAAACCTCGGCCCAATTCCAAATCTCTCCAATACCGCCATCAAATAACCCCACTCTACCCGATCAAATTCCTTCTCTACATCCAGTGCCACCACCACCTCCATCTCCTTTCACTCTGCCGGAGACAGGGTCACATTCAGCAACCACTTCGTGTTCGAGAACAGCTGCCTTCCCGTCATGAACACAGTCTGGTCCTCCCCAATCACCTTCGGGAGATATCCCTCCTACCTTACCGCCAGAACAGTTGCCAATATCTTGGCATCAACATTCAGTAGAGATATGGGCCTATATGATCCACACCCCACTGGTACTTATCCTCCTTTAGCAGCAGTGAAATCGAAGCCTGCCCCATTGGCTGTGATAAGACACCCCTGCCTATCACATTCTCGAACATTCCCACCATCAGCGTTACCAACTTCTCCATAAACTTCTTATAGAATTCAACTGGGAAGGGCAGCATGGTGCAGTGGTTAGCACTGCTGCCTCACAGCACTGAGGACCCGGGTTTGATCCCGGCCCCGGGTTACTGTCCATGTGGAGTTTGCACATTCCCTCTGTGTCTGCATGGGTCTCACCCCCACCAGCCAAAGATGTGCAGGATAGGTGGATTCTCCACGCTAAATTGCTCTTTAATTGGGAAAAGAAATTGGGTACTCTAAATTTTTTTTTAAAAATCCAACAGGGCGGCACGGTGCCACAGTGGTTAGCACTGCTGCCTCACAGCTCCAGGGGTCCAGGTACAATTCCGGCCTCAGGTGACTGTGTGGAGTTTACACTTTCTCCCCATGTCTGTGTGGGTTTCCTCCTGGTGTTCCAGTTTCCTACCACAGTCCAAAGATAAGGAGGATAAGGACCCAGTGGAGAGTGGATCGTATAGGCCCACACCTCTACTGAATTCAGATTAGGTGGATTGGCCATGCCAAATTGCCCCTTCGTGTCTAAAAGGTCAGGTGGAGTTACTAGGTTACAGCGATAGGATGGAGGAGTAGGCTTAAGTAGGGTGCTCCTTCCAAGGACCAGGCTAGACCCGATGGGCCGAATAGCCTCCTTCTGCACTGTAAATTCGATGATCTATGAATCCATCAGGCCCCGCCACTTTCCCTGCCTGCATCCTCCCAAGGTGGGTCCAGTGATGACGGATCCTTTGAAATTCTGTAAGCAGTTCAGCCAACATTTCAGGCTGGGAGCAGGGTCGGGGGCTGCCGATTAGGGGGAATCATGGGTTCGAGCCGGGAGGGTGGATGTGAGGTTTCGGAGATGGGATCAAGGAGATGAAGAATTTGTTTCTTGGGGGATGGTTCGCGAGTCTGGAGGAGTGGGAGGGAAGTATGGATTGTCACAGGGGGTAGGGTTTAGGTACCTGCAGGTTCGAGATTTTGCAAGGAAGGCTTTCCCAACCTTCCTGATAGAGCCAGCCTCCTTGTTGCTAGAGGCAGTTCTTTCAGTGGGAGAGCTGGAGAGGGTGTTGTTTCAGCGATCTATGGGGGGATCCTGGAAGAGGACAGGGTGTCTACCGAGGGGATTAAGGCAAAGTGGGAGGAGAAGCTGGAGGAGTGGGGTTGATGAAAGAGGGATTGTGGTGTGAGGTGCTGCAAATGCCTCAACCTCCTGCGCGAGGCTGTGGCTGATTCAGTTGAAAGTTGTGCATAGGGTGCACCACACAAAATCAAGGATGAGCCGGCTGTTTGAGGGGGTGGAGGATGTCTGTGAGCGATGTGAGAGAGGATCCTCATATGTTTTGGTCCTGCCCGAAGCTGGAAAGGTTTTGGAGGACGGTATTTAGCACAATCCTGGGGGTCTTGCACATGGATGTGGAGTCCGGTTCCCTAGAAGCCATATTTGGAGTGTGGGACTGGCCCGAGTTACAGGTGGGTGTGGATGTTTTAGCCTTCACCTCATTGATTGCTTGTAGACAGGTCCTGTTGGGGTGGAGGTCAGTCTCGCCACCCTGTGGCTCGGTGTGGCGGGGGATCTGCTGGAGTTTTTGACCCTGGAGAAGGTGAAGTTTGAGTTGGGGGGGGGGGGGGGGGGGGGGTTTGACTCCCTGCTGTTGTTGTGGAATATGTACATTTTTATTTTACCTCAGGCCCTGGCAGCTAAGAATGCTTTTTTTTTCCTAAAGAGAGATAGAAACAGAAAGCAAACAACGTCTGCTAAGGGTTTACAATATGTGATGAACGGTTATTGTATTACTGTACCCTCATCATCATGTAAGGTGATGTCCCCTTCAAGACCGGGCTTGGAACCCTGGGGGACTCCGCCTCTGACTCCGCCCACCTGGGAGTCGTATATAAGGGGCCGCCTTGCAGGCGGCACCCAGTAAACACCCGTCTCAGCACCAGGCTAGTTCTTAGCGTATTAAAGCCTTCTTTACCGTTTTACTCTCTAGCATCGTTATTGAGGGTACAACAATTTAATAAGCTAAACTACATCAGGATGGACGCAGGCCTAAAACCAGAGAAGCTCAATCTGGAAGCACGGACACCGGAGGCAAAGGAATTTTTTCAATACTGGCTCCGATGCTTCGAGGCCGACCTAGACTCCTCAGAGATTCCCATCCTGAGGCCACGCAAGCTGCGCCTACTCCTCGCTCGGGTGAGTCACAGAATCTCCGCCACGATCGAGAAGGCGACTACCTACGAAGTGGTGGTCGAGATAACACGCAAGTGGTTTGTCAAACCCATCAACGAGGTACATGCCCGACATCTGCTCTCTACCTGCCGGCAGCTCTCAGGGGAAATGCTAGACGAATTCGTAGAAAAACTCACCGCGCTCGCCAGGAACTGTAATCATCAGGATGTGACGGGGCAAATCCATAAGAACCTGCACATCAGGGACACTTTCGTGTCCGGCGTCTCCTCGACCTACATCCATCAGCGACTACTCGAAAACGGGGCAAAAGACCTCCAGGACACGCTAACGTCCGGCACCTCGCTGGAAGTGGCCAGACATAATTTAGGAACGTACCCTGCGGACCCTGCAAGCCCCCCTCGGATTTCCCCAGACTCGGCCACGTTACGGGCCTGCGCCACGCGGCGACCCACCCAGACCGGGGGCACACCATGCTATTTCTGTGGGCAGGGCCAGCACCCACACCTACGCTGCCCAGCCCGCTCCGCCGTCTGCAGCGACTGCGGGAAGAAGGGGCATTTTGCGAGGGTCTGCCTGGCCAGACCCAAGGGCCAGAAACACAAAGAACAGCAGGCCCGAAAATCAGGCTCACAGGCCCGCAGGCTTCGCAACGCGGCTGCGCATCGACCCGACACCCCCCCTTCTGACGCGTCATCCATCTCGTGCGAATCATGGGGCAGCCATCTTGGCGGCGGCCATCTTCTTGACGCGACACATGCGACCGACAGCGGCGGCCATTTTACGAATCTTACTCGCCTGAGGACTCAGACTACCCGCAACTGGGAGCGATCACCCTCGACCAAACGCAGCGAAAACACCTGCAGAACTCTATGATGCATGTCCAGGTCAACGGGCGCGACACTCCATGCCTTTTCGACTCCAGGAGCACGGAGAGCTTTATTCATCCAGAAACGGTAAGGCGCTGCTCTTTGCGCACCCATCCCATGTCCCAAACCATAGCCCTCGCATCCGTGTCCCACTCGGCCCAAATCAAGGGGTATTGTATTGCGGATCTCTCGATCCAGGGCGCCGAATACACCCGATCCAAACTGTATATCCTCCCTCACCTCTGCGACCCCCTGCTGCTCGGACTGGATTTCCAGTGCAGCCACCGAAGCCTGACACTGAAGTTCAGCAGACCCTTGCCCCTCCTCACAGTATGCAGCCTTGCAACACTGAAAGTCGCACCCCCCTCTCTATTTGCGAACCTCACTCCCGACTGTAAGCCTGTCGCCACCAAGAGCCGGCGGTACAGTGCCCAAGACATGACCTTTATCAAGTCAGAGGTCCAGTGTTTACTGGGAGAGGGGGTCATCGAGGCTAGCAACAGCCCCTGGAGAGCACAAGTGGTGGTAGTCCGGTTTGGGAAAAAGAAACGGATGGCCGTGGATTAAAGCCAGACCATAAACCGCTTCACGCAGCTTGATGCGTACCCCTTTCCTCACATAGCAGAAATGGTAAAACGGATCGCCCAATACCGGGTATTTTCCACAGTCGATCTCAAATCCACCTACCACAAGCTCCCTATCTGACCGAAAGACCGACCCTATACTGCCTTCAAAGCAGCCGGCCGGCTCTTCCACTTCCTCAGGGACCCCTTCGGCATCACAAATGGGGTCACCGTCTTCCAGAGGGCGATGGACCAAATGGTGTCCAGTACGGCTTGCGGGCTACATACCCATACTTGGACAACGTCACCATCTGTGGCCATGGTCAGCAGGACCATGACGCGAACCTCGAAAAGTTCCTCCAGACCGCCCAAGCCCTTAACCTGACCTATAACGAAGAAAATTGCGTTTTCCACACAACCCGACTAGCCATCCTCGGCTATGTCGTGGAAAACGGGGTCCTAAGCCCCGACCCAGGCCGCATGCGCCCCCTAAAGGAACTCCCCCTTCCCCGCAGCCTCAAGGCCCTCAAACGGTGCTTGGGGCTCTTCTCCTATTACGCCCAGTGGGTCCCCAAATATGTGGACAAAGCGCGCCCACTCATAAAGACCACGCTATTTCCTCCCACGGCTGAGGCTCGATTGGCCTTCAACCGCATCAAGGCCGATATCACCAAGGCCGCTATGCGCGCGGTGGACTAAACTATCCCCTTCCAGGTAGAGAGCAATGCATCAGACATCGCCCTGGCTGCTACCCTCAACCAGGCAGGCAGACCAGTAGCGTTCTTCTCCCAGAACCTCACCGCCTCCGAGATTCAACACTTGGCAGTCGAGAAGGAGGCACAAGCCATTGTGGAGGCTGTACAACACTGGAGGCACTACCTAGCCGGTAGGAGGTTCACCCTCGTCACCGACCGACGGTCGGTCGCCTTTATGTTCGATAACGCGCAACGGGGCAAAGTAAAAAAAACTATAAAATTTTGAGGTGGAGGATCGAACTCGCCACCTACACGTACGATATCGAGTATCGCCCAGGGGAGCTCAACGAGCCCACAGATGCCCTGACCTGCGGCAAGTGCGCCAACGTGCAGGAGGACCGCCTGCAAACTATCCACAATGACCTCTGCCACCCGGGGGTTACCCGTCTCGTCCACTTTATCAAGTTCCGCACCCTACCTTACTCAACCAAGGAGGTCAAGGCCATGGTCAGGGCCTGCCAGATCTGTGCGGAGTGCAAACCGCACTTCTACCGGCCAGACAAGGCTCGGCTCGTGAAGGCCTCGGGGCCCTTTGAGCGACTAAGTGTGGACTTCAAGGGGCCTCTCCCGTTCACCAACCGCAATGCCTATTTCCTCACCGTTATCAATGAGTTCTCCCGCTTCCCATTCGCCATTCCCTGCCCCGACATGACCTCTGCCACCGTGATAAAGGCATTGCACAGCATCTTCACCTGGTTCGGTTTCCCCACTTATATCCACAGCGACCGGGGTACATCGTTCAGGAGCGATGAACTGCTCAGCAAAGGCATCGCCTCGAGCAGAATGACCAGTTCTAACCCACGGGGAAACGGGCAGGTGGAGAGGGAGAACGCAACAGTGTGGAAGGCTGTCCTTCTGGCCCTACGGTCAAGAAGTCTTCCAACTACCCGCTGGCAGGAGGTCCTGCCCGACGCCCTACACTCCCTTAGGTCGCTCCTCTGCACGGCCACGAACAAGACCCCTCACAACCGATTGTTTGTTTTCCCCAGGAAATCTACCTCCAGGGTCTCGCTTCCACCTTGGCTGACGGCTCCGGGACATGTTCTTCCCCAGAGGCACACGAGGAGCCATAAAACGGACTCCCTGGTTGAGAAGGTCCGATTACTACACGCAAACCCCAGTTACGCCTACGTCGAGTATCCCGACGACAGGCAAGATACAGTTTCCCTCCAGGATCTGGCACCCGCTGGTTCCCCCACTACAGACGCCCCTTCCCTCGCAGCTCCCCTGCAGGACCCGGCACCCACTACACACACACCCTCCCGGCCCCACTCCCCGTTGGTGGGCACCTACCGCACGCGCCCCCTAGCCCCCCAGCCCCCCCCCCCCTACACACCTCACCGGCGTCGTCACCGCTACCCCCAGCCCCACCTATTCCCCCTGCGCCCCGATCCCCTACTCCGACCCGGATCAAGGCTCCGACCACCGTGCTCCCGGACGTACCCTCAACTAAGACGTCCATGTCCGCCGCACCACCGCCCGAGCTGAGGAGGTCGATAAGGACGATCAGGTCACCGAGACGAATGGACTTATGATGGCACTTCACCCCCACCGGACTTTTTTTAAAAACAGGGGGTGAATGTGATGAATGGTTACTGTACTACTGTACCCTTGTCATCATGTAAGGTGATGTCCCTTTAAGGCTTTGAACCCTGGGGGACTCTGCCACCGGCTCCGCCCACCTGGGAGTCATATATAAGGGGCCGCCTTGTGGGCGGTACCCAGTTAGCACCCGTCTCGGCACCAGGCTAGTTCTTAGCTTATTAAAGCCTTCTTTACCGTTTTACTCTCTAGCGTCATTATTGAAGGTACAACAGCCCCATGTAAATTATTAAACACTTTAAGCTGAATTTATATTACAGACAGGAAGTGAAGATGGAGAAACAGGTGTTCTCTATCTCCTTGATTCAACAAGGAGGAAGAAATAGGTGCTAATTATCCTCATTTAGTTGGCATGATTGTCTCCTTCTGGGTGGGCCAACCTCAAATTCGGGTAACTTCATTGTAGTGTTAATGTGAGCCTACCTGTAACAATAATAAAGATTATTATTATATTGTTATTATGACAGACTAGGGATGAGACAACTGACCTCATTGTCCCAGTGTAAAAGAAAGCTGAAAAGATGGTGTTTTTATTAATTAAACATTTGTTAATAGGCTTACTTTGAAAACACAATCGCAGCTCAATTCAAAATCACTTATGTAAACATTAAAAATCTGAAAATAAGGGCAGCACGGTGGCGCAGTGGTCAGCACTACTGTCTGACGCCGCCGAGGTCCCAGGTTCGATCCCGGCTCTGAGTCACTGTCCATGTGGTGTTTGCACATTCTTCCCGTGTTTGCGTGGGTTTTGTCCTCACAGCCCAAAGATGTGCAGGCTAGGTGGATTGGCCACGCTAAAATCCGTTACTCTGTATGTATTAATTTTTAAAGTGAAGCTCTAAGTTACCCGAGTCCGCATGTTACCCTTGTGAATTTCTATGGCCCTGGCAGGAGATTAATACATACAGAGTAACGGAAATCTTAAAATGAGTTGCTGACTGGAATGAATCTAATGGAGCCATTCAGAAAATCCATACATAGATTACACCTCCTGATGTATATTCTAATTGAGATATTCAGAACCCTCACACATCCGAGATCGCATGTGATATATTTGTTGCTGCAGTCATAATTTTGCTGCTAATGTGGGATTGTTTACTTCCGCTGGGACAATGTGGATAAAGTTCTGAAATGGAACAGAATGAACATTCTTAAAGTTGCACGCTTTGTGTTCTCAGCAAATTAACGTTTCTGCTGCTGAGGCTGTTTTTTCTATGTGATACTGGGGAAGATGCACCAATTACAAGAAGCCCAGCAAAGCAATGCCCCAGGACCACAAAAACTTCAGAAGCTGAGCAAATGCCTTGCAGTTGCACAGACTGCAAGTACCTGCTTAGAGTAGTGAGTGGCGGGTGTGTTTTTTTAAAATGTTCATTGACGGGATGTGGGTGTCACTAGCTAGGCCAGCATTGTTATTGTCCTCAGGAAGGTGATGTTGAGCCACCTTCTTGAAGCACCGCAGGCCATTGTAGGATTTTGAGTCAATGACAGTGAAGGAACAGTGATTTATTTCCGAGTCAGGATGGTGAGTGTTTTGGGAGGGGAACCTCCAGTTGGTGGTGTTCCCACGCGTCTGCTGCCCTTTGTCCTCAGAGGTGGCAGCAGTCGTGGGTTTGGAAGGCGCTGTCGAAGAAGCCTTGGTGAGTTGCTGTACCATCTTGTAGATGGTACACACTGCTGCTACTGTGCTTCAGGGGTGGAGGGAGTGGATGTTGAATGTGGTTGACGGATGTCATGAAATTCTTTTTTCTGTGTCCCTGTGTGCTCTGTGGAGATTGTAACATTTAAGGTGCAGAATGTTCCGTTGCATGTTACGTTTGTTCCTGCTGAGTAACAAGGGTGGGACCCTCTTCTTTTGATAAAGGATTAAATCGGTTCAAAGGTCAGTGAACAGCTGGTCTGATGATGCAGTTGGGTTAAAGTCTGTTGGCTAACAAGTGTCTGAAGTGAGGGTCAAAGGAATAAAAATGTGTCCCAGTTAAGTTAAAAGAAAGGAGCAGAGAAATAGGCTCCTAGTTAGAGAAAAGGCTGCGGGGTGCAGCCTTTCAGTGATATGGGCTCGAGAGAAGCCCTGATAATCGATAAGACCTTGGAAGAAGCCCTGAAGATCCCCAAAGGAAGCCGAAGGTTAGTGATTCTGTGCTGCAGGCCTTTTGGGCAAACGTTACCCCTTTGGGTACTCCTTTAGAGCTGTCATGTTCTGCTTGGCGCCATGCGAAATTCTAAAATTGTGCTTGTAAGTTGATGCTTCAACGTACTCTGGAATCCAGGGAAACACAATCTCGAAAGATACAATCTACCAAAGTTGGCCATTGCGAAGTGGTCCGAGTTGGAACGACATTTGGACATAATTCCAAGGCAAGATCTTGAAAGGTGAAGACTGGAAACCCTCTGGAGATGAAGTTTCAGTCAGATTGGTCAACTCAAAGAGTTGGTGGGTTGTTGAGAAACCCATGGAGTAGTCCCATCTGTCAATTATTGTGTAGTGTGGTGTGTCTGACCACAGTTTTCCTGTTAATTTGCGTACCTCAAGGGTGGCATGGTGGCGCAGTGGTTAGCATTGATGCCTCACGGCGCTGAGGACCCCGGTTCAATCGCGGCCCCAGGTTACTGTCTGTGTGGAGTTTGCACATTCTCCCCTTGTCTGTGTGGGTCTCACCCCAACAACCCAAAAAATGTGCTGGGTAGGTGAATTGGCCACATTAAATTGCCTCTTAATTGGAATAAAATAATTGGGTACTCCAAATTTATGGAAAAAAAATTCACGTACCTCATACTTACCCTGAATGTTAAGCGTATAAGATAGATATTGTAAATTGTTTTATCTTTCCAACTATATACATTAAAGCTTCTTATTGTTTGTTCAAAATCCATGGAATCCTGTGGCTTTATTCACTGAGCAAGTGTCTTGAATCTCAAACTTTATCTCCTTTAAACAAAGACTTATTGGTCCCTAACTGGATGTTTCCAACAACTCGGAGTCTGGCCCAAGATGGCCCTTTAATCAAGCAGGATGGTTTGGCCAGGATCGTGTAAATCTTCTTGAGTGATGTTGGAGCTGGAAACATCAAGGCAAGTGGAGAGCATTTCATCACATTCCTGACTTGTTCCTTGTGAAAAATGAAATGAAAAACGCTTATTGTCACGAGTAGACGTCAATTAAGTTACTGTGAAATGCCCCTAGTTGCCACATTCCAGCACCTGTTCGGGGAGGCTGGTACGGGAATTGAACCGTGCTGCTGGCCTGCCTTGATCTGCTTTAAAAGCCAGCGATTTAGCCCAATGAGCTAAACCAGCCCCTTAGATGATGGACAGGCTTTGCAGAGTCAGGAGGTGAGCATGGTGACAGTGGGGGGACAGTGTTGGCACAGTAGGGGCAACACAGTGGCACAGTGGTTAGTACTGCTGCCTCACAGCGCCAAAAAATCCAGCCTTGGGTAACTGTCTGTGTGGCATTTGTACATTATCTCCATGTCTGTGTGGGTTTCCTCTGGGTGCTCCCGTTTCCTCCCACAAGCCAAAGATGTACAGGTTAGGTGGATTGCCCATGATAAACTGCCCCTTAGTGTCCAAAAGGTTAGGCGGGGTTACTGGGATACGGAGATAGGGCGGGGCATGGGCCAAGATAGGGTGCTCTTTCAGAGGGTTGGTGCAAACGCAATGGGCCGAATGGCCTCACTCTGCACTGTAGGGATTCTACTCTATGTGAGTTACTCGCTGCAGAATTCTCAGCCTCTGATCTGCTCTTGTAACCAATGTCTATGTGGCTGTCCCAGTTCTATTTCTGGTTATTGATAAACCCCAGGATGTTGATAGTGGGGGATTCAGCAATGGCAATGCCACTGAATGTCAAGGGGAGATAGTTGGATTCTCACTTGTTGGAGATAATTGCCTCATACATGCATGGTGCAAATGAAACTTGCCACTTATCAGCCCACATATGAATGGTGTCCAAGTCTTGCGGTATATGGGTATGGGTTGCTTCCACTCTGAGCAGTCATAAATGGTGCTGAACATTGTGCAATCATCTGTGAACATCCTCTGGAGGTCATTGATGAAGCAGCTGAAGATGGTTGGGTTTAGGACATTAGCCTAAGGAACTGCAGCAGCGATATCTTGGGACTGAGATGTGGATTCTGAATACCACAATTATCTTCCTTTGTGATAGTCTCGACTCCAACCAGGAGTGAGCTTTCCCCTATTCCTATTGATTTCAATTTTTCAGGGCTCCTTGATGTCACACTCAGTCAAATGCTATTTTGTCAAAGGCAGTCACTCTCACCTCACCACGTGTTCAGCTCTTTTGTACATATTTGAACCAAGGCCGTAATGAGTTCAGGCACCAAGTGGCCCTGCTGGAACCCAAACTGAGCACCGGTGAACAGGTTTTTTTGACTGTGTGAGTGCTGCTTAATAGTGCAATGGACGACACTATCCATCACTACGCTGATGATCAAACAGAAGCTGATGGGGCGGTAACTGATTGAATTGTTTTGTGGACAGGACATACCTGAACAATTTTCCACATTGTTGGGTAGATGCCAGTGTTGGAGCTGCACTGGAACAGCTTAGCGAGGCGTAGCAATTTATGGAGCACAGGTCTTCAGGGCCCCTTAGCCTTTGCTGTAGCCAGCACTTTTTAAATATAATGTGGGGTGAATTGAATTAGCTACAGATTTACAGCTGTGAAGTTAGGGACCCAGGGGGGAGGCCGAGGTGAATTACCCACTGGCAAATTTTGCACTGATGCGTTGGGCTCCCTCATCGGTGAGGATGGGGATATTTTGGAGACTCCCCATCCTGCGAGTTATTTAATTGTCCACCACCATTGATGACTAAATGGAGCTGCACTGTACAGCTTAGGTTTGATCGGTGGGTTGAGGGAAATCACATAGTTCTATCGAACGCTGCTTTCGTTGTTTGGTATGCAAGTAGTCCTATGGTTGAAGCTTCACCAGATTAACAGCTCATTTTTAGGTGCACATGGTGCTGTTCCTGACATGCTCTCCCTCAATTTTCATTTCCAGCGTCGAACCTCTAACTTGGTGGTAAAAGTGGAGTGGGGGTTATGCCAAGCCAAGAGTTTTCACATTGAGATTTTATAGAGTTCTGCTGCTGCTGAATATGTGCTCAATACTGTGGCACCATATTGTTGCATTGATCGCAGTTACCCTGCAGCTGACTTGAAACCCAGTACAAGGTTCGAGGTCAGTCTTTTCCAAACCTTTGCCTAGTGTGATCCCATTTTAATGCCTCAGAATTTCCTTAACGTGGAGGTGGGGGTGGTGATTTGCGGAGCTTGGAGGGGAAGTGGTTAGTGCAGGCGCTGTGATGGTGTGTGGGGGGGGGGGGGAAGTGTTGGTGGTGGTGGAGACAAGTTCAGCCTGGATGAACTTCTTTATTCTGCTATTTTCTAAAATAGCAACTTTTCACAGGTTTTTTCTTTGCAGCAGCTATCAGGCCTCGTTACACTTTTTACCAACAATACAAAATAAACAAGTTAGCATTCAGTCCAAGATCCATTGCTGCCTCGAAGGTTATGACCCTATAATTTTGTCTTGTGAATCTACAGTTCAGGAAGTCCTGTTATAAATAATCTTTAGCAACCCAATACAACATTTTTGTTTACCTTTTTCACTTAAGGGGCTAATCCACTCTGCACATCTTTGGGTTGTGGGAGTGGGACCCACGCAGGCACGGGGAGAGTGTGCAAACTCCACACAGACAGTGACCCAGGACCGGGGTCAAACCCAATACAAGGTTCTAAGTAATCTTAAACATGGACTGGACATTCACCTAGGATGAACTTTACTGGGCATCTCAATGATCCTTATAGAATTAGAGTATCTCCCATATTTTGACTGCTCCATAGCTACAAAAATGACTGATTACGATGTGGAGAATTCTCACTGGTGAATTGGGACAGAACAGTTGTTTCCTGTTCTACCATCCACCCCCTCGATCGTCACAGACCGACCTTGGAGCCTATAGCTCAACACTGGGAAATAATTCTAACCTGTTGTGAACTCAGCAAATCTAGAAGGGCCTTACACAATTCCTTCAGACCACTGGACTTCACCATATGGCCACAGGATGCTTCATGTCCTTCTACAAAAACAGGCCTAGATTGAAACTTGTCATTTGCAATTAATTCAAACAGATTAACCTCTTGAGCTATATTGCTTTTTTCTGCATTGTAAATACTTTGAAATCTGCATCAATGAATCAATCCACCATAGTCTAATTTCATCCTAGATAGGTTGGCTAATACCACCTTGAAACAGCACTGGAACCAGAAGGAGGTAGTCAGAATTGACAAAATGTGTTTAAGAATTTGTGTGGCTACACAACAACAGTAACAATTTAATACCGATGAATATAAATTGCTACACCCAAGGGAAATGGGTGTTAAAGTGTGGTTTTGGAAGAGCAAAAGGATGAAGTGGAAGGAAACCCAGGAAATCTTAGCAACTCTTAGTTCTACCAAAGCAGAGGCCAATAAGATCATCTGGAGGGCCAGGCGCAGATACGATAGGCCGAATGGCCTGCTTCTGTGCTGCAACAATTCTGTGATACCACATTGAACATCAGTAAATTCAAAATCAAAAGTCATGACTAAACTGTACAAGTGGTGATAGTCAAGACGTGAGAGATATTCCAAGACTGGATTCAGTGCAGAAAGAGAGCTACGAGATTGATCCCAAGTGTTAAAGGTCAGAGTTGTGAGGTCAATCTGTAGAATCATGGACTTCTCACCCCCTGAGAGAAAATTAGGGAAGTGATCTTAAACTTGCACACACAATATTTAATAAAATTACAGAAAATAAATTTGGAATATTATTTTCAAAATAACTAGAGTGAGTCAGGAACTTCAAGTTAGTAAATTTGGAGCTGATGAGAAATCTTCTCACACAAAATAATGTTTGGAAAGGACTTCCGGATAGAGCACTGGAGACAAAAACCCTGGAATGCATGAGAGAGACAACAGCTTGTTGTTGGGGGATTTGGGACTTTGTGGAGACTTCAAGGAGCAGACAGAGAGGCTCCCAGTGTTCTTCACGATTTATTTAGCACTTCCCTGCTCAAAGCAGCTTAGATTTCATATGTAGAGAGAGAGGCAGAGAGTGGAGGGAGATGATGAGACTGTACCTGAAGTCCATGCAAGTATTAATGGAGATTGTGCTGCAAAATTGCAGAGTTAAAAATCCTTCCACTGGGATCCCTGTAACTGAAGCTACAATAAATAAAGCTGAGCAATCTGATGACACAGCTCGGGAACTACAGATCACACACCCAGTCACTAGGATCTAGAATACATCACCACATTCCTGCCATCTTCATCCTTCATAAACTCTGCAACGTTCGTCACGTTACCAGAAAAATATCTCTAAATATTTCCAAAAAGTACCACAAAATGAGTACCACAAAAGTTAGAAATGAGTCACATAGTTTTCTAAAAGCAAATTCTAAACTGAAACTGAGCATTATCGCATCGCCCATTAGAAGCTGGATGTATTCATCTTAAACTTGTTTTTTTTTCCAGATGGACATCTTTCAACCTCATTCCATAAGTTAAATCCATGAATCTGGTTGGCTACTTGCAACCAAAAAGACAAACACAGGGCTTCTTGCCAGATTCTCTCAAATGTTTATCACACCTATTCTGAGGGAGTGCTGAGGACAGCTAAAACAGAATTCCTCCTTATAATTATCTCTCACTCTCTTCCCTTGGTTTCCAATGTAACCTGCACTGGGAATTAAGCAGTACAGGGGTTTATGTCCATCGCTGTTAATGTTAATGAATTAACTGCTGCAACAGGAAAGTAATTACTTATTACAGATCATAATAAACTATTTGATGTAAATAACTGCCTTTCAAAATACTAACATGGTCTCTGTCCAGGTTACAAGCCTACCATTCACTTGCCGTCCTGTCTCAATGTGAGGCAATCCTGATACTCTTGTTACTGACAAGTCCGTTGAGTACTTATCTGTATACATCTCACCACCAACAGCCCAACAAACAGGCAGGATGTGGCTTACAGTTAGCAATTCTGTTCCACACCATCTGCAAAATGCTTTTTACCCGTCTCCAAACTCCTTACAGTGACAAACTGAAATCTTCTCCAGCTGCTTCATAAATAATGACTTCCATCCTTTTGGAATTGCTTAATTTGAAATGTTGAATGTTTGTTCAGTGGTTAGTCACTGCTACAATTTCCCGGAACAAACTCTGCTTTCAGTTTCAATGTTGTTTGGATGCTTTCAAGGTCACCGCAGATTATAACAGGGGATTTCCACACATTCAAAATAAAAGATATTTTGCACAAAGATCATGAGCAAAATGAGAACAGTAATTTCATACCCACCCTACCATTGCACCGCTCAATTCCAAACTTGCATTCCAAACTGTAAAAAAGAACAACCAATTGATAAATCTAAATTAGGTACTACCAAATACACGAGCACAGTCAAGACTTCCTCTGACAATTTATGCAAAGAATTCAGCAAGATTTGATTTGGGGTACACAGGCTGATGGGAGCAGGGCAGAAAGTCTGGTTGCTTTCATATTATTTTGATAGAGTGGTAGTTTCCCAAAACTCACTGAATATCTTTCACCTTCACCGAGACTCAACGCCCTCAGTCAGGCCAACAATAGACAGGGAGTAATTTTTAAAAAGATAACAGGAAATGCTAGAAATACCCAGGAGCTAAGGCAGCATCAGTGGAGAAAGAAACAGAGTTAGGATTTCATGTGCAGATGCTCCCTGACCCGTTTGGTATTTCCAGCGCTGACAGATCTCCAACATCTGCAGTATTTTGCTTCTGTATCAGCACAAAGGGACTACTTTAGTCCTGCTGGCAATGTCACGTGTCGATTGTATCCCTGACTAAATCAACTGCAAGCTTGTTGCTGGGTCAACATTATTACACACCAACAGATCAGAGTTCCCAGTGTCTTTAAGATGATGAAACACCCAAAGCACCTCACAATGGAACTGGATAAGAGGAGAAAGACAAGGGTTGAAGTTCAGAATATCCTATAATAGTCCTCCATCAGGAAATATTCTTCTTTGAAAGCAAGGATGGCTCCTGTCATGGTTTAGGGTAGAAAGGATATTAGTTCCATGTGAAAGCACCACTGATGAACAAAATAGAATTTCATAAAGCATTACAACACAGAGTTAGGCCATTGGGCCTACGGCAGCTCTTTGAAGGAACTATTCAAATTGTTTCACTTCTTTCATGCACAGATCATAACAACTTGCCTCATATCATCTTTTGAATCATTTGGCACTTTGTCATGGCTTTTGAAAGGAAGGAGAGATGTAGCAATAGTGGAAGAGTTTAAGAAGAAGCTTCTAGGCAGCACGGTGGAGCAGTGGATAGCACTGCTGCCTCATGGCGCCGAGGTTCTTGGTTCGATCCCAGCTCTGGGTCACTGTCCGTGTGGAGTTTGCACATTCTTCCTGTGTTTGCGTGGGTTTCGCTCCCACGACCCAAAGACGTGCAGGCTAGTTGGATTGGCCACACTAAATTGCCCCTTAATTGGAAAAAATTAATTGAGTACTCTAAATTTATGAAAAAAAAGCAGCTTCTAAAGTACAGGAGAATGACAATTCAGTCACTGAATTTAGAGTTTGAGCAAAGAAAACGCACTGAAAACGGAGTCTCAGTTGACTCAAAAAGTGCCAAGATTAAGGTATTGTGCGGCACTTACGTGAACAGTATATTAATTTAATCTGATTTAACTGGTTATAATCTAATCATAACCATTCCATGAAATATCTCTTGAAGCCCTTGGTAAGATTGCAATCTCTGATTCACCTCCAGCAATTCATTAATTTATACATGAAGTCTTTTTTTAAAAATATTTTTATTAGGGTATTTGCAATTTTTAAAATAATAACAATAACAGCAACATGGTACAATAAACATTTCCACCCCATCACAATCTTCACACACCCCAACCATAAAACAATAGTCTGGCCCTCTCCCCCACCCTTTTTGAATTCTGCCTCTGCTGACATTTTAATTTTCTCCAAGAAAGTCGACGAACGGCTGCCACCTCCAGGTGAACCCTAGCATTGACCCTCTTTATTTCCTCGAGACTGAGAAACCCGGCCATGTCATTGACCCAGATCTGTACACTCGGGGGCTTCGAGTCCCTCCACATTAACAAGATCCGTCTCCGGGCTACCAGGGAGGCAAAGGCCAAGATGTCGGCCTCGCTCGCCCCCTGAACGCCCGGCTCTTCCGACACTCCAAAGATCGCCACCTCTGGACTCGGCACCACCCGCGTTTTGAGTACCGTGGACATCACCTTAGCGAAACCCTGCCAAAACCCTCTAAGCTTCGGGCATGCCCAAAACATGCGGACAAGCCTTGCTGGACTTCCCGCGCACCTCGCACACCTGTCCTCTACCCCGAAAAACTTGCTCATCTGGGCCACCGTCATGTGTGCCCGGTGGACTACCTTGAATTGTATCAGGCTAAGTCTGGCACATGATGAGGATATGTTAATCCTGCTTCGGGCATCCACCCACAGATCCGCCTCTATCTCTCCCCCCAGCTCGTCTTCCCACTTGCCCTTTAGCTCCTCCACCGGAGTTTCCTCCGATTCCATAAGTTCTTGGTAGATGTCTGATTATACATGAAGTCTTATTAAATGACAGTCTATTACCGGCTTAACCATGGTGGATGATGCAGCTACTTTAACTCAAATGATTAAGCAATGGGTTCAAAGTTTGACTTAGGCCACTTATCACAGTAATGTTACCAATTGGTACAATGAACGTTAGGCAGGAAAGATCTCATTTTTGCTTCCTTACCATGACTGAAAAATATTTTTGCCTTTTAGACCATCTAGGTTTTTTTTGGACACAATGCATATACAGCTGTAATACGGAATTCTGCTAACTACGGAAATATATATTAGAGTTGTCCTCTTTCATCCAGATCATAAAGAGGCACTCCTCAACCCCTCACTGCTTATAGATCATTCTATTCAATGTACTCAATTTGACACTCAATTGGGTATAGACAGGCCAAGAGGAATCTTGTAAACTTTGCTACAATGTCAGGTTTATTTGGACGGATGAACACATTCTGCATGCTTGATAACCTGTAAATTACTGACAATTTATAGGAATCATGAGATTCAGGACATCTGAGGACGTTCAATTATATTTACCTAAATCTCTTTTTCCCTCAGCCAACGAGGGAGTTTAAAATGAGGAGCTAGATCTGGCTCTGTGTGGCATAGTAATTATGGTAAACCTATTAACCCGAATACTGTTTATTTATCGCTTTTAACAGTAAATTAATTTGTCTTTGGCTTATAGCCTGACTCTCAGCTTAAGAAGTTAATAAACTATCCACACGTCAAGGGGTCTATTCCTGCTCCCTTGTCCTATGTTCTATTAAGGCAGTTATGTACTTTAGCAAGCGAAGGTGCTATGCCATTGGATTCTATCTCAGGGTTTTTCAAAGTGCGGGTTACGACCTGCAGATTGGTCATGGGCAGGTGTCGTGAAGGTTGCAGAGCGATTGTTCACGGCATTCCCGATCACGAGAGAAGCGCCCAACGGCCGCTACCTGCATTTTTATTCAGAATGGAGGCTGCTGCCTTTTAAATAAGAAGGAAATAAGGCTCTGTGCCGTTTTATGGCCAGAGGTGGCAGCAGTGAGCAGGTCACATGCCCATAACATACACTTGACATCAAGTGCCCTGTATGTCCGTGCTTTTGATGCCAAATCATGGTGGAGAGATTCTTCCATTTTCTAGCTGCTGGCAAGCAAGGCAAGAGGACTATGAAGATGAATCGCTTTCTTACAAGTAAGAGACGGCCAGAGACACAAGTAGGCAGTGTACCTACTGGCCTAGATCTCACAACTGAATCTGCTGAAGAGAGCTTCTCAGGAGAGTCTACGACAGGACAAAGCAGTGTTAGTTTTACAGCAGAGCTGCAGTGCCTCTGACCAACAGCTTACAAAGAAGAAACTTAACTCAGGAACAAAGCAGTATAAAGATGATTTCTTGAGGTATGGTTTTGTCAATTGTGCCAATGTAAATAAGGATGCAAAGCCCATGTGCATTATATGCAGAGAAGTACTGGCCAATGAGAGGAGAAGTTTCAGATTTTTAATGCAATGTGGTGAATGAAAAATTCCTTTTGAGGTTGAGACCCCAGAGTAAATTATTAACTTATAGCTGATTCCAAATGAAAAGACTACGCTGCTATATCTGACCTGTGATACCACATTAAAAACACACCAAAAGTCCATGAGGCTGTCAACATTCTGGAGTAGCATCACCCAGGAGTATCCAGTGATGAGTAAAACAAGCACTTTGTTGCTATTACCTTTCACAACGACCTACATGTGCAAGGTTAGATTTTCTGCTCTCAGATAGATGAAGATAGTACAAAGGAACTGCCTGAACTCTGCACCTGATATGCGCATTGTGAACCTCCTGTGAACCTAATTGGAGTGAGATCATGAGGACCAAGCAGGCTCCCCTTTCGCATTAAAGGTAAGTGACAATGGTGGGTCACGAAGGTCGGCTTGCGTGGGTTGCGAAGATCGGCTGTTTGGCAAAAATGGGTCCCCCGGGAAAAGAAGTTTGAAAAACTGTTCTATTTGTTCGTAGAATCTCATTGCATTTACCTAAATACTAAGCAGATAGAGACATGGGGCGGGATTCTCCGACCCCTCGCCGGGTCGGAGAATCGCCGGGGTGCGGCGTGAATCCGGCACCCGCTGACCACCGAATTCTCCGGCACCGGAGATTCGGCGGGAGCGGGAATCGTGCCGTGCCGGTTGCTCGCAGCGCCCCCCCCCGGCAATTCTCCGGCCCGCGATGGGCCGAAGTCCCGCTGGTTCTATGCCAGTCCCGCCGGCGTAAATTGAACTAGGTCTCTTACCGACGGGACCTGGCGGCACGGGCGGGCTCTGGGGTCCTGGGGGGGGGGGGGGGTGTGCGTGAGGCGATCTGGCCCCGGGGGGGTGCACCCACGGCAGCCTGGCCCGCGATCGGGGCCCACTGATCCACGGCGGGCCTGCCAGCCTCCGCGATAACATCCAAGGCGGGCCAAAACAGAGTGGTTCCAGTAGTGTTTCACATTGTCTGTGGGGACCCATTATAGTTTTGTTTTGAAGCTACAATATATATGTTTATATGTATATATATATATATATATATATATGGCAAATCGGTGAATGTCATGTTCCGACCATTAGCTGATGGCATGAACAAGTTCCACGCCGCACGCCACGGGAGCCTGGAAATAAATGCAGATTTTGCATCCATTTAGCAGGCCTGGCGCCCTGTGTTCCACCCTCTCGTGATTTTCCAGTCCCCGCGGCTGGGAATCAGTGGGTGAGGTTCACTTGCGGTCTCTACAATCGGGAACCTGACATGGTGAACCTCGCGATGGGCCAGGGGGCGACGGTTGGCCCCTTGGCCCACCTGAGGTCCACCAGGTCAGGTTCACGATCATAGAGAACAGCCACGGCCATTCTCTCCGCACTGCAAATCAGCCCCAACAACCCTCCCTCACTCTCAGCACCTCACAGTAGCCCCAACCCCCGGATTGCCTGGGTGTCCCCCCCACCTCCAAGTCCCGACCTTCCCAGGGACCCCTGGAATTTGCCTTCCCCCCCCTCGCAACTCCTCGAATAGGCAGACCCCCCCCCAGGGAGACCCTGTCTAAAGTGACCCCCTCCACACACAGAGCCCCCCATCCAAACCCAAGACCCCCACACACAGACAAACCCTCCTCACACACACACAGACCCATTCCCCCCCACACACACAGATCCACTCCCGCCCACACACACAGACTCTCTCACCCCCCCCCCACACACACACAGGCTCTCTCCCCCCCACACACACAGCAGCCCCTCCCCCCCACACACAGGCCCCCTCCCCCCCCCCACACACAGACTCCCTCCCCCCCCCACACAGACCCCACCCCACACAGACCCCCCCCCACACACACACACACACACACACACACAGAGCCCCCCCCCCAGAAAAGAGACCCCTGCCTGGAAGCTAGAGAGCAACCACTTTGGAACCAACTTATAAGAAATTGTGCCATTAAGAATATTATAGAATTAGCAAGCATTGTATTGTGAGCGTTTAGTAGAAGGTTGCATGATTTCTGCCTCTTTTCAGATAAATATTCTCAACAGTCAGAGACTGAGGCCAAACACATGACCAGAGTCCAATGACCTGCTCTGGCATTGTACATTATATGTAATTCTTTGTTTTATGATAATACCAAGATTAACATGACCTCTAAAGCCAGGGTTTAAATTAAGCAGAGATAATAAGCCAGGAATAAGCTAGATTTGGCTCTTTGGTAGCCTCTTGCCATGTGGAAAATGAGCACGGGCCAGTTTCACATGAAAGATAGAGCAAGTGGTTTTTTGTGCTTTGGTGTTTTGAAGATGACTGTAATATTTATATTACTGTAAACAGGCTGCACAGAGTACTGTTTCTTTAGTTTATTTAGTTTTGTTTTGTTTAACAATAAATGAATCGATCTACTGTTTCTATCCGTAGTTTCTGATCATTGAAGCTGACCCCCAAATGGAATACGCACTCTGAAAATTCGAACACACAACATTCAATTTAAGATGGGATTACAAGACAGTGTCTTGAGTGGCAAGTTGGTCGATACAAATTCCCATACCATTCCTGTCAACATTTTCAATCATGCATTATGCTCCATTTTATCCCCGATTAATTTCACTTTTCTTTGGAATTTGCTGACTTTTTGCTGACAATTGATATCCTTTAGGGAAGACTAAAACAAATTTTGATAAACTACACCATGATTTCCGTGTCTGCGACCTTTTGAATTAAAAGCCACAGCTCTGCTTAGACGTTGCAATGGTCTAATGGATTTCGCAGCTCAACACCACAGCACAGACCCAGAACACCTGGACCTTTTTCCAATTGGCAAACAATTTTGAATCAATAGTGGTAGGTACGTACCAACTTCCCTCTGTTCTTCTATCTGGACTTCATCCTATATTTCCAGAGATGCCACGAGTCAGCCATCCTGCATTTATCATCATGCCGGGTCGGAGAATCCGGGGGGGGGGGGGGGCGCGAATCCCGCCCGGCCGCCCCGACGCCGGCTGCCCTATGCTCTGCCGCGTGATCGGGGCCCACCGATCTGCGGGTGGGCTTGTTCCGCGGGGTCCTTCGTTCCCCTGCGACGGGCCCCTGTAGGGCTTCGCCATATTGCCCGGGGGCCGGCGCGGAGAAGAGAACCCCCACGCATGCGCGGAAATACGCCCAGAAAGATCTGGAACAGTATAGGAAGCACTGTGAGTAGCACACAGCCTGCAGCAACAGTTTAGAGCTGGGCTGTTCCAAAACTCAAACAGGCTGAGCTCTTTAAAAAAAGTGGGGTAGTGCTGAAACCTTTTGCGGCACATCGTGCGTATGCAAACCCTTCCCATTGTAATAATGGTGGGAATTTCTGGCACTGTGGGGCTGTATGAGGAGAACACTGAGCAGTGGAGTCATATACTGAAAGATTTGAATATTTTGTGCAAGCGAATTATTGTAGTCCCAACTTTCCTGAGTACAATGGGGGGGGAATACATTCAAATTCCTGCAAAGTTGAGTGCAGCCAGAAAAATCAGGCTTGTAAATCTATGATAAGATTGTGCCAATATTGCAGGGCCGCTTCTCACCTAAACCCTTTGGTCATCACAGAGGTTCAGGTTCCATAAACATAACAAGTGAATCAAACACACTGTTTGTAGCTTTGAAGAAATTAGCTGAATACTGTGAATATGGAGAGGTTTTGAATGACACCATCAGAGACAGACTGGTGTGTGAGTTAAGAAGCTATTAACAGAAAGCAATTTAAACCTAAAGAAGGCTTTAGAAGTTGAAATCTCTATCGAATTAGCAGCTAAGGAAGCCAAACAATGAAGTCTGAACATTAGAATCCATAAAATGTCAGCTAAGAGCCGAACACAGACACAGGTCCGAAATTGCTACCGATGTACAAAATCTGGCCACGCAGCAGCAGGTTGCTGGTGCAAAGATGTAAAATGCAGGAATTGTGGTAAAATGGGGCACAGTGAACGAGCGTGTTGGGGAAAGAAGCAACAAATTCCAAACAAGAGCTATTAAAAGCAAGAACCAAGTATATCAAATAGAAAACCAAATAGAGGGAAAAGGTCCACGTGACACAAAAGGGTGTGAAAATGGACCAGAGTCACGGTCAGATGATGAACTGGCATTGAACATACTGGCCATTGCAAATGCAGCTAACTGTTACTGGATCTCTCCTTTACTGGATGGATAACCGGTGAAAATAGAGGTGGCATTGGAGCAGCAGTTTCATTGGTACCAGAAGCTGTTTACCAAGCAAACCTTTGACACATCACCTTAAAACCCTCAAAAGATAATACTAAAAAGCTATATTGGGGAAGTGGTACTGTTGAGGGTGGAACCTGGCTGGAGAGAGTCAAGCAAAACTGGGCCGAAGTGAATCTCATGTCCGAAGCAGGTCACCGAAGATTTTAAAGAAACATGCCATAGTCTTTAACGGAGAGCTGGGAAGTATGAAAGAGATCTCAGTCAAGCTAAAGAAGAAAATCAAGCAAGATGTTTAAAGACTAGGGCAGCGCCGTATGCCATCAGGCCTAAGGTCAAGTCAGAATCGGAGAGGCTGGTCAAGACAGGAATCTTCAAACCTGTTAACGTAAGTGATTGGGCCATGCTGACAGTACCCATGGTAAAACAATATGGTTTGGTATGCATATGTGGCGATTTTAAAGAACTAACAATCCGCTACTGCAGAGCAGTACCCTCTGGCTTTGATTGATGATTCATTTGCTGAGTAGGCTGGAGACCAGATTTTCAGGAAAGTTAATCGTAGTCAAGCTCATCTCCCGATCAATGTGAATCCTGATACACAACAATAGTCGACAAACAAAGGGCTATTCAGATATAAAAGACATCCATTTATCATCAAGTCCACACCTTTGCCATGAATCAAATTCTAAGTGGACGAGCAGGAGCCCAGTATTACATAGACAATATCTTAATTACTGGAAAGAATGAATAGCACTCTCAAAATTTAGACGCTACACTCCAGAGACTAGAAGATTAAATCTTCCATTGAATATCTGGGGCACATCATAGATTCAAGGGACTGCACAAATCACCCATAAAAGCCATAAATGAGGCACCTGCACCTCAAAATGTAAATTGACTTAGATTGTTTTTGGGCTTATTCAATTATAAAAGGTTTGTCCCTAATCTAGCAACTATTCTCAAATCTTCACAGACCTTGTGTGTCAAAACAGGAAATGGGTGGATCAGTGCGAGAAGGCCTTCGTACAAGCTAAACAGGCGCTACTAAAGTCAGAAGTCCTGACATACTTTGATCCGAAGTTACGCTTGCAAGTGGCTGTGTCATATCACCTTATGGAGGTGGGAGCAGTGGTTTTCACATAACATCCAATGGTGAAGAGAAACCAATAGTGTTTGCATCAAGATCCTTGAACAAAGCAGAAATGATCTATGCCCAAATAGAGAATGAAGGCATCGTTTTCAGAATCAAATGGAGGATTATAGGAATATTGTTGTTTTTTTAAAGTGTATTTTATTCCAAACATGCTCAAAACCACAAATCAGTCACATTGTTAACACCCCCACAGTTCACAGTTTGTGCAATTTTTCCCCTTTTCACCCCCCTCCCCCGCGACAAACAATTCCTCAAACATTGTCATGAACGGTCCCCACCGTGTCTCAAAGCCCTCTGCTGATCCCCTCAACTCAAACTTAATCTTTCCAGCCAATTAATAAGGGTGCCCTTTCCAAAGGCCGGTGCAGACTCGATGGGCCGCAAGGGCCTCCTTCAGCACTGTAAATTCTACGATTCTATGTACATGATTACTAATTCATCAAGTAAACTTTTTGCATAATTCTCAAAGTGCCTTGGGACATTTCTTTTTGTTAGAGGTTCTATAGGCATGCCTGACCAATGCCATCTAATGGGAGCCATTTAGCAGGAAATCCAAAATGCACAAGTATTTTGAACATGGAATTTTATTATTGCATCACATCTTCATTGCCAGTTGATATTACAACACAGTAATAGGATGGCCAAGCACCCACTCCAAAAAATAAGCTTCCTGCCTTCTCAATAAAAGCCATTTCAGTGTTTACATTCCTTATGTTAGACCTGTGTTTTCTTTTCCATCATGACAGTTTCACATCTGAAATCAGATGTACAGTCTTGGACTGTATCTCTTAACAAGCAGAATATCTACACTGTATTCATAAACGTTGAATTATGAGTGCTCCTGCTTGAAGTCTGGCAAGAAAGGTCTTGTACAAAGTTCTCAGAAAATGTAGCCATGCAGTGTGATATCGTTTGCACATGGTGGACATGATAAATTGCCCTTAGTGTCCAAAATTGCCCTTAGTGTTGGGTGGGGTTGCTGGGTTGTGGGGGTAGGGTGGAGGTGTTGACCTTGGGTGGGGTGCTCTTTCCAAGGGCCGGTGCAGACTCGATGGGCCGAATGGCTTCCTTCTGCACTGTAAATTCTATGATAATCTATGAAAAGGAAGTCATACAGGTCCCCCAGTCAGGCCGCCAGCCCCAGAGGGATTGACAACCACCAATCCAGCAATATCCTTCGTCGGGCAATTAAAGAGGTGAAGGCCACGACATCGGCCATTCTCCCCTACGGCATTTCCGACATCCCAAAGATCGCCACCAATGAGTCCGGCCTGACCTCTACCCCCACAAAAATCTCACACTTGTCCGCCACTCTCTGGAAGAAGAGGTCAAATTTATCCTACACATTGCCTCACTCCACACTCCCAATCCTATCTCCCCCTCCCCCAATTTATTCTTGATCCTCACCACCTGTGCTCCCCTTTGCTCCCCAGCCACCTATGTAGATCACCCCTCCACAACCAGGGGCAGCAACCTCTCCAGCAGGGCAGACTCCTGCAGCTTGGGAAACCCTCCTTCCGCGTAAAGTCCCTCACTTGCATACACCTGAATTCACTTCCCTTCAGCAGCTCCACTCTCTCCCCCGCAGCTCTTCCAGACTTGCAAACTTCACTTCCAAGTACAAATCCCTCGCCCTCACCAGTCCCGCCCCCCTCCACTTCTTTTACATGCCACCCGTCTCCCCTGTCTTAAACCTATGATTTCCACACAACAATGTCAGCACCGACATCCCCTTCATCCTAAAGAGTCTCCTCAATTGGTTCCAAATCCTAATCGTGGACTGTACCACCGGGCTCACCGTGTACCTCCCCGGCACAAGCAGAAGCGACGCCGTCACCATGGCCCTCAGGCTGGACCCTCTACAGGTCTCTTCCTACATCCTCATCCACTCTAGCCCCTCTCCCTCCCACCAGCGTCTCACCTTCTCCAAGTTTGCTGTCCAGTAGTAATGCAGCAGGTTTGGTAACGCCAACCCCCCCGTCCTGCCTCTGTAACAGGGCCCTCTTTACCCTTGGTACCTTCCCCATTCATATAAACTCAGAGATCAGCATCCAATTTCCGGAAAAAGGCATTAGGGATAAAGTTTGGGAGGGTCTGGAATACAAACAGGAACCTCGGCAGCACGTTGATCTTAACCGCCTGGAATCTCCCCGCCAGTGTCAGGTGTTCCTTACTCCCCCTCATAATCCCCTGCCACTCCACTGACCCCCGAAAGGCCAACTCAAACAACAGCGGACACCCCTGCCTCATTCCCTTGTGCAACCCAAAACTCTGTGAACTCATCCAATTTCATAGATATCATAGAATTTACAGTGCAGAAGGAGGCCATTCGGCCCATCGAGTCTGCACCGGCTCTTGGAACGAGCACCCTACCCAAGGTCAACAGCTCCACCCTATCACCATAACCCAGCAACCCCACCCAATACTAAGGGCACTTTTGGACACTAAGGGCAATTTAGCATGGCCAATCCACCTAACATGCACATCTTTGGACTGTGGGAGGAAACTGGAGCATCCGGAGGAAACCCACGCAGACACGGGGAGAACGTGCAGACTCCGCACAGACAGTGACCCAGCGGGGAATCGAACCTGGGACCCTGGCGCTGTGAAGCCACAGTGCTATCCACTTGTGCTACCGTGCTGCCCTCAAACTTGTCCGTACCCTCGCCACCGTGGCTACAAACAATAGACGCACCCTCGCCACAAACGTCAGGCCAAACCCGAACTTTCCCAGGATCTCAAACAGATACCATCACTACACCTGGTCAAAAGCTTTCTCCGGGTCCATTGGAACAACTATGTCCGGTACCCACCCCTCCGACTGGGTTTTAATCACGTTTAACAGCCTCCTGCTGTTACTGGAGAGCTGCCTGTCCTTTCCGAAGCCCGTTTGGTCCTTAGTGACCACCCCTGGAACTCACCCCTCCCTCCATCCTCTCTGCTACTAACTTGGTCAACATTTTCACATCCATTCTTAGCAGTGAAATGGGCCCATATGACCCACACTCAAACAGGTCCTTTCCCTTTTTCGGGATTAGCATAATCGATACCTGGTATCTCCCCCTTCTCCAGCGCCTCGATAAACATCCCCAGCAAATGCGGTGCCAACTCCGTCGCAAACTCCTCATAGAACTCTACCGGATAGCCGTCCGGCCCATTCCCCTTATGCTATCCATCACCTCCCTCAGCCCTAACGGCTCTGCCAGTTTCTGACTCCTCTCTTCATCCAGCTTGGAAACTTCAGCTCATCCAAAAATAGCCCGGCTCAGCCCTGTACAGCTTCTCATAATATTCCCTAAATGCTTCATTAATCTATCCCGGCTCCGACATTACCTCCTCCTTCCCTGTCAACACCCTCAATATTTCCCTGGACTTGGCCTGCCTCCGTAGCTGGTGGGCCAGCATATGGGCTCGCCTCCTCCCCATATTCATATTGCACCTCCCTCACCCTCCATAGCTGCCCCACTGCCTTCCCCATTATTAGCCTGTCAAACTGCCACTGTAACCTTTTTCTGTTCGCCAACCCCTCCTTGGTGGGAGCCTTCGAATATTTCCTGTCCACCTCGACTATCTTGCATACTTGTCCCCCCTCCTGTCCCTATGCGCCTTGAGCAAGATAACCTCCCCTGAACCACCGCCTTCAATGTCTCCCAGAACATGGCCGCTGACACCTCCCCATTCTGATTCAACTCCACGTACTCTGATAACCGACCACACCTTCTCACACAACCCCTTATCCGCCAGAAGTCCCGAATCCAGCCTCCATCCCAGCCTCTGCTCCTGCCTCAACCTAAGTCTAACCTCCAAGCAGGCGGCGCATGGTCAGAGATCATGATTCTCACTTACTCTGCCCCCAGCAACACTGCTTGACTCACTAAAAGAAAAAATCAGTTCTGGAGTACAGGTTGTACACGTGTGAGAAGAAGTACTCCCTCCACCCAAGTTTACTAAACCTCCAAGGGTCCACCATTCCCATCTTTTCCATAAACCCTCCCAACTCCTTCGCCATCCTCAACCTTCCCGTTGACTTAGGACTCGACACGCCCACCCTCGCTTCCAGCACAGAGTTAAAATTCCCCCTCCCCATAATCAACTGATTAAGTCCGGAATCATGCCCAGTAACCCCTTCACAAACCCCATGTCGTCCCAATTTGGCATATCTATATTCACTAGCACTACTGGCGTCCCTTCCAATACCCCTCTCACTATCACACACCTCCCTCTGGGGTCCCACACCTCCTTGGCCCCTACAAACCCTGACCTTTAGCTCAGCAGGATGGCCAGCCCTCGCGACTTTGAATAAAACCCCGAATGGGATTGGATTGGATTTGTTTATCGTCACGTGTACCGAGGTACAGTGAAAAGTAATTTTCTGCGAGCAGCTCAACAGATCATCAAGTACATGGGAAGAAAAGGGAATAAAAGAAAATACATAATAGGGCAACACAAGGTATACAATGCAACTACATAAGCACCGGCATTGGATGAAGCATACAGGGTGCAGTGTTAATGAGGTCAGTCCATAAGAGGGCCGTTTAGGAGTCTGGTGACAGTGGGGAAGAAGCTGTTTTTGAGTCTGTTCGTGCGTGTTCTCAGACTTCTGCATCTCCTGCCCGATGGAAGAAGTTGGAAGAGTGAGTAAGCCGGGTGGAAGGGGTCTTTGATTATGCTGCCCGCTTTCCCCAGGCAGCGGGAGGTGTAGATGGAATCAATGGATGGGAGGCAGGTTTGTGTGATGGACTGGGCGGTGTTCACGACTCTCTGAAGTTTCTTGTGGCCCTGGACCGAGCAGTTGCCATACCAGGCTGTGATGCAGCCAGATAGGATGCTTTCTATGGTGCATCTCTAAAAGTTGGTAAGGGTTAATGTGGACATGCCGAATTTCTTAAGTTTCCTGAGGAAGTATAGGCGCTGTTGTGCTTTTTTGGGTGGTAGCATCGACGTGGGTGGACCAGGAAAGATTTTGAGATGTGCACCCCTAGGAATTTGAAACTGCTAACCATCTCCACCTCGGCACCGTTGATGCTGACAGGGGTGTGTACAGTACTTTGCTTCCTGAAGTCAATGACCAGCTCTTCAGTTTTGCTGGCATTGAGGGAGATTGTAGTCGCTGCACCACTCCACTAGGTTCTCTATCTCCCTCCTGTATTCTGACTCGTCTTTATTCGAGATCCAGCCCTCGATGGTCGTATCGTCAGCAAACTTGCAGATGGAGTTGGAACCAAATTTTGCCACGCAGTCGTGTGTGTACAGGGAGTATAGTAGGGGGCTAAGTACGCAGCCTTGCGGGGCCCCGGTATGGAGGACAATTGTGGAGGAGGTACTGTTGTTCATTCTTACTGATTGTGGTCTGTTGGTCAGAAAATCGAGGATCCAGTTGCAGAGTGGGGAGCTGAGTCCTCCGTTTTGGAGCTTTGATATGAGCTTGGCTGGGATTATGGTGTTGAATGCGGAGCTGTAGTCAATAAATAGGAGTCTGATGTAGGAGTCCTTGTTGTTGAGATGCTCTCGGGATGAGTGTAGGGCCAGGGAAATGGTGTCTGCTGTGGACCGGTTGCGACGGTATGCGAATTGCAGTGGATCAAGGTGTTCTGGGAGTATGGAGGTGATGTGCTTCATGATCAACCTCTCTAAGCACTTCATTACGACTGAAGTCAGGGCCAACGGACGGTAGTCATTGAGGCATGTTGCCTGGTTCTTCTTTGGCACTGGTATGATGGTGGTCTTCTTGAAGCAGGTGGGGACCTCGGAGTGGAGTAGGGACAGGTTAAAGATGTCTGCGAACACCTCTGCCAGCTGGTCCTCACAGGCTCTGAGTGCACGACCAGGGATCTCGTCCGGGCCCCGTCGCCTTCCGAGGGTTCACTTTCAGGAAGGCCGATCTGACTTTGGAAGCTGTGATGGTGGGTATGGGCGAGATATGGGCTGCTGGGGGACTCGACAGCAGATTGTTGGTTACCTGCTCGAACCGAGCATAGAATGCATTGAGTTCATCGGGGAGGGGTGCGCTGCTGCCAGAGATACCTGACCCATCCATCCCTTTCTCAAACTGACCTGATCCTTAACTCGGAGATGCGTCTCCTGCAGAAGGACCACCCCCGCCTTCAAAGTTCTCAAGTGTGCGAAGACCCGAGACCCCTTTACCGGCTGGTTCAGTCCCCAGACATTCCATGTTATGTATCTTACCAGAGGCTTACGCCTCCACTCCCCTCTACTGTCTGCCATCATCCCCTTCCAATTCTACCTCTTTGAATTTCACCCTGAACTGGGCCCATCCAAGATGGCCCCTTCTCCACCCATGACCACGCTTAGTTTCCAACTCTGCCACGTCACGTCCCCCACATCCCCCTTCCCCGGCTCGCCTTCACCTCCCCGCCCCCTCTAGCTGGCCATACCCCACGGCCACCATATCATTTCTGTTCACTAGCATTACCTGTCAGCATGGCAGCTCCTGCCCAAAGGCCCCTAACCCTCCACCCACCTTTCCCTCCTTGGTCTATGCAAACTGCTCCCTGTGGACCTCCCCCTCCCCCACACAAACAAAGACACATCCAAAACCACAGGTCACCCCTTCCAAAAAAAAAAAACCCACCACAGAATGGCAGGAGGTGGGTGGGGGTGGCAGTTGCCCCCTTACAAACCTATAGCCCGAACAAACAGCAACAACGACAAAATCACCCAATCCAAAAAAATACACTCCGGCCCCTCACAACACCCACATCTTCCAACCTCTGCTGTCCGAGCTCCTCCGTCTTCCATCAATGTTCAGTTTGCCCCAGTTAACAGTCACTCATTAAGTCATCGGCCTCTTCTGGCATTTCAAAATAATACTCCAACCATCAAAAGTTACCCACAGTTTTGTCGGAGATAGAGTATTGATTTATTCGTAGTTTTAGGTGCTAGTTGAATGCATGTAGCTGAGGTGTAAAATTATTAAAAGTATCTTGACTGGGAATCGAGTCATTGTTTCACATAATGAATTAACCATTGTATTCAGCACTAAGGACGTTGTCAGTCTAATTACCTTATCAGTTACAGCAAGGTCTGGGGGCCGAGCTGTGTGACATGGACTGCATGAGAAACATATCCAGTAGTTTTCTTGAGACTGCGCATGCAGACGCTGAGCTAGTTTTGATAGGCATCATTCAATCTTAAGTAATGTCCAATGTTTGACTGACAAATCGTCCTTTAAGTAACAGACATTCATTTGGATAAACCAGGAAGTCTCAGCTGAGAATTGGAAACCAATGAATAAATGAGGGATTAAACCAGAGATAAGAATTACCGGAAAAGTAGGGCCTTTTGTTTGAGGTCTTTGTTCCTGAATTCTTGAATCATCTATCTGTTTGTTTGCGTTTATCATTTTTAAATGTTTTATGATTTTTGCCATGTGTTTGGCCTTTTTATGTAGTTTGATATTTTGTTTCTAAGTTTTGATTCAGTTCTTATTCAAGTGAATAATTAGCAATGAAGTTGTATTTTTGACACCTCCAATCAACCGGACAATCAATTCTTATTAGAAGGTAAAATAAGAGTCCCAACAGCCGGGTACAGTACCCCAAACTGAATCTGCATTTGGTAGAACACCTTGTTAAATCCGGCACGCCTCTTTGCCAACTCTGCACCGATATCATCGTAAATTCAGACCCGGCTCCCCTCTCATTCGCAGTTATGCTTGTCCCAGGCCCACCGCAGGATCTTTTCCTTCTCCACAAACGTATGGAGTTTCACGATCACCAGCCGCGGCGGCTCCTCCACTCTTGGCTTCTGCCTTAGGGACCTGTGGGCCCGGCCGACCTCGGAGGCCTTGTCCATTACCCCCTCCGCCACCAGCCCCGCCAGCATCCTCGAAACGTATTTCATGGCACTTTATGAGGCGGAACGGAAGCAGTTGTTAGCACTATTGCTTCACAGTGCCATGGGCCCAGGTTCAATTCCCGGCTTGGGTCACTGTTTGTGCGGAGTCTGCACGTTCTCAGTGTGTCTGCGTGTTTTTCTTCTGGTGTTCCAGTTTCCTCCCACAAGTCCCAAAGACGTGCTTATTAGGTAATGTGGACATTTTGAATTCTCCCCCGAACAGGCGCTAGAGTGTGGCAACTAGGTGATTTTTACAGTAACTTCATTGCACTGTTAATGCAAGCCTGTGACAATAATAAAGATTATTATTTTACCATCTACACCCTCCGGCAGGCCGATGATACGCAGGTTCTGCCTTCTGGATCTGTTCTCCTGCTCCTCAACCGCTGCCCTCAGTGACTTGCAAAGGTCCCCCAGGAGCCCCACCTCCAATGACACCACCCGGTCACTGTGGTCGGACATCACCTTCTCCATCTCCCAAATCTGCGACCCTTGTGCTTTCAGACATTTCTCCATTCGCTCCATTGCTCCTTTCAGGAGTGCTACTGCTTCCTTGATGCTTTCGACCAATCCTCGTGCATCTCCTTTTGTCGCTGGTGGAAATCTTCTTCAAAAACGCTATCCACTGCTCCATCTGGGGCTTTCCAACGCGACGACCCTTTCCCCCCCCCCTCCCTGCCATCATCACAATTGCTATTGCGCCACAGGTCTCCTCCGGTTCCTTGGCCAGGTCCTTGACCTTTTTTTGCCAGATCTGGTAACCAGCAGACATGCCACTCACGGAGGGAACTTCTCCTCCACACCTTCAGCCGCAATGTCCTGTCAAAATTACCCACTTTTGGGTAAAAAGAGATCAAACCAACACCTTTGAGCCAGAACTGCCCTGTGTGCGACCACTCACTCCATGGTCACCACCTGAAGTGGAATATTGGTACAATTTAAGGGTCAAAAGTCTGGAGTAGTGTGCTTGACTGCAGTGGTCCTGTTTTTAAAAAGGATTTTGTTTTGCTTCCAGAAAACAGCAGGTGGACTTGATCAGAGGAATGTGGTTGGACCGGGGAAGTCCCTGGGGGATCATGTGTTTTGTAAGCCTACAGAAACAATTTGTTTCTCAGCTTGGGGAGATGAGGTCATTGCTGTGTGGAGACCCGGAATGCAGAGAAGCAGTTCTTTTAGAGTAGCTTTGAAGAGAGAGGAGCTGAATTCTGATCTGCCTGAAACGGAGTCCATAATTCTCTCACAATAGGAAAACTATAAAAGAGCAATAATCTGTAAAGCAGACCAGTCTTGTCTGGGGACAAGGAAGAAGCTGAAACACACCAGGTGAACCAGCGTTTTGAAGATATTCAGCCAGAGTCTGAAGGAGTTCTAACCGGAGGAAAATCTGTTCTATAAAGCAAGTATTATTCAATGACCTACTAATTTAAGATAGATTAAGAGCTGTACGTTTCTTTTCTTGTCGTTTAATGGGGAAATTGAGTAGTGTTAATGGGTAATTGTAAGCTGTTCTTTTTGGGTGTGAAGTTTAATATTGTATTCATAACAAGGTTTTGGTTTAGAAATACCAAGCCCTATTTTTTTCTTGCAATCACTCGTGGAATGAATCATTCTTTCCAAACAGTCTTACAAAATGAACTAAAATATTGGAGTTTCAGTCCCGTATCCTAGCCACTGCTGGGGTCTGGTCTGGGATTGTAATAGAACAGAAAGACTGGATGAGATTTTTAAAAAATGTTTATTAAAAAGTTAATAAACAAAATCAATCATACAAAAACTTACACAATGAAAGAGCAAGACTAACGAGCAAAAGTAGATATTTACTTGACCCCAAAAAGTTAAACTTGAAACTCTAACAGCTGCTGGTGAGTAGTTCCTTACAAGAGGAATGAATAACTGGCATCTTAGATAGGATCCTTCTACCACCCCTCTAATGGTGTACTTAACAGTCTCCAAATGTAAGAAAGACAGGTAGTCACTCAACCAAGCCAAGTCACTGGGCAGAGTAGATCTCCCAAGCAGAACTCGTCTCCAGGTTATCAAAGAGGCGAAGACGAGGACATCTACCTTCACCGCAATCTGATGGTGAGTCTAATACCCCAAAGATGGCCACCGGCAGGCATGGATCCAAATGCAACATCGAGTATCTCCGACATGGTGTTGGCCCAAAAGCTTACTAACTTGGGACAAGACCAGAACATAGGAGTGCAGTTAGCCGGCCCCCCAAGAACAACGCTCACACTTATCCTCGACCCTGGAGAAAAATCCACTCTCCTCGCTTTAGTCTGATGCACCCGGTGCACCACCTTGAATTGGATTAAGACTCATGAAGACATGGAGTTGATCCTGTGAAGGGTCTTACTCCGTAACTCATCATCCAGAATGGGACTCAATTCGCCCTCCCACAGTACGGTAGCATGATGGTTAGCACTATGGCTTCACAATGGTCCCAGGTTCCATTCCCGGCTTGGGTCACTGTCTGTATGGAGTTTGCACACTCTCCCCGTGCGTGTCTGCGTGGGTTTCCTCCGGGTGCTCCGGTTTCCTCCCACAAGTCCCAAAAGACGTGCTGTTAGGTGAATTGGACATTTTGAATTGTCCCTCTATGTACCCAAACAGGTGCCGGAATGTGGCGACTTGGGGCTTTTCACAGTAACTTCATTGCAGTGTTAATATAAGCCTACTTGTGACAGTAAACATTATTACTTCGCCTTCACCTCACTCAATGGAGCTGACTCCACTCAGAGGATGTGGTCATACATGTCCGAAATAGTTCCCCTACAGTACCCAGACAAAGACAAAATCCTCTTCAACAGTGAAGAAGGTGGCGCCAAGGGAAACAAGGGAAAAGCCTTGCATGAAAAAACACAAATCTGTAAGTATCTGAAAAGGCTGGAACCAGGCAGCTGGAAATTCCCCCCCACAAACAGATCTTCAAACATTTCCCCATCAATGACTTAAACGTCGTGTCCAAATTCACTGGCAGGAAAAGGGGAGCTAACAAAAACAGGGACCAGAGCTTGAAATGCTGACTGAACTGCTTCCAGATTCCCAGGGTGGATAACACTACCAGCCTCAGTGAAAATCTTACCGGAGGTAAAGGCAATGATGTGGTTATCATTGCACCAATGATAGAAACCGTGCAGAAGCTCCGATCACTGAACCACAACAATATCTTCTGAATATTGGCTGTCCAATAGTAAAACAATAAATTCGGTAGAGCCAAACCCCCAAACTGATTACCTCTTTGGAGAAAAGCCCCATGGATCCTTGGGAGTCTTAACTGCTCAAATAAAGGAGGACATAAAATCATTGACTTTGCCAAAAAAGGACTTGGCAGAAAAATGGGGAGACATTGAAAAAGGAAATAAAAATCTCGGGAGTATATTCATTTCCAGGGGTTGGTTTAGCATACTGGGCTAAATAGCTGGCTTTTAAAGCAGACCGAGGCTGGCCAGCAGCACGGTTCAATTCCCGTACCAGCCTTCCCGAACAGGTGCTGGAATGTGGCGACTAGGGGTTTCACAGTCACTTCATTGAACTACTTGTGACAATAAGCAATTTTCATTTTTTCATTTCAATAGACTGAATCCTCCCTGCCAAGGACAGGGGGAGGTTAGCCCATTTCTGTAAGTCTGACTTAATACCATTAACCTGACTAGTAACATTTAATTTATGAAGCGAGGTCCAATTGTGGGTTACCCGGACCCCCAGATAATGAAAGCTAGTCTTGGCAAGGCAAAAGGGTAGCATCCCCAGTTGGGCTCTCCTCCCTGGAGGGTTGACCGGGAAGTATGCATTCTTGTCCAAGTTCAACTTGTGCCCAGAGAAGGAGCCAAAACGCCCAAGCACCTTCATTATCTTGTCCAAAGAGGGCACTGGGTCCGTAATATAGAGAAGTAGGTCATCCGCGTAAAGGGAAACCCAATGTTCCACCCCGCCTCAATTTATCCCACTCCACTTAATTGAGGACCTCAGCGCTATAGCAAGCTGTTCTATTGCTAAGGCAAGCAGGAGCTGAGACAGCGTGCACCCTGTCTTGTGGCCTTATTCAACGGGAAGTAGCCAGAGTTCAGCGCATTCGTACGAACACCAGCAGTGGGAGCACTTTACAGTTGCTGAATCCAGGAGCAAAACCTTTGTCCAAATCAAACCACCAAATAATCTCAAACAGATATTCTCTCTTCACTCTATCAAATGCCTTTTCAGCATCTAGGGAAACAATCAACTCTGGTTCAGGCACAGAGGGTGGCAAAAGGACACCGTTTAGCAGTCGACGTATAGTGGCCGACAATTGCTGACCCTTAACAAGATCACCTTTGCCTTTCTTGAGAACCAATGAGATTGAGGCCCATGTGAGGGTAGAGGGCAAAGAATCCCGGGATAAGAAATCATTAAACATAACCAGAATGAAAGGTACCAACTGCCCTGCAAACCTCTCAGAAAATTCAACGGGGATGCCATCCGTGGCTCTACCAGTTTGCTAATTTCCTCTAGACCCAATCTCCTCGCTTCTCGGCCCCTCCATAGATGGGATGGACAAGCTATCCAAAAAGTCAGTTACGACTGATCCTTCAGTCAGAGGCTACAATCTACAGAGACCCCGATAGAACGATTCAAAAGCTGCCTTAACTGGAGGGCCAGAAACCAGGCTGCCGCTCGAGTTACGTACCTGCATGATCTCACAGGAAGCCACTTCAGCTGTTGAATTTAGAGGTGACTGGTCTTCTCCCAGTATTATTAAAACATATCCCTCGAGAGTCGTAGCTGGCCCACCACTGCCTAATAGCTCGAATTGTGTCTGCAGCTTTTTCCTACTTGCCAACAACTCCGGGGTTGGGGCAAGGAGTACTGCTAGTCCACCTCAAGAATGGAGTCTGTAGCCATCTGGGATGGCCACTTACAACCAGGAACAGGGAAGCTCGCAAAGCATAGCGGGAAAAATGGACAATGTGAGACTCAGGCAGGCTCAGAGCCTGAAATGTATATTTGTGAGTGAGGAATCCAGACGGTATCGAAACCCCAACCGATTAGTATTTGATGGCCCATCTCCGCCAAAGGACTGATACTTGAGCGACCGGTACAGTCCCAGACATTTCGGCCCCACCCTGTACTAGGGAAGCGTAAACAACGGGGTGAGTGACCGCTTGCTACAGACCCAGCCATCAAGGCACCCGCTCATTTACTGGTTCAAATCAACTTAGTGGGGTCCAAACTGAAGGACCGCCCAAAAGAGCGCGAAAACCCCCAAGCATAAAAAGGGAGTCCACCATGTGTTCGGCCTCTCTTGGACCTGGCAACTACCGCTTCCAATTGCAGCACCACCAGAAGCAACTCCAAGTTCAACGCCCGCTACCAAATGGATGAGCCTAGCTGAGCAGCAGTTACTTCTACAGACCTGATAGATCCAGAATTGAACAACGGCCACTGTTCCTCTGACCTAAGCCGTGTGCCTGAAGTTAAGTACAGGTTGTCATAGTCGATAGGTTTAACTAGTAGTTTGCTGCATGATTAATTGTGTGTGTAAATAAAGTACCCTTGACCTTGAACTAACTGGTGTTTGGCTCTTTGGTCGATAGCCGGTTAAACCTTGTGGTGGTATCATTTGATACCTGAGCATTAGAATATAGAGGCCAGCAGATTATTAATAACATTTGTATGGTCCCAGTTTGGCGCATCATCAAATGATGCTCCAATCAAATCCCGAATGATAGACTTGTCCCACCCACCCTTCCGCAGCCTTGTCTGGTCAATGACCCGCAAATAAGTGTCTTGCAAAAACACGTCGGAATTTAAAAAAACATTTTTTTTAAATTTGAGTACCCAATTGCTTTTTTCCCCAATTAAGAGGCGATTTAGCGTGGCCAATCCACCTAACCTGCACATCTTTAGGTTGTGGGGGTGAGACCCACACAGACACAGGGAGAATGTGCAAACTCCACACGGAGTGACCTGGGATCGAACCCGGGTCCTTCTCGCATGAGGCAGCAATGCTAACCATGCCACTGTGCCACCTGCAATTTAAACTCTTTAAAATGGGCAAATACTCTCGACCTTTTCACTGGACCATTCAACCCCCTGGCATTAAAGGCGACCAAACAAATTGGGGGTCTTCCATCTCCTCTCAATCCGGAGTCAACAATTTCCACCGATAGATTACCCAACAGATACAAAAGTGGGACAGCAACCCACTCAAGATGGCCACCACACCCAATTACAAGACTAAACTGTCTGGCTGCAGGGACATGGCGCTGTTAGGGATTTCCAGGCTTTGACCCAGCAACAGTGAAGTCATGGTGGTATAATTCTCGTTCTAGGACACTACCACACCCAAATATGCACATAGATAGCAGCAAGGTGAACATAACAAAAATCTACTTCTAACAGCCCTAAACAAAATAAAAACTCTTGAGCTCATAATCGATAAAAATCTACTATAAGGAGCTGCAATCAACCATTAAACACCACTCCAGTTTAGCTGGGTGGCTCCCAACTAGAGTGAAGAAAACAACAAAATATTAAAACTCCATAAACCATTGTACTCAAATAGGCAGCTATATATATTCATAACCATCAGAACAGAGCCCAACATGAAACTAATCCCAACCTGTAAACATTCAACCCCAAGACCAGAAAGTGCAAAAATAAACATGAAACCCAAACAATTCAACATGCAATTCTTCAACGGCCCAATCACACCGCACCCAAATAGTGTTTCTTTACAAAGGTGTCCGCCTGCCCCAGTGCACCAAATAAATAGCCTTCCCCTCGAAATTCACTCTTAGCCACGCCGGGTACACCACACCGAATCGGATTCCACTTTTGCACAAGGCAACCTTGGCTTTGTGAATGCAGCCTTTTTCTTCACCAGCACGACTCCTGCATCTTGGTAAAACCTGATGGCGTGGCCTTCCCATTTGAAGTCCCGATGTTCCCTCGCCCATCTCAGAACACGCTCTTACTCTTTGAAGCTATGGAACTTCACTATTACCACAAGTTGTTTGTGGATCCGCACCACGTGGCCTCTGCCGGAGTGTACGGTGGGCTCAGTGCAACTCAGGAGGGGACGTAAACCCACCCTCCTCCCGAACATCTCTGCAAAACACTCCATGGGTGTTGTTGGGCCTTCCATTCCCTGTGGCAGCCCCACAATTCAAATGTTTTGGGTCCTGGACTGATTCTCCAAATCATTCACCTTGGCCTTCGGTGATTTATTCGCTTTGGCCATCAGAGAGGCAATCTGATCACTATGCCTCGAAAGGGCCACTTCCATGTCTTTTATCGTGGCTCTATAGGCTTTCATGGTTTCGTTGGTCTTCTCCAGAGCCACTCGGATAGGGGCCAAGGCCTCCTCCACCTATTTCCGGAGGTCCTCAGACATACCTTGCCAGTGTTTATCAAATTCTTTTGCCAAGTACTCAAGAGCACCTCAGCCGTTAGTGGAGTGGCCCAGAGGCTGCCTCTGCCATTTTCTCTGACAACTAGCTTGGAGAGGCCTCCGATGAACATCTACTGTCTGCCTTTTTTCCTCTGACATTTCTGGGCAATTTACCTATATAGGATCTTTATCCCATTAATTATGAGGGTTTCCAAAAGAAAATACCCCTGACCGAAGAGAAAAGGCAAAAAAGAGCAGTACCCAAGTGGAAGCCTCCTCGTGTACGTCTTCCCCCTACATAACGCCACCGGATGTTTTTCAGACTGGGTGAGATTTTCACAAGATTCAGTTATCCTGAACAACTTATGAGTGACAATCATCCACAGTTCATTTTGCAAGAAATCACAAATTACCTAAAGAAGAACTGAATCCAACACATCCAATCCATTCCTGATCATCCTGCCACAAATGGGCTGGCTGAAAGTAAGGTAACTAGTGAGAAAAGATCATGGTCTAAACAACTCAGCCAATTCTTGATGACATACAGGAATACAACACCTTCCACAACCCAAAGTTATCCGGCATTACTCATGGTAAAACGTCAGTTATGCATTTGATTTGCTGAAGCCGCCTAGGACAAGAGCAATTGGTGAGAGGAAATAGCAAAGTAAGGTTTTACGATGTGATACTAGGGCTAAATGCTGTGTTTTTCAAAAAAGTCAGAAACATTGGCAAGAACTACGCCACTCGGGAGAAGTGGAAACCTGCCATTGTCTTAGCACAGACAGGATTGGTCTCCCACACCGTTCAAACTCGGGATGATCAGCTCTTAGCAACTAGAACTAGTTTTCCAGAGACAGGGTCAACCGAGAGTCTGCAACTCACTGTGCCAAGTGAAGGCCCAGACATTCCTGAGAACCTGACAATACCAGAAAAAACTGTGGAAGACAGTACCCCTGTCGAGGACACTGCAACACCGCGTCAACCTATGAACACTATGTCAACTCCGATTAAGACAATTATGAACAATGTCCAAACTAAACCAGAAACACTAGAGGTTGCAGGAACACCAAAAAGGCCTGAGGTTCACCGACAGCCACACAGAAGTCGACGTCCTCTGAAACTTCTAAATTATTAACTTGTTCATACTGAAAATTTTGACTGAAATAATATAACATTAACATCGCAGAAACCTCTAATGTAAAGGGGAAGGAAAGTGTTGTGTATTCATGCTTGTTTGTAGTTGGAACAATGCCACTTTAAGTCTGATCACCTGATGTATGGATGACATCATCAGCCATTTGCGCGGGCAATCTATTCAAATACCTTTCCAATAAAGCTCTTATTTGCTTGTACCTTCATGGTCTGCAAACCTGCCTTTAAAAATACCACATTGCCTGTCCCCAATTTCCCTCGAGGTTGTGATGAACCACTTCCATGAACTGATGTAGTCCATCTGGTGCAGGAACAAGGCGCTGTTAGGGAGTTCCAGGTTTTCACCCAGCAACAGTGAAGTCATGGTGGTAGGATTCTCTGTCGGGATGGCAAATAGCTTAGAGAGGAACTTGGAGAACAGCTGCCAGAAGATAGTGCATAGAAATTTGAGAGAAATTCAGCGAGGTTGGTTTCAGTGCCACTGCATTCTTACCTAAGTAAACACAGCGTTTTACTTTATAAGGGTGCTCATCAATTAAAATCGGAGTGCCTTCAGTGGCTTGGTTTCCTAAGATAGTGGAATAAAGAGGTTGGCTTTAAGTGGTGTCTTGAAAAGGTAGTAGAGGGGCAGCAACGTTTAGAGAGAGGTTAGATGCTTGGCCTGAACACAATAGTGAAGCAATGAAAATTAGAGGCATGCGAGAAGCCAGGATTGAAGCAGCACAAAGGAGGGACGTAGGCTGGAGGATGTTGGAGATACAGTAAAGGGCATGAGGGAATTTGGAAACAAAGATTACTCTTTAAAAATATATATCAAAGGATTGCTGGAGATGCCGCCAATAAGCACAGGACTGCTGAGTGAACATGCCTTGGTGCAGTTGTGGATATATGCAGCAGAGTTTTGGATGAGCCCGGGTTTATGAAGGGTGCAAAGTGGGAGACAGGCCACAGAACAATGGAATGGTGGAATGTAGAATCAACAGAGAAAGTTTCTGCAGCTTTAGCCTAGGTGGATGTGGGCAATGTTACGGAGGTGGGAATAGGAACTCTCAGGGACAGGAGTGGCTAGGTCAGAAGCTGAGCTCAGGATCAAAAAGGTCACAGGAGATACAAAAGTTCAGCATTTGGCAATTGTCAAATTAAGCAATGGAGTCAGTGGCTAGCAAACAGATTTTATGGGAAATAGCGTTGGTGGTCTCAATATTTAACTGGCGGAAATTTCTGTTGATCCTACAAGCAATGTGACAAATCGGAGGAAAAGGAGGGGTCGGGTAGGGTGGTGAGGTAGAGTGGTGTGTCGTCTGTGTACACATTGGGCCTGAATTTGTTTCGGGATCGTGTCGCTAACACTGTATGTAAATGAAGCACTTTGCTGTGAATGAGCACTTGGGAAGAGTGTGGGTAGTTCGGGCTTCAGTTCTGGAATCCCTCTGGCTTTCTTTGACCAGTTGTCAGGGTGTTTATATAAAGGAGACCACAACGAGATAAAGATCATCTTTAACAGGCAAGCTTGATCTAAATTGTCCTGGATTATTTACAGAGGAAAACCATGCTGCAAATACATATGAATTTCCATGCAAAGTGATGGATGGTGGTTCGCGACAAGTGCGGCAAAGTGGCATTTAATGAACAATATCCTGCTCAACTGACACTTAGTTTGGGTTCCTTCCACCAAGGCCTCAGTTCAAACCTCATTACAGCCTTCTTCAAATCATGGACACGAGGTGAATTCCAGTAATGGAGAATGACTTCCCTTGACGTCAAGGCAACATTTGACCGAGGGCAGCATCAAGGAGCTCTAGCAAAACTGAAGTCAATGGGAATCTGGGGAATCTCTGCAGTTGGAGTGATACCCAGCACAAAGGAAGATGGTTGTAATTGGGGGAGGTCACTCGTCTCCATCCTGGGACATGCTGCAGCATTCCTGATGGTAGTGTCCAAGGTCTATCCATCTTCAGCTGCTTCATCACTGACTTTCCTTCCATCATAAGACCAGAGGTGGGACATATGCCGATGATTGCACATTCAGAGGGCAGCACGGTGGTGCAGTGGTTAGCAGTGCTGCCTCACGGCAACGAGGTCCCAGGGTCGATCCCGGCCCGTGTGGAGTTTGCACATTTTCCCCGTGTTTGCGTGGGTTTCGTACCCACAACCCAAAAATGTGCAGTGTAGGTGGATTGGCCACACTAAATTGCCCCTTAATTGGAAAAGAAATTGAATTGGGCTCTCTAAATTTATTTATTTTTTTTAAAAGAAAAAAAATGATTGCACATTCCTCAGGTGCTGGAGTAGTCCTTGTCCATACATAGCAATACTTGGACAACATTTAGGCTTGGGCTGATAAGTGGCAAGTAACACTTGTGCAGCACAAGTGCCAGTCAATTACCATTTCCAAAAAAATGAGAATATAACTATATCTCCTTGACATTCAATGGCATTACAATTGCTGAATCCCCTATTTACATCCATTGACCAGAAACTGAATTGGACCAGCCACATAAATACTGTGGCTGCAGGAGCAGGTCAGACTGGGAATCCTACAGTGAGGAACTCACCTATTGACTCCCCAAAGCCTGTCCATCAACAAGACACAAGTCAGAAGTGCGATGGAATATTATTCACTTGCCTGGTTGATTGCAGCTCCAATAAGTCTCAAACCTGACACCATCTAGGACCAAGTAACCTGCTTGATTTAAACATTCAATTCCTCCATCACCAATGGACAGTGCAGCATATGTACCATTGGCGAAATACACTGCAGCAACTGCTCCTTTGACAGCATCTTTCAAAGCCGCCTCCTCTGCCGGCTCAAAAGACAAAGGTAGCAGGAGCATGGAAACAACACCACCTGCAAGTTCCCCTCCAAGCCCCACACCATCTTGGCTTGTAAGATAATCAGCTGTCCCTTCAATGTCACTGGGTCAAAATCCTGGAACTCGCAGCCCAACAGCACTGTGGTTATGCCTACAACACAAACTGAAAAGTTCAGGGCGGTAGCTCACCACCACCTTCTGAAGAGCAATTAGGGATGGGCAATAAAGGATGGCCTAACTATCAAGGCCCACATTCCATGAAAATAGTTTTTTTAAATTCCTGTTATGACAAATAAATTGATAAGTAATCTTCACAATATACTCAATGCAAATTAAGGTCATATATTGTTTTTGTAACAGCGCCCTGTGGCAAAGTCCTGAAACAGTTCCCCCAGGGGAAATTTAAGCTGAAGTTAGGCCCTCTTTTTTGGCCCAAGTTTACCAAAGAATTGTTGAAGCATCTTCACGTCAACTGTCTCCATTTAATTGAGAGCGAAGACTAAAGCAGGGATGGGCACAACAGGCCACAAAATGGAAGAAGCATCGGGGACCATGATTTCTCTCCCTGGCCCTGTCTACTCCTTGACCACGCTGACACCCATACACACACACGCACAAGAAAATATTATTCCTAGAGGTAACATGCACTTAAAACCACTTCTTTAAATAGTCCTTAAAATATTGTTATAAAATAAACAGATATTGTGACCGAGTGAGGATTATGATCCTGTAGGAAAAATGAATTAACCCCTTTTCACCACCCAAGTAATCTTTTTAAAGGAAGAGTTCTTCCCTTTGCCTGGGCAAAAGCTCGGAAGTGTTTGTTCCAGACTCCTTTACTGGTCTGCCCTTGTAATAATAAGACATTTCATATCACAAGCCAGTGTCATGTGAGAGTACCTTTAAGAAATGGGTGCTTATCAGTAATGTCAGATTGTGGGTGGAGCTGCGCTGTCTGTCAGTTTTTTATTTTCGTTTTAGGCTGTTTGCTGCAGGGTGTGTTTTAGTTTCGTTTTCAGAGCTGGATAGCTGCAGTCACAGCCAGAAGGGGTATTGGTCTCTCTGTAATCTAAAACCTGTAAATCAATCCTTTGGTGATTTAAAACTAATAACTGCTCTCAGTAGTGATTTTAACCTGATGTGCTTCTATTTAAAGTTTTTTTAAAAGGACAGCTTAAGCATTACATAGAACATAGAAAATACAGCACAGAACATGCCCTTCGGCCCACGATGTTGTGCCGAACCTTTATCCTAGATTAATCATAGATTATCATTGAATTTACAGTGCAGAAGGAGGCCATTCGGCCCCCCGAATCTGCACCGGCTCTTGGAAAGAGCACCCCACACAAACTCAACACCTCCACCCAACACCAAGGGCAATTTTGGACACTAAAGGCAATTTATCATGGCCAATCCACCTACCCTGCACATCTTTGGACTGTGGGAGGAAACCGGAGCACCCGGAGGAAACCCACGCAGACACGGGGAGGACGTGCAGGCTCCGCACAGACAGTGACCCAAGCCGGAATCAAACCTGGGACCCTGGAGCCGTGAAGCAATTGTGCTATCCACAATGCTACCGTGCTGCCCCTAACTGCCCCATTACTTAAGTGTTGTATTCTTTGGAGGTTGTATTTGAATTAATGGTCACTAAGATGTTCACTGTATGTTTTAAAAAGGTTAACTTGAGTTCATAGAATAAACATTGCTTTGCTTTAAAAAATACTTTTCCATTTCTGCTGTACCACACCAGTAGAGTGGGCCGTGTGCTCCCCATACCACAGTCTATTAAAAGCTGTGGGTCAGGTGAACTCCATGATACACTTTGGGGTTCTCTGAACCCTGGCCCATAACAAATTGGGGGCTCATCCGGGATAAAAGTCTATCTATCGGATTGGCTTAGTGAACTTAAAGACAGTGAGGGGTGAGCATATTATGGTTGCTTTTCAGGTGTGGTATTTTAGTTTAAGTAGGGAGTGTGTTCTAGACAATGGCTCTTTCAGAGGCTCTGAGGTTTTTGGGGGTGGAGACGGTCACACGCAGTACCTTACGGGCAGAGGCTAAAAGCAGACTTTTAGATTTGGCAAAAACATTGCAGTTAACATTACTTGACAAAATGCTGGGAAAAATGAGGTAATTATGGCGGTGGCTAAGCATTTAAAGTTGCCCGAGATACAGTTTGACTCATTGGAAATGGCAAAAATTCAGTTACAAATTAACAAATGGAACATGAGAAAGAATTAAAGCAGCTTGAATACAAAAGAGAGCAAAATGAAAAAGAGAAAGAGAGGGAAAAGAAAAGGAGAGAGAAGAAAGGAGAAAAGAAAGAATAGCCCTAGCAGAACAAAAAGAAAGAGAAAGGGAGATACAGATGAGAGAAAAAGATAAAGAGAGTTTGAACTTCAGAAAATAGCCATGAAACATGACAGTCAGTTAAAATTGGCAGACGTAAAGGGAAACGTCTGACATGATAGTTATGAGGATAGTGAGAAAGAGCGTCAAAGTCGAAGGCTTGGTGGGGATCTATTTAAATATGTCCAAGCATTGCCAAGGAGAAGGAGGTAGAAGCCTTTTTCATTTCATTTGAGGTGGCTAAACAAATGAAATGGCCACAGGACATGTGGGTATTACTGATTCAAACAAAGCTGATAGGTAGGGCTATTGAAGTATTTGCATCACTATCGGAGGTGGTATCTGGGACGTATGAGGTGAAAATATTAATCTTAGGTGCCTCTGAACTAGTGCCTGAAGCCTACAGACAAAGGTTTAGAAATTTAAAGAAAGAATTTGGTCAAACATACATGGAGTTTGAAAGGATCAAAGAGTAATTTTGATAGGTGGATAAGGGCTTTGAAAATAGACCAAACGTATGAAGCTCTCAGAGAAATTATACTTTTGGAGGAGTTTAAAAATTCAATTCCTGATGTAGTGAGAACTCATGTGGAAGAGCAGAGGGTTAAAACTGTGAGATTAGCAGCAGAAATGGCAGATGATTATGAATTAGTTCATGAATCAAAGCTTGGTTTCCAACATCAGTTTCAGCCTGTGAGGGATAGAAACTGGGGACATGAGAAATACTCAAGTGGTAAAGGTAAAGGTGATCTGATGGGAGATAATAAGGAGAGTGTACCTCAGATTAAAAAAGAAATCCAGGACGGTGGAAAAGAAAATGAAAAATTTCAAATGTTTTCACTGTAATAAACTAGGCCATTTAAAGTCACAGTGTTGGTGGTTGAAGGCACTGGGAAGGCTGATGTGGTAAAACAGGATAAGACAGTGGGGTTTGTTAAAGTGGTAAAGGAAAGCCCAAGTGAAGCGAAGGAGGTGCAAAAGATTGTACAGTCTGATCAAGAGGTGATTGATAAGAAGGTGCCAGGTCTCTTTAAAGAATTTACTTGTGTGGGTAAAGTTTACTCATGTGTATCAGGAGGAGCAGTTAAAGAAGTCACAATTTTAAGAGATACGGGAGCTAGTCAATCTTTAATGGTAAGAGATGAGGAGTTATGTAGTTTGGGAAGAATGTTGCCGGAAAAGGTGGTAATATGTGGAATTCAGAGTGAGAGGAGTAGTGTTCCATTATATAAGGTACGGTTGGAAAGTCCAGTGAAGAGTGGTGAAGTGGTAGTAGGAGTAATAGAGAAACTATCTTGTCCAGGAATACAGTTTATCTTGGGTAATGATATAGCTGGATCGCAGGTGTATTAGTCTCTCTCTCTGTAATCTAAAAACTGTAAATCGATCCTTTGGTGATTTAAAACTAATAACCGCTTTCAGTAGTGACTTTAACCTGATGTGCTTCTGTTTAAAGTTTTTTTTAAAGTCTTTATGGATGTTAAAAGGACAGCTTAAGGATTACTTAGTGTTGTATTCTTTGGGGGTTGTATTTGAATTAATGGTTGCTAAGATATTCACTGGATGTTTTAAAAAGATTAACTTGAGTTCATAGAATAAACATTATTTTGCTTTAAAAAATACTTTTCCATTTCTGCTGTACCACACCTGTAGAGTGGGTTGTGTGCTCCCCATACCACAATCTATTAAAAGTTGTGCGTCAGGTGAACTCCATGATACACTTTGGGGTTCTCTAAACCCTGGCTCACAATACCAGTTTCTGTTACATTTAAAAAAAGTATTGATGTTTTCCATTGTCTATACAATGGGTTGATGGCTAAGCAGTCCATCACACAATGGTGGATGATTGCTAGTTCATGAACATTCCAGCTGTGAACAGCCTCCAAAATCTTTTTGAAATTCCATCTTCATGGGGCCAGCAAGTCCAGCAGCCATCATCATTTCAAATTCTTCCACTGAAGTGGCGTGGAATAGTCAATGGCAAGTAACTTCTCAAAAATATGCTCAGGCATGTGTGTGTCAGTACAGAAACCGCAAGATCACCTAACAGCCCGAGAGTACATTTCTTCAGGTAAATTGCCCATATGTTATGCTTCTTTTAAAACGCATCCATCATCCGAACAAGTTTTACAGGCAAATGGCATTATTTGACAGAACATTTTTTTTTTTTTAAATACTTGATTTTTAATTACACTATATTGCAATAATTGGGAAGCATTACTCTATTTAGAACAGGCTCCTCAAATGAAGAGATTTTACAAAGTAGATTAGATGCAAAATACAAATCTTAGTGGAGTGGTTTTTAATTATTGCAGTACCGGATGTCTACCACTGAACTTCACTGAGACATGCAAATAGTAACATGCAGCCCAAAGTGGCCTCTTGTGGAAGACAGCAAGTCCTGCAACACTAGTGCAGCAGACAAATGAGTCAACAGGCTAATAATGAGTAGCATGAGCAGTGAGGGACGGGGATGAAGGTCATAACTTCATTTCTTTCACAATTATGTTGTCAAAAATACCAAACCTGTTAAGAGGACAAGGGCAGCACAGTGGCACAGTGGTTAGCACTGTTGTCTCAGAGGTACGATTCATATCTGTGTGTGGTTTGCACTTTTTCCCCCATGTCTGCGTGGGTTTCCTCTGGGTGCTCCAGTTACCTCCCACAGTCCAAAGATGTGCAGGTTAGGTGGATTGGCCTTGCTAAATTGCCCCTTACTGTCCAAAAGGTTAGGTGGGGTTACTGGGTTATGGGGATAGGGTAGAGGTGTGAGCTTAAGCTTAAATAGGGTGCTCTTTCCAAAGGCTAGTGCAGGCTCGAAATGGCTGAATGACCTCATTCTGCACTGCAAATTCTGATTCCAATTTTGGAGGAGTGTGTGCATTTTGCACTTTCTCTCCATGTCTGTGTGGGTTTCCTCCCCGTGTCGGCGTGGATTTCCTCTGGGTGCTTCAGTTTCCTCCCACAGTCCAAGATGTGCAGGTTAGGCGGATTGGCCATGTTAAATTGCCCCTTAGTGTCCAAAGATGTGTAAGGTTAGGTTGCAGGGGAGTGAGCCTAGGTAGGGTGCCCTTTCAGAGGGTCAGTACAGACTTGATGGGCCGAAGGGCCTTCTTCTGCACTGTAGGAATACGATGAAGCAATCTTCGCCTAGCAGAGACACCTCAGCACCTTTAACACAATCAAATCTTCCAAGCACTTCACAGGGGCATTATTAAAAAAAACAAGCCACATGTGATGTTAGGCTAGCTGACCAAAAGCTGAGAGAGGTAGGTTTTAAGTAGTGTCTTTAAAGAGAAAAGAGGGGCAGCGAGACAGACACGTGTCGGGAGGGAATTTCAGAGCTTAGGGCCGAGCCAACTGAAGGCATGGCCAGCAGTACAAAAGCAATTAAGATTGGGGATCCACACAATGCCAAGGTTAGAGGGACACAGATTGCGGAGGATTGTGGGTTGTAGGAGGTTACAGAGATAGGGATTTGAAAACAAGGATGGGAATTTTATAATCAAGACATTATTTGACTGAGAGCGAATGTAAATTAACGAGCATATGAATGATTGGATACCAGTTGGTTACCTATGTTTCATGCTGTTCTTCCCTCGGTTTCCTTTCTGCCCTGGCATCACCATATTTAATATTGCTGCTTCCACCAGATTTGAGTTGTGCGATTGAAGAAAAAAGTAAAACTTCTCAAGTTGTTCCCTGATTTTCAATGCCAGAAAACGCAGGCGTAACAGTAATAAGGACGTACATGAGCAATTAGGATTTCGGCTCGTGTTGGATCAATTAACTAACAGCTCAGGCCATCGTCAGCATTGGGTTAAATTACAGCTCATCATCAAAAAACACATGAAAACATAATTACCCATAAGACATAGGAGTGGAAGTAAGGCCATTCGGCCCATCGAGTCCACTCCACCATTCAATCATGGCTGATTTCAACTCCATTTACCTGCTCTCTCTCCATAGCCCTTAATTCCTCGAGAAATCAAGAATTTATCAACTTCTGCCTTAAAGACACTCAACGTCCCGGCCTCCACCGCCCTCTGTGGCAATGAATTCCACAGACCCACCACTCTCTGGCTGAAGAAATTTCTCCTCATCTCTGTTCTAAAGTGACTCCCTTTTATTCTAAGGCTGTGCCCCCGGGTCCTAGTCTCCCCTGCTAATGGAAACAACTTCCCTACGTCCACCCTATCTAAGCCATTCATTATCTTGTAAGTTTCTATTAGATCTCCCCTCAACCTCCTAAACTCCAATGAATATAATCCCAGGATCCTCAGACGTTCATCGTATGTTAGGCCTACCATTCCTGGGATCATCCGTGTGAATCTCCGCTGGACCCGCTCCAGTGCCAGTATGTCCTTCCTGAGGTGTGGGGCCCAAAATTGCTCACAGTATTCTAAATGGGGCCTAACTAATGCTTTATAAAGATTCAGAAGTACCCATTGACATGCCGCAAGTATCGGTCAAAATCCTGGTCAGATAATCAAAAGATGTTGCATGACCAAACTGCCAGGATAAACGGCTCAACACATTATGAAAGGATTGTTTGAACTCCCAGCTTTCACATGCACACACCTACCTGTGTTAAGGTGCATTGGAATGGTCAAAAATCGAATCAACTTTCCAGAAAGTATCTATTTGCAGAGCTGTAAATTTATTCCACCGATAATGGCGAAAATAGGTTGCAAACTGCCATCTTAAATATTTACAGTGAATTATAGCAGTTTCCATTTTATAAAAATAAGTCAATTCAAGCATAGAGCACCTTGGTACAGTTATTATCAATTATTCTTGCCAGGTGCCATCGTCCACATTATCTGTATCAGTAATTCGATCTTTACTCGAGTATGGCAAGGCTGCAGATTCATGTTACAAAATACATTTCTCACCATAAATGCCCTTGTAACAAGTATTCTACATGATGACAATAAAACAAAACCAAGAACTGAAGCAAGGTGTCCCAATGTCTGTACTGGCTGATTTGTTAGAACAATTTTGTTCCCAGGGGAATATAAATACAAAGCAACCAAACACAATGTCTTTGGTAGTTATGGTTGCTGTAAAAAAAAAAAGGTCTCCTCAACTCAGCTAAAACCACATTGTCTTAAATGTGTCAAAAATGTCAGTGAACCCATGAAGTGCTTTTACTGAATATTTTTCCAACACTTATTTGGAGCAGCCAACAGCACAATTCCCTATCCACAGTGGATGTGTCTTGATTAGTCCATGTCCACTGACCCGATCATACAGAGGGCGTCTTAGGCAGGTGCACCTGCTGAAGCAGCAGAGGACGTTTGACTCGCGGCTTCCGTCTCTTTGGCTTGCTCTTAGACTTTATCTGCACCACAAAGAACGCCAGCACCACCATAGCACCGAGGAAAGCAAAAACTGGAATCGTCTGCCCCACGTCTTGGTTATAGCGACCAGGCATTATACCTTAAAAGCAAACAAATAACAATTAAATGCCACAGTACTCTACTTACATCATTCAGCTGAAGTAGAAGAATGACAAGTAAATGTGGATTGGCCCTCAAGTTAACGAGAAGTCATAGTCATCTATCACAGATTCTATCAATCAGCTGGTACATGCAAGACCCAGGAAATAGTGGAGATTTGGCAGTTCCTTTTAAAAGGAAGCAGTTCCCGCTTTTAAAGGTTCAAAACGGAGGGCTAAGATAGATAATCTCCACATAATTTAGAAGATAGTAATTAGAACACACACTGCTGATACTAAAGCACTATATTAAAAAGAGGACAAGTTATTTGCATCCCTGATAATGCAACTTTGTTTTCTTAGCTCAAAAGATCTTTCTACAATTGGAAACATCACTACGTTATCAGTGAAAGGTGGACCAAGTCTATACTGCTGCAAATGTTAAATAAGCTGGCGTGAGAAATATCCAGGACACTTACAATGAATATAACAGATCCGACAGCCACTTGGATAGTTTAACTAACTGTAAAGTACATTTCACTCAACAGGTTGTGTTGCTTGCCCAGATAAAAGGCATGCAATAAAGTTGAGCTACCTTTAATAATCCCTGCACTTGGGATATAAAGATGAATACGGTTCTGATTCAATATACCATGGAACAGGTGGGCAGCTTGGTCTAGACAAGCCCACAAACAACAAAGCTCTATCCGGTTATCTGGAACTTATGTTGGGCTGACCCTATATTGGTTCTGAGATTTAGAGACAGATTTTCCCCACTTAGGTCACCAACCTGACATTCGCTTCAATTCTGGGCAGGGACCAACTCTGAAGTGGTCGTGACAGGAAGCTGGTTGTGATTTTCCCCAGAGCTGGTCAATTAAAAGATGCCGCTGGAAGACAATTTCAATTAAGGACAACAGATCTGACACATCAGACCAGTAGACCCACTTGGCTGCTAAGGCAGACGAACAAAAGGGCACCTCAACATGAAGGGTGCCCTTGGTTGCCAGCAGAGAAATCAACAAACAATGAGGCCCAAAGCCGGTCGGGACCATCAGGGTGGAATAGAAAACCCTCCTTGGGAATAGGGTCGGTTGCAGTCCTTGATACCTGTGGATCTGTCACTAGGGCACAGAGCCTCTGGCTCCCATGCCCATCAGGCTTGCCACTGGGAAGCTGCCTGAAGAGAGCATGCAATCCCCAGAGGAGAGGGGTGCTCCAACAGTGGGAAAATACAGGTGCCATCACAAAATGGCCCATGCCAGGCCGTAATCACGTGAATTGGCTGGGCGCTCCATTCAGCGAGGAACTTGACCAAGATAATTATCTAGATAGAATTTTCTGGAGGTAATGCAACAGAAAAGAAAAGCTCCTGTATAATAGAGTGAACATTATGCTGGTTGTTTTTTCATTTACTGCTGTTGAACTCTCTCGTCTTGCTTCTGAAAATATAGATATTCAAAGTCTATGGTCACAAGTCAATCATCCTAACCCAAGTTTCACTGGTACAACATTAAACATTATTTTAAAACGCAAGACAAGAAGTGTACTTATCCAATTAGCTGTAGAAATTCAGCAGTCTTGTTTTTTGCTGTACTGCAGATAATTGAAAAATTGAACCTATTTCTCGAAAGGATTATCTGGGATTTTCACAATTTTAGATCTTGGATTGTTTTAAATTATTCTAGCTCCAACCACTTGCAGCAGACTAAGTTTGTAGTTGAGAGATTTATGGCTCCCTAAAGAAATTATTCTTCCTATAACTAGTTCACTCTATTAACGGAATCTTTAAGCAAGCAAACGCAACAAAATCCAAAAATGTTCATTATCTGTAATATTATTTTACTCATTCAGTTTCCCACCTCCCCTTCCAATCTTACAAACCTCTTAATGTCACTCAGAAACGAAGGCATTACGAATAAAGGTCTTCCGTTATGAATTTTTATCAATATAAAGGTAATATCAATTGCATGACAGGTTACCCAGTATTTCACAGCACAAAGTACTTAGCAACATTTTTGAATCTATCCTTTAAATGTTAACAAGAAATAGAGTTATTTATGCATACATTCCTATTGTTCTTTCGCTTGTGAACTGATGGAATACATGGCCTTTGACAGTCTGGGCTGGGAGCAGCATCATCACCCTGGACGCGTTTTACTTTCCAACTACTCGAAGTACAAGAGGTAAATGTTGTGATTCCAGTACTCACCTCCAGGAATGTCCCAGGCCCCACTTTCACCTGGTGATAAAGGTCGCACTTGGGGACGGTTTGGCTTAAAATTCGGCAGAACCACTTTGTCCAAGTCAATGGACAACAGTTTCTGGTGCTTCCAAAGGTTACTGACAAGGAAAAACAAAAAAAGCCATTTACTTGTGGCATAGGCTGGCACTAACTCCAGAAGCTAAAGTTACTGCATAATTCTTGCTTCTTTATTTGAAGCAATGTTTCCAATTGGCAACTTAAATTACTTCATGTTCTTTATAATATATTTCTAATTAGGTTTTCTTCCCATTTATTTGACAATAAACACAATAAAGTAACAAAAAAATATCAAGAGCAAAACGGGTACAGAACAGAGCTCGAGTTATTCCAGCATAAATACAAGCAGAACAGAACACTATACTTAAGGAACCAGTCTAGGTCAAATGTGGGATCAATCCAACACCCAGTGAACACATTGAGTCGGGGAAAGAGGGGTAAGATCGTACAAGTATAGAAGGAAATCAATTCAGATCGCAAGCCTTAACGTATTGAGCTATCAAGCCTAACAATATGAATTAGTTCATGGAAAGGCCAACAGGTCATCCAAGATGGAGCCTATGAATTTAAGATAGGGATGCCATACTTTACGGAATGCATTGGAGAGTGGATCACAGAGGTCAGGAATTCCATAGGCTTGCCTATGCCAGTTTTGGATTGAAGGGCAGCAGTGGCACAGTGGCTAGCACTGCTGCCTCACAGCATCAGGGACCTGGGTTCTATTCCAGCGGGTCGGTGCAATCTCAATGGACTGAGTGGCCTCCTTCTGCACTGTCAGGATTTGATGTTTGTCACTGATCCAAGAGCATAGAGGGTATTCTTACAAGCTGCAAAGTTCAGGATATTGCACTGCCTTTTATCGTTAGAATCAATAATTCTCACATCTGGAAGACCCAGAATCAGTAAACCATGATTAGACTCTAAAGCTCTATCAAAAATCCTCTCCTCTCTGACCACACCAGACCAATAGGATTGAATCCTGACAATCCCAGAAACAGTGTATATAGCCACCCTCAATTACCAGGCACTTTAGGCACATCGGATATATAGCAGGATCAAACCTGTGCCTGAGACTAGGCGTAATATGAAGACAGTGCAGTATCTTGAACTGGGTGTCCATTTTATTGCAAACTGAAATTTTACTGACAGTCCCATATGTTACCCCATGTCTCCTCATCGATATTGATTGTCAAGTCCTTTTCCCATGACTGTAATGCACTCAACGTGCTAATGCAGGATCTGGAATTTAAAGCATCATAGAACTTGCTAATTTATTGTTTAGGCTCCAATGAGTTCAAGGTTCTTTTCACCCCAGGTTGTCTTATTAAAGATAAAAGTCTCTAAGTTGCAAATACTTAAAGAAAAATCTATCTCAGAATGTCAAATTGCTTTCATAGCTGCTCAAAGGACGACAAGGAAGCATCTCTGAACATATCTCCGAGCCTACAAATGCCTCTATCTCCTCAGGTATCGAATCTATGGTCAATTAGACCGGGTGGAGAGTCTGGACTGTCCTGGACAGGGGAGTGGAAGCTAATTTAGATCTCCCTTCTAGTTGACATACCAACCTCCACGATCTAAGAGTACTTATAAAGACTGGATTATCACACTTAGCAGAACTTGCCTTAAAGTCACCACAAGATAATAAGACCTGTACAGGATAAACTGACTGGCCTACTTCAGTATCGAGCCAAATGGATGTGGAGTCCTTCCTAACCCAATCCCTTATAAATCTTAGATGAGGAGGCAGTTGATACAGACTAATATTCAAGAGACCCATCCCTCCCTTACCTCCTGGTAGTTGAGGCTTATTAATAATAATAATAATAATAATCATAATCGTTTATTGTGTCAAGTATGAAGTTACTGTGAAAAGCCTCTAGTCGCCACATTACAAACTTGAGGCGAGGTTTCTTCTTGTTCCAGATAAATGCATTAATCATTCCATTAATTTCCTCAGCATCGCTAACCGACAACAGTATAAGGAGTATCTGCAGTGGGTATAGCAATCTAGGCAACACATTCATTTTAATTCGGGCGATCCTTCCTAGCCAAGAAATCTGTAGGGCCGACCAACGAGTTAGGTCCATCTAATAGTTGTGATTAACTGAGAAAGGTTGGCCCCGTACAACACTCTAATCCCGATATCAGGGAATCCATTCTAATTGCCTCTGCCAATGGCACAACAGCCAACACAAACAAGGGGCATAGAGGACAGCCCTGTATAGTCCCGTCTTGAAGCACAAAATTCCATCGACCGTAAATAGTTAGGTCTGTGATACAATAGTTGAATCCGGCAGCATGGTGGCACAGTGGTTTGCACTTCTGCCTCAAGGTGCCGTGGTCCCATGTCCGATCCCGGCTCTGGGTCACTGTCCGTATGGAGTTTGCCCATTCTCCCCGTGTCTGCGTGGGTTTCGCTCCCACAACCCAGAAATGTGCAGGGTAGGTGGATTAGCGATGCTAAATTGCCCCTTAATTGGAAAGAATGAATTGGGTACTCTAAATGTATAAAAAATATATATAATCCTCAACCAATATAAAACCTGGCAACATATATACCAAATAATTCCATTCAACTCGGTGAAAGGCTTTCTCAAGATCCAGGGAAATCACCAGCCCATCCAGTGTACTCTTCTGAAAAGCCTAAATCACGTTCAGCAGTCTTCTAACATTGTTACTGGAAAGTCTTCCCCTGATAAACCCAGTCTGGTCCTCCCGAACGATTGTCAGAATGACTTCGTCCAATCTTCTTGCCAGAACCTTAGACAATAATTTCACGTCAACTTTCAGGAGCGAAATTGGCCTGGAAGAGACACAATCCTCTGGATCCTTAGCCACTTTCAAAATTAAGGAAATATAAGCCTCACAAAGTATCAACACAACAGCCCTGCCTCAAAGAGTGGTAACACATACCCACCAACAGATCCAACAGCAAATCTTTAAACTCCCTATGAAGTTCACACCCAAAGCCTTAACCCGGCTGAAGGTAATGGCCATGGCTACCTTTTCTTCAGAGAGAGGAACATTAAGAATCAAGCATTGGCTCTCTGAGGCCTCTGGAAGCCCAAGGGAAGAGGAAAAAATGCTCCAGATCTGCCATTACGTCACCAGACTTGTATAATCCCACATAAAATTCCTTAAAAGTTTCATTTATCTCCTGTGTCATCATAACCCTCTAACCCCCCCCCCCCAAAAAAAAAAAGAATAGCCCTAGAGTCAGCCTTCTTCTTAGTTAAACATGCCAGACACTTGCTCAGCTTATTTCCAACCTTCTCGCAAACATTAAGCTTTTCACGCTCACTGAATCAATAGGAATCAAGAACTACCATTGCAGCATTAACCTCATCCAACAATTGACTATTGGGGGCCCTCTCCTCTGCTTTCACAATCAAACCTCCAGCCAGAGCTGGCTCTCCAACCTTACGCCTTTTATTAGTTGTGTAAGAGATAATTAGCCCTGTAGCACAACCTTTACACATTTCCCACAAAACGGAGCGGGAAACACTAGGGGTCAAGTTGACTTGAGAGAAAAAAAACCTCAAACTCGTTTCAAATGCACAGCAGGTGATGTACCTCTTATCAAGGAAGTATCAAACCGTCATGTTCTGAGAGAGGGGGGGGGGGGGGGGGGGGGGAAGAGGGCTCAAGCAAAAATTCCAAGAAAATGAGGGCATGGTCCAAAATGACAATGCTACCTATAGAGCAGAAAGATACCAGATGTAGGATTACCCTCAGCACAAAGTAGTAGTCAATTCTAGTATGACTGCTGAGGTGCTGAAAATAAAGTAAAGTCTCTATCCCTAGGTTGTAGGATCCTCCAAACATCCACATAACCCACCTCCTCGCATACCGGTACCAACACCCTAGCTTGTAGTATAGGAGGCTTCCTAGTAACTGGGAACCTAGTAAGTGAGTTCAGGTGGCAGTTAAAGTCACCAGCCACAAAGGAGTTAGCTGAAGCCGACTCTGCAAAGTCCAACAAAGCCTTAGGTGATAAACCCCATAGAGTAATTCGGAGGTCAGTACACATTCATTGTTGAAACAATATCTCTATGCACTGAGCGTCTAATGATCACATATCTACCACCCTTCCTTGTCTTTAGTAAGTATCTAACTTAAGGGGGATATTTTTGTTGATCAGGATTTCCGCCCCACCCCACTTACTCAATGAAAGAGAGAATTCGACCAGCCCCACCCATTCCCGCTTCAATTTTATAAATGTGTTTCATGTAACAAAGCTATGTCCACATTGTCTAAATTTGAAGATTAATTGCTGCCGTTACAGAGGCCATGGAAGAAGAGTAAGAGTGGATTTTGCACCACAATAATAAAAATGCAAAAGAATCATGGCCACAACAGTTCTAAGGGGACAGCGTTCAATAAGACCGAGGACCCGTAGGATGAACCCCACAGTCATACTGTTGTCATCACCAGGATACCTTCTCCACAGCGGGAAGAGGAGAAAAAATAGCCCCTCCCACATTTTTAAACCTACCCATGAAGACCTGTTTCCACCACCACCCTTCGGCAATGACACAACTTGTTTCTGCCATGATTAAAACACTGATGGGAGAAAACAATGACGGAAAATAAGCACATGACATATCGACCATGACTAGAATAAGATAATAAGAGTCCCTGAAACACTCGAGGAGAAGGCGAGAACATTCAATAGTGTTCATATTAGCGTCTCCCTTTTACAGGATAAAAGACAATAAATTCAGACCAACACCACCATCATGAGGAAAGAGTCCGGAATAGAGCTCGAGTTAGTTCGAGTTGCAGACCATCATTCCAAATTGCTGTCCTTCATGGATTCAATGAAGGCCAAGGCAGCAGCCGGATACTTAAAAGACTTAGGGGAGTTGTCGTATACAATTTTCAGGGTTGCAGGATAAAGCATTTCATAATTCCCTCCAACAACCTTGAGTTGCCTTTGAATTTCATTGAAGCCCTGATGCTTTATCTGCAAGCCGCCCTGGAAGGAGGAAATCCTCACCCTCTCGTGCAGCCAGGTCCCACCACACCTTGTCGTCTCTAGGACGTTCTGCCGATCTTTAAAGCTGTGGAAGCAAACTATGAAGCTTCTCCCTTGGCCTCAACTCAAGAAACAGCCCACCCGTTGTGATTTGAAACACCACAGCCTTCACATCTAGCTTCAGAAAACGTGACAGCCAGTCCTCAAAGAATCTATCAGATGCTTTACCCTCCATTCTCTCAGGCAAACAGACAACCTGGAGAATGGAGAACCAAGGTCGAAGAAGGAATATCTAAGTCCTCAAGGACCTCGGCTATGCCACCCAGTTGGTTTTCCCAGACTGAATTTGGGCTTGTGCCGAGGAAGCAACATGTTCGTATTCAGGATTCTTTCCTCAGTATCAAGTCTTTTATTGGCATTCTGCAACTGGGCCTCATGAGCACAGATTTTGAGTCAGCACGCCAAGCCTCTGATCAATAACTCGGATAATTTCATCCGTTTTATCACCTCAAGAGTGCGGGGCCGGGAGACCAACCAACAGATACACGGGAGCACAGCTTTAGGATAAGGGGCCGATCATTAAGCCATGAGATTAGGAGAAATTATTCCACTCAACGGTTTAAGAATCTTTGGAATTCTCTACCCAAAAGGGCAGCATAGTGGCACAGTGGACAGCACTGCTGCCTCACAGCGCCAGGGGTCAGAGTTAGATTCGAGTCTTGGGTAGCTGTGTGGAGTTTGCACATTAGAACATACATATAATGCAGAAGGAGGCCCATCGAGTCTGGACCGACCCACTTAAGCCCTCACTTCCACCCTATCCCCATAACCCAATAACCTCTCCTAACCTTTTTGGTCACTAAGTGCAATTTATCATGGCCAATCCACCTAACCTGCACATCTTTGGACTGTGGGAGGAAACCGGAGCACCCGGAGGAAACCCACCCAGACACGGGGAGAACATGCAGACTCCGCACAGACAGTGACCCAGCAGGGAATCGAACCTGGGACCCTGGCGCTGTGAAGCCACAGTGCTATCCAGTTGTGCTACTGTGCTGCCCTGATGCTTTATGCTCGCCAGGTCTGTGTGGGTTTCCACCGGGTACTCCGCTTTCCTCCCACAGTCCAAAGATGTCCAGGTTAGGTGGGGTTACGGGGATAGGGTGGGGGAGTGAGTCTAGGTTGGGTGCTCTTGCAGAGGTTCAGTGCAGATTTGATGGGCCAAACGGTCTCCTTTTGTACTGTAGTGATTCTATAGATTGTAGGTGCTCCACCATTGAATACATTTAAGGCTGGGAGCGAGATTTCTTGTCTCTGTGAACCTCTCTGTGAACCAGGGGACATCAGCTCTGATCGTATTGAATAGGAAAGCAGGCTTGAAGGGCTGCACCTGATCCAATTTTGTGTTCTTGAATACAAATGATCGAATCGCATTTTTGATTGTCAGAAGCTGGTGATAACTTCTTTTATAAGAAAAGATATGATCCTTCTAGTTAGCTCTGCATTTTTTAAAATAAATTCTGGTTACTAATGAACGGCAGTAAACCATATACAACTGTGCGTCTCCAGTGGTTAGTGGTTTGCCTTATCTCTTTGAAACACGAATGTATGTAATACTGCCAGCTCGGAGGAAGACAAATACATATCTTTGACAGAGGTGAATGTTGGAGAAACTGAGCCTGGAAGTGGAATCTTGGTATCTTGCTGATCAGGCAGATAGTATCTAATTATTGTATTTTCCATCACTTTTATTTGTTGTCTGGATCATGGTCTCCTCATCATGGAATATTTTAGCTGCTATGATTTGGTGTCTATGTTCCTTCAAATATTTGACAACAGTACGGGCCTTCTAGGTCAGACACTAAGGTTACATTCTTGACATTGCCTTCCAAACACAGTTGAAGGTATTGTCAGCCTTCACTCAGAGCAAAATGAATGGCTAATAATTGCAAACATGTTTTGTCCGCTGCTCTTCAACTGCCCATCTTGGAACCAAGACCAGGAGCAGGCAACTTTCAGCACAATACCGGCACACAATAAATCTAACAATGCAACTTTGCTGAATAAGACTTCATTCATCAGTATGGAAAAGCAGACATGCCTTGCTGACTTCACACAAAGGCAAAATTACTCAGCATCAATTTTCCTAAGGAAACTGTTGAGCAATGCTGATGTTGAAAAATATCCAAAAAACCTATCTACAAATAACTTAAAAAACAATGCTAACCTTGTACTAAACATTGGCAGGACCAGAGGATACAATTATAAAATTGGCATCTCTATTGAAGGGATTCCAACCCCCCCCCCCCCCCCCCCCCCCACCACTGTAAACATGCAGAGGTCACGGAGTCAAACATTCAAGAACAAATGAATTACAAAAGAACCATTGTATAGTGTTGCTAACTTTTGGTTGGTTCAATTGGCTCTGTTTTATAACCTTTGCTCTAGAGTCGCCAGGTATCTTTATGATACCGCCACGAGGTTCAAGTTCAAGTAATGATCAATAACTCAACACACCAATTAGTAAGATTCAAATCAAAACACATTTATTATACACAGTAAATCACTACGCATGCATAAACTCTACTTTCTAGGCTATTTCTATCACTAACAGGCCTATACTTAGCTTCGGACTGGCCCACCAGGTCAGGGGAACAAATGGCCTTTCATTCAGGTCCTGAGTCTGCGGGATTCAAAAGCTGGTATGGACTGGTAGCTAGGAGCGCCTATCTCGTAGCGAGCGTTGACTTGAGACTTACTTGCTTGGAGGCAACAAGACAGGTCACTGCCAAGGGTTGGTTCAAGTTGCTGTGTGACCCTGCCAAAGAAGGACGATTTGAACTTGGGGACTTTACTTTATAGTCCCCAGGGGCTCCCCGCCCTTCGGGGCGGACCCCGTACCTGGTTCCAAGTGATTGGACTACTTTCCGATCACTTGGATCGATTTCTCCAATGCTGGAGCGGTTCCCTGAACGCTGGGCGGTCCTAAGTGTCCGGTGGCCTTCCTTTGTCTTGGCTCCTGCTGGCACCGAGAAGTCTGGCTTGGCTTAGTTTACCTTAACTGTTGCCATTGTGCCTGGGAATCGCACATTACTCTGTAGATGGCTGCTACATTACTATGCAGATGGCTGCTGGTTTCGGTGCTGTCTGGTTGTTTTGCAGGTTCCAATATACATGACTTCTGTATTTGCTAGTCTTTGCCTGTGTTGGCTGGATTTCCCTTCAGCCTTTGCGGTTCTCCATTTTAAGTCGGGAAGTGGCCAACTCAGGTGACTACACTAGAGCAACTTGCAACCATTTTAACATTGTGATCCTCCAAGGCGGCCTTCAGGTCGCGCAACAACGCAGAATCGCCGAGCAGAAGCTTATAGCCAAGTTCCGCGCACATGAGTGCGGCCTCAACCGGGACCTGGGATTCATGTCACATTACATTCATCCCCCACCATCTGGCTTGCAAAATCCTACCAACTGTCCTGGCTTGACACAACTCACACCTCTTTAACCTGGAGTTACCCCATCTCTGGATCTGTAAAGATTTAATCACCTGCTAATGCTCGCATTCCAAGCATTGTCTGGCATCTTTGAATCTGTCTATATGTGTCTGGAGCATACCTCTTCATTCACCTGAGGAAGGAGCAGCGCTCCGAAAGCTAATGACATCGAAACAAACCTGTTGGACTTTAACCTGGTGTTGTAAGACTTCTTACTGACCTGCAGGTTAATCAGGCGTTTAAAACTCCAGTGCAAATTTATCAAATGAGCCAAAATAAATATCCACTCAATGACTACTCAATCAGGAAAATGTTTCCCACTTCTCTGTATTCGTGACCTTTTATACAAGTACGGTTAAGCTACTCACCACCCCCCTTCTCAAACAGCAACTTATCCATACCACCACGAAGTCACATATTGCCATTTCCCACAAAGTCAAACATTGCCATTGACCATTTGTTTTTCATTCATTCGTTCATTCATTCAGGGGATGGGTGGAGTTGCTAAATTCCACTTGCTTCTCTCGTCAGAGCAGACCTACGGCTCTTACCTCTATGGATTCACCACATCCCCTCACACATTCTTTGGCAGTCATTCTGCACTTCCGCTATCCCACCTTCAACACCACCTGTTTTTCTTTGTTATCACCCCACGTTCCAGAATAATTACTTCAAAACTCTTGTTGCCCAACTTTCCATCGCTTCCCAGAGCCCTTGTAAATCTCTTCTTTAGGATTTTGCCCACTTGCGCCCAAACTTTTATTCCCTTTCTCTTCAGTTTCTGGCTTCATGTATGGCAGATTGGTCAGAGTGACAGGAAATAAAAGGTAATGGTCAATGTATGTTTTTGTGAATGGAAAGTGATTTCCAGTGGTGTTCCAAAGGGGTCAGTTTTGGGCCCTTGCTGTTTGTTGTATATATAAATCATTTGGATTAATGTGGGTGGCATGATTGGGAATTCTGTAGACGACACAAAAATTGGCCGTACAGTTGATAGTGAAGAGGATAGCTGTAGATTCCAGAATCATATCAATAGTTTGGTTGAGTGGGAGGAAAAGTGGCAAATAGAATTCAACCTGGAAAAAAGTGTTTCGAGAAGGAAAACAAAGCTAAGGAATACAAAGTAAATGGGACAATTTTGAGGGGTTGAGGAAGTGATAGACCTAGGAGTACATGTCCACAGGTCTTTGAAGGTGGCAGGTGTGGTAAACCACTATATTGTATTGTATTGTATTGTTACATGCCTGGGCTTGTCCCTGCTGGCTGGTTTCCACCTCTGGTCCAGTTCTGGATCAGAGGCAAGGAGGCTTGCTGTTTAGTGTATGAAAGCCTCAGTTACGTTCACCATTCGTCGTGTGTTCATTGATGGCATATCAATTTAATACACTAAACATCTAAGATGAATTCATCACTCAAGCTTGATCGCCTAGAGCTGGACCCACAGGCAGCCGACGCCACAGCAACATTCGAGCACTGGCTAAGCTGCTTCGAAGCGTACCTCGGATCCTTCACCAAACACTTCACCGACCCCCAAAAGAAGCAGATCCTCCATGCATGGGTGAGCCCGCAAGTCTTTCTTCTAATCAGGGACGCCCCCTCGTATACGGAGGCAATAATGCTGCTGAAGGGACACTATGTTAAGTCTGTGAACGAGGTGTATGCTAGGGACCTTCTCGCCAGAGACGACAACGCCCTGGGGAATCAGTAGCAGAATTCCTGCGTGCCTTGCGGATACTCTGCCGGAACTGTGACTGCCAAGCGCTATCGGCTACCCAACACGTGGAGCTGTTGGTCAGGGACGCTTATGTCGCAGGCATGAATTCAAACTACATCCGCCAACGGTTTCTAGAAGGGGGTACGCTCAGCCTCCCAGAGACAGTGCAGCTCTCAAACTCGCTGGAGGTGGCCTTCCAGAATATGGAGGCCTACACCTCCGACCCCACGGCACCCGCGTGGTCGCCGCCATCATCCGACCCGGGTGCGGCGCAAGCCTGAGCCACGCAGCAGCCCGCCAACGCCAGAAGCCCGAAGTGCTACTTTTGCGGCCAGGATAATCATCCCAGACAACGCTGCCCTGCACGGAACGCGACTTGCAACGGGTGTGGGAGGAAGGACCACTTTGCGAAAGCCTGCCAGGCCGGATCTCTCCCGAAAGCTTCTAGGCCCAGCAGCGCTGCCTGCTGCCGCGCCACCCGCCATGTGCGACCCGTGGGCGCCGCCATCTTCGATTTCGGCCGCTACGTGCGACCCATGGGGGCCGTCATCTTTATCGCCATTTTGGCTTCACCTGCCACACGCGTCCCATGGGGGCTGCCATCTCCGATGCCACCTGCGACCCATGGGGGTCGTCATCTTGGGACCACTCCGCAGTCTCCCGGGAGCCCTGCTCACCCGATCATACGCTGGCCGCCGCTACCTCCGACCTGCCTACCCATCACCTTCCGAAGCTCGCCTCCATCACACTCTACCAGTCCCGGCCTCATCACCTCACTAAATCTACGATGACCGTCCGGATCAACGGGCACGAGACGGCCTGCCTTTTCAACTCTGGGAACACAGACAGCTTCATACATCCAGATACGGTAAGGCGCTGCTCCCTCCCAATCTTACCCGCGACCCAGAAAATCTCCCTGGCTTCCGGATCATATGTAGTAGAAATCCGGGGGTTCTGTGTCGCGATCCTTACTGTACAAGGCGTAGAGTACACTGACTTCAAACTCTACATCCTTCCCCATCTCTGCGCTGCCCTATTACTGGGGCTTGACTTCTAGTGCCACCTCCAGAGCCTTACTTTAAAGTTTGGCGGACCCCTGCCCCCCCCCTCACCGTCTGTAGCCTCGCGACCCTTAAGGTCGCCCCACCCTCGCTTTTTGCTAACCTCACCCTGGACTGTAAGCCCGTTGCTACTAGGAGCAGACGATACAGTGCCCGGGATAGGACCTTTATCAGGTCGGAGGTCCAGCGATTCCTACGAGAGGGGATCATTGAGGCTAGTAACAGCCCCTGGAGAGCCCAAGTGGTGGTCGTCAAGACTGGGGACAAGCACCGGATGGTCATTGACTACAGTCAGACCCAGGGCCCGTCATCCTCCGGAAGCATGCAAGGAGCCGTAAGTCGGATCCACTGGTCGAAAAGGTCCTTCTCCTCCATGCTAACCCCCAATATGCCTACGTGGCACACCATGACGGGCGGGAGGACACAGTCTCCATTCGGGATTTGGCACCCGCAGGTTCCCCAGTGACCATCACCAGTATCCCCGACCCTACACCGTCTCCCCCCCATTGCTACTCATCTACTACGAGACGCAGAAGACGACACGCTCCCAGTCACGCAGGCCTCGACACCTCATCCGACACCAGTGTCCACACCACAGCCGGGACTGAGGAGGTCGCAGCAGAAGGTCAGAGCCCCCGACAGACTCGATGTATAACTCAATCCGTCCACTTCACCCCCGCCAGGCTCTCTTTTTTTTTAAACATGGGGTGAATGTGGTAAACTATTGTATTGTATTGTACTGTATTGTTATATGCCTGGGCTTGTCCCTGCTGACTCTGCCTGTAGCTCCTCCCCTCGGGCTCATGTATAAAGGTGGCTGGTCTTTGCCTCTGATCCAGTTCAGGATCAGAGGCCAGGAGGCTTTCTGTTTAGTGTATTAAAGCGTCAGTAACGTTCACCACTTGTCGTGTGTTCATTGATGGCATATCAGCAGGGTAGGTAGATAAGGTGGTAAAGAAAGCATATGGAATGTTTTCTTTTATTGGACAAGGTATTGCATACAAAAGCAGAGATGTAATGATGGAACTGTATAAAACTCTGGTTCGGCCACAGTTGGAGTTTTGTGTACAGTTCTGGTCACCATATTACAGAAAGAAGATATTTGCTCTGAAGAGAGTGCAGGAGATTTACAAGAATGTAGCCAAGGCTTGAAAGTTGCAGCTATGAGGAGAGATTGGATAGTCTAGGGTTGTTTTCCTTAGAACAGAGGAAGCTAAGGGGTGACCTAATTGAGGTCCATAAAATTATGAGGGGCCTGACAGGAAATACTTGTTTCCATAGCTGAGGGGATAATTATAGGGGGCATGAATTGAAGATGATTGGTAGAAGGATTGGGTTGGGGGGGGGAAGGAGAGGCATGAGGCAAAGCTTTTTCACCCAGAGGGTGGTGGGCACCAAAGTCCAAATTAGTGGTTGAGGCGGAATCGCTCAATTCATTTAAAAAGGTTCCTGGATCGGCACCTGAAGTGCTGCAACCTACAAGGCCAAGGACTAGGTGCTGGAAGATGGGATTAAAATGAGCGGCTATTTTCTTCTTTTTCTTTTCTCTGACATGATGGGCTGAATGGCCTCTTTCTGTGCCATAACCTGTCTATGGTTTCATGTATGTTCTGTGCATCAGAAAATTCTAGGTTTTTATTTTCTCTCTCCGGTGAGCTGCTGATACACTTCTAAACAAATACCATACAAACAAATACCATACAACCAAGGATACTGTTGAATTCAATTTAAGTACTTGCTTCACGAATGACTTTTATAAGATTAAAAGTTGCTAATGTTTAGTTGCTAATGATTTGGACAAACACAAATTGATATGAACGAAGATGTGGGTATCTGTTGTCACGCACTAACCTTGGTGCAGTCTCATTTAGAGGTTGTGGCTTGGCCCAGGATAGGTGAGGGCAAGCTGGCAGAGGTCGAGGTTTGGGGTCTGCAAGGTGCGGTTCAAGTACCTTGGAAAATCGATACAAGTGGTTGCCTACGAGTTTCGATAAAAACAGAATCAGAATAGAATGCTGTTCAACCACGACTCTAGAATAAAAATTTTAAATATTTGCTAGTGTTCATAGATTTCTCTATAAAAACGTCTTAAACAAAGTTATGTGAGAAAAAACAGCACCAAGTTATATGCATGTATGCAAAGGACAGTACACAACCTCATTTTTACATTAAGTTCAGCTTTTCAAAGAGTAATTTTCACCTGAACCAGCAGGGGTAGCCAGAGTAAATTTACAGACAGTTGGTATTTTATCAAATGTAGATTTTTACAATGGGAGCCTGTGGTGCAAATTCAATTACACATCAGGGGCTGGATTTTCCACCCCGCCCCATCACATTTTATTACACCTAGCCGACGGGATGCTCCGTTACGCTGGTCGGTCAATGGGGTTTCCCATCGTGGGGCAGCCACATGCCGTCGGGAAAGCCCTGGGCTGCTGGCAAAAGGGAGAATCCCACCGGCGGAGAATCCAGCCCCAGAAGTTTGTCACCAAAAAAGTTTGTATCATTAGCTGAATAATTTTGCATTGACACAGCGCTGACATATAATGGAAAAAATACTGAGAAACGAGATATCAGAACTTGACTTCACACACAAACCAAAGGTCAGAAAATTCTCCATTTTAAGTTATTAAATGTTGCTGCGAATACTGCAGTCCTAAAGTAAAACTTCTCAATTTCATGACGTTTTCAATTTTACATTTAATACCAATAATTGAAAAAAAATCCATCTTAATATATAGAGAAATCCTAGAAGGACGACACAGATAAAAGGGAGCATTACATGTTTGCAGGTGGAACATTGAACTATGATAAGAATCCTGAGTTTACAAACACTCTTACCTTCCATCCTCTCTGGCAGGGGGTGATCTGCTCCAGAAGGAGGTTGCCGCCTATTTTCAGAGTGGCTTAGGCTGGGGGGCATCACACCATACGAGGTGTACTGAAGGAGAGCATCAAGCAACCAGAAGCAATCTGGGAGGGGTGTGCGGGAAACAAAGGATAAAAGTGCAGTCAGCTCTTCAAGCAAAATAAATTCAAAAACTGTGACATAAAACATACACACATATGCCTGTGAATCTTTGAAACGTGCCTGTACTTGAGGAGAAATTGCCAGATTGTTGCATACAGGGGACCAGGTGATATGTGGATGGTGGTGGTGAGGGATGTAGAAGGGTAGTTAAGGTTAAAGATAAACACTGATCTTACTGAATGGTGGAGCATGTGCAAGGAGCTGAATGGCATGCTACTATTTGTCAAGTCACATTCATATATATTAAGTCCTCACTAAAGTTGTAGTTGGTTTCCTGAAAGTCGTGAATCATGGGATCCTGCAGAAATCAATGTTAAAGCCCGACTAAGGTTCCTTAGGAAATCTCTCACTTGGAAAAAGCAATGAGTTGAAATACTGCACCACACTGCACATTGCTAGCTGAAATAACTTCACTTGTAAAATAAAATGCATCACCAATGATAAAGGAAACACAATACACATGGCAATTCAATTAGTTTAAAACATGATTGTCCAAACAATTTGCGAGAGGGATCATGTTCAATTATTTTTCTCACTCAAGCGGCTGATGTGTGCTGGCTTGCTCATTCACATCCCAGCTCACTGGCCGGCTCGCTCATTCACAGCCCAGCTCACCGGCCGGCTCGCTCATTCACATCCCAGCTCACTGGCCGGCTCGCTCATTCACAGCCCAGCTCACCGGCCGGCTCGCTCATTCACATCCCAGCTCACTGGCCGGCTCGCTCATTCACAGCCCAGCTCACCGGCCGGCTCGCTCATTCACATCCCAGCTCACTGGCCGGCTCGCTCATTCACACCCCAGCTCACCGGCCGGCTCGCTCATTCACATCCCAGCTCACCGGCCGGCTCGCTCATTCACATCCCAGCTCACCGGCCGGCTCGCTCATTCACACCCCAGCTCACCGGCCGGCTCGCTCATTCACATCCCAGCTCACCGGCCGGCTCACTCATTCACAGGCCAGCTCACCGGCCGGCTCGCTCATTCACACCCCAGCTCACCGGCCGGCTCGCTCATTCACATCCCAGCTCACCGGCCGGCTCGCTCATTCACATCCCAGCTCACCGGCTGGCTCGCTCATTCACAGGCCAGCTCACCGGCCGGCTCGCTCATTCACACCCCAGCTCACCGACCGGCTCGCTCATTCACATCCCAGCTCACCGGCCGGCTCTCTCATTCACACCCCAGCTCACCGGCCGGCTCACCCGTTCACACCCCAGCTCACCGGCCGGCTCACTCATTCACACCCCAGCTCACCGGCCGGCTCGCTCATTCACATCCCAGCTCACCGGCCGGCTCGCTCATTCACATCCCAGCTCACCGGCCGGCACACTCGTTCACACCCCAGCTCACCGGCCGGCTCGCTCATTCACACCCCAGCTCACCGGCCGGCTCGCTCATTCACACCCCAGCTCACCGGCCGGCTCGCTCATTCACAGCCCAGCTCACCGGCCGGCTCACTCGTTCACACCCCAGCTCACCGGCCGGCTCACTCGTTCACAGCCCAGCTCACCGGCCGGCTCACTCGTTCACAGACCAGCTCACCGGCCGGCTCGCTCATTCACACCCCAGCTCACCGGCCGGCTCGCTCATTCACATCCCAGCTCACCGGCCGGCTCACTCGTTCACACCCCAGCTCACCGGCCGGCTCACTCGTTCACAGCCCAGCTCACCGGCCGGCTCACTCGTTCACAGACCAGCTCACCGGCCGGCTCACTCGTTCACAGACCAGCTCACCGGCCGGCTCGCTCATTCACACCCCAGCTCACCGGCCGGCTCGCTCATTCACATCCCAGCTCACCGGCCGGCTCGCTCATTCACACCCCAGCTCACCGGCCGGCTCGCTCATTCACATCCCAGCTCACCGGCCGGCTCGCTCATTCACACCCCAGCTCACCGGCCGGCTCGCTCATTCACACCCCTGCTCACCGGCTGGCTCGCTCATTCACAGGCCAGCTCACCGGCCGGCTCGCTCATTCACATCCCAGCTCACCGGCCGGCTCGCTCATTCACACCCCAGCTCACCGGCCGGCTCGCTCATTCACACCCCAGCTCACCGGCCGGCTCACTCGTTCACACCCCTGCTCACCGGCCGGCTCACTCGTTCACACCCCAGCTCACCGGCCGGCTCACTCCTTCACACCCCAGCTCACCGGCCGGCTCACTCGTTCACACCCCAGCTCACCGGGTGGCTCACTCGTTCACACCCAAGCTTCCAAGCCGGCTCGCTCATTCACACCCCTGCTCACCGGCCGGCTCGCTCATTCACACCCCAGCTCCCCGGGCAGCACACTCGTTCACACCCCAGCTCCCCGGGCAGCACACTCGTTCACACCCCAGCACCCCGGGCGGCACACTCGTTCACACCCCTGCTCATCGGCCGGCTCACTCGTTCACACCCCAGCTCCCCAGCCGGCTCACTCGTTCACATCCCAGCTCCCCAGCCGGCACACTCGTTCACACCCCAGCTCACCGGCCGGCTCATTCGTTCACACCCCAGCTCACCGGCCGGCTCACTCGTTCACATCTCAGCTCACCGGCCGGCTCACTCGTTCACACCCCAGCTCACCGGCTGGTTCACACTCCGGCTCACCTGCCGGCTCACTCGTGCACACCCCAGCTCACCGGGCGGCTCACTCGTTCACACCCCAGCCGGCTCACTCGTTCACACCCCAGCTCCCCAGCCGGCTCACTCGTTTATACCCCAGCTCACCGGCCGGCTCACTCGTTCACACCCCAGCTCACCGGCCGGCTCACTCGGTCACACCCCAACTCACCGGCCGGCTCACTCGTTCACACCCCAGCTCACCGGCCGGCTCACTCGTTCACACCCCAGCTCACCGGCTGTTTCACACTCCGGCTCACCTGCCGGCTCACTCGGTCACACCCCAACTCACCGGCCGGCTCACTTGTTCACACCCCAGCTCACCGGCCGGCTCACTCGGTCACACCCCAACTCACCGGCCGGCTCACTCGTTCACACCCCAGCTCACCGGCCGGCTCACTCGGTCACACCCCAACTCACCGGCCGGCTCACTCGTTCACACCCCAGCTCACCGGCTGTTTCACACTCCGGCTCACCTGCCGGCTCACTCGTTCACACCCCAACTCACCGGCCGGCTCACTCGTTCACACCCCAGCTCACCAGGCGGCTCACTCGCTCACACCCAAGCTTCCAAGCCGGCTCGCTCGTTCACACCCCTGCTCACCGGCCGGCTCACTCGTTCACACCCCAGCTCACCGGCCGGCTCACTCGTTCACACCCCTGCTCACCGGCCGGCTCACTCGTTCACACCCCTGCTCACCGGCCGGCTCACTCGTTCACACCCCAGCTCCCAAGCCGGCTCGCTCGTTCACACCCCTGCTCACCGGCCGGCTCACTCGTTCACACCCCAACTCACCGGCCGGCTCACTCGTTCACACCCCTGCTCACCGGCCGGCTCACTCGTTCACACCCCTGCTCACCGGCCGGCTCACTCGTTCACACCCCTGCTCATCGGCCGGCTCGCTCGTTCACACCCCAGCTCCCCAGTCGGTTCACTCCTACACACGGGCTGGGGCTGGTTTACCACCGGGCTAAATCGCTGGCTTTGAAAGCAGACCAAGGCAGGCCAGCATGGTTCAATTCCCGTACCAGCCTCCCCGAACAGGCGCCGGAATGTGGCAACTAGGGGTTTTTCACAGTAACTTCTATTGAAGCCTACTTGTAACAATAAGCTATTTCCTCTTTCTTCTTCTTCTTCTTCACCCCCCAGCTCCCAGGCCAGCTCCCTCACACCCCAGCACAGAAGGTTGGGATATTTTACCACTGGGGAGACATTCAGGATGGCCATAATGATGCCAAGACAAGATTCCTCACTCTGCTATGCTGGAAACTCAACTCCCCAGGCAGGGGGTGGTGTTGTTGCAATCTGCTGTTCCTCGCGGCAACCATGGCCCACTTCACCAGCTTGACCATTGTCCTTTAGGGGGCCAGTGCCTGCGCTGGAGGGCAAGAGGCAGTGCAGCAAAAAGAGAGTGCACCCTGTAAAAAGAAAAGGGATGACACTCACCCTCACACTGCTCCTCCGGTTAGAGACTGTTTCTTTCCCAAATTTGCTGCTGATAGATTAAACATGGGAGACAAACAGCCTGTGATTGAAGGAGCAACTCCATGCAGATCCTACATTAAACGTACCTACATTTTAAGCAGCGAGTTTGTATGCCAGATGGAGGTGAATGGTGGGCTGGATTGTAGCCTGCGGGCCATATATTGGGCAAGCCTGGCTTTAAAAGATTGCAGTACTTTCCTCAGTACTTTTAATTGACCATGCTCCAGCGAACAGCTGGTCAGTGCAGTTCGCAGTGGAAATCCATAATTATCTGCACCAACCAAATTCTACCACTGGATAGAGGCCTGGCCTTCAGTTTCAGAACAAGAGCCACTGAAGAGGACTAAGAACAGAGACCAAGAGCTGACGGAAGAGGAAGTACAGTAGGAAAAGCCATGTTGAGCAGACAGCCACAGAAGAGGTGGTCTGTGATAAACAAGATTGAAGTGAGACTGACGATGTTAAATGGATATACTGACAAAGTTTGATGAACAGATTCACTTGTTAATAAAACAGTGTTCTGCAGTGCTGGTTGTGTTACTGAGCTCATCATATCTATATGTTCCAGAAGATGCCTGAAGAAGCAGGTGTTTGGTTGTGGGTAGATGGAAAGTACAACAATCTGATCTGCTGAGCCAGATGAAAATGCAGTACCCTGTTTGGGGCGTTGATATTTTTTCAAATTGGAAAGAAAGTCTCTGATGAATGTCGACTCGTTTGACATTAATCTAACACCTGTTTCGACAGACATTTAGTGGAACATAGAGACACAATGACCTCAGTAACTCACCCAGCACTCCAGTCAATGGGGATCTTGGCTTAATGAACAGATTCACTAACTGCATGAAGAACCACACTTTTTCCATGCACAGAAATAAATTTGATTTCTAAAATTGTCTCCTTTTGGCAAAATAAAAATCTTACATCAAAGCCTTCAGATAGATCAACGATCTCTGTGCCCCCCTCTTCGCGCACGCACCCCGCCCCCCTCTCCGCGCACGCACCCCGCCCCCTCTCCGCGCAAGCACCCCACCCCCTCTCCGCGCATGCAGCCCGCTTCCCCCCTCAATGCACGCACCCCGCCCTCTCACGCTCTCAACACAATATCAGTGCAGAAGGTGGCCATTCGGCCCATTGAGTTTACATCGACCTGCTTGAAGAGCACCCTACCTAGTCTCACTCCCTTGCCCTATCCCTGCAACCCCATCTACTGTTTTGGACACCAAGGGACAATTTAGAATGGCCAATTCATCTAACCTACATATTTTGGGGCTGTGGGAGGAAACCAAACCCACGCAGACAATGGAAAAATGTGCAAACTCTACACAGTCAGTCACCCAAGGTTGGAATTGAGCCCGGGTCCCTGGCACTGAGGCACCAGTGCTAACCACTGTACCAATTTAGAACTTAATGGTCAGATACAAGTACATATACTTTACAAAATAACTACATTTATTTGGATATAAATGATTATTTTCAGTCTGGAGGGAAGTATGCAGTGGTGTTCCCCAGGGGTCAGTGATAGAAATCACTGCTCTTTATGATATCTATTCATCTGCATTTGGGTACAAGAGCATAATTTCAGTCTGCAGGTGGCATGAAAGTTGGAAATGTAGTAAGCAATTAGGAGGTTAGCAAGATACTTCAGGCATAGATAGGCAGACTGGTGAAATGGGCAGACCTATAGCGGATGATAGAGATGCATTTAAGAGGCAATATAAATGGCATGGTACAATTTTAAAGGGGGTGCAGGGACAAAGACCTGGGGTACATATTTGGGGTGCACAGATCTTTGTAGGTGGCAGGACAAGTTGAGAAGACAGTTAAAAAAAAAACAGGATTATAAACAGAGGCATAGGGAGTGCAAATCAAAGCGGTTTCCATTAAACCTTTTATTAATCACTGGTTAGACTTCAGCTGAGTACTGTGATATCAAGTGCTTGAAGGGTGTGCAGGGAGGATTTACTAGGATGGTACCAGAGGCAAGGACACAATGTAAAGGTCCGTCCTGTTCATTCCCTTATTTCCCCTTTCTTTTATTTTGCCATTAGCATTTTTGATCCATGGATGATTAACGGACATGTATCTTTAAGTCAAGCAGCAGAGAGGAATGAGGAATGAGGAATTCAGAAGTGAGAACACTTGGCTGGTTTGAACAGGAGACATCAGGCTTGGGCACCAGAGAGAGATGGGATGGGACCTGGTTTGATTGATTGGTTGGTTAGTGGCCAATGAACTGGACAAAAGGCCAGACTCTACCAGGTAACAGGTGGTGATTGGATCCTATCCCAGTGGGAATGTTCTCAAGAGCAGTTGAGTCCTAGACACAAAGACAAGAACCTTATCACTATCTCTCTCTAGAAAGGTTGTGTGTGTTATATTTCTGAAGCTGCAGAGAACCTGAATGAATGAATCTACAGGGAAATTATTACAGGCTGCAAACAAAGACCTGCTCCCTCTCTTCAGAAAGACTGTGGGTGCTGTATTTCTGAAACTACAGAGACCTGAATGAATCTACAATAAAAACTTTGAACTGAAAGCAAAGTTTGAAGAGGAGTAAGGCAGCTCTTATTATAAGTAAACAGTAATTGTATTTAAACTTACAAACCCGGTGACTGTAATTATTGGGCCATTAAAGTCAAATACTTTGGGTATTTTTCTAAGAATTATTGGTTAATTCACTTTTGTTGTGACTCCGGATCCGGGGGGGGAGCATTCAGCCCAGGATATCGTGACACTTAATGTGGAGAGACTAGAGAAGTTGGCATTGTTCTCCTTGAAGCACAGAACTTAAGAGCAGATTTAATAGAGATGCTCAAAATCATGCAGGGAAATAAAGAGTAAACAAGGACACTGTGTGCTCCAGTGGCAGAAGAGTTGATAACCAGAGTGCACGGACACAGATTTATGGTAATTGGCAAAAAAGGTCAGTGATGTGGAAATATTTCAAAAACAAAAACCACAGTGAGTTGCGTTGATTTGGAATCACTGGCAGAAAAGAGTGGTGAATGCAGATTCAATAGTAGCTTTCAAAAGGGAAAATGCTTGAAGGAGAATGTTTTGCAGGGGTTTGGGAAAAGGTTGGGTGGGGTGTGGAACTAATTGGACAGCTCTTTCCAAAATCCAGATACAATAGAATGGGCCAAATTAATACAGGAGCATAAGCAGCAGAAGCAGAATTAAGGTCATACAATCCCTTGAAACTCCTCAATAAGACCATGACAAATGTTCAAAATAACATATGTATTCATGTAAAAGTCAAATTTGAGCCCCCCCCAAAAAAACTGTTGCAACGGAATAAAGTAAAAAACACTAAGAGTTCATATTCTTTCTCTCCCATTACATGCTAACATTACAATCTATATACATTGCATCCAACACAAAATTTATGTACACTATAATAAATTAACATTTCACTTGAAAATCCTCAGAAATTGTTCTGCACACCATCTGAATCATCCAGTCATAGCCCCAACAGCCCGATTGTATAACATCACATGGATCTTCCTCATTGAATCATTGGTGGAACCAGTAAATACAATTATTTGTCCTTGGTGTCAATGAGGACATTCAATATTGCACACTTTTAGACAAATTATCTTTGGACGATATTGGGATTAGGTTTATTCCATCTATGCCTCACTGCACAACGTTGCTAACGAGGGGGCTTACTTATTTCCATCATTAGTGAATGTAATTTTGCTTTCCAACATCCAATTGTTCCACATCTTTTAGAGACTGCTCTTGAGGTAACGCATCCTAGGGCTGAGCAACACTCATAAAACCGCCAGGGAACAACTACCACACCAGTGCTGGTTGATCTCATCATAGACTACATAGTCGGCGGATCTGAACATATTCCAGAGGAGCAAAATTTTTTCTTAGCGCAGTCCTCCTGGTATTAAATTGCACATTGCTTTTATCCATTTCTTGCAACTGCTTTCATCCATTCATTTCTCATGACACCACCTTCCTCAAATTTCTCTTTGGGGATAGATTTGTGCTTGAATATCACTATCAGCTTGAACCTTGTGCCATCCACCAGATAAGATGGAACCACAGTGAACCGAATCTTCTTGTGCCAGCCGTCTTGACAAGGGCTTTTTTTTCCTTCAAAACCAACCCTGTTAACGGTCTTGTTTGTTGGCACGTCCAAGCTTATCAGTGTTTCATCCATATGTCCAGCACAGGCTAATCAAAACACATTCTTTTCTTGATGTTAGGTAACAACAGTAGAATTTGATGATTTATCAACAACTTCAGGTGGCAGGTGCTGTGAAATGTTTTCTGATGGAATAAGAAATCATGTCTTTTCATGAATCATGTGCACCACTGAGCACTACCTCGAACTCTAGAATATCACCTTTCTTCATTTGTCGGAACGCTTGGGAGTCAGATGGTGCTATGGTTGATCATATACCATTTTGTCAACCCTTTTGACCACTTTTAACTCGAGGTGAGGCCATTTGCTCAGTATTCCTCTGCTGCCGCATTTATTTGTCGATATCTTCTTCCAGTCTTTAACTATTTCATCAGAAACATTAAACTCTTGAAGCTGCACAATTAAATCTTCTCGGATACAACTTCCATTTCAGATAGAGTTGCATACTTGTTATCTTTCTCAAAGGCATTGTGCTAGATTATGTGGTACATGCCGGTCTAGTCAATTGACTGGGAGACTGCTGCGCCTTTAAATTAATGAACTGTAATAATTAGGAGCAAATAATAATCACAGTGCAGTTTGAGCCCAGCCAGGGTTGACTTTTACGGGAGTGAAAATTCAGTATTTTTAGGCCAAGAGTCACCTTTTACGGGTATATATGGTAATCAAAACCCTGCAAGTAAAGATATTTCTTCTAATTTTAGTCCAAATTACCAACCTCAGCATTTATACCAATCAATAGCATTGATTATCATAATTAAAATCATTCTGAAATAAATATACCAAAAGTTTCAAATAAATTAACTGCATTCGAAACAATTACATAAAACTACAATTAGTCTGTGGTTTGTCTTTTTCCAGATCGTATTCTTACTCAATTCAATATTCTAATATACAAGACTCTGCCATTTGAATTTATTTCTGATCCGAAATGTATAACGTGGTTAAATTACATTTGCAAATAATAATTTCCTTGACATTTGTTCTCAAAGATCTGCTTGCCTTTCCGATTTTCTTTAGTCTATTCTATGGCTCATCTGCCTAGCTCTCTGTATGCTTCCATCTGCACCTAGATCTGCAATCTTTTTATCTACCACTCTTTCAGACTGGCAAAGTTCATAGACACCATCAAGCTAATCAAATATTAAAATCACCAACACGTTTGCTGAATGGGGCATATTCCTTGGTTTGGGCAGCCAGTGATTCGCTGGGTGGTTTTATGAAGTCGCTGGGAGATGGTTGTCTAAGTGCTCAACAGTGACAGCAATCAGATCCAAGATTAAGAGGAGCAAAACTAAAATCTCATGGATCCTCCAGAGAACAAAGCTGATTGCATGAATTTCTAATAGAAGATAGCAATTTTGTGGGTACTTTTATTGTGACAAACCAACATTGTTCAAATGGCTGGAAAATTATGTGCGCCGATTTTGTTGGGTCCTTCTGTGGTTGATTGGTGACTTTTGCATACAATTCTTTATTGCATCTTAGTAAATACAAATAGGTGTGAAAACAGAGTGATACTTTCAAAAAAGGTGACTGACGTTTAATTAATTTACGCAGCAGCATTAAAGCATATTTATCATAGTTTATTGTGCTAAGGCACTACACAGGAACATTAAATTTGATATTCATAATAGATAAAACAAATGGAACAAAAACTACCTAGCCAACTGCATAAGATTACTTTTTAAGTAAAGCACAAAATCAGAACTACAGGTTGCAGATCAGCATAGCTTGTTTTACGGTGGATTGTTTGCGAATTATCAATGGAAGATTTCAGCTATTGATTATTAGTTTACATCTTGTGGGCATTTTTCACACACTGGAGATTCTGGAGCTGTAACACCCTATTGATTGTACGCTAAATGCAAAACATAAATGCAAAACATGAAATCTCACGAATCAGAGCCAAGCTCTTTCAAATCAAATTTGCAGTACACCCTTAAAATTCACATGACATGGGATAACTTATGCTTGGGACTGATCACAGACTGCATTCGAATTGAGGAATTCAGATGGTTTGTATATAGAACAATAACTACTGTGAATTATTGCTGAACAGTAATTAACTTGAGCATTTAGGTAGCATCAAACAATAGAAGGATTTCAGTGGTTATTAACTGTCACCTGAATTTTAAATACAGGCTATAATTACGGCTGTGTTTTTAAAATAAAATACCATAACCAAGTTGACTGGGTAGTTTTGATCATTTTTAGTCCATTTGTTTTACCTGTTGTGAATGTTAACAGCCAAAATATTCTGTGCAGTTAATGCCTAGCGATGCGTACACTTGGCTGATGTGATCATTACACAAGATAATGAAACTATAGATTATAATGCAAGGCCATTATTGGGTTTTACTTTTCTTTAACCTATTGGCAGCCATTCAGCAAGTCGCCCAGAAGGTGGGGCTAGTTTAGGTCTGCAGATGATCACCACCATTAAAGCCAGGCACTGTCCAGGTGGAGTTTACCTTTGATTGGCTACTGTTCCAGTGGCACAGACCAGTCAAACAAATGGAAATAGGCTTCCACAAGTTTGGGGACAGGAAGGACCTCAACCAACAAAAACTTACTGGCAATTCATCACCAGCTGCAATAGCAGGCACACATTCAAAAGCATATACACTAGATTGCAATTTTGGCACAGGATCTAAGCAAATTTCTTTTGAACCCCAAAACTGTGGAAATAAAAGTCAGTCAAGATTTTTTGTTTACCTTTTTGCCTGTGGCTGTCATCCAGGCAATTGGAATCTCCGTATAAGACAATCCGCCCACCACCATCAGATGGTGTCTGATACAATCCCAAAATAGGGACATTTTTAACCACAGTCGTCTCTTGTTTTAAAACTTCCAATCCTGCAAGACAGGAGGCCAAGGTTGAGATTTTTCTGGCTCGAAAGTGGCAATTAAAAAAGGAAACAAATATTTAAAAAACACTGGTTAGTGACGATAACATGAACCAACTTGTAACTAACCAGAAAATTGTAAGTAAATTAAAATCAATTTCAAAACTAAGGAAAACGCCTAATTTGGTTTGTAGCAATTTTATTCTCTTCACCGAACAAAAATCAGAGCGGGAATAGTTATGCCAATCTACAACAGAGAAACTGCAAAACTCTTAATTCATTATAAATTCTAGAAATGTTAATTTATCATTAGGATGTGAAAGTATTAGAGGGGGTGCAAGGACGTTTTGCGAGAATGGAGCTCCTCATCCCAAGAACCAATTACGTTGAAATCGTGGAGAGATTGGGACTGTTTTCCTCAGAACAGGGATGGCTATGGGGAGATCTGATAGAGGTATTCAAAAGCACGAGGGATTAGGACAAAGTGGAGGGGAGAAATTGCTCTTACTAGTGGAAGGATCAAGAACAAAATAGTAATTGGCAAATAAATAATGGTGGGAATTAACTCTCGAGTGTGGTGGAGTCAATTGAAGCGTTCAAAAGGGAATTGGCTCAATTGAAAAAGAAAAATATTTCCAAAGTGTAGCCACCTAAATTGGCCAACTCCCGATTTAAAATGGCGAACGACAAAGACTGATGGGAAAGTCAGCCAACAAGACAGAAACCAGCAGCTCTGCAAAGGCCAGACAACATCGATACCAGTGGCCATCAGCATAACAAAGTAGCAGACATCTGCATACTGATGAACAATCCCCGGGAACAATAAGTAACATTTTGGACACACAAAGCCAAGCCAGATTCCTCGGCGCCAGCAGGAGCCAACACAAAGGAGGTGAACGAGCACCTCAAGACCATCCATCGATCAGGGAACCGCTCCAGTATTGGAGAAAAACGAACCAAGCGATTGGGACAAAGTCCAATCACTTGGGACCAGGTACAGGATCCGCCCCGAAAGGTGGGAAGCCCCTGGGGACAATAAGACTTGTGCATCAAGTTCAAATCGCTCTCTCTTCACCGCTCTCTTCTTCCTGCCCGGGTCACTCAGCAACAACGAACCAACATTGACCGTGACCGGTGCAGTGACTCCAGTGATCATCAAAATCGTAAGTCTTAACTCAACGCTCGCTACGAGATAGGCGCTCCTAGCTACCAATCCGTACCAACTTTGAATCCCGCAGACTCAGAACCGAACGAAAGGCCATTTGCTCCCCTGACCTGGTGGGTCAGGTCCAAGTTAAGCATAGGCCTGTTAGTTTTAGAAGTAGCTTAGACGTAGAATTTGTGCATGAGTAGCGATTACTGTGGAAAATAAATGTGCTTTGATTTAAATCTTACTAATCGGTGTATTGGATTATTGATCAGTACTCGGACTTGAACCTCGTGGCGGTATCATAAAGATACCTGGCGACTCAAGAGCAAAGGTTATAAAACAGAGCAATTGAACCAACAAGAAAATTAACAACATTATTTGGCAACTCCGCCGGGACCCGATCTAGAAGTGGAAAACCACTCCGGGAGAACCCAGAATTTGAATTAAGAGATCCAATTGGAAACAGAAAACCACAGGCATTCAAGCAGTTCTGATCAATACTCATAATTCGGAAGTGTGTGTATGCATGCGTAACTAACAGGGCGATAAGGTAAAACTGATAGATTTTTTTGTTGCAACAAAACTGTCGGAAGTTTGTATATCGGAAAATAGCGAAAGCCGTACCCGTATTTACAGCACCGCCTTAATACACCCCTGTCCCAAATTTGAAGAGCAGCATTCGGATTAATACCCCTGTCCCAAATTTGAAGAGCAGCATTCGGATAGCAAAGATGGCAATGCAGCGCCTAATGAACCCAGAGGAATTTGCGGTCACAGCGACCAGCAGCAGTAGAGTGGGACAATGTCCCATTTGGAAGGAAGCGATCAGGAAATATCTCAAAGGGAAAGGATGGCCCCTTTGGAATGAATTCTGTGACAATGAGGAATCAGGCCCCGGGAGTATAGGACATACTTGGTGGGAGAACCTGAGCGAGATCCACAAAAAGAGCTTAGGGAAAGCTCGCAAGCCGATGGCAATCGTGTCCTGCTTGGCACAATTGCGAGGCACAGAGGAGGTCGTTAGGATGCTCCGGAAAGAAGTGGAGGGCATACATCGAATGAGTAAGGTCGATGTAAGCGAGGTAGAAAAGGATAATTTGGAATTGAGAAGGAAGTTGGCAGCAAAAGATGGAGGTGGAGGATGCTAAAAGGGCACACCAGTCTTGTCTGGCGCACTTAAGCAGCTTCCAGTCTCAATACGAAAAGGCCTATCAGGACATGCAACGTGCAGTCCTGGTACGTGAAGAAACAGAAAAGCAGGAAGAAGCATTACAGAGACAGTGTAGTGACCCAAAGGCAGCATTAAGAGCACTCCATGCTGCCACCACAGAACAAAGACAAAGCACATTAGATCACGCAAAGTGCCGGAAGCAGATTGCAGAGCTGCAATGGCTGCTTTCAGTTCAGAAAGGCTTCCAGGAAACCTTTGGAGACAAATTAGATCAGGAAGATGGCCCTGATTGGGAAGAATTGAATGCAACAGCGCAGAGATATGTTCAGGGAACATATGCGCAGGGAAAGCCACAAAAGAGGAAAGCACCCCAACCCCCCTCAGAACAGATAGTTCAGGCTCCAATGAACCCAGTCACCACCCACCACGCAGCCACATCGGACGATGTGGAATTTCTATACTCCACCCCCTTAACAGTGACCCAATTAAGATCACACCGTTCTTCCCCACCTCAGACCCCCACCATTTCTTTGCCACCGTTAAGCATCAGGCGACCATGTATGGCCTGGATGAGTGAGAGCATGTAAAGCTCACAGTTTTAAGTTTAGACTCTTCAGTAGCAGCAGCCCTTCCCGTCCCACAGAATGTAGGAGGAGGCACCCTTGCAGAAATGCATAACGCGAGCCTGGATGCGATCGGGTATAACCGGGGTGACCCCGTAGAGGGCCTCAACAAATGCAGGCAAAAGAAATCCGAGCACCCCACAGCGTTTGCTGGACGCCTGTGGATCCACTTTGCAGCAGTCTTTGGAGACTTAGACTGTGCCCATTTGTCCCCAGACAACGTGGCCAAATGGACCCGCACCCTTATCTCCCATGCCACAGAAACAGGACAGAAAGCTTGCACGAGTTATGACCCCTCAGAGGAAGCCCACAATGAGAAATGGGTTTTTAAAAAATTGTCCCGCAGCTGGGAGTAGTCTGTACAAAACAAACCCGGTTAGGAAACCCGAAGAACAGCAGGAAGAGCAGGCAGACATGCATCCAGTTAAAACACACCAGAACCCCGCATGGGTAAACGAAGGAAGGAACAGCCCCTCACAGAAACCACCGGAATGTTACAATTGCGGACAATTAGGACATTACGCACGAGAATGTCAAGCCCCCCTGAAACAGCAACAGAATCAGCCCACCAATGCCCCCCGAACCAGCAACGACACCAACAGCCCCAACCCCCCACCCAGGGAACCATACCCAAGGGAACAATGCACCAGAGAGCCTGCTACACCTTATGTGCCCCAGGGGTCATGTTACAACGGTGGGCAGCCAGGACACTTCGCCCGAGATTGCAGGAGACCCCCACCAGCTAGACTAGTCCCCAGATATGAAAGAGAACACCACCCACAGCAGCTACAAGATCCCAGCTGCCCCATGCAAACTGTGAGCACTTACCCACCACTTCTTATGGCAGCGTTACCTCAGCAAGGCCACTTCATTTTTGTTTCGCTCCTCCTTCCTCTCTTCTTTGGTCACACTGCACTCCCTCCACATGCTAGTTACACCCCAGTCCAAATGTGATTCACAAAGTCCTGTATTCTGATGGAACCTGCACCATGTCTGTTGTATGTTTGTTTGTTTAATGTACATGTTAAATGTTATTTGTGAATTTAAAAGTTTCCACGGCCTCACGCCACCACCCTTCTGATGGCCACTGGCAGTCAGAGAAACTAGTTTGTACCGGACGCTAGTTCAGAGGAACTAGTTTGTCCGCAGAGACTTGTTAATGTCCCAGACGCCAGTTCAGCGGAACTCGTCTGTCGACAGAAACACAGACCCCCGTTCATAACTGCCCTTCTGGTTCGAAGGAAGAACCAATACGGCAACCCCCCACGATGACTACATTTCTTGCCCGTTCTTGTCGGTTGCTCAGGCAGTGGAGAAACAGCTTGGGTCCCGCCCTGCCTGGGAACCCCCCCTCTGGTCAACTATGCTCGGGTAGGGGAGGCACGGCATTGGTAGCCGTCCTACCCGGGGATTCCATCCAACTCTTCCCCGTCGCACCCCATACACACCTCATTTTGGAAATTTTAGTTCAAAAAGTTTTGTTTTGTTTCAGGTAACCCTTTGGCTGCCAACCACATGCTATTTACATCCTGAAACATTTGGATGGTAAATTGCACAGTCTGCGATTTGGCTCGCACTGGTTCATTATTTGAAAGTGTGTCTTGTCCTAAAATTTGTTTTTTGGGAAAAAAAAAGAGTCACACATAGTGACCAATTATAAAGGGTGTAATTGGCACTAAGGGACAGACAGACTATCGTACGAGATGTTAAACCAAGATAGTTACAGACACTAAGCTTGATTTCCACAGAACTCCAGAAGCTCCAGGACCGGAGAAGAAAAGAAGAAGCACCATGAGGACTTCCTTCGGATGGTTCCTCATCACAATGGACATTTGGTTGCGCGTGAACGCGAACCCCATGACCTCAAGCCCCCCAGCCGTTAATGTTTCACTTCCCCACAGTACCCAGAGCCCAGTCACCAGCGACACCGCACCCTCTTGGTGTGCCAGGTTTATAACCTGGTACTCCCTGTCCTACGTAATAGAATCCTTATTGGTATTGGCGATACTCTGCTGCATCGTGCAGACTATGCGTCTGAGAAAATGGAGAAGGAGAGCCTACCGCACCCCGGTATATAGGATCAGATCCCCTATTTTCTGATACGACCAGACCCCCGACCCCCGCGATCTATAATAAAGAGCATTCATTTGCGTTTTTGTTGTAAATAAAGAAAGGTAAAGAAATGTTCATGAGCAAATTGTACGATTCTGAGCTTGACTGCCAAGCCGGGAAACATGTGTATAAACTGCTATGATTTTGTTTGTATGGTTGAGGAAGTTAGAATAATTAAATGTTTAAGTGAGTGTAGTGTGTTAAGAATAGTTAGAGGTTCCCATTTTTTTTGTTTTGTAATGCATGTCCCTGTTTGACATAGCGCCCCTTAGAATTGTCAGTTAAAAATTTTCTGCATAGTTATGGTCAGTGTCGAGGCCATGAAAGAAGTGCCCCCCAAGTCAGAGAATGGAAAGCAACATAGTTATGTGATCCTTCACGCTTCGCATTAGGATCACAAGGAGGGAATGTAGCCACCTAAATTGGCCAACTCCCGATTTAAAATGGCGAACGGCAAAGGCTGATGGGAAAGTCAGCCAACAAGACAGAAACCAGCAGCTGCAGGTTTGCTGTGTATTTACCTCTGCAAAGGCCAGACAACATCGATACCAGCGGCCATCAGCATAACAAAGTAGCAGCCATCTGCATACTGATGAACAATCCCCAGGAACAATAAGTAATATTTTGGACACACAAAGCAAAGCCAGACTCCTCGGCGCCAGCAGGAGCCAACGCCAAGGAGGTGAACGAGCACCTCAAGACCGCCCATCGATCAGGGAACCGCTCCAGCATTGGAGAAAATCGAACCAAGCGATTGGGACAAAGTCCAATCACTTGGGACCAGGTACAGGGTCCGCCCCAAAAGGCGGGAAGCCCCTGGGGACTATAAGAGTTGAGCCCCAAGTTCAAATCGCTCTCTCTTCAGCGCTCTCTTCTTCCAGCCCGGGTCACTCAGCAACAACGAACCAACATTGACCGTGACCGGTGCAGTGACTCCAGTGATCGAAATCGTAAGTCTTAACTCAACACTGGCTACGAGATAGGCGCTCCTAGCTACCAATCCGTACCAACTTCGAATCCCACAGGCTCAAAACCCGAACGAAAGGCCATTTGTTCCGCTGACCTGGTGGGCCAGTTCAAAGTTAAGTATAGGCCTGTTAGTTGTAGAAGGAGCTTAGACGTAGAATTTGTGCATGAGTAGCGATTACTATGTATAATAAATGTGCTTGGATTTAAATCTTACTAATCGGTGTACTGGGTTATTGATCAGTACTCGGACTTGAACCTCGTGGCGGTATCATAAAGATACCTGGCGACTTGAGAGCAAAGGTAATAAAACAGAGCAATTGAACCAAGGAGAAAATTAGCAACAAGAGCTACAGGGAAAAGGCAAGGGAGTGGTACTAAATGAATTTTTCAGTCAGTGTCTAGTTCACACATGATGGGCCAAAGAGCCTCCCTCTGTGCTATAACTATTCTATGAATCTATTCGGTGATTAGTTGGGAACTTACATCCATTATGTCTTGCTACACAATAAACTCGCTATATTTGCAATTCAGTCCATCTATAATAGGCTTTTAAGAGTTACCAAAAAAAAAATAATGCAAAGAAAAGAGATCACTCATACACATTTGACGTCACAAATGTATCCATTAATAACGCATGTTTGACTGAGGACCTTCTGCAATCTAACCGCACAATAGACAAGGTGATTGAGCAAAAGGAACTCAACTTTTAAATGTCTCAACAAAGGACCATTCACTTGCAACAAAATCATACTGTGACAAGTCTTCCATTTGGTTTATTTTGGATATCATTTCTCTAGTATTGACTTACTGATTACATTTCCTGGCAAAGTGAAAGCAGAACAAGTAAGCAGAGCCTTCAGGGCAGCTACTTCCATTCCAAATTAATCTGACTCATTGTTAAACCGAGCGCCAGAGTAACTGGATTGGGACTTACTCAAGGGTCAATGAAAGAACATGTTTTTTCCTTTGGGTTTCTTGACATGCTGAAGACAAGCATGTCGATAGATACTCCCTTCATATAGCACTACTAAAATTCCTACGATAAATAACTATCGTCATGACAACCAAAATAAGCAGAGCTTGATCATTTATGCCAATCAGTGCACACCAACAGTTCAATTGCATCTGTTGCATGGTTCGTTTGGCACCTAGAAGCAGGAATATTAAGCCATTGTTCTGCCTCAATCTCTTTCACGCTTTACAAACTTCAGTTCATCTACAACTCTACAGTAGAATCACAGCCCCTCTCACAAATCTCCCGTTTGGAGCCTGATACCTGCTGAAACAGAGTTTTATCCTTGTCGTTTTGGTCAACTCAACTTTTGTCCTTGCTTCACATTTGGTTAATTGCCAAGATTGCATTTGTCCCCTCTGGAACACTAGCACTTTTGTGTCGTACAACCATATGAACATATCAATTAGGAGCAGGCAATCATTTGGCACCGTGAGCCTGCTTGGTCATTTAACAAGCTGATCAGATTGTGGCCTCAGCTTTGCATTTCATCTACTCCTGATAACTTTTGAGTTTGTCAAGAATCTATCTCCCTCTACCTTAAACATATTCATTGACCCTGCCTCCACTGTTCTCTGGAGAAGATGGCTCCAAAGATTCGTGACCCTCTGGAGAAAAAAAATTCTTTATTTCAATGATCGCTGCATCCAGTCATGCTGTTGATTGTCTAGACCCATCTGAAGTGGACAAAACTGTAATTTGTTAGCACCTGCTAAAACTATCCAGCATTGTTTATAAAGCAAGACTGCACCTGTAAAAAGAACAGTGTAATGTGGATGGAGAAGGTGCTGGCAGTTATGCAAGAGGTGATTTTCATTTGGGATGCAGTGAAGAAAGGCACAACTTGAAAATACACAGGCACCAAAGTTTTCTGACACTGCACCAGAGACCTTGGTGGGGAGGTGCTAAGTAATAGAGATGCCCTGAATCCACAGAGACCCAAGAGGCCTTCCAGACACGCGTAAAAGGCAGTGGGAGCAAATAGCCAAGGAGGTCAATGTTAGCAGTCAAGCCCAAAGGACCTGGAAGCAGTGTCACAAGGTCAAAGACCTTACGTGAAGGGGCAAGGCCACAACTTAACTTCAAATCCTCCATCCCACAAACCCCACGTGTAGATTTACACACCGTCCAACTCACCAGAGACCTATTCTTCATCTTGCACAAATCTCTATCAATCAGGACTCAGACCCCTCAGTCACATGCTTAGCATCACTGCAATGCTCACATCCACAAGGTGCACTACTGTCTATTAATAACGACAGTCAGGGGGCAGCACTGTGGCGCAGTGGTTAGCACTGCTGCCTCACGGCATCGAGGACCCAGGTTCGATCCCGATCCGTGTGGAGTATGCACATTCTTCCCGTGTCTGCGTGGGTCTCACCCACACAATCCAAGGATGTGCAGACTAGGTGGATTGGTCACGCTAAATTGCCCCTTAATTGGGGGAAAAAAGGATGGGTATTCTAAAATTTTAAGAATAATGACAGTCAAACAGATGGTATGATACAAACTGATGTGGAGATGCCGGCGTTGGACTGGGGTGAGCACAGTACGAAGTCTTACAACACCAGGTTAAAGTCCAACAGGTTTGTTTCGATGTCACTAGCTTTCGGAGCGCTGCTCCTTCCTCAGGTGAATGCAGAGGTCTGTTCCAGAAACACATATATAGACAAATTCAAAGATGCCAAACAATGCTAGGAATGCGAGCATTAGCAGGTGATTAAATCTTTACAGATCCAGAGATGGGGTAACCCCAGGTTAAAGAGGTGTGAATTGTATCAAGCCAGGACAGTTGGTAGGATTTTGCAGGCCAGATGGTGGGGGATGAATGTAATGCGACATGAATCCCAGGTCCCGGTTGAGGCCGCACTCATGTGTGCGGAACTTGGCTACAAGTTTCTGCTCGGCGATTCTGCGTTGTCGCGGGTCCTGAAGGCCGCCTTGGAGAACGCTTACCCGGAGATTAGAGGCTGAATGCCCTTGACTGCTGAAGTGTTCCCCGGCTGGAAGGGAACATTCCTGCCTGGTGATTGTTGCGCGATGTCCGTTCATTCGTTGTCGCAACGTCTGCATGGTCTCGCCAATGTACCACGCTTCGGGACATCCTTTCCTGCAGCGTATGAGGTAGACAACGTTGGCCGAGTCGCACGAGTATGTACCGGGTACCTGGTGGGTGGTGTTCTCACGTGTAATAGTGGTATCCATGTCAATGATCTGGCACGTCTTGCAGAGATTGCCATGACAGGGTTGTGTGGTGTCGTGGTCACTGTTCTGAAGACTGGGTAGTTTGCTGCAAACAATGGTTCGTTTGAGGTTGCGCAGTTGTTTGAAGGCAAGTAGTGGGGGTGTGGGGATGACCTTGGCAAGATGTTCATCGTCATCAATGACGTGTTGAAGGCTGTGAAGAAGATGACGTAGTTTCTCCGCTCCGGGGAAGTACTGGACGACGAAGGGTATTCTGTCGGTTGTGTCCCATGTTTGTCTTCTGAGGAGGTCGGTCCGGTTTTTCGCTGTGGCGCGTTGGAACTGTCGATCGATGAGTCGAGTGCCATATCCCGTTTGTACGAGGGCATCTTTCAGCGTCTGTAGATGTCTGTTACGCTCCTCCTCGTCCTGTGTATACGGAGCGCTTGTCCATAGGGGGTGGCTTCTTTGATGTGTTTAGGGTGGAAGCTGGAGAAGTGGAGCATCATGAGGTTATCCGTGGGTTTGCGGTAAAGCGACGTGCTGAGGTGACCGTCCTTGATGGAGACGAGTGTGTCCAAGAATGCAACTGATTTTGGAGAGTAGTCCATGGTGAGTCTGACGGTTGGATGGAACTTCTTAATGTCATCCTGTAGTCGTTTCAGTGATTCTTCGCCGTGGGTCCAAAGGAAAAAAATGTCATCAATGTATCTGGTGTATAACGTCGGTTGAAGGTCCTGTGCGGTGAGTAGGTCCTGTTCAAACTTGTGCATGAAGATGTTGGCGTATTGGGGTGCGAATTTGGTCCCCATGGCTGTTCCGTGCGTCTGGATGAAGAACTTGTTGTCGAAGGTGAAGACGTTGTGATCCAGAATGAAGCGGATGAGTTGCAGAATTGCGTCTGGAGATTGGCAGTTGTCGGTGTTGAGTACTGAGGCTGTTGCAGCAATGCCGTCGTCATGGGGGATGGTGGTGTAGAGTGCCGAGACGTCCATTGTGACGAGGAATGTTCCTGGTTCAACTGGTCCATGGGTGCTGAGTTTCTGTAGGAAGTCCGTCGTGTCGCGACAGAAGCTGGGTGTACCTTGTACGATGGGTTTCAAGATGCCCTCGATGTAGCCAGAGAGGTTCTCACACAGGGTCCCATTGCCTGAAACGATAGGGCGGCCTGGTGTGTTGGCCTTATGTATTTTCGGGAGGCAGTAGAGATCTCCAATGCGGGGAGTACGTGGGATGAGAGCACGTAGGGTGCTCTGAAGATCTGGATCCAAGGTCTTGATCAGTCTGTTAAGTTGGCGGATGTGTTCCTTGGTCGGATCTGCGGGTAACTGTCTGTAGTGTTCTTGGTTGTTCAGTTGTCGGTATACTTCTTTGCAGTAGTCCGTTCTGTTCAGTACGACAGTGGCCCCCCCTTTGTCTGCTGGTTTGATGACGATGCTGCGGTTGGTCTTGAGAGCGCGGATGACATTGCGTTGTGCTTGGGTGACGTTCGGGGCTGTCTTGTGAATGCGACTGATGAATCTGGCATTGACACGACTCCTGACGGCTTGAGCATACATGTCGAGTCTAAGGCAGTGGCCTTCCGGAGGGGTCCATTTCGACTCTTTCCTCTTCGGTTGCCACACCGCAGATCTCTCGGTCTGCTGTTCCGGTTTATTGGTAGTCTGCTTGGGTTCGCTGTTGGCCTCTTGGGGTCTGTGGAAGAATACCCGGAGCCTCATTCGCCTGATGAATTCCTCCGTGTCTGCCGCGAGACTGATGGGGTCCATTTTGGTGGTGGTGCAGAAATTGAGCCCTCTGCTGAGGACTTCGATTTCGTCTGGTTGAAGGGTGTAGTCTGACAAGTTGACAATAGATTTCCCTGTATTGTTTTCTACTGTGATACCGGGGGTGGCTTGGTTGCTGCTGGTGGTGATGCCAAGTATGCCAACAATACAGGGAAATCTATTGTCAACTTGTCATCAAGCATCGTCATCAAACCAGCAGACAAAGGGGGGGCCACTGTCGTACTGAACATCTTGAAACCCATCGTACAAGGTACACCCAGCTTCTGTCGCGACACGACGGACTTCCTACAGAAACTCAGCACCCATGGACCAGTTGAACCAGGAACATTCCTCGTCACAATGGACGTCTCGGCACTCTACACCACCATCCCCCATGACGACGGCATTGCTGCAACAGCCTCAGTACTCAACACCGACAACTGCCAATCTCCAGGCGCAATTCTGCAACTCATCCGCTTCATTCTGGATCACAACGTCTTCACCTTCGACAACAAGTTCTTCATCCAGACGCACGGAACAGCCATGGGGACCAAATTCGCACCCCAATGGGATATGGCACTCGACTCATCGATCGACAGTTCCAACGCGCCACAGCGAAAAACCGGACCGACCTCCTCAGAAGACAAACATGGGACACAACCGACAGAATACCCTTCGTCGTCCAGTACTTCCCCGGAGCGGAGAAACTACGTCATCTTCTTCACAGCCTTCAACACGTCATTGATGACGATGAACATCTTGCCAAGGTCATCCCCACACCCCCACTACTTGCCTTCAAACAACCGCGCAACCTCAAACGAACCATTGTTTGCAGCAAACTACCCAGTCTTCAGAACAGTGACCACGACACCACACAACCCTGTCATGGCAATCTCTGCAAGACGTGCCAGATCATTGACATGGATACCACTATTACACGTGAGAACACCACCCACCAGGTACCCGGTACATACTCGTGCGACTCGGCCAACGTTGTCTATCTCATACGCTGCAGGAAAGGATGTCCCGAAGCGTGGTACATTGGCGAGACCATGCAGACGCTGCGACAACGAATGAACGGACATCGCGCAACAATCACCAGGCAGGAATGTTCCCTTCCAGTCGGGGAACACTTCAGCAGTCAAGGGCATTCAGCCTCTGATCTCCGGGTAAGCGTTCTCCAAGGCGGCCTTCAGGACCCGCGACAACGCAGAATCGCCGAGCAGAAACTTATAGCCAAGTTCCGCACACATGAGTGCGGCCTCAACCGGGACCTGGGATTCATGTCGCATTACATTCATCCCCCACCATCTGGCCTGCAAAATCCTACCAACTGTCCTGGCTTGATACAATTCACACCTCTTTAACCTGGGGTTACCCCATCTCTGGATCTGTAAAGATTTAATCACCTGCTAATGCTCGCATTCCTAGCATTGTTTGGCATCTTTGAATTTGTCTATATATGTGTTTCTGGAACAGACCTCTGCATTCACCTGAGGAAGGAGCAGCGCTCCGAAAGCTAGTGACATCGAAACAAACCTGTTGGACTTTAACCTGGTGTTGTAAGACTTCGTACTATGATACAAACTGACATACATCCCTCTTTCTTGCAGGACAAGGTGGTGTACAACCGAAGACAGCAGGAACTAACTGTAGGGCGACAAGCATATCTGCATATCCTATCCTCCTTGCAGGGCATGTAGTGCTGATCATTGCGGAGACCAAATTTGATGGTATCATACCCAACTCACATTCCACACACGCATTCGACTTAATAATAATCATTATTGTCACAAATAGGCTTACGTTAATACTGCAATGAAGTTACTGTGAAAAGCCCCTAGTTGCCACATTCCGGCACCTGCTCTGATACACAGAGGGAGAATTCAGAATGTCCAATTCACCGAACAAGCTCATCTTTCAGGACTTGTGGGAGGAAACGGGAGCACCCAGAGGAAACCCACGCAGACACAGGGAGAACGTGCAGACTCCGCATAGTGACCCAAGCCGGGACCATGGCACTGTGAAGCAACACTGCTAACCACTGTGCTACCATGCCGCCCACAAGCTTCAGATGCAGTAGCCAGGCATCTCCTGTTATTCCAGCAACACCCCTCCCTGCAACACAACTTTGAAACTTTTTGTGCTCTTTCATTGCCACCAGGCAATGGAGAAACAGCATGACAGTAATGAAGTTGACATACACTCATAGCCACACTCATAGCCACCAACTCAGGTATTGACATTGCATGTAGTTTAAGAGGATAGTACAGAAGCAGGATCTGTCTGTAGTGAATCACCAGGTGCAAGGATAGCACAGGTGTCAACAAGCTGAGAGCACCGCTGCAGAGGGCAGAGCTGAGCAATTCAATGGGGAAGCCTACAGACGACAATGGATGGGTGTGTACAATAAAATGTTTGGTACATGAGCGAGCTTGCAGAAAGCCTGGGGTTCATGTCAAGGAGAATGGAGGAGACTGGCACCAATTTGACATAGGGCCTTGTGCAGAGCAAACCCTTTCCAGCATGGAAATGGCAGCCAACTCTATTTACACACTTGCACACCCAATGCACAATCTGATGGCTATTATCAGAGCTTTCAACGCAGCACAAGCAGCAACCAACTAATATGGAGTTGAAGCAGAAACTCAATCTGCTACCACTGGGTGTATATTAGTAGTGTGGGAAAGCACTTGCACAGGGTCACAGCTGTCCAATAACATACAATTAAGAATCTGCTCTAAGCAAATGGAGCACAAACTTCCTGTCTCCTCTCAGGCAGGTAGCATGAATCCAGTGGCCGCTCTGCCAATGCCATTGTTGTTGCCTTGTAAACCAGCCAGTGCAAACTCTGCCACCCTTACCAAGATGGTACAGTCGGCAGCCAGATGTTTTGGGTCCAGAGTTGCTCAAGGTCACCCTCAAAAGTTTATCCGCAGTCTCCTCCTCTGAAAGTCCACCAGCCTTGTCGCAGTCAATGTAATAGCAATAAGTGGAACCACAAGGGCAAGTTGATCATTGAAAGCAGGCACCACAAGAGCACACAAGGGTGATTATTGACTTCTGTATGCAATATGTCATAAGTTCATTGATAAAATTAACATCTGAAATCAAATTTAATGATGGCTTTTCCTTTTGGATTGTGGCCAAGCAGACACAGACAACCAGTGGCAGAGGCAAGATAAGGGATGGAATTTAGTGTGCTCGACAAGGGGTTCGCATCCACCAACACACCCAACAGTCAGAGAACTGGTGGAAGCTCCACAGTGCCCCTCTTCTGGAGGCCTGATGCTCTTTAGGTTCAGTCCGGCACTTAACTGGAGAGTGTCAGGACTCCCATGCAATCATGGCTCCAGTCATCCAGAAACCCTGCCTCCGACAGCTGCCCGCCAATCAGTGGCCGGCAGCTCTCCAATACTGCAATGCCACCTGGAGTGGTAACTGCTGTCAGTAATGCACTGAGGCCTTTATTAGGGATCTTGGAGACCGGAAAGTGGAGAAGAATGTGCATCATAGGGAGGGGGTAACCAGTGGGTGTGGAAGTTGGGGGGATTCATATGCCAACACACGGGGTGGTTTTAAGCACCGTGCCACACCCCTGACCTTTCCGATGCCAGGTCCCTCAATCAGGTACTGAATGCCCGTCAGCAAGGGGTCCTCCTTTATGGAAGGTCACAGGAAATCTGATGGGGTTTGCTGGGCAACCTTAATGAGACACAGGAGACCCATGCAAATCCCCTAAATTCCTGAGTCACCATTAAATCCCTGTAGGCTGAGGGATTTTAAGTTGCTCATTAATGAGCCCAATTGACATCCCACCATCTCCCCACCTCCATCATGCCCATCTCTGGCAGGATCCAAACTCTGACTCTTGGATGGCAGAATTGGGGTTGTGGATACTTGGATGACATCTTTACAGGTACTCTGACCAGAAAGGGTCATCTCCTCCTCTTCCAGTACCATAGCTTTTGCTTCTCACAGGCCTATTTTGCTTTAAGCCTGCTACTTGCCACTTTCTCCCTTCAACTTGGAGCCTTCCTTTGCTCCTCACTAATTTCACAGGACATTTTCCAGATTTGTGAGCTTTTCCTATAATTTAATTTAAAAGCCTTCTTGGGGCTTTCCTCCTTTAGGGCCTGTGACCTGCCAACAACTTGGTATCTCCCTCGAGTTCCAGAAATTACTCGACATTCACTGTTATTTTAGCTCTAGATCAACCAATTTAGGATTCTTAGACTTATTTCCCTCAATCTGCTTGTATATGCAACCAGAGAGAGACTTAAACTGCTCCTTTCACTGCGCAGCTTAATCATCAACTGAACTAAAAACTGCTCTTCTGTTTCTCCATCTCTGTGTATCTCCTGTTGCTAAACAACAGCACAGTTGTTCTTGTTCTTTAAATTTTCACTTCAAGAGTGGTAAAACTCATGAAAAATGGAGGTTAAACAAATAGCTACAATCCAAAATGAAATTAGATGCAGGTTTTACCTTTTTAACCCACTAAATAAAAAAATTAAATGAAATTTAGAGCTAAAACTTGAAGGTATAGCTTATTCCTAACACTCAGAAATATAAAAAGAATGGATGGCTGCTTCTGACCAGCAATAGATTAATGAGCAATGGAAGAAGCTTGGGAATGCTTTGGGCTGCTAAAATGTTGTGCAGAAAAATGAAAAGTTTGGGATAATAGAAATACTGCACATAAGATGCTTTTTGATCCACAGAAATCAGGTCTACTTCATTACCACCTTGTATTTTTCAAAAATAATAAACCCAACCAACTACTAGTTCAAACCCTGTAGGAAAAGAGTAAAATGCAGTTGCTCTAGTTCCTACCTTGATCCTTTAGAGTTTGAGCAAGAACAAGTCCATCCTCAGGAAATTTTGCAATACTGCTCCCTGAAGCATAATACACTGAAAGGAAAACAGAAGCATTTTGCTTTTATTCCAGAACATTTCTGTAAACCATACTGGTGAATTTCCACAGAAAGCAGCTTGTGGACTGAAAACAAAAATACTCATCTGTACTCTGGATTACTGACCAGTATAGGACAACATTTTGAGCACCAGCCCAAATGTTATGCTAAACATGCATCAAACCTTGGCTCGGCCTCACCTGGAATACTGTGTGCAGCTCTGGGCACCATTTTATAAAAAGGTGATGATGCACTTGAGAGGCTGCAGAGAAGATTTACAAAGATGATAAAACGTATATTGGGATAGGATAGACAGGTTGGGTCACTTTTGAAAAAGGCAGCGAGAGGGAGCAAATAGAGATCTTGAAAATTGTGAATGTTTTTTTATAGAGCGGATAGAGAGAGCAGGGTCAGGGAAGGAAATCACAGACCCTGGTGCTTATCTGTTTCTGAGCCAATTATACCCACCACCCAATCCCCTCATCCCATCGTTAACCCACTACAGCTCCAATATAACACCTTAATGATGCGCTTTGGGTCCATAGAATTGAATGAAGTAGCACAGGAGGAGACCATTGAGCCCATCCAGTCTGCACCAGTTCTTTTGAAGAGTACAGTCATTGCAACCACATTTCCTCCTTTCCTGTTCTTTCCCTATAAATCTTTTTCTCCTGGTATTCATTAAATTTCCTTTTGAACATTAATTTAAATCGGCTTCCACCACAGTTTCAGGGAGGGAGTGCATTCCAAATCTAATCACTCTGTGCAAAAGTTTTTTTTCACCTCTGGTTCTTTTGTCAATCAACTTAAATGAAGTTAAATCCATGTCATCTGATTATCAATCCTTCAACCACTAGAAATAGTTTTGATTTCCCCAAATCAGTCATAATTTTACACACCTCTATCAAATCCCCTCGGGCTCATTGGCTCGAAGGATAACAAACTCCATTTTCGATAATAATCTTTATTAGTGTCACAAGTAGGCTTACATTAACACTGCAATGAAGTTACTGTGAAAATCCCCTAGTTGCCACACTACAGCGCCTGTTCGGGTGCACAGAGAAAATTTAGAATGTCAAATTCACCTAATAAGCACGTCTTTCGCAACTTGTGGAAGGAAACCGGAACACCCGGAGGAAACCCACGCAGCCACAGGGAGACACATTGGGCGGCATAGTGGTTAACACTGTTGCTTCACAGCACCATGGTCCCAGGTTCGCTTCCCGGCTTGGGTTACGGTCTGTGTGGAGTCTGCACGTTCTCCCCGTGGATTTCTTCCCACAAGTCCCGAAAGACATGCGGTTAGGTGAATTGGACATTCTGAATTCTCCCTCACTGTACCTGGACAGGCACCTGAACAGTGGTGACTAGGGGATTTTAACAATAACTTCATTGCAGTGTTAATGGAAGCCTACTTGTGACAATAATAAAGATTATTATTATTATTACATGCAGACTCCGCACAGTGACCCAAGCGAAAATCGAACCCGGGACCCTGGTGCTGTAAAGCAACAGTGCTAACCACTGTTCTTCTGTAATCCCTGAAAACATTCTAGTAAATCTCTTCGGAACCCTCTGCAAAACCTTTACATCTGTCCAGTGCCCAGAATGGTGAACCACAGTCAGAGTGGAATCAAACTATTTTATGTAGGTTCAGCAAAACATCTTGGTTTTGCTACTCATACCACAATGTACAAAGCCCATTGAAAGCTCAGGTTTCAGTATGATACACCAGCCACAGTTTTCGCAGACAATTGCATAATAGAAACAAACATGTTGTCTGTAAATAGTTCTGCTTCTTTGCAACTGGCCCCATGCAATATCTGGACAGCAACATGCAAATATCCTTTCAATTGGCACATCCAAGTTTAAGCATGGCAAAACCTTCCTATTAATTAGCACGAATCAATTCACTTGCAATAATGTGCTACTTCTATCCGCACAAGTGGGCTTTGTTAACAGAAAAATTATACTTTGCATTGAGTGATAAGTATGTTCGAATTTCAAATTGAATGGAGCATATAATAGGAGAGCACAAATCTGAAATAGAAAATACTGGGAATACTCAGCAGGGCAGGCAGCATCTGTGGAGAGAGAAACAGAGTCAATGCGTCAGGTACACTATCTGCACTAGTTTTGAAGAAGGGTCACTGCCCGCTGTTGCTCTCAGCACAGACGCCACCAGATGTGCTGAGCATTTCCAACATTGTTTCTCATGGAGCAAAAATAACCGCTTTTGCCATCCCCTCAAAAAGCAATCAAACTACTTGTGAGCCTTCCATTCCTCTTTAGCAAGAAAACCATCAGCAGCTGCCTAAGATCTGGTTTGGCACAACCTTAAACATGAAGTATGAAGAAAACAAACAACTTCCTGAGCCAAAGATATGCCAAAGCGATAAATTGATAATTTAAAAAATTTACAATTAATAAAAATGTCTATTAGAAGTGCCTGGTGCAGAGCTAACTAATAGCTGGAGAATGAGACTACAGGCTCCAAGTCCTGGTTACCAGAGAAGATTGCGAGGTGAGGAGGGTGGAAACCAGGGCCAAGCCAAGGAGTTAGGTTTAACCCACATCAACCTCGCTTTTGCCTCTGGTGGTACATACTCAGCCTACTCAGCCAATGAGCCCAGTCCCACAACCCCTCCCTTCCAGAAAGCACTGGCTCTGATGTACATTATGCAGCCCTCTCAACTAGACCGTGTGGGGAACACAACTCCAAAGCCACTAATATTAGATTGGTCACCATGAAATTCAACAGGGTATTCAGAAGAAATTTCTTTATTCAAAGAGTGGCAAGAATGAGGAACATGCTACCACAGGGAATGGTTGCAGCACATTACATTGAAGCATTTAAGGGAGAACTAGACAAACATGAAAGAGAAGGGAATGGAAGGTTAAAATGGTAGATTTGGAGGAGGAAAGATGGGAGCAGCCTCAAATGAGGTAAAAGTAGCAACAGGTACTTGGTGGGCTGAATAGCCCATTTGTGTCATAATTCTTTGAATGGAAATTCTTCATGGCTTTTTGTATTGAAGGTGCAAACCCATGCATTTGCAGTCTTACATCACCAGCAGTAAATGTAAATGTCGCCACAGTCCCCACAGAGGTCCATAGGTTGCTCTACCCTTTTGAGAGAGAGCTGACTGGTGGTGATTTAACCCGAGGATTACCACACCTCAGGCAAAGGCTTCATAAATAACCTCAGCCGATACGGGAATCGAACACACACTGTTGGTGTTGCTCCACATAACAAACCAGTTGCCCAGCCAACAGAGCTAACTGATCCGATCACATGCAGTAATCTCCGTAACTTTGAGGCATGTATCTCCCAGTCCCTACATTGCATCTCCCAGTCCCTACACTGACCACAAGGATAGTACCAAATCAACATTCACAGATTTCAAATGAGAATACAAATGGGGAAAAATTAATTTTTGATTTCTTTGGTGGCGCTGGAAAAGGAAATAAAGGGTCAAGAGCATTTATAAAATTTGTATATATTCATTCAACATCAAACGATGTTACCCATGAACTTATTTTTATGGATATTCTATGTTTCCAGCAGAAGGACTTTTCATCTTGAAACACTTGCATATAATCATGCACCAAATAAAGTGCGATATCATAAGCAGCTCAATGTAATAGTTAGAATCTCACTGTCATGGTTTGCCATGCTGAAATCTCCTTCATACAAGCCATCACCAAAAGCCATGCCCCACACCGATAACAGGTCATTGAGCGCTGGAATGTTCGCCCCTCCAGTGTCTGGCATCCACCACTGCCTACAACGAAGGGACAAGAAAGGCAGGATTACAATCAGGTATTGGTTTGGTTAGTCAGCAAATTAACTTTTGTCAAGTTGAATTACAAGATATCTCAAGGGCTGTTATACATTGACTTATTTCTGTTTAAAATCACGACTGCTCCCGAATTATACTTTAAAAGGTGCCGCCATCTTGCACTGATCTTCCACACACTCCAGGAAGCCACTGAATAATTACATGATGGTTCAATCACATTGGGCATCATTGCTAAATCATATTCTGCTTGCATTCAACATTCACAAACACAGGATCTAGGATTAATGGATGCCAAACAGAGCATTAGCAGATTTTTGCTCAATCAAGACCACTCGGTCATACCCCAAAAAGATTTAACCAACCTAGCACATCTTGAAATCAAACTGGGTTCAAACTTGGACCTTCCTGAACACATTAGCCCAGTATCACATGCACTTTTCTTTAAAAAGAAAAGCAGACTTGGCTAACTTGAGAAATATTATTTGAAAGGAAGGATTCAGGATGGAAGATGGAGAAATTATAATTTTAACACACTTATTCTGTGAAGATGATTCTTACATTGAGTGCATTTGTGTGGTAAAGATAGATGTTAGTTCAGAGCAAGTCAGATTGTATGACCATAGACTTAAAATGAAAATCACTGCAAAGTTTAGAAATAATGAAAAAATGTCTTCACTTGCATAATGTGGGATTATCAGACATACAAAGTAGTAGAAATCAACATTTCAGGGCATCTTCAATGCAGTTGAACGTTAGACCGGTAGTACTAGAGTTTTGAAAGAATCAGCATTGATTAGCCAAGTACTCTTTAATCAGTGTAAATCAATAGAAAATGCAGAGATTGTAAAATAGTTCCTGTACCACTTGGTAAAAGAAGAAATGGCATTCTACCTAAATTAACATTTCATTTTTAGAAAATATTCTGCCACAAGGTGGCACAGTGGCTGGCACTGCTGCCTCACAGCACCAGAGAGGAATTGAACAAACTAATGCGATATAAAATAGTTAGTTCAAATATTAGTTACAGTAATGTGGATGTGACCAGTCTAATAGTAGTGAATTCACAGACAAAGGATTTCAGAAAGCATGGCAAGGAAGTGGGGAGGGGTGTCTGGTGGAGGATGGGAAAAGGATGCTGGGGACGGGTAGTCTGCTACCCGAACCCCGCATCGGTGTCTAGGTTATTTTCTGTTTCACCGTTTTGGGGCACTCCCCAAACGGTGGTTCATTGTCAGCCTTCCGAGACACTGCCCGAGCAAGTCACTCTTCCTTATGATACGGGTTTTGCACCACCGGCTATTTGCCTTCCCCTTCCTCGGGATAATTCCCACTCACAGTATGATAGGCTGCAATGGTGGAGGGTGTACATACCTACCCACATCATACAGACTCCCGGTCGTACGAGAATTGTTTCAGCAGTGACGAGTACGGCTGTTTGCTGGTAGAGGTGAAAACGAATATAACATGTCTGTTCCCCACCTGTACGGACAGGAGGTGTCATATCGGATGCTCGCCTGTACACGGAGCAAGGATACTACTTTTTTTTTTTAATGGCACAGCGACCAATGTTTTGTCACCCCCATTTCCCCGCCAAATTGCTATCGTGACTCTAGTCCCTACCACAGTCCCCTGCCCCTCGGCGTGGATGCTGTACAATCAGTTGGCATGCCGGGCAGTCTCAGCAGAATTCTGCAAGAACTGGAAAAAACCTCAGGTTCTCGCACCCAACCGGGGCCACTCAGCCGGATGGGGAATTCTGAGCATCTTGACACTGGGAGGTGTGGGAGGTTCCTTAGCGGTTAGCGATAGGAATTATTTTATTTGTGGCCTTACCATCCTGGGAAACGAAACCTTGGGAGCCCTCGGGGCAATAACTAAGGAATTGTCTCAGCTGCGGTTGTTTGCCATGCAGAACCGGTATGCTCTTCACTATCTTCTGGCCCGTGAGGGTAGGGTATGCGCCATAGTGCAGGACAAGTGTATCATGGGAGTTCAAGACATCACTAAATTTATGGATCGCATACGGGATCACCTGAACGGAATGCAGGACCCTGGCTCTTGGGGTAACTGGGGATTCGGAGGTTGGAAGGACTGGTTGATAAATATGGCCATGTATTTAGCAGTGGCACTTGGCTGCATCTTTGTGGGCCTGGCCATCCTTAAATGCGTGATGGGTAAAATGCAGGGTGCACTGGAACGGATAGCTTCCCCTAGAATCTTGGCTGTTAGGATTCACGAAGGTACAGCGGATGACGGAGTGCTGCAACAGGAATTGGAAATGCAGCGACGGATCGTCTTAGATGAGGGGCCATAGCTACGGGTTGGACAGATAAGTTATCATGAAATGATAAAAGGAGGGAATGAGGAATTGAACAAACGAATGTGATATAAAATAGTTAGTTCAAATATTAGTTACAGTAATGTGGATGTGATCAGTCTAATAGTAGTGAGTTCCCAGACAAAGGATTTCAGAAAGCATGGCAAGGAAGGGGGGAGGGATGTCTGGTGGAGGATGGGAAAAGGATGCTGGGTAACAAGAGGCCCAGGGTTAAGGAATGAGAAGTGAACCAATCAGGATATATGGCCAGGTCAGGAGGGGTATAGGATGGCCTATGGGAATCTTGTATGTGAAACTTGATGCCATTTGAATGTTTTTGTAGAGATTCCTTTGTCTCCAATAGCATTCGGTTCGGAAGACCCCAGGAGGCAGCTTGTGTTCTGGGTCTTTGTGAAGCGAGTCAGACTTGCAAGTTGGTTAAAAATAAATAATATTATAATCCATCTCGAGTTTTATTGAGGCCAGACTGACGGGTAAAGAAAATTAATATTGTCACCAGGGACCCGAGTTCAATTCCAGCCTTGGGTGACTTGTCTGAGTGGAGTTTGTACGTTCTCCCCATGCATGTGTAAGTTTCCTCCGGGTGCTCCGGTTTCCTCCCACAGTCAAAAGATGTGCAGGTTGGGTGGATTGGCCATGCTAAATTGCCTCTTAGTGTCCAAAAGGTTATATGGGGTTACTGGGATAGGGTAGGGGCATGTGCCTAGGTAGGGTTCTCTTTCAGAAGATCGGTGCAGACTCAATAGGTCAAATGCCTCCTTCTGCAATGTAGGGATTCTATGATTATAAGACTTCTTCGGGAGTGGAGTGGGGTGAGAAAGATACAAGATCGAGTAGAAGACAACACAATGTTTATACCTGGTATTTTCATCATAGAATTTCACTTTTCTCATGACAGAGGTGTTGTACCAATCACTAAAGACAATCACAGAAAGGCCATTATCAACATCGCGCCTCAATTTAGTAATTTCCTCAGGAAAGTACTCTTCTTCACTATCTACCATCAGCAGAGTACCTGCAGGGGAAAATAAAAATCAGCAATTCATAGATGGTAGCATATCGCAATCATTCAAATGGCTGCATTGAATTGGCCTAAAATGCAGTTAACCACAGAATTGATTTTCAAACCAGCTCAAATCCTTGGAGTATTACAGGTGGGGGTATGGATTTGGCTAAAAAGTTAGGCAAACCTCAATATAGTTTCAGAAAGCAGGCCAAAAATATTAACTGGAACACAGTGCCTTGGAAAAGATCTAGCAGCCAATGCTTCCAAGGAAAATAAATGCAATATTGTTTACATTGCATATGGCTGTCTTCCAACTATTAAATGCAGTTCAACCATTAACCTGACCCTTCAAGTTTACATAGAAGCCATGTAATGGTGTTTTTCTTAGCCTGACATGAAAAAGTGCCTCATTTTGGTTATTACAACCAAATTCCTCATGTACTTATCAAGCTTGGCCGTAAATGCATCAATGCCTCAAGCACCCCATGTGGTAGCAGGTTCCAGCTAATAACTAAACTTTGGATATATATTTATGACCCCCCCCCCCCCAACAGTGGAAACATCTCGACCCCATCAATCCCCTTCACAAATTAGACCTCTATCTAGGTGGTCCCTCAAAAATAGAAAGAAGTAAATACCTATAACTACGTAGCTTGCCTCAATGAATTCTGGCAATTGGAAAACTGATACTTGGGCCTCACGGCGCTGAGGACCCGGGTTCAATCCAGGCCCCAGGTCACTGACCGTGTGGAATTTGCACATTCTCCCCATGGGTCTCACCCCCACAACCCAAAGATGTGCAGGGTAGGTGAATTGGCCACGCTAAATTGCCCCTTAATTGGAAAAAAAAGAATTGGGTACTCGAAATGGTTTTTTTTAAAGAAAAGCTGATACTTTAGCCCCACTAAACATAAGTCAAAGAAAGGCATCCTGAAACTTCGACTAGCTTTTGAATGCTGACAGGCAAAGAAATTTGCAGCCACACATTCCACCTGCCTACAGCTCAGCCCCATCTCCCAAACAATGTGCAGGGCAGTGACAAATGCGCCTGGTGGGGGGTTTAATTAATCATTTGGGTGGAGGTAATATTGGCGAATTAATTTTAGCAGGAATGATTAACAATCCTCAAAGAATGTGCTGTAGGACACTGCTCACATTAATAAGTTAAAAGCATTAACAGCAGGCAAGAAGCTAGTCTGAAAAATGAATGAAATGAAAATCGCTTGTCACGAGTAGGCTTCAATGAAGTTACTGTGAAAAGCCCCTCGTCGCCACATTCCGGCACCTGTTCGGGGAGGCTGGTACGAGGCTGCACACTGCACATACCTGAAAGCTTGTCAGCTAACCAAAATATCACTTATAAACACAAATGCATTGTAAGGGTTGGCATATTGCCCCTCTCTGTGCCACTTGCCAACAAAGGAAGTGAGCAGTTATGTTTTGTCAGCACATAATCCACTCACCACCAACTTAATTCAAACTAAGCTTAGAATAGAATAAACTAAGATTGTTTGTAATACCAATGTATTACTTGATTTGATACCAATGTCGATGACACTTTCCATCACTTTGCGGATGATTGAGGGGGGTGTCAATTAGCCAGATATTTTTTGTGGATAAACTCCCCAAAGCCTGTTCACGGACTACAATTTTCACACTGCCAGGTAGAAGTCAGTACTATAGCTATATTAGAACAGCTTGTCTTGGAGCATGGGATATTCTGGAGCATAAGTCTTCAGTACTATTGCTGGAATATTGTCAGAACCCATAACCTTTACAGTATCCAGTGCATTCAGCCGTTTCTTGATATTATGTGGATTGAATTGAATTGGCTGAAGACTGGCATCTGATTTGGTGGAACCTCAGGAGGAGGGCAAGATGTATCATCAACTCGACATTTTTGGCTAAAGATGGTAAATCCAATTCATGCTACTACATATCAAGGGATGATGATTAGATTCTCGCTTGTTGGACATGGTCATTGACTGGCACTTGTGCGGTGCGAATGTTTGTCATTTATTAGCACAAGACTGAATGTTGCCCAGGTCATGCTCAATGCAGGCATGGTCTTCTTTAGTATCGGAGGAATTCTACAAGATACTGGTCTGAATGGTACTGAACATTCCACACACTTTTGACCTTTATGATGAATGGAAAGTACAAGCAGATAAGAAGTTTAATGCAAAACCTACCATACTGGCTGGCATCAAAACAGGTGATGGGTGCTCCAAGTACCTCCACAAAATACCCCATGCTACGCAAGTGCTGGTACATATCCCTAAAATTTGTGTGGACATGGTCACCATTCCTAATTAAAAGAAATTAAAAAAACATACATTGGAAAAGTTTCTTTCATTGTTGAGATAACCTTAAGTTTAAATACTTTGGGGCAATTTTGATATAACAGCAAAGGTAAGCATGTTAAATTTTCAATTGAAAATTAACCAACTGACATCAATTGACCCTGCACTTTCAAACTAGCTTACATCTCGAGATCACTTTGAGTTACTTAATAGCTCGAAATAGCGGTCGGTAAGGTTGTTTAATGTTGAAGTGTGATTTTTAACAAAATATATTAGTGCCAGTCAGATATACAAAGCTGACAATCATCAATGTATCTAACTGTATTACATCAAGTGCTATCAAGGATCTCTTTCCTCTGTCAAAACCAGCTGCCATGCCAGGGCCATAGCAAAGATAATACCCAGCGTCTATTTTCCTCGACCAAGCCTCCTTAAACCCTTCACTTTGGTCCTTCTGCCCTCATCTCCAATCTGTAAGGAGCTGGGTCTTCTTCCCTTCCCTTTATCTCGGGATATCACCGGTCCGAGCCCTGGTCAGATGTTACTATTCCATTCTCCCTCTGAAAGCTCATCATATCTTTGGGATACATCTCCTATTCCTTTGACTCCATCACCACTAGATTGTTTATCATCCAGATTCACTTTCTGACACCAATGCAAGCTACAACTTTTCCCCCATTCGCTCGAGGTGCTGCCCCCTCCCTTGCAAAGTTGCTATCATCAACAAGTGTGTCACCCCATCTCCAACCTCCCTTTCCTCTTCCATGTCCTTAAACACTGTTGCCTCCCAAACCCATGTTATTTCCATTGTATCTTGGATCAAGTTTCTCTCGTCATGGAGTATAAAATAAAATATCTTTCCTCATTTAATTAACTTTCATTTACAGGAACTGGCAGTTGGACCTTGGATTTACATCTCCCTTTGCAGTAGCACAGTGCTATATCCTCACTGCCTTGTAGTCAGGGCAATACACTAACACTTGCTGAAAGAATGCAAACTGCCCCATGTTTCAGCCTCAGATCAGCTCCTGTTAACATGATTACATTAAGGTTGGCTTTCCCAAGTGGATTTTGTCCTGTTGGACATGTGAAATATTGCACACCAGCATCTGCCAAAAGCTTTCGTAATGGGTTTACGGTCTGCAAAATAAAGTACCAACTAACCAATATTTGTGTGACTAGAGGGTTGTGCTCGGTGCTCGACTGAGCAATATTTCCTTCCCATGGAAGGACTGCAAGACGACCAGTTTCAGGTTAAAATGTTCTTTTCACTTACTTACGATATTCTCAATTACATTTACATTACAGCAAATAAATGCTTCATGTAGAGTTTGGATCCAAATGATATGCCATTGTCCCCACACACACTAAAATATGAAAACCAAGGAACATGTTTGACTTTAACTACTTCTTTTAGTTGCTTCATTGCTTCCATCGGCACACACTGTTTCGTTAAAACTGAGCTTCTCACTCAAAATATAGCAGACGGACTGTGAAGATCATAAACACAGCTCGACTCCTTAGAAGGACTCACCAATCTAGCGGATCATTTTTCATGCGCAGGTTATCCCTTGGAAAGTAACCGGGTGGGTAACGTAGGTTGTGATACTGATCCCAAAGGACTCTTTTACTGCGAGGTGGTGTCGGAATGATCTTCACTTTGATTGGCAGCTTTACAGTTGATGTCATTTCATTGCCATTGTTCGACTTAAGGAGAGGAAGAGAGAGGACAAGTTAGCACTACACAGATTGTCAACACTCTGCAAACTTTAATTCAGGCTACTCAGCAAACAATGACAATGCATAGGGATTTATGTGTATGTTGGTGGGATCAATGAGCCAAAAACAACAAATTTCATACTGAACTTAACATCTTAACTTCGGTTCAGTAGTACTGATTTTTGGTTGCTCCCCATTCTGACTTCTAATCTATTAATTGTTCTGTAAAACCGATTTGTCACATTACTCCTCCATATTATTTTTTGCTGGGGACTGGCAATAGCTTAGAAGAAACCCGAAGATGATCAAAGATTGATGGTAATATTAAGTTTCCATATGGTAAAGCCATGACGACACAAATTTCAACATACAAACACATGAATGAGGAGCAGGAGGCCCCTCAAGCCTGTTATGCCATTTAATATCATGGCTATCTTATAGCAACCTCAAATCTGCATCCCGCATACTCCCGATAACCTATCAACCTTGCTTACCAATAATTTATCCACCTCCATCTTAAAAATATTCAAACACTACTTCTACCACCTTTTCAGCAAATGAGTTCCAAAGACATGATTCGCAGTGAAACATTGTCTCATTTCAATCTTAAATGGCCGACCCCTTATTATTGCAGTGACACTAGTTCTAGATTCTGAAAAAAGACGAGCCATTTTCTGTACATCCACCCTGTCAAGATCCCTTAGAATCTTATATGTTTCAATCAAGTCACCTCTTACTCTTCCAAACTCCAGCAGATACAATCTTTCTTCATAAGACAATCTACCTATTCCAGGTATTAGTGTGGTAAACCTACTCTGAACTGCTTCCAACTCATTCACATCCGTCGTTCAATAAGGAAACTAATTCTGTACACAGTACGCCAGATGTGGTCTCACTGGTACCCTGTACAACTGAACATAACCTGCCTACATTTTAATTCAATTCCCCTCGCAATCAATAACATTCCATTAGCTTTCCTAATTACTTGCTGTACCTGTATACCATTATTTTGTGATTCATGCACTTGGGGCACCCAGATATCTCTAAATGTCAGTACTCTTCAATCGCTCATCATTTAGATAATATGGTTCCTTTTCATTCTTCCTGCCAAAAAGGACAATTTCACATTTTCCCACATTATACCCCATTTTCCAGATCTCTGCTCATTCAGTTAATTATCTATATCTTATTGCAGACTTATGTCCTCTTCACAACTTACTTTACTACCTGCATGTCATCAGCAAATTAGGAAACCATCCCTCAATTCCTTCATCCAAGGCATTTTTGTCAATTGCAAATGGAGGCCCCAGCACTGATCCCAGTGGCACACCACTCATTACATCTCGTCAACCTGAAAAAGATCCATTTATGCCTACTTTCGGCTTCCTGTCAGCCAGCCAAGTTCTTACCCATGCCAATGTTACCCCCTGTGCCATGAGCTTTCATTTTTCGCAATAATCTTTAATATGGCATTTCATCAAATGCCTTCTGGAATCCCAAGTACAGTATATATCCAACAGTTGGTTCCCCTTTATCCACAGCACGTCATTTCCTCACGGAACTCCAATACGTTGCTTAGACATAATTCTCCTTTCACAAATCCATGTCAACTCTGCCTGATTACCTTGAGCTTATCCAAGTAGCTTCTAACATTTTCCCATATTTAAATCATAGATTGGCTCATTACATCATACAGTTCAATCATCTTTCCCTCAACAGCCAAGGGAGATTAACCATGATGGACAACATGGAAGATTGAGACACCTTGTAGAACGTTAACCCCGAGTCTGATAAAGTAAGGTAAAATCGCCATAGGCTACTTTCCCCGTTGAGGGGGAGAGCTGACTGGTGGTGATTTAGCCCGAGGATCAACACACATCAGTGAGGGGCAAGTGGAGGTGGGGCCTTCATGAACAACCTCAGCCAGTACAGGAATTAAACCTGCGCTGCTGGCCTCGCTCTGCATCATGAACCAGCTGTCTAGCCCACTGAGCTAAACCTGTACAATAATCGACAATTGTTCTGTGGTCAGCGTTACTGAGACTAGCTATTTCTTATGTTCCTGATTTTAGTAATTGAATTTACACCAGCTGCCTTGGTAGGGTTTGAACCCATGTCCCCAGAGCCTTAGCCTGGACCTCTAGATTACTAGTTCAGCATTTATGCCACCATCTCATCTCCATTACTTTGAGTATACTCATGTCAACCATCGGTATTTAATGCTAAACTGAACCAAATAAGATCAATGGTTAAGCATTTGATCAAAAACAGGGACATCAGCAGGAATTAATTTAATTAAAATATGTTTTCTGAAGAAAGCAATCTCTGAGCTAAACCTCAGTTGAGTTTTGGAGTACCTTACTTTCCTCTTGTATTATTTTGTTTACGTAACAAGACAACAATATAAACAGGAATGGGGCTTGGACCCATGGATTCTACCACTTTTAATTCTTCCTTGCCTGGTTCTCGATAATAAATGTTGCTGCTGTCAAAGTTTTCCTATCAACATCACAGGGAACTGCTGACAGTGACAGGTTTCTTTTTCCCAGTTGGAGTGTGTCACCATTTTAAGTGGCATTTCAGAAAGACAGACCTCACCAGCTCAGTAAATCCAGATTAAAATTTGGGCTGCAACATGTACATCACAACAGTCTGTATGTTGGTAACATAATTAAAACAAATGACTGATAAAGTTTACAAGGCAAAATAACACAGCAACAATCAGCAGTAACTTTAACTTTTATTTTTGTTCTTGGACCATGTCTATCGCTAGTTGCCCTGATGATGGTGGCGAGTCTTCTCCTTGAGCTACTAGTTCAATTGTACCAGGATATTGGTCCAGTAACATATATCCGAAGCAAGAGGTGTGCAACATGGAGGGAACAAGGTTCCCATAACATTTCTGCTCTTGACTTTCTTAAAGGTACAGGTCATAGTGGGAGGGAGTTACTTTCAAAGTAACCTCAGAGTTGCTGCAGACCATCTTTTATGTAGCTAGGATAGCTAAAGTACTGGAGGAGATGGTTATCAAGTCCAATAGCAAGGGAATTCCCTTCCATATTTCAGAGAGATCTTTAGAGATAGAGTAACTATAAGCATGTAGCTATAAGCATGTATTATATACACACTCATCCGCAGGAGACTGGTTATATTAATTGACACTCAGCACTAGTTCATTTTTGATTCTGTATTAGTGAGATTTCAGACAAGTATGGGACATACCTTCCTGAATCTGTACGATATTTCAGTTTTTATACATATTAAGACAATAAAAATTGATCTAACAAACTTACATCATTTTCAGCTGGTGAGGCAACAGTAACCATCACATGGCCCTGACCAATGCCTTCCCATGATGCAGCTTTCTTGGTGACAGATATCGATATAGCTAGAAATCCAGACCAAGGCCAGAGGACTTGGGAATAAGAAAACGCAACCTCTATGTTGTCTCCATTCTGAGGTAAATATGGCTGCCAGATGGGCTAGAAACAAAACAGTGAGTAAAAAGCCTTTGGTGCAATTGACAAGTAACCACATTGATTAAGGAAACAATGGCTGGGGGAGGAAAGGGTAAAAGGAGATTTGTAAGAGAATTTAGACAATGGTTTTCCACAAAATATAAAAAGTAACCGTAATTTTCGAACAGGCAGCGCTGCCACCAAATCCCCTGCTGAGGTACATGAAACAAGTATGGAACTACGGGGGCTGAACTTATTGTAACATGCTTTAAAGTAAACTTAAGACAGTCAGGAAATTAGGTAGTCAGTCAAAATTGGACCATCAGGTAAGGTTGTAGAAGCAAAAAAAGTATTTCAACTAATAATAGGATGCAGTGATTAAATTAATTATAGGTTTTTTCAGGTGGATGAACTAAATTTGGCTACGACTTCCGTATTATTTGGATGAGAGCACCAGGATTTCACATTCTTACCCTTAAGTAAGGTTCATTTCATTCTGTCCTTCACTCAATTTAGTTACTCTTTTTATTTAAATATTCAATTAGATTAAACAATCTAGAAACCAGAAATATTGGTTTTGAAATTTGACTCCATTGATTGAAGGGAAAGGAAGAGAAATTAGGAAAGTGGCCTACTTGCAGGTTGCTCGGGTTTTGGTGGTGTGGTGGTGGTGGTGGTGGTGGTGGTGGGTGATCCGTAGGTATAATATTTCTAGTTTAGTGGGGAGGGTGAAAGCTGATCTGGCAAGGGAGATGATCTCCCTCTGTCACTGGTTTAGCACAGGGCTAAATCGCTGGCTTTGAAAGCAGACCAAGGCAGGCTAGCACGGTTCAATTCCCGTACCAGCCTCCCCGAACAGGCGCCGGAACGTGGCGACTAGGGCCTTTTCACAGTAACTTCATTTGAAGCCTACTTGTGACAATAAGCGACTTCATTCTTCATTCACTGGCGGGTCAGGTACAGGCGGTTAAAATGAACGTCTTGCCATGCTTTGTTTATTTACCAATGCCTGTCGATTTTCCTGCCAAAGACATTTTTTAGAGAGATTGAAGGGATGATTGCATCGTTCATATCTATGGGCGATTCCGGATTCCTTTTTGTTATTTGTTTATGTTAACATGCGGTCTGCTGTTTGGGGGTTTGGTGGGAGGATGGGATTGTTATTATTATCATAGATCATAGAATTTACAGTGCAGAAGGAGGCCATTCGGCCCATCGAGTCTGCACCGGCTCTTGGAAAGAGCACCCTACCCAAGGTCAACACCTCCACCCTATCCCACAACCCAGCAACCCCACCAACACGAAGGGCAATTTTGGACACTAAGGGCAATTTATCATGGCCAATCCACCTGACCTGCACATCTTTGGATTGTGGGAGGAAACCGGAGCACCCTGAGGAAACCCACGCACACACGAGGAGGATGTGCACAGACAGTGACCCAAGCCGGAATCGAACCTGGGACCTTGGAGCTGTGAAGCATGTGTGCTGTCCACAATGCTACCGTGCTGCCGTGATATGGGGATTGACATTGCATTCGTTACTGATTATTGTTTATTGTTGGAAGAAAATGTGAAGAAGGAGGAGAATAAAAATATTTCTAAAGAATAAAAAAGAGGCCTACAGCTGGCATAATAAGGTTGGACACAGTGGCTAAATGTAGGCGGTTTACTACCCGACCTTCAATCCTCAGTTACTTCAAAGGCTAAATCAATCATGTTCTTGTGCTAGGGAATAACTTGTATACACTGGGTTAAGATGGAATTTCACCACTGAAGAATTCAGATATTGTATTCCATCCTACAATTCAAGGCGACACGGTAGCACAATGGTTAGCACTGCTGCCTGACAACATCAATTCCGGCCTTGGGTGACTGTATGAAATTTGCAGGTTCTCTCCATGTTTGCGTGGGTTTCCTCCAGGTGCTCCGGTTTCATCCAGTCCAAGGATGTGCAGGTTAGGTGGATTGATCATGCTAAATTACCCCTTAGTGTAGGTTAAGTGGTGTTACAGAGTTACAGAGATAGGGCAAGGGAATGGGTCTACACCTCTTTCAGCCATTTTGCAAATTCCACATCATTACCACCATCATTTTACAATGCTTACCTTGTCAATAATCCGACCAGTGACACCCATGCCATTTAAGATTGTTACATTGACAATAGTAGGCATTCCCCCACAATAGATGGGCTGGGAGCAGTAGGGCCACATATAAGGACACTCGGTTAGGTCAATGTAGCTTGGGCTCAAACTGAAAAGAAAGAAAGTTGGCAATTTCAGAATATAATCCACAATCACATTACAAGAAAAGTGCAGCAAGCAAAGCAAATACAATTTGGTATTTAGTTAGGATCCACAGACGTCTGCATATCAAAGAAAGAGCTCACTGCAGCCCTCATTAATTCTAAAGAGGCTAATGTTACAAGAGGTTGTGTAGTACAGGCATGTCACTCGTCTCTGTTCTTTCCACCAATCGCTCAGTAACAACACTGCTTGTATACAATACCTTAATTCCAAGGTTCAGCACATAGGAGAACAGACAGAGTGTAAATGAATGTTGAACAATGACTGAATGTACGGTCAAATAGATAGATGAATCAGCAGTTTTTAAGGCAGAAGGCAAAGTATTAATATAACAATGTTTAGTTCAGATAATGTATTTCAAAAGGCACAACCGAGGCAACTGAAAGCTCACACTGCAGTATATACTGCATTTCCAGTTACATGGTATAATTCTGATATTAACTAAACTTTTCATCCAACTTCATATGATTAAGACAGCATATACATAGACAAGAACTGGAACACCTTTTTTATTTAAAAAATATTCTTCCAACTAAGGGACAATTTAGTGCAGGCATTTTCAAAGTGGGGGTCGTGATCCGCGGGAGGGTCGCGGAGCTGTCCGTCGTGGTGTCCCCGATCGTGTGAATTTGTACGCAACAGTCGCAGAAACCGGCTTTTAACAATGCCGACTGCGTGCAGCTTTGAAAATGACGGCCGCAAGCATATAATAAAATGCGAGCGCACTGCGCATGCATGCCCACTCAGTGCAAAACCAAGCGAGAAGCACCACCTCCTCCTGATGTTAGTGCTGACCCAGAAGATTTTTTAAAAAATTCATTACAATCTTCCTGCCTGAAGCGCCTCGAGACACAGAGCAACCCCCCACCCCCCCCACCCCCGAACTCTTGATGTCACATGCTTTGGGCATGATTGAGAATCCTCCATTTTGTCAGCAGCAAACAAGTAAGTGAAGACCAAACAGGCTCACCTCTCACATTAAATGCAAGATACAATGTTGGGTTGCGAATGTTGGCCGGCGTGGGTCCTGAAGGTTGGCACAAATGGGCCCCCGGAAAAAAAGTTTGAAAAACACCGATTTAGTGTGACCAATCCACCTACCGTGTCCATCTTTGGGTTGTGGGGGTGAGACCCATGCGACACGGGGAGAACGTGCAAACTCCACACGGACAGTGACCAGGGGCTGGAATCGAACTGGGATACTCAGCGCCGTGTGGCAGCAGGGCTACCCACTGCACCACCTGAAACACAAATCCTTTTCGCAACTTTGCATATTGGCACAGTGATCCTCTTCCAGTACAGACTTCTGTAATTAATGTTGACTCATTAAGCATGATCCTCCCAGACGTTATAACCCCCCCCGCACCCCACCCCACCCGGTGCTGTTCACATTTGTCCTCCACCTCCAAGAAGCCGCTCATGCATGTTGTTCCATGTGCACCCAGTGCACTACTTTCAGCTGAGTTCGACACAGCACTGCACATGAGGCGGAGTTCACCCTATGGAGTGCTTTGCTCCAGAGTCCTCCCCTTATCTCTATGCCTACCTCTTTCTCCCTCGTCTCGTCCAGTGGGTAACTTTACCTCCGCTACTAGCCCTCCGTACATTCTGTTTCTTAACCTAGTCCCCATTAAACGGCACTTTACAAGAACATGTAGCTCTCACTCCACTTACACAGACGGGCAAAGGTAATACTTGCATTTACAAAACATTTTTGTTCTATTAGGGAAATCCTTTCAGAACCCTTTTCCAAAACCTACGTTGGTGGCAACTTTCATGACCTCTCGATAGCTTTCCAAAGCCTTCTCCCTGTACCTGTTCCAAACAGGATTATTTCTCTCTAAACTCCGCCTAGCCCCTCAAACAAAGGTTTTCCACTGGGGTTTCCAGACTTGAGACCATCATAGTTATCTTGGCTGTTCGATTGCCCACTCCCTTTATATAGAAAAATGGAGCCAATTAACCTCCCATTGACAGAGGCCATCAGACTCTGCAATGTGCTAATAGCTGGTCAGACACGAGTGTCCCGAAGGACAATGGATCTTGAGTGACTCACCCTTGCTGAACAGGGCCATTTGTGTATTCCCACTAACGAGTTTAAGTCTGAATGGGACAACGTAACTCATGCCACGTGTGGGTGCATCCCTCAGTCTCCATGCTAGCAGTTTTTTTCCCCTCAGTCTGTTAAACTCCAGAGTTACCTGCTACATCTTCAATCTAATTTCTGGACCCCATTTCCTAATATCTCCCTCGTGTATCAGACTACCCTCATCTTCAGAAGCAAATAACACGTCCCACTTTGCTTTCTGAATGGCATCATATGGATCAACATCAACAGCATTCACATAGTCATGCGCTATATTATTCCACAAATAATTACCTTTTGTGCCATCCAAGTGCATTGGATACCCCACATTTCTTGAATGATTTGACGACAATCTCCATTCTGATTTCATCTTAGACCTTTGCAACGCATTTGCACAAGATTGCTAATGTCGGAGTCCGTATGCTTCTTTCGTTGGTGCCTTCTCTCCTCCAATTGTCCATTCAATTTTTCTCTTGTGCAATCCTTGAAGGGCTTGCTCAAACAGGCATCCAACGGTTGAATGAGGCTGGTTGGACAATTGGGAATCACAGCAACATCATCGGCTAGGTGCAGTCTGAACATGTCCCAGAAAGACAACTTTTTTCTTTACCTAATCCTCCGGATCGAAAACTCCAAACTTTCCTCCACATTTTCAGGCCACCTTCATCTATCCATCCTCTACGGTGAACATGGATAGCTCCTCCTTTTGGAAATTTTGGAAGGGTTGTTCTCTTTAATATCTTCATTGACATCTTAAGCTTTATCCCGTAAGGCATACACAACAGCAGAATCGTGAATCTACACTTTTCAATGGTACTTGTATTCGCTAACACTTTTATTTCAGTACGAAGTCTTACAACACCAGGTTAAAGTCCAACAGGTTTGTCTTCTTCACAGCCTTCAACACGTCATTGATGACGATGACCATCTTGCCAAGGTCATCCCCACACCCCCACTACTTGCCTTCAAACAACCGCGCAACCTCAAACAAACCGTTGTTTGCAGCAAACTACCCAGTCTTCAGAACAGTGACCACGACACCACACAATCCTGCCATGGCAATCTCTGCAAGACGTGCCAGATCATCGACATAGATACCACTATTACACGTGAGAACACCACCCACCAGGTACGCGGCACATACTCGTGCGACTCGGCCAACGTTGTCTACCTCATACGCTGCAGGAAAGGATGTCCCGAAGCGTGGTACATTGGCGAGATCATGCAGACGCTGCGACAACGAATGAACAGACATCGCGCAACAATCACCAGGCAGGAATGTTCCCTTCCAGTCGGGGAACACTTCAGCAGTCAAGGGCATTCAGCCTCTGATCTCCGGGTAAGCGTTCTCCAAGGCGGCCTTCAGGACGTGCGACAACGCAGAATTGCCGAGCAGAAACGTATAGTTAAGTTCCGCACACGAGTGCGGCCTCAACCGGGACCTGGGATTCATGTCGCATTACATTCATCCCCCACCATCTGGCCTGCGAAATCCTACCAACTGTCCAGGCTTGATACAATTCACACCTCTTTAACCTGGGGTTACCCCATCTCTGGATCTGTAAAGATTTAATCACCTGCTAATGGTCGCATTCCAAGCATTGTTTGGCATCTTTGAATTTGTCTATTATATGTGTTTCTGGAACATACTTTAACTTTCCAAATATTGACTGGAAAAGATATAGTTCGAGTACATTAGATGGGTCATTTTTTGTACAGTGTGTGCAGGAGGGTTTCCTGACACAATATGTTGACAGGCCAACAAGAGGCGAGGCCACGTTGGATTTGGTTTTGGGTAATGAACCAGGCCAGGTGTTGGATTTGGAGGTAGGAGAGCACTTTGGGGACAGTGACCACAATTCGGTGACGTTTACGTTAATGATGGAAAGTGATAAGTATACACCGCAGGGCAAGCGTTATAGCTGGGGGAAGGGCAATTATGATGCCATTAGACGTGACTTGGGGGGGATAAGGTGGAGAGGTAGGCTGCAAGTGTTGGGCACACTGGATAAGTGGAGCTTGTTCAAGGATCAGCTACTGCGTGTTCTTGATAAGTATGTACCGGTCAGGCAGGGAGGAAGGCGTCGAGCGAGGGAACCGTGGTTTACCAAAGAAGTGGAATCTCTTGTTAAGAGGAAGAAGGAGGCCTATGTGAAGATGAGGTGTGAAGTTTCAGTTGGGGCGATGGATAGTTACAAGGTAGCGAGGAAGAATCTAAAGAGAGAGCTAAGACGAGCAAGGAGGGGACATGAGAAGTATTTGGCAGGTAGGATCAAGGAAAACCCAAAAGCTTTCTATAGGTATGTCAGGAATAAGCAAATGACTAGGGAAAGAGTAGGACCAGTCAAGGACAGGGATGGGAAGTTTTGTGTGGAGTCTGAAGAGATAGGCGAGATACTAAATGAATATTTTTCATCAGTATTCACTCAGGAAAAAGATAATGTTGTGGAGGAGAATGCTGAGACCCAGGCTAATAGAATAGATGGCATTGAGGTACGTAGGGAAGAGGTGTTGGCAATTCTGGACAGGCTGAAAATAGGTAAGTCCCCGGGTCCTGATGGGATTTATCCTAGGATTCTATGGGAGGCTAGGGAAGAGATTGCTGGACCTTTGGCGTTGATTTTTATGTCATCATTGGCTACAGGAATAGTGCCAGAGGACTGGAGGATAGCAAATGTGGTCCCTTTGTTCAAAAAGGGGAGCAGAAACAACCCCGGCAACTATAGACCGGTGAGCCTCACGTCTGTAGTGGGTAATTGACGGTGATTTAGAGATGTGGATCAGAAATTGGCTAGCTGAAAGAAGACAGAGGGTGGTGGTTGATGGGAAATGTTCAGAATGGAGTTCAGTTACAAGTGGAGTACCACAAGGATCTGTTCTGGGGCCGTTGCTGTTTGTCATTTTTATCAATGACCTAGAGGAAGGCGCAGAAGGGTGGGTGAGTAAATTTGCAGACAATACTAAAGTCGGTGGTGTTGTCGATAGTGTGGAAGGATTTAGCAGGTTACAGAGGGATATAGAGAAGCTGCAGAGCTGGGCTGAGATGTGGCAAATGGAGTTTAATGTAGAGAAGTGTGAGGTGATTCACTTTGGAAGGAATAACAGTGCGGAATATTTGGCTAATGGTAAAGTTCTTGGAAGTGTGGATGAGCAGAGGGATCTAGGTGTCCATGTACATAGATCCCCGAAAGTTGCCACCCAGGTTGATAGGGTTGTGAAGAAGGCCTATGGAGTGTTGGCCTTTATTGGTAGAGGGATTGAGTTCCGGAGTCAGGAGGTCATGTTGCAGCTGTACAGAACTCTGGTACGGCCGCATTTGGAGTATTGCGTACAGTTCTGGTCACCGCATTATAGGAAGGACGTGGAGGCTTTGGAGCGGGTGCAGAGGAGATTTACCAGGATGTTGCCTGGTATGGAGGGAAAATCCTATGAGGAAAGGCTGATGGACTTGAGGTTGTTTTCGTTGGAGAGAAGGTTAAGAGGAGACTTAATAGAGGCATACAAAATGATCAGGGGGTTAGATAGGGTGGACAGTGAGAGCCTTCTCCCGCGGATGGAAATGGCTGGCACGAGGGGACATAGCTTTAAACTGAGGGGTAATAGATATAGGACAGAGGTCAGAGGTAGGTTCTTTACGCAAAGAGTAGTGAGGCTGTGGAATGCCCTACCTGCTACAGTAGTGAGCTTGCCAACATTGAGGGCATTTAAAAGTTTATTGGATAAACATATGGATGATAATGGCATAGTGTAGGTTAGATGGCTTTTGTTTTGGTGCAACATCGTGGGCCGAAGGGCCTGTACTGCGCTGTATCGTTCTATGTTCTATACCTCTTCATTCACCTGAGGAAGGAGCAGCGCTCCGAAAGCTAGTGACATCGAAACAAACCTGTTGGACTTTAACCTGGTGCTCATCCCAGCCCAACACCGGCATCTCCACATCATGACTTTTATTTCAGTTTGACTGGCTGGCACATCAGAATTCAGTCTTACCCACGTATCCGATACAGGCCAATCTGTATCCAATTTTTTGTCGATGTTTGATTATAAACCATTGAAATAAGAGAAGCCTCTCATCAAGTTTTGTGGAAGGCGGTGTGAAATCTCGGTATTCTGTTCAGTAAAGAATTGTTTCTTTTCATAAACTTGGCACAGCACCCAGGGCTGGCTTTGAAATCAGCAATACTTAATTTTCAGAGCAAAAATCAAAAAGATTCGAGGAAGAAAGTCAATTTTTGGCTAAAAGTCAGGAGGAGGGGGGGGGGGGGGGGGAAATCGAACTGTATAAATAATAGGTTTACAAAATTATGAGTGGCATGGACAGAGTGGATAGTCGGAAGCTTTACCACAGGGTGGAAACGTCAATTACATAGGTTTAAAGTGCAAAGGGGAAAGTTTAGATGAGATGAGAGAGATGTTTTTTTTTAAAACACAAGAGGGCGTGTGACTGGAACGTGCTGCCGGGGGAGGGGATGGAAGCAGATGCGATAGTGACATTTAAGAGGCATCTTGACGAATACATGAATGAGGGGGGAAAAGAGGGATACAGATCCCGGAAGTGCATACGGTCTTAGTTTAGGCAGGCATCATGATCAGCGCAGGCTTGGAGGGCCGAAGGGCCTGTTCCTGTGCTGTACTTTTCTTTGCACACAAGGTATATCAAAAATGAACTATTTTGTGGCCAAACGTCAGGGTTGACTTTTACACACGATCAACCGATATTCAAGGATGTGAGATAATGGAAACAAATTGTAGGGAAATTGATATTTAATGATTAGTTTTGGATTTAGGTGACACAAAGTTGATATATATTTTTTAATGTATTTTATTCTAAACATGTATAAACAAGAACAGTAACAAATACAACACAAACACATTCAACAACCTACAATTTGTCCAATTTTCCCTGTTTTACCCCTTACCCTCCCTCCCCCTTCCCTACGACAACCAATTCTTCAAACACTGTCATGAACAATCCCCAGTGCCTCGAATGCCTCCTCCGACACCCTCAACTCAAATTAGATTTTTTTCCCAATCGTAGAAAATAATGCAAGTCCCCCAGTCAGGCTGCCACTTCTGGTGGCGTGTCCGCCCTCCAATTTAACAAAATCCTCCATCAGGCAGTTAGAGAAGCAAAAGCTATAACGTTGGCTCTTCATTCCGATACCAGCTCCGGTACCACCATTGGCTCTGGCCTAACCTCTGCCCCAGTAATTTTGGTAATGTCCCTAACACCACTTCCCAATACCTTGCCAGCTTCTCACTCTTTCCCTCCCCCCCCCCCCCCCCCCAAGGAACATGTGCACGTGGTTCGCCGGCCCTCACCCTGCACTTTTTGCATATGTCAACTATCCCGTGAAACAACGCGCTTATCCATGCTCGGATCATGTGCACAGTCTTAAACTGGATCAGGCTCATCCGCACCCAGGAAGTAGCAACATTCACCCTTCGCCGGCCCTCACCCTGCACTTTTCACATACGTCAACCATCCCGTGAAACAACACTTATCCGTGCTCGGATCATGTGTACAGTCTTAAACTGGATCAGGCTCATCCGCACGCAGGAAGTAGCAACATTCACCTTACGCATAGCCTTGCTTCACAGACTGCAATCTATTTCCGCCCCCCCCCCCCCCCCCCCCCCCCCCGGGCATGTCTCCCACTTTATCTTCATATCTTCATCTCTTGCCCCCCCACATACATCTCCAATCCTATCAGTTCCAACCTCGTCTGGAAGTAGCAATTGCTCCAGAGTAACTTGGGAAACACCCTCCCACTCCTTTCTTATGAAGTCCCTTACCTGCATTCCTGAACTTATTCCCCCTTGGCAGCTCGAATCTTTCCCATAGCTCATCCAAACCCACAAACTGCCCTTCCAGGTACAGGTCCCTCACCTTCTTCTGCCCCACCCCCATCCACCTCCTATACATCTAATCCATCTTCCCCGGCTTAAACCCATGGTTCCCGCACAATGGTGCCAACAACGACATCCCTCCAATTTAAAGTGCCTCCTCAGTTGGTTCCATACCTTGACTGTCGATTGCACCACCGAGCTCTGTGTACTTCCCCGGGGCAAACGGTAGAGGGGCCATCACCAAGGCTCTCAGGCTGGACCCTCCCTGCCAATGTCAAATGCAGTGTGTCCCATCTCTTAAGGTCCCAATTAATCTCTTCCACCAAAATTGCCAAATTCCACTTGTGCATCATAGTCTACTCCCTTGTCACCTGAATCCCGAAATACCGAAACCCTTTCCTAGCCACCATAAATGGTAGCACCTTTTAAGTTGACCTTCAGCCCTTCCACATTCACTGGAAATATCTCACTCTTCCCTATGTTCAACCTATACCCTGAGAAGGCACCAAACCTTTCCTGTATTCCCATGATCCTACCCATACTTTCCAGCAGATCCAATACAAACAACAGATCGTCTGCGTATAGCAATACCCGATGTTCTCTGCTCCCCCTCACAATCTCCTGCGACTCCGCTGATCCCCTAAGGGCCATCGCCGCGGGTTTAATCGCTAACGTAAATAGCATTCATGACTACACATGTCACTGGGGCTGTATACAAGCAACGCATCCACGCCACAACTTCAGTCCGAATCGAAACCTACCCAAAATCCATGGAGACATCAACCTCCAGCACCTGCACCCGCCCCCCCCCCACCCCCCCACACACACACACACACTAGTGTCATTATCACATCAATCGACAACAAACAAGATCAAAAGAACACCCCCACCCTCCAACAGACAACAACTGTACCCACCAAGCAGCTCCCTCCTTTTACACCAACTCTCAGATCCCCCCCCCCCCCCACCTTACCGTCTCTTATTTGTTCGCCTCTTCTGGTGTTTTGAGGTAATATTCCCGGCCTTCAAAAGTGACCCACAATTTTGCTGGGTATAAAACCATGAGCCGAATTTTCTTTCGGTGAAGTACCACCTTGGCCTTGTTGAAGCATGCACGCCTCTTCGCCAGTTCTGTCCCAACATCCTGGTATATGCGAACCCAGTTCCCTTTCCATTCGTAATCTTGCTTCTCCCAGACCCATCGCAAAATCCTTTCCTTCTCCAGAAATTTGTACATCTGCAGAATCCCCACCCCCGGCAGCTCCCCCACTCTCGGCCTTTGCCTTAAGGACCTGCGTGCCCTACCCACCTCTGGGGCCTTATCCAGCACTCCCAGCTCCACCAGCCCGGCCAGCATCTTAGTCAGGTATTTTGTGGCACTCGTCCCCTCCACAACCTCTGGCAGTCCCACGATTCGGTCTGGACTCGTTTTTGTGCTCATCAACCTTCACCTCCAGCGATTTACACCAAGTCCCCCAGGGTTCCCACTTCTGCCTGCAGGGATACGATCCAGTCGCTTTGATCGGAGATACCGCCTTCACCTCTCGCAGCTTCGCTCCTTAAGCCGCGAGGCACATCCACACGGTCTATTGTCACTCACAGAAGTGCTACTGCACCCTCGGTCAGCCCCTTGCATGTCACTTCACTGCTGCTGGAGTTCGCTGTTTGAGCCTTTCCTGCAGACACCGACACTTCCCCTTCTCCGCCGTTTTCTCGATCGTTGCTGCACCTCGAGTTCCCACCAATTATTTGGTCAGGTTTTTTACCGACAATCCTGGGGAAAACTCTACCCTCTTCAACTTCTGTACCCTTTTTCTGTCGGAGGTAACGCATTAACGGGTTTAATGTGTCGAAGCCATTGCCTCCGATCCGGAGTCACTGTGTGCGGCCACTTACACCATGGTTGCCACCACGTCACAAAGTATATTAATCAATTCACCCAATAATATCATTCTGTTTAAATTGTAACCAATGGACGACTTTAGTATCTTAGTAACATGTGACTTTGCTTAGCTTCACTTGCCATGTGCAGGATGAGAATTTAGACAGATTAAAGTAACACACTAATAAATAATCACAGAATTAATACTGAAAAGGGCCCGGTTTGTATTGATTTACATTTCACAGAGCCACATTGTGAGAACTTGTAGCCTTAAGTGTGATCAGATGAGTTTACATTCTCGCATACTGTTAAACCCTCATCGAAACCTGGTGTTATCAGCACAGGAAGGTTAGAAGAGATTTATTATGTGGAGAGGGAGAAATAACAACAGCTGCGTTCTACATTTAGTTTTAATTCACAGTGTTTCAGAAGAAAACCAATTATATTTGGCTCAATAGGACTTAACTAGCTGGTGATTAATTTTGTAACTGTATAATCCTTTTAGACTTTTATTACTCAAACTTTACAACCTCACATTTTGAATTTGGTTATTGCTTTCCCCATAAATATTATACACATTGTACAACTTTGTAATATTTTGTAACCTTGTGTTAAGTCTACACAGTTTAAGCTTATAAGCAACTTTACCACTCTTATTCTTTGTTTGAAAAAAAGTAAAGCAACTCATCCCAAGTGGCACCAACCACAGAGATAAAAACATCACCTTGCAAGCGGTTCCTAAAAAGTAATTGATGGATGTTTGATTTAATGAGGAATTGTACCAATTAAACAAAATTTGTGACGATGAGCTCAAGGTCTCATTCATAAGGGCATGACAGTATTATTCCTCTATCCTAAACAACTGAACGAGCAAAACATAAAACATCCTTTTAAAGTAACCAAAACAAATTATAATGAGAAAGATGGTCCTATGAGTAGTTGGCATTTTCAGGGATAAATCAGGGAATATAATGACTTGAGGGCCAATCTCAGATTGATCTCACACCCCTTCAACCAATTAGAAAATAGCCTCGCCTCATTTAGGCCAATCTAAATGTAACATCATTGATCATGCTCTGGCTTTCAGTAACCAAAGGGCACACCAGGTTTGAAACAGACATTTGCGGAGCCTGCTGTCCACAGGACCACAGAAGTGACAGTACGAGACCATAGACAGAGTGTCGTTGCGTGCCCCAAGCTGAACTGGGTAACAAGAACCATAGTACACCCATGAAGATCCTGTCCTACTTCGTTAAGTATTATTTTATTACTCAAGTTTCCAGAGTTACTTCAGACTGTCTCCTGTTGCTGTATGGTTAAAATTTCAAATAAACAATTAAGACATTGGAGTTCAAACAGGACCCAAAACTTGCAAAATATAAAGTACTGTGTACAGGAAAGAAAAGTAAATGATGCACACAATCTATAAATGATGTCAACATCTAAAGATATTTAGTTGCCATAGTCCCAGGTAACCATAGGCTAATTTTCCTTTTGAGGGGGAAGAGCTTGTCTGGTGGTGATTTAACCCGAGGATCAGCACACCTCAGGAGAGGAGCATGGTTGAGAAGGCCAGGCCTTAATGAATAATCTCTAAAGATACATGGGGGTCTTGGCAGATCAGACATTCAGCACTTCCAAAATATGTAGAGAAGCAGAGACGACAGAATGCTATATTCTACTATTGTTATGTACTTGAAATCTGCACAGTGCTCTGGTTTAACAGAACCTTGAGGAGTGTATCCACATCTGATAACCAAGACACAAGAAAAATGTTTAAACACTGGGCAGCCAAAAGGTGATCACTTTGTCTTAAGGACCGAGTTACAAGGAATAGGGAAACTGGCTGGAAAGAAGAGGCCCAAGGTGGGATTTTACAGAGGTGTTCAAGGAATGTGAAAGATAAACCAGAAATATTTAATTAAATATACAAATAATCGCAAGAATACAGAAGGGGATTCAGATTTAAGCTAAAGGCAAGAGAATTCTTCACGTGATCAAAGTTATGCAATAAACCACAAAGAAATGTAATGGTTCAAAACTCTGAATGTTTGTTGGAATGCACCTCAAACATCACTTGATTAGACTCTTCCTGTGGTGATATTCATCACTGTAAATACACAAGGGGTTAATGTAGATACACTAGGACTGAGTAAACACTAGAGGGAGCACCAGAGACATCATGACATGCAGACATACAGCTAATGAACACAAAGAATAGGACGCGATCAATGGGCAGTCAAGACACCCAGAGGTGACACTACCACAAGGGGCTACCCATATAAAAGGACAGGGCACACATGCTCTCTCTTTCCACAGGCGACACAGGGGCAGATCGGAAGCATCACACCCACCGCATGGCTTAGAGCAGACAGGTTAGTTAGACTGAGTTACTATAGCAAGATTAGCAGGAGAGTCGGACTCAAGCAGGAGAATTGCTAACTGTTCAATAAATGTGTTAAACCTATCTCCAAGTCTGAACCTTCCTTTGTCAGAGTATACATCAAGGAAGCAGCTTATGCTACATGAAGAAGCACAACACAACATGGTTCCAGGAGTGCCTGTTGAATCCATATAGTTCAACTCAAGTTCCGTGACTACCAGCAACAGCACCCAGGCAAGTTGTTCGAGATTCGGGTTCCACAGCAGCTCAGGTACCACGGCAATCTCAATGCAAACTGGCGTGCATTCAAGCAGAGATTTGAGATCTACCTGGTAGCGTCCGACCTAGATGGAGTGGCAGATGCAGAGAAAATAAAGCTTCTGCTCACCATTGCGGGTGCAAGTGCAGCAGAAATCTTCAAGACCTTCAAGTACTCCAAAGAGCAAGACAAGAGAGACTTCCAGACAGTCCTGGAAAAGTTTCAAACACACTGCGAGGAAAACACAAGAGAGAACGGTAAGAGGCGCCAATACTCACCAAGAGGCGAAGGTAGGCCTGCAAATGCAGACAACGGCAGTTTTGATTGGCAGCCAGCTTGAGAAAGGAGCCGCATATGCGCAGTTCCCCAAAAGACGCAAATTGGCAGGACGGTGTTCTGCGCATGCGCGAGAAGCCGCACATGCGCAGTTGCGAAAACGGCGCAAAGTAAAGGAACAGCAATCTGCGCATGCGCAATCCATTCCTTCGCTCTACATCACTAGCGTCATGACGTCAGAGGCCCCAGACCATGCCCACTTAAAGGGGAAATGCCCGAAAATAAGAAAAAAAAAATTTAAAGCAGTAAAACACAATTCTTTCACCTGGAACGACAGCACAATGTCTGAACTTCGACCAGTAGCTGAAAGTAACCTCCGCAGAACCCTGCAACAAGCAGTTAGCACCGCCCAAAGAGGTGATACAGTCCTTGAAGACTACGACTCAGACGTTGATTTCATCATTGGACGTGGCGACCTCAGTACCAAATCCGAACCGCAACGAGATGTGTTGTACAGTGAAGAATCCGACACAGACATGGACGAGTTCTTCAGATCTGAGGATCCTCAGCCCTGCACAGATGACATCCTAACCCAGAAGTACAAGATTCTGCTACGGCCTGACGCCAAGAGACAGAGAGCGGTACAAGCCCACAGAGAGCGGCCTGATGCCAAGAGACAGAGAAAGGTACAAGCCCACAGAGAGCAGCCTGATGCCAAGAGATAGAGATGTCCAAGCCCACAGAGAGCGGCCTGACGCCAAACCAGTGGTCCACGAACCACGAACAGTGCTCCACACACCACCAAGAGTCCCCGGCTCCACACAGAGAGTGGTCCACGCACCACAAAGAGTCCCCGACTCCACACAGAGTGGTCCACGCACCACGAAGAATCCCGACTCCGCACAGAAAGCGATGACAGACTCCACAGCGAGACCACTGCACGGCTCCGTTGAGAGCGCACAGATCGACTCCACAGTGAGACCACTGCATGACTCCACACAGGGAACAATGCCAGACTCCAGAGAGAGAGAGAGCGATACCAGCCTCCACGGCGAGCTTGACAGACTCCACGATGGAAGCAAAGCAAGACTCCAGAGCGCAGTCCTTGCATGATCAAGGCCATGAGGGTCTCGCAACTTTATCTGAGCAAACAGCAGCAGACGATGCAAGTCTTCCACACTCAAGTGCACAGCAAGACGACTAAAACAGTCTATCACGCTCACGTGAACAACAAAAAGACTATGACAAAGAACAAAGAACAAAGAACAAAGAACAAAGAAATGTACAGCACAGGAACAGGCCCTTCGGCCCTCCAAGCCCGCGCCGACCATACTGCCCGACTAAACTACAATCTTCTACACTTCCTGGGTCCGTATCCTTCTATTCCCATCCTATTCATACATTTGTCAAGATGCCCCTTAAATGTCCCTATCGTCCCTGCTTCCACTACCTCCTCAGGTAGCGAGTTCCAGGTACCCACTACCCTCTGCGTAAAAAACTTGCCTCGTACATCTACTCTAAACCATGCCCCTCTCACCTTAAACCTATGCCCCCTAGTAATTGACCCCTCTACCCTGGGGAAAAGCCTCTGACTATCCACTCTGTCTATGCCCCTCATAATTTTGTATACCTCTATCAGGTCTCCCCTCAACCTCCTTCGTTCCAGTGAGAACAAACCGAGTTTATTCAATCGCTCCTCATAGCTTATGCCCTCCATACCAGGCAACATTCTGGTAAATCTCTTCTGCACCCTCTCTAAAGCCTCCACATCCTTCTGGTAGTGTGGCGACCAGAATTGAACACTATACTCCAAGTGTGGCCTAACTAAGGTTCTATACAGCTGCAACATGACTTGCCAATTCTTATACTCAATGCCCCGGCCAAAGAAGGCAAGCATGCCGTATGCCTTCTTGACTACCTTCTCCACCTGTGTTGCCCCTTTCAATGACCTGTGGACCTGTACTCCTAGATCTCTTTGACTTTCAATACTCTTGAGGGTTCTACCATTCACTGTATATTCCCTACCTGCATTAGACCTTCCAAAATGCATTACCTCACATTTGTCCGGATTAAACTCCATCTGCCATCTCTCCGCCCAAGTCTCCAGACAATCTAAATCCTGCTGTATCCTCAGACAGTCCTCATCGCTATCCGCAATTCCACCAACCTTTGTGTCATCTGCAAACTTACTAATCAGACCAGTTACATTTTCCTCCAAATCATTTATATATACTACAAAGAGCAAAGGTCCCAGCACTGATCCCTGTGGAACACCACTGGTCACAGCCCTCCAATTAGAAAAGCATCCCTCCATTGCTACCCTCTGCCTTCTATGGCCTAGCCAGTTCTGTATCCACCTTGCCAGTTCACCCCTGATCCCGTGTGACTTCACCTTTTGTACTAGTCTACCATGAGGGACCTTGTCAAAGGCCTTACTGAAGTCCATATAGACAACATCTACTGCCCTACCTGCATCAATCATCTTAGTGACCTCCTCGAAAAACTCTCTATCAAGTTAGTGAGACACGACCTCCCCTTCACAAAACCGTGCTGCCTCTCACTAATACGTCCATTGCTTCCAAATGGGAGTAGATCCTGTCTCTAAGAATTCTCTCCAATAATTTCCCTACCACTGAAGTAAGGCTCACCGGCCTGTAGTTCCCGGGATTATCCCTGCCACCCTTCTTAAACAGAGGAACAACATTGGCTATTCTCCAGTCCTCCGGGACATCCCCTGAAGACAGCGAGGATCCAAAGATTTCTGTCAAGGCCTCAGCAATTTCCTCTCCAGCCTCCTTCAGTATTCTGGGGTAGATCCCATCAGGCCCTGGGGACTTATCTACCTTAATATTTTTTAAGACACCCAACACCTCGTCTTTTTGGATCACAATGTGACCCAGGCTATTTACACACCCTTCTCCAGACTCAACATCTACCAATTCCTTCTCTTTGGTGAATACTGATGCAAAGTATTCATTTAGTACCTCGCCCATTTCCTCTGGCTCCACACATAGATTCCCTTGCCTATCCTTCAGTGGGCCAACCCTTTCCCTGGCTACCCTCTTGCTTTTTATGTACGTGTAAAAAGCCTTGGGATTTTCCTTAACCCTATTTGCTAATGACTTTTCGTGACCCCTTCTAGCCCTCCTGACTCCTTGCTTAAGTTCCTTCCTACTTTCCTTATATGCCACACAGGCTTCGTCTGTTCCCAGCCTTTTAGCCCTGACAAATGCCTCCTTTTTCTTTTTGACGAGGCCTACAATTTCACTCGTCATCCAAGGTTCCCGAAAATTGCCGTATTTATCTTTCTTCCTCACAGGAACATGCCGGTCCTGTATTCCTTTCAACTGACACTTGAAAGCCTCCCACATGTCAGATGTTGATTTGCCCTCAAACATCCGCCCCCAATCTATGTTCTTCAGTTCCCGCCTAATATTGTTATAATTAGCCTTCCCCCAATTTAGCACATTCATCCTCGGACCACTCTTATCCTTGTCCACCAGTACTTTAAAACTTACTGAATTGTGGTCACTGTTACCGAAATGCTCCCCTACTGAAACATCTACCACCTGGCCGGGCTCATTCCCCAATACCAGGTCCAGTACCGCCCCTTCCCTAGTTGGACTGTTTACATATTGTTTTAAGAAGCCCTCCTGGATGCTCCTTACAAACTCCGCCCCGTCTAAGCCCCTGGCACTAAGTGAGTCCCAGTCAATATTGGGGAAGTTGAAGTCTCCCATCACCACAACCCTGTTGTTTTTACTCTTTTCCAAAATCTGTCTACCTATCTGCTCCTCTATCTCCCGCTGGCTGTTGGGAGGCCTGTAGTATACCCCCAACATTGTGACTGCACCCTTCTTATTCCTGATCTCTACCCATATAGCCTCACTGCCCTCTGAGGTGTCCTCTCGCAGTATAGCTGTGATATTCTCCCGAACAAGTAGCGCAACTCCACCTCCCCTTTTACATCCCCCTCTATCCCGCCTGAAACATCTAAATCCTGGAACGTTTAGCTGCCAATCCTGCCCTTCCCTCAACCAGGTCTCTGTAATGGCAACAACATCATAGTTCCAAGTAGTAATCCAAGCTCTAAGTTCATCTGCCTTACCCGTAATGCTCCTTGCATTAAAACATATGCACTTCAGGCCACCAGACCCGCTGTGTTCAGCAACTTCTCCCAGTCTGCTCTGCCTCAGAACCACACTGTCCCTATTCCCTAGTTCTCCCTCAATGCTCTCACCTTCTGACCTATTGCTCCCGTGCCCACCCCCCTGCCATACTAGTTTAAACCCTCCCGTGCGGAGTCTACCCAGATTATTTGAGCCACCAGAAGAAGACTCTGACAGTCTACACAGCTCATCTAACCGACAAGAAGACACTGCAGGTCTACCCACTGTATGTGCGTCAAGTGACAAAGGCTTCACAATTCCAATACAAGATGTGCGACATCTCAGCGGTCTGACAGATCTCAGCTAGTATGTACAGAGGCACTCGACGATCAAAGTGAGGTTACTAGTGACTCCAGTGACACCACGTTAATTCAAACCTCATCCACTCGAGCCTCTCCACAAGAAAATGCATTCCTGAACATTTTGACTCCGGACGGGGAGCATCAAGACACCTCAGATGATTCAAGTGCCACCTCAGACGATTCAAGTGAAACTGCAATGACTCCGGATGGGAAGTGTCAAGAAACCAAAGTTGATTCAGGTGCACCAGAAAGGACTCCAGACGGGGAGCATCGACAAGCCAAAGGTGATTCTAGTGAACCGGACATGACTCCAGGCGGGGAGTGCCGAGCAATCAGAGACGGCACGCTCAATGAAACAGCAGATGCCACAAAGGACACTGACACAAGTAGCTTTGTGAAGGACTCGACTTCTCCACTCGGTGTGGTCACTGAGCGCAACAAACACAACAACAAAACCTACGAAAACAACAACAAAGACAACAGCAAGAAGCGTACCAAAGGCACCAACGTCAACAACAAACATAACAAAACCAACAACACTGGAACAACGACTGGTACGACATGGTACAACTCTGCAAATGCAGGACAATGTAACAGCACAGCTCCTAACACTGGCAAGAGTACAGCCATACCATGGCATGACAGCAAATCTCACCGATTCAAGGCAGATGAGTTTGCTCCATTACGAACAAACAAACCAGCTTTCAAGGCAGATGACATACTGCATCGCTACCACAAGCATAGAATAAAAAAAGAGTCCAAATCAGACAACGAAGTGATTTGACCATTTGCACACCGCCTGATGACTTCTTGGTTCCTTCAGCACTGGGGACACTGACGGCGGTCACAAGGAACTGACAACATCAACATAGACACTTCAATAACAAAACAAGAATGCCACTCGACCATATTAATTCATGAACTTTGGACTCATACATATTATTTGGTATTGTGTAATAATCACTGTCATCATGATTTGTACATGTCATCACTTATCTACCTATTTTGTTCAATTTTCTTTAACACTGTACAGACAATATGTAACACGAAAAAGGGGGGATGTGGTGATATGCATCACTGTAAATACACAAGGGGTTAATGTAGATACACTAGGACTGAGTAAACACTAGAGGGAGCACCAGAGACATCATGACATGCAGACATACAGCTAATGAACACATAGAATAGGACTCAACCAATGGGCAGTCAAGACACCCAGAGGTGATGCTACCACAAGGGGCTATCCATATAAAAGGACAGGGCACACATGCTCCTTCTCTTTCCACAGGCGACACAGAGGCAGAAGGGAAGCATCACACCCACCGCATGGCTGAGAGCAGACTTGTTAGTTAGACTGCGTTACTATAGCAAGATTAACAGGAGAGTCTAACTCAAGTAGGTGAATTGTTAACTGTTCAATAAATGTGTTAAACCCATCTCCAAGTCTGAACCTGCTTTTGTCAGAGTATACATCAACGAAGCAGCTTATGCCACATGAAGAAGCATAACTCAACACTTCCCACATACTCCCGAGTGAGCTTCCCATCCATTTCAACACCATGCAAACCGGAGCTCACCCAAAACCTTACTGCCCATGTCCTAACACACAGAGTCCCATTCAACCATCACCCCTGTGCTTGCTGGCCACAATGACTTTTGGTTAAGCAATGCCTTGACTTTAATTCTCTTGCTGGTTTTCAAATCCTTCCATGGCTTCACCCCGCCCTCTCTCTTACTGATCTGCTCCATCCCTCCAACCCCCGGAATATCTGTGCTCCTCCAATTTTGGCCTTGAACGCTCCCAAAAAGAAAACCTCCACCAATGATGGCTGTGCCTTTATCTGCATGGGCTCCAACCTCAAATTCCCTTCCTAACCATCTCTGCTCTGTTTTCCACCTTTAAGAAACTCCACTAAGACTGGTTAAGCTTTTGGTCATCTTGCAGAGAAGAGCTAACTCTATCTGTTATGATAAAGGATAGAGAATTCAAAGCCAAGAGCCATGGATGAAAATGGAAACTAAAGTTAAAATAGAACAGGAAAAAGGAGGTTGACAAATGTCAGGAGCAAGTTTCCGTCAATAACCAGGAAAATTAGGGAGTAAAGGAAGGAATTGAAAATTTTTATACTGGATAGGTGGGAGAAAGACTAAGTGAAGTATAGAGAAATGATTAGCTGCAACATTAAATTGAACCCCAAAACCTAAGAAATGTAAGTAGTTAGCTCGGGGAAAAGTTGGGGCCCATTCAGGGCCCAAAAGGAAATCATGAAATGAAATCATTATGTAGAGGTGAATATATTCAGATGATCAGAAGGTAAAAAGTAAAAAAAGGGAAAAATATATGGTCAGAATAGTAATAGGGAATATACACACTAAAAAGATTAACATTTCAAGTTGATAAGTCAGCTGATTCAGATAGAATGCACCTTAGGTTGAAGTAGTAAAGTTAGTAAAGGCACTGGTAACAATCTTTCAACCCTTATTAAATACAGAAAGTAGTGCTAAGGACTGGAGGATAGCTAATGTTATGCCAATTTTCAAGAAATTAAATTGGGATAAACCAGAAAACTACAGGCCAGTCAGCCTAACATCAGTAGTGGGACGTTATTGGAAACCCAGGTAGCAAGATGGCACAATGGTTAGCACTGCTGCCTCACAGCGCCAGGGACCCGGGTTCAATTCCAGTCTTGAGTCACTGCCAGTGTGGAGTTTGCACTCACCCCGTGTCTGCGTGGGTTTCCTCCCGGTGTTTTGGTTTCCTCCCACAGTCCAAAAATGTGCAGGTTAGGTGGACTGGCCATGATAAATTGACGCTATTGTCCATGGATGATCAGGTTAGGCGGGGCACTTTCAGAGGGTCGGTGCATATTCGATGGGCCAAATGGCCTTATTCTGCACTGTACGAATTATCTAATACTATGAAATAAATTTTCTTTTGGAAAAGAATGGTTTAATCAAAGAGAGCCAGCAAGGACAGCAGAAAAGATAAATCGAGGTAATGGAGTAGCACAAGTAATGGACAGGAATTTTGGAAGGCATTCGACAAAGTTCCAAGAGGGAGATTTATTTAAGATGGAAGCCCAAGGAATCAAGGGGAAAGTGGTGGTCTGATACAAAATTGGCTCAGTAACAAGAAGCAGAGGGTGGTGATGGAGGATGTTTGCAGTGGTATTCCTTAAAAGTCCATCATGTTTCCCAGGTTTCGGGCAGCATGGTGGCGCAGTGGGTTAGCCCTGCTGCCTCATGGCACCGAGGTCCCAGGTTCAATCCCGGCTCTGGGTCACTGTCCGTGTGGAGTTTTCACATTCTCCCCGTGTTTGCGTGGGTTTCGCCCCCAAAGATGGGGACAGAAATAAAAGGCAGTAAGGGGTAAAGTGTAAGGCAGAGAAGCCATAGTCAAAAATCAAAAATCAATAAGGGTACAGTGACTGAGGGGAGCTCAGTGAATAGGAACAGAAATACTAAAAGAAATAAAAGAAATAAAACGGGAAGTGAAAACATTAATGGTAAGCGACGTGGCAGGTTGTTACAGGAATATATGGGTTCGACGACAAGGAAAATTAGGAGAAAGGTTAAGAGGAAATATAACTTAGGAGAGGTTACTGATCGAGGTGTTAAGATTAAGAACAGAGGTAAAAAAGCCAACATAAGTGTACTTTACCTGAATGCTCGTAGTATTCGGAATAAGGTAAATGAGTTGATGGCGCAAATCATCGTGAATGACTATGATTTAGTGGCCATTACTGAAACATGGTTAAAGGATGGTCACGACTGGGAGTTCAATATCCGAGGGTATCAAACTTTTCGGAAGGACAGAGTGGATGGTAAGGGAGGTGGTGTAGCTCTGTTATTTAAGGATGACGTCCGGGCAACAGTAAGGGATGACATCGGTGCTATGGAGGATAAGGTTGAATCCATTTGGGTGGAAATCAGGAATAGTAAGGCGAAAAAGTCACTGATAGGAGTAATCTATAGGCCACCAAATAGTAACAATATGGTGGGGCAGGCAATAAATAAAGAAATAACAGATGCATGTAGAAATGGTACAGCAGTTATCATGGGGGATTCTAATCTACATGTTGATTGGTTTAACCAGGTCGGTCAAGGCAGCCTTGAGGAGGAGTTTATAGAATGTATCCGCGATAGTTTCCTAGAACAGTATGTAATGGAACGTACGAGGGAACAAGCGGTCCTAGATCTGGTCCTGTGTAATGAGACAGGATTGATTCAGGATCTCATAGTTAGGGATCCTCTCGGAAGGAGCGATCACAATATGGTGGAATTTAAAATACAGATGGAGGGTGAGAAGGTAAAATCAAGCACTAGTGTTTTGTGCTTAAACAAAGGAGATTACAACGGGATGAGAGAAGAACTAGCTAAGGTAGACTGGGAGCAAAGACTTTATGGTGAAACAGTTGAGGAACAGTGGAGAACCTTCCAAGTGATTTTTCACAGTGCTCAGCAAAGGTTTATACCAACATAAAGGAAGGACGGTAAAAAGAGGGAAAATCGACCGTGGATATCTAAGGAAATAAGGGAGAGTATCAAATTGAAGGAAAAAACATACAAAGTAGCAAAGATTAGTGGGAGACTAAAGGACTGGGAAATCTATAGGGGGCAACAGAAAGCTACTAAAAAAGCTATAAAGAAGAGTAAGATAGATTATGAGAGTAAACTTGCTCAGAATATAAAAACAGATAGTAAAAGTTTCTACAAATACATAAAACAAAAAAGAGTGGCTAAGGTAAATATTGGTCCTTTAGAGGATGAGAAGGGAGATGTAATAATGGGAGATGAGGAAATGGCTGAGGAACTGAACAGGTTTTTTGGGTCGGTCTTCACAGTGGAAGACACAAATAACATGCCAGTGACTGATGGAAATGAGGCTGTGACAGGTGAAGACCTTGAGAGGATTGTTATCACCAAGGAGGTAGTGATGGCAAGCTAATGGGGCTAAAGGTAGACAAGTCTCCTGGACCTGATGGAATGCATCCCAGAGTGCTAAAAGAGATGGCTAGGGAAATTGCAAATGCACTAGTGATAATTTACCAAAATTCACTAGACTCTGGGGTGGTCCCGGCGGATTGGAAATTAGCAAACGTGACACCACTGTTTAAAAAAGGAGGTAGGCTACTAGACAACAGGTGAGGGAATTTCCGTTGCTCCCGACACAGGGGATACAGGACAGGGTGCTTTCAGGGGTGTGGGTCGGAGAGGGCAAGGTGTCAGAGATTTACCGAGAGATGAGGGAAGAGGGGGAGGAGTCGGTGGGCGAACTAAAAGGAAAGTGGGAAGAACTAGGGGAGGAGATAGAGGAGGGTATGTGGGCTGATGCCCTAAGCAGGGTAAATTCCTCTTCCTCGTGCGCCAGGCTTAGCCTGATTCAATTTAAGGTGCTACATAGAGCACACATAACGGGAGCAAGATTGAGCAGGTTTTTTGGAGTGGAGGACAAATGTGGGAGGTGTGGCGGGAGCCGGGCAAACCACGCATGTTTTGGGCGTGTCCGGCACGGTAAGGGTATTGGAAGGGAGTGACGGGAGTGATTTCGCGGGTGGTGAAGGCCCGGGTCAAACCAGGCTGGGGGTTAGCTCTATTTGGAGTTGCGGAAGAGCCGGGAGTGCAGGAGGCGAAAGAGGCCGACGTTGTGGCCTTTGCGTCCCTAGTAGCCCGGCGCAGGATCCTACTCATGTGGAAGGAGGCGAAACCCCCCGGACTGGAGGCCTGGGTAAATGATATGGCGGGGTTCATTAAACTGGAGCAGATAAGGTTTGCCCTGAGAGGATCGGCTCAAGGGTTCACCAGGCGGTGGCAGCCATTTCTCGACTACCTAGGGGAACGTTAGAGGGAAAACAGATGACCAGCAGCAGCAACCCAGGGGGAAGGGGGGGGGTTAGTTTAGTTTAGGTCAAAGATAAAGGGGTTTTGTTACTTGTGTATTGTTAAAAATTTCAGTATTGTTATTGTTGCGTTTGCTTTGTAAGAGGGGAAAAATTGTTGTTTGGGAAAAAAATTTCAATAAAACATATTTAAAAAAATAAAATAAAAAAGGAGGTAGGCAGAAAGCGGGTAATTATAGGCCAGTGAGCTTAACTTCGGTAGTAGGGAAGATGCTGGAATCTATCAAGGAAGAAATAGCGAGGCATCTGGATGGAAACTGTCCCATTGGACAGACGCAGCATGGGTTCTTAAAGGGCAGGTCGTGCCTAACTAATTTAGTGGAATTTTTTGAGGACATTAACAGTGCGGTAGATAACGGGGAGCCAATGGATGTGGTATATCTGGATTTCCAGAAAGCCTTTGACAAGGTGCCATACAAAAGGTTGTTGCATAAGATAAAGATGCATGGCATTAAGGGGAAAGTAGTAGCATGGATAGAGGATTGGTTAATTAATAGAAAGCGAAGAGTGGGGATTAATGGGTGTTTCTCTGGTTGGCAATCAGTAGCTAGTGGTGTCCCTCAGGGATCAGTGTTGGGCCCACAACTGTTCACAATTTACATAGATGATTTGGAGTTGGGGACCAAGGGCAATGTGTCCAAGTTTGCAGACGACACTAAGATAAGTGGTAAAGCAAAAAGTGCAGAGGATACTGGAAGTCTGCAGAGGGATTTGGATAGGCTAAGTGAATGGGCTAGGGTTTGGCAGATGGAATACAATGTTGACAAATGTGAGGTTATCCATTTTGGTAGGAATAACAGCAAAAGGGATTATTATTTAAATGATAAAATATTAAAACATGCTGCTGTGCAGAGAGACCTGGGTGTGCTAGTGCATGAGTCACAAAAAGTTGGTTTTCAGGTGCAACAGGTGATTAAGAAGGCAAATGGAATTTTGTCCTTCATTGCTAGAGGGATGGAGTTTAAGACTAGGGAGGTTATGCTGTAATTGTATAAGGTGTTAGTGAGGCCACACCTGGAGTATTGTGTTCAGTTTTGGTCTCCTTACTTGAGAAAGGACGTACTGGCACTGGAGGGTGTGCAGAGGAAATTCACTAGGTTAATCCCAGAGCTGAAGGGGTTGGATTACGAGGAGAGGTTGAGTAGACTGGGACTGTACTCGTTGGAATTTAGAAGGATGAGGGGGGATCTTATAGAAACATATAAGATTATGAAGGGAATAGATAGGATAGATGCAGGCAGGTTGTTTCCACTGGCGGGTGAAAGCAGAACTAGGGGGCATAGCCTCAAAATAAGGGGAAGTAGATTTAGGATTGAGTTTAGGAGAAACTTCTTCACCCAAAGGGTTGTGAATCTATGGAATTCCTTGCCCAGTGAAGCAGTAGAGGCTCCTTCATTAAATGTTTTTAAGATAAAGATAGATAGTTTTTTGAAGAATAAAGGGATTAAGGGTTATGGTGTTTGGGCTGGAAAGTGGAGCTGAGTCCACAAAAGATCAGCCATGATCTCATTGAATGGTGGAGCAGGCTCGAGGGGCCAGAGGCCTACTCCTGCTCCTAGTTCTTATGTTCTTATGTGCGGGCGAGGTGGATTGGCCACGCTAAATTGCCCCTTAATTGGAAAATTGAATTGGGTACTCTAAATTTTTTTTTTTTAATGTTTCCCAAGTTTCATGGATGTCTTAGTGTGGGGAACAAAACTATAAAGTTTGCAGCTGGTAAGACATTTGGCAAAGTAGCGACTTACAGGCATCAAGGTACCACAGACAGAATGATGAAACAGGTAGGTCATGCTGTCTGATGAAATTTATACAAAGGAGTGTAAAGTGATATACTTTGAAAGGAATATGTGGAAAAACTGTACGCTTAAATGTCACAATATTGAAAGTGGAGACCTACTTTAGTTTCCATATATACCAATTGTTGAAAAGTGTAGGGCAAGTTAATAAAGGTGGTTAAAAATACCAATGGGTTACTTGGATTCATAAGCAGAGGAATTGAGTATAAAATCAAAAAGATCACACTAGAACTTCATAAATCACTGGTTAGATCTTAGCTGGAGCAGCACACTTCAGGAAAAATGAAAGGTATTCAAGGGTGTATGGAAGAGGTGCATTAGGATATTAATCAGGAATGAGACACTTCTGTGGTGACACAGGAGTTGTAAAAGTTTGGACACAGAAGTTGTAAGACATCGGACAAGAGTTAAAAGGTCACCTAATAGAGGTTTAAAGGTGAGAACAAAGATTATTCCCTTTTGAACGTAGGTCCATAATTATGGTCAGATTAAAAATTATTGGCAAAAGATCTAAAGGGAGATGAGGAGATATTTTTCATTCAATTGTTGGAAGAGTACTCTATCTGAAAAAGTGGGAGAAGCTGTCTAGAAACTCTGGATGCCTTCAATGCAGTATACCATCTGAGAAATTTCCAAGTCTCCTTATTACAAATGCATTCAAAATGTATTTATTTAGCAAACTACATTGGTATGTGCACACAATTGGCCCCTTCAAGATTTATTATGCATGATCAACAATCTCATAGTTAGTAAACTTAATTGAGGAGTTGAGCCACATAAATAAGGCCAATATGAGGTTCAATCCCCAAACTGAGCTGTTCTCAGTCAGGGAAGCGGTAATGATACTATCTGACTCTGCCTCAGGATCCAGTTCAGTGACAAACCCTGAAGCATTGAAAGAAGCCATTATGTTGCATTTACAGAGAAGCAGACAAGGGAGGCACTGAATTGAATTTTCATTTTACCAAATAGTCTTCGAAACCTCTATTTGCATACAACTTGGAAATGAAATTGCTCTTTAAATGGCAGGACACATTTAGGACATTAGGAAAAGAACATATCAGCCATGATTGAATGACAGAGCAGACTCGATGGGCTGAATGGCCTAATTCTGCGCCTGTGTCTTATGGGCTTGGTATGGAACAGAATATATATAGCAAAAGTTGGAGTCAATGGAGGATAGGAAGTCAGCAAGTAGAATATTATTATTAAATCTAGAGGAGACAAAGGCATGGCCTAGGCTTTCAATAGTACAGGGTCAGAGACAGATGTCAGCAGTCATAACTATGAATTAAAGTTTTAAAGCTCAGTCCTGGGTGAAATGGAATGCCAGTGATGGAGTGGAGTGGTTTGGCCTAATACAGTGGCTGTGGAGATGGAAGGCACCAAACAAGGGTGCAGAGTTTGCAGAAGAGGCTGAAAACAGTATTATGACTTATCCAAGCCTTCACGTCAGCCAAGTAGTTTTGCAGCACAGAGGCAGTCAAGGGCTTAGAGGAAGGGTTGAGATGGCATTCATGTGACTACATCAATCTCAGCCATTAAAGTCAAGTTAGCCCACAATACTCAGATGGAATAATTAACTTATTCAAGATAGGGCCTTAAGAATCGCTACTTGTAACGCACAAATCGAGAAAAACAGGAAGGGACAAAAAAGGTACATTATCCAAATTCACTTCAGTACTTACCTGGCTTGAGGCTTATAGATTTTGAGAATTTGATATGCTTTCAACAGATCCAGTTTGCCATGACCTTGTTCGAACATATTGACCCCAGGCAATCTGCGTGCAGAGGCTATCAAGGCTTGTTTCATACTGGCTGGATTCACCATCTCACGGTGCTGCACAGTGCTGAAAAAAAGAAAAGAGAGTTTTCAACAAAAAGAAACTCGCAGGGGAGTTCAGATGATTAAGTAGGTTGGAATTTTGCACAAATTTCAAAACTTAGTCTTTTGAAATTGGAATGGCTCAGCTAAGATAACCATATTCCTCATTACCAAGTCAAATTTCCATCTCATATGCCACAGGAACTGCTTTTTCTACTTAAAAAGAACTTGTAAATGTTTTATTAAATGGATCTAAAATATTGCAATTTGAAAGCTTTCAAAAAGGTGGTGCAGCCAACTGTCCATGGTCAGCTCACCTTACAAAATGTTATTAATCTTAATGCTCACTCCTGAAGTCCAGTGACTAAGAGTGGGATAGTTACAAGATTTCTCCCATGATTTCCCTAAAATATACTGGGTCAGAGTTCATAATCTGCAGCAGGTTTTGCACTAATGAGATGCTTTTTTAATATTTGTCTGGGTCATCACTCAATAGAAACAATGAGCATCTTCAACCAATAAGATCTGAAAAGATGAATCTTAAAGGGATTTTAGATGCAAGCAACCACTTTTGGGAATAACATCCATTTAGATGTAAGCACACCTAATATATGAATCATCTATAACCATTTGCTTGAATCCACACCTCTCACCAGTTCCTCTATGAAAAATAAGCCCAACTTAATTGGAAGGTTCATACCTACTCTTGATTCAAAGCTAATTTAAAACATCTGTCATTCATGTAGCAACTCAAACCCAAATCCGGTATCCGTTTCTCATATCTCTAACAACGTATTTGTTTAACTTCAGGTTGTAAAGCTATTTCCAAAAGAACAATAAACATTGGCACATACTAATGTTTGACCAATCCACAATGTGGCTTTTCCAAATATTTACCTATAGTGCAAACTTAAAGCCAATTATAAAATAGAAAATCTTGGAAATTATTCAGAAAATAGCCCCACAGCTCTTTAAATGACATCCCATGGGTGTTCCAACTTATCATGCTAGTGTGGCAGAATGTAGATTTCCTTTCCCCACACCCCCCCATAGAGATCCTGGGCAATCATGTTAAAGAAAGACACAGAGCAAAGAAAGCAAATGCTTCTCCACATAATCAGACCTATGGAGTTTAGAATTAATCGCGGATGCAGGATTAAAAAGCAACATTGTAAGGATGGCATGGTGGCACAATGGTTAGCATTGCTACCACACGGCACCGAGGACCTGGGTTAGATCCCGGCCCCGGGTTAGATCCCCGCCCCAAGTCACTGTCCTTGTGGACACAATAAATTGCCCCTAATTGGAAAAAAAGAATTAGGCACTCTTATTTAAAAAAAACAACATTGCAGAGGCACAAAGCACAGTCCGAATATCGGTTGATTACATGGAACGTCCAGGATGTAAATGCCCCGGTCAAAAGGTTGCACTTTTTCGCTCAGTTAAGGAGTTCGAAGGCCGACGCTGTGTTTTTGCAGGAGACGTACTTGAAGTTGGGGTACCAGACGAGGCTGAGGAAGGGCTGGGTGAGCCAGGTGTTCCACTCGGGGCTTACTATGAAGACAAGAGGGGTGGCGGTGCTGATTAACAAAAGGGTGGCTTTCGAAGTGGGCAATGCTGTGATTGATCCGGGGGGGGGGTTTGTGATGGTGAGTGGGAAGCTGGAGGGGACGCCTATCAGGGTCTGTATATGTTGGAGCCCCCAACAGGGGATGAAGGGATGAGATGATTTCTAGATGGGTTGGAGTTCCCGAGGATTAAGGAGGTGAAGGTGGAGGGACTGGGGGCCCCAATCAGGATGAGGAAGGTTATGGGCTGTGTGGGGTCGATGCAGGTGGGAAAGGCCCTGGGCCCAGACGGGTTCCCAGTCATGTCTTATAGAAAGTTTGGGATGGAGCTGCGGCCCCTGTTGGTGGTGGAGATGTTTAATGAGTCGAGGGTGAGGGGGGAGCACTCCCACACTGTCTCAGGCCTCGATTTCGCTTATCCTAAAGAAGGATAAGGACCCGGAGCAGTGTGGGGGTTATATTGTCCGATCTCGCGGCTGAATGCAGATGCAAAGGTGTTGGTGATGCAGATATGGGACCGTGGGAATGATAGAAGAGGACCAGGCTGGATTCACGAGCAGGCGGCAGTTGTTGGCGAATGTTCGGAGATTGCTCAATATTATGAATTATGAAGCCCTTGGTGGGGCAGGAGGTTAGAAGTGGCGGTGACAATGGACACGGAGAAGGCGTTCGACTGAGTCAAATGGGAGTATTTGTTTGAGGTGTTGGGTAGGTTTGGGTTTGGACATGGGTTTCACCTGTTGTATAAAACGCCTAAGGCAAGTGTTCGAACAAATCTGGTCAGCTCAGGTTATCTTGGGTTGCACTGGAGGACAAGGCAGGGGTGTCTGCTCTCCCTGCTGTTCTTTGCCATAGTGATTGAGTCGTTGGCGTTCAGCCACTTTTCAGGGTACAAGTTGAAAATGGGGAAAAATGAGGTGTTTCCAATCAATGAATGGGAGCAGGAGAGGCGGCTGGGGAACTGCCATTTTGATTGTTGGAGGCAGGTTTTCGCTACCTGGGATACAGGTAGTGTGGAGTTGGGCCCAACTGCACAAGTTGAATTTGGGGCGACTGGTGATGGGAGTGAAGGAGGACTTGGATGGGATGTGTTGCCATTGCCATTGGCAGGTCGGGTACAGATACTGATGATGATGGTGCTGCCAAAGTTCTTGTTCTGCTCCAGAACCTCCCGATTTGTGTCCCCAAGTTCTTTTTTAGGAAGGTGACCGGTATGATTTTGGAGGTTTGTGTGGGTGGGGAAGACCCCGTGGGTGCTACTAGGCAGCAAACATTGCTATGGTTAGGAAGCAGGTGGTGGAGGAGCGGTCGATTTTGGGGTGGATGGAGGCGGCCTCCTGCAAGGGGACCAGTTTGAGGGCACTGTCCTTGGCACCCCTTCCGCTCTCGCCAGTTAGGTACTCCACAAGCCTGGTGTGGTATCAGCACTGAAGGTCTGGAACCAGTGTAGACAGCACTTTGGTTTGGAAGGCATGTGAGCACCGATCTGTGACAATCACAGGTTTGCACCGGTGGGACCGGACGCGGAATTCCGGGGGTGGCAGCAGGTAGGAATAGAATGTTTCAGGGATTTATTCGTTGGGGAAAGGTTCGCAGACCTGGAGGGGCTAGAGGGGATGTATCAGTTACCAAAGGGGAACGGATTCAGGTATCTACTGGCTAGGAACTTTGTTAAGGAGGAGGTGCCATCGTTTCTGATACTGCCACCCCGTGCTGCAGGATAAGCTTCTATCCGAGGATAAAATTGGAGAGCGCAAAGTGGCGGACATGTATGGCTAGTTGAAGAGGGAGAGAGCCCCCGAGGAGGTTAGGCGCAATTGGGAGGAGGAGCTGGGAGGGCGTTGGGGGCTACAGTGTGGCGGGAAGCCTTATGGAAGGTGATTGCGACCTCGTCGTGTGCGAGGCTAAACCTCATTCATTCAGTTTAAGGTGCTGCACAGGGCCCACATGACGGTGTCAAGGATGAGTCGGTTCTTCTCGGGAGTGGAGAATAGATGTGGACAGTGTGCGGGGGGGCCGGCCAACATTGTTCATATGTTCTGGGCTTACCTGAAGTTGAGGGGATTCTGGAAGCGCTTTTTGGGAGCAGACATAGCTCCACGGTGGAAATATTTGGAGTATCAGAGGATTTGGGGGTACAGGTGGGGAGAGTGGCCGATGTTTTGGCCTTTGCGTCCTGATAGCCTGCAGACAAATTTTGTTGTGCTGCCGGGACTCAAGAGCTGCCGAGGTATAGGTGAGCGACTATTGCAGAATTTCTTGAAGGAGGATTAAGTCGTCAGGGAGGAGGTTGCGGTGGATGAAAGATTGGAGAAAAAGGGGCGGGTGTCAGGATGGTAGGCAGGTGAATGGGTGGTTTTGTGACCTGGTATGGTGGTTGGGGCTTGTATTTCATTTGTTTGTAAATATGTAAAAATGTCTTCAATAAAATGATTTTTTAAATAAAAAAGATGGCGACCACGCAAGGTGCAGCAAGGCGCATGCGTGGCCATCACTGGCCCTCACAGACAGGGCTGGAAAGAGCAAGTGGCAAATGCGACCTATTCTGTCCATTCATCCTCACCCCCAACTAGTTCAAAGTGATGGCCCACCTGATTGCGTTCTTTTGTGGTATAAATCATTTTGGGGATACATAGGCAATAAAATAAAATTCACTATTAAAAATTAAGACGGTCAAAAAGCAATCACCGTTTGAAGATGGATTTGCATCTCTTGCCAATTATGTCATTGGATTCTGCGCATGCGCCAACAATTGTATATGTGCAGAAGCACTGCTGGTGGTCATCTCGCATTGGCAGGAGTTAGCATTACATAGCACCTTTCATAACCACAGGGCATTGCAAAATTCTTTACAGCGATTAAGTCATTTTGAAGTGTAGCCACTGCTACAACAAAGGAAACAGCACGCATTGTTAGGATAGGCTCATAACCTAAAAGGTGTACCTTATGTTGTGGCACGGATTTTCAAGTACTAATAGAATTAGATGCAGCCTACTGCTATTTTGCACTACAAAGGTCGCACAAAGATCCATACAGTGGTATATCCAATGATCCAGGTGCACTTTCACTGCATAATATCCAATAGATTTCACTTGCTCTCAGATTTACTTGCCTTGCAAGCAGAGTGACTGCACCCGCCACTACAGGTGATGCCACACTAGTTCCAGAAAGTGAGCGGCAACCACCCTGCATACCAGAACCTCGGACACCAGAACCATAAGTCACAATATCGGGTTTCATTCTTCCATAACCACCAGGAAGCTCCTAGAAACAAAAAAAAGAAACAAGCATTCAACTGGCTGGAGCCCAGGTTCTGGAGTTACAAATGTGCTGAGTTTTGAATACAAATTAACTTTAGCAATTGGCCAATATTGCGCAATAAGCACCATTAGGTACAGGTGGCCATTTGGATTACCTTTCACTGCATTACCAATGTACGGATTACTATTTAGCTTGCATTTAGAAGCCAAATAGAATAGCCAAGGGTCAGCGTGTTGAATCAAGCAAAATTTGGATATATTGATTAGTTAACGTTAAACGTCGCTTTCAAAAGTCTAGATTCTAGCTTGATGGATGGGCGATAAATCATTTGTTAATCATTTGTGCGCTCTGCTTGTATCAGTTGATTGTAGAATATGGATACAGTACAACAATCCAAAGCTGAAAATGCCAGATACCATTCTCAGCCAGAAATAACCTTGTTTTATATACTGTATATTCTCAAGACATCCAAAAGGAGTTTAATGCCACCTGTTCGCTCATCAGTTAAGGTAACAAGAGGCTGCTAGGGAGATTGTGCAGTTACCATTGGGGTTGGGGATGTTTAATGATTCATTGGCATGGGGTTCGCTCACGGAGACATTGGGGCAGGGATCCATCTCTTTCCTTCTGAAGGACAAGGACCCCACAGAGTGTGGGTCGTATCACCCAATTTCTCTGCTCAATTTGGATGCAAAACTTTTGGCTAAAGTCTTAGTTGGAGCTCTGCCTCCCGGAGGCAGCGGGGGAAGATCAGGCGGGCTTTGTGAAGGGCAGAAAATGGTCTCATGAGACGGTTATTTGTGGTTCTTACACCAGAGTTGGGGCCGGAACCGGAGATAATAGCGTCAAAACGCCCAAAAGCCATTCAATAAGGTTGAATGGAGTTACCTGTTCGCGGTTCTGCATAAGTTTGGTACGGTCTTGAGATTGTGTTGTGGGTTCAGATGTTATGTGAAGTGCCAGCGGCTAGCGTGCGAACTGCCATCATGAGTTCAGGGTCGCTTAGGCTGTACAGGGGGATAAGGAAGGGATGTCCTATGTCCCCTCTTTTGTTTGCACTGGCGATCGAACCATTGGCAATTGCCTGGAGGGCCTCAGAAATGGAGAGGGATTGTGAGGGGTGGAATAGAGCATACGGTGCCCCTATAGGCAGATGACCTTTTGCAATACATAAGGGATCCAGGACCAGCAATGGAAGATATGTGGGATCGAGAGAGACTCGCGGTTGGTGTGTTGTCTCCCAGGGGCCAGGGTCCGTGATGTCACGCATCGTGTTTTCGGGATTCTTAAGAGAGGGGGAGCAGCCCCAAGTCGTGGTCCACATAGGCACCAACGACATAGGTAGGAAAAAGGATGGGGATGTAAGGCAAGTATTCAGGGAGCTAGGGTGGAATCTTAGATCTAGAACGAACAGAGTTATTATCTCTGGGTTGTTACCTGTGCCACGTGCTAGCGAAACGAGGAATAGGGAGAGAGAACAGTTGAACACGTGGCTACAGGGATGGTGCAGGAGGGAGGGATTCAGATACCTGGATAATTGGGGCTTATTCTGGGGTAGGTGGGACCTCTACAAACGGGATGGTCGACATCTGACCCAGAGGGGTACCAATATCCTGGGGAGGAAATTTGTTAATGCTCTTCGGGAGGGTTTAAACTAATTCAGCAGGGCGATGGGAACCTGAATTGTAGCTCCAGTGTACAGAAGGTTGAGAGTAGTGAGGTCATGAGTAAGGTTTCAAGGTCGCAGGAGTGTACCGGCAGGCAGGAAGGTGGTTTGAAGTGTGCCTACTTCAACGCCAGGAGCATCCGGAATAAGGTGGGTGAACTTGCAGCATGGGTTGGTACCTGGGACTTCGATGTTGTGGCCATTTCGGAGACATGTAGAGAGCAGGGACAGGAATGGTTGTTGCAGGTTGCGGGGTTTAGATGTTTCAGTAAGCTCAGGGAAGGTGGTAAAAGAGGGGGAGGAGTGGTATTGTTAGTCAAGGACAGTATGAAATGAAATGAAAATCGCTTGTCACAAGTAGGCTTCAAATGAAGTTACTGTGAAAAGCCCCTAGTCGCCACATTCCGGCGCCTGTTCGGGGAGGCTGTTACGGGAATCGAACAGTGCTGCTGGCCTGCCTTGGTCTGCTTTCAAAGCCAGCGATTTAGAAAGGACGTTTGCTGAGGACTCGTCTACTGAGGTAGTATGGGCTGAGGTTAGAAACAGGAAAGGAGAGGTCATCCTGTTGGGAGTTTTCCATAGGCCTCCTAAAAGTTCCAGAGATGTAGAGGAAAGGATTGCAAAGATGATTCTGGATCGGAGCGAAAGTAACAGGGTAGTTGTTATGGGGGGACTTTAACTTTCCAAATATTGACTGGAAACACTATAGTTGGAGTACTTTAGATGAGTCAGTTTTTGTCCAATGTGTGCAGGAGGGTTTCCTGACACAGTAAGTAGATAGGCCAACAAGAGGGGAGGCCACATTGGATTTGGTACTGGGTAATGAACCAGGACAGGTGTTCGATTTGGAGGTAGGTGAGCACTTTGGTGATAGTGACCACAATTCGGTTACATTTACTTTAGCGATGGAAAGGGATAGGTATATACCGCAGGGCAAGAGTTAGAGCTGGGGGAAAAGGCAATTATGATGCGATTAGGCAAGACTTAGGATGCATAGGATGGGGAAGGAAACTGCAAGGGATGGGCACAAATGAAATGTGGAGCTTGTTCAAGGAACAGCTACTGCGTGTCCTTGATAAGTATGTACCTGTCAGGCAGGGAGGAAGTGGTCGAGCGAGGGAACCGTGGTTTACTGAAGTAGTTGAATCACTTGCCAAGAGGAAGGAGGCGGCTTATGTAAAGATGAGATGTGAAGGTTCAGTTAGGGCGCTTGAGAGTTACAAGTTAGCCAGGAAGGACCTAAAGAGAGAGCTAAGAAGAGCCAGGAGGGGACATGAGAAGTCCTTGGCAGGCAGAATCAAGGAAAACCCTAAAGCTTTCTAGAGGTTTGTCAGGAATAAAAGAATGACTAGGGTAAGAGTAGGGCCAGTCAAGGACAGTAGTGGGAAGTTGTGCGTGGAGTCCGAGGAGATAGGAGAGGCGCTAAATGAATATTTTTCGTCAGTATTCACACAGGAAAAAGACAATGTTGTCAAGGAGAATACGGAGATACAGGCTACTAGACTAGACGGGATTGAGGTTCATAAGGAGGTGTTAGCAATTCTGGAAAGTGTGAAAATAGCCAAGTCCCCTGGGCCGGATGGGATTTATCCTAGGATTCTCTGGGAAGCTAGGGAGGAGATTGCAGAGCCTTTGGCTTTGATCTTTATGTCGTCATGGTCTACAGGAATAGTGCCAGAAGACTGGAGGATAGCAAATGTCCACTTGTTCAAGAAGGGGAGTAGAGACAACCCCGGTAACTATCGACCAGTGAGCCTTAATTCTGTTGTGGGCAAAGTCTTGGAAAGGATTAGAAGAGATAGGATTTATAATCATCTAGAAAGGAATAATTTGATTAGGGATAGTCAACACGGTTTTGTGAAGGGTGGGTCGTGCCTCACAAACCTTATTGAGTTCTTTGAGAAGGTGACCAAACAGATGGACAAGGGTAAATCAGTTGAAGTGGTGTATATGGATTTCAGTAAAGCATTTGATAAGGTTCCCCACGGTAGGCTACTGCAAAGGCATGTTATTGAGGGTGATTTAGCGGTTTGGATCAGAAATTGGCTAGCTGTAAGACGACAGAGGGTGGTGGTTGATGGGAAATGTTCAGCCTGGAGTTCAGTTACTAGTGGTGTACCACAAGGATCTGTTTTGGGGCCACTGCTGTTCGTTATTTTTATAAATGACCTGGACGAGGGCGTAGAAGGAAGGGTGAGTAAATTTGCGGATGACACTAAAGTCGGTGGAGTTGTGGACAGTGCGGAAGGATGTTGCAGGTTACAGAGGGACATAGACATGCTGCAGAGCTGGGCTGAGAAGTGGCAAATGGAGTTTAATGCAGAAAAGTGTGAGGTGATTCATTTTGGAAGGAGTAACAGGAAGACAGAGTACTGGGCTAATGGGAAGATTCTTGGTAGTCTGGATGAGCAGAGATCTCGGTGTCCATGTACATAGATCCCTGAACGTTGCCACCCAGGTTGATAGGGTTGTTAATGTGTACGGTGTGTTAGCTTTTATTGGTAGAGGGATTGAGTTTCGGAGCCATGAGGGCATGTTGCAGCTGTACAAAACTCTGGTGCGGCCGCATTTGGAGTATTGCATGCAGTTCTGGTCGCCGCATTATAGGAAGGATGTGGAAACATTGGAAAGGGTGCAGAGGAGATTTACCAGGATGTTGATGGTATGGAGGGAAGATCTTATGAGGAAAGGCTGAGGGCCTTGAGGCTGTTTTCGTTAGAGAGAAGGTTAAGAGGTGACTTAATAGAGGCATACAAGTTGATCAGAGGATTAGATAGGGTGGACAGTGAGAGCCTTTTTCCTCGGATGGTGATGGCTCGCACGAGGGGACATAGCTTTAAATTGAGGGGAGATAGATATAGGACAGATGTCAGAGGTAGGTTCTTTACTCAGATAATAGTAAGGGCATGGAATGCCCTGCCTGCAACAGTAGTGGACTCACCAACATTAAGGGTATTTAAATGGTCATTGGCTAAACATATGGATGATGATGGAATAGTGTAGATGGGCTTTAGATTGGTTTCACAGGTCGGTGCAACATAGAGGGCCGAACGGCCTGTACTGCGCTGTAATGTTCTATTCTATATAATGGGGATATTGAAGAGGTTTGCCTCTCTTTCGGGGCATAAATTAAATGTTGGGAAGAGCGAGTATTTTGTGGTTAGTCCTTCGAAGGGAGGAGTTGGGTTGCTGGGGCTGCCGTTCAGTCTGGCTGGGACTAGTTTTTGCTACTTGGAGGTCCACGTGGCCAGGGATTGGGCGCAGTTTCGCAAATTGAAGTATACTAGCCTGGCAAGTAGTGTCAGGACGGGTTTACTGAGATGGGACAGCCTTCCATTGTCACTGGCGGGCCGGGTTCGATCTATTAAGATGAATATCTTGCTGCGATTGTTTTTTTTTTTCAATACCTCCCAATTTTTCTACTGTTGGGAGATGGAGTGTATCATAACGGGTTCCATTTTTTTTTACAATTAAGTGGCAATTTCGCGAAGCCAATCCGCCTATCTTGCACATCTTTGGGTTGTGGGGACGAAACCCCCGCAAACACGGAGAGAATGTGTAAACTCCATATGGACAGTGACCCAGAGCCAAGATCGAAACTGGGACCTTGGCGCCATGAGGCAGCAGGGCTATCCACAGCACCACCGTGCTGCCCTCATAACGGGCTTTCATATGGGAGGGGAGAACTCCTGGATTCGGAGGTGGGCCCTACAGAGGGAGAGGCAGGTAGGGGGGTTGGCATTGCAGAATTTGATGTATTATTGGGCGGCCAATCCGGGAAAAAAAGTGTTGGGTTGGTTTGGGGGTCAGGAAGTTATTTGGAAGCAAATGGAGTTGGGATTCATGCAAAGGGTCAGACTTGAAGGTGCTGGCGTATCTGCCGTTTGCTCCAGCAAAACCTTCTTCGAACCACGTGGTCGTCTCCACATTAAAAATATGGTGGCAACTCTGTCAGCATTTTAAGTTGAGGGCAGTGTCAAGGTGGTCCGTATCTGTAGGGACCATTTATTTGAATTGATGAAATTGAATGCTGCATTAGGGGCGGGGCGGGGGAGTTTGAGAGGGTGAGGGACTTGTTTCTGGAGGGGTGGTTAGCCAGCTTGGAGGAGTTGAAGTAGAAAGTAGGGTGAGGAAGGCGGATGCAATCAGGTATTTTCAGGTGCGGGACTTTGTTCAGTGGCCATTTCCGACATTCCCGTAGGCACCGGAGTTTACCTTGCTGGAGAGGGTACTCTCTTATGCAGGGTCGGAAGAGGGCAGCACATCCGGGATATATGGGAAGATCATGGGGAAAGAGCAGGTTTCAGTGGAAGTGAAGGCCAGGCGGGAGGAGGAGGAGCTGGGACCCATTTTGGAGGAGGTGATGTGAAGTGAGTCCCTCTGTAGGGTGAATGTCAAGTCATCCTGCGCGAAGTTGCTTCTGATTCAGTTCAAGGTGGTGTCCAGGGCACACCTCATTAGGTGCAGAATGAGTCGGATTTCTTTTGAAGGGGTCGAGGATAGGTGTGAGCGGCGCTCAAGAGGGTCTGCTCACCACACGCACCTGTTCTGTCCTGTCCCAAGTTGGTGGGTTTTTGGGGATCTTTTTTCAGCATCATATCGGCAATCGTGAGTGTTGATTTAGAGCCCTGTCTGTTAGTAGCTGTATTTGGGGTGTCAGATCACCGGAGTAATTATTTAAATATAAATTTAGAGTACCCAATTCTTTTTTCCCCCCCAATTAAGGGGCAATTTAACATGTCCAATCCACCCATCCTGCACATCTTGGTGTTGTGGGGGTGATACCCATGCCGACACAGGGAGAATGTGCAAACTCCACACGGACAGTGACCCAGTGTCGGGACCGAACCCGGGTCCTCAGTGCCATGAGGCAGCAATGCTAACCACTGCACCACCGTGCTGCCTCGACAACAAGAATTGAGGACGGGGATGGGAGCAGACCCTTTGGCATTCACCTCATTGCTAGCTCGACGGTGGATTCTGCTGAGTTGGAGGCAGGCGACACCACCTAGTGCTGCTGCATGGCTAGGTGATTTGATGGAGTTTTTGTACCTCGAGGAGGTCAAGTTCACTGTGAAGGAGCCGATCAATGGGTTCTATAATAGATGGCGGCTGTCATATTACACTTTAAGGATCTAAGTGCTGTTAGTTGGGGGGGTGGGGGGGGGGGGGGGGGTGGGGGGGGGGTTTGGGGTATAGTTTTATTATTTTTTTTTTAATAAATATTTTATTGAAAATTTTTGGTCAACCAACACAGTACATTGTGCATCCTTTACACAACATTATAACAATACAGATAATAATGACCTTTTTTATATAAACAAAAAACAACAAATAAATAAATCTTAAATAACAAAAATGAAACTAGCCCTAATTGGCAACTGCCTTGTCACAGCTAATACCCCCCCCACCCACCCCACCCCCATCCCTCCCCCCCCGCCCCCCCCCCCCCCCCCCCCCAAGTCCTGGGCTGCTGCTGCTTGCTTTCTTTTTTTCCCCCATCTATCTTTCCGCAAGATATTCGACGAACGGTTGCCACCGCCTGGTGAACCCTTGAGCCGACCCCCCTTAGGACGAACTTAATCCGCTCTAGCTTTATGAACCCCGCCATATCATTTATCCAGGTCTCCACCCCCGGGGGCTTGGCTTCTTTCCACATTAGCAATATCCTGCGCCGGGCTACTAGGGACGCAAAGGCCAAAACATCGGCCTCTCTCGCCTCCTGCACTCCCGGCTCTTGTGCAACCCCAAATATAGCCAACCCCCAGCTTGGTTCGACCCGGACTCCTACTACTTTTGAAAGCGCCTTTGTCACCCCCACCCAAAACCCCTGTAGTGCCGGGCATGACCAAAACATATGGGTATGATTCGCTGGGCTTCTCGAGCACCTCGCACACCTATCCTCCACCCCAAAAAATTTACTGAGCCGTGTTCCCAGTCATATGTGCCCTGTGTAATACCTTAAACTGAATCAGGCTTAGCCTGGCGCACGAGGACGACGAGTTTACCCTGTTTAGGGCATCTGCCCACAGCCCCCTCCTCGATCTCCTCCCTAGCTCTTCTTCCCATTTCCCCTTTTAGTTCGTCCACCATAGTCTCCCCTTCGTCCCTCATTTCCCTATATATATCCGACACCTTACCATCCCCCACCCATTTCTTTGAGATGACTCTGTCCTGCACCTCTTGTGTCGGGAGCTGCGGGAATTCCCTCACCTGTTGCCTCGCAAAAGCCCTCAATTGCATGTACCTGAATGCATTCCCTTGGGGCAACCCAGATTTCTCGGTCAGCGCTCCCAGACTTGCGAACTTCCCGTCCACAAATAGATCTTTCAGTTGCGTTATTCCTGCTCTTTGCCACATTCCATATCCCCCCATCCATTCCCCCCGGGGCAAACCTATGGTTGTTTCTTATCGGGGACCCCCCCCAATGCTCCGGTCTTTCCCCTATGTCGTCTCCACTGTCCCCAAATCTTCAGTGTAGCTACCACCACGGGCTCGTGGTGTAGTTCCTCGGTGAGAACGGCAATGGGGCTGTCACCATAGCCTGCAGGCTGGTCCCCCTACAGGACGCCCCTCTCTAATCTCTTCCACGCCGCTCCCTCCTCCTCTCCCATCCACTTACTCACCATTGAAATATTAGCGGCCCAATAATACTCACTTAGGCTCGGTAATGCCAGCCCCCCCCTATCCCTACTACGCTGTAAGAATCCCTTCCTCACTCTCGGAGTCTTCCCGGTCCAAACAAAACCCATGATGCTCTTTTCTATCCTTTTAAAAAAAGCCTTCGTGATCACCACCGGGAGGCACTGAAACACAAAGAGGAATCTCGGGAGGACCACCATCTTAACCGCCTGCACCCTCCCTGCCATTGACAGTGCTACCATATCCCATCTCTTGAAATCTTCCTCCATCTGTTCCACCAACCGCGTTAAATTTAGCCTGTGCAATGTGCCCCAATTCTTAGCTATCTGGATCCCCAGGTAACGAAAGTCTCTTGTTACCTTCCTCAACGGTAGGTCTTCTATTTCTCTACTCTGCTCCCCTGGATGCACCACAAACAGCTCACTCTTCCCCATGTTCAATTTATACCCTGAAAAATCCCCAAACTCCCCAAGTATCCGCATTATTTCTGGCATCCCCTCCGCCGGATCCGCCACATATAGTAGCAGATCATCCGCATATAAAGATACCCGGTGTTCTTCTCCTCCCCTAAGTATTCCCCTCCATCTCTTGGAACCTCTCAGCGCTATCGCCAGGGGCTCAATCGCCAGTGCAAACAGTAATGGGGACAGAGGACATCCCTGCCTTGTCCCTCTATGGAGCCGAAAATATGCCGATCCCCGTCCATTCGTGACCACACTCGCCACTGGGGCCCTATACAACAGCTGCACCCATCTAACATACCCCTCTCCAAAACCAAATCTCCTCAACACCTCCCACAGATAATCCCATTCCACTCTATCAAATGCTTTCTCGGCATCCATCGCCACTACTATCTCCGTTTCACCCTCTGGTGGGGCCATCATCATTACCCCTAACAGCCTCCGTATATTCGTGTTCAGCTGTCTCCCCTTCACAAACCCAGTTTGGTCCTCGTGAACCACCCCCGGGACACATTCCTCTATTCTCATTGCCATTACCTTGGCCAGGACCTTGGCATCCACATTCAGGAGGGAAATTGGTCTGTAGGACCCGCATTGTAGCGGATCCTTTTCCTTCTTTAAGAGAAGCGATATCGTTGCTTCAGACATAGTCGGGGGCAGTTGTCCCCTTTCCTTTGCCTCGTTAAAGGTCCTCGTCAGTACCGGGGCGAGCAAGTCCAAATACTTTCTGTAAAATTCAACTGGGAATCCGTCCGGTCCCGGGGCCTTTCCCGTCTGCATGTTCCTAATTCCTTTCACCACTTCTTCTACCGTGATCTGTGCTCCCAGTCCCACCCTTTCCTGCTCTTCCACCTTGGGAATTTCCAGCCGATCCAAAAAATCCATCATTCTCTCCCTCCCATCCGGGGGTTGAGCTTCATACAATTTTTTATAAAATGTCTTGAACACTTCATTCACTCTCTCCGCCCCCCGCTCCATCTCTCCTTCCTCATCCCTCACTCCCCCTATTTCCCTCGCTGCTCCCCTTTTCCTCAATTGGTGTGCCAGCAATCTGCTCGCCTTCTCCCCATATTCATACTGTACACCCTGCGCCTTCCTCCATTGTGCCTCTGCAGTGCCTGTAGTCAGCAAGTCAAATTCCACATGCAGCCTTTGCCTTTCCCTGTACAGTCCCTCCTCCGGTGCTTCCGCATATTGTCTGTCCACCCTCAAAAGTTCTTGCAGCAACCACTCCCGTTCCTTACTCTCCTGCTTCCCTTTATGTGCCCTTATTGATATCAGCTCCCCCCTAACCACCGCCTTCAACGCCTCCCAGACCACTCCCACCTGAACCTCCCCATTGTCATTGAGTTCCAAGTACTTTTCAATACATCCCCTCACCCTTAGGCACACCCCCTCATCCGCCATTAGTCCCATGTCCATTCTCCAGGGTGGGCGCCCTCCTGTTTCCTCCCCTATCTCCAAGTCTACCCAGTGTGGAGCATGATCCGAAATGGCTATAGCCGTATATTCCGTTCCCCTCACCTTCGGGATCAATGCCCTACCCAACACAAAAAAGTCTATGCGCGAATAGACTTTATGGACATAGGAGAAAAACGAGAACTCCTTACTCCTAGGTCTACTGAATCTCCACGGGTCCACACCTCCCATCTGCTCCATAAAATCCTTAAGCACCTTGGCTGCTGCCGGCCTCCTACCAGTCCTGGACTTCGACCTATCCAGCCTTGGTTCCAACACCGTGTTAAAGTCTCCCCCCATTATCAGCTTTCCCGTCTCAAGGTCCGGGATGCGTCCTAGCATTCGCCTCATAAAGTTGGCATCATCCCAGTTCGGAGCATACACGTTTACCAAAACCACCATCTCTCCCTGTAATTTGCCACTCACCATCACGTATCTGCCCCCGTTATCCACCACTATAGTCTTTGCCTCGAACATTACCCGCTTCACCACTAATATAGCCACCCCCCTGTTTTTCGCATCCAGCCCCGAATGGAACACCTGCCCACCCATCCTTTACGCAGCCTAACCTGGTCTATCAGTTTCAGGTGCGTTTCCTGTAACATAACCACATCTGCTTTAAGTTTCTTAAGGTGTGCGAGTACTCGTGCCCTCTTTATCGGCCCGTTGAGCCCTCTCACGTTCCACGTGATCAGCCGAGTTGGGGGGCTTCCCACCCCCCCCACTTGCCGGTTAGCCATCATCTTTTTCCAGCTTCTCACCCAGTTCCCACGCAGCTGTATCTCCCCCAGGCGGTGCCCCCCCGCCCATCCTCTCCCGTACCCACTCCCCCCTTTCCCCAGCAGCAGCAACCCAGTAATTCCCCCCTCCCCCCCCCCCCCGCTAGACCCCCCGCTAGCGTAATTACTCCCCCCATGTTGCTCCCAGAAGTCAGCAAACTCTGGCTGACCTCGGCTTCCCCCCGTGATCACGGCTCGCCCCGTGCGGCGCCCCCTCCTTCCTGCTTCTCTATTCCCGCCATAATTATCATAGCGCGGGAACCAAGCCCGCGCCTCTCCCTCGGCCCCGCCTCCCATGGCCAACGCCCCATCTCCTCTCCCTCCCCACCTCCCCCCATCACCACCTGTGGGAGAAAGAAAAGTTACCATACCGCAGGATTAGAACATAAAACCCCTCTTCGCCCCCCCCATTCGCCCCACCACTTTGTCCAAACGTTCTTTTTCATAATCCACTCATTCCAGTTTTTCTTCTACAATAAAAGTCCACGCTTCATCCGCCGTCTCAAAGTAGTGGTGCCTCCCTTGATATGTGACCCACAGTCTTGCCGGTTGCAGCATTCCAAATTTTATCTTCCTTTTGTGAAGTACCGCCTTGGCCCGATTAAAGCTCGCCCTCCTTCTCGCCACCTCCGCACTCCAGTCTTGATAAACGCGGATCACCGCGTTCTCCCATTTACTGCACCGAGTTTTCTTCGCCCATCTAAGGACCATTTCTCTATCCTTAAAACGGAGGAATCTCACCACTATGGCTCTGGGAGTTTCTCCTGCTCTCGATCCTCGCACCATAACTCGGTACGCTCCCTCCACCTCCAACGGACCCGTCGGGGCCTCCGCTCCCATTAACGAATGCAGCATCGTGCTCACATATGCCCCGACGTCCGCCCCCTCCACACCTTCAGGAAGGCCAAGAATCCTCAGGTTGTTCCTCCTTGCGTTGTTTTCCAGTGCCTTCAACCTCTCCACACATCGTTTCTGGTGTGCCTCCTGTATCTCCGACTTCACCACCAGGCCCTGTATATCGTTCTCATTCTCGGCTGCTTTCGCCTTCACGACCCGGAGCTCCTGCTCCTGGGTCTTTTGTTCCTCCTTTAGCCCTTCGATCGCCTGTAGTATCGGGGCCAACAACTCTTTCTTCATTTCCTTTTTTATCTCCTCCACGCAGCATTTCAAGAACTCTTGTTGTTCAGGGCCCCATATGAAACTGCCACCTTCCGACGCCATCTTGGTTTTTGCTTGCCTTCCTTGCCGTTGTTCCAAAGGATCCGCTGCAATCCGGCCACTTTCCTCTCCTTTTTCCATCCGTGTCCAGGGGGGACACCCTCCTGGTTTACCGCACGGTGTTTTTAGCCGTTAAAATTGCCGTTGGGGCTCCTATCAAGAGCCCAAAAGTCCGTTTCACAGGGAGCTGCCGAAACGTACGACTCAGCTGGTCATCGCCGCACCCGGAAGCCTATAGTTTTATTATTAATGCATGCATTACTGTGGTTGTGATTTGTAAAAAGTGAAGAAAGTTCAATAAAAATATATTTTTTCTAAAATCTGTGGGCTGCAATTTTAAAAAGGTGAAGATAAGTGCTCAAATGATTGGATCAGTTAACAGTGATAATCACAGAACATTTTGGAAAAACCCAATAGGTCTGGCAGTATCTGTAGAAGGAAACAAAGTTAATGTTTCATGTAAATGGCCATGCATGAGAACTTTCACAGTGGCAGTATCAAAAGATTGAGGGTTAAATGTTTAAACCACCATCGAGCTCTACACTTGGTTACAAGAAAATTTTTAACACAAGTGCACTTTATGTCAGGGTTAGATCAGGTAATGCTGCACTACGTTGCCTTTTGTCATTCGAAGTGACAGAGATCTCGGGTTTGGAAGGTGCTGCAAAAGGAGCCTTTTTGAGTTGCTGTAGTGCAATGTGTAGATGGTACACACTGCTGCCAATGTGCAGTGCTGGAGGGAGTAAATGTTGAAGGTTGTGGATGAAATGCCAATCAAATGGGTTGCTTTTATTCTGGATGGTGTACAACTTAAGTGGCAAATGGAGAGCGTTTCATCATATCCTGACTTGTGCCTCGCAGATGGTGGACAGGCTTTACCAGCCTTTGCCCTGCTCATGTAGCTGTAGCCACAGTATTTATATGGCTCATCCAGTTCAGTTTCTACTACATGATAACCAGTAGGATAGTGATAGTGGGGGATTCAGAGATGGTAAAGCCACTGAATGCCAAGGGGCAATGGTTAGATTCTCTCTTGTTGGAGACTCATTACCTGGCACTTGTGGCCACATGTTACTTGCCATTTATCAGCCAGGATATTGTCCAGGTCTTGCTGCATTTGGACATGGACTGCTTCAGTTTCTGAGGAGTCGGGAACAGTGCCGAATATTATGATATCAGAGAAAATACCCACTTCTGACCTTGTGATGGAAGGTCATTGATGAAGCAGCTGAAGGTTATGGTTGGGCCTAAGACACTACCCTAAGGATCTCCTGCAATGGTGTCCTGGGACAGAGATGATTGACCTACAACCACCTTCCATTCTGCCAGGTATGACTCCAACCAATTGAGGCTTTTCCTCCTGATTCCCTTGACTCCAGTTTTGCTAGAGCTCCTTGATGCCATACTCAGTCAAATGCTGCTTTGATGTCAAGGGCAGTCACTCTCACCTCTGGAATTTAGCTCTTTTTTCCATGTTTGAACCAAGGCTGTAATGAGGTTAGGCGTGACCCTAGCAAAACCCAAACAGTGTTGTCAGTGAGCAGATTATTGCTACGCAAATGCTGCTTGATGGAAGGGGTCATCAACCGTACTATCATTTTACTGATAAGAGTGTAGACTGGGGTGGTAATTGGCCGGGTTAGATTTGTCCTGTTTGTTGTGTCCAGGACATACCTGGGTAATATTCCACTTGCCGGGTAGATGCCAGTGTTGTAGCTGCACAAGCATAGCACAAGTCTTCCATTGACCATTATTCGATTCCTATTACTCAGTCAATGTTGCTACGTCCCTTTTATTCCATTAGTCTTATTTGTGAAACTCTCACATAATCGGTAGGAATTCCACCACTTGTATGCACAAGTCAAAGTACTGAAAGAAGGCTGTTGTAGTTTAGTTAAATTATAGGCAGACTCTACACTTTCTCTTCAGTTTTGAGAATTCACTTAGGTTAATGTTACAAGGAACCATTTTCTGACACTACATGATTCCCACTAATCAACAGCACTGTGTTACATGCAAGTGACTCTGTGGCTTACCCAAGTGGTCATTCCTCTGGAAGAGAATCGAGCCATGTTGTCTTCAAAGTCAATTCCACCCACACCAATTACATCCATCTGGTCAGCAGGGTTATTGAGGGTGCTGAAAAAAGTTACGGCATCTCAAACATCTCAAACAAATAATACTACAATTAATTATAACACAAATTGGGAATATTTGCTAAGGAAGGGTTCAATTCCTTTAACTGTGTAATGAAAAGCAGCTGGTTTATAACAGCTTAATATTAGTTTGTTGTACAACAGCTATTCCATGTTCAATCTCTGGGTATCTCTACATTGGTTTAGGTAAAACCCATTGTACTGGTGGGTAACTGTACACAGTTAATTGTAATGTAGCAACACTAATGCCCACACTTGCAGAGATATCCCTCAAAACCCTTAAACCTTGAAAGTGACCCTCCACCCTGTTGACACTAGTTTACAGCTACATTAATAGTCAAAATGTAACACCCAATGTCTTGTTCTGCAGGAAATCGCCTTCGGTAGCATGGCTGTAGTCACTTGGAAAATTTTACAAAAGATCTCCCCCTTGAGCATTAAGTAAATTGCAGTTGTACGTCAGTCATGTTAGATCCTATCTGTCCAGAAGTAAACATGGTTAAAAACACATTGACAAGTATTCATGTTGACAGCTATTCGAGCCCTAGATGACCCAATCCTTTCTTCAGCTCAACAACTACCACTATTCCATATCTACCACTGTTCCACATTCAACAGAAGTTTAGTCCCTCATGCACTAATTCAGTCTCCCTTCCCAACTGTTCATTCAGCTAAATGCAGTAGCAGCAGTTTTGCCATCTACAAGTTGCATTGCAGAATGCGCCAAGGCTCCTTCTTGGTACTTTGCAAATCAACATCCAACAGCTCAAAAGGACAAGGGCAGCAGATGCAAGGTCCCCTCCAAGCCACACATCAACCAGACTTGGAAATATATCTGCTCCTCCACTGTCACAGAGTCAAAATGCTAGAACTCCCTCCTTAACAGCACTGTGGGTGCATCTACACCACACGGCCTGTAGAGGTTCAGGGTGGCAACTCCCCACCACCTTCTCAAGAACAATTTGGGATGGGCAGCAACGTCCACACCCAATGAAAGAATAAATTATTTTTAAAAATCTTCCTTCATAAAGTTGGTCCAAATCACTGCTATGAGTTGCAGCTCCTGATAGCTACACGAAATGCTCTCAGCCAGGCAGATGATCATCAGTGACGAGGTTTAAGGATGAGTCCCAGAAAGTGGGGTCCCATGAAACCAGTCTCCAAACTGGTGGGATTCATTGGAATTGGAAACCTGAAGCTAAAAATTATATCTTGCATGACATTTCTGCTGAACACAGGAACTCCGGTATCTCAGTTTTTAAAATGTTTGATATCAGCAAACATGGCAATACATGGCAAACATTGTTGGTCACTTCCCAGATTTCAAACAGTTTCCGTATCACAAATGGATCCCATTTTTAAAATGAATTCACAAAGTGATCCACAAACTGCACTTGGGAGATTAATAATTAAACTAGTATGGCAGGGGGGGTAGGCACGGGAGCAATAGGTCAGAAGGTGAGAGCATTGAGGGAGAACTAGGGAATAGGGACAGTGTGGCTCTGAGGCAGAGCAGACAGGGAGAAGTTGCTGAACACAGCGGGTCTGGTGGCCTGAAGTGCGTATGTTTTAATGCAAGAAGTATTACGGGTAAGGCAGATGAACTTAGAGCTTGGATTAGTACTTGGAACTATGAGGTTGTTGCCATTACAGAGACCTGGTTGAGGGAAGGGCAGGATTGGCAGCTAAACGTTCCAGGATTTAGATGTTTCAGGCGGGATAGAGGGGGAAGTAAAAGAGGAGGCGGAGTTGCGCTACTGGTTCGGGAGAATATCACAGCTGTACTGCGAGAGGACACCTCAGAGGGCAGTGAGGCTATATGGGTAGAGATCAGGAATAAGAAGGGTGCAGTCACAATGTTGGGGTTATACTACAGGCCTCCCAACAGCCAGCGGGAGATAGAGGAGCAGATAGGTAGACAGATTTTGGAAAAGAGTAAAATCAACAGGGTTGTGGTGATGGGAGACTTCAACTTCCCCAATATTGACTGGGACTCACTTAGTGCCAGGGGCTTAGACGGGGCGGAGTTTGTAAGGAGCATCCAGGATGGCTTCTTAAAACAATATGTAGACAGTCCAACTAGGGAAGGGGCGGTACTGGACCTGGTATTGGGGAATGAGCCCGGCCAGGTGGTAGATGTTTCAGTAGGGGAGCATTTCGGTAACAGTGACCACAATTCAGTAAGTTTTAAAGTACTGGTGGACAAGGATAAGAGTGGTCCTAGGATGAATGTGCTAAATTGGGGGAAGTCTAATTATAACAATATTAGGCGGGAACTGAAGAACATAGATTAGGGGCGGATGTTTGAGGGCAAATCATCATCTGGCATGTGGGAGGCTTTCAAGTGGCAGTTGAAAGGAATACAGGACCGGCATGTTGCTGTGAAGAAGGAGGATAAATACGGCAATTTTCGGGAACCTTGGATGACGAGTGATATTGTAGGCCTCGTCAAAAAGAAAAAGGAGGCATTTGTCAGGGCTAAAAGGCTGGGAACAGACGAAGCCTGCGTGGAATATAAGGAAAGTAGGAAGGAACTTAAGCAAGGAGTCAGGAGGGCTAGAAGGGGTCACGAAAAGTCATTGGCAAATAGGGTTAAGGAAAATCCCAAGGCTTTTTACACGTACATAAAAAGCAAGAGGGTAGCCAGGGAAAGGGTTGGCCCACTGAAGGATAGGCAAGGGAATCTATGTGTGGAGCCAGAGGAAATGGGCGAGGTACTAAATGAATACTTTGCATCGGTATTCACCAAAGAGAAGGAATTGGTAGATGTTGAGTCTGGAGAAGGGGGTGTAGATAGCCTGGGTCACATTGTGATCCACAAAGACGAGGTGTTGGGTGTCTTAAAAAATATTAAGGTAGATAAGTCCCCAGGGCCTGATGGGATCTACCCCAGAATACTGAAGGAGGCTGGAGAGGAAATTGCTGAGGCCTTGACAGAAATCTTTGGATCCTTGCTGTCTTCAGGGGATGTCCCGGAGGACTGGAGAATAGCCAATGTTGTTCCTCTGTTTAAGAAGGGTAGCAAGGATAATCCCGGGAACTACAGGCCGGTGAGCCTTACTTCAGTGGTAGGGAAATCACTGGAGAGAATTCTTCGAGACAGGATCTACTCCCATTTGGAAGCAAATGGACGTATTAGTGAGAGGCAGCACGGTTTTGTGAAGGGGAGGTCGTGTCTCACTAACTTGATAGAGTTTTTCGAGGAGGTCACTAAGATGATTGATGCAGGCAGGGCAGTGGATGTTGTCTATATGGACTTCAGCAAGGCCTTTGACAAGGTCCCTCATGGTAGACTAGTACAAAAGGTGAAGTCACACGGGATCAGGGGTGAGCTGGCAAGGTGGATGCAGAACTGGCTAGGCGGATACAGAACTGGCTAGGCCATAGAAGACAGAGAGTAGCAATGGAAGGATGCTTTTCTCATTGGAGGGCTGTGACCAGTGGCGTTCCACAGGGATCAGTGCTGGGACCTTTGCTCTTTGTAGTATATATAAATGATTTGGAGGAAAATGTAACTGGTCTGATTAGTAAGTTTGCAGACGACACAAAGGTTGGTGGAATTGCAGATAGCGATGAGGACTGTCGGAGGATACAGCAGGATTTAGATTGTCTGGAGACTTGGGCGGAGAGATGGCAGATGGAGTTTAATCCGGACAAATGTGAGGTAATGCATTTTGGAAGGACTAACGCAGGTAGGGAATATACAGTGAATGGTAGAACCCTCAAGAGTATTGAAAGTCAAAGAGATCTAGGAGTACAGGTCCACAGGTCATTGAAAGGGGCAACACAGGTGGAGAAGGTAGTCAAGAAGGCATACGGCATGCTTGCCTTCATTGGCCGGGGCATTGAGTATAAGAATTGGCAAGTCATGTTGCAGCTGCATAGAACCTTAGTTAGGCCACACTTGGAGTATAGTGTTCAATTCTCGCCACACTACCAGAAGGATGTGGAGGCTTTAGAGAGGGTGCAGAAGAGATTTACCAGAATGTTGCCTGGTATGGAGGGCATTAGCTATGAGGAGCGGTTGAATAAACTCGGTTTGTTCTCACTGGAACGAAGGAGGTTGAGGGGAGGCCTGATAGAGGTATACAAAATTATGAGGGGCATAGACAGAGTGGATAGTCAGAGGCTTTTCCCCAGGGTAGAGGGGTCAATTACTAGGGGGCATAGGTTTAAGGTGAGAGGGGCAAGGTTTAGAGTAGATGTACGAGGCAAGTTTTTTACGCAGAGGGTAGCGGGTGCCTGGAACTCGCTACCGGAGGAGGTGGTGGAAGCAGGGACGATAGTGACATTTAAGGGGCATCTTGACAAATACATGAATAGGATGGGAATAGAAGGATACGGACCCAGGAAGTGTAGAAGATTGTAGTTTAGTCGGGCAGCATGGTCGGCGCGGGCTTGGAGGGCCGAAGGGCCTGTTCCTGTGCTGTACATTTCTTTGTTCTTTGTTCTTTGTAAACAGAAGACTCCAGCAAGTCTTAAAGCATCCATATCCAACAAAAGCAAATCAAAGTTTTGCTGGCATTAGAAAGACTCCTAAAAATGCTTGAATACAACGCAATAATTTCTGCCTCAAGATTTACTACTAAATGCAGAAGAGATTGCACAGGCTCAAACTGGCTTTAGACATCTGTTTCCAGTCGATGTTTGGCTGCCTTGTATTCTATGAATGCTGTAGGGGTATATTGGATGTTCTGCTCAACACTCATGTGATTCTGGCACCTTCAACTCCCCGACTTAAAAATCAGACATGAAAGAGTTACCAATGTCATCAAATATCCAGCATCTTTTTCCCCTCGTCACACATTGCATTCACTGAAACGAGGATGTACATCATTACTCAAGAATGTGGGGTGGAGACAAGGTTTTTGCAAAGTGCCATTTAATAAGTATAATTAATGTGTTGGAGTCATCCACTGCCTGTAGTAATGAGTGTAGACCGCATAACCTGTATACTTGCATTAATTGCATCATATTGAAGGTGTGGAATATTGCCGAAATTCACTTTCTCTGTTCTAACCTGTCTCTTAAACCAGGGAATCTACAGACAATATTTACAAACTTTATCCGCCCCCCCAAAAGCACTACCTTTGTATAAAATAACCAAGAATGCAGAGGCAGTATCTTCCTATTCGGACTGCAGATCTGGCCACCATATTTTATACAGCCCACTTAAAGAACAGTAGTCCTATTCCATGTTTCGCTTTCCAGTGCCTCAGTTGTCTCCATTTTTTCAGTACGATGTACTCCGATGCCCATTTTCTTTTACATTGACACCCATGCTTAAACAGGAAGACCCAAAAAGTCAACAATACCAAACTCACCCATAAAGAGGGCCATCGTTACCAATTGCAGAGACCATGATCACTTTGTTAGCTGTCAGCTCCCAAACCTATAAAACCAATGAGAGCTATCAAATATTGTTTCAACAGCATGCTCATCTCTATACCCTCTAAAAGGTGCCTTGCAGTCATCTCATCACATTACCATGAGCAGCAGATTTATCTCTTTCCTCAAGAACACAGATTTCCCTCCGTCATAAAGGATGGGACAAACATTCACCAAAAGGTGAAAATGCAAAATGTTAAATGATAACATTTACTTTTCTAGCTAATTTGTTTTCAAGTTTTGAGCAGCAGAAAATATATTGGGGTAGTGAAGAGAAAAGACAGGACACCGTTTAGAAAGATATTTGAGTTATATAACATTATATAGCATCTAAACATCTGATTGCAGAGTGTGAGCTAAAAGCATGGTTGTTTCAAGGTGCCAACAGGCTTCTTGAACCTCCCAGTGTTTGAAGGATTAATTGTTTCGTACTTGAACACAGAACAGGATAAACCAGGATGGAAAGTGACTGCATATTATTCCAGCAATATTAAGGACGGACACTATGGCATTGTCTTTAAGTGCACACATTGATCAGGCAGTACTGACCCAAATATCTTTGGAATGATTTGAACTTCATGTCAATTAACTGTTGGAGAAGTGTTTAAAATACACCGAATAACATTAAATATACAGAAACAGGACATAATTTATGCTATTTGTCTCAACCACTCCCTCTAGTAGCAGGTAGGCCCACAGGCTCAACAATGAGCATAGAGATTTCTTCTAACTTTTCCATTTAATTTCTTGGTGACGATCTTAGATTGACAAGATCTTCCTTGTGTCTACGCTATCAAAGCTGATCATAATTTCAAATTTTCAGTTAAGCAAGCCCTCTTTTTAACAAAAACAAATAACTAATTTTGTTCATCCTTGGCGATAATTTTATATTTGGATATCATCGTTGCAAACCCTCAATATCCTTTTTGTGATGATCAGACATTTTATACAAGTTTAACATACAGTCTCTACTTTCTAATTCTATTCCTCGAGAAGTAAAGCAAAATCAAGTACTGGGGTTTATTATGTCCTTTTGAACTTGCATTGCTGCTTTTCAGGATGTGCACATTTATACTCCCAGCTCCCTTTGTTCCTTCAAGTAACATGGGTCTCCTTCATTTTCTTACCAAAATGTAATACCTAAATTATCTATGTTGTATCCCCATTCTATCAGTTTATTGTCTTCTTGTAACTTGTTGCAGCCCTCCTCAGCATTGACGATACAAGCCACCCCACAATTTATCATCCATAAATTACAATGTCTAATCAGGAATATAAAAAAAAGTGTGAACACTGGTCCTAGTATTCATTGTTGTGCGACTCCACTTCTGCTTCCACTCAATGCTCCCCTTTACTCCTGCTCTCTGCGTCCTGTCCTGGGAGCCAGCTAGCAATCCTACCCCCACAAACTTCATACTCGCTGACATTATTTATTAGTTTATGTGGCATTTCTTCAAAAGCCTTTTGAAAGTTTACAGAAATTACATATACAGCATTACCTTTGTTTTCTCTGTAACCTGCACATTATAATTAAACCACTTTTATTCAGCCAAGGGCCTTGGCTATTTGCATGCACTGAACTGCAGCATTTCCATCTGTGAAATAAATTTGTCATGGCACTAATTTGATTCCTAAAGCAATAGCTCAGCAGGAGAAATAAAGACATTTTATAGTGGGCTGGATGCCCATGTCACAGTGCATTCCACACTTACCTTCTTACCAGTGATGACACTACATTCATCTTGGGAGCTAGATATTTAATCATTAGCTCGACAAAAATTGAATGGTTTTGAAGCCACGTCAGCCTGGAAGTATTCGGAAAGAGGACACTTACAAATAAATGTCTTTACAGGGTACCCTCACAATTCAAAGCCGTGTGTTATATAAGATGAAGATTTGCACAATGTCTCATCACCAAGGAGGGACATGTTTTAAGGTACACACACAGGATTTGTAAGACAAATGAGACTGCACTTGGCAGGTACTGGATGAACAAGACAGCTGCCAACTGGCATCAGGAAGGCCATCTGTTTCTGATGCAAGCAAAAAGCAGTCATTTGGCTTTACCCAAGCGGAGCACATCAATTCCCCACCAAATCAAAAATCTCAAGTGTGCTTAGCAAGGTAGTGTACAAGATATTTGTTGTTACACAAGTCATACAATACAAAACATAGGAGGGTTATTTGGCATCAACAGAGCAACCACCATTGATTAAATCATAAATTTCATGCCCTTATCAAAAGAATGGCTACATATTCAATAGTTCTTTACATCTCTCAATCAAACCAACCTTATCGACAAAAGGATGATCCATGAAGTCTGGTCCACCTATACTGAGATTTAGAACATCTATCTTCTTCAAAATTGCATAATTAAAGGCATCCAGGAACCAAGAGGTATAAGAGACCTGTTTAAACAAAATCAGAATTACTCATTTCTAAAACTTGTATTAGGTTCACATCAAAACACGAGACATCCGTTCACTTATTTCACAATTCCCTTTCTCTATCTCTCCCGACTCAACTGTTGCTAAGCGGTCAGCCAGGATACCTCTTTAGAGTCATCGTTGCCACACTGATCAATCAGGAAGTGGCACTTCATAAAAAGGTCTTTTCGTAACGCATGCTACTTCACTAAGAATCTCAACCAACAGAATACAGTTCACATGTCATTTCAGGCTGAGCTCCGAGTCTACACTTCCAAATGACAATCCGGTGAACCTTTATCACAGATACACTGCATTTGTGATAATGATGTACTGAGGTTCATTAGGTGTACACAGCTCTGGGGACTCTGGAATTGAAGGCCTCCTCTGCTGAAGGTAGTTTGGTTTTACAGGTAATTTCAAAAACAGAATTAAATGCTATATGACAGATAAATTGAAATTGCATTTCAAGATAAATTCAAACTCTAACAAGATAACGAAGGTTTATCAATCATTCTTTCACTGCAACAATAAAAAAGTGTGTTCATAAATGAACGCAGCTATTAACTCTTGGTTAAACCAAGGATAGTCCACCAACATGTTGGAGTTAAAAAATCCACTGAGCTTAAGAGACTCACTGACATCAGGTTGGTCAAAACCAAAGATAAAAAACAGTAGCTGCAATCTTTAATTTTAAAAGAAGTCACACCACCCAAGACCTTTTGCAGTCCATTACAGGGTATTGCGCAACCACTGAACCAACCAAAAGCAGACAGTAGATACAACCAAGCAATTTGACTCCACAAAGCACTTCCCCACAGAAAAGAGCTAGACTCAATATTTGGATATTTTTGTACACATTTACCACTTCTTTACATCTGAAGAATGATCACTTTGTGAATAAAAGGGTGACTCATTAAATCTCACATCAGGATATCAGTTGTTGGTCCTCTTGCAGTAAAGTTGCCTGAGGGAAATCAAGGTGAAGGAGCAAATCCCTGTTATCACTAGGTAACTACATAATAAATTGTCTAGGCGAGCACTACTAAGAGGCATTCTAACTAGCCAGGCCCCTGGAGTCACTACCATCTGGGAACACAGACCTTTAAATTTTCCCTATCCATTTTTCCTTCTCATCAGCATTTTTCTCTGACAAAAATATCCAACAGAACTGAATTACAGCTTTTACACAGGCTGCAATGGGAAAGGGTGATTCACTTAACGTGTTTTCATTTAAAGTTGGCACTTAAGTGAGGATTGATTGTAAGTTAAGTGTGCCACAATGGCTGCAGATATACATTCAGCTCATTTTGAAAATGTGCAAAAGGAACATCAGTGGCTATGCACTAATGATGGCCAATCAGTAGCTTTGAGTGGGGATAGAGAACTGAAATCTGCTCAGAAGAAGTGGATAGGAATTAGCAAGCAAGACACACTCATGATATTTATAAATGTATATTTATAAAGAATTTATATTTCACACCATAAAAATTGGAAAGGGAAACTAACCATAAATTACATGGACAGTCTCCCATTAACTTTCAAAAGGGTCACTTTTAATACTCAACTAAGCTAAAAAAGATGAAGGATACATGAACACAACTGAATGATCAGAGCTATAAGCATTCATCTCACTGACCCTACCACATGTTGGCAAACCAAGGGCTTTGTCCTCAACAGACTAATGTAACTGCATACCAAATGCAAAACACAGGCCAACACGTCCAGCTGTTAAGAGGTATGCGTGGAGTAAAAACATAGCCAATGTTCCAAGATGATAAATGAGAAGCAAAAATCATATAAGTGGAATCTACTTCAAATATAGCTATACAACCTGTTTATTGCGCATAGGACCAATTATCAAACAGTGCATAATAGTTTGTATAATACCCTGCACAAGGGCACACAAACATTACACTAAAAGCAAATTCCACCTGGACTTCAGCCAACAGGAAAATGGATAATAAATAACCAGTTAGGAGTGAAGTATTTCAAAAATTGTGCATTCTTTGGTCTGGCCAGTTCTTCCCAAGGAACACAGGAGTTAATCTCAGGGCATGTAGCAACCTGCAAAGATATTGGTCAGTTTCTCTACAGAGAAATTATTTCAATGGTGGTTATGGTAACTTGATGCCTATGCCCTTACCTCAAAGGTTCAAATTTTTTTAAATAAAGTCTCTCATCAAGCTTTACAAAATTAAGACTTCTCCAATCTATTTTCTTGTTTGCTAGAAAGCCAGGGCATCATTCAAATCTCACATCACACCCCAGACAACCATAAAGCAAGGCATGTGTTTGGAAAGGTCTAGCCAGTGTAAACAACCGGTCCCACTTCACATAACCTAGATGGGTTATTCACATCAAAAATAGATTTAGAGCATATTTGATTGGTAATGACAATTTATCCTTAAATCCATAGAATCCCTACAGTGCAGGAGGAGGCCATTCAGCCCATTAAGTCTGCACCCTACCTAGGCCCACACCGCCACCCTATTCCTGTAACCTCATCTAACCCAGGGCAGCACGATAGCACAGTGGCTAGCACTGTTGCTTCACAGATTGTAAGGTGGATCGGACATTCTGAATTCTTCCTCAGTATACCTGAACAGGTGCTGTAGTGTGGCGACTGGGGGATTTTCACAGTAACTTCATTGCAGTGTTACTGTATGCCTACTTGTGACACTAATAAAGATTAGATTATTATTATTAACCTGCACATCTTTGGACTATGGGAGGAAACCGGAGCACACGGGGGAAACCCACGCAGACATGGGGAGAATGTGCAAACTCCACTGTCACTCAAGGCGGGACCGAACCCGGGTCCCTGGCACTGTGAGACAGCATTACAATTTCTTCTGAAACAATAATAATTCTACAAACTATGCTTGATAGCATCAGTGGAAAATGAACAGTCATTACCTGGTTGTTAGTGAAAACTCTGAAGATATGCAACTCTGCATCTGGTGCCAATCCCTGACACTCCCGCATGCTGGCAATCACTCCTGCAACAAACGTCCCATGCCCCAAGCCTAATATCAACATAAAAAGCAAGCAAAAAACACATGTTCAAGATCGGTGAAATGCCATCAACAATGTGCATATTCACCCATTAGACAGGGCCACAATGTGGCAGATTATACTTTCTCCCTCTTCCTTCCCACCTCAAATGTATGAATAGGACTCAATTTTTAAAAATATGATGGGACAGACAGAGCACCACAGTATTAGTCCCAACAGTGAAGCCATTTCTTACACCAATGTAGTTTGCTGTGAGGAGGGTAGAAACATCTGAATACTCTCCACTTTCAATGAAGGTGTCTAAGACATCAGTGTATCCCTGTCCACTGAGAAACTTGCCTTGCCAGCTCCAAAGTCAGCACACACTGCAGCAAGGACTATTTCCATTCTTTTCATGCAAATAACTTTTTTCTATTTTCTTAAAAACTGGTGAAGACACCAAGGCTACTCTTCAACATATTAGTTATTGAGATTCCTTCAGTCACGTGTGATGTATCCACATGCCCCACAGTACAATCTAAGATGTAATGCAGCAGTCATAAGACCAAAGTTAAGCTACCACTTTTGTTGAAGTGGTAATTTTTGTTAATGAACTAGTCCATGATCCAAATATATTAAAAATCAATGAAAACATCATGGTACACATTAGCTCAAAAAATACCCACCAACACACCGCACACACCCACCCACCCACCACACCCACCCACGGATTGGCGGTGGCAGACTGGGGGGGGGGGGGCGGCACAGAAACAGAGAGACAGAGAGAGAGAGAGAATCTCAGTCAAGAACAGATTTAATAAATCATCTACACCTAAAAATAGTACATATCAAAATGCTGTATCCATACAAAACTACAAGAAAATGACTCTTCTGCTTTTTAATCTCTGGGTATAGAACTGTATAAATTATACATTAGCCAACATCACTGTCTCAAAGGGATTTGCCAATCCCAAGTTAGCAGCAGGAACACCACCCCCTGTTTGGTCAAAATTTCCCAGTAAAGGATGCTTTTGCTGAAAGAAGCATATTAAGTGAATGAACGTACAACCGCCGACCACATAAGCCAGTCGATAATTACATTGAACTCCAACCTGCAGAACCTATCTTCCTCATCTGAAATGTTCCTTCCCTCAGCTGCCCCTGGTCTGTTGTAAATCCGGAGTACCTCAAAAACGCTATTTTTTTAAAAAACTGTGATCTGTTCATTTTTATTCACAGGTATGGTGCTGTACTAGTTACAGTACTCAACGGGTAACAAAACCGGATAACCAGAATTGAGAGTTCAACTTCAACTTGTAAAATTGTTTTACTTTTTTTTTTAATTAAGGGGCAATTTAGCGTGGTCAATCCAGCTACCCTGCACATCTTTGTGTTGTGGGGCCAAAACTCACACAAACTCGGGGAGAATGTTCAAACTCCACACGGACAGTGACCCAGGGCCAGGATCGAACCGGAGACCTCGGCACCGTGAGGCAGCAGTGCTAACCACTGCACCACTGTGCTGCCCAACTTGTAAAATTCAATGTAGTTGAGTTCCTAATTTGTGGGCTAATACAAGAAAACAGTAAGCATTGTCATTAATGTCCTTCAGAGAAAGTAGCTTCCATACCTATCCAATCTGACCAACTGCAACTCAAGACCCATGCTTTGCAATTGACTTCTTGCTGGTCTTGGGGAAACTTAGAGATGGGCACACAACAATGGCTTGGTAGTTTTTGCCAAGATCTTAAAGTTATGTCATTAGAAATTTAAGTCACTTCATTCAAATTATCTTCTAGATGATTATTCACTCACTAAAATTTTGACATTGTGTTATTCATGTTGCCAAAAAACTTTGCATCATCAGGACAGATCAAAAAAGCTATTGGTTTGACAATTTGTAGAAGAGGATAGAGATGGGGGGGAATAATGGGACTTGGTCCTGGTGACTTGTTAAAGGTCCCCATGGCATCTCATTCAGCTGGATTCAGCAAGAGATCACAAAGCACAAGTTCCTGAGAAGAAAAGGCATGACAATCCATGGAGAGCAGACCATGGGCTGGCAGGGGACACAAGACGCACCAGTTACCAGTCTCGTGGAACCAGTTTGATTACTTAAAGGTGTCTTATGATTAGGGATGATTGTGTGCTGCACCTTTTCCTGATTGGAATGGGTTTGGTAGACTAAACAGCCTTTCCACACTCTTCTATCTAAAACTAAAAGTGGAAACAAAACACGTTGAATATGGATGCCATTGGTACCAATAACGTAATGAAAGCAATGCACTTCACAAATCATTGAGATACTCCATGGGATACATAAAGAGTCCTGTAGAGCAAGATTGAAGGATGTTGGTGATCTTCACTCCAAATGGTTGATCATTGCACCACACACAGCCTACAACCTTCCCGATTCCTTAACTATTGCTCCCGATGACTGATTAGTAGTGTTTTGGCAGACCCCGAGCCTTCAGCTGGAGCAGCTACAAGTCGTACCTTCCTGTAATTTGCAATTCAACAGTTACCCTCCCAGTTCCTCCATTACATGTGCCAATGGCTACTAATCCATGGCCTCAGGCAGAAATTTCCTCTCTATAGCTCACAAACTGGAGATGGTGATACTTCAGAATTATCCCTCTTTGTTAAATTCACTGATACCAGTTCTGGCTTGGACTAGAATACTTGCCACAAGTACAAATATAAAATGGCCGACAAACAAAAAAGTTAACTTTTTTCTGCTAATAATGGAGTGAAATCTCAGATCATAGATCATGCAGAAGAATAACCCTTATCTAATGACATCAAATCTTTTATTACATTTTTTTTCCACAGCAGGAAATGTGGCCCCCACACTCCACAAAATGTTTGCGTTTAGCTAAAGCAGTAGTGTCTGACAGCATATTCTGAAAAATAAACCCCAAACAATAAATCACATCCATAAAATACGGTTTGTAAAATTCAAGGGAACATACCATCATCTAGAGTTTTCTCATTGGTCCAATTTGTCCGTTCTTTCACATTTTTGAAATGAGGATGTTTTTCACTAAGGCCCGTATCAAACACGGCTACTTTTACACCAGCACCTGAAAACGTGATTAAAAACCAATCTGAAAATCTAGACAGTGCAGCCAGTTTTGTGAAAATGATAGTTATAACATTAATCATTTTGCTTCAGAAACTTCCTGACCCACTTTGAACACCCAGTTAATTTTAGTTTACCTCCTCCACTGAAGGTGGGCGGAGGGAATGTTTTTGCCTCACGTTAGCTGTTTGGCTGTAAACAATACATCTCCAAAAACAATGAGCAGATTTCAACAAAACGTGATACACAGATTGGGTAATGTCCCAATGGAAGTATTAGAGCCGGATCTTGGAATTTCTTTTAAAGGATCCATCAATATTGGGAGATAGGGAGAATTGACTTTTTTGTTCAAAGAACGTTGTGGGTTGCTTTGTTTCGAATTGCTTAAAATGTTGTGGATCGTCTCAGCTGCTGTTCTTGAATTTGTGCCAGTTGTCAGAATGCAAATAGAATTTTCAGAGCAGGTTGCTAAGGTTGTCTCCTCAGTTGAGATGGAGGTTTTTAGCAAAAAGATGGTTTCAGCTTTGTCGTTACAGCGAAATCAGGGAAAAGCCTCAAGAAAGAGCTACATAATTGTGGTAACACGGAGTTAACACACTATGGCGGCTTAATACATCGAGTGCCCTTCTCACTCGTTTTATTTAAAATTGCCAGCAATTATGGCTTTGAAACATATAGCTACAATGCTACGGTTAGTGATTTATTGCTGGAAGTCCCAGTCATAATCAACTTGTCTGCTTCTTTGCTCCAGTTATCTGCCCATAGATTACATTGGGATGCACATCAAATAAACAATAGTTTGGAATTACCACTTAATTTGAAATAATGTCTCATCTCAGATAAGTGTTATCTAATCGACAATGGCAGAGAGGAACAGAGAAAGAGTGGTTCTGGTGGCAGCTTGGATTAGGGCAGATATCAGACACCGCCTGTGATGGGCATATAATTTCATACATCCTTTTTGTTTTGTACAAACTCTGAAGTTAATGCATTAACAAACTGAAAATGGGGCTCCAATGCAGAGCACAGTAAAGAGACTCCATCTTTCAAGGAATCGCATTCCACTTTCTTCCCAGAGTTAGCTCTGTTCCCATTTATGATTCCAGACTTCTGCAACTAACCAGAGTGAGTGTGAAGCATCATCAGTGCTACAGGTGCAGAATCAATTTAGCTGTAAATGTAATTACTGAAGTGACCAAAATAGAAACATATACAAGCAAGCAGTCAGAGTTTGGGGGTGGGGGTGGAGAAAAACAAAATAGATCAATTTGACTACAACTACAAGCTCGGAAGAGGTCATGTGTCTGACAAATTGCTCAAAGCCATTAACTTTAGCAAAATGGGGGGGGGGGGGGGGGGCAGCACGGTGGTGAAGTAGTTAGTGCTGCTGCCTCACAGCGCCGAGGTCCCAGGTTCGATCCCGGCTCTAGGTCACTGTCCGTGTGGAGTTTGCACATTCTCCCTGTGTTTGTGTGGGTTTCGCCCCCACAACCCAAAGATGTGCAGGATAGGTGGATAGGCCACACTAAATTGCCCCTTAATTGGAAAAATAAATTGGGTACGCTACATTTAAAAAAAAATTTTTTTTTTTTTTTTTTTTTATAAACTTTAGCAAAACGTGAGATCCAACCATCAAACCCAATTGTGTTAACTCTGCCATCATAATGGTCATGAACATAATGGTGAAACAAGCCCATGTACTATGCTCTGGGAACTACGGTTCGAATACCACCATGGCAGGTGGCAAAACCTGAATCGAATAAAAATTTGGAATTAAAAGTCTAACGATGACCATGAACCCATTGTTGATTGTCTTAAAACCCCATCTGGTGCACTAATGTACTTCAGGGAAGGAAATCTGCCGTCTTTACCTGGTCTGACCGACAAGTGAATGAAAAATGAAAATCGCTTATTGTCACAAGTAGGCTTCAAATAAGGTTACTGTGAAAAGCCCCGAGTCGCCACATTCCGGCGCCTGTTCGGGGAGGCTGGTACGGGAATTGAACCGTGCTGCTGGCCTGCCTTGGTCTGCTTTCAAAGCCAGCGATTTAGCCCTGTGCTAAACAGCCCCATGTGACCCCGGATCCACAGGAATGCAGTTGGCTCTTAACTGCCCCAAGGGCAATTAGGGATGGGCAATAAATGCTGGCCTAGCCAGAAATACCGACATCCCATGAATGAAAAAAAAAAACCCCACAGATACCTCCATCTGGAGTCCCATACATACCTGTATGCCCCATCTGCCACAATACATCTGCCTGTAGGGTCTGAGCTACCTGACGGGGGATGGCCCTCAATAGACGTCTGCTTGAATGCCTGCCAGTAGCATGCCAGAATCCAGAGCCCAGGGAGAGGCTGGTTCTCCTCAGAGGTCTTGAAGACTGCCACTTCTGCGTCCATCGACTATCATTGCATGGTGCAGCCGCATCTGCTGTAACAGAAGCAAAAATTCATTTCAAGTCTAAGATAAAATGGAACAAGAAACACCACTCTGACCGGATTTGTGAATAATAAAGGTGTCTTGTTTTGGGATTTTAAAAAACTTTTGAAGTAGGCTGACTTAATTGTGTTTTAAGGCAAAAGAGGAGCAGGTGGGAATAACTGATAAAACTAAAAACGGGACAGTTTTCCGGCAGAGTCGAACAGGGTCCGCCATAATCACTTCTTTGGCAAAACCTTTAAAACCCATAATTTCTCAATTATTCTACATCTGCCAAATACCTGGCCACACACCTAACATATCTATTAATAATAATATTTGTTAGTGTCACAAGTAAGCTTGCATTAACACTGCAATTAAGTTACTGTGAAAAATCCCCTAGTCGCCATATTCCGCCGCCTGTTCGGGGGCACTGCCCCTCAGAAATGCGATCATGCTGCAACTTGCTTTCCCACCTATCTTTGTACAGTTGTAAACAGTTGAGACCCCAGCACAGATCCCTGGAATATTGCAACTAATGCATCCACCATCTCTGCAGGCACCAAGATCCAAGGATGCAGCATCAGATTCAGAGGACTTGTCAGCCTTTAGTCCCATTTGTTTGCCTATACATTTTTGTTCACTATTATTGGGAATTTGTTTTGTATATTTTAAGTTTCTAGCATTTCCTGGTTTTCCATTAATTCCAGTCTCATCCACTAAGGAATCAATATTTACTTTAATAGACATCCAAATACTTACTGACTGTTTAATATTTGATGCCAGTAACTCACAATCATGTTTCTCCCTGGTTATAGTTTTCCTTTGCTGATTTCAAAAATGTTCCCAATCTTCTGGCCTACCACTAATCTTTGCAACTTGTATATCCATTTTCTCAATTTGATGCCATCCTTAGTTACCAACAGATGTTTCAGTCCTTCTCGTAAAGTATTTATTTCTCAATGGACAAGTCTGCCACCGCTAATCTAAAAGTCTTACTTTTTATTTTCCCAGTTCACTTTAACCACTTTAACCAACAAACCTTTAACTGCCCAAGTTTAAGGCACTATTTCAGATCCAATTTCAAACAAAGCTTTTTATTTGTGCCACATCTAAAAGAAGCACTTCCTGTCCATGTTCAGTGCAGTCTCAGTGTCAGGGAGTAAGCTAAAACAAACAAGTTGACTTGATACAGACCAAGTTCAAAGTATCAAGTCTGCACAGCCTTCAAGCAAAGGAACCCCACACAAGCACGGGGGTGGGGGATGTAGTCTACACAAGGCTGGAATTGAACGCAGGTCCCTGGCACTGTGACGCAGCAGTGCTAACCACTGTGCTGCCATGCCTCTCTCTATTCACTCGTTTCTTCTCCTTCAGATACCATTCTCGGAAGGAGCGATCACAATATGGTGGAATTTAAAATACAGATGGAGGGTGAGAAGGTAAAATCAAGCGCTAGTGTTTTGTGCTTAAACAAAGGAGATTACAATGGGGTGAGAGAAGAACTAGCCAAGGTAGACTGGGAGCAAAGACTTCATGGTGAAACAGTTGAGGACCAGTGGAGAACCTTCCAAGTGATTTTCCACAGTGCTCAGCAAAGGTTTATACCAACAAAAAGGAAGGACGGTAAAAGGAGGGAAAATCAACCGTGGATATCTAAGGAAATAAGGGAGAGTATCAAATTGAAGGAAAAAACATACAAAGTAGCAAAGATCAGTGGGAGACTAGAGGACTGGGAAATCTATAGGGGGCAACAGAAAGCTACTAAAAAAGCTATAAAGAGTAAGATAGATTATGAGAGTAAACTTGCTCACAATATAAAAAGATAGTAAAAGTTTCTACAAATATATAACACAAAAAAGAGTGGCTACGGTAAATATTGGTCCTTTAGAGGATGAGAAGGGAGATTTAATAATGGGAGATGAGGAAATGGCTGAGGAACTGAACAGGTTTTTTGGGTCGGTCTTCACAGTGGAAGACACAAATAACATGCCAGTGACTGACGGAAATGAGGCTATGACAGGTGAGGACCTTGAGAGGATTGTTATCACCAAGGAGGTAGTGATGGGCAAGCTAATGGGGCTAAAGGTAGACAAGTCTCCTGGATCTGATGGAATGCATCCCAGAGTGCTAAAAGAGATGGCTAGGGAAATTGCAAATGCACTAGTGATAATTTACCAAAATTCACTAGACTTTGGGGTGGTCCCGGCGGATTGGAAATTAGCAAACTTGACACCACTGCTTAAAAAAGGTGGATGGCAGAAAGCGGGTAATTATAGGCCAGTGAGCTTAACTTCGGTAGTAGGGAAGATGCTAGAATCTATCATCAAGGAAGAAATAGCGAGGCATCTGGATGGAAATTGTCCCATTGGGCAGACACAGCATGGGTTCATAAAGGGCAGGTTGTGCCTAACTAATTTAGTGGAATTTTTTGAGGACATTAACAGTGCGGTAGATAACGGGGAGCCAATGGATGTGGTATATCTGGATTTCCAGAAAGCCTTTGACAAGGTGCCACACAAAAGGTTGCTGCATAAGATAAAGATGCATGGCATTATGGGGAAAGTAGTAGCATGGATAGAGGATTGGTTAATCAATAGAAAGCAAAGAGTGGGGATTAATGGGTGTTTCTCAGGTTGGCAATCAGTAGCTAGTGGTGTCCCTCAGGGATCAGTGTTGGACCCACAACTTACATAGATGATTTGGAGTTGGGGACCAAGGGCAATGTGTCCAAGTGTGCAGACGACACTAAGATAAGTGGTAAAGCAAAAAGTGCAGAGTATAATGGAAGTCTGCAGAGGGATTTGGATAGGCTAAGTGAATGGGCTAGGGTCTGGCAGATGGAATACAATGTTGACAAATGTGAGGTTATCCATTTTGGTAGGAATAACAGCAAAAGGGATTATTATTTAAATGATAAAAATATTGAAACATGCTGCTGTGCAAAGGGACCTGGGTGTCCGAGTGCACGAGTTGCAAAAAGTTAGTTTACAGGTGCAACAGGTGATTAAGAAGGCAAATGGAGTTTTGTCCTTCATTGCTAGAGGGATGGAGTTTAAGACTAGGGAGGTTATGCTGCAATTGTATAAGGTGTTAGTGAGGCCGCACCTGGAGTAGTGTGTTCAGTTTTGGTCTCCTTACCTGAGAAAGAACGTACCGGCACTGGAAGGTGTGCAGGGGAAATTCATTAGGTTAATCCCAGCGTTGAGGGGGTTGGATTACGAGGAGAGGTTGAGTAGACTGGGCTGTATTTGTTGGAATTTAGAAGGATGAGGGGGGATCTTATAGAAACATATAAAATTATGAAGGGAATAGATAGGATAGATGCGGGCAGGTTGTTTCCAATGGCGGGTGAAAGCAGAACTAGGGGGCATAGCCTCAAAATAACGGGAAGTAGATTTAGGACTGAGTTTAGGAGGAACTTCTTCACCCAAAGGGTTGTGAATCTATGGAATTCCTTGCCCAGTGAAGCAGTAGAGGCTCCTTCATTAAATGTTTTTAAGATAAAGTAGATAGTTTTTTGAAGAATAAAGGGATTAAGAGTTATGGTGTTCGGGCCGGAATGTGGAGCTGTGTCCACAAAAGATCAGCCATGATCTCATTGAATGGTGGAGCAGGCTCGAGGGGCCAGATGGCCTACTCCTGCTCCTAGTTCTTATGTTCTTAAGAGGGCGTTGGTGGCCATGGACTTCCATTGGATTGATCCATCATTATGCTTGGCAAAGTACTGCAGCAGTTTGCATTAACGTCTGTAGTATGGTTGTCAAGGAAATTCCCCTGCTCTTACCACCTGCCATCAGGCTTATCGGAAGGATTTACAGGCTAATAATCAACCTGGTTTGCCATGTTATGCATACACTTTCCATAGCCAGAGTCCTGGAGTAAGACTTGATCCTGCAGGACATTTTTCACGTATAACACCTGCAGTTTCGGACTGCTTTCTTTTACTTCTGAATAACTTTAGCTATGTGGCATTTCTTGTGTTTTTGAGAAATTTGCAAAGTGCAAGTACAAGAGTTAAACCTATAGCTCATCTTTGCATGTACTTCCAGTTGTCATGTTTTCTGTACATTTTATTTACTTTTTCCCTAAAATAACTTCATCTGTTCACCTTTTTTCAAAAAATTTAGAGTACCCAATTCATTTTTTCCAATTAAGGGGCAATTTAGCGTGGCCAATCCACCTACCCTGCATATCTTTGGGTTGTGGGGCGAAATCCACACAAACACAGGGAGAATGTGCAAACTCCACATGGACAGTGACCCAGAGTCGGGATCGAACCTGGGACCTCGGTGCCATGAGGCAGCAATGCTAACCACTACGCGACCGTGCTGCCACGTCTGTTCACCTTTAATGTAATATACTCTTGTCAACCTGTCTGCCATGATGCAATTGTAGCTTCCAGCCAAGTGCCATGTTTCTACCAGTCCATCTCCCAGAATGTTTAAAAAACCTTTCGACCTCTACCAAGATCAAGATCAATTGGGTTTGGTCTGATCAATCTTTCTTTTGTGTCCACCCCGTACTCTCCCTCAGGTTACATACAAACGGCACTATGACTGACCATGAAAAATTATCCCCGTTAATCCTTCGACAGAGCTGACCACACCATCCCCCTGCAACACCTGTCCATTAACAGGCGAGTGAACTGCCAGAGCTTGGTTCCATTCTTTCTCCATCATAGCCAGAAAATCACCTGTTACCACTACTCATTCGACACTGGCACTGATTCTCCTGGAGATGCAAAGAAGGTTCACTTGACCGAGTGCAGTCTCGGTGTCAAAGGGTTGTACAAGGAAAGGTTGGACAGGGTGAGCCTGTATCAACTGTAGTTTAGAAAGTTAAGAGATTATCTTCTTGAAACGTACAGGATCCAGGGAGGACTCAACAAGGTAGATGCAGAAAGGATGCTTCCCCTTATGCAAGACTAGAACTAGGGACACAGTTTTAACAATAATGATCTCCCATTTAAGACAGATAAGAAATTTCTCAGAAGGGCTGGGAACCTTTGGAACTCTCTTTCTCAAAGAGCAGTGGAGGGAGGGTCAATTAATATTTTTAAGACAGAGGTAATACGATGCTTGGCTAACAAGGAGGTCAAAGATTAGATCAGGGTAGGTAGAGTATAGTTTAGGCCACAATCATTTCAGCCATGATCTTATTGAATGATGCAGCAGGCTAAGGGGCCAAATGGCCTAATCCTGCTCCTAATTTGTATGTTTGTATACAAAAGATCTATCGTTGGTCTATTTCCCATTTATGTGCTTTCCCTCAGCAATATTACCAAAAACCACAACATCAAGTGCACATGTACACTGCCAACCCTGCTCTCTCACCACCACCTTCTTGCATTTCGCCATTGACGGATTTGTCACACTGTTGTCAAATATCTTATATGGAAATGAAAAATTCCCATCAACTAAATATTGGGGAAATGATTGGTGTCTCCAACAAAATTCCTTGTACATTTCCACATAGCAACTGTCCCCAGCTGACCCCAGATTGCGCCCAATCTTGGTATTGTGTTTGAAGCCAAGTTGAGTTTATCACCATATTTCCACACCATTTCCTAAGCTATCAATATAGAACTCTAGAACATCACCCAATTCCACCCTGCCTCAGCTAATCTGCTGCTAAAATCCTCAACCATGCTTTTGTTACCTCTAGAATTGACTATTCCAATGCTTCCTGGCCAGCCTCCCATCTTCCACCCGATGTAAATGTGCTCGCTCAAAACGTTGCTGCCCGTATCCCAACTCCCTCCAAATTTTGTAGATCCCCCAACATCTGCTAATGTTCATTGATTGCCTTCCCATTTGACAACACCTCAATTCCTTGCTAGCTTCCTCCAGAGTATCCCTGATATTGAAACACTCCACCATTGACAGCTGTACTTCAGTTGCCTTGGTCCCCGGCTTTGGAAATCCCTCCCGAATACCTCTGCCTCTCAAGATGCTCCTTGAAGCCTACATCTTGGATCAAGGTTTGCTCATCTGTTTTGATCTTTGCCTCAGTATCAAAGATCTTGTCTTGTTAAGCATTCCCAACTAAAATTTACAACATTTAACAACAGTTTGAACAAAATAAAACTTTTTTAAAAACATATTTTATTGCATGATGAAATTCATCCACAGCATCTTTTTAATAGTTTCATCAGAGATTTCACTTCCAAGGTCTCAGATGCCTGGCGACAATTAGACACGAGTCATATCTGTGTATTCATTGTATGTACAGTCTGTAGAATATTTCAACGTGCTACTGGAGCAGTAAGGTAGAAGTGTGTCCTCTCACCTTAAAAGTTTGTTTTGCTTTTACCAAAATACTTTAAAATAACCAAACACATTCTCAAAGCAGCTGAAAACATTTTGTAAGGTAATTTTATGGCAGCAGCTATTGTGGGTTTCTAATTTCTTTTTTAAACTGTGTTTTCTAAATGGTCTTTCAGATGTTATATATACACAGACATAATTAGACTGTATAAATTTGAAACTGAATAAACCAGCTTCTGAACATTTTACAAAGCTATTTTTGATTTAATGTACACATTTGCATAAATAAAGATGACGACAAACAAGACACAAATTCACCAACAGATTGCACAAGAAACTTGATGATTGCAGGATCGGCGCATTTAACAGGAATAAACAGACAGGTCGATTAGCTAAAAATCAGTTGCCAGGCGTTAAACTTCCCAGTTTCAATTTAACAGCACAGCAGCTTGTTCCCAACACTCCAAATGCCTGGAATTCTGAAGACTAAAATTACTCTGCAACTGAAGACTGAAAAGCTATATGGATTATATATACACAACGTGATAAAATTTCAATTCTCTGATTACACTTACTTTCTGTGAATTTGAGGGAGCGGATGACTTTCCTTTGAGGCGTAACTCGTTTAATGTGTGGGTGGTCTTCCAGAGTTAATACAGTATCCCGTTGTTTCTCTTTAATTTGAACAACCTCAAAGTCGCTGGGGTAGTCACTGGCAGGATTGTCACGTGGAACAATTCGCCATTCCACCACATCAGTGTTTTTCAGTGCACTAGAAATGAATTTACTCCTGGCTGTGGCAGTGAAGTATCCTTTAAAGGCCACAATGTACTCTAGAATAGAACAAATAAAAATGATACCATTGCCTTTTCTTCATGTTTAAACATTAGAAACTTTTCACCATCAGTGACCCCATTCACACGTTCAGTACAGGTCACTCCTCAGAAGGTATTATGAAGTTCATATCTGCCTTCCAGCCCAGAGCTCTCACACAACATCCATTAGCAAGAGGGTAGGGAAAGGGGAAAAAAAAACAACAGGGAAATGAGCTCCAGCTGACTGGCACAGGCAAGAGCCACCTAAATGATTCTGTGATTGCTTAAGGAACAACTGACCCCATCTCAATCATTCCATCATTTTGGCCATTAGGTAACTAAATCTGCAATTTATCACATCCACGACCATTTGATGCGAACTTCTGCCAATCAGTTTTCTTATCTCAAACATAAGAACATAAGGACTAGGAGCAGGAGTAGGCCATCTGGCCCTGCGAGCCTGAGACCATGGCTGATCTTTTGTGGACTCAGCTCCACTTTCCCGCCTCAACACCATAACCCTTTATTCTTCAAAAAACTATCTATCTTTATCTTGAAAACATTTAATGAAGGAGCCTCAACTTCTTCACTGGGCAGGGAATTCCATAGATTCACAACCCTTTGGGTGAAGAAGTTCCGCCTAAACTCAATCCTAAATCTACTTTCCCTTATTTTGAGACTATGCCCCCTAGTTCTGCTTTCACCCACCAGTGGAAACAACCTCCCGCATCTATCCCATCTATTCCCTTCATAATTTTATATATTTCTATCCTTCTAAATTCCAACGAGTACAGTCCCAGTCTACTCAACCTCTCCTCGTAATCCAACTCCCTCAACTCTGGGATTAACCTAATGAATCTCCCCTGCACACCTTCCAGCGCCGGTACGTCCTTTCTCAGGTAAGGAGACCAAAACTGAACACATTACTCCAGGTGTGGCCTCACCAACACCTTATACAGTTGCAGCATAACCTCCCTAGTCTTAAACTCCATCCCTCTAGCAATGAAGGACAAAACTCCATTTGCCTTCTTAATCACCTGTTGCACCTGTAAACTAACTTTTTGCAACTCATGCACTCGGACACCCAGGTCCCTCTGCACAGCAGCATGTTTTAATATTTTATTGTTTAAATAATAATCTCTTTTGCTGTTATTCCGACCAAAATGGATAACCTCACATTTGTCAACATTGTATTCCATCTGCCAGACCCTAGCCCATTCACTTAGCCTATCCAAATCCCTCTGCAGACTTCAAATATCCTCTGCACTTTTTGCTTGACCACTAATCTGAAGTGCAGTCTGCACACTTGGACACATGCACTTGGTCCCCAACTCCAAATCATCTAAATTATCTATGTAAATTGTGAACAATTGTGAGTCCAACACTGATCCCCGAGAGACACCACTAGCTACTGATTGCCAACCAGAGAAACACCCGTTAACCCCCATGCTTTGCTTTCTATTAATTAACCAATCCTCTATCCATGCTACTACTTTACCTTTAACGCCATGCATCTTTATCTTATGCAGCAATCTTTTTGTGTGGCACCTTGTCAAAAGCATGTTTGCAGTCTAAGGAAAATATTGTTTGATGGTCGGTGAATGGCATATGCTGTGCGTATACTTGATCAGCACAATACTGTTTCTGGAACATACCTCTTCATTCACCTGAGGAAGGAGCAGCGCTCCGAAAGCTAGGGATATTAAAACAAACCTGTTGGACTTTAACCTGGTGTTGGAAGACTTCTTACTGTGCTCAACCCAGTCCAACGCCGGCATCTCCACATCATCAGCACAATGCTAGAGATAGGAACAAGCGTGGACTATATGGTCTGTTCCAAACGTCAGCATGATCATGGCTGCCATCTTTCACTTTTTCCCTTACTTAACCTGTTAACTCAGGGACCAATCTAGTGAACCTTTGCTGTACTGCCTCCACTGCAAGTACATCTTTAAATATGGAAACCAAAACGGCACACAGTATTACAGATGTGGTCTTACCGAAACCCTGTACACGTTTACCAAGACTTCTTTATTCTTGTACTTGTCCCCTTGAAATACAGGCCAGCATGTCATTTGCCTTCTGGATTGCCTGCATGCTTATATAGTTCTTGCATGAGCACATCCAAGTCTTTCGGAACATCAACACTAACAAATTTCATACCATTTAAAAAGTATTCTGCTTTTCTACCAAAATGAACAATCTCACTTCCCCACATTATACTCCATCTGCCCATCTTATTGCTCACTCACTTAACCTGTCCATGTCTCTTCATATCAGGGCAGCACAGTTGCATAGTGGTTAGCACTGTTACTTTACAGAGCCAGAATCTCGGGTTCAATTCCCAGCTTGGGTCACTGTCTGTGGGAAGTCTGCATGTTCTCCCCGTGTCTGCGTGGGTTTTCTCCGGGTGCTCCAGTTTCCTCCCACAAGTGCCGAAAGACGTGCTGTTAGGTAATTTGGACATTCTGAATTCTCCCAGTGTACCAGAACAGGTGACGAAATGTTGCGACGAGAGAATTTTCACAGTCACTTCATTGCAGTGTTAATATAAGCTTACTTGTGACAATAATAAAGATTATTATATCCCCCTCACAACCTACAACTCCACCTAACTTTGAATCACAAACCTAGATACATGACTGTCGAAATCACACTATGATTTAAGTGCATTGTTAAAGTCTTCCTTAATAATAGATTCCAGCACTTTCCCAATGATTGGTGCTAGGCTAACTGGCCTGTAGTTCTCGGTTTTCTCTCTCTCTCTCTCTCTCTCCCCCCCCCCCCTTTCATGTATGGCAGAGTCACATTTGGTAACTCCAATCTGCTGGGATCGTTCCAGAATCTAGAGAATTTTAGCAGATGCTCTGGCTGTGATTTTCTATCACTGAAGCTATCCCTTTTAGAACCAGAGGATGCAAGGCCTCAGGTCCAGATGATGTCAGATTTTCTCTTCAGTTTCTCCAGTATTCTTTCTGCTGTTGATATTAATTACCTCTTTTTTTTTTAAAAAGCCTGGTCACCGTCTATTTCTGGTATGCAACTTGTGTCTTCTACTGCAAGACAGAGCAAAATATTCATTCAATGTCTCTGCTATTTCCTCATTCTCCATAATTTTACCAACCTCTGATTCCAAAGAGCCAACATTTACTTTAGCTACTCTCTTCCTTTATGTACTTGAAAAAGCTCTTACAATTTGTTTTTATGTTTCTGGTTAGTTCACTCTCAACCTATGTTTCCATTATCAACATTTTCATAGCCCTTTTCTAGTTTCTGAAACACTCCCAATTCTCATTTTGCAACGTAATAATTTACCTTTAACCTAGTACCATCCTTAACTTCCTGAGTAAGCCACGGACGATCTTTCTAGCTCAAGGTTTTTATCAATTGAATGTATTTTTATTGAACATTGTATTAATGATTACTCGTCCCCAGCGGATCTTTTAAATTACTTATTAACCCTGCCTCATTACACAATATACAAGATCCAAAATAGCTTATCCAGTGTTCCAAAACAAAATTGTTCCAGGAAACTGGCATGAAAACATTCTACAAATTCACCTTCCAGATTACTCTTGCCAATTTGATGGTCCCAGTATATAAGAAGAAAAAGGTTCCCCATATCTATTAAACTGCCTTTGTTGCACACTCCAATAATTGCTTGTGCAATGCTCTGTTCAACAATATACTGTTGTTAGGAATAGCAAGAGTCAGAAAAAGCTAACAAATAGTAGGTCTTGGTTTCCTAAGTCTCCAATCAATGCTGATTCTACTTCATGATCTTCTGAGCGAAGGTTCTTCCTCACTGAAGAGAGACAAGACAGACACTCTTGTTACTGTACTAGCTGCCGTATGGCATGTTTAAATGTCCAGTGAGAATTTTGCTGACCAGGTGAGTGACCTGAATGTTAATAGCAGGACTGGCAGGAGTTAGTCGGGAGTTAGCATGGTTGGGAGGGGTAGGTTATTGGTATATTACCCAGGAGTCAAACTAGAATTTTTCTGTCTTAACTTGTACCACGGAACTGTCTGTAGTCTTGGACTCTTTTTAAAAAACATTGGTAGAGACACTGGAGAGTCCCAGGGAGCAGGCGCCTATTGCAGGTTCAAACTTCCAGGACAATTCCCACAGGGCCCTGACAGGCACCTGGAGTCATACAATCCGGAGACTGGAAGATCTGGGCCATGCAATCCTCTGCCTTTTATTCCAATACTATATAATCAAGATTTTTCTTTAAAGGAATAAAATCATTTTTCTCCAATTTTAAAGTTATTTTAATAGCTTGATGGACAACCTGATTATTCTCATCCCTCCTCAGCACACAGCCTTCTCCTTGGTCGATTTTCTCAAAAATATATTTTATGCGGATTCCAAAACGAATATTTTATGCATTCCAATTAGTTCTTTGCCACATATCCCCAATTATCAACTCACTAGAATAAATGGTGTGAGGAAACCAGTATATAGAACCATTTCAGATTCCTGGGTCTTATTCCAAATTTTCAAACATTTTCTCTCCCCTTTAGCTTCAACCACACACCTATCACAGGCCATTACCTGGTTAAGACAATAACTAGTCAACCACCAAAGCTTGGTCAGTCAAGAACCCCACCAGTGAAGTTCAGTGTTGATCAACCCCCGCAACAAATCTTACGCATTAGCCATATTTCTGTTTTCAGTTAACTGCCTCATTTTGAAACAGCCTAACCCAGAGTATAAAAATGCAATTCAAATACCAGAATTCAAACTAAGCTTCTAGTCAGCCCAATGAGTCTAGAGCTCTTCCTATATATACACCCGGTCTTTCACCATACAACCACAGGAATCATTTAAAAATCACACACCGACGCCAATCTAAAAATAAAAATAGACCCACTCCCTTTTAAACAGCAAATTAAAGGACTAAAAGAATAAAAATGTATCTTATAGACTGGAAATACATAGGTTTTTAAAATTCAAAGAGTGACCAAGAAAATTTATAGAGGGAATGAAAGTAAACTAGCAAGAGGCACAGATGTGTAAAAAAGGAAAAATTAGCAAAATTAAACTTGGATCCCTTAGGCAGAAACAAGCAAAATTATACTGGAGAATGAGGAAATGGTAGGGGTCTTGAACATAGCTTTTATTGTCGTCTTGGTAGAAAGGACAAAATTATTCTGGAAATAGTGGCAAACCAAAGGTCTAGTGAAAATGAGTAACTTGGAGATATACTATTTGGAATATTTGGAAATAGTACTGGAGAAACTAATGGGATTTAAAGTCAACAAATTCCTGGACCTGATGGTCTGCATCTTAAGGTTTTAAAAGAGATAGCTACAGAAATAGTGGACACGTCGGTTTTGATCTTCCAGAATTCCCAAGATTCTTGAACGGTCTCCATGGATTAGAAAGTGGCAAATATAACCTCGCTACTTACAAAAATACACAGAACTGCAGGGCCAGTTGGCCCAACATCAGTAGTAGGGAAAATGTTTGAATTTATTAGGGACATGACAACAGGGTGCTTGGAAAATCATAACATGATTAGGCAACGTTACAGATGTATGCAAGGGAAATAAGTGTTTTGAAAAAATCTAATTAGAAAAGCAGGTGGTATAGGAACCGTTATTACAAAGATTGGCGTGCAAGAGTGAAAACCTTACTCCAACTTTATCAGGTCTCCATGAGACCACCCAGGGAGTACTGTATAAACCTTTGGTCTCCTTCCAAGAAGATGATATAACAGAGCCTTGGAGGCAGCGAAACAGTGTACCAGATTGATTCCTGGGTTGAAGGGATTGTCCTACAGTGGAGACCGAGTAGACAAGGCCTACATTCCCTGGATTTAGAAGGACAAGAGGTGATATCATTGAAACATAAAACTCTTAAGGGGCTTGCCAGGGCAGATGCTGCGAGGGTGTTTGCCCAAGCTGAAGAATCTAGAATTACAGTCATAAAATAAATGCTCGCCATTTAGGACGGAGATAAAAAGCAAAATGTATTTTCTTGGAGAATTGTCAGTATTGGAATTTGCCGCCCAGAGCTGTCGATGTTCAGTCATTGAACTCAAGTCAAGAGTGCTCCAGCAATATTGAAGGACATGGGAGAAGCACAGGAAGGTGGAGTTGTGATCATAGAATCTATGGCCATTGAGTCCATCAAGTCTGCACCGGCCCTTGAAAAGAGCACCCCACTTAAGCCCACACCTCTACCCTATCCCTGTAACCCAGTAACGCCACCTCACCTTTTTGGACACGAAGGGCAATTCAGCATGGCCAATCCACCTAACCTGCACATCTTTGGACTGTGGGAGGAAACCAGAACACCAGGAGGAAACCCACGCAGACACAGGGAGAATGTGCAGACTCCGCAGAGTGACCCAAGTCAGGAATCAAACCTGGAACTCTGGAGCTGTGAAGCAACAGTGCTAACCACTGTGCTACCATGCAGTGATAGATCAGCCATGGTCTTATTGAATGGCAGAGCAGACCGTTTACAGCCTTTCCTTACAGAAGGAAGGTTTCATGCTATTTGTAACAGCTTCCATTCTCTCTGCATCCTACCGAGCCTCTCCAAATTAACCTCACTGAGGGGTACAGAAAGTGCATAACAGCCAGAGTGGACAGCCAGTGCCAGCTTCAAACAAGACAATGAGGGAGATGAAGGTATAACCACCCTGCATTTTGCTCCAATGCAACTCAGTTGACAGCGAATCTTCCTGATTTCCGAGCGGTCTCACGCCCATGCAGCTCAAAGGGAACTCGACTTGGATAAGAATTGTTTCAGTACACTGTTCAGACTAAAAATCTTATTGGATGGATTTAAACATTGAGTCCATGGAAAGATAGGCATAGACTTGCAAGGCAACAACAACACTAAAGACTTGAGAAGGCAAGGTTGGTGCAGGATGGTAATTTGAAAGGTAAACGGTTGTGTTTTGAAAGGGATGATAGTCGCATATCAGCCAACATGGGGACTAGGAAAGAAAATTGATTGGTTTGCAGTTTAGTGAGAACAAGGTCAAGGGAACAGGAGATGGATCTTGCGAACAAGATAAGCTCAGGGAGAACACATAAGAAGATGGGAGAGAAACTAGAGTCCAGGGTTAAACGGAAAGGTGGGAAAGTGGAACTTTAGTGCAAGTTTGGCCTGGTGGGCAGGGAAAAGAGAGGGAAATGGCAGAGGCAGCTTGTCAAATAACTTATCTGACAAAAGAAGTCTGTGAGCTCCTTGCATTTTTCTGTTGGAGGGGTGGAGATGGGTGTGGGATTAATCACAATCTGGATTGAATCCAAATCCTGTGAACATATGGCATTTTGTCCAATTAAATCAAATGCAGCTCTCCATAGGCCTGGCTTGTGCGGTCAGGGGCAAAGCAATGGTACTCACTGCTGATACCATAGAAAGCCACCCAAAAAGATCTGGCGATCTGTGAGGTATGGATTTCACCTTTCCAGACACAATTTCTCTTTGGTTCAAAGTCAAAGGGATCTCCAGGGGTCCAACAGTCTAAGCAACCAATCACACTGAAGTATTTTTAAATGCCAAATTCATAAATTAAGTGATTGGATCTCAAAATCCCTACAATGCAGAACGAGGCCATTCGACCCATCAAGTCTGCACCAAACCTCCAGAAGAGCACCCCACCCAGGACCACTCCCTCATCCGCTCCATAACCCCATCTAACTTTTGGACCCTAAGGGGAAATTCAGCATGGCCAATCCACCTAATCTGCCCATCTTTGGACTGTGGGAGGAAAGCAGAGCACCCGGAGGACCCACACTGACATAGATGAGGAGAAAAAAAAACCACAGCCAGAATCGAAACCGGGTCCCTGACGTGGAAAGGCAGCAGTGCTAACCACTGTGCCACCATACGCAACAGATGTTGAAATATCAATAAAAGTGTAAAAATTTGGCATTAATGTTTTTTGTAAAGTTCAGTTTTCCAGAGCCAGGAGGTTCTTCAGCAACTAAGATTTAGCACACTGTCCAGCTACTCCTCATTAAAAGGCACAACTTTTTCTGACGTTTATTCAGCAGGACTAATGGAAAAGGGGAAAGTTGTCAGTTCACGGATTTCTAATTGATGGATCTGGGAATCTCACCAGCACACCTATGAGGAGTCATAGAACCACTGACTGCAACTTCTGGATGCGTGTTCAAACTTGGCTTTGTGGACTTCACGTCGCCTTCTATTTCAGAGGGATAATGATGGCGCACGTCAACAGCTTTGCCATCATCGATAATGCAACATCCAAACCTTCAAATGGTCAAAACTAATTGCAGTACATTTTGCATAAATATTCTGTTAAAAGAAAGTCATCTTAATTTAAACTAGATTTGCTTACCATGTTCAACAGCACTGGATGTGTATTCCAACTTCAGAGCCAGATGGGTACAATTTGGACAAATCTTGTTCCGCAACTCTGTACCAAGTCGGCCCCCACTGCACAATGCAACAATCACTACCAACAGCAGCCAGCCACACTCCAATCGCATGGTCACAAAATCCTAAAAAGTTTCCAAAGAGCCAGAAATCCAATCCGTTTTGTGCTGTCTCAAAGAATCAGTTCATTTTCCTCACCGAAAAGATTCTCTTACTGCTGTTCAATTTGCAAGAGATGTTTGCAAAGTAAACTATTTTTGTTTTCATGATATTTAAGCAGTGGTTGACAGTACAACCCAGTTCAGAAGGCGTTCATTTCTTTCTCCGTTTCTTCTCCATGGCACCAGGCTACTGCAATCACTAATGTGGTACATGGACTGGAGATTCCATTTGTTAATCAGTTAAAAGAGGGGGGAATACCGGAGGGAAATCCTTCAGTCTCAGCTCAACTGCTGAACCAATCTGTTGGAAGAGGAGAGAAGTGGAGAAGGTTAGGATTTCAAATACAATCTTCAGGGGAGGGGGGTGGTGGTGAGGAAGAGGACATGAACAGTTGAATAACCTTTTAGCCCCTTTCCCCACCCATTCCAAAAGAGGCAACAAGCAAGGGACCAAATCTTCTCCAAGACCGCCATGCAAGAACATCTGTCATTGACCAACCCTAGGATGTTTCATTTCTCTTCAAAAGAGATACAGGACAAGTATATTCATGAAGGTATTCAAAAATTACCTTGTAAAATAGCCAAATTATTACCTAGGCCTCCAACATAGTGAAGGCAAGCTTATTCAAAAAACAGTACGGAAATTTAGTGTCCAAGCTCCAAACCTTTCTGAAACACACCCAGTTCCGCCAGCATTTAAAGACAGTCCAATAACTATATAATTTCAATTTAAACATCTTTCCTTGAAGGAAATTAGAAACAAATTGTGAAATTCCAACTATTGTGGATGGTGAGGAAAACTTGGAAAATGTTTATATTTTTGCTCTAGAACACCCCTAAAATCACAAACTCATTTTCAAAAATGTTTTTTGCACGCATGCCTCCCCACAAAGCAATAGAGAGCATGAGAATTGTAGCCCAAGTCGCATACTTATTACAAATTTCAAAGAATCAGGTATTGTTTTATTCCTCCAAGACTTACTTTCCCAATTCAAAAAAGGTGCCTGTGTTTAGTTCAAATCCGGCAGGAATTTAATTACAATTGACGCCAGCTATCTGCACCTTTATATAATTGCGCTGATCAAGTCTCCCATGTCATTTTGGGGCAGCACGGTAGCATTGTGGATAGCACAATTGCTTCACAGCTCCAGGGTCCCAGGTTCGATTCCGGCTTGGGTCACTGTCTGTGCGGAGTCTGCACGTTCTCCCAGTGTGTGCGTGGGTTTCCTCCGGGTGCTCTGGTTGCCTCCCACAGTCCAAAGATGTGCAGGTTAGGTGGATTGGCCATGATAAATTGCCCTTAGTGTCCAAAATTGCCCTTAGTGTCCAAAATTGCCCTGAGTGTTGGGTGGGGTTACTGGGTTATGAGGATAGGGTGGAGGTGTGGACCTTGGGTAGGGTGCTCTTTCAAAGAGCCTGTGCAGACTCGATGGGCCGAATGGCCTCCTTCTGCACTGTAAATTCTATGATAATCTATGATGATTTTTGTCAAGCAAACAATTGAACCTCATTAGTCAAGTTATTAAGTGCATCTTCCCGGTCATCCCATTCTCCCCATACGGCTTCCTAACGGATCTTAGTTCTATTTTTGAAGCCTACTTGGGACAATAAGCTATTATTATTATCACAGTCGTTCAATTATGCATGGTTTTCTTTCGACCATCACAATCAAATTCCAATAAAAAAAGGATGCACTTCAACTAAAGGGTCAGTTCTGAACCCATTCTATTATGAGCCCTTAATTAAAATTCAAAACATATGAAACAGGCAAATAGATATGCACATGGAAAAATGGTAAAAAAGAAATGCTGGTGAGGTTAAATGAAGAGTGGTGAAGGGGGTTCTTCTGAAGAGTGAAAACTGCCATGGATCTTATGGCCAAATGGTCTGTTTCAATACCGCAAATACCTTTCCATTCATTTGACAGAGCACAAGACCTTTTTGCTGCAAATGATCATTTATTTTATAACAGATTTTACATAGAATTTGCAGTGCAGAAGGAGGCCATTCAGCCCATCGAGTCTGCACCGGCTCTTGGAAAGAGCATCCTACCCAAGTCCACACCTCCACCCTATCCCCATAACCCAGAAACCCCACCCAGCACTAAGGGCAATTTTGGACACTAAGGGCAATTTAGCATGGCCAATCCACCTAACCTGCACATCTTTGGACTGTGGGAGGAAACCGGAGCACCCGGAGGAAACCCACGCACACACAGGGAGAACGTGCAAACTCCGCACAGACCCAGCGGGGAATCGAACCTGGGACCCTGGAGCTGTGAAGCAATTGTGCTAACCACCATGCTGCTGATTAAACTATACAGAACAATAGAACAGTTATTTGATCTCCAAGTGACATTTCAAGCACAAAGCCACTGCGGTGGACCAGCCCTTAAATATCTGAAACAAAATGCATGCAAATATTATTTACTGCCTGAAAACCTGTAGAGTTTAATCAGCATTTATCTATGAAGAATAAAAAAGGTACGGTAGGCCCCAAATACTGCCTGAATACAGACTGAATGTTAATGTACACCAACAAACTCCTATCATTAAATTAAAAGGTCAACACGAGCACCAAAATGACCAGAAATGGCAGCAATTTCAAATATAGTTTGCGGCTATTTAATATTTCATTGAAGTTGCTCATGGAAGTGAACACATTTAATGGGACCAGCTGCCTCATTGGAATAATGTCATTCTTTTGGTCTATACTGAACAGAGTAAATAGGAGGCCAGCCTACTGTGTTTGGAACCAGCTGGGACAATGCCCTGCATCTCCTGCGACCAACCTATGGAGTAGACAGTCGAGGACGGGCAGGGAAACAAATGATTAAATCTTTCAGCCATGAGCAAATGAACAGTAATCACAGACATTGATGCTGATTATGGGTCATGCATTTTAAGGAGGACATGGGAACATGGTGAAGGGGAGGAGAAAGATGCCCAGCCTCAAGTACTTGCACATTAAATAGGATTGCAAAGTAGATTTGCACCATCATTTCAGTATAAGACAATAGCTTACCACTTGTTTTAAAATTTTAGAAACTAAAACCATGCTGAAATTTAATCATAACTTGAGGAAAGCAACAATAGAGACAGAGGTTTATTTTAAACTTCTGTGACAATGAAAGCAGCTTAACAGGCAGATTCAAAGTCTCCCACATCAGGTTTCATGGCTGATAATTTAACAGGGCATGGTGAGCTGTGGCCTCTAAACCCAAAGGTTGTGGGTTCAGGTCCACTCCAGGACTTGAGCATAAATCATTGAAGTGGCACTCCAGTGCAATACTAACAAAGCTCCCTCCTTTTAAAAGGAAGGGATCTTTTGGAAGAATGTTAAACAGAGACCCAGTCTGCCCCCTCAGGTGAACACGATGATTCCCATGACATCATTTTAAAAAAGAGCAGGGGAGTTAGCCCAACACCTTGATCAATATGTATCTCTCAATCAACATCATTAAACAGATCTCATTATAATATTGCTGTTTGTGAGAGTTTGCCGTTCACAAATTGCATGCCATTGTTTCTGACATTACAATAGTGAATACATTCAAAAGCACGGAGGGACATCCTGCAATTGTGAAAGGTGCTATATAAATGCAAGTCTTCTCTTCTGGTTGTACCATCATATTACTTCTAGAGATTCTGGTTTATTACTGCAGTTTTCAGCAGGAAAATATTTGTGGGCACAACTTTAAATTGTGTTTCCTACAGGAAGCAAATGTCTCAAAATATGTGCTGTAAGACAGAGTCCATGATCTGTACTCCGCACTAAAGCTTACCGACAGACCTATGGACTCAGTATTCCTTTCAAGTGGAAAACATTGGTATGGTGGGGCAAAGAGAAACTGAAAGTATAGCAAGATTCTGGGTAATATTCTATGCAAACTAATTAGGGCCAGTACAAAAACAGAAAATGGTGGACAATCTCAACAGGTCTAACAGCATCTGTGGAGAGTGGACGGAGTGAACGTTTCAAGTCTGGATGACTTTGTCAAAACTAGAGACAACTGGAAATAGGGTGAGAGCTATACTATGGGGGGGGGGGGGGGGCATAGAGCAGTGGGGCTGGAATAGAAGGCCAGCGATAGTGGAGATTGACAAAAGATGTTGTGGACAAAAAGACAAAAAAAGGAATGTAAATGGCAATGATATTGACTGAGAAAGGTGCTGATAGTGGCAAATGAAAAGATCAGAATGTGTTAATGGCAGAACAAAGTGTGTCAAAGTACAACTTGGAACAGGGAACAGATGGTCCTAATTTAAAATAAATTGACAGAGTTCACAGTCTGAAGTTGCTGAACTCAAATGTTAAGTCCAGTTAGAGCCAGTACAATTCAATAATATTCCAAACATCAGAGCATAGCGATTCACATAGGGTACTGTTTGTCACCACGCGGAATCCCACATGCCACATCTAATGTTAATTCATCCCACAATGCAGAATCACAAGGACCATGCAGACAACGTGTTCAGTCCATAATACATCAACTAGCATTAGGTGCTGCCAGTGCTCCAGGGACTCTGCAGAACACCTCATCCAGCATGTATGCATTACTAATTTAAACCAGACTAATGGTGCTCCTCATTACTCAGACTGCAGGCATCATGTGCTTTTATATTTTGCGAGGCCCACATTCGTGTCACAGAGTCCCTCAAAGTGCAGGTCCACAAAGACAGAATGGAAACTCATAGGACTTATCATCAAGGCCAGTTTCAAGGAAGATCTGTTGGTGACTCTTCAATCTTATGGCCATTCTTAAGCAAATGTCAGGAGTTTTACATTTAGCGTCAAGTCAGCCACACAAGACCACACCCAGGGAACCTAACAGCACTTGGTATTTTATTGAGTTTGTTAGGATGTGGGCAATGTAATATTTACTGCATATCTCTAATCACCCATAGATGGTGGCAGCTCTTTAATTATCAAAGTCCTTGTGGTGATGTTGCTTCCATTGGAGTTTGGTTCTGTAGAGGTTTTTTCTTAAATTTAAAATGGTTACCATGCCATTTCAGATGTTTAGAGTTAAGCAGATATTCTGGCACTGGACGAGTGGAGTAGGCCATCCAGAAAAAGATGTTACCCTCCCTGAAGGTTAAGTAAACCAGCAGCTTTCATGGTTATTTTTCTAGTGCAAACCCTCACCTTTTTTATATTTTTAAAATTCAATTTTGTTTCTAGATATCTACTTTCTGCAAGGATATCTTGAATTTCAAACAATATCAGCAGAAGACTCGGCATTTTCTGCTGATCTGGACAGGAGATCCTACTTGGAAATTCTACCCTATGACCTAGAGGCTGATGATTCAGTACCAGAACCACTAGGCTCTATGGGACACAGCCTGCCATGAATTCACACATGTAATAAAAGCCTAAAGTAAAACCACTCAAGTATAATATCACCAGTACAGTGATGGATACCCCCTGCAAAGCTTAGATGGTTTGAGCCTCACCAAGATTGACGTTTTAACTAGATTGCAGCAGTGGAGGGATCAAGCAACTTAAACACAGTCAAAAACTGTGGAAAAGAGATTTCAGATTCCCTCTGTTTTGAAACAACCTGTTTAGGCAGATCGAGCATTTCACAGGGCCGATCTCCCTTGTATTTTTGTGTAAAACAGTTGATAGTGAGTCAGCAACATTTCAACTTTCTTAATTTCATTGAAACTAGAGATAAAATGTGAGATGACAACTCATCATCAAATAAAGTCAAGATCTACGCCATAATGTCAGTGTTTTTCTGCTTCCATGTAGTTATGTAATTTACAAACTATTAATGGAAATCAGAATTCAGAGTATTAGTTACCAACTTTTGAAATGAACAAAAGGACATAGTGAACATTGTGCAGGGCCTAATATTTAAAATGCTTCACTGTTACTCTTGTTGCAGGCAACTCCATTCATTGCACACATAAGGCTTCAAATTTCAATTAAATAGGTCTACTTACAGAAATTGAATTTTTGATTTGAGTGCAATTGTTGGAAGAAGGACACCAATTCTATTGTTCGGCTAATCCACATCCTGCAGGCATTTAAAAGCCATCACTTGCAACTAGGGACATGACTGCATCTGCAAACCTGCTCGTCCCAATTTAAACTTTCATAAATGAAGTGAATTTATAAATGATAATACTTATTCTCTATCGTCTCTCTAATAAGTATAATATATATAGGAACAGAAATCTGCCAAATACCAACTTAAGCAGAAGAGGAATAAACAAATCAGCCAGCAGCAATAGCATGATGATGATAGGTAACAATTTGGACATGGAAGACAACTGTAAGATAAACAAGCCTTTTAATGGTGGTGTTGTTGGGGAGTGGGGGGAACAGAGAAAAAAGTGGAATAGTGCTAAAATAAGCTAATTGAGTGTTCTAACTATGTCAAGCAATACCGCATGATCACAACTTCAGCATAACTGCATTATCCAATGTAACATTATCCTTTCTCCTCCCCTATCAGGCCAGCCATGCTTATGCTCCAATAACACTGCTGCACAATTGTGGATAGTTCAGTGTCACAAATACAAGGAATTGCATTGACTGTGTCTAAATCTAAACCCTTTTGCCACAGGCACTTTAATTACTTATCTGGATTAAATTTAGATCCTGGGTCCTTGAGAAAGGAGGTAATCAACAGGTCCAAACAAAGAAGTTCCCTGGACACAGAATTGACTTCCAGAATATGAGAATACAAAGGAATGTAAAAATGAAGGAAAAAAGCCCTTCACAGCCAATTAAGTAGTTTGAAACTTTAAAAATGGTCTCTCTTTTACAACTAACTATGCTGGCATTTCCCAGCCACACAACAGGTCAGTGAAAGCTCTGCAGCAGGATACCATGGTAGCGACCTAGAGTTAGAAGGTCACAGGATCTACCATTAGTAAGGCAGCGGCAGTTGTCACTAGTATACAAGCAGCTGGGGCAACACAGAAAAAAACCTCCACCACAGGACTTTGAGTCTTGTGCTGGACGTATAATCACCCAGCAGTCTGTAAACACACTGAATTAATTAGTAGTGTCTCTAAAGTCAGGCACATCTTCTTCAAAGAGTGACAAGGCCAATCTGTACACCAGATGGATGGAAACAGGAAAGCAGAAGATTGCAACGACCAGATGATAAGTTTCCAACTGCAACTAAAATCATAAGAAACTACCACAACTATTCAAAGATTATTTCAGCACAACTAATATTAGGTATTTTAAATAACTTACCATTGCGTTTCTCCAGCTCCTTCACAATAATATGGCGTTGAAAGAATCATTGGTCTTGATATTTTTCTAAGCAGGAGAAGCAAGGGCCCACTTCAATTCCCCAGATGAAGACCATTTTACACAGGTGTTGAGTTTCTGAACATTAATGTTTCTTCCTATTCTCAACATACTTTAATAATTCTGCAACATGGCCACAGCCTGGAAATAGCAGACCAATTCCACTGCCCTGGAGTCAATCAAAAAACTGCAGTTGACCCCCTGATTAAAGACAGTTTATATTTTCTGACCATCAGAACATCCCCAGTGACGAGGAAAGTCAACACAAGCCAGCAAGCGGATACATCTATTACATGGTGCCAGCTGTGGCCGAGTGACAAGACATCTGTCTTCAAATCAGACGGTTGCGTTTAAGACCCACTCCAGAGACTAGAACCCAATTCGGGATGACACTCCAATGCAATGCTGCAATGTCAGAGATGCTATATTTTGGATAAGACATGAAACTCTGGCCACATCCACCCTCTCAAGCCGACGTTAAAGATCCCATGGTATTATTGAGAAGAATAGGAGGAATTCTCTCTGGTGCCCTGTCCAATATTTATCCCTTAACTAACATCACCATTGTTGGAGGGAGTTTGCTTGCAAATTGTTCCCTCTTTGCTGTACGCTACAGCAGTGGGTACACTTCAAAAATATTTCATTAGTTGGAAGCGGAATGTTGTGAAAGGCACTATATAAACTTGCAAATTATTGCCCTACCGGCTAGGAGCAAACTATAAACACATGAGAAAAGTCTGGTAGGAGGCAGATGTTGCTGACTATCAGATCAACAACAGTCTGCTGTTTGGCCTTGTTAATGAATTCCTTGGTTAGGTTCATTTCATCTAGTCTCGAGCCCTGATTTTTCAATGTTGGCATATCCTCATCCGCACATGGAGGATTATGGCCATTTCGTAGTTTAAAACTATTTACAATATTCACTGAATTCCTTGTCTCTACAGGTGCATGGGGAAAAAAACAAAATGTTAAAGGAGAAAAGAAATGAGGGTGACTAAAACCCCTAGTCAAACAAATAGGCTTTAAAAAGCTTTTTTTTTAAAAAAACGTTTTGCAAGCAGAAGCAAAGCAAATGAAGGGGACAGTGGGATGCACACAAAGTTAAAGAACTAGGAATTTGGGAGAAGATTATGGGTGGGATTCTCCCGCAATTGGCAGGGCAGCACGTACCGGTGCCAAGAGCGGCGCAAACCACCCAGGAGTTGGGCCGCCCAGAGGTTGCAGAATCTTCCGCACTTCTGGGGGCTAGGCCGGCGCGGGTGGGGTTGGCAACGCGCCGAAGGACCGCCGGCGTGTTCCGGCGCATGCGCAGAACCGCCGGCGTGTTCCGGCGCATGCGCAGAACCGCCGGCGTGTTCCGGCGCATGCGCAGAACCGCCGGCGTGTTCCGGCGCATGCGCAGAACCGCCGGCGTGTTCCGGCGCATGCGCAGAACCGCCGGCGTGTTCCGGCGCATGCGCAGAACCGCCGGCGTGTTCCGGCGCATGCGCAGAACCGCCGGCGTGTTCCGGCGCATGCGCAGAACCGCCGGCGTGTTCCGGCGCATGCGCAGAACCGCCGGCGTGTTCCGGCGCATGCGCAGAACCGCCGGCGTGTTCCGGCGCATGCGCAGAACCGCCGGCGTGTTCCGGCGCATGCGCAGAACCGCCGGCGTGTTCCGGCGCATGCGCAGAACCGCCGGCGTGTTCCGGCACATGCGCAGAACCGCCAGCGTGTTTCGGCGCATGCGCAGAACCGCCGGCGTGTTTCGCCGCATGCGCAGAACCGCCGGCGTGTTTCGCCGCATGCGCAGAGCCGCCGGCGTGTTTCCGGCGCATGCGCAGAACCGCCGGCGTGTTTCCGGCGCATGCGCAGAACCGTCGGCGTGTTTCCGGCGCAGGCGCAAAACCGCCGGCGTGTTTCCGGCGCAGGCGCAGAACCGCCGGCGTGTTTCCGGCGCAGGCGCAGAACCGACGGCATGTTTCCGGCGCATGAGCAGAACCGCCGGTGTGTTTCTGGCGCATGAGAGAACCGCCGGCGTGTTTCCGGCGCATGCACAGAACCGCCGCAGTGTTTCCTGCGCATGCGCAGAACTGCCACCGTGTTTCCTGCACATGCACAGAACCACCGCCGTGTTTTCTGCGCATGCGCCGACGTTTTCTTCTCCCCACCGGCCATGATGGAGCCTTACAGAGGCCGGCGTGGAGAGGAAGAATGCCCCCACGGCACAGGCCCGCCCACAGATCAGTGGGCCCCAATTGCAGCCAGGCCACCGTGGGCCGCCGCCCCCCCCCCCCCCCCCCGCCCCCGATCTCTCCCCCCACCCCCCGAGGACTCCGCAAGCCGCCCTCAAAGCCAGGTCCCGCCAGGATGGACCATGTCCATTATACGCCGGCAGGACTGGCCGAAAAAAGATGGCTGCTCGGCCCATCAGGGCCCGGAGAATTGCCGGGGGGGCCGCTGCCCACGGCCCCCGACCGGCACAGCGCAATCCCCACCCCCGCCCGAAAACCAGCGCCGGAGAATTCGGCAGCCGCCGTCAGTATGGCGGGGCGGGATTCACGCCGCCCCACCGCCGATTTTCCAACCCGCCGGGGGGTCGGAGAATCCCGGCCTATATCTCTGGGTGTGCTTATGGAGGAATTTGAAAACAAAGCCAAAAATTGAACGGGGGCAGGAATCTTTTAAGGATGCAAGTAGTGGCAGAGTTCTGGACGAATGGATTTCATAGATTCTGGGAGACTAGAAGACTAGCAGACTAGCTCTTGAATTATGAGCCTGCACAATTTCAGTAGGCAAAGGGCTATGGCAAAAAAAAAAATGATCGTGATTATGAATAGGATACTCACCTTGGGTTGGAAAAAGATGCCAATGTCACATAGTTTATTCATTCTTGAATGTGTGTTGTTAGCAAGGACAGCACTTTTCAGTCATCTTTGGTTGCCTTTGAAAATAAGGTGGTGAATCACCTCCTTGAAGCAGTACAGCCTGTATTTGCAGTGCTTGATACAGTTGGGTGACTTGCTGGGCCTCTTCAGAGGGCATTCAAAAGTCAAGTGTGGTACTGCAGTCATATACAGACCAAGATCAGTTAAGGAAAGTGGGGTTCCTCCCCTAAAAGGGCATATGTGAATCATAAAATCCCTACAGTGCAGAAGAGGCCATTCAGCCCAACGAGTCTGCACCAACCATTCGAAAGACCTCCCTATACAGGCTCAATCTATGTAACCCCCCTAATCTTGGAACACTTAGGGGCAATTTAGCATGGCCAATCCACCTAACCTGCACATCTTTGGATTGTGTGGGAGGAAACCAGAGCACCCAGAGGAAACTCACGCAGACACAGGGAGAAAGTGCAAAATCCACACAGTCACCCAAGGTTGGAATCGAACCCGGATCTCTGGAGCTATGAGGCAGCAGTGTTAACCACTGTGTCACCGTGCCTCCCCAACTGAACGAACTGAGTTTAAGACAATCCAGAATCACTTTTACCAAATCTTATTTCCAGACTTCCATCTAGTCCAGGCAAAGCAAATAGTCATAAGGAGCATGAAAGTAGTTAACAAGTGAGCGTAGTCTGTGGAACAACAAATAACAATAATCAGTTCAAATAGAAGACTTCTCCATTGCAATAATTATTTCATACTGACCTTTTAAGTATCTTAATGGAGACTCAATGTTTTAAAAATAAAATTCACAATATAATCTGTCTACTCCAATAACACAGAATACTGAAGAATTGCTTACTTAAGGAAAGATAGAAGCTGGTTCACTGGTTAACACCTTATTAGCGGGAACCTCCCAATCATATACATCTGTCAATCTTCACTGAGGGACAAAAGCCCACTATTGACCATAATGAAAAGGAACAGTGGAGCTTGTTTTATCAACCATTCCACTGGCATTGGGCCAGGGTCTCATGGAACTCTGAATCCAGCACCATAGTGTCAACACAAGCCAATGCTGTGTTTAAAAAGCAGGAACATGGCTATGGGTGGGAGGGAGCTCTTCTGCTTATACGGGATAAAACTGGGCAACCAGCTTGCCAAGAGATAGTACAAGAGCAGGATTGAAAGGTGGAATTTTGGGTTTACACCAAAGATATGCCCTTTAGAGCTGGACTGTTACATATACCTGGCCCAACTTCAGCTTGCCACCATTTATGAAGGCGAAGAAAAATATACACTTGCCAGCTCAACTCAAAAACAGCCACAGCTGAAGAAAGGAGGTCTGAGCAAGAATATTTCAATAGGGATGGGATGAAGGAAACATAAAGCTGCAAATTTTTTAACTTTCATAGGACTAGTTACCACATGGTACAGTAGGTAGAGTGACACCACCTTATGGTCAAGTTCACAATTCCAGTCCTGTTAGCAAGGAGGAAGAGGTGAAACATATACAGAGATGCTTGGCAGCAAGCAACTAGCGGTCCTCCCATTTTCCCCCAGTTGTACCCATGCTCATCGAGTTTCGTTATTTAGAAGCTTCTGCCTTCAAAATTAAACAGAGTTAATTAAATTTCCACCAGATGCAGGGAACATCAAAAACACGCCAACTGTAGCATCATGGAGCAGGCTGTGCCAAGAAATGCATTTGTAAAATTTATAGAAACAGTTGTTAGAAAGCACAACGAAAGAAAAGAAATGCTAGCTCCACAGCTAGTTATGCAAGTGTCTGAGAGTGAGAAAGACAAGTTATGGCATTACAGATAATAGACAAAGGCTATGCACCAAAACCGGTCTTTTCATTTTACAGATGCTGATTGTCTACTTCCAGCATTTTCTGTTTTCATAGAAAAATACAGCACAGAATGAAGGCAGTCATTCGGCCCATCATACCCATGTCGACTCTTTGAAAGAGCTATTCAATTTGCCCCACTCCCCTGCCCTTTTGCACAAAGTCCTGTACCCCAGGACTGATGCAAGCTCTTAGGCACAAAATATTAACTATGTTTCTCTTTCTACAGATACTGCCAGACATGTTGAGTATTTCCACTATTTTCAGGTTCTGAGAATTTTCTCAAGGAGGAAAGCGCGGTACAAAATTGAAAGACAATTAGAGGGAATGCAAGGGCTTACGGCCAACGTAGCTGAAGGTAGAGCCCCTAATGGAGGAGCAAGTAAAATCAGTGATGCTCAAAATGCCAGAATTAGAGTGTACATATCCGAGGGGTTTGAGAAACTGGAGGAGATTGTGAGAAAAAGGCAGGCAAGGCCATAGAGGGATGTGTAAACAAGGGCAAGAATTGTAAAATTGAAGCAATCCTTAACCTGGAAACATACTAGAGGTCATAATTGCCCCACCTACCCCAATTATCTACAGCATGAAGTGATTCTATTAATTCTGTATCTAGCAGTAGTTCCTACACTGCCAAAATCATCATTCGTTCATATGCAGTTTAACACAATTTTTAAAAAAGATTCACGAGGAAATCTTAGGAATCCCAGTCATATCTGATTTGCTTCTCGCTGAAAAAGAGACACGTGAAAGCTTTTTGTCCTGCACTTTTCATGACATTTGCAAGAATACCAAATGGAAAGGCAACAACAATTTGTACTTCATGAGAAGAGTGTTAACTGATGCATTCTCCGTACAATGTTTCTACCAATCAGTGTCAACTTGCCAATGAATCAGCACTCAGTTCTTGCAATGAGTACAAGATGAGAAGCCTCGTCATGTGTCTTTTTCAGCAATACTCAAGATTTGTGATTTTGATTTATAGGCTTGCTATTTTGCACTATATGGAGGTTATTATTGTTACACTCCACAGCAAGAACTAGGAAGCACGCCTCGACTTCTTCGACTCCAGTAATCAATTCTCCACAACAAACCAGCGTATCTCCTTTATATATTAATCCTACCAACTGTCCTGGCTTGATACAATTCACACCTCTTTAACCTGAGGTTACCCCATCTCTGGATCTGTAAAGATTTAATCAGCTGCAAATGCTCGCATTCCAAGCATTGTCTGGCACCTTTGAATTTGTCTATATATGTGTTTCTGGAACATACCTCTTCATTCACCTGAGGAAGGAGCAGCGCTCCGAAAGCTAGTGACATTGAAACAAACCTGTTGGACTTTAACCTGGTGTTGTAAGACTTCGTACTGTGCTCACCCCAGTCCAACGCCGGCATCTCCATATCATTTATATATTAACGCAGTCCATTAAACAATTAAGTGCAATCTATTGAACCATTAAAACCCCAATCCAAACAGAAGACTGAAGAACATTAACCCTTTCCTAACAATTTTCTGCAACATTTGTCAGCTACCTAAAGGAAAACAATGTCTTTCAGGATTAGTCTCCCGGACAAACTTACTCTCTATCCTGTGACTATTTGGAGCAACTCCCAGACAAAGTTTGAAAATGGTAATACAAGTGCATTACAGAACATACAAAAACAAGGCAGGCCAGCAGCATGGTTCAATTCCCGTACCAGCCACCCCGAACAGGCACCGGAATGTGGCGACTAGGGGCTTTTCACAGTAACTTCATTGAAGCCTACTCTTGACAATAAGCAATTTTCATTTCATTTCACATGTTATACAGCATGAAAATACAAATACGCACACGTATTTATACTTCAGCCAAATTGAGCAAGCTTATCAGCTGACCAGGAGCCCACGCGCGAGACAGTGCTGTAAACTGTTTCTTTCAGTCAATGGCATATTGCTTCATTCAGTTCTGTGACCATCATAGCTGTCTGCACCCAGTAACAGAAGGTGCCATCCTCATACAAGCGATAGGAATTGCAACAATGGTACAAAAATACATTGTGATGGTCACAGTGTGCGTGTGTGGGCTCCTGAAGTGATAAGTCAATTTGAGTTTCAAATGAACACCAGATGCTACAGTGAGCTACTTAAGTCGAACTTTCAGGAAGTTCCCATTTGAAAGGAAAGGAGCAAAACCAGAGTTTATCCTGTTGAACAGGATATGCTGCACCCTTTTTTATGTTCAAATCTATGCATTTGCTTTGTGCCCACTCAAGACACAAACTGGTTCTTCCAGTAAATGCTTTTTACTCAAGGACTCTTAACACCTGAGGCAGCAAGACCCAAGTCATTTTACTGAGTTGATCATTCCTCAATACCCAATTCAAAACAGAAGTGTGTCAATTTGCATACATTGTAGTAAATTATGTAGTGAACTGGAGATTTCTCCCAACCCCCTCCAACTCTAAAAAGGAGCTGAAAAATGCATGAAAAGGTATTGTATTGATACACATACACACAGGCATTGCAAAAGTTGCAAGGAACTTTTTAGAAATAAATTTAGAGTGCCCAATTCATTTTTTTCCAATTAACGGGCAGTTTAATGCGGCCAATCCACCTACCCTGCACATCTTTGGGTTGTGGGGGCAAAACCCACGCAAACACAGGGAGAATGTGCAAATCCCACACGGACAGTGATCCAAGCCGGGATCGAACCTGAGACCTAGTTACAAGGAACTTAAAGATGGGATGCAACTCAGTCAGATTATAAGGATGGTAGGGATGAAAGAATTGAGTGACTTTTGACTAGAGTTAAATGCACACTGCTGATGCAGTTGTGCGAGAAATCTTTGAAAACTTGTTTGTTGTACTGCCAGAATTGGCACAAAGGGAGTTAGCTCGCAAGAACAAGACATTCATCCCAAAGACATTCATGCCAAAAGACAGTACCGGACCAAACTCGAGTCCCAGGCTAACCACTCGGATCCCCGCCGTCTATGGCAAGGTCTGCAAGACAAAACAGGCTACAAGATGAAGGCATGTAAAATCACCGGCTCCAACACACCCCTCCCTGATGAGCTCAATGCATTCTATGCCCACTTTGAGCAAGAAGTCAGCGAGAGCGAGCCATTCACCCCAGAAGCCGCGGAGAACTGTATCTGAGATCACCACTGCAGACATCAGAGCGGCCTTCTCGAAGGTCAACCCACGGAACGCCACTGGCCCGGATGGAGTATCCGGACGAGCACTCGGGTCTTGCGCGGATCAGCTGGCGGGGGTATTCGCAGGCACCGTCAACATCTCTTTACAACAATCTTAGGTCCCTATCTGCTTCAAGAAGACGACCATCATCCCTGTACCAAAAAAAAGTCAAGCAACGTGCCTTAATGACTATTGTCCACTGGCTCGGACATCCATCATCATGAAGTGCTTTGAAAGGTTAGTCATGGCATGAATCAACTCCAGCCTCCCGGATTGCCTTGATCCACTACAGTTCGCCTACCACTGCAACAATTCCAAGCAGACGCCATCTCCATGGCCCTGCACTCTACCCTGGAACACCTAGATAACAAAAGACACCCATGTCAGACTCCTATTTATCGACTACAGCTCAGCCTTCAACACCATCATTCCTACAAAACACATCTCCAAACCCCGTGGTCTTGGTCTTGGCTCCTCCCTCTGCAACTGGATCCTGAACCTTCTAACCCACAGGCCACAATCAGTAAAGTTTGGAACAACACCTCCTCCACTATCATCCTCAACACCGGTGCCCCACAAGGCTGTGTCCTCAGCCCCCTACTATACTCCTTATACACCTTTGACTGTGTGGCTAAATTCCCCTCCAACTCGATTTTCAAATTTGCTGACACCACCGTAGTGGGTCGGATTCCAAACTGTGACGAGACAGAGTACAGGAATGAGAGAGAGAATCTGGTGCGACGACAATAATCTCTCCCTCAATAGCAACAAAACAAAGGAGATTGTCATCGACTTCAGGAAGCGTAGTGGAGAACATGCCCCTGTCTACATCAATTGGAACGAAGTAGGAAGGGTCAGTGAGCTTCAGGTTTTTAGGTGTCCAGATCACCAACAGCCTGTCCTGGTCCCCTTATGCCGACACTATAGTTAAGAAAGCCCACCAACGACTCTACTTTCTCAGAAGACTAAGGAAATTTGACATGTCAGCTACGACCCTCACCAAATTCTACAGATGCACCATAGAAAGCATTCTTTCTGGTTGTATCACAATTTGGTATGGATCCTGCTCTGCCTAAGACCGCAGGAAACTACAAAAGGTTGTGAATGTAGCCCAGTCCATCACGCAAACCAGCCTCCCATCCATTGACTCTATCTATAATTCCTCAGGAAGGCAGCCAGCATAATGAAGGACCCCACACACTCCGGACATACTCTCTTCCACCTTCTTCCGTCAGGGAAAAGATACCAAAGTTTGAGGTCACGCACCAACCGACTCAAGAACAGCTTCTTCTCTACTGCCATCAGACTTTTGAATGGACCTACCTTGTATTAAGTTGATCTTTTCTCTACATCTTGCTATAACTGTAACATTATATTCTGCAGTCTCTCTTTCCTTCCCTATGTACGGTATGCATTGTTTGAACAGCGTGCAAGAAACAATACTTTTCACTGTATACAAATATATGTGACAATAATAAATCAAATCAAATCAAAAATCCCAGCAGAAAGCTGCCTATTCAGGTCAGACAACTGTCTGGGAATTATTTCCTCGAGCTGCAAACTCACTTTGACCCAAACAATAGCAGTCTGAAGTGATAATCTTTCACTATCCCAGAGACCACAATTTACATGCTCAAGATAAAGAGAGTTGACCCTCAGTTCTTCGAAGTATCATCAGGACATTTTGTTGCTCAATTTGTTCTACTCCGTTTGCCCACCGCAGCGCATGGCCACTCAGGTTACAAGCAGGTTCTGAACACGGTTCAAAGGATAAATCACAACTTAGGGTAGTGACTTGAACTGAAAACTGTTCTGAAAATCAATGATAACAGGGCAATGACTTAATTGGCCAAAGCCCTTTGTGATTAATAGCCATTGGAACAAATTTAATCTCAGATTTGTACGAGCTGTCCAGAATTTGTCAAGAGGACAGGCAAGATTTGTGTTGAGCTCAACATTAAAAACTAAGAGGCTTGTTGATTGGCCTATTATATTTTTGAAAGAAAGCAATATGTGTCTCTGTTGTTTTATTGATGATGTGGAGATGCCGGCGTTGGACTGGGATGGGGTTTATTGAGGAATATCGGGAAACTATAAACTGCACGTTTATCAATGTAAGTAAAATCACTTATTGGTTTGTAATCACCATTGTGATTTGCGAGAGTATTTTTCCAATTCATTGTTAAGACAGGTGAGAATTCACAGTGGCATACCATCTAGTAGCTGATGTAGTGTTAAAGACTCAGTTACAATCCCAGGACATAAAAATCCCATGATGGGCAGGGAAAAGTGCCGTGCTGATAATCAGAAATGCGAGATCTGCTTATGCTAAGTCTAAAGAATAACCAGCAAATAACCCAATTTTAAAAAAGCAGAAGTAGAAACCCGCCTTCTACTGGACCTGGAATTATTTGATGCAGGTACTGACAGTCACTTCAAGTAGTAAAAATCGAGATATCTTGGCTTGTAATATTTCCAATGTTATAACAGTGACTGCATTTCAAAAAAAAATCATTGGTTGAAATACACTTTGGGATATTCAGAGGTTATGAAAGTCACTGTGCAAATCTTTCTTTTGGTTTGGTCCAAGAACATCAGACACCTTCTCCTCTAGGAGTAGGTGAACTAACGTCAAGTGAAAATTGGTATTAAAACATGCATTGTTAACAAATCCTGTCGAACAGGATAGGGCTGCCTCACATACCTCTCAATCAAAGGTAACAATTACCACAGCAAAGGAAGAAAATATTAACAGGGATAGTTAATGAGCTGACTCTGCACAAATAATTTCAATCATTATTGCCAAGAACTCTTCGACCCACACTATACGATACACTATACGGATATAAAAGAGGAAGAAATGACAGAAGTCAAATAGGGAATCTTTAGTAAAAGCAAAATATGGTGGATGCTAGGGATCAAAATAAAAACAAAGTGCTGGAGAAACTGAGCATGTCTGTCACCATCTGTGGAGAGAGAAACATAGTTAACACTTTAAATCCAACACGACGCTTCTTCGTAATTAAAGAGAAGCAGGAATGTAGGAATGTGATGATGGGGATGGAAAAAAAAGAGGGTCATCGGGTGGATCTAACGAGACAGGCAGAGATAGGTTAGAGAGATGGGGAGATTAAATACGAAAGATATCATAGATACCTTTCGTATCAGAATGAAAAGGGAGTGACAATAGAAGTTGGAAAGAAAGATTTGATCCAGAATAGGTGTTAATAGCAGAATAAAGGTCAGCACCGTCAGAGAACAAAAACATAAAAACAAAATACAAACATTTAATTGGAGAAAAAATTCAAAATGAAGGGCTGTATTCAGTGTAAAGTTGTTGATCTCAATGTTGAGCCAGAAGACTGTAAAATGCTTAATTGGAAGATGAGGTGTCATTCCTCATATTTGCATTAGGCTTTCCTGGGAAACTGCAGCAGGCCAAGAACTAAAATGTAAAACACTAGAGCAAGATGATGAATTGTAATGCCGGAGGTTGGGTAATGTTTGCATACTGAGTGGAAGTGTTCTGCAAAGCAGTCATCCAACCTCCATATTCAAAGGATCCTCCTCCGCCTCTGCCACCTCCAGCAGGATGCCACCAAACACATCTTCACCTTCCCAGTCAGCACTCCAAAGGGACCATTCCCTTCGAAATACCCTGGTCCACACCTTGTGCACCCACAAAAAGCATTCCCTTCCCATGCAATTGCAGGAAATGTAACACGCCCCTTAACCCACTCCTCACTGTTCAAAGTCTCAAATACTCAATCGAGGGCAAGCAGAAATTTACTAACATCTTTCAATTTTGCCTAATGTATTCGCTGTTCACAAGGCAATCCTTCCACAGGGGAAGGGACAAACACAAACTGTGTGCAGAACACCACTACCCTATCTGCAAGCATGACCCTGACCTTCCTGTTGGTCATCATTTCTATTCACCATCTTGCCCTCATGCTCATTTTCTGTCCTCGGCCTGCTACAATATATTAGGGAAGCCCAATGAAGTTTGAGGAACAGCATCTTATCTTCCGATAAAGGGACTTTTCAGCCTTCTGGAATCAACAGTGGGCCCAATAACTTCACACCATGAACGCACTCCTCCATTTTGTTTTTCTGCTCCCCCCCGCCCCCCCCCCCCCCCACCCACCCACCCCCCGCCCCCCGCACCAGCTTGAATCATGATTTTTGCTTTCAGACAGAGCTGACCTTTACTCTGTTAATAATACCTACTCTACACCACCATTACCACTTTTGCTCCATTAAATCTTTGGTATTTCATCTCTCTCCTTTGCCTGAACTTCCCTTTTGTTCCAACTGAACCCACCGCTCCCCCCCCCCCCCCCCCCCACCCCAAGCGGGCCTTTTCCAACAGCATAAAACCCATCACATTTCTACTCTTCTTCAGTTCCAAAGGGAAGTCATATTGGACTTGAAACGTTAACCGTTTCTCTAGCCACAGATCCTGCACTTTGTTTTTATTAGGAGCTCTTTAATATTGGTGGAGGAGCACACCTCTGCCTTGCCAAAAATGATTAAAACACCCGAGCCAAAATTCCAGCAAACCTGTTAAGGTTACCCAACAAAATAAGCAGAGTATTTTCAGATTACATAACTGATCCAATCAGCTGCAAAAAAAAGAGTGCTTACAGCACAAAGCAGATACCAAAATTCAAACTGTAGCCCCCGAAAACTTGCCCGCAGCTCTGAATTGTCACTGTTGCCCAAGTTCGGACTCCAAATGAGATCTGGTCACATTTGGACACAGCAGCAAGAGTTTTCAGATGGCAGCGGCAGAATCACTGTCACACAGCCAGGCTGACATTCCCTCTGGGAGATGAGAGGTAAGAGAACTCAAAATAATACAATCAAAACAGCAAATATATTTGGCAGAATTCGCAGGCATACCTGCATGCAGGTTTGTCCAGTAGTTATGGTACTGGACTAGAAATCCAGATACTGAACATTCAAATTCCAACTGCGGCAAATTATGAAAATGATTTCAATGCTGTAAATTAGCACTTGAGGGGTGGCGCTGCTGTCAAATGATCACAAGAACTCAACTTGGTCACTTATGCCATCCCTACCTGATCTGTCCTAAACTCTTAGCACTCTGAAAAGCCCCACCAGGCTACACAGTTGTAAAACCTGCTGACCATCTTGGAGGAAACTAAGGGGCAACAGATATTGCCTTGCCAGCACACATCCTGAAAATAACTTTTGTTTACAAAAAAAAGGACAGGTTTTTATTCAAACTGATCCCATTTCGAAGAACTCCAAATATCTCAATTTTCAATGCAAGCAGAAACCAACCCCAAAATTCCAATTGGACACTAACATTAAATAATTGTTTGCTTCTTTAATTCCCAGTACCCAGTTTACCGTCCACATTACTGTACATAGTCAGCCTCCATCAACTTACATTAATTTAACCTGCTGGCAAAACAGCGGTCATCACTACAGAATGCACATGACCTTCCTACTCTGCTTCCAGGGCGAGTGCCAAATGTTCTCAGAAACTACAGAAAGAAAAGGGAAGGCTACCAGTGGAAATGGGATTCTAGGCCAAATATATAACTCAAAACCCATACAACCCATGGCGGCACTATGGCGCAGTGGTTAGTACTGTTGCTTCACAGCGCAGTGGACCCTGGTTTGATCCTGACCCCGGGTCACTGGCTGCCTGGAGTTTGCACACTCTTCCCAGTGTCTGCGTGGGTCTCACCCCCATAACCTAAAGATGTGCAGGGTAGGTGGATTGGCCACACTAAATTATCCCTTAATTAGGAAAAAAAGGAATTGGGCACACATTGAATACAAAAGCAAGGGAATTGTTATATTTTATACAGAGCACTAGTTAGGCCACAGTTGGATTTATGGAGGTCAAGGATCTTACAGTAGGAAAATTACAGTCAAAATGCATACAAGATAAATGCAAGGTTATCCTTATCAAATAGCATAAGTGATGTGCAAATTGAACAGAGGTTAAGGTGGAATCTATTCAAGGATTTGACAATTTTAAAAATATTTTAAGATAAATAGCAAAAGATTTATTCCATCCATTACCAAAATTGGTGACAATGGGAGAATAAATTAAAAAGAAAAAGGTGCATTAAAAGATTTACCTACACCTAATGTTGGGCCATGTACAGAGTTAGAGCATAAAAACTTGCAACGGAAATATTTAATTACAATGAACAACAATTTGTATAGCACCTTGAATATCATAGGCCACAGGTACAAGGAGGGGTCAGATGGACGCTGCCAGGCACCCCCTTTAACAACATCGGAAGAGATAATGGCCAAGGGAGTAAGACCAACAGGTAATCGGGAGTAGCGCTCCAGGTGGTGACCCCTTTCAAACAAGCAATTCCTGCAACTGACTGGGTCCCACAAGTACAGGTTTTCCCCTTTCTTCTGCCTTTTAGACGATCAGATTGGGGGCAGGGGGTGAGGAGGGGGCACATCTAGGCCGTAATACAATAAAATATCTCAGGTATCTTGGATCCATAGAATCCCTACACTGCAGATGGAGGCCATTTGGCGCATCAAGCCTGCACCAACCCTCCAAAAGAGCACCCTACAAGGCCCACTCCCCCATCTCAAGCCCCATGACCCCACCTAACCTGCACATCTTTGGACTGTGGGAGGAAACCAGAGCACCCGGAGGGAACCTACACAGACACGAGAGAACGTGCAAACTCTCTTCATAGGAACATAAAGCAAAAATCTGGCACTGAGCCACAAGAAGATGAATATTAGTCACCAATGGTGGAACAATTAAAAGCCGAGGCCTGCTCATTAGACCAGAAATAGAGCAGCACAGAGATCTGAGTCGTGGGGCTGGAGGAGACCAAGACAGGCAGTGCCAGTTCACAAGATAAGAAATAGGAGTAAACCTTACAGCCCTCAAGCCTTCTCGGCATTCAATCAAATCATGGCTCATCTGATTCTGGCCTTAACTCCATTTACCTGCCCATAACCCTAGACTCCCTCTTAGATCAAAAATCTAACTTAGCCTTAAATACATTCACTAACCCAGCTCCACTGCACCCTAGGGAAAAGATCCTCAGGGAAAAAGAAAATAGTCCTCATCTCCTCAATGGGGAAACTCTTTACTTTTAAACTGTGACCTCTAGTTCTAGACAGGTGTTTTCCACAAGGGAATACATGCTTTTAGCATCCACCAGGTCAAGGCCCCTCAGAACCTTGTATGTTTCAATGAGATCACCTCTCATTTTTCTAAACTTCAGTGGGTAAAGGCCCAGCCTGCTCAACCCTCCCTCATAAGACAATTCCTTTATCCAGGAAACAGCCGAGTGAACAGGTTCCTGTGTGCTTCTCACAGTCATATCTTCCTTAAATTGAAAAACTAGCTGTGCCAGAATGGTCTAAAGAGCGTAATTCTGTGCTATAATGGAGAGAATTCACACATCTGTAACCACTAAGTCGCTCACTATTTGTTAGGCCATATTTATAGCGATTTGCTCCAATATCACCAGGAATGCTGGAATAGCTGTTTTCCAGGAGTGATTTCCATTTGTTGTTGCAACCAAGCAGTAATATTTTTTTCTTTAAAAAAAAAAATCCAAACAGGGTTTTCCAAATTACACCCCCAAATGAGGATTTGGACATATTTTGCAGAGGCTCAAAAAGGGGGCATACCAGATGATCAGCATTAGTACACAATTAGCAGAAACACATGAAAGAATATTGAATTGGACCCAAGGAGATTCACAGTGCCCTACAGCCATGTAAGTTCAATTGTACTAGAAAATTCCAAAGATAACACAACACCGAGTGAAGAAATGTGAACACTGGATGTTTCAATGGGATCTTCTTTCAGCCTTTTAAGCTCCAGAGTGTACAGGAACAATTTACTTAGCCTTATTATAGCACAACCCGGTCCTCCCAGGGACCAATCTAATGAACTTTAGCTATTTTGGCTTTCAATGTATCAACGCTGTCAGAGACCGATTCTCCACATCAGCTGGACGTACGAGCATCAGCGTGCTTGAAGGAGCTAAGAGCACCAGCATTGAGGCCATGATCATCTGAAACCAACTCCACTGGGCTGGCTATGTGCTCAGGATATCAGAGTCCTGATTGCCAAAGCAAATCTTCTTCACCCAGCTCAGGGGAAGCTCCAAGAAGACAAAGGAAGTGCTTCAAAGACACCTTTGTCATGCCTCAAGAAATGCAACATAAACATCAATGTCTAGAATACCCTTGCTCAGAAGAGACTTGCTTTGAGGAACCTCCTGATTGAAGGGGCACAATTCTTAGAGAATGACCAACGGCAAGAGTAGGCCCGGAAAATCAGCCCAAGAAAGGAATACCAGCAATCTAGAGTCCAAGGACCAACTCCATCTCCTGACAACACCTGCCAAGTGTGCGGTCAAAGATGCAGCTCTAGGATTAGGCTCAGCAGCCGTGCACGGACCCATAGAACCCATGACCAGTAACCGTTTCTTAGGTGGACAATCACACTCGTTAGCACGATTGCCAAAGATGTTGTCTTAAATATGGAAATCAAAATTGCACATTACTCCAAGTGTGGTCTCAACAAAGTCTTGTACAATTGTGGCAAGGTTTCCTTATCCGCATACTTCAATCCTCTAGCAGTAAAGGCCAGCATGCCTTTTGCCTTCTGAACTACTTGCTGTACCCATATCCTACCTTTTGCATTCGTTGTATACCAAAGTCTCTCTGAACATCAGCATTTGGAAGTTTCACACCACATTCTGTTTTCCTATTCTCACTACCAAAATTAATAAGATCACACTTCCCACATTATACTCTATGTGCATCTTGTTACCCACTCATTTAACCAGTCTACTTAACATTGCAGCCTGCGTCCTTCGCAGAACGTACATCCTCAACTAGCTTTGGGTCCTTCTCAACTTGGATGCATTACTGTCAGGCTTTTCACCCTACTCATTAACATAGGTTGTAAATAATGGAGGCCCCAGCATTGATCCTTGCAGCACGCCACTCGTCACAGCCTATCAACTTATGGGGCAGCACGGTGGCGCAGTAGTTAGCACTGCTGCCTACGGCGTTGAGGACCCGGATCACTGTCTGTGAAATTTGCACATTCTCCCAGTGTTTGCGTGGGTTTCACCCTCACAACCCAAAGATGGAAAAAAAATTGGGTACTCAAAATTTTAAAACTTTAAAATGACCCATTTATCCTTAAGCTCTGCTTCCTTCCCATTAAGCAATCCTCCACCCATGCTAACACATTACACCAACTCCTGGAGTCCTCATCGTGCATTTTAACTTTTTGTGTAACACTTTATCGAATGCCTTTTGGCAATCCCAGTATGCTAATGTCTACACTTCCCCTTTATCTACCCTACCAGGTTACAAGCGCAAAAAGTGCCAAACACAACTTCGCTTTCATAAAACCATGTTGACCGGTCTGATAAAACTATGACTTTCTCAGAGCATTTTTAAGACTTCCTTAATGATGGATTCAAGCATATTCCCATTGAATGACATCAAGCTAAGTGGCCTGTAGTCCCCTGTTTTTTTCATCTCCCGAAGGGCAGCACGGTAGCACAGGGCAGAACGGTAGCACAGTGGTTAGCACTGTGGCTTCACAGCAGCAGGAACCCAGGTTCGATTCCCGGCTTGGGTCAGTGTGTGTGTAGGGTCTGCACGTTCTCCCGTGTCTGCGTGGATTTCCTCCGGGTGCTCCGGTTTCCTCCCACAAGTCCCGAAAGACACGGTTATTAGGTGAATTGAACATTCCAAATTCTCCCTCAGTGTACCCGAACAGGCGCTGGAGTGTGGCAACTAGGGGATTTTCACAGTAACTTCATTGCAGTGTTAATGTAAGCCTACTTGTGACACTAATAAAGATTATCTTTGGACTGTGGGAAGAAACCGCAGCATCCAGATGAAACCCACGCAGGCACGGGGAGAAAGTGCAAACTCCACACAGACAATCACCAAGGCCAGAATTGAAACTGGGTCCCTGGCGCTGTGATGCAGCAGTGCTAACCACTGTTCCACCATTTGCTGACTTCCAATCCACTGGGAAACGAGGGAATTTTGGAAAATGATACCAGTGTTTCCGCTACGTCATCAGTTCTTTTGGAACCCTCGGATATAGATCATCTGGTCCTGGGAATGGAAGCTTTTAGTCTCTTGGGTTTCTCCAATAAGTTATTTCCTGCTGACATAGATTATCTCAAGTTCTTCGCTCTTATTAGATCCTTGATTATCCTCTATTTCTGATATGCAATTTGTGTCTTCTATTATGAATTCGGATAAAGTATTTGTTCAACATCTCTTCCATTTCCTGAATTCCTATGACTACTTCTTCTTTCACAACCTCTTCAGAGACCACTGTTCACTTTAGCTACTTTGCTTTTTATATATTTGCAAACTCTCTTACAAACTGTCCTTATATTCATGGATAGTTTACTTATGCCATCATTTTCCTTTTATGTTAAAATTTAAAGTGCCCAATTTTTTTCTCCAATTGAGCAGCAATTTAACGTGGCCAATCTACTTCCCTGCACATCTTTGGATTGTGGGGATGGGACCCACGCAGACACAGGGAGAAAGTGCAAACTCCACACAGACAGTGACCCAGTGCCAGGATTGAACCCGGGTCCTTGGCGGCATGAGGCAGCAGTGCTAACCACTGTGCCACCCCACTGCCCTCGATTTCCCTTTTCAATCTACTTTTTGATCACCCTATCTAAAACTGTCAATCAATCCTCAGCCACACAAATAGTCTTTGCAACATCATAAGCCTCTTGTTTAATTTAGTACCATCTTTAACTTCCTTCTTTGGCCATAGCTGGATCTTTCTTGCTGAGTTTTTGTTTGTTACCAGAATGTATTTCCATTAAACATTTTGAATCATTTCTTTAAATGTATCCCACTATTTATTTATCACTCACCTCACCCCACAATAACTCACCTTTCAGACGGAGTTGAGGATTTCCGAAATCAACTGCTTTACCCTGATACAATTATGCCAGACATTTTATCCAACTAACATGAATTCAAAAGCACTACTATCTACTTCAAGGGCTCCAATGTTCGCCATTGCCATCCCTGCTAAAGAAGCAAGCATTCTCTTAAGCAGAGTTTAGTCCCCATCTCAATAATAGGTACAACCAAGAGCCTACCCTTGAAACTTTGTCAGGTCAACCAGTCCAAGTTCGCATCACCTACTACGGCCTTAATTACAATTACCCCATCAAAAAGGAATATAAATTAAATGATGGAAAAGTCCATCAGCACCACACACTACAGTACTCAGCTAAAGAAGCCCCTCAAAACACTAAAAAAAAGGGGGGGTAGTATTTCAAAAGACACTCTTTCTGGAGGATTGGGGCAACACATTGAGTTGTTACCGAAACACATGAGGTGACAGTACAGAAAGTACTGCAACAAATCACTACAGTGGTTGAAAGATTTACTATGTGCAGTTCTACCCTGTGAGTAAATAAGAAGTTGACCAGACTTGCCAGTGAAGGAACCTGTTCCTTTCAGTCACTGTCAGGGGAACCTGCAGACTCCCATTGATTGGGACGAGGCTTCTCGCAGCAGCTGTCGGTCAGGCCTCGCTCCCTCGCCGCTCCGGCAGCAGCGAGACGCTCAGCTTTCCCGGCGCAAGCCCCCGGCTCCTGCCCCTCTCGCTCAAAGTACCTGCACTCTCCGGGCAGCCCCTTCACTCCAGGCCCCTCTCCCGGCAGCGAAGGCACCCTCCCCGGGAGGGTGGATGCGGCGATACTAACCTGCACTCCGGGTCCCCTAGCCAGCTGTCGGGCCCAGCACAGCCTCACCTCCACCGCCGCTCCAGTACCTCTCAGACCGCAGACAATCCCCGTTTTCCAAACCGCCCACAGCGCCTACCCTCTCCCGTTTGACTGACACCCGGAATAGCCAGTCACAGCCACGGAGAGCTCCGATTGACAGACCCGAGGACCAATCAGCACCGTGGCAGCGGGTGACTATCGGAGGACGAGAGTGTGTGGGCGGGGCAGAGAGAGGGAGCAGTTCCTGCTGCCGCCACAGGGGACGCAGTTACCGCATTGGGAACCCAACGTAAGCGGACCTCCCGCAGCGTTGCTCGCAGATAAAGCATCGAGTGCATTTCGTGTTTGACGATGTTAGTGGTTTCTTGCAGGCAACGTGAAAGGTAACTACACGGATGTCAGCTCGAATCTTCCGCAATCTAATGCGCAAACAGCCCCCATATCTGCATAACCATGCCTTTAAAAACAGCAAATGATGGAAATACTCAGCAGCTCTGGCAGCATCTGTGGTGAGAGGAAAACAAAGTTAACGGGCTGGATTCTCTGCCCCGCAATGCCACATTTCTGTTTTACTCTGCCAGCAGGATGCTCCGTTATGCGGGCTGGTCAATGGGGTTTCCCATTGTGGGGCAGCCCCACGCCATCGGGAAACCCCCGGGCTGTCAGCAAAACGGAGCATCTCGCCAGCGGAGAATCCAGCCCAACGTTTCAGATTGTGACCTTTTATCAGAGCTGAGGGATCAATGAAAGGACACGACCTGAATCATCAACTCTGTTTCTCTCTCCACCATTGCTGTCAGACCTGCTGAGCATGGTAGCATAGTGGTTAGCACTCTGGCTTCACAGCACCAGGGTTCCAGATTGGATTCCCGGCTTGGGTCACTGTCTGTGAGGAGTCTGCACGTTCTTCCCGTGTCTGCATGGCTTTCCTCCGGGTGCTCCGGTTTCCTCCCACAAGTCCTGAAAGGCGTACTATTAGGTAATTTGGACATTCTGAAATCTCCCTCGAACAGGCGCCGGAATGGGGCAACTAGGGGTTTTTCACAGTAACTTGATTGCAGTGCTAATGTAAGCCTACTTGTGACAATAAAGATTATTATTAGTACTTCCAGCATTTTCTGTATTTATTTCAGATTTCCAGTATCCGTAGCATTTTACTTGTCCTTAACTCAGGCTTTCCAGTTCTGACCCATAGTCCTCCAGCCGTAACATCCTAACCTGAAGTTCACGCCCCTCCCCCTCCCCCCCCCCCCCAACCGCCCCATTGAAGCCTTGAAGCTTTAACATTAAGACCTCCAACACTAACCACTATTTAAACTTAAGCAGCATTGTTATTGGCACAATGTGAGATGGCCATGATTACAATAGTGATCATGGGATTATAGAGCACAGGAACAGGACTAGGCTATCTAGACCCTCAAGCCTGTTCTGCCATTCGCTGAATTAGGGGACACTGTTTTAAACTTAGGGGTCGCCCTTTTAGGCTGGAGGTTAGATTTTCTTTTCCTCAGAGAGTTGTGCCCCTGTGGAACTTTCTGCCTCAGAATTTGGGGTTGTTGAATATTTTTAAGGCAGGGGTAGATAGATTCTTGTTAGGCAAAATAATCAAAGATTATCGGGGGTAGATGGGAATGTAGAACTTGAAACACAAGCCGGTCAACCATAATTATATCAAATGGCAGAGCAGGCTCAAGGGACATAATGACTGACCTCTGCTCCTATTTCATATGTTTGCCATTCATGGTCAACCTGTAACCTAACTCCATATGCCTGCCTATGCCCATATACACAAAAACCTTTGGCTTACAGAATCACTTTTGTGTTCACCAGATTGGCGGGCACAGTAGCACAGTGGTTAGCACTGTTGCTTCACAGCACCTGCATCCCAGATTCGATTCACAGCTTGGGTCACTGTCTTTGTGGAGTCTGTATGATCTCCCCGTGTCTGCGTAGGTTTCCTCTGGGTGCTCCAGTTTCCTCCCACAAGTCCCGAAAGACACGCTGTTAGGTAATTTGGACATTCTGAATTCTCCTTCAATTTACCCGAATAGGTGCCGGAGTGTGGCGACTAGGGGATTTTCGCAGTAACTTCATTGCAGTGTTAATGTAAGCCTACTTGTGACAAAAATAAAGAATATTATTATACTTGTTGCTGTAGCCATCAGGGACTGACTCTCCACCCTACTGGAAGACCAGCTGTCAATCCAACTGGGCTTTGAGGCAGAGAACCAGTGAAATCACTCACAAATCTGAAGTTAAAACTCTACAGCTATGAGGTAATCCCAAATGGTGGGTCCCTGCCATCACCCCCACCTTTCCACCTAAACCATTCCCTGCCGGTCAATTCTATGAAAATTGAGCCAGATTATTTCTCTATGATCTCACTAGTATTGACATCACCAGGATTGCTATTTTAGTAATTCACATGGATTGGTCGCTGATCAATTCTGTTACAGGAAAAAAAATAGAGGTGCTGTTCAATCTTAGTGAAGTCAGTGTTGCTGGTGACCAGTTTAATATCAATCGGCATCTCAATATCCATCCAAAACCATGGATGCATTATTCTAGTACTTCATTTTGTTTGTTAAGTAAGTGATTGATGCAACATTAAATGCAATGTGACCAGGTTAATTTTGGTGTAGCAGGACATCTAACTGCATTTGCCATTAGTTAGATTTGCCCTTGCACATTTTGGTTTATCATTAGACATAGGAGCAAGAGTACGCCATTTGGTCCATCAGGCCTGCTCCACCATTCAATAAGATCATGGTTAACACATTTTTTTTGCGGGTTGCTGAAAGTGTGGCTTGATAATTGTGCAATGGGGGTAACAAGACCTAGATGAACAGGACAAGCAACTGTGTGTCTTCTTGATGAATCAGACCAAAGGGTAAACAGTGTAAAGATGGAAAAGGAACTCTGTTTTGGAGTGCGTGAATTAAGTACCAAATCTTGTAGAGAAAAGAAGAGAGGAGAGGAAAGGTTGAACCAAGAGAGAAGTAGAAAAAAGGACAGAAAGGAAACCTAAAAGCAGAAGTTCAAATTTAAAATGTTACTTTTTGAAATCTCCAAAACCAATTACTACTTGAAGGAATGAGACACCACACTTTTAACAGTTAACATTCAGCGCAAAAGAGATCGATAGACAGTAATTAACTCTTGGAATTACAAGGCTTTCCTTTCTGTATTGATTAAGTTCATATCTATTTTGCAAGATTCATAGATAGAATCAATACCTACAGTGCAGAAGGAGGTCATTCGACCCATCAAATCTGCACCAACCCCCTGAAAGAGCACCCTACCCTGGCCCACTCCCCTGCACCATCCCCCTAACCCCAGCTAACCTTTGGACACAAAGGGGCAATTTTAGCATGCCCAATCCACCTAACCTGCACATCTTTGGAAGAAACCAGAGCACCCGGAGGAAACCCATGGGGAGAATGTGCAAACTCCACACGGTCACACAAGGTCAGAATCAAACCTGGGTCCTTGGCACCATGAGGCAGCAGTGCTAACCACAGTGCTGCCATGCTTTGATAAGGCAGATAGTGAAGGTAATGGTAGAGCAGCACATCACACATGGCAGCTTTTTGTTGTTTTCCTATCACTGCCCCTTGCTGACGTTGTAGCATTTGCACATCGGTATTCCATTAGTTTCACCATTATCCTGACAGCAACGTCTGGCCCAACCTTATTCCAGGAGTGACAATCTGTGTTGCTGTAAAGTGAAAGAGATAGGTATGGCTAATTATTAAAATAACTTTGTGGTTCACATTGGTTTGTGTGGTTTGTCTTGAAAGGATCTGATATATAGCACTCGACTGGAAATTAAATCACCAATTATTTTTTCCAATTTTGCTCTGGACTCACAACCGCAGTGACAACAACAGAAGGTTTATTTTCATTCTGTAAACTTAAAGTAAAATTAATGAAGTAAGGATTGTTCAAAAGGCAAGCTGATCAGAACATTCATTGTTGAAACTGACAGAAACTGACAAGAAAACTGCATCACTTTACTTAGCATATGTTACACATGCCATGGTACACAAACACAGAAGTTTCAGGAGATTTAGTTAACAGAATCATAATTCAGTCAATCTCACTCAGCTCATTGTTTAGATCAATCCCCCTCTCATCACCTCCATCTTCATATTACCTTGGCATTGCTTTTGAATTACTGTACTCGCTATGAAATCAGGAAACTGTGTGCTTCAGATTCACAGCGTGCAAAGAGGGCTTATAATGCTGTCCTGATGCTATTGCCGAAAGGGCACTACATTTTGGTTGGTGTATGTCAGACTATAAGATGATCTCACCCAACAATGTACAGTGAACTATTTGACAAAATGGCTACCATCAGCGCACAAAGAAATAGAAATAAGTTATCTGTTACCAGCAATTCATAAAAGGTTTGCTGATTGAATTAGACTTCATTTTACTGTAGAATTGCTGGAGCAAAACCAAGGTAATACTTTCCAGGATTGAACTTCAGGGGTCCTGTTGTAGGAGGTTCTGAACAGAAGGATTACACTGGCATCCTCCTTCTTCGGGCAGAGTGGCATCCTGCTTTGAAGAATAGCACAAGAGTTATCTGGAGGAGATGGAAAAGGAGGTGGAGTCCAAAGATGTGCAGCTTAGCTGGATTGGCCACAATCAATGTATGGGGTTATGGGGATAGGGTGGGGGAGTGGGCCAAGGCTGAGTGCTCTTTCGGAGGGTTGGTGCAGACTCGATGGGCCTGTAACCATCTGACTTGGCCACCTTCAGTATAATGCCTTATGAACCCCCAGGAATTCGAGGTCGCAGCGACCAATAGAGCAGGGCAGTGTCCCATATGGGAAGAGGAAATTCGGAAATATCTTAAAGGGAAAGGATGGCCCCTTTAGAGCGAGTTTTGTGCAAACGACGAAACAGGTCCCGGGAGTATAGGACATACTTGGTGGGAAAACCTGACCGAGATTCATAAGAAAAGCTAGGGGAAAGTTCGTAAGCCGATGGAAATCGTGTCCTGCGAGGCACAATTGCGAGGCACAGAGGAGGTTGTGATGACGCTCCACAGAGAGATTGAAGACAGAGAGAAGAATAGTGAGGGAGATGTTAGTGAGTGCGAAAAAGTTAACAGGCAACTTAGAGAGCAGTTAGGGGCGAAGGACAAGGAGATGGCTGATGTCAAACGGGCACACCAATCTTGTCTCGCTCAGCTAAGCAGCTTTCAGTCACAATATGATAAGGCCTACCAAGACACGCAAAGTGCGGTGTTGGTATGAGAAGAGGCAGAACACCAAGTCGAGCAATTAAACAATGTAATGATTTAAAAGCAGCCCTACGAGCACTCCACAGTTCCACGACAGAACAAAGGCAGAGTTCAGTGGACCACGCCAAATGCCGAAAGTAAATTGCAGACCTGCAATCCCTGCTTTCTGTACAAAATGGTTTCCAGAATACATTTGGACCCCAGTTAGATCAGGAAAATGGCCCCGATTGGCAGGAGTTAAACGAGACTGCCCATCGATATGTGCATGGAACATGTACTCAGGATAAACCTCAGAAAAGAAAAGCACCCCCACCCCCGACCGCACAGGCAGAGCACAACCCCATGAACCCTGTCACCACACAGCGCAGGGCCACAACAAACGGAGACCCCAATTTCCTGTACACCACCCCATTAACCGTCACCCAATTAAGGGACGCGTGTGACAAAATAACACCGTTCCAACCCACATCGGACCCACACCATTATTTTGCAAGGGTTAAACAACAGGCGACCATGTACGGCCTGGACGAAAAAGAGCAAGTGAAGTTCACAGTTTTGAGCCTCGACCCCTCAGTCGTGGCAGCCCTTCCCGACCCACAAAATGTAGGAGGAGGCACCCTTCAAGAAATGCATGCAGCGATCCTAGATGCGATCGGAGATCCCATAGACGGCCTCAATAAATGTAGGCAGAAAAAGACAGAGCACCCAATAGCGCTTGCTGGACGCCTTTGGATTCATTTCACAGCAGTATTCGGAGAGTTAGCCCGTGCCCATTTGACACCAGAAAATATGGCCAAATGGACTTGAATCCTAGTCTCTCACGCGACCGAAGCAGGGACCAATTATGACTCCTCAGATGAGACCCACAATGAGAAATGGGTACTAAAGAGATTATCCCGAGCTTGGGAACAGTCCCTTCATGGAAAATCAGATTACGGCAAAGCAGAGGAAGAGCAGGCATATGCTAACATGCATCCAGTCAGGACGCCGCATGGATAAACGAGGGAAGAAACAGCCCACAGCAACCTAAATCCCTCGAGTGTTACAATGCGGACAATTAGGACATTACGCAGGAGAATGTCAATCCCCCCAGAAACAACAGCGAAACCAGCAGGCAAATGCCCTAAATAACAATAGAGCCAAGCCAATTCATAGTGTTAGCGCCCGTTCCGAGAGCGCCGACATGAATGGCACCGATTGACGGTGTTCGGACTCCCCAACTTGGGTCTGCGGTACCCTTTGGGACAAGTCCGGAAGGCCGGTAGTAGCAGGCACAGTCCGGGGACACCCCATAGAATTTCTTTGGGACACAGGCGGGTACCGCACCACGCTCAATTCCTCCACAATGTTCCAACGAGATACATGGCCCACCACAAACACCATTACCCTCAGCGGTTTCAAAGGACACTTGCAGCAGGGACACATCACAGCCCCTGTAGCGATTCAGACAGGAAACATTAAAACCAAACACCCCGTCGTTCTCGTAGATCTACCCCAAACAGCCGAACACATTTTGGGGATAGACTTTATGAGCTCCCACAATCTTTCGTTCAACCCCGTAAATAAATGTGTGTGGAGAATGGCAAAGGCAGCACGAACCCCCGCCATGCTCACAGTTGGAGACTACGCACGCAGGATTAGCACAGTAGGAGACTTCTGGTTCGATCCACGAGCCATTAGTCAGGACAAAGACGTTAAAGACGTTTTGCAGCGACACAAAGCTTCTTTTGCCCAGCACAAGCACGACTGCGGCAAGATAGCAGGTTTAGTCAACATTACAGGACCCGACCCCAAACCCCAAAATCAGTACGGTTTTCCCCAACAAGCAGAGGGAGAAATCGCAAAGGTTATTCAGAGTTTGCTTGACCAAGGCGTACTCCGTTCAGTAGCCTCAACGAACAATGCCCCAATTTGGCCCGTCAGGAAACCCGATGGCTCATGGCGACTGACCATCGATTATAGGGAACTAAACAAAGTGACCCCATTAGCAGTCCCCACCGTAGCCACGAGTGCCGAGACAATGCTAAAACAGGGACTTCAGTCAAAAGTTTTTTTGGTTTTGGACCTCAGCAACGGCTTTTGGTCCATTCCATTGGATAGAGCGTGCCAATATAAATTTGCTTTCACCTTCCAGGGACAGCAATACACGTGGACGTGCCTACCACAAGGCTTCCACAACACCCCTTCATCTTCCACAGACAGCTGGTGAATGGATTAGCAAAGTTTTCCCGACCCGATTGCCTTGTCCAGACTTGCTACTACAGACAGTCACTAAGGGAGAGCACATTTCGCTTCTCACCAAATTATTAGGACTCCTTCACGAAATCGGATGTAAAGTTAACCCCAAAAAGGCCCAGATTCTACAAGAAAAAGTCATTTATTTAGGCACAATCATCACCCAGGGCAAACGCGAGATCGAGCAGAAACGCATCGACTCCATTGTCAAATTACCCTTGCCCCATAATGTCACAGCCCTCCGGTCATTTCTAGGACTGGTTGGCTACTGCAGGAATCACATAGATGGTTTTGCCACAAAGGCAGCCCCTCTTTCCGGACTCCTAAAAAAGCAAGCCCCATGGGAATGGCTTCCACAGCACATGGATGCCGTGGATGCATTAAAACGAGCCCTCAGCACAGCTACCGCATTACAGGTCCCAGACGCACTCTCCCCATACGCAATTGAGTTTGCAACCACCGACCGAACCCTTTCGGCCGTGCTCCTCCAATAAAGACACGATCGTTTAGGCCCCGTAGCATACGCCTCACGAGTTCTCGACCCAGTTGAGCAAGGATTTTCTGCCTGTGAAAAGCACCTGCTCGCAGTTTTTTGGGCTTTTCAATACTTAGCCTACATAACAGGACTCAACCCCGTCACCATTTTAACAGAGCACACCCCAACCCAACTTCTACTAGACGGTAGACTAAAGGACGGCACAGTCAGCCAAATCTGCGCCGCACGATGGACCCTACTCTTACAAGGACGGGACATTACAGTAAAAAGGACAAAAACACACACGTTCCTCGCAGATAATTTACATTACACATACACCCCACATGAGTGTGAGATCATCACAACCAGGCACAACACAGGACCCTTTGTACTCAAGTCAGCTTCCCCGAAACCAGGCACTACACCCCAGAGACCCCAGGCCACAGACACAGACGCACCCCTTAAGATTTATGTGGATGGCTCCTCCAGTTTTGAACGGTAAACAAATTACTGGTTGTGGCATTTAAATAGAGGACGTGCAGGGACGGGCGTTCGAGGAGATATCATTGAAATTCACAGTTCTCCCCTTTGCACTAATGTTCATAAGGAACACGGTATCCACTTCGACAGGATACACCCCCACACCCTCATGACCGGACGACCCATGAAGGGCACGGAATTCTTGTTAGGGCTTGATTTGGCCAGCCCCACAGTCACCGCCCTCACCCATGAGAAAGCGGTTCAGCAGATTCTCGATAATGTTAAAGCAGCCCAGCTCGCCGCAGCTGTTAGACTTGGTACACGAAAGAAGCAAAGTAAAGTTTGTTTTGACAAAACGGCACACGCCACAGAATTTTCAGTAGGGCAGCAGGTCATGCACTCCCTGTACAACCCCAGTTCATTTCTTTCCCTCAAATTCACAGGACCCTACTGCATTTCAGATAAAGTCAGCCCCTCCGTTTATAAGATCACTTATCCCAATGGCAAGTCAGGATGGTTTCACATAAACCAGCTTAAGGCTTATGGCACACAGAGCAACCACACACACCGCATCTCACTTGCAGCAGCAGATGAACAGGCTCCGCCCACGGACCACCTATTCCTACCCTGCCCCAACCAGTCCAGCCCATTCTCGGACACCACTTCGACTCCACCCCCAGAGGCCCGACTCCGCCTCTCCCTTCATTCGACCGACACCGACAGCGACAGCGACGGCACTGATACATTAGACCCCCATGGAACCGCCACACAATTTCAATTCTGCACCAGGCCCCACTCCCAGCGACTCCGAACAAGATTCCTTCGACCCCTTTGAGACCACGTATATCAAAGCCCCTGAACCGGACCCACCGCCCGACGACTATGGATTGCCCCCTACCACCTCCAACCTTGACACAAAACATTGGCACCGCGACAATTCTTACAGACTCATCCGCAACGATGAGATGGACCCCACATCGCCCCAAGCAGCCTTGGCACAGCTACTCCAGTCATGGATGTGGCAACCAGGAGAAGATGATGACTCAGACTCTGACTCCCACCAGACGAGCCCCTTTGCGACTCTGTTCGCTATAGAGCAATGAGATGTCCAGGTCATGGTAAAAAGGAACCAATGGAGAATTACGGTGTCCTTCTTTTCTGATGGAGCCTGCCCGATTTTGTTATTTTAGCTTGTTAATTTTAAATGTTGAATGTTTGTTTGTGCACTTAGAGTTTATTCATGGCCCCACACCACATTTTGATGCAGTCACAGCTACTCTTTTAATGCCAAGTGGCAGTTAAAGGAACAAGTTTGTCGGCAGACACCCATTCATAGCGACTCTTCTGATTCAAAGGTAATCATAAGAGGCAGTATCCACGATGAACACAAATTCTTTCCGTTCTTGTCCAGTCGCTCAAGCAGTGGAGTAACGGCATTGATCCCCGCCCTGCCTGAGGACCCCATTAGGTCAGCTACACTCGGGTAGTGCACCTACGGCACTGGTCACCGTCCTACCCGGGGATTCCACCCATTCTTGCCCCACCGCGGCCCATACGCACCCCATTCGGAACTTTTGGTTCAAAACTCTTTTACTGTTCTTTTACTCTGTGGTTTAAAGAATGTTCTTTGCCACAAGTTTTGTTTGTTTTCCGGCGATCCTTAGGTCGCTCTCCCATATGCTATTTACATCCTCAAACACTTGGATGGAACACTTTACTGCTGGACGGAGAGATTGTCCGCCCACTCACCGCATCGATAACACAGGCTGTGAGACTGCTCGCGCTGTGACAGTATTTTCTTTCGCATGTCTTGTCCCCAAAATATTTGGTTTAAAACAAAAATGAGGGAGTCACATATGGTTATAATTCTAATGGGCAATTGACAACAAAAGGACAGACATGCGAGATCTTAAACAAGGTAATAACAGATATTATGCTTGTATCCACAGGAAATCCAGAACAACAGAAGACAAAGGAAGACCAAGAAGGAAAAAGACAACACGAAGACAGACATCATGATCTACATTTGGATCTTCGTGGGATCACTACAGTTGCGCGCGGACACGACCCCCTGACCCCTACCCCACAGGCCGTGAATGTTTCCCATCCCTGCCATACACCACACCCAGAGACAGCCACTCATACACCAGCCTGGTGTGACAAATTTATCACATGGTATTCCCTGTCATACATCGTAGAAGCACTGTTAGTCATAGCGATACTCTGTTGTGTCATCCAGACACTGAGGCTTCGGAAATGGCGAAGGAAAGCCTCCCGCACTCCGGTATATACCCTCAGACCCCCTATTTTCGGACTCCAGCAAACCCCCACACTCTACCTAAATAAATAAAGTACATCAACTAATTTTTTTTGTTTGTTCTAATAAAAGAAAGATGTGAAATTCTGTACTTGACTGCCAAGATACAGAGAAATGTAATGCTGCTATTATATAGTTTATATTGTTGTAAATTCTTTTAATTGACTAAGGACAGTTTAGAGAAGAATAGTTAGAGGTTCTAGTATTTTAAATGAAAAATAAATGCAGCACGGTAGCATTGTGGATAGCACAATTGCTTCACAGCTCCAGGGCCCCAGGTTCGATTCCCGGCTTGGGTCACTGTCTGTGCGGAGTCTGCACGTCCTCCCCGTGTGTGCGTGGGTTTCCTCCGGGTGCTCCGGTTTCCTCCCACAGCCCAAAGATGTGCAGGTTAGGTGGATTGGCCATGTTAAATTGTCCTTAGTGTCCAAAATTGCCCTTAGTGTTGGGTGGGGTTACTGGGTTACGGGGATAGGGTGGAGGTGTGGGCTTCGGTAGGGTGCTCTTTCCAAGAGCCGGTGCAGACTCGATGGGCCGAATGGCCTCCTTCTGCACTGTGAATCCTGTGAAATCTATGAAATCTATGTAATGCATGCCTGAATGTCATAGCGCCCCTTAGGATTTTATAATAATGTGATGTACATAAAGCAATTTAGGTAAAGGTTCCACTCCATAGGGAAGAGTAGAATAGAACCTGTCCTTGATTGCGGGTGCTCGACTTAGGCAGAGACCAAAGAAGATTCAGCAATATGATCCTTCACGCTTTGGGGCCTTCTGGGAGGTGAGTAGCGACTTTAAAACCACTTACCTTTACAGGAGCAGCCCTTTGGATTTCGGCGGCAGCGGTGCGCAGGGGCCTTCTTGGAGGTGAGTAGCGACTTTAAAACCACTTACCTTTACAGGAGCAGCCCTTTGGATTTCGGCGGCAGCGGTGCGCAGGGGCCTTCTGGGAGGTGAGTAGCGACTTTAAAACCACTTACCTTTACAGGAGCAGCCCTTTGGATTTCGGCAGCAGCGGTGCGCAGGGGCCTTCTGGGAGGTGAGTAGCGACTTTAAAACCACTTACCTTTACAGGAGCAGCCCTTTGGATTTCGGCGGCAGCGGTGCGCAGGGGCCTTCTGGGAGGTGAGTAGCGACTTTAAAACCACTTACCTTTACAGGAGCAGCCCTTTGGATTTCGGCGGCAGCGGTGCGTAGGGGCCTTCTGGGAGGTGAGTAGTGAATTTAAAAACCCTTACCTGGTCCCGTGTCTGTTCTTCTTTTCTGTTTTATTTGTTTTTATATAAGGCGGGAACCGGAAGTTCGACCCGCGGACCTCTGGGAAGTCCCCCCCCCCCAACCAATAAATTCTGGTGGAGAGGAAACCCGAGACACTACACGTGTAGTGTCTCCGACCCGCCCTCCTCCTCTAACCTAATAATAAGACCCATTGGTGTGAGGTAAGTGCCATATTATATTATTTTTTATATTATTAGCATTGTGCAGGTCAAGGTTCGGAGGTGGAGGAGCAGTCTCTGTCAGCGAGAGAACCTGAGAACATCTAAGACACTCAGAAGGTAAGTAAGTGATTTTTACTTATTTTTACTTTTATACCTTTTTTCAGATTGTGTGTGTCGGGGGGAAACTGAAGTGACATCACAGAAAAGCGGCCAGAGTGGCTAGTATTTGGTAACTAATTAAACATAATAACTTAATTATAATTTAGAGGGATATCTAAGCCAGAGATCGGAGAGTACTATAGTTAGCTATCGCATTTCTATTAGAAATCTAGTGCTAGGAAACAGATAGTTGACAGTAACTTTGAAATTTTTAAAAAGATATTAAAAAAAAAAGACAAATTTTAATTTTAATTTTAATTAATTGACGCAATGTCAGTTAGAGGGGTGCTGTGCTCTGACTGTGAGATGTGGCAGGTCCGGGAGGCTTCCAGCGCTACTTGTTCGGGATAATATCACAGCTGTACTGCGAGAGGACACCTCAGAGGGCAGTGAGGCTATATGGGTAGAGATCAGGAATAAGAAGGGTGCAGTCACAATGTTGGGGGTATACTACAGGCCTCCCAACAGCCAGCGGGAGATAGAGGAGCACATAGGTAGACAGATTTTGGAAAAGATTGGTCCAGGATGTCTCCGAACGGGTAGAGGGCATCCTGAAGGGGGAGGGCAAACAGGCAGAGGTCGTTGTACATATTGGTACTAACGACATAGGCAGGAAGGGGCATGAGGTCCTGCAGCAGGAGTTCAGGGAGCTAGGCAGAAAGTTAAAAGACAGGACCTCGGGGGTTGTAATCTCGGGATTACTCCCTGTGCCATGTGCCAGTGAGGCTAGAAATAGGAAGATAGAGCAGCTAAACACGTGGCTAAACAGCTGGTGTAGGAGGGAGGGTTTCCATTATCTGGACCACTGGGAGCTCTTCCGGGGCAGGTATGACCCGTATAAGAAGGACGGGTTGCATCTAAACCGGAGAGGCGTAAATATCCTGGCCGCGAAGTTTGCTAGTGTCACACGGGAGGGTTTAAACTAGTATGGCAGGGGGGTGGGCACGGGAGCAATAGGTCAAAGGGTGAGAGCATTGAGGGAGAACTAGGGAATAGGGACAGTGTGGCTCTGAGGCAGAGCAGACAGGGAGAAGTTGCTGAACACAGCGGGTCTGGTGGCCTGAAGTGCATATGTTTTAATGCAAGGAGCATTACGGGTAAGGCAGATGAACTTAGAGCTTGGATTAGTACTTGGAACTATGATGTTGTTGCCATTACAGAGACCTGGTTGAGGGAAGGGCAGGATTGGCAGCTAAACGTTCCAGGATTTAGATGTTTCAGGCGGGATAGAGGGGGATGTAAAAGGGGAGGTGGAGTTGCGCTACTTGTTCGGGATAATATCACAGCTGTACTGCGAGAGGACACCTCAGAGGGCAGTGAGGCTATATGGTTAGAGATCAGGAATAAGAAGGGTGCAGTCACAATGTTGGGGGTATACTACAGGCCTCCCAACAGCCAGCGGGAGATAGAGGAGCACATAGGTAGACAGATTTTGGAAAAGAGTAAAAACAACAGGGTTGTGGTGATGGGAGACTTCAACTTCCCCAATATTGACTGGGACTCACTTAGTGCCAGGGGCTTAGACGGGGCGGAGTTTGTAAGGAGCATCCAGGAGGGCTTCTTAAAACAATATGTAGACAGTCCAACTAGGGAAGGAGCGGTACTGGACCTGGTATTGGGGAATGAGCCCGGCCAGGTGGTAGATGTTTCAGTAGGGGAGCATTTCGGTAACAGTGACCACAATTCAGTAAGTTTTAAAGTACTGGTGGACAAGGATAAGAGTGGTCCGAGGATGAATGTGCTAAATTGGGGGAAGGCTAATTATAACAATATTAGGCGGGAACTGAAGAACATAGATTGGGGGCGGATGTTTGAGGGCAAATCAACATCTGACATGTGGGAGGCTTTCAAGTGGCAGTTGAAAGGAATACAGGACCGGCATGTTCCTGTGAGGAAGAAAGATAAATACGGCAATTTTCGGGAACCTTGGATGACGAGTGATATTGTAGGCCTCGTCAAAAAGAAAAAGGAGGCATTTGTCAGGGATAAAAGGCTGGGAACAGACGAAGCCTGCGTGGAATATAAGGAAAGTATGAAGGAACTTAAGCAATGAGTCAGGAGGGCTAGAAGGGGTCACGAAAAGTCATTGGCAAATAGGGTTAAGGAAAATCCCAAGGCTTTTTACACGTACATAAAAAGCAAGAGGGTAGCCAGGGAAAGGGTTGGCCCACTGAAGGATAGGCAAGGGAATCTATGTGTGGAGCCAGAGGAAATGGGCGAGGTACTAAATGAATACTTTGCATCAGTATTCACCAAAGAGAAGGAATTGGTAGATGTTGAGTCTGGAGAAGGGGGTGTAGATAGCCTGGGTCACATTGTGATCCAAAAGGACGAGGTGTTGGGTGTCTTAAAAAATATTAAGGTAGATAAGTCCCCAGGGCCTGATGGGATCTACCCCAGAATACTGAAGGAGGCTGGAGAGGAAATTGCTGAGGCCTTGACAGAAATCTTTGGATCCTCGCTGTCTTCAGGGGATGTCCCGGAGGACTGGAGAATAGCCAATGTTGTTCCTCTGTTTAAGAAGGGTAGCAAGGATAATCCTGGGAACTACAGGCCGGTGAGCCTTACTTCAGTGGTAGGGAAATTACTGGAGAGAATTCTTTGAGACAGGATCTACTCCCATTTGGAAGCAAATGGACGTATTAGTGAGAGGCAGCACGGTTTTGTGAAGGGGAGGTCGTGTCTCACTAACTTGATAGAGTTTTTCGAGGAGGTCACTAAGATGATTGATGCAGGTAGGGCAGTAGATGTTGTCTATATGGACTTCAGTAAGGCCTTTGACAAGGTCCCTCATGGTAGACTAGTACAAAAGGTGAAGTCACACGGGATCAGGGGTGAGCTGGCAAGGTGGATACAGAACTGGCTAGGCCATAGAAGGCAGAGAGTAGCAATGGAGGGATGCTTTTCTAATTGGAGGGCTGTGACCAGTGGTGTTCCACAGGGATCAGTGCTGGGACCTTTGCTCTTTGTAGTATATATAAATGATTTGGAGGAAAATGTAACTGGTCTGATTAGTAAGTTTGCAGACGACACAAAGGTTGGTGGAATTGCGGATAGCGATGAGGACTGTCGGAGGATACAGCAGGATTTAGATTGTCTGGAGACTTGGGCGGAGAGATGGCAGATGGAGTTTAACCCGGACAAATGTGAGGTAATGCATTTTGGAAGGTCTAATGCAGGTAGGGAATATACAGTGAATGGTAGAACCTTCAAGAGTATTGAAAGTCAAAGAGATCTAGGAGTACAGGTCGACAGGTCATTGAAAGGGGCAACACAGGTGGAGAAGGTAGTCAAGAAGGCATACGGCATGCTTGCCTTCATTGGCCGGGGCATTGAGTATAAGAATTGGCAAGTCATGTTGCAGCTGTATAGAACCTTAGTTAGGCCACACTTGGAGTATAGTGTTCAATTCTGGTCGCCACACTACCAGAAGGATGTGGAGGCTTTAGAGAGGGTGCAGAAGAGATTTACCAGAATGTTGCCTGGTATGGAGGGCATTAGCTATGAGGAGCGGTTGAATAAACTCGGTTTGTTCTCACTGGAACGAAGGAGGTTGAGGGGAGACCTGATAGAGGTATACAAAATTATGAGGGGCATAGACAGAGTGGATAGTCAGAGGCTTTTCCCCAGGGTAGAGGGGTCAATTACTAGGGGGCATAGGTTTAAGGTGAGAGGGGCAAGGTTTAGAGTAGATGTACGAGGCAAGTTTTTTACGCAGAGGGTAGTGGGTGCCTGGAACTCGCTACCGGAGGAGGTAGTGGAAGCAGGGACGATAGGGACATTTAAGGGGCATCTTGACAAATATATGAATAGGATGGGAATAGAAGGATACGGACCCAGAAGTGTAGAAGATTGTAGTTTAGTCGGGCAGCATGGTCGGCACGGGCTTGGAGGGCCGAAGGGCCTGTTCCTGTGCTGTACATTTCTTTGTTCTTTGTTCTTTGTTGATCACAAGGAGGGCGTGTAGCCATCTGGGATGGCCATCTTCAGTATATAAAATGGACACTCGCAGAGCCTATAGGGAAATATAGACATGGCAAAGCAACAAGCAGGCACTGGGCCTGAATGTATATTTGGAAGGCAGTCAGCAGACGGAATCAAAACTCTGGGCCGATTTACATATTGATGGCTCATCTCCGAGGAACAAAGGACTAGTGCTCAGGTAGCCAATACTGTCTCAGACATTCTACGCCACTACCCCAAACAAAAGACACAAACAAAGCAAGGCCAATGGCCACCTAGGACACGTCCAGCCATCAAGGCACCCGCCCCTTTATTGGTCTTGATCGATGACACTGATCAAGAAGCTGCCCAATTAATTGGGAGCAAGTTTAAGGCCCGCCTAAAAGCTCGCAAAGCCTCTCCAAGTATAAGAAGGAACCCCCGCCAAAGGTTCAGTCTCTTGGATCCGGCTCTCAAGTGGAGAGACCCTTCCACCAGCATCACCAGAAGCAAGTAAGTTCAAGGTCAACGCTCGCTACCAGACGGACAAACTTAGCTGTTCTCCTGTTACCCCTTCGAACCCAACAGGCCCAGATCCAAACAATGGCCATTGTTCCTCTGACCTAAGTGGGCACCCAAAGTTAAGAAGAGGTGTTAGCGATAGAGATAGTTTAGCTTGTAGTATTATTGTGCATGAGTAAATCATACTGTGTGTAAATAAATACCATTGACTTTGAACTAACTAACTGGTGTATTGGCTCTTTGATCGGTATTTGGGTTGAACCTTGTGGCGGTATCGAGAGATACCTGGCGACTCTGAAAGCATACTCATAATTAGGATTAAGAAAGGCGACCTTATTAACCGCCATATTTATAGCAAGTAAACAGAGCAACAGGCCGAATGGCCTCCTTATGCACTGTCTGGATTCTATGGATTCTGAGGTGGCAGAAAGCGTGAAACCTTCCTCATTTGTGATCGGATCCTTGGAACAGGTGTGAGAAGTGTTCACTTGTCAAAGCTTTGACAAAGGGTCATCCAGACGCGAAACGTTAGCTCCCTTCTCTCTCCACAGATGCTGTCAGACCTGCTGTGATTGTCCAGTGTTTTCTGTTTGTGTTTAGATTCCAGCATCTGCAGTAATTTGTTTTACATTATAACCGACATTTCATGATGTTGCTTTATAATGTATTTTAACAGCACTTTATGTAAACTGGTGTGAGCATTACAGATTGAACATCATCTTGGCATCTGTTCACCTCAGTACATTGGTCTGCCCATGCTATAGCACTTCACTCAGTATTATTCTCGTGGCACTGCATTTGCCTTATTGCCCTATAATGTCAGTGGAATAGATACTGTCACTTTGCCCCCCCAACCTAGGTTAAATTTTAACCCCACTGTGTTTATTAAAGACCTTTCCAAGGACCGAAGGTGGACAGGCCCCAGCCGCGTTTGCTGACCCTGTCAGGCAGGGCGAAAGCTGGGTTTTTGAGGGAGGAAGAAGGGGTGGACGTGTGGAGGTTTTTGCATCTACAGGACAGGGAGTTTCTTTTCACCTGTGCACAAGGTGTACTCGACGATTGACTTTTTTGTAATGGGAAAGGTGCTGTTAGCTGGGGTAAAGAAGGCCGAGCATTCGGCGATTGTAATCACGGACTATGCTCCACGTTGGGTGGATGTGGTCCTGAAGAAAGGGTCGGTCCAGAGGCTGGCGTGGAGGTTGTATGTGGGACTGTTGGCGGACTCGAATTCTTGTATAAAATAGGGATGGTGATAGAAGATTATGTGGCGTTTAATGGGGAGATTTCACCGTCAGTGGTATGGGAAGCATTGAAGGTGGTAGTGGAGGGGTGGGGTTATTTTGTTTAAGGCGCAGGTGAATAGGGAGGCCAGGGAAAAACAGCAACAGTTGATAGAGGAGATTTTGGAAGTAGATGGGAGGTATGCAGGGGACCCGGATCTTCTGGTGAAGAGATTGTAGTTACAGGCAAGGTTCCATCTACTGTCTGTGGAGAAGGGTGAGGGGGGGGTCGTTTATGAGCATGGGGAGAAGGCCAGCCGCATGTTGGCGGGCCAGCTCTGTAGGCGAGCAGCAGTGAGGGAGATGGTTTGTGTCAGAGATGGGATGGTGAGCTGGTGGTGGTGCCGGAGCAGGTGAACAAGGTGTTTGAAAAATTTTACAGGGACCTGCATAGGTCAGAGGCGCCGGAAGATGCATTGGGTATGAGGGAGAGTTTGGACTGGCCGGGCGGAGGTAGGAGGGGAGGAGAGGGCAGGATTAGAGGAGCCAGTAGTGGTGGTAGAAGTGCAGGCAGTAATAGGGAAGATGCAGACAGGTAAGACGCCTGGACTGGATGGCTTTCCCCTGGAATTTAGAAAAACATTTAAGGATAAATTGGCGCCGCTGTTGGTAGAAATGTTTGAGGACGCGATGGTTAGGAGAGCCTTGCCGGAAACAATAGGTCCATTTCGTTGTTGCTTATAAAGGATAGGCTCCCGTGGAGTGTGGGTCATCTCGGCCCATATCTCTAATGAATGTGGATGCTAAGATACTGGCGAAGATGTTGGCTTTGAGGATGGAGGAGTGTCTTCCAAAGGTGATTGGGGAGGATCAGGCAGGGTTCGTCATGGGTAGGCAGTTGTCATGAACAGGAACATAGAACATACAGTGCAGAAGGAGGCCATTTGGCCCATCAAGTCTGCACCAACCCACTTAAGCCCTCACTTCCACCCTATCCCCATAACCCAATAACCCCTCCTAACCTTTTTGGACACTTAGGGCAATTTAGCAAGGCCAATCTACCTAACCTGCACGTCTTTGGACTGTGGAAGGAAACGGGAGCACCCGGAGGAAACCCACGCAGACAGGGGGAGAATGTGCAGACTCCGCGGGGAATCGAACCTGGGACCCTGGCGCTGTGAAGCCACAGTGCCAGCCACTGGTGCTACCGTGCTTGTCGTCGAATGTGTGGCGGCTACTAAATGTGGTGCTTTCTCCGGCAGAAGGAAGGGAGTTGGAGATAGTGGTGGCGTTGGATGTGGAGAAGGCGTTTGATCGGGTGGAGTGGATCTATCTGTTTTCAGTGTTGGAGAAGTTTGAGATTTGGCCTAAGTTTGTGGCATGGGTGAAATTGTTGATCCCCAAATTTCTTTCTCTGTCAGTCTGGCCACAATAAAAGTTGAGATGGATTCGCACGTAAAAAGAAGTTATTTATTTAGCTTGCAAGCTTGATTCATTTCATAGAAATATAAGAGACATCCAGCTTCCTATATCCCAGAAAGCGAATGAACAAAGAAACAAAGGGATCTCTGCAAATCAATTCAAATGGTATCAAGTTTCACATACTCGACGGACAGAGGTCAGCCTATGTCCCTCCTGACCTGTTCGATCTATTCTGATTGGCTCACTTCCAATCCCTTTCTCTGGCCCCTATCAATGCAGCATCACTCTCATAGACACACCTCTTCCTGCTTTTTCCATGCGGTCTCAAACCCCTTTGTCCCTAACTGCCAGAATCAAAGTGGCTTATTTCTACATTACATTAACTAGTATCTCTAAAGTAACTATTTTATATCACATTCGTCAAAATTGTTGTATAAGGAGCCGAGGGGGTGTGTGCAAATGAATTATATGAATTCAGGGTTCTTTCCACTGCATCGAGGAACGAGGTAGGGATGTCCCATATGTCCCCTTCTGTTTGAGCTGGCGAAAGAGCCCTTGGCCATTGCGCTGAGATGCTCAGAATAATGGAAGGGGATAGTGAAGTGGGGGGGGAGGGGGTGGAGCACAGGGTGTCTCTGTACGTGGATGATCTGCTGTTATATATTTCAGACCCGAGCTCTTCGGTGGGCGACATAATGGGTCTGCTTCAGAGATTCGTGGCGTTTTCGGAATATAAGTTGAATTGGGGGAAAAGCGAGTATTTTGTGATGTCTTCTCCAAGGATGGGGGTTGGGGTGGCAGGGGCGGCGTTTTGGGTGGCAACAACTAATTTCAAGTACTTTGGGATGCAGGTGACTCAAGATTGGGAACAGCTTCATAGCTGCACATTACGAGTCAGGTTGGGAGGGTGAGAGTGGATTTATTGAGATGGGACATTGTTCCCTTGGCTCTGGCAGGGCAGGTGAACATTTTTACATAGTTTTTATTCTTATTTCAGTGCCTGCTGATGGTATTTTTACCGAAGTCGTTTTTAAGGGGGTGGACAGGATGGTTGTCGTATGTTTGGGCAGAGACGTTGGCCAGGATAAGGAAGGTGGCATTTCAGAGGGGCTGGCAGTCGGGTTGGTGGGGGGGGGTTGGGCCTTCAGAACTTTCTGTATTATTAATGGGAGGCGAACGCGGAGAAGGTGCGGGACTGGAGTAGGGGGGCAGAGGCTTTATGGTTGAGGATGAAGGTGGGTTCTTGTAGGGGGTCGGGGTTACGGCTCTGGTGATGGCACAACTTCTGTTTGCCTCAAGGAAGTATGGTCCTGTGGTGGTTGCCACGTTGAAGATTTGGAGGCAATTTCGGCAGCATTTTAGGTTGGGAATGGGGCCGCGAATGATGCCGATCCAGGGGAACCATGGATTTGAGCTGGGGAGGATGGATGCGGTTTTGGAGATGGGAAGAGAGAGGCGTGAAGAAGATGAAGGATTTGTTTTTCAAGGACCGATTCGCAAGCTTGGAGGAGTTAAGGGGGAAGTTTGGGTTTCTGCGTAAGAAGGGTTTCCGTTATATGCAGGTGTGGGACTTTGTGAAAAAGGTCTTTCCAACCTTTCCAAAAGTTCCTCGTTGCTGAAGGAGCTGCTGTCGATAATGGGGTTGGAGGGTGGGCCATGTCGGCGATTTATGGGAGGATGAGGTGTCTATTGAGGGGGTTAAGGCCAAGTGGGAAGCAGAGTTAGGGATGTCGCTTGAGGAGGGAGGTGCTGCGGAGGGTGAATGCCTCAATCTCATGCACGAGGCTGGGGTTGATACAGTTGTAGGTGGTGCACAGGGTGCACTTGATGAAGTCAAGGATGTTTGAGAGGGTAGAGGATACTTGCGAATGGTGTGGGAGGGGGCCAGCTAATCATGTGCATATGTTCTGGTCCTGCCCAAGGTTGAGGAAATTTTGAAGGTCAGCGGTCCTGCATGTGGAGTGGAGTCCCCTGGGGGCCATATTCCGGGTGTCAGACCTGCTGGAGTTGCAGGTGGGTGCGGGCCAGATGGTTTAGCCTTCACCTTGATCTCTCACAGCTGGTTCTGTTGGGGTAGAGGTCAGCTTCTCCACCGTGTGCCTCGACGTGGCTGGGAATCTAATGGAGTTCTCACATCTTGAAAAATTTGCCCTAAGCGGGGGCAAATGAGGGGTCCCAAAAGAGATGGGGTTTGCTTGCTTTGCATTTCGGAGAGTTGGTTACCGTCAACTGTTGGAGGGAAAGGGTTGGTGCAGGGTTCACTGCATTTGGGGGTGTAATGTTTTTGTTTTGGAATAATAATAATCTTTATTAGTGTCACAAGTAGGCTTACATTAACACTGCAATGAAGTTACTGTGAAAATCCCCTCGTCGCCACACTACGTCACCTGTCTGGGTACACTGAGAGAGAATTCAGAATGTCCAATTCACCAAACAAACACGTCTTTCAGGACTTGTGGGAGGAAACCGGAGCACCCGGAGGAAACCCACACAGGGAAATCATGCAGACTCCACACAGATAGTAACCCAAGCCCGGAATTGAACCGGGGTCTCTGGAGCTGTGAAGCAACCATGCTAACGACTGTGCTACCGTGCCGCCCTGTTTTGTTAAATGTTGAAATGCTAAATGTTTGAGCAGAATGCTTGCACAGCAGCTTAGAAAGAGGGAGACAGCCAGGGAGATAGGGAAAGTAAAGGATGGAGACGGGAACCTGGTGGGAGACAGAGTGTCGCTTTACGCAGACGACCTGCTCCTGTATGTATCGGACCCAGCAGAGGAGATGGAAGAAATCGTGAGGATTCTAGGTGAATTTGGCCGGTTTTCGGGGTACAAACTAAATATGGGGAAAAGTGAGATGTTTGCGATCCAGGCAAGGGGACAGGAGAGGCTACTGGGGGAACTGCCGTTTAGAGTGGTAGGGGGCTAGCTTTAGGTATCTAAGCATCCAAGTGGCGCGGGAATGGGAACGGTTACACAAACTTAATCTGGCCCGATTAGTAAGCCAAATGAAGGACGATTTCCGAAGGTGGGACGTGCTCCCGTTGTCACTGGCTGGGAGGGTCCAGGCGGTGAAGATGACGGTCCTTCCGAGATTCCTGTTTGTATTCCAGTGTCTCCCCATCTTTATTCCGCGGTCCTTTTTTAAACGGGTTAACAAAGTGAGTTAAAACGCGGATGCTTGAGCGGAGCCGAGGAGAGGGCGGGCTGGCGCTGCCAAACTTCAGTAACTACTATTGGGCGGCGAATATAGCCATGATTAGGAAGTGGGTGGTGGGGAGGGTTGGCATGGGAGCGTATGGAGGCAGCTTCATGTAAGGGGACCAGCTTGGGGGTATTGATAACGGCACCTCTGCTGTTCCCGCCGGCATGCCCCATGATGGTGGTGGCCCAGAGATCTGGTGGCAATGGAGGAACATGTGGGAGCGGAGGGAGCATCAGTCTGGTCTTCAATTTGTAATAATTACGGTTTGCCCCGGGAAGGATGGACGGGGGGTTTCGGAGATGGCAGAGGGCAGGGATTGAGAGGATGGGGGATATGTTTATAGAGGGGGGCTTTCCTAGCTTGAGGAAGCTGGAGGAGAAATTTGGATTGGCGAGGAGAAATGAATTTAGGTACCTGCAGGTGCGGGACTTCCAACACAGGCAGGTCTCAACCTTCCCGCTCCTACCACCAAGTGGGGTACAGGATAGGGTAGTTTGCAGAGTGTGGCTGGGAGAAGGGAAGGTCTCTGACATCTATAAGGAACTCATGGGATCAGAGGATACGCAGACTGAGGAGCTGAAGCGCAAGTGGAAAGAGGAGTTAGGAGGAGAGATAGAGGATGGTCTCTGGGCGGATGCGTTGAGTAGAGTCAACGTGTCCACAACATGCGCCAGGCTCAGCCTGATAGAGTTTAAGGTCGTTCACCGGGCTCTCATGACAGTGGCCGGATGAGCACATTCTTTGGGGTAGAAGATAGGTGCTCAAATTGTGCGGGGGTGGCCAGCGAACCATGTCCACATGTTTTGGACATGCCCAAAGCTCAAGGGATTTTGGCAGGGGTTTGCAGACATCATGTCCACGGTGTTAAAAACAAGGGTAGCACCGAGTCCGGAGGTGGTGATTTTCGGGGTTCAGAAGATCCGGATATCCAGGAGGAAAAAGATGCAGACGTTCTGGCCTTTGCTTCCCTGGCAGCCCAGTGTCGTGCCATTCACTCTGGGGTAACACGGACTGCAACACGATGCAGTGAAATGATCAAGCATACACCAAACGTAGGCATTGGTTCAATAAGATTTATTGAACTTCAGTAACGAAGCCTGTGGGTTGACTCTCTACCACTCTAAGTAAACTAACACAAACTATTTAGACCAGGCTAGCTCTGATCCACGTGTAGAAGATGTTGAATGATTTGTACACCCTGACTGTCACTACAGTTGTCAGCAGTGGAAAGAGGCAGAGTGCTGATGCCTTATAGAACATAGAGCATAGAACGATACAGCGCAGTACAGGCCCTTCGGCCCACGATGTTGCACCGAAACAAAAGCCATCTAACCTACACTATGCCATTATCATCCATATGTTTATCCAATAAACTTTTAAATGCCCTCAATGTTGGCGAGTTCACTACTGTAGCAGGTAGGGCATTCCACAGCCTCACTATTCTTTGCGTAAAGAACCTACCTCTGACCTCTGTCCTATATCTATTACCCCTCAGTTTAAAGCTATGTCCCCTTGTGCCAGCCATTTCCATCCGCGGGAGAAGGCTCTCACTGTCCTTGTGTGTTTTATAGTTGGAAGCCCCCCTCTGGTGTTGTCTGGTGATTGGTCGTGTTCTGTTCTGTATGTTGATCGGCTCACCTGGGTGTCTGTCACTGCCTGCTTTTACCTCAAGATGTGTATGGGTGCATATTATGACATCCCCCTTTTAAAAAAATTTGTCGGCTGCTTCGAGCACATACGACATATTTACAAAAGTAACTACATACAGAAATTGATGAGTGAATGGATATGTACATGTTAGGTGTCTAGCGTGCAGAAACATAACAATACATATACAAAGGAACTATTTATAAGTCCAGTCGTTGGGGCTGTCGTCAGATTCTTGTGGACCGCCTGAGAGGTGGAGGCGGGGATGATGGTGTCTTGACAGGTTGACATGCAGCCAGATTGGTGGCCTCGTGGAGCAAGTTGTCCGGATAAGGCAGAACGACATCTGGGAACGTGAGATCCGGTGGTGGGCAGGCATGTTTGCGTAGTGCCCTTCTGTTGCACCTGACAATAGATCCATCAGCCATGTGAACCACAAATGACCTGGGAGCAGCCTGTCGAACAACAACAGCTGGAGCTGACCAGCCTCCACCAGGCAACTTGATGTGAACAGCGTCCTTCGGAGAGAACACGGGCAGATCAGTAGCATGAGCATCATATGTTAGCTTTTGCCGGGTCCTGATCTGCTGCATCTTTTGCAGCACTGGAAGGTGATCCAGGTCAGGTACATGAATGGCCGGAACAGTCGTCCGCAGGTTACGATTCATAAGGAGCTGTGCCGGAGACATACTGTTGGACGGAGGGGTTGCCCTGTACGCCAGAAGAGCAAGGTTAAAGTCTGAAGCTGAGTCCGCAGCCTTACAGAGCATCTGCTTCACGATATGGACCCCTTTTTTGACCTTCCCATTAGATTGCGGGTAATGCGGGCTCGAGGTGATGTGCTGGAAGTGGTATTGCTTTGCGAAGTTGGACCATTCTTGACTATAGAAACAGGGACCGTTGTCACTCATAACCGTGAGCGGGATTCCATGCCTGGCAAATACCTCCTTGCAGGTCTTTATGACAGTCCTGGATGTTAGGTCAGACAGTTTCACAACCTTGGGGTAACTGGAGAAGTAATCAATTATCAGGATGTAGTCACGCCCGTTGGCATGAAAAAGGTCAACGCCGACCTTAGACCACGGAGAGGTCACGATCTCGTGCTGCTGGAGCTTTTCTTTGGGCTGAGCAGGCTGGAAGCGCTGGCAGGTGGCGCAATTGAGGACCATGTTGGATATGTCCTCATTGATGCCGGGCCAATAGACAGCCTGCCGGGCCCTGCGCCTGCACTTCTCAATACCGAGGTGTCCCTCGTGTATCTGCGTGAGCACCAAGCTCTGGAGGCTGCGCGGAATGACGATGCGATCCAATTTCAGGAGGATCCTCTCGACAACATTTAGGTCATCCTTTACATTATAGTATTGGGGGCATTGCCCTTTCTGCCAGCCATTCGTGAGGTGATGTATGACCTGCTGCAGAAGAGGGTCCTTGACAGTCTCTTCTCAAACGATGACGAGTCGTTCGTCGGATGTCGGGAGGGTGCTGGCACACAGTTTCACCTGCGCCTCAATGTCGTGTATGAAGTCTACCTGCTCACATGGCGAGGTGATGGCATGCGACAGGGCATCCGCGATGATTAGCTCCTTTGCAGGTGTACAAACCAGTTCAAAATCATACCTGCGGAGTCGAAGAAGAATGCGCTGGAGCCTGGGTGTCATGTCATTTAAGTCCTTGTGTATAATGTGCACTAGGGGTCTGTGGTCAGTCTCTACTGTAAAGGTCGGGAGACCATAGACATAATCATGGAATTTCACGATGCCAGTGAGAAGGCCCAGGCATTCTTTCTCCATTTGAGCATATCGTTGCTCAGTGGGGGTCATGACCCTTGACACGTAGGCCACTGGAGCCCAGGGCGAGATGCCGTCCTTCTGGAGGAGCACTGCCCCAATGCTGTACTGGCTGGCATCTGTGGAGATTTTAGTCTCCCTCGCTGGGTCAAAAAAAGTTAGAACACGAGGGGTGGTTAGCTTCGCTTTCAACTCAATCCACTCTGCTTGATGTGCGGGTAGCCACTGGAAAGTGGTGGACTTCTTCACCACGTGCCTGAGGGCCATGGTGTGTGACACTAAGGGCATTCAAATGGTCATTGGATAGACATATGGATGATAAGGGAATAGTGTAGATGGGCTTTAGAGTGATTTCTCAGGTCGGCGCAACAGCGAGGGCCGAAGGGCCTGTACTGCGCTGTAATGTTCTATGTTCTATGTTCTATGATGCGAAGTTGGGAATGAACTTCCCCAAAAAATTTACCATCCCCAGGAAGCAGAGGACCACCTTCTTGTCCTCTGGGGTCTTCGTTGTGTTGATGGCCTTGACTTTGTCAGAGTCTGGTTGCACGCCCTGCTGGGAGATCACCCAGAAACTTAATTGACGACATGCCAAAGGAGCATTTGGTTTTATTTAATTTCAGGCCTTTGGCATGTATGCGCCTGAAGACTTGTTGCAGACGAGAAATGTTCCTCCGGGATAGTGGACCATATGATGACGTCGTCAACATAAACCCGCACACCCTCAATGCCCTCTAACATTTGCTCCATTATTCGATGAAAGATTTCGGAGGCCAAAACAATACCAAATGGCATGCGGTTGCAGCAATATCTTCCAAAGGGTGTATTAAATGTGCAGAGCTTCCTGCTGGACTCGTCCAGTTGTATCTGCCAGAAGCCACGGGATGCATCCAGCTTTGTAAAGAATTTGGCATGTGCCATCTCACTCATCAGCTCCTCCCGCTTCGGGATCGGGTAGTGTCCCCTCATAATGTTGCGGTTCAGATCCTTGGGATCGATACAAATGCACAATTCTTCAGAGGGCTTCTTGACACAGACGATCGAGCTGACCCAGTCAGTTGGTTCCGTCACCTTAGATATTATTCCCTGATCTTGGATCTCCTGCAGCTGTGCCTTTAGATGGACTTTTAGGGTCGCCGGCACCCGGTGTGGCGCATGGATGACAGGCGTGGCATCAGGCCTGAGTAGAATTTTATAGCACCCATCCCACTGAACACATCCGGGTATTGCAATAGTAGCTCCTCAATGTCGGCCTGAAGAGTGCTGTCGGCAGACGACATGGCATGTACACGCTGGACGAGATGGAGTAGCTGGCATGCATGGGCACCAAGCAGAGAAGCCTTGCCGGGCTTGACGATCTCAAACTGCAAAGTGGCCTTGATGGCCTTGTTGGATACATGCAGGTGACAGGACCCTAACGCAGTGATGCCATTTCCATTGTAGTCGAGCAACTGGCAGGCCGGCGGAAGAATTATTGGCTGCCTTTGGATACGAGCAAGATCTGCTCGGGATATTAGATTGACCGAAGCACCGGTGTCCAGCTTGAACCGAATGCTACAATCGTTGACGTGTACTGTGGCACGCCACTCGTCCGCATAATCCACATTAAGGATGGGTGTGTGTGTTGCTGAATGCGAGGAGGCCTTGTCATGCATGATGATGATGCCCACTCGTTATGGGGACTCCGGGCAGTTGTCCTCTGGATCCGTGACGGGATCAGGTTCCAAATCCAGCAGCCCTTGCTGCACACTTCGAACGCGTCTGCATTGGAACTGGGATCGCTGGCCCCCTATCGGAGATGCAGACCTGCACAAAGACGCATAATGGCCAAGCTTCTTGCAGTTGAGACATGCTTGCCTCTTGCAGGGCATTGCCGCTTTAAATGGGCGGTGCCGCAGTTGGGGCACGTCATCACGTTGACGTTGTGATGCTCGGTGCGTTGTCGCACATGCGCAGTGCGGTCAGCCGCCACTCGCACCTGCGCAGTGTAGTCTTCGGCCGCTTCGTTCTCCCGACCGTGGCGCGCATGCGTGGGACTCCGGGAAAAGCGCGTGGAATGACCACCTTCATCGATGCTCTGGCGCCACATTCGGGTGATGGCCTATACATTCTCGGCCTTGTGGGAGGCAAGTTGGTCCTGCTCTGCCTACTTAAGGCGGGAATAGCGACTTTTCGCCTGTTCGTGGACTTTGCATGTCTCAATGGCCACTGGCAAGGTCATATTTTTTATTTTTAGGAGCTGCTCCCGCAGGGCATCTGAGTGGACGCCAAACACAATCTGATCCCTGATGAGGGAGTCAGCGGTGTCACCGTAGTTGCAGGATTGCGCTAGAATGCGAAGATGAGTGAGAAAAGACTGGAAAGGCTCATCCTTACCCTGAAGGCGCTGCTGGAAGACATAACGCTCGAAGCTTTCATTCGTCTCGACCTCACAGTGACTGTTGAATTTGGCTAGGACGGTCTGGAACTTTGGTCTTGTCCTCACCGTTGGCAAAAGTGAGCGAATTGAAGATTTGGCTGGCCTGGTCCCCCGCAGTCGACAGTAGCAACGCAATTCTTCGGGCATCAGAGGCACTTTCGAGGCCCGAGGCCTCAAGGTATAGACTGAATTTCTGCTTGAAGACCTGCCAGTTGGCGCCAAGGTTTCCAGAGATCCAGAGCTGTGGCGGTGCCTAGATCTTTTCCATGCCGCTGGAAGGCAGTTGCTGGTCGTCAGTGAATTTTCGAAGGTAAGTTACTTAGAAGCAGTAGCCACTCCTGGTATCATGTCGTATTATTCGCCCTGGGGTAACACGGACTGCAACATGATGCAGTGAAGTGATCAAGCCTACACCAAACGTAGGCATTGGTTCAATAAGATTTATTGAACTTCAGTAACGAAGCACACAGCTGCCTGTGGGTTGACTCTCTACCACTCTAAGTAAACTAACATTAACTATCTAGACCAGGCTAGCTCTGATCCACGTGTAGAAGGTGTTGAATTATTTGTACACCCTGACTGTCACTACAGTTGTCACCAGTGGAAAGAGGCAGAGTGCTGATGCCTCATGTGTTTTATAGTTGGAAGCCCTCCTCTGGTGTTCTGTCTGGTGATTGGTCGTGTTCTGTTCTGTATGTTGATTGGCTCACCTGGGTGTCTGTCACTGCTTGCTTTTACCTCATGATGTGCATGGCTGCATATTATGACACCCGGAGATGGATATTATTAGCTTGGAGGGACTCAAAGCCCCCGAAGTCGGAGACCTGGCTATCTAACATGGCTAGCTTTCTCTGTTTGGAGAAAATGAAGTTCGCCTTGAGAGGGTCATTGTTAGGGTTCGCCCGGAGGTGGCAACCGTTCGTCGACTTCTTTGCGGAAAATTAATCGTCAGCAGAAGGGGGGGGGGGTTAGTTTAGCTTAGAGTAGGGGGTTAATAAAGGTGGGACCTGGAAGGGAGGAAGCAGGCATTTGCACTATGTTTATAGACTCATGTACATTGTTTATTTTGTTGTTGTAAAACCAAAAATACCTCAATAAAATGTTTATTAAAGAAAAATGCTAAAAATTTGAATTAAAATATTTTTTTGAAAAGAGAATTTACCAGGGGGGGTTGTACCAGTCGCACATTTTTCAGTATTGATGAAATGCTGCTGTCAGCTCAATCCCAAGAGAACCCTCACTAACACCCACCCACCCACCCAACGACCCATCCCATTCCACTGAGCATGGTCCTTCAACGTTTCATCAACATCTACGAATGGAAGAATTTGATTAAATATTTGCTAGTTAATAAATTAACATAACATTATCCCAATTAACATTATAGTAATCAAAGAATTTAAATAGCTTTTAAAAACAAAAACAGAGAAACAAACAAAATAAAATGGAAGGACACTAAGAAAGGACAGAAATGAAAAAAGTTAGAATGAAAAAATAGAGCTGGGGTCGGGTTTCCTCCCGTGACAAACCTCACTCGCGTCATCATTCTGCAGACATTGACCTCACAGCACAGTTTATTTCATGGGAAACAGAATAAATAAAAGATAGACAGCAGCTGATGGTGCTGGAGGCATTCAAGTCTAGAACAGTAGCAAAGGTTAACAACTGAAGAGTAGCCTTAGGTATAGTGATTCAGTGTCTTGATATACCAAAAGTGGATTTCCGGTTGTGGCTATGCGGAGCTAAGTCCCACGTTCGGCAACTCCCGCTTGGAACGGACTTTTGGGCTCTTTTCAGGGCCCCCAACGGCATTTTCTCGACATTTCCCGGTGTGGGAAGAAGACTGCAACATTCCCCCGACAGTGTACGGCTTGGACCAGGGGCGGGGCGACTAAAAAAGTGGTGGTGAAGCCAAAGAAAGTGCAAGGGAAGAAGAGCAAGGTGGCTGCGGGTGGGGACCAGGCAGCGTGGATGCAGTGGGCGCAGGAGCAGCAGGAGGTTATCCAGCGCTGCTTCAGGGAGCTCAAAGCGGACCTGCTAGAGCTGATGAAGGCTTCTATTGATAAGCTGCTGGAGACCCAGACGGCCCAGGAGGTGGCGATCCGCGAGGTCCGACAAAAGATCTCAGATATCGAGGACGAGATCTTGGGCCTAGCGGTAAAGGTGGAGGCGCACGAGGCGCTCCACAAGAAATGGCAGGAACAGTTCAGGGAGATGGAGAATCGGTCGAGGCGGAAGAATCTGCGGATCCTGGGCATCCCGGAGGGGCTGGAGGGGTCGGATGTGGGGGCCTATGTGGTCACCATGTTAAACTCGCTGATGGGAGCGGGGTCCTTGAAATGTAAATGAAAATGAAAATCGCTTATTGTTACAAGTAGGCTTCAATGAAGTTACTGTGAAAAGCCCCTAGTCGCCACATTCCGGTGCCTGTTCGGGGAGGCTGGTACGGGAATTGAACCGTGCTGCTGGCCTGCCTTGGTCTGCTTTCAAAGCCAGCAATTTAGCCCAGTGTGCTAAACCAGCCCCTCAGGGGCCCCTGGAGCTGGAAGGGGCTCATAGAGTGCTGGCGAGGAGGCCCAAGGCTAACGAGTCGCCGCGGGCTGTGCTGGTGCGGTTTCATCGGTTCGCTGATCGGGAGTGCGTACTCAGGTGGGCCAAGAAAGAGAGGAGCAGCATGTGGGAGAACGCAGAGGTTCGAATATATCAGGACTGGAGCGCGGAGGTGGCGAAGAAGAGGGCTGGGTACAACTGGGCGAAGGCGGTGTTGCACAGGAAGGGGGTGAAGTTTGGCATGCTGCAGCCGGCGCGTCTGTGGATCACCTACAAGGACCGGCACCATTATTTTGAGTCCCCGGAGGAGGCGTGGGCCTTTGTTCAGGCCGAGAAGCTGGACACAAACTGAGGGTCGGGATGGGGGTCTGGCGTGGGGATGGTCGGGGATTGTTGTTGTTGTGTTACATTTTGAGGGGGGTTCTTTGTTCTTGTTTCAATTTTTGTTTGGTGTGGGTGTTAGGGTGGGTTGGGCACTGTTTTGGTTGGGTCTGTCGGGTGGGCTCTTGGAGGGGGGTAAGTAAACGGAGTAAGGGATGGATGGCCGGTAGGAGGGATGGGGCCCCGGGGGGAGGGGGAGGCCCGAGTCGGGGGTGAGGGGACTGGGCCTGTAAAAGGAGCTGCGCCAGAGGAGGTGGGGCCGGGCTGGTGGAAAGCGCGGGCTTTTTCGAGCGCTAAAGGCTGGAGGGGGCGGAGCCGGGACAGGGAAGCGTGTTTTTTTTCCCGCGCTTGGGACTGAAGGGGGAGGTGGAGAGACTGCTGGTGGGTAATGGAGGGGGAGGGGAAGTCCCACAATGGGAGGAGTCGAAGGAGGGGCGGGAGTGGGCGAGGGCAGCAGGAGTCAGCTGACTTGCGGGAGTGCAGTGGGGGGAGCAATGCAGCTAGGAGGGGTCCTAACTGGGGAGGGGGGGAGGGGGACGATGACTGGGTTGCTGCTGGTATGGTCAAGGGGGAGCTGGAGCGAGTAGAGGGGGTTGGGACGGGGGTCTGCTGCCGTGGGGAAGGGGCCGGGCGTGTGGCACGGGTGCGTGGCTGGCCGAGGAGGGATTATGGCTAGTCGGCGGGAGCAGGGGGCGGGTAGCCCCCTGATCCGGCTGATAACCTGGAATGTATGGGGACTGAACGGGCCGGTAAAGTGGGCCTGGGTGTTCGCGACCTGAAGGGGCTGAAGGCAGATGTGGTCATGCTTCAGGAGACACACCTGAAGGTGGCAGACCAGGTAAGATTGAGGAAGGGGTGGGTAGGCCAGGTGTTTCATTCAATGCTGGATGCCAAAAATCGGAGAGTGGCGATCTTGGTGGGAAAGAGGGTGTCGTTCGAGGCGTCGAGCATTGTGACAGACAATGGCGGCAGGTACGTAATGGTAAGTGGTAAGCTGCAAGGGGAGAGGGTGGTGCTGGTCAACGTGTATGCCCCGAACTGGGACGATGCGGGTTTTATGCGGCGCATATTGGGTCGGATCCCGGACTTGGAAGTGGGGGGCCTGATAATGGGGGGGGACTTTAACACGGTGTTGGATCCGGCACTGGATCGCTCCAGGTCTAGGACGGGTAGGAGGCCGGCGGCGGCTAAAGTGCTGAGGGGTTTTATGGACCAGATGGGAGGGGTGGACCCTTGGAGATTTGCAAGGCCGGGGGCTAGGGAATTTTCATTCTACTTGCACGTTCATAAGGCCTATTCCCGGATCTACTTTTTTATTATGAGCAGGGCGCTGATAGCGAGAGTAGAGGATACCGAGTACTCGGCGATAGCCATTTCGGATCATGCCCTGCATTGGGTAGACCGAGAGCTGGGGGAGGAGAGGGACCAGCGCCCGTTGTGGCGCTTGGAGGTGTGACTGTTGGCAGATGAGGAGATGAGCGAGCAGGTCCGAGGAAGCATAGAGAGATACCTGGAGGCCAACGATAACGGGGAGGTCCGAGTGGGGATGGTCAGAGAGGCGCTGAAGGTGGTGGTTAGGGGAGAGCTGATCTCCATTAGGGCCCACAAGGAGAGGAGAGAGCAGAGGGAGAGGGAGAGGCTGGTGGGGGAGATGGTGAGGGTAGACAGGAGGTACGCGGAGGTGCCGGAGGAGGGACTGTTGAGGGAGAGGCATAGCCTCCAGGCCGAATTCGACCTGTTGACTACCAGGAAGGTGGATACGCAGTGGAGGAAGGCCCAGGGGGCGATTTATGAATATGGGGAAAAGGCAAGTTGGATGCTGGCGCATCAGCTTCGGAAGCGGGACGCAGCTAGGGAGATTGGGGGAGTTAAGGACAGGGGAGGGAGTGTTGTGCGGAGTGGGGTTGGCATCAATGGGGTCTTCAAGGACTTTTATGAGGAACTGTATCGGTCCGAGGTCCCACTGGAGGAGGGAGGGATGGGCCGCTTTCTGGACCAACTGAGGTTCCCGAAGGTGGAGGAGGGACTGGTGGCGGGATTAGGGGCCCTGGTTGGGCTGGAGGAGCTGGCCAAAGGGATAGGGAGCATGCAGGCGGGGAAGGCCCCGGGGCCGGACGGTTTCCCGGTCGAATTTTACAAAAAATATGTGGACCTGTTGGGCCCGTTGCTGGTTAGGACCTTCAATGAGGCAAGGGAGGGGGGGGGGGGCTTTTCCCCCGGCGATGTCCCGGGTACTGATCTCCTTGATCCTGAAGCGGGACAAGGATCCCCTGCAGTGTGGGTCTTACAGGCCGATTTCGTTGTTAAATGTAGATGCCAAGGTGCTGGCGAAGGTCTTAGCCACGAGGATTAAGGATTGTGTGCCGCAGGTCATCCACGAAGACCAGACGGGGTTCGTGAAGGGGAGGCAGTTGAACGTGAATGTGCGGAGGCTCCTGAACGTTATTATGATGCCGGCAAGGGAGGGGGAGGCGGAGATAGTGGCGGCGATGGACGCTGAGAAGGCCTTCGATAGGGTGGAGTGGGGGTACTTGTGGGAGGTGCGTAAGAGGTTCGGGTTTGGGGAGGGGTTCATCAGGTGGGTTAGGCTGTTGTACGAGGTCCCGATGGCGAGTGTGGCCACGAACAAGAGGAGGTCTGTGTACTTTTGGTTGCACCGAGGGATGAGGCAGGGGTGTCCCCTCTCCCCCCTGCTCTTCGCACTGGTGATTGAACCTCTGGCTATGGCACTGAGGGAGTCGAGGAACTGGAGGGGGCTGGTGCGGGGTGGGGAGGAGCATAGGGTGTCGCTCTATGCGGACGACTTGCTGCTATATGTGGCGGACCCGGTGGGGGGAATGCCAGAGGTAATGAGGATCCTCAGGGAGTTCGGGGATTTCTCAGGGTACAAGCTCAATATGGGGAAGAGCGAGTTGTTCGTGGTTCACCCAGGGGACCAGGAGAGGGGGATTGGCGAGCTCCCACTAAAAAGGGCGGAGAGGAGCTTCAGGTATTTGGGGGTCCAGGTGGCCAGGAGCTGGGGGGCCCTGCATAGACGTAATTTCACGAGGCTGGTGGAACAAATAGAGGAGGAGTTTAAGAGGTGGGACGCGTTGCCGCTGTCCCTGGCAGGTAGGGTGCAGTCTGTCAAGATGACGCTGCTCCGACTTCCGGGTGCGGCTATGCAGAGCTAGGTCGCATATTCAGCAGCTCCTGCTTGGAACGGACTTTTGGGCTCTTTTACAGGGCCCCCACGGCATTTGTTTGACATTTCCCAGTGTGGGAAGAAGGCTGCAATATTCCCCCGACAGTGTCCCCCAGGAAGGGTATGTCTCTGGGTTGCCAGACACGGCAGAAACAGTAAAAGATTTGGCTGCAACTGCAGGGGAGAGAGGGGCCTCTTCCAGCATGCAGGCGGGGGAAGGGCAAGCTTAAAGCTGCAAGCTGACCTGAGGGCCTGTATCAAAGGTGAATTCTAGCAGCAGAGGGAACAACTGTGAAAAGACCTCATCAAGGCCACTGAAGGGACTTCCGGTTGCGGTGATGCCTAGCTAGCCGCACGCTTCGGCGGCTCCAGCTCCGACGGACCTTCGGGCTCTTTTAAGAGCCCCAACGGGGAATTTTTCGACGACGCAACCCGGTGTGGGGTGTGTGAGAAGGGAGTCCCCCCCCCAAACAAAGGAGGAAAAAACCTTGGCGGCGGCTGCAGCGCGAGGAATCGTCGACCAAAGGGTCAGAAAGAGAGAAGTACAAGATGGCGGCGGAGAAAGCGCAGGCGACATGGGGGCCTGAGCAGGATGAAATTGTGAGACGGTGCGTGGAGCTGCTGAAGAGGGAGCTGCTGACCCCGTTGCTACAGGCAATTGAGGGGCTCAAGGAGACATTAAAGACCCAGGAGACAGAGCTCCGCGTGGTGGAGCAGAAGGTGACAGATATTGAGGACGAGATCCTGGGCCTGGCGGTTAAGACACAGACGCACGAGGCACTTCATAAAAAGTGTACTGAAAGGATTGAAGCCCTAGAAAATGGAGCGCGAAGGAAGAACCTTCGGATACTGGGTCTCCCTGAGGGTGTGGAAGGAGTGGACTGTGGAGCGTACGCAAGTACGATGCTGAGCTCACTGATGGGTGCTGAGGCCCCTACGGGCCCCTTGGAGGTGGAGTGGGCAAATCGGATTCCGGCGAGAAGACCAAAAGCGGGAGAACCACCCAGGGCGATAATCGTGCGATTTTACCACCTTAAGGATAGAGAAGAGGTCCTGAGATGGGCTAAAAAGGTGCGGAGTAGCAGATGGGAGAATGCAGTGGTACGGGTATACCAGGATTGGAGTGCGGAGGTGGCGAGAAGGAGGGCGAGCTTCAACCGAGCCAAAGAGGTGTTGCATAAAAGGAAGGTGAAGTTCGGGATGCTGCAGCCGGCAAGATAATGGGTCACGTATCAGGAGAGACACCATTATTTTGAGACGGCGGAGGAAGCATGGACCTTCATCAAAGAAGAGAAATTGGATCGGAACTGAGGGACTGATGCTGCAGGAAATGTTATTGTTAATGTTATGGCTGAAGTTAATTGAGAAGTAAATTGGTAAGGGGGGAGACATTGGGGAAATGTGGGCGCCAGTGAGGGGGGAAAGACGGGACATAGTTGGAGAATGGGGAAGGGGAGGGGGAGGGGAAAGGGAGCTGCGCCATAAGAGGCGGGTCAGGTAAAGGGATGTTCCCGCGCCAGAAAGAATAAGGCGGGAAGACAGGCGCAAGGCGGATGGGAGTTCCCCACACGGGGGGGTCGAGGAGTGAGCAGGAGTAGCCGGGGTCAGTTGAAGTCAGCTGACTTACGGAAGTAATATGGGGGGAGCAATCATGCTAGAAAGAGATCTAGCGGGGAGGGGGGGAGGGAGGGGGGGGGGAACAACTGGGTTGCTGCTGCGGAAATCCAAAAGGAAATGGCTAAAGAGTGGGTGGGCGGGGATGGTGTGCGACGCTGGGGGAGCGAGCGGGAGCGCGGAGGCGGGATATGGGACTGGCCTAGAGAAGGTAATGGCTAGTCGACACGGGAGGGGGGCAGGTAGCCCCCTAGTGAGGCTGATCACGTGGAACGTGAGAGGCCTGAACGGTCCGATAAAAAGGGCCCGAGTGCTCGCGCATTTGAAAGGACTAAGGGCAGACGTGGTTATGCTCCAAGAGACGCACCTAAAGGTGGCAGATCAAGTTAGGCTAAGGAAAGGATGGGTGGGACAGGTGTTCCACTCAGGACTGGACGCAAAGAATAGAGGGGTGGCCATTTTGGTGGGGAAACGGGTAGCATTTGAAGCAAAGAACATCGTAGCAGATAGCGGAGGTAGATATGTAATGGTGAGTGGCAGGCTGGAGGGAATGGAGGTCGTGTTGGTTAATGTGTATGCCCCAAACTGGGACGATGCGGGATTTATGAGACGGATGCTGGGGCGTATACCGGACCTGGAGGTAGGAAACTTGATTTTAGGAGGGGACTTTAATACGGTGCTGGACCCGGGGCTAGATAGATCCAGCTCAAGGACCGGAAGAAGGCCGGCAGCGGCCAAGGTACTTAAGGGGTTTATGGACCAAATGGGGGGAGTGGATCCATGGCGATTTCTTAGACCTAGGGCTAGGGAGTTTTCCTTCTTCTCCCATGTCCATAAAGTGTACTCCCGGATAGATTTTTTTGTTTTGGGAAGGTCATTGATCTCTAGGGTGGAAGAAGCTGAGTACTCAGCCATAGCGGTTTCGGATCATGCCCCACATTGGGTGGACCTGGAATTAGGAGAGGAAAGGGAGCAGAGAACACTCTGGCGATTAGATGTGGGACTGATGGCGGATGAGGGAGTGTGTGCAAGCGTGCGGGGGTGTATTGAGAGATACCTGGAGGTCAATGACGACGGCGAGGTCCCTGTGGGAGTGGTATGGGAAGCACTAAAAGCGGTGGTCAGAGGAGAGCTGATCTCCATTGGGGCCCACAAAAGGAAAACAGAGGCCAAGGAAAGGGAAAGATTACTGGGGGAGATTTTAAGGGTGGATAGGGAATTTGCAGAGACCCCGGAGGAGGAATTGTACAGGGAGAGGAGACGACTCCAGACGGAATTTGACCTTCTGACCACCAGAAAGGCGGAGGTACTGTGGAGGAAGGCACAGGGAAGGAGGTATGAATATGGGGAAAAGGCTAGTCGCCTGTTGGCTCATCAATTGCGAAAGAGGGCAGCAGCGAGGGAGATAGGAGGAATTAGAGACGAAAGGGGAGACACGGTGCGAAGGGCAGGAAAGATAAATGAGGTGTTCAAGACCTTCTATGAGGAACTGTATAGGTCTCAACCCCCAGAGGGAGAGGAGGGGATGCGGCAGTTCCTGGACCAATTGAGGTTCCCGAGAGTGGAGGAGCGGGGGGTGGTAGGCCTGGGGGCACCGATTGGGGTGGACGAGGTTATTAAGGGACTGGGAAGCATGCAAGCAGGGAAGGCCCCAGGACCAGACGGGTTCCCGGTGGAGTATTACAGAAAATATGTGGACTTGTTGGCCCCGTTGATGGTGAGGACGTTCAATGAGGCCAGGAAAGGGGGGACTCTACCCCCGACGATGTCGGAGGCGACGATATCGTTAATTTTGAAGAGGGATAAAGATCCGTTGCAGTGTGGGTCCTATAGACCCATTTCATTATTGAACGTGGACGCCAAATTGTTGGCAAAGGTACTGGCATCGAGGATAGAGGACTGTGTCCCGGGGGTGGTGCACGAAGACCAGACAGGGTTTGTAAAAGGGAGACAACTGAATGTTAACGTGCGACGACTATTAGGGGTGATAATGATGCCCCCAGTGGAGGGGGAGGCAGAGATAGTGGCGGCAATGGACGCAGAGAAGGCATTTGATAGGGTGGAGTGGGAGTATTTCTGGGAAGTGTTAAGGAGGTTTGGGTTTGGGAACGGGTTTATTAGCTGGGTTAGACTTCTTTATGGGGCTCCAACGGCAAGCGTAGTTACAGGTCGACATAGATCGGAGTATTTCCGACTATATAGGGGAACAAGACAGGGATGTCCGCTGTCTCCATTGTTGTTCGCGTTGGCAATTGAACCTCTGGCCATGGCGTTGAGAGACTCCAGGAAATGGAGAGGGGTGATTAGAGGGGGAGAAGAACACCGAGTCTCGTTATACGCGGATGACCTATTGTTATACGTGTCGGACCCAGCGGGGGGATGATAGAGGTTATGCGAATTTTGAGAGGGTTCGGGGATTTCTCGGGGTATAGGCTAAACATGGGGAAGAGTGAATTATTTGTGATACATCCAGGGGACCAGAGTAGAGAGATAGAAGGCTTGCCTCTAAGGAAAGTGGAAAGAAACTTCCGATACCTGGGGATTCAGATCGCTAGGAGCTGGGGAACCTTGCACAGACTTAATCTGACACGGTTGGTAGAACAAATGGAGGAGGACTTCAAGAGGTGGGACATGCAGCCTCTATTGCTGGCGGGCAGGGTGCAAGCAATTAAGATGATGGTCCTCCCGAGGTTCTTATTTGTATTCCAATGTCTCCCTATACTAATCACCAAGACCTTTTTTAATAAAATAGACAGGAGCATCACGAGCTTCGTGTGGGCAGGGAAAGTTCCGAGAGTAAGGAGGGGGTTCCTTCAGCGTAGTAGGGACAGAGGAGGATTGGCACTACCGAACTTGGGCGATTACTATTGGGCCGCCAATGTGGCAATGATACGTAAATGGATGATGGAGGGTGAGGGAGCGGCGTGGAAAAGACTGGAGAGAAAGTCCTGTAAAGGGACGAGTTTAGAGGCGCTGGTGACGGCGACGCTACCGATCTCACCTAAAACGTTTACCACGAACCCGGTGGTGGCGGCAACATTGAATATCTGGGGACAGTGGAGGCGACAGAGAGGGGTGCGGGGAGCCCTGGTGGGGTCCCCAATCAGGAACAACCATAGGTTCGCCCCAGGAAGAATGGATGGAGGATTTCAGAGCTGGTACCAGTTGGGAATTAGGAGGGTGGGAGATTTATTTATAGATGGGACTTTTGCGAGCTTGGGAGCATTGGCGGAAAAGTATAAGTTGCCCCGGGGAAATTTCTTGAGATATATGCAGGTGAGGGCATTTACTAGACAACAGGTGAGGGAATTTCCGTTGCTCCCGACACAGGGGATACAGGACAGGGTGCTTTCAGGGGTGTGGGTCGGAGAGGGCAAGGTGTCAGAGATTTACCGAGGGATGAGGGAAGAGGGGGAGGAGTCGGTGGGCGAACTAAAAGGAAAGTGGGAAGAAGAACTAGGGGAGGAGATAGAGGAGGGTATGTGGGCTGATGCCCTAAGCAGGGTAAATTCCTCTTCCTCATGCGCCAGGCTTAGCCTAATTCAATTTAAGGTGCTACATAGAGCACACATAACGGGAGCAAGATTGAGCAGGTTCTTTGGAGTGGAGGACAAATGTGGGAGGTGTGCCGGGAGCCCGGCAAACCACGCACATATGTTTTGGGCGTGCCCGGCACTGGAAGGGTATTGGAAGGGAGTGACAGGAGTGATTTCGCGGGTGGTGAAGGCCCGGGTCAAACCAGGCTGGGGGTTAGCTCTATTTGGAGTTGCGGAAGAGCCGGGAGTGCAGGAGGCGAAAGAGGCCGACGTTGTGGCCTTTGCGTCCCTAGTAGCCCGGCGCAGGATCCTACTCATGTGGAAGGAGGCAAAACCCCCCGGAATGGAGGCCTGGGTAAATGATATGGCGGGGTTCATTAAACTGGAGCAGATAAAGTTTGCCCTGAGAGGATCGGCTCAAGGGTTCACCAGGCGGTGGCAGCCATTTCTCGACTACCTAGGGGAACGTTAGAGGGTAGACAGATGACCAGCAGCAGCAACCCAGGGGGAAGGGGGGGGGGGGGGGAGGCGGGGGGGGGGGAGGGGGGAGGAGGGGGGGTTAGTTTAGTTTAGGTCAAAGATAAAGGGGTTTTGTTACTTGTGTATTGTTAAAAATTTCTGTATTGTTATTGTTGCGTTTGCTTTGTAAGAGGGAAAAATTGTTGTTTGGGAAAAAAAATTCAATAAAACATATTTAAAAAAAAAGATGACGCTGCTCCCAAGGTTTTTGTTCCTGTTCCAGTGCCTCCCCATTCTTATCCCGAAGGCCTTCTTTAGGCGGGTCAACAGGAGCATAATGGGGTTTGTGTGGGCGCGAGGGACGCCGAGGGTGAGAAGGGTATTCTTGGAGCGGGGATGGGGTGGGGGCCTGGCGCTGCCCAACCTCTGTGGGAACTACTGGGCCGCCAATGCGGCGATGGTGCGCAAGTGTGTGATGGAGGGGGAGGGGGCGGCATGGAAGAGGCTGGAGACGGCGTCTTGTGAGGGTACGAGTCTGGAGGCGCTGGTAACGGCACCGCCGCCGCTCCCTTCAATGAGGTATACCACGAGCCCGGTGGTGGCGGCTACCCTCAACATTTGGGGGCAATGGAGGCAGCACAGGGGGGAAGTGGGGGCCTCGGTGTGGACCCCGATACGGGGGAACCACCGGTTTGTCCCAGGGAGAATAGATGGAGGGTTTTCAGGGTGGCACAGGGCGGGGATAACAAGGTTGGGGGACCTGTTTGTGGATGGGAAGTTCGCGAGCCTGGGTGAGCTGGAGGAGAAGTACGGGCTCCCCCTGGGAAACACCTTTAGGTATCTACAGGTAAGGGCGTTTGCCAGGCGGCAAGTGGTGGAATTCCCGCTGCTGCCACGCACGGTACAGGACAGAGTGCTCTCGGGGGTGTGGTTCGGAGAGGGGAGGATTTCGGCAACATACCAGGTGATGCAGGAGGAGGAGGAGGCCTTGGTGGAGGAGCTGAAAGGTAAGTTGGAGGAGGAGTTGGGGAGGAGATCGAGGAGGGGACGTGGGCAGATGCCCTAGGGAGGGTGAACTCTTCCTCTTCGTGTGCAAGGATCAGCCTCATACAGTTTAAGGTGCTGCACAGGGCACATATGACAGGGACAAGGATGAGCCGGTTTTTTGGGGGTGAGGACAGGTGTGTTGGGTGCTCAGGGAGCCCAGCAAACTACACCCATATGTTCTGGGCATGCCCAGCGCTGGAGGAATTTTGGAAGGGCGTAGCGAGGACGGTGTCGAGAGTGGTAGGATCCAGGGTCAAACCGGGCTGGGGGCTCGCAATATTTGGGGTTGCAGAGGAGCCGGGAGTGCAGGAGGCGAAAGAGGCCGGTATTCTGGTCTTTGCGTCCCTGGTAGCCCCGCGAAGGATTCTTCTTCAGTGGAAGGATTGCGATGTCCCCAAGCGTGGAATCCTGGATCAACGATATGGAGGGGTTTATTAATTTGGAGAGGGTGAAATTTGCCTTAAGGGGATCGGTGCAAGGGTTTTTCAGGCGGTGGCAACCGTTCTTAAACTTCCTGGCAGAACAGTAGACAATGGTCAGCAGCAGCAACCCGGAGGTGGAGTGGGGGGGGGAGTTCTATTTTATATTTGTTTGTCTATACTGGGGGATCTGAGGGGATGTATATATTTGTTATGTTCGCTCTGTGTTTCGGCGGGTGTTAATTTATTATTTATGTACAGGGGGGAGGGGGGCACTGGGTCGTTTTGTATTTAATTCTATTGGGTTCTTTTTACATTTTGTTGTTGATATTTTGTGAAAACGTTAATAAAAATTATTTTTAAAAAAAAGATATACCAAAAGTATACTAATGGGGGCTGATTTAGCTCAGTTGGCTAGACAGTTGGTTTGTGATGCAGAGAGGCCAGCAGTTCAATTCCCGTATGAGCTGAGGTTATTCATGAAGGCCCCACTGTTATAACCTGCCTGCTTACCACTGGCTGGGGACTAATGACAATCCCACAATCCTTAGCTTCCCCAATGAGGGGGGGCGGAGAAATCATCAGCAGATTCCCTGCATAAATAGAGCTGGCCAGTTTGGAACCAGCTAGAGAGGAGTGAGCAGCAAGGGAGTTACTGCTGTTGTGTATATATATGTTATTGTAAATAAATGTTTATTTCTTTCTATCCTACCACTCGTGCTGGATTCTTCGTGGCCCTCACAAAACCCACCTTCTCAACCTTGTCCCTCACCTGAGGTGTGATGAACCTCAGGTTAAATCGCCACCAGTCCGCTCTCCCCTCTCAAAGGTGAGCACAGCCTATGGATATCTGGGACAATGGCGACTTTAGCTTTACATACTGAAAGTGCAGTGAGAAACCAACTTGTCGTAACTTCAGCCGTAGAAATATCCAACTTTCCATCACTTGTACAGCAGAAATTTAAGACTAAAGTTGTTGGATATGTTTTTGGATTCTCTGATTGTTCAGAGGCTGGTTCAAAAGGATTCTTTTTTAACCTGAATTTTCATCCATCATGTGGCGGTAAATGGTTTGCATGAACAGAAACCCATCAGTAATTCAAACTAATCCTTCAACTACGTTTGAACCACCTGGAAAAACAAACTGAAATCCGCTTTGACCTTTCAACTCAGATAAAGCAAACAGATCCTTCATAAAACTATTGTATCTTAACTGTCAAAAGGAAACCACAGTTTCTGTTAACCACAAACATTGTCCATCTACAAGCTGTACATAATGGAAAAAAGAGCAGCTGCTGGTTAATGTTCTAAACGAGAGCTTGCCTGAAATTAAGTTCTGAGATTCCAATCTCCATTTTCTTTTCAAAGTTGCTGGAAATAAAACAAATAAGCTCACATTTTACAAAGCTTGAGACATGTTTCTGGTTTAATTCAAAAAACTACTGATGTGTCCTAGGTATTTTGGCAACTTCACATTCTCCGAATGCACACGCTTTAAGAACAGAATGAATCTTAAAGTGAAAGCATTAAAATACAGAAAAGAGAGAGGTCAGTTTAATGAAGCTATTGTGAAATCGGTACATTTTATTTATAAATATAATTTAACTGGGTCACTGTCCATGTGGAGTTTGCACATTCTCCCGTGCCTGCTTGGGTTTCACCCCCCAACCCAAAAGATGTGCAGGCTAGGTGGCTTGGCCACGCTAAATTTCCCCTTAATTGGAAAAGAAAAATAATTGGCTCTCTAAATTTATAAAAATATATATATTTTAAGACCATACTTAGAACATTAGAACTTTATCTTACAGAGAAAAGCTGGCAGATTTCTATTTTTAAAACATGTTTTGAGTAGTTTGAGTGGTTCACTATTTAAAAATTATTGGTAAGTTTTACTAACTGGTTATTCAAGATAATTTTTTTCATAAACCTTTAATAGCTTTACACCTGCGTCCCATTACATTGATGGACTGAGCACACTACATACTAGGTATGCAGGCTTGGAGGGCCGAAGGGCCTGTTCCTGTGCTGTACTGTTTGTTCTTTGCATCCGTTTAGGGAAATCGGCGCTTAAAAACATTCACGGATAGTTAAAAACCAAACATCAAGGTAAATATGTATATGTGCACGTGCCATATGCAACAGCTCGTTTGTACTGTGGAAGCTGGATATCATCAATATTTGTGGAGAGTATATCCATTACCGAAAGCTCTGGTATAAAAAACCACAAAGGCCAAGTGAAATAAAGAAAAGTCTTTGGAATTCTCCTCCACAGAGAGCAGTGAGATGTTGGCTTATTGAATATATTCAAGGCTGATTTAGACAGATTGTTGGTTGACAAGGAAGACATTATGGGCGCTAGGCAAAAAGGCTACAGTCAGCTCAACCATGAACTTACTGCAGGCTCAATGGAACGAATGGCCTACTCCAGCTCCTGGGCAGGATTCACCGATCGTAATCGGCGATCGGGCGGAGAAGCCCTTCAGACGACCTAATCGAGGGCGGTGCCGGTCTGTCGACGGTTTTCTATCCTCCGCCGCCTCCGAAATGGCCTCATCGCGTTGCGCGCCGCACGCCGCACGCCATTGGAATGACATTGGCTCGTCACCTGAAGGCCCTCCCCCATACTCTGCCCCTGATGGGCCGAGTTCCCGACCGCGCAGGGGACGTGTGCTCTCAGCGGTTGGGAACCCGACGTGGCGGCTGCGGACCGCTGAGAGCCGTGCTGCTGGCCGGGGGGACTGGTGGAGGGTGGCCTGGAGGGAAGTATATGGCAGGTCTGCGCACGGCCGGCGCCATGTTTTACGGTGTGACTGCTGCAAGTCGTCGCCACGCGCATGCACGGACACGGACCCGGCCATTCTCCAGCCGTTTATATCATGGGATCCTGGGGGTATTATCTGGTGCGGCTGGTAGCCCCTCACTGGTCGGTGAGGGTTCAGTGCCGATTTTGGCGTTGTAAAGCGCCACAGTTCCCACATCGGCGTCGGTGAATTCAGCCCCCTATTTCCTCAGATCTGAAAGGTTGGCTGCAATTTTCCAACCTTTCCTGCTGACCGTGAACAGAGGGACCAGAACAGGAAACCATGTTGACAGCGGCAGAATCATCCCATCGGAGGCCACCTCCACCGTTGCTGCGAAACCAGCCGCAGGGACGCGTGGAGCATCCTGCCCATTAACTCTTTCTCTCTCTGTAGTTGCAGCCTGACCTATTGATTACTTCCAGCCATTCTCTTTGTATAGCATTTCACCTGTGTTCCACTTTTAGTATATTCCCTGTGTAACAGGCTGTAAAAAGTAACTCATTGTGTTGCACTAAGTTGCTCTGTTCTGTTTTTATTTTCCTCTAGACCACTATTTGCCACCGTTGAATCAAAAAGCTTATACACTGTGCATTTGCACCATCCTGTGGTTGAGAAGGACTATTGCAGAAATACATAACATTGCAAATTTTGGGTCAGTAACCAAATATAATGTAAAGGGAACAAAATGAGCCCAGAGAGACTTGAAAAATGACCTGGGATTTCAAGCGGGTTTGTCAGCTTTAATACTGAGATAACATGGAGAAGCAGTTTTAAAAAGCAACTTTAAATAGAATATTGTTATACAATGCCAGAACTAAAATGATTTGCATTTCTATATCACCGTTGACAACAGAGGGGTAGATCCGCCATTGTCCGACCCTGGTATTGGGATTCCCAATCAGGCAGAGAATTGAGCCTCGAGGGAAAATAGTTGCAATATCCCAATCGCCTGCTGGCAGTCTCAGGGCTCTGCCCATCTTGCACCAGCGCCGCTTTGTATCCAATCCCATTTGATTAACGGGCTGGGAGCCCCATTAACCACCCTCCCCTTCCCCCCATTATTTTTTAAAATATAAATTTAGAGTACCAAATTCATTTTTTCCAATTAAGGGGCAATTTAGTGTGGCCAATCCACCTACCCTGCACATCTTTGGGTTGTGGGGGCGAAACCCACGCAAACACAGGGAGAACGTGCAAACTCCACATGGACAGTAACCCAGAGGCGGGATCGAACCTGGGACCTCGGCGCCGTGAGGCAGCAGGGCGAACCCACTGCACCACCGTGCTGCCCTTCTCCCCCCATTATGAACCGATCCACAGCGGGTAATTCTCCGGTGGGCTTTGGGGCAGGTTTGCCCAAGCATAGCCCTGATGTTATGGATCCCGGGATAGGTCAAGGGCATAACTGAGGTGCCCCGTAAAGGCCATCGGAAGGCTCCCCACAACCCCACTGACAAATAGAGGAATCCTTCCCCCCACCCACCATGGGAATAACGGTTCACCCCTCCCCACAGCACGCCCACATGAGTGTAACCCCCCCCTCTCATGACCCCCACAATCAGAACCCTCCATCAGATCCTCCATCAGAGACCCCAGCAGAAACCCCCGACTGAGATCCCTGCCTGTAAGCTGAAGAGCAGTCAAGACAGTAGAGTGGAAAGTCACTGCATTTTCACTTACCCTTCTCTAACATCTACTGCCTCAGACAAAAATGTTCAAAAAAGCAGCTATTTCAAGTGTCAAAGGCTTCCTCGACAACCACGTACACATGAAAGGGCTTCAAATCCCTCACCAGCCTTTGAAATGCAATTAGGCAGAATTGGGTGTGCCCTATTTGCATATTACCCACCTCAAAGTGATGGGTGTGGGCAGTTTACCAGTCAAACGGTGACTGGCTCCATCTGAAAGGATCAGGTTTTATAGATGTTGCGATGTTGATGGTAATCTTGGCACAGTGCCAGCAGTGTGTATCAACTGCAAAATGCACTGCAGGAACTTACCAATGCTCTTTAAACAGCCCCTTCCAAACCCATGACCACTACATTCGCCTCTTTATCGACATTCGTCTCTTTATTTTGTTCACCTTCAATTGCTTTCGATTTCCGGCCTTGTGTTTGATCAGGTATCTACTAAAACCTGCACAGCCCCATCTCCTTCCTCAGCACAACCTCAGTTCATCGATTCCAACTAAAATTCCACCCTTCATGTTTCGGATCTACCGTGATTACGTGGGGAGGCAGTGGTATTGTCACTGGACTAGTAATCCAAAGAACCAGAGCAACATCTGTGAACCGGGTTCAAATCCCACCACAGCAAATGTTGAAATTTGAATTCAGTAAAGATCTGAAATTGAAAGTCTAATGATGACCATGAAACCAGGGCGGCATGATAGCACAGTGGCTAGCACGGTTGCTTCACAGTGCCAGGGATTCCCAGCTTGGGTCACTGTCCGTGCAGAGTCTGCACATTTTCCCTGTGTCTGCGCAGGTTTCCTCTGGGTGCTCCGGTTTCCTCCTACATGTCCTGAAAGATGTGCGTGGTAGGTGAATTGGACATTCTGAATTCTCCCTCAGTGTACCCGAACAGGCGGCAGAGTGTGGCGACTAGGAGATTTTCACAGTAACTTCATGGCAGTGTTAATGTAAGCCTACCTGTGACACGGATAAAGATTATTATTATTGTTGTTTATCGTAAAAACCCATCTGTTCACTGATATCCATAAGGGAAGGAAATCTGCCATCCTTACCTGGTCTGGCCTACATGTGCCTCCGGAACCACAGTAATGAAGTTGACTCTAAAATACCCTCTGAAATGGAGGGCAGATAGGGACAGGAAATAAATTCTGGCCCAGCAGGGGCTCTGACCCAAATTTTTAATTCCTCTCTCGCCAACGATGGGTGGAGGGGGTGGGGGGGGGGGGGGGGGGCTGCCAAAGGACTGGAGACAGCTAATGTTGTCCCACTATGCAAGAAAGCTTGTAGAGATAAGGTGGGAACTACAGACCAATGAGTCTCATATCATAGGTAGGGAAACTATTGGAGAAACTTCTGAAGGAGGGAATCTAGCTCCACTTGGAGAGGCAAGATTTGATCAGGAATAGTCAGCATGGCTTTGTCAGAGGGTGGTCATGCCTAATAAATTTGATTTAATTTTTTGAGCATGTGACCAGGTCCAGGTGTGTGGATGAGGGTAGTGCAGTTGATGTAGATTTCATGGATTTCAGTAAAGCCTTTGACAAGGCCCCACATGGGAGACTTATAAAAGAAGGCAAATGCACTTGGGATACAGGGTAATTTGATAAAGTGGATTCAAAATTGGCTTAGCTGTAGGAGGCAGAGGATGATGACAGATTTGTCATTTATATAAACGACATAGATGACTATGTGAGGGGTAGGATCAGTAAGTTTGCAGATGACATAAGAAATAGCCGGGTGGTTGACAGTGAGGTTGAATGTCTTGGGTTACAGGAAGATATAGATGGCATGTTCAAATGGGCAGAAAGGTGGCAGATGGAATTTAACCCTGATGTGAGGTGGTATGCTTTGGGTGGAGTAATTTGACAAGGAAGTATTCAATGAATGGCCTGACACTGGGAAGTTCCGAGGAACAAAGGGACCTTGGCGTGTTTGTCCATAGATTTTCGAAGGCAGAAGGGCAGGTTAATGGGTGTGAAATAGGCATATGAGACACTTGCCTCTTTCAATCGAGGCATAAATTAAAAAAGCAGGATATCATGTTGGAGTTGAATAGAACTTTGGTGAGGCCACAGCTGGAGTACTGTGTACAATTCCTGTCGCCACATTATAGGAAAGATGTGATTGCAATGAAGGGGTTGTAGAGGCGATTCACTAGGATGTTGCCTGGGATGGAACGTTTAAGTTATGAAGAGAGGTTGGATAGACTTGGGTTATTTTCGCTGGAGTAGAGAAGACTGAGAGGCGACCTGATCTAGGTGTACCAGATTATGAGGGACATGGACAAGGGTGGAAAGGGAGCAGCTGTTCCCCTGAGTTGAAGCATCAGTTACGAGGGGACACAAGTTCAAGATGAGGAGCAGGAGGTTTAGGGTGATTTGAGGAAAACTATTTTTACCTAGAGTCTGGAATGCACTGACTCGGAGGGTGTTAGAGGTGGGTTGCCTCACATCCTTTAAAAAATTACCTTGATGTGTACTTGGCACGTCATAACATTCAAAGCTATGGGCCAAGTGCTGGCAAATGGGATTAGGTAGACAGGTCAGATGTCTTTTGTGCATCAGTGCAGACTCGATGGGCTGAAGGGTCTCTTCTGCACTGTATGATTCTGTGATTCTGTAATTCTGTGAAGTGGGCCCGGAAGGCTTTTAGTGGATAGGGCTTTCTGTGCAGAGTCCTTCTTCACCTCCTCCTCTTTGTGCAGCTTCTCTCTGAAGTCTTTGCTCCATGCCCAGTTATTTTGCAGCCAAGAGGGACAGTGACTATAGCCCCCATATCTCTATCAGGTTTTCTGTGGTTACGACAGCAAACTCTGGCTTCCCTGTCAGGATGCAGCAGCACTACCTTCAAACCCAGCAAGTCCCAAAAGTGCTCCATGAACACACACGGTAGGTACATCCATAAAGTTTGCAAGAGCAAAAGTAATTCAAAAGTATCTCACCTGCCAGTTGAATGGACGACCCTTTAAATTGTGTTAGTTTTGTGTCAATATATCAGCAAGTGCATGCTTTGGCAATTACATTGTTAAACTAATTGCCTTAGTAAAGACACATATGGTTATTTGCTCAACCTCCAAAAGAGTATAAATGGACACAGCTCGAACAGTTGCTGCGGGGGAACCATGAGGAGTTTGTATCTCTGCTAAGCTGTACATAGAATAAACTTGCTGAAGGTAAAAGCCAAGCTGCTGTATTATTCCTCCATCATATACTAACATTTGAGATTAACAAGGGTGGTGAGAGACAGGTGATCTCTCGGATCATTAGAAGAGGTCATTCAATGGAGGGCAGAACTTGCATCAAACCAGTCAAAGTGGCTGTTTGACATCTAACCATTGTCAAAGCTCCTAGTACATGTACAGCACGCTCACATTGGTGCACGTACAACACGCACACATTGCTGCATGTACAGCACGCTTACATTGGCGCACATACAACACGCTCACATTGACGCACATACAGCACGCTCACATTGGCGCACGCACAGCACGCTCACATTGCTGCATGTACAGCACGCTTACATTGGCGCACATACAACACGCTCACATTGACGCACATACAGCACGCTCACATTGGCGCACGCACAGCACGCTCACATTGGTGCACGTACAGCACGCTCACATTGGTGCACATACAGCACGCTCACATTGGCGCACGCACAGCACGCTCACATTGGTGCACGTACAGCACGCTCACATTGGGGCACATACAGCATGCTCACATTGGTGCACGTACAGCACGCTCACATTAGTGCATGTACAGCATGCTCACATTGGTGCACGTACAGCACGCTCACATTAGTGCATGTACAGCATGCTCACATTGGTGCACGTACAGCATGCTCACATTAGTGCATGTACAGCACACTCACATTGGTGCACATACAGCACGCTCACATTGGTGCACGTACAGCACGCTCACATTGGTGCACGTACAGCATGCTCAAATTGGTGCACGTACAGCACGCTCACATTAGTGCATGTACAGCATGCTCACGTTGGTGCATGTCCAGCGCGCTCACATTGGTGCACGTACAGCACGCTCACATTGGTGCACGTACAGCACGCTCACATTGGTGCACATACAGCATGCTCACATTGGTGCATGTCCAGTGCGCTCACATTGGTGCATATACAGCACGCTCACATTAGTGCAGGTACAGCACGCTCACGTTAGTGCACGTACAGCACGCTCACGTTAGTGCATGTACAGCATGCTCACATTAGTGCACGTACAGCACGCTCACGTTAGTGCATGTACAGCATGCTCACATTAGTGCACGTACAGCACGCTCACATTAGTGCACATACAGCACGCTCACATTGGTGCATGTCCAGTGCGCTCACATTGGTGCACATACAGCACGCTCACATTGGTGCATATACAGCACGCTCACATTAGTGCACGTACAGCACGCTCATGTTAGTGCACGTACAGCACGCTCACGTTAGTGCATGTACAGCATGCTCACATTAGTGCACGTACAGCACGCTCACATTGGTGCACATACAGCACGCTCACATTAGTGCACGTACAGCACGCTCACGTTAGTGCACGTACAGCATGCTCACGTTAGTGCATGTACAGCACGCTCACATTGGTGCACATACAGCACGCTCACATTGGTGCACATACAGCATGCTCACATTAGTGCACGTACAGCACGCTCACGTTAGTGCATGTACAGCATGCTTACGTTCGCACACTCACATTGGTGCACGTACAGCACACTCACATTGGTGCACGTACAGCAGGCTCACGTTGGCACATGTACAGCACACTCACAATGGTGCACGTATAGCACACTCACATTTGGTGCACAATCAACATGCTCACATTGACGCACAGACAGCATGCTCACATTGGCGCACGTACAGCATGCTCATGTTGCCACCCGTACAGCACGCTCACATTGGTGCACGTACAGCACACTCACATTGGCGCATGTACAGCACACTCACATTGGCCCACATGCAGCATGCTCACATTGGTGCACGTACAGCACACTCACATTGGCACATGTACAGCACACTCACATTGGCCCACATGCAGCATGCTCACATTGGTGCATGTACAGCACACACACATTGGCGCATGTACAGCACACTCACATTGGCGCATGTACAGCACACTCACATTGGCCCACATGCAGCATGCTCACATTGGCACACGTGCAGCATGCTCACATTGGTGCATGTACAGCATGCTCACATTGGCACACGTGCAGCATGCTCACATTGGTGCATGTACAGCACACACACATTGGCGCATGTACAGCACACTCACATTGGTGCATGTACAGCACACTCACATCGGTGCATGTACAGCACACTCACATTGGTGCATGTACAGCACACTCACATTGGTGCATGTACAGCACACTCACATTGGTGCATGTACAGCACACTCACATTGGCGCATGTACAGCACACTCACATTGGTGCATGTACAGCACACTCACATTGGTGCATGTACAGCACACTCACATTGGTGCATGTACAGCACACTCACATTGGTGCATGTACAGCACACTCACATTGGTGCATGTACAGCATGCTCACATTGGCGCATGTACAGCACGCTCACATTGGCGCATGTACAGCACGCTCACATTGGCACATGTACAGCACGCTCACATTGGCGCATGTACAGCATGCTCACATTGGTGCACGTATAGCACACTCACATTGGTGCATGTACAGCACACTCACATTGGTGCACGTGCAGCATGCTCACATTGGCGCACGTGCAGCACGCTCACATTGGCGCATGTACAGCATGCTCACATTAGTGCACGTATAGCACGCTCACATTGGTGCATGTACAGCACGCTCACATTGGCGCACGTGCAGCATGCTCACATTGGTGCACGTCCAGCGTACTCACATTGGCGCATGTACAGCACTCTCACACGAGTGCCCTTCTAAGCATGAGCAGCCATGTAGGCTATGCCTGAAGTGGCTACATGCACAGCCCCTGCCATTTTCAGGGTTTTCAGCTCTTGCAATGTTAAGGAGTGAAACGTTGGGGATGAAGTGAGGAGACTGGGTTAAATTTCCGTTTGATAATAACATACGTACTGTACTACTCACCCACGACGTACAATGAATTTTCACCCTCAGCAAAATCCTTACGCAGAACTTTCCACTCCCCTGCTGGCAGATTTGAAGGTGCAATTATTGACAATTTAAGGACTGTTTTTCACCCAGCCTCAATTTTCAGGCTGGAGGAAGGAGGAGATCAGTGCAAGGCAGGAGCCCAGAAACCAACCCTGTCCAGACCTCGGTCTGATTCCTGGGGGGAGCTTCCCTCCTCCCACTCCCACCTCTCAACAAACACCCCAACCTCTCTATGTCCACCTCTCCAGGCCTTAACTAACCTCCCCACTCTGAAACCATCCAAACCTACCTGCTCCTGGTCTCCTGGGATTTAGGCTCCAGGGACTATTTACAGTTCCAATTCTGTCCACTGCAGTCTCTGACACATGCCGACCAAACAGCCTGGCAGCTCTCTGAGGTGGCAATTCCTCCCAGGTGTTGGGCCGAAGTCCCCCTGAAGCTAATTAACGCATCTAGAGTGTTAAATGGCTGCGGGCCAGGCAGTATCGACAGGGGGTGGGTGAGGATTTGCTGTCTACTCTTCAGGTGGAGGGATGGGAAATCCCGCCATCCTAAATATCCTGGCCACTATTTCGGGAAGCCTTAAATAAATGTTTTAAACAGCTCTTGGATGAATGCAAATTTGAATTGGTAAAAGCTGAAGAAAGACATTTGTGACAGTCCAAATATCCCAATAACATGAAAACGAATCAGGCTTATTGCAGTGTCCTTAAACACAAGTTTTGACTGAGGATCCAAGGGTTATTAACACGACAAAAAAATGAGGAAGGTAGTCTAGACATAACAATCGATACTGATTAAACTTCCAGATGGTGTAATCGGAGGTCCATTTAATGTTCTTCCAACGTAGTTAATACAGTTCTGACAGAAGGCCATTGATCTGAAACATTGGTTGAATTTTACCATGGTTGTCAGAACCCTAATGTCGCATTAAAATGTCGATCTCAAGTCAGCATTTGCCGGCAGAGGAGCCTCCTAGGCAATTTTACCACAGAAAACATCCTAATTGGCCTCCTATGGATCCACTGTCCAATTAAGGACAGGGTGAGCTCATGATACTATCGGCCCAATCATTGGGGTGGCGACTTTGAAACCACAGCAGCTGCAGCAGTATCAGGAGAGGTAAGTGCTGGTAACTTCCAGTGGCATTATGTAGGAGGAAGACGTGCACAAGCAGCTCCCACTAGAGTACTGCATTTTAGCTCTTTTGTTTTAGTTTCATGGGGTAATTTCTTTTGAAAACCCTCATATTTAATGGAAGGAAGATCCTATATTGGTGAAATGCCCAGAACGTTTGGGGGCGAAAAAGGCAGAAAGTTGAAGTTCGTCAACAGGTCGGAGGCCTCTCGGGGATTGTCGGCGGAAAAGATGGCAGAGGCAGCCTCTGGGGCTCTGAGCACTCCACTGACGGCTGAGATGCTTATGAGCCCCTAGGCAGCGGAATTTAACAAACACTGGCGGGTTGTGTCGGAAGTCCTCCGCAAATCGATGGAAGGTGTCTTGACTCCTTGGCTTTGGAGAAGACCAATGAAATGGTGAAGGCCCATGGAAGCACGATAAAAGGCATTCAGGTGGCCCTACTGAGACATAGTGATCAGATTGCCCCACTGGAAGCAGAGATGTTTCTGATGGCCGAAGCAAATAAATCACTGAAGGCCAAGGTGAATGATTTGGAGAATTATTCTATGAAAGGGAGGTGTTGGAAGGCCCGATTCCCACAGGATATTTTGCAGGAAGATAGTGGAGGAGGATGGGTTCACGTACCCTCCTGAGTTGGACCGGGCCCACAGTACACTCGGCAGAAGCCACGCCCTGAGAACTACCACGTGCTGTAATTGTGCCGTTTCACAGCTTCAAAGAAAAGGAGCAGGTGCCGAGATGGGTGAGGGATCACCGTGACTACAAATGGGAAAGCCACACCATCAGGTTGTACCAGGACGTGAGGGCGGAGCTAGCAAAGAAGAGGGCTGCATTCAACAAAGCGAAAGCTGCCCTGTACAGACGTGGAGTCCAGTTTGGGGTGGTGTACCTGCAAGTGTGACTTTCGAGGGAAAGGACTATAATTTTGATACACCAGGAAAGGCAGACTCCTTTGTAAAGAAACATGGGTTGGGCATGGGATGATTGAGTTTTTTGGGTATTGGGGTATTTTTGAATTGTTAACTTGTTGGAGTTCCATGTTCATGTTTGCATTTTCCTGTTCTTGTTGGGGTTGAATTTTTTACAGTTTGGGCTTAGGTTTGGGGTTTATTTTTATGTGGGGTTCTGTTCTAATTGTTATGAAAATATAAAGCTCCATGTTGGGGTACAATGTTTTAAGGGTTTTTTATACTTGTTTTTGAAATCACTTTTCTTCACTCTAGGTGGGAGCCGCCCTGCTAACTGAAGAGTTAGCTAATGGGAGCGGTATTGAGGGGTTGACTGCAGCTCATTATAGTAGATCTGTTTTAGATAATGAGTTTAATGTTCTTGTTTTGTTTAGGTTTAGGTTTATTCGAAGTAGCCTTTAGTTGTTTATGTCCTCCTTGCTATTATCTGTATGCGCATTTGGATGTGGCAGTGTCTGAGGGTAAGGAGGAGAGGGGAGGGGGATGGGGGTAGTTTGCTAATGGTGACTGCAGATTTTTCTTGGTTTAGTCTTGTGAATTGGTTTGGCGGTCATTTGGGTGGGCCTGGTTGCTGTATGCTCTATGTAACTGCTGGATAATTCCTCTTGGCAGCTCCAGATCGGGGGTGTGGGGGGGTGGGGGGGGGGTCCCAATTTGTTTGTTCATCTGGAACGTCAGGGGGTTGAATAGCCCAGTGAAAAGGTTGAGGGTATTTGCTCTCCTTAAGAGTTTCAATGCTCAGTCTCTCCCCCTTTTGTGGAGACGCCGGGTTACTCAGCAATTTTGATTTCGGAGCATGCCCCACACTTTGTTGCTTTGGCACCCAGTCTGGTCCCTCCCAAGTCCGTCCACAGAGGTTGGATACAACATAATTTACGGACAAGAGTGAACGCATGTCCGCCGCCATTGGGAATATATTAAATTTAATAAAAGTGAGTCTATCTCACCATCTACGCTGCGGAAGGCCGTGAAGGTGGTTACCAGGGAGGAGATAATTTCCTCCAAAGTGCACATGGTGAAGACAGCGAGGGTGGAGCAGCAGAGGATGGTGGACTCCATTCTTGAGGTGGGCCACCAGTATTCACTTGCCCCAACTCCAGAGCTGTTGGCAAGTAGGAAAAAGCTGCAGACACAAATTGAATTTTTGTCAACAGATAGGGCGGTGGGTCAGTTGCAGCTATGAATGAAAATTTGAAATGAAAATCGCTTATTGTCACAAGTAGGCTTCAATGAAGTTACTGTGAAAAGCCCCTAGTCGCCACATTCCGGCGCCTGTTCGGAGAGGCTGTTACAGGAATTGAACCGTGCTGCTGGCTTGCCTTGATCTGCTTTTAAAGCCAGTGATTTAGCCCTGTGCTAAACAGCCCCAGATTGCTAAACAGCCCCAGGTATCCAAGGGTATGTTTTATGAAAACGGGGCGAAGGCCAGTCGTCTCTTAGCTCACAAGCTGTGGTGGCAGGCGGCTTCCTGAGAGATCGTACAAGTAGGTGACTTGAGCGGCAGCCTGGTTTCTGCCCCTCCTCAGGTCACTGCGGCTTTTGGATCATTCTATCGAAGTCTCTGTAGATCAGAGCCTCCGGCTGAGGGTTCGGTCATGACTGATTTTTTTGGAAAGGTTATCCATCCCAGCTGTGGAGGGGCAGAGGTGTGAGGAGTCGGAATCCCTGTTGGGCCCAGAGAAAATTATAAAATGCAATGGGTTGATGCAGACGGGTAAAACTCCTGGCCCGGATGGCTTCCTCATTGAATTTTATAAGAGGTTTGCAGAGCAATTGGTACCTCTAACTCTAGATATGTTTAAAGATTCATTATCCCGGTGTTCATTGCCCTCTAGCTTTGCATAGGCCTCTTCTCCTTGATAAAGACAAAGACCCTAACAGAGTGTGGGTCATATCAAACTATTTCACTTTTAAATGCAGACGTTAAGCTGGTTGCCAATTTGCTGGCACTACGGTTGGAGCCCTGCCTCCCAGAGGTTATCTCGGAAGAACAGACAGGCTTCTTAAGGGTCAATATCCGTTGTCTGCTAAATGTTGTCCTTGTCTCCTCGGTGCCCGAACCAGAGGTGATTGTTTCCCTAGATGCTGAAAAGGCTTTTGCTAGGGTGGAGTGGGAATATCTCTTTGAACTTCCTGGGGCGTTTGGACAAAATTTTATATCCTGGATTTGTTTACTGCATAGGGCCTCCACTGCTAGTGTTTGCATGAATGCTTTGAATTCTGGCTACCTCCCGCTGAATAGGGGCACAAGGCAGGGATGTCTATTGTCTCCGCTCCTGACAAAGAAGGACTAGGGGAGAAAAGTGGGGAGACATTGAAAAATAAATAAAAATCTCAGGAACACATTCATTTTAATACTCTGAACCCTGCCTGCCAAGGACAGAGAGAGGTTATCCAATAGGGGAAACTGTGGCATAGTGGTATTGTCACTGGACTAGTAAACCAGAGACCCAAAGTATTGCTCTGGAGACCCAGGTTCAAATCCTGCCACGGCAGATAGTAAAATCAAATTTTGGGGGGGAGAGAGAGAGAACCGGGAAGCTTTCGCTCTTATTCAAGTTCAACTTGTAACCACAGAAGGAGCCAAAACTCCCAAGCAGCTTCATTATCTTGTCCATTGTGGATACTGGGTCCGTAATTTAAAGGAGCAGGTCATCTCCGTACAGGCACACCAGATGCTTCACACCTCCCTGACGGTTCTATTGCCAAAGCATACAGGAGCAGAGACGAAAGAGAAAATGCTGGAAAATCTCAACAGGTCTGGCAGCATCTGTAGGGAGAGAAAAGAGCTAACGTTTCGAGTCTGATGACTCTTAGTGTCCTCATTTATTTGGGCGAATAAAACTTTTTGGATCCAAGGTGGGACCTGTGAGGGAGGTAGATGGTCTTTTCACTACGTTTATAGTTGTTTGTATATGGTTTACTATCACTGTTATAAAATCACAAATGCCTTATTAAAATATTTTACAAAACAAAACTTTTGTGGATCCCTAAGGCGCTCTTCCAGAGAGATAAGCAGTCAGGAGACTTGGCTCTACCCAATTTGTTATTTTACTATTGGGCAGCCAATATTCAGAAGGTACTGTTGTTGTTCAGTGATCTGGGTTCCATATGGAGATAAATGGAGGTGAGTTCCTGCAAGGATTCTCCCTTGATGCGATAGTACTGCATTGTTGCCTTTTTCTCTGGTAAGATTTTCCTTGAATCCGGTAGTGGTGCCCACCCTGAGAATCTGGAAGCAATCTTGGAACATGCCCCCATCTGCAACAATCACCTTTTTTTTTTTGTCAGCGGGTTAGGACGTTTAAGTCATGGGAGGGAAAGGGCTTGTAGAGGTTTGGGGAAGGTTTGCCAGCCTTAAGGAGCTGTTGGAGAAATTTCAAATCCCTGGTTCCAGTCTTTTCAGATACTTTCAGATTTGCGATTTTTCGTGCAAGGCATTTCCCTCTTTCCCTTTGGCACTGCCCTCCTCTCTGTTGAAGAGGATTTTGTCTTTGGCCGGGTCTGGTGGGGGGACTAAACAGTCAAATCCTATCAGTGGAGTCGGCTCCATTGAATGAGGTAAAGGTGAAATTGAAGGGTGAATTGTGTTCCATTCTGGATGATGAGGCATGGAGTGATTCCTTCACAGGGTCAACTCCACATCTTCATGCTCATGTCTGATCTAATTAAAGGTGATGCACGGGATGCATCAGACTAAAGCAAGGATGAACTGATTTTTCTCTGAGGTGGAGGACAGGTGTGAGCATTGTTCTCGGGGCCAGCTAACCACACTCATATGTTCTGGTCTTGTCCCAAGTTAGTAAACTTTTGAGTCTCTTTTTTCAACACCCATGTCAGAGATACTCAATGTTGATTTGGAGCCATGTCTGCTGGTGGCCATTTTTGGGGTGTCAGACTCACTGGTGCTGAAGACGGGGGTGAAAGCAGATGTCCTCCCTTCACTTCGTTAATAGTCCGGAGATGAGCTCTGCTTTTGTGGAGATCTCCTACTCCGCCAAGTGCCTCGTCTTAGTTGGGTGACCTCATGTCGTTCTTACATTTGGAGAAGGTCAAGTACACCATTAGGGGGTCGGTAAAAGAGTCCGACCTAAGATAGCAGCCACCGTCAGTTGTTCAGGAGTTTAGTTCCTTTTTTGGGGGTTAAGTTAATAGTTGCTTGTTCTTGTTGATCTTGTTTTGTGTTTATTGTGTAACTCTGGTTGGGTCTTTTGTATCATTTTCCTTTTTATGAATTAATAAGCATCTTTTATCATTTCCTTCTTTCTTAATATATATTTTATTTTTCCCTAATCTTATCCACCTTTCCTGCTCCTTTCTCCTCTTTGCTTCCCCCTTCCTCTCCCCCAAACCTACAGTTCACGCTCTGATGTTAGTTTCCCTGCTGTTTGACCTTTCACATCTTTTGTTCTCTCTGGGGACTGCCATTAGCACTCTTTCCCCTTGGTTTCTGTGGCCATTAGCACCCGGTTTCCCTGGGTTTGTGTGGCTATGACTCATCTTTCATTCTCACTCCACAGTATAAATATTTCCCACTTTCTCTGTCTGTTAGCTTTGACAAAGAGGCATCGGACTCGAAACATTAGCTCTTTTCTCTCCCTACAGATGCTGCCAGACTTGCTGAGATTTTCCAGCATTTTCTCTTTCGTTTCAGATTCCAGCATCCGCAGTAATTTGCTTTTAATCATTGTGCTGGTAAACCTTTTTCCATCCAAGTCACTCCAGGGATCAGTTGTGTGCCCCTGTGGCATCTCGCAGTCGGCAGCTCATCAAGTCATTAAACAGGTCAGGGATGCCTTATTCCAGAGATCAGTGGGACTGTGCCCGCCATTTTGATTCTTCCCATCACCCCCACCGCAAGTGCCAGTCTGTATCTTGTTCTCATGTTTTGCTTTTAGACAGTGCTAACCCTTTTTCTGCTATGAACTCATTCTGCTTATTTTTGCTTTCAGATAGTGCAGGCCTTTGTTACACTATTAACGCCTGCTTTAGTCTTTAATGTTATCATTACCACTCCTTTTGTCTTGTGTTCCATGATATCTGTCATTTAATCTCTCCAGACTTCCAACCTATCCCTGATCTTCTATTCTGGTCCACCTGTCCCTCCCCATTTTTCAACACCATAAAGCTCACCATATTTATATCTCTCCCCAGCTTTGGTGAAGGGTCATATTAGACTCAAAATATTAGTTTGTTTCTCTCTCCACAGGTGCTGCCAGACCTGATAAGATTTTGCAGTATTTTGTTTTTATGTAAAGGGACTACATACATTTACAACAGGCGGACAAGCACAGGCATTAGAATCTGCTGCCATTGATGGGCTTGCTCTGGCCCCGGCAGTTCAGTGATCGTAACTCCCCCAATTAGCCATCAAGGCACAACAGACCAGCCAGTCAGATTCCCGAATAGAAAAGGCTTCTACTTGATGAATGTCCAGCTTGTCTCTGATCACAGGAATGATATTGTTGAGGGAAAGCATAAATCAGGAATATTGACCAAGAACATTTTAAAACACTGGGGTCATTGATAAGACGTGGCTGCCTCAGAGCAAAGTAAAGCCATGACACTGCAAACAAATTAGATCAACATCCCTGCCATAAACATACCTCCCAACATAGGAGGGAGAGAGTGACATACTGGTAAGGTCACTGGACTAGTAATCCAGCGGCCTAGGCCCACAGTAGATGGTGGAATTTAAATTCACTTAACAAATCTGGAATTGAAAGATTGTCTCAGTAATGGTGACCAAGAAACTACTATCAATTGTCATTGTCATAATATACACACAGGTATATGATGATGCACAGACAGGCAGTGATTGACACACATAATGACCAGTGAACACACAGAACACAGCAGCCAATCACCAGACAGGACACGACCACTATAAAGCCAGAGGGCACTAGTTTTCCCGCTCTCTTGGGATCCAGCCTCTGAGACAGTCAGAGCCCGTGAGCAGCAACTAGAACATACACCATGTGGTAGTAAGATAGTCTGGTCAGGTTAGCCTCAGATCTCCAGTCAAGTCAGCATAGTGTCAACCCACATTTAAAGTACGTATGACAGTTAAGATTTCAATAAAATCGAATTGCATTTCTTCAAGTGTTGGAAGCCTGTCTCTCTCACTGCTGCACTAAACGCAGTCCTCACAGACCTGGCATACCCAACACATCAATCATAAAAGCCTATCTGGTTCACTTATATACTTCAAGGTATGGAATCTGCCATCCTACCTGATCTGGCCCAAACATGACTCTAGGCCCAGACCCACAGCAACGTGGTTGGCTCTTAACTGCCCTCCAGCAAGCCACTCAATTCAAGGGTGATAAGGGTTGGGCAACACATTTTGACGCCACACACCCACATCTCATGAAGGAATGAATGGGGGGTGGACAATTAAACAATTAACTGGAGGAGAAGCTTCCACAAATAACCTAATCTGTAATGATGTGGGAGTCTACCACATGAATTCAACCATGAAATGGCATGTAAACTCTGATCTGTAAGTTGATTCAAGCTCACCTTGTCAAAGCAAACTTCAATTTAGTTTAAAGGCTAAAAATTTGGATTCAAAGTTGGGATTTAGATTTAGAGTTCAAGGTAGAATAAAAGAACTGGATTTAAGATTAGAATTAATAATTAGAGTGAAGAATATATTGTCATATAATCATAGATTACCTACAGTGCAGAAGTAGGCCATTTGGCCAATCGAGTCTGCACCAACTGCCATTAAGGAATTTGATTTAAAATCAGACTAAGATTTGAAGAATTTAGAATGGGGAATATAATTAAAGATTTGGACTGAAAATTCAGATTACGATTTGAAGAATTCAGAGAGGGGAATATAATTTAAAAATTGGATTTAAAACTAAGATTAAGATTTGAAGAGTTTATTGTGGCAAAAAACCTGAAGATTAAGATTTAAAATTCAGATTAAGATTTGAAGAATTTAGAGTGGGAAATATGATGTAAAAATTGGATTGACAATTGAGGTTAAGATTTGCCTTGCGAGGGTCTGTGCAAGGGTTCTTCAGACGGTGGCAACTGTTCCTCGACTTTCTAGCGGAACGTTAGGAGGTGGTCAGCAGCAGCAGCAACCCGGGGCGGGGGGTGGTTCGGGTATGTGTTTATTATTGTTTCATGGGGGGGGTTGTACATTGGGGGAATTCGTGATATAAGTGTACGATGTTGATCTAGGTGTTTTATGCTTTTCTTTTTTCTGTAGGGGGGGGGGGTTTGTTGAAAATTTGCTAAAATTGAATTAAAATATTTAAAAAAAAGAAAATTAAGATTATAGTTGAAGGATTCAGAGAGGAGAGCATAGTATAAAAATTGGATTTAAAATTAAGATTAATATTTGAAAAATCTAGAGTGGGAATATAATCAAAGAATTGGATTTAAAGTTCAGATTAAGGGATTTCCACAGTAACTTCAGTGTTAATGTAAGCCTACTTGTGGCAATAATAAAGATTATTATTATTATTTAAAAAAATTTTTTTTTTTTTTTTTTTAAGAGTACCCAATTCATTTTTCCAATTCAGGGGTAATTTAGCGTGGCCAATCCACCTACCCTGCACATCATTTGCGTTGTGGGGGTGAAACCCACGCAAACACGGGAGAATGTGCAAACTCCACACGGACAGTGACCCAGAGCCGGGATCGAACCTGGGACCTCGGCGCCGTGAGGCAACAGGGCGAACCCACTGTGCCACCGTGCTGCCCCCTAGATTATTATTATTATTATTATTATTAATAAAAGATTTGAAGAATTTAGAGTGGGAGCAGAATCCGCCAAAGCAGCACCCATGAACCAGGAGGTAGAAAATAATAACTAGGTTTTATTCGATATACAATACGTTTCCACTCCCCGAAGGGTTTCCCTCCTTGACCTGCACCCGGATCGGGGTTTATATACAAGTGAGCGTTAAGAGGAAACCCCATGTCGATCATGGCAGGTCACAGGAATCGGATTTTCCTTATACTGTGTCATCCACGTAAGTCACTCCCCCCCCCCCCCCCACTGCACCCCCCCCCCACCCCCACCCCCCGCGGCCCCCCCCGCCTCCCCGGCCAAGTCCAGAGAGGCGTCCATGTCCATGTTCGGATCCAAGAATCCGAGTGGAATCGACCGAGTGGCACCCAGAGGCGTATACTGGACTAGATCGTGGGGTTTTTATGCGCGGCAGCTGGGTGGTGCTGGTAAAACCAATGAGGCAGTGTGTTGTGGCACGACGGGCTCTGGCAGTGGCAACACATCCATGTCTGACTCTGATTTGCAGCTGAGCGGGACTTTGTCCAGCAGCTCACCGACTTCGACGTCGGAGTCTCGACGGCTGGCATAACTGGGGGTAACGGTGGTAATGACAGTTAAGGTTGCAACGCAGGAGGTGGACGGGCCTCTGGAACCAGGTCCGGTGTGTTGGGAACGCGGCTGCGGAGATGGTCCATGTGCCAATTATGTTTGCACCCCTGCACCCTCACTGAATACGAGAACAGCGTTGTCTGTGCTAACACGACACCCAGAATCCACGTGGCACCTTCTCCAAAGTTGTGGATGTGTACCAGATCACCAAGGGTGAACATGCTCAAGGGTGTATACATCAGCCTCAGTCTTATCCTGGCTACTGCGGAATTTTCCAGCAATGTCTGGGATGACCAAACTCAACTGGGTGCGGAGGCGGTGACCCATCAGCAACTGGGCAGGAGCGACCCCCATCATGGCATGCAGCGTCGTTCGGTAGCAAAATAAGATACGTGCCAGTTGAGTCTCCCAGGAACCGGTGGTCTGTTTCTTCATGCCAAGCTTAAAGGTCTGGACTGCCCGCTCCGCTAATTAATTTGATGCCGTGTGGTACAGGGCAGTGCATACGTGGTGAATTCCGTTCACAGCCATGACTGCCCCAAACTCTGCACTTGCGAAAGCCGTTCCATTCTCTGAAACCAACTCTTCAAGTATTCCGTGTGTGCTGAATGACCGCTACAGCCACTCAATGGTGGCCCAAGTGGTTGTCACCTGCATCTTGTGGACCTCCATCCACTTTAAGTGGGTTTCCCTGATGGGGAGGAGCAACACCCCATGGAATGGTCCCGCAAAGTCTATCTGGAGGCAGGACCAAGGACGGCCCAACCATTTCCATGGGCGGAGCAGCGCCGCCGGTCGCAGTTTCTGATGCTCCTCGCATTGTGCGCAATGCTGGGCCTTCTTATCTATGTTCACGTCAATCATTGGCCACCAAACATAGCTACAGGCCAGCATCTTCATCATGGGTGTCCGTTGTGGAGATTCTGCAAGACCGATGGTGACCATCACGTGCATTCCCCACTGGCTGACACCGTCCACAATGCTTAACTCCAGTACCTTGTGTTGCTTTCTTTGCTTTGGGGTGAACCACAAGCTGTTTCTTATATCGACCAAAAGACCACACGACCAATATGTTAGCTCAAAAACACAGTTTATTAATAACACAAGACTTGTATCTCTGCAATAACATACGCAGCTCCATACTAAACTACACCTAACGACTAAGGTCACCTTTACTTAACTTCGAGTGACCGGCACTGTGCGAGATAAAGCCTTTATCCAGGTCCACGAAGTCGGTTTGGAAGTTGTTGGGTTCGTCTCAGCTGGGCTCGTCCTTCAGGAATGGTCGCGGGTCCTTGAACTTGGTTGTTCTGCTGCAGTTGGTCGCACACAGGCCGGTCCCAAAAGAAACAGGGGCGAAATTCTCCAGTATCGGCGCGATGTCCGCCAAACGGCGGCAAAAACGGCGCAAATCAGTCCGGCATCGCACCGCCCCAAAGGTGCGGAACGCTCCGCATCTTGACCGGCCGAGCCCTAACCTTGAGGGGCTAGGCCGGCGCCGGACTGATTTCCGCCCCGCCAGCTGGCGGAAAAGGCCTTTGGTGCCCCGCCAGCTGGCGCGGAAATGACATCTCCGGGCGGCGCATGCGCGGGAGCGTTAGCGGCCGCTCACGGCATCCCCACGCATGCGCTGTGGAGGGAGTCTCTTCAGCCTCCGCCATGGTGGAGACCGTGGCAAAGGTGGAAGGAAAAGAGTGTCCCCATGGCGCAGGCCCGCCCGCGGATCGGTGGGCCCCGATCGCGGGCTAGGCCACCGTGGGGGCACCCCCCCGGGGCCAGATCGCCCCGCGCCCCCCCCCCATGACCCCGGAGCCCGCCCGCGCCGCCTTGTCCCGCCGGTAAGAGAGGTGGTCTAATCCACATCGGCGGGACAGGCATTCTAGCAGCGGGACTTCGGCCCATCCAGGCTGGGGAATCGCGGGGGGCGGCCTGCCAACCGGCGCTCCGCGATTCCCGCCCCTGCCGAATCTCCGGTGCCGGAGAATTCGGCAACCGGCAGGGGCGGGATTCACGCCAGCCCCCGGCGATTCTCCGACCCGGCAGGGGTGTCGGAGAATCTCGCCCCTGATCTCTAGTGTGCAGGGCTTGTTATCCTTCGTCTCTTTCACGCCCTTTTGGGCGGTCCTTACTCAGGTCCAATGGATCGATAGTGTTTTCAATCACCCTCATCGATCTCAGCCAATTAGGGGGCGGATATCTCAATAGCTGGGCGGGTCCCAGCTATCATTGTCCCAGGCACATAGGCCTTTCCAAATAAGGGGGTGGGGGGGTGGCACCGATTAGTCTGCTACTGTTATAACTCCTTGATTCAAACTCTATTGTCCTGGGAGAAATGGTGATCGGCTCTTAATGGATGCAAGTTTCAGCCAAGTCTGGTTTCTTTGCACAATATACAGAGGCTGTGTACCTGTCTGTGTCCCAAATTGACCACAATTCCCATGGTCCTTTGCAGGTGGCCATTTTACATGCCTACATTCCGTCCTCTTGATCCTGAACGCGAAGCATGGTGAATTACAGTCTTGATCCCGTAATCTACCTTATCAAGCCGGCCACTGGTTAGTCAGTTCAGGTCCTTCTCTGTCCTAAATGTATTGCACAATTTTACCTAATTCATTAATATTACATACATTCATTAAAACAATTGGCTATTTTATATGCAAATTAAATTCATATAAATTAATTAAACTTAAATTAACATATAAAACAGTTGGTTTCTTACTAAACTTTCTAAACTACACTGATGCTGCTGGTTTTACCTAAAGAACTTATCCATAACACAAAATATACAAAACTTAAACAGCAGCACCACATTCTTTCGCCTTATCACATTTTATTGGTACAGAGGTATAAAGGGTCCATTTAGCACCGGTTCTCACAGATTTGTAAGTTGTACATTCTCAGTAGAGTTCTATTGGATTCCAAAGAGGGGGGCTCGAACTGTGTATATAGGGGACCGGGAGGCTTTTGCCTTCCATTTACGGAGTTTCAATGTGAGGACTACACTATAGATTACTGCAATCAGGAGGAGGGTCTCTGTTATGTATGACAGTGGGTTCCATGTTGTAATGCCTTCCCACCAGGTGGGGGTTTCGGTCTCTATCTCGAACAGTTGTTGTGTGGTATCCCGACTGGAGGTGGTCTGTGGGGTGGTGTCGCTCGGGGCTGGCTCAGGTCCTACTCTAATTGTGTGTATTGCCAAATTACCTTCAGTGGGTGTCCCGGGCAATTTTGTCCGATCCTTATTGTGTTCCCTGTAATTTTATTTCAACATCCAATTTCGGGGCACCCTTCATTAGTAAGTTCCCACTAATCTTCTGTTCCGGTTGTGCTAATGTAACATTCTGATGTGGACCCATTGGGCTTTCTGTAAATTGTCCGTTGGTTATTGCACCCAAATATGATGCTTCTGTTCTTACGCACCCATAGGGTGCCACTCTCACATTCCCCTGCATCTGGGGGACAGTACCACAGGCCTCCGGGCTGTGGAAAGTCTTGGGTATCTTGTGCTTGGAGTTCAGTAAGTGCGGCAATTATCCAGACGGAGATCATGGGTGCTGGGTTCATCCTGCGGTGTCTGGTTTCCGTGTAATCCTAGGGAATCAAGCATAGTATCATGTCAGTATCGTTGGTTAATATCTGTGTGTGTTAGTCTCTCTCCCTTAGTTCCAATTTCCCTTTATGATTGTCACCATGTGTGACTCCCCCATTTTGTTTTTTAAAAAAAGGTTTTGGAGAGGTACTAATCCAAATGTCTCAATTTCAGTATTCAAGTGTCCCACAGCTTGTGTGATCGATGCGAGGAGTGGGCGATGCTTTCTTCGACCATTCTCCATCTTTACTAGCAACCAAGGAGGTTGAGGCTTTGCTTAACCAGCCGAATTTCAGGGCGGCCAGTTTTATAGAGTTTCATCCCAGGGGCTCAGAGGTAGCAACAGCGATCAGCAACCGTTGTGTTTTTAAGTGTAAATAGCATTTGGAGGTGACCCGAAGGGGTCTGGAAGAACAGTGGAAGAAAGAAGGGTTTAGATTTGGAGCGGGAAGAAAGATTCAAGACCTGCCCAAAGCAACAAAAGGGTGTAGTAAACCATTCCAGAGAGCATGAAGTGAAACGTGGGGTGCGTGTGGGCCGCTGCGGAACAAGAATGGGTGGGATCTCCGGGTAGGGCAGGGGTTAGTGCCGTTACTCCACTACCCGAGCGTGATTGACCGGTAAACTTTGGGGCCCTCAGGTAGGGCCGGGATCAGTGCTGTGACTCCCTACCTGGGTGACCGGAATGAACGGAAAGAATTTGTCGTCATATTGTAGTGCCTTCAACTGCCATTGGTCAGTAGACCGTGTCTGACGGTTGAATCAGAGGAGTAATTACGACTGTTTTGTGTGGGCTGGGAAGGCCCCGAGAGTAAGGAGGGGATTCTTGCAGCGTAGTAGGGATAGGGGGGGGGCTGGCACTACCGAGCCTAAGTGAGTACTACTGGGCCGCCAATGTTTCAATGGTGTGTAAGTGGATGGGAGAAGGGGAGGGAGCGGCGTGGAAGAGATTGGAGAGGGCGTCCTGCAGGGGGACTAGCCTACAAGCAATGGTGACGGCACCGTTGCCGTTCTCACCAAAGAAATACACCACAAGCCCGGTGGTGGTGGCCGCCGTTCCTGATAATCATGAGAGCAAAGGGTAATACCGTGTCCCCAGTGGAATTGTTCTGTTGGACCGTCTTCCTGATGGTCGTTTTTAAAGTGTGGTTCATGCGCTCTACTATGCCGCTGGACTGGGGGCGGTAGGCTATGTGGAATTTCTGTTTGAAACTGAAAATGGTCATAACATTTTGCATTACTCTGCCGGTGAAATGGGAACCTTGATCTGACTCAATGCTGCGTGGAAGACCCCAACGTGTAACTATCTGATGAGTCAAAATTTTAGCAGTGGCCTTTACTGTGTTTGAACGTGTGGGGAATGCTTCGACCCATTTTGTAAATGTATCGATAACGACTAGCACATACTTGAAACCAATTTTGCAGGGGGGGAGGGGACCAATGTAATCAATTTGCAGATTTGTCCAGGGGCCTTCTACAGGTCGGGTGTGTCTTAATTGTCCCTACTTTGCATAATGTCCCGGATTATTCTGGGTGCAAATGAGGCAATTGTCTACATCATGTGTGACATCGCTTTTTAAATCGGGCCACCAGCACAAGGGTCTCAAATGGGCAATGGTTGTGTTTATTCCCTGATTTCCGTGTCCGTCATGGAATTGGTAGATTAACTGGTTCCTGTCTTGGGTGGGGACCACATAAATTCCATCCTTTACACTATTCCGTCCTGTATTGTGAGTGTGTCCTTCCATTTATTATAGGGCGCTGGGGTTGTGCCGTTCTGTATCTGTTTAAGGGAGTAGTCTACTTTCTGTGCCTGAGATAAATCCTCAATATTGGTTTGGGAGACCTGGATTGAATGTATCTGTTTACACTCGGGTGGGGGGGGGGGGGGGGGGGGGGGGGGAGGGGGGGGGGGGGAGAGGAGGGTTGCCAGAAGTGACCAGTGCGTGATCCAACTTTAGCTAATGCGTCAGCCATGCGATTCCCAGGGGGGGACGTGTGGTGATGGGCTCTTTACTTTAATGATGCCGTATGTGCGGCTGGTGGCTTTCTTAAGACTATGTTTCAGGAGAGGGGCGGATGGTATCGGTTTTATGTCGGCGGATACAAAACCTCGAGATTCCCGTAGGGGAGAATTCTGTTAGACTGTTACAGACATACAAGCTGTCGGAGGGTATGCCCGCAGGCGTTGGAAAGGAGTCTGGGTGGTCAATTACATAAGCTATGGCTGCCAGTTCGGCTGCCTGCGAACCCAAGTGGCTGGGTAATTTTAAAGATACCTCTTCTAGTGAGCGTCCCTGTGAGTCCTCCAGGCAAATCCTGCATCCATGCTCAACAGTGGAGGAGCCATCTACATAGATCTTTACTGTGTCTCCTGTGTCTTGGGAACTTTGTGTCTCACCGTTTACACGTGGTTGTAGCGATTTGGGAACAAAGGATCCTGTGGGGTGTGTGGCTGCAATTATCTGGCATTCGTGTGGGGTCCCTGCGTATTGTTAATTGTATGCTAAGATCGTGTGGGTCTTGGTCCGTTTCACAGAAATATCCCTGCCTTGTAATCAGAGTGTCCAGCGAGCTGCTCTGATCTGGCTAACTGAACCATCCTTTATTTTGCCGTCTAACAACAGTTGAGTGGGGGTGTGCTCGGTTAATATCGTGACTGGGTTAAGGCCTGTAATGTAGGCAAAGTACTGAACTGCCTAAAAGACTGCAAGCAAGTGTCGTTCACAGGCAGAAAATCCTTGTTCTACGGGGTCTAAAACTCTAGAGGCATAGGCTACCAGGCCTAATCGGTTGTGGCGTTCCTGTAGGAGCACTGCTGAGAGGGTTCGGTCGGTGGTTGCTACTTCTACGGCGTAGGGCAAGGCGGGGTCGGGAACTTGTAAGGAGGGAGCTGTACCTAGGGCGAGTTTTAAATCGTCCATGGCGTCTGTGTGCTGGGGAAGCCAATTCCATGGGGTGTTCTTTTTCAGAAGCTCTGAGAGCGGGGCGGCCTTGGTGGCAAAACCTTCTATATAATTTCTGCAGTATCCCACTGAACCTAAAAATGAGCGGAGTGCCCTTATATTATGGGGCAGGGGCAAATTCACAATGGAGTCAATGCGTTTCTGTCCAATTTCACATTTGCCGTGTGTAATAGTGGTGCCTAAATAAAATACTTTTTCCTTCAATATCTGTGCCTTTTTGGGGTTTACCTTACATCCGATGGACTGGAGCAGGGTTAGTAATTCGGCCAATAGAGCCACGTGCTCTTCCCTAGTGTCGGTTTGCAGGAGCAAGTCGTCTACATACCGAATTAGGCATTCGGGGCGGGACAATTTGGAAAGACCAGCAGTTAGCTGTCTGTGGAAAATGGAGGGGAAATTATAGAAGCCTTGGGGGAGACACGTCCACGTGTACTGTTGTCCTTGAAAAGTGAATGCGAATTTGTACTGGCAAGCCCGATCTAGGGGAATGGACCAAAAACCATTGCTGATATCCAGCACGATGAAATACTTTGCTTGCACTCCCTGCTAAAACATGGTCGCGGGACACGTGGCAATGGTGAGTGCTGTTAAAGAGGTAACTTTGTTTAGTTTGCGGTAGTCAATGGTGAGTCGCCATGAACCATAGAACATAGAACATTTTAGCGCAGTACAGGCCCTTCGGTCCTCAATGTTGCGCTGACCTGTGAAACCACTCTAAAGCCCATCTAGACTATTCCCTTAGCGTCCAAATGTCTATCCAATGACCATTTGAATGCCCTTAGTGTTGGCGAGTCCACTATTGTTGCAGGCAGGGCATTCACGACCTTACTACTCTCTGAGTAAAGAACCTACCTCTGACATCTGTCTTATATCTATCTCCCCTCAATTTAAAGCTATGCCCCTCGTGCTAGACATCACCATCCGAGGAAACAGGCTCTCACTGTCCACCCTATCCAATCCTCTGAAACCGTCTGGTTTCTTTACGGGCCAAAGCGGGGCATTGTTAGTGGAAGCTCCTTGTTTTAACAGACTGTTAATTACCTTTAAAATTTCTCCCTCAGCCTGCTGTGGAAATCCATACTGTTTCTGTGATTTGGGGTCGGGACCTGAGATCATAATCGTACCTGGAATGTGCCCGTAGTCGTGCTTATGTTGGGCAAATGCAACTTTGTGTGCGGCTAATACCCGTCTAATGGTGTCGTCTGTGCTAATTGCCGAAGGGTTAAACCAATAGGCCCCCACTGAGCAAATTCTGTTTTCGTAATCTCCTACTGAGAGCATGGCGGGGGCTTTAGCTGGCTTGGGCATTCGCCAGACACACTTGTTTACAGGGTCGAAGCAGAGGTTATGTGAGTTCATAAAGTCTATGCCTCGGATGTTTTCGGCAGTCGGGGGGAGGTTTACTAGAACAACTGGGTGGGTTGTGGCTACGTTTCCTATTTGGACAGATATAGGGGCTGTGATCTATCCCTCTTGCATGTGGCCTGTGAATCCACTGAGTGATGGTATCTGTGGTGGGCCAGGGTGTTTTTTGGAATAGGTTTGCGGAGATTAGTGTGGTTCGGGATCCTCCTGTGTCCCAAAGAAAATCAACTGCTTGTCCCCGGACTGTGCCTGTGACTACCGGTCTTCCTACGTTATCCCAGCGTGTGTCACAGACCCATGTTGGAGACTCCAGACACCGTCAATCTGAGGAGTTATAAGCGAGGTTATCTGAGCGGGTGTTTACGTTATGCATGGGGCGAACGTTGCCTTCTAGCTGTCGCGGCTGGCGATTGTGGTCTGGCCTATTGTTTCTGGGTGGAGGGTTGGGCTGTTGGGGTTGTTGGTGGTATGGGGGTTTGTCTGCAACCACGGGCAAAATGTCCTACTTGTCCACAAGTGTAACATGGACCTCTTGGTGTGTGGGCTGGGGCCTGTGCTCTGGGGTACTGTTCTCGGAGGAAATGGTCCTCTCTTCTGCCCTCATTTATCCATGTGGGTTCCTGGCTAGTTCTGACTGGGTACATTGTGGCTTCTACTGCGTTCTGGTCCATCTGATCCTGAAGTGACTGTTCCCATGCCCTGGATAGGCGTCTAAGTACCCAAATCTCATTATGCGTGGTATCTGCCGGGTCATAATTCGCGCAAGCCCTTTTACCTGCTTCAGTGGCATTTGAAACTAAGGTACGGGACCATTTAGTGGTATTTTCCTCATTGAGGTGAGCGCAGTCTAAGTTTCTGTATACTGAAATGTATCCAGAGGTGACCGGTGAAAGCGGTCGGATGTTTCCCTTACTTTTGCCTGCATTTGTTCAAACCCTCTACCGGATCGCCTGTGTTGTATCCGATAGCATTTAATATTGCGGCCTTCAGTTCCTCTAGGGTTCCTCCTCCTACGTTTTGGGGGTCTGGCAAAGCTGACCTTATCGACTGGCTGAGGCTCATTACTATCAATTTAACTTCCTCCCTCTCATCTAATCCGCAGATAACCTTTTGTTGGCGCACCTCCTCAAAGAAAATTTGCGGGTCTGCGGTGGGCTGAAATGGAGTAATATTACTGCAAACGTCCCTCAACTGAGTTACCAAAAGTGGGGTGGTGTAGGTGATATCTGGGCCTGCCTGATCCCTTATCCTTCTTTCCGTAGTGACCGGATTCATGGGTGTCGGGGCAGCTGAGGGGGTTGGTGCGACCTGTGCAGCCGGTGCTGCTGGTGCCTTTCTTTTAGGGATGCGTGGCGGCTGCTTTTGACTTTCCGTTCCTTTAACATACATTTGCGCGCTTTCAGTTAACTCTTCCCAATCTGCCATCTCTTCCTCACCTGTCCCGAATGCACACATAAAACCATTCTGAACTGAAAGTAACGATGGGAGCTTATCTATCTTCCGCTGGCAGTTAACATGGTCAACGGTGCTCTGTCTTTGTTGTTTAGTGGACGGGTGGAGCGCCCTTAAAGCTGCCTGTAAATCAGTGCATTTCTTTATTAACTGGGTGACCTGGTGTTCAGTCTCCTGTCTTATCAAGACTGCGTGCTGTGTATCTTGATAGGCCTTGTCGTACTGGGTCTGGAAGCTGCTAAGGTGTACTATGCAAGACTGGTGGGCGCATTTAACATTGGCGATTTCCCTGTCTTTAGAGGGCTAACTTCTCCCCGAGGTCCTCAATAATGTTCTCACTTTCTTTACTGTTTCTCTCATTCTCTTCTTCCTTCTCTGCTAACTGTCTGCGGAGCGTCTCGACGACCTCCTCGGTGCCTCGCAACTGTGCCAAGCAGCACACTATTGCCATTGACTTTCTAAACTTTGCTGCGTTTTTCTTATATATCTCACAATGATTCTCTCACCAAGTCTGTCCTATCTTTCCTGGACCTGTCTCGGTGTTTGCACAAAAATTCGACCAAAGGGGCCATCCTTTCCCCTTTAAATACTTTCTCAACACATCCTCCCATATGGGGCACTGCTCTGATTTGTCAACTACTGCGACCTTGGATTGCTGCTGTGGGTTCATCAACTTCTCTATCATTTGCGCTGCCATCTCTTCTCTCCTTAAAATTTGGGACAGGGGGGTATAAGGAGTCGATCGAACAACGGGGACGGCTTACGGCTATATTCCGGTCCACAATCCCTCTAGATTTGCATGCAAGTCTGACGAGTTTACCTTACCCTTCCCTGTTAGTTACGCATGCGGTTAGTGAACCCTTCCAAAAATCGGTTATTTGGCCGATATGAAACTTACTCTTGTGGTTCGTTCTCTTTCCCAATTTAATTCAAAGTTGTGGGCTCCCTCGGAGTAACAAAGTCACTTCTAATCGAGGTCCTGTCAGAGTCGCCAATAAATGTTGCCTTCTTTACTTTGGGGTGAATCACAAGCTGTTTCTTATATCGACCAAATGACCACACAACCAATATGTTAGCTCAAAAACACAGTTTAATAATAACACAAGAGTTGTATCTCTATGCAATAACACACGCGGCTCCGTACTAAACTACACCTAACGACTAAGATGACCTTTACTTAACTTCGAGTGACCGGCACTGTGCGAGATAAAGCCTTTATCCGGGTCCACGTGGTCGGTTTGGAAGTTGTTGGGTTCGTCTCAGCTGGGCTCGTCCTTCAGGAGTGGTTGCGGGTTCTTGAACTTGGTTGTTCTGCTGCAGTTGGTCGCACACAGGCCGGTCCCAAAAGAGACAGATGTCTAGTGCGCAGGGCTTTTTATCCTTCATCTCTTTCGCGCCTTTTTGGGCGGTCCTTACTCCAGGTCCAATGGATCGATAGTGTTTTCAATCACCCTCATCGATCTCAGCCAATTCGGGGGCGGATACCTCGATAGCTGGGCGGGTCCCATCTATCAATGTCCCAGGTACGTAGGCCTTTCCAGATAAGGGGTGGGGTGGCACTGGTTAGTCTGCTACTGTTATAACTCCTTGATTCAAACTCTATTGTCCTGGGGCAAATGGTGATCGGCTCTTAATGGATACAAGTTTCAGCCAAGTCTGGTTTCTTTGCACAATACGCAGAGGCTGTGTACCTGTCTGTGTCCCAAATTGACCACAATTCCCATGGTCCTTTGCAGGTGGCCATTTTATATGGCTACACTTGGTGGTGTAGGCCTTCCAAGTCACTCTTCAATGCACAGTGCTGGGTTCCATACAGGATGATGTGTCACACCCAATACAACTGTGGGTCTGTCTGGGTCCAACCGCGGATCCTGGATGCCATGACCGGCAGAGAGTCTTTAAAATGGAGGATGCTGATGACCTCGTTGGCCGAATCAGGCGGCCTGGTGGGGAGCGGGAGGCGGCTCAATGCATTGTCATGTGCAATCTTGGTACCAGACTGGTTTTCCTACACATATTCATAATAGCGCCCAATGCTGGATCCTGGCAGAGTTGATGTGGGCAATTGCTTGGTGCTCCTTGAAAAGGCCCAGTAGGGGCTTGTGATCAGTGAAAAAAATAAAGGCTGCCTATAGAAATATTGATAGCATTTCTTCAGTCTAAAAACTATGGCAAAACCCTCTCTTTCGATCTGCGCATAGTTTTTCTCAGCATCGCCCAATGTCCGAGATGGAAATGCGTTGAGGCACTCCGATCCATCATCCATCTGGTGAGTGAGGACATCCCTGGCCCTGTAGGGAGAAGCATCACACATTAACAAGAGCAGCTTGGACGGGTCAAAGAGGGTCATCAGTCAGGAGGATGACAGTTGCTGTTTGACTGATGTGAAAGCCATGCCTCGGGCCTGGGACCATTCCCATCACTGATCTTTTTTTAGCAGATGATGGAGGGAGCAAATAACGTGGCGAGGTTCAGTATAAACTTGCCATAATAGTTGACAAAGCCCAAATACAAACTCAATTCTGTTGGGCCGTTGGGACAGGGGTCTGATGGATATCCTGTGTATTTTCCTCCACTGGATGCAATCCATGTGATAGCTCAGGTAGGTACCTTTGGCCGCATTGAACACCCATTTTTCTCTCCGGAGGCGCCCTTCAGCTTCCTCAAACCGCTGGAGGACTTCAGCCAAGTTTTCCAAATGCTCCTGGTCAGATGAACCTGTGATCAACACATCGTCCAGGTACACTGCCACCCGTGGGAGCCCTCACAGGATGTTCTCCATCACCTGCTGGAAAATGGTACATGCCGAGGAAACCCTGAAAGGCAGCCTGGTACACTCATATAATCCCCGGTGCATAGTTATGGTCACAAAATGTCTGGAGTCAGGTGCCAAAGTTAGTTGGAGGTATGCACGGCTCATGCAGAGTTTCAAAAATGAGCGGTCACCACTGAGATTGGCATACAGATCCTCTATGCAAGGGACAGGATAGCGATCCAATCGGGAGACGCAGTTGATCATCGGTTTATAATCGCCACATAGGCGATGGAGCAGTCGGGTTTCATATTGGGCACGACTGGCACCGTTAAGTCGGAAAATTGGACAGGATGTATGATTGGCAAGCCCTCCAGATGGTCCAGCTCTGCGTTCACCTTCGATAAGAAGTCTTACAACACCAGGTTAAAGTCCAACAGGTTTGTTTCGATGTCACTAGCTTTCGGAGCGCTGCTCCTTCCTCAGGTGAATCACCTTTCACCCGAGGAAGGAACAGCGCTCCGAAAGCTAGTGACATCGAAACAAACCTGTTGGACTTTAACCTGGTGTTGTAAGACTTCTTACTGTGCTCACCCCAGTCCAACGCCGGCATCTCCACATCATGTTCACCTTCGATCACAAGGCATCTGGGACTGGTTGGGCACAAAAGTATCACATTTGTGATGCTAATGCTGCCCCTCTTATGGTGCCCAAACCCTCCTGAAATACAGATGGGAACCTCGCCAGGACTCCTTCAGGCCCAATTGGGGCATCCGGCAAACTCTCTGCCAGTCCAAATGGAAGTGGCGCAACTAATCCCTCCCCAAAAGACTAGGTCTGTTGCCATGGACGACTACCAAAGGGAGATTTGCCACTTGTTGTCCATACTCGACCTGAACTGTTGAGGTACCTGCAATCACCAGAGGTTTCTCCGTGTACGTGGTGAAGCAGGGGTTGGTGTCCCAAAGGTTCAGTATTTGGAGGCCGGACTTGATCTGGTCAAAGGTATGGTGGCTGATCACAGATACCGCTGATCTGGTGTCTAATTCCATGTGAATGAAATGCCTGGACCGAAAGCTGGGTAGGGCGACCCGCGGCAAGGCCACGGAGCGTAGCTGGTGATAGGAACTGTCGTCTTCCCCCACATCGTGTGTCTGGCCCCAGGGACGGTGGTCGCACCTGGCGGGGTGGCGGGGGTTTGGGTCCTTGCAGGGCCGACTGCCCTCCTGAGCTGTGCAGCCAGCGATCACTGGGTGATACCCGTTTTCTGATTTGTCGCGGTCGGGGGAATGGTTGGCAGCCCTCCGGGTCCTGGCAGCAGCGGCCACGTCTCTGCAGAACGTGTCTCACTGCTGAGGGCCTGTGTTGTGGGCAGGATTTGATTGACATATGGTTTGTCAGCTGAGGTTCAGCACCAACATTCCTGAAGTTCCTGGACCCCTTGTTCCATGCTCTCGTGGGAGATGGCAATTTCAACAGTGCCCTGCAAGATCAGGTCCGTTACAGCTAAAGGTTTTTGCTGCGTATTAGTGTTGTGGATCCCATATACAAATCGATCCTGCAAACCCGTTGAGTGCAGCGCCAAATTCATATGGTTCAACCAATTTTCTGAGATGGACCAGAATGTCGCCGGTGGACCCGTACTGGGCCTGGGCAGCTGTATAAAATGGAACACTAGATGATCAACGGCGGCTTTGGGTCAAAGTACTCCCTTACCAGGCAAATGATCAAGTATCCGGTGCGTCTGGGCGGGTGAGGCTTTTTATGAGGCTGGAAGTGACCGCCCCCCCCCCCCCCCCCCCCCCGCGAGATGTCAATAGTGCTAGTGTTTGCCGTTCATCCCCAGTGATCCCGTTAGTCTGGAAAAAATACTGCATGCGTTCCACATATTGCCCCCAGTCATTGACCCTGCCTGAAGCAATTCAAGTTTTCCAATGTGCAACATTTCAGCTGTTTGATGAGAGGCTTCCTGAGGCCGAGACGAAGTAGCTCTGGCGCACAGTATTTGGCGCCGATGGCAGCTCCACATTATTCTCGTCGCCAGTGTAGAATTTGCCAAAGTAGCATGCATGAACCAGCAGATAGAAAACAATTTGATATTCAAGTCTCCACTCCCCAAAGGGTCTCCCTCCCCGACCTGCACCCAAGTCGGTGTTTATATACAAATGAGGGTTTGGTAGTTAAGGGGAATCCCCGCCCCTATTATCGGGGAAGTTCATATTCCGTGGAAGTCACAGGGAATCAGATTGTTCTTATAATGTGACCTCCACGGGGGTTATAACAGTGGGGAATATAATGAAGGAAGTGGATTTCAAATTTGGATTATGATTTGCAAAATTTAGAGCGGGGAATATAATTAAAGAATTAGGTTGAAAATTCAGATGAAGATTTGAAGAATTTATAGTGGGGAATATAATTTAAAAATTGGATTATAAATTCAGATTTAGATTTGAAGTATTTAGAGTGGGGAATATAATTAAAGATTGGATTTACAATTCAGATTAGAAACTTTTAGGATGAGGGATATACTGGGCCGCATGGTGGCATAGTGGTTAGCACTGCTGCCTCACGGCTCGAGGACGCAAGTTTGACCCCGGCCCCAGGTCACTGGCCATGTGGAGTTTGCACATTCTCCCCATGTCTGCGTGGGTCTCACGCACACAACCCAAATAGATGTGCAGAGTAGGTCAATTGGCCACGCTAAAGTGCCCCTTAGTTGGTACAAAGGAATTGGGGACCCTAAATTTAAAAAAAGGATGAGGGATATACTACTGTTTAGGAATTGGATGTAAAATTTGGATTAGGATTTGTAGAATTTAGAGTGGGAAATATAATTAAAGAATTGGATTGAAAATTCAGAGTTTGATTTGAAGAATTCAGAATTGGGAATATAATTTAAAATTGGATTTAAAATTCAGATTAAGATTTGAAGAATTTAGAGTGGGGAATATAATTAAAGAATTGGATTGAAAATTCAGATCTTGATTTGAAGTATTCAGAGTGTGGAATATACAGAATAGGATTTAAAATTCTGATTAAGGTTTGAAGAATTTAGAGGGGAAATATAATTCATGAATTGTATTCAAAATTCAGATTAAGATTTGAAGAACTCAGATTGGTGAAATAATTTAAAAATTGGATTTAAAATTCAGGATAAACTTTGAAGTTTGATGCAGGACTTAAATAATTTGCATATAATTGGGAGTAGGATTTGGAGTTAGAAGAGACAGATTTAGAGTTAGGTGTTAAGGTTGAGAGGGGTAGAAAGAAGAGTGAAGCAGTATTTGGGCTGGGTTCACTCTGCAGGTGAGGCTCTCAGGATTGGGACAACCTGTCCCTGGAGCCGGCGCTGCTGTTCGAGTTGGATCCGCCGGGGGCAGCAGAGAGCCGGCAGCAGTGACAGGAAACCCCGCGGCTGCTCTTGGCTTCCTGTTTACGCGGGCCGGAGCGGGCCGGAGCCGAGCAACCGAGTGGGGGAGTCGGCTCTAGCGGCAATAGTCAGCGGCTCCGTCGACACCCCTATCCGGCCTCCCGGGCACGCTGAGTGCTCCTCGGCCTCCCCGCCCCCCTCCGATTAGAGGCAGAGAGAGAGTCGTGCGGCAGGACAGGCCGCGGCTTTGGGGGGTGGTGGTGGAATTGGGCCTGGCCGGCACTCGGAGCCGGAGCCTCACCCTCAATACCCCCAAGGAGCCAGCAGGTACCGGCGGCAGGCAGGCGGGGTTATCAGGGGACCGAGCGATGAGGCCGATGGGTTTAATAGCGAAGGCCCGAGATTCAGCGGCTCTCGCCCCGGCGGGCGGGCAAGCGGGGAGGAGGAGGCGGCCATTGTCCTGGGCCTGGCGGCGATGGCGCTGCCCAGCCCGGCAAAATGGGAGGGGAGAGGACACTCACCCGCCACCTTGCTCCACACTGCGCGCCATGTGCCAGCTTCACTGAGGCTGCAGCTGCTCCCTGCAACCTGAGCCCATGTCCCAGTGTGATACCCAAAGTGACCCAGTTAAATGCAATTGCCCCATGATCCCTGGCACCTCTGCGCCGTTGCCCCTCGATCCCTGGCGCCGTCGCCCCACGGTCCCTGGCGCCGTCGCCCCTCGATCCCTGGCGCCGTCGCCCCTCGATCCCTGGCGCCTTCGCCCCTCGATCCCTGGCGCCGTCGCCCCTCGATCCCTGGCGCCGTCGCCCCTCGATCCCTGGCGCCGTCGCCCCTCGATCCCTGGCGCCGTCGCCCCTCGATCCCTGGCGCCGTCGCCCCTCGATCCCTGGCGCCGTCGCCCCTCGATCCCTGGCGCCGTCGCCCCTCGATCCCTGGCGCCGTCGCCCCTCGATCCCTGGCGCCGTCGCCCCTCGATCCCTGGCGCCGTCGCCCCTCGATCCCTGGCGAGGTCGCCCCTCGATCCCTGGCGCCGTCGCCCCTCGATCCCTGGCGGCGTCGCCCCTCGATCCCTGGCGGCGTCGCCCCTCGATCCCTGGCGGCGTCGCCCCTCGATCCCTGGCGCCGTCGGCCCTCGATCCCTGGCGCCGTCGGCCCTCGATCCCTGTCGCCGTCGCCCCTCGATCCCTGGCGCCGTCGCCCCGCGATCCCTGGCGCCGTCGCCCCGCGATCCCTGGCGCCGTCGCCCCGCGATCCCTGGCGCCGTCGCCCCGCGATCCCTGGCGCCGTCGCCCCTCGATCCCTGGCGCCGTCGCCCCTCGATCCCTGGCGCCGTCGCCCCTCGATCCCTGGCGCCGTCGCCCCTCGATCCCTGGCGCCGTCGCCCCACGGTCACTGGCGCCGTCGCCCCTCGATCCCTGGCGCCGTCGCCCCTCGATCCCTGGCGCCGTCGCCCCTCGATCCCTGGCGCCGTCGCCCCTCGATCCCTGGCGCCGACGCCCCTCCATCCCTGGCGCCGTCGCCCCTCCATCCCTGGCGCCGTCGCCCCTCCATCCCTGGCGCCGTCGCCCCTCCATCCCTGGCGCCGTCGCCCCTCCATCTCTGGCGCCGTCGCCCCTCCATCCCTGGCGCCGTCGCCCCTCCATCCCTGGCGCCGTCGCCCCTCCATCCCTGGCGCCGTCGCCCCTCCATCCCTGGCGCCGTCGCCCCTCCATCCCTGGCGACGGCGCCCCTCCATCCCTGGCGCCGTCGCCCCTCCATCCCTGGCGCCGTCGCCCCCCCATCCCTGGCGCCGTCGCCCCCCCATCCCATGCGCCGTCGCCCCCCCATCCCATGCGCCGTCGCCCCCCCATCCCATGCGCCGTCGCCCCCCCATCCCATGCGCCGTCGCGCCCCCATCCCATGCGCCGTCGCCCCCCCCCCCCATCCCATGCGCCGTCGCCCCCCCATCCCTGGCGCCGTCGCCCCCCCCATCCCTGCCGCCGTCGCCCCCCCCATCCCTGCCGCCGTCGCCCCCCCCATCCCTGCCGCCGTCGCCCCCCCATCCCTGCCGCCGTCGCCCGCCCCCATCCCTGCCGCCGTCGCCCCCCCCATCCCTGCCGCCGTCGCCCCCCCATCCCTGCCGCCGTCGCCCCCCCATCCCTGCCGCCGTCGCCCCCCCATCCCTGCCGCCGTCGCCCCCCCATCCCTGCCGCCGTCGCCCCCCCATCCCTGCCGCCGTCGCCCCCCCCATCCCTGCCGCCGTCGCCCCCCCATCCCTGCCGCCGTCGCCCCCCCCATCCCTGCCGCCGTCGCCCCCCCCATCCCCGCCGCCGTCGCCCCCCCCATCCCCGCCGCCGTCGACCCCCCCATCCCCGCCGCCGTCGACCCCCCCATCCCCGCCGCCGTCGACCCCCCCATCCCCGCCGCCGTCGACCCCCCCATCCCCGCCGCCGTCGACCCCCCCATCCCTGCCGCCGTCGACCCCCCCATCCCTGCCGCCGTCGACCCCCCCATCCCTGCCGCCGTCGACCCCCCCATCCCTGCCGCCGTCGACCCCCCCATCCCTGCCGCCGTCGACCCCCCCATCCCTGCCGCCGTCGACCCCCCCATCCCTGCCGCCGTCGACCCCCCCATCCCTGCCGCCGTCGCCCCTCCATCCCTGGCGCCGTCGCCCCTCCATCCCTGCCGCCGTCGCCCCCCCCATCCCTGCCGCCGTCGCCCCCCCCCCATCCCTGCCGCCGTCGGCCCCCCATCCCTGGCACCTCTGCTCACTCACCCCTTAATTCCTAGCGCGCCATCCGGTACCCCTGCGACCCGCGTGCCCTCGCCCTGGCATCCCTGCTAGTCCCTGTGCACCGCTGCCTTGCCGCACCATTGCCCTTCGACTCCTGGTAGCTGTTGTCCTGTGCTTTTATTAAGTATTGTTATTTACTATTTTACAGTCAATACTCCAAATTTCCTACCAGAACTCTGATATTTTTTGTGTATAATTGAGAGAAGTAGAGAAACCCTGGATTAGATGAGGTACACAAAAAACAAGGGAAAAATTATTCTGCATCTTTAAAGCTGTAGTTTGAGGTCAATAACATACATAATGTTCTTTGAAATAAGCTTTTTGTGCAAAATATAGAGCCCTGTACCTGACAATGAAAAATACCTTTCTTTCTGAAAGTGTTTAGTGATTACATTTATACCATGTATGTATTGTAGTTGGAACCCTGTTTGATGCTTCAACAAGCAGGAAAGCATTGAAAGGATGGCCTGAGTTTTAAGCTTCGTCTCCCCACAGTTCTCTGCCCTGTTCATTTTAACAGACAGGAAAGTCGTGGGCTGGCATATGCAGAAGTGGTATGCCTCCTCTGTATTTGACAGGCCCCTCACTGTGCCTGGCTCCCATTTATCAAGAGTGAGGAACAAATTTGTTCCTGGTCTTAATCTGTGTTCAATTGTATCAAGCACTGGCCCTGATTTGCATGTGCAGACCGGCATTCATTTCCAGTGGTGTGAAGGTGCAGTCCATGCTTGGCAGTAGCAGGAACTGTTGATTACCTTATTTAACTTGGTGTCTCTCAGTTGGTTTTCATAAGCTGCTTTGTGACCAGTAAATAATGTAACCGTACCTTGTTTTTATAGAACTGTCATCTCCAAATTTAATATTCTTTGCACTAAAAAGTTGAATTGATTGTAATAATTGTAACACTGGAATCTAGTACCAAAAAGGAATAATTGGATATTGTGAATTAGCAGCTGCATTCAGAGTAGTCTGTGGGAGATGAACCAACCTAAAATCCCATTTCAAATTAAATCTGTTTGCAACTGAATTATTAACTTTCACTTCACTTCCCTCCTGTTACAAACCATAGTGATGTAATTCAGACTTCCTCCCAGTAGAAGGCTGTGCATCACATTAGATCCTTTTGATCATTAGGCAAATTGACTTGGAGACAAGAAATTACCAGTAATAAAAGCTTTTGTACCCAGATAAATTCAAATGACCTCACTGCCTATAGCTCGATGCCAAATACAACCTAACTCTCAACAATTTTGTTGATGTACAGATTTATACCTTTGACGCCATAGAGGAGACGAGCATAGTGGTTACGGTGCTGCACGAGTAACCCAAACAGCCACAAGTTCAAATGCCACCTTGGCTGACCAAATCATGGACTGTGTGAAATGAGAGCTTGTGGGTTTGCAACAGAGATATGACAGTTGAAGCTGACAGAATAAATTGTAGAAACCCAAACGATTCATTAAAGTCCTTTAAATCCGAGAACAGCACCCATTCTCGTCTGGCCCGCCAAATTCAAATCCACAGACTGTGACGCTTAAGAACAGTCGCAGTGGGTGCTCAAGGCCAATGCATGTGGCGTTGCCAGTGTTGCTCACATCCTGAGATGTTATGGGAAGTGCTTCCAAGAAACAGATTTCTGTTTTTCCTCTCTGGATTTAGAATGGCTCTTGTTAACAAGCCAGGAATCGTATGCATTCCAGTGTTGTTAGTAACAGGGAGGTAAACTTTCCCTGCAGCTGACCGTGGGCACTTTTGACTCACTGGTATTTTACACAGGGAATGAAATTTTCATACTGCATCCACTTAACTGGAAGAACTTGTAGCTGTACAGTTAGATTTGGATTAGTCACGCAAGTGGTGTGTTGGAACATTAATAGGTAATGGCTTAAAAAAGGTTTTCTTATGGCTTATCGTTATGAGTACGCCATATGGAAATTCCCATATAGACCCATGTATAATGCTGCAATGTGTTTTGAAAAAGCAATTGCAATTATACAAAGGAGTTTTTACCCATCTATCTGCTTTAGGCTGTCAGACTTTACCAGGAGACGGTTGGTAAGGTGGTTACATCCACCAGAGTCCATGGAGACAGCAGTAAAACAGCCTACACCACTTGAACTTATTTGAGTGGATCTTAACTCTATCCTTTTTCTCAGAACAAATCATGACATGCTTTTTTTGTTATTTCATGAGATGTGGGCGTCACCAGCCAGATCAGCAGTTGTTACCCATCCCAAATTGCCCTTGAACTGAGTCAGCTACATGACTGTGGAGCAGGGGTTACATGGAGGCCTGACCAGGTAATGATGGCATTCCCTGAGGGATATTCGTGAACAAGATGGGTTTTTAATTAAAATCGATGGTAGTTTCATGGTCACTATTACTGAGACTAGCTTTCAATTCCAGACTTTAGTAATTTGAACCCATGTCTCCAAAATATTAACCTGGTTCGGTGGATTATTAATCCAGTGACACTACGGTTTCCCACAAATTAGTGCTTCTGACCAGCAGAGGAGCCGGCATCCTATTTGCCTCATTTCATGATGCATCGGTATATATGGAATGGAATTATTCAAATACAGGCTAGCTGGACCACTCACAAAATGGTCTGCCACCAGCGTATCTGGGTTTTACACACGTTATTCATGCTTAAAGAACTGAATCACATCCCTGTTCATACTTGTCCATTGGATTTCCTCTTTTGCTCAGCTGCTGCTTCCCTGTTGATATTAATGCTGTGCCATTATGTTGGTGCTGCCATACTTTCATGGTTTTGTTGTCTAATTATTTTCAGTAGTTATGTGACAGCAATTTGAATCTGATTTGTTACCCTACAATTGTGCATATTAAGGTTCTAGTCAAAGGACATTTGTGCAGACTGGTGGCTTTGGGAAAGCTAGGAATGAGAAGCAGACTGGACTGTAACCATTTGGAGAACTCGCTTTGTGTGGCTGGCCTTTGAAATGTTCTGGATTATGCAGGATCATGGCTCTATCCAAGAACGAATGCAAATGAACTTTGCGCCTGCCTCTTCAATGTCTGAACTGTAGGCATGGTGTTAAAAGTGGTGCAACTAGATCCTTCCAACATGTGGGGTGGTGGTGGAATACACATTCAAGCTTGTGATGCAACCCAACAGCCCTGTACCGAACTCTTCCATGCCAGCCACATTGTCCAGTTGATGGATGTTGGTCAGGACTTGTAGGTGTGGGAACAGGGCAGTCACTCGCGCTTTCACCCCAAGGCTGATCCAGTAACCAACAGATAATGCTGGAGTTACCAAACAGTCACAGTATCGTTACTAACCGTTGACAGAAATGGCAGTTCACCTGGGCCACCCAAGCAGAAAAATATCTACATTGTATTCACTCCTTTCCAATACCAGAAGCCTAAGAATGCACTTGATATGGTATCACCTTAGGTGGCAGAGTGGTTGGCATCCTTGCCTCACGGCGCTGAGGACCCGGGTTCGATCCCAGCCCCGAGTCACTACATTTGGATTTTGCACATTCTCCCCGTGTCTGCATGGGTCTCACCTCCAGAACCCAAAGATGTGCAGGGTAGGTGGATTGGCCATGCTAAGGGCGGCATGGTAACACTGTTGCTTCACAGCGCCAGGGACCCAGGTTCGATTCCCGGCTTGTGTCACTGTCTGTGCGGAGTCTGCACGTTCTCCCTGTGACTGCGTGGGTTTTCTCCGGGTGCTCTGGTTTCCTCCCACAAGTCCCGAAAGACATGCATGTTCGGTGAATTGGACATTCTGAATTCTCCCTCAGTGTACCCGAACAAGCGCCATAGTGTGGCAACTAGGGGATTTCCACAGTAACTTCATTGCAGTGTTAATGTAAGCCTAATTGTGACACTAATAAACATAAAAAAGGAATTGGGTACTCTAAATTGAAAAAAAAGATACGGTATCACCAATATTATTTAAAAGATTGAAGTCAGATTGAGGGGCAGCACGGTAGCATTGTGGATAGCACAAATGCTTCACAGCTCCAGGGTCCCAGGTTCGATTCCGGCTTGGGTCACTGTCTGTGCGGAGTCTGCACATCCTCCCCGTGTGTGCGTGGGTTTCCTCCCACAGTCCAAAGATGTGTGGGTTAGGTGGATTGGCCATGCTAAATTGCCCATAGTGCCCAAAATTGCCCTTAGTGTTGGGTGGGGTTACTGGGTTATGGGGATAGGGTGGAGGTGTTAACCTTGGGTAGGGTGCTCTTTCCAAGAGCCGGTGCAGACTCGATGGGCCGAATGGCCTCCTTCTGCACTGTAAATTCTATTGTTCTATGATTGACTGCATATTTTCCAGGCAGTTCCTGTACCAGCTAGTAGTGTTCTTTGTTGAGTGAATGTCACACCATAACTTTGAAACAGGTTCCTGATTCAGATCAAAGTTAAACTGGCACGGCAGAGATATGTTGTGAAGGGCCATGAGCCTGTGATTAAGTTTAGTAATGGACTTTGCACATTGACAATCCATTACTCATGGTTGGTCAGGTTTCTTTGCCCTAGATTTGGAAATGGGCTATTTCTCCCCACCTTCGTCTCCCCTCTCCTACTTCTCCCTTTTAGCTGCTCTGATTTCTTTCTCCAGCTGTCAGGAGTCTTTTGGATGGACTGTGGAAATCAAGGACACAGTCCCCTTCCCAGAGAGTGTTATATTTCTATGTGCTGTGGTGGTGCAGTGGTATTGTCACTCGACTAGTAATCCAGAGAGCCAGGGTAATGAGCGGGCCCAGGCTCGATTCCACCGGTAGCAGATGGTGAAACCCGAATTCAGTAAAAAATCTGGAATTAAAAAATAATGAAATAATTGCCGATTGTCATAAAAACCCATCTGGTTCACGAACGTCCTTTAGGGAAGGAAATCTGCTGCCCTCACCTGGTCTGGCCTGGATGTGACTCCAGATCCATAGCCACCGTGGCTGATTCTTAAATGCGCTCTGAAACGGACCAGCTCAGTTCAAGGGCAATTCGTGATGGGGAAATGAATGTTGGCCCAGCCAGCGACGTTGACATCCCCGGTTCGAATGTTTTAAAAAATGTTTCGCTCATTGTTTGTTCTTGCTTGCCCTCTTCCAACATTGTTTTTTTAGTTTGTGGAAAAATGCAACGAGGACGGTTTGGATAAAAAAAAAATATACAGCTGATTTGAATATTTTCTTTTGAACAGATAAGGCTGCCCGGGACTCTTGTTGCTCAGTGTGGAATCAGTGAGAGTCATCCATCGTTTTGGCTATTTCATCTCGGGAAGCAACTATTTTCCAATGTGAGTCCGTTCAACATGACTGAGTGTTGGGAGGAGCACCCAGCCGCCCCACCCATGGTGGAGAACTGCATTCCCCAGAACAACGAACGCGCACTCGAGTTTGCGATTGTGTTCCCCACAGACGGAGCCCTTCAGCAGCATCAGCCCGTGTCAGCCGAGAGTTCCCAAAAATGCAACATGTGCGGCCAGACGATCACGCAGCTGTCAGAGCTCCAACAGCACCCCTGCTTTGTTAACATGAACCGTTTCTACCAGTGCGCCCAGTGCCAGAAGACCTTCAGCCACTCCAATGACCTCTTGCAGCACCAGTGTGGCCAGATAGAGGAGAAGCCCTTTATTTGTCATGTCTGCAAGATGGGCTTCTCCCAGTTGTTGGCGTTGGTCCAGCACCAAAATGTCCACAATGAGAACAATCCCTTCAAGTGTAGCATATGTGGTGAGAATTTCCAGCAGTCATCAGAGCTCATCCTGCACCAGCGGGTTCACATCGAGGATCAACCCTTTGAGTGCACTGTCTGCAAGAAAAAATTCAAGGACTCGTCAGAACTGGTGGCACACCAGCAATTCCACGCCCCTGAAAAGCCCTTCAAATGCACTGTGTGCCAGAAGGGCTTCAAGAAGTCGTCACAGCTGGTCCGCCACCAATACATCCATGGTGAAAAACCCTTCAAGTGCTTGTCCTGTGAGAAGGCTTTCCGCCACGCTTCCGAGCTGCAGCGGCACCAGAGGGTGCACACAGGTGAGCGGCCCTTCAAATGCGGCCAATGCGACAAGACCTTCAGCCAGTCCTCCCACCTGGCACACCACCAGCGCATCCACTCAGGTGAACGGCCCTATGACTGCAGCGTATGCCACAAGAGCTTCAAGCACCGCTCACATCTGGTGCGTCATATGTGTGTTCATGCCGGTGAGGACATGTTCAAGTGCGTCATCTGCCACGCAGGCTTTAAACAGCCTGGGGAGCTGCTGCAGCACCAGTGCGCAACGGAGGCTGAACGACCCTTCAAGTGCGGCCAATGCTCCAAGAGCTTCAAGCGCTCTTCCTACCTCCAGCACCACCAGCGTGTCCACTCGGGTGAGAGGCCCTTCAAGTGTACTACCTGTCAGATGAGCTTCAAGCAGCTATATGCACTGGTGCGACATCAGCGCACCCACACTGGTGACAAACCCTACAAATGCACCGTGTGTGACAAGGGCTTCAGTGAATCCTCGCACCTCCTGTACCACCAGCACATTCATACTGGAGAAAGCCTCTTTCAATGCACAGGGTGCCAGAAGGGCTTCAAAGACTCGTCTGAGCTCTTGCGTCACCGCTGTGCCCGTGTGGAGGGGAAACCCTTCAAATGTACCGTCTGCCAGAAAGCTTACAAGCGGGTTTCAGCCCTGCAGCTCCACGAGTCAACCCATGTTGAGGAACGGCCACTCAAGTGCAATGCCTGCGAGCGGCGTTTTGCGTGCTCCTCCGAGCTAGTGGAGCACCAGTGTCGGCCAGCCAAGGAGAAGCCCCTGAAGTGCAGCGACTGCGAGAAGCGGTTCAAGTACTCTTCAGACCTGGAGCGACATCGGCGAGTTCACACAGGGGACAAACCTTTTAAATGCATCACTTGTGACAAAGGCTTTAAGCAGAAGGAACACCTGATAAAGCACCAGAATGTCCACGCCAGAGAGAGTCAGTGTAAGTGCACATGGTGTGGTGAGAGATTTACAGAGCTAAGCTATCTGCAGGAGCACTGCCTTCAACACACAGTGCAAAACTCCTATGAAAGTTCTGCTTGTGGACAGTGATTTTTCTTTTTAAATTTTAGTTTTGAAAGCCTGATCTTGGCTAAACTTGTACAAATTGAGGCACAGATATATTTGTACGAGTTTAGGGGCAACACTGGCCCTGGAGAAAAGTGCTTGCGCTTTCATGGGCCATGTGGGTTACAAGTCTCCCCTCCTGTCCCCTTGAATTGAAATCCCGTTTCCCATCAATTCACCGATACCAACAGATCTTCAATCCAATTTAGGATTTATCCACCTATAAAATTCCCCAACCTCCAGGTCCACAAAGTTAATGGGACAACCAGCAAGAATGAAATGTAAGTACAAATAGAAATGAGTTGTCTGGGCCTTGTAGGTGACTTGAGGGCATGCACATGACTGGAGTTTGGATACTTCTGCCCTGGGAGAGGTACTGACCAATGTTGACAGACCACAACCAGTTCCAGCGAGCTGTAAGTCCCATAGTTTAGTGACCTGGATCCTTCAGTCACTTCTGCCTGTGTCCTGCTGGACGTTTTCAGGCTTTTTAAGCTAAGACTTGTGTCTCAATGCAGTGTTTTTTTTTAATGTGAGTTGCATCACCAGAGAGCAAATTCCTTTTTTGAAGGTGATGTTACAAAATAATGCAAGTAGGTTTAGGTGACCAGCACATCCGTGTGCATTCACCCCCCCCCCCCCCCCCCCCCCCACTCCCCTCACATGACCATACCAGTATCCACAACGTGACCAGGTAAGGCATCAGAAAAATATATTTTTTTACCAACACAGATCCGGAAACTGATTTGAACCATCTTTGTTGGAATAAAGCTCCAATGTAGAAAAAAGTATTTGCATTTTAAGATTAACTGCTGTGAAGTGTGGGGTGTGTTTTAGTAGTATTGTTTTCCTACAATGGCAGCAGTGCTGTTATTATACGCTGCAATGTTTGAAAGGCTTTTGCCCTCAAATGTCTTGTTGTATTCAATGGTTTAAAGATATTTAATTTACCTCAGTTCCTCCCACACTTCCACCTGATCTGTGGACCATAACTGCGCTTAGTCCTAATCCCATGATCTCCCTACCCGCAATTCTAAATTGCTGCAGATTTTGGTGATAAACTGTTGTGGTGGAAAGTTGATTCGTCATGACTCCTGTTTTAGTGAAGAGAAAAAGGATGCAAAAGGTAATGTATACTTTGCTTACTTCCTCTGCTCCAAACTCACCTCCGTGCCTTGTGGACCAGTACTAGGAGCTTGGAGGTCGATGCAGCAGCTTTCTACCAATATAGCAGGCTGTGAGGAAGTGCATGGATGTGGCTTTGGAGAATTTTATTCCCCCTCTTGGCCTTTGCGCATCCTTGGAGTGTACATGTACAATGCACATTTCCATGGCATAGTGTACCCTCCAGTATCCTATGCCATCATGGCACCTGGGTTATGTTTGCTAGTAGCTGCACCTTAAGACACGATATGTAAATGATCTCCGTCTAGTTAATACTTCACAAACAAAAACAGTAGAACATGCTGAATGCAGATATTTCCTTGAAAGGGATTAGATTATTTAACTATACAATTATCTGAAGGAAACATTGGCTATGGACTGAGTGTTTCATTATATTGAAACCTAAAAATTAAATTTAGGAACTTTGATCAGGGTTTTGCATTAGATAATTAAATCAGGAACTTCTGATGAATTTTGCATGGATTTCTGTACTATGGTGGAAGCTGAATCTGTGATCCATTGATAGCCAGGAAAAGGTTATCCACCCGCAGACCTGCAAATATTGAATTATTTTCAGAATTATGCAGCAAATGTGTAATTAAAAATAGACTTTAATTTATGTATTTCCATGTAGCATGAAATCCAGGGCTGCATTTTCACTGCTGCAACCTATTAAAATGCCAGTCCTGTTTTGTTTCTTTTTTGTTTTATCAGCTTCTGTGACTTGACAGAGATATGTTTTTTATAGTGTGTGTCCACTTTTCTTAAAGGCATTACTTTTAACAAGAATGTTTGATATAAATGTCCTCATGTCATGTGTGGAAAGGGAACTATGAACAGTGTTTTTTATGGGTTTTTTGCCATTTCAACGTCTACAGTCTTAATATAGAACAGGATGGATGTGAAGAATCGGACACAGCAGAGCTCACGTGTCAAGCCTCCTTTGAAAACGAACCTGCACCATGGAAGGTTGGGCAAGACGTCAGCCAAACACGACCAGTCTAAACCTTAAATACTGCAATCTTTAAAAAGGTGGACTTTTGATGAGAAGAGTGGTATGTTGTTGCCCATTGAACCAAGGGCGGTGTTTTGTGTCATCTCCATTTTGTAAGCACTAACAGTTTGCTAATGCAGACGCTAAAAATGAAATGCAGATTAATTAACAAAAAAGTAGAATTAATAATACTGTCTTATCAAAATAGTCCTCAAGCTGCCTATAGGATATCTCCACGGTTACCAGTGTTTTTTTTAGGAATGTAAAAGAGCTGTCTTTCCTGCTGCTGCGCATGGCTAATTGCAGAAGATAGGATTGTAGTTAATCTACCATCCTTGCTGAGTGTAAAGAGAGTGTCTGATTGTAAGCCATTGAATAGGGAACTGATTGCTCTCATCAGTGGGACCCACACAACTCAGCATATTGACTCTTTATTCAGTTGGCTTACCATTGAATATTCTCGTACTACAAGTGTGATGTGTTTTAAAAAAATGTCGCAGAAGAAAGTTTTTATTTTATTACAAATCAATTTTATTTTGTTTGGGCTACCGTAAACACAAGATGGTGGGCAATTTACTTCCAGGGTTAAGATGACTGTACCATAAATCCCGCAAGCAGCTTGTTGATGTTATCAGAGCCCAGAAAATGAATTGCCACCTTCATACTCTTGCCACCTGTAATTTTTTTTAAAATATACATAGTCTTAATAAAGTTAAATCAATGCTAATGAAAGTTAACTAGTGCTGACTGATGTGATTACTGCAGAATAACATCTGTTTATAGAAGAGTATAATGGAGCAACTTTGCAGTTCTCAATTAGAATTATAGAGGAATTAAAAGCTTGTTCTGTGTTGTTGGTGTCTGCCACAGCTGTGGAAATAAATTCTTTTAAGTGGACCGTGTCAGATCTGAACCATCTCATGCTTTTTAATAATATTGCTGCCAAAACTATAGTTAGCATCAGGTTTTAATGGTCCCAGTTTAACATGCAAGCAACAGGGTCATAGTGTCTGTCTCTCCCTACAGCCTCTCACCCTGTCGACCCTCCTGACAGTTGCTTATTGCTGTTCGTATCACAGTGATCTCTTAATACCCCAAATATTTCTCTTCATTCCTATTTGGAAATGTTATTTTCTCTGACTTTTCTTTAAATGTAAAATATTAACCAGCCCCGATGTTAAATATCTTATTCCATTACTGTCCCCTTTTCACTTTACCCTCAGTACTTAATTTAGCAATTTTCATTTAGTTTTCATCTTGTTCAGTGGTTTGGAAAAATTATAACTTTAATTGATGGGCTAGACTCTTCAACTGTACACATGCAATTGGGTCAAATAATACATGGTTATATGTGATCTATTCCCATGAAATATCATCCAGATTTATTTTATTGGCATGTGTATACAACTGTTTTTATTTGAATCTGTTTCAGTCTAAATTACTTCTCTGCCGCCAGGAAGGACTGATTGAGGAAATTCAAATAATTAAGAATGTAAATTTGAAGAAACTGCCTCGCCAGCACATTCAGAAGTGTGGAAGGTTAACTGTAGGGCTTTTTATAGGAAGAGGAAAAATGTAGAGAGCTGGCTTCTGCCATTCATATCGCCGAGGCAGATCTCATTTGAAGAGTTGAACCCCACTGGCTCGACCTCTTGCATCCTCCTATTGACCTTTCCAATCATCTTAATGGATTTCTAGAATTCCTTCACCTGTGCATCTACCCACTACCCAGCACATTTGACTTGGGAAGGTCCAAACCAGCATTTCTTCAACCTGCTAGTATTTACAAATGCTAAACTAATGGCTGCTGATGGAATGTTTTGCCTCATTTCCTTTGGCACAAAGTCTGTGGCTGTGAAGTCACCTGGACAGGAATGGAACCTAGCCTTGCAAATTAAAAAGAAATCTGACTCACTCGATCAATGCATATACAACACAGTTTTTAGATGACGCTGGATCTTTTTGCTAGCCGCACGCAGACTGACACCACAAATGGTCCCAATTTTATTTTAATAGACAAAGCATCTTAATTGTGATGACAGAATTATAGCACGCAAGGACAACTTTAGGTGATCATTAATGACATTAATCATCTATGTACCAAATTTGGTACTTAAATCATCCATGTACCAAAACCAACCTATAAATGGTCTGAGTAATGAAGCGAATGGGAAACTAATCTTATATATTCCAAACACAATAATAGGACAACCAGGCAAAAGAACAAAACAATTGATAGGAATTATGCAACTGTTCAAACACATAAATAGTGAAATGTAACTGAAATGTTACATTTCGCAGCGTTTGAAAAATAAATATGTATATATCGTCAGGACAAGCCCATACAAGTTTACGAAGATTATGGGTAAAACTTTACAATATCCTTGTCAGACCACAGTTGGGGTGCTGTATTCAGTTTTGGTCACCATGACAAAAGCAATCAACTTGCATTGAAAAGGGAACAATCAAGAGTAACAAAGATAAATTAAGTAAGGTTTTATAGCTCACAAGGAAGTGGAGGGTGGGGGAACACTGTCAGAAGACTGGAGAACAGCTAATGAGTTCAGGGAACTATAGATCAATTGGGTTAATGTTGGCAGTAGAGAAATAATAGAATCCTTGGTCAAGGATGCAATGCTGAAACATGTAGAAACTGGAAATTCATGGAGTAGTCGGGGCTAATTCTAAAAAGGTTCTTACTCGGACAACCTTATTAAATACTTAAAAAAATATTTTTTTTTTCCAATTAAGGGGCAATTTAGCGTGGCCAACCCACCGACCCTGCACATCTTTGGGCTGTGGGGGCGAAACCCACGCAAACACGGGGAGAATGTGCAAACTCCACACGGACAGTGACCCAGAGCCGGGATCGAACCTGGGACCTCAGCGCCGTGAGGCAGCAATGCTACCACTGTGCCACCTTATTAAATACATTGAAGAAGGAACAGAAAGGGTAGATAAGGGTGATGCAATAGATATATATTTTGATTTCTAACACGTAGAGTCGGAGTAAGTAGCAAACAATGTATTGCAATCTGGCTAAAAGCAGTATGGGTTGAAGGTCATTACTCTGGGAAGTGGTGTTCCATAAAAATTGGTGTTGGGACTATTGTTCATCATTTATGAACAGGTTTGACAAAATTTGCACCTTACATTACTGAAAGAGGCCATTTGGCCCATCAAGCCTGCACCAACCCTCCAAAAGAACATCCCACCTAGGCCCGATCCCCCAACGTATTCCCGTAACTCCACCCATCCTTTTACTTATGGGGCAATTTAGCATGGCCAATTGACCTAACCTACACATTGAACATACTAGCATTCTTCTCTAGAACAGAGAAGACTAATGGGTGGCCTAGAGGTTTGTAAGACCGTGGAAGAGTTTGGTAGAGTAGCTATAGAGGTGTTTTCACTTTAGGCAAGATAAGAACTTGGCATCATACTTGTGAGATAGTTACAAATAAATCAAACAAAGAATTCAAGAGAAACATGTCACTAGAGAGATTCTCTACTTAACATTAATGACCAGTTTTTGCTGCCCCACAGATTAAAGAAACTTTTTTCTTTAATCTTTTCCAAATCCCTTTGTTTCTCTTCCCCTTACATCTCCACGGCTTGCCACTCTGGGAGAAAGAACAAATGAGTGCTGAAAAACCAATTGCTGTTGCCATTCTGCCATTGCTCACCGAGGTACACAAGAATGATCCAACACCTCCCTTCTCCCAGTGAGGCCTTTGCTGAATGTCTTTCTGTGAGAATCTGCCTGGCACCGGAAAGTGTTTAAAATGTTAATCTTACTACCACATGGAGTAATTGCAGCAAACAACAGATGCATTGGAAGGAAAGCTATAGGCACATGGGGGAGAAACAATACAAAGATACGTTAAGAATAAACACGGGCAGAGACCTGTCGAGCCAAATGACCTGTTTCTATTACTGTTAATAGTTTGTTACTGCACTGAAGGGTCCGGTTAGATTGCGTTCTAAGATCCTGAAGCCTGACTTGAGCCCAGAAACATGACACTAGAACATGGAGGCACGGCCTCATATCAGGACTGATATTATTTAGGACTGAAAAGAGAAGTTTCTTCAGTCAAGGGAATGTGGATCCTTAAAATTGTCTACTTCAGAGGGTTATAGATAAGACCATAAGACATAGGAGCAGAATTAGACCACTCGGCCCATTGAGTCTGCTCCGCCATTCAATCATGGCTGATATTCTTCTCATCACCATTCTCCTGCATTCTCCCCTTAAACCCTGATCCCCTTATTAATCAAGAACCAATATCTCTGTCTTAAATGTTCCATTGTTGAATACATTTAAGATTGAAATTGATAATTTTTTTTATCTCTCAGAAAATATGGGGAGATGGGAAGCAGGCAGAAAGGTGAAGTTGAGGCAGTAGCTCAGCTGTGATCCTATTGAATGGCACAGCAGGCTTGAAGGCCAAATGGTCTATTGCTCCTATATCTTATGTTCTTAACTATTGAGGGACTCCTATTGTGCACAGAAAACATTTCCATATCACACGTCCCAGAAAACAAAGTACCCTTGTGTTTCCAAGGCTAACTATACGTACAGGGTTAGTGCAGAAGGACAACCAACTGTTTTGTTATTGAGAATACAAAGTTTGTAATTACTGTAAATACATTGATTCACTGTGCATTTGCTTGTTGCGCTCTGGCTAGAGATATTCTCTAGTAGAATGTATCTCCATCGAAAATGGAGCATGCCAGTTATAAGTGTGCAACTCTTCAGCCTCACTACATTTAGGGAGGTATTGGCAAATAAAAGTGCTCTGAATCATAGGGGACATTCGATCCCTCCTCTAGGAGTGGCTGGTGTCACTAAACACAATTTTTAAAACCCCCCAAAATGTAACAGCTTTGTACTGAAATGTGTTACATACATAAGTATCTTGGTTGCTATGTCAGTTTACAGGCAAACTGAATGATACTTAAAAAAAATTTTTTTTTATTTTTTATATAAATAAAAAGTATTTTACTTCTCCTTTTTCTCATTTTCATCCAAATTCACACCCACCAACAAATAATCAACGGTAACAAATACAATGTCAATCAGATGGCCAACAATTCCTCACTCCCACCAACCCTCAACATTTTAATTACAAACATCAAAGAAAAGGATTCAGGAATCCACCATACACAGTCCAACCCCTCACACCCCCTAATGTTCGATGTCATCCAATTCTTGAAAGTGCATAATAAACAAAACCCATGAATTGTAGAACCCTTCCATCTTTCCCTTCAACTCAAACTTCACTTTCTCGAGTGTTTAAAAACTCCCAACAGATCCCCCCGCCGCGCCAGGCCACAGGGTGGAGAAACCGACCTCCACCCCAATATAATCCACCTTCGTGCGATCAGCGAGGCGAAGGCTAAAGCATCTGCCTCCGCACCCGCTTCCAATCCGATACCCTGAATATGGACTCCAGAGGAAAACTGAATTATACTTGAATAGAAAAGGCACTTAAAAAAAAAATGCCAAAAGTAGTCTTTGACATCACACATGATAATAAGTTTTCCTCTGAAGGGTTAACCAGAATTTGTGTTCATCTCAACCACTTCCACTCCATTCGCAGACTCAGGAATTAACATATCAAAGGGACATTATAAAATCTTTGATATAATTGGATTTGAACATAAATATTGACACTAGCAGGGCCAACTGTGAATATATCTGGACAGTTTCATGTATTAGTCTATTCTGTGATGTAGACAATGGACTCCTTTAATGGTGCCGCTGAAAAGTTTAAATTTACATACACTTTTGTTTTGCAAAAATATAATGCAGAATTTTTCCAGCTTACTATAGCCACTATAACAATATCTGCCAGTTAAGAGGAGAGCCTTGCCGTGCAGACGGCTTTGTTTTGCATCCTATCTTATGGAAGAAAAGGCAAGTAGTGAGTGAAATGGTTTGCTGATGGGCTATCCAACCAGGGTGGACTTTACCATAAAATATTAACTCACTTTCTCTCTCTCGAGATGCTGCCAGATATGCTGTGTATTTCCAGCATTTCCTGTTTTATTTAATGACGTTACCACCTTCTGCTCTTGTGTCCGAAACAAATGGAAAGTGTCCAGAAAGGGTAAAGCTAGCTTCAGGGATAGCTACCTTGTTTCACTTCCAAACCTTCATAGGGTTTGGAAAGGAAATATGCACAGCAATTTTCTTGTCTCCACAATAGCAATTAATCTCAGATTCTTGAACACATTGCCCCAACAGCAAGTTTTAAGTATTTCACTTACACCAGTCTCAGGCTGGATGGGTGCACATATTTTCACAGTAACCCAAAGCTATTTTGCAGGAAGTATGTGAGGCTCATTGTTTCATGAAGTAAAAACTTGTCCAGTCTGGTTTCAACAGCCAAAAAGTCAAGAAATTGCTCATTGATACAATAATGGCAGGCTCCCTTTGTGCAATTAGTTGTCATTTGAGTTACAGGTTGTATGAAATATCTTTCCTTATATACCCTCAGGAAAGAATAAAAGAAATTATGGCTCACTTTTGCCTGGACTATTTTGTCTCATTTGAATTTGGAGCTTTTGCAGGACTTTTTTCATAACTATTTGATTCCAAAGATCTGAGAATATATAATCTTGATTATTTCCTGAAAACTTAATTCAATTTCTAAAAAAGACATGTTGTCAAAGCGTTTCATCTTTCACTCAGGACCATTGGCAAGAGTGCCACTCGCAAAGGGAACAACAATTTATACTACATTAAAAGTGTTCTGATCGATTGGCAAGTGGGTAGAAGTGTTGCCATAGAAAATACATCAGGGAACTTTTAAATACCAACCTTCTGTTCAAATTCAAAACAGGCAGGTTGACTCTGGTTGGTAGAGACATTGTCGTGGGAATGAACCAAGGAATGGCCACTACCCATGTCATTGTTTAGTTGAAAAAGGAGTAATGTGTGGACATGCTCCTTCTGTGCGCATAGGACGGGACCCTATGTGTGGATATATGTAGCTTCCAGCATGTGTAAGTGAGCCACACTGAGGTTGATTTATAATCTTAAATTGGTTTTCAGTGTAATTCCGAACAAGTGTTGTACAATTACTTGGGGGACAGCCATTCCCTGCTTGACAATGCTTTGGCCAATCAGAATCGACCTGCCTGGTTTCAATTTGAACAAAAGCTTGGCAGTGAACTGCTTCCTGGTAATGCCAGACTATACTTGCCAAATAATCCACACTTTAATCCCATGCAGTGTAAATTGTTCCCTTTACTACTGGTAATCGTACAAAAAATGCTTCAACAGCATGTCCTTTTTCAGCAATACTCAAGCAATACTGCAATTATCTGTAATCTGATGATCTCTTGAGAACGTTCAGAAGATAATAATAATCGCTTATTGCCACAAATAGGCTTCAATGAAGTTAGTGAAAAGCCCCTAGTCGCCACATTCTGGCGCCTGTTTGGGGAGGCCGGTACGGGAATTGTACCCGCGGTGCTGGCCTTGTTCTGCATTACAAGCCGGCTGTTCAGCCCATTGTGGTAAACCAGCCCTTAGTTTGAGTAGTTTGAAGAGTAGTTTGTTTTTGGTTCAAATTGGATTCCTGGACTGTCAACCAACTGTCAATGCAGTTTGTCTTGTTGTAGAGCATGGAGGTACAATATGGGGTATTCACGTGTTTAACAGCGTGCAAAGCAATTGTGGCTTAACATTTATGTTTAATTTTTGTGTTGTAAATAGGGTGCCAAGAGTGAACTGCTTCTGAAGTGAAATGGAGTGAGATGACCTCTTCCACTCTGCTTTGGTGTTGTTTGTGCTCCAATTCTAGTTTTTAAAATGTATCTTTGGTGTGAAATTAACCTGCTTTGCAGCATTATAGTTGCAGTTATAGTGTGAAGGCACCCTTTTTCATAGAATTTACAGTGCAGAAGGAGGCCATTCGGCCCATCGAGTCTGCACTGGCTCTTGGAAAGAGCACCCCACCTAAGCCCACACCTACACCCTATCCCCATAACCCAGCAACCCCACCCAACACTAAGGGCAATTTTAGACACTAAGGGCAATTTAGCATAGCCAATCCACCTAACCTGCACATCTTTGGACTGGGAGGAAACCAACGCAGACACAGGGAGAACGTGCAGACTCCGCACAGACAGTGACCCAAGCCGGGAATCGAACCTGGGACCCTGGAGCTGTGAAGCAATTGTGCTAACCACTACGCTGCCCTTCAGCTCCATGTTTATATTAATGTATTTCTTTTTAAATACATTCATTTGATTTTTCAATTTTCTTTTACAAATATCGCAACAAAGAATAAAAGAAAGTAACTATCAATGCAAAATAGGTACAGTACAGAACAAAAACGATTGAAAATATAGGAGCAAACAAGACAGGATGAATTTAGAACAGTATACTTAAGGAATTAGTGCCTCCAGTTTTAATACTAGATCAATCCAATAACAGGTTAACAACAGATGAAATGGGAAAGGAGGATAAGGCCGTTTAAGTACGAAAGGATAACAGTTTAGGATATGCACCTTCATGTATTGTGAGATCAAGACTTTTTAATAAATTTTGAGTACCCAATTTTTTTTACAATTAAGGGGCAATTTAGCGTGGCCAATCCACCTACCCTGCACATCTTTTTTGGGTTTTGGGGACAAAACCCACGCAATCACTGGGAGAATGTGCAAACTTCACACGGACAGTGATCCAGAGCCGGGATTGAACCTGGGACCTCGGTGCCGTGAGGCAGCAGTGCTAAGCGAGATCAAGACTTACAGTATGGTTTATGGAAAGCCCAATAATAACAATAATATTTATTGTCACAAGTAGGCTTACATTAACACTGCAATGAAGTTACTGTGAGCGCCTGTTTGGGTACAGAGGGAGAATTCAGAATGTCAAAATTACCTAACAGCACGTCTTTCAGGATTTGTGGGAGGAAACCCACGCAGACACAGGGAGAACGTGCAGACTCCACACAGTGAGCCAAGCTGGGAATCGAACCTGGGACCCTGAAGCTGTGAAGCAACAGTGCTATGCACTGTGCTGCCCATAGGAGCAAGTCAGACAAGATGGAGCCTATAAATTTAAGATAGGGTCCCATACTTTACAGAGTGCATCAGGAATTCCATATGAATACATTCCATAACTAATTTATGTCAGTTTTGAATTGAAGTGTATTTGTCACTAATCCAGGAGCATAAGATATTCCAAGCTGCAACAGTCAAGATATTTTACAGCTTTTTTCATTAGCATAATTAATTCTCAAATCTGGAAGATCCAGAATTAGGAACATTGGATTCAGCTCTAAGATTCTGCCAAAGATCTCCAAATCCCTGACTACACCAGACAAACAGGCTTGACACAGTAAATATCATCACCTTTTACTACCAGGCACTTTAGGCACATCGGGGATATAGCAGAATCAAACTTGTCACTAAGACAGGGTGTGATATGCAAGCGGTGCATTATCTTAAATTAGGTCTCCTTCATTTTATTGCAAACTGAAATTTTACTGGCATAATCCCAAATACTACTCCCATGTCTTCTCATCAATGTCAGTTGCCAAGTCTCTCCCAAGATGGCAAGGTACCCAATGAACTAACACAGGATCTAGAACACAAAGTATAACATTTGCTGATTAACTGTTTATGCTCCACAAATTTAAGGATATTTTCCACTATGGGAACAAAGGAATCAAGATGTACGGTTGTCTTATTATGGATAAGTCTCTAAATTGTAGATACTCATTCCTGCCTCAATGTTAAGTGTTCTCTGTCATGCAAATGAGTCTCCTGTAACAAGGCTGTATTCCACTTTCTCCTTTTTAAGAAGAGAGAGGATTTTTCCCTTTGATGGGATGATGGATTCCCCGTACATTCCATGAGCAACGTTTAAAATTAGTTACTGCCATTGCATAGACAACCAGAAGAAAAGTTTTTGCGCCATATTTGGGCATGCGCTATCTCAATTTTAACCAGAGGCACCAAAATGTCCTTAATATGTTCCTTTCACGGATAGAAGACCTGTCTGTACCAGTGCAGGATGTAATCAACAACATAGAGAGTCCCCAATATAATAGTATTACAAAAGAATCATGACCACAACAGTTCTAAAGGGACATTCCTCAACATGAGTGAGGACCCGCAGGACTAAGCCTACGGCTATATTGTCAATACCAACAGGATGCAGGCGCCTCAAGGAGAAGAAGAGAGCAAAAAAGAGAATGGGAGTCAAATGCCCCTCCCACATTTTAAGACTACCCATGAAGGCCTGTATCCACCATCCACCCTTCGGTAATGGTGCCACTCGATTCTGCCATGATTAAGACACAGATAATAAGAAAAGATGATGGATAACTAGCATGCGGCACAGCTACCATGAATAATGGTAATAAGAGTCCCAAAGCACTCAAGGACAAAAAGGCCACATTCATTACAGTGCTCAAATATTAACATCAGCAGGATACATGAAACTAAAATCAGACAAATTACACCATGATAGTGGGAGATTCCAGATTAGAGATTTTAAGTTTTCTGAGCCGTAGATTCAATCCAATTCCTTGCTCTTCATGGACTTAACAAAGGCCAAGACAATAGTTGGATTATCAAAAGATTTAACAGAGTTGTTGAATATCACTTTTTAGTTTTTCCAATTAAGGGGCAATGTAACATGGCCAATCCACCTACCCTGCACATCTTTGGGCTGTGGGGGAGAAACCCATGTAGACAAGGGGAGAATGTACAAACTCCACACAGACTGTCCCGGGGCCGGGATCGAATCCAGGTCCTTGACGCCGTGAGGCAGCAGTGCTATCCACTGCGCCACCATGCTGCCCGTCGAATATCACTTTCTGGGTCACAGGATAATACATGGCATAATTGCCTCCAACTGCCTTCGAACTTCATCGAAGCCATGACGCTGCCAAAACGTCCTGGAAAAAACTCCCTCGAGGAGCTAGGCCGCACCGCACCTCGCCATCTACAGGACCCTCTGGCGGTCTTTAAAATTGTGGAAATGAAGGTCTGAAACATTGATTGTCCTTTGGCCTCAAAGACTGGATATGGTGCGCCCTTTCCAATTTGAAACGGCCCGCATTCAGATCCAGCTTAAGAAAATATGGTAGCTAGTTTTCAATAAACTTAATAGGAGCCCCTCACTCACTCCCTCAGGTAGACCGATGATTCGGCTACTCTTTCTCTGACCTCGGTTCTCCAAATCTTCCAGGATTTCTGACAAGCCACTTAGCTGATTTTCTAAGGATTGAATATGCGTTTCAGATGAAGAAGCAACATTTTTCAACGTTCAGGATTCTTTCCTCCCATTTCATCGAGCCTCTCATTGGTATTCTACAATTTGGGTCCCATGAGCACTTAGGTGCACACCGAGTCTCTGATCAATAACTCGGATAATGTTGGCAGTCATCGTATTCAGTGTGTCCATGAGTATCTCAGAGAGCGCCAGGACAAGAGACCACTTGAGGATCAAGTCGCCATGTTGAAAAGGCAGCTCCACCCCCGTTGAATCCGACACAACCCGTTTATCGCTGCATGTCCTCACATTTTTCGGCATATTCTCCCCAGTACTAATCCAGAAGTCGTCTAGGCACAGAACATCAAATGCTAATTCATGGATTAGGCAAACCTCGGCCAGGAAATCAGGATAAATGACGGATTATAAAGCGAGCGGCGCCAGAACCCACGGAAAAGCTGCTATTCCCACACCCACATCACGTGATACCCCATATTAACGTATTTCTTAGAGACCATAATCTGTTTTTGCTGAGAAACTATGTTACTTTTTGTTTTCTGATAAATATTTTGAAGTCAGAGAAACATGGAAAACACGTGGCACAAAAGGAGGCCACTTGTGTCTGTGACAGCTGAAAGTGAGTTTACAAGTCTAATTCCACTTTCCAGTTCTTGGTCCGTAGCCCTGTTGGTTACAAGTGCACATCTAAGTAACTATTTAATGTTTCCTACCTCTGCCATTATTTCAGTCAGTGGGTTTCAAATCCTCACTACCTTCTGGGTGAAGTGATTTCTCCTCACCTCTACTCTAATCCTTCTGCAAATTACTTCAGATCTATGTCAAAAACTGGATAAAAGCAAATTACTGCGGATGCTGGAATCTGAAACCAAAAGAGAAGATGCTGAAAAATCTCAGCAAGTCTGTCAGCATTTGTAAGGAAAGAAAAGAGCTAACGTTGCGAGTCCAGCTTTGACAAAGGGTCAGCTGGACTCGAAACGTTAGCTCTTTTCTCCTTACGAATGCTGCCAGACTTGCTGAGATTTTACAGCATTTTCTCTTTTGGTTTCAGATCTATGTCCCCTGGTATTGAGCACTCTGCAAAGGAAATAGGTCCTTCCCATTCACTATGCTAATGGTAATAATTCTGTTGGTGAATAAATCAGTTGAATAGTTTAGAGTGTTCCAAAGAGTGTCTGGTATGGCTGATATTACCTTTCTGTTGATGTGATGTGAGACATAAGGTAATTAATCCTCTGCATTGTTCAGCAGCAAGTCTGCAAGATGGGGTGGAGTGTTTACTCTGGTATGTTGCCTCCTCTGTATTAAATATAAGATTCAGATCTTAGAGAATGCGGGCTTATATTTGTAATATAACCATTTTATGTAATGGAACTTTTATAATGAGAATGGGAAAGGTATTGACACCCTGGTTCACAGCAAGGTATAAAGAGCCCGTGCAGAAGGGGTGCAAAGCCATTCTCGTGCGGAGGTTACTTGTGCTTCTGTGAAACATGGGACTTATTCCAAAAACAAAAGCTGCTTCAACTTTTTTATTGAATGTGTAAAGATTTATCACAATAGCTTAATCAAAAATAATCCAAATGCATTATCAATACATCAAACCCAACCCGGTCAAGTCCAGCACTTTTAACCAATGCAAGGTATATAGAATGAAAAAGAAAACGGCTGAGTAGTGTGCTGTAATATACACATACAAAATTATTACCGTTCTTTGACCATAGATGTGAACCACAAAAACAAGAATTCTGAAACAGAACCTTAAAAGATCAAATTACACACAGGCAAAAAAAAAAAAAGTTGTGGACGTGATCTGTGTGCTGTTGCACAGAACCATTGCAGGCTCATTTCCTATCTGCAGGACTCCATTGAACTCTTGAGTACACTGTGGGGTAGATTCTACCTCCTGGCAGTATTTACATTTCCCCAGCCTGTAGAAGTGCAAGAATTCATCACCTCCAGCCTTCTGAAATGTGCAGTGAAGAGGAAAATAGGTGGTGGAGGGGGGTTTGTGGGAAAGATAAGCAGAAAAGTGGTTTCCTTCAGGCAGTGCCAGTGAAATTGACAGGTGGGCAGGACTCCACAATTCTCAGGATTCTTTAACCGGTTCCATTTTACCTTGAAGAACATCTGCTCAGTGTGAATACCACAGCAGGGGCCAAGGCGTGTGTCCTGACTTGTCAGCAGCTCCTGTTGCTTGGGTCCAGTCTTTTATTAGAATTCCTCCTGTCCAACTTCGGTATCTGGGAAATATGTACCTGTATCCTCAGTGAGCTCGTACAAGGCTGTGTCGTGGTCTAGATTGGAGAGTTCATGATTTATTGGAAGATGTGGCTCTTGAAGAAAATGCTGTGTAGTTTGCTGAAGATGTGGCTTTCCTAAAGTAATTGGAAAGATATCAGAGGATCATCAGCCATCTCAGCAAGCCCCTGAAGAGCTGTATAATTGAAATCCACAAACTGAAGGAGTGTGGGAGGTGGGGGATAGACTAAATAAATAATTCTGTGGAAATAATCTTACTTCACATACAAATAGTGGAATGTCACTCATCCCAAAATTAATTTCCTGTTTTCTTAAGAGTTTTAAATATAATGGGGAGGACCAACACATTAATATGTGCGCAAATGGCTACTTTTTAGGCTCTTGTTTGGCACCAGAGAACAGCACACTCATTTTTCCGATGATATGATTTATGCTTGACAAGAGACACCAATTTATCTTTGTTATTGTGAGAAGTTTATATTTTATTTGATCTCTGGTCCACTTATGAGGGGACTAAGACCTCACATTGTATATCTTTATAAAATATGGTAATTCTAAAATTTTAAAACTGGACAAAGACCTTTTAAAATGGCTGAAACAATGTTGTTCTGTGACCCACAAACAAAAGGAGGTACCATGGCATTATTGAACAAACTTTCAACTCATTATCTCTGCAATTATGGACTGCAAAGATCAAATTCAAAGGGACCTGTACAAAGAGCTTCTGCATTTCATAACCCAGACTGGCCAACTGGAGTCTATATGTCTGCTAGGACAATGGGCCCACAACTATCCTTTCAATTCTTAATGGCTGGGACCTACGCGAGGAATACACATCCCTTATCAAAGACAATGTGGAGAGGTGAAAGTCATGTCACATGGACCTCTAGTTTCTGAAACCAATAATATTGCCTCGTGGAACTGCAAGCTCAGCCTGCCATTTTACCATCCTGCAAGCAGCCTCACAGAAAAGGGACTGATTATCTGTTCCCATCTACTCTGCTTCCACTGGAACTTCTGTACCCTTGTCCACAAAGATTGATTCACCTCTGTGTGCCTACCTCATCGTGTGAAGTCAACTCTGCCAGAAAAGTAAATTATACAGCTTCAGTTTTCAGCCCGCTGACCTCCAAGAAGAAATCCTCATTGGACTTTGTTCTGGACTCTAAACCCATGTGAAACAATATTTATTTTCTCTGCGTTCCCTGCACTGTAAATCCTTATCTCTGTATCTCTTTTACTGTACCAATGCATAGGAGGCAATGTTGCTACCATCCTCTTGTGGTTGAGCATGCGCAAATAAAGTAACCCTTTGAGTTCACTTTATCTCGAGTTTGCTGAGGGGTTATTCATAGAAATTGGATCACACCAAAGCCGAAGGGTTGAGAAATATGCCACCGCTATTAAGGAAGAGGCCAATCAAAAATACCTTTCTGCTTATGGACATGTGGTGAGAGGAGAAATTAGGGATGCTGGAATTGATACCTCCCCCCAACCACCATCTGTAACAAAAATTGGGAGCTCAAATCCAAGATCACCCATTTGAATTTGAGTCCAAATTTATGACACAAGCTAAATCGGAGGCAAAAGGGCCAATTGGAAACCAAAAAGGGACAACTTGGTGGCTGGGACAAATTTTAACACAAGCAACTTACCACATCAAATTCCTTTTCCCGAACACCACGGAAATGGCACCCGTTGACACTCAGATGTGGGTCCACAAGGAAATTTGAACAGAGAAACTAGCGACCCTGAGCAGAGCTGTGGTTCGGGAGGTACAGTTAAAATTTCCCAGTAAAGTGAAGAGAAGTGAATTGCTGGTTGAACATTTGGATCTTATGTTACTGATAGAGCAGTGAGACATGGGGGTCGGTTTAGCTCAGTTGGCTGGACAGGGGATTTGTGATACAGAGCAAGGCCAACAGCGCAGGTTCAATAACCGTACCAGCTGAGGTTATTCATGAAAGCCCGCCTTCTCAACCTTGCTTCTCACCTGAGGTGTGGTGATCCTCGGGTTAAATCACCACCAGTCAGCTCTCCCCCTCAAAGGGGAAAGCGGCCTATGGTCATCTGGGACGATGGCGACTACTTACGTTGTTTAGATGGAGAGCTAAACCTTAACTCCCCAGGCCAGATTTGAGCAAGAAAATTCAGAATACATCTAGAATTTAAGAGAGGGAGAAAAGAAGAGAGCATCCCACCTCCAAAAACTGGGGGTAGAAACATAGAAAATAGGAGCAGAAAAACATTTGGCCCTTTGAGCTTGCTCCACTGCCATGGCTGATCATCCAACTCAATAGCCTAATCCCGCCTTCCCCCGATATCTTTTGGTCCCTTTCGCCCAAATGCTATATCTAACTGCTTCTTGAAAATATACAGTGTTTTGACCTCAACTACTTTCTGTGATAGTGAATTCCACAGGCCGACCACTCTCTGGGAGAAGAAATTTCTCCTCATCTCAGTCCTAAATGGTCTACCCCGTATCCTCAAACTGTGACCTCTGGTTCTGGACACATCTGGTACCTCCCCACCATCAGGAACATCCTTCTTCCATCCACCCTGTCTCATCCTGTTAGAATTTTATAGGCTTCTATGAGATACCCCCCCCCTTACTCTTCTGAACTCCAGCGAATATAAACCCACCCGATTCAATCTCTCCTTGTACATCAGTCCTGTCATCCCAGGAATCAGTCTGGTATACCTTCTCTGCACTCTCTATCACAAGAACATCCTTCCTCAGATAAGGAGACCAAAACTGCACACAATATTCCAGGTGTGGCTTCACCAAGACCCTGTATAATTGCAGCAAGACATCCCTGTTCCTGTACTTGAATCCTCTCACTACAGAGGCCAACATATCATTTGCCTTCTTCACTTCCTGCTGTACCTGCATGCTTACCTTCAGCGACTGGTGTACGAGGAGACCCAAATCTCATTGCACATTCCTCTCCTAATTTATGGCCATTCAAAGAATTGCCATCTCGCTTTTGCTACCAAAGTGGATAACCTCACATTTATCCAAATGATACTGCATCTGTCATTCATTTGTGCACTCACTCAACTTATCCAAATTACATTGGAGCATCTCTGCATCCTCACAGCTCACCCTCCAACCCAGCTTTGTATCTTGTGTAAATTTGGAGATATTATATTTTGTTCCCGTATCTATCTAAATCATTACTATATTACTGTGAATTGCTGGGATCCTAGTACTGATCCCTGTGGTACCCCACTTGTCACTGCCTGCCATTCGGAAAAAAGACCCCTTAATTTCTACTCTTTGTTTCCTCTCTGCCAACCGTTTTTCTACCCATCTCGATACACTACTCCCTATCCCATGCGTTTTCATTTTGCATGCTAATCTCTTATGCAAGACTGTCGAAAGCCTTCTGAAAGTCCAAATAAACCACATCCACTGGCTGCCCCATATCAATTCTAAGACCAAGAAATTCTAAGAAAGACCAAATAGCTGAAAGCTGGGTAGAGAAAAGTGAATTGATCTAGTTGCTGGTTGAACATTTGGATCTCATGTTACTGATAAGCAGTTAGACATGGGGGTCGGTTTAGCTCAGTTGACTGGTGGTGATTTAACCTGAGGATCGCCACACCTCAAGTGAGGAGCAAGGTTGAGAAGGCAGAGCCTTCATGAATAACCTCAGCCGGTATGGTAATTGAACCTGCGCTGTTGGCCTCGCTCCTGCGCTGTTGGCCTCGCTCTGTATCACAAATCAGCTGTCCAGCCAACTGAGCTAAACCGACCCCCATGTCTAACTGCTCTATCAGTAACATGAGTTCCAAATGTTCAAACAGCAACTAGATCAATTCACTTCTCTCTACCCAGTAGCACCCTCATCTCTCCCACCTGGAACCACTCTGAGGCCCTCAAGTCTACTAGTTTCATTCCTAATACCAAAGAGAATGATGTGGAATCATTTTCTTGCCACTTTGAGAAAGTAGCAGGACAGCTAAAATGGCCATCGAAGGTCTGGTCCGTTTAAATTTAAAGGCAGGGGGAGCCCAAGGGGTTTACTCCACGCTGACGTCTGATGTGACCCTGAATTATGAGCAGACCAGGGCTGCCACCCCAAGAGCCTCAGGTTAGACCCGGAGGTATACCATGAGTAATTCTGGAATGCTTGTAAGAAGCCGATACAGATCTAGACAGAGTTCGAAAGGCTGAAACAAATTTCCTTCGACTGATGGGTGAGAGACCCAAGAATCCTAGGCACCTACGAGGGGTTGTGCAAGTTGGCATTCTTGGAGGAATTCAAAAATTGCCCGTCTTCCAGCCTGAAGATGCACTTCGAGGTGCTGAGGATCCTAACAGCAGACAGTTCTGATCTCACCCATAGGCCTGGGGAATTAGGCAGACCCTTTCCAAATCATTCCCATGATCCGTAGAGAGATAAACAGGGTGATTTGGAGAGAAATGACCCCCCCACCCACAAAAAACACAAAAGAGGGTACGAGAACCCCCGGAGACCGATGTGCTCTCATTTCAATAAAATAGGCCAGTCCAGGTCTGAGTTCTGTAGATTGCAAAAGAAGACTGTTGGCCTAATAGGGCGACCTCATTTCCTCCGGATGCCTTCCCCCTACGGCTTCCAACCTCAGTCTCCCAACCCCAGATAGCCCGCTTTTACCTACTTTCCAAAATCCACAAAAAGGACTGTCCCGGCAGGCCCATGGTGTCAGCATGCTCCTGCCCCACCAAACCTATTTCCTCTTGACTCCATCCTCACTCTGGTCCATTCCCTCTCCACCTACATCCCGGATTCCTCTGATGCCCTGCGTCATATTGACAGCTTCCAGTTCGCGGGTCCTAACCGCATCCTATTCACCATGGATGTGCAATCCCTCTACACCTCCAGCTTCCACCAGGATGGCCTGAGAGCTCTTCACTTCTTTCTCTTAAAGAGGCCTGGACAATTCCCATCCACCACCACTCTCCTCCGCCTGGCTGAACTCGTTCTAACTCTCAACAACTTCTCCTTTAACTCATCCCATATTCTCCAAATCAAAAGTGTAGCAAGGGTACCCGCATGGGTCCCAGCTACGCTTGCCGTTTTATGGGGTATGTGGAACATTCCTTGTTCCAGACCTACCCGGTTCCCCTCCCACAACTCCTTTACTGGTACATTGATGATTATTTTGGTGCCGCTTCATGCACCTGTCCAGACCTGGAAAAATTCATCAACATCGCTTCCAGTTTCGACCTCTCCATCATTTTCACCTGGTCCATCTCAGACAGTTCCCTTCCCTTCCTTGATCTTTCGGTCTCCATTTCTGGCAATAGACGATCTACTAATATCCACTTCAAGCCCACTGACTCCCACAGCCATCTGGACTACAGCTCTTCGCACCCCACACCCTGTAAGGACTCCATACCTTTCTCTCAGCTCCTTCGCCTCCGCCGCATTTGTTCCGTTGATGCCACTTTCCAAAATGGTGCTTCGAAAATGTGTTCCTTCTTCCTCAACCGTGATTTCCCACCTACAGTTGTTTACAGGGCCCTCAACAGCGTGCGGTCCATCTCCCCTGCCATGACCCTCACCCCCTCCCCTCCCAGAACAAGAACAAGGATAGAGTCCCCCTCATTCTCACATTTCACCCCACCAGCCTCCGTGCATACTCCTCCGCCATTTTCGCCAACTCCAGCGTGATTCCACCACCAAACATATCTTCCCTTCTCTCCCTCTGTCAGCATTCCGCAGAGACTGTGCCCTCAGAGATAATCTAGTCCACTCCTCCGCCATACCCAACACCTCTCCCATCACCCATGGCACCTTCCCATGCAATTGCAGAAGGTGTAACACCTGCCCCGTTACCTCTTCCATGCTTAACAACCCAGGCCCAAAACACTCATTCCAGGTTAAGCAGCGTTTCACTTGCACCTCTTTCAATTTGGTCTATTGCATTCGCTGCTCCCAATGTGGTCTCTATATCGGAGAGACCAAACGCAGACTGGGTGAACGTTTTGCTGAGCACCTTTGGTCTGTTCGCATTCAGGACCCTGACATTCCCGTTACTTGCCATTTTAACACAAGACGCTGCTCCAATGCCCATATGTTTGTCCTTGGCCTGCTGCAATGTTCCAGTGAAGCTCAATGCAAACTGGAGGAACAACATCTCATCTTCTGGTTAGGCATGCTACAGCCTTCTGGTCTCAACATCGAATTCAACAACTTCAGATGATTAGCTCTACCACACCTCGACCCATTTGTTTTCATCCCATTTCCTTTTAACTGTCTTTTACCATTTCTTTCTTTATATATATTTACCCCCACCATCTTATCCACCTTTCCTTACCCTTTCTCCCCTTTGCTTCCCCCTTTCCCTCCCCCCACATCTACATCTGTCGCAGTTTCCCCTCTGATGTTAGTTTCTCTGTTTGGCCTTTCACACCTTTTGTTCTCTCTGGGGACTGCCATTAGCACTCTTTCCCCTTGGTTCCTGTGGCTATTAGCACCCCGTTTCTCTGGGTTTCTGTGGCTATGACTCATCTTTCATTCTCACTCCACAATATAAATATTTCCCACTTTCTCTGTCTTTTAGCTTTGACAAAGGGTCATCCGGACTCAAAACGTTAGCTCTTTTCTCTCCCTACAGATGCTGGCAGACCTGCTGAGATTTTCAAGCATGTACTCTTTGGTCCAATAGGGCTCCTTAAGAGCAGTGCCTCGAAGGATGTTATTGAAAATATGGAAAGAAGTGTCATTTGAAACATGGAAGTCTGACAATATCTGGTCTGAGAGAAACATGAGAGAATACAGGGCAAGATCCCACAAAGGGGTAACAACAACTGCCAGAGCAGGATTGTAAAATGCAGATAGCCTTGGTCAAGCAGGCTTAGCAAACAAGACAAACAGGATTTTGAATGAAGTCAAAAACAATGGCTCACACCTTCATTGAAAGTAACTATCTTAGTAAGCATCGGGAAAAGAATGGATGAATTTGGTGACAATTCTAAGTGTGAAAATTTGCTAATACCAGGTAAATTAAAGAAAACTGGAGACTATCAGTCTACGAGAAACAATTCAAAACCAAAATCAAAGTCAAAATTGAGCTGAGGACACAATTGGAAAATAAAACTATAGAAATGACAGGAATTAAAAGTAACACCTCTTGAAGTCAAAGCATTTTGAACATCACAAAGGAAACAATGTAATCAGATCTATGAGATGAAGTCATGTCAAAATGAATACTCAGTTGGATTAGAAGTTTAGATCAAAGATACTTTTTACAATCAAAGTGAAAATTTTTACTTTACAATAAAGTCATAAAAACTTAATAACTGTTAGAAAAATATATAAACCTAGAGACCAGGGCAGGAACCAGAACGAGAACCAGAACTCAGAGAGAGGCGGAGAAGCAGAGTCAGATTGCAGTCAGCTCGGCCATGGGAAAGAGACAGGGCAAAGCAGCCGAGCTAAAATAGCTAATACATCTAAGGAAAACTAGATTTTAAAGAGGAGCCAGAGTCAGCTCAGAGTCAGCTCTCACAGTTCGGTACATGGGAAAGATAGGACACAGCAACCGAGCACATCAGCGAATACATCTAAAGAAGACCAGACTTTTAAAAGATTGATTGTCAAGTTGGGCCTGAAGGTCCCTTCAACCAACCAGAAGGATCCAGAAGCAAGATCTTGTTACCTTTTTGTAAAGAAAGTATTTGCAGTTTTTAAAAGAAAAAATATAATAATAAATAACTTAATTTAACCTGAAATAGTGGTTATTCCAAAGACTACTTTACTTACTTAGCAATGCGGGACCCAGGATCGATGCTAACTAAGTGGTAAGTAGATGAAATCTTCGGCCAAGGTATGGGTTATACCAGGGGATAACTTAAAAACATAGTTTGACCTGAATAGCACTCACTGAAGCCTGTATCGGAGTTGGGGAGTGAGAATCCCTGATCACCATTTAGAATGTCGGCCCTTTTTGGTATAGGGGGAATTCTAAGAATAGTGGTGAGTTTTCAAAAACAATGTTCCAATGGATAGTGCGGCAGAGCAGGCATAGACTCGCTACAGAGACCTACCCCCTGGTGGGCATGGGACTGTGTGTGTCTGAGTTGGGCAAACTTCCAGAGGGCCTCTGGAGTTTTCTCCTTCCTGGGAATGTTCCCTTACCCATCCCAAAATGTGAGCAAGTGTGTTGTACTGCTCCAGGGCATAGGGTCACTCAGTCATTAATGTTAGAGGTAAACCTAAACATACACCCGAGTCATCCCCTGAAGACCAAAGCCCTGATAAGTAGAGTGGCAGAAGGATCGATGTTTGCACCCCTTCATAGGGTCCAAAATTTGCTGATGACACCACCGTAGTGGGACAGAGTACAGGAATGAGGTAGAGAATCTGGTGAAGTGGTGCCACGACAATAATCTCTCCCTCAATGTCAACAAAACAAAGGAGATTGTCATCGACTTCAGGAAGCGTAGTGGAGAACATGCCCCTGTCTACATCAATGGGAACAAAGTAGAAAAGGTCGAGAGCTTCAAATTTTAGGTGTCCACATCACTAGCAACCTGTCCTGGTCCCCCATGCTGACACTATAGTTAAGAAAGTCCACCAACACTCTACTTTCTCAGAAGACTAAAAACATTTGGCATATCAGGTACGACTCTCACCAACTTTTACAGATGCAACATAGAAAGCATTCTTTCTGGTTGTGTCACAGCTTGGTATGGATCCTGCTCTGCCCAAGACCGCAGGAAACTACAAAAGGTTGTGAATGGAGCCCAATCCATCACGCAAACCAGCCTCCCATCCATTGACTCTATCTACAATTCCCGCTGCCTCGGAAAGGCAGACAGCATAATTAAGAACGCCACGCACCCCGGACATACTTCCACTTTCTTCCGTCAGGAAAATACAAAAGTTTGAGGTCACTTATCAACCGACTCAAGAACAGCTTCTTCTATGCTCCATCAGACTTTTGAATGGATCTACCTCGCATTAAATCGATTTTTTCTCTACACCCTAGCTATGACTGTAACATTACATTCTGCAGTCTCTCCTTCCTTCCCTATGTACGGTATGCGTTGTCTGTATAGCATGCAAGAAACAATACTTTTCACTGTATACTAATACATGTGACAATAATAAATCAAATCAAATCAAACCTAGACTGTGACCTCGTTTCAGATCCTGTTATGGTGGGGATTGTCCCTGAACTAACAGTACCAAGAATCGATTTTCTCCTCGGAAACTATTTGGCAGCTGGCAAAGTGTTAGGCAGCGAAGAAAAGCGGGCTCACATCAACCAGCAGAAATCTGCAGGAGAGCAGAAAGCTGGAGGAGGTCTCGAGGCCCATAACAGTGAAATAGCATGCATAAACACTGTGAGGGCTGATCAAAATAGCGAGGCCAAAGCCAGGACAATAAAGGCAAACAAGGTTCAGGAAGGGCCAAGAGCATTTATAATAGACTCACAAGATGTCCCAGAATTAAACAGGGATTACAGCGGTTCCAGAGCAGGGGAAGAGAAAGAAAGTGAGCAAAATGCCCCATGTAGTCAAAGAGCCTGGAGGAAGGCAAGTTACTAACAGGAAAGGAAAAGGTTACGGAATTCCTGCATTACGGCTGGCAGAAAACATGTTTCCAAATTTAAAGAGGGACAAAGGGACTCAAACAGACAAGTAGGGAATAGGGAGCTGCCTCACTCAGTTGAAGAGCCACAAAGGAGTGTAACTGGAGTTGTACCTCCAGGATAGAAGTTTTCCAGGGGACATGCATCAAGTTAGGAGAGTGCTTTTTCCAAAGCCAAAGGCCCCAGCTAGGAAGTTAATGATTGGTTTAGCCGACAGCTTTATGGCAAACTTGAATGGGGACCAAAAAAGTTCCCAGATTGCTCCAGAAAGTGAGGGTGATGCCTCACTTAGTTGAAAAGCTACAGGGGGGGCACAGCAAGAGCTGACCATCCACCAGAGGGCAGTAGTGTTCCAAAAGACCCGGAGTGGATGACCCAACTGACCAGCAGAGGGACACCAACCAGACTGGTACCCACATCCACCCACCTGAGTCCAGAATCCCGAGACAACCGGATAGGGTTGCCTCGCACATTTTAAATGATCCGCAACAATCTCCCAGGTTGCAACCCTACCCAATATGGTACAGGAGGCGCCCCTTCCAAAGACCATCTTCCCATCATCCAGGCTTAGAAAGGTTGGCCCAAGTTCAGGACCAGACAGTCAGTGTAAGAACATGGGAGCATTGGGAGGCCATTCAGCCCCTCAACCCTGTCGCACCATTCAATGAGATCATGGCCAATCTGTGGCGTACTCCATATACCTGCCTCTGGCCCATATCCCTTAAAATCTTTGCTTAACAAAAATCTGTCTCAGATTTAAAATTAACAATTGATCTAGCTTTAACTGCTGTTTGTGGGAGTTCCAAACCTCTACCACTCTTTGACTGAAGAAGTTCTTCCTAACATCTCTCCTGAACGGTCTGGCACTAATTTTTAGACTATGCCCCCTAGTTTTAGAAACTCCAACCAGTGGAAATAGTTTATCTTTATCTACCCTGTCTTTCTCTGTTAACACCGTGAATACTTTGATCAGATCACCCCTTAGCCTTCTAAATTCTAGCGAAAACAGGTCTAATTTGAGTAATCTCTCTTCGTAACTCAACCCCTGTAGTCCAAGTATCATTTTTGTAAACCTACGTTGCACTCCCTCCAAGGCCAAAACATCCTTCCTAAGGTGTGGTGCCCAGAACTGCTCACAGTGCTCCAAGTCTAACCAGGGATTTGTGAAGCTGCAGCATACCCCTGTGTCTTTATACTCCAATCCTCTAGATATAAAGGCTAGCATTCAATTAGCCTTTTTGATTACTTTCTGCACTTGTTCCTGGCACTTTAAGGACCTATGCATCTGAAAGCCCAAGTTTCTTTGGACATCCACTGCACCTAACCTCTTTCCATTTAGACAGTACTCTGCACTATCCTTTTTTGGTCCAAAATGGATAACCTCACACTTGCTTACATTAAATTTCATCTGCCATAATTTTGCCCATTTACCTAGTCTGTCAATATCTCCTTGCAATTTTATGCTATCATCTAGGTGGTCTACAATGCCATCTAACGTATCATCTGCAAATTTGGATATATGACTTTTGATGCCATCAACCTCCTGCCACTTTGAGTAATTACCTATTATCCCGACTCTCTGTCACCTGCCACTCACCTATCACTTGGTCTGTTACAAACCAATTTAAAGCACCTAGCAACAAAAGCTGGAACACTCCAGTAGTTCTAGTGCCCGAGCTATACACTGAACCAGAATCCCCTAAAGAGGCCTAGGTCCCATCAAAACCTAATCTCCTGACCATCAGCCTAACCACAACCCCTGGGTTTGAACAGCTGAACCCACATGTTACTAAAGTGGACAAGGAGGAGTTAAGTTGGACAAGAGCTGCTCAGCCCTCCATGATCAAAAGACCCGGAACTCACAGAGTGAGATGCTCAGCATTCCTCTGCGGATAGCCCAGAGCAGCTTGACCATCACTCACCCGCTGTGTGCTAACCCCCCTGACACTTTCATCAGAGGTTCGACAGGCAGAGTTCTGAAACCAATGGCTTTGTTTATGCCTGATCCCCAACAGAGGGAATTCAGGACTCTAACCAAATAAACTTCCCCAAAAGACAGATTTTGAATAATCTGAAGTCATTCCGCAAGCAAGGACAATGTCTAATCTAGATTTAGACCTCAAAAAAACGCAGCAGAGAACTGCCACTGCCCCCACTGGCTGTGTGTCTGACATGCCGGGGTGAATGAGAAATTAATCCATCTTCCTTTACTTCCAATTCTTCCTTCACAATATTACATATTTTAAAAAATGTAATAGAATCCATTTTATTTCTCCAAGCACGCAAGGACTGCGAGAGAACGAAGATCTCACATTTTAATGAAATAGATAGATATTCGCATGGCTATTTCCAAAATTAAAAAATCTGCGCAAAGACCTTTTAAAATGGCTGAAGCTAGGTTGGTCTTGTAGCCATCTCAGATGGTCACCTGCAAAGGACCATGGGAATTATGGCCAACCCAGGACTCAAGACACACTCAGAGCTTGTGTGTGTATTTGTAAGCCAGATAGCTGGACGCGATCGAAACACCCGCTCGTTTGCATTCTAATGGCCCCTTTTCCCCAGAACAAAATGACTGTACTCAGGTAACCGATACAGATGCAAACTAACCGGCGCCACTCCCTTTGCTAAGAAAGCCCAAACAGCCAAGGTCAATGACCGCTCAGGACACGCCCAGCCATCAAGGCACCCGCCCCTTTATTGGCCAAAATCGAAGGCAGTGATCGAAGCCTATCGAATTATTGGTCCAAAGCTAAGGACGGCCCCAAAGAGCGCGAAATCCCAGAGGGATAAAAAGAGACACAGCCATGCGTTCGGTCTCTCTTGGATCCAGCATATGCCAACCCAAGTGCAGCATAACGACCAGACAGACAAGTTCAACACGAACGATCGCTACCAGACAGATGAGCCCAGCAGAAACAGAGCCACTTCTTCCACCCAGCCACGCAAGATCCGAACAAAGGCCTTGTTCATCTGCATAGAGTCGGTCGCCCTGAAGTTAAGTATAGGTTATTGCAGTTGTTAGGTGTAGCTTAACTTGTAGTGTTTTGTGTTGCATGTCAAAGTAATCCTTGTGTGTAAATAAACCATTTTTGAACTTGAACTGACTAAATGGGAGTTTCGTCTTTTGATCGATATTCGGTAAAGCCTTGTGTGGTATCATTTGATACCTGGCGACTCTGAAAAGCAATATTATCATTAATAACTGCCATATCTAGTTAATTTGGCAACATTATTGGTGACTCCGGTGCTGATTGGCAACATTATTGGTGACGCTGGTGGGATAGTATTCCACTCATTAAAAAGAGCAACAGTCTGTGACCCTCGAACAAATGGAGCTACCGTGGCAGTATCAAAACAACTTGCACCTCGTTATCTCTGAAGAGACATTAACTAAACTGCCTTTTTGGGTGCAAAGGACCAAATTCTAAGAGAGCTATACGAAGGTCATCCGCATTTCATAACCCAGGCTGGTTAACTGGGGTCTACATATCTTCTCGGACAAAGAGCCTGCATTCTTCCTTTCAAGTCTTAACGGTTGAGATCATGGATCATAGAATTTACAGTGCAAAAGGAGGACATCCGGTCCATCGAGTCCGAATCGGCCATTACAAAGAGCACCCTACTCAAGCCCACGTATCTACCCCATCCCCGTAACTCAGTAACACCCACTTAACCTTTTTGGACACTAAGGGCAAATTAGAATGGCCAATCCACCTAACCTACACATCTTTGGACTGTGGGAGGAAACCAGATCACCCGGAGGAAACCCACGCAGACACGGCGAGAAGTAATCCTAGTGTGTAATGGTCTTTGATCGATATCCGGTAAAGCCTTGTGTTGGTATCATTTGATACCTGGCGACTCTGAAAAGCAATATTATTAATAACTGCATATCTAGTTAATTTGGCACCATTATTGGTGACTCCGGTGCCGATTGGCAACATTATTGGTGACGCTGGTGGGATAGTATTCCACTCATTAAAAAGAGCACCATTATTGGCGACATCTGACGGGACTCGAACTAGAAGTGATTTGTCACTCCGAGAGAACCCAGAAAACTTTGCATTAGAAATCCAATTGAGGAAAAGTGAAAGAAACCACAAGTTTAAGGTCCGTATTGATCAAATCATCAAGATTCGGAAGTGTGTATTAACCTGCATGCGTACTAACAGGGATATAAGGTAAACTCGTTAGATTTTGCGTAAAGCTATCGGGAGTATTGTGAACCGGAAAATAGCCTAGGCCATACCCGCTGTTCGAATCGCCGCCTTATTTCCCCTGTCCCAAATTAACGGTAGGAAAAGAGATAATAGAAGCAATGGCAGCAAAGGCAATGGAACACCTAATGAACCCACAGGAACCCAAGGCCCCAGCAGAACAGAGCAGTGCCCCATATAGGAAGAGGAATTGAGAAAGTATTTGAAGGGGAAAGGATGGCCCCTTTGGTCCGAGTTTTGTTCAAATGAAGAGTCTGGTCCAGGAAGCATCGGACAAACCTGGTGGGACAACCTAACCGAAGTACATAAAAAGAATGCAGTGAAAGTTTGCATGCCGATGGCAATTGTGTCCTGTTTGGCACAATTGCGAGGCACAGAGGAGGTCGTGAGGATGCTCTGCAGACAGCTAGTTGAGAAAGAAGAGATGAGAGAAACTTTAGTGAATGTGAGAAAATTAATGAGCAACTCCAGGAACAGTTGGCAGCTAAAGGTAAAGAGATGGCTGATGTCAAACGGGCACATCAATCTTGACAGCTCAGACCCAGTACGATAAAGCCTACCAAGATACACAGCGTGCCATTTTGGTACGAGAAGAGACAGAACAGCAGATAGCACAGTTAACAAGACAATGCGCAAATTTAAAGGCAGCTTTACGAGCGCTCCATAGCTCCACTACAGAACAAAGACAGAGCACAGTAGATCACGCGAAATGTAGACGACAAATCGAGAAGTTGCAGTCACTGCTTTCAGTGCAAAACGGATTCAGAGATACCTTTGGACAAGATTTAGATGAGGAGAATGGCTCCAATTGGCAAGAACTAAATGAAACCACCCATAGATATGTAGAGAATACCGACAATCACAGTAGAGCCCCCCAGGCCCCGAAAAGGAAAGCACCCGCACCACCGATTGCACAGGCAGCACACACCCCCATGAATCCGCTCACCACACAAGGCAAGTCATCGGATCGGGTATGAGCCTGATTTCATTTACACCACCCCACTAACCATCACCCAATTGAGAGATGCCTGCGCCAAAATTGAACCATTCGAACCCACCGCAGACCCACATAATTTCTTTGAGAGAGTACGACAGCAAAAGGTTATGTACGGTCTAGACGAAAGGGAGGAAGTTAAACTTATAGTAATGAGCCTTGATCCATCCGTTAGCTCAGCTTTACCAGAACTCCAGAATGTAGGAGGAGGAAGCCTACAAGAAATGAAAACGGCTATTTTAGACGCAATCAGTATAACAAAGGAGATCCAGTCGAGAGTTTAAACCATTGTAGGCAAAAGGAGGGAGAGCAGCCGACTGCATTTGCAGGTCGCCTTTAGATCCATTTTAAAGCAGTATTTGGGGATTTGGACCGTGCACACTTAAATGAGGATGACACCACTAAATGGTCCCGCATTTTAGACTCGCATGCCACAGAAGCAGGTCAAAAGGCTTGTGTGTGAATTACGACCCCGCAGACCACACACATAATGAAGTTTGGGTTTTGAAGCGACTCTCCAGAGTTTGGGAACAATCCCTACAAAGACAGGCAGATCAGGAAGAGATAGAAGCAAATATGCACCCAGTTAGAACTAACCAGGGACCCGCATGGATAAACAAGGGTAGAGGAGAAGTCCAATATCCCAGGGAACCATACCCAAGGAAGCAAGGTACCAGAGAGCCTGCTCCACCTTACGTGCCCTGGGGGTCATGTTACAACTGTGGGCAGTCAGGACACTTCGCCTGAGATTGCAGGAGACCCCCACCAGCTAGACTAGCCCCAAGATGTGAAAGAGAACACCACCCACAGCAGCTACAAGGTCCCAGCTGCCCCATGTAAACTGTGAGCGTTTACCCGCCACTTCCCATGGCAGGGACACCTCAGCAATGCCACTTCATTTTTGTTTCTCACCTCCTTCCTCTCTTCTTCGGTCACATTACACCGACTCTATAGGCTAGTTACACCACAGGCCAAATGTGATTGCGGCTAACAAATATATAAAAATGGCCGCCCCGAAATTTGGCTGGTTAAGATAAGTAATGAGAATGTCGCTTTAAGAAATGGTTAGCTGTTCATGTTACTGCAGTGATGTCAGAGTGTGGGTGGAGCTGAGCTCTGGTTCTGCTTTTTAGTTTCACTTTGAGAAAAGCTTGGGTGTGTCTGTCTTTTTAGTTTCGTTTTTCAGCCTGTTGAAGTCAGGCAAAGCAGCTGTACTGTTGATCTCTCTGCCATGAAGGACTATCTCTTGAGCATTTGGTGAATTCAGAAATTTAAATGTTTTCAGTATTGAATGTAAACCCTGATGTGCTTCTGTTTAACGGTTGTTAAGTCTTTTGGATGTTAAAAGGACAGCTTAAAGGATTACTTAGTGTTGTATTCTTTGGGGATTATCTTTGAATTAATGGTTGCTAAGATATTCACTGTTTGTTTTAAAAAGGTTAACTTGAGTTCATAGAATAAACATTGCTTTGCTTTAAAAAATACTTTTCCATTTCTGCTGTACAACACCTGTAGAGTGGGCCGTGTGCTCCCCATACCACAATCTATTAATAGCTGTGGGTCAGGTGAACTCCATGATACACTTTGGGGTTCTCTAAACCCTGGCCCATAACAAATTGGGGGCTCGAGGGGAATAAAAGTCTATCTATTGGATTGGCTTAGTGAACTTAAAGACAGTGAGGGGTGAGCATATTGTGGTTGCTTTTCAGGTGTGGTATTTTAGTTTAAGTGGGCAGTGTGTTGTGGACAATGGCTCTTTCAGAGGCTCAGATGTTTTTGGGGGTGGAGACGGTCACACGCAGTACCTTACGGAGAGAGACTAAAAACAGACTGTTACATTTGGCAAAAGCATTGCAGTTAACATTACCTGACAAAATGCGAAAAGATGAGGTAATTATGGCGGTGGCTAAGCATTTAAAGTTGCCTGAGATACAGTCTGACTCATTAGAAATGGCAAAGATCCAGTTGCAGATTAAGCAACTTGACCATGAAAAAGACTTAAAGCAGCTTCAATATGCAAGGAGAGAAAAAGAAAAGGAGAGAGAAGAAAGAAACAAAGAAAGAATAGCCCCAGCAGAACAAAAAAAAAAGGGAGATACAGATCAGGGAAAAAGATAAAGAGAGAGAGTTTGAACTTCAGAAAATGGCCATGAAACATGACAGTCAGTTAAAATTGGCAGACGTAAAGGGAAACCGTACAGTTGGATGATAGTGATGAGGATAGTGAGAATAGTCAAAGGCGTGGTGGGGATCTATTTAAATATGTCCAAGCACTGCCAGGGTTTGACGAGAAGGAGGTAGAAGCCTTTTTCATTTCATTTGAGAAGGTAGCTAAACAAATAAAACGGCCACAGGATGTGGGTATTACTGATTCAAACAAAGCTGGTAGGTTGGGCTAGTGAAGTGTTTGCATCACTACCGGAGGTGGTATCTGGGACGTATGAGGAGATGAAAAAATCCATCTTAGGTGCATATGAACTAGTGCCTGAAGCTTACAGACAAAGGTTTGGAAATTTAAGGAAAGAATTTGGTCAAATATACATGGAGTTTAAAAGGCTCAAACAGAGTAATTGTGATAGGTGGATAAGGGCTTTGAAAATAGACCAAACGTATGAAGCTCTCAGAGAAATTATACTTTTGGCGGAGTTTAAAAATTCAATTCCTGATGTAGTGAGAACTCATGTGGAAGAGCAGAGGGTTAAAACTGTGAGTTAGCAGCAGAAATGGCAGATGATTATGAATTAGTTCATAAATTAAAGCTTGGTTTCCGACATCAGTTTCAGCCTGTGAGGGATAGAAACTGGGGATATGAGAAATACTCAAAGTGGTTAAAGTAAAGTTGATCTGATGGGAGATAATAAGGAGAGTGTACCTCAGATTAAAAAAGAAATCCAGGAGGGTGGAAAAGAAATGAAAGTTCCAAATGTTTTCACTGTAATAAAATGGGCCATGTAAAGTCACAGTGTTGGTGGTTGAAGAAAAGCATTGGGAGGCTGATGTCGTAAAACAGGATAAGCCAGTGGGGTTTGTTAAAGTGGTAAAGGAAAGCCCAAGGGAAGCGAAGGAGGTGCAAAAGATTGTACAGCCTGATCAAGAGGTGAGTGATAAGAAGGTGCCAGATCTCTTGAAAGAATTTACTTGTGTGGGTAAAGTTTACTCATGTGTATCGGGAGGAGTATGTAAAGAAGTCACAATTTTAAGAGATACGGGAGGTAGTCAATCCTTAATGGTAAGAGATGAGGAGTTATGTAGTTTGGGAAGAATGTTGCCAGAAAAGGTGGTAATATGTGGAATTCAGGGTGAGAGGAGGAGCGTTCCATTATATAAGGTAAGGTTGGAAAGTCCAGTGAAGAGTGGTGAAGTGGTAGTAGGAGTAAGAGAGAAACTATCTTGTCCAGGAATACAGTTTATCTTGGGTAATGATATAGCTGGATCGCAGGTGGGAGTGATGCCTACTGTGCTTGATAAGCCAGTGGAAAACCAGACAACCGAAGGAGTTACAACAAAAAGATATAGAAATAAAACGGATGTATCAGAAAGCATACACGGAAGAAGAATCTGCGCAAATACCAGAGTGTTATTACCGTAAAAGTGATGTCTTGATGAGAAAATGGAGACGTTTACATCTGCAGACGGATGAAAAGTGGGCAGAAGTTCATCAAGTAGTATTGCCGGTAGGGTATAGAAAGGAGGTGTTGCGAGTTGCACATGAGGTACCTGTCATAATATACACTGGTATATCATGGTGCAGATACACACACACTGATGGACACACAGCAAGACCAATCAACACACACAACACCGCAGCCAATCACCAGTTAGAGCACACTCACTATAAAGACAGGGGGCATCACAGTTCCTGCTCATTCGGATTGCAGCCTCCTAGACGGACAGAGTTACAGCACAGATCTTCACCATGTGTTGAGTGCATAGACTAGTTAGGACAGGCATAGGTCTTTAGTTTAATCTAACATCGTGTTAACCTACAGTGAAAGTATGTTCAACAGTTTCTAACTTAATAAAATAGTGTTGCACTATTTTAAGTGTTGGTGGCCTCTATGTGTTCCATGGATCCAGAGCACCCAACACATCAGTACCAGTGGGAGGGAATAAGGAAAACCCAAGCTAAAATCCAGAAACATTTTTATTGGCCTGAACTACATAAAGATGTAGTTAAATTTTGTCAATCATGTCACTCATGTCAAGTGATAGGGACAGCTCAAGCAGTGATAAAACCAGCACCCTTAGTACCCATTCCAGCATTTGAGGAACCTTTTACAAGGGTCCTAATTGATTGTGTAGGACCGCTTCCTAAAACAAAAAGTGGGATCAATATCTTTTTACTATAGTGGATGTGTCTACTAGGTTTCCAGAGGCCATTCCAGTACGTAATATTACAGCTTAAAAGATTGTGGAGGAGTTACTTAAATTCTTTACTAGATAGGGACTACCCACAGAAATATAATCGGATCAAGGATCAAATTTTACCTCGAGGTTATTCAAAGAAGTAATGGATAGCTTAGGAATAAAACAATTTAAATCAATAGCGTACCATCCAGAATCACAGGGAGCGTTAGAAAGGTGGCATCAGACATTAAAGACAATGTTGAGGGCTTATTGTCAAGATTATCCAGAGGATTGGGATAAAGGAATTTCATTCGTATGGTTTGCAATTAGGCATGCACCTAATGAGTCAACCAAATTTAGTCCTTTTGATCTAATTTTTGGTCATGAGTAAGAGGACCACTTAAATTGATTAAGGGAAAATTGGTGGGTGAGAAATTGGAAATTACATTATTAGATTACGTGTCAAATTTTAGGGAACGATTAAATAGAGCAGGTGAATTGACTAGACAACATTTGAAAGTTGCACAAAATGTGATGAAACGGGTAGCGGACAAGAAATCCAAAGTTCGTAGTTTTGCCTGTGGAGATAAAGTTTTAGTATTGTTACCAGTGGTAGGTGAACCTTTAAAAGCTAGGTTTTGTGGACCTTATCAGATTGAAAGGAAATTAAGTGAGGTGAATTATGTGGTAAAAACACCAGATAGAAGGAAGAATCACCGTGTGTGTCATGTGAATATGCTTAAAAGGTACTTTGAAAGGGAAGGAGAGAAAAAGGAGGAGGTTTTAATGATTCTAACTCAAAGTGACAAACCAAATCCAGATGACTGTGAATTTGACATACCTCAAATTAAATTGGAAAATGAGGATGTTCTTAAAAATTGGGATAAATTGTTGAGTTACCTTCCAGAGGAAAAACGAACTGACCTGAGTGATTGATATCACATGGGCAAGTTTGTGGAGATAAATTGGGAAGTACTAAAATGGCTATACATGATGATGTAGATGTGGGAAATGCTGTTCCAATCAAACAACATCCATGTAGACGTAACCCTTTAAAATTGGCTCAGGTTAACAAAGAGATTGAAAGTATGCTTAAAAATGGCATAATTGAAGTGGGTTGCAGCCAATGGAGCTCACCCATAGTGATGGTACCTAAGCCAGACGGTACCCAACGGTTGTGCGTGGACTATAGAAAAGTTAATGCAGTTACAAGAACGGACTCTTATCCTAGCCCACGTTTGGAGGATTGCATTGAGAAAGTGGGACAGTCCGCTTTTATTTCCAAATTGGATTTACTTAAAGGTTACGGGCAGGTACCTTTATCTGAAAGGGCGAAGGAGATTTCAGCTTTTGTGACTCCAGATGGTATATACCAATTCAAAATTATGCCATTTGGCATGAAAAACGCCCCAGCCATATTTAAACGGTTAACTAACACAGTCGTTTCAGGATTACCCAATTGTGCGGTATACATCGACGATCTGGTAATTTTCAGCCAGACATGGAAAGACCATTTTAAACATCTGATGGAGTTATTCGATCAACTTCAGGAGGCGGGTTTGGTGATAAACCTAGCCAAAAGTGAATTTGGAAAAGCCCGAATCACTTTCCTTGAGGAGTTTTCAATACCCTCAAGACAAAGGGAATTAATGCAATTTCTTGGCATGAGTGGATTTGATCGAACATTTGTGAAAAGGTTTTGTAGATTGCTCCACTGATGGACTTGCTGAAGAAACGTCAAAAATATCAATGGACAGCGGACTTTCGACAGGCATTTGACTGCCTGAAAGCTGTGATAACCAATGCTCCTGTGTTGGAGAATTACAAGGGACTCTGTGATCAGATTGAACTAAAGTATCTGACTTTAAAGAGAAATGCTGAGGCGTAGAGCAATGGACGGATCGTGCAGAGATCTTCTTGTTCAAAGAGACTGTCAATCATGAACGATTTCAGTTGGAGGAAGAATGACAAAAAAAAATATGGACTATATTATTATACCTGTTTGCGTGTGCTGTTTTTGAAACGATAAAGTATGTTTACTGTGTGCATTTCTTAAAGGATGGTGAAAAGGTGAAAAATGAAACCATCTTGAAATTGATGGTTTATTTTTTATCCTTGGGGGTGGTGTCATGAGAATGTCGCTTTAAGAAATGGTTAGCTGCTCATGTTACTGCAGTGATGTCAGAGTGTGGTGGAGCTGAGCTCTGGTTCTGTTTTTTAATTTAACTTTGAGAAAAGCTTGGGTGTGTCTTTCTTTTTGTTTTTCAGTGTGTTGCAGCTGAAATCAGGCAAAGCAGCTGTACTGTTGATCTCTCTGCCATGAGGGACTATCTCTTGATCATTTGGTGAATTCAGAAATTTCAATGTTTTCAGTATTGAATGTAAACCTAATGTGCTTCTGTTTAACGGTTAAGTCTTTTGGATGTTGAAAGGACAGCTTAAAGGATTACTTAGTGTTGTATTCTGTGGGGGTTATCTTTGAATTGATGGTTGCTAAGATATTCACTGTTTGTTTTAAAAAGGTTAACTTGAGTTCATAGAATAAACATTGTTTTGCTTTAAAAAATACTTTTCCATTTCTGCTGTACCACACCTGTAGAGTGGGCCGTGTGCTCCCCATACCACAATCTATTAATAGCTGTGCGTCAGGTGAACTCCATGATACACTTTGGGGTTCTCTAAACCCTGACCCATAACATAAGCCTCAACCTCCCATGGTTGTGATTTAAGAAAGACTGGTCAAATAAATTGTCCACCCACTCCAAGCATCGACCACAAGCTGCGAGTCTCTGTACTTTAGAAATTTGCATTTCTTGTCTCTCCAAAATGGCATTTCAAAAATAAAATGAGGGAGTCACACATGGTGACGATTCTAATGGGTAATTGAAGTTGAAGAGAGAAAGACAAACAAAACGAGATGTTAACCAACGATAATAACAGATATTATGCTTGCACCCTCAGGAATATATGAAGAACAAAGAACAAAAAGACAGGATGAAGACAGGACTGATGACCCCCATTGTGATCATCGCTGGACTCCTACAACTGCACGCATTGACAGCCTTTGTACCCCACACCACACCGGCCCCGGACATGACCATACAATATGAGACCCCCTAGCCCGGACACCACACGTCACATGAAAATAAACCCTGATACCCCCACATGGTGCGAAAACATTGTAAAGTGGTATTCCCTTTCCCATACAGTAGAAGCCCTTTTGGTAATAGCAATACTCTGCAGTGTCGTTCAGACACTTAAGACTCCGCAAATGGCGAAGGAGAGCCTCCCGCTCCCTGATATACACACTCCGAGCCGCTTTCCTTGGAATCCAACAAACCTTTTAAACCTTTTTCACTGACAAAAGAAAAAGTTTGTACTTCTTCTATGACTGTATTAGATTAAGTAGAGATGTGATGCTGTTGTTTAATTCTTTAAAACTTTTTGTATTGTACATAAGTTCCTTTTTGATATTTGCCAGCAGTACGAGAGTAGCTTAGGTAATGATAGTTAAGAGGTTCCCTTGTGTAAATAAGTTAAATGTGTAATGATTAAATGTTTTATAGTGGCCCTTTAAGAGTTTATGAATTGATGATGTGTTGATAAAATTAGGTAAATGCTCAAAAAACATAGGATAGAGTAGTGTAGAACCTGTCCTTGACCAAGGGTAAACCGGCACACCAAGGACGGATGAGGATCAACAGTGTGATCCACCATGCTTCGCATTCAGGATCAAAAGGATGGGATGTAGCCAGCTGGGATGGCCACTTACAAAGGATCCCAGGAAATATGGCCACCTGCAAAGGACAATGGGAAATATGGTCAACCCAGGACTCAGACGCTCAGAGTTTATGTATATTGGCAACTCAGACAACTAGACGCTATCGAAACCCCCAGCTACTTTGCATTCTAATGGCCCATTTTCCCAGAACAAAAGACCTGTACTCAGCTAACAGATACAGAAACAGACTCATCGGCGCCACTCCCTTTGCTCAGGGAGCCCAAAAAGCCAAGGTCAATGACAGTTCAGGACACCCGCCCCTTTATTGGCCAAAATCGAAGGCAGTAATCGAAGCCTGCCGAATTATTGGGTCCAAAGCTAAGGACCGCCCAAAAGAGCGCGAAACCCCAGAAGGATAAAGAGAGACACTGCCATGTGTTCAGTCTCTCTTGGCCCCGGCGCTCGGTTGCTCTTGGCCACAACCTACGCCTAAAACCAAGTGTAGCATCACGACCAGAAGACAAGTTCAAGACCAACGATCGCTACCAGACGGATGTGTCCAGCAGAATCAAAGTCACTTCTCCAGACACAGCCACGCAAAATCCGAACAAAGGTCTTGTTCCTCTGCCGGGTGCCTGAAGTTAAGTGCTTCGCGTTCAGGATCAAGAGGATTTGATGCAGCCATCTCAGATAGCCACCTGCAAAGGACCATGGAAATTATGGCCAACCCAGGACTCAGACACACTCAGAGCTTGTGTGTGTCTTTGCAACCCAGATAGCTAGACGCGATCACAACCCCCGCTCATTTGCATTCCAATGGCCCATTTCCCCAGAACAAAATGACTGTACTCAGTTAACCGATACAGATGCAGACTAACCGGCGCCACTCCCTTTGCTAAGAAAGCCCAAACAGCCAAGGTCAATGACCGCTCAGGACACGCCCAGCCATCAAGGCACCCGCCCCTTTATTGGACAAAATCGAAGGCAGTGATCGAAGCCTGTCAAATTATTGGGTCCAAAGCTAAGGACCACCCCAAAGAGCGCAAAATCCCAGAGGGATAAAAAGAGACACAGCCATGTGTCCGGTCTCTCTTGGATCCGGCATATGCCAACCACGTGCAGCATAACGACCAGACAGACAAGTTCAACACCAACGATCGCTACCAGACGGATGAGCCCAGCAGAAACAGAGCCACTTCTTCCACCCAGCCACGCAAGGACCGAACAAAGGCCTTGTTCATCTGCATAGAGTCGGTTGCCCTGAAGTTAAGTATAGGTTATTGCAGTTGTTAGGTGTAGCTTAACTTGTAGTGTTTTGTGTTGCATGTCAAAGTAATCCTTGTGTGTAAATAAACCATCTTTGAACTTGAACTGACTAAATGGGAGTTTGGTCTTTTGATCGATATTCGGTAAAGCCTTGTGTGGTATCATTTGATACCTGGCGACTCTGAAAAGCAATATTATCATTAATAACTGCCATATCTAGTTAATTTGGCAACATTATTGGTGACTCCGGTGCCGACTGGCAACATTATTGCTGACACTGGTGGGATAGTATTCCACTCATTAAAAAGAGCAACAGTCTGTGACCCTTGAACAAATGGAGCTACCGTGGCAGTATCAAAACAACTTGCACCTTGTTATCTCTGAAGAGACATTAACTAAACTGCCTTTTTGGGTGCAAAGGACCAAATTCTAAGAGAGCTATACAAAGGTCATCCGCATTTTATAACCCAGGCTGGTCAACTGGAGTCTACATATCTTCTCGGACAAAGAGCCTGCATTCTTCCTTTCAAGTCTTAACGGTTGAGATCATGGATCATAGAATTTACAGTGCAAAAGGAGGACATTCGGTCCATCGAGTCCGAACCGGCCATTACAAAGAGCACCCTACTTAAGCCCACGTATCTACCCCATCCCCGTAACCCAGTAACACCCACTTAACCTTTTTGGACACTAAGGGCAAATTAGAATGGCCAATCCACCTAACCTACACATCTTTGGACTGGGGGAGGAAACCCACGCAGACACGGCGAGAACGTGCAGACTCCGCACAGGTATTTGATAATTTTGAAGACCCAGACAAGCAATGCACATCCTTTGTCAAAGACAATGGTGAAAGGTGGGAGTCATGTGGCATGGACATCCTGCTATGCCATTTTGTCAGGGGCCAGGAAGAGGAGGAGGCCTTCCCTCCAACCCACAGGCTAATGGCACCACTTAAATGGCCAATTAGAGGCCTCTTCCCACTGCTGCTGACATTTTACATTAGCGGATGGGCCCTCCACTGCATATGGAGACCGCCTGGTGATTCCTACTGGCTTCCTTCCGAGCTTGTGAGAGGGTTCCGCTTTTTGGGAATTCTTTGTCTCACGGAAGTGCCCCAGAAAGGCAGTGGTTAGCCGACACTGCAATGGCAGCACCTGCCCAGCTCCACCCCCACTCTTCATTCAGGTCTGCCGGATTGATCCCAGGCATCCCAGATCCCATTTACCTGGTTGGGAAGGCGGTGTGCTTCCATGATACCCTCTTCTTCCAAGTGTAGTTGCAGCTGATAAAGCTGCTAGTCCCCTGATTGGCCAGCAACTCCGGAGGGGTGCGGAAGGATAGGTCACCATCCTTTAGAGGGATCTCAACCACTGGGGACAACCAATTATTTTCCTTACCGCTGTAAATTGTGGTTGTGCGTCCCGCAAAGAGACAAAGAAAGATAACCCTCAGCTTACTAGTCCACTGTCGGAACCCCCTATGCATGAATATAATTCAGGCCAACAACTGGACTTGACATGGAACAATTTGTTAATTATTGAGATAATTGGCAGGTCCCAAGTACCAAGAGGCGTCGGAATCAATGCGTGACCAAACGGCACTTGCCTAAGTAGGGTTTAAACCTACTTAAGCAAGCTTACTTGGGATCTACCAGCCTCCCCAGCGAGGCTGCAGCCAGGTGCCGTTCAGTACTGGTCGACACAAGTAGACCACTGGTGGACCAGGCGGATTGGCACTCGGGGGAGGGGGGGGCGTCTCCCGGGCCATCGGAGGCCACTGGGTGGCCAGGGATAATGCAGGGTGGCTCCCTGGCCTTCCCCCGGAACGCAGGCACCGAGGCACTGCCCGGCTAGTACCTTGGCACTGCCACCCTGGAACTGCCCAGGTGCCCCTGCCAAGCTTGCAGAAGCACTGCCAGGGTGCCAGTGCAAGGGTGCCCTGGTGGCACTGCCAAGGACGGACGTGGGGGGGCGGGTGGTGCATGGCAGGTAAGTAGGGGCCTCAAGGAGATTGGGGGTGGCCTGCAAGGAGCCATGGGGGTGCCTGAAGGGGGGGGGGGGGGACACCAAAGACTCTATAGCAGTGCCCTCACCTGGGGGAGGGTAGTGCCATGTGTGTGGGGGGTGACATTGCCAATGGGTGGGGGGGTTGGGGACCCACATGCTCACTTAGAGCCTGATCTTGGAGTTTAGCTCCTCAGTGCCGCAAAAAATGCAAAGTGTGGGCTAAACCGGTGAGAAATTCCCCGGGGACCAAAAACGTGACTAAGGGCGTGATTCTCTGGCTGCATTGAGCGAGAGGCACAACGCAGTGAATGCATCCCAGGAGAGGCTTCCCGGCAGCCTCCGTGCCTCGCGGGATGCACCCAAGTCTTGTGAGGTGTCGGAATCAGAACTCTGCCCAAAAGGGGTGTGAGCAAACGGCGCTCAGGGAGGTTGGGGGTGGTCATGGGTGGAGGTCCTAGAAAGGGGGGGCCGTAAGGAGGCCCAGGGGGGCCTGAAGTGGAGGGGGCCTCCAGGAACTCAATAGCGGGGTGTCCTCACTTGGGGAGTGTCTGGGAGCCACTGGGTGGGAGATGTGGGGAACCCACAAGCTCACTTAGAGATCAGGGCATCCTTTCAAAATGGCAGCCCGATCTCATAGTTCAGCTCCACAGTGCTGAAAATAATTCAAAGTGTGGGCTGAACCAGTGAGAAACTCCTCAGGACCCAAAAAAGTGTGTGTGGGATGGGGGTAATAGTCAATACCGAGGAGGACTGCAACAAATTACAGGAGGACAATACATTCGCAGAACAGACATAATAGGCGAATGAAGTTCAACACATAACAGTGGTAGACTTAGATGAGGAAAGATGAGAGGGGGCTCGGGTGGAGCGAAAACACCAGCATGAACTGGTTGGACTGAATGACCTGTTTCTGTGGTGTATATCCGATGTAATCCTGTAAAAAGCAGCAGTCCAAAATGTATCTTTTATGTCAAGCTGCCAGGCACTTAAATTGGCAGCAAATGACTGGCAGGCCCACAAGGCTGGCTGTGACATTTTGGGCAGATTGCATGGTCAAAGAATTAATATCTTGAGCAGTGTCATGATGCCAATACAAAAGTAATAAATTCATTCATGGGTGATGCTGTCAGCACTGAAATGCTCTGCTGCTGACACAGTTTGTTCTCTGGCCCTATTAAGACACCACGGTGGCAGCCAGGCAGAAGCAGTGAAAAATCCTTCATTCTGGCAGAATTACCTTGATTTGTTTGCCAGCCAAGGAAGACCCGGGCTATCTGCCTGTTTTCAGTCACTACTTTCGAAAGCTTTTGCACTGCGCAAAGCACCAGTCTAATCGGTTTCCCACAGAGGTTTCATGTTTGCATTTGGCTTGCCGCTGGCCGCAATAGTGCAGATTTGCTAAGACCAGTGACCGAGGAGACCAAGCCACTCAGCTTTAGCATCCCATCAGAGTTACACTCTGCCTGTGGCCAGTTGCACAAACATATGCTCTGAGTCACCTGTTTAGCTCTCATGGAATTTTGAACTAAGGTTAATATTTAACTATTTCTCTTCTGTCTGTTGGTCTCCTTGTCTGCCATGTCTTTCTTACTGTCTATCTTATTCACACAAGCATGGTCTCACTTCTGTCGGTATCCCTCCCACAACCAGTCTGTTTTCTAATCCACGAATCTCTGACTTGTTGAATGTACTGAATGATGTCCCAGGTTATGAACAGAGAACAACTCAATTCCCCATTTCTTACAGGCTTCTGTTTGTAAGCACAAGGCCCTAATATTCTTGTCCAATATGACTTTGAAGGGTATGACTGAAGCAGCCGTACAGGGTTGGGGGGGGGGGGGGGTAAGGACACTGATCCGACAGTACATTGAAAAAATAAGGAAAGGCTGAGAAAAATCCTGCTTCCTCAGATATTGCTCTACCTGAGCATTCGCCCTGTTCATGAGAATACGGACAAAATTCCTAAGACCCAGTTGTCAAATACTTAACTGTTTAATCTTCAATCGGACAGGTTGCATGGACTAAGGTTTCTAAAGAGCCCTTGCCCTACCTGAATTAATTTTTGCACTTTAAAATCTTGGTATTTCGACGGTATTTCCATGTGTTAGACCTGGGAGTGGTTAGAGGCAATATAAAGGGGGGTTCTGGACTTAATTCCATTAAAAAAAAAATTTTTTAAGAGGCTGTAAGCACTGTCTGCAGAAATCACTTGTAACTGATTTACCTGAGCTTGCTCCAGTTTTCAGGGCTTTGTTGGACGGTTCAATCTGCCTCAGCTCTGGATCCACAATAAGTTTCTGAATCTGGGAAAGCACAAGCCACAGACGAGAATCAGAGCTGTTTTTCTGCTGGGAAGGAAGCACAGTCCCTGTCACACAACCATGATGTTTGGTCACTGATCCCACTGTTATATTACTTTTTGGGAATATATCGTATAGCTTCGTAATTCTTTCTTGTTTCTAATCTTACTAAATTATACTAGCTAGTTTCTGTAGCCAATATCTGGCACCATGTTATATTACTCTTCAGTAATATATCGTTACTCTTTGCTTCGTAATCCAGAATGGTCCGATGGTGTGATTATAAAGAAACCACCAATCTGTAACTTAAAGCAAAACTGATTTATTGAATAACGATAGATTAATATTGAGTTTGCATACTCCACAGAACTATAACTATTAATAAAGTATCCTATGTTTAAGTAATAACTAATTAAACTACACGTGCTACTTCTATCTATTCTGAACTATGCTGTGATCTATCTCTCTCTCTGCTTACACTCAACTGACCAGTACCCAAGATTCCCTGAGTTCTTATATTTATACTGGGAACTAGTGGTGCCCTCTAGTGGTTGTGTTACACGGAGATGTAATAATTAACCCTTTACTTGTCTACGTATATACATATCATTACACCCATCAGTGTGGCGGTGTGATGCTTTACTACTGATTAACCATTTATTATATCAGAGGGCAGTAGAGGATATGTACTGGATCGGGTAATGGCAGGTGGGATTAGAATATAGAACATAGAACGATACAGCGCAGTACAGGCCCTTCGGCCCACGATGTTGCACCGAAACAAAAGCCATCTAACCTACACTATGCCATTATCATCCATATGTTTATCCAATAAACTTTTAAATGCCCTCAATGTTGGCGAGTTCACTACTGTAGCAGGTAGGGCATTCCACGGCCTCACTACTCTTTGCGTAAAGAACCTACCTCTGACCTCTGTCCTATATCTATTACCCCTCAGTTTAAAGCTATGTCCCCTCGTGCCAGCCATTTCCATCCGCGGGAGAAGGCTCTCACTGTCCACCCTATCCAACCCCCTGATCATTTTGTAATATGCAGCTAGTTGTTTCCGCCTGGGGCAGACACAATGGGCTAAATGGCCTCTTTCTGTGCAATAGTTTTTCTGTGGTCTAGCCTGGCATTAATTTGCATTGTGTTAAGGCACGGCTGATGGCAAATGCTGAGCGTTTCAAATCTCAGAAGGTCAGAAAAATAAAAATTGAAATACACTTAAACACAACAATGGTTTCACACAGTACCAATTCTTTAATACAGTTCCAAACAGTCTTAATGGAACTACCTTCAGAGCTAACTTTCCCCATATCTGTTCAGCAACTCCTTTTGGATTTTAAAATCTCCAAAACGACAGTCATTTTTAACCACAGAATGCCTTTAATTTCTCTTGGCATGCCCTCTGAAGTTAACAGCAGCTGGCTTTTCAGATCTTTGCTTGCTGGAAGTTGACCAGCAATTCCAGTTGTCTGCTGACATCAAGTATCTTCTTTAATCCGTTCTTTCCTTTCGATCTCTCCATTGACTCACCCAGTCTCTTTAGAAATGCTCCCTCTCAGAATTGATTAACTCTACCTCTATACTTTCGCTTTTAAAATTTAAAGAAAAGTGAACTCACTCTATCCATACTTTACCTATGATACCTTTCTTTTGCACTCTGCATATCCTTTCCTTTGAATCACAACGTCCCATTCAAATCTACTCTGGGTCTATAAACATGCTGACTAAATTAACTGAGGTAAACATCTGTTTCATGTATTCCTAGGCTCAGTACTACTTCAAACACAACTTAGATTCTCAGTCACACTGTCTCTGCTTTAATTATCATTCATGTACCCCAACCATTTAAAACATGACAAGAGTATTACCAACAGAAAATGTTACAATTTCTTCCTGCCAATTGCCACTATCGCTCATCATAGTATGAGAGTAATGTCAAGGGATGCAGAAACATTCTCCCACATTGGACACTATGGGCGGGATTCTCCAATAATGGGGCTATGCCCCCATGCCGGCGTGAAATCCAGCGGCAACCATTCCGGCGTCAACGGCCCCAAAAGTGAGGAATTCTCACCTTTCGAGGGGGCTAGGTTGACGCCGGAGTGGTTCCCGCAGCTCCCGCCGGCGCAGAAGGGCCGGTGCGAGTTCGCGCATGCCCAGAACAGCCAGCATATTTCCGCGCATGTGCAGAATGGCCGGCGTCTTTCCGCGTATGCGCGGGGGTTCCCTTCTCTGTGCCGGCCCCCGGGCAATATGGCGGAGGCCTACAGGGGCACGGCGCGGAGGAAAGAAGGCCCCCGCGGAACCAGCCCTCCTGCAGATCGGTAAGCTCCGATCGCGGGCCAGGCCACCGTGGGGGCCCCCGGGGTCGGATGCCCCTCCCCCCCATCCCCCAGGACGGCCCCCGCACACTTACCTGCCATATCCCGCCATGTGTGAGGTGAGTAATTCACGACGGCGGGACTGGGCAAAACTTGTCGGCCACTTGGCCCATCGGGGCCCGGAGAATGGCCGGAGGAGCCGCTATCAATTGCCACCAACCAGCGTGGCGGGAATCGCGACGGCGCGCAAAAAACGGCGCCGGAGAATAGGGAAGTCAGGGCGGGATTCACGCCTCCCCCCGGGGAGTCTCGGACCCTGTGCAGGGTCAGAGAATCCCGGCCTATAGACCCTCTCAGTACATTCCCATCCCAGGCTATTTTAGGACTGAACATCACAGAGAAGGCCTTATTCATATAAAAATTGCAAACCCCCTGAAAAATGGATGAAAACCTCACCAAGCAGACTAATTTATATATTTCACAATCTCCACTGAGTACTCTGTTTGTATAGTTTAAACATGGCAAATGCATACTATTTTATTCCTTTGCAGGGTAATGGGGAAAGAGCAGTGAAGCGAGACTGATTAAATTGCTCTTTCAAAGAGCAAGCACAGGCTTCTCCCTGTGCCTTATTGTCCCAAGATTCTATTAAATGTGAAGAATGCTTTTATATTTAATCGGTAATGTAATCTTTCTTCCTATGAAGAAGTGAATTCATTTTGAGAGGAGGCATTGTCTGTTATCTTGTAAATATCCTGATAAAAACTGAAAACAATTTCTGTTGCGCGTCCTACATATTATACAATATAATGTAACATTATATTCTGTTCTTTGCCTTTTCATATCAAAATGTTAGCCACTTCCTGGGTATCTTGAACAGTCTTTGGGGTTTTGCATGGCATGATCAGTGTCAGCAGGTATATTTGTTAAAGGATCCTTCAATGGTGCTATATCTACAGTTGATGCATAGTGTAGGCAGACTAGAGACACAGATAAAAGCCTTTGAACTGTAACAAATAGAAGTGATCACTCAATGATTTGTTTCTTCTCTTCACTTCTGATTGTTTCCCCCCTGTTCTCCTATCAATGCTCGCTTGTGCTGGCACAAAGTTGCACAGGCACCAGGCAATACTTTCAACCTGCCTGAGCTTCAGCAAGCTGGGAAGGCTGTTTGATCTTGGGGTTGAATGATGACCAGGCCTAATGCTGTCTTCACCCAGCAAGAATCATTGGGCGTCAACAACAACAAAAATAATTTATATGGCAACTGTAAAGATGCATTTAAGGGGAAGTTAGACAAGGATATTAAGGAGAATGGAATAGAGGGTTACACAGAATAGGGTAGTGTAGTGTAGAGAATTTTCTTGATCCACATGTTTCCAGCCCAGTAAGGAAGGAGGCATTGCTGGATCTGATTCTGGGGAATGAGCTGGGCTAAGGATTATCCCGATGGTAGCAGTGTCCAGAACAAAGGGTCACAGTCTGAGGATACAGGGTAGACCTTCTTAAGTCAGAGATGTGGTTGGCCTGTGGAATTCGTTACCACAGAAAGCAGCTGAGGCCAAAACATTGTATGTTTTCATTAAGCAGTTAGATATAGCACTTGGGGTGAAGGGGATCAAAGGATATGGATGGGAAGGCGGTATCAGGCTATTGAGTTCGATGATCAGCCATGATCTTAATGAATGGCGGAGAAATCTTGAAGGGCTGAATGGCCTCCTCCCGCTCCTATTTTCTAAGTGGATCTAGAGTCAGCAGAGGAACATTGAGGGAACAGTAATCACTATCTTAAGGTTTATCTTAGTCATGGAAAAGGACAAGAAGCAATCCAGAGTAGAAATTGTAATAATCAATTGGAAGACGTCCAATATCAGTGGGTTGACAATGAGCCTGTACTAGGTAAATAAGAATCAAATATTAGTAGGCAAAGCTGTAACGAAACAGTAGACTGCATTTAAAGGTTCAGGTACAGTCAAGATAGCTTCCCAGGCAGGGGAAAGACAACCAAAGCTCGTGCTCCCTGGATGACCAACGAGATGGTGGGTAAGAAGAAGTAGAAAAAGGGCATGACTGGCAGGAATCAAGTTGATAATACAAATGAGAATGAGACGAGAATAGAAAGTTCAGAGGGGAAGTGATAAAGGAAATTAAAGCAGCAAATAGAGAATATAAGAGACTGGCAGCTAATTTGAAAGGGAATCCAAATGTCTTCTGTAGGCACATAAATAATGAGTACGAAGAGGAGGAGCGGGCAAATTAGGCTCCAAAAAAGGAATGTTCACACCAAGGCAGAGGGTGTGGCCAAGGTCCTAAATGGTACTTTGTCCCGGTCTTAACCAATGCATTAGAAAAGTTAGCTTTACTTGAAGTTAATAAGGAACAGATGAATGTGTCCGAGAGAAGTAAGGGTGGCTATAATCTTCCAACCTGCCTTTTATACGGGTATGATACCAGGGGATTTGTTCAAAAAAAGGAATTGACGGGAAAGTGGTGGCATAGATATGAAGTTGACTCAGTGATAAGAAAGAGTAGTGAACAGTTGTTTTCTGAACAGAATGAAGGTACACAGTATGTTATCCTGACTCGATGCTAGGATCTTCGCTTTTCTTGATATAGCTTAGTGACAGAGACTTGGGTGTAGGTGCACAGTTTCAAAATTTGCAGATGGCACAAAACTTGGAAGTACTGTGAACTGTGAGGAGGAAAGTCATAGACTTCGAGCGGGACATAGACAGGCTGGTGGAATGGGTGGATAGGTGGCAGATGGAATTTTGCTCTGGTTTCCTCCCACAGTCCAAAGATGTGCAGGTTAGGTGGTTTGCCCATGATCAATGCGCGGGGTTAGTGCAGGGGAGTGGGCACAGTAAGAGTGCTCTTTTGGAGTGTTGGTGCAGACTCGATGGGCCAAATAGCCTCCTTCTGCACTGTAAGGATTCTATGGTTGGGTATTAAAAATAGATATCTTACAAATGTTAAAAAGAGACCTATGTCCTTCACAGGCACAGGACATCCCAAAGCGCTACACAGTTAATGAACTACTTTTGAAGTGTAGTCACTGTTATAAAGTAACAAACGGAGAAGCCAAATTGCACACAAAGATCTCCCACAAATAACACTGCATTCATGAGCAGATAATCTGTTTTCATAACGTCGATTGGGGGATAACGTTGACCAGGACACCAGGGATAACTCCCCAGCTCTTCTTTGACAGAGTGCCATTCCATCTTTAATGTCCATTAGGGCAGTTGGGGCCTCAGTTTAACATCTCTTCTGAAAACTCTCGTTAGTGCAGCATGATGCCAAAGTGACGGCCTAGGATTTTGTGCTAAGTCCTGCAGTCAGGCCTGAACTCAGAACCTTGTGAATGAAAGGCAGAAGTGCTAACTAAACTGAAAAATTACTGACACTGTTTCTATAACATGGGGTGGGCGAAAAGCAGGAACGCTTAACTGTTTTCCCATTACATAGCCCAGGAGTGCTGAGACCAACCGTAGCACGTCAGCTAGTGTTTCTCCTGATCTCAGATAACTCAGCACCGATTGGGGCCCTATGGTTTGTCTGGTTGCATGGACACTCAGTGCCTTGAAATATTATTATTTATTTTCCTTCTCTCTTTTTGCACTTGCACATGGAATGTGGGCATCGGCCAGCATTTACTGCGCATCTCTAAGTCAGTCATTTACTGAGTCACTGAGTTAGAACCCGAAAATTAGAGAACTTGTGACCTTAATCCTTCCTTCTTGCACAGGAGGGGCTGCCATCATGTGTTTGCATTAGATCTAGATTTATGTGCACACATACAATGGTTTCCCTTGGATTTCTACACGTTGCAAGGATTACACAGTGAGGAACTGGAATGCAAAAGAGTGATTTCTTGTCATTAATCAGATCCTTGCTCTCACATCTGGACAGGACTATTCATTTTGCACCTATCCTTACCATTGCAAGGTTTGCCTCCATGTCAGTCAGGTTCAGCTCATTTAGAGGCATATTCGGATTAAAGATCTGTAGGAGATGGAGATTAATTTAGAAAATAAAGAGGATTTATTTCATTCATTCATATATATTTGCTATTTTCTTTCTATCTTACCACATCAACAACAAAACCAGGGTACGACACAACAGAACGTCCCAGGCTGCATTCGTGGGTTGATACCCATATTAACATGGCAATGACATGTACAGGAAAGTATCAAGAAAGGAAGAGCAAGAAGGTGCCTTCTGATTCAATTTGGCAGGTCTGTCATGTCACAGGATCTAGTGTGTCCAGGTCTAGTCAGGATCCAGGAAATAAGGTGGTAACACTTTATTATCAGACATGGCCCATTCCAGTTGCATCAATTCCAGGACCTGGATTCAATGTCGGAAATGTTCGAACCTGACAAGAACATTAGGAGTGAAACGAGCTTTTGATTTTTCCATCTCTTTTTTTTTCCAACAGCACCTGGCTCATTATCCCTCCCTCCCGCAGCACCCTGAACAATGCCCTTCCTTGCATTATTTTATCATGGGCACATTATATTACCTCTCATTCCGAACTAACACTCGCTGTCTTCAAAGCAGTCATTACAGTATTCACTATTCTCGCCTGGATGTACAGGCACTGCTGCTGCTTTTGTTGCTCCCCTTCCTCCAACCAAAACAATGAGACAAGAATGCAGTCCACGATGAGTCCCGAATGCTTGTTCGTATGGAACTCCAAAAGGCACAATCGTAACCTCCACCACCTAAAAGCATGAAAGTGGCAGGTGGAAGGAAACACCATGCCCCCCATGACACACACCATCAGGATTTGGAAATACATTGCATGTCCTTCATCATCACTGAGGCAAAGTCCTGGAATTCCCAGAATAACAGCACCGTGAGAGTACCTTCACCGCATGGGTTGCAGCAAAGAGGATGATGGTCCACAGTCCCCTTCTTAAGGTTAACTAGGGATGGGCAAAACTGGCAGCAACAATCAGACCTGCAGGTCTGGCACACAAATCCTTATGATTCAAGCAGCTGTCCCCAAGTGCCACTTTAAATAGTGTTTCATGTGACCCTCTGAAATAAATCCCATTGGGTTTTACTCAATAGTTCGATGCTGGGTTGGTCTTCCAATCCTTTGAGTGAAAAATGCATCAGGGTCCTAATGGCATTGTAGGACCCCGATTTACACACATTATCGAGACAGCCACCAGGCATGTCGGCCATGTAAAGTGGTGTGCAAAGTAAGCAACGGTGGGTAGGAGAGGACTATGGGTTTTCAGAGACAGTTTTATCCACATGGCCAACCCACTGGGTTAAAACCACTCCTGTTTTTCAGCCATAGCTGTCAAGGCAACCTCCTGAAAAATGGTTCAATCTTCAGCTCTAAATTGAGCGTCTCTGGGCACGATCGCACTGAAAAAAACCTCACAACCTTTTTTTAAAAAAAAGCAGCCACAAGACACACCTTCATGTGTACTTTTCAATCTAAAAATAAACTGACCAATAAGGCAGCCTTGAATGACACTGGTGGTAGTTACCATGTAAACTGCTCTCAGTAATATGAAAACAAAATTCTTAAGCGTGGACATCACTGGAATTTATCGCCAATCACTATTTGCCATTGAGAAAATGTGCCGAGGTTTGGCTTTTGTATTAAAAAAAAAAAAATTTAGAGTACCCAATTCATTTTTTCCAATTAAGGGGCAATTTAACGTGACCAATCCACCGAGCCTGCACATCGTTGGGTTCTGGGGGCGAAAGCCACGCAAACATGGGGAGAATGTGCAAATTCCACACAGACAGTGATCCAGAGCTGGGATCGAACCTGGGACCTCGGCGCCGTGAGACAGCAGGGCTAACCCACTGCGCCACCGTGCTGCCCTGCTTTTGTATTTTTCTACACATGACAAATGTATTCAATAAAATTATTTTGAAAAGGAAAAGAGAAAGTGATGGACCTTCTTTCTGAATCATTGCATAATTTAATCACAGCACTTGATGAGAGTGCTTTCACAGAACTTCCATGTCTGGAGTTCCAGGATTTTGATCCAGCGACCAATTAAGGAACAACAATATATAGTCAAAGTTAAGATGGTTTGTAACTTGGTGGTGTTCCCATACATCTGCTGCCCCTGTCCATTTAGTAAGACGTTTTACAACACCAGGTTAAAGTCCAACAGGTTTGTTTCGATGTCACTAGCTTTCGGAGTGCTGCTCCTTCCTCAGGTGAATGAAGAGGTATGTTCCAGACACATATATATATATATATAGACAGATTCAAAGATGCCAGACAATGCTTGGAATGCGAGCATTAGCAGGTGATTAAATCTTTACAGATCCAGAGATGGGGTAACCCCAGGTTAAAGAGGTGTGAATTGTGTCAAGCCAGGACAGTTGGTAGGATTTCGCAGGCCAGATGGTGGGGGATGAATGTAATGCGACATGAATCCCAGGTCCCGGTTGAGGCTGCACTCATGTGTGCGGAACTTGGCTATAAGCTTCTGCTCGGCGATTCTGCGTTGTCGTGCGTCCTGAAGGCCGCCTTGGAGAATGCTTACCCGGAGATCAGAGGCTGAATGCCCTTGACTGCTGAAGTGTTCCCCGACTGGAAGGGAACATTCCTGCCTGGTGATTGTCGCACGATGTCCGTTCATTCATTGTCGCAGCGTTTTCACGGTCTCGCCAATGTACCACGCTTCGGGACATCCTTTCCTGCAGCGTATGAAGTAGACAACGTTGGCCGAGTCGCACGAGTATGTACCGCGTACCTGGTGGGTGGTGTTCTCACGTGTAATGGTGGTATCCATGTCGATGATCTGGCACGTGTTGCAGAGATTGCCATAGCAGGGTTGTGTGGTGTCGTGGTCACTGTTCTGAAGGCTGGGTAGTTTGCTGCAAACAATAGTTTGTTTGAGGTTGCGCAGTTGTTTGAAGGCAAGTTGTGGGGATGACCTTGGCAAGATGTTCATCTTCATCGATGACGTGTTGAAGGCTGTGAAGAAGATGTCGTAGTTTCTCCACTCCGGGAAAGTACTGGACGACGAAGGGTATTCTGTCGGTTGTGTCCCATGTTTGTCTTCTGAGGAGGTCGGTGCGGTTTTTTGCTGTGGCGCGTTGGAACTGTCGATCGATGAGTCGAGCGCCATATCCCGTTCGTACGAGGGCATCTTTCAACATCTGTAGATGTCTGTTACGCTCCTCCTCGTCTGAGCAGATCCTGTGTATACGGAGAGCTTGTCCATAGGGGATGGCTTCTTTAATGTGTTTAGGGTGGAAGCTGGAGAAGTGGAGCATCATGACACAGCCTTCAACACGTCATCGATGAAGATGAACATCTTGCCAAGGTCATCCCCACCCCCCCACTACTTGCCTTCAAACAACTGCGCAACCTCAAACAAACCATTGTTTGCAGCAAACTACCCAGCCTTCAGAACAGTGACCACGACACCACACAACCCTGCCATGGCAATCTCTGCAAGACGTGCCAGATCATCGACATGGATACCACCATTACACGTGAGAACACCACCCACCAGGTACGCGGTACATACTCGTGCGACTCGGCCAACATTGTCTACCTCATACGCTGCAGGAAAGGATGTCCCGAAGCGTGGTACATTGGCGAGACCATGCAGACGCTGCGACAACGAATGAACGGACATCGTGCGACAATCACCAGGCAGGAATGTTCCCTTCCAGTCAGGGAACACTTCAGCAGTCAAGGGCATTCAGCCTCTGATCTCCGGGTAAGCGTTCTCCAAGGCGGCCTTCAGGGCGTGCGACAACGCAGAATCGCCGAGCAGAAGCTTATAGCCAAGTTCCGCACACATGAGTGCGGCCTCAACCGGGACCTGGGATTCATGTCGCATTACATTCATTCCCCACCATCTGGCCTGCGAAATCCTACCAACTGTCCTGGCTTGACACAATTCACACCTCTTTAACCTGGGGTTACCCCATCTCTGGATCTGTAAAGATTTAATCACCTGCTCATGGTCGCATTCCAAGCATTGTCTGGCATCTTTGAATCTGTCTATATATATGTGTCTGGAACATACCTCTTCATTCACCTGAGGAAGGAGCAGCGCTCCGAAAGCTAGTGACATCGAAACAAACCTGTTGGACTTTAACCTGGTGTTGTAAAACTTCTTACTGTGCTCACCCCAGTCCAACGCCGGCATCTCCACATCTTGTCCATTTAGATAAGCTTTTTTCTCCACAACTCAAAAAAGCCTTAGTGTGTTTTGACTGTTGGTCTTGTGGATAGTTTACTCAGTATATCAGTGGTGGAGTGGCTGCATGTTATTACAGTCAACTATTCCTTCATTTTTCAGTAAGCGGGAATATTTAAAGAATGTTTCAAATCCAAATTGAATCCTATGAGTGCCGTATTGGCCCGAAACTTACATGCATGATGGTAGAATGCTCCAGGCTATATTGCTGGTTCCCAAGCAGTGAATGCAAACCATCCAGGTTCAATTCAATGCTCTGCATGTGGTCAGGCACCTCGGTCCTGTAAACCCAAAAGAATTATTTTAAAAAGTGAAAAGGAAAACATTCACAAGAATAAATGTGGGTCCGTGACAGGCAGAGACAGGAGAATTTATAAATAGAGAATCAGGAAATGGCAGAGAAACTAAACAATTACTTTGTGTCTGTCTTCACAGAGGAAAATACAGAGAATCTCCCAGAAATATTAGGGAACCGGGGCGACACGGCGGTGCAGTGGTTAGCAATGCTGCCTACGGCACCGAGGACCCGGGTCACTGTCTGTCTGGAGTTTGCACATTCTCCTCGTGTCTGCGTGGGTTTCACCCCCACAACCCAAAGATGTGCAGGTTAGGTGAATTGGCCACGCTAAATTGTCCCTTAATTGGAAAAAAATAATTGGGTACTCTAAATTTAAAAAAAGGAAAAAAAATATTAGGGAACTGACAGACTGACAATGCAAAAGAGGAAATGAAATAAATTAGTATTAATAAAGAGGTGTACTCAAAAAATTAATTGGATTGAGGGATGATGGATCCTCTGGATCAGATAAGCTACATCCCAGAGTGTTGAAGGAGGTGGCTACAGAGATAGTGGATCCTTCAAAATTCTATTGATTCTGGAAAGGTTCCTGCAAACTGGAAAGTTGCAAATGTAATTCTACTATTTAAGATGGGAAGGAGAGAGAAAACGGAGAATCACAGACCTGTTAGTTTAACATTAGTGGTACAGAAAATATTATAATCAATTATAAAGGATGATGTGATAATTGGACACTTGAAAAATAAAAATTTGATTGGGCAGAGTAAACATGGATTTATGAAAGGGAAATCATGTTTGAGAAAACTGTTGGAATTTTTTGAGGATGCTACTTGTAGTATAAATAAAGGAGAACCAATGAATGTGGTGTATTTGGATTTTCAGAAGTCTTTTTTCAGATGTCCCACAGAGGTTAGTAAACAAAATCAGAGCACATGGAACGGATGGAGAATTGGTTAACAGGCAGAAAGTAGAGAGTAGGAATACGGAGGTCATTGTCAGAATGGTAGGCTGTTACTACTGGGGCAGCACAAAGGTCAGTGCTGATCCAGTTCCACAATCTATATCAACGACTCGGATGTGGAGACCAAATGTCATATTTTCAAATTTGCTGATGACAAACTTGTTGGGAATGTAAGTTGTCAGGAGGATGCAAGGAGGCTTCAAGGGGACTTGGATCGGCTAAGTGAATGGGCAAAAACTTAGCAGATGGTACATGATGTAGGTAAACTTATCCACTTTGGTAAAAAACACAGAAAGGCAGAGGATTTCTGAAATGGTGAAAGATTGGTAAATGTTGTGCAAAGGGACCTTAATGTCCTTGTTCATGAGTTACTAAAAGATCGCATGCAGGTGCGGCAAGCAATTAGGAAGGCAAATTGTATATTGGCCTTCATGGTGAGGGGATTTGAGTACAGGAGTAAAGGTGTCTTGCTGCAATTATAGCGAGCCTTGGTGAGACTGCACCGGGAGTGTTGTGTACAGTTTTGGTTTCTTTATCTCAGGGCCCAAAGGAATGGTGGCAAAGAAAGAAAAAGAAACAAAAGATGTGCTTAGGTCAGGTGTGCTGCTGTCTGAAAAACCCAAATCAGCAAAGAAAAGGAAATAAAATGGGTTTATAGTCTGAACGATGCCAGGCTAATCAAAAGATGAGGTACTGTTCCTCAAGCTTGCATTGAGCTTCACTGGAACAGATTTCCAGCTTCCGCCTTTTTCAGTTTTCAATTATTCACCTCCTTGGTTACATTTTTTGCAACTTGGAAGATGAAGCAACTATTCCACCTTTACTGATTTTCACTGGTGCACAGCCAAGAAGGATGTTTAAAGCATACAACAGTCAATGCATGTTATTGCACCAAGTAGTGAACCAGTTTGAAGAAAGGTCGATGACACTGAATCTGCACCGACGGTCCTGCACATGTCAGATTCCAAATCTTGGCCTTTGTAAGTTGAGTTGAGGCTGTGCACACATTTCCCATTGGGATGAAGTGAAAATGAGAGATAAGGGGAACGATTCTCCACTCCCACGCCGGTTCGGAGAATCGCCTGGGCCGCCAAAATTTCCGGGGACGCCGGTCCGACGCCCTCCCGTGATTCTCCCAAGCGGCGGGAACGGCCCGGTCGAGTTTCGCGGGCCGCAGGCCGGAGAATCGCCGGAGACGCCCAAAATGGCGATTCTCCGGCACCCCCGCTATTCTGAGGCCCGGATGGGCCGAGCGGCCAGGCCAAAACGGCGGGTTCCCCTCGGCACCGTCCACACCTGGTCGCTGCAGTCGTGGGCGGTGCGTGAACGCTGGGAGGGCGGCCTGTGAGGGGGCGAGGGGGGATCCTGCACCGGGCTTCACCTGGAATGTGGGGTGGGCCGCGATCGGTGCCCACCGATCGTCGGGCCGTCCTCTCTGAAGGAGGACCTCGTTCCTTCCGCGGCCCCGCAAGATCCGTCCCCCATCTTCTTGCGGGGCGGATTTAGAGGACGGCAACCACGCATGCGCAGGTTGGCACTGGCCAACCCGCGCATGCACGGATGACGCCCGTTATGCGGCGCTGGCCGCGTCATCTATGCGGCGCCGCTTTTACGCGGGCGACAAGGCCTGGCGCATGTAGATGACGCGGCCCCGATCCTAGCCCATTGCCTGGGCCTGAATCGGTCGGGACCGGGGCCGTTCCGCGCCGTCGTGAACCTCAACGGCGTTCACGACGGCGCGGCCACTTCGGCGTGGGAGTGGAGAATCCCGCCCAAGATACCTCATCGTATCTTGTAGTGGCTGGACACTGAACACCGATGGCATCCCACTTACCAAGTATACAGTGAAGTGAACAGAACTAAAATAAAAATATGGGGATGAAGGGGTGAATCTATAGTGGTAGAGATTAGAAATATTGGGTTTCATTGACACTGAATACAATAAGTGTGAGGCTGTCAATCTACTTCAGTATACAGTAATAAAAGCAGTTTAATCCCATCAGGCATAGCACGCCCATCTCCGGAAACACAATACCCATTTTACCTCAACAGTTTGACAAGTTCCATTAAGTTTGAAGCTGTGTGTGTGATCTATAGTGGACAAATCTCAGATAAAACTACTGAGAGTAATGTATCCAAGTTTGCTGATGATACAAAACTTTAAAATGTTGACATTCAGAGTGATGTGGGTGTCCTCGCATAAGGAACAGATTATCATGCAGGCACAATAAGCAATTAGGAAGACAAATACTGTGCTTGCCTTCACTGCAAGGAGGCTGGGATATAAGAGTCAGGAAATCTTACTATAAATATATAGGACTTTGGTGAGACCACAGCTGGAGTACTGCACACAATTTAGGCCTCCTTGTCTCAGGTAGGATAAACGTGGCTTCCCTGGAAGACAATGCAGTGAAGATTCACGAAATTGATTCCTGTGATGAAAGGGTTTGCCCTATGTTGATAGATTCCAAAACTTGCTGGAGTTTAGAAAAACGAGAGGTGATTTCACTAAAACTATGAAGACCCACAAGGCCCTTATAGGTGAATAAATCTGAGTTTATTGTAATCATAGCAAACGACAGTGTACACACATAAGTCCCCGTCGGGACTAGCAGAATGCCGGTCCCTGTCCGGGCCGGCTTTTACAGAGTCCAGTAACAAGACCCAGCTGGATGGCCCTCCGCCCACTAATGGGGAAGCTGATATTCCATGAGTCCCACAGGGAGATCGATCAAGGTATCCCTGTGGGCCTCGTGAGGGTTATTACCAAAACATAGAAGATTCTGAGGGGGCTTGACAGGGTAGATGTTGAGAGACTATTTCCTCTGGCTAGATACAAGAAATACCTTTTCAGAGAGTGAAAGGTTATGGTCTGGAATGCTCTGCATGACAGTTTGGTGGAGGCAGGTCCCAGCGAAGCATTCAAAAGAGGATTAGGCTATTAGCAAATAGGAAGAATGTGCTGTGTTACCGGGAGAAGGTGGGAGAATGGCACTAAGTGAATTGCTCATCCAGACAGCCAGTGCCGACATGATGGACCGAATGGCCTCACTGTGTTGTAACAATTCTGTGAGAGTGTAGAACTAGGGGGCACATTCTCAGGATAAGGAATCGATCGGATTAAGACTGAGATAAGGAGGAATGTCTTCACTTGGAGAGATGCTAATCTTTGGAATTTTTCACCTCAGGGGCCTGTAGTTGCTGAGCCACTGTATATTCAAGGTTATAAATGGAGAGATAATTTTTTATTCTCTAGGGAAATTAAGGGAAATGGGGATCGGGTGGGAAAGTGGGATTAAAGTCAAAGGTCAGCCATGATGTTATTGAATGGCAGACTGCTGCTCCTGTTTCCTTCTTCTGATGTGGATCAGGAACATGAGCCTTTTTTGTTGCAACTTTGTAATGCAAGTTAATTCCTTTTGAGTGAAAAGCCTAATTAATGACTGTTTGTTGTGAAGGATGCCCCAATGTGCCATTTAGTTTTGTTTCAATCCGCTCATATACTTCATGAAATTGCATTTTTGGGTGAAGTCTCACCTCTCTAAAGCAGCTATCCTTCCCCTCTTATCCGTGTGCAGCACTGCATTGCAGGTGGGTCTGCCTTCCAGGACAGACTCAACAACTGATACTGGTAATACAGGGGGCTCCAGACACGCACCACATGGATTCACTGGAACCATTGCATCAGCTTGGACCTGGACTCCTACCCCTGGACTGGCCGGCTCCTCCTTAATAACCATCAGGCATTTCTCCCTACACATCAAAACATTTGAAAAAGAGTGTTGAGGATCTTTGAGCCAAGGATAAACCATCACCCTTATCAAATCAGCCACATGGTGTGAGGAAACTAAAGAGTCACACATCTCACCATAAATCACCTCAATCTTGTAATTAGGTGGGCAGATAGCTTTCGATGACTATTACCCATCGTAATAAGTAAATTGTGCTACATAATGTACGTCACTGTGATATTTCAATTAGAAACCGTTAAAATTCTATTCCACTAGATTCAGATGGAGCCTAAAGATTTTGTAATAAAGCTTGAAGGTAGGACTTTCACCCCCAGATGTGGGTGAGTATGGAAACAGCCGGGTGTGAAAAATTTGCACTGCCAATCACGTGTACCAGTTTGCTGGCACCACCCTGCTAGGAATTCTGCGGCAAGTAACTCACCTCCTGACTCCCCAAAGTTAGTCCACCATCTACAAGGCACAAGTCAGGAATGTGATGGAATACTTTCCACTTGCCTGGATGAGTGCAGCTCTCACAACACTCAAGAAGCTCAACACTTGGGGCGGCACGATGACGCAGTGGTTAGCACTGCTGCCTCATGGCGCCGAAGACCCAGGTTCGATCCCAGCCCCAGGTCACTGTCCGTGTGGAGTTTGCACATTCTCCCCGTGTCTGCATGGGTTTCATCCCCACAACCCAAAGATGGGCAGGTAGGTGAATTGGCCGCACTAAATTACCCCTTAATTGGAAAAAAAAGAATTGGGTACTCTAAATTTAAAAAAAAAGAAGCTCAACATCATCCAGGACAAAGGAACCCTTTTGGTTGCTACCCTTTCCGCAAACATTCAATCCCACCACCACTGATGAACAGTGGCAGCCGTGTGTAGCATCTACAAGATGTACTGCAGGAACTCACCAATGTTCCTTAGGAAGCACCGTCCAAACCCACAAAAACTAGCATCTAGAAGGACACGAGCAGTGGACACAAGGGAACACCACCACCTCGAGGATACCCTCCAAGTCACTCACCATCCTGACGTGGAAATATATCGCCGTTCCTTCACTGTCACTGGGTCAAAATCCTGGAATTCCTGTCCTAATAGCACCATGGGTGTACCTACACCTCAGGGACTACAAGAAGACAGCTCTCTACCACCTGCTCAAGGGCAACTAGAGGAAGTGCAGTAAATGTCTAGCCAGCAGTGCCCACATCCTGTAAAGGAATTTTAAAAAATGATGTCCCTAGCCAATTTTCCCAGAGGCAGGTTGGTCGTCAGCAGAGCTCCCTGCCCACAAACAGCGGCTGACCAATTAAGGGGAATTAAACCCCTTATTAAAACCAATTGCAAGAAGCCAACAGGAATTTCCCAGCGGCCTGTCGTGGCTCCCCAAGGCATCGGGGAGCAGGACAGCTACCTGGAGGCAGTCTCCTTGCTGTAGGCCAGGGGATTCAGCACTCTAGACTGGCTCTGAGCCCCCTCTGCTTCCCCAACTACAACTATGGCCACAGGTATCCTCTCCACTCTACAATGGCAGCACAGCTGCTGAGCCAATTTCTTGCCTGAAAAAGCTCCCTATTCTTTCTCAGCTGGACAGGAGCCTATTATTGCCCCAGCTTCAAGAGCCCATTGGACAGCGAGCATGCTGTCATTAATTGGCCATCTGGGAGAATTTCCAGCTGGGTGACTGACTCCGAAATAGTGCAATAGTCCTGATCCTTAACCCCAAATCCTCTAGTTCAATTCAGAGTTTAGGGTTTCAAAAATCTCAAGCTGAAATCTCTCCTTTCCCCCTTGCAGGGAAGGAGGTCAAGGGTGAGGATATCATAATCACACACAAACTACCAAGAAATTTGAGAACAAGTTTGAAGCAACAGTCTTGTGGCACTTTTCTTTTGAACTCTGCTTTAAAACATTGTAATAAAACCTCACGAGACCTACAAGGATAGAACCATAGAATTCCTACACTGCAGGAGGCCATTCGGCCCATCGAGTCTGCACCAACCCTCTGAAAGAGCAACCAACCTAGGCCCACTCCCCCCGTCCTCTCCCCGTAACCCCACCTAACCTGCATATCTTTGGATACTAAGAACAATTTAGCATGGCCAATCCACCTAACTTGCACACCTTTGGACTGTGGGAGGAAACCAGAGCATCCAGAGGAAACCCACGCAGACATGGGGAGAAAGTGCAAACTCCACACAGACAGTTACCCAAGGCCGGAATTGAACCTGGGCCCCTGGCGCTGTGAGGCAGCAGTGCTAGCCTCAGGATGATCGGATTGATCTCCCTGTGGGGCTCGTGGAATGCAAGCTCCACTGCAAATGGGTGGAGACCCATCAGCCGGGGCTCGTAGAAATCTCCTCACAATTGCCGGCCAGATTGGGGCTGGCATGATCCGTAATCCTGGTCGGGATCTTTGTGTTGTTACCTCGTTGCAGTCTTTTCTTTTGGCAGAAAATAAATCGGCATTTTGATTCACCTTCTCAGGTCTCCTGAGCTTTTATAAACATTACAGATTATTACCAGAGGAACTTTGTCAGAACATCAGGCTGGACATCAGTGCTGTTTTAGCAATATTACTGATTCAGTTAAAAATGAACGGTTTGCTTGAAGCATGGCAGTAGTGGAATGATGAATAATCATCATAAACTACAGTTAAGTGATCCTAAGTGTATTTTCAGTCTGTGTAGTCACCCCCCCCCCCCCCCCCCCACCTCCACAAATCTCTTTCTGAGCCGCACACAGCTTGTTAAATACCTCAGATTAGCCATAATGTAACTGAATGGGAGAATAGACTTGAGGGGCTAAATGGATCACTCCTGGTCCTGCAATCCTCTCTCTATCTAGGTTCCCTGACATATATATGCGCAGTATTTACTTGGATCCAATCCCCGCAAATGCAACACAATGACTTTTGGGCTGTTTCTTCAGACATTCGTTTTCTTAAAAAGTATGGGTGGAAAACAATTCTTGGCAAAAAGACAGAGGAAGGAATATAAATTCATTCTTTTATGTCACTTAACTTAAAAAAAAAGCAACATGGCAGTTTTATGACAGTTAAAATGCATTCCTACTCCCCCACTTTCCGACTGGACTGCTCAACTTCACAATCTGCAATAGGAATATTTCTGAATTTTGTCGCTAATGCTTGCAAACAAATGTCACAAGAACAATTATACTCCCTTAGTTTGTTATGTGAAAGAACGGGACCCAAAGATAGACTGGTTAGAACATTCTGTAACTGAGTTAAAACATTCAGTTTTAACTAACATTGCTGTTAAAATTCTCCGGAGCAGCGATCAATAAGAGTTTATTGACTAAACCATTTTTATTTTAATAGAAAGACTTGTATTTATATAGTGTCTTTCATGGCCTCAGAATGTCCCAACGTGCTTTACATTCAACTTTGGAAATATGGTCACTATTGCCTAGGGACACATAGTGCACATGAAACTTCCAAAAATAACAATGTGAACAGGACCAGAGAATCTGTTTTCGGTAATTAAAACCCCCCCCTAAAAAACTGCAGATACTAGAAATCTGCCAGACCCCATCAGCTGGGGCTCGGAGAAATCACCTCACAAAAGCCGGCCCAGATTGGGACTGGCATGATCCGTAATCCTGGTCGGGATCTTTGTGTTGTATGCCTCGTTGCAGTCTTTTCTTCTGGCGGAAAATAAATTGCAGATGCTGAGTTTATCCAGCATTTACTGTTTTAAATCTGTTTTAGGTGTTGGTTCAGGGATAAGTATTGGCCAGGGCACCGGAATAACATTGTAGCTTTTCTTCAAATAAAGTCCTGGTATCTATGATGCCCACTTGAGAGGGTATATAATGCCTCATCCGAAGAGTGGCCCTTCTGACCGTGCAGCATTCCCTCGGTACTGCACTGCAGCGGCAGCACATATTGTTGCTGAACATTGAGGAGTGGGGCGTGAAGCCACAACCTAGGCCTCAGAGGCAAGAGCGCTGCCTTGGAGCCAAAGCCAGTAACTTGCGTATCACATCATGGTGGCACAGTGGTTAGCACTGCTGCCTCACAGCGCTGAGGACCCGAGTTTGATCCCGACCTTGGGTCACTGTCCGTGTGGAGTTTTCACGTTCTCCCAGTGTCTGTGTGGGTCTCATCCCCACAACCCAAAGATGTGCAGGGTAGGTGAATTGGCCACGCTAAATTGTCCCTTAATTTTAAAAAAAGTGGAAAGAGATATTTTATTCCAATTTGCATGATAATAGGTTTCACAACCTAATGCGACTGAATGGAATTCAGTGTGAGTGTGTATCCAGGATTATTCACACTGCTGTAGTACCCTTATTTCATCTTAACAGCAAGATGACCAAAGTGAGAGGTGACTTTCCTCCTCTTACTGAAAGTAAATCAGCTACAATGATTCCTCCTTGAACCCATGATGCAGTTGACTCACCTCTGCTCCTCTGTTGCAGACGGAATGGTTGCAGCACCGGGTGGGGGCAGCTCCGTGACATCAGAAATGATTGGCCCGCCAGGAACAGGGCTATCCGTGTAGGCACTGGAGCAGGAGGCAGCTTCTGTGGACGGCTGGAAGTAAGGAGGAGCGACCAATTCAACAAAACTACCAGTGAAGTATCATTAATACTTGTAAAACCATCATCGCCAACTAACAAGAGCTGTAGGCATGTCTGAATGTTACAGAGAAGGGGAACGGACTGCACGCATGTTGGCTAAGTATAAAATCAGGCTTAGACACGCATAATTAAATGGTTCCCCAATACTCAATACTCAGGGTCACACAAGAAGAACAGACACTTGGGTAAGGTACATAAAGGCTTTTGATAAGTATCGCCCTAAACGCCAGCGAGATCAGCACTTTAAGGAGAGGAGTGGCGATTAGGTGGGGTGAAAGAAGTCTCAATTATAAGAAAGGCACCCAAACCACAGGTCTAACAGGAACATGAGATCTTTATGTACATCGTACCTTATACAAGATTACCATTATAACAGAACCCCATTGTTATCCCACTTTCCTGCTGGACTGAGGAAACAGTATATATCATTTGCTTGGATGCCAGCAGGCACGTCACTTACCGATTGAATGAAATATGGGTCCTGAAGAGGTTCTATTGATAGATGTCGACCATATTTAGGCACAGGAGGAGCAGAACTACCGTCATCCAACATCAGAGGTCTATTAGAAGAACAGTGACATTGATCAAACCCAGGGCTTTGTACTGCTACAGAATTAAACCCTTCAGAACATCACACTGATATTTATCTGGATAGCTGCACACACAGGTGTCGCAATTAATGTGGCGAGCAATACTTTAGGGGCAAGGTCAACACTGTTTAAATTAAATAAAGAATATTTGCTCAAACTCACTGTTGATAACCGATTGCATAAATAATGCTGCAAAGTCGCAAGCTGATAGCCAGCCAAGCTGCAAACTAGAGATTGAGAGGTTCAGGTGATTAAAAAAAGTAAAAATAATTGAAAGTTTTTGTACAGCGCATGCCAGGTCAGTCACGCTAGGTGTGTGGCTTCAGTGGTGTCATCATGCAGGTTGTCACACTGCCAAAGTGTCCAGTATAGACATAGTCAATGAAGCAATAACATTACTACATTAGCAACGAAACCGGGAGGATAAAGGAGGGCTGGTAAAGGACGACTGAGAGCAGAACCAGGAGGATAAAAGAGCACGAGAAAGAGCAAGAATCAGAGCAGGGCCAGGGAGGTAAGAACATGTGAAAGAGCGAGACTGAGAGTGGAGACAATGAGATAACAGAGTGCAAGAAAGAGCGAGACTGAGAGCGGAGGCAGTGAGATAAAAGAGTAAAAGAAAAAGTGAGACTGGGAGCCGGGACAGTGAGAATAAAGAGCATGAGAAAGAGCAAGACTGAGAGCAGAGCAGGGGAGATAACAGAGCATGACCAAGGGTGAGACTGAGAGCGGCGACGGGGAGATAACAGAGCGGGAAAAAGAGTGAGACTGAGAGCGGAGACAGCGAGAGGAAAAAACGTGAGAATGAAAGAGACTGAGAGCGGAGCCGTGGCGATAAAAGAGCGTGAAAAGAGCAAGATTGCAAACGGAGCCGGAGGAGATAACAGAGTGCGAGAAAGATCAAGATTGAGAGTGGCCAAGGAGATAACAGAATGGGAGACAGAGCAAGACTGAGAATGGGGCCAGGGAGATAACAGAGCAGAAGACAGAGCAAGACTGAGAACAGGGTCAGGGAGATAACAGAGCAGGAGAAAGAACAAGCCTGAGTGTTAGCTTGGAGTTTGTAGCTCCTGAGGTGACATCGGGATTCAAAAGTGACACGGGGCAAGTGGATGCAGCTGATTAGATGAGAAAGATCGGATAAATATTTACTACTTTTATCGCTTATTAGTTTATATGGTCTAATTTGTGGTCTATAGTTTGTAAGGGAATTATTCTCTAGTAAAGAGGACCAGGGAAGAAGGGCCCTAGATATTATTTGATTTGAAGTATCTTCCAAAAAGTTTAATTTAAAGGGTTACGTCCTGGCAGGAGAGCTCAAAGCTATGGTGTGCTCCTCCTGCTCCATGTGGGAAGCCAGAACATTTCCTGTGCCCAGGGCTAGCCTGTGTGCAGGAAGTGCCTCCAGTTGCAGCTCCTGGAATCCCAGGTTCTGGAGTTGGAGACTGTGGACACTGTGGGGAGTCCAGGATGTGGAGAGCATCATGGATAGCACAAATTGAGAGATGGTCACACCATGGGCTAAGACACCACAGATAGGAAAGGAATGGGTAGCCACCAGGCAGAGCAAGAAAACTAGGCAGGCAGTGCAGGAATCTCCTGTGGCCATCCCCCTGCAAAACAGATATGCTGTAGTACATACTGTTGAGGAGAATGGCCTCTCAGGGGAAAGCAGCAGCAGCCAAATTTGTTGCACCATGTTTGGCTCTACTGCAGGGGAGAGGAGTAAAAAGGTGGGAGTATGCAATAGTTTTAGGGGATTCAATTGCAAGGGGAGTGAAGATATATCTCTGCGTCTCAATCCTAATGTCCGACCCTCAATTCTGAAACTGGGACCCCACAGTCTAGTCTAAATCATTAATATCGACAGCAAACAGCAAGGGCCCCAGTACTGAGCCCCGTGGAACACCACTGGAAACAGTTTTCCATTTTCAAAAACATCCATCGACCATTAATTTTGGTTTCCTGTCATGGAGCCAATTTTGGATCCAACCTGCAACATTCCCTTATATCCCATGGGCTTTTACCTTTCTGACCAATCTCCCATATGGATCCTTGCCAAATGCAATACTGAAATCCATGTAGTCAACATCCACTGCACTCCCCTCATCAATCCTCCTTGTTACTTCTTCAAAAAATTCTATTAAGTTAGTAAGACACAAATTTCCATTAACAAAACCATGCTGACTATCCCTGATCAATCCATGCCTTTCAAACTGCCAATCTCTCAGGATTGTTTTCAATAATTTTCCCACCACTGAAGTCAGACTGACTGGCCTATGGTTTTCTGGCCTATCCCTCACACACTTTTAAAAATAATGGGACAACATTTGCACACTTACAATCCCCTGGGACCCTGCCTGCATCTAGTGAAGATTGGAAAAAGATCCTCAGAGCATCAGCTATTTCCTCTCTGGCTTTCTTCCACAGCCTGGGGTACAATCCATCAGGCCGTGGCAATTTATCCACCTTCAAGGATGCCAGTCTCTCCAGTACTTCCTCTCCCACTATGCTTATTGTATCGAATAATTCACACTCCTCTAACTAGAAAGTCTGAATCATCCTTCCCGTAGTGAAGACAGTTGCAAAGTACTCATTGAGAACCGTGTCCACAACTTCTGAATCAACCCACAAGTTACCATGTACATCTCTGATATGCCCTACCTTTTCCTTAAAGTTATCCTCTTGCTCTTAATGTATTCGTAAAACATTTTCAGATTTTCTTTTGTGACCGTCATAAGCTTTCTTTTTCTGCTTTATCTTGGCCTGCATGCTTCTGGATAACCAGGGGTGGGGGGGGGGGGGGGATCTAGATTTGGCAATACCACCCTCGTTCTTTGAGGGAACATGTGTATACTGTGTCTGTAAAATCTCGCTTTTGAATGCCTCTCACTGATTTGACACAATTTTTCCTTCGAACAGCTGTATCCAGTTCACTTTTACAGCTCATCTCTCAGCTTTGTAAAATATATCTTCCCCAATTTGGAACTTTTACTCCTGTTCTATCTTTGTCCTTTTCCATAATTATGCTAAAATCATTATGGAAATGATATTAATTTAATTATGTCATTATATCGGAAACTATATTATGACTAATATCTCCAAAATGATCCCCACTACTACTTCATCCATTTTCCCATCTTCATTTCCGATGACTAAATCTAGAATTGCTCTTGTTGGGCTTGTTACATGCTGGCTAAACACATTCTGGAGTGCAGTTCAAGAATATTATACCCTCTGGACCCTTCACACTGTTCACATCCCAACTGATATTAGAATAGTTGAAGTCCCCAACTTATTGTTTTTACACACACAAATTTGTCTACATATTTGCTCTTCTAACTCCCTTTCACTATTTGGGGGGTCTATTGTGCAGTCCCAGCAATGTGGTTGGCCCCATTTTATTTCTGAGCTCAATCAATATGGTCTCATTTGATGCTTCATTCAATAGATCATCCCTTTTCACAGCTGTAATTGATTCTTTAACCAAAAATACTACACCCTGAGCATTTTTACCCCCTTCCTAGCCTGCCTGAAAACTCTATATCCAGGGGGGCTGACCTGCCTTTAATGTCCCTCCTTCAGTCAAGTTTCCGTTATGGCAATGATATCATGTGACCATGTGTCTATCTCTGCCCTCTGATCATCATCTTTATTTACTATCCTCCCTGCGTTTACATAAACACCTTTTAACACTGCTGCCGCTTTTAAACTTGTGCTGCTTCTGTCTTTCAAGGTCACTCATTAATTCCTCATCTTCCGTCCTCTTCTCTGAATTTGCCCTCAACTTCCCACCGCCAATTTAGTTTAAGCCCCGCTCACAACAGCACCAGCAAATCTCCCCGTGAGGATATTTGACCCAGTCCTGTTCAGACGTAGCCCATCCAACTTTTATTGGCCCCACCAACAACTTGTCCCAATGCCTCAGGAAGCTGATGCGCTCCCTCCTATACCAGCTTTCCAGCCACATGCTCAATCACTCAATTCTCCTATTTCTATACTCGCTTGCATGTGAGACTGGGAGTAATCCTGAGATTATTGCTTTCGAGGCCTTGTTTTTCAACCTCCTCCCTAGATCCCTAAAGTCGGCTTCTAGGACCTCATGCACTTTCCTAGTAAAGTCATTGGTACCAACGTGGACCATGATCTCTGGCTGATCACCTTCTCCCAGAAGATTCTCCTGCAGATGCTCCGGAGGACATCCCTGACCCTGACACCAGTGAGGCAACATGTCATCCTAGAGTAACATCTAAGGCCACAGAAGTGCCTGTCTGTTCTCCTAACTAATGAATCCCTTATCACTACTGCTCTTCCCCTCTTCTTTCCCCCCTCCTGTATAGCAGAGCCGCCTGGGGTGCCACAAACCTGACTCTGATTGCACTCATCTGAGGAACCAATGCTCTCACAAGTATCCAAAGAGGGAAAAGGACTGGTGAGTGGGACCTCAGGGGACTCCTGCACTACCTGCCTCGATGTATTCGCCTGCCATTGGTCTTCTATTCTCTTTCTGCCTCCAGACTCCTAAGTTGTGCTGTGACCATCTCTCTAAACGTTCTATCCATGTAGCTCTCAGCCTCGCGGATGCCCCACAGTGACTCTAGCCGCCACTTGAGCTCCGAAATCTGGAACTCAATTTTCTGCAGCTCGTGACACTGCCTACACATATGGTTGACTGGGATACCAGGAGCGTCCATGACTTCCCACATACTACAACACACACATTCTATACAACTGAACTGCCCTACCATAGCTTCAATTCACTTCCCTTATTTGACTTTATTTTACTTTGGTTAACTTAAATACCTTTATTTTACCTGGCCTTGACTTAACTTTATTCCCTATTGCTTGAGTTTCTTATTTAAATATAAGTAGCCCCTTATTTTAAAAAAATGTACTTTTCTAATTCTCAGCTACTTGATGACCCTCCCTAATGGCGGTATCTCACCAGCTAATTAACCTTTGTTTCTTTTGTGATGTTGGGTGCAAACTGCCTGACTCAGCGTCCTCCTCTTGCACCCTCCTCTAGGTGGTGATAACTGCCTAGTTTGGTGTCCACCTCTCTCACTCTCTGCTAGGTGCTGCTAACGGCCTGCCACAGGGTCCTCCTCTTGCAATCTCCTCTGGATGCTGCTAACTGTCTGCCGGAGAGTCGGCCACTTGCAATCACTTCCAGATACTGCTAATTGCCTGGCTCGGTGTCTTCCACTCACACTCTCCTCTTGGTGCTGCTGACTGCCTGACCCAGGGTCCTCTTCTTACCCTCCATGGGGAGTTAATTATTTATTATTTTTAAAAAAAAAAAATATTTTATTGAAAATTTTTGGTCAACCATCACAGTACATTGTGTATCCTTTACACAATAATATAACAGTATAAATAACAATGACCTGTTTTATAAACAAAGAATAAATAATATATAACAAAAACGAAAACTAAAACTAAATGGCAACTGCCTTGTCTCAGATAAACACTCTCCAAAAATATGATTTAACAGTCCAATATACAATTATTTATAGCAACGACCTATACATATTATACATATATATTAACAACCCTGAGATTCCTTCTGGTTCCTCCCCCCCCGCCCTCCCCCCCCTGGGCTGCTGCTGCTGTCTTCTTCTTTTCCATTCCCTCTATCTCTCTGTGAGGTATTCGACGAACGGTTGCCACCGCCTGGTGAACCCTTGAGCCGATCCCCTTAGGATGAACTTAATCCGTTCCAGCTTTATAAACCCTGCCATGTCATTTATCCAGGTCTCCACCCCCGGGGGCTTGGCTTCCTTCCACATCAACAGTATCCTGCGCCGGGCTACTAGGGACGCAAATGCCAAAACATCGGCCTCTCTCGCCTCCTGCACTCCCGGCTCTTGTGCAACCCCAAATATAGCCAACCCCCAGCTTGGTTCGACCTGGACCCCCACTACTTTCGAAAGCACCTTTGTCACCCCCACCCAGAACCCCTGTAGTGCCGGACATGACCAGAACATGTGGGTGTGATTCACTGGGCTTCTCGAGCATCTCGCACACCTATCCTCTACCCCCAAAAATTTACTGAGCCGTGCTCCAGTCATATGCGCCCTGTGTAACACCTTAAATTGAATCAGGCTTAGCCTGGCACACGAGGACTATGAGTTTACCCTACTTCGGGCATCCGCCCACAGCCCCTCCTCAATCTCCTCCCCCAGCTCTTCTTCCCATTTCCCTTTCATCTCATCTACCATAATCTCCCCTTCGTCTCTCATCTCCCTGTATATGTCCGCTACCTTACCGTCCCCCACCCATGTCTTTGAGATCACTCTGTCCTGCACCTCATGCGTCGGGAGCTGCGGGAATTCCCTCACCTGTTGCCTCGCAAAAGCCCTCAGTTGCATATACCGGAATGCATTCCCTTGGGGCAACCCATATTTCTCGGTCAGCGCTCCCAGACTTGCGAACTTCCCATCCACAAACAGATCTTTCAGTTGCGTTACTCCTGCTCTTTGCCATATTCCAAATCCCCCATCCATTCTCCCCGGGGCAAACCTATGGTTATTTCTTATCGGGGACCCCACCAAGGCTCCCGTCTTTCCCCTATGCCGTCTCCACTGTCCCCAAATTTTCAAAGTCGCCACCACCACCGGGCTTGTGGTGTATTTCTTCGGTGAGAATGGCAATGGGGCCGTCACCATAGCTTGTAGGCTAGTCCCCCTACAGGACGCCCTCTCCAATCTCTTCCACGCCGCTCCCTCCTCTTCTCCCATCCACTTACTCACCATTGAGATATTGGCGGCCCAGTAGTACTCACTTAGGCTCGGTAGTGCCAGCCCCCCCCCTATCCCTACTACGCTGTAAGAATCCCTTCCTCACTCTCGGGGTCTTCCCGGCCCACACAAAACTTATGATACTCTTTTCGATCCTTTTGAAAAAAGCCTTCGTGATCACCACCGGGAGGCACTGAAACACAAAGAGGAATCTCGGGAGGACTACCATTTTAACCGCCTGCACCCTCCCTGCCAGTGACAGAGATCCATGTCCCATCTCTTGAAGTCCTCCTCCATTTGTTCCACCAATCGCGTTAAATTTAACCTATGCAATGTACCCCAATTCTTGGCTATCTGGATCCCCAAGTAACGAAAGTCCCTTGTTACCTTCCTCAGCGGAAAGTCCTCTATTTCTCTGCTCTGCTCCCCTGGATGCACCACAAACAACTCACTTTTCCCCATGTTCAGTTTATATCCTGAGAATTCTCCCAACTCCCAAAGTGTCCGCATTATCTCTGGCATCCCCTCCGCCGGGTCCGCTACATATAACAACAAATCATCCGCATACAGAGATACCCGGTGTTCTTCTCCTCCTCTAAGTACTCCCCTCCACTTCTTGGAACCCCTCAATGCTATTGCCAGGGGCTCAATCGCCAGTGCAAACAATAATGGGGACAGAGGGCATCCCTGCCTTGTCCCTCTATGGAGCCGAAAGTATGCAGATCCCCGTCCATTCGTGACCACACTCGCCACTGGGGCCCTATACAACAGCTGCACCCATCCAACATACTCATCTCCAAAACCAAATCTTCTCAGCACCTCCCACAGATAATCCCACTCCACTCTATCAAATGCTTTCTCGGCATCCATCGCCACCACTATCTCCGCTTCCCCCTCTGGTGGGGGCATCATCATTACCCCTAGCAGCCTCCGTATATTCGTATTCAGCTGTCTCCCCTTCACAAACCCAGTTTGGTCTTCATGGACCACCCTCGGGACACAATCCTCTATCCTCATTGCCATTACCTTGGCCAGAATCTTAGCGTCTACATTTAGGAGGGAAATAGGTCTATAGGACCCGCATTGCAGCGGGTCCTTTTCCTTCTTTAGGAGAAGCGATATCGTTGCCTCAGACATAGTCGGGGGCAGCTGTCCCCTTTCCTTTGCCTCATTAAAGGTCCTCATCAGTAGCGGGGCGAGCAAGTCCACATATTTCCTGTAAAATTCAACTGGGAATCCATCCGGTCCCGGAGCCTTCCCCGCCTGCATGCTCCTAATTCCTTTCACTACTTCCTCTATTTCAATCTGTGCTCCCAGTCCCACCCTTTCCTGCTCCTCCACCTTGGGAAATTCCAGCCGGTCCAGAAAGCCCATCATTCTCTCCCTCCCATCCGGGGGTTGAGCTTCGTATAATTTTTTATTAAATGCCTTGAACACTCCATTCACTCTCTCCGCTCCCCGCTCCACCTCTCTTTCCTCATCCCTCACTCCCCCTATTTCCCTCGCTGCTCCCCTTTTCCTCAATTGGTGGGCCAGCAACCTGCTCGCCTTCTCCCCATATTCGTACTGTACACCCTGTGCCTTCCTCCACTGTGCCTCTGCAGTACCCGTTGTCAGCAAGTCAAATTCTACATGTAGCCTTTGCCTTTCCCTGTACAGTCCCTCCTCCGGTGCCTCCGCATATTGCCTGTCCACTCTCAGAAGTTCTTGCAGCAACCGCTCCTGTTCCCTACTCTCCTTTCCTTTATGTGCCCTTATTGATATCAGCTCCCCTCTAACCACTGCCTTCAGCGCCTCCCAGACCACTCCCACCTGGACCTCCCCATTATCATTGAGTTCCAAGTACTTTTCAATGCACCCCCTCACCCTTAGACACACTCCCTCATCTGCCATTAGTCCCATGTCCATTCTCCAGGGTGAGCGCCCTTCTGTTTCCTCCCCTATCTCCAAGTCCACCCAATGTGGAGCGTGATCCGAAATGGCTATAGCCGTATACTCCGTTCCCCTCACCTTCGGGATCAACGCCCTTCCCAAAACAAAAAAGTCTATTCGCGAATAGACTTTGTGGACATAGGAGAAAAACGAAAACTCCTTACTCCTAGGTCTGCTAAATATCCACGGGTCTACTCCTCCCATCTGCTCCATAAAATCTTTAAGCACCTTGGCTGCTGCCGGCCTCCTTCCAGTCCTGGACCTCGACCTGTCCAGCCCTGGTTCCAACACCGTATTGAAATCTCCCCCCATTACCAACTTTCCCACCTCTAGGTCCGGGATGCGTCCTAGCATACGCCTCATAAAATTGGCATCATCCCAGTTCGGGGCATATACGTTTACCAAAACCACCGTCTCCCCCTGTAGTTTGCCACTCACCATCACGTATCTGCCCCCGCTATCCGCCACTATAGTCTTTGCCTCAAACATTACCCGCTTCCCCACTAATATAGCCACCCCCCTGTTTTTCGCATCTAACCCCGAATGGAACACCTGCCCCACCCAACCTTTGCGTAGTCTCACCTGGTCTATCAGTTTCAAGTGCGTTTCCTGTAACATAACCACGTCTGCCTTAAGTTTCTTAAGGTGTGCAAGTACCCGTGCCCTCTTTATCGGCCCGTTCAGCCCTCTCACGTTCCACGTGATCAGCCGGGTTGGGGGGCTTTTTACCCCCCCCTCCCTTGTCGATTAGCCATCCCCTTTTTCCAGCTCCTCACCCGGTTCCCACGCAGCTGTGTCCCCCCCAGGCGGTGCCCCCCGCCCATCCCACCCCATGCCAGCTCCCCCCTCTCCACAGCAGCAGCAGCCCAATAATTCCCCCCTCCCACCCCCCCCCCCCCCCACTGGATCCCTCACTAGCGTAGTCACACCCCCCATGTTGCTCCCAGAAGTCAGCAAACTCTGGCCGACCTCGGCTTCCCCCCGTAACCTCGGCTCGCACCGTGCGACGCCCCCTCCTTCCTGCTTCCCTATTCCCGCCATGATTATCGTAGTGCGGGAACCGAGCCCGCGCTTCCCCCTTGGCCCCGCCCCCAATGGCCAACGCCCCATCTCCTCCACCTCCTTTCCTCCCCCCACCACCTCCTGTGGAAGAGAGAAAAGTTACCACATCGCAGGATTAATAACATAAAACTCCTCTTTCCCCCCTTTTTACCCCCCTCTTCGCCCCCCATACTCGCCCCACCACTTTGTTTCAAACATTCTTTTTTTAATAACCCGCTCATTCCAATTTTTCTTCCACGATAAAAGTCCACGCCTCATCCGCCGTCTCGAAGTAGTGGTGCCTCCCTTGATATGTGACCCACAGTCTTGCCGGTTGCAGCATTCCGAATTTTATCTTCTTTTTGTGAAGCACCGCCTTGGCCCGATTAAAGCTCGCCCTCCTTCTCGCCAGCTCCGCACTCCAGTCTTGGGATACGCGGATCACCGCGTTCTCCCACTTACTGCTCCGAGTTTTCTTTGCCCATCTAAGGACCATCTCTCTATCCTTAAAACGGAGGAATCTCACCACTATGGCTCTAGGAATTTCTCCTGCTCTCGGTCCTCGCGCCATCACTCGGTATGCTCCCTCCACCTCCAGCGGACCCGCCGGGGCCTCCGCTCCCATTAACGAGTGCAGCATCGTGCTCACATATGCCCCGACGTCCGCTCCCTCCGCACCTTCAGGAAGACCAAGAATCCTTAGGTTGTTCCTCCTCGCGTTGTTCTCCAGCGCCTCCAGCCTTTCCACACATCGTTTATGGTGTGCCTCGTGCATCTCCGTCTTTACCACCAGGCCCTGTATGTCGTCCTCATTCTCGGCAGCCTTTGCCTTCACGACCCGAAGCTCCCGCTCCTGGGTCTTTTGCTCCTCCTTTAGCCCTTCGATCGCCTGTAATATCGGGGCCAACAGCTCCTTCTTCATTTCCTTTTTGAGTTCTTCCACGCAGCGTTTCAAAAACTCGTGTTGTTCAGGGCCCCATATTAAACTGCCACCTTCCGACGCCATCTTGGTTTTTGCTTGCCTTCCTTGCCGCTGCTCTAAAGGATCCACCGCAATCCGGCCACCTTCCTCTCCTTTTTTCATCCGTATCCAGGGGGGATTCCCTTCTGGTTCACCGCACAGTACTTTTAGCCGTTAATAAGAGCCCCAACGGCAATTTTAAGAGCCCAAAAGTCCGTTCCACCGGGAGCTGCCGAAACGTGCGACTCAGCTGGTCATCGCCGCACCCGGAAGTCCGGGGAGTTAATTATTTAAGGGAAGGTAAATATGTTGCGAATAATTAATTCAATCTTTAAATGTTTGCCATTGCTTATCTACCATCATATATAGGGGCAGCACGGTAGCACAAGTGGGTAGCACTGTGGCCTCACAGCGCCAGGGTCCCAGATTCGATTCCCAGCTTGGGTCACTGACTGTGAGGCATCTGCACATTCTCCCCGTGTCTGCGTGGGTTTCCTCCAGGTGCTCTGGTTTCCTCCCACAAGTCCCGAAAGACGTGCTGTTTGGTAGTTTGGACATTCTGAATTCTCCCTCTGTGTATCCAAACAGGAGCTGGAACATGGTGACTTGGGGATTTTCACAGTAACTTCATTGGTGTGTTAATGTAAGCCTACTTGTGACAATAAAGATTATTAATTTATTAATTATATATTTTAATTTAGTTTCCCTGAGCCAATTCCCTCCTCACTCCTATGTATCATAGATTATCATAGAATTTCCAGTGCAGAAGGAGGCCATTCGGCCCATCGAGTCTCTTGGAAAGAGCACCCTACCCAAGGTCAACATCTCCACCCTATCCCCATAACCCAGTAACCCCACCTAACACGAAGGGCAATTTTGGACACTAAGGGCAATTTATCATGACCAATCCACCTAACCTGCACATCTTTGGACTGTGGGAGGAAACCGGAGCACCCGGAGGAAACCCACGCACACACGGGGAGGATGTGCAGACTCCGCACAGACAGTGACCCAAGCCGGAATCGAACCTGGGACCCTGGAGCTGTGAAGCAATTGTGCTATCCACAATGCTACCGTGCTGCCCACAGATGTAGTTTATTTTGTTCAGATTTATGACCCTAGTTTCAAACTCAACTAAGTTACTCTCAAACTCAATATAAAATTCTTTCACATCATTCCCCAACATTCCTTTTTTATAAGGTTACAAATTAATTTTGTTTCATTGCACAACACTGGATTTCAAATAGCCTGGTCCCTATTTTGTTCAAAGAACAAAGAACAGTACAGCATGGGAACAGGCCCTTCAACCCTCCAAGCCTGCGTCGACCATGCTGCTTGTCGAACCTAATACCTTCTACACTTCCAGGGTCTGTATCCCTCTATTCCCGTCCTATTCATGTATTTGTCAAGGCGCCGCTTAAACGCCACTATCGTGCCTGCTTCCACCTCCTCCACCTGTTCCTTGCATACTGATCTAGAAAACTACCTTGAATACACTCCATGAATTTGTTCTCCACAATAATACTGCAAGTGTAGTTTGCCGTGCCTATACGAAGATTCAAGCTCTCCATGGTTACTGTTTTACTTTTATTACATGCACCTCTTATTTCTAATTTCTCTGCCTATTAATACAGCTAACGTTACAGGGCTTATGAATTACTCCCATTGGTGTTTTCTTAGCTCCATCTAAATTGCTTCTACATCTTGATTTTCAAAACAAAGATCCTGGGTGGGATTCTCTGTAGCCCGACGCTAAAATCGGGATTGACAATTGGACGGAGAATGGCTACCGACGCCGTGTTCGGGGCAGGCAACAGTTTGACGACAGTTCGCGACGCTCCGCCCCCTACAAATCGGCGTCATCGGGATGCTCACCGCACGCAGTCTCAAGGCCGCTGACGAGTCATCAGCCGGCCCACCCATGATGCTCCGTCCCCGATGGGCAGAGTCCCCGACGGCGCAGGCCACGTGTAATGGGGCTACTCAGGCGATTTGGAGGTTTTTGGGGATATAAATTGAATTTGGGGAAGAGGGTGTGTTTTTTGGTTTCCTCTCCGGGGGCGGCAATTGGCCTGGGGGGGATTGCCGTTTCATGTGGCGACTTCAGGTACCTGGGGGCTGCAGGTGGCTCGGGAAGGTGGGGTAAGGAAGGTGGGGGGCTATTCTTTGAGTTATTGGGATATTGGTTGGTAGAGTGGAGGGGGGCGATTGTTGTTCTTGTTGTTTTGTTTTATGTACAAAATGTTAAAAATCCGAATAAAAATATTTTCAAAAAAAAGTGACGGAGACAAAAAACAAGATATAAGTTTAACTTCTGTCATAGGGAAAATATTAGAAAGCTATTACAAAATGCATTACAGTAGGGCACTTGGAAACGTTTAAGGCAATCAGACAGAGTCAACAAGGTTTTGTGAAAGGAAAATCATGTTTAACCATTTTGAGTTATTTGAAGAAGTAAACATGATAAAGGGGAACTGGTGGATGTACTGTACTTATATATCCAGAAGGTATTTGATAAGTTGCCACATTAAAGGTTATTATGGAAAATAAAAGCTGGAGGTGTAGGGGGATAACATATTGGCATGGATAGAAGATTGGTTAGCCAACAGGAAACAGAGAGTAAGCGTAAATAGGCATTTTTCTGGTTGGCAAATGTAATGAGTGGCATGCCACAAGGATCAGGTGCTGGGCATCAACATTTCACAATTTCTATAAATGACTTGGATGAAGGGACTAAGGTATGCTTGCTAAATTTGCTGACAACACAAAGGTAGGTTCGGAAGGCAAGTTGCAAAGAGGACATAAGGAAGCTACAACGGTCATGCATAGTTTAAGTGAGTGGACAAAGGTCTAGTAAATGGAGTATAATACAGAAAAATGTGAAATTGTCCATGATGGCAAGAAAAATAAAAAAGTATATTATCTAAGTGGTGAGCAATTGCAGAGGTCGGAGCTGCAGAGGAATCTGGGCATCAGAGTGCATGGATTACAAAAGGTTAGTATCCAGGTACAGCAAGTAATTAGGAAAGCTTATAGAATGTTATCATTTATTGTGAGGGGAATTGATTACAGAAGTCGTGAGGTTATACTTCACTTATACAGGACATTGGTGAGACCACGTCTGGAGTACCATGTATAGTATTGGTCTTCATATTTAAGGAAGGATGTAGATCCATTGGGGTCGGTTAAGAGGTTTACAATAGAACATTACAGCGCAGTACAGGCCCTTCGGCCCTCGATGTTGCGCCGACCTGTGAAACCAATCTAAAGCCCATCTACACTATTCTATTATCATCCATATGTCTATCCAATGACCATTTAAATGCCCTTAATGTTGGCGAGTCAACTACAGTTGCAGGCAGGGCATTCCACGCCCCTACTACTCTCTGGGTAAAGAACCTACCTCTGACATCTGTCCTATATCTATTTCCCCTCAATTTAAAGCTATGTCCCCTTGTGCTAGCCATCACCATCCGAGGAAAAAGGCTCTCACTGTCCACCCCATCTAATCCTCTGATCATCTTGTGTGCCTCTATTAAGTCACCTTCTTCTCTCTAACGAAAACAGCCTCAAGTCCCTCAGCCTTTCCTCATAAGATCTTCCCTCCATACCAGGCAACATCCTGGTAAATCTCCTCTGCACCCTCTCCAATGCTTCCACATCCTTCCTATAATGCGGCGACCAGAACTGCACGCAATACTCCAAATGCGGCCGCACTAGAGTTTTGTACAGCTGCAACATGATCTCATGGCTCCAAAACTCAATCCCTCTACCAATAAAAGCTAACACACCATACGCCTTCTTAACAACCCTATCAACTTGGGTGGCAACTTTCAGGGATCTATGTACATGGACACCGAGATCTCTCTGCTCATCCACACTACCACAAATCTTCCCATTAGCCCAGTACTCTGTATTCCTGTTACTCCTTCCAAAATGAATCACCTCACACTTTTCTGCATTAAACTCCATTTGCCATTTCTCAGCCCAGCTCTGCAGCTTATCTATGTCCCTCTGTAACTTGCAACATTCTTCCGCACTGTCCACAACTCCACCGACTTTAGTGTCATCCGCAAATTTACACACCAATCTTTCTCCGCCCTCCTCCAGGTCATTTATAAAAATAACAAACAGCAGTGGCCCCAAAGCAGATCCTTGTGGTACACCACGAGTAACTGAACTCCAGGCTGAACATTTCCCATCAATCACCACCCTCTGTCGTCTTACAGCTCGCCAATTTCTGATCACCCTCAATCCCATGCCTCCGTATTTTCTGCAATAGACTACCGTGGGAAACCTTATCAAACGCTTTACTGAAATCCATATACACCACATCAACTGCTTTACCCTCGTCCACCTGTTTGGTCACTTTCTCAAAGAACTCAATAAGGTTTGTGAGGCACGACCTACCCTTCACAAAACCGTGTTGACTATCCCTAATCAAATTATTCCTTTCTCGATGATTATAAATCCTATTTCTTATAATCCTTTCCAAGACTTTGCCCACAACAGAAGTAAGGCTCACTGGTCTATAGTTACCGGGGTTGTCTCTACTCCCCTTCTTGAACAAGGGGACAACATTTGCTATCCTCCAGTCTTCTGGCACTATTCCTGTAGACAATGTGGCATAAAGATCAAAGCCAAAGGCTCTGCAATCTCCTTCCTAGCTTCCCGGAGAATCCTAGGATAAATCCCATCCGGCCCAGGGGACTTGGCTATTTTCACACTTTCCAGAATTGCTAACTCCTCCTCCTTATGAACCTCAATCCCGTCTAGTCTAGTAGCCTGTATCTCAGTATTCTTCTCGACAACATTGTCTTTTTCCTGTGTGAATACTGACGAAAAATATTCATTTAGCACCTCTCCTATCTCCTCTGACTCCATGCACAACTTCCCACTACTGTCCTTGACTGGCCCTACTCTTACCCTAGTCATTCTTTTATTCCTGACATACCTATAGAAAGCTTTAGGGTTTTCCTTGATCCTAACTGCCAAGGACTTCTCATGTCCCCTCCTGGCTCTTCTTAGCTCTCTCTTTAGGTCCTTCCTGGCTAACTTGTAACTCTCAAGCGCCCTAACTGGACCTTCACGTCTCATCTTTACATAAGCAAGGTTTTACTGGACTAAGATTTACTGGACTAATACCTGGAATGGGCGTGTTGTCTTATGAGGAAAGATTGGACAGGCTGGGCTTGTATCGGCTGGAGTTTAGAAGAGTAAGAAGCGACTTGATTGAAATAGAAGTCTTGACAGGGTTGAAGTGGAGAGGATGTTTCCTCTTGTAGGAGAATCTAGAACTAGGGGTCTCTGTTTAAAAATGAAGGGCGGAATGCTCCTATCTGGGGACGAAGACCCGTTGAGGGTGCGGAAACCTGGGAGCGTTTCCCGGCACAGTGGTTAGCACTGCTGCCTCACAGCACCAGGCAATTCCAGCCTTGGGTGACTGGGTGGAGGATGCACATTCTCCCAATGCCTACCTAGGTTTCCTCCAGGTACTCCGATTTCCTCCCACAGTCCAAAGATGTGTAGGTTAGGAGGATTGGCCTTGCTAAATTGTGCCTTATTGCAGGTTAGGTTATATGGTTATGGGAATTGGGTAGGAGAGTAGGCCTGGATAGGGTGCTCTTCTGGAGGGTTGGTGCAGACTCAATGGGCTGAATGGCCTCCTTCGGCACTGTAGAGATTTTATGAATTCATCCCCCACCATGTAGTTAACCTTGTAATCGGTTTGTCCTCATACAAATTTTCTCGGGACAGGAAGCAATTCAGATTGCTACAAGTTGATTACTAACATATCGCCAAGGCTTCTTGGACAGAAACTTCCAAATAGGTGACCTCCACCGCCTAGAAGGACAAGGGCAGCAGATACATGGGACAACCACCACCTGCCAGTTCCGCTCTAAGCCACACATCATCCTGACTTGGGACTACATTGTCATTCCATCACTGCCCCAGAATCAAAGTCCTGTAGCTCCCTCCTTAGCAGTGCTATGGGTGTAATGGGTGTACCTACACCAGGTGGATCATAATGGCTCTAGAAGGTGGTTCACCACTAACTTCTCAAGAGCAATTCAGGATGAGCTGGCCTTGCCAGTGATGCTCACATTCAATAAAAGGGATTTTAAAACCGGAATGTTAAAAACTCCTGAGACCCCCCCCCCCCCCCCATCCCCCCCCCCCCCACCCCCGTGAGGTCATCCACCAGCTGGAGCTTGGGACCAATGTTTCCCAGAGATTTACAGCTGCTGGAGACTGCCAGCTGCATTATGGGAAATGTAGTAAAACTGTTGTGGAATTACAATTCTCAGAGTGCATCATGACAACCCATGTCACATGACACCAGGCGCCAAATTCCAGGAATTCTGACACCTGTGAAGATTTACCCTGTGTCTAGATTGTGATGCACGTTCAAAGATGTAAAAGTCATGCTACGCTGCTTCTGTGTAACAGTAGCTACAAATGTGGCAAAATAATTAAAAATATATAATTTTTCACCAATGACAAATTATCATATAATTAGTTATTGGCTATTTGGGGAAGAACTGTGTAATAAAGTAGCCAGTCTAACCAGTATTGTTCTGGAGTGGGCACGGATTTATAAAGGTTAATCTATTGGACACTGCTGCGATCATGGGGCATTTCAGAATAGTGTGCTTCAAATACATTCATTCATTTTTTTAGACCTGCATTTTTACAATATACTGTAATTATTTGTACACTGAAATTATCATAATTGTGCAATCCCTTTTATGATTTAATAGTTTAATTTAATTTTTATTTCAATGATTATAACTATGTCACGAATCATGATTACTTCATAGAATTTACAGTGCAGAAGGAGGCCATTCGGTCCATCGAGTCTGCACCGGCTCTTGGAAAGAGCACCCTTCCCAACCGCACACCTCCACCCTATCCCCATAACCCAGTAACCCTATCCAACACTAAGGGCAATTTAGCATGGACAATCCACCTAACCTGCACATCTTTGGACTGTGGGAGGAAACAGGAGCACCCGGAGGAAATCCACGCACACACGGGGAGAACGTGCAGACTCCGCAGACAGTGACCCAAGACTGGAATCGAACCTGGGACCCTGGAGCTGTGAAGCAATTGTGCTATCCACTATGCTACTGTGCTGCCCAAATTACTTGTGTAATTTGTATCGTCATCACAATGTGGCACCTGCCTCCACATCATAATGATTCAATAACCAATTTTCCATCTATCTATGAAAATATTAAGATGGGAAGATAGGCTATTGACGGAGTAGTTGGAAGCAGGGGATTGTGTAATTAAACCTCCAGGAATGTGTCTAAGCAGAGTGAGCAACCCTCAGATAATGCTACGACACAACGGCATAATCTTGGCTTTCGATGATCGTGTAAATCGTTCCTGGTTTATAAAGGAAAACAGCAAAGTGCTTCCCGGATACCCAAGCCCGTAATATTGTATACGAACATTTGAATGTAGTCTCAAGATTGTTCCCTACCCACTGTTGTTTTTTTAATGATCACACAATAAATATTTTGGTAGTTATGTGGAGTGAAATAGCTATTTTCAGTCCATTTTTAGCTAGCTTTTGGATGCCTCTGGTAGGTTGCTGTATACACACGGCACGCACACAGGTGTCACGGTGGCACAGTGGTTAGCACTGCTGCCACACAGCGCCAGGACCCAGGTTTGATTCCGACCTCGGGTGAATGTGTGGAGTTTGCACATTCTCCGTGTTTGCGTGGGTTTCCTCCGGGTGCTCCGATTTCCTCCCACAGTCCAAAGATGTGCAGGTTAGGTGGATTGACCATGGCAAATTGCCCCTTAGGGTGGGGTTGCAGGAATAGGTAGGGGATTGGGCCTAGGTAGATTGGTCTTTCAAAGGGTCAGTGCAGACTCAATGGGCCGAATGGCCTCCTTCTGCACTGCAGGGATTCTATGATTCTACGATGATTCAATGCACCATGACTTTCCCAGTGTAATGAAAGAGTTTACAGTGTGATAAGGCAGTAGTTTTAGTTTGTATTTATAGTCCATATGCCATTCACCATTCTCGGGGCTGCATTTTACCCCCAGGGAGTGGGAAATAGGAGGAAGTACCACTTCTGTGCCCTGCAATGTGCCCTGGGTGAGGGCCGAAAACAGTCACTCCTTAGGATTTGGGATCTGTCCCTTTAATTGTCATGGGGACGGGTTCTCTGACAGTGGAGGGGCTCTCAAAGTTGGAGGGCCAATCAGAGACCATCCAACTTAGGAATAGTGGCAGCCCACAGTGGATGGTAAGTAACTGAGGGAAGGCTTCAACATGGAGACACCCTCTCAGCAACCTTTTAAAAAATCTTTAAATAAAATTGGTTCCTACAGCAGTGTCACCTCTGTGGGGGTGGGGGTGATCCCTGTCAAGGTAGGCCCGTGGCTGGGCAGGGGACGGGAGGGGGGAAATATCCCTCTGCAGGTAGGCCCATGGCTGGGCAGGGGGTGATCCCTCTCAAGGTAGGCCTGTGGCAGGGCATGTGGGGGGGAATTCCTCTGTAGGTAGGGGGGGATCCTTTGCAGGTAGGCCTGTGGCTGGACCCGCACTGAGGCAGATAGGGAGGGTCCCCAGACCTGCTGAGAGTACTGCCAACCTCCAGCCCGTTATTCTACTGGGTGCCCACCTCCGGAGAGCTAAACTACCTCCAGCTGCTTTAGAAAAAAAGTGGTTGGATTGGAGTATGGAGCAAGAACATTCTTAGAGAGTCTAATAATCTATATCCACCTTATGGGGGAAGCTAGCTGTGCCTGCCTGAACCCACCTCCTCTAAAGTGGCGAGTGTTGGGAAATTGGCACGTCAGCCAGCAGTGTTATGTTCAGGCCAAGTCTGCCTCCATTCCTATCTTTGGTGGGGTCTGAGCATTCAGTCCGAGGCTTCTCCAGGCTAACTCCTAGCTTTTTAATAATTTGTATACTCTCAACATTTTGAAATGGTACTGAAGAAAATTCATCAGCTTGCTGCTCTGAAGTTCTGAATTTAAATGATCACCATCTTCCTTCTCTGTGTTCCTGACAGAATTCAATGGGGAACAAATGTTCCTCTCAGCCTCGGGGCCCAAGTCCCTAAAACAATAGAGCCTGAGTTGGCAAGGTTTATTGTGTAGCACGCTCTGATATCTGCTCACCACAGCACAGACTGCTGAATGAAATGGGTCATCAGATCTTACTCAGCATTCTGAACCTATTCACTCAGCGTTCACATGGTAACAGGTCACCTGATGGTTCAAAATCGAGTCCGGTGAATGGAGATCAGTCACACTCCGCTGCTCTCAATACTTACAGCTTTCTCTTCAGCCCGATACTGTTGTGGTTCGATTGGAGCTGGCTGAGCAGGAACTGAATCAGCTGTTAACAGAGATCAGAGGCAGGTGTTAGTGCGGTGAGTCAGCAGATCATTGCAGGGCAGGTCACCCACCAACAACAGGTCATTTTCCCGATCTCATGTTAATCATCGAGTTTGGAGTGATGTCAATTATACAAATTCGGCCTCGACCCACACAAGCTCAATCAATCCCGGTGATATCTCTTATCCCAATCACACAACCTGTCCTCTAATTAATTCTTCAGTCTCCCCCCTTAAAACACACACTCATGCCTTAAACAAAAACAGAAAATACTGGACCATCTCAGCAGGTCTGACAGCATCTGTGGAGAGAGAAGTGAGCTAACGTTTTGAGTCTGGATGACTCTTTCTCAATGCCTCACAAACCCCCTCAATCATTTTCTTTGCAACTACACATCTATCCCTTCACCAAACAATCCCTCAATCACCTCCCTTCCCAACTGCACATTTACCCACAAACAATCTCTCAGTCGCCTCCATCCTCGAGCACAAACACAACCTTCACACAATGTTTAAGGTCCCTCTGGACATAGATTATTTTACAGTTTAAATAGCAGAACATCTCCGAGGCCTCTGCCAAAGTCACAGTAAAGGTTGAAGTTGTGGACGAGTCTCATGGGGAGGGAAGGACTCACCTATTTCTGTATGGAAGCCTCTAGCTTCTGTCTAACTCTTCCCCTGAAAGCTGAGAACTGAAGGATAGACAACAATGGCGTTCCCAGCCCAGTGTCTCAGCCTGATCTTTAATTAAGTATTGAAAAGCTGCCGAGGAGGACAGGATTTTCTCACTGTTAATGGGTGAGGTATTGCATTGTTGGGGCATAAATATGGCATGTTGATTCCGCCAGGATGGAGATGGCTCAATTCAGCCTGGCCATTGTCTTCATCCATTTTACCCATTCAATCCCACCAGATTGGGCTATTCAAGAACCCCTCCCCCCCCCCCCCCCCCCCCCCCCACACTCTTGGGATGTTGGTCAGGCGAGCCCATGCAGTTTGCGCACAGCAAGATCCCAGTGACAGCCCATGGCCAGATAACTTTCCCCCATGTCCAGCCGGTTGGGTTTGGCCAGAGATGGGGCAGGTCTGACATCTTTATAAGGGAAAGGGGCCCCGGGAGTGTGTGTACCTCCCAGCCCCTGGTGACGTCAAACCGCAATTCTCCATCACCTCAACAGCAGCGTCCATGCATTCCAGAACGCACGGACAGTAAACACCGTGTGCATTTTTCTTTTTAAATTTAAGAGTACCCAATTCATTTTTTCCAATTACTGGGGGGGTGTTGGAGGATGGGGCGGGGTGGGGGGGGTTGAAGGATGGGGCGGGGGGGGGGGGTTGGAGGATGGGGCGGGGGGGGGGGGTGTTGGAGGATGGGGCGGGGGGGGGGGCTTTGGAGGATGGGGCGGATGGGGCTGTTGGAGGATGGGGCGGGGGGGGTGTTGGAGGATGGGGCGGTGGGGGGGGGGTGTTGGAGGATGGGGCGGTGGGGGGGGTGTTGGAGGATGGGGCGGGGGGGAAACAATTTTTAAAAAATAAATAAATAAGGCATGTTAAAAAACCTCATAACATTGAATTTTCCAAGCCACTTCCGCGGTTTTCGGGCTGAACAAAAGAAGCGTTTGCTCCAAAGGGGCAGAGGAAAGGGAGTCAAAGAAAGAGGCAGCTAGAGTACTGTGTGCAGTTCAGGTCGCCACACTATAGGAAGGATGTGATTGCACTTGAGCAGGTGCAGAGGAGATTCGCCAGCATGTTGCCAGGGCTGGAGCATTTTAGCTATGAGGAGAGGCCGGTTAGACTGGGGTCATCCTCCTTACAGCAGAGAAGGCTGAGGGCAGAGCATGATAAAGTGTAGAAAATTATGAGGGACATAGACAGGGTAATTAACGCAAAACCTTTCCCCTTAGTAGAGAGGTCAACAACCAGAGGACATACATTTAAGGTAAGGGTGGGAAATTAGAGGGGATTTGAGCAAAACGTTTTTCACCCAGAGGGTGGTGGGAATCTGGAACTCACTGCCTGAAAAAGGTAGAAGAAGCGGGATCCCTCACAACATTTAAGAAGCATTTAGATGAGCACTTGAAATGCCACAGCACACAAGGCTAGGAACCAAGTGCTGGAAAATGGGATTAGAATGTATATGTGCTTGATGCCGGCGCGAACACTATGGGCTGAAAGGCCTCTTTCTGTGCTGTAAAAGCTATATGACTCTATGACTATGACTGCTTTTCTGTATCCCCTAGTATCTGGTTTTGGAGATAAGTTTCCAAGGACCTGTCCCACAAATTCTTCGAGTCCTATATAATGGAGGACAAAGGAGACCAACAGATGAAACAGACTTTTTGAAAGGGGATGGCAGAGAACAGGAACCCATACCTTGTTAATCACCTTCTGTTGCTGGGTATGTTTCTGTCGAAGTGACACAACCTCTCGCCATAGAACCTCATTCTGACTGAAGGAAAACAGAGCGTTAACCAGGTGATAGCGATAAATGCACCCAAAAGCAGACCCTGAATAAGGTCACTGACAAGACTTGCCGTCAGCTATTGCAAATAGCGTAACATCTAATACACTAAGTGCGTTGACCAACTGCCTTTTGGCATTCAGTCCTATACTGAATATACCTATACTCGGCTTCATTCAATTCATTTCCAAACTATCCCACTTCTTTTTTGCGAGTCATCGGGAGAGAGGAAGTGAATTGTATGCTTGTCGAGCATGTTCCTGTTTTTACATTCATTGTCACACCAGGCTTTTCCCACATGGATTTGTTGCAAGGAATAGTTCTCGCCATAATGTACTTTAATCCTGATCTCAGAGGAACAATCTCTATGACCTGCGACACATGTATTTTCTAATTGTTACTTTTGTTGGCTTCTTAATTCAGGGTCTAATGCTGTTGAGTTCTGTTTGATTGATGGCACGGAAGCTGATTCACTTGGGAGTGGATTGGAATTGTCCGGAACATTCCATGTCAGAACATCATGCTCACCAGTGGGGTTCAAACCCAAAGCTATCGGCCCCAATGTGGTGGGACCTGCTGCAGGTATCCACCATCTTTTGGCTGGACTGGATGACCCCAGCCACAGGGTAGAGTGGGAAAACCCTGCCCATAGTTACCACCCACCCATCCAACGGTTAGATTTAACCAGATTTTATTTTTCTGCGACCATCCGTCTGAATTCAATTTGAGCCCAAAGCCCCCAGGCCGGTACTGACTGTTTCATATCCTTCAGACGACAGTCCATGCTCTCTTGATGGCCTCGCATCAGCTGCATGTCATACAGCAGCTTGCTGACATCTTCCTGTCGCACCTTTGTCTCTTCACTCTTCACAACTGACACCTGGGGACAGAGGAAATGGAGTTGGAGCTGATGAAGTTGTATTAAACCAAGGGGGTGGAGACATTTGGTGTACAAGAACTGACCGCAAACCTGGGACAAAGAACATCCCAACTTGGAAAATGCCGATCGAATTCAGCTTTTCATTTAAAACCCTCCAAAAATCTTTCTTCGTCTTTTATCTGGAAATTCTGCCTTGATTTTTAACAAGATAGTACAAATTGTAATCTGTGCGTTTTTGAATACAGGGATCGTCCTTTTGTTTGTTTCTTTTCTCAACCGCCTCCAAATGCTTCAGTTGAGTTTTGTCTTTTAACACTATCCTTCCCCCTTCTGCTGGAAGTGCTTACCGTTTCAGGAGTACAGTTAAAGAAAGACATGCATTCAAGCAGTGCATTTCACCCACCCAAGACATCCAAAAAAGGCTTTTGGAAGTCACTGTTGCACATTGCAAGGTTCCAAAAACAGCATCTATCCAGCTGAGAGGACCAACATTCAAAAAGGACATACATCTCACACAGCATTTTCCCAGAGGCTACAGCCCACACAGCATCTCCTCCAAGACCTTACAGCCCACTCAGCACTTTCCCCAAGACCATACCTCAAATCGCATCTCCTGCAGCACCTTACATTCCACACAACTCACCCAGACAACCCACTCGCCACACCCACACAGCAGCTCCCCCAGAGCCTTACAGCACCTCAGCCAGGGTCCCACACCTACACATCACCTCCACAAGGGCCACATACACAAACAGCATCTCCCCCAAGGAGTACCTCCCCCAGGGTCCCACACAGCACCTCCCCCAGGGCCCCACAGAGTACCGCCCCCAGGATCCCACAACAACACATCACCTCCCCAGGGCCCCACAGAGTACCTCCCCAGGATCCCAGACCTGCACAGCACCTCCCCTAGGGCGCCATACCCACACAGCACCTCCCCCAGGACCCCACATCTACACAGCACCTCACCTAGAGCCCTGACGTCCACGATGCATCTCCCCAGAGACCTACATTCCACAGGGATCAACTTCAGGGCCCTACATCCCATATCTACATACAAATTAGGAGGTGTAGCCTCCTCGGCCCCTCAAGCCTGCTCCGCCATTCAATAAGATCATGGCTGGTCAGATTGTAACCTCAACTCCACATCCCTGCCTACCCCCGATAAGCTTTCACCCTCTTGTTTATCAAGAATCCATCTAGCTTCGCCTTCAAAATATTCAAAGATTCTGCTTCCACTGCTTTTTGAGGAAGAGAGTTCCAGAGAAACATCTCATCAGCATCAATTATCTCATTAACCACTTCTTTCAACGCTTTTGGGTGAAGTCCATACAGAAGCGGGAATTTTTCAGATCGCAAACCCAACAATTCACTCAATACTATCTCCTAGGTGATTGTAATTTTCCCGAGTTCCTCCCTCCCTTCCATTTCCTGACTTACAGCTATTTTAAGGTGCTATTTGTGTCCTCTATAGCGAAGACTGATGCAAAGTTTGATTTGTCCGCTCCAGTTCCCCAGATGCCCATTATATAGGACCAATGCACACTTTGTTTTTTGAATATTTTGCAGCCAATTATTACTATCTTTTTAAAAACGTGTTCCAATTAAGGGGTAATTTAGTGTGGCCAATCCACCTACCCTGCACATCTTTGGGTTGTGGGGGTGAGACCCACGCAGACACAGGGGGAATGTGCAAACTCCACACGGACAGTGACCCATGGCCGGGATCGAGCCTGGGTCATCAGGACTGTGAGGCATCAGTGTTAACCACTGCACCACCGTGCTGCCCTAATGTTCTTTATATTCTTTCCGATCTTCTGACCGGACACTCAACTTTGAGCAAATATAATTTTTTTCTTTAAGTTTAATACTGTTGTTACTTTTTTGGTTAACCACAGGTAGAAAGGTAGAAAATATGAGTGAGCAGGAGACTGTTCTGCCACTAATGATGATCATGGCTGATGCATCTCAACACCACATTAATTGTATGGAGATTGGCCTTAAGTGGTGATATTGGTTTCCTGTCATACTATGGCAGGATCCTGTTTTCACGAACGGCAGTGGATCGGTTAGATGATAAACTAATCGATGCCCAATGCGGTTCTCATTTTTGGCATCTCTCGCGATGTTACAGCCTCATTGCGCTCTCGAATAAACACAACGTGGCCAATAAATCGTGCCCAGTATATTCCACCAGGGCTCTACATCCCACACAGTATCATCCCAGAGCCCTGCACCCCACACAGTATCATCCTCAGTAGCCCGACATCCCACACAGTATCATCCCCAGGGCCCAACACCCCACACAGCATCATCCCCAGGGGCCAAGATCCCACACAGTATCATCCTCAGTGGCCCTACATCCCACACAGCATCATCCCCAGGGCCCAACACCCCACACAGCATCATCCCCAGGGGCCAAGATCCCACACAGTATCATCCTCAGTGGCCCAACACCCCACACAGCATCATCCCAAGGGCCCAACACCCCACACAACATCATCCCCAGGGCCCTGCATCCCACACAGCATCATCCCCAGGGCCCAACACCCCACACAGCATCATCCCCAGGGCTCTACATCCCACACAGCATCATCCCCAGGGCCCAACACCCCACACAGCATCATCCCCAGGGCTCTACATTCCACACAGCATCATACCCAGGGCCCTACATCCCACACAGCATCATCCCTAGGGCCCAAAACCCCACACAGCACCATGCCCAGGGCCCTACATCCCATAGAGTGCCATCCCCAGGGCTCTACATCCCACACAGTATCAGCCTCAGGGCCCTACATCCCACACAGCATCATCCCCAGGGCCCAACACCCCACACAGTATCATCCCCAAGACCCTACATCCCACACAGCATCATCCCCAGGGCCCAACACCCCACACATCATCCCCAACACCCCACACAGCATCATCCCCAGGGTCCAACACCCCACACTGCATAATCCCCAGGGCTCTACAATCCACACAGTGTCATCCCCAGGGCCCTACATCCCACACAGCATCATCCCCAGGGCCCAACACAGCATCATCCCCAAGGCTCTACATCCCACACAGCATCATCCCCAGGGCCCAACACACCACACAGTATCATCCCCAGGGCCCAGCACCCCACACAGCATCATCCCCAGGGCCCCAAGATCCCACACAGTATCATCCTCAGTGGCCCAACACCCCACACAGCATCATCCCCAGGGCCCAACACCCCACACAGCATCATCCCCAGGGACCAACACCCCACACAGCATCATCCCCAGGGCTCTACACCCCACACAGCATCATCCCCAGGGCTCTACATCCCACACAGCATCATCCCGAGGGCTCTACATCCCACACAGCATCATCCCCAGGGCCCAACACCCCACACAGCATCATCCCCAGGGCCCAACACCCCACACAGCATCAACCCTTGGTCTCTACATCCCACACAGCATCATCCCCAGGGCCCTACATCCCACACAGCATCATCCCCAGGGCCCAACACCCCACACAGCATCATCCCCAGGGCTCTACAACCCACACAGTAACATCCCCAGGGCCCTACATCCCACACAGCATCATCCCCAGGGCCCAACACCCCGCACAGCATCATCCCCAGGGCTCTACATCCCACACAGCATCATCCCCAGGGCCCAAGATCCCACACAGTATCATCCTCAGTGGCCCAACACCCCACACAGCATCATCCTCAGTGGCCCAACACCCCACACAGCATCATCCCCAGGGCCCAACACCCCACACAGCATCATCCCCAGGGCCCAACACCCCACACAGCATCATCTCCAGGGCTCTACATCCCACACAGCATCATCCTCTGGGCCCAACACCCCACACAGCATCATCCCCAGGGCTCAACACCCCAACAGTATCATCCCCAAGACCCTACATCCCACACAGCATCATCCCCAGGGCCCAACACCCCACACACCATCCCCAACACCCCACACAGCATCATCCCCAGGGTTCTACAACCCACACAGTATCATCCCCAGGGCTCTACATCCCACACAGCTTCATCCCCAGGGCCCTATATCCCACACAGCATCAACCCTAGGGCCCAAAACCCCACACAGCACCATGCCCAGGGCCCTACATCCCAAAGAGTGCCATCCCCAGGGCTCTACATCCCACACAGTATCAACCTCAGGGCCCAACATCCCACACAGCATCATCCCCTGGGCCCAACACCCCACACAGTATCATCCCCAAGACCCTACATCCCACACAGCATCATCCCCAGGGCCCAACACCCCACACACCATCCCCAACACCCCACACAGCATCATCTCCAGGGCGCAACACCCCACACTGCATCATCCCCAGGGCTCTACAACCCACACAGTATCATCCCCAGGGCCCTACATCCCACACAGCATCATCCCCAGGGCCCAACACCCCACACAGCATCATCCCCAAGGCTCTACATCCCACACAGCATCATCCCCAGGGCCCAACACACCACACAGTATCATCCCCAGGGCCCAACACCCCACACAGAATCATCCCCAGGGCCCAACACCCCACACAGCATCAGCCCCAGGGCCCAAGATCCCACACAGTATCATCCTCAGTGTCCCAACACAGCATCATCCCCAGTGGCCCAACACCCCACACAGCATCATCCCCAGGGCCCAACACCCCACACAGCATCATCCCCAGGGCCCAACACCCCACACAGCATCATCCCCAGGGCTCTACACCCCACACAGCATCATCCCCAGGGCTCTACACCCCACACAGCATCATCCCCAGGGCTCTACACCCTACACAGCATCATCCCCAGGGCCCAACACCCCACACTGCATCATCCCCAGGGCTCTACAACCCACACAGCATAATCCCCAGGGCCCAACACCCCACACAGCATCAACCCCTGGTCTCTACATCCCACACAGTATCATCCCCATGGCCCTACATCCCACACAGCATCATCCCCAGGGCCCAACACCCCACACAGCATCATCCCCAGGGCTCTACATCCCACACAGTATCATCCCCAGGGCCCTACATCCCACACAGCATCATCCCCAGGGCTCTACATCCCACACAGCATCATCCGCAGGGCTCTACATCCCACACAGCATCATCCCCAGGGCTCTACATCCCACACAGCATCATCCCCAGGGCTCTACAGCCCGCACAGCATCATCCCCAGGGCTCTACATCCCACACAGCATCATCCCCAGGGCCCAACACCCCACACAGCATCATCCCCAGAGCCCTACATCCCACACAGCATCATCCCCAGGGACCAACACCCCACACAGCATCATCCCCAGGGGCCAAGATCCCACACAGTATCATCCTCAGTGGCCCATCACCCCACACAGCGTCATCCCAAGGGCCCAACACCCCACACAGCATCATCCCCAGGGCCCTGCATCCCACACAGCATCATCCCCAGGGCCCAATACCCCACACAGCACCATCCCCAGGGCCCAACACCCCACACAGCATCATCCCCAGGGCTCTACATCCCACACAGCATCATCCGCAGGGCCCAACACCCCACACAGCATCATCCCCAGGGCCCAACACCCCACACAGCATCATCCCCAGGGCTCTACATCCCACACAGCGTCATCCCCAAGGCCCAACACCCCACACAGCATCATCCCCAGGGTTCTACAACCCACACAGTATCATCCCCAGGGCCCTACATCCCACACAGCATCATCCCCAGGGCCCAACACCCCACACAGCATCATCCCCAGGGCTCTACATCCCACACAGCTTCATCCCCAGGGCCCTATATCCCACACAGCATCAACCCTAGGGCCCAAAACCCCACACAGCACCATGCCCAGGGCCCTACATCCCATAGAGTGCCATCCCCAGGGCTCTACATCCCACACAGTATCAACCTCAGGGCCCAACATCCCACACAGCATCATCCCCAGGGCCCAACACCCCACACAGTATCATCCCCAAGACCCTACATCCCACACAGCATCATCCCCAGGGCCCAACACCCCACACACCATCCCCAACACCCCACACAGCATCATCCCCAGGGCCCAACACCCCACACTGCATCATCCCCAGGGCTCTACAACCCACACAGTATCATCCCCAGGGCCCTACATCCCACACAGCATCATCCCCAGGGCCCAACACCCCACACAGCATCATCCCCAAGGCTCTACATCCCACACAGCATCATCCCCAGGGCCCAACACACCACACAGTATCATCCCCAGGGCCCAACACCCCACACAGCATCATCCCCAAGGCTCTACATCCCACACAGTATCATCCCCAGGGCCCTACATCCCACACAGTATCATCCCCAGGGCCCAACACCCCACACAGCATCATCCCCAGGGCTCTACAACCCACACAGTAACATCCCCAGGGCCCTACATCCCACACAGTATCATCCCCAGGGCACAACACCCCACACAGCATCATCCCCAGGGCTCTACATCCCGCACAGCATCATCCCCAGGGCCCTACACCCCACACAGTATCATCCCCAGGGCGCAACACCCCACACAGCATCATCCCCAGGGCCCAAGATCCCACACAGTAGCATCCTCAGTGGCCCAACACTCCACACAGCATCATCCCCAGGGTCCAACACCCCACACAGCATCATCCCCAGGGCTCTACATCCCACACAGCATCATCCCCAGGGCCCAACACACCACACAGTATTACCCCAGGGCCCAACACCCCACAGAGTATCATCCCCAGGGCCCAACACCCCACACAGCATCATCCCCAGGGCCCAACACCCCACACAGCATCATCCTCAAGGCTCTACATCCCACACAGCATCATCCCCAGGGCCCAACACCCCACACAGTATCATCCCCAGGGCCCAACACCCCACACAGCATCATCCCCAGGGCCCAAGATCCCACACAGTATCATCCTCAGTGTCCCAACACCCCACACAGCAGCATCCTCAGTGGCCCAACACCCCACACAGCATCATCCCCAGGGCCCAACACCCCACACAGTATCATCCCCAGAGCCCTACATCCCACACAGCATCATCCCTAGGGCCCAACACCCCACACAGCATCATCCCCAGGGCTCTACATCCCACACAGCATCATCCCCAGGGCCCAACACCCCACACAGCATCATCCCCAGGGCCCAACACCCCACACAGCATCAGCCCGTGGTCTCTACATCCCACACAGCATCATCCCCAGGGCCCAACACCCCGCACAGCATCATCCCCAGGGCCCTACATCCCACACAACATCATCCCCAGGGCCCAACACCCCACACAGCATCATCCCCAGGGCTCTACATCCCACACAGCATCATCCCCAGGGCCCAACACCCCACACAGCATCATCCCCAGGGCTCTACATCCCACACAGCATCATCCCCAGGGCCCAACACAGCGTCATCCCCAGGGCCCAACACCCCACACAGCATCAGCCCCTGGTCTCTACATCCCACACAGCATCATCCCCAGGGCCCAACACCCCACACAGCATCAGCCCCTGGTCTCTACTTCCCACACAGCATCATCCCCAGGGCCCAACACCCCGCACAGCATCATCCCCAGGGCCCTACATCCCACACAGCATCATCCCCAGGGCCCAACACCCCACACAGCATCATCCCCAGGGCTCTACATCCCACACAGCATCATCCCCAGGGCCCTACATCCCACACCGTATCATCCCCAGAGCCCTACATCCCACACAGCATCATCCCCAGGGCCCAACACCCCACACAGCATCATCCCCAGGGCTCTACGTCCCACACAGCATCATCCCCAGGGCCCAACACCCCACACTGCATCATCCCCAGGGCCCAACACCCCACACAGCAGCAGCCCCTGGTCTCTACATCCCACACAGCATCATCCCCAGGGCCCAACACCCCGCACAGCATCATCCCCAGGGCCCTACATCCCACACAGCATCATCCCCAGGGCCCTACATCCCACACAGTATCATCCCCAGAGCCCTACATCCCACACAGCATCATCCCCAGGTCTCTACATCCCACACAGCATCATCCCCAGGGCTCTACATCCCACACAGCATCATCCCCAGGTCTCTACATCCCACACAGCATCATCCCCAGGGCCCAACACCCCACACAGCATCATCCCCAGGGCTCTACATCCCACACAGCTTCATCCCCAGGGCCCTATATCCCACACAGCATCAACCCTAGGGCCCAAAGCCCCACACAGCACCATGCCCAGGGCCCTACATCCCATAGAGTGCCATCCCCAGGGCTCTACATCCCACACAGTATCAACCTCAGGGCCCTATATCCCACACAGTATCATCCCCAGAGCCCTACATCCCACACAGCATCATCCCCAGGGCCCAACACCCCACACAGCATCATCCCCAGGGCTCTACATCCCACACAGCATCATCCCCAGGGCCCAACACAGCGTCATCCCCAGGGCCCAACACCCCACACAGCATCAGCCCCTGGTCTCTACATCCCACACAGCATCATCCCCAGGGCCCAACACCCCACACAGCATCATCCCCAGGGCCCAACACCCCACACAGCATCAGCCCCTGGTCTCTACTTCCCACACAGCATCATCCCCAGGGCCCAACACCCCGCACAGCATCATCCCCAGGGCCCTACATCCCACACAGCATCATCCCCAGGGCCCAACACCCCACACAGCATCATCCCCAGGGCTCTACATCCCACACAGCATCATCCTTAGGGCCCTACATCCCACACCGTATCATCCCCAGAGCCCTACATCCCACACAGCATCATCCCCAGGGCCCAACACCCCACACAGCATCATCCCCAGGGCTCTACGTCCCACACAGCATCATCCCCAGGGCCCAACACCCCACACTGCATCATCCCCAGGGCCCAACACCCCACACAGCATCAGCCCCTGGTCTCTACATCCCACACAGCATCATCCCCAGGGCCCAACACCCCGCACAGCATCATCCCCAGGGCCCTACATCCCACACAGCATCATCCCCAGGGCCCTACATCCCACACAGTATCATCCCCAGAGCCCTACATCCCACACAGCATCATCCCCAGGTCTCTACATCCCACACAGCATCATCCCCAGGGCTCTACATCCCACACAGCATCATCCCCAGGTCTCTACATCCCACACAGCATCATCCCCAGGGCCCAACACCCCACACAGCATCATCCCCAGGGCTCTACATCCCACACAGCTTCATCCCCAGGGCCCTATATCCCACACAGCATCAACCCTAGGGCCCAAAGCCCCACACAGCACCATGCCCAGGGCCCTACATCCCATAGAGTGCCATCCCCAGGGCTCTACATCCCACACAGTATCAACCTCAGGGCCCAACATCCCACACAGCATCATCCCCAGGGCCCAACACCCCACACAGTATCATCCCCAAGACCCTACATCCCACACAGCATCATCCCCAGGGCCCAACACCCCACACACCATCCCCAACACCCCACACAGCATCATCCCCAGGGCCCAACACCCCACACTGCATCATCCCCAGGGCTCTACAACCCACACAGTATCATCCCCAGGGCCCTACATCCCACACAGCATCATCCCCAGGGCCCAACACCCCACACAGCATCATCCCCAAGGCTCTACATCCCACACAGCATCATCCCCAGGGCCCAACATCCCACACAGTATCATCCCCAGGGACCAACACCTCACACAGCATCATCCCCAGAGCCCAAGATCCCACACAGTATCATCCTCAGTGGCCCAACACCCCACACAGCATCATCCCCAGGGCCCAACACCCCACACAGCATCATCCCCAGGGCTCTACACCCCACACAGCATCATCCCCAGGGCTGTACATCCCACACAGCATCATCCCCAGGGCTCTACATCCCACACAGCATCATCCCCAGGGACCAACACCCCACACAGCATCATCCCCAGGGCCCAACACCCCACACAGCATCAACCCCTGGTCTCTACATCCCACACAGTATCATCCCCAGGGCCCTACATCCCACACAGTATCATCCCCAGGGCCCAACACCCCACACAGCATCATCCCCAGGGCTCTACAACCCACACAGTAACATCCCCAGGGCCCTACATCCCACACAGCATCATCCCCAGGGCACAACACCCCACACAGCATCATCCCCAGGGCTCTACATCCCGCACAGCATCATCCCCAGGGCCCTACACCCCACACAGTATCATCCCCAGGGCGCAACACCCCACACAGCATCATCCCCAGGGCCCAAGATCCCACACAGTAGCATCCTCAGTGGCCCAACACTCCACACAGCATCATCCCCAGGGCCCAACACCCCACACAGCATCATCCCCAGGGCCCAACACCCCACACAGCATCATCCCCAAGGCTCTACATCCCACACAGCATCATCCCCAGGGCCCAACACACCACACAGTATTACCCCAGGGCCCAACACCCCACAGAGTATCATCCCCAGGGCCCAACACCCCACACAGCATCATCCCCAGGGCCCAACACCCCACACAGCATCATCCTCAAGGCTCTACATCACACACAGCATCATCCCCAGGGCCCAACACCCCACACAGTATCATCCCCAGGGCCCAACACCCCACACAGCATCATCCCCAGGGCCCAAGATCCCACACAGTATCATCCTCAGTGGCCCAACACCCCACACAGCAGCATCCTCAGTGGCCCAACACCCCACACAGCATCATCCCCAGGGCCCAACACCCCACACAGTATCATCCCCAGAGCCCTACATCCCACACAGCATCATCCCCAGGGCCCAACACCCCACACAGCAGCATCCTCAGTGGCCCAACACCCCACACAGCATCATCCCCAGGGCCCAACACCCCACACAGTATCATCCCCAGAGCCCTACATCCCACACAGCATCATCCCTAGGGCCCAACACCCCACACAGCATCATCCCCAGGGCTCTACATCCCACACAGCATCATCCCCAGGGCCCAACACCCCACACAGCATCATCCCCAGGGCCCAACACCCCACACAGCATCAGCCCGTGGTCTCTACATCCCACACAGCATCATCCCCAGGGCCCAACACCCCGCACAGCATCATCCCCAGGGCCCTACATCCCACACAGCATCATCCCCAGGGCCCAACACCCCACACAGCATCATCCCCAGGGCTCTACATCCCACACAGCATCGTCCCCAGGGCCCTACATCCCACACAGTATCATCCCCAGAGCCCTACATCCCACACAGCATCATCCCCAGGGCCCAACACCCCACACAGCATCATCCCCAGGGCTCTACATCCCACACAGCATCATCCCCAGGGCCCAACACAGCGTCATCCCCAGGGCCCAACACCCCACACAGCATCAGCCCCTGGTCTCTACATCCCACACAGCATCATCCCCAGGGCCCAACACCCCACACAGCATCATCCCCAGGGCCCAACACCCCACACAGCATCAGCCCCTGGTCTCTACTTCCCACACAGCATCATCCCCAGGGCCCAACACCCCGCACAGCATCATCCCCAGGGCCCTACATCCCACACAGCATCATCCCCAGGGCCCAACACCCCACACAGCATCATCCCCAGGGCTCTACATCCCACACAGCATCATCCCCAGGGCCCTACATCCCACACCGTATCATCCCCAGAGCCCTACATCCCACACAGCATCATCCCCAGGGCCCAACACCCCACACAGCATCATCCCCAGGGCTCTACGTCCCACACAGCATCATCCCCAGGGCCCAACACCCCACACTGCATCATCCCCAGGGCCCAACACCCCACACAGCATCAGCCCCTGGTCTCTACATCCCACACAGCATCATCCCCAGGGCCCAACACCCCGCACAGCATCATCCCCAGGGCCCTACATCCCACACAGCATCATCCCCAGGGCCCTACATCCCACACAGTATCATCCCCAGAGCCCTACATCCCACACAGCATCATCCCTAGGGCCCAACACCCCACACAGCATCATCCCCAGGGCTCTACATCCCACACAGCATCATCCCCAGGGCCCAACACCCCACACAGCATCATCCCCAGGGCCCAACACCCCACACAGCATCAGCCCGTGGTCTCTACATCCCACACAGCATCATCCCCAGGGCCCAACACCCCACACAGCATCAACCCCTGGTCTCTACATCCCACACAGTATCATCCCCAGGGCCCTACATCCCACACAGTATCATCCCCAGGGCCCAACACCCCACACAGCATCATCCCCAGGGCTCTACAACCCACACAGTAACATCCCCAGGGCCCTACATCCCACACAGCATCATCCCCAGGGCACAACACCCCACACAGCATCATCCCCAGGGCTCTACATCCCGCACAGCATCATCCCCAGGGCCCTACACCCCACACAGTATCATCCCCAGGGCGCAACACCCCACACAGCATCATCCCCAGGGCCCAAGATCCCACACAGTAGCATCCTCAGTGGCCCAACACTCCACACAGCATCATCCCCAGGGCCCAACACCCCACACAGCATCATCCCCAGGGCCCAACACCCCACACAGCATCATCCCCAAGGCTCTACATCCCACACAGCATCATCCCCAGGGCCCAACACACCACACAGTATTACCCCAGGGCCCAACACCCCACAGAGTATCATCCCCAGGGCCCAACACCCCACACAGCATCATCCCCAGGGCCCAACACCCCACACAGCATCATCCTCAAGGCTCTACATCCCACACAGCATCATCCCCAGGGCCCAACACCCCACACAGTATCATCCCCAGGGCCCAACACCCCACACAGCATCATCCCCAGGGCCCAAGATCCCACACAGTATCATCCTCAGTGGCCCAACACCCCACACAGCAGCATCCTCAGTGGCCCAACACCCCACACAGCATCATCCCCAGGGCCCAACACCCCACACAGCATCATCCCCAGGGCCCAAGATCCCACACAGTATCATCCTCAGTGGCCCAACACCCCACACAGCAGCATCCTCAGTGGCCCAACACCCCACACAGCATCATCCCCAGGGCCCAACACCCCACACAGTATCATCCCCAGAGCCCTACATCCCACACAGCATCATCCCCAGGGCCCAACACCCCACACAGCATCATCCCCAGGGCTCTACATCCCACACAGCATCATCCCCAGGGCCCAACACCCCACACAGCATCATCCCCAGGGCCCAACACCCCACACAGCATCAGCCCGTGGTCTCTACATCCCACACAGCATCATCCCCAGGGCCCAACACCCCGCACAGCATCATCCCCAGGGCCCTACATCCCACACAGCATCATCCCCAGGGCCCAACACCCCACACAGCATCATCCCCAGGGCTCTACATCCCACACAGCATCATCCCCAGGGCCCTACATCCCACACAGTATCATCCCCAGAGCCCTACATCCCACACAGCATCATCCCCAGGGCTCTACATCCCACACAGCATCATCCCCAGGGCCCAACACAGCGTCATCCCCAGGGCCCAACACCCCACACAGCATCAGCCCCTGGTCTCTACATCCCACACAGCATCATCCCCAGGGCCCAACACCCCACACAGCATCATCCCCAGGGCCCAACACCCCACACAGCATCAGCCCCTGGTCTCTACTTCCCACACAGCATCATCCCCAGGGCCCAACACCCCGCACAGCATCATCCCCAGGGCCCTACATCCCACACAGCATCATCCCCAGGGCCCAACACCCCACACAGCATCATCCCCAGGGCTCTACATCCCACACAGCATCATCCCCAGGGCCCTACATCCCACACCGTATCATCCCCAGAGCCCTACATCCCACACAGCATCATCCCCAAGGCCCAACACCCCACACAGCATCATCCCCAGGGCTCTACGTCCCACACAGCATCATCCCCAGGGCCCAACACCCCACAGTGCATCATCCCCAGGGCCCAACACCCCACACAGCATCAGCCCCTGGTCTCTACATCCCACACAGCATCATCCCCAGGGCCCAACACCCCGCACAGCATCATCCCCAGGGCCCTACATCCCACACAGCATCATCCCCAGGGCCCTACATCCCACACAGTATCATCCCCAGAGCCCTACATCCCACACAGCATCATCCCCAGGTCTCTACATCCCACACAGCATCATCCCCAGGGCTCTACATCCCACACAGCATCATCCCCAGGGCCCTACATCCCACACAGCATCATCCCCAGGCCTCTACATCCCACACAGCTTCATCCCCAGGGCCCAACAGAGCATCATCCCCAGAGCCCTACATCCCACACAGTAATATCCCCAGGGCCCTACATCCCACACAGTATCATCCCCAGAGCCCTACATCCCACACAGCATCATCCCCAGGGACCAACACCCCACACAGCATCATCCCCAGGGCCAAATTCATGGCAATCTTGTTATGTGGTTACACACCAAGTAAAACTGCATTCAGACTCTCCTTTGTTTGCCCCAAGATCTGTTCTAGAATTCTTTGTGAACCCTGCCAATAATGGTATTTGCATTTGATATTGGCCCAATGTGAATTGAACCCCACATACAGGTTCCGGTTTTTGTGCAGGAAGAAAGTGGAACCCCCACCTTTCTCTTGATGTGTTCCAGTAGTTGCTCCTGGCCTCGCAGGAAATACAGGTGCTGGAATTCCGTGTCATCTCGTTCTGGCTTCACCAAACCACTTTGTTCAATATTCACCACCTTGCGGAAACCATCTGGCCAAAGGCAAGAAAGGGAGAAATAAAACTCCTCTTCAATCAAATAACTTTTGAATCAATAGATAGCTTTGTTGGGCGGTATCGGAGAGGACTCGCCAATCTACTCCATCTCCTTTACCAGCTTGTAATCAGTTGCTATGATCAGACTGGAACGTCCCAGGCTGTTTTTCTGACTGGTTCTAAACTGCCAGCATTTAAGAATAATTTGGGCCCACCATGACCCTGCCTGACCCTAACATCAAGACGTTGTGTGAAAGATCACTGACGTGGACCTGACTAATACTGCACTGCAGAGCTTAACCAGTGGATCACCTCTTTGAATGCTGGATATTCACCAAATAATTATTTGTTTTCTTTAAGCCAGTATGTTTCAAAGTGAACTTCAGCATCCCAAGCTGGGTTTTGCCCCAATTAATTATTTTGCAGAATACTACTGAAACTGTCACGCAGGTTAAGTACATCTTTCATCTAAATGGGGCCGGGTCAATGTCATAGTTCTCGAGTCAGAGTTTTGCAGGACAAAGGTGGCCCTTCGGCCCATCATGTCTCTGCTAGCCATCAAACACCGCTCTACTCTAATCCCATTTCATAGCACTTGGGCCGTAGCCTTGTATGCTGTGCCATTTCAAGTGCTCATCTAAATGCTTCTTAAATGTTGAGGGGGCTCCCGTTTCCACCACCCTTTTGGGTAGTGAGTTCCAGATTCCACCACCCTCTGGGTGAAAAGGTTTTCCTACAAATCCCCTCTCATTTTCCTGCCTCTTACCGTAAATCTGTGCCCTCTGGTTATTGACTTCTCTACTAAGGGGAAAAGTTTCTTCCCATCTACTCTTTCCGTATCTCTCATCATTTTGAACATCTCAATCAGGTCCCCCCTCAACCTTCTCTGCTCTAAGGAAACAAACCCCAGCACATCCAGCCTCTGAAATGCTCCAGCCCTGGCAATATCTTGGTGAAACTCTTCTACACCTCTTGAGTACAATCACATCCTTCCTATAGTGTGGCGACCAGAACGGCACACAGAAGTTAGCACTGCTTGCTGTAGCCTAACAAGTGTTTTATACAATTCCATCATAACCTCCCTGCTCTTATATTCTATGCCTTGGCTAATAAAGCATCCCGTATCTCTTCTTAAACACCTTATCTACCTGTCCTGCTGCCTTCAGGGATCTTTGGACATGCCCCAGAAGGTCCCTCTGGTCCTCAGTACTTTCTAGCCTCCTACCGTTCATTGTGTATTCCCTTCTTAATCCACCCAAAATGCATCACCTCACTCTTTTCTGGGTTAAATTCCACTTTCCACTGTTCTGTCTATCTGACCAGCCCATTTATATCATCCTGTAGTCTAAGGCTTTCCTCCTCACTATTTACCACATCACCAACTTTTGTGTCATCTGCGACTTACTGATCATACCCCCTACATTCAGGTCTTAATCGTTAATGTACACTACAAACAGCAAGGGGCCCAACACCGATCCCTGCCGTACACGTCTGGGCACAGGTTTGCAGTCACAAAAACAGCCTTCGAACATCACCCTCTGCCTCCTGCCATTAAGCCACTTTTGGATCCGATTTGCCAAATTGCCCTGGATCCCTGGGCTCTTAATTTCTTGAACAGTCTCCCATGCAGGACCTTGTCAAAAGCTTTTGCAGTCCATGTAGACTACATCAACTGCACTGACCTCATCTACACACCTAGTCACCTTCTTGAAAAATTCAATCAACGGCGTGTGGGAAGAGCTGCAACAGGAGACAAAGGACCAAATACAAACAGGGAAACAAATGGAGAGACTGAAAGATGGAGGGACAAGCCTTCAATGTTTCAAAATTGAAGTAGAACTAAATGGAGGGACTGGTTGTGGAAATGCAGTTCAGTCTTGAATGATTGAATATGAAGAAGCAAATACACTGAAGATTTTCTGACTGAGGGATCACGGTCACCAATTTCAAATTGGCAAGTTGCTTTGTTTTCAGCCTCGTTGGAACAGGAAAATAGCTTGGCCTTGATGTTTTAGCAAGTGGAATTTTCTAGGCCTGACTTCCATTAACACTAGAGAAAAGTTAGATTTTAACTGGAACACAATTGTGCCAGCTCCCAGATGATCAGTGTTAAGCCATACGTATGAAAGCTTTTGATAAGTAATCCTGTCCATACCAACATGATACATTTTCAATCAGTCAACACTTTAGGCACATGGCGGCAGGGCAGCATGGTGGCACAGCAGTTAGCACTGCTACCTCACAGTGCCAAGGACCCAGGTACAATTCCGGCCTTAGGTGACCATCTGTGTGGAGGTTGCATGTTCTCCCCATGTCTGTGTGGGTTTCCTCCGGGTGCTCTGGTTTCCTCCCACAGTCCAAAGATGTGCAGGTTAAGTGGATTGCCATGATAAAATTGCCCTTTAATGTCCAAAGATGTACAGGTTAGGTGGATTGCCATGATAAAATTGCCCTTTAATGTCCAAAGATGTACAGGTTAGGTGGAGTTAAGGGGTTGGGACGAGGGAGTGGGCCTAGGTAGGGTGCTTTTTCAGAGGGCTGGTGCAGAATTGATGGGCCGAATGGCCTCCTTCTGCACTGTGGGGATTCTATGATTTCTATATGGAAGTTACATTAATGATTGATCCTTTTCTCCAGTGCAGCAGTCTATGTAACAGATGATATTAATCTCCTGCACACAGGAGATTAATTGAGGTTTCGCCCAGAAGAGATATGTCTTGTTGGAGTGGGGAGAGGGGTTGTATGAGATTAAAGAAATAGGGACAGGGTGGGGTGGGGATTTAAATGAAAATTTTCAATTGGAGGCCATTGAAAGACCGGGAGTCAAGAATTGATAGGCGAGTGAGATTTGATACAGGACAGGGTGGGGGTCAGCAGATGAGTGAGCAGTGCACAGAGAATGAGAGGCTAATGGAAGAACTTTGGAGCAGTTGGGTCTGGAGCTGAAAAAGGAGAGTTTTAGCTACAGATTAGCCAATAAAGTGGTGCAGGAAGGTGATGTTAACAAGGTGGAGGAAGGTGCTTTTTAAATCATCGACTTTGATCCTTAAAGCTTTGAAGTATCCTACTCACTCTCAGAAATGCTTGGCCTAAACCAACACAAAAAAACCAGCACAAGAGGATTTACATTGCCATGGCCAATATATCTTTCCCCAAGGGGACAGGTTTGTCCTGAAAGCGGAATGAAACAGCCATCGCACAAATAACAAAATTCTGTAGGAAGAACATTATAGTTTAACCATAAATAACGAGGGAGGCACATGGTGCAGTGGTTAGCACTGCTGCCTCATGGCACCGAGGACCCAGGTTCGATCCCGGCTCTGGGCCACTGTCTGTGTGGAGTTTGCACATTCTCCCCGTGTTTGTGTGGGTCTCAGGGTCTCACCCCCACCACCCAAAGATGTGCAGGGAAGGTGGATTGGCCACACTAAATTGCCCCTTAATTGGAAAATAAAACATAAATAACTATGCTTCGAACAATCTGTAAATATTTGGACATGCCTTTTCGTTGCAGTGCAAAAACAAAGGATGCTATTGTGATATGTCAAATATAAATATATCTTTCCCTGCAGATCTCACCAATCCCAGATAGGGATTTATGTTATTTGCATTTTAACTTCGACCCAAGGAGAAATGCATTTTGAACAAATCATGCTTGAAATTATTTTGGTATCATTTTCCTATACAAAATTGAGAAGTAACTTACATTGGTAATCCTGCCTATTCTCTGGAATAACCTTTCTAAAGTATCGCTCACCAATCCACCTCTCTTCAAAAGCCTCCTATAATTCTCTCCAACTGTTATCACCCCTCAATCTCACGCTGCTTTCTGTAGGAAGCACCATGTAATGTAAAGTTGTTGTTGAGCGTCAGGAGTCAGAAATCGTCACATTCAGCGTCAGAAGCAGAGCGTTCAAGCAGAAGAGAAGTTCAGGCAGCAGAAACGATTGCTGCTTGGGTTGGGAAAGCAGCTAAAGGTTGATCAGAAACCAGTTCTCATGGCCAGCTGGAAAGGCGCGTAGGCATGTTAATCAATGCTGAAGGTGGACCCTTACTGAAAGAGGAATTGAAATCTTGCAGGCGGACCTGAAGGAGTGGTAAGCTCAAAGTAAATTTTAAAAAGCAGATGTAAGGATATGAAGATTGATGAATAAATTGGAGCAGCTGAAAGAGGAATTGAAGTTTAACATGGATTCAAGAAATGTAAATGGTCAGGTTCAAGAAGAAAGCTCGGCCATGTGAAAGAGTGAACAATTATAAAACCTTGAGAAACAGCTGAAGATGAACATAAAAAGAGGTAAGAGACTGCTATCGTTAGTTAATTGCTTTCAGGTAAAGATGGTCTAGATTCTTGCAGCAATTCCTCACATCATCAGATGCATTGCTCCTTCAGAGAGCACCCAGTGCAGACATGATGGGCCGTCTGTGCTGTGACGATTCTGTGAACCCAAATATCCCTATCTGCTCTCTTCTGTGGAAACTGGCTAAAAGCATAGCCAGCCTACTGTAACAATCAATTCTTCAGGAAGTACACCCTTCCAATTTGAAATATCATTCAACTATTACAACAGGGCTACACTTAATCTCCGACATAGTGCAGGCCCCTTCTTATGATCACATACTGCCTACGGTTGGTTTCAAAATGGGCCATTTTTGATATTACGCTGGAAGCAACTTCAATACAACTAACACAGTTTAGGCTATTTCCAAGTTAAATAATACTCAGTTAAATAATACATCTCAAATCAATAATTCTTCTGTGGACAGCACATCCCAAGGAACTGGCAACCTTGTTATACATCATTCAAATCATGATAAACATGGATCTTTTCGCCTTGGGGTCTCGGCCATGATTTTCCTCAGAGCTGCACTGGCTTTGTTGCTGTCTTTATGCCAGAATTACAACCAAAGCCTCCCCTAAATGCATGAATGGGGTTTCCATCTCACATCCAGTGAACTCGCAGCAGCAGATTGGGAAGGCTAAGCTTGTATGGAATTATTGGTTCATGCTGACATTTTACAATATGCTGGATAGGGCCTAAGAGATAGGGTGGGATTTCCTGCTGTTCTCGCTGGTTCGATCGTTCAGTGCCGCCAACAACGACACCCACCACCCCCCCGGGCTCTCTGGTGATGGAGGGTGCAAACTTTGTCGACAGCGGTCGGACCAGAAGATCCCGCTACCAGCCAATGGTGGGCCACCACCTCAGCCACAAAACAAGCTATGGCGAGGGGCAGAAAATCCAGTGCACAGTGTTGGAAAGGAGGAGAGAACAATAGAGATGGAAAGGTGAGAGGAAGTTCCAAACTTCAGGGCTTGTGAAAGGAAAGGGGAACATTCTGGGAACAGAGTGAGGCTCATGGGATTAGGAATTATTGCCGGTGGAAGGATAAATAACAGATGATTGAATGGTTTGTTTCTGTGTTGCAATTCATACGCAATTCTTTGAACACAAAACCATCAAATTTAGATAATACCTGTTTTTTTAGCATGTGCAGTAATCGCCAAGCCAGGTAATAGCTTCCATAGTGGCTAAATGGAGCTGTCTGAACCCTCCGCTATTAGTCAGGGGGCAGTCTTCAATGATGGGAGTCATTGATTGGGGTGCACCGCAGCTGCTGTCGAAGGTTGGCTGCAAGGTCCCACTTGTGCCAATTTGCTACTTAAAGGCTTTGTTCAGTGTGGAAATGGTTGAGGAGTGCTCAATGTTGGTGTGGCAGGTTGAAGTCAGGTGGGTGGATAACAGCCATAGAAGCAGAAGGAGAGGAAATGTGAGAGGAACTTGTATTAGAGTTCAAATAGGAGAGTTTTGAAGTAGCATGGGATAAATTCAGTGAAACGGTGCTTCCAATGGGACCATGGTCAAACAAAGCACAGGTCAGGGAATCGGTGCAGCAATCTTCCCACAATTTCCTTTTGAGTTTGACTTGCATTAGGAAAGTAAAATGATTGAGTTTACACTTCTTCAATTTATGTGAGGATATGATCCTGGACTTTGCCGATCAGGCTCTTTAAGACTGTCCCAATTTCTATTGCAACATTTCTCCTTTATCTTGACCAGCAGTTAAATTACTTAATAGCCTCAACAGAAAAATAGTAAGTGGATTTGACCATTTTGCAACTTCCCATCACTTAACATTCTCTTCCTCTGGAAATGGAGAAATTATTCTTACTTTCTGATGGCTCATTTATACGGAGTTGCTGTGCCTTCTGCAAGATGATTCAATACCTTCTTTCTTGAGATGGCTCAGAGATTTTCACCTGGAGTTTCCAAAGGCAGGTTTTCCAATTTCCCACTGCAGTGACGGCAGAAAGTCTTCTTAAAAAAAATAAAATTTTAGAGTACCCAATTATTTTTTTTCCAATTAAGGGGCAATTTAGCGTGACCAATCTACCTACTCTGCACATCTTTGGATTGTGGGGATGAAACCCACGCAGACACAGGGAGAATGTGTAAACTCCACACGGACAGTGACCCTGATCCGGGGCCGGGATCAAACCCGGGTCCTCAGCGGCGTGAGGCAGCAGTGCTATGGCAGAAATTTTAATGCAAGATCCAAAGGGTTGGTTGGGGGAAAAAAAGGTTGGTCCCAGCCCATCTACAGATGAGTCTTTGAGACACTAACTGCACATGATAATCAGACTTGAGATGCAAAGTTTGTCGAACATAACTAAGAAGGAAGATGATTGGGATCATGGCAAATGTGACAATTAGTCCACAACACCATTATAGTTGGATCGTGCCGCTTTCTCTCCTTACACTTCTTTCTGATTCTCCGTATCTCAATATCTCTTTCACCACCCTAAGCCTCTCTCTATCTGTCTACCTCAGAGTCTCGATGCATCACTTACTTTTTTTCCTCCATTCTTTCATGGGATGTGGGCATCACTGGTTGGGCTAGCATTTGTTGCCCATCACTAATTGCCTTTGGGCTGAGAGGCTTGCTCAGCCATTCCAGAGAGCACTCACTGTTGTGTGTTTGAAGTTACATGCAGTCACATGACAGATTTATTTTCCCAAAGGACATTAGTGACTGGGTTTTTACAGCAATTGACTAGCTTTCAATTCCGGATTTATTGAATTTAAATTCCACCAGCTGGTGGTGGGATTCAAACTCGCATCCCCAGAAAATTCACCTGGGCCTCTGGCTTGCTAGTCCAGAGGCATTACCACTACACAACTGTCTCCCCTAATAGGAAAAGTATTCTGCTGCTTCTCTTATGACTGTGACACTTCTTTATTCATTCGGATACTTATTGTAAAGACCAAAGTAGCTACGCCAGCACCTTTGCTGCTTCTGGGAGCTCCCTTCCCTTCCACCCAATTCTGGTGGCTCACCTTGAACCCTACTCCTATATCCTGGGGTATCTTCATCCTCCTCCCTGCTGTATGCAGTACTGCTGTTAGACAAATGGTAACTGCCTTACCTGATTGTTGGCAGCAGCTTTCTTTCAACAACTCAAAACGTGGTTTTGGGGCCACACTCTTTTTAAGTGTTTGTTTTTCTAAGTTTTAATTAAAAAAAAAAAAAATCTGTATTGTCACAAGTAGGCTTACATTAACACTGCAATGAAGTTAACACTCTGGCGCCTGTTCAGGTACACAGAGGGAGAATTCAGAATGTCCAAATTATATAACAGCATGTCGTTCGGGACTTGTGGGAGGAAACCGGAGAACCCGAGGAAACCCACGCAGACACGGGGAGAACGTACGGGGAGAACGTGCAGACTCCGCACAGAAAGTGACCCAAGCCAGGAATCAAACCTGGGACCCTAGCGCTGTAAAGCAACAGTATTACCCACTGTGCTACCGTGCCTACATATGTCACTTACAAACACTAACCTGTTGAAAGAACCTTGCACATCGAGTATTGAGCTTATGATTCTAGGCAATAGTGAGGTTAATGAAAAGCTAACAAGCCTGTGGATGGGGAGAGTATGTGGATGGTGCCCCATCATCATTTGCTTGGTTATTATTCCAATGGAAAGCAATGGTATCATTCAGTTCACATGCACATTTAGTGTAGCTAGAATCAGAAAGTTGCAAAGGGACACCGATAGATTAAACGAGTCGGCAAAACTGTGGCAGGTTAATTTCAATGTGGGGATGTTTGAGGTCACCAAATTTGGACCCAAGGAATATCAGTATATTTTCTGAATGGTGGGCGGGCAGGGACTGTAGAGCAGAGCGATTTTGGGTTTCAAGTACAGAAATCACCATAAGCTAGTCAACATGTACACAAAGTAATTTATTTTTTAAATTTAGAGTACCCAATTATTTTTTTTTCCAATTAAGGGGCAATTTAGCGTGGCTAATCCACCTACCCTGCACATCTTTGGGATGTGGAGGTGAAACCCACGCAGATACAAGGAGAATGTGCAAACTCCACAAGGACAGTGACCCAGGGCTGGGATTCGAACCCAGGTCCTCAGTGCCGTCGGCAGCAGTGCTAACCACTGTGCCACGTGCCGCCCCACAAAGTAATTTAAACAGCTAATGAAATGTTGGCCGTTATTTCAAGGAGCTGGTGGAATATAAGGATGGAAGTTTTGTTCCAATCATATAAAGTCTAACCATAGTTGGAGAATTGCATTCAATTCTGGACACCTGGAAGGATATGTTGGTATATCTACAGCAACTTTCTCTGAACCTCAGTTGGACAGCTGTATTACTTACACATGTTGAGCTGCCTCACGAAGCTGGCCATGTTGTTGTGTTTGAAGTATTTGGGCAACACTTCCTTAGCAAACCTGCCCTGATCAAAGACATGGAAACTGGTCCCACTCTAGAAACAAAAATTTAAGAAAAGAGAAAGCACACTTGTCACTTCACTGGATCACAGGGCAATGAAGAGAATTAATATTCAAATGAAAGCATTAATCCCAACCATTATTACTGCCCCCTCACTGAATGTGTCTGTAGTTAGTATAAACAAATCTTCATGCACCTTCTCAAGCTCCACTGGAATCAAAACACCACCCGAAAGTAAGGGACTGAGGGGTACTTTTATGAGTCGACCACTGGCAGTGATTACTGGAACTTTGGATGTTTCCGGCCCATGGTTTTTAAACCGCCGATCAGCATGCACCCAAACTGCCCAGTAAGCAGGTGAGGGGCCCCAAAGGCAGTGCAGGCTCATAACATTACCCCTTGTATAATTAAAATGCTGACTTGCCAAAAATCCAAATCAGGGTGGTCCAACATGAATGAAAGGCAGGGAGAATTTAAAAAGGATTCAAAAGACATTTGGTGGGTACATTATTGAATATATCCAGCTCTTGAATAAGATGCAAGATTTAACATTAATGTCAGCCGAGAATGTGCCTATTTGCAGCAATTAGACCACCTGGCCTTCGGGAGTTGAATTTCCTTTGTATCCTCTCACAGCAGTAGAATAATCCACTGAGCATTCCACTGTATAATATTTTTATCCTTATAAACAATGCATTCTCTTAATTACCGTGAGGAGTAATTTTTATTGTCACAAGTAGGCTTACATTAACACTGCAATGAAGTTACATTCCGGCGCCTGTTTGGGTACACAGAGGGAGAATATCCAATTCACCTATCAGCACGTTGTTTGGGACTTCTGGGAGGAAACCGGAGCACCTGGAGGAAACCCACGCAGACACAGGGAGAACATGCAGACTCCACACAGACAGTGACCCAAGCGGGAATCGAACCTGGGACCCTGGAGCTGTGAAGCAACAGTGCTACTCACTGTGTCTGTGGGTAGAGAAACAATTTTGTAGAAGGGTAATACAGACTCAAAACGTTAACTCTGTTTTCCTCTCCACAGAAATATTAATTCTGGTTCTCTCTCCACAGATGCTGCCAGACCTGTTGAGTTTATCCAGCAATTCCTGTTTTTATTTCAGTATGATCATGGTTGGTCTACCAAATATCTGGTTTCCCATTCTATCCTCCTTGCCCTTGATTCCCTTCCCGTCCAAAAATCTATCAATCTCGGTCTCAAATACACCCAATGATTGATGATCCACAGCTCTCTGGGGTGAAGAATTCTAAAGATTGACAACTCTTTGAGTGAAGAGAATTCTCCTCAGTGCAAAATGGCTGATACGTTGTTCAATTCCCCAGCCATCCTCCCAGGATCCACCCTGTCAAGCCCCTTAAGAATTTTATATGTTTCAACCTCATTCTTCTAAACTCTACTGAACAGGGGGCTGGTCTACTCATTCTCTCCTCATTGGTCACTCCGCACTTCAGCTAATATATCCTTCTTTAGGTAAGAAGATCAAAACTGTATTCAGTATTCCACGTGTGGGTCTCACCAAACTGCTATGCAATTGCAGTAAGACTTTGTTAATCCTGCACTTCAATCCCTTTATAATTATATAACAAAATATAAGATGTGATTTACTTTCCTAATTGCTTGCTGTACCTGCAAAATTAAGTTGGGATTTGTATACAAGGATGCCCAGGTCAACCTGAATAAAAATATTTCCCAGTCTCTCATGTTTAAAAAATAATATGCTTCCGACTAAAGTGGATGACCTCACATTTCTACAATGTGGTTGACACTTTTGTGTATTCAGAACAACAAAGTGATAGGGAATAAATATTGTGCTACACGCAAATCACAATTTTAAAAACCCTTAATTTATTAAGTTAAATAAATGACTGAGGCTGGTTGACAAATAGGAAAAAGGAAGCAGATGCTGAGCAAGATAGGGAGAGATTGGAAGGCATGACTGAATAGTTGGTTAGAGATAGGTTGAGGTTTTTAAAAGGAGGATAGGTTCAAGCACCAAGTTCCAGACCACAGTGCAGTCCTTCATTCAGAAGTCAAGTGCTATTGTCTGTACAGTGTAAATGTACATAAATTCTGTTTGTTCAGCAGGGGAATATTTGCTTACTGTATAAATTAGAGTTCAGTAAGGGATACTCACTACATAACTACAAACTTCTTGCATAAGAGTAACTTTCTATGGAATCATACAGAGGTGCTGTTTATTCAGCAGGGTTAGAATACTCACTTGCAGATGTGTGTAACGTGAGGTTAGTCAGCAAGCTATGGAAAATTTCCCAGCCCAAACTGCAGGGGGCCACTCCCCTAATCCCAGGATGCCATAGTCCACTCCAGTGGAGATCATGATTTGAGTTCATTATTTTGCCACACTGCCGCATCCTGCAATTTTCAGCACAGCCTGAGCTCAGTGGTAAAGTCTCACCTCTGAGTCAGGTGTTTGTAGGTTCCAAGTTCCACCCCTCTCAGAGAGTTGAGCACAAAATAGAGACTAACACTTCAGTGCAGTACTGAGGGAGTGCTGCACTGTCAGTGTTGCCGTCTTTGAGATGAAATGTTAAATCAAAGTCCCTACTCTTCTTTCAGGTGGACGTAAACAATTCCATGGCACTGAAGGAGTTTTTTTTTAATACAACATTTTATTGAGGTATTTGTAACAATAACAGAAGAAACAGTGTACGTACAAATATAAACAGTGTGCAAAGGCCGTCTTCCTCCCTTGCAGGTCCCACCTTTCTTACACACTAATCTAAGCTAACCCTCGCCCCCACTCTCTGCTGACAGTTAATTTTCTCCAAAGAAGTCGACGAACGGTTGCCACCTCCAGACGAACCCTGACATTGACCCTCCCAGGGCAAACTTGATTTTCTCCAGACAGAGAAAGCCAGCCATGTCAGTAAACCAGGTCTCTGACTTCGGGGGGCTTTGAGTCCCTCCAAGCTAATATTATCCATCTCTGGGCTACCAGGAAGGCAAAGGCCAGAATGTCTGCCACTTTCTCCTCCTGGATTCCCGGATCTTCCTACAATCAGAATTTAGGGAGTTAGGAGATAAGTTAAAAAGTAGGACGTCAAAAGTAGTCATCTCAGGATTGCTACCAGTGCCACGAGACAGTCAGAAATTCAAGAATAGTCAGAATGAATACGTAGCTTGAGAGATGGTGATGGAGGGAGGGGTTCAGATTTTTGGGACATTGGAACCGGTTCTGGGGGCGGTGGGACCATTACAAATTGGATGGTCTACAACTGGGCAGGACTGGAACCAATGTCCTAGGGGGTGCTTTTGCTAACACTGTTGGGGAGGTTTTAAACTAATGTGGCAGGGGGATGGGGACCAGATTAGGAAGTTAGAGGTCAGTAAAGAGGCAGCAACTAAAGCCAGTAAGGTACTAGATACTAAACTCAATGTGACTAAGGGGAAGAGTAGACACGGAAGAGATGATGAACGCAAAGGGACAGGTGGTCTGAGGTGCATTTGTTTCAATGTGAGAAGTGTAGTAGGTAAGGCAGATGAACTTAGGGCTTGGATTAGTACCTGGGAATATGATGTTATTGGTATTACGGAGACTTGGTTGAGGGAAAGGCAAGACTGGCAACTAAATATCCCAGGGTATAGATGCTTCAGGAGGGATAGAGAGGGAGGTAAAAGGGGTGGAGGAGTTGCATTATTGATCAGAGATGATATCACAGCTATGATTAAGGAGGGCACGATGGAGGATTCGAGCACTGAGGCAATATGGGTAGAGCTAAGAAATAGGAAGGGTGCAGCAACATTGTTGGGACTTTATTACAGGCCTCCCAAAAGCGAGCGTGAAGTAGAGGTACAAATATGTAGGCAGATTATAGAAAAATGTAGGAGCAATAGGGGGTCGTGATGGGAGATTTTAATTTCCCCAATATTGAATGGGACTCTTGTAGTGTTGGAGGCATAGATGGAGCAGAATTTGTAAGGAGCATCCAGGAGAGTTTTTTAGAGCAGTATGTAAATAGTCCAACTCGGGAAGGGGCCATACTGGACCTGGTATTGGGGAATGATCCCAGCCAGGTGGTTGAAGTTTCAGTCGGTGATTACTTTGGGAATAGCGATCACAATTCCGTAAGTTTTAGAATACTCATGGACAAAGACGAGAGTGGTCCTAAAGGAAGAGTGCTAAATTGGGGAAAGGCCAAGTATAACAAAATTCGGCAGGAGCTAGGGAATGTAGATTGGGATCAGCTGTTTAAGGGTAAATCCACATTTGAAATGTGGGAGTCTTTTAAGGAAAGGTTGATTAGAGTGCAGGACAGACATGTCCCTGTGAAAATGAGGGATAGAAATGGCAAGATTAGGGAACCATGGATGATGGGTGGAATTGTGAGACTAGCTAAGATGAAAAAGGAAGCATACATAAGATCTAGGCGACTTAAAACTGATGGCTTTGGAGGAATATTGGGAAAGTCGGACAAATCTCAAATGCGCAATAAAGAGGGCTAAAAGGGGTCATGAAATATCTTTGGCTAACAGGGTTAAGGAAAATCCCAAAACCTTTTATTCCTATCTAAGGAGCAAGAGGGTAACTAGAGAAAGGATTGGCCCACTCAAAGACAAAAGGGGGAATTTATGCGTGGAGTCAGAAGAAATGGGTGAGATTCTTAATGAGTACTTTGCATCGGTATTCACCAAGGAGAGGGACATGACCGGTGTTGAGGCTTGGGATGGATGTTTAAATACTCTAGGTCAAGTCGGCATAAGGAAGGGGGACGTTTTGGGTATTCTAAAAGGCATTAAGGTGGACAAGTCCCCAGGTCCGGATGGGATCTATCACAAGTTACTGAGGAAAGCGAGAGACGAAATAGCTGGGGCCTTAACAGATATCTTTGCAGCATCCTTGAGCACGGGTGAGGTCCCGGAGGACTGGAGAATTGCTAATGTTGTCCCTTTGTTTAAGAAGGGTAGCAGGGATAATCCAGGGAATTATAGACCTGTGAGCTTGATGTCAGCGGTAGGAAAACTGTTGGAGAAGATACTGAGGGATAGGATCTATTCACATTTGGAAGAAAATAGACTTATCAGTGATAGGCAGCATGGTTTTGTGCAGGGAAGGTCATGTCTTACAAACCGAATAGAATTCTTTGAGGAAGTGACAAAGTTAATTGATGAGGGAAGGCCTGTAGATGTCATATACATGGACTTCAGTAAGACGTTTGATAAAGCTTCCCATGGCAGGTTGATGGAAAAAGTGAAGTCGTATGGGGTTCAGGGTGTACTAGCTAGATAGAAAAAGAACTGGCTGGGCAACAGGAGACAGAGAGTAGTGGTGGAAGGGAGTGTCTCAAAATGGAGAAAGGTGACTTGTGGTGTTCCACAGTAATCCGTGCTCGGACCACTGTTGTTTGTGGTGTACATAAATGATCTGGACGAAGGTATAGGTGGACTGATTAGCAAGTTTGCAGATGATACTAAGATTGGTGGAGTTGCAGATAGCGAGGAGGACTGTCAGAGAATACAGCAAAAAATAGACAGATTGGGGAGTTGGGCAGAGAAATGGCAGATGCAGTTCAATCCAGGCAAATGCGAGGTGATGCATGTTGGAAGATCTAATTCAAGAGCAGACTATACGGTCAATGGAAGAGTCCTGGGGAAAATTGATGTACAGTGAGATCTGGGAGTTCAAGTCCATTGTACCCTGAAGGTGGCAACGCAGGTCGATAGAGTGGTCAAGAAGGCATACAGCATGCTTGCCTTCATCGGACGGGGTATTGAGTACAAGAGTCGGCAGGTCATGTTACAGTTGTATAGGACTTTGGTTAGGCCACATTTGGAATACAGCGTGCAGTTCTGGTCGCCATATTACCAAAAGGATGTGGATGCTTCAGAGAGGGTGCCGAGGAGGTTCACCAGGATGTTGCCTGGTATGGAGGGTGCTAGCTATGAAGAAAGGTTGAGTAGATTAGGATTGTTTTCGTTGGAAAGACGGAGGTTGAGGGGGGACCTGATTGAGGTCTACAAAATTATGAGAGGTATGGACAGGGTGGATAGCAATAAGCGTTTTCCAAGAGTGGGGGTGTCAATTACAAGGGGGTCACGATTTCAAGGTGTGAGGGGGAAAGTTTAAGGGAGATGTGCGTGGAAAGTTTTTTTACACAGAGGGTGGTGGGTGCCTGGAATCCTTTGCCAGCGGAGGTGGTAGAGGCGGGCACGATAGCATCATTCAAGATGGATCTCAACAGATATATGAACGGGCGGGGAACAGAGGGAAGTAGATCCTTGGAAAATAGGCGACAGATTTAGATAAAGGATCTGGATCGGCGCAGGCTGCGAGGGCCGAAGGGCCTGTTCCTGTGCTGTAATTTTCTTTGTACTTTGTACTCTCAAAATCGCCACCTCTGCACAGTGCCACCCTTGTTTTAACACCTTGGACATGACATCTGCAAACCCCTGCCAGAATCCCCTAAGCTTCGGGCATGCCCAGAACATATAAACATGGTTTGCTGGTCCTCCCGCACATCTTCTACCCCAAAGAACCTACTCGTCTGGGCCACTGTCATGTGTGCCCGGTGAACGACCTTAAATTGTAACAGGCTGAGCCTGGCACATGCTGTGGACGCGTTGACTCTACTCAAAGCACCTGCCCAGAGACCATCATCTATCTCTCCTCCTAACTCCTCTTCCCATTTGCGTTTCAGCCCCTTGGTCTGCGTTTCCTCTGATCCCATGAGTTCTTTAAGGATGTCCGAAACCCTCCCCTCTTCCACCCATACTCTGGAAACTACCCTGTCTTGTATCCCCCTTGATGGTAGGAGCGGGGAGGTTGAGACCTGCCTGCGTAGGAAATCCTGCGCTTGCAGGTACCTAAACTCATTCACTCCCGTCAATTCAAATTTCTCCTCCAGCTCCCTCAGGCTGGGAAAGCTCCCCTCTATGAACAGATCTCCCATCCTCTCGATCCCTGCTCTGTGCCATCTCCGAAACCCTCCATCCAGCCTCCCCGGGGCAAACCGATGATTATTGCAGATTGGAGACCAAACCGATGCTCCCTCTGCTCCCACATGTTTCCTCCATTGCCCCCAGACTCTCAGGGCCGTCACCACCACGGGGCTGGTGGAGTACTGTGTCAGCAGGAACGGCAGAGGCGCCATTACCAATGCCCCTAAACTCGTGCCCTTACATGATGCCGCCTCTACTTGCTCCCACACCTACCCCCACCACCCACTTCCTAATCATGGCTATATTTGCCGCCCAATAGTAATTGCTAAAGTTTGGCAGCGCCAGCCCGCCCTCCCCCCGGCTACGCTCCAGCATCCCCATTTGCCCGCCCATACAAAGGCAGAGATCACTTTGCTTACCCGTTTTAAAAAGGCCCGTGGAATAAAGATGGGGAGACACTGAAAAACAAACAGGAATCTTGTGAGGACAGTCATTTTCACTGTCTGTACCCTCCCAGCCAGTGATAGCGAGACTCTGTGTTCCACCCCTCCCCGAACCAGCCCCTTGAGGCTCTCAGCGCAATTGCCAGCGGCTCTATGGCCAGCGCAAAGCGCTGTGGGGAGAGGGGGATCCCTGCCTGGCCCCCTGTGCAGCCTAAAATAGCTCTATGTCGACCTGTGTCCGTACACTCGCCACAGGCGCCTGATACAGCAGCCTAACCCAGTCTATGAAGCCCCGTCCAAACCCAAACTACCCCAACACCTCCCACAGATAGGTCCATTCCACCTGATCAAATGCCTTCTTTGCGTCCATTGCGACCACTACCTCTACGTCACTACCCTCTGGGGGCATCATGATCACATTCAACAGTCTTCTAACGTTGGCCGCCAACTGCCTGCCCTTAACAAATCCCGTCTGGTCCTTCCTAAACACATCCGTAACGCAGTCTTCGATCCTAAAGGACAAGATTTTGGCCAACAGTTTGGCGTCAACATTTAATAAGGAGATCGGTCTGTAGGACCCGCATAGCTCCGGGTCCTTCTCCCACTTAAGATCAGTGAGATCGTGGCCTGTGACATCGTCGGGGGAAGCATCCCTCTCTCCCGTGCCTCATTAAATGTCCTCATCAGCAGCGACCCCAGCATCCCAGAGAACATTTTATAAAACTCCACTGGGTACCCATCCGGTCCCGGGGCTTTACACGACCTCATGGCCTTCAGTCCTTCTGCAATTTCTTCCATCCCGATCAGGGCCCCCAGCCCTTCTACCAACCCTTCCTCCACCTTCGGGAGCCTCAACCCCCCTAAGAATTGCCTCATCCCTTTCGGCCCAGCTGGGGTTTCCGACTCATAAAGCCTGCTATAAAACTCCTTGAACGCCTTGTTAACCGCTGCTGAATCTCCGACCAAGTTCACGTCTCTGTCCTTCACTTTCCCAATCTCCCTGGTTGCCTCCCTCTTTCTGAGCTGCTGCACAAGCATTCTGCTGGCCTTCTCTCCATATTAATATATCGCCCCACCTCGGCACTGAAGGAGAGTTGGGGAGGTCTTCCCAGTGCCCTGCACAATGTTTAACCCTCAACCAATATCATGAAAATAAAATCAGATTATCCAATTACATGTTGCATGTTGCTGTTTGTGGGAGCTTGCTGCGCAATAAGTGGCTGCCACAAACAACAGGAGCTACTGTTCAAAAGTACTTCAGTGGTTGTAAAGTGCTTTTAGATGTGAAGAAGTCATGTTTAGCACTATAAAAATGCAAGTCTATCTTTCTTTTTAGATTTTTGATCAACCACTCCCAAACTGGCATCAACCACTCCCAAACTGGCATCAACCACTCCCAAACTGGTGTTTGTATTCTGACCACTTAAAATTTAATGCATTTCCAATTGATTTTTGTACAAGCACTAAGCTCACCAGCACTGTTTAAAATTACAGTCTGAAAGAAAGCATTGGTGTGTGGAGCACAAGGAACTGTGTTTTAAAAGCAGCTGTTGCTGGCTGGGCCAAAGCACTCAGTACAGGACGCCACTCACCCTTCCTTACAGACACTTTCATTTAGACCCTAAAACTGTATGGCTAACTGCCCAGTTGGACAATCCTTCACTTTTAAGAGGGTGGGAGATGAATTTTAGTGACATGGTTTAAAGTGTTAACGTTAGCAAGACAAATCTCATTGAGACAGGAAGGAAAATGTCCACCTCAATTGTTTGCAATTTTAGTCAGGTTTTCCCATGTTAAGTCATGACTGGTCAGTATTTAGTTCAACGGATTTGTCTTATCGCTCAAAACTCTTCCCCAATACTGCATAACTAAAGTTGGATGCTGTAAGAGTCAATAATTTGATTTGGGACTAAATCACTGGGACCTTTGCCAGCAGCAGACTGTAATCCATTAGATGTGTTACTGTGACCGTTACTGAGTGCAGATTAGGGCAGCCTGACTGTTTGGACAATTACTTCTTTATCGTGGAACTGTTCGGGATAAATCAGGTCAATAAAAATATTTTCTTTATGTTTCAGAAGTGCAATATTTTCAGGCTAGTCAAAGCCAGGGATTGGGCACCAAATGGCTGATTTCCAACATAGTTTATAGCTCATTTCATGGGGCCAAAATTCTGACAGGAAACAGTCCCTTAAGCTTCAGTCATTTACAATCCTGAAAATGAACGTTTAAATGTATTTCCCTTTCAATGGTTTGTTCCACTGTCGGTGCCATGCATTGAATCTCAGTCACACTCCTCATACTCTATAATTCATTGTTCACACTGAATATAGGATAACATCGCGAATCAACATGGGAATAGGACTTTGGAGAAGGAGTAGGCCATTCAGCCCTTTAAACCTGTTAGTTTTTAAATAAGGGATTGGTTTAGTTGCCATAATTTTCTGTTTTATTTTGGAACATAAACTACAATCCGTTCCTTACCGTTACAAACTATAATCAAAGTAGCGGAAGCAACGATGTCCACAACATTGTTTTCCACTTGTGCAGCATTTTGCATGCTGAGTTAGTGGTGGAAATGAGACATTTGACCACCTTTTGGCCATTTTTAGCATCTTAAACTCAAAGGTCAGGCACAGTTACTTAGATGTGGAGTAAGGCTCAATCAGGCAGACATTTCACATTGTTGATGTTAGCATGTTAGCGCTAAAGCTCAATGGTTCTTACTATACAATCAGGCTTTGTTGCATGCATGTCCAGAGATTAGCCTCCCAAGCTACAATACAATCTTTGAAATATGTGAGGATAGTTTGAATTAAATATATAACAAAGACAGAAGTTTCATTCTTCCATCACTTTTTAAAAAATATTTAAAGTACCCATATTGTTTTTTCCAATTAAGGGGTAGTTGAAAATGAAAATCACTTATTGTCACAAGTAGGCTTCAAATGAAGCTACTGTGAAAAGCCCCTAGTCGCCACATTCCGGCGCCTGTTCGGGGAGGCTGGTACGGGAATTGAACCGTGCTGCTGGCCTGCCTTGGTCTGCTTTCAAAGCCAGCGATTTAGTCCTGTGCTAAACCGGCCCCTTTAGTTTAGCATGGCCAATCCACTTACCCTGCACATCTTTGGGTTATGGGGGTGAGACCCATGCAGACACAGGGAGAATGTGCAAACACCACACAGTGACCAGGGGCTGGGATCGAACCTGGGTGCTTGGAGCTGTGAGGCAGTAGTGCTAACCACTGCGTCACCATGCCGCCCCTTACTCCTACATCATAACATGTGTTTGGGGTTGGATTCACAAAAGGACATTTACAATTTTTCTACCCCACACTCAATAGATAGAACCACCAATGGAAACTTAGAAGGAGCTAAGTTTTATGAATAAACCATTTTCAAATGTGAAAGTAGCACATTCTGAATCAAGCGAAACTTTGCACGGGTTAAAAATGTACAGGGCTATTGTAACTTTCACCACCAAGTTCTTTCTCCCCTCTTGCAAAGGTGCTCCTCTTGCCTGGGTGCATCTCTTTCAGGCCCCCAGTACTACTGCTTGCATTTATCCAATCATATCTGAAGCACTCACTCAGTGAATTACGCTGTGAAATTATGTCTGTTATATAGGCCAATTAGGTAAGTATTCTGCATCAGCAATGTCTCACAGCCATGCGATGAATGACGAGTTACTCTGTTTATAGGTGGTATGGGATGAGAAGGGAAAACTGCCTGGGGTAACATGAAAACTATCTGCTTTCTTTATGTAAAAAAAGTCCAACGAAACCTCCCGTGTCCGTCTGAACAGATAAATGGGACTTTAAAGTCTGATTTGGAGGAAGGCACTTGTGTCAAATGCAGCTCTTCCTTGGTACTGCAACAGTCTGCCAGCCCAGATTAATCCAATCAAGATTTTCGTTTTCTTTTAAATCTTTTCTTGCAACATTTTTAAAAACTCTATTTGGGATTCTTGCAATCTGTATTTACATTCAAAAATAGCTCTTGATCAGGGGGAGAATAATTATAAACCAAAAACCCCCCAAAAAGAGTGGAAATTACTGATGAAAATGTGAAATGTGTAAATCAGGCATATAGGCTGGATGTTCATCCTGGCAGTGGGCCGTGGGAGTCGGGAAGCCGATCCGCCTCAGGAAAACTTGCTTCATTAAAAAGTTGGGGGGGGGGGGGGTGGAATATCAAGGGTCGGGCTCTGCCGACACTGGAAAGAGTTCAGAGGGCTGCCGGGTGCTAGACAGCTTAAAAAGCCTGCCTTGGTGTTCTGTGACTTTGTCACAGTCATAATAATGGTAGCACAACAAAGAACAGCCCTCTAATACTCACCCACCTTCTCCCATCGCCCACAGAATACCCATGTCCCATCCATGCCAATTTATGCCACCTCATGATTCCCCCCATGGCCCCGCTTACCTTCCATGCTAACCTATGCAGTCCATGCCCATTCACTCATAGCTCACTCTGTACAGAACCAATTAACCTGACTGCAACACAATGAGGTGCAAACAAACTTTAAGGTCAACCAGCCAGACTATTTAAAGTATCAATAGCAAAAGCCTCATTATGTATTTTTGGCTGAAAGCTCAGGCATCCATTAGACTGTTGAAATATCTGTACCCCAGGGAAAACATTGTTTGACTGACAGCTTTTACTCTGTGATCTATTTTGTCAACTGCAGGATGTTTGTTTACACAATATAGAGGTTTCAATTAAGTGCAATTTTTGCTATTGATATTTTGAAACGTCTGGCTGATTGATGCCTTTATTGGGCTGTAGTAAAATGAGTTCAAGAATGTAGATATTTGCAACTGAATTACTATTTTGTTAAGCTTCCTCACACATCCTATTGTTGCTGTTGAGTTCATTGTGTCTGTATAGAGTGTATAGTGGGTGAATAGGTATGGAAGTGCCATAGGTAAGCATGGAGGCTATGAGGGGCTATTGGGGGGTGGTGGGTGGAGGGACATAGCTTAGAATGGAGGGTGTGAGTGGTCATGAGGTTGGGTGGAGGGGTGGTGTTTGGCATGGGGAGATGAGGGGTCAAAGGGGTTGGGTAGGGGGCATAGGTTTGGCATGAGGGGCATGGGTAAGACCTTTTGAATATTACTTTTCAAAAGGTTCCTTGATCCAGACTATGGTTCATGACGCCTTTGCAGGGGACTAGGAGATGACTATCGCTGCTCATTATGGAGCTAGCCAGCTCAGGAATGCAGGGTGGGGGCATGTGACCCACTTAAGCTCACAACCTTAACCAACACTGCTGAAAATTGGGAGCGTTGGGAATTGGGTCAGGAATCCGGAAATCGGATCCCAGCCATCATTTTTACACCTCCATGGAATCTCTCTGACCCAAGAAAATCCAGTTTATAGTGAGGATGTTAAATTGTCAGAAATATTTAAAAATAAGGAGATAAGAGACAACAATGAGAGAAAGTACACAAGAGGCATACAAAATGAGAAATAAGACGACTGAACGGTGGGAAAGAATTACAGATTGAGAGAGACATGAAAATCCCAGTTTCGTCTCCAGAATTACTGTACATAAGCAACATTACTGTTCTGCTCACATCGTTTATCCTCCACCTTTTGTAACAACCAAGTAATATTAGGAAAGTTACATTTATTTACTGTCTAATCCGATGGAAATATTTGAAAGAATCTCTCACAGTGCACGACTCTTGCAGTGCATTGTCTCATTATGGAAACAAACCAAGGACTACCCAAAAACTATGGAAATCAACATTTCCATTCTCAGCCTCTTACATTCCACCTTGAAAGCTGGCATCTGATTAGTTGAAAACTGGCTAGTAATTCAACCAATGATATCCTTGAAATTGAAATGAACAGTTACAGGCTTGACCCGTTCTCGCTGCAGCTGCACATTCTTCCGTGAGAACTTCACTTTCTGACACCCCAAAGCCTCTCAACCGCCGACAAGGCATCAAGTCAGGAGTGATGAGCTACTCTTCACTTGCAAGGATGGTGCAGCCCCAATAATACGCAAGAAGTTCAAAGCCGTCCAATTGATCAGCAGTCCATCCACCGAGCTAAAGACTCACTCTCTCCACCACAAGCTCAAAGTAGTTGCAATGTGCTCTGTCTACAGGACGCACTGCAGCATTTCAAAAGCATTTCCCAAACCCACAACTGCGAGTACCTGAATGGACCAAGGCAGCTGGTGTATGAGATAACTATCACATCCAAACCCCCCCAAGTTACTACACAGCATTCTGACAAGGACATGTATTGATCATTGTTCCTTCAATCTTGGAGTCAAAATCCTGCAACTCCCGGCCATCAGATGGGAAAGAAAGGAGAGAGAGAGAGAGAGATTAAATGAATGAAAAACTGAATCTTGAGTACCTTCACCACACAGACAGCAGCCAGACTAGAAGGAGACCCACCATCACATTTGTAGTGATCTCGGTGTTAAATAATACATGATCAGACTATGTTAAGCAAGTACAGGCAAATGAACACTAGATGGCCTCGCTATCAGGACCTATATAACTGTTTTCCCGTTCTTTCTCAGAGGTGTGTGTGTCAGGATAACAGAAGTGAGAAAGCTAGAGAGAAGTTATTAGTTATCAGAGTTTTATATCTACTTAGTTAATAGTCAATATTCTACTGTTGTTTATTTGTTTTACTAGTTTAGTATTAGTAAAAAGAACTCACAAGATTAGTTTCTATTACTCAATAAATTACTTAATCGTTACTGGAAGATTATGGCTATCATTTTACAACTCCGGTTGATTAAGAGATAAATACATATATTACATATTGTAATATAACAACCTCCTCAAGGAAAACTAGAGATGGACAATAAATGCCAGCTTACCAGTGATGTCCATATCCCCTGATTAGTATAAAAAGATACAAAGCACGAATATCTGGGACTGGAAGAGCAAGGAGGAAGCTGATAATACTACAAGAGTTTTGGCTCTATTTGAGTCTTCTTCTGTCCTTCATTTTTGCAGTTTGTGATCTGTTTCATAGAATTGTTAGAGTGTAGGAGGCCATTCGGCCCATCGAGTCTGCACCAAACCTCTGAACGAGCACCCCACCTATGCCCAATCCCCAGCACTATCCCCACCTAAACTGCACATCTTTGGACTGTGGGAGGAAACCGGAGCATCCACAGGAAACCACGCAGATACAGGGAGAATGTAAAAACGCCACAGTAACCCAAGGCCGGAATTGAACCTGGGTCCCTGGTGCTGTGAGCCAGCAGTGCTAACCACTATGCCACCGTGTCGCTTGGGTGCTTTTCCTTTTTGAAGGAATCTATTGTCCGAGGCAGAGGAAAGGCTCTTATCACTGTGTCTCCAAGCATCGTCATTTTGGCCAAGATGGCTAGCTTGCCAATACTAAGAGGATGGAGCCAAGTCAGGCACTAGTTTGAGATGTGCAACAATGTGTTGCTCTGGGGAGGTGGAGTCAGGAAGGGAATAGGAACTGGTCCCCAGGTGCCAGGACTAAAGTTGAGGCAGCTGGAAAGACAGACATGTAGAGATCATCCTGTGCTATCGATGCTAAAAGCCAAGGCGGATGTGGGAATGGCTCAATAAGAATTGCATTTGTATCGCATCTGTCCCATCCCCAGTACATCCCAAAGCACATCACAGCTGATCTAAGTACTTTTGAAATCTAGTTGCTATTGCAATACAGGTAAACTGTTGCCAATTAATGCAGGGATGGATAGAATCACCTGTAGATCTGCCGCATGTGTACTTCACACCAGGTTTCAGGGTATTGAACCAGGCCCTAGAGCTGAGGGTACACCGGGGCTAAAGATTATCTTTTTTGACGAGGTGATTTGAAATTGGAAAGGGTGGAAGGGGATGTTTGTGGGAAGGTTTACAGTTCTGTGACTTACTGGATTTACGTTAATTATATGACAAGGTTTGTTTTGGGATAGACAGTGAGCTGGGTCACAGGACTATATGCCAGAGGATTGGGGGGGGGGGGGGGTGGGGGGTTGGTTGCAGTGATTAAACTATGGTTCTTGGGACCTGGTCGATCCCTTGTGACCTGATCTCGGGAATTACTGGTTCCTTGCTCTTGAATCCAGGGATAGGTTGAAGAGAGTCGTTGGATTGAGATATGGTTTGATTTGTGAGAAGGGGCGCTAGCACAACACACAGCGCAAGGGTTACTAAGGGGGTGCTCAAAGTCGATGTAACATTGGCAAACTGCCCGGGGCAATGAAGCAAGTGAGAACTTCATCCAGTCGGCCAGAGACGCTGCAGCCAAAGTGATACGCGGATTTCTCTCTCATTTTCTCCATTAAAAAAGTGCTCACCAACTTGTGATTTGCGGGAGGGGAGGGGAAATAAAAGAAATTCGGCCTTTTGGAAGATGGTTTGTAAACTGGGACCCTTGAAAAATTTTAAATTAGAAATCGTTCGAATTTTCAAGAATCGATTTAAAATGGATCATCAGTCCAGTCACGAATTGCCCATGTCTGGGATGCACCGTCTCCCTGGTCCTGGTGAGATTATTGCTGCTGTTGGGATGGTGATCCAGGATCTCTCCCACAACACTGGGCAAAAAGACTCCCCCCCCCCACCCCAGATCTCGGGGAACTCACCTCACTCCAGCAGATCAGATCGTTGGTCTCGGGGTCCTCCACCAAAGTCCACAGCTTGGTGAGGAAGGCGGGCACGTTACTGCTGTATCCATCCATGACCCCCAGTGCACTGATAGCGGCTCGATGCGCTCATCACATCCAAACGCCCCTCAGCGACGCTCCAAAACTGTCCCAAAGCATCAGCGTCTGACCCTGACCGCGGCACCAGCAGTGCAACATCATCTGACACCGACCTCCAGCATAATAAGCACCCCGCAACCCACTGATCCCAAATACAATGCCACCTGACACTGACCCCAGTGTGACAACAGCAAAACCATCATTGCCCCCCCCCCCCCCCTGCCCTGCACAGTCACTCACCCAGAACAATGGGCCCCATGTACACGCTCGAACACTGCAGACTTCACACAGTGACCAGTCCACACACAACCACAGGCAAATGCTGCCTTTTAGCTTCGCCCAACCAACTGTGGGATTTCAACAATAGGATGTGAACAGAGGACCTCAAACACTTTGGGTTCCAGCCAATGTTACCGTAATTCTTCTAATAACCAAAACATGGCAACATGCACACACACAAAAAAAACTCCCCTCCATCTCACGTTTGGGGAAAGAAGTCGCTTAAATTACTTTTCCTTCCATTTTCAGGTGTCAGGTTAGCCAGACCGCATGGACATTCGTCTGACATTTAAAATATACCAGCTATATTTTGAGGTATTTATGTGCTTTTTAAAACCAGCCAATAAGATGATCACATTTTCACAAAGTGCAGCCCCACATGAGAGCAGGTAAAATGGTCCCCATTCCAAACATCCGTTTAATGCTAAACTCTTCACTGGTGTACACAAATCTTTAAAGTCCAAAGTCAGCATTGAGCACAACAGATTGCACCAATTCAGGCTGGATACAAAATAAAGCTCCCTCTCCACTGCCCCAACAAATACTGCTTAGGTCAGCACCAGTTAGATTCAGAAAAGCTCTCCCCACACAATAGTCCTAAAATGCCATGGGGCTATCCTATGGCCCCTTCATTGGAGATCTGCAAAAAAAACTTCAGAGAGATGATGTAAAAATCATTTTCACCATTTCTCTGGGGTTTCTGTCACTCTCCTGTCCAGTTAAAGGCCAGAATTTAATTCAAACAAGAAAAGGTTCAACTGCTTCTTCCAGAGATGGGGAAGGAGCAATTATAACTTAGGCCAGTGTCGCTCATGCTGTCTGATAACAACCACTGCTTTTCCACCATTTCTCAATCTTAACCTGCCCCTTTCAGCAAGTGTGCAAGACACCCAAAGAAAGAGTATCACTTTTAAATAGACATGATTAGGGTCCAACTTCAATGTTAGTCCGAGTTTGGGAGCAGTGACAATGTCCCTGTCAAATCTAACCTTAATAGGAGAGGAATTGTGAAGCAGAGGAGACCCAGAGAGGTAAGTTTTGAGTCATACGGACTCGTAACATGAATTCTTGTTTCTCCCTCCACAGATGTCGCCAGGACTGTTGAGTTTTTCCAGCATTTCCTGTTTTTATTTTAAGTTTAAAAACTTTCATTTAGATTACCTTGTGAACCAAGTGCCGCTCCAAGCCTCAGGAGAAAGCTTTGGATCTCCTTTATCCTGGATTCTCTTCTTCAGTTCATGGCAAACATTTGAGCCCAATAAATCCCCCCCCCCCCCCCCCCCCCCCCCCAATATCACTCTCCAACCCTGATCATGACCAGGAACACCATCACCACATGCAGGTAGAACCCCACATCACCAGACTGCTGGGTCCCTGACTGCAATCTCCTGCTGCTGAATTCCACACTCATTGACCAGCCAGTTAATGGATCTCTCCAGGACTTCTCACAAATAAAGGCGAGGCTTGGCCATTTAGATTAGGTGGGCCACCACACCCCAACTCCATAGGTTTGCTGCCATCTTCAGGTTCACATGCACCCAGCCCCACCCCTGCCTTTAAAAAAGGGGCCATATTACGAAAATTACATAATTCACTGCAGAAACCCTCTAAGCATACTTCAACATCACCCACTGAGCTCTACCAAGGTCAGGAGCCTTAAGATAATGGTGGAGAGTGGTGCAGTGGTTAGCACTGGGACTACTGGGTTCGAATCCCGGCCCTGGGTCACTGTCCGTGTGGAGTTTGTACTTTCTTCCCATGTCTGCGTGGGTTTCACCCCCACAACCCAAAGATTTGCTGGTTAGGTGGATTGGCCACACTAAATTGCCCCTTAATTGGAAAAAAAAATAATTGGGTACTCTAAATTTATTTAAAAACAGATAATGGTGGAGATGCCTTGGGCCCAAATTTAACCCATTCACTTACACAGATTTAAGTTCCCCTCCAAGTCACACACCATCTAGTCTTGGTGAAATAAAATGCACAGTTAGTGAGCCAAAATTCTGGAATGCCCTACCTAACACCATCAGTGCAAAGTAGTAATCTCACCACTGTCTTCTGAGGGAAACTGGCGATGGGCAGTAAATTGCCAGCATTACCTACATCCAAGGAACACTTCCTTTTTGAATTTCAGGCCTACAAATGATGATGGTAAAGCATTGGATAAACTCCATTGTTTAAAGGTTAATGAGGATTTTTTGATTCAGTGAAAGTTTTGTCACATCTTCCATGGTGTCTGTGTGTGCGTTGTGACAGAAGGAACAGAGACAGCATTTTGAATAGAGTTGGATTGAGCCAGATCATTATTTGTAAGGTGGTTAACTGAACACACCTGAACTTTTATTGATAAAGACTACAAGTAAATTAAGAATTTTAAAAGACCACTAGGTCCATTACAATGATGGATCATCAGTCTGATCCACCAATACTTTGACAAAATGCTGAGTGATCTGCTGATAATGCTGATAAACGTCCCGTTCCATTCAATAGCTCCCCTCTTCCCGAAAGGCAGACAATCGAATTTAGCCAATCTCGTGAATGATTAGCATACGCATTATAAAATGTGAAAAAGTGCTGAATCCTCATGGGGTTAACAGCTGTGTGGGCAGGGCTGGCAGTGTGCCAGTGCACACAACATCATTGCTCTGGATAGTCAGCTCAGCAAAGTAAATTCCCTCCTGTCCAGTTTCCATGCTCAAAGCTGAGATCCCCATCAATGAAGAACAACATGAATACAAACTTCACAATTAATCTTAATGAACCAGCCACATTGTGGAGTGTTAATACACCCAGTCGACACTACAACTGTGACATGGAACACTGCACACGCTGCACTAAGTTCTAGACCAAATGCAACAGAAGGCGTAACTGCGAGGAAAAACGTTTAAATGTTCTTTTAATATTTCTATTCTTGTTTTATTAAAACTAAGCTAAAGTATCTTCATTGATAGAGATATGTGGGGCATTTCATAACATTCTGCACATGTAAAGAATAAGCCGTCATCATAAAGACCCTGCTGTTGTTTTAAAGCAGCATTGAGAGTAAACCTTGTTATAGCTTAACCAATTGGATTATCATAGAATTTACAGTGCAGAAGGAGGCCATTCAGCCCATCGAGTCTGCACCGGCCCTTGGAAAGAGCACCCTACTTAAGCCCCACACCTCCACCCTATCCCCTTTATCCCCGTAACTCAACTTAACCTTTTTTGGACACCAAGGCAATTTAGAATGGCCAATCCACTAACCTGCACATCTTTGGACTGTGGGAGGAAACCGGACCCCAAAGGAAATCCACGCACACACGGGGAGAACGTGCAAACTCCACACAGACAGTGTCCCAAGCCTGGAATTGAACCTGGGACCCTGGAGCTGTGAAGCTACTGTGCTAGCCAAAACAAAAACTCAAATTACAATTAGAGAGGCCCAATCCAAAATCAATGCTGCAATTAAAATAGCAACTCAGCAGAGCTCTGTGAGGGATCTTTTAGAACAGATACAAGGCATGTATTACATGTCAAAACCCAAAGGACTAGAACCTAAGAATTAGAATATCTTTAAAATTATTTGCAAATAAATAACTGGAGTTCCTCAGGCTCGTATCCTAGGCCCAACCATCTACAACTGTTTCATCAATGACCTTCCCCCCCCCCCAACATAAAATGTTTCTCTACAAAATAAGAGCTCGTGGTTTTGGAGGTGATATATTAGCCTGGACAGAGAATAGACTAACCAACAGGAAGCAGAGAATCAGGGTAAATGGATCACATTCATGTTGGCAAACTGTAAGTACGGGTTTGCCACAGGAATCAGTGCCAGGGTGTCAATTAGTTACGATCTACATGAATGACTGCAATGAAATGATCAACTGTATTGTAGTCAGATTTACTGCTGATGCAAAGATAGGTAGGAAAGCAGGTTGTGAGGAGGATACAAAAAGTCTGCAAGGGGATACAGATAAGTCAATTGAATGGCCTAAAATTTGGCAGAGGGAGGATGCTGTGGGAAAATGTGAACTTATCCACTTTGGTAGGAATAGAAAAGCAGTTTACTATTTAAATGGAGAGAAATTGCAGAATGCTGTGGTACAGAGGGACCCCTGCGTGTCCTTGTACATGAATCACAAAATGTCCGCATGTAGATACAGCAAGTAATTGAGGCAAAAGGTATATTAGCCTTTATGGCAAGGGGGATGGAATGTAAATGTAGATAAGTCTTGATACAGCTGTACAAGGCATCGGTGAGACTGTACTGAGAGTACGGTGCAGTTTTAGACTCCTTATTTAAGGGGGGGGATATACATTACAAGCATATGTGCTTCCATTACAGGCAGTTCAGAGGAAGTTCATTGGACTGCATGAAGGGGTTGTTGTCATACAGGTTGGGTCTATACTCTTTAAAGCTTCGCAAACTTTCCAGCCATGACCATCCAAGGGCATTGGGGAAACCCCAAACTTTATCATGTCAATGACATGTTTCAACCCTGTCACATGAATCTCCTCCCAAAGTCCCTCCCAGAAATTCTCTGCCAAAGCCCCCCATGAATTCCCTGTCAAAGCCCCCCTTCACATAGTCTATTTGCCAATGTGTTCTCAGGATGTGGTTGACATTGCCAAGATAACAATTTCTCTTACTGAGTAAGAGTACTTACCTGCGCCATAGTCACTGTTCCTTTACCTCACAGGCCACTTCTCCGCACTCTTTTCTACCCAACAACTGAAATAAAAATCAAACTGGTAATCAGAGCCCTGCCTCTCTGAGCATTGGCTATGAATAGGCTCACTAGTCAACCTAACTGAAGCCCATGCCTAGAGATTGGTCAATTTGATATTTTATTTGTTGGTTTGCGGCCTTTGCCCTATCTCAAATTTTTGCTGACTTACATGCGCATTTAAGTTCACACGCTTTTTCTTTCGGGTTTAAAAAAAAACCTGCCTTTTTGCCACATGGCTGCTGGAACTCTGCGGTCTCCCTGGAAGCCTCTCATTGAACACCGGGGTTCCACGTGGCCCAGCTTGGGAACACCCTACTTTAGAGTTTTAGAGGAGATCTTTTTGAAATATATGATTCCGAGAGGGATTGACAGGGTGAATGCGAAGAGAACGTTTCCCTTCGTGGAGGAACCTAGAACTTCCTTAACAAAAAAGGGGTCTCTAATTTAAGCCAGAGATTGAGAGATTTCTACTTTCGGAGGATCGTTAGTCTTTGAAATTCCACAAAGAGTAGTGGAGATTGGGTCAGGCTAAATGGGCTGAATGGCCAACAGCTGCTCCTGTTTCTTATGATAAGGTCGGAAGTGGGGATATTTGCTGATGATTGCACAATGTTCAGGCCCATACGCAACTCCCCAGGTACCGAAGCAGTCAGTATCCATGTGTTAACTTTCAGGCTTGGCCTGAAAAGTGGCAAATAACATTCACGCCCCACAAGTGCCTGGCAATGACCATCTCCAAAAAGAGAGAATCTAATCATCTCTTCTTGACATTCAATAACATCCTAGGGGTTACCATTAACCAGAAACTAAACTGGGCCAGCCCTATAAATACTCCCAAAAGTCTGTCCACCATCTAAAAGGCACAAGTCAGGAGTTTGATGGAATACACTCCACTTGCCGTAATGAGGAGTGTGGCTCCAACAACACCCACAGAAGTTTGACACTATCCAGGATAAAGCAATCCGCGTGATCAGCACCCTTTCCACCACCATTGCACAGTGGCAGGAGAATGTTCTATATACAAGATGCACTGCAGCGGCACACCAATGATTCTTCTAAACCCACGATTCTACCATCTAGAAGGACAAAGGCATCAGAGGCGAGGAATCCCCACCACCTGCACGTTCCCCCTTCAAGCCGCATATCATCCTGGCTTGGAACCATGTTGTCGTTCCTTCAGTATCGCGCGATCAAATTCCTTGAACTCCCTTCCCAACTGCACTGTGGATCCAAGAAGGCAGCTCACCATCACCTTTCCACAGGCAACTCGGGAGCAACCAATGTTGGTCTCACCAATAACATCCACATCCCATGAAAGAATAAAAAAAACTATACAGAAGTGTTATATCCAGTCATGAATCTGTATTAATATAAGAGTGTTACAATCACAGCATACAATACTTGCACCACGACTGACAAAGAGTTTCTCAACAACAAAACCGTGCATTTATAGAGCAGCTTTCAATGTAGTAAAACAACCTAAGGCACTTCACACGATCATTGTCAAGGAAAATTTGACACCGAGCCACGTAAGAGATATTGGGGTAGGTGACCAAAAGCTTGATCACAAAAGGTGAGCTCTAAAATGGGAGTGAGTGTGGTGATTAAAATTGGTAACAAGCAAGAGTCCAAAATGAATGGAATGCAGAGATATTAGCAGGATTATAGGGTTAGAAGAGGTTTACAGAGGTGGTGGGGCCCATATACATGGATAGCCATTTAATTACAAATATATCCAGAATGGTAATGACACCAGTTATTTTCAACATTTAAGAAGGACTTTACAACCTGATACTTCCTTACCACTTCCAAGGTTGTGAGCGGGCAAGTAGGAAACAGAAAGGTGACCTAGGAAGATTTACATTAAGAAAGCAGACACCCAAGATCAAAGAAAATGTCTGTGGGATGGAGCAAGGTTCGCGAACTGGTCATAGCTCCATGACAGAAAATTATTCATAGTTTGCAAGGCTGCTGCTTGGCAGTTTACATTCAAGAGAATCCAACAAAAATAGAGCATTTAAGTTTTTTTTTTAAATACCAAAAAAGCAGCTATTGCATTTTGGAGTTATCAGGTGACATGAATTCTTATTGTAATTTTAAAAATTGCAATTTATAGATTCTAGATTTTTAAAAACTCTCTGTATAGCTAACAGTTCTAATCAGGAACAATATATTTTATAAAAAACGGTTTGGCACTGCTGAGACTCTTTTCACACCTCTGCTAATACTCTCAAACAATCACGAGAATAAATTCTCTAACAGCTTATGTCAGTTTATGAAAAAGAAGAGAGTATTTTTTAATAAATAGATGGCCAAAAAGTGAAATTTCAGTTCTGGGATCTGCTGGTTATGTGGTTCATTTGTGCAGACATCCTTGTATTTTGCAAAAGTGAAACTAAGTTAATAAAAAAAGGCAAAATGCTGACAGTGCAGGGTGAGCAACGGAAACACTGAATGAAATGTGTGTTCTTGTCAGTGCCACCAGAAAGTGTACCTCTGATTACACTCAGTATTAAAGTGGCTCTGAACTGCAGAGTATAGAGCAAGTCAACTATCCATCTGGCAACTCCAGTGATGGTCAGGTCTGTACTGTTTGTGTTGGTCCTATGCCTCTGCTCTCCCTTATGCCCTCTCAAGGCTACTTTGTAAAAGGGGGAGCCTGGCTTCTCATCTGCTCAGAGATGGGCTGTTTAATTTACAAAGTACGTGTCGTCCAGTAGGTTTATGAATGAGTTGAGGGACAGGATACCATGATTTTAAAAATTGTAACTAATGGGCCGATGGAAAGAGGCTGAATGGGCCTGGTGTGTCACAACCTTACGGCACAACATAATTTCATATGACGATGCAAATACTCCAATGCACTCAAGTGATTCTGCTATGTTTAGGAGGCTAAGGAAAGAGCTTTGCCGATTGAACAAGATACCAAAATATAATACAGGCCTCCACCAGAGATATAACCATGTGTAAAGAGAGGGGGAATGGGGTTATGAGACAGTTCTCCATCTCAACTTCCTTCCAGCAATTGCACAATGACTTTCAAGGCTGTTTGTTTTGCAGAAGCTGGAAAGTTTCCACCTGTTAGTGTCTTTTACTCTACCAGATCTTTTTGTTCAAAGTTAAAACTTTTCAACTTGCAAAACAAATAGGTCCCCTCCCCTTGGGCAGAGTCCCTGGAAAACAGATCCTGTGCACTCTTTTGAAGTCAAGTTTAATACAGCAAAATCAATGGATGATTCCTTCTCATGTCAGAAGACAACTTTGATCAACTCCCAAGATCATTGTAGAATTTCTGGCAGCCAGGGGTGTGGCTCTTTCGATGTCTTCAATGTATACTTGCAGAGTCTGGGACAGTGGAGGAGGAAAGCTTGCACAACAGCCACAGACACCACACAGTAGCAATGAATCTCCTCCAAAGACAGGCAGCAAGATGCCAGCTGCAACAAGGCCTGGTTCAGTTTATCAGAGGATGTTGTTTGCAGGACTGCCCTTTTCAAAGTGCTGTGATAATTTCGAGAGATAAAGCTGACCTGCTCCACCATAAATGTGAAGGTGTTTAATTCTATACTAGCCACTGGGATAGCAGGCTGAAGGATTTGCGGTATTTTCTTAGCAGGGACTGTATGGTCCAGCTCGATGTCCACAGAAAGAGTTTGGTGTCTCTTTGCCAAAGTCTTCCACATCTCCTCTGAGATAGTTGGGTTAAATTGATCCATGCGTTCACAGTGCAGCTGGAGGAGTTTCAGGGGCAGGCGCTTGGCATTCAGCAGTTCAGCAAGGACAGCTTCTGTCAGGCTTGTATAAAACAATCCCAGAGCAGACAAATTTGGGCAATGCCTCAGGGCCTCCTTAAGGGTTTCAGAAGTCACCTTACACACAAATGTCTTATTATTGATGAATAAACTCTCCAAACATGGACTTCTGCTGGAGACAAGTTGAATGGTGCCATCATCCAAAGTGAATGGCATTTTTCGGAAGTCGATGTGGCGGAGATGTAAGTAAGAGTTTGCTTTGAATAAATTGTTGACACTTTGCAGCAGGTCTTGCCCAGAATAGAAGTAAGGATTTTGGCCAGTGCACACCATGGAGAGGCCCAACAGATTGGTTGCCGTTTCAGACAAGTTGTGCAGAATTCGGGCAAAGTTCTTACGATTTGCCTTCAAAGACTGATCACACGTAATCTTCAGATATTTTACATTATGCTGGAAATGTTGGCATACATGCACATTCCGGTCATTCTCCTCCCCCGAGTCACACCTGTCATCAAAAGCACAGCAAGGTGTTAGCATAAACATACCTCAGGAACAAGGCACAAACCAGAGAAAAAATAGTGAATAAAAATGTGTTCCTGCTATAAGCCAGGACTACAACATAGTAAGCCTACACGCAATAGGCTGACTGCTCCAGTGTCGGCTACTGTAAGCTAGGGTCAAACTGGGGCTTAATAAGGATTTTAACGTCTCAAAAATGTGTTTATAGACCAACAGAAATGTCATTTCAGCATCAGGCACAAGCACTGATCCAGTTTATTGTATGTGAACATGAAATGAAGGATTAAATAGGGCCACAGGAACAAATTTCACTTTGCCCAGTTAACACTCCAACTGTTCCCTCTGGACTGAAAACAGAATCATAGAATTAACCGCAATAGTCACATCTAGCTAGAGAGATAGTCATAGAATGGTACAGGATAAAAGAGGCCATTCACCATCATGCCTGTGCCAGCCCTTGAAAGAGATATTCAATGAGCACCAGTCCCCCGGTTCCTTCTCCATAGCACTGTATATTTATCCAATTTTCTTTTGAATGCTACTATTGAATTTGCTTCCACCACCATTCCAGACTGTGCTCTGGTCATTCTCCCTACCAAAATGTAGAATTTCACACTTCTCTGCACTAAATTGCCTCTGCCACGTCTGTCCATTTCACTGATGTGTCTCCAACTGAAGTTTGCCACTATGCTTCTAATTGTGAACTGCATTTCCATGTTATGTGCCATCGGCAATTATGCCCTATTTACCCATCTTCAGGGAAATAAATAAAATAAATAGCCTTTATTGTCACATGTAGGCTTACATTAACACTACAATGAAGTTACTGTGAAAAGCCCCTAGTTGCCACACTACGGCGCCTGTTCGGGTACACGGAGGGAGAATTCAGAATGGTATGGGAATTGAACCCCCACTGCTGGCCTTGTTCTGCATTACAAACCAGCTGTCTAGCCCACTGAGCTAAATGCTGACCTCTGGGGTACAGCATTGTATGCTTTCCTCCAAATTACAACTGTCATGAGAATGTCGCTTTAAGAAATGTTTGGCTGCTCATGTTACTGCAGTGATGTCAGAGTGTGGGTGGAGCTGAGCTCTGGTTCTGCTTTTTGGTTTCACTTTGAGAAAAGCTTGGGTGTGTCTGTTTTTTTTTGGTTTCGTTTTGCAGTGTGTTGCAGCTGAAATCAGGCAAAGTAGCTGTGCTGTTGATCTCTCTGCCATGAAGGACTATCTCTTGATCATTTGGTGAATTCAGAAATTTAAATGTTTTCAGTATTGAATGTAAACCCTGATGTGCTTCTGTTTAACGGTTGTTAAGTCTTTTGGATGTTGAAAGGACAGCTTAAAGGATTACTTAGTGTTGTATTCTTTGGGGGTTATCTTTGAATTAATGGTTGCTAAGATATTCACTTTGTTTTAAAAAGGTGAACTTGAGTTCATAGAATAAACATGGTTTTGTTTAAAAAAATACTTTTCCATTTCTGCTGTACCACACCTGTAGAGTGAGCCGTGTGCTCCCCATACCATAATCTATTAATAGTTGTGGGTCAGGTGAACTCCATGGTACACTTTGGGGTTCTCTAAACCCTGGCCCATAACACAACTGCTCTCTGCTTTCTGACCTGGAGTCAATTTTGCATCCATATAGCCACTGCCCTTGTCTGAAATCGTGGTGGAAGCAAATTCGATAGTAGTATTGAAAAGGAAATTGGATAAAATCAATGAACTGTTTCCACCTCCAAGTGAACCCTTCTCCGACCCCCGCAAAGCAAATTTGATCTTCTCCAAACTCAGGAATTCTGCTGGTCACTCACCCTTTCAGCAGCTCCGAGTCCCACCACACAACAAAATCAGTCTCCAGGCTATCAGTGAGGCAAAGGCCAATACAACGGCCTCTCTCCCCACCTGGACTCCCAGATCTTCTGACAGGCCAAATATCACCACCTCCAGCCTTGGGGCCACCTCCACAGCCAGAACCTCGGACATAACATCCGACAATCCCTGCCAGAACCCCTCAGTCTTTGGAAACATCTGAAAATCCCTGCCAGATCCCCCCCCCGAGTCTTTGGACATGGCCAGAACATGTGGACGTGATTCGCGAGCCCCCTGTGCACCGCCCACACCAGTCTTCCACCCCCCCCAAAGAACTTGCTCTTCCTCACTACCGTGATGTGGGCCTCATGCACCACTTTAAACTGGATGAGGCTTAACCTCGCACATGACGAGGATGCGTTAACCCTCTGCAAGGTCTCAGCCCATGCCCCGGCCCCCACCTCCCCTCCCAGCTCCTCCTCCCATTTGCGCTTAACATCTTCCACCAGAGCGACTTCCCTCTTCATCAATTCCTTATAAATATCCAACACCTTCCCCTTCCCTATTTTGCCAGCTGGTCTTGCAACGCCAGAGGCGGCAGCCCCGGGAAGGGCGGCACCTCATCCCTCACAAAAACCTAAAACCATTCCCCTTGGGCAACTCAAACAATTCCTCCAACTCCTCCAGCCCCACAAATTTGCCCCCTATAAATAAGTCCCTGAAATATCAATCCCCTCCTGCCGCCACCCCCGGAACCTCGAGTCTAGTCTCACCGGCACGAACCTATGGTTTTCGCAAATCGCGTCACAACGACATACACTCCAACCCCAAGTGCTGCCTCCATTGCCCCACACCCGTAAAGCCAACACCACCACTGGGCTTACAGAGTACCTGGCAGGCGAGAATGGCAAAGACTCCAACGCCAAAGCCCTCAAACCCCTCCCCTAACCAATGCCACCTCCGCCTCCACCCTCCCCAGACCAATCTCTCCTCCACAGCCCCATTCCACACCATCGGAATATTTGCCGCCCAATAATAATTTATCAAATTCAGCAATGCCAGCTACCACCCCACCCCACCAAAAAAAAAAACTCGCTGTACTTGCGGGGCCTTCCCCACCTACACAACCCCCGAGATCAACACATTGACTTTCCTGAAAAAAGACTTGGGGACAAAGATAGGGAGGTTATGAAACACGAGCAGAAACTTAGGCAGCACCTTCATTTTTACTGTCTGCACCTGCCCAGCCAGTGACAACGGCAAAATGTCCCACCTCTTAAAATCCTCCTTCATCCCTTCCAATTGGGCTAAGTTCATTCTATGCAGTTAGGCCCAGTTCCATGCCACCGGAATACCAAGATACCTAAAGCTTGTCCCCCACCACCCTGAACGGTACCTCCACCAACCTCCTTTCTGCCCTCTGGAATTGATTGGGAACACCTCTCTCTTTACCATGTTCAATTCGGCCAAATTCCCCTCAGATCTGCATAATCTCCCGAATGCTGCCCAATGGGTAAAAAATGTACAATAACAAGTTACTGCATGCAGTGATACCCGATGATCGGCACCCCCCACAATTCCTCTCCAGTCCTTCGGCGCCCTAAGGGCCATTGTCAACGGCTCTATCGTCAAGGCGAAAAGCATCAGGGAGAGCTGGCACACCTGCCTCATCCCACGGTGAAGGTCAAAGTACCCCAAACTCACTCAGTTCGTCTGCACACTCACCGCCAGCACCTTATACAGCAGCCGAACCCGATCCATAAACACCCACCCAAACTCAAATCGACCCAGCACCTTGAACAGATACACGCACTCCACCCAGTCTAAAGCCTTCTCTGCGTCCATCGCCACCACCACGTCAACATCCTGCCTCCCCAAGGGCATCATAATCATGTTAAGTAACCTCTGCACATTCGCTGACAGTTGCCTTCCTTTCACAAAACCCTTTTGATCCTCCCCAGTCACCACCAGCACACAGTCCTAAGATGTAAGCACCTTAACCAAAAGCTTGGCATCAACATTCAATAACGATATTGTGCGGTACGACCCACACTGCTCCGGGTCCTTATCCGTTTTTAGAATCAGGGAGATGGAAGCCTGTGATAAAGTAGGGGGAGTTCCTCCCTCTCCCTCGTCTCCATTGTACATCCTCACCAACAGTGGCCCAGCTCCCCCCCGCAAAATTTAAAAAAGCTCTACTGGGAACCTGCCCGGTCCCGGGGCTTTCCCTGCCTGCGTCACCCTCATGCTATCCAGCACCTCCCTCAGTCCAATCAGGGCCTGCAGGCCCTGAACCCCCCTCCCTCCTCTACCTTGGGAAACTCCAATGTATCCAGGAACCGCCTCATCCTCTCTTCCCCCATCGGGGCTCCTATAAAAGGATTCAAATACCCCATTCACCCCCTCCGGGTCCATCATCATCTTACCCCTCTCGTTCCTCACTCTACCTATCTCCCTTGCCGCTGCTTGCTTCCTCAACTGATGGGCCAGCATCCTACTCGCCTTCTCCCCGTACTCGTAAACTGCCCCTCGAGCCCTCTGCAACTGACCCACCGACTTCCCCGTAGACACTAACCTAAACTCTCCTTCAGGAACCCCTCCTCCGGCGGCACCAAGTACCACAGGCCTTTGAAATATGATATACCTTAGTTTTTGTCTTTTTGATGTCTTTGACCTCCTTGTTTAGCCATGGATGTCTTTTACCACTCTTAGCATATTTCTTTCTCACTGGGATATATTTTAGTTCTGAGGAATTGAGTATCTCCTTAAACAACTGCCATTGCTCATCAGCTATCCTACCTTTTAGCCTTCCTGCCCAGTTTATACGGGCCAAATCTGTCCTCAAGCCTATGTAATTTCCTTCAGAATCAGCATTGTTTTATGAAGGGTAAATCATGTTTGACGAATTTGCTAGAGTTCTTCAAAGATGTAACAAGGAAAGTGGATAATGGGGATCCTGTAGATGTAGATGGACTTCTGGAAGGCGTTTGATAAAGTGCCGCACAGAAGATTAATTCACAAGGTGACATGGGATTAGAGGTAACTTAGTAGCTTGGATAGAAGACTGGCTGACCGACAGGGGACAGAGAGTTGGGCTAAATGTTTTTTTTTCTGGATGGCAAGATATAACTAGTGGGGTGCCACAGGGTTCGGTCCTTGGGCCCCAGCTATTTAAAATCTATATTAACGACTTGGATACAGGGATGGAAGGTTCGATAACCAAATTCGCAGATGACACAAAAATAGGTGGGACAGTAAGTTGCAATGTGGAAATAAGAAACTTACAAATGGATGTAGATAGGTTTGGAGAGTTTGTCATATGAGGCGAGATTGAACAGATTAGACCTATACTGTCTGGAGTTTTGAAGAATGAGGGGAGATCAAATCGAGATATACAAGATGCTAAAAGGTATGGATAAAGTAGATGTGAAACTGATGCTTCCTTTTGTGGGGCATTCTAAAACGAGAGGTCAAAATCTTAGAATAAGAGGTAGCAAATTTAAAACAGATGAGGAGAAACTACTTCTTCCAAAGGGTTGTGAAGCTGTGGAATTCACTACCCCAGAATGCAGTGGATACTGGGACAGTGAGTAAATTTAAGGAGGAGTTAGACAGATTTTTAATTGGTAATGGGTTGAAGGGTTGTAGAGAACAGGGAGGTCAGTGGAGTTGAGGCCATGATGGGATCAGCCATGATCACATTGAAGGTGTTTAAGCTCAGGAGGCTAAATTGCCTACTCCCGCTCCTAGATCATGTGTTCGAGGGATGAAATGCTCTGGCTGATATTGCAATCCAGCTCTTGGACTGCAGCATTGTCGGTAACAGATGAGGATCATATCAGCCATGATAGAATGGTGGAGCAGACCTGATGGGCCGAATTTCCTAATTCTGCTCCTATATCTTATAAACTTATGAAATCCGGAATCTTCCCCGACACCCGCCTTATAAAATCCACATAATTCAATTTGGGACATAAACATTTACCAGGACCACCTGCACCCCCTCCAGTTTCCCACTGACCACCACATATCTACCCCCCCCCCCGGATCGGCAACAACGCTCCCCATCTCAAATGCCACCATCTTATTGATCAACACTGCTACTCCCCTCATCTTCCACCAACACCCGCCCTGCCCATCCCTTGCTCAGCCTTGTTTAATTCCCCAACTTCAGATGTGGCTCCTGTAAAAACACCACATCCGCCTTCAAGCTCCTCAGGTGTGTGAACACACCCGACCGTTTAACTAGCCCATTCAGTAAATGGGTCAATAGGGTGATCACTGGCTTTGTATGGGCGGGTAAGACCCCGCGAGTAAAAAAGGGGTTGCTTGAGCGGAGCCAGGGGGAAGGCGGGCTGGCGCTGCCGAACTTTAGTAATTATTATAGGGCGACGAATATAGCCATGATTAGGAAGTGGATGGTGGGGGAAGGGTCGGTATGGGAGTGCGTGGTGGTGGCATCATGCAAGGGCACCAGTGTGGGGGCGTTGGTAACGGCGCCTCTGCCGTTCCCGCCGGCACGGTACTCCACCAGCCCCGTGGTGGTGGCGGCCCTGAGAGTCTGGGGGCAATGGAGGAGGCATGTGGGAGCGGAGGGAGCTTTGGTGTGGTCTCCAATTTGTAATAATCACTGGTTTGCTCCGGGAAGGCTGGATGGAGGGTTCCGGAGATGGCATAGAGCAGGGATTGAGAGGATGGGAGATATGTTTATGGAGGGGAGCTTTTCTAGCCTGAGGGAGCTGGAGGAGAAATTTGGATTGGCGAGGGGAAATGAGTTTAGGTACCTGCAGGTGCAGGACTTCCTACGCAGGCAGGTCTTAACCTTCCCGCTCCTGACACCAAGTGGGATACAGGACAGGGTAGTTTCTAGAGTGTGGGTGGGAGAAGGGAGGGTTTCTGATATTTACAAGGAACTCATGGGGTTAGAGGAGATGCAGACCGAGGAGTTGAAGCACAAGTGGGAAGAGGAGTTAGGAGGAGAGATAAAGGATGGTCTCTGGGCGGATGCGTTGAGTAGTCAATGCGTCCACAACATGTGCCAGGCTCAGCATGATACAATTTAGGTTGTTCACCGGGCCCACATGACAGTGGCCCGGATGAGCAGGTTCTTTGGGGTAGAAGATAGATGCGCAAGGTGTGCGGGAGGGTCAGCAAACCATGTCCATATGTTCTGGGCATGCCCGAGGCTTAGGGGATTCTGGCAGGGGTTTGCGGATGTCATGTCCAAGGTGTCAAAAACAAGGGTGGCACTGAGTCCAGAGGTGGCGATTTTCGGTGTGTCGGAAGACACGGGAATCCAGAAGGAGAAAGAGGCTGACGTTCTCGCCTTTGCTTCCCTGGTAGCCCTGAGACAGATACTATTAGCTTGGAGGGACCCAAAGCCCCCGATGATGGAGACCTGGCTAACTGAGAGGGTCAATGTCAGGGTTCGCCCGAGGTGGCAGCCGTTCGTCGACTTTTTGGGGGAAAATTAACCGTCAGCAGAAGGGAGGGGGTGCTGGGGGTTAGCTTAGTTTAGAGAAGGGGGTTAGTAATGGTGCGACCTGTAAGGGAGGAAGACGGCTTTTGCACTATGTTTATAATTTCATGTATATTGTTTATTTTGTTGTTGTTATAAAACCATAAATACCTCAATAAAATGTTTATAAAAAATACTAGCCCATTCAGCCCTCTCACATTCCACGTGACCAGCCAGGTCAGGGGGCTCTCCGCCCTCCTCCCCTGCCGATCAGCCATACCCCTTCTTGAGCCTACCCCTGGTCCGTATCACGCACCCCTCCGGGCCTACCCTCGGATGTCTGCCGCCATCGCTCCCTTCCCAACTGCGCCACACCAATCGTACCCATGTCAGCAACCCTCCCCCTTCCCTTCCCAAATGAAGAAACAACCCCCACCCCATGCCTTCCACCTCATGACTCCCCACTTCACTTCCGTTAATTAGCCTGCCCAGCCAGCATGGTGGCCCCCGCCCAAGGTCTCTAACTTCCCCTTCCCCCTCCAGTCCGCCCCTCCCCACCCCCCAACCACCAGCAAACAAAGAACAAAAGGCACATTCACCATCGCTGTTCCCCCGTCAAAAGCAACCCCGAACTACCTACCTCATACACTCCACCATAAACATAAAGCTCCTCTCCAAAGTTCAGTGACCTCACAGACCTCCCAGTCCATGGTCCCTCAAGTCCATCGCCTCCTCTGGAAACTCAAAATAAAACTCTTGTTTCTGATGTGTCATCCGCATGCGGGCCGGGTACAAAGCCTCAAACTTCACCCCCTCTCAAGAGGGAAGCCTTTACCCGGTTGAACTCGGTTCTGCTCTTCACCAAGTCCGCACACAGGTCCTGATAGATCCGCAGCTCACTCCCTTCCCAGGTGCACCTCCTGGTCTGCCTCGCCCATTTCAAAATATTGTCTTTGTCCAAGAAACGATGCAGCCGCATCACCATAGCCCTCAGTGGCTAGCCTACCTGCGGCCTCCTCCTCAATGCCCTGTGCGCTCGATCCACCTTGAAGGGTCGGTTAAAGGTTCCCTCCCCCATCAATTGCTTCAGCATCCTCGCCACATACTTGCCGGCCTCCACTCCCTTGGTGCCCTCAGATATCCCATCGTTCTGTCTCCCGGAGCGATTCTCCAGATCCTGCAATTTCTCTCTGTCTCTTCTGGCTGTCCAAAACCATCCCCAACTCCGTCTCCAACAAGGCCATCTGCTCCTCGTGCTCCCTCATCATCACCTCCACCTTCTTAATCGCCTGGCCCTGAGACTCTAATCTCCCCCCACTCTCTCAATCGCAGTTCTGAGTGGCTCCACCACCTCAGCCAGGTGGTCTGTTAACCACTGGGTGGGCAGCGTTGCCCCCTTGCCCTCCACCATCTTAACCGGTGGCACATCACGAAAACTGTCCTGCTCCAGCTGCACTCTCTTTCTCGTCCTCTGATCCATACACAGATCTCACCAGAGTAGTACTTTCCCTGGGAACTCACATACCTTTTGCACTCAAAATGCCCCCCATACAGGTGGGGAAGGACCAACAAAATCCACCTTGAGCAGGAGCCACCAAATGTGCGACCACTCACTCCATGGCTGCCACCAGAAGTCGCAAATCCCTTGGTCTCTAATCAATCCTCACCCGTGTCCCTTTGACATCCCTTTGCTATTTATATGCTTTAAAACAAATGTTAGGATTAGCTTTTTAATCCCCCACTAATCTATTCTCATACACCCCTTTGGCCCTTATTCCCTTTATCTGTTCTCCTCTGTACTTTCTTTATTCAACTTGGTTCTCTACTATATTATGACCTGGACTTTTATCATAAGGCTCCGTTATCTGTTTCATTTTAAATATTGTATCTTGAGTTATAGAATCATAGAATCCTTACAGTACAGAAGGAGGACATTCAGCCCATCGAGTCTGCACCGGCCCTCTGAAAGAGCACCCTACCTAGGCCCTACCCTGCTCTATCCCCGTAACCCCACCTAACCTGCACAACCCTGGACACTAAGGGGTAATTTTGCATGGCCAATCGACCTAACCTGCACATTTCTGGACTGTGGGAGGAAACCAGAGCACCCGGAGGAAACAAATTCCACACAGTCACCCAAAGCAGCAATTGAACCCAGGTCCCTGGCGCTGTGAGGCAGCAGTATAACTACTTTGCCACCCATGGGGCTTCCAAATTCAATGTTCCTCCTTCCCCCTCTCTTCGTAGTTTGTCTGTATCTGAACTATCATCTTTTTGAAGGTCTCCCACTTTTACTGTTTGACCACCTGATCCACCTGGGCTAGATCCCTCTTCAATTCAGTGAACTTAGCCCTTTTTCAGTTTAGTACTTTCACATGACTTGTCCTTTTTCATAACCACGCTGACCTAATGATATTGTGATCACAGCTGCCCAATGCTTCTCCACTGTGGCATGCTCCACTTGACCTGCTCCATTCCCCGTAACTATACCACCTAGCATTGCTTGCCTCCTCACGTGGCTGGAATCATAAATAGATGACTCGTCTTCCGTTATCAGTACTCTGAAGTAATGCCTGAAAATTTGCTCCAATATCTCTTTCCCACTATTTGGCAATCTGTAGTATATACACAGCAGCATGAGAGCTGTTCCTTAAATATAATCAAATAGATTCTGTCGTCGAATCTCAAATATATCATCCCTTACTTGAATACCGCTACTCGCCCACAAAACCTTTTTGCCTTTCTTATCTTTCCTTTAATACCCTGTAGCCAGGCCTCCATTATTGCCATTACATAATAATCCCACTTGGCTAACTGTGCCCGAATCACTGACCTTATTTATTGTGCCCGAATCACTGACCTTATTTATTGCACAGTGTAATTACTTACATGCATTCCAAACGTGTCTCAATCTGTTTTGTATTTATACCCTGTCTCATTCCTCCTAGTTCTGAATTAATCTCGACTCCAATACGGTTCGTCTCTCTCAGTGCTCTGTGCACCTTGTTATCTTCTCTCTGATGGTTCACCTGGCACTATGCCCACAGAATTTTAAAATAGTCCACTTTTTAAATTTCACACATGGGAGTTATAAATAGTGCAGAATCTATTCCAACATTTCAAACTGGGTTCACTGACCGTACTTATTGCTCAATGCGCAAGTATTCATTTTTACACCTTTCAAAATATGCAGATCTCTCTTCAAACTGGGTATTTACCAAACCGATTCTGTGCTTGCTTTTGCAGATACACTTCATAAAGCAGGGTGGAATCAGGGAAGTAGTCTTTACCTAGGACACACCCTGTAGGTATGATCCTGTCAATCACTTCATTTAGCTGAATATGAGCTCTACTTTAAAATTTCATGTAGAACTGAAGTGACATTGCCATCAAACAGATTGACTTCACGTTTTACCCACAGCCATGTATTTAATTTGTGGTTAATTTCAGGGATCCTGTAATTTTTTTTGAGCGATGTCATTTTTAATGGAACAAACTCCATACCATCTATTTTAACCACTGCCCTCCAATAAAAAAAAATCTATATTTTTCAACAACTTTTAAGGGCGTCGCTGCCTGTTGTATTTAAGATGTCAGTTTCTCATCTAGGAGGCTGGAAATCTCAGGGTATATATTCCAGACCTAGAAATGCTGCCTCGGAGACAAGGCCACAGTGAACACACAGCATGCAATTTTGACTAAGAAAATGCACATTCATTGTGAGATTGCCCAAGGCACAGGGAGTGTGCTGACTTGGGCCTTGTGGGTGAGACACAGGGCGAAACCAGTAACTCTGAATGCTAGCTGCAATGAAACCAGCAAATTACCATCTGGATTGTGGAGCAATGGAATCTGCAGAGGAATTCTGGACCATTTAAAAATGCTGCCCTTGATTTGCTGCTGCAGGAGCTAAAGGGCACCTCCAAGTGTCAGCCATGGCTCAGCAGAAGCGCTCTCACCTCCAAGTCACAACTTGTCTATACATAGTGTGTAGCCACAGGGTGCAAGTCACAATGAGTTTACTTTTAGTCTATTGCAGCCTCAATACCAGTATGTGAACAGTACTCAGACAACCTTTCAGCTCTGTCACATATACATAGATTACTGCAGGGCACATTTTATTGGCAGTACTTAAAATGCTTTTAAATGGCACAGATTTGTGCTACCCCCAAAATATGCTGCTAAGAAAAGCTGCTTGTATGTTGCATTTTTATGGATGGTGCCTTGGGCAGAATCTTCGCCCTGCCATGGGAGGGTTTCAAGGTGAGGCCAGGAAGAATATTCCAAGTCAGTGCACCTCCAGATGATCTTCCCAAAGGCGGGTCGGTACCTGCAGAGCTTACCCATCTGGCAGCAGGGAGTAATCAATCAACTTCATTATCTTCCCATTCTATTCGATGTTCCAGATTTCCCAACCAATGAAACAATCTCTGAGTGTAGACTCTGTCAATCCCCTTCAGAATCTTGATTGTTTCAATGAGAATCCTCCTCATTCTTCCAAACTCCAAAAAGTATAGGTCCCATTTACCTAGCCTCTCATTATAAGACAGCCTTCTCCTCCGAGGGACCAACCTTGTGAACCTTCACTGCACTGCCTTCGATGCAAGTATACCCTTCCTTAAATATGGAGGCCAAAACCACCCGCTGGGCTATTCCTGGTAACAGACGTCCCCCCTCACTGAAGGCCAAGCCCAGCAGGTGCCTGAAGGTGGCTTGACTAGCAGCTTGACCAGGGGAGTGACAAGGCCTCCAATACTAAACACGCTCCCACCAGAGCTGCAGATATCACTGGACCACAGATAGTGCTGCCAGCCAACCTGTGGAACGGTTTCCCCTCCACTGTGCTGGCACAAGGACAGAGGAGGTAAGAGCAGGAGTAGACCACATTTCCCATCAAGCCTGCTCAATTTTTCAATACAATCACGGCTGATCTAAGGCTTCAACTCCACTTTCTCACCCACTCTCTATATTCCTTAGTCCCTGAGAGACCAAACATTTATTTATCCAGTATTATATATAGTTAACCATGGAGCATCCACAATCCTCTGGGGGAGAGAATTCCAAAGATTCAGAACCATAAGAAATTTCTTCTCACTTTAGTCCTGAACGATCAATCATTTATCCTGAGACCCGGGGTGGCACTGTGACACAGTGGTTAGCACTGCTGTCTGACAGCACCAGGGACCCAGGTTCGATCCGAGCCTGTTTGTGGGAGTTTGCATTTTCTCACCATGTCTGCGTGGGTTTCCTCCGAGTGCTCCAGTTTCCTCCCACAGTCTAAAGATATGCCGGTTAGGTGGGGTTACGGGAATCAGCCAGGTAGAGTGGGCCTGGGTAGGGTGCTCTTTCAGAGGGTCAGTGCAGATCTGACGGGCCAAATGGCCTCCTTCTGTAGTGCAGCAATTCTATGGTTCTATTCGATGTTCCAGATTTCCCAACCAATGAAACAATCTCTCAGTGTAGACTCTGTCAATCCCCTTCAGAATCTTGATTGTTTCAATGAGAATCCTTCTCATTCTTCCAAACTCCAGAAAGTATAGGTCCAATTTACCTAGCCTCTCATTATAAGACAGCCTTCTCCTCCGAAGGACCAACCATGTGAACCTTCACTGCACTGCCTTCGATGCAAGTATATCCTTCCTTAAATATGGAGGCCAAAACCACAAGCAACATTCCAGATATGGTCTCTTCAAAGCCCTGTACAATTGTAGCAAGACTTCACTCCAATTCTCTTGCAATAAAGGTGGACGTGGAATTTGCCTCACAATTATGGCTACTGGTTATAAAGGTAAAGTAAATAGCTCATCAAAGGGCACTTGGAAATGGAGATGCCCTTGTGTTCCCCTTCTGATAGAATCAGCGATCAGCTCTGGTGGTGGGACTGCATTCCTTCCAAGGCTGTAGGCTCTGATTGGATCTGCAGCATCAGTGACCTGCCCTTTTGTTCTTAGTTCAACGCTAGCCCAAAGGCAGCCATGGGAAGGTCTAACAGGTTGGGGCTGGTGACCTGATGATTAGACTGGAGTCAGGACCTGAAAATGCTACTGATTTATGTTCAGGGCTGGTTTAGCACACTGGGCTAAATCGCTGGCTTTGAAAGCAGACCAAGGCAGGCCAGCAGCGCAGGTTCAATTCCCGTAACAGCCTCCCCGAACAGGCGCCGGAATGTGGCGACTAGGGGCTTTTCACAGTAACTTCATTGAAGCCTACTTGTGACAATAAGCAATTTTCATTTCATTTCATAGCCTAAGGGCAGAAGATTTTGGCAAATCTCTGTTTTTACTAAACCTCCCAAGCATTACAATAGGTGTTCCGATCTGGAAGACCCTGCCTTAAAAGCGAGGGTAGGGAGATTTTTTTTTAGAAAATATTTTATTGAGGCATTTATAATTTTAACATTTTAGACAACAGAGAGATCCAACACATGCAAAAACCCCACAATATCATACCCAACTCCCCCGAGTCCTAAACCCTAACTACTCGTACATTAGATTCCCTGCCCTTATTTGTCACTTCCATGCCTCCCCCTTTCTCCACTTGCTCCCCCCCCCCCCCCCCCACCCCCGGCTGACGGTCAATTCTCCTTGAAGAAGTCAATGAATGGCCACCACCTCCGAGCGAATCCCTGTAATGAACCCCTTAAGGCAAACTTAATTTTCTCTAACCTAAGAAACCCTGCCATGTCACTGACCCAAACCCCCGACCTGAGGCTCCGAGTCCCTCCATCCCACCAAAATCTGTCTCCAGGCCACCAGGGAGGCAAAGGCCAAAACGTCAGCCTCTCCCCCCCTGGGCTCCTGGATCTTCCAACACTCCAAATATTGCCATCTCTGGACTCAGTCATCCTCCTTTTCAAGACTTCCGACATGACATCTGAAAATTCCTGCCAAAATCCCCTCAGCCTCGGACACGCCCAAAACAGATGTACACGGTTCGCAGGACATCCCCCACACCGCCCACACCTGTCCTCCACCTCCTCAAAAAACCTACCCATCCGAGCCACAGTCATATGAGCCCTGTGGACCACCTTGAACTGGATCAGGCTAAGCCTCGAACATGATGAGGATGTGTTGGCTCTCCTCGGGGTCTTCTCCCATAACTGGACTTCCAACTCCCCTCCCAGCTTTTCCTCCCACTTCCTCTTCACCTCCCCAATTGGAACCCCTTTCCACTCCATCAGCTCCTTATATATTTCCGAGACCCTCCCCCCTCCCCAACCCCTGTTTTTGACATCACCTTATCCTGTAGCCCCCTTAGTGGGAGGCGAGGGAAGCTCAGGACCTGCCGCCGAACAAAATCCCATACCTGCAGGTACCGACCTATTCCCACCCGGCAACTCAAACTCCTCCTCTAGCTCCTCCAAGCTCGGGAAACTCTCCTCAATGAAGAGATCTCCAAATCTCTCAATCTCTGCCCTCTGCCACCTCCTGAAGCCCCCATTTTCACAGTCTGTACCTTCCTCACCAGTGACAGCGAGACACGTCCCACCTACGGAAGTCCCATTTCATTTGCTCAATTAACCTGCTCAAATTTAGTTTATGAAGCTGACCCCAGTCCCTTGCCACTTGAATCCCCAGGTACCTAAAACTCCATCCCACTACTTTGAACAGCATCTCCCTCAGTCTCCTCTCCTGCTTCCTTGCCTGGATCACAAAAACCTCACTCTTGCCCATATTCAGTTTGTAACCTGAGAACCAACCAAATTCCTCCACTATCCCCATAATTCCTGCAATTACCCCCAATGGGTCTGTTATATAAAGGAGCAAATCGTCCGCATAGAGCGAGACCCTGTGTTCCACACCCTCTCTCACTATCCCCCGCTCTCAGCGCCATCGCCAAAGGCTCTACGGCCAAGGAAAACAGTAGTGGGGAGAGTGGACACACATGCCTTGTTCCCCTGCACAGACTAAAATACTCTGATCGAACCCAGTTTGTCCTTATATTTGCCACCGGTGCCTGATATAGCAACCGGACCCAATCCACCAATCCCTGCCCAAACCCAAACCTTCCCAGGACATCCCACAAATACTTCCAACTCCACCAGATCCAAGGCCTTTTCTGCATCGACCTCTCGCCCCTCCACTGGCATCATTATTACATTTAGGAGCCGCCTAATGTTGGATGTCAGGTGTCGTCCCTTCGCAAATCTCGTCTGGTACTCCCCTATTACCCCTGGCACACAATCCTCTATACGTGTGGCCAAGATGTTTGCCAGCAATTTCACATCCACATTTAGCAGGGAGATTGGCCTATACGACCCACAGCTCTCTGGATCTTTTACCGCTTCAAAATAAGGGAAATCGATGCCTGCGATAATGTTGGAGAGAGCACTCCCAGCTCCTTTGACTCATTAAAAGCTTTTACCAGGAGCGGCCCCAACAGCCCGGAAAACATTTTATAAACCTCAACTGGGTTTTCGTCTGGTCTTGGGGCTTTACATATAGACGGGCCCCCAACCCGTCTATAGCCCCCCTAAGCCCAATTGGGGCTCCCAATTTGGGGCTGGTTTAGCACAGGGCTAAAGTGCTGGCTTTGAAAGCAGACCAAGGCAGGCCAGCAGCACGGTTCAATTCCCGTACCAGCCTCCCCGAAAAGGAGCCGGAATGTGGCGACTAAGGGCTTTTCACAGTAACTTCATTTGAAGCCTACTTGTGACAATAAGAGATTTTATTCATTTCATTTTCATTTCAATTCCTCCACTAACTCATCTTTCCTCGGGAACTCCAGCCCCCCCAGAAATCGCTTCATACCCTCCTCCCCGGCTGGGGGTTCCGATTTATACAATTCACTATGAAACTCCCGAAACACATCATTCCCGCCAGATCGAGAAACACCTTCCCCCCTGTTTCCCTCACTTTCCCTATCTTTCTCGCCACCTCCTGTTTCCTCAGCTGGTGTTTTCCCCATACTCATACACTGCCCCCTTTACTCTTTACAGCTGGTGTGTGATGCAGAACAAGGCCAGCAGCGCGGGTTCAATTCCCTACCAGCTGAGAATTCTGAATTCTTCCTCTGTGTACCCGAACAGGCGCTGGAATGTGGCGACTAGGGGCTTTTCACAGTAACTTCATTGCAGTGTTAATGTAAGTGTACTTGTGACAATAAAAAGATTATTATTATTACTCCACTTTCCTCACCCCCGGCAACTACGACCACTCCATTATAAAAAAATCGATCTGAGAGTAGACCTTGCACAACAGCTTAGAAAGGAGAATTCCATCCCACCAGGTACAAAAATCACCATGGATCCGCCCCTCCCATTTCTTTCATAAATGCCGCCAATATTCTCCCAACATTCTCGCCGGAATGTGGCGACTAGGGGCTTTTCACAGTAACTTCATTGCAGTGTTTATGTAAGCATGCTTGTGCCAATAAAAGATTATATTATTATTATGGGCCCAAATTGAGATGAATTCCCCCCTAATCACCGCCTACAATGCCTCCCAAACCACCCCCGCCGAAACCTCACCCGTATCATTGATTCTTATATGTCCCCGAACGGCCTCCCTCACCCGCTCACTCACCTCCTCCACCGCTAACAGCTCCTGCCAAACAGGGGCTGGTTTGGCACAATTAGCTGGCTTTTAAAGCAGACCAAGGGAGGCCAGCAGCACGGTTCAATTCCCGTACCAGCCTCCCGGAACAGGCGCCGGAATTTGGCGACTAGGGGCTTTTCACAGTAACTTCATTTGAAGCCTACTTGTGACAATAAGTGATTTTCATTTCATTTCATTTCACATCCAACCTCCATTGCGGGCGCTGAGCCTCCCCTTTGCCAACTTGCAAGTCCACCACTATTGCTGAATATTCAGCATCCACCACCTCAGCCAGCAACGTCTTTTCCATAACAAAAAGGTCTATCCGGGAATACACCTTATGCACATGGGAGTAGAACGAAAACTCCTTACCCCTCGGTCTCCCAAACCTCCACGGATCGACCTCCCCATGCGCTCCATGAACCCCCAGAGCTCCTTTGCCATAGCTGATACCTTCCCAGACCTAGAGCTCGACCGGTCCAATCTTGGATCCAGGATCGTATTGAAATTGCCCCCCCATAATCAGTCGATGTGAATCTAGGTCTGGGATCTTCCCCAGTACCCGTCTAACAAACTCAACGTTATCCCAGTTCGGGGCACATATATTTACCAACACCACGGCCATTCCCTTCAGCTTCCCACTAATCACAACATATCTACCCCCCCCCGGGTCTGCTACTATATTCCCCATCTCAAATGCCACCCGCTTATTAACCAAGAGTGCCGCCACCCGTTTTCAAGTCTAACCCCGAATGGAATACCTGTCCAACCCATCCCTTCCTTAACCTAATCTGATCCCCCACCATCAGATGTGTCTCCTGTAACATAGCAATGTCCGCCTTCAGTTGCCTCAATTGCACAAACACACAGGCCCTTTTGACTGGCCCATTCAGTCCCCGAACTTTCCACGTTACCTGCCTGGTCGGGGGGAACCCCACTCCCCTCCCCATCAATCATAACCTCTTCTAGGCCAGTCTGTGGCCCATGCCCCACACCTCCCCTGGCCCGCCCTTGGGTAACTACCGTCATCAACCCTCCTCCTCCTCGACTTTGAAAGTCCCCTCCCTGTTAGCAGTATAACCCCCCACTCGGCACCCCCACATCGATCTTCAGCTCACCCCCCACTTTGCTTCCATGAACTAGCACACCCAGCTAGCCTGGCAGCCCCGCCCATGGCACCTAGCATCCTACCCCCCACTGATTCACCTACCCCCGTTCTTAGTGCAAACAGTCAAAACAAAGGCAGGAAGTAAAAACAAACAATCCCTTCCAAAGTCCGAACACAGAGACCCACCCCTCGTCCCTTAACAAGCACTGTAAACCAGCCTAGCCCCAAACAGAACCGAAAAACATAAAAAAAAGAAACCCAAAAGTTTTTCACAGTACAGTTCAGTTCTCCTCAATCAAAGTTCAAGGCCCTCCTTCCCCTGCCAGTCCATTCTCCTTCATGAAGTCCGCTGCTTCCTCCGCCGAGCCAAAGTACAGCTCCCGGCTCCCATAGGTCGCCCATAGGCGAGCCAGGTACAGGAAACCAAATTTAACACCCTTCTTGTACAGGGCTGACTTGACCTTATTAAAGCTCGCCCTCCTCTTCGCGAGCTCTGCTCCCAGGTCTTGGTACACCCAAATCTCAACCCCTTCCCAAATGCATCGCCTCGTCTGCCTGGCCCACCTCATGATGCGTTTCTTGTCCAGGAACTGATGCAATCGTACCACCATCGCCCTCGGTGGCTCACCCCCCCCCCCCCCCCCCACCCCCCGGGGTTTGCGCATCAGTGTCCTGTGGGCCCGATCCACCCCAACGGCCGGTCAAACGCACATTCCCCAAGCAGCTTCTCCATCATCTTCCTGACATACACACCTGCATCTGATCCTTTGATTCCTCCGGCAGACCCACAATCCGGATGTTCTGCCTCCGAGAACGGCTCTCTAGGTCCTCCACTTTCTCCAGCAGTCGTTTCTGTTGGTCACGCATCAACCCAATCTCTGCCATCGAGGTGGACTGTTCCTCATGCTCCCCCGCCCGCTCCTCCAACCTCGGGATTGCCTGTCCTTGGGCTGCCAGTCTCGTCTCCACGTGGTCAACCACTACCTTGATTGCGTCCACTGCCCGGGCCAGGTCCTCTGAACTTTCCTACTGCTGTTGGGTGAACTCCACATTCAGGAAGCTCACCAACTGGTCCATCGACCACTGAGCCGGCAGGCCCAGACCCTGCCCATCCGCCATCTCCGCGTGCGTTGTCCGTTCCTCACTCGCCTCAACCAACTGGTCCGCTTTATTCCGGGCACTTCTGGTCCGCAGCTCCATAAACTAGGGGTCACTCTCTTTTGTTCTCACTTCTGCACCTTTTTCCTACAAAATTCCTGCAACATACCGTCGTAAAGGCCACCAAATGACCACCATGAACGGGAGCTGCCAATATGCGACCACTCACTCCATGGCCGCACTGGAAGTCCCGTGGAGGGAGATTCAATAGTAGCTTGTAAAGGTGAGTGGGCTATTTACTTGGGAAAACGAATGCAGGACAATGGGGTAAAAGGGGAATGGGACTAATTGAATAGCTCTCTCCAAGAGTTGGCACGGATAGGTTGGGCTGAATGGCTACCTTCTGTGCTGTATAATCACATCTTTATATTTTGTATCTGTTGAAAGGAAAACACTACATATAACCAAGTTGAAAAAACATGGAGTGGGACAAGGAGGTTCACTAACTACCAGCCCATACGATTCTTGCCCCAGCAAGGCTTCAAATTGAATTGAACATTCAAAACCAAAATAAAGGTTTTATTTGTTCAGTGATGAGTATGTTGTAAAACTCCATATTCAGTATTTAAAGGGTAATCTGCAAAAAGATAGTATTAAATGCTTTTGACAAACCTGTGCAGAAAAATCCCGCAGAATGACGACTCACCTCACTACAGTGTAATACCACACAGCAGGAGAGACGACAGCGTCTGCCCATCTTCTGCAAACCTGTGCGGCCGAGTGTCTCTCACACACCGACAAGTAGGAAAATATCAAGGCCAGGACCTCCTCGGGGATTTCCATTCAATTGAGTTAGCTTTCCTGCTAGTTAGACATAAACTCGACTTCCTTGGAAGGTGACAACTGTTCACAGGGGTACCTTGCAACAATAAAGACATTAGTTAGTTACTGCAGGAATCATAGAATTCCCTAAAGTGCATAAGGAGGCCATTCGGCCCATTGAGTCTGCACCAACCCTCTGAAAGAGCACCCTACCTAGGCCCACGCCAACACCCTAGCCCCTTACCCCCACCTAAATGTTTTAGACTCCAAGGGAAAATTTAGCATGGCCAATCCACTTAACCTGCACATCTTTGGACTGAAAGCGGAAACTGGAACACACAGGAAGAATGTGGGAACTCCACTCAGACAGTTACCCAAGGCTGGAATTGAATCCGGGTCCCTGGTGGTGTGAGGCAGCAGTGCTCACCACTGTGCTGCCCTCACTGTTTCTGAACCAAGTCTGAAACTTTCATATTATAAGATCTGACTTTCCACAGACTGAGAACTGTACAGTTGCACAAACTATTTCATCTACTCTAGAACACCCGGGGACAAGAATGAGCAGTTGGCAGGTTGTAATTCAGTTGACAAGCGTTCATTTCTAGCTGACAGGAATTTACAGGTTGTTATAAGCTGTATGACTCTGTCAGCCTGTTTATGTTGTCCTGAACACTGTTCATTAATATTGTGCCTCCCCATTCAAATCTGATCCTACATGAATGAAAGAAAGCAACAGACTGACACAAGTTTTCTAATCATGTGTCATATTTACACTCTGTTGACAATATTGGGAATGTTTGTTTCCAGGATGGAGCCTCAGCCCTCCATGGCGGTTTAACGGAAACCACAGTTGTGGTCCCCATGCTTTAAAGTTAATCGACAGAAAATTGCGAGGAATGAGCCCTAGACTGTCTGGTACGTGCGCCTGATGAACAAGGCTCCGTCCTGGGAACACACATTCAGGAAATTACACATTGGCCAATTTGTGTTCAATCTATTGCTTTGAAGATTGAGATTCTCCCTCACTGAACATCACCATGTGTTATCCCTCTGACTCAGAGTGGTTGGATTGTAATGTGGCGCCCTTGTTGTTGTACCATCCACGTATGGTTAAAGTTAATAGAGATACAAACAGCTCAAAATAGGCACCATCTGTGGAGAGAGAAACTGTTAATGCTTCAGGTTGATGACTTTGCATCAGAAAATAATTTAAGAACAGATTGTTTGTGACAGAATTAAACACCTGAATGTTTCAATTAGATTTCGGACTATAGTTCACTACTGGGAAGATGTTGAAGTAAATATAAACAACATTACCCCCACATGTAAATTTCAGGCTGATCTCCAGGTATCCGTTATTCTATGTGCAAGATTCTGGTGCGCAGGTAAAGTAAAAAGCTCACAATGGTCAGAGCGACTTCTGGGGTACAACGGGTAGGAGGGTGAACATTACAGTGGCCTGAGTTTTAAGGGTTCAGTGTTGTAAGCTGGGATAGTGTGGCCACATAGTTTGGTCACAGGAGTGTTGCTGCAGTGCATGGTAGGTGTGTTTTATTCATTCATCCAATAACTGATATAGTGTGGCCCTGAATTTGATGTAATAATGCAGCTAAAATGCAGAAACCTGGAAGTTGTCAGTGATATCTTGTCCCTGCAATGTTGCAGCCTTTGCCAATTGGATCACTACAGAAATCACTTGTTAAGAAACCATAGAAAAGTTACAGCACAGAACAAAGCCATTCAGCCCACCGTGTCTGTGCCGGCTGAAAAAAGCAGCTGCTCATTCTAATCCCACCTTCCGGCACTTGTAAGTTACAGCATTTCAAGTGTGTGATCCTTCCAGCATTCACCTTAAATCTGTGCCCACTGGTAATTGATCTCCTCGCTGGGGCAAATAATTCTTTCCTGTCTATTCTCTCCAGCCCCTCATAATTTTGCACATCTCAATCTAATCACCTCTCAGCCTGCTCTGTTCTTTTTTTTTTGATAGAATGTCGTCCTCAGGAAACGGATAATTAAAAAAAAAAATCTTTTTATTGGTATTTCTCATATTTATAAACAGTTGTATAATATACACATCACATTTTTCTCACCTGTGCTAATTTCCTTTATTATACAGAGGTTTAGTTTGTCCTTCCTTTAACTAACCCTACGTGCCTTTCATTGCCCTCTGGATCAGTCTATGGTTCCTCCCCCTTACCCGTTCACACCCCCCTCCCCCGGCTGTGCTTTTCTTTTATTTTCCGGACAGAGTGGAATCATCTCTCCTGGTTTCCCTGCCTGCCCTCCCCCCCCCCCCCCCCCCGGGTTGCGCAGTCTTTTGGTAACTCATCGATCTTGGTGTTTTTATTTTAAAAAAAAATCTTATGAGGTTACTCCTCATTGTTGGCCTCGAACAGGTTTTGGAACAGACCGACAAACTGCCCCCAAGTATCCAGGAGGCCTTCCTCTGACCCTCGGATGGCGTACTTAATCTTCTCCAGGTGGAGAAATTCCGAGAGGTCAGCGAGCCAGTCTGCAGCTTTGGGCGGTCCTGCCGATCGCCAGCCAAGCAGGATTCTCTGGCGTGCGAATAGGGAAGTGAAAGCTAGGGCGTTGGCCCCCTTCCCCATGTGTAACTCTGGCTGCTCCGATACCCCGAAGATTGCCACTATTGGGCATGGCTTCGCCCTCACCCCCACAACCTTGGACATTGCCTTGGAGAAGGCTGTCCAGAACCCAGCAAGCTTGGGGCAAGCACAAAACATGTGGGTGTGGTTGGCCAGGCCGCTCTGGCTCCGCTCACATTTGTCCTCCACCTCGGAGAAGAACCTGCTCATTCGGGTTCTGGTCAGGTGCGCTCTGTGCACCACTTTGAGCTGCATTAGGCTTGGCCTTGCGCAGGAGGAGGTGGAGTTCAACCTGCTCAGTGCTTCGCTCCAGAGTCCCCATCCTACCTCTGTCCCCAGTTCGTCCTCCCATTTTTGTCTGATCTCGTCCAGTGGAGTCCGGGCTCTGTCCAGTAGCTGCCCGTATATTTTCCCACATAGCCCCCACTTCTCGTTGCTGGTGCCTATCAGGTCCCCTAGTAGTGTGCTTTCTGGGGCCCCGGGTACCCTACTGTCTCTTCGCGGAGGAAGTGTTTTGTTTGGCGGTGTCTCATTTCCTGTCCTTTTGCTAGCCTCCACTTCCTCGTCAGTTCGTCTAGTGTCGCCAGTCTGTGCCCTACGTAGAAGTCCCCGAACGTCAATGTGCCCCCGTCCCGCCTCCATCTTTTGAAGGTGGTATCTAGCATGGCTGGGGGGAATCTGTGATTGCCGCAGATGGGGCCCATGGGGGTCATTTTGGTTATCCTGAAGTGTGTCTGAGCTGGGTCCATGTTCTCAGCGTGGCCGCTACCATTGGGCTCGTTGTGTATCTTGTTGAGGGGGATGGGAGTGCTGCTGTAGCCAGGGCCCGGAGGGTCGTTCTTTTACAGGATGCCTCCTCCATTTGTACCCAATCTGTGTCAGGTTCTTGTACCCATCCCCTCACTCTTTCTGCCGTTGCTGCCCAGTGGTAGTGTTGTAGGTTTGGTAAGGCCAAGCCCCCTTTGATTTTCCTTCTTTGCAGTGTCGGTTTGGGAATTCTCGGGTTCTTACCCCCCCCACACAAACGCCATGATTAGGCTGTCTACGTTTTGGAAAAAGGCCTTGGGGATGAAGATCAGAATGGATCTAAACAGGAAGAGGAACCTTGGCAGTACGTTCATCTTGATCATCTGCACTCTCCCCGCCAGGGAGAGTGGGAGTGAGCCCCACCTTTGAAGGTCTCTTCTTACTTCCTCCACCAGGCTGGTCAGGTTCCACTTGTGGATCTGTGTCCAGTCTCTGGCTATCTGGATCCCCAGGTAGCGGAATCTGTTCTGGGCTGTTTTGAACGGGAGCCCCTCCAGCTCTGTCCCTCCCCCGTTTGGGTTCACTGGGAATGCCTCGCTTTTGTCCAAACTCTTTCAGCATTTGCAGTATTGCCTTCAGTCCCTCCTGTGGCTTTGAGACATAGAGGAGCAGGTCATCTGCATAGAGTGAGACTCTGTGCTCTCTGTCGCCTCTCTGGATTCCCTTCCAGCTTTTTGCGTCCTGCAGGGCTATCGCCAGTGGTTCGATAGCTAGCGCGAACAAGAGTGGGGACAGGGGGCAGCCCTGTCTTGTTCCTCTCTGCAGCTGGAAGTATTTAGAGCTGGTGGTGTAGTTTAGACGCTCACTTTGGGAGCGTTGTACAGGAGCCTCACCCAGGCGGTGAACCCCGCTCCTAGCCCAAACCATTCCAGTACTTCGAGGAGGTATTTCCATTTGACTCTGTCAAAGGCCTTTTCTGCATCCAGGGAGACGATCACCTCTGGTGTTCTCTCCCCGGAGGAGGTCATTATTACGTTCAGCAGCCGCCTGACGTTCGCTGTGAGCTACCTACCCTTAACAAAGCCGGTTTGGTCCTCTGCGACCACCTCTGGTACACAGCCCTCCAGCCTTTTGGCCAGGACCTTTGTGAGTAGTTTTGCATCCACGTTCAGCAGTGAAATGAGTCTGTATGATCCGCATTCCGCCAGGTCTTTATCTTTTTTGGGTATCAGTGAAATTGTGACCTGCGCTAGCGTTGGGGGCACGGTGCCCCTTGCCAGTGAGTCCGCGAACATGTCCCTTAGGTGTGGGGCCAGGACTGGTGCAAATTTTTTGTAGAAGTCCGCTGGGAACCCATTGGGTCCCGGTGCCTTCCCCGTCTGCATGGAGCTGATGCTCTCCATGATTTCTCCCACGTCTATTGGTGCTTCCAGCTCCGCCCATCTGTCTTCCCCCACAACTGGTAGTTCCAGTCCGTCTAGGAACAGTTTCATCCCCGGGCCCCCGTTGGGAGGCTCGGAGGTGTACAGTCCCCGGTAGAAGGTCTCAAATGCCCGATTGACCTCCTTTGGTTCTGTTACCAGTCTGCCTCTGCTATCCTTTACCTGCGCTATTTCCCTTGTGGCTGCCTGCTTTCTCAGCTGGTGAGTCAATAGGCGGCCAGCCTTGTCTCCGTGTTCGTAGAAGGTCCCCCGTGTCTGACGGAGTTGGTACATTGCTTTCCTAGTGGAAAGTAGGTTAAAGTCCATTTGCAGCTTTTTCCTCTCAGCCAGCAGCCCTACGGTCGGGGCCTCGGAGTATTTTCTGTCGACTTCCAGGATGGAGTCCACCAGTTGTTGCCTGGCCACCCTCTCCTCCCTATCTCTGCTTGCCTTGTAGGCTATGATCTCTCCTCTAATCACGGCCTTCAGTGCCTCCCAGAACGAGGTGGGCGAGACCTCCCCTTTTTGGTTGTTACTCACGTAGTCGCCTATGGCCCGCGATGTTTTCTGACAGAAGGCCTTGTCGGCCAGGAGGTCCGTGTCCAGCCTCCATGTGGGGCGCTGGGCATGGCCTGTCTCCAACCTCACATCCATATAGTGTGGAGCGTGGTCAGAGATAACGATCGCGGAGTACTCTGTTCCCATGATCCCTGGAAGCACCGATTTCCCCACTGCAAAGAAGTCGATACGGGTGTATACCTTTTGTACATGTGGGAAGTATGAAAATTCCTTCCCTCCCGGGTGCAGGAACCTCCATGGGTCCATCGCCCCCATCTGCTCCACAAATGCTCCTAGTTCCCTAGCCATGCCAGTCTTTTTCCCTGCTCTGGGGTTTGATTGGTCGGTCAGTGGATCCTGTACACAGTTGAAGTCGCCCACCCATGATCAGTCGATGTGTGTTAAGGTCGGGGATTTCTGCCATGGTCTTCTTTATGAATTCTGTGTCGTCCCAGTTGGGAGTGTACACATTTACCAGTACGACCGGTGCCCCTTCCAGGACACCGCTGACCATGACGTACCATCCCCCTGGGTCCGTAACTGTCTTGGTTTCCGTAAACCTCGTCCTCTTACTAATTAATATTGCTACTCCCCTAGCTCTCGTCCCGCAGCATGAGTGGTATGTCTGTCCCACCCAGCCCTTCCTTACCAGCCATCAGTCCTTCTCCCTCAGGTGCGTCTCTTGTAGGTAGATTATGTCTGCTTTCAGGCTTCTTAGGTGGGTGAAGACTCTGGGTCTTTTAAGCGGGCCGTTGAGTCCCCTTACGTTCCAGGTAACAATCCTGGTGGGGGGGGGGGGGTTTGATCCCCCGGGTCCTACGGGGTCACCCAAACTTACCTGGTGGATGCGCCCCTGCCCTCCGGGGTTTCCCCTCGTTAGGGGGCCGTACAAAATGGCCACAGTCACCGCTCTCACCACTAGATTGGGCCCCAGGGCTCTGGGGTTTCCTTTTGTCCAGGGGGCAGCCACCATGGCCGCCAGCTGTGTGTACGCCACGTGGCTGCGCCCCTGCACTCCAGGGTCTCCCTTCGTCCTGAAGCCCTCCCGAGTGGATGTTTGTGGCACCATCTTGGTTCCTCGCACTGCTCCATTCCTGCCGAGGACTGTGTTCGTGCTGCTTATCTACCTCACCCTTCCCTTTGCTTCTCTTTTGTTCTGCGCTCTCCCCCCCGACTCCTCTCCCCCCCCCCTTAGTCCCTGTTCCTCTGTCTCCCCCCCCCCCCCCCCCCCCCCCCGTGTTCTTCCCCCCCCTTCTGCCCTGCCCCCCCTTCTCTTTGTGCCAGGCACTCCCTCTCCTCTGAGAAGCGCGCCGCTTCCCTCCTTTCTTCCTGCCCTCCTGTGTTAGCCCTCCTCGCTAGCACGGTGGCCCCCCTCCCAGCACTTGCCCTGCTCTAGTCCTGTTTTACCTTCCTTTTGCTAGCCCTTGTCTTGCCCTCCTGTCCGCCTTTTTCACCCTCATTCACCTTGCTTCGCTCCCCCCCATTGCATCGAGAGGTGGAACGAGCCCGGGAACGAGTCATCACAGTCCCGCACAGTACACCAAACACGTGTGTACAGTTCCTGATCGTATTGTCTCTGTTTGCGGTCTGCCCACTGCTCTTTGTTCCGATTCTTCCTTTTGTTTCCATCCCTGTCGCTTTCATGATGGCCATTGTGGCTGTCCCTCCCCCAGTTTGTTCGCTCTAACGAACTCCTCCGCTGCCGCTGGGGTGTTGAAAACAGCTCCTTCCCCTCAAATGTTACCCAGAGTTTGGCCGGGAATAACATCCCAAATTTCACATTACTTTTGTAGCGTGCTGATTTGGCCCTGTTGAATTCAGCCCTTCTTTTGGCCAGGTCCGCCCCAAGGGAAGAGATTGCTGGACCATTGGCTTTGATTTTTATGTCATCATTGGATACAGGAATAGTGCCAGAGGACTGGAGGATAGCAAATGTGGTCCCTTTGTTCAAAAAGGGGAGCAGAGACAACCCCGGCAACTATAGACCGGTGAGCCTCACGTCTGTAGTGGGTAAAGTCTTGGAGGGGATTATAAGAGACAAGATTTATAATCATCTAGATAGGAATAATATGATCAGGGATAGTCAGCATGGCTTTGTGAAGGGTAGGTCATGCCTCACAAACCTTATCGAGTTCTTTGAGAAGGTGACTGAACAGGTAGACGAGGGTAGAGCAGTTGATGTGGTGTATATGGATTTCAGCAAAGCGTTTGATAAGGTTCCCCACGGTAGGCTATTGCAGAAAATACGGAGGCTGGGGATTGAGGGTGATTTAGAGATGTGGATCAGAAATTGGCTAGCTGAAAGAAGACAGAGGGTGGTGGTTGATGGGAAATGTTCAGAATGGAGTTCTGTCACAAGTGGAGTACCACAAGGATCTGTTCTGGGGCCGTTGCTGTTTGTCATTTTTATCAATGACCTAGAGGAAGGCGCAGAAGTGTGGGTGAGTAAATTTGCAGACGATACTAAAGTCGGTGGTGTTGTCGATAGTGTGGAAGGAAGTAGCAGGTTACAGAGGGATATAGATAAGCTGCAGTGCTGGGCTGAGAGGTGGCAAATGGAGTTTAATGTAGAGAAGTGTGAGGTGATTCACTTTGGAAGGAAAAACAGGAATGTGGAATATTTGGTTAATGGAAAAGTTCTTGAAAGTGTGGATGAGCAGAGGGATCTAGGTGTCCATGTACATAGATCCCTGAAAGTTGTCACCCAGGGTGGTGAAGAAGGCCTATGGAGTGTTGGCCTTTATTGGTAGAGGGATTGAGTTCCGGAGTCAGGAGGTCATGTTGCAGCTGTACAGAACTCTGGTACGGCCGCATTTGGAGTATTGCGTACAGTTCTGGTCACCGCATTATAGGAAGGACGTGGAGGCTTTGGAACGGGTGCAGAGGAGATTTACCAGGATGTTGCCTGGTATGGAGGGAAAATCTTATGAGGAAAGGCTGATGGACTTGAGGTTGTTTTCGTTAGAGAGAAGAAGGTTAAGAGAAGACTTAATAGAGGCATACAAAATGATCAGAGGGATAGATAGGGTGGACAGTGAGAGCCTTCTCCCGCGGATGGAAATGGCTAGCACGAGGGGACATAGCCTTAAACTGAGGGGTAATAGATATAGGACAGAGGTCAGGGGTAGGTTCTTTACGCAAAGAGTAGTGAGGCCGTGGAATGCCCTACCTGCTACAGTAGTGAACTCGCCAACATTGAGAGCATTTAAAAGTTTATTGGATAAACATATGGATGATAATGGTATAGTGTAGGTTAGATGGCTTTTGTTTTGGTGCAACATCGTGGGCCGAAGGGCCTGTACTGCGCTGTATTGTTCTATGTTCTATGTTCTAATGTCCTGGTACACCCTTATGATCTTCCCTTCCCACGTGCTCACTTTCGTCTGCCGGGCCCACTTTAGGATTTTTTCCCTGTCTTGGAACCTGTGCAGCTTCACGATAATCGCTCTGGGCTGCTCCCCGGCTTTGGGCCTGGGTCGGAGCGACCTGTGCGCCCTGTCGATTTCTGGGGGGGGTTTGGAAACTTCTCCCTTCCCACTAGCTTGCCCAGCATTTGGGTGACGTAGCCTGTTGGATCTCTGCCCTGCATCCGCTCTGGCAGACGCACTATTTTAACATTCTGCCGTCTGGACCTATTTTCCTGGTTCTCCACTTTCCCTTTTAGGCTCCCCTGGGTCGTAACCAGCCTTTTCACCTTGGTTTCCTGAGTTACCATCCTGTCGCTCTGGTCCGAGGTGGCCCTCCCCAACTCCTGAATAGTTTTCTCCTGCACCTCCACCTTCCTTTCCAGGCCGTTGATGGTTCACTGCATTTTTTCTGTTGTCTCCGCCAGCATCTCCTTCATTGTGTGGAGCTCCGTCCTGAGTGCCTCCCTCATGGCGTTTATCTCCGTTTTTATCTCCTCCTTTATGGCGTTTATTTCCGTTTTCAGCACACTTCTCCATTCCTCCCCCTGTGTGTGTGTGTGTGGGGGGGGGGGGGGGGGGGGGGGGGCGGGGATGGTCGCCGCGTCCTGTTCCTGCTCCGCTGCTTGGCTCGCCAACTTTTCCGCTTCCTGATTCGCCTGATCCTCCGCCTCGCCCCGTGGGGTCGTCTGCCTGCGCGGCCGCAGCTCCTGCTTTTTTCCTTCGCCTTCGCTGCTGTTCCTTCTTACATCTCGCCGTCCCCTCAATTTATTATTTCGAGGCATATTTCGGTCTGTGCCTGTCGCGTTTTTTCCTGGGTTTTGGTGCGAAAAATAAATTCTTTTTTTTTGTTTCCCCCAAAGAAAAAAAAAACCCTTTTTTTACCCTTTTAAAAACTTTCTTTTTATAAAAAGGGATTTTTTTTTTTTTTTAAAGTTTTTTTTTTCCCTTTAAAAAAGTTTTTCTTTGTTTAAAAAACTTTGCAGGGGAGGAACAAGGTTGAATTTTAAAATTCTTGTTTTGTTCTTGTGAGCCTCTCCGTGCTCTGACTTTCAGGCTGTTTCGGAGCGATCCCCACTCCTCCTCCACATGCAGCTCACCGGGACCAGTCTCTCCTTTTTTTTTCTCTCCCTCTCCAGCTCCGTGGATCGGAGCTTTGGCGCCTGGACAGGGCCAAATTCGCGGGGCCTAAAGAATTTTTTTTTTTGTTGAAAATTCCCCGGGAAAACCCTCCCAAAAAAGCCGTGATTTTGTGGCCGTGCAGAAGCGTCTTTGCTGCGGCCGCTTCGTTCGTGATCGCCGCCGGAAGTCAGCCTTCTCTGTTCTAAGGAAAACAATCCTCGTCTACTCAATCCTTCCTCATAACTGCAATTTTCCAGCCCTGGCAATAAACTGTGAGCTTAGACTAATCACCTACCAGTCTCGCAATAAAAAACTTAAACGTTGTTCAATAAGGTGTAACTGGGATTAAATGGCAAACTAATTAATTGAGGAATGTCCCTGGTTCTGAAAAATTAATTTTATACATGTCATTCGCCAAGAAGAAAATTAATTAAAAAAATAATAAATTTAGAGTACCCAATTCTTTTTTTCCAATTAAGGGGCAATTTAGTGTGGCCAATCCAACTACCCTGCACATCTTTGGGTTGTGTGGGTGAGACCCAAGCAGACACGGGGAGAATGTGCAAACGCCACACGGATAGTGACCTGGGGCCGGGATCGATCCCGGGCCCTCGGCGGCATGAGGCAGTGCTAATCACTGCGCCACTCGAGAAGCAAATTAATTATTGCAGATTTTATTTTTAAAAATAAAGATGGTTTGTTTTTAAAGCTTCTCCCTTAATCCCATCTATATGTTTCAATCTTTGATTATCTTTCTGTACAAAGCTATAAATGTAATTTGTATTTTGTTTTTTAAACTTCCAGCTTTATCATCAATGAGAATTATTCGATTTGGTTGGTCAATGGATGCGCTTTAGAAGACACCAAATTCAAATTGGCAGCGGAAAAGGGGAAGCCTGTGCTCTGGAGCCCGCTAAAACCTTGAGAGCAACTCTTCTCGAGCTCAGCAACTAACACCATCCCATTGCTGCTGACTTCAAAATCTGGGGCAATATGTTTGTTGATTTTAAGAAACAATTGGGTATTTACTCCAGTTCTCAATATTGCCCACTGTGATACTTCAGCTGTCAATCATACCAACTTCCAGGTCTGACACAACATGTCGACTGCCACTTAGAAAACAAAGAAAATAGGAGCTGGAGGATGGCATTTGTCCCTTCGAGACTGCTCCGCCAAATCCACTTAATTCAAAAGTATCTCTTTCTCTCTCTTTTCAGAGCTTTCATCTCTCTTTCTATTCTCCTGAAAATATTTTCTTTCCAGCTTGAAATTTGTCTACGGGTGGGAATTCATGACTGAGCTCAACATCTAACTGCTCTGCTGGTAAAGTGAGATCCAAATATTCTACCAGCATCTGGATCAAGTGAACCACCTTTATAAGTGGTGGCACTTGTTCCTTACCCCTCAGTTTTGATGAGATCCAATTCTCTATTAATAACCCCCCCAGCAAACTCGAGATAGGATGAACTAAAAGGGTTAGTTTATTTTCCACACACTCAAAACACTGGTGTGTGTTGTGTGTGTGTATGGGGGGAGAGATAAGGGAAAGAAATAGGCACAGGGCAAAGATCAGAGAGAAGATAACATTTAATGTTGCACATAGGTCCAGAATCAAAGTCCAAGCCTTTATTATGGGTCAGGGTTTAGAGAACCCCAAAGTGAACCATGGAGTTCACCTGACCCACAACTTTTAATAGATTGTGGTATGGGAAGCACACGGCCCACTCTACAAGTGTGATACAGCAGAAAAGGCCAAGTATTTCTTTAAAACAAAACAATGTTTATTCTATGAACGCAAGTTAAGCTTTTTAAAACAAAGTGAATATATAAGCAACCATTAATTCAAAGACAACCCCAAAGACTACAACACTAAGTAACCCTGTAAGCTGTCCTTTTAACATCCAAAAGACTTAACAAACCTTCAAACAGGAGCACATTAGGTTTACATTCAATACTGAGACCTTTTACAATTCTGGGTTCACCAAATGATCCATAGTCTTTGGATGGCAGAAATCAACAGTACAGCCCTTTGTTTTAACTCCAGATGCAGCTCACTGAAAAACACAGACACACCCAAGCTTTATCTCAAACTGAAACTAAAAAGCAGGAGTTCAGCTCCACCCACACTCTGACATCACTCCAGTAACATGACCAGCTCCATTTCTTAAAGGTATTCTAACATGACACCTCCCCCCAAGAAAAGAAAATAAACGATAAACTTCAAGGTGGTTTCATTTTTCACCTTTGCACCATCCTTTAAGAAATGCACACAATAAATATACTTGTTCGTTTCAAAAAACACACGCAAACAGGTATAATAATATAGTCCATTTTTTTCCATTCTTCTTCCTCCAACCAAAATCCTTCTGTTCATCACATTCGTGACAAAGCATCGGCTATCACGTTTTCCCGTCCTGCCGTATGTTCTATTTTGAAATTAAATGGCTGTAACAATAAACTCCAGCGAAACAGCCTTGCATTGTTATTCCAGAATCGCTCAAAAAACGTCAACGGATTATTATCAGTGCATATATAATGGTGTCAGACGGATTGATGGTCACATAATAAATGTGAAAATGTTGCAAAGCCAGCACCAAACTCAAAGTCTCCTTCTCAATTGTCGAATACTTTTTCTGGTGAGAATTCAATTTCTTTGAAAAATAACCAATAGGCCGCTCTCGCCCTTCGTCGTCGTCCTGTAGAAGCACCGCACCTACGCCCACATCACTCGCATCAACAGCCACTTTGAATGGTTTCATATAATTTGGGATGGCTAACACAGGAGCAGTGGTTAACACATCCTTCAGGCCGTCAAATGCCTGTTGACATTCCGCTGTCCACTGGAATTTGTTATGCTTCTTGAGCAAGTCCATCAGTGGAGCGACCACACAGGTAACATTTGGTCCAAATTTCCGGTAAAATCCACTCATACCAAGAAATCGCATTATTTCCCGTCGCGTCGAGGGTATCAGAAACTCCCTAATAACTTTTGTTTTCACATCCCGTGGGACCATTCGACCCTGTCCGATTGTATGGCCAAGGAAAGTGACTTGGGCTTTTCCAAATTCACTTTTGGCTAGGTTTATCACCAAACCCGCCACCTGAAGTCGATCAAATAACTCCATCAGATGTTTTAACTGTTCTTTCCATGTCTGGCTGAAAATTACCAGCTCGTCGATGTATACCACACAATTGGGTAATCCTGAAACAACTTTGTTACTTAACCGTTGAAACGTGGCTGGGGCGTTTTCCATGCAAAATGGCATAACTTTGAATTGGTATATACCATCTGGAGCCACAAAAGCTGAAATCTCCTTCGCCCTTTCGGTAAAGTTACCTGCCAGTAACCTTTAAGTAAATCCAATTTGGAAATAAAAGCGGACTGTCCACTTTCTCAATGCAATCCTCCAAACATGGGATAGGATAAGAGTCCGTTCTTGTAACTGCATTAACCTTTCTATAGTCCACACACAACCGTTGGGTACCATTTGGTTTAGGCACCATCACTGTGGGTGAGCTCCATTGGCTGCAACCCACTTCAATTATGCCATTTGTAAGTATACTCTCAATCTCTTTGTTATCCTGTGCCAATTTTAAAGGGTTAAGTCTGTATGGATGTTGTTTGATCGGAACAGCATTTCCCACATCTACATCATGTATAGCCATTTTAGTACTTCACAATCTATCTCTCCAAACTTGCCCATGTGATATCAATAACTCTTTCAGTTCAGTTCGATTTTCCTCTGGAAGGTGTAGCCACTTAAAATGGCCAACTCCCGATTCAAAATGGCGAACGGCAAAGGCTGATGGGAAAGTCAACCAACAGGACAAAAACGAGCAGCTGCAGGTTGACTGTGTATTTACCTCTGGAAAGGCCAGACAAGATCGATACCAGCAACCATCAGCATAACAAAACACCAGCCATCTGCATACTAATGAGCAATCCCCGGGAACAATAAGCAACATTTAGACACATAAAGCAAAACCAGACTCTTCGGCGCCAGCAGACGCCTACACAAAAGGAGGTGAACAACCACCTCAAGACCGCCCATCGATCAGGGAACCGCTCCAGCATTGGAGAAAATCGAACCAAGTGATTGGGACAAAGTCCAATCACTTGGAACCAGGTACAGGGTCCGCCCCGAAAGGCAGGAAGCCCCTGGGGACTATAAGAATTGAGCTCCAAGTTCAAGGCGCTCTCTCTTCCACCGATTGCAGCTCTCTTCACTCGTTCTTCACTCTTCAACAGCCGCTCAAAATTTTAAGTCTTACTTCAACGCTCGCTACGAGATAGGCGCTCCTAGCTATCAATCTGTACCAACTCAGAATCCCGCAGGCTCAGAACCCGAACGAAAGGCCATTCGTTTCCTTGACCTGGTGGGCCAGTTCCAAGTTAAATATAGGCATGTTAGTTGTAAGAAGTAGCTTAGATGTAGAATTTATGCATGAGTAGTGATTACTGTGTATAATAAATGTGCTTTGATTTAAATCTTACTAAGCGGTGTATTGGATTACTGATCATTACTCGGACTTGAACCACATGGCGGTATCATAAGGATACCTGGCGACTCAAGAGCAAAGGTGATAAAACAGAGCAATTAAACTAAGGCAAAGTTAGCAACAAAGGTAACTCAACATTTTATCCCAATTTTTAAGAACATCCTCATTTACCAATTTAATTTGAGGTATGTCAAAATTCACAGTCATCTGGATTTGGTTCGTCACTGAGTTACAATCACTAAAACCTCCTTTTTCTCTCCTTCCCTTTCAATGTACCTTTTAAGCATATTCACATGACACACTCGGTGAGTCTTCCTTCCATCTGGTGTTTTTACCACATAATTCACCTCACTTAATTTCCTTTCAATCTGATAAGGTCCACAAAACCTAGCTTTTAAAGGTTCACCTACCACTGGTAACAACACTAAAACTTTATCTCTACTGGCACATTTTGTGCAACTTTTAAATGTTGTCTAGCCAATTCACCTGCTCTATTTAATTGTTCCCTAAAATTTGACACGTAATCCAATAATGTAATTTCCGATATCTCACCCACCAATTTTACCTTAATCAATTTAAGTGGTCCTCTTACGTCATGACCAAAATTAGTTCAAAAGGACTAAATTTGGTTGACTCATTAGGTGCATCCCTAATTGCAAACAGTGCGAATGGAATTCCTTCATCCCAATCCTCTGGATAATCTTGACAATAAGCCCTCAACATTGTCTTTAATGTCTGATGCCACCTTTTTAACGCTCCCTGCGATTCTGGATGGTACGCAGTTGATTCAAATTGTTTTATTCCTAACCTATCCACAACTTCTTTGAATAACTTGGAGGTAAAATATGATCCTTGATCCGACTGTATTTCTGTGGGTAGTCCATATCTCGTAAAGAATTTAAGTAACTCCTCCACAATCTTTTTAGCTGTAATATTACGTATTGGAATGGCCTCTGGAAACCTAGTAGACACATCCATTATAGTCAAAAGATATTGATTCCCACTTTTTGTTTTAGGAAGTGGTCCTACGCAATCAATTAGGACCCTTGCTAAAGGTTCCTCAAATGCTGGAATGGGTACTAAGGGTGCTGGTTTTATCACTGCTTGAGGTTTCCCTATCACTTGACATGTGTGACATGATTGACAAAATATAACTATATCTTTATGTAGTCCAGGCCAATAAAAATGTTTCTGGATTTTAGCTTGAGTTTTCCTTATCCCCAAATGACCTCCCACCGGTACCTCATGTGCAACTCGCAACACCTCTTTTCGATACCCTACCGGCAATACCACTTGTTCAGCCCACTCTTCATCTGCCTGCATATGTAAAGGTCTCCATTTTCTCATCAAGACATCACTTTTACGGTAATAACACTCTGGTATACACTCAGACTCCTCTTCCGTGTATGCTTTCTGATACATCCGTTTTATTTCTACACCTTTCTGTTGTAACTCTGCCAATTTTCCTGAACTAAAAATATCCACCTCATCCTCCACCTGTTCTTGTTCTTTTTCAACCATCTGATCAAAAATTGTTTCTGATAATTGCACTTCAACTTCATTTTCACTCTTTGATTTCTCCTTTTGTCTTAACCTGTGACTTTGCGACCTTGTTGCTCCACAATCCGGAAAAATCCCAGGATATTCGTCCTTCAACACTTCAGTTGTCTGATTTTCCACTGACTTATCAACCACAGGAGGCATCACTCCCACTTGCGATCCAGCTATATCATTACCCAAGATAAACTGTATTCCTGGACAAGATAGTTTCTGTTACTCCTACTACCACTTCACCACTCTTCACTGGACTTTCCAACCTTACCTTATATAATGGAACACTACTCCTCTCAATATGAATTCCACATTTCACCACCTTTTCTGGCAACATTTTTCCCAAACTACATAACTCCTCATCTCTTACCATTAAAGATTGACGAGCTCCCGTATCTCTTAAAATTGTGACTTCTTTACCTGCTCCTCCTGATACACGAGTAAACTTTACCCACACAAGTAAATTCTTTAAAGACATCTGGCACCTTCTTGTCAATCACCTCTTGAACAGGCTGTACAATCTTTTGTACCTCCTTCGCTTCCCTTGGGCTTTCCTTTACCACTCTAACAAACCCCACAATCTTATCCTGTTTTACCACATCAGCCTTCCCAGTGCTTTTCTTCAACCACCAACACATGGCCTAGTTTATTACAGTGAAAACATTTGAAACTTTTCATTTCTTTTCCACCCTCCTGTATTTCTTTTTAATCTGAGGTACACTCTCCTTATTATCTCCCATCAGATCACATTTACCTTTACCACTTGTGTATTTCTCATGTCCCCAGTTTTTCTCTCTCACAGGCTGAAACTGTTGTCAGAATCCAAACTTTGATTTATGAACTAATTCATAATCACCTGCCATTTCAGCTGCTCACCTCGCAGTTTTAACCCCCTGTTCTTCCACATGAGTTCTCACTACATCAGGAATTGAATTTTTAAACTCCTCCAAAAGTATAATTTCTCTGAGAGCTTCATGCGTTTGGTCTATTTTCAAAGCCCTTATCCACCTATCAAAATTACTCTATCGGAGCCTTTCAAACTCCATGAATGTTTGACCAGATTCTTTCCTTAAATTTCTAAACCTTTGTCTGTAGGCTTCAGGCACTAGTTCATATGCACCCAAGATGGATTTTTTCACCTCCTCATACTTCTCAGATACCTCCTCCGGTAATGATGCAAACAGAAGTAGAGCTCAGCTCCACCACATTCTGACATCACTCCAGTAACTTGATCATCTCCATTTTTTTTTTTTTTTAAATATGTTTTATTGAAATTTTTTTCCCAAACAACAATTTTTCCCCTCTTACAGAGCAAACGCAACAATAACAATACAGAAATTTTTAACAATACACAAGTAACAAAACCCCTTTATCTTTGACCTAAACTAAACCCCCCCCCCTCCCCCTGGGTTGCTGCTGCTGGTCATCTGTCTTCCCTCTAACGTTCCCCTAGGTAGTCGAGAAATGGCTGCCACCGCCTGGTGAACCCTTGAGCCGATCCTCTCAGGGCAAACTTTATCTGCTCCAGTTTAATGAACCCCGCCATATCATTTACCCAGGCCTCCAGTCCGGGGGGTTTCGCCTCCTTCCACATGAGTAGGATCCTGCGCCGGGCTACTAGGGACGCAAAGGCCACAACGTCGGCCTCTTTCGCCTCCTGCACTCCCGGCTCTTCCGCAACTCCAAATAGAGCTAACCCCCAGCCTGGTTTGACCCGGGCCTTCACCACCCGCGAAATCACTCCCTTCCAATGCCGGGCACGCCCAAAACATATGTGCGTGGTTTGCCGGGCTCCCGCCACACCTCCCACATTTGTCCTCCACTCCAAAGAACCTGCTCAATCTTGCTCCCGTTATGTGTGCTCTATGTAGCACCTTAAATTGAATCAGGCTAAGCCTGGCACATGAGGAAGAGGAATTTACCCTGCTTAGGGCATCAGCCCACATACCCTCCTCTATCTCCTCCCCTAGTTCTTCTTCCCACTTTCCTTTTAGTTCGCCCACCGACTCCTCCCCCTCTTCCCTCATCTCTCGGTAAATCTCTGACACCTTGCCCTCTCCGACCCACACCCCTGAAAGCACCCTGTCCTGTATCCCGTGTGTCGGGAGCAACGGAAATTCCCTCACCTGTTGTCTAGTAAACGCCCTCACCTGCATATATCTCAAGAAATTTCCCCGGGGCAACTTATACTTTTCCTCCAATGCTCCCAAGCTCGCAAAAGTCCCATCTATAAATAAATCTCCCACCCTCCTAATTCCCAACTGGTACCAGCTCTGAAATCCTCCATCCATTCTTCCTGGGGCGAACCTATGGTTGTTCCTGATTGGGGACCCCACCAGGGCTCCCCGCACCCCTCTCTGTCGCCTCCACTGACCCCAGATATTCAATGTTGCCGCCACCACCGGGTTCGTGGTAAACTTTTTAGGTGAGATCGGTAGCGGCGCCGTCACCAGCGCCTCTAAACTCGTCCCTTTACAGGACTTTCTCTCCAGTCTTTTCCACGCCGCTCCCTCACCCTCCATTTACGTATCATTGCCACATTGGCGGCCCAATAGTAATCGCCCAAGTTCGGTAGTGCCAATCCTCCTCTGTCCCTACTATGCTGAAGGAACCCCCTCCTTACTCTCGGAACTTTCCCTGCCCACACGAAGCTCGTGATGCTCCTGTCTATTTTATTAAAAAAGGTCTTGGTGATTAGTATAGGGAGACATTGAAATACAAATAAGAACCTCGGGAGGACCATCATCTTAATTGCTTGCACCCTGCCCGCCAGCGATAGAGGCTGCATGTCCCACCTCTTGAAGTCCTCCATTTGTTCTACCAACCGTGTCAGATTAAGTCTGTGCAAGGTTCCCCAGCTCCTGATCATCTCCATTTCTTAAAGGTACTCTCACATGACACCTTATAAACAGACACTGGTACAGAAGTTCAGATGCTCCAGTAGAAACAGTGTAGATTGGGGCCAGAAAATGTTAACCTAGACAGGGCTCTGGTTCTGCTGCTGCCTGATTGATGAAAGATGGAAGTCTGAGCGTTTCAGCTCCACAAGGCTATATTACAGGTTCTAGCAGCTTGGGGGAAGCTTGTCATTTGACATGACTCCCATTTTTCCATCTTGATTTGAACAAAAGTTGCGGATTCCTTTAACTGGATTTTGGAACTGGTTAATGTTTCAACCATTAATACGTTCAACAGGGGTTTCAGGGTCATTCGCTTTGCAGATTGATCACCTCTATTGGCCAGGGCATGGCTTTAGAAATGTCAATGGCCTTTGTATAATTCCTTGGAATTTGATCTCTGCAGTCACAGGGGGCATTTGCGGTTTTTTTTCGTGAAAACAAGGCTGTAGCTGTTCGGAATGCCAGGAAGTTCCCTATGTTTGAGTTATAGGTAGTCATGGATTCAGCCATTTGAAGTCTTTGTCCAGTTTTTTAAAAAAATTATAAATTAGCAAGAAATTAAATATGCATCTCATAAAAATAAAGAGCAAGGTCTTGGCTCCAGGATATTTGAGCTTCTTGTAGCTGTACTGGTTTAGTGCTCACTCAATGTTCTGAAGAGCAGACACTGTCTCTTCGTAACTGTGCAACTATAGAAACTAGATCTTTCTACTTTTGTTAATTTTACTGTTTCAGCTTTCATTATCACATATAGATATGCATGTGCATGTGTGTCCACTAGATGTCAGTAAATCACCTCTCCAACTATCCAAAGCTAACTGGATTTCAATATGGTTTCCAGACTTTCTGCTGTCTCAGACAGTGATTTAGTTAATGAATTTGCTTTGAATATGAAATGAAATGAAAATCGCTTATTGTCACAAGTAGGCTTCAAATGAAGTTACTGTGAAAAGCCCCTAGTCGCCACATTCCGACGCCTGTTCGGGGAGGCTGTTACGGGAATCGAACCGTGCTGCTGGCCTGCTTTCAAAACCAGCGATTTAGCTCTGTGCTAAACAGCAATATCAGACCATCCTTCTGCACACAGTTCCTCTGCAATATTTCAATATCCAGGTGCCACTTCTCATTGTGCAAGCAGAGTTTTGCTTACTATCACTTCTGGCATTTTCAGGTCTTGCTGAGTCTCAGTCGCTCCATTAATAGAATCCCTATAGTGCAGAAGGAGGCCATTTGGTCTACCAAGTCTGGCCTGACCCTACGAAAGAGCACCCCAACCCAGGCTCACTCCCCTGCCTTATCCCTTAGCCTCACCTAACCTTTGGACACTAAGGGACAATTTAGCACGGCCAATCCATCTAACCTGCACATCTTTGGATGATGGGAGGAAGCCGCAGCACCCGGAGGAAACCCATGCAGACACGGAGAGAACTTACAAACTCCACACAGTCACCCCAGGTCGGAATTGAACTTGGGTCCCTGGTGATGTGAGGCAGCAGTGTTAACCACTGTGCCACCGTTTCTTGGGTAGGGGTAAGTAATTCAGCATCCTGATGTTTACTTACATGTTTCTAAACTTAAAGTCTAGTTACACAACCTCATCATCATCATCTCCCTTTCTGGCAATGTGGGTCTCTCGGACTTGTCAGCAAGAAACATTTCCTTGCCTCCTTCACAGGCAGTTTTGGAGCTTTGCACATTATTATCCACAGTCGTTTGGACTCTTTCACCAAACTTGGTTTCAACTGGTTTGTGATCACTTTTCAAAGTACCATTTTAATTTTTACAAACCAGGAACAGAAGCAAGAGCTTTGAACGTTCTATTTTCCTATTTCTTTTGGACTTGGGGAGAGGACAGCATAGGGAGTAGGCGAGCTCAACTGGCTGGATGACTACATTGTGGTGCTGAAAAGATGTTAATGGTGCAGGTTCAATCCCCAAACTGGCTGTGGTGGTTCATGGAGGCCTGGCCCCTTTTCTTGCCCCATGTATGATGAAGAGTGGTGCCTTGTTTCTCTCGAACAGAAAACATGCCTATGCTCCTCATTGTCTCTGGTTAATTAACTTATCATACAACTTTTTTTATTAAGGGACAATTTGGCATGGCCAATCTACCTACCCTGCACATAAGAACATAAGAACTAGGAGCAGGAGTAGGCCATCTGGCCCCTCGAGCCTGCTCCACCATTCAATGAGATCATGGCTGATCTTTTGTGGACTCAGCTCCACTTTCCGGCCCGAACACCATAACCCTTAATCCCTTTATTCTTCAAAAAACTATCTACCTTTATCGTAAAAACATTGAATGAAGGAGCCTCTACTGCTTCACTGGGCAAGGAATTGCAGATCCGAGAGATTGAGAGGGTGATGTCAGACCACAGCGATCGGGTGGTGGCACCGGAGGTGGGGCTCTTAGGAGACCTTTGCAAGTAATTGAGAGCAAAGATGGAGGAGCAGGAAAATAGATTAAGAAGGCAGAATCTGCGGATATTGGGCCTGCCTGAAGGAGTGGAAGGTGCAAGTGCCACAAGGTACTTTGAGGATGCTGGCGGGGCTGATGGTGGACAGGGTGTTGGGCACATGTCTCCGAGGTAGAAGCCTCGAGAAGAGCGGGGGAGCCACCGCAGACGGTGATCGTGGAGAAAGAGAAGATTCTGCAGTGGGCCAGGGAGAAGCGCAACTGCGAATGGGAGGGGAACAAGGTCCGAATATACCAGGACATTGGAGCTGAGCTAACAAAACGGCGTGCAGGGTTCAACAAAGCCAAAGCGGTGCTATATCGACGGCAGATCAGGTATGGGGGCTCTACCCGGAAGATTTGGGTGACGTATGAAGGCCGGGGAAACTATTTTGAGACCCCAGGAACAGCCAATAACATTTATCAAGGAGCATAAACTGGGGGAGAACTGAACTGAACAATTCTGGGAGACGGAGGTGCTGGCACTTTGAAGTAATTGGGAATACGGGTAGAGTAGGGGTTGGAGGGAGTGGTGGGGGTTTCTTTTCCATTGACGTGGAGTCTTTTTTTTAAACTATTGGATTGACAAAGGGTAGGAGGGTGAAAAGTTTGTATGGGGATGGCTGTCCCCATCCCCTCTCCTGCTGCCCGGATTTTTTTCCCCGTTTGTTCTTGGGGAAGGTGACCTGTGGTTCGTGATGAGTCTTTGTTTGGGTGGGGGAGGATGAGGTCAGCGAGGAGCCTTCTTCACAGAACAGAGGGGTGAGGGTGGGCGAGGGGTGCGGGGTCAGTGGGAGAAGCCTTTGGGCAGGAGTTGCCACGCTGGCAGGTAATGCTGGTGAACGAAAGTGAGGTGGGGGAGAAGGCTGAGAGAGGTGGATGGGGGTGTGTGATGCGACGCAACGAGGCAAGGTTTGAGAAAAAACATGGTCGGGGTGGAGAAAGGGGTCATCTTGGATAGGCCAGGTTTAGGGTGAAATTAACGGGGGTAGTGCTAAAAGGGGAGGATGGCGGATGGTAGAGGGGAATGGAGGCATAAGCCCCCGCTAAGGCTGATAACGTGGAACATGTGAGGGCTCAATGGACTGCTCAAAAGATCTCGGGTCTTTGCGAACCTTAGGAACTTGAAAGCGGAGGTGGTCTTTCTGAAGGAGATGCACCTCCGCGTGAAGGACCAGGTTAGACTAAGGAAGGGGTGGGTAAGGCTTTCCACACGGGGTTTCATAACAAGTCGCGGGAGTGGCAATTTTGATGAGTAAGAAAACGGCGTTTGTGAGCGTGAAGGAAGTGAGGGATCCAGGTGGGAGATATGTGATTGTGAGTGGGGTATTAGTGGCGTTGGTGAATGTGTATGCATCGAATTGGGATGATGTAGGTTTCATGAGGGTTGTTGGCAGCAATCCCAGAATTGGCTATGCACCAGTTGATTATGGGAGGAGATTTTAATTGTGCCCACGAGCCGAGGGTAGATACATCGAGCCCCAGGTGAATGGGTAGGATACGAATGGCAAAAGAGCTGGGTAGTTTAATCGAAAAGATGGGTATGGTGGACCCGTGGCGCTTCACAAAGGGAGGATTCCTTTTTTCCGCATGTGTACCGGGTATATTCCAGAATTGAATTTTTTGTGGTGAGCCGGATGATTTTGATCAGGGTGGAGGGGGCAGAGTACGCAGGGTAGCAATCTAGGACCATTCACCCCATTGGCTGGAGATACGGCTTAGATCGGGACGGGAGCAGAGGCCGGGGCGGAGGCTCGATTTGGGGTTGTTGGCAGATAGAGGGTTTTGCGATAAAGTGCGGGCTGTGATTAAAGATTGTGTAGAATTGAACCAAAACGGGGAGGTGTCGGCGGCCAATTCTTGGGAAGCGCTAAAAGCAGTGGTCTGAGCCGGGGGATTATCTCGTTCAAGGCACATGCGGATAGGAAAAGAAGGGAGGAATATGAATGGCTAATGAATGAGATAGTGGAGGTAGATAGGGATATTCGAGACTGCCAACCATGAAGGGATTGGCCGGGAGGAAAGAATTACAGGGATAATTTGATAGGCTGAAAACGGGGAGGGCGGCAGGACAGCTGCGTAGGGCAAGAGGGGTGCAGTACGAATACGGAGAGAAGGCGAGTCAAATGTTAGCGCATCACCTGCAGAGGCAGGCCGGGTCCAGGGAAATATTGAATATACGGATTGGGGCAGGGGATGTGATGTCGGAGCCAGGAAAGATAAACGAGGTGTTTAGGGATTTAAAAAAAAAATTTAAAATATTTTTTATTCTCCTTTTTCATACTTTCTTCCAAATTTACACCCAACAATAAACAATAATCAGTAACGAATGTAATGTCAACCCCCATATCAATAACAGTGATCCCATCCTCCCACCAAACCCTAAACATTGGCCCGCATGTTAACATAAACAAATGACAAAAAGGAATCAGGAATCACCCATAGTCACCATTAACACATACAGCCCCCAACCCCCCTAAATGTTCGATGTGATCCAATTCTCAAAAGTGCATCATGAATAATGCCCATGAATTGTAGAACCCCTCCCATCTTTCCCCTCAGTTCAAATTTGATCTTTTCAAACATCAAGAATTCCAGCAGGTCCCACCACCACACCAGGGCACAGGTTGGAGAGGTTGATCTCCACCCTAACAGGATCCGCCTTCGGTGGCAGGAAGGATGGAAGGTTGTGTCCCGGGGGTGGTTGTGGATGACCAACAGGCTTCGTAAATGGCAGGCAGCTTTCTAGTAATGTAAGGAGGCTGTTAAATGTAACCCCATTGGGAGCTCAGGTACCGGTGGTAGTGGTGTCTATGGATGCAGAGTAGGCATTCAACCGGGTGGAATGGCGGTACCTGTTTGCGGTCCTGGGAAGGTTTGGGCCAAAGTCTTGTGGCACCAAGAGCGACTGTGCGGAGCAATGACATGGGTTCATGGAACTTTGAACTACACAGGGGAACAAGGCAGGGCCTGCTGTCACCACTGCTGTTTGCGCTGGCCACAGAGCCTCTGGCAGTGGCTCTTAGAGGGTTGATAGAGTGACAAGGGATTATGAGGGGACGAAATGAGCATCGGGTGTCGTTCTATGCTGATGACCTACTTTTGTATGTTTTGGATCCGTTGAAGAGCATGCAGAGGATCATGGACCTGTTGGGGAAGTTTAGGGCTTCTCGGGATACGAGTTAAATGTAGGAAAAAGTGAAGTCTTCCCTGTGAATGAGTTGGGTCAGCAAGCCAATTTAGGGGAGTGCCATTTAAGGTGGCTCGAGACAGGTTTCGATACCTGGGGATTCAGTAGTGAGGGAATGGGTGATACTTTACAAATGGAATTTAACAAAACTGGTGGAGGAGGCCAGGGAGGTACTCAAGAGGTGGGACTCGCTGCACTTGACTTTAGCACCGAGCAGATACCCAGGGAGCCCATTGGTGCAGTCCATGGTGAAGATCTGGAACCAGCTGAGGAGACACTTTAAGATAGAGGGGATGTCGGTGTTAACACCGTTGCGTGAAAACTATGGTTTCTTGCTGGGGGGGGGGGGGGGGTGATAGATGGCACGTAAAGGAAATGGAGAGAAGTGGGGCTGGTTGTGAGGTATTTATATCTGGAAGAAGGGTTTGCCAGTATAGAGGAACTGAAGGAGCGGGTAGAGCTCCTGAGAGGGAGAGAGTTTAGGTATCTGCAGCACAGAAGGTTTGGAAAGAGTTCCCCAGGTTGCCGAGGTACACCTTGCTGGAGCGACTGCTGCTTCCAGATGTGGAAGGGGAGGGCAGGACCGGAGACATATACAGATGGCTGGGAGAACAGGGAGGTGAGCGGGTGGTGAAGATTAAGGAGAAGTGGGAAGGGGAGCTGGGAGTATGGAGTGAGGCACTATGAAGGGTAAATGCGACATCCTCTTGCGCAAGGATGAGCCTGATACAGTTCAAGGTCTTACACAGGGTACATATGATACAGGAAAGAATGAGTGGGGTCTTTCAGGGGGGTGGTAGACGAGTGTGAGAAGTGTGGGCGAGGACCAGCGAATCACTCACATATGTTCTGGGGCTGGGAAAAGTTGGAGAGATTCTAGGCGGGAGTGTTTGTGGCCCTAGCAAGGATAGTGGGGGAGGAGGTTGAGCCGGACCCTTTCGTGGTGATATTTGGGGTATCGGAGAAGCCGGAGCTGATGGAGGGGAGGAAGGTGGATGCTGTGGCCATCGTCTCTCTGATTACCCGGCAACTCCACTGGGGGTAGCGGCCTGACTGGGTGATTTATATGTCTTTCTTCGGCCAGAAAAGATTAAATATGAGTTAAGGGGTTCAGCGGAGGGTTTCGAGGCAAGGTGGGGAAGTTTGTGACCGTGTTTGAGTTGTTCATCGCGGGGGGGGGGGGGGGGGAGGGGTGGCGAAAGAGGGGGAAAATGTGTACTAATGGCATAGTTATGTTGGGAAGTTTGTTTCCCGAACTGTTCATGTGTTGTAACATTTCATATATGTTTGAATAAAATACATTTAACAAAAAAGATAATCTACAGAACATGTAGTTTAAAATAATTTATTATAGAACAAGTTGTGTGGTAAGGTAACTAGGATAAATTAACTAACAAACTAACACTAAACAACTCTCGTTGAACTACTGCAAATATTTCTACCTCCTTAGCATGACCAGCTCCCAACTCTCAGATCATATGGTGATGTGATGGGTTGACAATGTCACCTAGTGGTCGGAGGTTGTGCATAACATGACATATTACATTATGCATATCATCACAGGGGTGAGACCCACGCAGACACGGGGAGAATGTGCAAACTCCACACGGACAGTGACCCGGGGCTAGGATTGAAGCCGGGTCCTCGGCACATTGAGGAAGCAGTGTTAGCCACGGCCCACCGTGCCGCCCTGCCTTGTTACACAACTTTGATGTTGCTGTAGTTCTTTTCTCCATGTGTCATGTTGCCAAATGTATTTTTTATAATACCACTGCTGGATTTTTTTAAACCTCATCTGGGCACTTCTCCTGGGATTGTCCTCTGTAATGTCATGTTTTATTTTCAATTGTTCACCGAGCGAAGGGCTTACATCTGGGCACGCCTGGGCCAGCTTGACGTACTTAGTCAATCCAAGGATTTTTTGGATCCTTCATTTGCAGCATCTGGTTAGAGTCCATCCTCAGAGTTGAAGGCCCACATACTTCACTTCCTTTAATCTCATGTTATCCTGGTTCGCTCTGATACTGTTTTATTAGCAGTGCTTCATTGGATCCTCCTGTTGCTGTGGTCCCATTCATCTGTAACTGGCCTAAAATGCCATTCTTTAGAACAGTATGCCCCTCCGACTTTCTATTTTAAATTCCTCATGTTTTGGGCCATTTCTACGGCTTTCCTGAAAATCATAGTGAGCTGCAGAGATTCCACAGCAATGTATCGTCCTCACAATCTTGAAATGATAAGATAGCAGATTCTTCAGCTCATGTTAAGTTTAATGCTCACAGGGTTCACAGAAGTGAACTGTTTCACTTTTGCTGGTTCAGCTAGAACATCACCTCTGGTTGAAAGTGAGTAGCAATTATTTTTGAGGACACTGCTAAGCGGCTTTCCATTGATGCAGAGTGACCTTTCCTTTCACACAGGTATCTCACTAGAAACCACACCAGTACGGATATAATAACTTAGTGAAGCTATTTTACAAGGGATTACAACTCTCTTTAGTGACCGCAAGGCATTTTCATTCCCAAACCACATAGTACTTAAATAACTGTGCCGTTTGGTACACCTTCTATGATAAAGGCACAAATGAAACTGGACATGGAGCATGATGAGGTAATTGATTCTGGGAAGTCAGTCGATCTGCCTAACTCAGATACTGTATTCCCTTCACAAAATCTGATGTTTCTTATCAGAGTTAGAAAAGTGTTAATGGCATCAGGAAATGAGAATCAGCAAGGGGCAAAAAAACGAATGATTAAAGATTCAGACAATTTGCTCAAAAGTTAACGATCCTGCTAAAAAATGCAAGCATAGTTGATGAACAGTACAAGAGGCTACCAGAAGAGATTAATGAGAAGTATGAAATCTATACATTCAGAAAAAGTATCAGAATATATTGCCACCTTCTATGCTAAGTCTTCTATTAGCACTTGATTTAAGCGTGGGATTGGTATGCATCTATCTAAAGGTATAGGACAAAGACAGAAATATCGTCATTCTAGACTTTATTAAACTGCTGACTAGATTTAGTCTTTTTACAATACTTGGCAAGGACAAACATGATCGACAAGATCATGGAGTAATGGATAGGGATTAAACTTGAGCCACCAGCTAATTTTCTTTAACTGATAATCGAGGGGAATTCGCCAATGATGTATTCAAAGGCATTGGTGAAAATTATGGTCCTGAATACTGCAGTTGAAAGTCCTTTCATCAATAGACTTTGTGAAAGGAATCATGCAGTGATCGATGATGATACATCAAATATTAGCCGGTCGTCGTACCAAATTCATTTTTTTTCCAATTAAGGGGCAATTTAGTGTGGCCAATCCCCCTACCCTGCAATCAGACTGCAAGTTCAAATAATTCACTCAAGATAGTTGGAAGTTAGAGTTCCTATCAATTTGTCCATGTACAATATCCCAAATTGCCTTCAGTTCTATGTAATAGTCCTCTTGCTCTAGAAGGTACTAGCAATTCTCCCTTTCTTTGGCACAATTGAATGCTTTGCATGCAGGTAGATAGGCTTCCATCAGGGCCGAGGTCCCGGAGAAATCGGAGAGCACAGAGACATTGATTAAAACCATCGGAAACAGACTTCAATTCAGGACATTTAGTACCTTGTAAAAGATCATAGGGAATGGACACTATCGTAAACTAATATGATGTGATGATAAGACAACACTCATTGACCATGGAAAACTGTAGAGGTTCATTTCTCACAAATAATCAGAATTCCAAAATCTTGGGATTCTGAGCTGTTGATGGAAGCAAACAAGCCAACTTGTACCTCCAGAGCTTGTGCTATATGACAAGGGTTCTGAGGAACAGAATGCAGTAGACCAAGAGCTGGATAGCGATAATGAGAGGGATCTTGACACACGTGACAGAATCATATGCAAAGGCCAATAGCCCAGAGTGGGTACTCGGATGATATACATTGCAGAGAGTTTGAATATATGGGAGGGATGTGATGATTGTGGAAGATGAAATAAAAGCAATTGATAGGTTTCTGTATTAGTTGCTTGAAAGAATGGAGAGTAGGAAAAGACAATGCATGTACTGATAGCGGGTCCAGAAATGACTCTGGTGGAAGAAAAAGATGACCTACTGGAGAAGACTCACCAACAGTGCAAGAGGGAGTTCTCTTTGAAAGCAGACCAAGGCAGGCCAGCAGCACGGTTCGATTCCCGTAACAGCCTCCCCGAACAGGCGCCGGAATGTGGCGACTAGGGGCTTTTCACAGTAACTTCATTTGACGCCTACTTGTGACAATAAGCGATTTTCATTTCATTTCATTTTCATAGTAAGAGTTCCCAAAGACATGAAATTGGAAGTAAGGGCGATAGCTCAACTAGATTAGATGATGAAATAAAGGCCACAGAACAGTTTCGGAACTGAACTACAAACAAAACTTCTAATGACAATATGCACTGAGGAAAAAAAGTCTCGAGGGTGGGACTTGTAAGGTTAAAGCGAGGCTAGTCGCTAGGGGCTTTTAAGAGCAACTCGGTGATACAGATGCTGGAGTGGACTCTGCGGAGCTGGAACAGTCATCTTAAATCTTCTTGGCTCCTTTAACCATATATTCATGGGAGTGTAGATCGATCAATATAAAAGTTCCAATTCTGCAGGCTGATATTTTTCAGAGAGCTGTGTGACTGAAACCATCCATAGAGACAACAGATGCAGAAGGAAAACTGTGGAGACTAAACAAATGAATAGATAACTTGAATGATGCTTCCAGGGTACGGTATATTTTTGCAAGATCAGTTTTGCTGAATATAGATTGTCTAGAAATAGACCCTGCAATGTTTTATTGCCACCATAAAGGAAATAAAGCCCATACCATTTCAGGCATCTTCATGATGCATGCTGATTTCTTATGAGGTGGTCCTGTTGAATCTGAGACACAGCTTATTAATAAGATCAGAGCAGAATTTAAATTGGCTGTCAAGCTTGTGGGACTTTCAAATATATTGGTTTAGATATTAAGTAAAATAGGTCTGCAATACTGTAATTGCTCAATTAATGTACTAGCTGTGTTCTTTAAAACCGTGACTATAAATGAAACAACTTTAAATTAACCAGAGGCTCCCATAGGAATCAATGTATAACCTGGAGCTCGGTTATTTTGGACATTTCTCACCTGGAAAAAAATCACAAGTTTGAAATACTGTCCAGTACATGCACAGCACTCTACGTTCCTAAAAGAAATCACTTATAAAACAAATCACGAAAAATAAACAAATTACTGTATAAATTCAAATTACAAAAAAATCACCAGTCTTTCTTTCTTCTTAAGACAGTCCCATGTTTGAACATGTCTTGCTTCCATTCTGGTTCAACAGGTTCTGAGATGGCAGATGAATCCAATCTGCCTTCTGCAGACCACAGCCACATGAGGGGCAGGTGTTGCTTGGAGAGCCAGGTAGCCGAGTTGCTAGGAAGTCTGTGCACATCCTCTGATGCCGACTTTGCTTTTGCATATTGCAGATGGGCATCTTCAATATGTTCAGTGCCTTCCCCAATGAACATTCTCCATGTTGACCGTTCGCAAGCCAGGGACTACCGTGAGTCAGTGGAGATGTTTAATCTCTTCCGAAATGTTATGAGGGCATCCCTAAAGTGTCACAGTGGAGATGAATTTGACTGATAACCCCTTAGTGATTGGCACATTGGTTGGGGAGAGGGTGCCGCTGATGGACTGCCTTTCTTGGCACTAGATTTGGTAGATCTTGTGAAGGCACCGTTAGTGGTGCTTTGAGGTCTCTTCAGCAGGTTATCCAGGTCTTAGAAGCAATAGTAGGAAGTGCGAGGGTCACTGCTGCCTGGTGAAGCCTGACCTTAGGAACCTGGTCCTCAAATGCTCTTACCTTCAGTCGGTCGAAGGCTGAGCTGGTATGTTGGAGGCAATGATGAATCTCGTTGTCCTTCATCAAAAGCAGGCTGGCAAGATATTGGGAAGGGTCCACATTGTTTAGGGTTTCACTGTTGATCTTAATCGATGGGGAGACGTGTTGGGCAGTGGGAGCTGATTGGAAGAGACCTTCAAGTGTCAAGCCCATTTTCTCAATGAGCTTTCTGAATGAGCACAAATTGATGGTGCCGCAGGTTGAACAGACAGGTCCTGATAAAGAGCTAATGGGTCAAACGACCAGGATCGTCAATGTCCTTGAAAAACTTATCCAAAGACTGTTGGACGGTTTCTTTTTTCTTCAGTCGGTAGATCTCCTTGTAGCAGCTAATGCCATCATTGATCGCCCGGTTCACTTTGGCACTACGCTCTTTGTTTGGATCGCTCTCCGTGAAGATTTCCATTGCCTCTTCGATGAGTTGGAAAGCTCTCGACAGTCGTTTCGTTGACAAAACCCGAGGGGAAGATGTTTCAGCACCAACTTCGTCTTCAACTGGTTGACTCTCCAGCTGCATTAAATCTTCACTGGTCGATTTCTCTCCATGGGACACAAGTGATTCCACCATGTTGGCCTCTTCCACTTCATCAAAGCCAACTTCCCTTGCCAAGGTGATCATTTCATGCTGAACTTCAGGGACGATGTCAAATGACCCTCTGTGGTTGCTGGCACACTCGGCCTTCTCCTCTTTGGAGATGTATGTTCTCTGTGGCACACGCTTCCAGGAAAGCCCCGCCTCAAAATTAAAGACGTGTTTGGGTGAGTAGCCACCTTCTTCAATAATTCTCTTCAACTGGGAAGGAAATTCATCAACTGCTGCAATAGCTGCTTCACTGGTCACTTTAATGTTGTGCAAACAGGAACGTTTCTTGAAACGCTCGAACCAACCACGACTAGCACTGAAACTCTCCGACTGTGAACTCCCACCCTGCTCATTCTGTAAGTCATTAAAAAAGCTTTTCGCTTTTGTTTGGATGACCATCAAGCTAAGAGGTACATTGCGCTGGTTTTGGTCTTTGATCCAGACTTCCAAAAGCCTTTCCATATTTTCCATGATGCTGCTTCTAGTCCGACTTATCCTGCCAGCACTCAAAGGTGCAACACTTTGCGCACTCTGTTTGATTTTGTCAGTGTTACCACGGATTGTTCTCACTGTTGTAGGGGGTAGCCCAAGAGCTCTGCCGATAGCGACTGCTCGTTCGCCAGCCTCAAAACGTTTTAAAACCTCCAATTTCATTTCTAAAGTGATAGTTTTTCTTGTTTTCTTAGCAGCAACAGAGGACTCATTGACATCACTTGCTGGATGTTTTCGACTCATGGTTAAGAGTGATTCCAATGGATTGATGAACTAAATCACAGGCTTGAGGTAATCTCAAATAACTTTAAAATGGTCTATCTGCCTCCACCCAATGCAAAGTTGAACAAGGCTACATTCAGAGCTCCAAAATTAATCAGGAGGGGCCTGAAGGGCAAGTACCGCATCCTGTATTTTTCACCCAAGCGAACCCCAGAGCCAAGGAAACCAATTTTACCTGCAGAAAATGCCTCTCTCAGCGATTTTTAAATGGCTTCTCTGCCTCGCCCAACGCAAAGCTCCACAGCAGCCACACTTGGGGCTCCAAAACTAAAGGTGGATTGCAGAATCATGAACTGCTGCCATTCTGCATAAAAGTCAGCAGTCCAGGCTTCAATTTAACCCCTGAAAAACAAATACATTAGGTATAGTGTTTCTTTGTACAGCACTGTACTGCAGAGTTTTCAGCAAAAGCCGCTGTCACCTCTCCTTGCACTCATTCCAAGATGGCGGCAATCACTTACATAGATACATACATAGAAGATAGGAGCAGGAGGAGGCCTTTTGGCCCTTAGAGCCTGCTCCGCCATTCATCACGATTATGGCTGATCATCCAACTCAATAGCCTAACCCTGCTTTCTCCCCATAGCATTTGATCCCATTCTCCCCAAGTGCTATATCCAGCCGCCTCTTGAATATGTTCAAAGTTTTAGCATCAACTACTTCCTGTGGTCATGAATTACACAGGCTCACCACTCTTTGGGTGAAGAAATGTTTCCTTATCTCTGTCCGAAATGGTTTACCCTGAATCTTCAGACTGTGATCCCTGGTTCTGGACACACCCATCATTGGTGACATCTTCCCTGCATCTACCCTGTCTGGTCCTGTTAGAATTTTATAAGTCTCTATGAGATCCCCCTCATTCTTCTGAACTCCAGCGAGAACAATCCCAACCCAGTCAATCTCTCCTCATATGACAGTCCCGCCATCCCTGGAATCAGTCTGGTAAACCTTTGCTGCACTCCCTCGAGAGCAAGAACATCCTTCCTCAGAAAAGGAGACCAAAACTGCACACAATACTCCAAGTGTGGCCTCATCAAGGCCCTGTACAATTGCAGCAACAATCCCTGCTTCTATACTCGAAACCTCTCGCAATGAAGGCAACATACCATTAGCCTTCTTTACCGCCTGCTGCACCTGCATGCTTACCTTCAGCGAATGGTGCACAAGGACACCCAGGTCCCGCTGCAAACTCACATCTCCCAATTTACAACCATTCAGGTAGTAATCTGCCTTCCTGTTTTTGCTTCCAAAGTGAATAACCTCACACTTATCCAAATTATACTGCATCTACCATTGATTTGCCCACTCGCCCAACCTGTCCAGATCATGCTGTGGGATCTCTGCACCCTGGTCACAATTCGCCCTCCTACCTAATTTGGTATCATATGTTACATTTTATTCCCTCATCCAAATCATTAATATATATTGTGAATAGCTGGGATCCTAGCACCGATCCCTGTGGTACCCCACTAGTTACTGCCTGCCAATTTGAAAAGGACCCATTAATCCCTACTCTTTGTTTCCTCTCTGCCAACTAGTTTTCTATCCACCTCAATACATTTCTCCCAATCCATGCGCTTTAATTTTGCACAATAATCTCTTATGCTGGACTTTGTCAAACGCCTTCTGAAAATCCAAATATACCACATCGACTGGCTCCCCCTTGTCAACTGTACTGGTTACCCCTTCAAAGAATTCCAACAAATTTGTAAAGCACGACTTTCCCTTCATAAATCCATGCTGACTCGGACTGATCCTGCCACTGCTTTCTAAATGTTCCGCTATAAAGTCCTTGATAATGGATTCAAGCATTTTCCCCACTACCGATGTAAGGCTTACTGGTCTATAATTCCCTGCTTTCTCTCTACCTTCCTTTTTGAATATCAGAGTGACGTGAGCTACCCTCCAATGTGCAGGGACAGTTCCAGAGTCTATAGAATCCCGGAAGATGACCACCAATACATCCACCATTTCCAGAGCCGCCTCCTTAAGCACTCTGCAATGCAGATTATCAGGCCCTGGGGATTTATCCGCCTTCAATCCCATCAATTTTCCCAGCACCATTTCTCTACTAATATTGATCGCCCTCAGTTCTTCCCTCTCACTAAACCTTTCATTCTCCAACATTTCTGGGATCTGATTTGTGAAGACAGAACCAAAGTATGTATTCAATTGCTCAGCCATTTCTTTGTCCCTTATTATGCATTCCCCTATTTCTGTCTGTAGGGGGCTTACACTTCTCTTTACCAATCTCTTTCTCTTCACATATCTATAGAAACTCTTAGTGTCAGTCTTTATGTTCCCTGCAAGCTTCCATTCGTACTGTACTTCCCCTTCTTAATCAATCCCTTTGTCCTTCTTTGCTGAATTCTAAACTGCTCCCAATCCTCAAACCTATTATTTTTCTTGGATATACTATGTTGCAATCTGTATCCTTCTTCCTTGTATCGGATACTATTTCTAATTTCCTTTGTAAGCCATGAATTGGCCCTCTTACCACCTCTGCTTTTGTACCAGACAGGAATGAACAGTTACTGTAGTTCCCCCATGCGTTCCTTGAATGTTTGCCATTGCCTATCCACTGGCATCCCTTTACGTAACTCTCCCCAATCTATCAAGGCCAACTCATGCCTCATGTCCTCATAGTTCCCATTATTAAGATTCAGCACCCTCGTCTCCGAATCAACTACTTCACTCTCCATCTTGATAAAAAATTCTATCATGTTATGGTCGCTCATCCCCAAGAGGTCTCGTACAGCCAGATTGGCAATGATTCCCTTCTCATTACACTGTACCCAGTCTAAGACGGCCTGCTCTCTAGTTGGTTCCTCCACATATTGGTCAAGAAAACCATCCCGTATACACTCCAGGAATTCCTCCTCTACAGCATTGTGGCTAATTTGATTTGCCCAATCTATGTGAAGATTAAAATCACCCATGATCACGGATATTCCCTTGTTACATGCATCTCTAATTTCTTGTTTAATGCCATTCCCAACCTCACCACTGCAGTTTAGGGGTCTATCTATGACACCCACTAATATTTTTTGTCCCTTGGTATTTCTCAACTCTACCCATACAGACTCCACATTGTCAGAGCTAATATCCTTTCTCACTACTGTGCTAATGTCCTCTTAAACCAGCAGTGCCACGCAACCACCTTTTCTTTTATGCCTGTCCTTCCTAAATACTGAAAACCCTGGGACATTCCGTTCCCATCGCTGTTCACCCTGCAGCCATGTCTCCATAATCCCAATTATATCAAACCCATTTTTATCTATCTGCGCGATTAGTTCATCCACTTTATTGCAAATGCTCCGTGCATTAAGGCACAGAGCCTTTAAGTTTGTCTTTTTCACAATGTTTGTCTTGCTCCCAATATTCGGCATGCGATGCTATGCAAAATGACGTTAATGTCAAAGTCACAACGTTCAGCGCATAGCCACAACATTAACGCAGAAAAATGCTAAATGAAACAACTTAAAGCGGAAAACCACTGTAACTTTAAATCAACAACCCTATATAGAGTGTTACACCAATCCAATCAATGTTTATATATTAATCTTCCTGACAGTGCAACTGGGTTCATAATAATCTCCTACTGGGAAATGTGGCTCTTTAGCTAAGGAAGTTAAGAAATAAACAGGCTTGTTAAAAGTACTCTGGTTGCGGAAACACTATGGAGGCAGTGGATATGGGAATCTATTTGTCAAATATTTGATATTCTGTACAATGGGCATATTGAAGATAGTCATATAACCATTGAATGTATGTAGATATTAGTTCACTGTGGGGTCAAATACACAAAGGACAGATTTGGCCCGAGTAGAGTGGACAGGAAGGCTAAAAGGTAGGACAGCTGATGAGCAGTGGCAGTTGATCAAGGAGATACTCAATTCCTCACAACTAAAATATATTCCAGCGAGGAAGAAAGACATTAAGAGAGGTTAAAAAAAAACATCCTTGGCTAAGCAAGGTGGTTAAGGACAATATAAAGACAAAATCTAAGATATACCATGTTGCAAAGGCCAGTGGCAGGCTGGAAGATTGGGAAACTTTCAAACATAAACAAAGGATTACTAAAAAAGTAATAAAAAGAACAAAGGTAAATTAAGAAAGAAAGCTCGTGCAAAATTTCAAAAAGGATAGCAAAGGGAAGCGAGTCGCTAAAGGAAGATGAAGCCGGAGAGTTTCTGGTGGGGAACACAGAAATGGCGGAGATGCTAACTCAATATTTTTTATAATAATAATCTTTATTGTCACAAGTAGGCTTACATTAACACTAAAATGAAGTTACTGTGATAAGCCCCTTGTCGCCACATTCCGGCGCCTGTTCGGGTACACTGAGGGAGAATTGAGAATGTCCAAATTACCTAACAGCACGTCTTTCGGGACTAGTGGGAGGAAACCGGAGCACCCAGAGGAAACCCACGCAGACATGGGGAGATAGCGCAGACTCCGCACAGACAGTGACCCAGCCGGGAATCGAACATGGGACCCTGGCGCTGTGAAGCCACAGTGCTAACCACTGTGCTAGCTCAGTTTTCACAGTGGAGGACACTAGGACCATCCCTATTGGAATGGGTAATTCAGACGTAATAGAAAGGGTGAAAATTAGAGCAATCAGCATCAATAGGGAGACAGTAGTCAACAAAGTATTAGGATTGAGGGCAGACATGTCCCCAGGGCCTGATGGCCTACATCCTAGGGTGTTAAAGGAAGTGGCAGTGGAGATAGTGGATCCATTGGTCATAATATTCCAAAATTCCCTGGACATGGGAAAGGTTCCAGTGCATTGCAAAAATGCTAATAGAACATAGAACGATACAGCGCAGTACAGGCCCTTCGGCCCACGATGTTGCACCGAAACAAAAGCCATCTAACCTACACTATGCCATTATCATCCATATGCTTATCCATGCCCTTATTCAAAAAGGGAGGGAGGTAGAATGTAGGAAATTACAGATCAGTTAGTTTAACATCTGTTGTTGGGAAATTGTTAGTATCCATTATTAAGGAAGTAATTTTTGTGTAAAATATTTTTTTATTCTCCTTTTTCATATTTTCTCCAAAATTTACACCCAACAATAAACAATAATCAGTAACGAATGTAATGTCAATCCCCATATCAATAACGATGATCCATTCCTCCCACCAAACCCCCAAACATTGGCCCGCATGTTAACATAAGCAAATGACAAAAAGGAATCAGGAATCACCCATAGTCACCATTAACACTTAGTCCCCCCTCCCCACAACCCCCCTAATGTTCGATGTGATCCAATTCTCGAAAGGGCATCATGAATAACGCCCATGAATTGTAGAATCCCTCCATCCTTCCCCTCACAGAGAAAAATTCAAATTTGCCCTTTTCAAGCGTCAAGGATTCCAGCATGTCCCCCCCCGCCACACCAGGGCACAGGGTGGAGAGGTTGATCTCCACCCTAACAGGATCCACCTTTGGGCGATCAACGAGGTGAAGGCTACAACATCTGCCTCCGCGCCCGTTTCCAACCCCGGCTGCTCCGACACCCCGAATATGGCCTCCCGAGGGCCCGGGTCCAGTTTCATGTGCACCACTTTAGAGATTACCCTAAACATCTCCTTCCAGTAATCCTCCAGCTTTGGAAAGGACCAAAACATATGAACATGGTTTGCAGTCCCCCACCCGCAACATTCACATACATCTTCTAACCCCTCAAGGAGCCGGTTCATCCTCGCCCTTGTAAGGTGCGCTCTATACACCACCTTCAGCTGTATCAGACCCAACCTCGCACACGAGGTGGAAGCGTTCACCCTCCGGAGCACCTCACACCAGAACCCCTCCTCCATACCCTCTCCCAACTCTTCCTCCCACTTTGCCTTGAACCCTTCTAGCGGCGCCTTCTCCTCCTTATTAAGGAAGTAATATCAGGGCATTTGGAAAGTCAAAACACTATCCATCAGAGCCAGCATGGTTTTATGAAGGTTAGGTCATGTTTGACTAATGTGCTATAGTTCTTCGAAGGTGTAACAAGCCAAATGGATAATGGGGATCCTGTAGATGTAGTATATCTGGACTAAAGGAAGGCGTTTGATAAGGTGCCGCATAGAAGGTTAATACACAAGGTTAGATCACATGGGGTAAGGGGTACTATATTAGCTTGGATAAGACTGGCTGACGGATAGGAGACAGAGAGTTGGGATAAATGGGTCTTTTTCTGGATGGCAAGATGTAACTAGTGGGGTGCTATAAGATGCGGTCCTTGTGCTCAACTATTTACAATCTATATTAACGACTTGGATACAGGGATAGAAGGTTCTATAAACCAAATTTATAGATGATACTACAATAGATGAGACAGTAAATTGCAATGAGAACCTTATAAGAACCTTAGAAATGGATATAGATAGGTTAGGAGAGTGGGCCAAAATGTGGCAGATGGAGTTTAATGTGGATAAGAATGAGGTCATCCATTTAGGTCGGAAAAATGGGAAGGCAGCTTATTATCTAAATGGGGAGAGACTTTGGGCGCTCCGGTACAGAGGGATCTGGGTGTCCTCATGCACGAGTCACAGAAAACTAGTATGCAGGTACTGCAGGCAATAAAGAAAGCAAATTGAATGTTAGAATTTATAGCTAAAAGAATTGAGTATAAAGGTAAGAAAATGATGTTGCAACTATACAAAACATTGGTGAGACCACATCTGGAGTATTGTGCAGTTTTGGTCCCCTTATTTGAGGAAAGATGTAGTGGCATTGGAGGCAATTCAGAGGAGGTTCACTCGATTGATTCCAGAGATGAGGGGTTTGTCTTATGAGGAGAGATTGAGCAGTTTAAGCCTGTACTCTCTAAATTTTAGAAGAATGATGGGAGATCAAATTGAGGTGTACAAGATGATAAGAGATATGGATAAAATAGACGTGGAGCGGATGCTTCCTCTTGTGGGGCATTCTAGACCGCGAGGTCATAGTCTCAGGTTAAGGGGTTGCAAATTTAAAACAAAGATGAGGAAGAATTACTTCTCCCAAAGGATCGTGAATCTGTGGAATTTGCTACCCCAGAGTGCGGTGGATGCTGGGACAGAGGGTCAATTTCTAAAAATTTACTTTTTTATAAATATAGAGTATCCAATTATTTTTTTCCAATTAAGGGGCAATTTAGCGTGTTCAATCCACCTAGCCTGCACATCTTTTTGGGTTGTGGGGGGGGGGAACCCACGCAAACACAGGGAGAATGTGCAAACTCCACACAGACAGTGACCCAGAGCCAGGATCGAACCTGGGACCTCGGCGCCGTGAGGTAGCAGGGCTAACCCACTGCACCACCGTGCTTCCCACAGAGGGTCAATTTGAGGAGAAGTTAGACAGATCTTTAATCAGTATTGGGTTGAAGGGTTACGGAGAACAGGCAGGACAATGGAGTTGAGGTCATGATCGTATTGAACGGTGGAGCAGGTGTGAATGGCTAAGTTGCTACTCCTGCTCCTAAATCTTATGTTCTAAGAAGGAACTATTCTGTCCAATTCCATCTTCCAGCTCTTGGGCTGTAGCCCTGTAGGTAACTGCACCTCAAGCACAAATCTGGTGTTCTTGATTACTAAGGCGTTGTCTTCATTAATAAGGGGATGTCTTCATTAATAAGGGGATGTCACAGGGCAGCACGATGGTGCAATGGGGTTAGCAATGTTGCCTCACGCCCCCAAGGACCCAGGTTCGATCCCAGCCCCGGGTCACTGTCCGTGTGGCGTTTGCACATTCTCCCTGTGTCTGCGTGGGTCTCACCCCCACAACCCAAAGATGTGCAGGGTAGGTGGATTGGCCACACTAAATTACCCCTTAATTGGAAAAAAATAATTGGGTACTCTAAATTTATTAATAAGGAGATCAGACATTATGGGGAGAAGGCAGGAGAAAGGGAATGAGGAACATATCAGCCGTGATCGAATGGCAGAGCAGACTTGATGGGCCAAATGGCCTAACTCTGCTCCTATATCGTATGGTCAAGAGTGAGAACATTTTACAAATGTACCTTGCTGGTCTGAAACAAATACAGGAAAGGAAATATCTAAAATTAAAATGAATGGATATAAGTTATCAACTGTCTCTTTTATGAAATGAAATGCTTGTGCAAATGAATTGTTACAGACCCCAGCATAGGGACATCTTGTAACATAATGCTTTGCACAGAATATGGAGGTATTTGGTTTAAATTGTTTTGAAAATGTGGTTGTAACTATAAACTCTAATTGTCATTTGAAGAGAGAAGGAGAGGCATCTTAATTGTGTGCAGGTTATTTAACTGATCGTGAAGCGATTTTTTTCCCCGTATCCAAATTTGAAACAAAACCTAGATTGATAATTCCTTCAATGCGGAGAGGTGACGAATGTTCTAATCCAGAAAGCCACGTTAACTGGCAATTCACTTGTGTTTCTATTAAGTCGAGGACTGAATCTGTGGTGGATTGGTTAAGAGGTACATGCTTGTGATATGTAACTTTGTAAATAAACAAAAGATTGGTTATAGTTCTATTCTTCTCCACGTGGCTTTCTGGATTAGAACATTCATCACCTCTCCCCATTGAAGGTATTATCGATCCAGGTTTCATTTCAACATTGGATACGGGGGAAAATCGCATCACAATCAGTTAAATAACAGTTGGTAACTCCACATATAACCTACATATAATTCAGCTGGCAATTAAAGCTGAAGCATTGCAGTATTGTCCAGCAGCATCTGCAGCCCAGTGGCCACACAGATCAATCAGCACCATCAGAACTGACGCAAACAGATTACGGCACTGAAGGAGATCATTCAGCCTGTCATATCCGTTCTAATTTTGCAAGAGTGGTCCAATTTAGGCCCACACCCCAGATTCCTCCGCAAAACCTGACAAATTAATTCTCTTCCAATTGCCTTTTAAAATCTTCTCTGGAATTTAATCCTCTCAGGTACCTTAATTCTGATCTTAGCAAACCCCATGTGAACAATATTAGCGTTATTTCCCCTTAGTTCTTTTGTCAATTATTTTAAATCTGTGACATCTGCCACCAATCCACGTGCCACAGGAAATGGTTTCCCCCTATTTTGTCTGTCAAAGCTCTCAAGATTTTGAATAATTCTATTAAGCCCCGCTTAATCTTTTCTCCTACAAGAAGAACTACTTCAGCTTCTCCAATCTCCATATTATAGAATTCCTTCATCCCTTGTATCATTTTGCTAAACCTCATCTGTACCTTCTCCAAAAACAGGGCAACCTTCCTAAATCATGCTGCCCAAAATTGTACATGTCCTCAAGCTGAGGTCTAACCAATGATTTTTTGAGGTTTAGCAGAACACCATTGTCTTTGTATTCAACGCCGCTATTTATGAAGTCAAGTATCCTGCATGCTTTTCTTAACCGCCTTATCAACTAGTTTTGCCACCTTTCAAAAATTTGGAATATTTGCTTTCTCCCTGCTCTTGCAATCCCTCAAAATATTGCATGTTTAGATTATACAGTCTCCCATGTTGTTCCACCCAAAGTGAATAATTTCATATTTTTCCACTTTATATTGCCTCCGTCATGTGTTTCACCAGTCTGTCTCTGTCCTCTGGAAGTCAGCTACTATCCTATGGGGTAGTGGGGAGGTGTGACATAGTGTATTGTCGCTGGACTAGTAATCCAGAGAGCCAGGGTAATAATGATCTGGGACCAGGGTTTGAATCCCACCAGGGCAGATGGTAAATTTAAATTCAATAAAAATCTGGAATTAAAGGTCCAATGATGACCATGAAACAATTGTTGAAAAAACCCCAGCTTGGTTCAATAATATCCTTTAGGGAAAGAAATTTGCTGCCCTTACCTGGTCTGGCCTACATATGACCTCAGATGTACAGCAATGTTGTTGACTCTTAATTTCCCTCAGGGATGGGCAATAAACACTGGCTCAGCCAGTGACGCGACACCCACATCCCATAAACAATTTTCTTTAAAACTCAGTATTTAAAAACTCAAAACCAGCTGGCCAAGTTTAGTTTCATCTGCACACTTGGAAATTTTACTTGTTATACCAAAGTCCAGATTAAAGTCCATTGTCAACCATTCAAACAACTCAATCAGGTTAATCAGACACTATTTGCCGTTAATATGTTCTCTGTCCCTATTCAACTCAAGCTTCTCCAAGTGAGAATTAATTTTATTCTGACAATGGTTTCTCTTGGTTTTCCCACTGCTGACATTAAGCCGTTTGGTCTGTAGTTCCCAGGTTTATCTCTCCACTTTTTCGAAAAAGGTTTTTTTCAAAAGCTAGTGACATCACTTAACACTGGTGTCTCTAGACTGGCAGACCCAAAGCTCACTCTCCCGATAATAAAATTTATCACCATCTCTCTGACTGGAGATGATTTGGTTTATCATGCAAGCTGCCTCACTGTTTGGGAATGGGTTGGGTTGTGAAGCAAAGCCTTTCACTTAAAAATTATTCATTCTCTGCCTTCACTCTCAGTTCCTTCATTTCTGAACTGAATTTCTAACAATGTCATGCATACCCTCAATGTCACCATGGTTGCATAAAACATGGCAACTTTCCACTGTTGAACAGTTACTCCAATTGCCGCACTTTACACTGTTGCCACAGTGAATAAATTAAGTGATCATACGTTTTTCCTGTTCAATTTGGTAGGAGTGGGGTGAGTTAATGTTCCTGAAGCCAAATCTAGAACTGTGGAATAAAAATATTTTAATACTTGTTAAGCCCACATTTGCTCTAGCCTTTTACTCATGCAATAGCAGCCTCAAAATTAAATCTAGAATCCCAAGTCGGATTTAGTCGTGCCAAATGAAAACTTTTCTAACAACCAGCTCCACAAGTGTTAACAATACCTGAAGAAAACTCTATTCCTTTTCTCTGCTTGCTACAATTTATAGCACACCAGTCTCAAAGTTAGAAAGCTGCGGGGTCAAGCACCATCTCAAGGCTTGAGTAATTTAAACTGACGGTCAAGTGCAGAATTGCATTGGTCTTCCCTGATGAAACTTATTGAACTGTGGATATTGGAGATCTGAAATAAAAACACAAAGTCATATTGGATTTGAAATGTTAACGGTTTCTCTCTCCACAGATGCTGCCAGATTTTCTGCCTTTCCCCAGCACTTTCTGTTTTTATATTAGACCAAGATACTGCCTTTCTGTTCTGGTGGCTTAAAGAAGCTTCAGCAACTGAAAGTGCTATTGATTTCCTGGTTAACATTCATTCCTCAATCAAAGGATTTTATCCGGTTATTGTTGATGTGACTTTGTTATGGGCGCTCCAACATAAGTGGCTGCATTGCAACAGTAAATCGTTGGTTGTGAGACTCAATAAGTGTGTTTAAAGATAAGTTCTTGTCTTCCGCTTTCCAGCTACTTCATTTACACTGCTTCCCTGTCTAGGCATTAAACCCGCAAGGCCTTGTCTGCCTGCTCAAGATTTCATGGCACTATTTGGAAGTGAAAAGCTCCATCTTCGGTCAGTGCATTCGCCTTTTCCTAATGTGTTTGCCTGTCTCCCTTGTTTCTCTCTTTAGCTCCTGCTTCTCTGTTGGTTCCCTTCCATTTTCCTTACCTCTGATTTGGGGTGGGGTAAGCCTCTCAATGGAACCAGAGGCCATTTGTCCTGGGGGCAGTGGCAACAACAGACGCCGGAGGCCGAGCCTCCAGGGCGGCAGAGGGCTTGCGAGGGGGAGGAAGTCAGGCCGGAACCAGACGAGTCAGAAATGCGCATGTGCCGCACGCCCGTCCCACAATGCAGATCGGCAGCCTGTTGAAAAAAAACATGGAGCGGTTTCTCGGTCGCTTTGCATTATGGTCATTTTCCACTTCCATTACCGAGCCGATTAAAGCAAATCAGGAAAAACCTTAGGGGGAAGGGAGTCACTGACAGCTCAGGCCTCTTGAACGCTGGAACATAGTGTTGTAAATTCCCTTTCGGAATTTTTTTTGAAAAAAAAAAACCCCAGGACGGGCGGCACACAGCCTTTCCTTCACACCGTGGGTTAGAAGGCGGAACATTCGTCAGGTTTCCAGAAGAGGACTGAAGTGCGCCGGAGCAGAGACGATGTGACGCTGGGGGGGCGGAAGTGGGGCTGAGAAGGTGGCGGAGAGCTCGCGGTAAGTAACCGGGCGGGTCACGGCACCGGGGAGGGTAACCTAGCAACCGGGTACCGCTCGGGGTGTGTGGGCAGAAGCAGAAAGGCGCGCGCGCGCGTTTCCCGGGGGCAGGGCCGCCTCGGGAAGAGACTGTTGTGTTCCGCCTGAGACAGACCTGATCAGCCTGATGGGCAAAGGCTGGATTGTCTTTTCCTCCCACCAGAGTTTATCCGGGGAGGGAGTGTTAGTGTTTCTCCACCCAGAGGAAGTTTGCCTGAGCCGGTTCGCAGGGCAGAGTGATGAAGGGGCGGGCGTTGTTTTTTAAAAAATGTCTAAATTAATGGATAATTTAAAAAGTGATTTATGCTTATGGTGGTTTAAAAAACATGATATCTGGTGTTGTTATCTCGAAATAGTCAAGTCCCGGTTTTTGGAGGGCCTCAGACTTGTGGCTACTTTTTAGAAAGGCGGAGGTTGAATTTGATATAATTCAGAAACATCCTTCAGCGCTTGCTTTTCAATGCAGTCATCTATATGCAACAGAATGTCAGCCATTTTACACACACAAATAGCCATGAGAGAAATGACTGCAATCCATTTAGACCACCGTTATGTCTAACCCCACACCTGATGAAGGAACTGTGCTCCAAAAGCTAGTGATTCCAAATAAACCTGTTGAACTTTAACCTGGTGTGGTAAGACTTCTTACTGTGCCCTTTCATAGCTGCAGAAGAGGGGAAGGATTTAATAACTCACCTAAAGAAAGGCGCCTTTGACAATGTAGAGTGGCATCAGTACTGTATTAAAATGTCAAACCAGATTACGGTCTCAGATCTATAGAATCCCTACAGTACAAAAGGAGGCCATTTGGTTCATTGAGTCTGTACCAACCTTTGAAAGATCACCCTACCTAGGCCTATCCCCACCACCCCACCTAACCTGCACATCTTTGGACTGTGGGAGGAAACCAGAGCACCCGGAGGACACTGGGAGAATGTGCAAACTCCGCACAGCCACCCAAGGTCGGAATTGAACCAGGGGCCCTGGTGCTGTGAGGCAGCAGTTCTAACCACTGGAGTGAGACTTAATGCACAATTGTTAGCTCAAGAGCATTATCAACTCAGCCCAGCAGAAAATGGTGTAGAATTCTCAGCTTAGTGGGTGACCAGAGAATGGTGGAATAAGGGCTGTTCAAGTGGAATTATGTAGAAATATTATGTGTATTTCTCACATGCACCCCTTCATAAAAGCCACTCTTCAGACCTGGTGGTTTGGAATGCAGTTATCACCAAACGTGAGAGTGATGGCAGTCATTATTCTTAACAGTACTGGTCCAAAAGTACTTATTAAAAATGAGCCTAAAATGGAGTGAGATGCTTTCAGGACTGATTGACTTATACTCATTGGGCCTTAGGTTGCATGTGTTTATATTGTTTAATGTAAATTAATTTGTTTTGTTGAACAGATTTGCATTTGTATAATGTTTTGGGGACATTAGTAATCCATGTCTACTGTGGCTCAGTTGGCCACACTCTTGCCTGTGAGTCACAGGTTGTGGGTTCAAGTCCCATGACAGGGCCTGAGCAAAGTTGACATCAAAGAAAAATAGTGCTGGTGCTGGAAACTGTTCAGTTTTTATATCAAAGCTGACACTCCTGTGCAATACCGAGGGAGTTCTGCACTGTCAGAGATGTGGTCGCTGGGTTGAACTGTTAAAAGTCAGGCTCTATCTGTTCGGGTGGATGTGAAAAATCACATGGCACTATTTCAAAGAATAGGGTGTTATTGGGTTGTGCAGGCAGATATTTATCCCACCATCAATATATGAAAAATAATTAGCTGATCATTATCACATTTCTGTTTGAGAGTTTGTGCAAATTGGTGCCTTGGTTCGGTCATTACAACAAAAGTATTTTATTGGTTGCAAAGTGCTTTGCGAGATCCGTGGGCCGTGAAAGAAATGGATAAATGAAAGTCTTTCTGTTTATAACTAATAAATTATTTTTGAAGTGCCCTCTCTGTTATGTAAGTACATATTGTAGCTTAGGACTTGTGCACAGCGAGGCACGCAAGTAGCAAATAAGATGAATGACCGGTTAATATATTTTGGTGTTGGTTGAGGGAGGGATCCAGGACACCAGGAGAACTCCCATCACTTCTTTGAATAGTGCCATCGAATCTTTTAAGTACTTGGGAGCTTTGGGGTCAAGTTGTTTGGTTGAAGCATGATTGTATAGGACTTGAAGGGAAGTTGGCCTTGCCAAATCTATCTTTTTCACAGATTCCTTTGTTTGTATCTCAACCAGCAGATGAGACTTCAATTACAAACTTGACAGAAAAGGATTTAAAGGGGTATTCCTTCTTAAAGCTTTTTAAAATCAGTTTATGATATTTCGGTTTGAAAAAAAAGTGCATTCAAGACATTTGCTTCCTGGGCCCATGAAGTTTCAGGATGTAGCTTTGATTTCTCCACGTGCTGAGTCCTTGAGTTTAATAGTGACATGATGGAGTGAATCCAGCAATGGGAGAATTAGAAGGTTTCCAATAGCATGCCTTAAGTCCCATCTGCTCTGCCAGCCCAAATAAAGATACAAAATGATGACTGCCTGAATCCTGCTCAGCCTTTCTGCTGAAACTGGGCAAACAAGAACCCGTTTCCTTATGAAAAACTTCAGATCCAGTGTCTGTCCAAAAGGGAAATGCATCAGTTTAATAATTTAAAAATGATGGTACCAGGATGCGAACCAAGGGGAGCATTTTGGATTCTGCATTCAAAATCACTCAAAATGAGAGAGATGGATGGATATTCACATTGTAGCACAGAAACATTGATGCAGCCTAGACAAACAGCAAGAGCTAATGTCATGATTGATGCACCACTCCATTTAAGGTGATACAACTTGATACTGCACTGGACAAGAAAGCATTGATTTTAAAAACTGCAAGCCTCAGCGCCAACAGTCAGACAGTGAATGGTAAATCTGCAGGATCCGGATAGAGGATTAGGTCTGAGATTCAATCGAAACGTCTTTGGAATTTGCAGCATCCTGTGTTTTGTTTTTAGAAGAAAGGAAAAGAGTGAACAGAAATCTGAGAGACTTTGAGAATGATGGGTTGTCCAATTATTCCTCTATAAACAGTGGTGAGGAAATTTGTCCGGTGATGTGATAAAGTCTACTTCCCAGTATCCATTAGTCCTGAAGAGATCTTAGTTTGTGTCAGAATGAATAATGCACTCATGGACATGAATTGGTGATCAGAATTGGCTGTTTTTAAATCAGAATAAAAGTAGGCCATTCACCCCCTCAAGCCTGTCCTGCCATTCAGTGACATCATGGCTGATTTGTGGCCTTTTGACCCATAACCCTTAATATCTTTGCTTAACAAAAATCTGTCTCAGATTTAAAATTAACAAGTGATCTAGCTTCAACTGCTGTTTGTGGGAGAGAGTTCCAAACCTCTACCACTCTTTGAGTGACGAGGTTCTTCCTAACATATCTCCTGAATGGTCAGGCACTAATTTTTAGGCTATGCCCCCTATTTTAGAATCTCCAAACAGTAGAAATAGTTTATCTTCCATCTACCCTGTCTTTTTCTGTAAATATCTTGGAAGAGTTTGATCAGATTACCCCTTGACCTTGTAAATTCAAGCAAAAACAGGCTTAATTTATGCAATCTCTCCTCGTATCTTAACCCCAGGTATAACTTTTGTAAACCTACGTGGCACTCCAAGGCCAAAATATCCTTCCTAAGGTGTGTTGTCAACACCTGTTTAAGTGTTGAGGTATGATTATAATTTGTAACAGTGAGAGAGTGGGGCAAGAACAGAGGTTGTTTTTTGCCAGTTGTGCCTCGCCTACTTTTTTGTTGCCTATCCAGATAAATACCAACTCATTGGGTGCTGTGAAATGACCTTTTCCTCATTGTTGGCGCACAGACCATGTGCCGACCTAATTGTAATGTCAGTGTCTGTCTGCACCGACTCAGAGGTTGCTTACCTATCAAGAAGCCAGACTCGTCACCTAGAAAGGATATATTGGTCAATACTGGGATGACGAGGAAGAGGCAATATTGAGGATGAACTCCTTGATGTACGTTGATGTCTAGAAACTTGCTTTCTTTAGTGTCCTGAGCCAATCTCCATCAGCAATGAGGAACTCACTCATTTAGGTACTTTTGAAATTACCTTCTGAACAATGAACTTTCCTTGACAATGGTGCCTGCCACTGGAATATGGAGATATTTTCCTGTCTATATGATTTGACATCTCTCGAAGAAGAGTTGTCAGCCCAGAGAGGATGGTCCTATATTTTTATACTGTTACATATAAAGAGCTAGGAGCTAATTGTTATGTGAATATATATTCCGGGCAGTCTAGAGGGTCCATAGAATCCCTACAATGCAGAAGGAGGCCATTCAGCCCACCTAATCGGTACCGGCCATCCGAAAGAGCACCCTACCTAGGCCCACTCTCCTGCCTTATTCCTGTATCCCGCACATTGATCATGGCCAATCCACCTAACCTGCACATCTGGATCTGACCCGACTGGGTGTCCCTCTATCATGGCTCAGTTAACGGCAAGATGGCCTTGGAGAGGGAGCACGCGATGACCACCTGCACACTTCAGGCTTTCCGCATCCCGTGGGTGCTGCGAGAGCCGAGGTGCGTCATCACCCCTGGGAATGACATTTTGGTTTGATTTTGTAAGTTTCCTTTTGATGTTATGTTTTAGTTACAGAGTCCACCAGGGAGGGCTTTTGTGTTTACTTAATTTATTGATTTTCATTTTATTCTAAAGAGTATATCTCGGGGTGCAACATTATCGCACTGCTGTCGTGTGCCGGGTAACAATGTGCCGCTTACAATGTATCAGTCCATCAGCCGCGTGGAGAATCTCAAGAAATTAATTTGATGGAACTCCATTCTAAGTTTAAAGTGTGGTCATTTCTAAGGCACAGCTGATGGAGAGCTTGTGTATGTGGATGGGCAAATCTTCACCAAGGTGTTGTGAAGCCAATGGCTCGATTTGCCAATCTCACCGAGAGCTTAATTTACCAAGACATTGAATGTCCTTAGTGATGACATTGGTAGTGACCTAGGATCCAGGAAAGCAGATACTTGCTGAACAAACGATTAGTTTCAGTCCTGGCAGCCTCAACATTCACACCAGCGATTTGCCTAACACCCTAACACCCATCAAGCAAACCAAGCCTTAGGAAGTCTTTTAGAGCACAGAGGCGTAAGCCATACCAAGTACCCTCGCATCAAATACAATCGCTCCCTGTGATATAGACATGACATCTCCAGAACCTTGGGGATTCGGGGGAATTAATCGGGGCAACCTGATCCAGAAACCGCGAGATCCATATGGGAAGCAGACACTCAAAAAAAACCTCTGTATAACATTACACACTCTCTGATATATTCTACAGAAACGCACTGCTCCCTGGAAGGGGTATTCTGCATGTCAAATCTGTCAACTATGAAATGACGAACTTCGTATGACCACATTGAAACCTTAAATCTGCAGTCTCCAGAGAGTACAACTGTTGCATCAACAAAGATGTACCAATCCAGATTGACTTGGCCATCTTGACCAACCCAATTTGGGCTGTCACCAAAGCATTCAGCGAGCTCCCTAAGCATTGATGACTGGCAGAGCGTAATGCTTGGAGGAACTGCGGCATTAGAAATGATTTCTTAAAGGAGAACCAACAGGACAACATGAAAGATCTAAGCTTTCCCATTAACAGTGACCAATCACTTCAGAACTGGTCATGATAGATGCTGTCACCTTCTCCATTGGTAAAACATTAAAAGACCCCCAATGTGTGATTGAAGCTCCAACTCAGACCATGGGGCACATCATCGAACATTGCCCTCAGAGGCCAATTCACAGGCAGCCTACAAGATATACACAGGAAGCTTTGGCCTGGTTATTGACTTGGATATTGATATTGTTTTTTTAAAATTATTATCACACAAATGAAGAAAGCCAGTTGCCTACAAATATCATCTGTTTTGTCTTTGAGATGACACTTCTGAAGTTTGAAGTGGAGAAGTTCTTAACCTCCCCTCCACTTGCTGCTGGAATGGCTGCTCTTGTGAATCTCACGCCAGTGCAACTGCTTGTTTGGGATGCTCCATTCTGAAAATAACCTTGGCTGCTCTTGTTTCAGAATGTACCAGATGCACTGCAACAACTCACCAAAGTTCTTTAGACCTTCCAAACCCGTGATTTCTACCATCTAGAAGGGCAAGGGCAGCAAACAGATGGGGAACACCCATCACCTGAAGTCCCCCTCCAAGCCACTCAACATCCTGACTTAAAAATGTATCGCCATTCCTTCACTGTCGCTGTGTCAAAATCCTGGAGCTCTCTACCTAATCACTGTGGTGCACCTACATCACATAGACTCTTTCTTGTTCTTGATCCCTTCACCAGAGGAAACAGTTTACTGAACCCTTTTTTGCATTTTAAACACCTCAATCAGATCAACCCACAATCTTCTACACTCAAAGGAATGCAAGTGAGGTTTATGCATCATGTTTTTATAGTTTAACACCCTAAGCCATGTATAATTCTGGTGAATCTGTGGTGCACCTTCTCAAAGGCCAATATATCCTTCCTGAAGTGTGATGACCAAAACTGGACGCAGAGCTGCAGATGGTATCTGATTGTAGACAGCAAATTTAATTTGAGGTTCACTTTCTTTTGTTCACTATATTTATAGTCTTAAAGTAAATGGGAAATGTTCAGCTCTGAAAAATTACAATTAGTATTTAGGCAGCCTTTGCATCTTTTTATTTTGTCAGCCAGTGCAAGCATCTGTGAAATCGACTATTGTACAAGCACGCGTGCACTTTGATTAAATCCTATAAGCTATCGTATCTTTCCTGCAACTCTAAATTGAAGTAAATTATTTTTACACACTTGTAGACAACTGGACTATAATAACAAGTTTTAAATCGACTTAGCTAATTTTCCTCTTGACAATTAAGGCAAACTTCAAGCGTTGTGCAATTAACTGTTAGAGGCACTCGTGTGAGGTGAATAATCTTTTGAGAATTTGTGCCTAAGGATATTGGCAGATTGTCAGAAGGATGGAACTGAACCCTAATTGCAATAAGTGAAATAAGATTCACTAACTGGTTTCCTATTATTGTGACCTCATCCTCAACTTACAGGGGTCTTTAAAGAAATATCCCCTATCAATGACCCATTTCATCAGTAACTGTCACTGATCATTGTTTGGGGAGAACATGTTATATTGGAGGCAGCCCGCTCCGATAATGTCCTCTTGAAACTGGTGATTTTATCAATTTTGTCAAAAGGTTCCATGAAATAGTTTTTAAAAATTGGTATGGTTTTCTTTTTGGCCAGAAGGGTTGCAATTAAGTTGTACCTCGCGACAATAGATCCTGTTTCCCAGGCAACGGGCGACATGTTGACGTGTGCAGCAGGCATACGAAAAGGCAGGATCAGCTGGGCTTGAGAGTGGAAGATATTTCGGGTTTTTTTTTTTCAAAGCTACAAATTAAGTGCTGTTCCTTTTTAAAGGCAGTCTCCAGTATTTATATTTCAGAAATATAAATTGTTCTCCACACGTGCTGTGCTCAACCTGGCGCCCTATGGCAGCTGATGGTGATATGTTTACAGAATTGCATCTTTTAAAATTCATTGCAGAATCTAAAGCTTTGAACCTCCAGCTTTGTCTTGGTTGTGCCCTCCATTTTGTGTGGGTTTTTTCAAAATGAAGTTTAGATGAACAGAAGAAGCTTGGAGGTGCTCTTCATTATGGTTTACATGAAGAGCGTATGGACAAAGCGTCCTGTGGCTTCTTTCCGTCATGTTTTAATTTGACAGTTGACAGGAATAGATACTTAGGGTCATTGCAAATCTGCAGTGATCTTTTTTTGTAATTACCCTAATATTCAGTCTCAGATTGTTGGCAAAGCCAGCATTTATTGCTCATATTTAATTATACTTGAGAAGGTGGTGTTGAACTGCTGCAGTCCAGGTGGTCTTGATACATCCAATATAGTTCCAAGTCAACTTCATTTGAGACTTGGAGGGGACCATTGCAAGTGGTGGTGTTAGGTTGCGAGCTCTGATTAAATATACACCCAGAGTTTTCATCACCGCTTTTGACCCCACACTCCAGCCATTAGTCGGCCAACATTCCACAAACATTCAAATCCTTCACCACCGACGAACAGTGGCAGCCTTGTGTACCATTATATCATGAAATCATAGAATTTACACTGTAAAATGAGGCCATTCGGGCCATCAGGTCTGCACCAGCCCCTGGATGGAGCACCGTACTTAAGCTCACACCTCCACCGTGTCGCCATAACCCAGTAACCCCATTTAACCTTTTGGACACTAAGGGGCAATTTATCATGACCAATCCACCTAACCTGCACATCTTTGGACTGTGGGAGGAAACCTAATCACCCAAGGAAACCCACGCAGACACTGGGAGGAAGTGCAAACTCCACGCAGACAGTCACCTGAGGCCGGAATTGAACCTGTGTCCCTGGAGCTGTGAGGCAGCAGTGCTAACCACTGTGACACCATGCCACCCAAGATCTACAAGATGCACTGCAGAAACTCACCAAGGTTCCTTCGGCAGCACCTTCCAACCCAGCGACCACTATCATATAGAGAGCAGCAGATACCTGGGAACCCAATCACCTGGTGGTTCCCCTCCCAAGTCACTCACCACCCTGACTTGGAAATATATCGCAGTTCCTTCGTTGTCGCTGGGGCAAAATCCTGGGACTCCCTCCCTAGCAGCACCGTGGGTGTATCTACACCTCAAGGACTGCAGCAGATCAAGAAGGCAACTCGCCACCACCTTCTGAAGGGCAACTAGGGATGGGCAATCAATGCTGGCCTAACCAGCGACGCCTACATCCCGTAAATTAATTTTTTTTAATTGTCCTTGTGATTGTCCTATGCCAATTGGGAAGCAAAAACGCTCATTATCCAATTGGATGATGGTGGCTTTTTCTCTCCCATTTTCAATATTTTTAAATCTGGTAAAAATAAATAGTCAAAGGAATTGATGCAGAAATAAATATTTTTTACCATCCCGATGATTTCTTCTCCAGGGTTGCACAGCAGTGTCCTGGAGATTGTACTTCAATTCTTGGAGACTCCAGGCCAATCCTGGAGGATTATCAACACTAGGTGGTGCTCCCATGCATCAGCTACACATGTTCTTCTAGGTGGTGGGGGCCACACATTTGGAAGGTGCTGTTGAAAGAGGCTCGGTGAGTTGCTGCAGTGTATCTTGTAGAAGGTACACACTGCTGCCGCTCTGCCGGAAATCAGTATTTAAGATGGCGAATGGGGTGCTGATCACACAGGATGCTCTGTGCTGTATTGTGTCGAGCTGCTTGAGTGTTGGAGCGGCATTCATTCAGGCAAATGGGGAGTATTTCACTGCACTCTGACTTGTAGAGAGTTGACCGGCTTAGAATTTAAGAATACAAGAGGTGCATATATAGAATCATAAATATTTGGGGTGAGGATTAGGCTGGAATCCCAAGGCAAAAATTGATCCTGTATGGGGTGGCTCAGCCTAGCACTGCTGCCTCACAGCACCAGGAACCTGGATTCGAATCTGACCCTGGATAACTGTCTGTTTGGAGTTTGCACGTTCTTGTCATGTCTGCATGGGTTTCCTCCCACAGTCCAGAGATGTGCAGGTTATGTGGATTGGCCATGCTAAATTGCTTAGTGTCCGAGGATATGCAGGTTAGATGAGGTTACGGGGATAGGGTGGGGGAGTGGGCTTAGGTAGGGTGTTCCTTCAGAGGCTCTGTTACAGGCTTGATGGGCAGAATGGCCTCCTTCTCCACTGTAGGGTATTTATGGGGAAAATGGGGTCCCAGGATTCTGTATTAACACTGCTGTGTTAATGTCACATGCAATAGCTGAGAGAAACCTGACCTAGAGTCAGACTCCCACTGATGGCTCTGGATCTGTGGTGAAGCTCTTGGCCATCTTTCAATGTGCATGAAGTAGCAATGAGACAATAAAATGATATGGGTTTTGAGGCAGACAGATTGCTTTCAGATGTTATTGGGTGGGAAACTGCAATGTTTGATTTCTGCTTTTTGCATAAAAAAAACACTTGTTTATTCTTACACATTTTAGCCAATCAGGTACGTAGTTGTTTGGTTAATTAAGCGAGTTGCAATTTCTTTTTTGAAAGACACTTAGAAGATGTGACGGGCTTGTAAGGTGTGATGACAGATGCACATCAAATGCAAAATCTATAATTATGTGCAGAGATAGATTAAGGATTTTTTTTATACACTCGAGAAATTTTTCACCTCAATGAGGCTGTCATGTTAACTGGTGCTTAAACTGGCACGATTCCTGCAAGTATGTCGTCCGTGAGGATGAGGGATAAAGACTGAATCATGCCTCTCCGGATGACAGTGGAATGTGGTGTTTTCAACTGGGAGAACGTTTTGTCTAGGTGGCACTGTCTTCCTACTAGTAGGTTGTGCTGTGACTATGCAAACCTAGGTATTAAATCCAGAGAATAAAACTAATAATAGGTTGTTGTTTTTTAATCTTTGAAATAGCTCCTACCCCGCCTCATCCAGTTACAGAAACTTAGCAGAGACTGAAAATTTTCCCTTGATTAAGATTCAGGGTGTTCTCTTCATCTGAAAAGCAAGGATTATTCCAGCAAAAATTATTATAACTTGGGCGATGGCGAAGGTGTGGTTGGGGGGGGGGGATGCTGTTGTGTGCTATATATCAAGAAGCAAAGACTGGGCGCTGCTCAAGCCAAGTTGGTTAACTTTACAGCACCTTGTGTTTATATAACACCTTGAATTTAATGGGACTTTACAATGTGCTTCCGGGAACATTATCTGACAAAATATGACTCCAAGTCACTTGCGGTGATATTTTAAACAGGGGACCTCCAGTTTGGTCAAAGGTGCAGGTCGTCAAAGGTGCAGGTTTTAAGGAGTATCTTGCAGAAGGAAAGTGAGGTGGAGGTTTAGGGAGGGAATTCCAGAGTTTAGAACCATGGCAGCTAAAGTTATGGTGAAGGAAATTTGAAATGTACTAGCGATTGGAAGAATTTTGAATTCCCCAAAAAATGGCGGAAAGTTGTATCTTTCCTCCGTGTGATGTGTAATTGGTGTGGAAATCCCTGTGGATACTTCATGTTTTCGGTAGATCATTCCTATCATAGAATCATAAAGTGCAGAAGGAGGCCATTCAGCCCATCGGGTCTGCACCAGCCCTTGGAAAGAGCGCCTCTACTTAAACCCACATCTACACCCTATCCCCATAACCCAGTAACCCCACCTAACCATTTTGCACACTTAAGGGCAATTTAGCATTGTTAATCCACCTAACCTGCACATCTTTGGACTGTGGGAGAAAACCGGAGTACCCGGAGGAAACCCACGCAGACACTGTGAGATCGTGCAGACTCCGCACAGACAGTGACCCAAGCCGGGAATCGAATCCAGGTCCATGGTATACTGTGCTACCATGCTGCGCTCATCCCTGGAACTGGTTTGCATCCAGGAAACCCCTTTTAACACAACATGAAACGGTGACCAAAATAATGACAACAGAAAATATGCACAAGATTTCAGATATGTTGACATATTTACACACAACTGGTATGTTTTACTAATCCCCGAGAAGCACATCAGCAATAATCTACACAGATTGGGTGTCTTGGTTCGCCTGTTTCTCTGCAAGGGGAGACATATGCAATTTGTAGGGCTTTTTCCGTCTATGGGTGGCGCGGTAGCACAGTGGTTAGCACTGTTGCTTCACAGCACCAGGGTCCCAGATTCGATTCCCGGCTTGGGTCACTGTCTGTGTACGGAGTCTGCACGTTCTCCCTGTCTCACCCAGTTGTTCTGAGGTTGGACTGACTAAACCCTCTTCCAAGTTGAGACGTTTTTCCACTGGGAATGGTGAGTTGCTCTATTGGTACACCAAGTTGTGAGGCAGCGTATATGTCTGCATCTGCAGATTGCCACGCTGCATGCTCCTGATCTCTGCTGGATTGTTGAGAGGAGGCACCAAGTGTGGGAGGCAGAGATTAATTCACAGAACCACTTCCTAGAAAGAAATGCTTGGGATAAGTGAGCCTTTTTTTTGTGATGTGTAAAGAACATGTCCCAACATTGAGAAGAGGGAGTGGGAATTGCAATTAGTATGCTTGTTCTAACTAGGAGCCCTTATTGTAAAAATGTGGAAAGAACATTGGCTGCCTAAGGCTTGAGCAGGAAGACTGATCCATTGAGTTACCGGATGTACCCAGAGCAGGAAAGGCCTGTGAAAACATCAGGGGTTGATAGAGCTTGGAGACTGAAATGAATATCCCAAATTGCTGTGCCACAATTTGATTTTGTAATTTCTTTGCAGCTTCTGTACTTCATGGGTGGATGTGGGTTTGATGAAAAGACATGGGTACATTTTGGTCAGCTGTATTTATGGGTGTGCCTTGTTGCTGTTCATTTCCATATGTCAGAGAGGTGAAGGCTGATTTAACTTGAGAAATAGGAGCATAAGTAGGCCATTTAACCCCTCAAACCTGCTTCACCAGTCACTAAAGTCTTGCCTGCTCCACTTTCCTGCCTGCCCCTCTCAACCCTCGACAATCAACAATCTGTCTAATTCGGTAGCACGGTGGTTGTTAGCATTGTCGCTTCACGGCTCCAGGGTCCAAGGTTCGAATCCTGGCTTGAGTCACTGTCTGTGTGGAGTCTGCACGTTCTCCCCGTGGCTGCGTGGATTTCCCCCGGGAGCTCCGCTTTCCTCCCACAGCCCAAAGACGTGCAGGTTAGGTGGATTGGCCAAGCTAAATTGCCCTTCGTGTCACAAGGGGTTGGGTGAGGTTACTGGTTTACGGGTATGGGGCGGAGTTGTGTGCTTAAGTGGGGTGCTCTTTCCAAGGGCCGGTGTAGGCTCGATGGGCCGAATGGCCTCCTTCTGCACTGTAAATTCGATGTTCTACGTAATTCAACCTTGAACACATTCATGGACACAGCTTCCACTGCTCATTGGGGCGCGAGAATGCCAAACACTAACAACCTTCTCTGAGAGAAGGAATTTGTCCTCGTCTCCATCTTATTTTGAATCTGTGCCCTGCAGTTCTAGATTCCCCCACAAAAGGAAATTGACTGTGGTGAGCTCCAGGGCGCCAGTTTTGAATTCAGTCTGGGCGCCGGAAGACCCTCTCCCACGGGTCCTTGTCATTTCCCATTGACATTAGATTGGGCAGTAGCAGAGTTCTCCAAGGAATGGTCCGCAGGAAAAAATAATATGGGGTATGTTGGCACAAAATAGAAAATCTCACTCAAATCAGCCATAGCATGGCAGGTCAGCGATGCACGAAAGGTTACACTCATGGCGTGGAAAGTAAACTTGAGGTAATGGCATTCTTTTTGTATAACTTAGAAACTTATTTTTTGCTTTATTATTTTTGGCAGTGACTAATATTTATATGTAACACTGTAGTGCATCAGTGTTTCTGTGTTTTATTTCACTTTCCCACCTCCGAGCCGTCCAGATTGCTGGAGATATCACATGCTCCTGGGGTAGCACTCCCCTGAGTAATCAGCTTCAGCTTACTCGAGAAGTTGTCAGCCTGGCAATGTGCTTCAAGAATGATATGGACTTTATAAATAAGAGATTGTGTTTGCCTGAGCCTGGATATCACAATCGGAGGCTTCAGACTACCCAGGAAATAGAAATTGCCTGGTCCAATCTTCAAGAGTCATTTTTTTTTTTCATTCAAGATGTCAGTGGACAAAAGTTGATATATTTCTAATATTCTGCCCTTGAGCTTCAACATATATAACATACAAAATGTGTAAGTGGCACTTTGGGTGGGAAAACCCTCCAAAATATAAGCTCTTCAGGCCAAGTTAACATTTCATTAAGTTTGGCACTGGCAGAGTTTCAGCAATACACCAATCTGTTTATATTATTATAATATTATTATACCTTAAGGCTCATGAAGCCAGTTGTCCAATCTTGAGCACCCATGCGTTCTCCAGTACTTGAAGGTTAAAGTTAAGTTGGAGTTGGAGAGGACCCATATTTTTCTGATTGTGAAGTGCGTGCACTTCAGCCCACACTCCAATCACTGGATGTTCAGTGTGTGACAATCTTGCTAGTTTGAGTGACCTCTTTGTTTGTGTCAGTTGCAGTGGCTGAGGATGGATTCTGTGGCTCCAGCCTGGGTAGGCAGTGTGTTTCTCTTCATTCACTCAGAAAAGACGGATCTATCGGCCCTGTACCAGGACCCTGAAATACAGCTGAGGATTTATAAAGCCCTGAAACTGACTCTTGCTGGTAAGTTACAACTTTCAGTTGTCCATTTTGGCAGTGTTCTCCATTCCTGTGCTAGTTATTGTCAACTGGACTGCAAGTTGCTATTTCTATTGTCCACAGAGAGACTCTTTTCAGTGGGCACAGTGTAGCTTGAGTATCTATGAGAAAATATTTGGTCCATAAGATACATGAAATAAAGTATAAATAAGCCAGCCCAGATTTACTCCTCTTTCCGAGGGGCTTTATCGAACAATCTAAACCATCCGAATGTTAATTTTGTCAGATTTTCAACCTCTCAATCTGTTTTTAATCCAGTTTCTAGATTTCCATAAACTGTTATTGTCGGAGATAGTTTTTGGTGTTAAACGTTTTAGTTGCTGTGAAATGAAGAGTCTGAAGTTCTTGTTCCTTTTCACCAAACACCATTTATTTCACTTCCACAGCCTCTGCACAAAACTCTTAACAACACACCACCTGACAGAGTCCACCTGAAGCCCCTTTGCACATCAGTGTCAATTAATGGATACTTAACTTAAATGAGACAACTAATTGCAATGTCTCTTAACCCATTACTTAACATTTGGGGCTAACTCTCTCCCTGTTCCATTTAAATAGGACATTATATTAAACATGTCTTGGTTGCCAGCATCTGGTGAGAAGGTGAGGTTGAGATTGGATTAGGTTTCTCTATATTGTTCAGGTAAACAGTTTCCATGTGCCTTGAATAATCTGAAGCAAATATGTTTCACCCATTGATGGGGAACACCCACAGACCTTCAATACATGTTTTAAAACACTTCTATCCATAAGAGAAACAAAAAATACAATTGAAGAAACATCAATTTCCCTGAACATGTTGGTAGCATATTTGGCAATATGAACTGGAGGGAAAATATCCAGGGATGAGATCAGGAAAAGATCATTTGTGGTTACATCTGTACATTTCCTTAAATATGTAGTGCATCACCATGTATATTTCCCATCCCATTGAAAAGATAAGTAATTTCCTTAGATAAGTGGAAAATCAGACCACTTGGGCAAAATATGAGGAGATAACACCCACCCATCCTGTTCACTCTTGCTGTAGCTTTTATGGCATTAAAGATAAACTTCCAGTGTGCAACTTTAGCAGAAGGTTTTTAGAAGTCAATGTAGATGATCCACTAACTTGGTGAATTGATGCAACAGGTGGTGAGTGCTAGGCTATCCTAATTCTAAAGGGAAACTTGAACAAGCTATCACAACAATTTGCATTTTATGAAAGGTATCTGAAGTCAGGAGAAAGAATTTCAAACCACTTTGAAGATTTAAACATTTATTAAACAAAGGGAAAAAATGAAACTTGAGGACAGAAGATTACATTTACATCATTAACAGTACTTCTACAATAATTCCCCCAAATGATTTCTATTTGAGTAACTCAGAGCTAAATATCCCTTAGGCAACAGTTCGTCTAGATGTTAACCTATGAAATTCCAGTAATATTACCACATAATCCGCTGTTGCTATAGGGGAAATGTTACACAGGCTTTTCTCTCTTATCCAATACTGAGAAGCTAAAATCTGCCTCAAAACATTGCAATCACAAACACTTTTCTCGTAGGGTGGCGGCAGCTGCTTATTCACAAGCCTGTTTCCAGCACACACTACTTTTGGATCTTATAGCCACACCTAATGATATAGTCTTCCATCTCTCTTTAAACATGTTTGTTTATCTTCCATCTTTCACTCTATTGTTTTATCTTCCTTAAGAAGTTACTTTTTTCAAAGTTTACAGATCTTTCATTGTATTTTTTTATGGCCACTATTTTTAGATAAACGTAAACTTAATACTTTGCTTTATTTCATTTACAATATTCTCTAATTTTACATGTTCCATTTAAAAGGCAGCAGTTAACTTCATGTCATTTCCTTATTTTCCTAATGTAAATTTTCAATAATGCTCACTGTTTCCTCTTAGGCCTGCTCAATTTCCATTAAATTACTTTCACACTAAACTCCTTTTTGACATTTTTAACCTTGTAGTCTAACTGTCTACAGCCTAATCAAATAAGCCACACCCTTACTCATGCACGCAAACATGCTTCACAGTATACCACAGTAATATTGGGAAAATATAGTACAATATGCTATTTTCATCACAAAGAATATCTGCCTCGTGTCTTGTGGAAAGGAGTTGGAAATAGAATCGGAGACCAGTGGAGAGATTCAGAAATAGCTACAGAAAGAAGGAGACTCAGAGTGGAAAATAAATGAAGATCGAGAGAAAACAAAGAATTATTTGCAGCGGTAGTAAGTGTGGTGGATATCAGAAATGTAGTATACATGGACTTTAGGAAGCCTTTCGTAAGGTTGCCCCATTGGAGATTACTAGAGATTAAGGGTAGGAATCTGGGGATAAATAAAACTTGTGTGGAAGAATGAAAATTAGGAGTTGAGAGTAATTTTGGGTAGTGCTATATTACAGTTTAGTTGTTGTGTTTACTGTGCAGGTTAGTGATCTGGGTAGAGCCTAGGATGGAGGGAGGGAGTGCTATTGAAATTTGCAGTTGATGAATAAATCAGAGGTATAATTCATTATTCAGAAAGTCAGAAGTACCCAAAATGGGATTCAAGATGTGAAAATGGGCTAAAGAAAAAGGCAGGTGGAATTGAATATTAGTAAATGTGAGATAGATAATTACTTCCTCAAATGACAGTAGTTACATACTCTGAAAGAAAATGGCAAGGCATTATGGACAGAACCTTGGATCAATTGGGCTGTGAAATAAGAAATAAGCTAATAAAATTCTAAATTTTATAACAAAGTATATCAAATATAAAAAACAGAAAGTACTACTGAGCCTGAATAAAAAGACCTGGAGTTATGAAAATCGGCTCCACGCTATACGAAAGATCTTTATGCTGTAGAGAGGGGACAGTACAAAGGTACTCTGATGTAATCTGGTATGAAGAAATACAAATGTGAAAAAAGACATTCTGTCTTCAGAGATCTGTAGATTACTGAGCAACATAATAGAAGTGTGTTAAATTATGAACTAATGTGATTATGTAGTTACAAGCAGTGGACAAGGGGTATAGATTTACCTTTGTTAGCTTCTGAGATGTGGCTATTCCCAGGCATCCTGACCAGCCTCTCATTTTCTACCCTCCACAGACTTGATGTTATCCAAAAGCCTCCTGCTTACCACCTAACTTGCACCCCAGACCTGTTCATCCATCACCTTTTTACTCACTGACCTACAACCCTGTTAAGCAACACCTTGTTTTTTTTGTTACATTTTCGTCGCTGTTTTCAAATCCCTCCATGGCCTGTCTCCTTCAGCCCATAACCTTCCGAGATAACTGCACTCAGGTAATTCTGGCCTCTTGAGCATCCCGATTCTAATTACTCCATCTTTGGGTGGTTGTGTCTACAGATTTCAAGGTGCTACACTCTGGCATTCCCTCCCTCGACCTCTCCAGCTCTCTTTCTAGCTTCTAAGAGCTTCCTCAAAAGCTACTTCTTTGACCAAGTCATCTGCCCTGATGCCTCCTTGCGGACTCAATGCCGTGTTTTGTTTGATAATACTCCTGTGAGGCAACCTGAGACATTTACTTCATTAAAGGCACAGTATAAGTAAAAACTGGATGTTATGAAATATGAGAGATTTAGAACTGAAAACAAGGAAACGCTCTTACTTCAATGAGAGTTATGAGGTTGTGGCGTTCACTTGCAATTTCGTGTTTGAAGCAGAAACATCAGCATTCAGGATTGGGTTAGATAGGTGAACGAAGGAACTCTGGGTGAAAATTTTAAATTAAAACCATTTGGTTTTTGGAGATTGAATGCCAATGTGGTCTGGTTGGGACAGATTCACAAAATTATTTGTTGTAGAGGGAAGAACAATTTATGCTGCATGGGAAAAGAGTGCTGAGTGGCTGGCAAATGGACGATTGGTAGAGGTGTAGCTCAGGAGAATGTACCAGGGAACAGTTAACTGCCAAGCTTTTGTTGAAATTCAAATCGGGCAAGTCAACTCTGGTCAAAAACGTGCCCTGGGGAATGAACCAGTGAATGGCTGCCCCCAAGCTTTTTTTGGCTGAAAAAGATGCAATGCATGGAATTTCTCCTTTTGACTGCAAAATACAAGACCGTGTGTGTGCATAAATGAAATGAAATGAAAATCACTTATTGTCACAAGTAGGCTTCAAATGAAGTTACTGTGAAAAGCCTCTAGTCGCCACATTCCGGCGCCTGTTCGGGGAGGCTGGTATGGGAATTGAACCATGCTGCTGGCCTGCCTTGGTCTGCTTTCAAAGCCAGCGATTTAGCCCTGTGCTAAATCAGCCCCTTTCAAAGCCAGCGATTTAGCCCTGTAGTTTCCAGCATGCAGTTTTTACTTGTATTGTGCCTTTAATGAAGTAAATGTCCCAAGTTGCCTCGCAGGAGTAGAAGTGATGGATATCAGAGTGCATGAATTGCAAAAGGTTAGTATGCAGGTGCAGCAAGTTATTAGCAAATATAAGGAATGTTATTATTTATTGCGAGAGGAATTCTATACAAGGTTATGGAGATTATGCTTCAGTTATACAAGACATCTGTCAGACCAGGTCCGGAGTGCTGTCTACAATATTTGGTCATCTTATTTAAGGAAATATTTAAGTGCACTGGAAGCAGTTCAGAAAAGGCTTACTGGATTAATACCTGGATTGTGTGGGTTGTCTTGTGAGAAAAGGCTGGACAGGCTAGGTTTGTATCCACTGAAGTTTAGAAGAGTAAGAGGTGACTTGATCGAAACATATAAGGTCAAGGAAAAAAGAGTTCACCCATTTAAGACAAAGACGAGGAAAATAAAGTTATTTGAGGGCTGTGAGACTTTGGAATTCTCTTCTTCAATAGATGGTTGAGGCAGAGTCTTTGAATATCTTTGAGGCAAAAGTAAATAGATTCTTGATAAACAAGGGGGTAGGCAGGAATCTGGAGTTGAAGTTACAATCCAATCAGCCGTAATCTAATTGAATGGTGGAGCAGGCTCAAGGGGCCGAGTGGCCTACTCCTAATTCTTATCCAAGTGAGCCACACTGTGAGTCCAACTGATGATCTTAAACTGGTTGTCAGTGTAATTCTTCTTACAATCAGGATTGTTTAGCAAGTGTGGATTCCAATGTGGAATCACATCAAATGTTTTGAGTTTTGCAAGCATGGCTGGTTGGGTAGTCAGTACTTTGTTATGAACAGCCAAAGGGTGGCACAGTGGTTAACCGTGCTGCCTCTCAATGCCAGAGATCTGGGTTAGATTCTGACCTCACGTAATTGTGTGGAGTTTGCACATTCTTCTCGTGTCTGTGTGGCTTTCTTCCGGGTGCTTCGGTTTCCTCCCACAGTCCAAACATGTGCAGGATAGGTGGATTGGCTATGAAAAATTGCCCCTAGGTGGGGTTATGGGGATAGGGTGGGGGATTAAGCCAAAGTAGGGTGCTCTTTCAGAGGGTGCAGACTTGATGGGCCAAAAGGCCTCCTCCTGCATGTAGGGATTCTGTGATTCTATGAAGACGTGAAGTTTGATGTGATTTGCCAGTCATTGAGGCATACGGCCTACATAGCTGGCATTACACTGGCACTGCATTTCATATCCCACTACTTATTTTTATGACGGGTAAAACATCTTTTTGGCTTGTTTGCAGCATCCTGTTAATGGAGAATACCACTCGTGTTGCTACTGCATAGTAGGAAGGAACAGAACTTGCACTACATTTTTTATAAAAATATATCCTCATTGCTATTTCTTTGAATTTTGATTAAACAAAAACCATTAAGATGACCGACCCACTGTCCGTGAGTTATCGATGAGTCACCAGACCAAAAGAAGCACTTCGTAGTTTCGGAAATGTCACACTTTGTAATTTCTGAGGCGGTACAAACGGACACGAAGACCATTTGTATTTGATAAACCAGGCTTGCCAGTGGAGTCAGAGTTTATGGAGACAGTTACTTCCTAAACACCAGACTCTCAACAAATAGCATTTTTCTCAACCAATAATGGCTGAGACGTTATCAGACCATAGAGCTAATTTCTAGGCACTATATAAACATTCTTTGTTGAAGAGAGAGGATTAAATTTATTTATTTTTTATTTGTTCATGGGACGTGGGTGTCTCAGGCTGTGCCAGCATTTATTGCCCATCCCTAATTGCCCTTGAGGGGCAGTTAAGAGTCAGCCACATTGCTGTGGATCTGGAGTCACATGAAGGCCAGACCAGGTAAGGACAGCAGATTTCCTTCTGTAAAGGACCTTAGTGAACCAGATGGGTTTTTACGACAATGTTTTCATGGTCAGTGATCCAATTTGGGCTTGTTGAACAGGTTAATATTGCCTTCCTGGACCACAAGCCCAGTCTGCTGCTTTAACATCTGAGAGCAGGCCACACAGAAGGTTCTCTGACTAGGTTGGCCACCTGGTCACAGCTACCCTGCCTCTGCTGAGTACTCTCTTATTTCCTCGAAAATTATTAATCACTATGTGCCGATTTTATCTTATGAAGTCGTCACCACCAGAAATGCGAACTTTACACCACTGGTTTTCAGCCTGCCTACCTCCATGAAGGAATTTACTTTAAAAATTCATTTCTGGGATATGGACGCCGTTGGCTAGGCCAGCATTTATTGCCCATTCCTAGTTGCCTTTCAGAAGATGATGGTGAGCTGCCTTTGTGAACTGCTGCAGTTGCTGAGGTGGAGGCACACCCACAGTGCTGTTAGGGAGTTCCAGGATTTTGACCAAGCGACAGTTAAAGAGCAGCGATATATTTCCAAGTCAGGATGGTGAGTGACTTGGAGGGAAATCTCCAGGTGGTGGTGATCCCAGGTATCTGCTGCTTTTGTCCTTCTAGACAGTGGTGGTCGTGGGTTTGGAAGGTGCCACCTAAGGAGCCCATGAGTTTCTGCAATGCACCTTGTAGATGGTACACACAGCAGCTACTGTTTGTCATTGGTGGAGGGATTGAAAGTTTGGGGAAGGAGGAGCAATCAAGTGGGCTGCTTTGTACTGGATGGTGTTGAGCTTCTTGAATGTTATTGGAGCTGCACTTATCCAGGCAGGTGGAGAGCATTCCATTACACTCCTGACTTGTACCTTGTAGATGGTGGACAGGCTTTGGGGGGTCAGGATATGAATTACTCGCCACAGGATTCATAGCCTTTGACCTGTTCTGGTAGCCACAGTATTGATCAGTTCAGTTTCTGATCAATGGTAACCCCCAAGATGTTGATAGTGGAGGATTCAGTGATTGTAATGCCATTGAATGTCATGAGGTGATGGTTAGATTCTGTTGTATTGGAGATGGTCATTACCTGGCATTTGCGTGGTGCAAATGTAACTTGCCACTTGTCTACCAAGCCTTAATATTGACCAGATCTTGCTGCATTTGGACATGGAGTGCTTCAGCATCTGACGAATCGCAAACGATGCTGAACATTATTCAATTATCATCGAACATCCCCAATTCTGATCTTATGACGGAAGGAAGGTCATTGAAGACGCTGCTGGTAATGGCAGGTCGCACAAAAGGTGGTGCCTGCCACACAGTCATAGGGAGTGACTATCATGGAGGATGTCATAGATTATCATAGAATTTACAGTGCAGGAGGAGGCCATTCGGCCCATCGAGTCTGCACCAGCTCTTGGAAAGAGCACCCTACCCAAGGTCAACACCTCCACCCTATCCCCATAACCCAGTAACCCCACCCAACACTAAGGGCAATTTAGCATGGCCAATCCACCTAACCTGCACATCTTTGGACTGTGGGAGGAAACCGGGGAACCCGGAGGAAACCCACGCACACACGGGGAGGATGTGCAGACTCTGCACAGACAGTGACCCAAGCCGGGAATCGAACCTGGGACCCTGGAGCTGTGAAGTAATTGTGCTATCCACAATGCTACCGTGCTGCCCTAAGTGTTGTTTATCCTTGCTGATTCTGGTCTATGGGTCAAGAGTCGAGGATCCAGTTGCAGAGGGAGGAGCCAAGTCCGAAGCTTTGGAGTTTTGATATGAACTTGGCTGGGTTTATGGTTTTGAAGGTGGAGCTGTAGTCAATGAATAGGGTCTGACATAGGAGTCCTTGTTGTCAAATTGTTCCAGAGATGAGGGTAGGGCCATGGAGCTGGCATCTGCTGTGGGCCGGTTGTGGCGGTATGCGAATTGCAGTGGATCAAGGCATTCTGGGAGTCTGGAGTGATGTGTCTCATGACCAACCTCTCGAAGCACTTCATAACGATCGATGTCAAGGCCACTGAGGCACATTGCCTGGTTCTTCTTTGGCATCTGTGTGATAGTGATCTTCTTGAAGCAGGTGGGAACCTTGGAATGGAGTAGGGAGAGGTTGAAGATGTCTGCGAACACATCTGCCAGCTGATCCGTGCAGGATCTGAGTGCAGATCACATACATCTGAGTGTGTTGGGTGGGGTTGGCTGTGAGCTGACACTGACTCGGGGGTTTTCTTTGTCTTTCCTGTTGGGTGGGGCAGGCAGCCGTCTTATGTGGGCCTGGGACCTAGGAAATGGTGATGAAGGTATGATGCATCACGGTGGCAATGGCTAACCTGAGGGTGACGTGTGTGGGAGGCCCCCAACAAAGTTAGTCACCTGGAACGTGCGAGGCCTGGGGGAAACCAGTAAAGCATGCAAGGCTTTTTGCACATTTGAAGAGTTTGGGAGCCGACGTGGTGTTTTTACAGGAGACTCACATGCGTAACCAAGACCAGACTAGGCTCCGGAAAGCCTGGGTGAGTCACTGTTCCACTCAGGCTTTGATACTATGGCCCGGGATGGTAATCTTAATTAATAGTGTTCGGTTCCAGACAGAGATGGTTATGGCTAATCGGGGTGGACGGTAAGTGATGGTGGTAGGGGGATTATAGGGAAAGTCGATAGTTCTAGAGAATGTGCATGCCCCGAATAGGATGGGATAATGTATCATTTATGTAATGATTGCTGGCCATTGTGCCAGATTTGGATACCCACCAATTGATTTTGGGAGGTGATTTAAATTTGGCGTTGGACCCGAAGGTCGATCGCTCTAGGCTAAAATCGTTGGTCCCGGCTGGGATGGTGAAGATATTGTCTGCATTCATGGAGAAGACAAAAGGGAACGATCTGTGGCGGTTTACGCATCCTGGGGAGAAGGAGTTTTTGTTTTTTCTCCGGTACACAAGGTGTATTTGAGGATTGATTATTTTATGAGTCGGACTCTTCTAGTTGGGGTGAAGAAAGGCTGAGTACTCGACGGTGGTCATTTCAGATCATGCCCCAGGGATGAACTTGTGTTGGAGGTCGGTCAGAGAGGCTGGCGGTTAGACGTAGGGCTGCTATTGGATTTGGTGTTCTGTGTGAGGATTTCAAGTGCCATATGGGAGTATGGGGAACATAATGATAATGGGGAGGTCTCCCCCTCGATTTTGTTGGAGGCGCTGAAGGTGGTTATCAGGGGAGAGATCATGGCGTGTAAGGCACATGTGGACGAGGAGGCGAGAGTGGAGTGCCAGAAATTGATGGTTGAGATACTGGGAGTGAATTGTAGGTCTGCGAGGGACCCAACACCGGAGCTTTTGGCGTGCAGGAAGAAACTGCGAAATGCGGTTTGACTTACTGTCCATGGACAGGGCGTGTGGCAATTGAGACGGGTGAAAGGGAAGGTGTATGAGTTTTGGGAGAAGGCTAGCCGTCTCTTGGCTCCCCAATTAAGACGACAGGAGGTGGCCAGGGAGATTGTTCAGGTTTTTAAAAAATAATTTGTAGCACCCAATTATTTTTTTCCAATTAATGGGCAATTTGCATGGCCAATCCACCTACCCTGCACATCTTTTTGTGTTGTGGGGGTGAGACCCACGGAGACACGGGGAGACTGCAAACTCCACATGGCCAGTGACCCAGGTCGGGATCGAACCCGGGTTCCCGCTGCCGTGAGGCATCAGTGCTAACCACTGTGCCGTTGTGCTGCCCCTGAGATTGTTCAGGTTAGGGATATGGAGGGTAGACTGGTCTCTGCCCCGGAGAAGGTGAATGGAATGTTTAGGGCCTTTTAGAAGAGGTTGGAAAGGTCAGAGCTGCCAGAGGATGAACGAGCTCCTGGGGGGTTTGGAGTTTCCCACGGTGGGGGAGGAAATGCGGGAGGAGCTGGAGACGCCACAGGGCCTGGTGGAGGTTCAGATAGGGTTGAAACACATGCCGGCAGGGAAGGCAATTAAAAGTGTCTGTCAGGTTATTAACGTCCAGTGATTTTTTTGCAGATGCTACCGGCAGTGCAGGAGGTTATGAAATCCTGAAAATTTATGGAAGTGACTTTGGACTCCAGCTGAAATTTATGGAAGAAGGAAAATGCAGGAAGTTTCTTCACAGTTACAAAAATGACAAACTCCAGCAGGCTTTAGAATATCATTTTCAAAACCAATTTATACCCAACACGGCTTTCACAACAGAGCTGAAGGCGGGTACAGTGATATTGGATAATATTCTGGATAATCCAGACAGCTGCCTAAAGCACATCAAAGAGAATGAGGTGGGTCTAGAGTTTTACAGCACAGAAAGGCGGCTATTTGGTCAATCAGTCATGTACTATCTCTTTTAAATATGTCTTCATTTCTCTGCCTGTTGGAAGGTCCCAACCCACAGTGCCACAATCTCAACCAAGGAGGCAGATCCGCAATTCACCTGGGCCAAATGGGGAGAGCCCACTGAGCCCCCCACTCCCCCTCCCACCACAATCCCAGAGTCCGAGTAGTTGTGCCAACTTGCACTCTTGTGCTCATGTTGTAATCCCAGAGCTATAGCGAGTGACGGCAGAGGATCTAATTTTCTTTCCATCACATTGGCTAACCAGGAATCTGTCCTGCTCTTACCCCTGCCATGTGGCCGTGCTATGAATGTACCTGCCTTGACTGTCCTGTCTTGGGTTGGGGCTTGAACCCAGAGCTTCTGGCTCAGTGACAGGGACACTAGTGTGCTGCCACCTCTTTCAAATGAGCTGTCCAATGTAGACCCACGTTCCTCCTCAGAACTTGAAGTTCTCCAAGTATAATTCCAATTGTCTTTTGAAAGTATGTATGGAATCGGTTTCCACCACTTCTGGTCAGATCTCAGCAACAATATGGAGTATTGCGAGCAGTTCTGGTCAGATTATCAAGATCTGATAATGTAGTGACCAGAACTGCTCGCAATACTCCAAATGCGGCCTAACCAAGGTTGATACAGCTGCAACATGATTTCCCAACTCCTGTACTCAATGCCCCGGCTGATGAAGGCAAGCATGCCATAGGCTTTCATAATCACCTTGATCACCTGTGTTGCCACCTTTTTTTTTTAATAAACATTTTATTGAGGTATTGTTTGGTATAACAACACAATAAACAATGTGCATGAAACTTAAACATAGTGCAAAAGCCGTCACCCTCCCTTACAGGTCCCACCTTTATTAACCCTCTACTCCAAGCTAAACTAACCCCCTCCCTCCAGCTGATGATTAATTTTCCGCGAAGAAGTCGACGAACGGTTGCCACCTCCGGGCGCACCCTAACAGTGACCCTCTCAAGGTGAACTTGATTTTCTCCAAACAGAGAAAGCTAGCCATGTCCGATAGCCAGGTCTCCGACTTCGGGGGCTCTGAGTTCCTCCAAGCTAATAGTATCCGTCTCCAAGCTACAAGGGAAGCAAAGGTGAGAACGTTTGCCTTTTTCCTCCTGGATTCCCGGGTCTTCCGACACCCCGAAAATCGCCACCTCTGGTCTCAGCGCCACCCTTGTTTTTAACACCGTGGACATGACATCTGCAAACCCCTGCCAAAATCCCCTAAGCTTCGGGCATGCCCAGAACATGTGGACATGGTTCGCTGGTCCTCCCGCACATTTTGCGCACCTGTCTTCCACTCCAAAGAATCTGCTCATCCAAGCCACTCATGTGAGCCCAATGAACGACCTTGAAGTGTATCAGGCTGAGCCTGGCACATGTTGCGGACGTGTTGATTCTACTCAACGCGTCCGCCCATAGACCATCCTCTATCTCTCCTCCCAGCTGCTCCTCCCACTTGCGCTCCAGCTCCTCGGTCAGCGTCTCCTCTGACCCCATAAGTTCCTTGTAAATGTCAGAGAGCTCCCTTCTACCCATCCTCTGGAAACTACCCTGTCCTGAATCCCCCTTAGCGGTAGGAGCGGGAAGGTTGACACCTGTTTACGTAGGAAGTCCCGCACCTGCAGATACCTGAATCTGTTACCCCTCGCCAACCCAAACGTCTCCTCCAGTGCCCTCATACTCGGAAAGTTCCCCTCTATAAACATATCCCCCATCCTCTCAATCCCTGCTCTCCGCCATATACAGAACCTCCCCCCGTCCATACTTCCCGGGCAAACCGATGATTATTACAGATTGGGGACCAGACCGATGCTCCCTCTGCTCCCACATGTTTCCTCCATTGCCCCAGACCCTCAGGGTCGCCACCACCACAGGGCTGGTGGAGTACCATGCCGGCGGGAATGGCAGAGGCGCAGTTACCAATGCCCCCAGACTGGTGCCCTTGCATGAAGCCGCCTCCATATGCTCCCATGCCAACCCCTCCCCCACCACCCACTTCCTGATCATGGCTATATTCGCCGCCCAGTAATAGTTACTAAAATTTGGCAGCGCCAGCTCGCCCTCTCCCCGACTCCGCTCAAGCATTACCTTCCTTACCCGGGTCTTGCCCGCCCAAACGAAGCCAGTGATCACTTTGTTGACCCGTTTAAAAAAGGACCGCGGAATAAAGATGGGGAGACATTGAAACACGAACAGGAATCTCGGGAGGACCATCATCTTCACCGTCTGCACCCTCCCAGCCAGTGACAATGGAAGCGCGTCCCACCTTCGGAAATCGTCCTTCATTTGGTCTACTGGTCGGGCCAGATTTATTTTATGCAGCCGGTCCCATTCCCGTGCCACTTGAATGCCTAGGTACCTAAAGCTTCCCCCTACCACCCTAAACAGCAGCTCCCCCAATCGCCTCTCCTGTCCCCCCGCCTGGACCGCAAACATATCACTTTTCCCCATATTTAGCTTATACCCCGAAAACCGGCCAAATTCCCCTAGAATCCTCAATTTCATCCATCCCCTCTATTGGGTCCGAAACATACCTGTGTTGCCACTTTTAGGGAACTGTGGACCTGCAGGCCCAGATCCCTCTGTATGTTAATGTTCCGAAGGGTTCTGCCATTTACAGTATAATTTGTATCTAGATTTGATTCTCCAAAATGCATCACCTTGCATTTGTCCGGATTAAACTCCCATCTGCAATTTCTGTGCCCAAGCCTCCAATCTATCGATATCCTGTCGTATCTTCTGACAATCCTCGGCACTATCAGCAACTCCGCCAATCTTCGTGTCATCCGCAAATTTATTCCCTCATTCGAGGCAAGGTACTAACATGGATTGACGATTGGCTGTCAGGCAGAAGGCAGAGAGTTGGGATAAAAGGTTCTTTTTCGGAATGGCAACCGGTGACGAGTGGTGTCCCGCAGGGTTCAGTGTTGGGGCCACAGCTGTTCTCTTTATATATTAACGATCTAGATGACGGGACTGGGGCATTCTGGCTAAGTTTGCCGATGATACAAAGATAGGTGGAGGGGCAGGTAGTATGGAGGAGGTGGGGAGGCTGCAGAAAGATTTAGACAATTTAGGAGAGTGGTCCAAGAAATGGCTATGAAATTCGACGTGGGCAAGTGCGAGGTCTTGCACTTTGGAAAAAAGAATAGAGCCATGGACTATTTTCTAAACGGTGACAAAATTCATAATGCTGAAGTGCAAAGGGACTTGGGAGTCCTAGTCCAGGATTCTCTAAAGGTAAACTTGCAGCTTGAGTCCGTAATTAAGAAAGCAAATGCAATGTTGTCATTTATCTCAAGAGGCTTGGAATATAAAAGCAGGGATGTACTTCTGAAGCTTTATAAAGCATTAGTTAGGCCCCATTTAGAATACTGTGAGCAATTTTGGGCCCCACGCCTCAGGAAAGATATACTGGCACTGGAGCGGGTCCAGCGGAGATTCACACAGATGATCCCAGGAATGGTAGGCCTAACATACGATGAACGTCTGAGGATCCTGGGATTATATTCATTGGAGTTTAGGAGGTTGAGGGGAAATCTAATAGAAACTTACAAGATAATGAATGGCTTAGATAGGGTGGACGTAGGGAAGTTGTTTCCATTAGCAGGGGAGACTAGGACCCGGGGGCACAGCCTTAGAATAAAAGGGAGTCACTTTAGAACAGAGATGAGGAGAAATTTCTTCAGCCAGAGAGTGGTGGGTCTGTGGAATTCATTGCCACAGAGGGCGGTGGAGGCAGGGATGTTGAGTATCTTTAAGACTGAAGTTGATAAATTCTTGATTTCTCGAGGAATTAAGGGCATTGGAGAGAGAGCGGGTAAATGGAATTGAAATCAGCCATGATTGAATGGTGGAGTGGACTCGATGGGCCGAATGGCCTTCCGCTCCTATGTCTTATGGTCTTACTAATCAGACTACCCACATTTTCCTCCAAATCATTTATGTATACTACAAAAAACAGAGGTCCCAGCACTGATCCCTGCGGAACACCACTAGCTACAGATCTCCATTCTGAAAAACACCCTTCCACCGCCACTCTGTCTTCTGACCCTTGCTCAGAAGCGACTACCTGGAAGAACCTCCTGACTGAAGGGATACAATTCTTCGAGAATACCTGACTGCAAGAGGATGCCTAGAAAAGGAGCCTGAGAAAGGAATGCCAGCAGTATCAAATACAAGGTCCAATCCCACCTCCCGGAAACACCTGCCGTGTGCGGTCGAAGATTCAGCTCCTACGATCGGGCTCATCAGTCACGCAAAGGCCCACAGAACCCATGGGAAATCATATTTGTTAGCTAGTGATCGCCAAAGAGACCCTTGTCGAGGCTTTGACATCCTCAAATTGTGGAGACCAGACTTCTACACGGTACTCCAGCTGAGGCTGGACCAGCGATTTAACATGATTTCCTTGTTTTTGTCTTCAGTATTATTTACAAAGGGAAAAATAAAATATTATGTGGACAAAAAGGATGATTTAGCTGTCAACCATGGCTTGATGTTAGCGCTCTAATTTCAAAGTCAGTAAATCCAATACTAGGACGAAAATCTAGGCTGCTGGGCTGACACTCCAGTGCAGTACTGTGGGAATGCTACATTATTAGAGGTGCCCTCATTTGGATGAGATGTTAAACCTCTCAGCCGGATTCAATAGAGTTCATTGTACAATTTTTTAAAATATATATTTTTATTGATGTTTTTCCATTTTGACAAATAATGCAACAAAACCTCAAGATTGGTACTGTACAGCATCAATGTCTCAACATAATTACAGAAGAGGCCAGGAGAACAACAATACAGACAGCTCAGGACAATCATCAAGCTTAGTGTCTCCGTATGTACCATATGGATACACTGGCGAAAGAGGGAGAGGAGGGAAAGGCCATAAAAACATGGTAAAATTACGCACACATTCCCACAGTGAGTGCTCAAGAGAGTCCGGGATAAAATCTTCGCACCATGTTACGTCGCACACCAGAACACATCTCTCCCAGCTCCATTCAGACCACAGGCATCAATAACACATCCTTACATCTCCCTGTCAGATACAAGACCGGTCTGTACCTTTGCAGGAACCAGTTAACGATTCTTTAACCTCAAAAAACAAATACCATAATTCCTGAAAGAATTTGCAGTGATACAAGTTCTAAAAGAATGTTACATATAACCACTACACACAACAGATCCCCAACTCTGACACAGCACAGAATGATCATCACTGCATAACAATAGGGAAGACCAGTAAATATTTGTACAATTGGTGCGGATTATAATCAAAACGGTCAGCATCTCCCAACAGACTAGCAATGAAAGGATTTTTAAAAAGTACCACCAAAACCGGAGGATCTCGGGATAACAGGGACCAAGGTACCAGCCCTAAGCACGTGGTTCCCTGGTGCACGACAAGAAGGGAAAACCTTCAAAACCTCACTCAGTCTCTCAGGACATTCTGGCCCAGAAGAAACCTCTCAAGCATAAGGGAACAACAGGATACTGACCACAGTACAAGACCTGGCCTGGGACCATACACCCATTCTCTTAGGAGTCAAGAAATCAAGGTTGCCCACATCATGCCAGGATTCACTACTCGCTCCTCTCGGACCCTCCCCGTCAACACTAGACGATTCACGCCATCCTCCGCCAAGCAGACCCCCATCCACAAGGAGAGGAGGATTCGTCGAGACACCTATCAAGAATAATCACAAGGAACCCAGTCTTCTCTAGGACACATTATCTGTCTGGACTTTTATAGGAAAAAGCACGGATTCCATAAACCCAAAGTAACAAAAATACAAAACAAAACACAAATAGTTCTAACTGGGGGTTTTCCTCATACAGAGTGAGTATTTACATAACCGCACCACCCACCCACCAGCCTACCGTGACACCTCTGCAGACGAGGGGTATCTAAAATGTACTCCCTCTTTGTAAGTACAAGGATTACAGCACATAAGAGAAAAAAGACAAGACGATCTACAAGCTTCATGTCTACCAACTCGGTATAGATTTTGCCATAACGGGATAACAGATGACCACCGCGTCCAGACGAAGTTCAGGATTATTGAGGGAAAAAAAACAATAATGTAAAATCAATGGCATTGTCGCAAAAGAATGAAGTTGAGGATTATTGATGAACTGCAGGATGATAACACCATACATGGAAACTGGAAAGGCCAAAGCCATGACCAGATCGTCGAGTAGCATTCAGTATCCCTCCAAAACTCTTATAAACGAAGCGCATCTCCTCCGTAACACTGTCGCCCTGACGCACAGGCAGCAAGAAACTTAGGCTCCGATGGGAAACGATGACCCGATAGGTTCAGCTGCTTCTAACCCGCTCTCAACAAGCATCAATGACAGGACAATGCATACCCATGTTGCCAGGGTCTCCAACCGACCCCAGGCCTCAAAGACCGGATATAATGTGCTCTTAAGCTCATTTTTAAAAGCCAGTCGCGGCTGTTGGGCATTTCTCCTGTGATCTGGAACACCACAACTGATCACTCTGTGACCCTCCTGACACCTGTCCACAACCCGTTCATGGGTCATGACCCGCAGTTTGAAAAGCCCGAATCTATAAAACACTCCCAGCAAAGAGTGGAGGAAATGGTTTCAGGAGTAACTTTCAAAAAGTAATTGGACAAATTCTTGAAGGGAAACATTTTGAATGTTTTGAGAAAGAGCAGACCTAATTGGATGACTCTACTGGAGTGGCACAGTGAGCTGAGCAGCCACTGCCTGTGAAGTATCATTCATGACTCAATTTCACAGTAAACCACTTTGGCATGAGCAGTGAAAGGCACTATATAAATTCAAGTTTTAAAATTTGCTTTAATTGCTCCGTAGGAGCAAACTACATCTAGTTGTTTCAAAAGAAAGTAAGCTTCCTCCTTGTTTAAGTGGCTGTGATCTTTCATTCTGTCGTCTAACATTGCCTCGCTGATGTGCCCAATATTCAGTATCAGGTGACTGCTGTGAGGACAGTGTAAAGCCTGATGTAGCACAGTGGTTGGCACTGTTGCTTCACAGCGCCAGTGTCCCAGGTTCGATTCCCGGCTTGGGTGACTGTCTGTGTGGAGTCTGCACCTTAATCCTGAGTCTGCGTGGGTTTTCTCCGGCTGCTCCCACAAGTCCCGAAAGATATGCTGTTAGGTTAATTGGACAATCTGAATTCTCCCTCAGTGTACCTGAACAGGTGCTGGAGTGTGGCGACTAGGGGATTTTCACAGTAACTTCATTGCAGTGTTAATGTAAGCCTACTTGTGACAATAATAAAGATTATTATTATTCATTTTCTTTATGGGTCTGAGCCTGGCCTTGTAATAATTCAATTTTTTTCCAAAATATATTTCAGCCTAACCATCTCCGCGATGATGAAGTCAGCAGATTGGAAGAAGACATTAGGCGGCTGGTCCTTGAATACAATTCAAACTGCCAGAACTCTGGAACACTATGCAGCACTAATTCAGAAATATCACCAACAGCCTCAACCCTATCACCATCCTCACCAGCTTCATCAAATCTGTCTCCACCTTCTCCGTCTTCGATACAAGCAAATGGAAGCTCACTTCGCTCGACTGACCGTTTTGAATTTCAGGGTGTTTTTTTTGGTGAGTGTCACCTCCAAGTCTGTAGTTATTGAAAACTACCTGTAGGCTAATGGAGAGCCATTGCTATCATTTTCTCATGGCTGCTACGTCAATTTAATTAAGAGTTGTGTATTCCTCAGTGGATGTTATCACATTTTCAATAACCTGGCATAGTCTTCCTGCCCCTTTTATAAAGCTGATAAATACAATGCAATCTGACCAAAGCATGTTAGATACAATTAATGATTTGGTTTATTTCCAAATAAATGCTTTCACAACAGCAATAAGATACAGTGATTGAACTTAAGCACCCAGCTCGGTAATGTGGGTTTCTTAAAAGGAAAAACCTGTTTTGTTATCTCTTCACCCCAGATGACCATGTTTTGAGGGCACAGGATCACTACACCTTTGCCAAAACGGTGGGCAGGAACTGGAAGCAGGTCGGCCGCATGTTACAGAAAACCTGCCGAGGTCTTCGGGATCCCGCCATCGACAATATAGCCTTTGAGTATGAGCGGGAAGGATTGTACGAGCAGGCATACCAAATGTTGCTCAAGTTTGTTCAGTGCGAAGGGAAGAAAGCTACAATGAGTCGGCTGATTAGAGCTTTGGAGGAAAGTGAACTGGTTGGGGTTGTTGAGCAGTTGCTGAACACCCCAAATAACTAATTTGGAGATTGGTGCAACTGAGGGAAGGCAACAAAATGTTTCATGATGAGGTGTTAAACTGAAGGGAAATTATGGGCAGATGACAATTTTTTTTACTTGCATCTGCATTAATCATTCCGTCAGATCAAAGCCATTTCTTAATTTCATCATTTATGACTGAAGAGTGTTTTGCATTGAAGGCAGTCCACTTCCTTCGGAGTTCAAAAGTAGTTTATTTTTTAAAGATTCATTGCGCCTTGTTAGCATTTTTGCATTTATATATTATATTGCATACTAGACAATATTTTCTAGGTTGATTTGCAAGCCAACATGCATATTAATTGCAAACTAAACAAAAGTATCTCTGCACACAATTGTATTGAGCACACAATTGTATTGAGTATACTTCAGAATGATGAATTCTGTTTTCTTTTTAACCAGCATTGTTATGCAGAAAGACCTGGGTCAAGACCTGCAGTGCAAACTTTTATAAGATTTTTTTAAAAAATCCTGACCAGAGCCACGATCATCAGTTTTGTCCTGAGTTTGTTTTAGAGTAGGTGGCCAAGTTAATATAATGTTCATGAGATGAAAGTCTCTTCTGTCAGCAGCATGGCAGCACAGTAGTTAGCACTGTTCTTTCACAGCGCCAGGGTCCCAGGTTCGATTCCCGGCTTGGGTCACTGTCTGTGTGGCGTCTGCACGTTCTCCCTGTGTCTGCGTGGGTTTCCTCCGGTTTCCTCCCACAAGTCTTGAAAGACGTGCTGTTAGGTAATTTGGATATACTGAATTTTCCCTCTGTGTACCCGAACAGGTGTCGGAACGTGGCGACTAGGGGCTTTTCACAGTAACTTCATTGCAGTGTTAATGTAAGCCTACTTGTAACAATAAAGATTATTATTATAGCTATGTGCAATAAATCTGGGCAGTTGCTTTACAATCCCTGGTGGGTAATAGGCCTGCAGCACAAAGTCCGAGATCTGGTACTCTTGACACGCCAAGGATATTATGAGGTACTCTTCCGGGATTGGGGATGAGGTGTTTAGTTGGGGGTGGGGGACATGGTACAATGGTTTTGGAGCTTTAATTCTGCTGTTAGCCATGCTGGAACTCTTCTGGTAGTGGTGGATGAGGGCTGACATGGAAAAGTTCCACTCCTCGCTTTTACCACAATGCTTTTTTTAAGATGATAACATGAAGATATTAGGATCAAGACACCTTTTCCCCTCCTTTCCACCCATTCGAACTACATTTGGAACAGCTAGGGGCTGGTTTAGCACAGTGGGCTAAACAGCTGGCTTGTAATGCAGAACAAGGCCAGCAGCGCGGGTTCAATTCCCGTACCAGCCTCCCCAAACTGGTGCCAGAATGTGGCGACTAGGGGCTTTTCATAGTAACTTCATTGAAGCCTACTTGTGACAATAAGCGATTATTACTATTAAATTCTGTAAGATTCATATACTATGCGACATATTTGTTCTTAAGCAGGCTTGTCTGTACCACAATCACAGATGGATTAGATGGGACAGTTTGCAATCTCGAACACATGACTTAAAAAAACAAATGCAGCATTTCCCTGAGATTTCCATACTGCTGCTAGTGCAAACCATTGGGTCCGTCCTAGTAAGAGCCCACTAATGTGCCAGCTGGTCCCTTGCAATTTTGTTTATTTATTACTGGCAAGGCCCCTTCATTATCCCAGCAAAATGTATTACATGTGGAATAAAATCCCCAAAACACCATGAAAATTCCCTGGCCGTTAGTGTGCTCAGTCATTGTAGATCCATGGGCCTGATCATAGACGAAGAGATGGAAACATTGGAACTTCCCATGCTGAGGGTCTGCTCAAAAACAAAGAACTCCCAACTAATAGATCTGGAAGAACTTTTGGCTGTTTTTTTCAATACTCAGTGATACATGATAATGAAAACCCTATAATTGGTGGTAATGATTCCAGTGGGAATTACATCTGGTTTATTGTGCCATTGTAGGAGAGCCCCAGAGGTGATGGTTCATTTAATGAGCGATCGAATAATTGCCAGGAGATTGAGTGATTGGGACAGGAAACTCGATCCTAAAGAGTACTTCTGACGTGTTTTTATTCATCCTTGCATACAATAATCTCTAGTCCAGAGGGCATCAAGACAAAATGCTCTTGCGTTGCATGATAACTAAAGCCCAGGCGGTACACAAAACCAGCCTGCTCTGACATTGTTTTTTTCATATCCTTCTCTCTTCGAAAGTGACTTTTCTGTACCCTCAGTATCAGGTTGCAACTTGAGTTCAGCTGGGGCTCAGTAGTAGCTCTCTTGTCAGTGAGTCAGAAGATCATTGGTTCAAATCCCACATCAGAGACACGCATTATAATGCAGGCTGCCACTTCATTCTAGTGTCAGGGGAGTGCTGCAGTGCCGGGGGTACATTCTTTCAGATGAGACATTAACCAAGACCCCACCTGCCCTCTTAAGGGTGGATATAAAAGATCTCACGGCACAATTTGAAGAAGTAGGGGATAAGTATTGGCCTGGTGTCCTGGCCAATACTTATCCCCAACCAAGATCACATAAAACGGATTCTCAGATTATTAGCACATAGCTGTTGCTGAAACCTTGCTGTGCTCAACTCGGCTGCTGTGTTTCCTACATTATTCAAGTGACTACTTAAAAAAAAAAAAATCACTTCATTGGCAATGAAGCACTTTGGGATGACCTGAGGCTGTGAAAGATGCTATCTAAATGCAAGTATTTTTTTTCCCCTTTGGGCATGACAGGTTGTATCAGTTGGCTCCTTGTGTCTTTCAGTTATATTGAAAGAGTCAGCCTTCAATGCACTGCAGTTTACCCTTTCCTCTAAGATGAAAGCTGTTTATGTTATGACCTCTTTAACGACACCCAGTATCTGCATCAAACATACATTACATGCTCGTGAAAAGTAAAGCTGTCTCTGCCTCAACATTGTTGTGACCTCAATTAAACGAGCACCCTGTACAACAACAATGTGACACTTTGCTGCTCCAGGCATCGCATGGGATCTCTGGGTGGGATTGTCAACTTAGTGCCAATTGGGTAGTTTTAAACTAGGACCTAGAATGTTACTCCTATCCAAACTTATTTTACATTGGGCCCAAAGAAACACAGTAGACAATCACTCTGGGCTGGGTCTAAATCCAGATCCTAATGGAGAAAGACTAGTGCTCATCCCAATTCCCCCATTGTTTAAAGCAATGAGTCTGAGAGTTTGGAAAACTTGGTTTGAAATCTCACCTATTTGTTTACCTGTAATATTTGTGTTAAGTGTATGAACCTCCCCTGTATGAGCTGTATGTATTTTATGCTAATCTGATTCTATTCAAACTGCACTGATGTCCTCATTTGTATTGTCAGTATTCCAGATGCTAATTGAGATGCCATTTCATAGCCAAATGAATATATCTTGTCAATCAATTCCACTGATGGTAAAATGAGAACCGAAAGGTATAGAGATTCATCATGGTATGTTCTCGACTGGAGAAACCCATGCAATTTTCAAGAAATGCTCCCAACATACAAACTGATTTGCATAGCTGTGTCATGTTTGCTTCTTCATGTTCTACTTAAAGGAGAGCAATGTATCATGTGCTGCATACGTTTTGGGTTTTGTGCTTGAAATGCTCTGCAAATACAAATTTCATTTATACATAAGCAAATAAAATCTGATCTGTGAAATTTAATATTGCGGTGATTGTTTTCTGTTAAATCATTGCTGTGTACCATAGAGGATCTTTTGTCTAATGGTTTATGCCATCTGGACCCCTCAATTAGCTCACCACCTCTTCCGTCCAGCCTATCCATGACTCGTCATTGTGATATAGTTTAATTTGAAAATGTTGTCAAGGTTTTCCAGATGTATGGTGCTACAGACGGTGGTGTCCACCTCCTCCAGTGTATGAACCCCAGGACATCAGTCTACTACTCGGATTTACAGTTTTTTTGCATTTCTCCATTCAGATTGTGTTAGCTGTGACTCCGTCGTGGCGTATTATCTCTGAGACAAAACGTTCCAGCTTCAAGTCATGCTCCTAGACGGGAGCACAAAAAAAATCAAGGCCAACATTCCAGTACAGTACTGAGGGAGTGCTGCACTGGTGCAGGTGCCGTTTTTCAGATGAGGCATTCTTGGCTAGACCCATGACCCATAAAAGATTCCATAACACTAAATTGCAAAGGAGAAGGGCGATCTCCCTGATGTCCTAGCCAATATGTATCCTTCAAGCAACATCACAATGACAGATTATACAGAATACCATGTCTGAAAATGTGAAGTTATGCACTTTGTTAGGAAGACCCGTTAGACCGAATGGCCTACTTCTGCCCCTACCTCTAATGGTATTATTTGGTCACTGTCACTGTCACAGTGCTGTTCATGGAAGCTTGCACATTGAAGTCCAAATCATTAATATATACAACAAGCAGCAAGGGCCCTAACACTAAGCCCCGTGGTAGGGAACTGGAAACTGCTTTCCAATCATGAAAGCATCCGTCGATCATTACTCTTTGTTTCCTGTCATTGAGCCAATTTTGGATCCATCCGCCATTTTCCTCTGTATCTCATGGGCTTTTACTTTTCTGACCAGTCTGCCATGTGGTACTGTGTCAAATGCCTCCGTGTAGACCACATTCACTACATTACCCACATTAATTTTCCTCGTTACATCCTCAAACAATTTAACCAAGTTACTAAGGCCATGATATTTCCCTTAACAATACTATGTTGATTCTCCCTGACTAATCCTTGCCTTTCTTTTTTTTTTAAAATAATATGGTTTTAATATTTCATTGCAAACTTTACAAAACAAGACAAGACCAAAACATGCATTTACAAACATTTACAGCCAGTGGTTTAGGCAGTAACTTAAAAGCAAACTGTCCCTTGTGATTTTCTTCTCTTCTACCTGTCCTGTGTTTTTCTTGAGTGCTTTTCGTGTATGTGTGTCCCTTATGTTCTTCCCCTCCTTCCTTTCTCTTCCTTATTTTGTGACTTGTCCTGGGTCACCCTCTGCCCCTCCCTACTTTATTGGCTGGTAATTACGAACAGGTCTTAGAACAAATTGGTGAACAGCTTCCATGTCTTATGGAATCCTTCCTCTGATGCTCGGATGGCATACTTTATTAATGTTAAGTTTGTAATCTGAGAAGGCTCTGAACTCCTTTAGGAGTTCCATTATCCCTTTCATGCTGGCCAGGGGGTTTGAGATGTAGAGAAGGTCATCTGCGTAGAATGCGATTCTATGGTCTCTGCCTCCCCTTTGGAAACCTCTCCATCCCTTCGCCACTCTTGAGGACTATCGCCAGAGGTTTGATTGCCAGAGCAAACAGTAGCAGGGATAATGGGCAACCCTGCCTCATGCCTCTGCGCAGCCAGAAGTATCCAGAGCTGGTCGTGTTTGTTCATATGCTCACCATAGGAGCACTGTAGAGTAGTTTCATCCAGGAGGTGAACCCTGGCCCATACCCAAACCTTTCCAGTAATAATCTTTATTAGTGCCACAAGTAGGCTTACATTAAGACTGCAATGAAGTTACTGTGAAAATCCCCATGTTGCCTGTTCGGGTACACTGAGGGAGAATGCAGAATGTCCAAATTACCTGACAACATGTCTTTCGGGACTTGTGGGGGGAAACCAGGGCACCCAGAGGACACCCACGCAGTCATGGGGAGAACGTGCAGACTCCGCACAGACAGTGACCCAAGCCGGGGATCGAACCCGGGTCCAGAGCGCTGTGAAGTAACAGTGCTAACCACTGTGCTATCATGCTGCCCATGCTTCAATTAAATATTTCCATTCAATTCTGTCGAAGGCCATCTCTGCGTCCAGGGAGATGATTACCTCTAAAGTTCTCTCCCCGGATGGGGGTCATGATCACGTTCAGCAGGCGTCTGATGTTTGCTGTTAGGTGTCTGCCCTTCCGCGACTACCTCCGGCATGCAGCTCTCCAGTCACCTCGCCAGGGCCTTCGCCAGGATCTTGGCATCAGTATTAAGGAGTGAGATGGGTCTATAAGACCTACACTCAGTTGGTCTTTGTCTTTTTTGGCAATTCGTGATATTGAGGCCTGAGCCAGCGTTGGTGGCAGGGTCCCCATGACAGCGAGTCAGCGAATATCTCCCACAGGTGCGGGGCCAGTGCTGACGCAAATTGTTTTATAGAAGTCTGCCGGGAATCCGTCTGGCCTTCCCGGCCTGCATGGAGTTAATGCTCTCCATTACTTAATAATAATAATAATATAATAATCGCTTATTGTCACAAGTAGGCTTCAATGCAGTTCCTGTGAAAAGCCCCTAGTCACCACATTCAGGTGCTTGTTCACGGAGGCCGGTGCGGGAATTGAACCCGCACTGCTCACCTTGTTCTGCATTACAAGCCAGCTGTTTAGCCCACTGGCATGTCCAGTCCGTGGAGAAACTGCTTCATCTTCGAGTCCCCCTCCTGTGACTCGGAGGTGTACAGCTCTCTGTAGAAGGCCTCGTTAATCTGCTGTGACGCTGCAACTAGTCTGCCGCTCCTATCCTTTACTTGAGCTATTTCCCTAATGGCTGCCTGCTTTCTCAGCTGGTGAGCCAGCTGGTTTTGTCTCCATGCTCATAGAAGGTCCCCTATGTCTGGTGGAGCTGGTGCCCTATTTTCCTGGTGGAGAGCAGGTCAAAGTCCATTTGTAGCTTTTTCCTCTCTGCCAGCAGCTTCACGGTCTGGACCATGGAGTACCGCCAGTCCACCTCCTGTATGGAGTCGACCAGCTGTTGCCTAGCCACCCTCCCCTTCCTATTTATGAGCGCCCTGTACACAATTTACCCCTCATCACCACCTTCAGAATGTGGAGGGTGAGACCTCCCCATTCTGGTTGCAGGTTACATACCCGTCGATGGATTGTGATATCCGCTCACAGAATGTCTTATTGGCGAGGAGGGCTGTGCCAAGCCTCCATGCGGGCGGGCGGGAGGGGGGGGGGGGGGGGGGGGGCGTCATTGAGCCCGGCCCAGCTCCAACCTCACATCCACATGATGTGAAGCGTAGTCGGAGATCACGATTGCAGAATACTCCACTCCGACTATCCGTGTATGCACCAATTTCCTCACTATCAAGAAGTTGATCCTAGTGTAGACCCTGTGGACCTGGGAGAAGAAGAATTCCTTCTTCCCGTCGGGCAGCACGGTAGCATATTGGTTAGCACAGTTGCCTCACAGCTTCAGGGTCCCAGGTTCGATTCCCAGCTTGGGTCTGCACATTCTCCCCGTGTCTGCGTGGGTTTCCTCCTGGTGCTCCGGTTTCCTCCCACAGTCTAAAGATGTGCAGGTTAGGTGGATTGGCCATTCTAAATTGCCCTTCGTGTCCAAAAAGGTTAGGCTGGGTTACGGGGATAAAGGGGATAGGGTGGAGGCGTGGGGTTTAAGTAGGCTGCTCTTTCCAAGGGCCAGTGCAAACACGTTGGGCTGAATGGCCTCCTGCACTGTAAATACTATTCTCCCTTGTTTACATGAATCTCTATGGGTCCACTGCCCCCATTTGCTCCATAAAGGTGTTCAGCTCTTTCGCTATGCCTGCCTGTTTCCCCATTTTGGGGCTGGACATGTCCTTCTGTGGATCCTATGCACAGTTGGTCCCCCCATAATGAGTCAGTGGGCGTCTCTGTCAGGGATTTCTGCCATGGTTTTCTTTATGAATTCCGCGTCATCCCAGTTAGGAGCATTCACGTTTACAAGAACCACTGGTGCTCCTTCCAGGACACCACTAAACATGACATACCGATCATCTGGTTCCATAACTGTCTTTGTCACTGTGGATGCCATCCTCTTATTCAGCAAATTCTTGCCTCTCTAAGTAACAATTTATTCCATCTCGCACAGTTGATTCTAATAATTTTCCTACCACCAAAGTCAGACTGGCTGGTCTATAATTATTTGGCCTATCCCTCGTACCCTTTTAAAACAACGGTACAACATTTACAGACCTCCAATCCTCCGGTACTTCTCCTGTATCTAGTGAGGATTGCAAAATGAACCTCAGAGAATCTGCTATTTCTTTCCTGGCTCCCTTCAACAGCCTGCGATACAATCCATTTGTCCGTGGTGATTTATCCACCTTCAAGGATGCGAGTCCTTCCAGTACTTCCTCTCTCGTTATGCTTATTGCATCTAATATTTCATACTCCTTCATTAATTGTAATGTCTGCATCACTCCTCTCCTTTGTGAAGACAGATATAAAGTACTCGTTGAGAACCCTGCCCACAACTTCTGCATCAACACACAAATACTTTGTACATCCTTGATAGGCACTACCCTGTCCTTGTATATTCTCTTGCTCTTAATGTACTTAAAAACATTTTTGTTTTTTCCTTGATTTTGTCTGCCAACATTCTTTCAGATCGTCTCTTCATTTTCCTAATTTCCTTTTTTATTTCACCCCAGTATTTTCTATACCGTAGGCTTTCTAACCTATTAATTTTTTTGTGACTGGCATAAACTTTCTTTTTCTGCTTTATCTTATGCTGCATGCTTCCAGATAACCAGGAGGCTCCAGATTTGGTCATACCATCCTTTTTCTTTATGGAGGCATGTCTGCACTGATCTGTCACTGATTTTCCTTTAAGTAGCTGTAACCAGTCCACTTTCACAAGATCACTTCTCAGCTTCGTCAAATGACTCCTTCTCCACTTTAGATCTTTTCCTCCTATTCTATCTTTGTCCATTCCCATAACTATGTTAAATCTAACTGCATTATGATCGCTATCTATAAAATGATCCCCCACTGCTACTTCATCCACTTTCCCAGCTTCATTTCCTGAGACTAAATCTCGAATTGCACCCCTTCTTGTTGGCCTTGTTACATGCTGGCTATAAACATTCTCTTGTGTGCAGGTTAAGGATTTTGTACCCTCTGTACCCCTTCACACTGTTCATGTTCCAGTTGATATTAGGGTAATTGAAGTCCACAACTATTACTACCTATTGTTTTTGCACGCATAAATTTTGCCTACATTTTTGCTCTTCTATCTCTCTTTCATTATTTGGGAGTGTATGGTACAACATTGTAGAGTTGATGCCCCTTTTTTACTTCTGAGCTCAACTCATATGATCTCACTTGATGTTACATTTAGTATATTTTCCCTTCTCACAGTTGTAATTGGTTCTTTTACGAATAATGCTACACCCTCACCGTTTTTAGCCCCATTTCTGTCCTGTCTGAACACCCGATACCCAGGAATATTGAGCTACCAATTCTGCCCTTCCTTAAGTCAAATGTCCGTTATAGCAAAGATATCATGCTGCCATATGTCTATCTGTGCCCTCAGCTCATTGGCTTTGTCAGTTATATACCTCGCATTTAAATATATACCGTTTAACGGGGCAAAATTCCTGTGCTGTATACTTTTTTACCCTTTGTTCTTCTGTCTTGCGAGCGGGACCTTAGGGGATTCCTGCACTACTTGCCCTATTCTCTTGGATTTGTTATGTGAACTCAATTTGCTACTCAATCTCTGTCTCACTCACAAATAATTACCAGTCTCCTCATGCACCCTTTACTGATGTGCACAACATCGCTGATATGCACTGGGGCTTCATTGTAGTGCAAATCATATGTCTGCCAATTTCCCCCCCTTTAATTTGACCATTTCTGTCGGATCTCTGCTCAGAATTGTATCCATATGGGGGGTGCGGGGAGTTAAGGTCTCGCTGGCTGGTATGAGAAATGAAAATAGGACACATTTCTGCAATTGGACTTGGGGCAAATTGTTGGTGCCCCATAGGAGAAGCTTTTCTTTGCTGTGTTGCTCATGTTATCAGACCTCAGAGTGTTTAGTGGGGACGAGTGAACAAAACAAATCTGCCTTATGAATGCTACACCTGATCTAGGATTTATCATTTTCCTATAACTTCGCTTTAAAGATCTGGATAGCAAAAAATAGGTCACGTTTGAAGCCTGTCCCTCTGAAAACACAAAGCTGAATTTAGGCAATTTTGCATCTGAATTTCTGACTTGCCTGTTTCTCTCATCCCTCCACCACCTCAATCTCTGGAGCACATTCCTTGCTTTCCTATATCTGTCGTTATTGCCTCATCCTTCCCTTTCTGTTAACTCCTTCACACCTAAGCCTCACAGATCCATCTGACCTTGGCCAACTTGCTGAGCTGCTCACAGTTGCTTCCACAACAGTAGCTCTATTCAGAGTCAGCAATTCAATTTAAAACACATTGTGACACAGCAGGGTTGTAGGGGTTTATGTAAAAATTAAACCTCCAGTTGGACTTGTGTTCCTCTTATTCAGTGGCTTATTATCCATTGTACAGCAAGCAAACAAGGCAACCTGAAAGCACAGGAACACAGTATTAGAATTACTGACAAAGGGAGATTGCAGGGAGATCGTTAGAAAAGATGGGTGGGGGAAGATGCAGGGCATAAATGCAGGCCTAATGCATGGAGACAGCTCCCTTGCCTTTTTCTGAAATTGTACAGATGATTTAAAATCGCCTCATTTGTACTACTTGATTCACCTTGTCTGCTTCAATACACTCACATCCTTTATGTATGAACAGACAAACATGAAGTAGAGACAGAAGTAGGCCACTCGGCCCCTCGAGCCTAGCTCTGCCACTCTCTAAGAACATGGCTGATCTGTTTGTGTTTCGAATTCCACATACTCATCTACCCCGGATAACCTTTGATTCCCTTGCCTAACAAGCATTTATCTATCGCCACCTTTAAAATATTTAGTGACCCCGCCTCCACCGCCTTCTGAGGCAGAGAGTTCCAAAGTCACTCAACCCTCTGAGAGAAAACATATTCTCCTCTTCTCTGTCCTAAGGCGGCGCCCCCTAATTTTAAAACAGTGCTCTCTAGTTCTGGACTCGCCCAAAAGAGGAAACATCCTTTCCATCTCCACCTTGTCAAGATTGGGGGGCGGGGGTGGGGTCCCTGTACCAGCTGAAGTTACTCATGAAGGCCCCACATTCTCATCCTTGCCCCTCACCTGAGGTGTGCTGACCCTCAGGTTAAATCACCACCAGTCAGCTCTCCCCCTCACAGGGGAAAGCAGCCTTTGGTCACCGGGACTATAGCAACTTTACTTTCCTGTCCTGACCGTTCAGGATTTGATATACTTTAATCAAGTCACCCCTCACTCTTTGAAACTCCAGTGGAAATAAACCCAATCTGTCCAACCTTTCCTCATAAGATATCCCACTCATTCCAGGAATCAATCCGGTAAATGGTCTTTGCACGGTACAGTCCTATATTGTCCACTTTGGCATTTTATCTAGCTGCCTCAATTTTTCGGAAAAAGAGAAACTGAGTTTGTAACAGAGATATGGCAACAATATAATTCAGAAACAACAGTGGTTTGATGGACAAAACAATAGGAGTCCACAAGGAAATCAACCATGAAAATCAAAGTACAACCTCCTCCTCACGCAGTGACAACGCGTGCGGACAAAAACAAAAATGATATTACGACAGCCTAGTAATACAGGAAAGGTGAGGATACAAGGGAGGTCAGAGCCACATGAAATCGAGACCAGGGAAACGACATATCCGAGTTGAGGAAAAGCTAGAGGGAAACAGCAACAGAGGAAGAATGAAACCTCAAAGGAAATGCGAATGAAATCCGATTGTGCAGGGAAAGGAAGGTCCAAAGCACTAATGAGATACTGAGGATAAATGACGGAACTGTAAGAGGGGCCTGTTGAAAATGAGGAAATAGCATAATGATGAATGTGTAAATTTTGTTCCCCCAGCTTACAGAGTAATGGAGATTGATTGAAGTGGAAAATCATCACGGCTCTTGGAATTGTTGATTTTTGTACCTTGTGACTGTGTGGGAGATTGACCCTGTCAAGTGGGTGGAGAGCAAAGTCAGAATGTTTCAAACAGTGATGCAAAAAAAAGTTTATTTAACAGGTTAGATTGCAGCAGGTCTTCTCCGTGCTCCCAAGAAATCCAACGTTTGATCCGAGAAGTCGCTTGCTTTTTTAGACCAAGTCTGTGGGAATGAAACTTCACAATATAATTCTAAATTGAATTTGAGCAGAATGAGTGGTGTTTTACAGGCAGCTGTGATCCTTAATGCTTGAATCACAGCTGCCCTAAGATTTGGTTTATGTCAGACTGGTTTCATGGACAAGATTTACATTTTAGTAAGGTGAAAGAACTCAAATTGAGGTCTTCCCCTGCCAAACTTCACAATTCTCTTTCCTCCATTCCTGAAAATTAATAATAATAATAATAATCTTTTTATTGTCACAAGTAGGCTTACATTAACACTGCAATGAAGTTACCATGAAAAACCCCGAGTCGCCACATTCCAACACCTATTCGGGTACACTGAGGGAGAATCCAGAATGTCCAAATTACCTAACAGCACGTCTTTCGGGACTTGTTGGAGGAAACCGGAGCACCCGGAGGAAACCTACGCAGATACAGGGAGAACGTGCAGATTCCACACAGGCAGTGACTCAAGCGGGAATGGAACCTGGGACTCTGGAGCTGTGAAGCAACAGTGCTAACTACTGCTACCGTGCCGCATTAGTGACTTCTTACTGGAATATAATTCTATGGCAGATAATTGCCACCCAGGTCCTTCCCTAAATTGCTATTATTTGCGCATGAGGCTTGATGGTGGGGATGGGAAATCTGTTCAGTTGCAGAAAACAACCTAATCAAGCCTGCTTTTGTCTGGAGTGTGCAATCTTCCTAATGTTTCCTAAAATTCAATTATGGAAAGGTCTTGTGGCGCAGTGGGTAGCGTCCGTGCCTCTGAGCCAGTAGCTCCGGGTTCAAGTCCCGCCTCAGGCCTCGATGGACAAAGTAGGTGTGTTTATAACGTGGTTAAACAGGTTGAATGCACACAAATGAAAGAATGAACCTGCAAATCCTTCCAATGACGCCAATGACAGGTGGTAAGAAAGCAAGAGATTCCTGGTCAGCCATGTGAAGGTAGGAAAGTTGGAGCCTCTGCCATCACTACCCATAGCTTCAGAATACAACATGCATGTAAAGGTGAATGTTGCCTCAGACTCCCTGAGTGATCAGTTGAAATCCATTTGTAGCCACCACCCCACAAACGATCAGCTAATTCAGTATGGGGCATGAACCTGAACCCTTGATCTGAGTAGCTCAGATACTCACCAGGCAAGGGTGCTGGGCTAAGCCTGAGCTTCCTGTTTTATTAAATGGAAATACTTTACATCACACTTGATCTCACAAATTTGGTATCCATTATCAATATCGTTGTGATATTTGGTGGATACTTGAGACCTCAATATTAATGAAGTGACTAAGATAAAATTATAGGTTCAAAGATCGTGTATCCAGAAGCAAATCTTTGTTCTCCTCAGCCTGTGTAGTAGGTACAGCAAGCAATTAGGGAAGTATGTTGACCTTTATGACAAAGGAATTTAGGAGTATAAGGGTAAAGAAGTCTAACTGAAATTGTAAAGGGCCTTGGTGAGACGATATTTGCCTTAGAAGGAGTGCAACGAATATTCACTAAACTTGTTCCTTGGATGAGGAGATTGTCCTAAGAGGAGAGATTGAGGAGACTGGTCCCATTTTGCCTAGAATTCCGATAAATGAGAGGTAATCTCATTGAAACATATGAAATTCCTAGGGCTTGATAGATATACTGAAAAGATGTTTCCCCCTGATTGTGGCCTAGAACTAAGACTCTCGTTCTCAGAATAAGGGGTTGGCAATTTAGGAGTGTGGTGAGAATTTTTTTCAATCAGAGGGTTGTGGGTCTTTGGAATTCTGTGGATTCACAGTTGTTCAACATATTCAAGACAAGGAATGATGGACATTAGATACAAAGAAAATGGAAGGATGTGGGGATATTGCAGGAAGGTAGAGTCGAGATAGAAGATCAGCCATGATTTTAATGAATGGCGAAGTAGGCTCAAAGGGTTTACTCCTGCTCTGTATGTTCTTCTGTGTGTTAGATTATGGCATCAAAGGACGAATAGTGTAAAAACGATTTAAAGTGCAACTCTCCTCTTTCCCTCATTTATCTTTTCTTTCTTTCTATTACCCTTATCTACCCTGTTGACTCTCATATCTCCTTTGCTCTTTTCCCCAGCTTGTTTTCACATTACCATGGCTCATTGTTAATCTGTACTTGCCTCATTTGTTTGTAACAAACACTACAAAGAGCATAAAATAGGCAGAGGTAAGGAAGACTTATTAAAACAGCCTGGTGAGGGAGCCACAATCCACCAGGCGTCTCCACGATAGGAGCATAGGAACAGGAACCATTCAGCCCTTCAAACTAATTTAGTTAGCTTACTGACCTTAAATCCACCTACCCATGTTGGTTATGTAAGCCTTGCCATGCCCCCTGCTCAACCCCTCCCCCCCCCTCACCCGCAAATATCTATCAATTTGTTTAGACATTTTGATCCAGCCTCAACAGGACATAAGGGGTGAGATCTCCAGATTTTACCACACAAATCTTCCTGATGCCACTCCTGAACGAGCTAGGTCTAATTTTAATGGTATGCCCCCTTTTACTGGACTCTTCTACTGCTGTCATATCACGGTTGTGTTGTAATTTACTGACTGACCACTAGGAGTCTCACTAGTATATAAGTGAATGTTAGTCGGCTGACCCCTCAGACTGGCTGGAGGAAGTTGAAGGGAGAGTTTGTTTGGCATGATTTTCTTGTTTTTCATCTGTTGTTTTGTACATAGTTTACCCACAGTTAAAGTTAATAAATCATTTATAACTTTAGCTACAAGTGTTCTTGTAATAAATCAGGCCATCCGACTTCCGGTGGCGGCATGTAGGAGGAAGTTGCATGTTGGGTGTGTCATGTGAGAGTACCTTTAAGAAATGGGTGTTTAAGAAATGTACCTTTACGAAATGGAGCTGCTCATGTTACTGGAGTGATGTCAGAGTGTGGGTGGAGCTGAGCTCTACTTCTGCTTTTTAGTTTCAGTTTGAGAAAAAGCTTGGGTGTGTCTGTGTTTTTCAGTGAGCTGCATCTGAAATTTAAAAGTAGAGCTGTACTGTTGATCTCAACCATCCAAAGACTATCTATGGATCACTTGGTGAACACAGAATTGTAAAAGGTCTCAATATTGAATGTAAACCTAATGTGCTCCTGTTTGAAGGTTTGTTAAGTCTTTTGGATGTTAAAAGGACAGCTTACAGGGTTAATTAGTGTTGTAGTCTTTGGGGTTGTATTTGAATTAATGGTTGCTTAGATGCTCACTGTTTGTTTTAAAAAAGGTTAACTTGCGTTCATAAAATAAACATTGTTTGTTTTAAAGAAATACTTGGCCTTTCCTGATGTCCCACACCTGTAGAGTGGGCCCCATACCACAAGCTATTAAAAATTGTGGGTCAGATGAACTCCATGATACAGTTTGACGTTCTCTAAGCCCGAACCCATAACAGCTGGCTCCTGCTCAAGGCTTGTTTTGTTAGAAAGGTGGATAGAGAGTAGAGGAAAGAGCGTTAAAGGCTGATCGATGAAATGTTGGGGGTGGACAGGAGGTACGCGGGGGATGCAGATCCAGCACTTTTGGACAGAAGGAGGGAGCTACAGGCTGGTTTTGATTGGTTATCCTCGGGGAAGGCAGTGCGCCAACTGAGGCGGGCGAGGGAAGTGATTTATGAGTATGGGAAGAAGGCCTGCATGTTGGCAGGCCAAATTCGGAGGGAGGCGGCGGTGAGGGAAATTGTCCAGGTGCGGGATAGGATGGGGAAATTGGTGGAGGCCCCAGACCAGATTATTTTGTTTTCTATGAGCCACCGGGCGAGGATCAGGGGATGCGGAAGCTTCTAGACGGTGTGGAGTCCCTGAGGTTGGAGGAGGAAGCTAGGACCACACTAGAGAGACCGGTAGGGGAACAGGAGGCAATTGGGAGGATGGAATCAGGGAAGGTGGCAGGGCCAGATGGGTTCCCAGTGGAGAATTACAGGAAATGTAAGGACAAATTGGCGCCATTGATGGTGGGGATGTTTGAGGAGGCGATACAGAATGGGATGCCACCACAAACATTGGGGTAGGCCTCAATCTCCTTGTTGTTAAAGAAAGAGAAGGACCCACTGGAGTGTGTGTTGTACAGGCCTATATCGCTACTGAATGTGGATGCAACAATATTGGCGAAGGTACTGGCGGCTAGGTTGGAGGAATGCCCCCCGAAGGTGATCAGGCCGACATGTTAGCATGGTGCATACTCCCGTGCCCAACCAAGTCCAACAAGCTACATGGTGCCCAAGATTGGCACTGCAGACTTTGTCTCCGCATTTCCCCTCCCCCCCATTCCTGCACCCCGGGCCCCGTCAGTGCCCGGCACCGTGGGGCCCTCTGGTCCTGGCACCCATCCCTGCTGCAAGGGGTACTGTCGGCTGTTGCTGCTCATGCCAGCAGTAAATCCGGCACCCCCTTCAGGACTACAGTGGACATTATCCTTGGCCACGTGATGCCCCACCGGTGGGTACCGAGTGTGTGTGTGTGGTGGTGGTGGGGGTGGGGGGGGGGGGGGGGAGAAAGAAGTTGGTATGGCAGAGGTTGGTCGCTGGGGACACCCATATGGCCGGTGTCACTCTGCAGAACCAGAGGCCAAGGTGGGAATAGAGGGATACGGACCCAGGAAGTGTAAAAGATTTTAGTTTAGTCGGGCAGCATGGTCGGCGCGGACTTGGAGGACCGAAGGGCCTGTTCCTGTGCTGTACTTTTCTTTGTTCTTCGTGGGTGGTCAGTGGGGTGTGCAGCAAGATGGCTGCCCTGCAGGCCGTGGCATTGGCGGCGCCTGGACAACACCGCACTCCCGTGGGGCATCACCCTGGCCACACGGCCCGTCTCTCGTCACCCCAACCCCCCTCTCCCCCTCCCAAAGCCCGGCCAGCGTCCGGCCTGGCAGCCGATATCCATAAGCAGCTCCGTGAGCTACCTCCTCTCTCTCCCTCATCAGTCATGACGCCGGTTTCACAATTTTTAAAAGCACAAGTGAACCTCGTCATCGGGAATTCAGCCCATATGAGACGGAGAATAGCAGAGGCCACGGAGAATACCCCACTGATATCAACAGTGTTTACTATATTTGTATTCCGGAACACATTGACGCGCTGTCGAGGCGACGGAAAATTGCGATTTGGTGTGAAATCGGCCCCCGCCGCAGTTTCGGCATCGGAACCGATTCTCGTCCCAATCAAGTTTCCCAATTTTGGCGTGAGCCAACGGAGAATCCCATCCCTGGGGCGTCATTCTCCGACCCCCCAGAGGGTCAGAGAATGGCCGTTGGCCGCCGTGAATCCCGCCCCCGCCGGTTGCCGAAGTCTCCGAAGGGAGAAAAGTATGAGGGGGCGTTAATGTCGCCGCTGCCGTCAGAGAATGTCACGGGTCTGCGCAAGGCAGCCGATTTTCGGCCTGCCGATATTCTCCCTTCCGGATGGGCCGAAGTCCCATCGACGTGATGACCGTTCACGTCGACGTAAATTAAACTTCCTTTTCATCGGCGTGACCCTGTGCTCCAGGATCACGCCGACCAGCGTGGAGGTGAGTGACGGCCTGGGGGGTTGGCTCTGGGCAGGCGATGGCGTGGCCGCAGTCTGAATGCGTGAGGAGAGGTGTGTCTCGGGTTGTGTGTGTGTGTGTGCGGCGGGGGGGGGGGGGGGGGTGGTTAGAGTAGGCTGGGCTCCGGGGGAGTGCCGGGAGGGGGTCCGTGCCGGGGTGGAGGTTGGGGGGGGGGGGTCCGTGCCGGGGAGGGGGGTGGGGGGTCCGTGCCGGGGTGGAGGTTGGGGGGGGTCCGTGCCGGGGAGGGGGATAGGGGGTCCGTGCCGGGGTGGAGGTTGGGGGGGTCCGTGCCGGGGTGGAGGTTGGGGGGGGGGTCCGTGCCGGGGAGGGGGATGGGGGGCCCGTGCCGGGGTGGAGGTTGGGGGGGGTCCGTGCCGTGCCGGGGTGGAGGTTGGGGGGGGGTCCGTGCTGGGGTGGAGGTTGGGGGGGGGGGGTCCGTGCCGGGGTGGATGTTGGGGGGGGGCCCGTGCCGTGCCGGGGTGGAGGTTGGGGGGGGGGTCCGTGCCGTGCCGGGGTGGAGGTTGGGGGTAGGGGGGGGTCCGTGCTAGGGTGGAGGTTGGGGGGGGGGTCCGTGCTGGGGTGGAGGTTGGGGGGGGGGTCCGTGCCGGGGTGGAGGTTGGGGGGGGTCCGTGCTGGGGTGGAGGTTGGAGGGGGGTCCGTGCTGGGGTGGAGGTTGGGGGGGGGGTCCGTGCCGGGGTGGAGGTTGGGGGGGGGCCCGTGCCGTGCCGGGGTGGAGGTTGGGGGGGTGTCCGTGCCGGGGTGGAGGTTGGAGGGGGGTCCGTGCTGGGCTGGAGGTTGGGGGGGGGTCCGTCCTGGGGTGGAGGTTGGGGGGGGGGTCCGTGCCGGGGTGGAGGTTGGGGGGGGTCCGTGCTGGGATGGAGGTTGGGGGGGCGTCCGTGCCGGGGTGGAGGTTGGGGGGGGGGTCCGTGCCGGGGTGGAGGTTGGGGGGGGGGTCCGTGCCGTGCCGGGGTGGAGGTTGGGGGGGGGTCCGTGCCGAGGAGGGGGATGGGAGGGCAAGTGAGTTGGTCCACCTGGCCAGGTGCCAGCCTCCAACAGTTGGACCCATGCGGTCCATCCCACCTGGCTGGGGGGAGGAGGGGATATGGGCAATGATGACATGTCGTCGTTCCCCTCCCCCCCCACCAGGCCGTCATGTTTTCAGATCATCCAGCGATGTTGGCCGCCGTGGTGGCAGCCGCTCATGTCTATGTTGCCCTGGATGAGGAGGAGGAGGAGGAGGAGGAGGAGCGTGCCAGAGAGGCGGCGCAGGCTGCCGCAGAGGGGCAGGCGGCAGCCGCCCAGGCTGGAGGGACACCTGACCGACAGGATGAGGAAGGGGAGGAGGACGTCGCGGCCCCACGGCAACGGAGGCACCCAAGGGCGCCCCGTGTGTACCGGCCCCGGCAGTCATACCAGGACCTCACGGACCGGGAATGCAGGAGGAGACTCCGGATGAGCCGGGAAACCGTGGCACACATCTGCCACCTGCTGGCACACCTGTCACCGCGTGGCACTGGCGGGGGACACCCTCTCCCCGTGTCCGTCAAGGTTACGGTGGCCCTGAACTTTTATGCAGCGGGGTCATTCCAGGCACCGAGTGGGGACCTGTCCGGCATATCACAGACATCGGTGCACCGGTGCACAGATGCCCTATATGCCATGGCGCACCGCTACATCCGCTTCCCCGTGGACCGGGCCAGCCAAGATGCCCGGGCCGTGGGCTTCTCTGCCGTGGCCGGGTTCCCCATGGTCCAGGGCGCGATCGATGGGATGCACGTCGCCGTGCGGCCACCTGCAGATAACAGGGCCGTGTTCACTAATAGGAAGGGGACCTATTCGATGAACATACAGGTGGTCTGCGACCACCGCATGATGATCCTGCACGTCTGCGCCCGTCACCCAGGCAGTGTACATGACTCATTCGTGTTGTCACGGTCATCCATCCCCGGCATGTACGAGGGACGCCATCCCCGGCTGAGGGGCTGGTTGCTGGGTGACAGGGGCTACCCATTGCGATCGTGGCTGATGACGCCTATACGGAGGCCACGCAATGAGGCCGAGAACCGCTACAATGATGCCCATGTAGCGACAAGGGGAGTGATCGAGAGGTGCTTTGGCGTGCTGAAGATGCATTTCAGGTGCCTGGACCTCTCTGGGGGCGCCCTCCAGTATCGGTCAGATAGGGTCGGCCGCATCATTGTGGTGTGCTGCGTCCTGCACAACATAGCCCAGCAGAGGGGCGATGTGCCGCAGGCAGAGGAGGGCGGAGTGGAGGAGCAGCAGGAAGAGGCCCAGTCCTCCCCAGATGAGGGGGATGGGGGCAATGGTCAGGGCAGACGGGGTAGATACAGGCGGGTGGCTGTCCACCGTTACCGGCTGGCCCAGCGGGCACGGGACAGACTGATAGACGCCCGCTTCACTGACTAGATGTGAGAATCGGGTAGTATGGCCACAGACCGCACACCATGGCAACAGCCAACCACCCACACCCCCCCACCCATCCACCCACCCAGCACCCTCACCCCTCTCCCCAACCCCACCCACCCCACCCGCATGCACACCACCCCACCCCCACCCCCATTGCCGATCCACCAGCGGCACAACGGGCCGGGCTCACACAGTTGCGGGTGGACGCGTGTCTATCGCAGGCCATGGAGGATGATGACAACCCGCCCTGCGATGAGCTCCTGGCTCTACATCGTTGGACTATGTCTGACCCATGGCCACAGTACCACCATCCACCCGGACCATCCCTGCATGCGGCTGTGACACTGCAGCGCACGGTCCCGTCCTCTGCCCGGGGGATGTTGATGGCGGCCCAGGGGGAAGGGGGCAGACTCACCTGGGGCTGAGGTAAGACCACCCCTCACACACACACTTGCGCTCAACGTACATGACACCCCCGCACACTTTGGACAGAGCACAAAGGCAGCTTCGGTAGGTGTAACATTGACTTTAATAACCAAAGGAGTTCATGCACGTGCCCTAGCCCCTAAAACTCATCTGTGCCCTGCACCCGTGCCAACCTACTCAGTGTCTAATTGTTTGGCCTTACGGGCCCGTTGACTACGTCTACGTGGTTCCCCAGACGGTACAGCAGAACTGGAGGTGGACTCCTGTGATTCCTGCCCTCTGACACTGGATCCCTTTGGCGGCCGTTTCCTGGGACGTCCTGGCCTAGATGGGCCAGGCTGCGGCCCGGGCAACTGGGATGGTGAGCTGCCAGCCTGTCCTGCCCGTTGCCCACCCGATGCACCTGGGACGGAAGGGGGGGAGTCTGAGGTGTCGCGGTGTACCGGGACCTCCCCTACAGAGGGAGCCGGGATGGACCACACCACCTCCTCCTCCCTCGGGTGCCCGATGGCCCCCAGGCCTCTACATGGGTGGGGGATGCGAACGGACTGGCCATCCGACGCCCCCCCAACATCTGGCGCTGCCAGTCCTGGAGGCCCGTGCTGGCATCGACAGGGGTCTGCAGGTTTGCAGCCATGGAGCCCAGGCGGTTGGCAAACCCTGTCTGTGACAGTGCGACGCCGGCTCGCACATGGCCACTGGCGCCGATGCCCTCAGCGATGGCCTGCAGAGACTGGGCCATGGCCTGCTGAGACTGGGCCATGGCCTGCAGAGACTGGGCCATGGCCTGCTGAGACTGGGCTATGGCGTTGAGCGCCTCTGCCATCTGGCGCTGGCACTGGCTCATGGCCTCCTGTGAGAGGGCAGCCATTTCCTGGGCCACAGACGCCGCCTGCACGGAAGGCCCCAGGCCTCGCAAACCGTTCCCCATGTCTGACACCGTCGCACCCATTGCCTCCACCACGGACGCCACCCGTGCAGTGTCGGCCTGGGTGGCACGCATGACCGGCACCACTCCCAGCTCCTGGACGCGGGTGGTCTCCTCCACCTGCGACTGCAGCCGCCGCAAGCTGCCCGTCACCCTCTTCGCTCGTCTCCGGGTCGGTGGTTGCATCGGATCTATGTGTGGGTGTGGTAACTGCAGGAACCCGGGATCCATCTGGGCGGCAGATGTTCGCTTGGCCTGGGCTGCCCTCCGACCGCCCGGTCCCTCTGCTGCTCCTACCTCCACCCGCTGTACCGGGACGGCTGTGTTGTACGCACCAGTGAGTGTACCAGACGCCTCATCACTAAAGTGCCCAACCGTGGTGAGTGTTTCTGCGATGGTGGAGGGTGTTGGTGACAGCAGTGGCGTTGTGTTGTGCTCTTCGTCCCACTCTGAGTCCATGGCACTTTGGGGTGGGGGTTCGTCTCCACCCATCCACTCTGAGTCACTGTCCGGTATTTCGTCTTCCTGGGTAGTGCTGTCCCGGGTAGGGGTGTCCTGGGTAGTGGTGTCCTGGGTAGTGGTGTCCTGGCTCTGATGTGACGGGGGCCTGTGGCTGCCCCCCTCGTCGCTGGGTGGTCGCTCCCGCACGTGACGGGCGTGTCGTCTCCCTGTTGCTCCAGGTCTCTCCGTCTCCCATGGTGTGCGAGGGGCATCCTGCGGGCGTCGCATGCTGGAGGGTCCGGGTCTCTCCGTCTCCCGTGGTCTCCGAGGGGCATCCTGCGGGCATCGCATGCTGGAGGGTCCGGGTCTCTCCGTCTCCCGTGGTCTCCGAGGGGCATCCTGCGGGCGTCGCATGCTGGAGGGTCCGGGTCTCTCCGTCTCCCGTGGTCTCCGAGGGGCATCCTGCGGGCGTCGCATGCTGGAGGGTGCGGGTCTCTCCGTCTCCTGTGGTCTCCGAGGGGCATCCTGCGGGCGTCGCATGCTGGAGGGTGCGGGTCTCTCCGTCTCCTGTGGTCTCCGAGGGGCATCCTGCGGGCGTCGCATGCTGGAGGGTGCGGGTCTCTCCGTCTCCTGTGGTCTCCGAGGGGCATCCTGCGGGCGTCGCATGCTGGAGGGTGCGGGTCTCTCCGTCTCCTGTGGTCTCCGAGGGGCATCCTGCGGGCGGTGTGCATCTGCGGGGATGGGTGCCTGGACGTTTGGTCCTGCGATACACAATGAAGCATGCATGGTTAGACATCAGGCAGTGATCAGGTGATACGGGGGAGGGGGATATAGGGGAGGGGATATAGGATATGGGGACGGGCTGTCGGTGGCTCACTCGCTAGTACGTCCCCCGACCTCTGCATCAGCAACCTCCCGGTCCTCAGGTCCGCCAGCCAGTTCCAGGGCCCTTTCCTCGTGTATGGTCAGTGGCCTCTCATCAGCGGGCCCTCCTCCAGTCCTCACATGCTCCCTATTGCTGTGTGCGCGCTTCTCCTGTGGGGGGAGGGGGGGGCAGGGGTAAAAGGCAACAGTGTTAGGCAGGTATATGAATGCACGCCATCAGTTGCGCGTGCATTGCAGAGGTTAAGGTTAGGGCTGGATTCACTTGGGGATATGGGGGATATGGGGGAGGGGGGATATGGGGGATATGGGGGAGGGGGGGCTATGGGGGAGGGGGGGATATGGGGGAAGGGGGATATGGGGGAGGGGGGATATGGGGGAGGGGGGATATGGGGGATATGGGGGAGGGGGGATATGGGGGAGGGGGGATATGGGGGAGGGGGGATATGGGGAGGGGGATATGGGGGAGGGGGGATATGGGGGAGGGGGGATATGGGGGAGGGGGGATATGGGGTAGGGGGGATATGGGGGATATGGGGGAGGGGGGATATGGGGGATATGGGGGAGGGGGGATATGGGGGATATGGGGGAGGGGGGATATGGGGGATATGGGGGAGGGGGATATGGATATTGGGCAGGGGGAGGCTCACCCTGGCTGCTCTGACGAGGTCGTTCACCTTCTTGTGGCACTGGGTGCCTGTCCGTGGTGTCAGGGCCACAGCGGTGACGGCCTCTGCCACTTCCCTCCACAGACGCCGGCTGTGGCGTGGGGCAACTCTGCGGCCGTGCCCGGGATACAGGGCGTCCCTCCTCTGCTCCACCGCGTCCAGGAGCGCCTCCACATCGCGTGACTCGAACCTCGGGGCTGAGCGACGGCCAGCCATCCAGTCGGGTGTTGCGGTCGGGTGTTCCGGTCGGGTGGGGGGGAGCAGCGCGGCCTTATGAGCCGTCACGCCGTGCAGCGCGTATGACGCTGCACGGCGTGAACCACTGCGCAAGCGCGGATCCCGTTACATCGCTGCTAGCCCATTTCGGGCCTGGAGACTATCGACCCATTTTTCCGACGTGACGCAAGTGGGATTTGCGCCGTTTTTTGCGCCGATCGGCGGACTTTCCGCCGATAACGGAGAATTTCGCCCCTGATCTTTGCAACCTGTCATTATTTAACAATATCATTCTGGAGAATTTGATGTGGGCCCCCTCCATGGTGTCCAAGTGGTTTGAGGGTGCTGCTAGTTCTGATAAAACATTTATATTCACTTCTAATTATAATCAGCCAACCACTATCTCAGCCTCTTATCGATGTTTTCAATGCACATGTGATTGGAAGGGAAAACCAGGCAGTCGATATACTGTACCAAGGCCAAGAGGAATAAAAGAGGTAATCAGGAATTAACTGTAGGATAAAGGCAAATTACTGCGGATGCTGGAATCTGAAACAAAAACAGAAAATACTGCAGGTCTGTCAGCATCTGTGGAGAGAGAAGGGAGCTAACGTTTCTGGATGACTCTTTGTCAAAGCTGGAGAGAATTGGAAAAATGATCAGATTTAAACTGTTGTGGGGGGAGAGCGTGGAGCGGTGAGCTGGACAGGGGCCCAGCGATAGGTGGAGATTGACAAAGATGTTGTGGACAGAAAGACTAAAGGAATGTAAATGGAGGGATTAAGGCTAAGAAGGGTGCTGATAGTGGGCACATAAAGAGATTAGAATGTGCGAATGGCAAACAAAGGTGAACAGTGTGTCAAAGGGCAACTGGGAACAGGGAACAGGTGGCCCAAGTGGGGTGGGGGAGGGGGACAATAGTGACGTTAAAACAGATCTATGGAAGAAATGAAGATAAACTAGTAGAAATAACAAAGGGCTGAAGGTGGAAGAGAGGGTTCACAGTCTGAAGTTGTTGAACTCAATGTTAAGTCAAGAAGACTGGAACGTGCCTAATCGGAAGATGAGGTGCTGTTTCTCCAGTATGCTCTGGGCTTCACTGGAACACTGCAGCTGGCCAAGGACGGACATGTGAACGTGAGAGCAGGACGGCAAATTGAAATGGCAAGCAACAATAAGGTCTGAGTCCTGCTTGCAGACAGATCAAAGGTGTTCTGCAAAGTTCACCCAGGCTGACTTTAGTCTCTCCATTGTAGAGTAGACCACGGGATGACTGTAGGATAACAGATTAACTAGGATATGCTGATTGAATTTAACCTCCATTGAGAAAATGCAAGTATAAATGATTTACCAGTCAGGTTATTTTTAAAGCAATTTTGAGTTACTGTTTTTTTGTATGCTGATTCCATAGTTCCATGTATTTTTGTGATGATTTTGCCTTATCTTTCCTTGTTTTCTCAGCAAAAGGGCATTTTTCCCAGACAGCCAGTTTCCTTTAAACCAAAATCCGCAATATTTTGTGCATCATGAGTGGAATAGCAAGTTAAGGGACTAAACATTGCTCCTTACATACAATATATCAGACTAAAGACTACATGAGAGAATTGTTGCATTATCCATTGCACACTTAAAGATGGTAACTAATATCCTGCCGTTGGATATAAAAACCATTAGAATTACTTTCAAGTGAAATTGTTACACAGATCAAGGGATACAGAATAAGTCATTGAAGATACAAACACTTACAAACAATAAAAATAGAATCAGTCTATAAGGGATTAACCTGTCTTTTGAACATAGTTGTTTCAAATCTGTTACTGTACGACACTATTTGAGAAAACTGCTGGAAACTCTGGACTTCCTGTTATGATGTTACTACTTTATGGATATTTTTGTCTGTTGAAGAGGTCATAGGGTCAACCTTTGTGGCACAACTGGAGATAACTGATTTTGATCTAATTACTGTTGTGTTATGTACTCTGGGATAACACAGGCTGCAACTGGATGCAGCTTTAGCCAAAAGATGCTCCCGACCTTGAAGTTAGTTCAATCTGATTTATTGAACCAGTAGCACAGTTAGCACAGTTCTCTATGAGTTTGACTCTCTGCTAACCTAGGTGTGGTTACTCTGTCTGACTGAACCAGACTGGCTCTTAGCCACGTGTGATACTGTACATACACCCTGACTCACTCTGTAGATGTTCATCAGTGGAAAGAGGCGGGGTGTGAGTGCCTTGTGCCTTTTATAGTGAGATACCACCCCTGAGCATCCTGCCTGCTCATTGGTCATGTCTTGTTCTCTGTGTTCATTAGCTGCCTGTCTGCATATCATGACAATTACCATGAGAAACACATGGTTACCAGGTGATCAAAGGTTGGGAAATAAATATTCCCAGCAACACAATATTTTGGAAAGACAGGCAGAATAGCAAAGGAAGTGGGGTATCCCTTCTAGTTAGAGATGACATTAGGACATTGGTGAGAAAGGATCTTGTCTCTGAAGATCATAAAGTTCAATCGGTATGGATGGAGATTCAGGATTGGCAAAAGTCAGAAAAAGTTAATGAGAGTAGATCATAGGCCTCCAATCAGTAGTTGTACCATTGGGCAGAGCATTAGACAAGACATTATTAGAGTGGGTAACAAAGGAAATGTAATTTGGGGCACTTAAATCTTCATTTAGACTGGGACAAGAACTGGCAAGAATTGTCAAAAAGATGAGTTTGTAGAATGGTTTTAGACCATAAGACATAGGAGCAGAATTAGGCCACTCGGCCCATCAAGTCTGCTCCGCCATTCAATCATGGCTGATATTTTTCTCATCCCCATAACCCCTGATCCCCTTATTGAGCACGGTAGCAAGGGCAGCACGATAGCACAAGTGGATAGCATTGTGACTTCACAGCGCCCCAGGGTCCCAGGTTCGATTCCGGCTTGGGTCACTGTCTGTGCGGAGTCTACACGTTCTCCCCGTGTCTGAGTGGGTTTCCGCCGGGAGCTCCAGTTTCCTCCCACAGTCCAAAGATGTGCAGGTTAGGTGGATTGGCCATGCTAAATTGCCCTTAATGACCGAAAAAGGTTAGGAGGGATTATTGGCTTACTGGGATAGGGTGGATGTGAGGGCTTAAGTGGGTCGGTGCAGACTCGATGGGCCGAATGGCCTCCTTCTGCACTGTATGTTCTCTGTTAACTATGTCTATGTGTGATCAAAAACCTATCTATCTCTGTTTTCAAGACACTCAGTGATTTGGCCTCCACAGCCTTCTGCGGCAAAGAGTTCTACAGATTCACCACCCTCTGGCTGAAGAAATTCCTCCTCATCTGTTTTAAAGGATTGTCCCTTTAGTCTGAGATTGTGTCCTCTGCTTCTAGTTTTTCCTACCAGTGGAAACATTCTTTCCACATCCACTCAATGCAGGCCAGGCAGGGATCATTCTTGTTAGATATAGAATATACAGTGCAGAAGGAGGCCATTCGGCCCCTCTAGTCTGCACCGGCCCTTTGAAAGAGCACCCTACCCAAGCCCACACCTCTACCCTATCCCCATAACCCAGTAACCCGACCCAACACTAAGGGCAATTTTGGACACTAAGGGCAATTTAGCATGACCAATCCACCTAACCTGCACATCTTTGGATTGTGTGAGGATACCGGAGCACACACGGGGAGAACGTGCAGACTCCACACAGACAGTGAACCAAGCCGGGAGTCGAACCTGGGAGCCTGGAGCTGTGAAGCAATTGTGCTAACCACCATGCTACCGTGCTGCCCTTGTGAACCTCCCCCCAGACCCTTTCCAAGGCCAGCACATCCTTCCTTAGATAAGGGGCCCCAAACTGCTCACAATACTCCAAATAGGGTCTGACCAGAGCCTTATATAACCTCAGAAGTACATCCCTGGTCTTGTATTCTAGCTCTCTCGACATGAATGCTAATATTTCATTTGCCTTCCTAACTGCCGACTGAACCTGCATGTTAACCTTAAGAGAATCTTGAACTAGGACTCCCATGTCCCTTTGTGCTTCTGATTTCCTAAGCAACTTCCCATTTAGAAAATAGTCCATGCCTCCATTTCTCCTCCCCAAGTGCATAACCTCACACTTTTCCACATTGTATTCCATCTGCCACTTCTTTGCCCACTCTCCTAGCCTGTCCAAGTCCTTCTGAAGCCCGCCTGCTTCCTCAATACTACCTGCCCCTTCACAGATCCTTGTATCATCTGCAAACTTAGCAACAGTGCCTTCAGTTCCTTCCTCCTGATCATTAATGTATATTGTGAAAAGTTGCGGTCCCAGCACTGACCCCTGAGGTACACCACTAGTCACCGCCTGTCATCCTGAAAAAGACCCCTTTATCCTTGCTCTCTGCCTTCTGCCAGTCAGCCAATCCACTATCCATGCCAGGATCTTACACTGAACACCATGGGCTCTTAACTTATTTAACAGTCTCCTATGCCGCACCTTGTCAAAGGCCTTCTGGAAATCTAAATAAATCACATCTACTGGTTCTCCTTTGTCTAACCTCCTTGCTACTTCCTCAAAGAACTCTAACAGTCAGACATGACCTCCCCTTAATGAAGCCATGCTGACTCAGTCCTATTTTATCATGCACTTCCAAGTACTCCGCAATCTCATCTTTAATAATGGACTCTAAAATCTTACCAATGACCGAAGTGAGGCTAACCAGCCTACAATTTCCCGTCTTCTGCCTCCCTCCCTTCTTAAACAGTGGTGTTACATTAGCCACTTTCCAGTCCTGCCTCCAATGATCCCTGAAAGATCATCACCAATGCCTCCACAATCTCCTCAGCTATCTCTTTTAGAACCCTGGGATGTAGTCCATCCGGTCCAGGTTATTTATCCACCCTCAGACCTTTCAGTTTCCCCAGAACCTTCTCATGAGTAATGATCACTGCACTCACCTCTGCCCCCTGGTTCTCCTGGAACTCTGGCATCCCACTGGTGTCTTCCACCATGAAGACTGATACAAAGTAACTATTCAGTTCATCTGCCATTTCTTTGTTTCCTATTATTACTTATTCAGCCACATTTTCCAGTGGTCCAATGTCTATTTTTGCCTCTCTTACCTTTTATATATTGAAAAAAATTCTTCCTATCTTCTTTTATATTACTAGCTAGCTTGCACTCATGCTTCATATTCTCCCCCTTTTTGCTTTTTTAGTTGTCCTCTGCTCACTTTTAAAGGCTTCCTAATCCTCTGGCTTCCCACTAATTCTCGCCACTTTGTATGCTTTTTCTTTAGCTTTTATACTGTCCTTGACTTCCTTCATCAGCCATGGATGCCTTGTCCTCCCCTTAGCATGTTTCTTCCTCCTTGGGATGAACTTCTGTTGTGCCTCCCGAATAACCCCCAAACATTCCTGCCATTGCTGTTCCACTTTCTTCCCTGCTAGGCTCCTTTTCCAATCAACTCTGGCCAGCTCCTCCTTCATGTCTTTGTAGTTACCCTTATTTAATTGTAATACCCTTACATCTGATTGCAGCTTCGCCCTCTCAAACTGCAGGGTAAATTCTATCATATTGTGGTCACTGCTCCCTAAGGGTTCCTTCACCTTAAGTTCCCTAACCAAATCTGCCTCATTACACATCACCAAATCCAGAAATGCCTGTTCCCTAGTAGGCTCTGTCACAAGCTGCTCCAAAAAAACATCTCTTAGACATTCCACAAATTCCTTTTCTTGGGATCCACTACCAACCTGATTTTCCCAGTCCACCTGCATTTTGAAGTCCCCATGATTATTGTAATATTGCCTTTTTTACATGCCTTTTCTATCTCCTGATTTATTTTCTGCCCCACCTCCTGACTACTACTAGGGGGCCTATACATAACTCCCATCAGGGTCTTTTTACCTTTGCGATTCCTCAACTCTACCCACAGAGATTCTATGCCTTCTGATCCTATATCGCTCCTTGCTATCAATATAACTTCATTCCTTACTAACAATGCAACCCTGCCCCCTTTGCCCATCTGCCTGTCCATTTGATAGGACACATATCCTTGTATATTTAGATCCCAGCCCTGATCCCCTTGCAGCCACGTCTCTGTGATTCGCACAACATCGTACCAGCCAAATTCAATGTGCGCAATAAGCTCATTTACCTTGTTCCGTATACTGCGCACATTTAGGTACAACACTCTCAATTCTGCATTGACCACCTCCCTTTTTACACTTGTCAACTTTTTTGCTCTGCCTGAGGGTGATGTTGTTCTTTTATTTTGGTTCTCTATTTCCCCTTCAGTTTTTACACCTTCTAAGCTCACATTCTGGTTCCCACTCCCCTGCCATACTAGTTTAAATCCTCCAGCCAGGATATCAATGCCGCTCCAGTTTAGATGTAACCCATCCTTCTTGTACAGGTCCCACCTGCCCCGGAAGAGATCCAATGGTCCAAAAATCTGAAACCCACCCTCCTACACCAATAGTTTAGCCATGTGTTTAGCTGCACTATCCTCCTATTTCTAGCTTCATTGGTACGTGGCACAGGGAGTAATCCTGAGATTATAACCCTAGAGGTCCTGCTTTTATTGTGACAGTTTCTTGGAGCAGTATGTACTGAAACCGACTAGGTTAAAGTTACCTTAGACCTAGTATTGTGTAACGAAGCAGGGTTAATTAATAATGTCATAGTGAAAGATCTTCTGGGAAATAGTGACCCTAATGCCATTCAATTCCATGTTAAGTTTGAAAGTGACATATTTCAATTGCAAAGAAAAATCTTAAACAAACCCAATTAGATAGGTATTAGGGAGAACTGGCTAAGGTTAGTCAGGTAAATAGAGCAAAAAGTATGGAGGTAAATAAACAATGGGAAACAGTTAAAGATGCAATTCAAAATGGTCAACAAGAATGCATTCCATTTAAAACCAAAAATTCAGTGGGAAAGGCCTTTCTGTAGTTCAATCAGGAAGTTAGGATAATATTAGATTAAAAGTACAGACTTACAATGTTGCAAAAGACAGTTTCAAGTCTGAGGAATGGGGATGTTCAAAGAGCTACCAAAAAGTTGATGCAAAGGGAAACAAATAGAATATGAGAGTAAGCAAGCCCGGAATATAAAAAAAGATTGTAGAAACTTTTATAAGTATGTAAAATGGAAGAGAGTAGCTAAAGTAAACATTGGTGCCTTCGGAGCAGAGACAGGAGAAATTGTCATGGGGAATGAGGAAATGGCAGAAGCATTGAACAAATATTTTGTGTCTGTCTTCACAGTAGACACAGTAGCTATCTCCCTGGCCCTACAATCAACACTCAAAACACCGCTACAACAAGGACACCTATGTCAGACTGCTGTTGATAGACTACAGCTCACCATTATGCCGACAAAACTAATAACCAAACTCTGCAATGTTGGACTTGACCCCTCCCTGTGCAGCTGGATCCTTGACTTCCTCACCAATTGACCACAATCTGTCAGGATAGGTAACAGCACCTCCTCCGCAATATTCCTCAACACCGGGGCCCTGCAATGTGTGCTCAGACCTCTACTGTACTCCCTATTCACACACGACTGTGTGGCAGGATTTAACTCCAATTCGGTCTATAAGTTTGCAGATGATATGACTGTGGTGGATTGGATTGGATTGGATTTGTTTATTGTCACGTGTCCAGTGGTACAGTGAAAAGTATTTTTCTGCGAGCAGCTCAACAGATCATTAAGTACATGAAAAGAAAAGGAAATAAAAGAAAATACATAATAGGGCAACATAAGGTACGCAATGTAACTACTTAAGCACCGGCATCAGATGAAGCATATAAAAGAGAGAGGTTAGTAATAATGTTAGTCTTAGAATTAAATTTTAAAAGATTAGAACGAGTATAAGATAAATAAAAAGAGGATCTGTTAGGGAGAGCTCGCAGAGTGTTGCCTCGCTCCAGTGCTATCTTGCTGATTTATAACGATTTATAATTGCTGATTTATAATTAATAATGGTGGGTCGTATCGCAAACAACGACGAGTCAAAGTACAGAAGGGAGGATAGATCACTTGGTTGCACGGTGTACCGAAAACAACCTCTCTCTAAATGTTGGAAAGACCACGGAACTGATCATCGATTTCAGGAAGCGCAGCACAACACACATCCCCGTCAACATCAGTGGCTCCGAAGTGGAGATGGTCGATAGCTTTAAGTTGCCATCACCAATGGTCTGTCCTGGTCCACTCACGTTGATGCAACAGTCAAGAAAGCCCAACAACATCTCTACTTCCTATGGAAGCTAGAGAACCTAGGCATGTCTGCATTGACGCTCACAAACCTCTAAGGATGTGCCATAAAGAGCATTCTATCCGGCTGCATCACAGCTTGGAATGGCAACTGCTCGGCCCAAGATCGCAAGAGACTGCAGAGTGTGGTGAACTCAGCCCAACGCATCACACAGGCTTGCCACCCTCGCATTGATTCTGTCTACACCTCCCGCTGCCTCAGGAAGGCAGATAGCATTGTCAGAGACCCCTCACACCCAGGCTTTGCCTTCTTCCAGACCCTTCCATCAGGCAGAAGATACAGAAGTTTGAAGACCCACACATCCAGACATGGGAACAGTTTCTTCCCCACAGCTACTAAACTCCTCAACAACTCTCCCTCGGACTGATCTGTGCCCTGTAAGAACACTATTCACAATGCCCTATGCTGCTTTTGTTCATGTATTTGCTTTGTTTGGTCCTTGTTACACACTGTAACTAATCACTATTTGTCAATGTACTTTGTTGATTATTCTTTTTGTCTACTGTGTACGTACCTTTGGCCGCAGAAAAATACTTTTCACTATACTTCGGTACATGTAACAATAAATCATTCAATCAATCAAGAAGACAGATGTTTCATACCAGAAATAGACAATAGCCCAGGAGCTAAAAAGAGTGAGGCAATTAATATCAGCAGAGTTAAGTATCGGATAAACTTAAGGGACTAAAATTCAACACATCCGCAGGACCCGATGATCTACACCCTAGAGTTCCAAAAGAGATAGCTGCAGAGATAATGGGTGTGCTGGCTATGATTTTCCAAAATTCCTCAGATTCAGGAACGATACCACAAGATTGGAAGTTGGCAAAATGTTACACCGACTTTGCCAGAAAGGAGAAAGAGAGAAAAATATTGAACGACAGGCCAGTTAGCCTAACATCAATTATTGGGAATGTGCTAGAATCTATTATTAAGGAAGTCTTAACAATGCACTTAAAAAAGCATAGGTTGATTAGAACAGGCGAACATAGTTTTACTAAAGGGAAATCCTGTTTGACAAACTTTAGATATTTTTGAGGTTGTAACTAGTAGGGTCGATAGAGGGGAACTGGTAGATATAGTATACCTGCCACACAAAAGATGAATAGATAAGGGCTCATGAAGTTGAGGGTATTATATTAGCATGGATAGAGGATTGGTTAATGGATAGGAAACAGAGAGTGGGGTCTTTTTCAAGTTGGTAGGCAGTGAATAGTGATGTAAAGATCTGTGCGGGGGCCTCAGTTCTTTACAATCTCTATTAAAGACTTAGATAAGAAACAGAAAGCAGTATATCGATTTTGCTGATGATGGGAAGGTAAGCAGTGGGGAGGACACAAAAAGGTATAGACGGATTAGGCGAGTGGGCAACAAGATAGCAGGAGTATAAAATAGAGAAATAAAAAGTAATTCATTTTGGTCAGAAGAATAGAAAAGGAATATTTTTTAAGAGGTGAGAAACTTGTAAATCTTGATGTTCAAAGAGGCTAGGGTGTACTTGCACAAGGAACACAGAAAGTTTACATCTGGATACAGCAAGCAATTGGGAAGGCAAAATGGTATGTTGGCCTTAATTTTAAGGGGATTGGAATATAATAAACAAGTCTTGCTACAATTGTATATGATTTTGGCGAGACAACGGACGTGATTCTCCATTTGGGAGATTATGGGCAGGGTTCTCTGTTTGGTGACGCCAAAATCGCGAAACACAATTGGGCGCAGAATGGCTTCCGATGCCAAATTCACGGTAGGCACCAGTTTGATGCCAAATCGGGATGCTCCAGCACCCCGAAAATGGCGTAAATGCGTCGCTCGCTGTGCGGTGTAAAAGCACAGTAGGCATATCATTAACGGGCCTGACACCCTATTCTTCGGGGCCTCTGGGATTCACCGCCGCTGATGGGCCGAGTTCCCAACGGCGTGGTTCACTTGTGCTCTGAAAAGTTGAGAACCTGGCGTTGTGGCTGCTGAGTGAGAAAGAGGAGGTAGGAAATGGCGTGGAGTGACTGCGGGCTGCCGGCCCGGACACCGGCCATGCAGGCTGCGGCAGTGGGGGGGGGCCCCTGCCAGGGCCGGAGGAACAGCAGGGCTGGGGCAGCGGGACTGACCACCATTACGGCGGTCATCTTGCTGCGCACCCACTGACCACCCACCTCGACCCCTGGTTCTACACAGTGACACCGGCCGTATGGATGCACCCACCCCCACACCCCACCACCACCACAGCATGCCACCCCCGTCCCCGAACATCCCACCCAACAGGCTGCCACCCACCGGCAGACTACCAGGGCCACACCCACGGCAGCTCCCAGTGAGGGCAGTGCCAACTGTACTGGCAGCAGAGACTGACGCTAGGACCAGGGGTCCCTATGGTGCCGGACACCGACGGGGCAGGAGTGTGGGGATGGGAGAAGGACAAGCGTGCCAACCGGAGCTACCATGTAGTCCATGGAACCTGGCTGGGCACGAGAGTATGCGCCATGCTAACATGTTGGCAAACAATGCCGTTTGGCATTCACCTGCAATGCTGGTTGCCGTGGCGATGGTCACAGCTCTGCAAAATGCCCTGTGGACACTTGAGTGGGAGCCGCTCGAAGAGGAGGGGGAAGCTGCAGCAGCGGAGAGGGCAGCAACAGAGCGACCAGCAGTGGAGCGGGCTGCGGAAGGGCAAGTGGCATTCACACGGGCTGGAGGCCGGCCGCCCAACAGTCTGAGGAGGAGGAGGTGCCAAGGAGGTGCCCCATGAGGCCTCATGTGTACCAGCACCGCCTGTCATTCGAGGACCTGCCGGACCGGGCATGCTGTCGGAGACTCCGGCTGAGCAGAGAGACAGTGAGACACATCTGCCATGTGATGGCACACCTGGCACCACGGGGGTATGGTGGAGGACACCTTCTCCCGGTGACCATCAAGGTGACGGTCGCCCTGAACCTCTACGCGATGGGGTCCTTCCAGTTGCTGAGTGGGGACCCGTCCGGGATCTCACAGACCTCATGCACAGGTGCATCCGCGCCATCACGGATGTCTTATTTGCCCAGGTGCCTCAGTATATCCAGTTCCATGTGGACCAACCCCACAGGATGCCCGGGCAGCACGTTTTGCGGTCATCGCCGGGATGCCCCAGGTCCAGGAGGCAATAAACGGTATGCATGTCGCCCTACGGGCACCTGTGGCTAACAGGCCGCTCTACTCTAACCGAACGGGGTACCACTCAATGAACATCCAGCTGATCTGTGATCATCAGCTGCGCATCGTGCACCTCTGCGCCCGATACCCGGGCAGTGTGCACGACTCCTTCATCCTGACACACTTGGTGATTCCTGACATGTTCAAGGGGCAGTCTCCCCCGGCTGAGAGGTTGGCTCTTGGGTAACAGGGGTTACCCACTGCGGCCATGGCTGATGACACCTATCCGGAGGCCACAGACTGACATGGATACCCGCTACCACGACGCCCATACAGCGACCAGGTTTGTGACTGAGCGGTGCTTTAGCCTCCTGAAGATCTGCTTCAGGTGCCTGGACTGCTCTGGAGGGGCCCTCCAGTATGATGCTCTGGGGGTCCCCCGCATCATGGTGGCCTGCTGCATCTCCCACAACATTGCGCAGCAGAGGGGCGATATGCTGGCGGAGGATGAGGAGGAAAGGCAGGCCTTGTCCGATGATCAGGATGCGGGGAGGGGGACGATGAGCAGGACATGAGGCCCAGGCAGGCATGGGAGGCTGCACGATGTCATCACCAGGGTCAACACGCACGGGACGCTCTGATCGCCTCCAGGTTCACCGACTAGGAGGGAGAGGGTGGAGGGGAGGGGGCGTGCTGGCCAGGGGCACAGACACCACATCCCAGAGCCACACCCCCTCAATTCTCACACCGCCAAACCGCCTGTTTGCACACCCCTTCGTTATAGCTACCTGCGGCGCTACGAGGTGGGGGCCTTGGGTTGGCAGTGACAGGGTCAGGTCCATGGGATGGAGGATGATGACAACCCGCTCTGCGGTGAGCTCGGTGCTCCACATCGTATGACAACGTCTGACTCGTGCCCACAGTGGCACCTTCCACCTGGGTGATCCCTGCATGCGAGCTGGACAGTCCATCACACGGTCTCGAATCCCTGGGGTGGGGTGCTGGGCACGGTCCTCCCACAGGTCCTGCACAGGTCCAACCCATACCAACCAGATGGAGCACCGAGGCAGGTTTGAACGGTGTGAACAGGTGCTTATTGTGAACAAATATATACAGTCTGTGCCCTAGCCCCTATAACTCAACTCCCATCCCAACCAAACCAGTGTCTAACTTTCTGGCCTTACGGGCCCTAACACTACGCCTAGGTGGTTAGCCAAACAGTACAGCAGGAGTGGAGGCAGCCTGATGTGTCTCCTGCCCTGCGACAAGGGACTCCATTCGCGTGTGTCTCCTGGGGTAACCCGACGTGGATGGGCCCAACCGCCGCTCGGGTGCCCGGGTGGCTTGGTGCTGCCCTGTTCTGACCGCTGCCCACCAGATGCAGCAGGGACCGGGGGGGGGGGGGGGGGGGGGGGGTGTGGAGGAAGTCCTGAGGTGCTGCACTGTTCCGGCACCTCCCCCTGCGGAAGTCACCAGCAAGGGCCCCATCAACCCCTCCTCCCTCGGGTCCCCTGGCTACTCCATGGGACGGGGGTGTGAGCAGAGCCATCCCGAGGCCCCCCGTCACCTGGCGCTGCCAGTCCTGGAGGCCCGTCCTGGCCTCGACCAGGGTCTGCACGCTCATCGCCGTGGAGCACAGGGAGTGGACCATCTCTGTCTGGGACTGCACCACATCACGTTGCGACTGTGCCACCATCCTGTGGGTCTGTGCCACATCAGCCAGTGACTGGGCCAGCTCCCTCTGAGTCTGGGACTGGGCCACCCCACCCAGTGTCTGCGCCACGCTGCTGACGTTCCCAGCCATGGCCTGCTGTGACTGGGCCATGCTGAGGAGCGCCGCTGCAATATCCAGGTGACTCTGGCACATGGCTGCCTGTGAGAGGGCAGCCCTGTCCAGGGCCTCGGCCACAGCCTGCACAGAATGCTCCAGGCTTGGACATGGCCATAGCCGAAATCGTCGCCTCCAATGCGGACGTCACCCATGCGGTGTCATCCTGGGTGGCATGCAAGACTGACACCACCCCCTGCTCCTTCATGCAGGTGGACTCCTCCACCTGCACCCAGAGGTGCTGGATACCACCGTCATTCCCTCTTGTAGACCCTGGGTCTCTAAATGCACCTGCACTGTGGCTGGGACTGGATGTTCCAGGAGCCCAGGACCCGTCTGGAGAGCAGCTGGTTCCTGGGGCCGGCTGCCCTCCGACCGCCCGACCTCTCGACTGCTCCTACCTCCCACCTGCTGCACCAGATGCGATGTTTGCTGCGCACCAGATAGTATCCCAGGAGCCTCTCCACTAATGTGCCGAACCGAGGTGATAGTCTCTGGGATGGTGGAGGGTGTTGGAGACAGCTGTGACGGAAAGTCAGTGTCATCCTCCGACCCGAGCTCTGGGGTGTCCCGAATCTCGGGCGGAGGGCTGGTGTTCAGGCTTCTCTCCCTGTCACTGCTTGGCTGCCTGGGAGGCACGGGCTCTGGCACTGGCTGGGGGGCGGGGGACGCTGGCTCGTATGTAGCCAAGATGCTGGAGAAGCTGATGGGGAAGGGGGCCTTTGACCAGCCCCTTGAGGTTGACCAGGCGTACGGGGAGCTGATGAGGAAACCGCAGGCGAATGAGCCACCGAGAGCAATGGTGCTGCATCTCCACCGATTCCTGGATAAGTAGATAGTGAGATGGGCGAGGCAGACGAGGAACTGCACCTGGGAAGGCAACAAGCTTCAGGTGTACCAGGACCTGGGCGCGAACCTAGCGAAGAGGAGAGCCGGGTTCAATCGGGTGAAGGCTGCCCTCTTTAATAAGTGGGTGAAGTTCGGGATGTTGTACCCGGCCCGCCTCTGGGTGACTTTTTACAGCCAAGAACATTATTTCGGGACACCAGAGGAGGCGATAGAGTTTTTAAGAGACAATGGACTGGCAGGAGAAGGTGTGAACTGTGGAGGAGCTGTGAGGAGATGTTTGCCTTTTTTTTCATTTGTTGGAGAACTCCTCTCCTTTGAGATGTTTTGTTGGGTTTGGTGGCGGGATGTTTGGGGAGCGTCGAGGGTCAGGGCACCTTTTTCTTGTTCCATTGTTCTTTGCGTTATGGAGGTATGAGAGCGGAGGGAGGAGTAGGGGAATCAGTGGGGGCTAGGAGGCTCATGCACCTTGGGTGGGGACTGACAGACTAGCTGGGTGGGCTAGTTAACGGGAGCGTAGTGGGGTGGCCAGGTGGTCAGTGTAGTAAGGGGGATGGAGTTGTTGTTTTGTTCAGGGGAAGAAGGCTGCTGACATCGGTGTGGTTGCTGTGGCGCAGCAAGAAAAAGAGAGGTGATAGTGGGCATCCGAGATTGGGCCAGGAGGGTCACGTGACACGGGTTGGGGACTGGCAGGGAAGGGGGTGCCCTCCAGCCAGGCTAGTCACGTGGAATGTGAGAGGGCTGAGTGGACTAGTCAAATGGTCAAGTGTGTTCACTCACCTGTGGTGCTTGAAGGCGGACGTGGCCTTTTTTGCAAGAAATACACTTGAAGCTAAGGAAAGGGTGGTTAGGGCAAGTCTTTCATTCGGGATTAGATATGAAGACGCGGGGTGGCGTTTGAGGTGAGGAACACTGTAACACCGCATAATCATAATCTTTATTATTGTCACAAGTAGGCTTACATTAACACTGCAATGAAGTTACTGTGAAAATCCCCTAGTCGCCATATTCCGGCGCCTGTTTGGGAGGGAGAATTTAGAACGTCCAATTCACCTAACAAGCACGTTTTTTGGGACTTGTGGGAGGAAACCGGAGCACCCGGAGGAAACCCATGCAAACTCCGCACAGACAGTGACCCAAGCGGGAATTGAACCTGGGAACCTGGCGCTGTGAAGCGGTAGTGCTAATCACTGAGATACATGGTCATTGAAACAGGTTTGGACCGGTCGGGTTCGAGGTCAGGGAGAGTTCATGGAGTGCATGGGGGTGGGTGGGGGGGTGGACCCGTGGAGGGTTGGGAGCGAGCAGAGATGACAAGGTTGGTGGACGAGAATCTGCGGGTGGGCAGGAGGTATTCGGTGGCCCCGGAGGTAGGATTTTTGAAGGACAGGCAGAAGCTCCAGAAGTTGAACTTGGGAGTTAGTGGAACAGATGAGGGAGGATTTTAAGAGCTGGGATATGTTGCCATTATCGCTGACGGGGCTGGTGCAGACAGTGACAATGAGGGTGCTGCTGAAGCTCCTATTTGCCTTTTAGAACCCCCGATCTTCATCTGCAAATCATTCTTTAAGAAAGTCAATACTTTGATCTCGGGGTTTGTGTGGGTGGGAAAATCCCATTGGTTAAGAAGGTGCTACTGGAACGTGAGCGTGGGGGTAACGGGATGGCCTTGCCAAACATGATGGGCGGGATTCTCCGTCCAGCCGCACCAGGAGCCCCAGGATACTCCGTCTTGCCAGCCGGTCAATGGGGTTTCCCATTGTTGATCGTCTCACGCCATTGGGAAACCACTGGGATGCCAGCGAAACAGAGAATCCAGACCAATGAATTATTATTGGGCAGCCAACATCGCTATGGTGAGGAAGTGGGTAGTGGGAGAGGGACCGGCAAGGAGGCAAATGAAGGTGGCCTCTTGCAGGAGTACGAATTTAGGGGCATTGTTGACAGCGCCTCTGCAGTTCTCGCTGGCCAAGTACTCCATGAGCCCCTTGGTGGTGGCTGCCCTACCGGTGTGGGGACAGTGCTGGCAGCATCTGAGGTTGCAAGGTGCCTCGTGTGGGCATCGATTTGTGACAATCACAAATCTGCTTCCGGGGGGTGGGGGGGATAGGGTTGGACACGAGGTTTCAGGGGTGGCGCCAGGCAGGGATTGAGCGGTTTGGGGGCCTGTTTCTGGGGGCCAGTTTTGCGAGTTTGGAGAAGTATGAGCTGCCCACTGGGAATGGGTTCAGATACTTACAGGTCCGGAACTTTGTGAGAAAGCAGATGCCGTCCTTTCCTGGTTTGCCGCCCTTGGGATTACAGGATAAGGTGCAATCGAGGGGAGGTAGTGGATGAGGGCAAGGTGTCCAAGATTTAGAATGAGCTAATGGAATGGGAGGGAGCCCCAATAGGGTAAGTCAAATGGAGATGGGATGAGGAACTGGAGGGGGGGGGGGGAAATGGAGGCCGGGTTGTGGGAGGAGGCTCTGAGGAGGGTGAATGCGGCATCTGCGTGTGCAAGGCTGAGCCTATCCAGTTTAAGGTAGTTCATAGGGCGCACATGACGGTGGCCAGGATGAGCAGGTTCTATGAGGGGGTGGAGGACAGGTGTGGGCGGTGCGCAGGGAGGCCCACAAACCATGTTCACATGTTTTGGGCATGTCCGAAACTGAAGGGGTTCTGGCAGAGGTTCGCGGATGTAACGTCCGAGGTGTTGAGGATGAAGGTGGCCTCGTGGCCAGAAGTGGTGATACTTGGAGTGTCGGGAGACCTGGGAGTCTTGGGGGTCAGAGAGGCCGATGTTCTGGTCTTTGCCTCCCTGGTAGCCCGGAGACGGATTTTGCTGGAGTGGAGGGACTTGGAGCCGCCAAAACCAGGGTTGTGGGTGAGTGACCAGGCAGAGTTCCTAAGGTTGGAGAAAATCAAGTTAGTCTTAAGAGGGCCGGTTGATGGGTTTGCCCGGAGGTGGAAGCCGTTCATCGACTTCTTCAAGGAGGATCGAGGTGTTAGCCGATGGGAGGGGGGATTGGGATGTTGGTTAGTTAATTATTTATTATGATGTTGCTGTTTATTCCTGCTCATGTGTTTTGTTTGTATTTACTGTTTATAAAAAATGCCTTAATAAAAATACTAAAAAAAAAGACTCTTTCCACTGGTTGGGGAATCTAAAATATGGAGACCGGTTTGGACCAGTATTCTTATTTCCCAGTTTTTACTGCTTTTTCCTTCTGGGGATATGTGACCTCTTGTGTCCTTTCCAGAAAGTTAACCAACCTGAGCTAAAGGCATTGAGGAAAGTTTCTGTTTCCAGCTGTATATGTCAGATAAAAAGGCTTCTGAATACAAAGTTGCCAATTAAATTGAGCAGAAAGACAGAAAGGGCTATATAATGCTTAGAAAGGGCCTGCTCCACAGATGATCTGTCTGTATTGAGGCTCAGCCAAGTGCCATTTAGCTTGGACAAGGTTTCTGCATCATGACTGATCCACAGATCAAACAACATAATGACAGCTTCAGACTCTAACCTCCATCTTATAGTTTAATAAGGAGACAGCATTCACCTTGACTCATTTTACAAAAGCCTGCTCCTGGTAAGTCGCCTTGTTTGATGGGGGCACATATCTGGAGAGTGTGGGCTCTCTGATCAGAATGTTCTGGAGAATTTAGAAGCTCAAACACATTTTCCAAAATACTTTCCTGGCGGGCAAAGCATCCCATTGGAATAGTGGGTTAATTAAATCGACTTTCACAGATATTTCAAAGGCACAGTTAACCCATTTATCCGTGGTTAGTACATATGCAAAATACAAATAGCTTTCCATATTTGTTATGTGCTGTCCCCATGAGACAAATCTATTTGTTATAATTTACCAGAATACATTTGTCAAAACATTTAGTGAGGGTTGAGATACACTGATCGCAAAATATCTGCAATATTCCAGACTGAATCGATAAGATGCACTGAACACCATCATAGCCCCTATTTAAACAACCACACAACATGAAGAAGATATTTTATTCCACTATTGCAAACGGTATCAGTAATATTTTATGACAATCAATATTAACTGGTTCACGTATATTTTACTTATTGATGTTGATGGTAATAGGTCATTAACAATTTAAACTGCCCTTGGCACTACTCAAATTTCTTCAGCAAAGTAACAATTTAATTTGAACTTTCTTACAGCCAAGTTTGAAATTTCCCTATAATGAGTCTCTGACTCAAAACAGTCTTCACTGCCTCTACCCCATCCCACCAGCACAGCGTGGAACATTCACTTACCCTCAACTCCACTAAGACTAATGCACTCCAAGCAGCACACCACCATATTTACACAAACCTACTTGCACACATTGACTCAAATTGATACGGTAACAACTTTGCCCTAATTCATGCTGCCATGGGCAAACATGGCAACACATTTATATCACTCACTCTTCTGGCTCCGGCTAATTAAATTTAGGATTATGTTCTCTGGCAACCTTCTCTGGCAACCTTCTAAAGCTAAACCAGACTCTTCACAACTTTGTATTTGACCTCATGATGAGTTTCCGACCATATATTCGCACCATCACTAATATCACTTATTGCAGCTTCCAGAACATTGTTCAGCTTCACCCGGTCTCAGCCCATCTGCTGAAACCCTTATCCCCCATACTTTTGTTACCTCGAGATTTGATTATTCCAAACCGCTCCTGACTGGCCTACCACAATCTACCTCATCCAGAAATCTGTTACCGCAGTTCTTACAATAAGTCCCATTTACCCATCAACCCTGTGCTCAGTGACCAACACTGACTCCAACTTAAGCTAGGCTTTGATTTTAAAATTCTCATCCTTATTTGCAAATCCCTCCATCATCTTTCCCTATCTTTGTACTCTCCTCCAGCCCCATAACCCTCTGTGGTATCTGCATTCCTCTAATTCCAACCTCTTGCGCACCCTGATTTTAATTACTCCACCCTTCAGCTGCCTGGGCCTTAACCCCTGGAATTTGCTCCCCAAATCTCCTCACCATCCTTTCCCCCATTAAGGTGCTCGTTCAAACCGACCTCTTTGACCAAGCTGTCCTAATAGCACATTTTGTGGCTCAGTGTCAAGTTGCGTCCTGTGAAAAACTTTGGTACATTTTATTACATTCACGGTGCTATATATTCTCCACATCATATAAATATAGGTCGCTGTGGCTTACATCATATGTATCGCCCTTTCGTAATCTCAGGATATCCCAAAATGCTTTACAACCAATGACTTCTTTTTGAAGTGTAGTTGCGATTGTGATGTAGAAGTCACATGTATACCACTGATTATATTTGTATTCACACAAAAACCCCCCAGAATCATTCACCAATATAGAGGTATAATCAACACATCCTCACAACACACATATGCACAGATATGCAATTATAAAGCACTTGGACTTACACAATGAACTTACGTTGTTTTGTTTCCTTTCTGCACTGCTCTAATTTGAAGGATGTTTACAAGCAGTGTATCTGTACTTCATTCCAGTGATCATCATAACAAGTGCTCATCGAGTTTCCCTGAAGTATTGGTGTTGCCAAAATTGTGGCAAAGATTTTATTACCTGCAAAGGAACAAAATAAATCCCTGTTTGGGGATGCAGCTGGTGAACTGTAATGAATTGCCACAGGCGTTAATCATTGCTGCTATCATTCACTCCCACTCCTCCAAACCACTGCGACGCTCTGCCTGACTCTTCTCAACACCTCCCCTTCCGCCGCTCTTTCCCCAGTCACCTTCCCTCTGCCAAACCATTTTGGCTTTCAATGCCAGATTACGTTACCTTGTACGTCAGAGAGCAGTCTTGCCCTGGTCTCTTTTTTTCACTGGATCAGTGATGCTAAGAAGGGCTAGGCCATAGATTATTCTCAGACATTGAAGGGGAAGGGTGAATAATTTGCATTCATTGCCGTGAAGAATTTCAGTCCTGAGGAGTGGAACACCTTTCCCACTTTTTAAAAACAAACTTTTAGTGTCAAACGTAGTCAGATTTAGAACAGCACACACATTTGTAAATATTGGGAGGACTTTTGTTCTGCGGTTGAGTGCTTATGAGGAAGTGGATAGTCAGGGCCACACTGCTCCAGATCTCATTACATCCTGGGTCCAAATATAGAGCTGAATTTCAGAGGTGAGATGACATCAAGGCAGCATTTGACTCAGTGTGGCATCGAGGAGCCCAGCAAAATTGAAGTTAATGTACATCAATTAAAACTCTCCACTGGGGGGAGTCATACCCCACACAAACTAAGATGGTTGTGGTTTTTGGAGGTCAATTATTACATCCTAGGAGTTCCTTAGAGTGAGGGGTAGTTTCACAAGTGCAATTATTTTCAGTTGCTCCATCAATGGTCCCCTCCAACATAAGGTTAGAAGTGGGAACGCCTGCTGATAATTACACAGTGTTCAGTGAGATTTTCAACTACTCAGGTGAAGCACTCTGTGCTCACCTGCAGCTAGACCTGGACAACATTCAGGTTTAGGCTGATAAGTGGCAGTTAATATTTGTGCCACACAAGTGCCAGGCAATTACCATCTCCAGCAAGAATAAAATCTAGTCATATCCCCATCACATTCAAGGAATCACCACCATCATCTAACTGGATCAGCTGAATAAATACTGTGGCAGCAAGAGCAGGCCAGAGGTTGGGAAATCAGTAGCAAGTAACTCATCTTCTCACTCCCCAAAGTTTGTCCACCATCTACAAAGCACAAATCAGGAGTGTAATGGAACAATCTCCACTTGGCCAGGTGAGTGCAGCTCCAGCAACACTCAAGCACCTTGACATCATCCAAGACAAAGCAGACCATTAATTAGCACCCTATCCACCACCTACAACATTCACTCCAGCCATCACCGACGCACAGTGGCAGCAGTGTGCATCATCTACAAGATGCGCTGCAGAAACTCACCAAGCCTCTTTTTGTAGTACCTTAGAAACCTGCATGTCATGGGACATAGGCAGCAGATATATGGGAACACCACCACCTACAAGTTCTCCTCCTAGTCACACGCTATCCTGACTTGGAACTATATTGCCACCCCTTCACTATTGCTGGGTCAAAGTCCTGGGACTTCCTCACTGAGAGCAGAATATAAAAGTAGGGAAGTTCTCCTGAAGCTGTACAGGGCTTTGGTGAAATCAAATCTGGAATACTGTGAACAGTTTTGTTCTCCTTATTTGAAATAGTATAGAATTGCATTAGAAGCAGTTCAGAGAAGGCTCACTTGACTCATTCCTAGGATGGAGGACTTCTATGAAATAAGTTTGAACAGGTTGGGCCTAAACCAACTGGAGTTTAGAAGAATGAGAGGTGATCTTATTGAAACATGAGATTCTGAAGGGACTTGATAGGGTAGATGGATAGAGGATGTTTCCGCTTGTGGGGGTGACTAGAGCTAGGAGCCATAATTTAAGAATAAAAGGTCACCTAGACTGAGATGAGGAGAATTATTTCTATCAGAGGGTCTCTTCCCCAGAAAACTGTGGAGGCTGGTCATTGTATTTATTCAAGGTAGAGTTACAGATTTTTGATGGACAAGGGAATCTAGGGTTGTGAGAGTCAGGCAGAAAAGAAAAATGAGACCACAACCAGATCGGCCATGATCTTACCGAATGCAGAGAAACTTTGGCGGGCCAAATTACCTACTCCAGGTATGGTGCTCCAGGTATGGTCTAACCAGAGTTTTGTATAACGCAAGCAGGGATTGGTGGAATGTGACCATTAGTGTCTCACAGGTTCTGTACTGGAGCCTTTGCTTTTCACCACACATATTAATGACTTGGATGAAGAAATGAGGAGTTGTGGGGACACGAACCACATTGGAATATTCCTTAAATATAAGACACTAGGATTTGTGGTGGAGTAAAAGGATTTAGGCGACCAGATACACAGGTCATCCATAGGATACTAAAAGAAATGAAAAAAGCAAATACAACCTTCATACAACATGCAGAATTAAACTTATGCTGTACCTAACCTTGGTCAGACCTCATTTAGAGTGCTGCATTCAGGTTAGATTACAAACACAGGAAAGACGATGTTGTCCTTAGATGGGACAGATTCACCAGAATTATACCAGGGCTTGAAGGGTTAAATTATGAGGACTGATTGTATGAAATTTGTGTTCCGTTGAATATAAAGAGTTGAGCAGTGATCTAATATGTGTTTAGAAATTATAGATTTTATAGAATAAATACAGAGAAGCAATTTCCTCTTGTGGGGTAATTCAGAAGAAAAAGAGGCATAATCTTAAAATGAGAGCGAGACCTCAGGAGTGAAAATAGGAAGCATCTTTTCTGTCCTCGCAAAATTTCAAATCAATTGAAATTTTCAAAACTGAGATGGATTCATTTTCGGTAAAAGTATAAATGGATATGCAGCAAAGGCAGGCAAATCAAGTTGATCCAACTGAATGGAGAAAAGCTCTTGGAATTCTGCAGTTCCGATGTTTTTATTTTTCACGCCGGTTTTATCACTGAAATTAATGAGCCTTGAAACTACTGTTTGTGTTATTGGAGAGTGAATAAGGGACTATTTTACTAGCCCAGATCACAGACAAGTGTCTTACTGTTCATTATAATAAGTGGACTTTGTGGGCAGATGACACGACAATAGGTGAGACAGTAAATTGCAATGAGGAAATAAGAACCTTATAAATAGATAAGTTAGGTGAATGGGCCAAAATGTGGCAGATGGAGTTTAAAGTGAACAAGTGTGAGATCATTCCTTTTGGTCAGAAAAATGGAAAGGCAACTTGTCATCTAAATGGGGGGAGACTTCAGGGTGCTCCGGTGCATAGGGATCTAGGTGTATTCATGCACGAGTCGCAAAAAGCTAGCCCGCAAGTACAGCAGGTAATAAAGAAAGTGAATGGAATATTGGAATTTATTACTAAAGGAATAGAGTATAAAGGTAAGAAATTGTTGTTGCAACTGTACACGGCATTGGTGAGACCACACATGGAGTACTGTGCACAGTTTTGATCCCCTTATTTGAGGAAAGATGTAGTGGCATTGGAGGCAGTTCAGAGGAGGTTCACTAGACTGATTCCAGAGATAAGGGGCGTCATTCTCCGACCCCCCGCCGGGTCGGAGAATGGCCGTTGGCCGCCGTGAATCCCGCCCCCGCCCCCGCCGAAGTCTCCGCTCCCGGAGATTGGGCGGGAATCCGGCCGCGCCGGTTGGCGGGACCCCCCGCTGGATTCTCCGGCCCGGATGGGCCGAAGTCCCGCCCAGGAATTGCCTGTCCCGCCGGCGTAAATCAAACCTGGTATTTACCGGCGGGACCAGGCGGCGTGGGCGGGCTCCGGGGTCCTGGGGGGGGGCGCGGGGCGATCTGACCCCGGGGGGTGCCCCCACGGTGGCCTGGCCCGCGATCGGGGCCCACCGATCCGCGGGCGGGCCTGTGCCGTGGGGGCACTCTTTTCCTTCCGCCTCCGCCACGGCCTCCACCATGGCGGAGGCGGAAGTGACTCTCCCCACTGCGCATGCGCGGGAAACTGACAGCGGCCGCTGACGCTCCCGCGCATGCGCTGGGAAACTGACAGCGGCCGCTGACGCTCCCGCGCATGCGCCGCATTTCCGCGCCAGCTGGCGGGGCAACAAACGCCATTTCCGCCAGCTGGCGGGGCGGAAATCCCTCCGGCGTCGGCCTAGCCCCTCAATGTTGGGGCTAGGCCGCCAAAGATGCGGAGACTTCCGCACCTTTTTGCCGGCGCGATGCCCGTCTGATTTGCGCCGGCTTTGGCGCCAGTCGGCGGGCATCCCGCCGTTGGGGGAGAATTTCGCCCAAGGAGTTTGTCTTATGAAGAGTGATTGAGCAGTTTAGGCCTATACTCTCTAGAGTTTAGAAGAATGATGGGAGATCAAATTGAGGGATACAAGATGATAAACGGTATGGATAAAGTAGATGTGGAGCGGATACTTCCTCTTGTGGGGCATTCTAGACCGCGAGGTCATAGTCTCAGAATAAGGAGTTGCAAATTTAAAACAAAGATGAGGAGGAACTACTTCTCCCAAAGGGTCATGAATCTGTGGAACTCGCTACCCCAGAGTGCGGTGGATGCTGGGACAGTGAGTAAAATTGAGGAGATAGACAGATCTTTAATTAGTAACGGGTTGAAGGGTTACAGAGAACAGGCAGGACAGTGGAGATGAGGCCAGGATGAGATCAGCCATAATTGTATTGATCGGTGGAGCAGGCTCAAGAGGCTAAATTGCCAACGCCTGCTCCTAGTTCTTATGTTCTAAGAAAGAACTATTCGGTTTAATTCCACTTTCTAGCTCTTGTTCTGTAGCCCTGCAGGCAACAGCTCCTCAAACACAAATCTGGTATTCTTGATTAACAGGGGGATTTCATGATTAACAGAGGGATCAGGGGTTGTGGGGAAAAGGCAGGAGAATAACGGTGAGGAACATATCAGCTATGACTGAACAGCAGAACAGACCCGTTGGCCTGAATGACACGATTCTGCTTCTATGTCTTATGGTCATCGTGCACCCAAGTTTCGGAAATGAGTTCCCATACATGTACATTCACACACTGGTTCACATACTTCTGTATGTACATGTATTTGTATCATCGTGGACACTCACCAGATAATCGGGTAGTTTGGAGAGATGTTTTCCTGCAAGTCTTCCAGATACCTTGGGTGCCCCTAAACTTGATTAAATGTGGCGAGCAGCATCCATCACAGAGGCTGCAGGGATCAGCTTGTTGATCCTTTCATCTGGTATTCCACACTTATTGTTAATGTAGAGTTGAGCCACATCTCCTGCTAACTAAAGGAAGAAGTGTACTGACAGAGGGAGCCATATAATCACCTCCACACATCGAAGGTCTTGTGGTGCATTGATAGCGTCCCTACTGCTGGACCAGATGCTCCAGGTTTGAGTCCAATGCTAGGACTTGTTGTCACAGAAGGAGCATTCAATGCAGTTCAACGGGCTGATAATCAGTTCAGAAATAATTCCACCACGTTCCCCGTTAATCCCCAAAGGGTAAAAAAACCAGTATATAAGTGTGAAGGTATGCTAACAACAACTCACATTAGGGTGACCATTGAGTGGTGCTTCTCACAAGAGAACATTGGTTAACGTACGTTCCACAAAAGAGAGTGAATATTGAATAACACTCCATGGAAGAGAGTGACCATTGAGTAACACTCCAAACAACAGTGACCATTGAGTAAGATTCCACACAAGACAGTGACCACTGAATAACACTCCACACAAGAGAGTGACCATTGGATAATGCTGAGCAATGAGGATGGACAATGAGTGGAGCTCCACACATAGGTCTGTGTTTTCAAGGGCGATTCTCTGCATTATGTAACATCAAGGGAAATAGGCAGGCCCTAGTTTTATCCTCGAAACATAAAATGTTTTTATTGGTATTTTCCAGTTTTTATAGAGTAACGGTTCAAGTGTGTCTGATATTTACAAATAAAGTTGTATCTTATTTACACAGCTTTTTATATCTGCTTTCTTTCCCCTGTCTGCCACCTCCTCCCCCCGCCCCCCCCCCCCCCCCCCCCCTCCCTTTGTTGGTGGCTTAGTATCTCTCTTAGTGATGCTTTCTGACTTTGACGCCACATACCGTTTCTTTCTGTTAGGGTATTTAGATTTTTGTTATTGGTGGAGGGAGGCTGCATGCCCCCCCCCCCCCCCTCTCCTTTTACGCTGTGTTCCACTCTGTGGGTTCTCATCTCCCCTTCCCCTCCTCCGCCTCTTTCTCTTGTGTGTGTCTTCCCTTGTCTTCCTCCCTTCCTTTCCCCCTCCCCCCTTTCTCTTTCCCCAGTTGCTGTTGGCCTTGAAACAGGTCTTGGAAGAGGCTGATGAATGGCCCCCACGCTTTGTGGAAGCCCTCGGTGGAGGAATTCTGGGAGGTCTGCCAGCCAGTCTGCAGCCGTGGGTGGTGCTACTGATCGCCAGCCGAGCAGGATTCCCCAGTGAGCGATTAGCGAAGCAAAAGCTAGGGCATCCGCCCTCCTCCCCATATGTAGTTCTGGCTGGTCCGATACCCTGAAGACTGCCACTCTCGGGTATGCCTCCACCCTCACCACCTTGGACAGCACCTCGAAGAAGGCTAGACCAGAACCTGACAAGTCTGTGGCAGGCTGAGACCATGGACATGGTTAGCTGGGCCTCACAGGCACCTTTCACATTTGTCCTCCACCTCCGGGAAGAACCTGCTCATTCGGGTTCTGGTTAGGTGAGCTCTGTGCACCACTTTAAACTTCATGAAGCTTAGCCTGGTGCAGGAGGAGATGGAGTTGGCCCTACTCAGTGTTTCGTTCCAGAGTCCCCAACCTACTTCTGTCCTCCCATTTTCGTCTGGCTTCGCTCAGTGGTAGTCTTGTCCAATCCAGTAACCGTCCGTATGTTCCCGCAGTTTCCCCCCCTCCTGGCTGTCCAAGTTTATTAGTTCCTCCAGTAATGTGTCTCTTGGGGCCCTGGGGTATCTCGCCGCCTCCTTGTGGAGAAAGTGTTAATTTGGAGGTGTCTGAGTTCCTGTCCTGTCGGCAGGTCCAGGTCCTCCGTCAGTTCGTCCAAAGTTCTCTCCTTGGATGGGGTCATTATTATTTAGCAGCCGCATGATGTTCGCAGATAGCTGCCTACCCTTGACAAAGCCTGTCTGGCCCTCTGCGACCACCTCTGGTACGCAGTTCTCCAATTTCTTGGCCAGGACTTTCGCGACTATCTTTACGTCTACATTGAGCAGTGAAATGTATGATCCGCATTCCGTCGGGTCCTTGTCTTTTTTGGGTATCAGCGGTATCGTGGCCTGCGTTAGCGTAGGAAGAAGGGTGCCCCTCACTAGCAAGTCTGCAAACATGTCCCGTAGGTATGGGGCCAGGGCTGGTGAGCATTTCGTACAGAAGTCCGCCGGGAACCCGTCCGGTCCCGGTGCCTTCCCTGCCTGCATGGAGCTGATGCTCGCCATGATCTCTCCCTGTCTCTCCATGATCTCTCCCTGTCCTATTGGTATATCCAGCTCACCCCCGTCTATCATCCCCCGCAACTGGCATGTCCAGTCCATTGAGGAACTGTTTCATTCCCGCATCCCGTAGGTCCGCTTACTGCCCGTATTCCCTGTCTAACCTCTCACATACCTTCCCTTGTCCTCGCTTCCTTCTGCGACCCAATCTTCCCCATACTATCAGAGCGAGGCAGCACAGTCCCACGCAAGCATGCTCGCAGTCCAATGAGTCTTTGATTTTCCCTCTCACTGTCTTTCTCTGAACAACCCTCACCGCTGCCTTGCCTGTACCTTGTACAGGCAGTTGTTTTTTACAAATTCATTCGCTTCCTCTGGGGGGTTAAAGTGATATTCTTGTGACCCAGAGCCTGGCCAGGAACAGCACCGAAACATACCCCGTTCTTGTACAGGGCTGATTTTGTCTGGTTGAACTCGGCCCTTCGTTTTGCTCGATCTACCCCAATGTTCTGTTAGATACAGATATTATGTCCTTCCCAGGTGCTCGCTTTTGTCTGACGCGCCCACAGCGTGATCCTCTCACGTTCCTGGTATCAGAGGAGCTTTGCGATGATCGCCCTTGACTGCTCCCCGGCTTTGGGTTTCGGCCTAAGTGACCTGTGCGCTCTGTCGAGCTCTCGGGGGTTGGGGAGGTTGTTTCACCCAACTAAGGCAGCCAGCATTTGGGCGACGTAGCGCGTCGGATCCCTGCCCTCGATACTTTCCAGCAGGCCCACGATCCAAATGTTCTGTCATCGGGACCTGTCCTCCTGGTCCTCAACTTTCCCCCTTAAGTTGCCCTGGGCCGCCACCAATCTTTTCACTTCGACTTCCAGGGCGACGATACTGTCGCTCTAGTCCATCGAGGCCTTCTCCAGGTTGAGAATCATCTTCTCCTGTGTCTCCACTTTCTCACCCAGCCCATCGATAGCCTTTTACACGGTGGCCATCACCTCTGCCACCGCCACCTCAATTTCTGTCCTGACCGCCTCTTTCACGGTGGTCAGCTCCTTTATGAGGAAGTTCTTCCATCCTGTCTCCAGGTGGTGGGGAGAAAGGCGGATGCTTGGGTCGTTGGTCTCCCTCTCTCCTGGACGGCCGGGGCTCTTTCGTCTCGTGGGTCCGCCGCTCGTCTGCCTGCTGCTAGTGGCTTTTTCTGCCACATCTGCCGTCTTTCCAGCCCCTTGAGCTCCCGTTTGCCAGGATACTCTCGTGGTTGTTTTCTTCTCGTTATTGAAGTAGTTTGGTCTTCGAACTTTGGGAAACATTTGACTAAAAGTGCCCACTTTGGTTCTGGTTTGGAGGAGAGCCACCAGATGTGCGTCCGCTCAGCACATCACCGGAAGACCCTCTAAACATAGAACTAACACTGCATCCAGAGTACAGCATAAATGTTTCAGTAAATTATTCTTCTCTTCCATGTGCGTAGCTTTCTTTTTCAATTTTACTCCTTTCTCGTGAAGATAAATCCAGTGCTCTTAAAGTCAGTGTGGGTCAGAGAAACAAGTCTGCTGTGTTATAAAACTCTCCAATCTGTCCTCTCCTCAAGGTAACATAACTGCATTCATCCTCATCTCTTTATTTGAACAGAAGTTTCTAAAATGTATACTGGAAAAGGCAAAAAATGGGTATCAGCCACGAGAGCAGGCTCTCTTTGGCTCAGAGGGTGGGTCTTGATGGGACTCCCTAGGATTGCCAACTGTGATTAAAAGTATTCCTGCAGATTTCAGCACATCTTTTGTCCCCACAATCCATCCATTAGTTGGCCAACATATTCATCCCCGTGTTGTGGGCCAGGGCTTAGAAACTCCAAAGTGTATTATGAAGCTCACCTGACCTATACCTTTTATGTTGAATTTGGCTCGGATGAGCACAAGAGCCTTCACTTCAGGTGTGATTCATCAGACTTCCTCGGCGCTTTTATCAAAACAAAGTTTATTATACGAATGTAGTTAACATATATAAAACGCTTATCAAGAATTTGTTATCAATTACAAACATGAAAAAACACACAACAGTTCCAGTAATCTATGTATATAACTCTTAATGAATCCCCCTTATTAACTGTTCCAATTCAATACAAAATCCAATAAACCAAAACCACTTTCAAAGGTGTGGCCCAGCACACTGTAATCTCACTTGAATGGGACTGGGCCTTGCCCTGAGATTCTGGTCCAGCTTCGAACCAGCAGATTCGAAACCCCTTCAGGAAAGAAACTCTATCTTTAAAGTTACCAAGGCAACGTGCCACACCCAATGTGTTTTCAGTTCCCTGGAACAGCTTTCAAAATAAAAACAGGGAAACACTGCTTCTCTTCTGCAGTCCAAATCAACAAACCAAAAATGAAACCAAAACCCTAAACCCCTTATCACCTGACAGCCACAGCACAGCTCCAACAACAAATGACATAATTTAAGCCGTGCTACAAGCCATGTGGTACGACCAAACCTTTCTTAAACGGACACTCACCTGACACTTGTTTTTAAAAAAATATATATTTATTAAAGTTTTTTAACACAATTTTTCACCCTTATAAACAATAACCTCCCCCCCCCCCCCGCCCCCGTAACAAAATAACAAGAAATCGCACAGAGCAAGATATATATGTGGTAAAATGATATGTTACAAATCTTTGTACACTGGCTCTCTCCCGCACGTGCCAGTTTCCCCAATCCTTCATGTTATCTCTTGCTCATCCACCCTCCCAGGCAAGCCCCCATTCCCCCCCCCCCCCCCCCCCAGGACGTCCCCCCTAGGTTGCTGCTGCTGACTGACCTTCCTCTAACGCTCCGCGAGATAGTCTAGGAATGGTTGCCACCGCCTGTAGAACCCCTGCGCAGACCCTCTCAAGGCAAACTTAATCCTCTCCAGCTTTATGAACCCAGCCATGTCGTTTATCCAGGCCTCCACGCTGGGGGGCTTCGCCTCCTTCCACATTAGCAAGATCCTTCGCCGGGCTACTAGGGACGCAAAGGCCAGAATGCCGGCCTCTTTCACCTCCTTTCACCAACAGGTCTATGTACTTCCTGTAGAACTCCACTGGGAACCCGTCCAGTCCCAGGGCCTTCCCCGCCTGCATGCTCCCCAAACCCTTGCTCAGCTCCTCCAACCCAATTGGTGCCCCCAAACCAGCCACCTCTTGCTCCTCCACCCGCGGGAATCTCAGTTGGTCTAGGAATCGTCTCATCCCCTCTTCCCCCGCTGGGGGCTGGGATCTGTACAGCTCCTCATAGAAGGCCTTGAATGCCTTGTTTATTTTCGTCGCACTCCGCACCGTGGCTCCCCCTCCATTCTTCAGTTGGTCTAGGAATCGTCTCATCCCCTCTTCCCCCGCTGGGGGCTGGGATCTGTACAGCTCCTCATAGAAGGCCTTGAATGCCTTGTTTATTTTCGTCGCACTCCGCACCGTGGCTCCCCCTCCATTCTTGACTCCCCCTATTTCCCTCGCTGCCATCCTCTTACGGAGCTGGTGTGCCAGCATCCGACTAACCTTTTCCCCATACTCGTAGGTCGCCCCCTGCGCCTTCCTCCACTGTGCCTCCGCCTTCCCTGTGGTCAACAGATCAAACTCCGTCTGGAGCCGTTGTCTTTCCCCAAGTAATCTCTCCTCCGGAGCCTCTGCGTATCTCCTGTCCACTCTTAAAATCTCCCCCACTAACCTCTCCCTTTCCATGCCTCTGTCTTCTACCTATGAGCCCTGATGGAGATTAGCTCTCCCCTGATCACCGCCTTCAGCGCCTCCCATACCACCCCCACCCGCAGTGGGGGGTGGGGCTGAAAATATAAATATGCGGTAGAATTTAATGCATTGGTTAACTTGCAACTCCATAGATTCAAGCTTGACAGCAGTGAAGGAAATGTCACATGTGTGCACCAAGCGTTATTGATTTACATGTGCTTTTTGAACAGGTTACATTGGACTGGGGTTTAGTGTATTATCTTGTTTTCATTTGGTTCTTAAATGAGGAAAGGGTTGTGTGGGGCACTTAAGTCAACACTTAAATGTTGCAGTGCTTTATCCTTGTACATTTTTGCATGGTGGGTGTGGGTTTACAAGCTTGTGGCTACAACCTGTTGCTAGTCTCTAAATATTTGGCCAATGTGCCCACTTTTATGATTATTATATATTGAGATGGGCTTCCTACCACATGACACTAAAACCATCTGTTGGCACCTCCATAATGTTGCCCTTCCCTCAGCTTATCTACTACTGAAACCATCATCCAAGCCTTTATTGCCTCTGGACTTGTGATTTCACTGCGGTCTTGACTGATCTCCTAAGTTTAAAATTTAAGTCTACATTTAATCTCCGTTTGAGACGGAGATGAGGAGAATTTTGATCTCCCAAAGGGTCATCAGTATATAGAATTCTCTACCCCAGAAAGCAGTGGAAACTGGATCATTGAATTAATTTAAGACAAAGTTAGACAAATTGTCGATAGACGAGAGAGCCAAGAGTTATACTCCGAAGTCCTATGATCCCATGTTCAACGTCTATCCTCCAAAAACTTGAAATCTTTGAAACTTTGCTACCCGTGTCCTAACTCATACCAAGTCCCACTGCCCCAGTGCTCTCTGAATTACATGGCAACAACACCTTCATTGTATAATTCATACCCTTATTCTCAGATTTCTCCATGGCCTTGCTTTGCCTCATCTCTATAATCTCCTCCAGCTACACAAGCCCTCCAGATCTCAGTTCTCTGATATTTAATTTAATTGAAATTCAACTTATCATCTTTATTGTCATATTAACACTGCAATGAAGTTACTGTGTAAAGCCCCGAGTCGCTGCATTCTGGCGCCTGTACAGGTACAGAGGGAGAATTCAGAATGTCCAATTCACCTAACAGCACAGGACTTGTGGGAGGAAACCGAAGAACCCGGAGGAAACCCACGCAGACACGAGGAGAACGTGCAGACTCCACACAGACAGTGACCTCTAGCCTTTTGAGCATTCCCAATTATAACCACACCATTTTGTGGGTAGCTGCAACTTCAGTTGCGTCGCCCGAAGATTTGGAATTCCCTCCCCATTTCTCTCATTCGTCATTTAAAACGAACCTTAAAACCTATTTGTGTGATCAAGTGGTTGGTCATCTGGTCTAATATCTCATTGCGAAAACATCAGAAAATGCTGGAAAATCTCAGCAGATCTGACAGAATCTGTGGAGAGAGAATGGAGATAATGTTTCGAGTCTGGGTGACTCTGTCATTCAGACTCAAAATGTTAGTTCTGCTTTCTCCCCACAGATGCCGTCATACCTGCTGAGATTTTCCAGCATTTTCTGTTTTTGTTTCAGATTCCGGCATCCGCAATATTTTTATCCTAATATCCTAATACTTTTATCCTAATATCTCATTGTGCATCTCTGTGCCATATTTTGTCCCACAAAGCTCCTGTGAAGCACCTCAGGAGGTTTTATTACATAAATACATATTATTTTGATATTCCTTGCCTCAAGTCAGGAAATTTACTTTGACTCAACAAATTATACAATCACTGTAAGGTTGTGCGTGCCTGCATTGAGATCTTTCTATTCTGCCCAAATTTGCTATGGTCCCCAATTATGTCCATCAGGAATTGGGTGCACAAGGTTGGCAACCCTCTCTTTGAATCAGTGCTGACAGCAAACAAGGTTCTAGCCACCAGCAGCTTCTTGGAAAATCAAAACAGTCTGTCATTTGGAAAACGCCAGCCATTTACTTCTCTCCTCAATTTGGAGAAATTTAGAAAGTTTCTCATGAATTTTCATCTGCAGTCAAGAAAGTCTCCTGACCCAAATCCTAACCCTGCACTTTCCTCCTGTCTGTCTAGAGTGGGACTTGACATAAGGTGGTAATTCTATCTTTAAAGCAAATACCATGCCCAAATGAAAAACAAACGTTCCCATGACAGCAGGCCTTTCTGTAAATCCAGCAGGGGGAGCTCACTCAATGACATGGACTTGTGTTTCGTAAATCGAATCCGATAAAACTAAACGTGGCACCCAGATTCACGCAGCAATATTAGGTTAGCATGGATGTTATCACAAAACCTTGCTCACCCACCAGTCTGATCCTGATGGTCAACAATTCCAAGGATATAAAACTTGCAATTGCACTTCAACATTTGCCCAAAGGTACTGCCAGGCAGTAGCTTAATGCTCACTGAAACTGTGGCACTCGCTCCTGTTTTATGCAGATGTTCTAAATGTGATCTGAACTGAAGAAAAGTAACTGAACTGTACATATAACCTTTGTGCACACAGATGACGCTCACTGATCTGAATTACATGGTAAATGGTCAGCGCTATGACCCTGTTCATGCTGTTTGGCTCCACCTTCCTGCTGCAGCAACAAGACGTAGGGCACTTGGCAGGAGGGATGAGGAGGGCCCAATATATCTTGGAACTGAGCAATGATGGTGGATTCCAAATGTAATTTGTCTAAACTCCACTATTGGGGGAAAAAATGTAGAACATCTGCAGCAATAAAAAAGAATCAGATAGAATTGCATAAATTTCACCTTCAAAAGTAAAGCTCCTTCAATAATTTAACTTTCATCATGATCTATTTTTCCAAATACATGTGTAAATGCCTACAACTTGCTGGTTATTTCCATAGAATCTCCACAGTGCAGAAAGAGGCCATTTGGCCCATTGATCCGCACCGACCCTTCAAAAGAGCACCCCACCCAGGTCTACTCCCCCGCCATAGCCCCAAAACCCCACTCACCCTGCACATCCCTGTACACTAAGGGGCAATTTAACATGGTCAATCCACCTAACTTGCAAATCTTTGGATTGTGGGAGGAAACCGGAGCACCCGAAGGAAACCCATGCAGAAACGGGGAGAGCGTGAAAACTCCACGCAGTCACTCAATGCCGGAATCGAATCCCGGTCCCTGGTCCTGTGAGGCAGCAGTGCTAACCAACTGTGCCACTATGCCCAGAATACTTGTTTGGACTGCTTCTCATGGCAATGTTGAAACATTCATTTCTTGACTTGTAGAATTCAAGTCCTGATTTATCGTTCACAAGAGGCTGCAGCTCAGGACAAAGGGGGCGGGGAGGCTGGATTTGTGCAGTGGATTCGGCTTTCACCCCAGAAGATGGATTCAAATGCAGACTGGATTTATAGGATGAATTCCCTCTGGCTCCATGCATACTGGAGCATGAATCCACTGCACAAACCTAGCACTGAGCACCTCCAACACAAGACACAGCATGGTTTCAGAAACAGGAAAATGTTGGATTGGTGCAGTAGGTGGCAGTGTTTTGGTGCTGAAGCAATTCAAGGGAATTTTACCCTGCATCTAACCATGCTGCCGGTAACCTGTGAATGCTTGATGCCAACACTAGATTTCCATTCCTCTGCACCAGCTTGCTTCACCCATATAGCCTTGAGAAATACATTAACTGTTGCTTCAATCAGCTTCAGGCAATAATTTGTATTTCAGCCAAATTTCCTTCTCTTTTCTTGTTTGCTTTCCTGATGGTAGCGACTCATGCCGGGATATATTTTTTACTGGGGTTTAGAAGCTGTCTGATGTTTGCAGTTATATGGGATTAGGGGAACAGGGCAGCCATATGGGTTTAGAGCTTTGAATGGAGGGTGAACATTATAATGGACTGGTTGGACCAATTGCTTGTTTATCATAGAATCTCTATATTGCAGAAGGAGACCATTCTGCCCATCGTCTGCACCGACCCTCAGAAAGAGCACCCTAACCTAGGGCCACTTCCACACCTCGCAACCCTGCTACCCCACCTAACCTTTGGATACTAATCTAGCATGGCCAATCCACCTAACCTGCACATCTTTGGACTGTAGGAGGAAAATGGAGCACCCGGAGGAAACCCCACGCAGACACGGGGAGAACGTGAAAACTCCACATAGACAGTCGCCCAATTCGGAATCAAATCTAGGTCCTTGGTGCTGTGAGACAGCAGTACTACCCACTGGTTCAACGTACTTGTCAGAATTAAATTAATGTGGCGATTCTTCCAGTTTGCTCAGAAACAGCAAGTGATGGTGGGTGGCAATGCCAAGTAACTGACTATTTCCAGAATCCTTCTGATAAATGTCACTCATGCGTCATCTCAACAGGGATAACGGTGTGTCTCATTATATAAACCCCTCAAAAAAGGAGTGACTTTTGGTTGGCTTTTTGTACCTCTGTGTCTCAACTCTCTTAATGTTCACAGAAAGTGAATAGAAGACCAGTTTTGCAGAGGTGATATAATTGGCTGTGGTGATTATATATTTTACATGGAGAGCAGTTTGCACAATATCCTTGAACTTCAATACCATGGATCTGTCAGTGAACAAACTTCCAAATGCTGGTTTGCCTTTGCAGTGCTTAAAACACAAGCCGCCTGTCAGCTGAGAATTTTGCAAGTGCTGAACACTCAAGGATGAGGAACAGCGCTTGCCATTTTCCCACTTGACATTGTCACCAACCTAAATATTACTACTTGTACTAAGTATGGTTAGGGTCAGAAAACACCAGCTCCGTCACAATTGATGTATACCCACTAAATATTACAAATATAATAAGCTTATAAAGAAGACCTAATGAGGGCAGAAAGAGAACCCCACAAAGATCTGAAGAGGATTTAAGGGGGATCTAAAGGTGACGATATAGAGCTGAACATCTTGAGCAATACATTCACTATACAGTGAATGGTAGAACCCTCAAGCGTATTGAAAGTCAGAGAGATCTAGGTGCACAGGTACACAGGTCACTGAAAGGGGCAACACAGGTGGAGAAGGTAGTCAAGAAGGCATACGGCATGCTTGCCTTCATTGGCCGGGGCATTGAGTATAAGAATTGGCAAGTCATGTTGCAGCTGTATAGAACCTTAGTTAGGCCACACTTGGAGTACAGTCTTTAATTCTGGTCGCCACACTACCAGAAGAATGTGGAGGCTTTAGAGAGGGTGCAGAAGAGATTTACCAGAATGTTGCCTGGTATGGAGGGCATTAGCTATGAGGAGCGGTTGAATAAACTCGGTTTGTTCTCACTGGAATGACGGAGGTTGAGGGGCGACCTGATAGAGGCCTACAAAATTATGAGGGGTATAGACAGAGTGGATAGTCAGAGGCTTTTCCCCAGGGTAGAGGGGTCAATTACTAGGGGACATAGGTTTAAGGTGCGAGGGGCAAGGTTTAGAGTAGATGTACGAGGCAAGTTTTTTACACAGAGGGTAGTGGGTGCCTGGAACTCGCTGCCGGAGGAGGTGGTGGAAGCAGGGACAATAGTGATATTTAAGGGGCATCTTGACAAATACATGAATAGGATGGGAATAGAGGGATACGGACCCAGGAAGTGAAGAAGATTGTAGTTTAGTCGGGCAGCATGGTCGGCACGGGCTTGGAGGGCCGAAGGGCCTGTTCCTGTGCTGTACTTTTCTTTGTTCTTTGTTCTTAACACACTGTCCAGGCTGTTTGATGGAGCAGTAATTATGCATTAATGAGGAGACTTCAATGTTTTATCCTTTCTTGCTCCCATTCCATGGAGAGTGCCATGGTTTGTGACTGGTGCAGAATATGGAATCTCAGGTCAAGTTGGGACTAGGATCAGGGATAAACGTGAACATTTTGTACGCTAGTGACTGCATTCCTCAAAGGGTTCATTGTGGTATCGAGGGCAATCATCTCGTTTCCATTCCTAGAAATAGCCTGCACGCAGTATTTTCTGTCGACATGAAATATATAAAAAAAGAACTTTGGTCATATGATTATAATTCACCCATTAATACTCTTAAAAGCCTCTAGCAAATGGCAATCATCAGCTGGTCTCTGTCATTTTGACCCACTTTTCAGCAGCCTTATTATTCGCTGTGATTTTCCAACATACTTGTTCATCGGGTGATATTTTATCAACAACGTTTTCTCTTCAGGTAAATGGCACTTCCTGGTGCAGAGAGATCTGATCACAAAGAAACATCTCATTTTACATTTTTAAAATCTCTGTTTACTAAAAATTTGGTGCGATAGTGCTGCGGTGCTGCTTATTGGGGAAGTTCACCATGTTTAACCATATAAATCTCACTCAGATACATTCAAAGCAAAATAATGTTCCATTCTTATCTCACCACTTCTGGTGTTGCCCTCCATCATTTCCCACATGAGAAAACAGGTCAGGCCAATGCCATTTTTTCACTAGAACCCCTATGAGAATGGGCCAGGCAGGTTTGGTCTCTGATCTCTCAACATTCCCTGTAAGGAGGCACATATCAGAGAAAGTTCCTCAAAGCATAAAATGAGAATATGTGTGTGTGTGTGTGTGGGGGGGGGGGGGGGGGGGGGGGGGGGGGGGAGTGTTACAGGGTGCCCTCAGCCACCCTGTGTTGTGTTATGCTTTGACATCACTCGAAAAGAAGTATGCCATGCGATCCAGTTTAGTTTTACTTTTGCTTTTGACCAGCGCAGACAGCTCTGCGATTGTGTCTTCAAGCTTTATATCTAAGTTTATCTGCTCTCATGCACCTAGTCTTAATAAATGAACCCACTGTTGTGGGCCAGGGTTTAGAGAACCCCAAAGTGTATCATGGAGTTCATCTGACCCACAACTTTTAATACATTGTGCTATGGGGAGCACACGGCCCATTCTACAGGTGTGGTACAGCAGAAATGGAAAAGTATTTTTTAAAGCAAAACAATGTTTATTCTATGAACTCAAGTTAACCTTTTTAAAACATACCGTGAACATCTTAGCAACCATTAATTCAAATACAACCCCCAAAGAATACAACACCAAGTAATCCTTAATAACTTCCCAAACAACATCCAGAAGACAAAAGAAACACCTTTTAACAGAAGCACATTAGGTTTACATTCACTACGGAGAACATTTATAATTCTGAATTCACCAAATGATCAAGGGATAGTCTTTTCATGGCAGAGAGAACAGCAGTACACCTGCTCTGTCTGGCTTCAGCTCCAACACTGAAAACAAAACTAAAACACACCCTGCAGCAAACAGCCTAAAACAAAAGTAAAAAGCTGACAGACAGCCCAGCTCCACCCACACTCTGACATCACTGATAAACACCCATTTCTTAAAAGTACTCACACATGACACCACAATGCGTTTATCCAATCCCTTCTATCATTATAAAAGCACAATATGGTATGCAGCAGTGGTTCCTTCGAAACAACATGGTGGTGGCCAGGCAACAAGATTCAGCGCAGGTACAACATGAGAAACAGCCTTAGATCATGCTGCATGGCATGAGAAAACCCTCAAAGCTTTGGTCAGATCACAACAAAGCCACAGCATTGGTGAATGTCTAAATCACAGCGCGGTGAGTGCACAGTAAAACTGTGAAGAAACAGTGCTCCAATAAAGTGGCGATAAGCAGACGCATCCTTTGTGGTGAGATTGCAGTGCGTAGCCTGTCGGTTCAGTGAATACGACAGCAAGTCAAGATGCCCAGCTTAGTTGGGAAAGGCAACTGACCAGGGTGTGGGCTGGATTGATAGCGAGTGGGGGAGAATCAAAAAACCCAAAATAATCATAAAAAATCAGTAAGAAGTCTTACAACACCAGGTTAAAGTCCAACAGGTTTGTTTCGAATGACCAGCTTTTGGAGCACAGCTCCTTCCTTACTGTGCTTATCCCAGTCCAACGGCGGCATCTCCACATCATAAAAAATCAGGCCAGAGAAGGTTGTGATTAAAATTGGCGAGTTTGGGACTTCAGATGGCGGCTATGAAGGAGTAAGTCGCACTTTTGGTGGCTCCCGCTCTGGTTGAACTTTTGGACCTTTCCCCCGTTTTTCTACCGGACTTGAATTGTAAAACGGATGTTAGTGGCAATTGTTTACTGAATTCCCACTTCGGTGCATGGCGAGAAGGACTAGAAGTGTGCGTAAGGGCAGAAACAAAAAGATAGAGAAGGCTTGGGCTGTAGCTGCAACAGAAGACAGCATGGCGGAGGTTCGGACCTCTGGATTGTCGACTCAGCAGACTATGGAGCAGCAGGTGCAAGTCATTCAGGAAGGCTTTGCTACGCAGAAACGGGATTGCTTGGACCCAACAAAAGAGTCGATTGAACGGTTGGAGCAGAGATTGGACGCCCAGGACGCCCAGAATTGGGCGATCCAGAAGGTGGAGAAGGCGCTGGCTGAGCAGGAGGAACGTCAGACTGCGGTGGAGCTGGAGGTGGGGATGCTGAGGGACCAGCAGAAGAAGCTCCTGGAGAAGGTGGAGGACCTAGAGAATAGGTCCCGCCGGCAGAACCTAAGAATCGTCGGGCTCCCAGAGGGGTCCGAAGGAACGGACGCTGGGGCATACATCAGACATATTTGAGAAGCTGCTGGGGGATGGGGCATTCTCCCGGCCCTTGGAGGTGGATAGGGCTCACAGCGCACTCGCGAAGAAGCCGTGAATGGGAGACCCCCCGAGGGCAATGGTGGTGAGATTCCACAGGTTCTCAGATAAGGAGCGCATTCTATAGTGGGCTGTAAATGGGACAATCCTGCGGGTTTACCAGGACCTGAGTGGCCAGGAGGAGAGCAGGCTTCAGCCAGATCAGGTCGATCCTTTTTAAGAAAAAGGTGAAGTTTGGACTGTTATACCCAGCCCGTCTCTGGGTCACGCATAAGGATCAACACTTCTACTTCGAGTTGCCTGAGGACGCGTTGGACTTTGCAAAAATGAAAGGGCTGGTGATGGATTGAAAACTTTTGTACTTGGCTGCAACGTTCACGCTTTTGTTTTTTCTTTTTGTTTCTCTGTTTTTGTAAAAAGTTTCTCATTTTGCGTTTCATGGAAGATGTTTGTGATGCCATTTGCATTGATTTGGAGCCAGCAGTAGAGCTGAGTGAGTTAAGGTTTCATTTGCACTGTTGGGGGATGGAGGTGTGCTTGTTTTGATCTTGGTGTTTTTATGTTGGGCAATTGTGTGGGGATTGTTTGATGTTGGAGTTTGTTTGTATGGGCGGGGGGAGGGGGGAACAATAGGTGGGAGACTATCTGGAGCCGGGAATGGGGGCCACCAAGCTAGCTGGGCGAGCTAGCTCTCGGAAGCGCTGTGAGGGGTGTGCATATGTTTGGTTTAGTAAAGGGGTTGGGTGTTGTTACTAGGGGGGGCGGGAAGGGGTGGGGTGAATGTTCTGTTGACGAGGAAGGAACTTCGGCTGAGAGACAGAGAGGGATTTGGGGGCTGCCTCGGGATGGGCCGGGTGGAGGCGCGGAGCACGGGCTGAAGACGGCCTAGAAAGGGGATGGCTGATCGGTGGAGGGGGGGGGGGGGTCAATGAGCCCCCCAACAAGGCTGATCACCTGGAATGTTCGAGGGTTAAATGGGCCGGTCAAAAGGGTACGTGTGTTTGCGCATCTTGGGGGATTGAAGGCGGACGTGGTAATGTTGCAGGAGACGCACCTTAGAGATACGGACCAGGTTAGACTGAGGAAAGGTTGTGTTAGTCAGGTCTTTCACTCGGGACTAGATTCAAAGGCTAGAGGGGTCGCGATCCTGATCAATAAGCAGGTGGTGTTTGAGGCGGGTAGAATAGTCTCGTATGTGGGAGGTCGGTACATTATGGTCAGTGGGAAGCTAGAGGGGGTGTGGGTGGTATTAGTAAATGTGTATGCGCCAAATTGGGATGATCTGGAGTTTATTAGGAGGATGCTGGGGAAGATACAGGACCTGGACTTGCACAGGTTGGTCATGGGAGGGGACTTCAACACAGTTATTGACCCTGGTTTGGACCGGTCAAGCTCAAAAACGGGCAGGGTGCCAGCAATGGCAAAGGAACTAAAAGGGTTCATGGAGCTGATGGGGGGGGGTGGATCCATGGAGATTTGGGCAGCCGAGGGTGAAGGAGTTCTCCTTCTACTCACACGTGCATAAAGTGTATTCCCGGATAGATTTCTTTATTTTGAGCAGGGCCTTGCTGGCTGGTGTGGTGGATGTGGGGTACTCGGCGATTACAATCTCAGACCATGCTCCACACTCGGTCGACCTGCAGGTTAGTAAAGACAGTAACCAGCGCCTGCACTGGAGGTTGGATGTGGGACTTTTGGCGGATGAAGGGGTGTGCGAGCAGCTGAGGAAATGTATTCAGAGCTACCTGCAGGTTAATGACACGGGGGAAATTTCAGCAGCAGTGGTGTGGGAAGTACTGAAGGCGGTGGTCAGGGGGGAGCTGATCTCGATCTGGGCCCATAGGGAGTAGGTGGACAGGGCAGAGGCGGACCGACTGGTAAAGGAGTTACTACAGATTGATAGGAGGTATGTGGAAACCCCGGAGGCAGGGCTTTTAAGGGAATGGCAGAGGTTACAGGCGGAGTTTAGCTTGCTGACCACAGGGAGGGCGGTGGAGCAGCTGAAAAAGGCGAGAGGGGTGATCTATGAACATGGAGAGAAAGCCAGCAGAATGCTTGCACAGCAGCTTAGGAAGAGGGAGGCAGCTAGGGAGATAGGGAAAGTAAAGGACGGAGATGGGAACCTGGTTGGTGATTCAGTAGGGGTGAATAAGGCGTTTAGGGATTTCTACAGCAGGCTGTACAGGTCAGAACCCCCTACGGGGCTGGAGGGGATGAGGCACTTCTTGGAGGTTCTGAATTTCCCAAAGGTGGGTGGGGAGCGTGTAGGAGGGCTGGGGGCCCCGATCGGACTGGACGAGATAGTGGAGGGCTTGAAGGCCATGCAGGTGGGTGAGGCCCCGGGTCCGGACGGGTACCCTGTGGAGTTTTATAAAAGCTTCTTGGGGATATTGGGGCCAGTGTTGTTGAGGATGTTCAATGAGGCAAGGGAAAGAGGGGTGTTGCCCCGACGATGTCACAGGCAACGATTTCGCTGATTCTTAAGCGGGACAAGAACCCGGAGCTGTGTGGGTCCTACAGGCCGATCTCCATGTTGAATGTAGATGCCAAGTTGCTGGCCAAATTCTTGTCCTCCAGGATCGAGGATTGTGTTCCGGACGTTATTGGGGAGGACCAGACGGGGTTTGTTAAGGGCAGGCAGTTGGTGGCCAATGTAAGAAGGCTGTTAAATGTGATCATGATGCCCCCGGAAGGTAGGGAGGGGGAGGTAGTGATCGCAATGGATGCAGAAAAGGCTTTTGATTGGGTAGAATGGGACTATCTGTGGGAGATACTGGGATGGTTTGGATTCGTGCGGGGCTTTATTGACTGGGTCAGGTTACTGTAGCAGGCTCCTGTGGCAAGTGTATGGACGAATAGGACAACATCGGACTATTTTAGACTGCACCGAGGGACAAGACAGGGATGCCCCCTCTCCCCACTGTTGTTTGCGCTGGCTATAGAGCCGTTGGCAATTGCTCTGAGAGCCTCGAGGGGCTGGAGAGGACTGGTCCAAGGGGGGGGGGGGGGCACAAGGTTTCGCTCTATGCGGATGACCTGCTTCTTTACGTTTCGGACCCAATAGAGGGATGGAAGAAATCATGAGGACTCTAGGGTAATTTGGCTGGTTTTTGTGGTATAAGCTTAATATGGGAAAGAGTGAGTTGTTTGTGGTCCAGGCGAGGGGACAGGAGAGGTGACTGGGAGAGCTGCCGTTTAGGTTAGTAGAGGGAAGCTTTCGGTACCTAGGCATCCAAATGGAGCAGGAATGGGACCGGCTGCATAAACTGAATCTGGCCCGGCTGGTGGACCAAATGAAGGACGATTTTCGGAGATGGGACGTGCTTCCGTTGTATCTGGCTGGGATTGTGCAAACAGTGAAGATGACGGTCCTCCCGAGATTCCTATTTGTATTTCAGTGTCTCCCCATCTTTATTCCGCGGGTCAACAGAGTGATCACGGGCTTTGTCTGGGCGGGCAAGACCTCGCAAGTAAGGAAGGTAATGCTTGAGCGGAGTCGGGGAGAGGGCAGGCTGGCGCTGCCAAATTACTGGGTGGCTAATATAGCCATGATCAGGAAGTGGGTGGTGGGGGAGGGATCGGCATGGGTGCGTATGGAGGCGGCTTCATGTAAGGGCACCAGTTTGGGGGCATTGGTAACTGCGCCTCTGCCGTTCCCGCCGGCACAGTACTCCACCAGTCCAGTGGTGGTGGCGGCCCTGAGAGTTTGGGGCCAGTGGAGGCGGCATGTGGGAGCAGTGGGAGCATCGGTCTGGTCCCCAATCTGTAATAATCACCGGTTTGTCCCGGGGAGTATGGCTGGAGTTTCCGGTTATGGTGGAGAGCGGGGATTGAGAAGATGGGGGATAAGTTTATAGAGGGGAGCTTTCCCAGTATGAGGGCGTTGGAGGAAAAGTTTGGGTTGGCGAGGGGAAACAAATTCAGGTATCTGCAGGTGTGGGACTTTCTTCGTAAACAGGTGTCAACCTTCCCACTCCTACCACTGAGGGGAATTCAGGACAGGGTAGTTTCCAGAGGGTGGGTGGAGAAGGGAGCGTCTCGGACATTTATAAGGAGCTTATGGGGTCGGAGGAGACGCAGACCGAGGAGCTGAAGTGCAAGTAGGAGGAGGAGCTGGGAGGTGAGATCGAGGATGGTCTATGGGCAGACACGTTGAGTAGAGTCAACACGTCCGCAACATGTACCAGGCTCAGCCTGATACAATTCAAGGTCGTTCACTGGGCTCACATGACAGTGGCCCGGGTGAGCAGATACTTTGGGGTGGAGGACAGGTGCGCAAAATGTGCGGGAGGACCAGCGAACCATGTCCACATGTTTTGGACATGTCGCAAAAGTGGGCACTTATCCCAGGTACTAAGGAGAAGGATGTCAAAATGTCCACAAAATTCCCCAGTCTGAGTCTGAATTGGGCAGCAGTTGACGTATCATTCGAATTGGGTGGGTCGCATGGGGGGGGGGGGGGTGGCGACACACACACGCCAAACGACCGGTATCACTCCGTAGGACCAGGAGCCAGGGTGGGCAGTCAGTGGGGTCTGCAGCAAGATGGCTGTCTTGCAGGCCGCTGCAATGCCGGTCCGAGCCTGGACACCCGGGTCCTGTGGGGTGTCACCTCGACCCCACGCCCCATCACCTGGTCACCCCTGCAGTCCCCACCGAGCTTGGCGGAGGTCCCCCCCCCCCCCCCCCCCGTCCCCCGTCCCCCATCCCCCCCGCCACCAGCGGCAGGACCGGCAGCTTCTGCGTGCCCTACCTCCTCTCTCTCCCCCTCGCCAGCCTAGGTGCATGTTTCCTGAATTTTAAAACCTCAAGCGACACTCGCCATCAAGAATTCCCCCCACTGGAGGTGCAGCATTGAAGAAGCCCCAGATAATATAGGGTCAGGCCTGCTAATGATATGCAAATGGCAGTGACTGTACGTGAGGAGTAGAATGCATTGATGTTGCAGTCGGGGGCCCAGAGCATTGCAATTTGGCGTGCGCCCAGAGCCCGCCACGATTTTAGCTTCACAACCGATTCTCCACCCAGTCGCCTTTCCCGATTTCGGCAGCGGCCCACAGAGAATCCCGCCCATGGCTTCTTGATTCAGATGTGCCTGAACCAGACAAGCAAGCCATAAAAAAATCACCTTGCAATTGGGAATGAAGGTCTACACAGGCTGAAGAAGTCAGGATTAACAGCAGAAGAGCTCAAGGAAAAAGATATGGACTACATTGTGGCAAGAGTATTGGCGGCATTTATGAAAGAAATGGGAGGAGCGGATCCATGGTGATTTTTGTACCTGGGGGGATGGAATTCTCCTTTCTAAGCTGGTGTGCAAGGTCTACTCTCAGATCGATTTTTTTTATCATGGAGAGGTCGTAGTTGCCGGGGGTGAGGAACATGGAGTAATAATAATAATAATAACCATTTTATTGTCACAAGTACACTTACATTAACACTGCAATGAAGTTACTGTGAAAAGCCCCTAGTCACCACATTCCAACCCCTGTTCGGGTACAGAGAGGGAGAGTTCAGAATTCTCAGCAGGTACGGGAATTGAACCCGCGCTGCTAGCCTTGTTCTGCATCACAAACCAGCTGTCTGGCCCACTGAGCTAAACCAGCCCCTGCAGTATTCAGTTATTGTGATTTCTAACCATGCTCCGCACCTGGTAGACATAGTTCTAGAGAGAGGGGGAGTCAGCCCAACAGCCGACGTGGAGTTTGGATGTGGGGCTGCTAGCAGATATGGGTTTGTGTGTACGGATGGTGTTGTAACCCTGCAAGGGACTCATCCAGCTGGGGATGATTGTTCCCTAGTGCTAATTGTGTTGTGAGTTAACCAGCACTATCATAACAAAAAGGAGTAAGGACCCTGAGGTGTGTAATCAGGCCCTGTGTAAATGCTGAATAAATGTCTTTCTTATGAACTCTTTGGATTCCCCTTTGCTGTTCACTTCAGATGACCAAGGGGGTGGATGAATATGTAGGTTTAACAAGACCAGGGAGGTTTTTCCCTCGGTACTATGGGAGGCTCGGAAGGCGGCGGTGTTGGGGGGGAGGCGGTGGGGGTGGGGGGTGGGGGGTGGGGGTGGGGGGGGGGGAGAGATTGCATACAAGGCGCAGGTGGATAGGGAAGCAAGGGTTGATGAATGAGATATTGGAGGTGGATTGGACATATTTGGAGGATCCCACTCCAGAGCTTTTGGCCAATAGGAAGCTGATACAGACACAGTTTGATCTGGTGTCCAGGGATTAGGCAATGCGGCAGTTGAGACGGGCGAAGGGAATAGTTTATGAGTATGGGGAGGAGGCCAGCCATTATGGGAACCTGGATTGTAGTTTTAGGGTACGAGAGATTGAGAGTATAGAGGTCAGGAGCACAGATTTGACTTCGCAGGAGGGGGCCAGTGTTCAGGTAGGTGGTTTGAAGTGTGTCTACTTCAATGCCAGGAGTACACGAAATAAGGTAGGGGAACTGGCAGCATGGGTTGGTACCTGGGACTTCGATGTTGTGGCCATTTTGGAGACATGGATAGAGCAGGGACAGGAATGGTTGTTGCAGGTTCCGGGGTTTAGGTGTTTTAGTAAGCTCAGAGAAGGAGGCAAAAGAGGGGGAGGTGTGGCGCTGCTAGTCAAAAACAGTATTACGGTGGCGGAGAGGATGCTAGATGGGGACTCTTCTTCCGAGGTAGTATGGGCTGAGGTTAGAAACAGGAAAGGAGAGGTCACCCTGTTAGGAGTTTTATATAGGCCTCCAAATAGTTCTAGGGATGTAGAGGAAAGGATGGCGAAGATGATTCTGGATAAGAGCGAAAGTAACAGGGTAGTTATTATGGGAGACTTTAACGTTCCAAATATTGACTGGAAAAGATATAGTTCGAGTACATTAGATGGGTCGTTTTTTGTACAATGTGTGCAGGAGGGTTTCCTGACACAATATGTTGACAGGCCAACAAGAGGAGAGGCCACATTGGATTTGGTTTTGGGTAATGAACCAGGCCAGGTGTTAGATTTGGAGGTAGGTGAGCACTTTGGGGACAGTGACCACAATTCAGTGACGTTTACGTTAGTGATGGAAAGGGATAAGTATACCCCGCAGGACAAGAGTTATCGCTGGGGGAAGGGCAATTATGATGCCATTAGACATGACTTGGGGGGGATAGGTTGGAGAAGTAGGCTGCAAGTGTTGGGCACACTGGATATGTGGAGCTTGTTCAAGGAACAGCTACTGCGTGTTCTTGATAAGTACGTACCGGTCAGGCAGGGAGGAAGGCGTCGAGCGAGGGAACCGTGGTTTACCAAAGAAGTGGAATCTCTTGTTAAGAGGAAGAAGGAGGCCTATGTGAAGATGAGGTGTGAAGTTTCAGTTGGGGCGATTGATAGTTACAAGGTAGCGAGGAAGGATCTAAAGAGAGAGCTAAGACGAGCAAGAAGGGGACATGAGAAGTATTTGGCAGGTAGGATCAAGGAAAACCCAAAAGCTTTCTTTCGGTATGTCAGGAATAAAAGAATGACTAGGGTAAGAGTAGGGCCAGTCAAGGACAGGGATGGGAAGTTGTGTGTGGAGTCTGAAGAGATAGGCGAGATACTAAATGAATATTTTTTGTCAGTATTCACTCAGGAAAAAGATAATGTTGTGGAGGAGAATGCTGAGACCCAGGCTATTAGAATAGATGGCATTGAGGTACGTAGGGAAGAGGTGTTGGCAATCCTGGACAGGCTGAAAATAGATAAGTCCCCGGGGCCTGATGGGATTTATCCTAGGATTCTCTGTGAAGTCATGGAAGAGGTTGCTGGACCTTTGGCTTTGATTTTTATGTCATCATTGGCTACAGGAATAGTGCCAGAGGACTGGAGGATAGCAAATGTGGTCCCTTTGTTCAAGAAGGGGGGTAGAGACAACCCCGGCAACTATAGACCGGTGAGCCTCACGTCTGTAGTGGGTAAAGTCTTGGAGGGGATTATAAGAGACAAGATTTATAATCATCTAGATAGGAATAATATGATTAGGGATAGTCAGCATGGCTTTGTGAAGGGTAGGTCATGCCTCACAAATCTTATCGAGTTCTTTGAGAAGGTGACTGAACAGGTAGACGAGGGTAGAGCAGTTGATGTGGTGTATATGGATTTCAGTAAAGCGTTTGATAAGGTTCCCCACGGTAGGCTATTGCAGAAAATACGGAGGCTGGGGATTGTGGGTGATTTAGCGATATGGATCAGAAATTGGCTAGCTGAAAGAAGACAGAGGGTGGTGGTTGATGGGAAATGTTCAGAATGGAGTTCAGTTACAAGTGGCGTACCACAAGGATCTGTTCTGGGGCGGTTGCTGTTTGTCATTTTTATCAATGACCTAGAGGAGGGCGCAGAAGGGTGGGTGAGTAAATTTGCAGACGACACTAAAGTCGGTGGTGTTGTCGACAGTGCGGAAGGATGTAGCAGGTTACAGAGGGACATAGATAAGCTGCAGAGCTGGGCTGAGAGGTGGCAAATGGAGTTTAATGTAGAGAAGTGTGAGGTGATTCACTTTGGAAGGAATAACAGGAATGCGGAATATTTGGCTAATGGTAAAGTTCTTGGAAGTGTGGATGAGCAGAGGGATCTAGGTGTCCATGTACATAGATCCCTGAAAGTTGCCACCCAGGTTGATAGGGTTGTGAAGAAGGCCTATGGAGTGTTGGCCTTTATTGGTAGAGGGATTGAGTTCCGGAGTCATGAGGTCATGTTGCAGCTGTACAAAACTCTGGTACGGCCGCATTTGGAGTATTGCGTACAGTTCTGGTCACCGCATTATAGGAAGGACGTGGAAGCTTTGGAGCGGGTGCAGAGGAGATTTACCAGGATGTTGCCTGGTATGGAGGGAAAATCTTATGAGGAAAGGCTGATGGACTTGAGGTTGTTTTCGTTAGAGAGAAGAAGGTTAAGAGGAGACTTAATAGAGGCATACAAAATGATCAGGGGGTTGGATAGGGTGGACAGTGAGAGCCTTCTCCTGCAGATGGAAATGGCTAGCACGAGGGGACATAGCCTTAAACTGAGGGTTAATAGATATAGGACAGAGGTCAGAGGTAGGTTCTTTACGCGAAGAGTGGTGAGGCCGTGGAATGCCCTACCTGCTACAGTAGTGAACTCGCCAACATTGAGGGCATTTAAAAGTTTATTGGATAAACATATGGATGATAATGGCATAGTGTAGGTTAGATGGCTTTTGTTTTTTGACTTCCCATGTCGGTGCAACATCGTAGGCCGAAGGGCCTGTACTGCGCTGTATCGTTCTATATTCTATGTTCTATCTGCTGGTCAGCCAGTTGAGGCCCCAGGCAGCTTCCCGGGAAATTATCCAGGTTCGAGAGGGGGTGAGGAGCTGGTGTCGGCGTCGGAGAAGGTGAACTGAGTGTTCGAAAAGTTTTATAAGACGTACAGTTCGGAGCTGCCGGAGGATGATTCGAACATTGTGGAGTTTTTGGAGGGGTTGGAGTGTCCCAGGGCGGAGGAGGAAGATCGAGAAGAGTTGGAGGAGCCAGCGGGGGTACAGGAGGAGGAAGGCGATATGGTGTATGTAGTTGGGGAAGGCACTGTGTTTCTGGCAGAATTGTATAAAAAGTTTGCAGACATATTGGTGAGGTTACTGGTGGAGTCGTTTAAAGATTCGGTGGCCCAGTGATAGTTTCCAGAGACTATGAGTCAGGCATCCATTTCACTTTTGTTGAAAAAGGACAAGGACCCAGTGATGTATGGGTCATTATGGCCAATTTCATTGTTTTAAAAAAATATATATTTTTATTCAAGGCATTTAAAAATATACACATAATATCAGAAGAACAACACATCAACCCAATTATCAACCACAACCCTCCAGCCCTCCTGACGCCAACCCCCCCCCCCCCCCCCCCCCCCCCCGCCACATCCCACCTTCCCATTTTCACCCTCCTCTCCAAGAATCCCCCCGTTCTCCTTGAGAAAATCGATGAAGTTTCCACCACCAAGTGAATACCTCTACCAAACTCCGCAGAGTGAACTTCAAGAATTCTGCCAGGTCGCTCACTCACACCCTCGCTTTCGGCAGATCAGCGTGTTGCCACCAAAGCAAAATCCCATCTCCAGGCAATCAGGGAAGCAAAGGCCAATACGTCGGCCTCTCTCCCCCCTGGACTCCTGGGTCTTCCAAACATCTTCCATAGTGTGGCGCCTACAGAATGTGGTCTTCTCTCAGGCGTTGGCAGGGGAGGGGGGGGGGGGGGGGAGCAAGATGGATGGAAATGGCTGGCACGAGGGGACATAACTTTAAACTGAGGGGTAATAGATATAGGACAGAGATCAGAGGTAGGTTCTTTACGCAAAGAGTAGTGAGGCCGTGGAATGCCCTACCTGCTACAGTAGTGAACTCGCCAACATTGAGGGCATTTAAAAGTTTATTGGATAAACATATGGATGATAATGGCATAGTGTAGGTTAGATGGCTTTTGTTTCGGTGCAACATCGTGGCGTTCGATGTTGAGAAGGTTTTTGAGCGGGTAGAGTGGGGGTACTGGTTTGTGGTGTTGGACACACCAAATACTGCCATCTCCGGACTCGCAACCACCCTCACACCCAGCATCTTGAACATCATATCGAAAAGCCCCTGCCACAGCCCCCTCAATCATGGACATGCCCAGAACATGTGGACATGATTCGTGGGCCAACGCACGTACCACCCACACCTATCCTCCACCTCCGCAAAGAACTTGCTCATCCTCGCCACCCTCATGTGGCCCCTACGCACCATTTTAAACTGGATGAGGCTTAAGCTCGCACACGACGAGGAGGCATTCACCCTCCGCAAGGCCTCAGCCCATATCCCGCCCCCACCTCCTCTTCCCATTTGCGCGAAACATCCTTCATCAGGGAGCCCTCCCTCTTCATCAGTTCCTTGTAAAGATCCAACACCTTCCCCTCCCCTATTTCATCCTCCGACAACAGCAAATCTTGCAACACTGGAAGCGACAGCCCCGGGAAGGATGACACCTCTCTCCTCACAAAATCCCAAAAGCCATTTGGGCAACAATTCCTCCAACTCCTCCAGCCCTGCAAATTTGACCCCTACAATTCCTCCAACTCCTCCAGCCCTGCAAATTTGACCCCTACAATTCCGCCAACTCCTCCAGCCCTGCAAATTTGCCTCCTATAAACAAGTCCTGAAGTTCTCAATCCCCACCTGCTGGCCAATTTCATTGTTAAATGTGGATGCAAAGATTCTGTTGAAGGTTCTGCCGCTCAGGTTGGATGGAGGGTGTCTCCCGCAGGTGGTCAGGGATGATCAAACGGGTTTTGTGAAGGGTAGGCGATTATCTCCCAATGTGCAGCATCTACTGAATGTGGTCCTCTCTCAGGCAGAGGGGCGGAACAAGAGGTGACAGTGGCATTAGATGCTGAAAAGACTTCCGATATGGTAGAGTGGAGTACTTGTTTGTCGTGTTGGAGAGGTTTGGGATAGGGCCTAAGTTTGTGTGGTGGGCCGAACTATTGTAGAAGGAACCAAGGGCCAATGTTCGGACGAATAATGTTAGCTTGGATTATTTTCAGTCATATAAGGGACTGAGTCAAGGGTGCCCTTTGCTCCCGTCCTATTCGCGTTGGCGACTGAGTCATTGGCCATCGCTTTGAGAAGTTCGGATAAGTAGGGGGATAATGAGGGTTGGGGGGAGAAGCATAGGGTCTCACTTTGTGCTGATGATCTTGTGTTGTACATTATGGACCCAGTTCCCATGATGGGGACAGAATGGGGCTGTTAAGGTGGTTGGGGCTTCATTCGGGTGCAAATTGAATTTAGGAAAAAACTAATGTTTCTCGGTCACTCTGTTGGGGAAGGGGGTTAACTTGGGAGTTCACGCTGTTTAGTTTCATGAGCTCTCATTTTAGATACTTAGGGGTGCAGGTGGCTCAGGATTGGGGGCGGCTCCGGAAGTTAAATGTTACGAGTTTAGTGAGTAAGGTTAAGGCAGATTTACGTGAGGTGGGGCAGTCTCCCTCTGTCTCTTGTTGGGCAAGTGCAATCGATGAATATTAATATTTTGCCACGGTTTTTGTTTTTACTCCAGTGCTGCCGGTGTTTCTACCAAAGGCGTTTTTATGGGGGTAGAAGGTTTGTTCTTGTCGTTTATATGGGCAGTTAAGGTGGCGAGGATTCGGAAAAGGGTCATACAGAGGGACCAGCAGTCTAGGGATTTGGTCTGGGTAGAGTAGACATGGAGAGGATGCTTCCACGAGTAGGAAAAACTAGAACCAGAGGGCATAGCCTCAGACTGAAGGGACCATCCTTTAAAACAGAGATGAGCAAGAATTTCTTCAGCCAGAGGGTGCGGAACTCTTTGCCGCAGAAGGCTGTGAAGGTCAAATCACTGAGTGTCTTTAAGACAGAGATAGATAGGGGGCCGGTTTCTCCGTCCCACCGCACCCATTTTCTGGTGCGGCACGCCCCCACCGGCAGCGGGATCCTACGTCCCGCCATCCGTCCAATGGGGTTTCCCATTGCGTACAAGCCGTTGGGAAATCCCCGGGCGTGCCGGCGCAATGGAGAATCCCGCCAGCGGAGAATCCCACCCAGGTTCTTGATTAATGAGGGGATCAAGGGGTATGGCGAGAAGGCAGGAGAATGGGGATGAGAAACCCATCAGCCATGATTGAATAACAGAGGGTGGCACGATGGCGCAGTGGTTAGCACTGCTGCCTCACAGTGCCGAGGACCCGGGTTCATCCCGGCCCCGGGTCACTGTTCATGTGGAGTTTGCACATTCTCCTTGTGTCTGCGTGGGTCTCACCCCCACAACCCAAACAGATGTGCAGGGTAAGTGGATTGGCCACGCTAAATCGCTAAATTGCCCCTTAATTGGAAACAAAATAATTGGGTACTCTAATTTTATTTTTAAAATGCTTGAATGGCAGAGCAGATTCGATGGGCCAAGTGGCCTAATTCAACTCCTATGTCTTACGGTCTTAAGTACGGGTTAGCGCAGTTGGAAGATTTTTTTCCGACCTCCCCAGTGTGGCCGCCGAAATCGTTGGTGGAGAGGGTAAAGTCGTTGGCATGGGCGTTAGAGGGGAGCACTTCCAGAATTTATGAGAGGATTCTGGCACTAGACACAGCCATGCTGGAGGAGACTAAGGCTAAGTGGGAGGAAGAATTAGTCGGGGGCGGGGGTGGGGGGGGGGGGGGGAGTAGCGGAGTGGGAGGCTGTGGTGTGAAGCCCTGCCGAGGGTGAAAGCCACCTTAGCATGTGCACGGCTCAGGCTCATACAACTAAAGGTGGTGCATTGGGCACATTTCACAAAGGCTAGGATGAGTCGAGTGTTTGAGTGGGTAGAAGATAGGTGTGAGCAGTGTGGAAGAGGCCCAGTGAATCATGTACATATGTTCTGGGCATGTCCTAAACTAGTGAACATTTGGGTTTTAGCACCATGTCGGCGATCTTATAAAGGGAATTGGAGCCTGGTCCCCTTGAAGCCATTTTTGAGGTGTCGGACCTGCCAAAACTGCAGACGGGTGAGGGGGCAGATGTCTTAGCCTTCACCTCGTTGACTGTTCACCGGTGGGTTCTGTTGGAGGGAAGGTCAGCTTCTCCTCTCAGTACCTCAGTATGGCTGGGGAAATCTCATGGAGTTTTTGTACTTCGAGAAAATGAAATACATGTTGAGAGGTTCGATTGGGAACTTTTACAATTTACACATGGTGGCAGTCATTTGTCATATATTTCAAGGGACTAGTCACAGTCAATAGCTGGGGGGGGGGGGCTGGTGGCGGTGATTGCTTATCGGTTTTGTATTTATATTCAAAAGATGTTTAATAAAAATATTTTTAAAAAACAGCCAACAGGATCCTTAGACCATTATGTTTGCACAGTCATTTTCAAACTCCAGGTCAAGACCCACAGGTGGGTCGCAGGCAGGTGTCCGGATGGTCGCAAAATGATTGGTCGTGGCGTTCATGATTGCGGGAAGAAGTGCCCTATGACCAACCGGGAGGGCCCCGCTGCTATTTTTGCGGCCAGCCGAAACACCCTCGGCAGCGCTGCCCGGCCCGCGCGGCTACCTGCAAAAGCTGCGGGAAGAAGGGCAACTACGCGATGGTGTGCAAGTCCCGCGGGGTCACCGCTATCTCCGGGGAAGAAACGGGACCACAGACCCAGCCCGCCCAGCGATCCACGTGCGACCATAGGCTTTTAGAAATGCCGTCGCAACCGGCTTTCAAGAATGCTGGCTGCCCCGTGCATGCCGGATAGCAGTGCGCAGGCCGGGAGCCCAGAGGGGTTGACCGCTTTCTCAGTACGTCAGTGAACTGTTCCAGGAGCAGATTAAAAAAAAAAATCTATTACTCTTCCTGCCAGAAGCGGCGGCAGAGAGAAGGTCATGCCCCTGGTGCACTGACATCACGTACTCTGGGCACGAAACTACAGAGGAGGGCTTCCTCTGTTTTGTATCTGCCAGCAAATTAGCAAGAGCACAGTGTGAAGAACTGAAGATGGATCCTTTTGGACTAAGGAAGAGAGGGCCAGAGTCAAAAACAGGCCAGGACAGAATCTGCTGGAGAGAGCTTCGTAGCAGACCAACCGGGAGGGCCCCGCTGCTATTTTTGCGGCCAGCCGAAACACCCTCGGCAGCGCTGCCCGGCCCGCGCGGCTACCTGCAAAAGCTGCGGGAAGAAGGGCAACTATGCGATGGTGTGCAAGTCCCGCGGGGTCGCCGCTATCGCCGGGGAAGAAACGGGACCACAGACCCAGCCCGCCCAGCGATCCACGTGCGACCAACGGACGCCGCCATTTTGGACCCCGGACGCCACGAGGGAGAGATGGGCGCCGCCATTTTGTCCACCCCCGACCGCGCTCGATCCGTGGATGCCGCCACCTTGGCTGAAGGACCCCGACACAGACGGCCACATACTGCCTGATTACGATGCTCAACTTCAACAACCACGTCTGGCTTCGACGACCCTCGACCAGTCGCGACCCCGGACGCTCCAGACTGCAACCACTACAGTCCTAGTGAATGGCTATGAGACGCCGTGTCTCATCGACTCTGGGAGCACGGAGAGCTTCATCCATCCGGACACAGTAAGGCGCTGTTCCCTCGTAATTCGGCCAAGCACCCAGAAAATTTTCCTGGCGGCGGGATCCCACTCCGTTCAGATCATGGGGTTCTGCATCGCTAACCTAACGGTGCAGGGGAGGGTGTTCCGAAAATACCGGCTGTATGTCCTCCCCCATCTCTGTGCGCCCATGCTCCTAGGGTTGGACTTCCAATGCAACCTCCAGAGTTTAACATTTAAATTTGGCGACCCTATACCCCCACTGACTGTCTGTGGCCTCGCGACCCTCAAGGTTGAACCGCCTTCCTTGTTTGCGAACCTCACCCCGGATTGCAAACCCGTTGCCACAAGGAGCAGACGGTACAGCGCCCAGGACCGAGCATTTATCCGGTCCGAAGTCCAGAGGCTGCTGAAGGAAGGCATCATCCAGGCTAGCAACAGTCCCTGGAGAGCCCAGGTGGTAGTCGTTAAGACCGGGGAGAAACAGAGGATGGTCATCGACTATAGTCAGACCATCAACAGGTACACTCAGCTAGATGCGTACCCTCTCCCCCGCATATCCGACATGGTCAATTGGATTGCACAGTACAATGTCTTTTCCACCGTGGACCTCAAGTCCACCTACCACCAGCTCCCCATCCGTCCCGGTGACCGCAACTATACTGCCTTCGAAGCAGACGGGCGGTTATACCACTTTTTAAGGGTTCCATTCGGCGTCACGAACAGAGTCTTGGTCTTCCAACGAGAGATGGACCGAATGGTTGACCAGCATGGTTTACGGGCCACGTTCCCGTATCTCGACAATGTCACCATCTGCGGCCACGACCAGCAGGACCACGACGCCAACCTCCAAAAATTCCTCCAGATGGCTCACGCCCTGAACCTCACTTACAACAAAGAAAAATGCGTGTTCCGCACTGATCGTCTAGCCATTCTGGGCTACGTAGTGCGTAATGGAGTGATAGGCCCCGACCCCGAACGCATGCGCCCCCTCATGGAGTTCCCTCTCCCCCACTGTGCCAAAGCCCTGAAACGTTGCCTGGGCTTCTTTTCTTATTACGCCCAGTGGGTTCCACAATACGCCGACAAGGCCCGTGCGCTAATCCAGTCCACTACTTTTCCCCTGTCGATAGAGGCATGCCAGGCCTTTAGCCGCATCAAAGCGGATATCGCAAAGGCCATGATTCGCACCATCGACGAGTCCCTCCCCTTCCAGGTCGAGAGCGACGCATCGGATGTAGCTCTGGCGGCCACCCTCAACCAAGCAGGCAGACCCGTGGCCTTCTTCTCCCGAACCCTCCACGCTTCAGAAATCCACCACTCCTCAGTGGAAAAGGAGGCACAAGCAATAGTGGAAGCTGTGCGACACTGGAGGCATTACCTGGCCGGTAGGAGATTCACTCTCCTCACTGACCAATGGTCGGTTGCCTTCATGTTCGATAATGCACAGCGGGGCAAGATCAAGAACGACAAGATCTTGCGGTGGAGGATCGAACTCTCCACCTTCAATTATGAGATCATGTACCGTCCCGGAAAGCTGAACGAGCCATCCGATACCCTATCTCGCGGCACACGTGCCAATGTACAAGTGGACCGTCTACAAGCCCTCCACGAGGACCTCTGCCACCTGGGGCTCACTCGTTTCTACCACTTCCTTAAGGCCCGCAACCTCCCTTACTCCGTCGAGGACGTCTGAACAGTCACCAGAAACTGCCAGATCTGTGCTCAGTGCAAACCGCACTTTTTCAGGCTAGATAGAGCGCACCTGGTTAAGGCCTCTCGACCCTTTGAATGCCTCAGTTTGGATTTCAAAGGCCCCCTCCCCTCCACCGATCGCAACGCGTACTCCCTGAACGTCGTTGACAAATACTCCCGTTTCCCTTTCGCCATCCCCTGCCCCGACATGACAGCATCCACGGTCATTAAAGCCCTCGGTACCATTTTTACACTGTTCGGTTTCCCCGACTATATCCATAGCGGCAGGGGGTCCTCCTTTATGAGTGATGAACTGCGTCAATTCCTGCTCAGCAAGGGCATAGCCTCAAGCAGGACGACCAGTTACAACCCCCGGGGGAACGGGCAGGTAGAAAGGGAGAATGGAACGGTCTGGAAGGCCGTCCTGCTGGCCCTCCGGTCTAGGAGTCTCCCAATTTCCCGCTGGCAGGAAGTCCTCCCGGATGCCCTTCACTCTATCTGTCTCTGCTGTGCACCACCACGAATCAAACGCCTCATGAGCGCCTCCTTCTCTTTCCTAGGAAGTCCTCCTCTGGAACACTACTTCCCACCTGGCTAGCAGCTCCGGGACCCATTCTGCTCCAGAAACATGTGCGGGCGCACAAGTCAGATCCGTTGGTGGAACGGGTGCATCTCCTTCACGCCAACCTGGAATACGCCTGTGTGGAGTACCCTGATGGCCGACAGGACACAGTCTCCCTGCGAGACCTGGCGCCCGCCGGAGCTACCCACACACCCCCAACGCCAATCACCACCTCCTCACTCCCGCCGGTTCATCCCACAGCCACCCCCTTCCCGGGGGGTTCGGTTCTCCTCCCAGACCCGCCCAGGAGTAAGGACACAGGGGACAGCGCTACGCTCCCAGAGTCGACGGGACTCGAGCCAGCGCCATCACCACCACGCCCGAGATGATCGGAAAGGACGACTAGGGCACCCATCCGGCTCATCGAATCACTTTAATTCTCAACGTTTTCAGTTATTGTGTCTTGTTATAGTTATGGCATCATGCCGACCATGTTTGGCCCGTTGGCCCAGTTGAAGCGATAATTTTGTGTTTTGTTCAAAGTTACGGCACAGTACCGACTCTGTAAACCCCTACCACCATGCGAACCACCATCCCGCCGGGTTCTTTTTCAACAAGGGGTGAATGTGGTGGTATGTATTAGGGGTAATACGGTACACCACGTGCCGACAGGCTATTGGTGGAGGGATGTCAGGTCCTGATAGGATCTGCCACCTACTGGACTCCACCCAGAAATGCCGGTATAAGAACCCAGCTTTTCCCTCCATTTCCCTCAGCAGCTGCATTCTGTAACCACGCTGCTGGGGATAAAGTTCTGCTTAATAAAGCCTTCAATTGACATTACCTCAACCTGCCTTGCGTCATATTGACGGTACTACCATGCCAAAAAATCCTTTTTCCCACCAAAGAGAGGTGCAGCCTGAACTTCGATGTGTGCATTAATACAATATATCTACAGGAAAACTCGCTTTACTGGGTGCACGACAGGCTTCAGGTCCCAAGTGTCTGTAGCTTCCTGCTGCTGCTCACTGCCATGAGGTGCCCACTGATTTTCCATTTGCTGATTTTTCAGTGGATCTGGGAGGGGCATACTACTCAGGGAATATGCTGCACTCTGCCCCTCAACCTTCTCCACTGCCATTTCCTGGAAGGTGTGCCTGACAACCTAAGTGTGTCCACCTAGTTAAGTTAAAATGAGCAATATACAGCCTTTCTATACTTTCTGCTGTTTTCCACCAACTGGATACCAGGATTGCATGTTTCAGGCCAGCATCCAATGTTCAAGGGTTGGTAATGGTGCAGGAGGTGGCGGGGGGATCACGGGTGGTGGGAACCCATGGAGACGTCGATGGGGAGTAAAATAAATGGGCATAAAATCACGAGTTGGCAAGCATGGACAATAATATGCCAAATTTAGAGAAGCCTCCAAGGTTTCCCAACAGGGACAGTATGATCGATTGATGTGAGTGCAGCAGCCAGATTGGCAAAAAGGCAGTAAATGGCACAAATTCATCTTCTCATTGTCATGGGAGTGTCCCTTTAAGAATTATTTTTGTCTTATCACATGGCTTCAGTGATGTCATTGTGTGGGTGGAGCTGGGCTGTGGCTCTGTGAGTTTTTACTTTCGTTTTGAGTTTTGGGGCTGGTTTGTGGCTCTTTGGGTTTTATTTTCGTTTTGAGATTTGGACTGGTTTTGAACTGCACAGGTTGAAACAAGTGTCTCTCTATTTTCATTTTAAAAGCTGTTTCCAGACTACTTGATAACTTAAAAGAGATAATTGCTTTCTGGAAGGAATTCAAACCTGCTGTTTGAGAAGAGGAACAGAGTATCACTAACAAGTCTTATACCAGTTAGAGTGTCGTATGCTGGGTCACACCTTTGAAAAGGGTTTCTGGTTTTACTTGGATTTTCTTATTGAATTGGAACAGTTAAAGGGGGAATTCATTAAGGGTTATACATAGATTACTGTAGCTGTGTGGGGTCTTTATGTTTGTAGTTGATAATAATTCTTATTGTGTGTGTTTATACAAATGTTAACTAAATTCGCAGACTAAAGCTTGTTTTTTTTAATTAAAAGCATCTAAGACCTCGGTTGAATAACACTTGAAAGGCAAGCTCAAGGAGTTGTTAAACCCTAGCCCATAACATCATGCATCTAGACCTTGCAAAGCTGCAATCCAAACAAAAGACAAGGTTGCCTTTCAAGCCAGGCTCTAATGGTACTCATTTGACTCTCAAGCATTGTTTATTGCGGTCTCAGCGTGACATATTTATTAAAATACTTAAATTAGTTAAAATATCATTGCGAGTTCTGGACTTAATTCCAATCGTTTGCTATTCAGTTTTCATTTCTGATCCTGCATAAGGACAGTGGCCTTTCACACATTTGGTCATTTTCATTTTGTTGCCAGGAAACAACAAATCAAATCGCCTGCTGTCCTTTTAGAACATAAGAACTAGGAGCAGCAGTAAGTAATTCAGCCCCTCGAGACTGCTCCGCCATTCAATACGATCATGGCTGATCTCCTCTCGACCTCAACTCAACTTTCCTGCCCGTTCTCCATAATTCTTCAACCCATTACTTATCAAAAATGCGTCATCTCCTTCTTAAATTTACTCAATGTTCTGGTATCCACCTTACTCTTAGGTAGTGAATCCCACAGATTCACGACCCTTTTGGGAGAAGTAATTTCTCCTCATCTCTGTTTTAATTCTGCAACCCATTATCCTAAAACTATGACCTCTCATTCCAGATTGCCCCACAAGATGAAGCATCCGCTCTACGTCTACTTTGTCAATACCTTTTATCATCGTATATACACCTCAGTCAGAGCTCTACTCATTGTTCTAAACTCTAAAGAGTGTAGACCTAAACTGCTCAATCTCTCCTCATAAGATATACCCCTCATCTCTGGAATCAATCTAGTAAACCTCCTCTGAACTGCCTCCAATGCCACAACTTCTTTCTTCAAATAAGGGGACCCAAACTGTACACAGTTGCAGCAACACGTCCCTATTTTTATACTATATTCCTTTAGCTATAAAAGTCCAAAATTCCATTTGCTTTCCTTATTGCCTGCTGTACTTGCATGCTAGTTTTCTGAGACTCATGTACGATGACACCCAGATCACTTTCAATTGAAACACCCTGAGGCTTCTCTCCATAAGTTGCCTCTCCATTTTCCAGTCAAATTGCAAAATCTCACACTTATCCATGTTAAACTCCATTTGTCAAATTTTGGCCCACTCACCTCACCCATCTATATCCATTTGTAAATCCGTTGGATTGCCCCACAAGAGGATGCATCCGGCCTACATCTACGTTGTCAATATCTTTTATCATTTTATATACCTCAATTAGATCTCACCTTCTTCTAAACTCGAGAGAGTATAGGTCTAAACTGCTCAATCTCTCCTCATAAGACAAACCCCTCATCTCTGGAATCAATCGAGTGAACCTCCTCTGAACTGCCTCCAATGCTACATCCCTCATCAAATAAGGGTGTTGATCCCCAAATTTCTTTCTCTGTCAGTCTGGCCTCAATAAAAGTTGAGATGGATTCGCACGTAAAAATAAGTTATTTATTTAGCTTGCAAGCTTGAATCATCTTACAGAAACGTAAGAGACATCCAGCCTCTTACACCCCAGAAAACGACTGAACTAAAAGACAAAGGGATCTCTGCAAAATCAATTCAAATGGTATCAAGTTTCACATACTCGACGGACATAGGTCAGCCTATGTCCCTCCTGACCTGTTCGATCTATTCTGATTGGCTCACTTCCAATCCCTTTCTCTGGCCCCTATCAATGCAGCATCACTCTCATAGACACACCTCTTCGTGCTTTTTCCATGCGGTCTCAAACCCCTTTGTCCCTAACTGCCAGAATCAAAGTGCTTATTTCTACATTACATTAACTAGTAACTCTAAAGTAACTATTTTATATCACATTCGTCATTCCCTCCTTTTATCATTCCATGATAACCGAACTATCCAATCCATAGCTACGGTTCCTCATCTAAAAAGATCCGTCGCTGCATTTCCAATTCCTGTCTTAGCCCCCCTTCATCTGCCTCACCCTCATGGATTTTAACAGTTAAATTTTTTTTCTGGTGATTGGGGCGGTGATCTGATCTAGTGCACCCCGCATTCTACCCATCACACATTTAAGGATGGCCAGGCCCACAAAGATGCAGCCGATAGCTACCACTAGATACATGGCCATATTTATCAACCAGTCCTTCCATCCTCCAAATCCCCAGTTACCCCAAGAGTCAGGATCCTGCATCCCGTCCAAGTGATCCCGTATGCGATCCATAAATTTAGTAATGTTAGCGGTCAAGTCCTGAACACCCATGATACACTTGCCCTGTACTATGGCGCATACCCCACCCTCACGGGCCAGAAGATAGTCAAGAGCATGCCGGTTCTGCATTGCAAACAACCGTAGCTGAGACAACTCCTTGGTTATTGCCCCGAGGGCTCCCAAGGTTTACTACCCGGGTTTTCCTCAGTTTGGCCTTTAACTAACTTAAGTGTATCTCCCGGTAACCTACGTTCTAGCTGTACTTCCCTTCTCACACGCCCCGTCCTCTCTCTAGTCCCTTTCTCTTTCTCATGTTCTCTTCCTACACTCTTCTGACAGCCTGATTTTACCTTTATTGTACCACTTTTAACACATCCAAAATCAAATTTACATGTATTCCAAAAACAAGGCAATGTCCATATAATGTTCCCTACCCATCGCCGGGACCGGTGCAGCTGCTTCATGACTCCTGCATTCTCCTTAACTTTGATGACCTTCCATGAGTCGATACCATGTCCTCGTATATGGGGGCAGCGAAGAACATCACCTTTGCATAGGTGATGTATCCTTGTAGATTGGTTGGGGCTACACAGATACATAATATTCCCCTTTTCCATATCCATCGCCAATAACACGCCAAGCGAAGTGAGGCCAAATATCAGACAGACGATGCGTAGCCACTCCATCATGCTCCACACCTGTAAAATAGCACTGGAGAAGGGAGGCAGGTTAGTATCCGACCTTTTACAGTAGTGGAGATGGACTCAATTTACAGTGATGTAGGTGGAACCAAGCACTTCGCCCCTCCACTTTAACTGCTGTGGGGGTGGTAAGGAGAACTTGGAAGGGCCCGTCCCATCGCGGCTCCGACCCCTTCCAAGTCCAATTTTTGACCATGACATAACTACCGGGCTGGACTGAAAGTGAGCTAGGTACTGGGGCAATGGCTGGTGAGCCGCGCGGACTTGGCCATGGAGTTCCTTGAGCACTTGCGTAAGGGCTAGAACATAGGTGGTCATTTCTTCAGTCATCTGATGAAACTGAACCCGTCTGGGAACCTGCAGGCTCCAAGGAGTTCTAAGAGGCCTGCCATAAAGAATCTCGGCGGGAGAGAGCCGGGCTGGTCCCGCAGGTGTAACCCGCAGCTGGAAGAGGGCAACGGGGAGCAACTTAAGCCATGTCAGTCCCGTGTCTGCTCTTAATTTTGCCAATTTAGTTTTGAGGGTCTGATTGTGTCTCTCAACCAACCCGGCCGCCTGCGGTCTGTAAGGACAGTGTAACTGCTGGCGTATGCCCAACTGGGAGCAAAACTCCTTGTTAATTTGTCCAATAAAATGAGGCCCATTATCAGAACTTAACTGAGCTGGTATACCGTACCGGGGAATGATTTCCCTCATCAAGACTTTAACCACAGGAGCAGCTTTACTATAGATAGTCGGATACGCCTCGACCCATCTGCTGAACACATCCACAATGACCAAAACATATTTGTAACATTGACACCTTTCCAACTCAATGTAATCCATTTGGAGCGTCTCAAAGGGACCACTGGGCAACGGGGTTTGCCCCTTCCCACAAGGGATACCTTTTCCGGTCTTATATTGCTGACAAATCAAACACCGATTACTGATACTTTGGGCCAACCCCTGCATTTTAGGGTGCCACCAAGTGTCAAGCAACAAATCACTAGTCCCTCGAGCCCCACAATGAGTTGCAAAGTGTACACATTCAATGACCCATAAAGCCAGCGCATCAGACATACAAGTCTGATGTGCTGGTGTGGTCCATAAAGAGGAAACAGAATCATATGTACAACCTAACCGTTTCCACATTTGTTTATCACTCTCAGGAGCGTCCTCCTGTAACCTTATGACGTCTTGGATGGTTGGCATTCGCTTGTCAGAAGCAGACATATTCATAGTAGATCGTTTAGTCTGACTTAACATTTTAGGCACCATCACTTGCTGAATTTGTGCAGCTATGCGCGCTGCACGATCTGCTCGTTCATTACCAACGTCAACTGGGGTTGTACCATTCGTGTGGGCAGCGCATTTAATAACGGAAATCTGCGCGGGCATAAGGAGGGCCTGCAGTAGGTCATTAACTAAACCCCGGTGGGATATTTGACCACACATAATCATGTCAGGTTGTTCTGACGAAATGTCACTCAAATCGCCCCTTATTGTGGTAGTTTCCTGAATCAAGGCTAAACAGTCGTGGCCAGGTGCGTCTTCATGGACAGGGGGACCACTAAGAAAACAGGCTGGATTGATAGTGGTACAGTATTTAAATGTCAGACGTGGATTGTTCAAAAGGTATATCTCATACCTATTCTGACGAGCTGCGGTAAGATGCTGACCATTCGCCCCATATCCCTGGCATGGTACTGGTCATGGACCTGACGTGTAATATGAGGGCTTACCGAAGCTGACTGTGGCCATAAATGTGGTGATATTGTAACAAAATCGGCTGTACCTTCTTTTCCCGTGACTGTGGCTGTAACCTTGACTGGCCATTCGGTCTCAAGTAATGGCCGGTATTTGTCCTCCAACTCCCTGTTTCGTCCAGTTCTGTCATAGGCCAGGGTAACGTGATGCAGTGACTGTTCAACGTCTAACGTCCACCACTGGGGGGGTGATAGAAATATAGCACTGTTGTCTCATCCTCCTCTTCGCTGATCCACCCACCCAAAGTCACTATATTGGAGCTCCTGCTGGTAAACTACCATTTCTGCCGCTTGTTGGGGTCGCAGATCATCCTTTTTCATTACATACTCAGTCTTAACCTTTGTAACTGAGCCTCCTTCTTGGCCTACACCCTCCTTCCAGTAAAATCTGACTGCCCTTGCCATCTGGGAAGGGTTGTTCTCTGTCCAATTCATGTTATTACATTTCACAGCAGTAACCACAGAAGGTGGTAGGCAATGCATTAACATAGCACAGTATTGAGGGGAATTCTGACCATTTTGATACAGCAAATCGCCTGACTGACCCCGGTAGATTTCATTAAAACGCTCCAGAAATTCCTCTGGCTCGTCAATCTTCCTAGGTTTTAGGTCTAAGATAACAGAAAGATTTATGGGCCTTTGAAATGTGCTATTCAACGCATTCAAGATCTGTGTCCTTCTTTTCTCTATTTGCTCTCTTTTTTTTAAAAACTTAAAAATGTTTGAAAATTCAAATTGAATTACTGCAACTTGCAAGCTTAGCTCTGATCTCAACTCAGAACTGAATTTACAATTTGCTTAACACAAACTTGTATAACATTTACAACTTAATTATTTCTTTATCTTAACAATTTTTCTTTTAACAAGTTTTTTTTCTTTTACGTACACATAAGTATTAGCAAAATCAACTATCATCTCCAGATTGACACTTTTTAAAATGGTGTCCATGATCTTCTTTAAGTTTCTATTAATCTCCAGATAAAATGAGATAAACCTTATTTCAAGTAAGTAAAACTTAAGATTCTGGCAATTTCAATCAATTGCTTTCGAAAATAATAACTTTTATCAAAGAGGTGGAGAAACCCACTGGTTTCCTTTAATTAATTCAAAACGTAACTTTGCTGGTGTTCACTGACTCAAAGAAAGGTATCCGATTACACTACGGCTGCTGCTGTTATCTCAAAGCCTGAGTGAGAAGCACTGTCTGTTTTCAACTCCGCCTGCTGCTGTTAACCCTTTGAGAGACTTCTGCTTCAACCAATATGCAGCATTCCTCACAATCTCAACTAGACCTCGGAACTTTACAGTCCAAGGAGACAATTTTAGCTTAATCAACTATATATTTAAAACACTCACACATAGAGTTGAACCATCTTCAGATTTAAAAACAGTTATACTGGACTGAACCTCCATCTACTGAAGTCTCATCAGCCCCTGAACCCATATAATAGACTGAACCTTCATTAATGAAGTCACATCAGCCCCTGAACCCATATAATAGACTGAACCTTCATTAATGAAGTCACATCAGCCTCTGAACCCATATAATAGACTGAACCTTCATTAATGAAGTCACATCAGCCCCTGAACCCATATAATAGACTGAACCTTCATTAATGAAGTCACATCAGCCTCTGAACCCATATAATAGACTGAACCTTCATTAATGAAGTCACATCAGCCTCTGAACCCATATAATAGACTGAACCTTCATTATTAAAGTCCCATCAGCCCAAAACCCTAACCCAAGCCGAAACAACAATATGAAATCCCATCAATTAAAGTGCTAATCCCCAGACTGACCTGTGATTTCGTCGAGGCGGTCTTTCTGTGCCAACCGCGAGTGACCAGACTAATCAGACGATAAGAAGAGGGGAACAATCAATGCGCGGTCGTTTTCCAGTTCTACATTGAGGGCCCTTTGTTCCCCATCCTCCTGTTCATAATCAGTCTAATTCTGATTTCGCAGTTGGATCAGGATCGCCCAGAGAAATCCCGGTTTTCGGCACCAAATGTTGATCCCCAAATTTCTTTCTCTGTCAGTCTGGCCTCAATAAAAGTTGAGATGGATTCGCACGTAAAAATAAGTTATTTATTTAGCTTGCAAGCTTGAATCATCTTACAGAAACGTAAGAGACATCCAGCCTCTTTCACCCCAGAAAACGACTGAACTAAAAGACAAAGGGATCTCTGCAAAATCAATTCAAATGGTATCAAGTTTCACATACTCGACGGACATAGGTCAGCCTATGTCCCTCCTGACCTGTTCGATCTATTCTGATTGGCTCACTTCCAATCCCTTTCTCTGGCCCCTATCAATGCAGCATCACTCTCATAGACACACCTCTTCCTGCTTTTTCCATGCGGTCTCAAACCCCTTTGTCCCTAACTGCCAGAATCAAAGTGCTTATTTCTACATTACATTAACTAGTAACTCTAAAGTAACTATTTTATATCACATTCGTCAAGGGGACCAAAACTGTACACAGTTGCAGCAACACTTCCCTACTTTATCCCACCTATTTTAGTGTCATCTGCAAATTTGGCTATAGTACCTTTATCCCCACATCCAAGTCATTCATATATTGTAATTAGTTGGAGCCTGATGACCGAACCCTGTGGCACCCCACTAGTTACATCTTGTCAACCAGAAAAAGACCCATTTATCCCGACACTCTGCCTTCTGTCAGTTCGCCAGTCTTTTTCCAAGCTAAATTTCCCCTAACCCCATGTGATCTTACCTTGTGTATTAACATTTTGTGTGGCACCTTATCAAATGCCTTCTGGAAGTCCAGATATACTACATCTGCAGGATGCCCATTATCCACTTAGCTTGTTACATCTTCGAAGAATTCTAGAAAATTTCTTAAACACGATTCACCCTTCATAAAACCATGCTGACACTGATGGATTGTGTTTTGACTTTCTAAATGTCCTGGTATTACTTCCTTAATAATGGAAATCTAGGGTGGAATTTAATGCCCTTCCCCCGTGGCTAGTTTGGTGGCAGGGAGGACCCTACCAACTTACCACCATTGACCTAGGTGGCAAGGCCCATGGACGGCTTTCCCATCATGCCACCACTTGAGGCTCTTCAGTGAGCAAGTACCCACTTACAGTCCTCATCCCATAACTGCTGGTATTTATCCAGTGACGGGCCAAGGACTCGTCCTTCAGGACCCTGAAAAACAAACCCTGTCAGGTTTGCTTGTGAGCTTCTGGCGGAGGTATGTTTGGGGGGGGGGGGGTTTGTTGGAGAGGATCCCTTGTTCGAAGGCACTCCACCACATTCTGAAGCATTGTATTGCAGATCCAAACATAAAAGACGTTTATTTCTCATGTAGAACGGAACCTTTTTGTCAATCACTAAATTTGTGTTCTCTGGTTCTCAATGCCTTGCACCATTGGGAACAGTTTCTCTCTAACTACTCTGACTTAGCCCCTCATGATTTTGAGCAGCTCTTATCAAATCTCCTCTCAGCCTTCTCTTCCCCAAGGGGAACAACCTAGCTTTTCCAATCTATGTAACTGGAATCCCTTATCCCTGGAATCATTTTTATGAATCTTTTCTGCATCGTCTCTAAAGCCTTCACATCTTTCCTAAAGTGCGGTGCCCAGAATTGATCACAATACTACAGTTGAAGCCAAGCCAAGGTTTTAGAAAGTATCATGCCAAGAAGTCATGTAAATAAAGATATGACTCACAGAAAAGGAATTTCTAGCCTTCAGATAACCACAGCAACCTCATTATCTCTAAAGAGGCCCCCTGAAATTGCAGAAATCAAATTCCAAGGAAATGCAGAAAGGCACTTTACATTTCGAAGGTAGGCTCCAGCTAACAGAGACAATCTGTTGGACAAAGGACGCTGAAACTCTGGCAAACCTATGAATGGATGAAACATTAACCATCTCAAGAATCTCAACCAAGTATATCCTTTGTCCAAACCAAAGGGAAGAAGTTGAATTTATGTTACAATATGCCCCGTGATGCTGCTAGAACCTATAGTATTGCCATGTGCAGTTAAAGGAGACCGTCTGTCATGTTCCATCAACAAAACAGCAGCAGAACCAACTCTATCCAGGTTTAACTTGCCTGGTCTTCAACTACACAGTTTCTACTGGAAAGTCTGAACTTCTATACTAGTGCCCACTGGAAGACGAATTCATCTTGAAGTACTTCTTCCATCTTAGAGTTCAGCATTACTGCAGAAGTGGATCGCTCCGCATCAGTTTCAGCCTGCAAACCGCTCTGAAGGAATACAGTGTTGAACTTTTGATTCTGGACTCACATGGAACAAATTCTTATTTTTGTCTGTGGTCTCTGCTCTGTACTTCTTTCATTCGCTTATCCCTCCTTTGTTGGTTCACGAGATGTGGGCATTGCTGCTATCCCTAATTGCGCTTGAGAAGTTGGTGGTGAGCTGCCTTCTTCAGCCGCTGCTGTCTTTATGGTGTAGGTACACCCACAGTGCTGTTAGGGAAGGAGTTCCAGGATTTTCACCCAGTGACAGTGAGGAATCGGCGATATAGTTCCAAGTCAGGTTGGTGAGTGGACTGGAGGGGAACTTGCAGGTGGTGGTGTACCCAGATATGAGCTGTCCTTGTCCTTCTAGATGGCATAGGTTGCGTATTTGAAAGATGCTGTCAAAGGAGCCTTGGTGATTTGCTGCAGTGAATCCAGTAAATGCTGCCATTGTGCAACAGTGGTGAAGTTTATTGTGGTGGAAGGGGTGACAATCAAGCCGGCTGCTTTGTCCTGGATGGTGTCAAGTTTCTTGAGTGTTGTTGGAGCTGCACTCATCCAGGCAAATGGAGAGTATTCCATGAACTCCTGATTTGTGACCAGTTTTGCTGAGGCAGGAGGCAAGGTCCTCTCTGTAGAATGCCCAGCCTCTGACCTACTCTTGTAGCTACAGTATTTCTATGGTTATTCCAATTCAGTTTCTGGTCAATGATAACCCACAGGATGTTGATTGTGGGGATTCAGGGATGGTAATACCATTGCATGTCAAGGGCCAAGGGTTTGATTTTCTCTTGCTGGAGATGGCTATTACCTGGCACTTGTGTGGTTATTTGCTACTTGTCAGCCTAAGTCTGAATATTGTCCAGGTCTTGCTCTATATGTACACAGACTGCTTCAGTATCTGAGGAGTCACAAATGGTGCTGAAGATTGTGTAGTCATCCGCGAACAACCCCACTTCTAATCTTGTGGAGGGTGGGGTTCATGGATGAAACAACTGAAGGTGGTTGGGCCGAGGACACTACCCTGAGGAACTCACTCAGCGACAACCCAGGACTAAGGTAATTGACCTCCAACAACCACAACAATCTTCCTTTGTGCTAGGCATGACTCCAACTAGTGGAGAGTTCCCCCCCCCCTCCCCCCCCCCCCCACCCGATTCCCATTGACTCCAGTTTTGCTAGGGCTCCTTGATGCCACATTCCATCAAATCTTGCCATAAAATCAAGGACAGTCACTCTGATTCTTGAGTTCAGTATTTTGTTCATGTTTGGACCAAGGATTCAATGAGGTCAGGAACTGAGTGTCCCTGGCAGTACTCAAACTGAGCATCAGTGAGAAGGTTAGTGCTGAGTGAGTGCTGCTTGCATCGCTTTGCTAATGGTGGAGAGAAGACTAATTGGGGGTAATTGGCCTGGTTGGATTTGTATTTTTGTGGACAGGACATACCCGAGTAATTTCCCACATTGCTGGGCAGGTGCCAGCGTTGTAACTGTACTGGAACAGCTTGGCTAGGAGCATAGCTAGTTCTGGAGCATAAGTCCTCAGTATCAGTGTTGGAATGCTGTCAGGGCCAATAGCCTTTGTTGCATCCAGTGCCTTCAAGCATTTTCTGATATCACATGGAGTGAATCGAACTGGTTGAAGACTGGCATCTGTGATTCTGGAGGTCTTGGGAGGAAGCCGAGATGGATCATCCACTTGACAGTTCTTGAAATTGTAGCAAATGCTTCAAGTTGTGTCTTTTGCATTGATGTGCTGGGCTCTCCCATCGTTGAGGATGGGTACATTTATGGATCCTCCTCCAGTGAGTTGTTTAATTGTCCACCATTCACGACTGGGTGTGACAGGACTCCAGAGCTTAGATCTTCTCCAGTCCTGTGGCACTGCACCTATATTCGAGCGGATTGGATGATTATGGCTAGTATCTTCACAGTTTCCACCCGTCTCTCAGCATTTTCACTCGCAACCTATCCGGTCCTGATGACCTAACAGTTTTAAGTTCAGCCAGCCTCTCTAATACCTCCTCTTTATCAATTTATAGCCATCCAGTATCTCAGCTACATCCTCATTCACTATGGTTCTGGAGGCACCTTCTTCCTTCGTAAAAATGTAAAGTACTCATTTAGCATCTCAGCCATATGCTCAGCCTCCACATTTGGTTCCCCTTACTGGCTCCTCATCAGCCCCACCCCTCCACTATGTATTATCTTTGGAAGACTTTTGGATTCTCTTTCATGTTTGCTGCCGGTGTCTTCTCATACTCTCTTTGTCTCTCTTAATTCCTTTTTCACTTCCTCTCTGAGGTTTTCACTTGTATTCATCTAGTGGACATCTGTCAAATGTATCCCTTTTCGGCTTCATTGTTCTCTCTCTCTCTCTTTGCCAGGGTAACTTCCCTGCTCTCCTTAAAATTAGCACCATGGGATCTTTTACATCCACCTGACAGAGCCTCAGTTTAACACCTCATCCAAAAGACAGCACCTCCAACAGTGCAGCAGTCCTTCAGTACTGCATTGGAACATCAACTTTGTCTTTTGCACTCAGGTCCGGAGGCAGGACATGAACTCACAACCTTCTGACTCAGAGCTGAGAGCGACTAACTGAGCTGACACTTCTTCAATATGCTACTGAATTCCATCCTGCAGGATTGTGGCCCAGCCACTTAGTAAACCTTATGCAAGTGGCTGTCGTTTGATGATGTTGCACAATCGTGACGTGTTTTCAAATCAAGATAAAACAATAAGTTAATGAGGCAGCTAGCTACCTCAGCTGCTTCACTACTGGCTGCAGCCACACCTAGGTGTGGAAAGATCTGTTCACTTGGCAGACACGTCTTTTGTTTTCTCACACACACAACAAAACACAAACACTCACAACAAAAATACATGCCCACACACCACAGACACACATACATACGTGGACACACAGCAAAAAACACACAAACAAAAAAAGACACACAAAGAAAAAAAGACACACGTAGGCACACAAAACAGACACAAAACACTCCCTCAGACACACGAAAGATAGACATGCCCACACACCATAGACACACAAAACGCACATGCCCACACACCACAGACACACACCAAAACGCACACACCACACAGACACAAAACACACACATTTTCACTCACCCTCACTCATTCATGCTTCACCCACATTTCAAGAAAAGGACTGAAAATGACAGCACAACACATTAAGTAACTACACACACTCGGTGATTCTGTGAGCTGCTAGCTGTGGGTTCTTGTGCAACCAGCAGCCCTCTGCTCTCTGTCTGCTGTGCCATCTTGCAAATCTCCTGCCTGTGAGGGCTCTCTCCCACCATCACTGCATGTGAATGCTTGGTTTCTGTCCCCTTCTCCATTGCCATTCTGCTCATACCCCCTCATGCAGCTCTCCTATTATTCCACTTTGATGGGAGGCTGGCAGTTGGCAGCTTTGTCTTTGAGACGCGCAACTCATGTTGAATTTTCCATCAGAGACTATTCTTTGACTGCTTGTTATTTTTCATTAACTCAACAGGGAACAGAGCATATCTTATTGTTCTAGAAACGGCAACTGCTGTGAAATCCCACGAGGGAGAGCAGGCTAAAGGAGTGCTTCTTCTGAATGGGAACTGGAATACAGCATTTGCTTCACACGCACAGATGTACAAAGGAAATTGTTGTATGAAGAGAATTACTCTTGTGGAATTTTAGAGTTTGGATCCTGATTCAAATAAAAGAGATGGTGATGCTTTGAAAACATGTAAGGATCTGGTGTGGATTCACACTGGGCCCAATTTATAACTCACTCCACACCTATCCCCTTTGACGGAGTCAAAATCGAAGCCTTGTTACTGAATTGCTTTGCTCTGCAGAAACTTGCCTGAGCACTCAACAAATTGAACCGTGTGCTGTAGCAGCAAGTGGGAGTTAGCCAGAACTGCAATAAACCCTCCTTTACTCCCTCCAGTCAGGATATTGCCCCTTTGGAACTGTATTTTGCACCTGGTGTTATATCATTCACTATTATCTCTCTTGTTTTCTTATCTTTTGGGTTTTCGTCTCCCGCTACTCTAATTTAATCCTCTTTTTCTCTTCATAACCCGACCGTCCCTCACTTTCTTTATTCCATGCCTCTTTACTTATTTTTCTCTCTGCCTGGTTTCAGTACTTGTGCTGCATGCCATTCCCTCCCTGGCTGAGGGCCACTTGCTCCTTATGCTTGGCACTGATGCTATGTAACTGGGCAAAAGGATGTGTGTGAGAACATTGCCCAGAATCTCGCTCCTTTGGCTTCCCTAGTGGAACTGGGCCAATCTGCTGTAAGCCGCTGTGTCTATGGTCATCTTGGGGCCTTACGTGAATCTGTAAGGAGGTGTTTTTTTTTTTTGAATACACATTTTCACAGTTCCAAGAGCTCCCTCCCCCCCTAAATGTTATTAATTAATTAGAAGTTGCAGTGCAATACGCGCCCATTCGGCCCATCAAGCTTGTGTAAGTGCTTGCTGCTTTGCTGGAGCTATTACTCTAATCCCACTTCACTGCTCTTTTCACAACAGAGTCATGGAAATTTTTATACCTCACTCTGGTTGTTTACAGCTCGTGCAAAAAACAGCCATTGCTACATTGTGTACAGGTGACAGCACGTCTTTTAAAAAAATATATATTTATCCAAATTTTTCAACAAATTTTCAACAGAACCCCCCCCCCCACAAAAAGAAAGAAACAAGAACACATATACAACAACCCGCCATATAACATTTAAAAACACACATAGGGGGGGGAAAAAAACACCTTCGCCCAAACGCCACCTCAAAAGAACCCCCCCCTCCTCCAAAACCCATCCAGCGCCGGGCACGACCAGAACATATGGACGTGATTTGCCGGGCTCCCTGAGCACCTCCCACATCTGTCCTCCACCCCAAAGAACCTACTCAACCTCGCCCCTGTCATATGCGCTCTGTGAGTAACCTTGAACTGTATTAGGCTGAGTCTGACACAAGAGGAGGAACCCTACTCAGGGCGTCAGCCCACAGACCCTCATCTATCTCCTCCCCAAGCTCCTTCTCCCACTTGCCCTTTAATTCCTCCACCGAGGCCTCCTCCTCTTCCTTCAGCTCCTGGTAAATCGCCGAAACCTTGCCTTCTCCAACCCATACACCCGAAATCACCCTGTCATGAATCCCACGTGCCGGAAGCAGCGGGAATTCCCTCACCTGCCGCCTCACAAACGCCCTCACTTGCATGTACCTGAAAGTGTTTCCCGGGGGTAGGCCAAACTTCTCCTCCAGCGCCCTAGGCTCGCAAACGTCCCATCGATGAAGAGGTCCCCCATTCTTCTAATCCCTGTCCGATGCCAGCTCCGAAACACCCCATCCATCCTTCCCGGGACGAACCGATGATTCTCCCGAATCGGTAACCAAACCGAGGCTCCCACCTCGCCACTATGTCACCTCCACTGCCCCCAGATCTTCAGCGTCTCCGCCACCACTGGACTCGTGGTGTACCTTGTCGGTGAGAGCGGTAACGGTGCCGTCACCAGCACCCTCAGGCTTGTGCCCACACAGGACGCCATCTCTAGCCTCTTCCACGCCGCCCCCGCCCCCTCCATTACCCACTTACGGATCATCGCCACATTGGCAGCCCAATAATAGCCACACAAATTCGGCAGCACCAGCCCCCCCACCCCTGTCCCTGCTATGCTCCAGAATCACTCTGTTCACCCTCGGGGTCTTAATCGCCCACACAAATCCCATGATGCTCTTGCATACCCGTTTGAAAAAGGCCTTGGTGATCCTAATGGGAAGGCACTGGAACACAAAGAGAAACCTCGGGAGGACCGTCATTTTGATCGACTGCACCCTACCCGCTAGTGAGAGTGGCACCATATCCCATCTTTTAAAATCCTCCTCCATCTGCTCCACCAACCGCATCAAATTGTGCTTGTGCAGGGCCCCCCAGCTCCTAGCTACTTGGATCCCCAGGTACCGAAAGCTCCTTTCCGCTCTCTTCAGCGGTAGCTCATCTATCCACCTTCCCTGGTCCCCTGAATGCACCACAAAGAGCTCACTCTTCCCCACGTTGGGTTTATACCCCGAAAAGTCCCCAAACTCCCTAAGGATCCGCATGACCTCTGTCATCCCCTCCACTGGATCCGTGTAGCGCACAAAGACTCACGAGAGACGAATAGAGATGAAGTCGATGAGGCTTTATTAAGCGTGACTTGTTCCCCGCAGTTCAGTAACAGACTGGCCTGCGGGGGAGAACTCCTGGTTCTTATACTCCGCCTTCAGGGCGGAGCTAGAGGTCAACAGCCAACCAGGACCCGGGATCTGTCAGCCAATGACATCACGGCTTCACAGTCCCACATGACCCCTAATGCATACTACCACATTCACCCCTTGTTAAAAATGAACCCGGCGGGGTGGTGCTTCGCATAGTGGTAGGGGTTTACAAGGCTGGTCCTGGGAGGAAAACCTTTGCATGTCATCACAGTATGTACAGGGTTTTTTTTTGTTTTGCACTATTTACAGTAGTCGTAAGGGGGAAAAGAAAAAAGTTCTCGTTAAAGTCCACAACATTGTAGTGTTACATCCATGCCACGAGTCGGTCGGGCGGTCTGGTCGTCCTTGTCGATCGCCTCGGCCCCGGTGGTGGTGCTTGTTCCCGTGTTGTCGTCTCCGGGAGCCTTACGGTTTCTGCTTCAGCTTCACTTCTTGTCGGACCTGGGAGGAGGACCGATCCTCCCGGGAAGGGGGCGGTGGCGGGGTGCGCCGGTGGCAGGGAGGGGGTGATTGGTGTCGGGGGGGTGTGCGTGTTGCTGGCTGGCGCCAGATCTCACAGGGAGACCATGTCCTGTCGGCCATCGGGGTACTCCACGTAAGCGTACTGCGGGTTCGCGTGGAGGAGATGAACCCTCTCGACCAACGGGTCCGACTTGTGCGCCCGCACATGTTTTCGGAGCAAGATGGGTCCTGGGGCCGCCAGCCAGGTCGGCAGCGACGTTCCAGAGGAGGACTTCCTGGGGAAGACAGGGAGGCGCTCATGAGGCGTTTGGTTAGTGCTAGTACACAGTAGCGACCGGATGGAGTGGAGAGCGTCCGGGAGGACCTCCTGCCACCGTGAAACTGGGAGGTCCCTGGACCGTAGGGCCAGTAGGACGGTCTTCCAGACCGTGCCGTTCTCCCTCTCTACTTGCCCGTTCCCCCGGGGGTTGTAGCTGGTTGTCCTGCTCGAGGCTATACCGTTGCTGAGCAGGAACTGGCGCAGCTCGTCACTCATGAAGGAGGACCCCCTGTCGCTGTGGACGTATGCGGGGCAACCGAACAGTGTGAATATGGTGTTAAGGGCTTTAATGACTGTGGCCGCTGTCATGTCAGGGCAGGGGATGGCGAAGGGGAAACGGGAGTACTCGTCCACCACATTCAGGAAGTATGTGTTGCGGTCGGTGGAGGGGAGGGGCCCTTTGAAATCCAGACTAAGGCGTTCAAAGGGACGGGAAGCCTTGATCAGGTGCGCACCATCCGGCCTGAAAAAGTGCGGTTTGCACTCTGCGCAGATGTGGCAGTTCCTTGTGACTGTACGGACCTCCTCCACAGAGTAGGGGAGGTTGCGGGACTTTATAAAGTGGTAGAACCGAGTGACCCCCGGGTGGCAGAGGTCCTCGTGGAGGGTTTGGAGGCGGTTAATTTGTGCGTTGGCACATGTGCCGCGGGATAGGGCATCGGACGGCTCGTTCAGCTTTCCGGGACGGTACAGGATCTCATAGTTGAAGGTGGAGAGCTCGATCCTCCACCTTAAGATCTTGTCGTTTTTAATTTTGCCCCGCTGTGCATTATCGAACATGAAGGCTACCGACCGTTGGTCCGTGAGGTGAGTGAATCTCCTGCCGGCCAGGTAATGCCTCCAATGTCGCACAGCTTCCACTATGGCTTGGGCTTCCTTTTCCACTGAGGAGTGGCGGATTTCTGAAGCGTGGAGGGTTCGGGAGAAAAAAGCCACGGGTCTGCCCGCTTGGTTAAGGGTGGCCGCTAGAGCTACATCGGAGGCGTCGCTCTCGACCTGGAAGGGGAGGGATTCGTCGATGGCGCGCATCGTGGCCTTTGCGATATCCGATTTGATGCGGCTGAAGGCCTGGCAAGCCTCTGTCGACAGAGGGAAGGTCGTGGTCTGTATTAGGGGGCGGGCCTTGTCTGCGTACTGGGGGACCCACTGGGCGTAATATGAAAAGAACCCCAGGCAGCGTTTTAGGGCTTTTGAGCAGTGAGGGAGGGGAAATTCCATGAGGGGGCGCATGCGTTCGGGGTCGGGGCCTATTATTCCATTGCGCACTACATATCCCAAGATGGCTAGCCGGTTTGTGCTGAAAACGCACTTGTCCTCGTTGTACGTGAGGTTCAAGGCTTAGGCGGTCTGGAGGAATTTTTGGAGGTTGGCGTCGTGGTCCTGCTGATCGTGGCTGCAGATGGTTACGTTGTCGAGATACGGGAACGTGGCCTGCAACCCGTGTTGATCAACCATTCGGTCCATCTCTCGTTAGAAGACCGAGACCCCGTTTGTGACGCCAAATGGGACCCTTAGGAAGTGGTATAATCGCCCGTCTGCCTCGAAGGCTGTGTACTTGCGGTCACTTGGGCGGATGGGGAGCTGATGGTAGGCAGACTTGAGGTCCACGGTGGAGAAGACCTTATATTGGGCAATCCGATTGACCATGTCGGATATGCGGGGGAGAGGGTACGCATCTAGTTGTGTGTACCTGTTGATGGTCTGGCTATAGTCTATGACCATCCTTTGCTTCTCCCCTGTCTTTACTACTACCACCTGTGCTCTCCAGGGACTATTGCTGGCCTGGATTATGCCTTCCTTCTGTAGCCGCTGGACTTCGGACCGAATGAATGTCTGGTCCTGGGCGCTGTACCGTCTGCTCCTAGTGGCGACGGGTTTGCAATCCGGGGTGAGGTTTGCAAACAAGGGTGGGGGCTCAACCTTGAGGGTTGCGAGGCCGCAGATAGTGAGTGGGGGTATTGGGCCGCCGAATTGGAAGGTTAGGCTCTGCAGATTGCACTGGAAGTCTAATCCCAGTAATGTGGGCGCGCAGAGTTGGGGAAGGACGTAGAGCCTGTAGTTTTTAAACTCCCTCCCTTGCACCGTTAGGGTTACTATGTAGAAGCCTTTAATCTGTACGGAGTGGGATCCTGCAGCTAGGGAAATCTTTTGCGCACTGGGACGGATGGTCAAAAAACAGCGTCTTACCGTGTCGGGGTGGATGAAGCTTCCTGTGCTCCCGGAGTCGAGCAGGCATGGTGTCTCGTGCCCGTTTATCAGCACCGTTGTTGTCGTCGTCTGGAGCGTCCGGGGCCGTGCTTGGTCCAGCGTCATTGAGGCCAGACGTGATCGTAGTGTTTGAGCGTCTTCCTCGAACCCCGTGGAGCCGTCGACACTGGGGTCCGTTGTTGCCGTCCAAGATGACGGCGGGGGTGAACAAAATGGCCGCCCGCATGCATCGCACATGGCTGGGGGGGTCACAAGATGGCGGCGGGGGTGGACAAAATGGCCACCCCCATGCGTCGCACAGGGCTGGGGGGTCCCAAGATGGCGGCCCCCCTCCTCCCCTCGTGGTGGCCGGGACCCAAAATAGCGGCGCTTGCGGGTCGCACATGGGGCGCTGGGGGGGTTGGGGAGCGTTTGAAACGCGCAGGGCTCCTTGTTCTCCGGGGACAGTGGTGGCCGGGACCCAAAATTGCTGCGCTTGCGGGTCGTACATAGGGCACTGGGGGGGTTGGGGAGCGTCAGAAACGCGCAGGACTGCTTCCTCTCCTGGGACAGCGGCGACCTCCCGGGACTGGCACACAGCCGCGAAATGGCCCTTTTTCCTGCAGCTCTTGCAAATTGCTGCGCGGGCCGGGCAGCGCTGCCGGGGGTGTTTCGCCTGGCCGCAGAAATAGCAGCGGGCTCCCCCGGGACGACTTGGAGTCTGAACCGCGCAAGCCTGTGGGGTGGGGGGGGGGGGGGTTTGTCGCGACGGGGGTCCACGGAGCCCAAGGGGCTGCCGCGCGGTCGGGGCCGTCCGCGCGGGCGTTTCGCGCGGCTACATCCAGGGAGGCTGCAAGGGCCCGTGCCTCTGAGAGTCCCAGCGACTCTTTTTCCAAAAGTCTTTGGCGGATTTGGGGAGAGTTCATACCTGCGACAAAAGCATCGCGCATCAACATGTCCATGTGTTCAATCGCGTTTACCGGCGGGCAGCTGCGGCGTAGAATTCGTCCAGCGATTCTCCGGGACTTTGCCGTCTCATTGCGAGTTGGTAGCGTGCGTAGATCTGGTTCACTGGGCGAATATAGATGCTCTTTAGTGCTGCGAACGCCGTCTGGAAATCCTCTGCGTCTTCGATGAGAGGGAAAATTTCCGGGCTTACCCTCGAGTGCAGGACCTGTAGTTTCTGGTCTTCTGTGACCCGGCCGGGGGCCGTTCTGAGGTAGGCCTCGAAACAAGTCTGCCAGTGTTTGAAAACTGCTGCTGAGTTCACTGCGTGGGGGCTGATCCTCAGGCATTCCGGGATGATCCTGAGCTCCATAGTCCTTAATAAATTGTAGCGCACAAAGACTCACGAGAGACGAATAGAGATGAAGTCGATGAGGCTTTATTAAGCGTGACTTGTTGCCCGCAGTTCAGTAACAGACTGGCCTGCGGGGGAGAACTCCTGATTCTTATACTCCGCCTTCAGGGCGGAGCTAGAGGTCAACAGCCAAGCAGGACCCGGGATCTGTCAGCCAATGACATCACGGCTTCACAGTCCCACATGACCCCTAATGCATACTACCACAATCCGCAACATACAACAACAGGTCATCGGCATACAACGACACCCGGTGTTCCTCTCCCCCCGGACCAATCCCCTCCATTTGCTGGACTCCCTCAGTGCCATGGCCAGCGGCTCAATTGCCAGTGCAAACAACAAGGGGGATAGGGGGCACCCCTGCCTCGTCCCCCGGTACAGCCGAAAGTACTCCGACCTCCGCTGGTTCGTAGCCACACTCGCCACCGGGGCTCTATATGGCAGCCTGACCCAACTGATGAACCCCTCCCCGAACCCAAACCTCCGCAACACTTCCCAAAGATACTCCCACTCCACCCGATCAAAGGCCTTCTCCGTGTCCATAGCTGCCACTACCTCCGCTTCCCCCTCCACTGAGGGCATCATAATCACATTGAGGAGCCTCCGCACATTTGTATTTAGCTGCCTACCCTTCACAAATCCCGCCTGGTCCTCATGAATCACCCCCGGGACACAGTCCTCAATTCTCGTAGCCAGCACCTTCGCCAGCAACTTAGCGTCAACATTGAGGAGCGAGATCGGTCTATACGACCCACATTGCAATGGATCCTTGTCCCGCTTCAAGATCAAAGAATTCAGCGCCCTGGTCATTGTCGGGGGCAAGGTCCCCCCCCTCCCTCGCCTTATTAAAAGTCCTCACTAGCAACGGGCCCAGCAGGTCCACGTATTTCCTGTCGAATTCAACCGGGGCCCCATCCGACCCCGGGGCCTTCCCCGCCTGCATGCTCCCCAATCCTTTAACCAGCTCCTCCAGCCCAATCGGCGCTCCCAAACCAGCCACCTCCTCCTCCTCCACCCTCGGGAACCTCAGCTGATCTAGGAATCGTCGCATCCCCTCCTCCCCTACTGGGGGCTCAGACCTGTACAGATCCCCATAGAAGTCCCTAAATACCTCATTTATTCTCACCGCACTCCGCACCGTATTCCCCCCTCTATCCTTAACTCCACCAGTCTCCCACGCTGCCCCCCTCTTACGAAGCTGATGTGCCAGCATCCGACTCGCCTTCTCCCCATACTCATACATCGCCCCCTGCGCTTTCCTCCACTGTGCCTCTGCTTTCCCCGTGGTCAACAGGTCGAATTCCGTCTGGAGGTTACATCGCTCCCTAAGTAGCCCCTCCTCGGGGGCCTCTGCATACCTCCTATCTACTCTTTAATCTCCCCTACCAACCTCTCCCTCTCCCTCCCCTCTCTCCTCTCCCTGTGGGCCCTAATGGAGATTAGCTCTCCCCTGACCACCGCCTTCAACGCCTCCCAGACTACCCCCACCTGCACCTCCCCGTTGTCGTTGGCCTCCAAATATCTTTCAATACACCCTCGCACCCGCCCGCACACCCCCTCATCCGCCAACAGTCCCACATCGAGGCGCCACAGCGCTGGTCCCTCTCCTCCCCAACTCCAGCTCCACCCACTGCGGGGCGTGGTCCGAGATGGCTATGGCTGAATATTCCGTTCCCTCCACTTTCGGGATTAGCGCCCTACTCAAAATGAAAAAATCTATCCGGGAGTAGGCTCTATGGACGTGGGAAAGGAAGGAAAATTCCCTGGCCAGCGGCCTGGCAAACCTCCATGGATCCACTCCCCCCATCTGGTCCATAAACCCCCTGAGCACCTTGGCCGCAGCCAGCCTCTTCCCCGTCCTGGACCTAGAACTTCTCTCCAGCACCGCCCTTACCCCCGGCCCCGCCCCCATCCTTCCCTAACGCGGGAAAAAGCCCGCGCTTTCCTTAGACGGCCCCGCCCCCTCTGACGCAGCTCCTTTTTGTGGCCTTACCCCAACTCCCCATCCCCGGGCCTCCACCCCCCCTCTTCCTCCGCGGGGCCCTGCCCCTCCAACACCGACGCCCACACTCTCCCACAGCCCCCACATCAAATCCATTCACCCATCCCCACCCAGCACTCAAACAAAAAGAATATTCCCCAAACGCGGTAAACACAGTAAACATCCCCCCACGACAGACCCTCAATTTGAGTCCAACTTTTCAGTCTGCATAAACTTCCGTGCCTCATCAGGCGTTTCAAAATAGTGGTGCCGATCTTGGAACGTGACCCACAATCTCGCTGGCTGCAGCATCCCAAACTTCACCCCCTTCCGGTGGAGCACCGCCTTAGCCCGGTTGAAACCAGCCCTCTTCTTAGCCACCTCCGCACTCCAGTCCTGATAAATTCGGATCTCCTTGTTCTCCCACCTGCTGCTCCGCTCTTTTTTGGCCCATCTCAGGACACACTCTCTGTCCACAAAGCGGCGGAACCTCACCACTACAGCCCTTGGCAGCTCGTTGGCTTTGGGTCTCCTTGCCAGGACCCGATGAGCCCCATCCAGCTCCAGGGGCCTCGGGAAAGCGCCCGCGCCCATCAGCGAATTGAGCATCGTGCTCATATATGCCCCGGCATTGGGCCCCTCCACTCCTTCAGGGAGACCCAGAATCGGAAGATTCTGCCTCCTCGACCTATTTGCCAGGTCCTCAAATTTTTCCGCCCACCTCTTGTGCAGCGCCTCGTGCGCCTCCACCTTCACCGCCAGGCCCAAGATCTCGTCCTCGTTCTCCGAAGCTTTTTGCCGCACCTCCTGGATCGCCGCCCCCTTGGGCCTTCTGGGTCTCCACAAACTTCTCAATCGCTGCCTTCATTGGCGGCAGCATTTCAATCTTCAGCTCCTCAAACAGCGTTTAAGAAACTCCTGCTGCTCCTGCGACCACTGCGCCCACGCTGCTTGGTTGCCACCCACCGCCATCTTGCTTTTCCTCCCTCCCACTTTCCGCTGCACCAGGATCACTTTTCTAACCGCTCCACTCCTGGTCCAATCCATATACTGTCGGGGGGACCTTGCTGTCACCTTCCCACACTGGAAGCCGTCGAACAATTGCCGTTGGGGCCCTTCTGAAGAGCCCAAAAGTCCATTCCCGGCGGGAGCTGCCGAACGTGCGACCTACTGAGGCATAGCCGCAACCGGAAGTGGTGACAGCATGTCTTAGGCAAGCTGACCAACTCCTAAGGGATAACACAAGGGACACATTGACTGTAGGACTGATGTACCGTCAACTGCCATGAGACGCGAATGATGAAGCAATCGAGGCTTTATTGCACAAGATGTTGTGCCTCCTGCAGCTGGAACCAGAATGGGAGCAGCGCAGGAGAGCACACACTTTTATACGCTGCCTGCTGGGAGGAGCCAGCAGGCAGGGATTTACCGTAGTACCTTTAATACACAGGCAGTGCCGGAATACATACAATATATCACTAGTGGTGTTTACCACAAGGACTGAGGGTGTGTTTGTGACCAGGAGAGGAGGGGGAAGAGGTGGGGGTTGTAAGTGTGAGAGTGATGGAGGAGGGGGGGGTTAAGAGTGATGGAGGGGGGGGGTAGGGGTTGAGAGTGATGGAGGAGGGAGTATTGGAAAAAGATGGCGCCGGAGCGAGGCGACTCTCTGCGAGCTCTCCCCTTACTTATACTCGTTCAAATCTTTTAAAATTTAATTCTAAGACTAACATTATTACTAACCTCTCTCTTTTATCTTTTCTTGCAGGCTTGAACCATCCGATGCCGGTGCTTATGTAGTTACATTGTATACCTTGTGGTGCCCTATTATATATTTTCTTTTATTCCCTTTTCTTCCCATATACTTAATGATCTGTTGAGCTGCTCGCAGAAAAATACTTTTCACTGTACCTCGGTACAAGTGACAATAAACAAATCCAATCCAAAAAGTGTTGAAGGACGGGGCCTGAGAGTGATGGGGGGTGGGGGGGGGTGGTTGAGAGTGATGGAGAGGGAGGGCGTTGAGAGTGATGGAGGGGGAGGGCATTGAGAGTGATGGAGGGGGAGGGCATTGAGAGTGATGGAGGGGGAGGGCGTTGAGAGTGATGGAGAGGGAAGGCATTGAGAGTGATGGAGGAGGGGGGGTTGAGAGTGATGGAGGGGGAGGGCGTTGAGAGTGATGGAGGAGGGGGTTGAGAGTGATGGAGGAGGGGGGTTGAGAGTGATGGAGGAGGGGGAGTTGAGAGTGATGGAGGAGGGCGTTGAGAGTGATGGAGGGAGAGGGCGTTGAGAGTGATGGAGAGGGAAGGCGTTGGGAGTGATGGAAGAGGGTGGGTTGAGAGTGATGGAGGGGAGGGCGTTGAGAGTGATGGAGGAGGGGGTTGAGAGAGATGGAGGAGGGGGGTTGAGAGTGTTGGAGGAGGGGGGTTGAGAGTGATGGAAGGGGAGGGCATTGAGAGTGATGGAGGAGGGGGTGTGAGAGTGATGGGGAGGGGGTTGAGAGTGGTGGAGGACGAGGGTTGAGAGTGATGGAGGAGGGGGGTTTGAGCGTGATGGAGGGGGGGTAAGAGTGATGGAGGAGGGGGTTGAGAGTGATGGAGGAGGGGGGGTTGAGAGTGAGAGGGGAGCATTGAGAGTGATGGAGGGGAGGGTGCTGAGAGTGATGGAGGGGGAGGGTGTTGAGAGTGATGGAGGGGGAGGGCGTTGAGAGTGATGGAGGGGAGGGCGTTGAGAGTGATGGAGGAGGCGGGGTTGAGAATGAAAGGGGGGCACTGAGAGTGATGGAGGGGGAGGGCGTTGAGTGTGATGGAGGGGAGGGCATTGAGAGTGGTGGAGGGGGAAGGCGCTGAGAGTGATGGAGGGGATGGGCTTTGAAAGTGATGGAGGGGAGGGCGTCGAGAGTGATGGAGGGGGAGGGCGTTGAGAGTGATGGAGGGGGAGGGCGTCGAGAGTGATGGAGGGGGAGGGCATTGAGAGTGATGGAGAAGGAAGGTGTTGAGAGTGATGGAGGGGAGGGCGTTGAGAGGGATGGAGGGGGAGGGCATTGAGAGTGATGGAGGGGGAGGGCGTTGAGAGTGATGGAGGGGGAGGGCGTTGAGGGTGATGGAGGGGGGTTGAGAGTGATGGAGGGGGAGGGCGTTGAGAGTGATGGATGGGGAGGGCGTTGAGAGTGTTGGAGGAGGCGGGGTTGAGAATGAGGGGAGGGCGTTGAGAGTGATGGAGGGGGAGGGCATTGAGAGGGATGGAGGGGGAGGGCGTTAAGAGTGATGGAGGAAGGGGTTTTTGAGAGGGATCGAGGGGTAGGGTGTTGAGAGTGATGGAGGGGATTTAATAGTCATGGAGGGGCAGCTTTAAAATCGACTGAAACTTACAACTTAACTTGTGGAGCCACAACATTATCAACTTTCAGCTGAGCAACTCACTTGCAGTCCAGCCTGAGTCGCTTGAACTCACCACCTGGAGACTTCGAGGATCAGTCAGCCACAGGCTCTCTTGGGAACACAGGACGAAAACAGTCAAAATAAGGTGCAGGCCCTATAAAATACAGGACTGTTTGTCACCCTAGTCTTTAAAATTAGAATCATTAAATTACTGAATTACTTCAGATTGCCATCACCTTGAATTAGTGCAATTGTGTGTTTTCAAATACTGTGATTTTCCAATTCTGTCAGTGGCAAGGTATCGTCGCAAGCGAGGCGGGAAAATTTGGAGAGCTTTTGAATTTTAACGGCTCTACTGCCCTACCAACAATGCTGCTCCCCCACCCGCTCTACCACCAATGCTGCTCCCCCACCCACTCTACCAACAATGCTGCTCCCCCACCCGCTCTACCACCAATGCTGCTCCCCCACCCGCCCTACCAACAATGCTGCTCCCCACCCGCCCGACCAACAATGCTGCTCCCCCACCCGCTCTACCAACAATGCTGCTCCCCCACCCGCTCTACCAACAATGCTGCTCCCCCACCCGCCCTGCCAACAATGCTGCTCCCCCACCCGCCCGACCAACAATGCTGCTCCCCCACCCGCTCTACCAACAATGCTGCTCCCCCACCCGCCCTACCAACAATGCTGCTCCCCCACCCGCCCTACCAACAATGCTGCTCCCCCACCCGCCCTACCAACAATGCTGCTCCCCCACCCGCCCTACCAACAATGCTGCTCCCCCACCCGCTCTACCAACAATGCTGCTCCAACACCCGCCCTGCCAACAATGCTGCTCCAACACCCGCCCTACCAACAATGCTGGTCCAACACCCGCCCTACCAACAATGCTGCTCCCCCACCCGCCCTACCAACAATGCTGCTCCCCCACCCGCCCTACCAATAATGCTGCTCCCCCACCCGCTCTACCAACAATGCTGCTCCAACACCCGCCCTGCCAACAATGCTGCTCCCCCACCCGCCCTACCAACAATGCTGGTCCAACACCCGCCCTACCAACAATGCTGCTCCCCCACCCGCCCTACCAACAATGCTGCTCCAACACCCGCCCTGCCAACAATGCTGCTCCCCCACCCGCCCTACCAACAATGCTGGTCCAACACCCGCCCTACCAGCAATGCTGCTCCACCACCCGCCCTACCAACAATGCTGCTCCCCCACCCACCCTACCAACAATGCTGCTCCACCACCCGCCCTACCAACAATGCTGCTCCCCCACCCACCCTACCACCAATGCTGCTCCACCACCCGCCCTACCAACAATGCTGCTCCCCCACCCACCCTACCACCAATGCTGCTCCACCACCCGCCCTACCAACAATGCTGCTCCCCCATCCGCCCTACCAACAATGCTGCTCCCCCACCCGCTCTACCAACAATGCTGCTCCCCCACCCGCTCTACCAACAATGCTGCTCCCCCACCCGCCCTACCAACAATGCTGGTCCAACACCCGCCCTACCAACAATGCTGCTCCCCCACCCGCCCTACCAACAATGCTGGTCCAACACCCGCCCTACCAACAATGCTGCTCCCCCACCCGCCCTACCAACAATGCTGCTCCCCCACCCGCCCTACCAACAATGCTGCTCCCCCACCCGCCCTACCAACAATGCTGCTCCCCCACCCGCCCTACCAACAATGCTGCTCCCCCACCCGCCCTACCAACAATGCTGCTCCCCCACCCGCCCTACCAACAATGCTGCTCCACCACCCGCTCTACCAACAATGCTGCTCCACCACCCGCCCTACCAACAATGCTGCTCCAACACCCGCCCGACCAACAATGCTGCTCCAACACCCGCCCTACCAACAATGCTGCTCCCCCATCCGCCCTACCAACAATGCTGCTCCAACACCCGCCCTACCAACAATGCTGCTCCCCCACCCGCCCTACCAACAATGCTGCTCCCCCACCCGCCCTACCAACAATGCTGCTCCCCCACCCGCCCTACCAACAATGCTGCTCCAACACCCGCCCGACCAACAATGCTGCTCCAACACCCGCCCTACCAACAATGCTGCTCCCCCACCCGCCCGACCAACAATGCTGCTCCCCACCCGCCCTACCAACAATGCTGGTCCAACACCCGCCCTACCAACAATGCTGCTCCCCCATCCGCCCTACCAACAATGCTACTCCCCCACCCGCCCTACCAACAATGCTACTCCCCCACCCGCCCTACCAACAATGCTGCTCCCCCACCCGCCCTACCAACAATGCTGGTCCAACACCCGCCCTACCAACAATGCTGCTCCCCCATCCGCCCTACCAACAATGCTGCTCCCCCACCCGCCCGACCAACAATGCTGCTCCAACACCCGCCCTACCAACAATGCTGCTCCCCCACCCGCCCTACCAACAATGCTGCTCCCCCACCCACCCTACCAACAATGCTGCTCCCCCACCCGCCCTACCAACAATGCTGCTCCCCCACCCGCCCTACCAACAATGCTGGTCCAACACCCGCCCTACCAACAATGCTGCTCCCCACCCGCCCTACCAACAATGCTGGTCCAACACCCGCCCTGCCAACAATGCTGCTCCCCCACCCGCCCGACCAACAATGCTGCTCCCCCACCCGCCCTACCAACAATGCTACTCCCCCACCCGCCCTACCAACAATGCTGCTCCCCCACCCGCCCTACCAACAATGCTGGTCCAACACCCGCCCTACCAACAATGCTGCTCCCCCATCCGCCCTACCAACAATGCTGCTCCCCCACCCACTCTACCAACAATGCTGCTCCCCCACCCGCCCTACCAACAATGCTGCTCCCCCACCCGCCCTACCAACAATGCTGCTCCAACACCCGCCCTACCAACAATGCTGCTCCCCCACCCGCCCTACCAACAATGCTGCTCCCCCACCCACCCTACCAACAATGCTGCTCCCCCACCCGCCCTACCAACAATGCTGCTCCCCCACCCGCCCTACCAACAATGCTGGTCCAACACCCGCCCTACCAACAATGCTGCTCCCCACCCGCCCTACCAACAATGCTGGTCCAACACCCGCCCTGCCAACAATGCTGCTCCACCACCCGCCCTACCAACATTGCTGGTCCAACACCCGCCCTACCAACAATGCTGCTCCCCCACCCGCCGTACCACCAATGCTGCTCCACCACCCACCCTACCAACAATGCTGCTCCAACACCCGCCCTACCAACAATGCTGGTCCAACACCCGCCCTGCCAACAATGCTGCTCCACCACCCGCCCTACCAACAATGCTGCTCCCCCACCCGCTCTACCAACAATGCTGCTCCACCACCCACCCTACCAACAATGCTGCTCCCCCACCCGCCCTACCAACAATGCTGCTCCCCCACCCGCCCTACCAACAATGCTGCTCCCCCACCCGCCCTACCACCAATGCTGCTCCCCCACCCGCCCTACCAACAATGCTGCTCCCCCACCCGCCCTACCAACAATGCTGCTCCACCACCCGCCCTACCACCAATGCTGCTCCACCACCCGCCCTACCAACAATGCTGCTCCCCACCCGCCCTACCAACAATGCTGCTCCCCACCCGCCCTACCAACAATGCTGCTCCCCACCCGCCCTACCAACAATGCTGCTCCCCCACCCGCCCTACCAACAATGCTGCTCCCCCACCCGCCCTACCAACAATGCTGCTCCCCACCCGCCCTACCAACAATGCTGGTCCCCCACCCGCCCTACCAACAATGCTACTCCCCCACCCGCCCTACCAACAATGCTGCTCCCCACCTGCCCTGCCAACAATGCTGCTCCCCCACCCGCCCTACCAACAATGCTGCTCCCCCACCCGCCCTACCAACAATGCTGCTCCCCCACCCGCCCTACCAACAATGCTGCTCCCCCACCCGCCCTACCAACAATGCTGCTCCCCCACCCGCCCTACCAACAATGCTGGTCCCCCACCCGCCCTACCAACAATGCTACTCCCCCACCCGCCCTACCAACAATGCTGCTCCCCACCCGCCCTACCAACAATGCTGCTCCCCCACCCGCCCTACCAACAATGCTGCTCCCCACCTGCCCTGCCAACAATGCTGCTCCCCCACCCGCCCTACCAACAATGCTGCTCCCCCACCCGCTCTACCAACAATGCTGCTCCCCCACCCGCCCTACCAACAATGCTGCTCCCCCACCCGCCCTACCAACAATGCTGCTCCCCCACCCGCCCTACCAACAATGCTGCTCCAACACCCGCCCGACCAACAATGCTGCTCCCCACCCGCCCTACCAACAATGCTGGTCCCCCACCCGCCCTACCAACAATGCTACTCCCCCACCCGCTCTACCAACAATGCTACTCCCCCACCCGCCCTACCAACAATGCTGCTCCCCACCCGCCCTACCAACAATGCTGCTCCCCACCCGCCCTACCAACAATGCTGCTCCCCCACCCGCCCTACCAACAATGCTACTCCCCCACCCGCCCTACCAACAATGCTGCTCCCCACCCGCCCTACCAACAATGCTGCTCCCCCACCCGCCCTACCAACAATGCTGCTCCCCCACCCGCCCTACCACCAATGCTGCTCCACCACCCGCCCCTCCGCACGCCACCCCCCATTCCCCCCCCCATCCCCCCCCCCGTATCGAGGTCAGAAGTCCCGCCCGTCATCGGGAAATCTAATGAACAGTGGAAGGCACCAAGAAAATGCCCTCGGGCCGAGAGGGTGATGATTGCGGTGTCGCTGGTCGTCGGGAGGAGGTATTAAGCTGGTACTTTTAAAAACAATTTTGGAGGCAGGAAGGGTGAGGTGAGCAATTTTGCACTTCAAAGACTTGGGAAAAATAAGTTGAGTCACATGCCAGTTTTGATTTCACTGAAGGGAGGAGGAGACTGTGTCGGATGAAAGAGAAATGTGTTCATTTCACCTTCATTGAGACTTTATGTAATTGAAGTGCAAATATTTTGGTTTGTCTTATTCCACAAGTGAATGGTGCTCCTGTGTGCTGTACTCAAAATGGCCACCAAGATTAAGGCCTAAATCAGGGTGGAAGATGAAGGAAAGTTCTGGCACGGGTGGGGGTGGTGCTGTTAGGGCCATCAGGGCAAAATTCAAAGTACTGAATTACTGGGAAAACAGCCTGGGGATAGCTTTCAATCTGGGAAGTGGGACAGCCACATATAACATGGGACGATCCCATAAAATAATAGATGGTTGTCACTCTGGCAAAATGGGAGCAGCTTCAAGGAGGACATGTGGGCTATTAAGTCAATTTATTGATATGGTTTATGCCCAAAATTGCTTCATGTAGTTGTGTGACATTCAGTTTATAAAGCCCACTGACCAGGAGATGAAATATGGACCAGTGAGAACCTGATTATTATCTCACCAGAACCATTCACCTGATTAGACTCTATTTCAACAAACCCAGGGAGGAGAAAGTGGCCATGTTTGTATGATGGTCTCTTGAATTTTGGAGCAATTCTCAAATTTAACATGATTATTAATTGTTTCAGCAGTGGGGGTTGCTCTCTTTTCACCTCATCCACCAACCATTTACTTCAGCTCCTGACTTTTCCCCCTCTCCCAGCACCAGGCCTTGTCATAATATACACCAGTATATCACGGTGCAGCCACACACACTGATGGACACACAGCAAGACCAATCAACACACACAACACCGCAGCCAACCTAGGGGCCAACTGGAAGATATTCAAACAACGCTTCCAGCTCTACCTTGAAGCCACAGACCGGGAAGCTGCCTCAGACACCAGGAAGATCGCTCTCTTCCTATCCACGGCCGGGGAACATGCCATCCACATTTTCAATTCTCTCACCTTTGCTGATGGTGAAGATAAATCAAAATTCAAGAAGGTCCTCCTTAAGTTTGACAGTCACTGCGACGTCGAGGTGAATGAAAGTTTTGTGCGCTATGTATTCCAACAGGACACTGACTTCAGGGTGCAGCTCGACGCCATTATCAACCGGTACCACGACGTCTTCGAGGGCATGGGCACGCTCCCGTACACCTACAAGATTTTATTAAAACCGAATGCCATGCCTGTGGTGCATGCACCTCGCAGGGTCCCAGCACCCCTTAAGGACCGCCTCAAGCAGCAGCTGCAGGACCTCCAGAACCAAGGAGTGATTTTCAAAGTCACGGAACCGACCGACTGGGTCAGTTCTGTGGTATGTGTAAAAAAGCCTTCCGGCGAATTGAGAATTTGCATTGATCCCAAGGATCTAAATCGCAATATTATGAGAGAGCATTATCCAATTCCCAAGCGCGAAGAGCTCACATGTGAGATGGCTCACGCCAAGCTCTTTACCAAACTCGACGCCTCAAAAGGATTCTGGCAAATCCAGCTCGATAAATCCAGCAGAAAACTCTGCACATTTAACACCCCCTTTGAAAGATATTGTTACAACAGGATGCCGTTTGGGATCATCTCTGCATCAGAAGGAACAAATGATGGAAGGCATTGAAGGTGTTCGCGTCTATGTCGATGACATAATCATTTGGTCCACCACCCCGGAGCATGTTAGCCGCCTCCAGCGCGTATTCATACGTATACATGAGCATGGCCTCCGCCTCAACAAGGCCAAATGCTCTTTTGGTCAGACAGGAACTCAAGTTCCTCGGGGACCACATCTCCCAATTGGGTGTGCAGCCGGATGCGGACAAGGTGGCTGCCATCACAGCTATGAAAACACCAGAGGACAAGAAGGCGGTCCTCCAATTTCTGGGCATGGTCAATTTTTTAGGGAAATTCATCCCTAACGCGAGGTACCACGGCTCTCAGGAATCTAGTCAGGAAGACGACAGACTTCCAATGGCTCCCTGGCCACGAGCGCGAATGGAGAGAACTCAAGGCAAAACTGACCATGGCCCCGGTCTTAGCTTTCTTTGATCCAGCAAAGGAGACCAAAATTTCGACCGATGCCAGTCAATCCGGCATTGGGGCAGTGCTCCTTTAACGTGATGAGGTCTCATCATGGGCCCCCGTTGCATATGTGTCATGTGCGATGACCCCCACGGAGCAGCGCTACGTGCAGATAGAAAAGGAGTGCCTGGGCCTTCTGACAGGTGTGGTTAAGTTTCACGATTATGTCTACGGACTTCCTCAATTCACCATCGAGACCGACCATCGCCCGCTGGTCAATATAATACAGAAAGACTTGAACGACATGATGCCTCACCTCCAGCGTATTCTTCTCAAGCTCCAGCGATACGACTTCCAGCTGGTATACACCCCAGGCAAAGATCTCATCATTGCTGGTGCCCTCGCCAGGGCAGTCAACACTCCATGTGACCCAGCGGGATTTGTCTACCAGGTTGACGCCCATGTGGCATTCGTGGCCTCCAATCTACCTGCCTCGGATGAACGCCTCATCCAAATTCACCGCGAGACGGCGGCTGACCCTTTGCTACAGCGTGTCATGTGCCACCTAACGGACGGGTGGCTCAAGGGCCAATGCCCTCAGTTCTATAAAGTTAGAGATGATCTGGCGGTAGGAGACGGGGTTCTTCTAAAACTGGACCGCATTGTCATCCCGCATTGCATGCGCCAACTTGTCCTGGAACAACTGCACAAGGGCCACCTTGGTGTGGAAAAGTGCCGCCGACGGGCCCGAGAGGCAGTGTACTGGCCCGGCATTAATGAGGACACAGCCAATACAGTGCTCAACTGCCCCACTTGTCAGCGCTTCCAGCCAGCCCAACCACGTGAGACACTGCAGCCCCATGAGTTAGTCACGTCACCATGGACCAAGGTGGGCATCGACCTGTTCCATGCACTGGGTAGAGACTATGTCCAGATCGTGGACTACTTTTAGAATTACCCGGAGGTGATACGGTTGCACGACCTCACCTCGTCTGCAGTCATTCGTGCATGTAAAGAAACCTTTGCTCGACACGGCATCCCGCTCACAGTTATGTCAGACAATGGCCCCTGCTTCGCCAGCCAAGAATGGTCCAACATTGCCAGGTGGTACAATTTTGCCCATGTGACGTCCAGTCCCCTGCACCCCCAATCCAATGGCAAAGCAGAGAAGGGAGTACATATCGTCAAACGGCTCCTATGCAAGGCTGCCGATGCTGGGTCTGATTTCTACCTTGCCTTGCTGGCCTATCGCTCCGCCCCACTGTCCACTGGCCTGTTGCCAGCCCAGTTACTCATGAGTCGCACCCTGAGGACGACGATGCCGTCCATCCATAGAACATAGAAAATACAGCACAGAACAGGCCCTTCGGCCCACGATGTTGTGCCGAACCTTTGTCCTAGATTAATCATAGATTATCATTGAATTTACAGTGAAGAAGGAGGCCATTCGGCCCACTGAGTCTGCACCGGCTCTTGGAAAGAGCACCCTACCCAAACTCAACACCTCCACCCAACACCAAGGGCAATTTGGACATTAAGGGCAATTTATCATTGGCCAATTCACCTAACCCGCACATCTTTGGATTGTGGGAGGAAACCGGAGCACCCGGAGGAAACCCACGCAGACATGGGGAGGACGTGCAGACTCCGCACAGACAGTGACCCAAGCCGGAATCGAACCTGGGACCCTGGAGCTGTGAAGCAATTGTGCTATCCACAATGCTACCGTGCTGCCCTTGAGAACAAATAAATCAACACTATATCATTCTACCGTAATCCATGTACCTATCCAATAGCTGCTTGAAGGTCCCTAATGTTTCCGACTCAACTACTTCCACAGGCAGTGCATTCCATGCCCCCACTACTCTCTGGGTAAAGAACCTACCTCTGATATCCCTCCTATATCTTCCACCTTTCACCTTAAATTTATGTCCCTTTGTAATGGTTTGTTCCACCCGGGGAAAAAGTCTCTGACTGTCTACTCTATCTATTCCCCTGATCATCTTATAAACCTCTATCAAGTCGCCCCTTATCCTTCTCCGTTCTAATGAGAAAAGGCCTAGCACCCTCAACCTTTCCTCGTAAGACCTACTCTCCATTCCAGGCAACATCCTGGTAAATCTTCTTTGCACCTTTTCCAAAGCTTCCACATCCTTCCTAAAATGAGGCGACCAGAACTGTACACAGTACTCCAAATGTGGCCTTACCAAAGTTTTGTACAGCTGCATCATCACCTCACGGCTCTTAAATTCAATCCCTCTGTTAATGAACGCGAGCACACCATAGGCCTTCTTCACAGCTCTATCCACTTGAGTGGCAACTTTCAAAGATGTATGAACATAGACCCCAAGATCTCTCTGCTCCTCCACATTGCCAAGAACTCTACCGTTAACCCTGTATTCCGCATTCATATTTGTCCTTCCAAAATGGACAACCTCACACTTTTCAGGGTTAAACTCCATCTGCCACTTCTCAGCCCAGCTCTGCATCCTATCTATGTCTCTTTGCAGCCGACAACAGCCCTCCTTACTATCCACAACTCCACCAATCTTCGTATCGTCTGCAAATTTACTGACCCACCCTTCAACTCCCTCATCCAAGTTATTAATGAAAATCACAAACAGCAGAGGACCCAGAACTGATCCCTGCGGTACGCCACTGGTAACTGGGATCCAGGCTGAATATTTGCCATCCACCACCACTCTCTGACTTCTATCGGTTAGCCAGTTCGTTATCCAACTGGCCAAATTTCCCACTATCCCATGCCTCCTTACTTTCTGCATAAGCCTACCATGGGGAACTTTATCAAATGCCTTACTAAAATCCATGTACACTACATCCACTGCTTTACCTTCATCCACATGCTTGGTCACCTCCTCAAAGAATTCAATAAGATTTGTAAGGCAAGACCTACCCCTCACAAATCCGTGCTGACTATCCCTAATCAAGCAGTGTCTTTCCAGATGCTCAGAAATCCTATCTTTCAGTACCCTTTCCATTACTTTGCCTACCACCGAAGTAAGACTAACTGGCCTGTAATTCCCAGGGTTATCCCTAGTCCCTTTTTTGAACAGGGGCACGACATTCGCCACTCTCCAATCCCCTGGTACCACCCCTGTTGACAGTGAGGACGAAAAGATCATTGCCAACGGCTCTGCAATTTCATCTCTTGCTTCCCATAGAATCCTTGGATATATCCCGTCAGGCCCGGGGGACTTGTCTATCCTCAAGTTTTTCAAAATGCCCAACACATGTCTCAGACCTCGACCATGTTCCGGTCCTTCGCCGGATGCAGCTGTCTCGTGCACAGCACAAGGCGACTCATGACTCCCGTGCAGCTGATCTCCCTTCGCTGGCTCCAGGTGACAACGTCCGCATCCATCTTCCGGGTGGTTGCTGGTCTGCAACCGCTGTTGTCCTTCGGCAGGTGGCCCCCCGCTTGTTCCTGGTTAGTCTACCGGATGGCTCTATTCTGCGCCGCAATCGACGCGCCCTTCGTCTCGTTCCACGCTCGCCACGTGATCCTCCAGTGTCGCCTCGCCCTCCTGCTGACCCTGCCACGGACTATGCAGAGCTCCCTGTCACTCTGCCTCCCCTTGACTTTGACGCAGTGCAGCCCGCTCCTGAACAGGCGGCTCTCGACCCACCCTTGAGGCGGTCAACCAGAATTTGTCGCCCACCTTAGAGACTAAATTTATGAACTATTCGAATTTATGGACTCTCTGAATTGTTTCGTTGATTTGTATGATCATTTCCCTGGTTTGTATATAGTGTTGATCTTGTTACTCTTGTTACATACTGCTTCTCTGCACCAGGCACCTTCCCATGTAAATAGCTTAGTTCTCATGTATGTAGTCCTGTAAATATGTCTTCGCACCCCACACGTAGTTCGGAACATTCTCACCATACACTATTTATTGCCACACACATACATTTTTTTATAAAAGGTGGGATGTCATAATATACACCAGTATACCATGGTGCAGACACACACACACTGATGGACACACAGCAAGACCAATCAACACACACAACACCACAGCCAATCACCAGTTAAAGCACACTCACTATATAGACATGATGTGGAGATGCCGGCGTTGGACTGGGGTGAGCACAATAAGAAGTCTTACAACACCAGGTTAAAGTCCAACAGGTTTGTTTCGAACACTAGCTTTGGAACACTGCTCCGAGGAAGGAGCAGTCACCTGAGGAAGGAGCAGCGCTCCGAAAGCTAGTGTTTGAAACAAACATGTTGGACTTTAACCTGGTATTGTAAGACTTCTTACTGTGCTCACTATATAGACAGAGGGCATCAGAGTTCCCGTTCATTCGGGATGCAGCCTCTCAGTAGGACAGAGCTTACAGCGTACAGCACAGTTCTTCACCATGTGCTGTGTGCATAGACTGGCTGGGACAGGTATAGGTCTTGAGTTTAATCTAACATCGTGTTAACCCACAGTGAAAGTATGTTCAACAGTTTCTAACTTAATAAAATAGTGTTGTACTATTTTAAGTGTTGGTGGCCTGTATGTGTTCCGCGGATCCAGAGCACCCAACACATCAGCCCTGTCTTTAGGTGTCCCCGGTCAGTGTAAAATGTCTGAAAGCTTACTCCCCATTCCTGATATAATAGAAAATTTACTTAGCTGCTGAAGTTTTATTGAGATGTCTCAGCTTATTCTTGAGCTAGGCCTGTAAAAAGCATCCACATCCTTTACTGCATTCTGTCAGGGTATTGGAGTGGAGTAAGTGAAAGAATCTGTTTTCTTAGTTTCTTTCAGTCAATAAATATGGATGATGGGCCAAGCATTGGATGCCAAGGCGGAAGGTCTTGGTGGGGAGATAGTGGACAAGTGACGAGCTGGTGATCGTGTGACACCAAGCTTGTATTTTAAAAATCTGCGAGTTGTGGAATGGCCGAGAGAGAAGAAAGCAGTGCCAGAGTTTGGAGCTCGTGAGAAACAGATATGGTATAGTGTTTGCCTTGTGAGGAGCCCCGAACAAAGGTTTGATTTGGGGTTCTTATATTTCATGAGGCAAACTTATCTTTGGACCTTCTTGGAACACACACTGCCTCGGAGGTTCCCTGAACTGTTTTGAGGCCCCTGGACTAACTCGGGGAGAAAGGGGGGGGGGGGGGGGTAGAGTTTAGTGAACAGGGAGGGGAAGGGCTGCAAAGGCCTGATGAAAAATCACTCATCATCCCCCACTATTACAAGAGCATACTTATCCCTCTGAGCCTCACATCACCCAGACTTGGAAATATGTCACCATTCCTGCACTGTTGCTGGCTCAGAATCGTGGAACTGCTTACTGTCAGCATTATGGATGTACCAATACCACACCGATCCAGGGGGTCAAGAAGGCAGCTCACCACCACCTTCGGAAGGGGAATGAGAGTTGGGCAATAAATGCCAGCGATGCTCACATCCTGAGAATGAAATTTTAAAAAGAAACACAATGAAGCATGTTCTTCTTTTTCGCTTGACAATTTTGAAGCTTTTGTTGCAGCGGTTTGATGCTCTACATCGCCAAGATCATTGATGAGACTGTTACTGTAGCTCACCTTTCTTTATCTTCCCTGTTTCTGTCACACAAGAGACAACCTTGTTATAAAGCCCATCCCTTACCTGGTCATAAAGTCAAAGCCAAATATTGCTGAACACATCACCAGAGTTGACCGAGATAAACACAAAACAGACAGGGCGGGGGGGGGGGGGGGGGGGGGGGTGGTGGTGGTGGTGGAGAAGGTTACTTAAGGGGAATAACCGACTGGCTGGTTTGGGCTAGTGAGCTCACAGCACCCCCCCTCCCCCATTCCAGTCCATCCCAAGGCAATGATCAGACCTACTTCAAAGCTGGGATATTATGGCGAGGGAGGATTATGGAGGGAGGATTGAAAAAAAATTGCATTAACTTTCATCACAGGGCAGCCCACCAGCCCAGGGGATTAAATGTGGAGCAATCAGATTTAATAAAATGGCTGGCAGGTTGGCATTATAGAATGGTGCTTGCAGGGGACCATTGAATGTAACTACCCTGGCTTCCTTCCACTTGGTTTCTTTCACCCTCTGAGGTTGCCCACTTCATCTAACCTCACTCGAGCGTTTTTGTTTCTGAGTTTACCAGCAGATAAGAAGCTGTTTTTTTCCAATTCCTCTAGAGTGCTAGGTTTCATAAACAGCAGTGGCAAACACATGACAGTTTATACCTCCTATTTTCAAGGCCAGTATTATCCCACAGGCAATCAGCCAGGGTGTTTACACCCAAGCTGGAACCAGCTGGAAGCACCCAGGTACCTTCCAGTAGCAATAACATTTTAGTGGCACCAGTCATACCATACCTGGCCTGGCAGTACAGAGGGAACGTGACTACTGCGTCTGAACTGGCAATGCAACCGGAGCTTGGTCATGCATCGAGCCTTTGTGGTGGAAAACAAGTCATGCCCTGGCATGACCTGAACAGATTCCTTCATCACCATCAGGTCTAAATCCTGGGTTCCCCTCAGCACCACTGGGAGAGCACACAGACTGCAACGGTTCAAGGAGACGGTTACTATCACCTTCTCAGAGCGACTGGAGATGGGGAAAATAAATGCCAGCCCTGTTAGTGTCGGCCACATTCTGGGAACAAATCGTCAGCATCTTAACCTGACTCCCCAGTTTCACTTCCAGCTTGTCCTTCCACAGCCATCTTTGGGGAAATTGCCCCCTGTGCTGAATGTATAATTACTGATGATTCACCAGGGCACTGTGTTATGTTATTAACCCTGTGGGCTCTACCTATGGGCCATTGTGCGGCTTCACCCACAGGGGATATGTTGGGGCATGTCCGGGCTCCGCCCATGGCTCCACCCCCTTTACAGGCAGTATAAGAGCTGCTGACCTGCGGGGCCGCCTTCAGTGTTGTACATGGTCACACGCAGGCTCAGTTCTAAGCTGATTAAAACCACGGTTTACTTCTCCACGTGTCTTCGAGTGAATTGATGGTCGCATCAATTTAATCAGCTTAAAATACTACTATGGAATCAGCCCTCAAACCTGACAGACTAGAACTCAATCCACAGGCCGCGGAGGCGAGAGGAATGTTTTCACATTGGCTTCGATGCTTCAAGGCCTATCTCGCCGCGTCGTCTATGCCATCCGTCACTGACGATCAGAAGCTGAGCCTCCTCCACGCACGGGTGAGCCATCGCATTTCTGTCCAGCTCGACGAAGCCGCTTCCTATACAGAGGCCCTCGCACTACTCGAACGCCTCTATGTGCGGCCTGTGAACGAGGTATATGCGCGACACGTCTTCACCACTCACCGCCAGCTCCCCGGGGAGTCACTAGATGATTACCTACGTGACCTCAAAGCCCTCGCGCGCAACTGTAACTACCAGGCCGTTACGGACCCTCAGCACATGGAGCTCGCCGCCGAGACGTTTACGTGGCGGGGTTCCGATCGAACTATGTGAGACAGCGCCTGCTCGAATAATGGGCCAAGGACCTGGACGACACGGTAAAACTGGCTACCTCTCTGGAGGCCGCCTTTCAGAGCCTTACTGTGTTCCCGGCCGATCACACGACCCCTTTGTGGGCCCCCAACCCGAGACTACCCCAGGCCTGTGCCGCGCGGCCGCGCGCCCATCATGGGGCGCTACCCTGCTACTTTTGCGGCCAGTCCCAACACCCCCGACTGCACTGCCTGGCCCGCAACGCGAACTGCAGCAGCTGCGGGCGAACACTTCACCAAGGTCTGCCTGGCCAGGTCTAAGAACTCAAACTCACAGACCCGATCCACAGACTCACAGGCCCGCAGACCCCGCAAGGTGGCAGCGTGTCTGCCGCCTCCGCCTCCACATAACATGTGCGACTCATGTGCCAACCTCCACCGATTTCTCCAAACCGCCCAAAAACTCAACCTCACCTACAACAAGGAGAAATGCGTTTTCCGCACAACCAGGCTAGCCATCCTCGGCTACGTCGTGGAAAACGGGGTCCTAGGGCCCGACCCTGACCGTATGCGCCCCCTCCTACAACTCCCTCTCCCTCACTGCCCCAAGGCCCTGAAGAGGTGCCTTGGCTTTTTCTCCTATTACACCCAGTGGGTCCCCCAGTATGCGGACAAAGCCCGCCCACTATTTAAGGCCACCCTCTTTCCACTGGCAGCCGAGGCCCGCCAGGCCTTAAACTGCATCAAGGCGGACATCGTCAAAGCTGTGATGTGCGCGGTGGACGAATATGTCCCCTTCCAGGTGGGGAGCGACGCCTCAGATGTCGCTCTCGCCACCACTCTCAACCAAACAGGCAGACCGGATAACGTTTTTTTCACGCACCCTCACCACTTCTGAAATTCGACACTCCTCGGTCGAAAAAGAAGCCCAAGCCATCGTGGAAGCCGTGCGGCACTGGAGGCACTACCTCGCTGGTAGGAGGTTTACCCTCATCACCGACCAACGGCCACAAACCAGACTCCTCATGACCATTTGTTTGTTTTCTCTAGGGGATCTACCTCAGGGGCCTCGCTCCCGCCTTGGCTGATGACACCGGGTCCAGTCCTCCTCCGAAAACATGTTTGGAGCCAGAAGACCGACCCCCTGGTAGAGAGGGTCCAGCTCCTGCACTCCAACCCACACTATGCGTACGTCGAACACCCCGATGGCCGGCAAGATACCGTCTCCCTCCGGGACCTGGTGCCCACAGGCTCCAACACCACTCCCACTACTGCATCCCCCACACTATATCCCGTCCAACCTCCCATGTTCAGCGCCCCTACCCCTATATGGTTCCCGCGCTCCCTCCCACCCGCCGCACCGGTCCACAGGAATGAAGCTCCGGAAGAGCCGCTCCAGGAGTCCACGCCTGTGCCTGCTCCGGGCCCACTTCCACAGCCACCCGAAACGGCTGCAACACCAGTGTTCCGGCAGTCGCAACGTACGATCCGGGCACCAGACCGACTGAATCTATGAGCCTGTTACCCCCACCGGACTTCATTTTTAAACAGAGGGTGAATGTGGTGAATGTATAATTACTGATAATTCACCAGTGCACTGTGTTATGTTATTAACCCTGTGGGCTCTACCTATGGGCCATTGTGTGGCTTCTCCCACAGGGGATATGTTGGGGCATGTACGGGCTCTGCCCATGGCTCCACCCCCTTTACAGGAAGTATAAGGGCTGCTGACCTGTGGGGCCGCCTTCAGTATTGTACCGGTCACAGGCAGACTCAGTTCTAAGCTGATTAAAACCACGGTTTACTTCTCATGTGTCTTCGAGTGAATTGATGGTCGCATCACCCACTAAGCCCGCATCCACGGTCTGTGCACAAGTTTTGGATAATTTTGAATGTAGGAAATACCGTCTCCATTGTACTTTTCCTAAAGAAAGATAAGGAATCTGATAGAGGGGTTCAAAATTTGATTTGGTGAATTGGACAAATAGATTGGTCGATAACCAGAGGGCAGAAATAACCAGAGGGCAGAAATTTACAATAATCACCGAAAGGAAATCGGGAGAGGTTAGCAGAATCATTTGTAATAGAGTGTTATTAGGATGGTGAATGCACAACAGAGATGATGGTGGGAACAGAATCATAATAGTGTTTAACAGTATGTGGATTTGAAAAAGAAGAATTGAATTGGGAAACACATAGAGAAATGGAACAAAGTCAATAGCTATAACAGAGAGCCAGAGCAGGTGAGATGGGTGGAATGCCTTCTGTCAGCGCTCTTTAATTCAATGATCCCAATACTTTAATCTGCTGTTTACTTGTATGGCACTGTTAATTGGACAATCTTCAACTTGTCAAATAATCAACATTTCTTGTTTACGAGAGCTGTGTCTAATTATTTCTTGCTCAAAGTTCCAACACATCTACAACTAACTGACCGTGCATAAATGCTTGTTTTCACCAACGTATTTCATTTTCTGTTGTCTAGTTTTTAAAGCTGTGTGCCTGCTGTAACCTTGATCATATTATTGCTGTTAATTGTTCAGGCATCGCACGTCAGATCAAATAGATGTTCCAATTAAGCAACGAAGTCAATTTCCAAAACGGCACCAAACGAGCACGGGCCAAACTGGAGAGCCGAGCAAAGTATCAAACCAGCATTCCCATGTTTCATGTCACTGTGCCTTTGTCTGCCAAGAGTGTTGCCAAAGATTTCTATAAAATATGCTCATGCTTTTCACTGCATGACATGATATACAGGCAGTATTTACATTTACAAAGGTCTTATCAAACTATGTTATAAATATAGTGGATGGCAAGAGTTAGCGGAAGAAAAGAGCACTGGCTACATTTGGATGTCTCTGGCAATCTATGTTTCTGGAAGGAAAAGAGACATTTGTCATTCGTTATGATGTCATGTGTCAGTGGAAAGATGTGTTTTGATGGTATTTATGTTGTCACCTTTATTTGCTTGTAAGGAAATGGAAAATGACTAGGCATTTAATTTTTCTTGGCATTGTTCCTCTTCAATCTCAGCGCTCATGTGTTTATAACCCTGATTCTGCCTTCCCAGCACCATCATTTATTCTGATAGTTTATGTTAAGATCTGATTCCCTTGAATAAATTACCATTTTATTACTGATTCTCTGCCTTCAATTTTGTACAGGATTTATGGTCAGAAAATTTGATTATCGACTTGTCTGTTGTGCCTCTACTGTTTGCAAAGACAAGCAAGTATTGTTGTTGCTCCATTTTTGTTGGTTTTTCCAGTAATGTGATCCAGGAATCCAAACTCCACAAACAGATCATTAGCTGATTCAGCTCCATTTAATATTGAAGGAGTCCAATTAATGGGGAACCTGAACAGAACTCTTACCAAATTGAGCATTGCCTTTGCTGTCACTTCAGTGAGGATTTGGTCAGTTGAGTATTTATATTTTTCAACAAATGTTGCCCTCGGGGATGGACAGATGACACACCACTGAGAGGAAATCAGCAATAAATGCTCCCTCTACATGTCAATTTAAAAGTGATGCCTTAAACTAATAACTGAAATGGTCTCCTGCATTCTCTTCATTTGGAGGGAGTGGATCAATGGCAGAGACACAAAGCCTTGGGGATTTGATTTGGCAGAAGCGAGAAATATAGTGTGTGCCGACTTCTGTTCGCATTGGAGGAGTTGGTTTAATTCATGAATGGACCAGCCTTAACATTTGGTGATTACTTCGGAGCTTGAAGGGGGAGGGCAAATTTGAGTCATTTTTTTTTCCATATAAAGAAGTGAGGCTCCTCCTCATTGTTTGACTTTTTTGTGGAAGAATGAGTTCTAGAAAAAATTATTACTTTGATTAAAATCAAATAACTCCAGTTTACAATAATATCGATTGGAGAGTTGCAAATATCATTTTAGTGACATTTCTTGACGTCATACTACTGCATAAATTGCACCCCTGGGTCTAGGGATCATGAATTCCTCCAAGACATGTTGCATCTACGCCAGTCCTTACGTCAGTTGTCTGTATAAAAACCTATTTTCTTTCAATTCAATAAAGCCACTCCAAACCCTAATGTAAAAAGAATGTTAGGATCCATAATGACATGAAATGTCTGCTTCTGAAGATTATGTTTATTCTCCCTTGACAAAAAGTGTCTCTATAATTTAAAAGATTCCTGTTTATATGTGCCAGTTTTTTTGTGTGATAGTGCTGTATCCATTTCCTCACATACCACCTTTCAGCTTCCCCTAACTCAATGTACTAAACCTTAGTTCATAATTTAACTAGCTGACTTTGCAATCACTCCACTTTAATAAACTTCTGTCATGTGCTTTTGTGTTTTCTATGGCCTTTTTTTCTGAGAAAACCCCCGTACCTGTTGGGTTTTAAAAGTGTGTGCATTTTTTAATTCGTTCTTGGGATGTGGGTGTCATTGGCTGGGCCAGCATATGTTGCCCATCCCTAATTGCCCTTGAACGGTGTGGCTTGCCAACGACATTGCCATTTGGGTCTGGATTCACATGGATAAGGATAGCAGATTTTCTTCCCTGAAGGACGTTAGTGAACCAGATGGAGTTAAGGTGCTGTTTAGCTCTGATCTAATTGAATGGCAGAGAAGGGCTGAATGGCCTACTCCTGTTGTTAATGTTGGAATGTATAAGAGGCTAATTGCTGATCGTTCTGGGTGAATAATGTTCCTCATACTAGTGTTACTACATCCATAAAGTAATGTTCCTCATACTACTGTAGCCACATCCATAATCATCACTACTCTGACTAGCCCTTGTTGTTATTAAGCACCATTCTAAGACTGTCTCGAAGCGCAGTGTATTGGCATTTTCTGCTCTGAAGCACAGACTGCACTGCAATTACAGTGGTGTAAAGTGAGACCGCTTCACACCAGTGTTAAGAAATCATGGTTAAAATTCAGAGTTAGCGGATGACCTGAGTCTGGAGTAAAGCAGACTGCAAATCCTTCCCCAAGGATCCACTTTGGGATCTGCCACTATAGTTACACTAGCATTTCAGTTTTGTTGCAGAACAGTATCACTGTGGCCCTCCCAGAGTTTTAGAAATGTGCTTCCAGCACACAAGGGTCATATCCTATTGATCCACGGCAGCTTCCCAGTATCTTCTTTGTGTGGCTGCTTTTCAAGCGATAATCTACATGGTGAATGGCAATTAGTTTTTAAGTGTGGAGATGGGTTTGTATTACATCTAAGTCCCCATCCAGTGTCCTGACAAAGACATGAGAGTTATTAAATGATAAAAGGCAAAGGTGCATTTGGTTCTCCTTCTACCATCCAGGTAACTGCAGGGTATAATGATAATGGAGTTGTTGATTAATCAGTGCAATCAATCTTGATCAATTAGTCTACATCAAATCAGACATGAGACAAGAAAAACACCAGTGTTGTAGAGCTTTCTGCACCATATGTCCAAAGTCACTGTGGTGATCCACTGTAATAGGAGATGTAAGGTAGGACCTGCACTACAGGTTCACCAGTAGCTCCTGCCGGCTGGCTCCGCCCAGGGAGAACGGTATAAATATGTATGACCTTCAGTGCCCTGCCATTTCACCAGCTGCAGCAGGAGGCCACACATCTGACTGTAATAAAGCCACAGTTGTACCCAAATGTAGTCTTTGTGCAATTGATCGCGCATCAATTTATTACAGTCAGATTTTCCACAGAATGGATTTTGTAAGGGCCACGAAGAATCCAGCACGAGTTTTAAGGATACAAAGTAATAACATTTATTTACTATGACATATATACATAACAGTAGCAGTAACTTCCCTTGCTACATACTCCTTCCTCCTGGTTCCTGAACTGGCCAGCTTATTTATACTAGGAGTTTACTAGTGGTTTCTCCGCCCCCCTCATTGGGGAAGCTCATACTCCCACAGGATTGTGGGATAGTCATTAGTCCCCAGCCAATGGTAAGTAACATCCCTCCCCCCCCAAAGTCCAAGGAATCCACCGAAGACCCTGGCGAAGGAGGGCGTCGGACTCGTTTGGCCGCAGGCCGGACGCCATTTGCACGCGGCGCTGGATCAGGCGGCGTGTAACGAGACGGAGACCGGCGCTTCCGTGATGAACGGCGCGGTTGTACATCCACGGCCCGTGGACCCGAGGATTCCCCTTCTGATGCATCCTGTGTCTCCATCTCGGAGTCAGAGACTGCTGCCTCTGTCATGTCAGCATCTCTATGTCCATTCGGTCCCGTAACGACCTGCGCAGGCTTCGAGTGAGGCACCAGTGGAAGATTGTGAGGACTACCTTCCCTTGTCTCTGGTCTCTGCGGCTGTTGAAATGAGCTCCGGGGGCGGGGAATCTTTTGAGGGGATGATCTTCTGGACCGAACGTGGTCTACATGTTTTCGCTGGAGACCACCCTGGGCTTGCACTTGGTAAGATATAGGGCCCGTTTGGTGAAAGATTACACCAGGAACCCATTGGGCACCACCAGCAAAATTCCGAATGAACACTGGGTCACCAGGCGCAAACTGCCGAATCGGCCGATGCCGAGAAAATCCCTGTCCCTGCTGTTCTTGTGTGCGGCGTACTTTTGCGCCAATGTCCGGGAAGACCATACTAAGGCGGGTGCGAAGTCTCCGGCCCATTAGGAGTTCTGCGGGAGCTACCCCAGTCACTGCATGGGGGGTGGTCCTGTAAGTAAACAAAAAGCGAGCCAGTCTCGTGTCCATTGATCCGGAAGACTGCTTCTTTAGGTCTCTTTTGAATGTCTGCACTGCACGCTCTGCCAACCCATTTGAAGCCGGGTGGTAAGGGGCAGTGCGGATATGGCGGATGCCATTCATCTTTGTGGACCCAGCAAACTCCTCACTCGTGAATGGAGTGCCGTTATCCGTGACCAGCACCTCGGGGAGGCCATGCGTACTAAACGATAAACGCATCTTTTCAATTGTTGCGCAGGACGTTGTCCCCTGCATCTTATGCACCTCCAGCCATTTGGACTGGGCGTCAATTAGTAGAAGGAACATGGATCCTTGAAAAGGGCCTGCGAAATCTGCATGCAAGCGTGCCCAAGGCCGCCCTGGCCATTCCCAGTGATGTAGGGGGGCGGCCGGCGGAAGCTTCTGATGCTCCTGGCAAATGGAGCAGTTTTGGGCCACCTTCTCAATGTCGGTGTCGAGGCCTGGCCACCAGACATAACTCCGGGCCAACATTTTCATTTTGGTCACGTTTGGATGCCCATTGTGCAAGTCTGATAGTATCAACTCCTGGCCTTTTTCCGGGACAATCACACGCGTCCCCCACAAGAGGATGCCGTCTTCCACGCTGAATTCTGACAGCTTGGAGGAAAATGCCCGCAACTCGCCTGGGAGCTGTCTATGCTGCCCACCATACAGGACTATGTGCCGAACCTTTGACAGGACTGGCTCCGTCTGGGTCCACTCACGGATCTATGATGCCGTGACAGGCAAGGTGTCCATAAAATTTAGGGTTGCAAACACCTCACCGGTCGTGGGGGTCGCCATGGGGCCGGTCGATAAAGGCAATCGGCTCAGTGCGTCGGCATTTGCTATCTGCGTACCTGGTTTGTGCTCCAGAGAATACTCGTATGCAGCAAGCAACAAAGCCCAGCGCTGGATCCGTGCGGAAGCAATGGGCGGTATTGGCTTATCCTCTCTGAAAAGTCCCAGCAGAGGCTTATGATCAGTCACGATAGTGAAATGGCGGCCATACACGTACTGGTGGAAGCGTTTCACCGCAAAAACCACTGCCAAGCCCTCCTTCTCGATCTGCGCGTACTTTTTCTCCGCTGCAGTCAATGTGCGGGAGGCGGTCGCTCGGCCCCGTTCTCCATCTTGTGGGACAGGACGGCCCCAATACCATACGGGGATGCATCACATGTGATGAGCAAAGGCTTTCCAGGATCATAGTGGGTTAGTAACCCAGACGACGACAATTGTTGCTTTACCCGCCGGAAAGCGGTTTCTTGCGGCTGACCCCAAACCCAGGTGTGATTTGTCTTTGGCAGAAGGTGCAAAGGGGCCAGCATAGTTGCCAGATTGGGGAGGAACTTCCCGTAATAGTTTACGAGACCAAGAAAAGAACAAAGATGCGAAGTGTCAGTCGGGGCGGGGGCATGTTGAATTGCACGCACCTTCTCTGCGACGGGGTGCAGACCTTCGCGGTCCACCCGATAACCTAGGTAGACTACTTCCTTTGCCTGAAATACGCACTTTGTGCGACGTAAACGGACTCCAGCCTCCGAAAGGCGTCTAAGGACAGCCTCCAGATTTTCCTCCGATCCGCACACCCCGGGGGGTCCCCGCTGCTACTTCTGCAATCAGCAGAAGCATCCCCGCCAACACTGCCCGGCCCGCACTGCAGTTTGTAAAGCCTGCAGTAAGAAGGGCCACTTCGCGGCGGTGTGCCAGGCCCGCGCAGTCGCTGCGATCGCGCCCGCTATCACCCCCTCCCCCACGCCAGACGCACAATGGGAGCCGCCATCTTCTCCCGGGTCCATGTGCGACCAACGGGCGCTGCCACCTTGTCACCCTTCGGCCACGTACGCCCCATGGGCGCCGCCATCTTGTCCCGACCCCGCAATGTGCGCACCAAGGGTGCCGCCATCTTGTCCCGACCCCGCAATGTGCGCACCATGGGTGCCGTCATCTTGTTCCCCACAGGGTCCCCGGACATCCCGACGTCGGAACCGCACACGCTCGCCACCCGAAGCATCTGATGGCTACCCGCAGCTCGCTTCGATGATGCTGGACCAATGTCGACGGTTAAAATCAACGGCCACGTGACCTCGTGCCTGCTGGACTCTGGAAGCACCGAAAACTTTGTTCACCCAGATACGGTAAGGCGTTGCTCCCTCGCGGTCCACCCTGCCAATCAAAGGGTCTCCCTGGCCTCCGGATCCCACTCCGTCCCGATCCGAGGCTTTTGTACAGTCACCCTCACGGTCCAGGGCGTAGAATTTAGTAACTTCCACCTCTATGTCCTTCCTAATCTCTGCGCTGCACTCCTGTTGGGCCTGGACTTCCAGTGCAACCTCCAGAGCCACACCCTCAAATTCGGCGGGCCCTTACCCCCCCTTACCGTTTGCGGCCTTGCGACCCTCAAGGTCGATCCCCCCTCCCTTTTTGCTAATCTAACTGGATTGCAAGCCCGTTGCCACTAGGAGCAGGCGGTACAGCACCCAGGACAAGACCTTCATCAGGTCCGAAGTCCAGTGGCTGCTTAAGGAGGGTATTATCGAGGCCCAAGTTGTAGTGGTTAAAACTGGGGAGAAACACAGGATGGTCGTGGACTACAGCCAGACCATCAATCGGTACACGCAGCTCGACGCGTACCCCCTCCCATGCATATCTGATATGGTCAATCAGATTGCGCAGTACCGGGTCTTCTCAACAATTGACCTGAAATCCGCCTACCACCAGCTCCCCATCTGGAAGTCGGACCGGCCATACACTGCCTTTGAGGCGGACGGTCGCTTCTACCACTTCCTTAGGGTCCCTTTCGGTGTCACAAATGGGGTCTCGGTCTTCCAAAGAGAGATGGACCGAATGGTTGACCAGTACGGTTTGCGGGCCACCTTTCCGTACTTAGATAATGTCACCATCTGCGGCCATGACCAGCAGGACCACAATGCCAACCTCGATAAATTCCTCTGCACTGCCACTCTTCTCAACCTGACCTACAACAAAGAGAAGTGTGTGTTCAGCACGACCCGGTTAGCCATTCTCGGCTATATAGTCCAAAACGGACTTCTCAGGCCCGACCCCGACCACATGCGCCCCTCCATGGAACTTCCACTCCCCCACTGCCCCAAGGCTCTTAAACGCTGCCTAGGGTTCTTTTCCTACTGCACTCAGTGGGTCCCAAACTATGCGGACAAGGCCCGCCCACTCATCCAGTCCACCCAATTCATCCTCGCGGCTGAGGCACAACACTCTTTCGCCCGCATCAGAGCAGATATCGCCAAGGCCGGGATGCGCGCAGTGGATGAGTCACTGCCTTTCCGAGTAGAAAGCGACGCTTCAGACGTCGCCCTTGCCGCCACTCTAAACCAGGCAGGCAGACCCGTGGCATTCTTTTCCCGCACCCTTCATGCCTCTGAAATTCGACACTCATCCGTCGAAAAGGAGGCCCAAGCTATCGTTGAAGCTGTGCGGTATTGGAGGCATTACCTGGCCGGTAAGAGATTCACTCTCCTTATGGACCAACGGTCGGTAGCCTTCATGTTCAATACACACAGCGGGGCAAGATCAAAAATGATAAAATCTTGCGGTGGAGAATCGAGCCCTCCACCTATAATTACGAGATCTTGTAACGCCCCGGTAAACTCAACGAGCCCCCAGACGCCCTCTCCCGAGGTACATGTGCCAGCGCACAAGTGAACCAACTCCGGGCCCTACACGACAGCTTTTGTCACGCAGGGGTCACTCGATTGTACCATCTGGTCAATGCTCGCAATCTGCCCTACTCCATCGAGGAAGTAAGGACAGTCACCAGGGACTGCCAGGTCTGTGCGGAGTGCAAGCCGCACTTCTACTGGCCAGATCGTGCGCACCTGGTGAAGGCTTCCCACCCCTTTGAACGTCTCAACGTGGATTTGAAAGGGCCCCTCCCCTCCACCGACCGTAACACGTACATTCTCAGTGTGGTCGACGAGTACTCCAGATTCCCCTTCGCCATCCCATGCCCCGATATGACGTCTGCCACCGTCATCAAGGCCCTCAGTACCACCGTCGCCCTGTTCGGTTTCCCCGCCTACATCCACAGTGACAGGAGATCCTCATTCATGAGCGATGAGCTACGTCAGTTCCTGCTCAGCAGGGGTATAGCCTCCAGCAGGACGACCAGCTACAACCCTCGGGGAAATGGGCAAGTAGAACATGAGAATGGGACGATTTGGAGGGCCGTCCAGCTGGCCCTATGGTCCAGGAACCTCCCAGCCTCTCGCTGGCAGGAGGTCCTCCCTGACGCTCTACACTCCATCCGGTCACTATTGTGCACCGCCACTAATAACACACCCCATGAACGTGTTTTCACCTTCCCCAGGAAGTCCACATTCGGGGCGTCGCTCCCGACTTAGCTCGCTGCTCCAGGACCGGTCCTTCTCCGTAGGCACGTCCGACTCCACAAGGCGGACCCCTTGGTGGACAGGGTTCACCTGCTCCACGCCAACCCTCAATATGCCTACGTTGAGTTCCCCGACGGCCGCCAAAATACTGTCTCACTCAGGGACCTGGCACCGTCAGGTTCCACCCCAACACCCCCCCCCCCCCCCCCCCACCAATGCGCCCCCCCCCACCTCCTACCGCGCCGCCAATATTGACCCCACCAGACCACCCCCCCCTCCCCTTTTCCGCACAAGAGGACGAAGAGGACTTCTGCACGCTCCCGGAGTTCCCCGATGTCTGGCCAGCATCAGCACCGCCATCGCTGCCACCTCCACCACCGCCAGCACCGACTTCACCGCCACCGTTACGCTGCTCCCAACGAAGCACCAAAGCACCGGGCCGGCTGAACCTTTGACGGACTCAGGACTGTCATCATGGACTTTTCTTTCCCGATCACTGTACATAATTGCACTAATTGTATATAGTTTCACGTCACCCCTGCCGGACTCATTTTTAACAGGGGGTGAATGTGGTGACCCACTGTAATAGGAGATGTAAGGAAGGACGTGCACTACAGGTTCGCCGGTAGCTCCTGCCGGCTGGCTCCGCCCATGGAGAACGGTATAAATATGTATGACCTCCAGTGCCCTGCCATTTCGCCAGCTGCAGCAGGAGGCCACACATCTGACTGTAATAAAGCCACAGTTGTACCCAACTTTAGTCGTTGTGCAATTGATCGTGCATCAGTCACCTTTTCCTCCCAAACATGCTACACTTAGCAAGCATAATGTCTTAGACTGCACATCATGCATTATTGGATAATGAAGAAGAGTGAGATCTTTGGAAGATGTTGGAAGAGTGGGCAGCATGGTGGCAGCTGGGCCTTGGGTTTGATTCCGTCCTTGGGTGGCTGTGTGGAGTTTGCACGTTCTCCCTATGTCTGCATGTATTTCCTCCGGGTGCTTCAGTTTCCTCCCACAGTCTAAAGATGTGCAGGTTAGGTGGATTGGCCATGCTAAATTGCCTTTTAGTGTTCAAGGATGTGCAGGTTAGGTGGATTGCCCATGATCAGTATATCGGGTACGGGGATAGAGCGAGGGAGTGGGCCTCGGCAGAGTGCTGTTTTGGAGGGTCAGTGCCGACTCAATGGGCTGAATTTCACCTCCTCTCGGTATACTGAGGTCAGTTGTCGGTACCCACGCCCATTACCTTGACAGAAATTAGTTAACGCAACACAGGGTCAAAAACTAGCCCTGCAATAATCTTGATCTGTATGATTGTTACATTAGATGCAAAATTCATTTTCTAATCAGATTTATACAGATGCAAGAGGACAAAGGAAGTGGTGTTTCTTAAAGGGCCATTGTTTTTCTTGGACAAAGTGTTTAGTAAACTTGGTTTTATTCGATGAACTAACATAATTATGCATCATTTTTGTCACAAGGTGATCGTCAAGTGGCACAACATTGCATTTAATTCTGAGTTGTATCATCGTATTGTGTTTGTTAAAGCAAAGAAACATTCTGCACCACAAAAATAGTGCTCCTTTAATGTACCAGGTTAAAGTCCAACAGGTTTGTTTCAAACACTAGCTTTCGGAGCACTGCTCCTTCACCTGAGGAAGGAGCAGTTCTCCGAAAGCTAGTGTTTGAAACAAAGCTGTTGGTCTTTAACCTGGTGTCGTAAGACCTCTTACTGTGCTCACCCCAGTCCAACGCCGGCATCTCCACATCATGGCTCCTTTAATGTGACTGTAATGTAAAATGACATTGTCATATTAACACAAGTGCCAAGTGCAAATTCTGGAAACTGCAAGGCCCACTGTTAAAAAGGTGGATTGGAAGATGCAGCGGGTAATATGCTGAAAATGGAAAGCTAAAAGAAAACCAAGATGAAGGAAGAAAGTGACACTGAGCCAAGGAGAGAAAAAAAGTTCTATTTGTCTAAAAGCTTTGTAAAATTTCACCGGTAAATACGTACTTTACCAGTTAAAATGGTGACCTCCACTTTGTTAGTTATTGTTTTTAATTAATTCATGGGTGTCACTGGCTGGACCAGACTTCCGGTTGCATGATGTAGGGGAAGCGCACATCATGTTTCTCCTGACGATTCTTTTTACAAGTTCGTTCTTAATGCGTCAGTACAATGTTATTTGCCACCGCGAAAATTAATTTAAACACTCAAGGAGTTTTGGAATTCTGTATCCACCAGTATCGAGGTTTTTATTAAAACAAACAAATCTGATCCCACCACCCCATCAGTATTATGGGAGACCCATTATCAAACAAAGAAAATTAAAACAACAAGAATTGCTGGATTCAATTTTAGAAATAAACTGTCAATATTCCATTACCCCCACTGCTGAATTATATGCAGACTGGCTTAATCTCCAAACTCAATTTGATTTACTTTCCACAAATAAAACTGTGCACATGTTACTTTTTATGAATTCAGGGACAAAGCTGGCTGCCTACTAGCCCACCAGCTCAAGTACCAGCCTGCTTCTTGGTTTATCTACTGGATCTATGAATCCTCCCATAATCTTACTATTGACCCCGCTGATATTAATTTGGTGGCAAGGTGGTTAGCACTCCTGCCTCACAGCGCCAGGGACCCGGGGTCAATTTATGCCTTGGGTGGCTGTCTGTGTGGAGTTTGCACGTTCTCCTCACATCTGTGTGGGTTTCCTCCGGATGCTCCAGTTTCCTCCCACAGTCCAAAGTTGTGCAGTTAGGTAGGTTTACGGGGATTGGGCGGGGAAGGGGCCTAGGTATGGTGCTCTTTTGGAGGGTTGATGGGCCTAGCGGCCTCCTCATGCACTGAAAGGATTCTAAGGTTCTTTGCTTCCTTTTATCATAACTGCTATAAATCTGATCTGTCGTATATCCTGGCAAAGGCTGACTTCCTAGATAATTTGGACATCCCATCTGTAGATGTGGACAGGAGCAGAAACTTGTGATATGCCATCAATGAACACACGACAAGTGGTGAACATAACTGAGGCTTTAATAAACTAAACAGAAAGCCTCCTGGTCTCGGATCCCGAACTGAGGCAGCGGCGGAGACTATCCACCTTTATACCGAGCCCGGGGAAGGCAGAGCCAGTAGGCAGTAGTTTACCACAATATAATATGGTGGCAGTTTACCACAATACACAGATTATATATTACCGTGGTTCGGACACAGCAGGGACAAGCCCAGGCATGTAACAGTATAACAGTACAATACAATACAGTTGTTTACCACATTCACCGCCTGGTTAAAAAAAGAGTCCTGCGGGGGTGAAGTACGCTTAAAGATCAAGTCTGTCGGGGGCCTTGACTTTCCGCCGTGATCGCCTCAGTCCCGGCTGTGGTGTGGGCACCGGTGTCGAGACCTGCGCGTCCGGGAGCGTGTTGTCCTCTTCTTCACCCAGCAGTTGAGTCGGTGGAGGGGGGCGCGGTGTGTGGGCGGGGGTGGTGGTGATGGTCGCTGGGGAACCTGCAGGTGCCGAATCCTGGAGGAAGACCACATCTGTCGCCCGTCCTGATGTGCCAAGTAGGCATATTGTGGATTGGCATGGAGGAGCTGGACCTTCTCAACGAGGGGATCTGATTTATGGCACCTCGCATGCTTCCGGAGGAGGACGGGCCCTGGGACTGAGAGCCAGGACGGGAGCGAGACCGCGGAGGTGGACTTCCTGGGAAAGGCAAACATACGCTCGTGAGGGGTCTTGTTGGTGGCAGTGCACAGGAGCGACCGGATGGAGTGGAGCACATCAGAGAGTACCTCCTGACAGTGGGAGACTGGGAGACTTCTAGACCGTAGGGCGAGGAGGTCAGCCTTCCAGACCGTTGCGTTCTCCCTCTCCACCTGTCCGTTGCCCCAGGGGTTGTAGCTGGTCGGCCTGCTGGAGGCGATGCCCTTGCTGAGCAGGAACTGACGCAACTCGTCGCTCATGAAGGAGGAACCCCGGTCGCTATGGATGTAGGTGGGGAACCCAAACATGGTGAAAAGACTGTGCAGGGCCTTGATGACGGTGGCAGAGGTCATGTCAGGGCATGGGATGGCAAAGGGGAATCTTGAGTATTCGTCAACGATGTTGAGGAAGTACATGTTACGGTCAGTGGAGGGGAGGGGACATTTGAAATCGATGCTGAGGTGCTCAAAGGGGTGAGAGGACTTTACCAGGTGCGCTCTTTCTGACTGATAGAAGTGCGGTTTGCACTCCGTGCAGATCTGGCAGTCCCTGGTCACGGTCCTGACCTCCTCAATGGAGTAAGGCAGGTTGTGAGCCTTGATAAAGTGGAAAAAACGGGTGATCCCCGGTGACAGAGGTTATTGTGGAGGGCCTACTTGTGTGCTGGCACATGTACCGTGGGATAGGGCATCTGGGGGTTCATTGAGCTTCCGAGGGCGATACAAGATATCGTAGTTGTAGGTGGCGAGCTCGATCCTCCACCTCAGAATCTTGTCGTTCTTGATTTTGCCCCGCTGTGTATTGTTAAACATGAAGGCAACCGACCGTTGGTCAGTGAGGAGAGTGAAGCGCCTGCCGGCCAGGTAATGCCTCCAATGTCGCACAGCTTCCACAATGGCTTGGGCTTCCTTTTTGACGGAGGAGTGTCGAATTTCAGAGGCATGGAGGGTACGGGAGAAGAAAGCCACGGGCCTGCCTGCCTGGTTGAAGGTAGCGGCCAGAGCAAAGTCCGATGCATCGCTCTCCACCTGGAACGGAATGGACTCGTCCACAGCGTGCATCGCGGCTTTGGCAATATCTGCCTTGATGCAGTTGAAGGCCAGGCGGGCCTCAGCCGTCAGGGGAAAAATGGTGGATTTAATAAGTGGGCGGGCCTTGTCCGCATAATTGGGGACCCACTGGGCATAGTAGGAGAAGAACCTCAGGCATCTCTCCAGGGCCTTGGGGCAGTGGGAGAGGGGGAGTTCCAGGAGGGGGCGCATGACATCGGGGTCAGGCCCTAGGACTCTGTTTTCAATAACGTAGCCAAGGATGGCTAGGCGGGTTGTGCGGAAAATGCATTTTTCCTTATTACAGGTGAGGTTCAGGAGTTTAGCAGTGTGGAGGAAGTGCCGGAGGTTTTCGTCATGGTCCTGCTGGTCTTGGCCGCAGATGGTGACATTATCTAAGTACAGGAACGTGGCCCGCAGCCCATACTGGTTAACCATTCGGTCCATTTCTTGTTGGAAGATCGAGACACTATTGGTATCGCCAAACGGAACCCTGAGGAAGTGGTAGAGGCGGCCATCTGCCTCGAAGGCAGTGTATTGGCGGTCCTCCGTGCAGATAGGGAGCTGGTGGTATGCGGACTTCAAGTCAACTGTGGAGAAGACTCGATACTGCGCAATCTGATTGACCATGTCAGATATGCGAGGGAGGGGGTACTAATCGAGCTGCGTGTACTGGTTGATGGTCTGACTGTAGTTGATGACCATCTGGTGCTTCTCCCCAGTCTTGATGACCACCACTTGGGCTCTCCAGGGGCTGGTACTAGCCTCAATGATCCCCTCTTGTAGGAGTCGCTGGACCTCCGACCTGATAAAGGCCCTGTCCCGGGCACGGAATCGTCTGCTCCTAATAGCAACGTACTTACAGTCCGGGACGAGGTTAGCGAAGAGCGAGGGTGGGTCGACCTTAACGGTCGTGAGGCTACAGACGGTGAGGGGGTGCAGGGGTCCGTTGAACTTTAAGGTAAGGCTTTGGAGGTGGCACTGGAAGTCGAGCCCCAGTAATAGGGCAGCGCAGAGATGGGGGTGGATGTAGAGTTTAAAGTTAGTGTACTCTATGCCTTGTATGGTAAGAGTCGTGACACAGTACCCCCGGATTGCTACTGAATGTGATCCGGATGCCAGGGAGATTTTCTGGGTCATGGGTAAAATGGGAGGGAGCAGCGCCTTACTGTATCTGGGTGTATAAAGCTGTCTGTGTTCCCGGAGTTGAAAAGGCAGGCCGTCTTGTGCCCGTTGATCCGGACGGTCATCGTAGATTTTGTGAGGTGATGAGGCCGAGACTGGTCGAGCGTGATGGAGGCGGGCTTCGGAAGGTGATGGGTAGGCCGGTCGGAGGTAGCGTACAACCGGGTGGGCAGGGCTCCCGGGAGGCAGCGGGGTGGTACCAGGATGGCAGCCCCCATGGGTCATGCGTGGCGGGTGGCATCGGGGATGGCGTCAAAGATGGCGGCCCCCATGGGTCGCGCGTGGCGGGTGGAGTAAACATTGGCGTCAAAGATGGCGGCCCCCATGGGTCGCATGTGGTGGGCAAAATCAAAGATGGCGGTGAAGATGGTGGCGCCCACGGGTCGCACATGGCAGGTGGCGCGGAAGCTGGGGACAGCCCCAACAGGCAGCAGGCAGCGCTGCTGGGCCTAGGAGTTTTCGGGAGAGATCGGGCCTGGCAGGCTTTCGCAAAGTGGCCCTTCCTCCCACACCCGTTGCAAGTCGCGTTCCGCGCAGGGCAGCATTGTCTGGGATGCTTACCCTGGCCGCAAATGTAGCACTTCGGGCTTCCAGTGTTGGCGGGCTGCTGCGCGGCACAGACTTGCGCCGCTCTCGCAATGAAATGAAGTTGCAAGCGATGAAATTGCAGAGCCGTTGGCAATGATCTTTTCGTCCTCGCTGTCAACAGGGGTGGTACCAGGGGATTGGAGAGTGGCGAATGTCGTGCCCCTGTTCAAAAAAGGGACTAGGGATAACCCTGGGAAATACAGGCCAGTTAGTCTTACTTCGGTGGTAGGCAAAGTAATGGAAAGGGTACTGAAGGATAGGATTTCTGAGCATCTGGAAAGACACTGCTTGATTAGGGATAGTCAGCACGGATTTATGAGGGGTAGGTCTTGCCTTACAAATCTTATTGAATTCTTTGAGGAGGTGACCAAGCATGTGGATGAAGGTAAAGCAGTGGATGTAGTGTACATGGATTTTAGTAAGGCATTTGATAAGGTTCCCCATGGTAGGCTCATGCAGAAAATAAGGAGGCATGGGATAGTGGGAAATTTGGCCAGTTGGATAACGAACTGGCTAACCGATAGAAGCCAGAGAGTGGTGTTGGATGGCAAATATTCAGCCTGGATCCCAGTTACCAGTGGCGTACCGCAGGGATCAGTTCTGGGTCCTCTGCTGTTTGTGATTTTCATTAATGACTTGGATGAGGGAGTTGAAGGGTGGGTCAGTAAATTTGCAGACGATACGAAGATTGGTGGAGTTGTGGATAGTAAGGAGGGCTGTTGTCGGCTGCAAAGAGACATAGATAGGATGCAGAGCTGGGTTGAGAAGTGGCAGATGGAGTTTAACCCTGAAAAGTGTGAGGTTGTCCATTTTGGAAGAACAAATATGAATGCGGAATACAGGGTTAACGGTAGAGTTCTTGGCAATGTGGAGGAGCAGAGAGATCTTGGGGTCTATGTTCATACATTTTTGAAAGTTGCCACTCAAGTGGATAGAGCTGTGAAGAAGACCTATGGTGTGCTCGCGTTCATTAACAGAGGGATTGAATTTAAGAGCCGTGAGGTGATGATGCAGCTGTACAAAACTTTGGTAAGGCCACATTTGGAGTACTGTGTACAGTTCTGGTCACCTCATTTTAGGAAGCATGTGGAAGCTTTGGAAAAGGTGCAAAGAAGATTTACCAGGATGTTACCTGGAATGGAGAGTAGGTCTTACGAGGAAAGGTTGAGGGTGCTAGGCCTTTTCTCATTAGAACGGAGAAGGATGAGGGGCGACTTGATAGAGGTTTATAAGATGATCAGGGGAATAGATAGAGTAGACAGTCAGAGACTTTTTCCCCGGGTGGAACAAACCATTACAAGGGGACATAAATTTAAGGTGAAAGGTGGAAGATATAGGAGGGATATCAGAGGTAGGTTCTTTACCCAGAGAGTAGTTGGGGCATGGAATGCACTGCCTGTGGAAGTAGTTGGGTCGGAAACATTAGGGACCTTCAAGCAGCTATTGGATAGGTACATGGATTACGGTAAAATGATATAGTGTAGATTTATTTGTTCTTAAGGGCAGCACGGTAGCATTGTGGATAGCACAATTGCTTCACAGCTCCAGGGTCCCAGGTTCGATTCCGGCTTGGGTCACTGTCTGTGTGGAGTCTGCACATCCTCCCCGTGTGTGCGTGGGTTTCCTCCGGGTGCTCCGGTTTCCTCCCACAGTCCAAAGATGTGCAGGGTAGGTGGATTGGCCATGATAAATTGCCCTTAGTGTCTAAAATTGCCCTTGGTGTTGGGTGGAGGTGTTGAGTTTGCGTGGGGTGCTCGTTCCAAGAGCTGGTGCAGACTCAGTGGGCCGAATGGCCTCCTTCTGCACTGTAAATTCAATGATAATCTATGATTAATCTAGGACAAAGGTTTGGCACAACATCGTGGGCCGAAGGGCCTGTTCTGTGCTGTATTTTTTATGTTCTATGTTCTATGTTCTCGCGTCGGGTGATGGCGGCGCCCAAGATGTCCACGAGGGTGCCACGCGGTCGGAGGTGTAGACCTCCATGTTCTGGGAGGCCACCTCCAGTGAGTTTGAGAGCTGCACTGTCTCTGGGAGGCCGAGTGTACCCCCTTCTAGCAATCGCTGGCGGATGTAGTTTGATTTCATGCCCGCGACATAAGCGTCCCTGACCAACAGCTCCACGTGTTGGGTAGCCGATACCGCCTGGCAGTCACAGTTCCGGCAGAGTACCCGCAAGGTACGCAGGAATTCTGCTAGTGATTCCCCAGGGCGTTGTCGTCTCGTGGCAAGAAGGACCCTGGCATACACTTCGTTTACAGACTTTGCATAGTGTCCCTTTAGCAGCATTATCGCCTCCGTATACGAGGGGGCATCCCTGATGAGAAGAAAGACTTGCGGGCTGACACGTGCTTGGAGGATCTGCTTCTTTTGGAGGTCGGTGAAGTCTTTGGTGAAGGATCCGAGGTACGCTTCGAAGCAGCTGAGCCAGTGCTCAAATGTTGCAGTGGCGTCGGCTGCCTGTGGGTCCAGCTCCAGGCGATCAGGCTTGAATAGATCATAGCATTTCCAGTGCAGAAGGAGGCCATTTGGCCCATCAAGTCTGCACCGGCTCTTGGGAAGAGCACCCTACCCAAGGTCAACACCTCCACCCTATCCCCATAACCCAGTAACCCCACCCAACACTAAGGGCAATTTTGGACACTAAGGGAAATTTAGCATGGCCAATCCACCTAACCTGCACATCTTTGGACTGTGGGGGGAAACTGGAGCACCCGGAGGAAACCCACGCACACACGGGGAGAACGTGCAGACTCCTCACAGACAGTGACCCAAGCCGGAATCGAACCTGGGACCCTGGAGCTGTGAAGCAATTGTGCTATCCATAATGCTACCGTGCTGCCCAGCAGGCAGTAGTTTACCACATTACATATAATACAGTGGCAGATTACCACAATACACAGATTATATACTACAGTGGTTCCGACACAGCAGGGACAAGTGATGAATTCATCTTAGATGTTTAGTTTATTAAATTGATATGCCATCAATGAACACACGATGAATGGTGAATGTAACTGAGGCTTTAATAAACTAAACAGAAAGCCTCCTGGCTTTGGATCCCGAACTGAGGCAGAGGCGGAGACCAGCCACCTTTATACCAAGTCCGGGGAGGCGGAGCCAGCAGGCAGTAGTTTACCACATTACATATAATACAGTGGAAGATTACCACAATACACAGATTATATATTACAGTGGTTCCGACCCAGCAGGGACAAGCCCAGGCATGTAACAGTACAACAGTACAATACAGTGGTTTACCACAACTTGGATAATCCTTTGTGTCTGAATGAGATAACAAACTGCATCAAGTAGATGCAAAGTGGGAAAGCCCTAACAGCTTCCCTATTGACTTAACCTGCACCCTTTTTGCTAGAAATGTATAATGACTCATTATCTCATGGTTCTCTGCCTCCTACATTGATTCAAGCTTCTATTTCACTTAAACTTAAAAAAGACAGGGACCCTGAAGAATGTGGCCATATCAGCCTATCTCTCTTTCCAACGTAGGCATAAAGCTGTCAGCTAAGGTACTAGCATGTCGTTTGGAGCCATGGCTCCCTGAAAAAATATCTGATAACAAAACTGGTTTTGTAAAGGAAGGCCAATTATCCTCAAATGTACATCGTCTTCTTGACATTATACTTTCCCCAATTGCCTCGGCCATCCCTGAAGTTGTTACCTCTCTGGATGTGGAGGAGGCTTTTGGCCGGTGGAGTGGGATTATCTGCTTGTAATTTTGAGTAAATGTAGGTTTGATCAGAAATTTACTTGATAGATTTTCCTTCTTTATACCTTCCCTATGGCAAGTGTGCACACTTACTCTCTACACTCGGAATACGTCGCCTTATCCAGGGAACCCATCAAGGGTGTCCTCTGTCCCTGCTGCTCTTTTCCCTGGTGATAGAACCCCTATCAATAGCCTTAAAGACATCCACTCTGCTAAAATGTATCCTTCAAGCTGATGTGGAGCATCGTGTGTCCGTATATACTGATGACCCCCTTTAAAATACCACTAACTCTGCTGCATGTGTTGATGGTATATTTGATATTTTCAGCACATTAGGCTCGTTATCTGGCTATAAGTTGAATATCAAAAAAAATGAGTTTCCCAATGAACTCTAGTGCCAAACAATTCCCCCCCGCCCCCCCGAGTTTTGTTGTTTTGTATACCTGGTGCTGGTTTCGCTACTTAAGTGTGAACATAATGCACTGTCTTCACAGAATAAATCTTATGAGCCTGGTCACCAAAATTAAAGTGGATTTGCAATCCTGGAATCGTGCATCTCTTTCCTTAGCTGGCCGAATTCAATCCATAAAAATGAACATTCTGCCCAGATTCTTGTTTATTTTCTAATGTCTTCCTATTTTTATGGTTCACGAGCTGATATCAATATTTATCTGGGCAGGCGGGAATCCTGGAGACAGTAGAGTGATACTTCAAAGAGGGAGACGGGTTGGTGTGCTTGTTCTTCCTAATCTTTTGGATTAGTGCATTCCTGCTGCTCCTCCTCTCTTCCTGCCTTAATTTGTGCCCCGCTACCATTTCCCCCTCTAAGCGCATGTCAAACACCATTGCAATTTCTATTTTTAAAATATGGAAACACTCTTGTCGGCATTTTAAACTTTCCACACCTTCACTATTAGGTCCTATTAATAATAACTATTTATTCTTGCCGTCCATGCTTGCCTCGGCATTTGCCTTGTGGAGGAAGCAGCCGGAGCAGTGAGACTGAGGGCAGAGTGGGAAGCAGCTGGAGCAGTGAGACTGAGGGCAGAGTGTGAAGCAGCTGGAGCAGTGAGACTGAGGGCAGAGTGTGAAGCAGCCGGAGCAGTGAGACTGAGGGCAGAGTGTGAAGCAGCCGGAGCAGTGAGACTGAGGGCAGAGTGTGAAGCAGCCGGAGCAGTGAGACTGAGGGCAGAGTGTGAAGCAGCCGGAGCAGTGAGACTGAGGGCAGAGTGTGAAGCAGCCGGAGCAGTGAAACTGAGGGCAGAGTGTGAAGCAGCCGGAGCAGTGAGACTGAGGGCAGAGTGTGAAGCAGCCGGAGCAGTGAGACTGAGGGCAGAGTGTGAAGCAGCCGGAGCAGTGAGACTGAGGGCAGAGTGTGAAGCAGCTGGAGCAGTGAGACCGAGGGCAGAGTGTGAAGCAGCCGGAGCAGTGAGACTGAGGACAGAGTGTGAAGCAGCCGGAGCAGTGAGACTGAGGGCAGAGTGTGAAGCAGCCGGAGCAGTGAGACTGAGGACAGAGTGTGAAGCAGCCGGAGCAATGAGACTGAGGGCAGAGTGTGAAGCAGCCGGAGCAGTGAGACTGAGGGCAGAGTGTGAAGCAGCTGGAGCAGTGAGACTGAGGGCAGAGTGTGAAGCAGCCGGAGCAGTGAGACCGAGGGCAGAGTGTGAAGCAGCCGGAGCAGTGAGACTGAGGACAGAGTGTGAAGCAGCCGGAGCAGTGAGACTGAGGGCAGAGTGTGAAGCAGCCGGAGCAGTGAGACTGAGGACAGAGTGTGAAGCAGCCGGAGCAATGAGACTGAGGGCAGAGTGTGAAGCAGCCGGAGCAGTGAGACTGAGGGCAGAGTGTGAAGCAGCCGGAGCAGTGAGACTGAGGGCAGAGTGTGAAGCAGCCGGAGCAGTGAGACTGAGGGCAGAGTGTGAAGCAGCGGGAGCAGTGAGACTGAGGGCAGAGTGTGAAGCAGCCGGAGCAGTGAGACTGAGGGCAGAGTGTGAAGCAACCGGAGCAGTGAGACTGAGGGCAGAGTGTGAAGCAGCCGGAGCAGTGAGACTGAGGGCAGAGTGTGAAGCAGCCGGAGCAGTGAGACTGAGGGCAGAGTGTGAAGCAGCCGGAGCAGTGAGACTGAGGGCAGAGTGTGAAGCAGCTGGAGCAGTGAGACTGAGGGCAGAGTGTGAAGCAGCTGGAGCAGTGAGACCGAGGGCAGAGTGTGAAGCAGCTCGAGCAGTGAGACTGAGGGCAGAGTGTGAAGCAGCCGGAGCAGTGAAACTGAGGGCAGAGTGTGAAGCAGCCGGAGCAGTGAAACTGAGGGCAGAGTGTGAAGCAGCCGGAGCAGTGAGACTGAGGGCAGAGTGTGAAGCAGCCGGAGCAGTGAGACTGAGGGCAGAGTGTGAAGCAGCCGGAGCAGTGAGACTGAGGGCAGAGTGTGAAGCAGCTGGAGCAGTGAGACTGAGGGCAGAGTGTGAAGCAGCCGGAGCAGTGAGACTGAGGGCAGAGTGTGAAGCAGCCGGAGCAGTGAGACTGAGGGCAGAGTGTGAAGCAGCCGGAGCAGTGAGACTGAGGGCAGAGAGTGAAGCAGTTGGAGCACTGAGACCGAGGGCAGAGTGTGAAGCAGCCGGAGCAGTGAGACTGAGGGCAGAGTGTGAAGCAGCCGGAGCAGTGAGACTGAGGGCAGAGAGTGAAGCAGTTGGAGCACTGAGACCGAGGGCAGAGTGTGAAGCAGCCGGAGCAGTGAGACTGAGGACAGAGTGTGAAGCAGCCGGAGCAGTGAGACTGAGGGCAGAGTGTGAAGCAGCCGGAGCAGTGAGACTGAGGGCAGAGTGTGAAGCAGCCGGAGCAGTGAGACTGAGGGCAGAGTGTGAAGCAGCCGGAGCAGTGAGACTGAGGGCAGAGTGTGAAGCAGCCGGAGCAGTGAGACTGAGGGCAGAGTGTGAAGCAGCGGGAGCAGTGAGACTGAGGGCAGAGTGTGAAGCAGCTGGAGCAGTGAGACTGAGGGCAGAGTGTGAAGCAGCTGGAGCAGTGAGACCGAGGGCAGAGTGTGAAGCAACCGGAGCAGTGAGACTGAGGGCAGAGTGTGAAGCAGCCGGAGCAGTGAGACTGAGGTCAGAGTGTGAAGCAGCCGGAGCAGTGAGACTGAGGGCAGAGTGTGAAGCAGCTGGAGCAGTGAGACTGAGGGCAGAATGTGAAGCAGCCGGAGCAGTGAGACTGAGGGCAGAGTGTGAAGCAGCCGGAGCAGTGAGACTGAGGGCAGAGTGTGAAGCAGCCAGAGCAGTGAGACTGAGGGCAGTGTGTGAAGCAGCCGGAGCAGTGAGACTGAGGGCAGAGTGTGAAGCAGCCGGAGCAGTGAGACTGAGGGCAGAGTGTGAAGCAGCCGGAGCAGTGAGACTGAGGGCAGAGTGTGAAGCAGCCAGAGCAGTGAGACTGAGGGCAGAGTGTGAAGCAGCTGGAGCAGTGAGACTGAGGGCAGAGTGTGAAGCAGCCGGAGCAGTGAGACTGAGGGCAGAGTGTGAAGCAGCTGGAGCAGTGAGACTGAGGGCAGAGTGTGAAGCAGCCGGAGCAGTGAGACTGAGGGCAGAGTGTGAAGCAGCCGGAGCAGTGAAACTGAGGGCAGAGTGTGAAGCAGCCGGAGCAGTGAGACTGAGGGCAGAGTGTGAAGCAGCTGGAGCAGTGAGACTGAGGGCAGAGTGATAAGCAGCCGGAGCAGTGAGACTGAGGGCAGAGAGTGAAGCAGTTGGAGCAGTGAGACTGAGGGCAGAGTGTGAAGCAGCTGGAGCAGTGAGACTGAGGGCAGACTGTGAAGCAGCTGGAGCAGTGAGACTGAGGGCAGAGTGTGAAGCAGCCGGAGCAGTGAGACTGAGGGCAGAGTGTGAAGCAGCCGGAGCAGTGAGACTGAGGGCAGAGTGTGAAGCAGCCGGAGCAGTGAGACTGAGGGCAGAGTGTGAAGCAGCGGGAGCAGTGAGACTGAGGGCAGAGTGTGAAGCAGCCGGAGCAGTGAGACTGAGGGCAGAGTGTGAAGCAGCCGGAGCAGTGAGACTGAGGGCAGAGTGTGAAGCAGCCGGAGCAGTGAGACTGAGGACAGAGCGTGAAGCAGCTGGAGCAGTGAGACTGAGGGCAGAGTGTGAAGCAGCTGGAGCAGTGAGACTGAGGACAGAGCGTGAAGCAGCTGGAGCAGTGAGACTGAGGGCAGAGTGTGAAGCAGCCGGAGCAGTGAGACTGAGGGCAGAGTGTGAAGCAGCCAGAGCAGTGACACTGAGGGCAGAGTGTGAAGCAGCCGGAGCAGTGAGACTGAGGGCAGAGTGTGAAGCAGCCGGAGCAGTGAGACTGAGGGCAGAGTGTGAAGCAGCCGGAGCAGTGAGACTGAGGGGAGAGTGTGAAGCAGCCGGAGCAGTGAGACTGAGGGCAGAGTGTGAAGCAGCCAGAGCAGTGAGACTGAGGGCAGAGTGTGAAGCAGCCGGAGCAGTGAGACTGAGGGCAGAGTGTGAAGCAGCCAGAGCAGTGAGACTGAGGGCAGAGTGTGAAGCAGCCGGAGCAGTGAGACTGAGGACAGAGCGTGAAGCAGCTGGAGCAGTGAGACTGAGGGCAGAGTGTGAAGCAGCTGGAGCAGTGAGACTGAGGACAGAGCGTGAAGCAGCTGGAGCAGTGAGACTGAGGGCAGAGTGTGAAGCAGCCGGAGCAGTGAGACTGAGGGCAGAGTGTGAAGCAGCCAGAGCAGTGACACTGAGGGCAGAGTGTGAAGCAGCCGGAGCAGTGAGACTGAGGGCAGAGTGTGAAGCAGCCGGAGCAGTGAGACTGAGGGCAGAGTGTGAAGCAGCCGGAGCAGTGAGACTGAGGGGAGAGTGTGAAGCAGCCGGAGCAGTGAGACTGAGGGCAGAGTGTGAAGCAGCCGGAGCAGTGAGACTGAGGGCAGAGTGTGAAGCAGCCGGGGCAGTGAGACTGAGGGCAGAGTGTGAAGCAGCCGGAGCAGTGAGACTGAGGGCAGAGTGTGAAGCAGCCGGAGCAGTGAGACTGAGGGCAGAGTGTGAAGCAGCCGGAGCAGTGAGACTGAGGGCAGAATGTGAAGCAGCCGGAGCAGTGAGACTGAGGGCAGAGTGTGAAGCAGCCGGAGCAGTGAGACTGAGGACAGAGTGTGAAGCAGCCGGAGCAGTGAGACTGAGGTCAGTGCTTGAAGCAACCGGAGTGGTGGGGCTGAGATCAGAACACAAGGCAACCGAAACTGCGGAGCTTGGTCCGGAGCACAAGGTAGCCGGAACTGCGGAGTTGGGTCTGGAGCACAAGGTAGCCGGAACTACGGAGTTGGGTCTGGAGCACAAGGTAGCCGGAACTGCAGAGTTGGGCCCGGAGCACAAGGTAGCCGAAACTGCGGAGCTGGGTCAGGAGCACGAGGCAGTCGGAGCAGCAGGGCTGGGTCCAGTGCTAACGGTAGCCAAAGTGGTGGTGTTAAGCCCAGAATTCTTTTTTCGAATTTTTAATGCCCGGTCCTGGGGGAATTCATGAAGGTTTAAGAGGCTGTAATGAAGGCAAAAGATGTCCAAAAGCCAGAGGAACACAGCGAGGAAAGGAGAGAATGAGAGCTCAGCGACAAGCGGGAGGACCAGCCCGAGATCTGACAAGATGGCGGAGGCCGGGCCGCTGGGTGGAGCTGCACTGCTTATAGCAGAGAAGATGGCTGAGGTGGTGTTGCTTGAGCTCGAAAAGCAGTTCGCACAACATTCGGAGGTGATGAGAAAGGAGACTGCAGTGGCACTGAAGGCATTAGTAGAGGAGGTAATTGCCCCGGTCCTGGGGGAATTCATGAAGGTTTAAGAGGCTGTAATGAAGGCAAAAGATGTCCAAAAGCCAGAGGAACACAGCGAGGAAGGGAGAGAATGAGAGCTCAGCGACAAGCGGGAAGGCCGCTGTTGAAAGGCTTCGGCCGAGGTGAGGGAACAGAGTGAGAAGATAAAGGGTTGGAAGAGGCCATGTCACGGCACAGCGATCAGCTCAACTCGATGGGAGATGAGCTGCAGAGAGTGGTTGAGGCCAATAAGGGGCTGTGAGAAAAGCTGGAGGATATGGAGGACAGCTCGAGACGACAAAATTTGAGGATTGTGGGCCTGCCCGAGGCTGACAGAGGGCTTTGCCAAGATGTTGGCAGAACTGATGGGGAATGGAGAAAAACCCTCTCGGTATGAATTGGTCGCCGAGGCCTAAGCCTAAGTTAAACAAGCCGCCAAGGGCAATGATTATCTGTTTTCACAGATATCACATGAAGGAGAAGTTATTGAACTGGGCAGAGACGAAGCGTGAGGTACAGGGGACTGGTACCAAGGTTCGTATCTATCAGGACTTGACGGTGGAACTGGCAAAGCGGCAAACGGCTTTCGGCTGAGTGAAGGCAGCATTGTACGACCGTCAGGCTCAGTGGGTATGGCCCAAAATTCTGATGGTTGTGGATAAGCGGGGGGGGGGGGGGCGGTGACGAGGCAGAAGAGAGAGAGAGACCCCCTGTTAGGAAAGTTTCATGGAACAGGAGAGGGTGGGAGGACTAGTGAAGAGATCGAGGGTGCTTGCACATTTGAAACGTTTGAAAGCAGATGTGGCGATGCTGCAGGAGACTCACTTGGGGGTGGAGGATCAGATGAGGCTTAGAAAGGGCTGGGTTAGCCAGGTGTTTCCCTCGGGTTTTGATAGTAGGACGCGTGCGGAGATGGGGGGGGGGGGGGGGGGGGGGGGGGCGGTTGTGGTCACAGTCCTGGTGAATAAAAAATTGTGGTTCCAAATGGAGAAAGTGGTGGCAGATCAGGGAGGTAGGTATGTGATAGTGACAGGGCATTGGAGGGGAGGTTGGTGGCGTTGCTAAGCATGTATGGTCCCAACTGAGATGATGTGTGGTTTGTAAAGAAGGTGTGTGGGGCCATCCCCGACTTGGATTCACATGAATTGATAGTGGACGGAGTCTGGAATATGGTGCAGCAGCCAAAATTGGACAGGTCAGGACCGCGATCGCTTACCCAGTTGGGGAGCGAAGGCGTTGGCTGGGCTAATGGTGGAAATGGGAGGACTGGACCCTTGGAGGTTCTTGCACCTGGGGGAGCTGGAGTATTCTTTCCTCTCTTCAGTTCATAAGGCCTATTCGCGGGTAGATTTCTTTGTGGTGGGGAAGTTGCTGATGGCCGGGATCAAGGGGCCAGAATATTCGGCAATTGCGATATAGAACCATGCGCCACACTGGGTTGACATGGTGTTGGAGAAGGGAATAATGTAGAGGCGGTGGTGGAGTTTGGATGTGGGGTTGTTGGGGGACCGAAGGTTTTGTGATAAGATTGGAAAAGTGTTTGAGGAATATGTGCGGTTTAATTGTACGGGTGAGGTCTCGCAGGCGATGGTATGGAAAGCTTTTAAGGCAGTGGTGAGGGGAGAGGTGATATCGTTCAAGGCAAAGATGGATAGGGAAGAGAGGGTCGAGCGGCAAAAGTTAATAGATGAAATGTTAGAAGTGGACAGGAGGTATGCAGAGGATGTGGAACCAACACTATTGGAAAAGAGGAAGGAGTTGCAGGCGAGTTTTGACTGGCTATCCATAAGGAAGGCGGTGCGCCAATTGAGGTGGGCGAGAGGAGCAGTTCACGAGTATGGAGAGAAGGTGGGGCGCATGCTGGTAGGCCAACTTCAGAGGGAGGCAGCGGCAAGGAAAATTGTTCAGGTTCAGGATGGGCCAGGGAAGTTGGTGGTGGCTCCGGATGAGATTTATGGGGTTTTTGAGGAGTTCTATGAGAGGTTGTATAGGTCGGAAACACAGAGGGAGGAGGATCGGGGAATGCAGGAATATCCAAGGTTGGAGGAGGAGGATAGGACCATATTGGAGGGGGTGATAAGGGAGCAGGAGATAAAGGATGTGATGGGGAGGATGCAGTCGGGGAAGGTAGCAGGGCCAGATGGGTTTCCGGTGAGTACTATACAAAATGTAGGGATAAGCTGATGGTGGGGATGTTTGAGGGGGCGATAGGGAAGGGGGTGTTGCCAGAGACTTTCAGGCAGGCATCGATCTCCTTGGTGCTCAAGAAAGGTAAGGATCTGACAGAGTGTGGGTCGTGTAGGCCCATATCACTCTTGAATGTAGATGCAAAGGTGTTGGTGGGTAGGTTGGAGGAGTGCTTTGAAGGCAGTGGTGAGGGGGGAGGTGATAACGTTTACGGTAAAGGTGGATAAGGAAGAGAGGGTGTTGGCAAAGGTGATGGGGAAGATCGGACGGGGTTTGTAAGAGGGAGGCAGCTTTTTTCAAACATGAGGAGGATTTTGAATGTAGTTATTACACCGACAGAGGGGAGGGAGAAAAAAGGTAGTTGTAGCATTGGACGTCGAGAAGGTGTTTTCGGAAAGGTTTGGGATTGGGCCCGATTTGTGGATTGGGTAAAATTACTTTACAGGGAGCCGAGGGCGAGTGTCCGCACGAATAATATGAATTCTGAGTATTTTGCTCTACATCAAGGGACCAGGCAGGGGTGTCCTTTGTCCCCCGAGTTGCTTGCACTTGCGATCGAGCCTTTGGCCATCGCGTTGAGAAGTTTGGGGATGTGGAGGGGGATAGTGCGGGGGGTGGTGGAGCATAGGGTATTTTTGTATGCAGGTGACTTGCTATTGTACGTGTTGGAACCAACGGGAGGTATGCAGCCTCCCAGCCGTACCAGCCTCCCCGAACAGGCGCTGGAATGTGGCGACTAGGGGCTTTTTTTTAACAGTAACTTAATTTGAAGCCTACTTGTGACAATCAGCGATTTTCATTTCATTTCAAGTGCGTTGATGGGTGGTATGTTGGAGCAGCTTCGAGTATTTGGGTCTTTCTCAGGGTATAAACTAAATTTGGACAAAGGCAAATATTTTGTGGTGTCCCGGCCGGGGGTCTGAGCAAGGGTGGGGGGGAGAGCTGCCATTCCGTAGGGCGGTAACCCCCTTGAGATACCTGGAGGTGCAGGTGGCACGAGATTTCGGGGAGCTCTGTAGATATAACAGCACTAGTTTTGTGGGCAGGGTGTGAGCGGATCTGGCAAGATGGGATTGTCTTCCTCTATCGCTGGCAGGTCAGGTGTAGGCAGTTAAGATGAATGTAGTGCCGTGGGTTTTGTTAATTTTGCAGTGCCTGCCGATCTTTTTATCAAAGGTGTTTTTTAAGGAAGTAGAAAAGATGATTCCCTCGTTTATTTGGGGGGGGGGGTGTAAGGTGGCTAGGATTAAAAAGTGCTGTTGCAGAGAGGATGGCAGGCAGGTGGGTTGGGTCTTCCAAATCTATTGCATTATTACTGGGCGGCGAATGCTGAGAAGGTGCGGGGCTGGGTTAGAGGGGGGACTCCCAGTGGGTTAGAATGGAGGAGAGTCTATGCAGGGTCGGGGTTGAGGGCTTTGTCAAAGCACCGTTCCTGATGGCCCCAGGGAAATACTCAGGGAATCCGGTGGTAGTGGCTACACTCAAGATCTGGAGGCATTTGCGCCAGCACTTTAGGTTGTGGGCGGGGTCAAGGGAAATGCCGACTCAAGGGAATCAGGGGGTGGGGGGGGGGGGGCGGGGGGAGATGTGGGTTGGGGCAGGGGAGATGTTTAGGTGTATGCAGGTCCAACATTTTGCCAGGAAGGAGGTACAGAGCTTTCTGAATGCAGCGGCCCCCGGACTATTGGAAGAGATATTGACGGCGGGGGGATTGGAGAAAGTGGTGGTGTCAGCGATTTATGGAGTTATTCTGGGAGAAGATAAGGTATCACTGGATGGAATTAAGGCAAAGTGGGAGGAAGTGTTGGGGGAGGGCATGAAGGAGGGGTTGTGATGTGAGGTGCTACGGCGGGTGAATGCATCAACTTCATGCGTGAGGTTGGGGCTGATGCAGTTGAAGGTGGTGTATAGGGCGCACCTCACAAGGGCGTGGGTGAGCCAACTTTTTGAGGGGGTGGAGGATGTTTGTGAACATTGAGGGGGAGGCCTCTGCAAATCATGTTCTTATGATTTGGTCCTGCCCAAAACTGGAGGCATATTGGAGGGAGGTCTTTAGGGTAATCTCAAAGGTGGTGCAAGTGAGATTCTAATCAGGCCCCCTAGAAGCCATATTCGGGGTGTCCGGTCGGTCGGGTTTGGAAGCGGGTGCGGAGGCAGATGCCTTAGCCTTCGACTTGCTCATTGCCCAAAGACGGATTCTGTTGGGGTGGAGGTTGGCCTCTCCGCCCTGTGCATCGGCGTGGCAGGGGGATCGGCTGGAGTTCTTAACTCTCGAGAAAGTAAAGTTCGAGTTGAGGGGAGGATGGAAGGGTTCTACAACTCATGGGCCTTGTTCATCATACATTTTCATGAATTGGATGACATCGAACATTGTGGGGGGGGACGGGGTTGAGAATGTATAGATTAACGATGATTCTTTTTCATTGGTGTTTTGTATTCAAAATGTTGGGAGCTGTTTGAGGGTGGGTGGGATGAGGAGATCGTTGGCTAGGGGATTGCCATTGTATTTGTTGTGGTTAATTATTTGTTGTAAATATGATAAATGTGAAAAAGGAGAATAAAAATATTTTTTAAAAACAATAGCCTTCAGCCTTGCAGCGAGGGGCCTCAGCAGTCAGTGGGGGTGGGTGGGGGGGGGGGGGTGGTATAGGTGATTGGTGGGGCATGGACAAGGGTTGCTGCCCCTGGAACGGTTACACACGATCCAGGGGTTGGCATGGTGGTGCCACGAGCGGTTGCTTCCCCAGTGACCCCCCCCCCCCAAGGCAGCCCCCCCCCCCCAAGGCAGCCCACCCCTGAGGAGGGTCCCCCACCCCCAGCTGAGCTCTCTCTCTCCCACCCTCCCCTCACCAAATCCCAGCGCCCCCGGACTCTTTGCCTGTGAGAAAAGATGGCTGCTCACCTCTTTGGCTCCCTAGAGAAGCCCTTAGGCCAGGTTCACGTTTTTCAAAAGGAGTACTAATCGGCTATGGGCACTTGCTGAGGAGGCCGCTGAATGACGGGAGGCCGTTGGATATGGGGGGCTCTCATTGATTGTATGGAACTGGGGCCTAAGTGGTGATATTTGGTTTCCCGATTTCGCCTATGGGAGCAGACTGGTTGAATCACAAACTATGGGAGCAGACTGGTTGAATCACAAACTATGGGAGCAGACTGGTTGAATCACAAACTATGGGAGCAGACTGGTTGAATCACAAACTATGGGAGCAGACTGGTTGAATCACAAACTATGGGAGCAGACTGGTTGAATCACAAACTGTTTGGCGCCTGGCGCGGATCTCGTTTTTCCTCTCCCACTATTCACTGACCTCGTTAAGCTTGAGCGGGAACACAATGAGACCAGAGCATCGTGCCCAATGTCTTTTCTATATTTGGAGAGGATTATGTATGCCATGAGAGGATCCACTCAGAATTTTGTTTGTAGATGGCATCCATTTATCTCTCTCTTTAAAGAGTTAATTCTTGTCAACTGTTCATTTTACTGTTTTTTTTTCAATTCGTTTTTTGTCTGTTTTTCTGTTTATTGGAGGGAGTTGCATTATGATACTGTATTGTACTTGGTTTACCTGATCCTTTCCTTTCTTGGCAATTAGTAAAAAGAATTTACAAAGCTAGCTGGACTAACATTTATTGCCTATCCCTAATTGCCCTTGAACTGATTGGCTCACTTGGCCATTTCAGAGGCCAGGTAAGGACAGCAAATTTCCTGTTCGAGAACCACATGAGTTTTTAACGACAATCATTAGAATGTCAATTCCAGATTTTTAATTGAATTCAAATTTCACTATATGCCATGCTGGAATTCAGACCCAAGTCCACAGAAAATTATTCAGGGTCCCTGGATTACTAATTGCAATGTTTCATCCAATAAACGACATATACTTTACATTTTAAACAGTAGTTATCATCATTACTGTGTAATAAAAATAATGTTAGCCCAACTATCTGGGTTTTGTGAGGAACAATCTCTCGAAGATAAGACACACAGCAGCCACAGAGGAACTGGAGGGAGCCACAACATTCCCTGTAAACCAGCCTTTGGAGAATTCAAGGGCGCTTGCGACAGCAACTTCCTGGAATTGCAAGCTCGTCAGCTTGAGCCATATGAGCCCATTCTGATTGTATTCCATTATGCAATATTATCATACTCATTCCTACAACATTTCAAAAGGCCGAACAAATGTCACATTCATATTTGGTGAAATATTTTTGATTTTGATTTTCTCAGGATGGGTGTGATATTTCCAAAGCTTTATTTTCTGCCCATCCTGAAGTTCCCTGGGAAGGCGCTGGTGGGCCTCCCTTTGTCCTGTTCTCTGGGATTGGTGAAAACTGCGAAGATTTTGTGGACGATCCTGCCAAAGCTGTGAAATGGCCGTGCTGTTTGGCAGCACAAGTGACACAATCTCCGTCTCTGGACCTTTGACCAGCGACCCGTTGCATCATCTTTTCCTCCTTCTCCAATCTCCTGAAGCTGTTGTACCATGAGTGTGTGGGTGTGGTAGAATCCTGCTGGAGATATGAAGGAAGGGGGTTCCATGTTAACTCCAAAGGGAAGGCAGATGAGGATCAGAATGGAAGATGAAATTCACTGGTCTAAGTTTAAGGCATGGGATATTTTTATTCCTCAGACTTGTCCATGTATTAGCTGGCCACCTGAAACATGTAGAAAGCAGCAGTGGGCCCCACAGGAAACACCCTTAGGATTGACAACTCTGATGACTTGGATTCCTTGAGGTTTCATCACATGGCTTACTGCCATGAACCAGCCATTAGTTAGCCAACACAGCCATTCTCGTTCTGCACTGCCTTCCTACGCCATTGGAAAGCAGAACGATCAATTAGATGCTTGTCTGTCAGTCAAACCACCTTTTTTTAACCCCCAATTTCAATATTTTTATATCTGATAAAGAAAATTGTTCAAATAAATTTTTTAATGTCCCAATGTCTTTTCCTCCAGTGTTGTTCACAGCAGTGTCCTGGAGATTGACCTTCAATTCCTGGATACCCCTAAATAGCCTTCCTCACAGAAGCATCCTTTGCTTCTACCCCTGGGCCAATTCAGGATCCAACTTGCTACTTTGCCTTGGATCCATAGGCATTTACCTTTTTCTATGTGCAGATCTCCTTCAGCCTCGAGTGGGAATGCTGCAGCAATATAGGCCTGAGTTTAAAAAAATAAATGCAGCCAGGATCCTTTTGACCTGATGGAACCCCCGATTTGTATAAATTTATGAGTTGCTCAATTGTCAACTACCTCATTTGTCTGTGAAATCCTGCAGGTTAAAATCAGCAGGCTCGCTTTTGTAAGGGCCCCGAAGAATCCAGCACGAGTTTTAAGAATACAAAATAATAACGTTTATTTACTAGAACAATATATACATAACAGTAGCAGTAACTTCCCTTGCTACCTTCTCCTTCCGCCTGGTTCCTGGACTGTCCAGCTTATTTATAGTAGGAGTTTCTCCGCCCCCCCCTCATTGGGGAAGTTCATACTCCCATAGGATTGTGGGATAGTCATTAGTCCCCAGCCAATCGTCAGTAGGCAGGTTATAACACTCGCAAAAGTGAGTTTGGTGGAAAGAAGTAACTGCCCCAATTCTTAATGATCCATTCGCCTGATTTCACTGGGTGGCTAGGATTAAAATCGAGTCTGAGGGACTTCTGGTGGCGTTATGTAGGGGGAAAACGTGCACGTGGTGGCTCCTGCTAGGGTACTGCACTTTCAGTCCTTTTCGCTAAGTTCAGGGGAAACTTTCATTTAGAAGCCTATATATTTAATGGGATAAGGAACCTACATAGGTGAAATGCCCCAAAAAAACCTTGGGGTGGGGGGGGGGGGGGGGGGGGGGGGCGGTGGGGGGAAGCCTGAAAGCAGAAGTTCGTCAATAGAGTCGGGGGGCTCTTGGGGCTTGTTGGTGGAAAAACTGGCGGAGGCAGCCTCTTGGACTCTGGGCACACCACTAACGGCCAAGATGCTTACGAGCACCTTGGCGACAGAACTTGACAAACATTGACGGGTTGTGTCGGGGGACCTCCGCAAATCAATGGAAGAGGCCTTGGCTCCCATCTTTGGCATTGTAAAAGACCAACAAAACAGTAAAGGCACATGGAGCCACGATACAAAGCATGGAGGTGACCCTTTCGAGACATAGTAACCAGAGTTCCCCTCTGGAAGCGGAGATGTATCTGAAGGCCAATGCGAATAAAGCGCTGAAGGCCAAAGTGAATAATTTGGTGAATAATTTCAGGAGGCAAAACATTAGAATTGTGGGACTGCAAGAGGAGATGGAAGGCCCAACACCCACAGTGTATTTGGGAAGATGTTTGGGACGATGGTGAGTAAGGGTGAACCCGAGTCCCCTCCCGAGCTGGACCGAGCCCACCGGACACTCCGACTGAAGCCCCGTCCTGATGAACCACCACGAGCAGTAATCGGGAAGTTTCACAGCTTCAAAGAAAAAGAACGGGTCCTGAGATGAGCAACGGAACATCGCGACTACAAATGGGAAGGCCACGCCATCAGGTTTTACCAGGAGGCTTTCAAGCTGGCCAGGGGGTAAATAATTTCTTACAGGCACATAAAGAGAAGAGTGAAAGGGTGGAGATGCAAAGGTGGATTCCATCCTTGAGGTGGATCGCCAATACTCGCTTGCCCCAACGTCGGAGTTGTTGTCAAACAGAAAGAAATTGCAGTAGGAATTTGGGCTGCTTTCAATGGGCAGGGTGCCAGCTACGACACTCAAGGGGTACTTTTTATGAGCATGGGGAGAAGGCCAGTCATCTGTTCAGGCAGCCTTTCAGGAAATAGTGCAGGTAAAGAATTCAATGAGGTTTTCTATCAAAGCCTTTATAAGTCGGAGCCTCTGAGGATGGGTTGTCTTATGTCGGAATGTTTGGATGATTTGTTTATCCCAGTGGTAGAACGAGAAATACTGGAGGAATTGGAGTCTCCACTGACCCCGATGGAGGTCATGAAGTGCATGGGCTTGCTGCAGTCGGGTCAGACACCGGGCCAGACGGATTTCCGTTTGAATTGTATAAGAATTTCTAAGAAATTTCCATGTAGGCTGGTCCCATTGTTGTTCGAGATGTTTAACAACTCCATATCTGGGGGAATGTCCCAGCCACATTGGCGTTGGTGCCGAATTCTCAGATTTTGAAGGATAAGGAGTGTGGGTTGTATTGCCCTATTTCATTATTGAATGCGGATGCAAAGTTGTTGGCGAAGGTTTTGGCAATGCGCTTGGAGTCCTGCCTTCCAGAGGTTCTATTGGAAGGACAGACTGGGTTTGCTAAGGGCAGGCAGTTTTCGGCCAATATTCGGTGATTACTTAATGTTATTCTGTCCCCCTCTTCAGCCCCTGAGCCAGATGTAATTATTTCATTGATGCTGAGATAGGGAAGAGTGTGGGTATGTTTTAGAGTTCCTTGAAAAGTTTAGTTTTGGACCTAGATTTATATCTTGGATCCAGCTTTTATATAGGGCCTCACAGTGAGCATGCATACGAATGCGTTGAGCTCGGAATACTTTCAGATGAAGAGAGGCACGAGACAGGAGTGTCTATTGTTCCCACAATTGTGTGCCTTGGCAATTGAGCCTTTGGCCATAGCATTGAGGTCATCTATGAGGGGAGGGGGAGGGGTGAGCTTAGGGTGTCACTGTACCCGGATGATTTGTAGCTTACGTGATTGACCCTCTCTCCAGTGAGGAGGAGATAATAGTTATATCGTCAATTCACTGTGGGACCGTGAGAACGAGTGAATACTCGGCTTTATTATCCATGAACTCGCCTGCCAGTAACTGTTGTACAAATGAGTGCCACCCACAGATGGCCATTTTATATATCCCTGGTGAGGGTGGAGCCAGAGGCGGAGCCCACCGGCGTTCCAGTACAGTACCTGGAAGTAGACCGTATTATCATTTCCAGGTCATATGTCACAGCACTATACAGACAGTTCATACTGAGCTGAATACATTCACCACATTCACCCCCTGTTAAAAAAATCAAGTCCAGCGGGGGTGACATGAGGTCATCAAATGTTCAGTCTGTCTGGAGGCCGGATCGTTCTTTTAGACCTCCTCAGCTCTGGCGATGCGGCGGGCACAGTTGTTGCAGGTGGTGACTCCCGGGGCGATGTGTCTGGAGCTTGAGCTTCAGTCCGGCGTGTCGGAGACAATTGAGGGGTGGGGGTAGGCAGGGGGGTGGTGGGTGGCAGCAGTGCAGGCGCGGGGCAATACAGGAGACCCAGGGGGTGTAAGGGGTGCTGGGGGTGGTGGTAGTCAGCGGGGGGGGGCGCGTTGGCAGGGGAACCAGCTGGCGCCAGGTCCCGTAGGGAGACCGTATCTTGCCGTCCGTCCTGGTGCGCGATGTAGGCGTACTGGGGGTTGGCGTGCAGCAGCTGGACCCTCTTGACCAGGGGGTCGGTCTTATGGCTCCTTGCATGCTTCCGGAGAAGGACAGGTCCCGGAGTTGTCAGCCAGTATCGAAGCGAGACCCCGGAGATGGACTTCCTAGGGAAGACAAACAAACGGTTGTGAGGGGTCTCATTCATGGCTTTGCAGAGGAGTGATCTAATGGAGTGGAGGGCGTCGGGGAGGACCTCCTGCCAGCGGGGGATCGGGAGACTTCTAGATCGGAGGGCCAGAAGGATGGCGTGGATAGCCCAAAGTCGGCTATCTTGCGCGCTGGCGCATGTGCCGCTGGACAGGGCATCATTGAGCTTCCCAGGACGATACTTGATATCGTAATTGTAGGTGGAGAGTTCGATCCTCCACCTCAAGATTTTGTCAATCTTAATCTTGCCCCGTTGTGCATTGTTGAACATAAAGGCAACCGACCGTTGGTCGGTGACGAGGGTGAACCTCCTACCGGCTAGGTAGTGCCTCCAGTGCCGCACGGCTTACATTATGGCTTGTGCTTCCTTCTCGACTGAGGAATGTTGGATTTCGGAAGCGTGGAGAGTTCTAGAGAAGAAGCTACTCATCTGCCCACCTGGTTGAGTGTGGCGGCCAGGTCGACGTCTGATGCATCGCTCTCTAGTTGGAAGGGGACGGACTCATCCACCGCGTGCATTGCGGCCTTAGAGATGTCGGCCTTGATGCGGCTGAAGGCCGAGCGGGCCTCAGCTGTCAGGGGAAATGTGGTGGTTTTAATAAGTGGGCAGACTTTGTCCGCATAGTTGGGGACCCGCTGGGCATAGTAGGAGAACAGCCCCAAGCATCGTTTGAGGGCCTTGAGGCTGTGGGGAGGGGGAAGTTCCATGAGAGGGCGCATGCGGTCGGGGTCGGGTCCTAGGACTCCGTTCTCCACGACGTAACCGAGGATGGCTAGTAGGGTAGTACGGAAGACACACCTTTCTTTGTTATCTGTGACGTTGACAGATGGGGCAGCCTGGAGAAACCTCTGAAGGTTGGCGTCACGGTCCTGCTGATCGTGGCCGCAGATGGTAACATTGTCCAAGTACGGGTATGTAGCCCGCAACCCATACTCGTCCATCATTTGGTCCATCGTTCTCTGAAAAACCAAGACCCCGTTAGTGACGCTGAAAGGGACCCTGAGGATCGGGAGCTGGTGGTTGGCCGACTTCAGATCGACCGTTGAGAACACCCAGTACTGTGCGATCTGGTTGACCATCTCCGCTATGCGGGGGAGGGGGTACGCATCCAGTTGCGTGAACCGGTTAATGGTCTGGTTGTAGTCCACAACCATCCGATTCTTTTCCCCGATCCGGACGACCACCACTTGCGCTCTCCAGGGGCTGTTGCTGGCCTCGATGATCCCTTCACTCAATAGTCGCTGGACCTCCGACTTGATGAAAGTCATGTCTTGGGAACTGTACCGCCTGCTCCTGGTGGCGATGGGCTTCCAGTCGGGAGTGAGGTTCGCAAAGAGGGAAGGCGGGGGGACCTTGAGGGTCGCGAGGCTGCATACCGTGAGGGGGGTAAGGGTCCGCCGAACTGTAGGGTCAGGCTTCGGGGACTGCATTGGAAGTCTAATCCGAGCAGTAAGGGGGCGCAGAGGTGAGGGAGGACGTACAGCTTAAAACGAGTGTACTCGGCGCCCTGCATCGCGAGGTCAGCGATACAGTACCCCCGGATCTGAACCGAATGGGATCCGGAGGTAAGGGTGATTGTTTGGGATGCGGGGTAGATGTGAAGGGAGCAGCACCTTACTGTGTCAGGGTGAACAAAGCCGTCGGTGCTCCCGGAATCGAAAAGACAGGAGGTCTCGTGCCCATTGACCCGGACAACCATCATGGAATTTTTCAGGTGCTTTGGCTTCGACTGGTCGAGGGTGACTGCGCCAAGCTGCGGGTAGCCTTTGTGGTCGGCGGTATCACAAAATGGCGGCCCCCATGAGTCGCACGTGTCAGGCTGGGTCGAAGATGGCGACCAAGATGGCCGCCCCCATCAGTCGCACATGTCGGCCGGTGCCGGAGCCGGCGGCCAAGATGGCGGCCGCCATGAGTCGCACGTGTCGTTCGATGTTGGAGCCGGCGGCCAAGATGGCAGCCCCCACGAGTCGCACGAGGCTGATGATGGGTCTGAAGGGGGCGTTCCCGGCTGGCAAGCAGCCACATTGCGGGGTCTGCGGGCCTGTGAGTCCATGGGTCGGGCCTGGTGAGTTTTCTTCTGGGCTTTAGGTCGGCCCAGACAGACTCTGGCGAAGTGTCCCTTTTTGCCACAGTTGCTGTGCGGGCTGGGCAACGCTGCCGGGGGTGTTGACCCTGGCCACAGAAACAGGACTGCGGTTCCCCGGTCTGGACGGGCAGCCATGCGGCACAGGCTTGTAACGTAGTCAGGTCCGATTGGGGCCACGACGATGGTGTCCACGAGGGTTTCACCGGGCCTGCGGGGAGCGTACTGAGTCTCTGGTAGGCCACCGCTAACGAGGTGGCTAGTTTTACCGTGTCCCGCAGGTCAGTGGTCCAGTTTTCCAGCAGGCGCTGCCTGATGTAGTTCGATCGGACCCCAGTCACATAGGTGTCCCGGATTTGTAGGTTCATGTGCTCCTCCGCTGTCACATCCCGATAGCTGTAGTTCCTTGCGAGTAGGGTCAGGTTTTCCAAGTACTCGTCCAGCGATTCCCCGGCGCGTTGACGGCCAGTGGTGAGGCGGTGTCGGGCGAACACCTCATTTATGGGCTTCACGAAATCCGCGTTGAGGGTCACAACCGCCGCCTCGTACGTGGCAGCTTTATCTATCATCACGGAGATTCGATGGCTCATCCGAGCGTGGAGGAGTCGCAGCTTGAGGGTTTCAGAGGGGGCGTTGTGGAGGAGTCGAGGTAGGACTCGAAACAGCGAAGCCAGTGTTCGAAGATCTCCTTGGCCTCTGTCGCTCGCGCATCGAGTTCGAGCTTTTCTGGCTTTAGAGCGGCTTCCATGGTGCTGTCGATGGATAATAAATTATTATACCGTCAATTCACTGTGGGACCGTGAGAACAAGTGAATACTAGGCTTTATTATCCATGAACGCGCCTGCCAGTATCTGTTGTACAAATGAATGCCACCCACAGGTGGCTGGTCTATATATCCCCCGGTGAGGGCGGAGCCCACCGGGGTTCCAGTACAGTACCTGGAAGTAGACCGTATTATCATTTCCAGGTCATAGGTCACAGCATTATACAGACAGTTCATACTTAGGTGAATACATTCACCACAATAATGAAGCTGCATAGAAGTCTTGGCTCCTTCTTGGGATATAAATTGAACATGGGTGTGGTTGTCGGTATTAGAGGTATTACGGTACCTTGTAATGCTGTAGGACCATTGGTGCAGGAGGTACTGTTTTCATTAGTTAAGCCTGCCTGCTGGTTCCACGTGTCTCCCCAGCAGTTGCCTTCTGTACTTGCGCTGCTGGGGGAAACATCTAGTGTAATAAAACCTTCAATTGTCTCCAATCTCGCTTCTGGAGTTATTGATCGATCATCAATTTATTAGATTTTAAAGAATGGAGCTCCGAATCAAGCCGCAGTGTCTGCAACTCAGCCCTCACGCGGCAAACTCGGCGGCAACCTTCAAGCCCTGGCTAGCGTGTTTCAATGGATATCTCAGGACGGCCACAATTACACCCACTGATGACCAGAAAATGCAAGTTCTGCACTCGAGGGTGAGCCCAGAGATCTACACTCTGATCGAGGAGGCGGACGATTTTGAGGCCGCAATGAATCTGCTGAAAGGACACTATATTCGCCCTGCTAACCAGGTCTACACCCGACATCTACTAGTGCCGAGGCGACAAATCCCTGGGGAATCGCTGGAGGTGTTCTAGCGTGCGCTCCTGGGGTTGGGGAGGAACTGTAACTGCCCGCAAGTTTCGGCCAGCGACCACACAGAACTTTTGATCCAGGACGCATTTGTTGCAGGTATGCTGTACTCCCAAATCTGCCAGCGATTGCTGGAGAAAGAGACACTAGGCCTCAAGGAGGCACGGGCCCTTGCTAGCTCCCTGGATGTGGCCTCCCGAAACGCCCGCGCTTATGTCCCCGACTGCGCGGCAGCCCCTTGGGCAGCGTGGAACCCCCCCCCCCCCCCCCCGCGACCGACTCTGATGCACCCCCCATCCCCCCACAAGCTTGTGCTGCGAGACTGCTAGGCAACGCCGGGGGGTCCCACTGCTATTTTTGTGGGCAAGCCAAGCACCGCCGACAGCGCTGTCTGGCCCGCTCATCCCTCTGCAAAGGATGTGCCAAAAAGGGTCACTTTGTGTCGGTATGCAATGCCCGGGCGGTCGCTGCGGTCTCTGGAGGCGAATCGGGACCGCCACCACAACCCTCTCCACGGGCCACGTGCGGCCAGCGGGTGCCGCCATCTTCCTCCTTCAGGGCCACGTGTGGCATCTGGGCGCCGCCATCTTGTCTCTCGGACACAACGTGTGATGGATGGCCGCCGCCATCTTGTGCCCCCCAGCCATGTGCGACCAGTGGGCGCCGCAATCTTGGCTGGACTCTCAGGACCCCGACTCGGATGACCACACACCGCCCGAGGAGAACATCCAACTTCTGCCATGACTAGCCTCGGTGACCCTGGACCAGTCTCGGCCCCGAACACTCTCGACTGCAACGACGACGGTGCTCATCAATGGGCATGAAACATCCTGTCTGATCGACTCTGGGAGCACAGAGAGCTTCATACACCCCAACACGGTAAGGCGCTGTTCTCTCCCCGTTCACCCAGTTAACCAAAAAATCTCCCTGGCCTCCGTGTCTCATTCAGTGGAGATCAAGGGGTTCTGCATAGCGAACCTCACGGTCCAGGGAAAGGAGTTTAAAAATTACTGGCTCTATGTCCTCCCCCACCTCTGCGCTGCCACACTCCTAGGGTTAGATTTTCAATGCAACCTCCAAAGCTTAACCTTTAAATTTGGCGGCCCTATACCCCCCCTCAGTGTCTGCAGCCTTGCGACCCTCAAGGTCGATCCGCCTTCCCTGTTTGCGAACCTCACCCCGGATTGCAAACCCGTCGCCACCAGCAGCAGACGGTACAGTGCCCAGGACCGGGTCTTTATTAGGTCGGAGGTCCAGCGAATACTGAGGGAAGGAGTCATTGAGGCTACCAACAGTCCCTGGAGAGCTCAAGTAGTGGTTGTAAAGACCGGGGAGAAGAATACGATGGTCATCAATTATAGCCAGACCATCAACAGGTATACACAGCTTGACGCGTACCCAGTCTCGATCTTCCAACGAGAGATGGACCGAATGGTTGACCGGTACGGTTTGCGGGCCACGTTTCCGTACCTCGATAATGTCACCATCTGTGGCCACGATGAGCAGGACCATGACACCAACCTCCGAAAATTCCTCCATACCGCAACAATCCTTAATCTCACATATAACAAGGATAAATGCGTGTTCAGCACTGACCGTCTAGCCATCCCCGGCTACGTAGTGCATGATGGAGTTGTAGGCCCAGACCCTGAACGCATGTGCCCCCTCATGGAGTTCCCCCTCCCTCACTGCTCCAAGGCCCTGAAACGCTGCCTGGTATTTTTCTCTTATTATGCCCAATGGGTCCCCAACTATGCAGACAAGGCCCGACAGCTAATCCAATCCACGTTTTTCCCCTGTCGACAGAGGCCCGTCAGGCCTTCGGCCGCATCAAAGCGGACATCGCAAAGGCCACGATGCACGCCACCGACGAGTCCCTCCCCTTCCAATTCGAGAGTGACGTGTCCGAAATAGCTCTGGCGGCCACCCTCAACCAAGCGGGCAGACCCGTGGCCTTCTTCTCACGCACCCTCCACGCTTCCGAAATCCGCCATTCCTCAGTTGAAAAGGAGGTCCAGGCCATAGTAGAAGCTGTGCGGCATTGGAGGCATTACCTGGCCGGCAGGAGATTCACTCTCCTCACTGACCAACGGTCGGTGGCCTTCATGTTCGATAATGCACAGCGGGGCAAGATAAAGAACGACAAGATCTTACAGTGGAGGATCGAACTCTCCACCTACAACTATGAAATCTTATATCGTCCCGGGAAGCTAAACGAACCTCCTGATGCCCTACCCCGCGGCAGATGTGCCAACGCACAAGTGGACCGCCTCCGAGCCTTCCACGAGGACCTCTGCCACCCAGGGGTCACTCGATTCTTCCATTTCATTAAAACCCGCAACCTGCCCTACTCCATCGAGGTCAGGACAGCCACCAGGAACTGCCAAATCTGCGCGGAGTTCAAGCCGCACTTCTACAGGACAGAGAAGGCGCTCCTGATAAAGGCTTCCCGTCCCTCTGAATGCCTCAGTATAGACTTCAAAGGGCCCCTTCCCTCCACCGACTGCAACACGTATTTCCTGAATGTTATTGACGAGTACTCCCGGTTCCCATTCGCCATCCCCTGCCCAGACATGACCTCAGTCACCGTCATAAAAGCCCTCCACAGTATCTTTACACTGTTCGGTTTCCCCGCCTACATACACAACGATAGGGGGTCCTCCTTTATGAGTGATGAACTGCATCAATTCCTGCTCAGCAAGGGCATTGCCTCGAGCAGGACAACCAGTTACAACCCCTGGGGAAACGGACAGGTAGAGAGGGAGAACGGAACGGTCTGGAAGACCGTCCTACTGGCCCTACGGTCCAGGAATCTCCCAGTCTCCCGCTGGCAGGAGGTCCTCCCGGATGCCCTCCACTCCATCCGGTCACTGCTGTGGACCACGACCAACCAAACACCTCACGAACCCCTCCTTGCCTTCCCTAGGAAGTCCTCCTCCGGGACCTCGCTCCCAACCTGGCTGGCAGCTCCTGGACCCATCCTGCTCCGCAAACACGTGCAGGCACACAAATCGGACCCATTGGTCGAGAGGGTCCATCTCCTCCACGCTAACCCTCAGTACGCTTACGTGGCGTACCCCGACGGCCGACAGGATACGGTCTCCCTACGGGACCTGGCGCCCGCTGGATCTCCACACACACCCCCACCACCAATCCCACCCTCCCTCCCACTGGCGCACCCCACAGCCGCCCCCTTCCCAGGTGGATTGGTCCTCCCACCGGTCCCGACTAGGGGTAATGAAGCTGCCGAAGAAGCCAAAGCCACGCTCCCGGAGCCACAGATGCCTGAGCCGGCGCCTGCATCACCACCAAAGCTACGACGATCACAGAGGATGACCAGGGCCCCCGATCGACTAATTGCTTCATTCTGAACTGTAAATAAATTTTGTAAATAGTTGCGATGTAACGAGGCAAAACCACTGTACTGATGTATACCGGGTACCTCCATAACCGTAACCTCTACCACTGTGTAATGCGAGGCCACCACTCCCGCCGGACTCTTTTTTAACAGGGGGTGAATGTGGTAGTCGGTATTAGAGGTATTACGGTACCCTGTAATGCTGTAAGACCATTGGTGTAGGAGGGACTGTTTTCATTGGTTAAGCCTGCCTGCAGGCTCCGCCTAGTAAGGTGGAGTATAAGAGCCCGTGTCTCCCCAGCAGTTGCCTTCTGTACCTGCACTGCTGGGGGAAACATCTAGTGTAATAAAGCCTTCAATTGTCTCCAATCTCGCTTCTGGAGTTATTGATCGAGCATCACTGGGCAAAAGCAAATGTTTTCCAGTGAACCTCCCAGGGAGGGTAGCTGACCTGGGGAGGTTGTCTTTTCACATGGCCGGGTCCAGCTTTCGTTATCTGGGAATCCGGGTGGCCCATGATTGTGCCTTGCACCATAAACTAAATTTTGCGGATCTGGTAAATAGGGTAAAGGCTGACTTGAGGAAGTGGGGAAACCTCCCTCTGTCCCTGGCGGGCAGTGTCCAGTTGGTAAAGATGAATATCATCCCATGGTTTCTACTTTTGTATCAGTGTCTCCCAGTTTTCTTTCCTAAATTTTTATCTGTAAAGGTCAATAAAAATATATCTTCTTTTATTTGGGCGGGCAAGACCCCACAGATTCACAGGGTGGTTTTGCATAGGTAGATTCACAGGGTGGTTTTGCAGAGGGAAAAGGTGTTGCCCAATCCATGTGGGGGCAGATGGAGAGGAGTGCCCCGTAGAGGCATTAATTTGAGTGCCTTGGGTAGGGCTCCTCTTCTGATTTCCCCTGAGAAGTGGATTTCAAGTCCGGTGGTTATGGCCACTCCGAGACTGTCGAGACAGTTTAGGAAACATTTCAGGCTGGGTGCCATGTCGTTGTTTGTCCCATTCTGTGGTAAACATTGTTTTATTCCAGCGCTTTTGGACTCGTCGATTTGGACATGGGGGAGGAGAGGTTGGAGGGGTTTGGGGGACAAGTGAAGTTCACTAGTTTTGATGAGTGGTTGGGCAAGTTCCAGCTTCCAAGAGCTAATCTGTTTAGGCATTATCAGGTGCATAACATTTTACATAAGGTGATTCCTTTCTTCCCCTTGGAACCCTTTCCCTCATTGATGGATAGAGTTCTTTCAATGGTTGAGTTAGGGGAGGGAAAAATATTGGATATTTATAGTTGGCTGATGTCAGTGGAACAAGTGCCATTGGGTGAGGTTAAAGGGAAATGGGAGAGGGAGCTGGCTCAGGCTTTTGGTGGGGGCGGGGTGTGTAGTGAAGCTCTACACAAAGTCACCTCCGCCTCTTCGTGTGCCAGGCTCAGCTTGATTCAGTTTAAGGTGGTGCAGAGGGCTCAAGGGCTCATCTGACCAGGGCACGGATGAGCGTTTTTTTTCCCGGAGATAAAGGATAGGTGCAAGCATTGTTCACGAGGTCCGGCGAATCACACGCATATGTTCTGGTCTTGCCCTAAACTTGAGAGCTTTTGGGTCTCCTCCTTCAGCACCATGTCAGGAATTCTTGGCGCCTTGTCCTTTGGTGGCTATCTTTGGGGTCTCAGACTTGCCGGTGCTACAGGCGGGGGTGAAGGTGGGTGCTCTGATCTTCTTACAAGTTCTGCTTGGGTGGAGGACTCCGGGTCCGCCCAGTGCTTCGTCGTGGTTAAGTGACCCTATGGAATTCTTGCACTTAGAAAAGGTTACGTATATCATGAAGGGTTCAGGAGAAGGGTTCCTTTTATTCGAGGCGGCAGCTGTTCATTTCCTATTTCAGGGAGTTGGTCACCGTCAGATGTGGCGGTTTGGGATTTGTTTGGGGTTTTGGCCTTGGTTGTGAGGGGGAGGGGTGGTTGAGTCTAGAATTGTAATGGTACTTGCTGTTTAATCTGGCTTTTATAGTGTCAGTGGAAAAATTTCTTAATAAACTATTTTTTAAAAAGTAGGTTTTAGTTGTTTATGTTCACCTTGCTGTTTTCTGTATGCGCATTTGGGTATCGTAGTGTCTGAGGACGGGGGGAGTGGGGATAGGGGTAGTTTGCTGACCGTGACTGCAGATTTTTCTTTGCTTAATCTTGTCAGTGGGTTTGATGGCCATCGTTGATGGGGCTTGTTGTTGTACTATCTGTGTAACTTTTGGATAATCCCACTTGGTGGAAATGGCTGACTCTGGATCGAGGGGGTGGGAGGCCCGCAATTCGTTTGGTCACCTGGAACATCGGGGGGTTGATTAGTCGAGTGAAAAGGTTGAGGGTATTTGCTCACCTTAAGAGTTTCAATGCCGAGTGGTGTTTCTGCAGGAGACTCATTTGCGGGTCAGAGACCACACAAGGTTGCAGAAGGGGTGGGTGGGACAAGGTTTTCATTTGAGCTTTGATGGTAGGGCCAGGGTTGCGGAAATATTAAACAATAAAAGGGTTCAGTTTTCACGAGGGAAATGTGCAGTCTCCGCACAGACAGTGACCCAAGCTGGGAATCGAACCTGGGACCCTGGAGCTGTGAAGCGACAGTGCTAACCACTGTGCTACCGTGCCGCCCCCACAAAAGTTTCCCAAGATTTTTGAACGGGTTTTTTAAACAACTGACCCCGCCTTCAGTGAGCGGCTGGACTAAATTCCCCTGCAGTTCAATCTGGCTGTGGAGAGATAAAGGTCTTTCATTTGGATCTTCAGAAAGAATCCATTCGATGAGAGAGAGATTGGGCTGTGACCCAAATTGAAACTAAAAGCAAACACACTCACACAGAGGAAGGAACATGCCAGAGAAACCAATCGGTAGGGGCCAAGTCCATCACGATGTGTCAGCACTGATCTCTCTTGAATCTGCTGATCCGAAATATAAACAGCTCTTTGCAACCTGCCTTGCCTGAGGTCATAAGTCAATCCTCAGTTTACCAGCCACTCAAATTAAGGTGCATCCATCTTAAAGGCATAGGTACATTAGAATAGTTAATGTACAAAAGTTGAGCTTTTTCAGGGGGTTCCCCGCAGATTTATTTTGAAGAAATAAACCTCTCCGGGTTGGCCCTGCCTCCCTCGCCCTGTGCTAGCATCAAGGCTCCGTTTCACGGAGCGGGAGGGTTGAAAAGGCAGGAGGGGAGAGACTGGTCCCGGTGGGTTCGGCGGTGCGGCTGCACGTGGAGGAGGAACGGGGATCGCAACTTTGTTCCCCAAGGAGCATCCTGAAAGCTGAAGTCTCAAAGAGCACGGAGAGGAAAGGAGAAAAATATTTTCTGTTTTTTCTCTCTCCTGAAAACTTGAAGGAAGCAGTAGGGACGGAGCCAAGCAGAGGCCGAGGCGGCAGGCCCGAAGCCAGGGCACGATGTAGGTGAGGTGTCCCACATTGGATGGCTCCCATCTAGAATGTGGTAAGTAGACTGAAGCCCGGTCCCAGGGAAATTCTGGAGGTATACACAAAAATAAAAGAAGAGAAAGAAGTTTTAAAGAAATTTGCGATGGAAGGAAGGGTGAGAAAAAGGAAAAATAATAAGCCGTTAAAGGATGCGAAAAGCAGCGTTGAGGAAACGCGGGCTCACCGTTGAATGAGAAGACGAGCAAAAGTGCTGACAAGGTGGCGGAGACCGGACCACATGGTGGGGCTGCACTACTTACAGTGGAGAAGATGACTGAGGTGATGGCGGTGGAGCTGGAAAAGCAGTTTGCGAGGCACATGGAGGCTTTGAGGAAGGAGATGGCGGTCACATTGAAGTCATTGGTGGAGGAGGCAATCACCCCGGTGAGGGTAGCTGTGGCAAAGACATCGGCCGAGGTTAGCGAGCAGGGCGAGAAGATGAAGGAAGTGGAGGAGGCCGTGTCGCAGCACAGCGACCAGCTCACCTCGATGGGGGACCAGCTGCGGAGGGCGGTCAACAGAGGACACCGAGCAAAGCTTGAGAACTTGGAGAACCGCTCGAGGCGGCACAATCTGAGAATTGTGGGCTTGCCTGAAGGGATAGATGGTCCAAGGCCAACAGAGTACTTCGCTAAGAAGTTGGCAGAGCTGATGGAGGTGGGTGAGAACCCCTCTCAGTGCGAACTGGAACAAGCTCATCGGTCGTTAAGACCGAAGCCCAAAGTGAATGAGCCGCCAAGAGCAGTAATCATCTGTTTCCATAAGTACTGCATGAAGGAGAAGGCATTAAGCTGGGCGAAGCAGAAGCGCGAGGGGCAGTGGGATGGTGCCGGAGTTCGGATCTACCAGGACTTGACGGTGGAGTTGGCAAAAAGATGAGCGGCATTCGGGCGAGTGAAGACGGCTTTGTACAAGAAGGGGGTGCGATTTGGTATGGTATACCCGGCGAAGCTGAGGGTGACGTATGATGCCAAAGACATTTATTTCGAGACAGCGGAGACGGCTGAGGCGTTCGTGAGGGCAGAAGGCTTGGGACAGACGTGAGGAGCGGAGCTGGAAGAGAGACTGTGGACTGTGATTGGGGAGCTGGAAAATGTATAAATGCGCTAACTTTCTTTTTACTGACGTGTATTGTAATTTACTTCTCTTCACATTGTTACAGAGTTCAAGTTATTGGTTGAGTTGTTTGGTATTCTGTGTTGCAACAGTTATATCTTATTTTAGTGAATTGAATGGGTTGGATTGTTGTTATTGTTGTTTCTTTCTCTGGGACTGGGTGGGAGGGGATGGTATACCTTGGCGGAGGGAGTCACCCGCGCTAGCTAACTAAAGTCGGCTAGTGAACGGAGGTGAGGTGAGAGGAGGGCTGCGGACATTGGAGCCTGGTTAGCAGGTTGCGATGGGCCTACGAGGCGAGCGAGGGGGGGGGGGAAGCGATTGATGCTGGGAGATGTTTTTTCGAGAGGAAATGTAGAGGGGGATTTTGGGAGGGGGGGAAGGGGTTTGATGTTAATAAAGGATAGGGGTGGGTCAGGCTTATGGGGCAGGGCCCGGTGGTATGAAGACGGTGGATAAGAAGGGCTGGGGGGGGGGGGGGGGGGGGTGAGAGACCCTATCACCACAGACCCCAAGTTAGGATAGTCACGTGGAACGTGAGGGGGCTAGGAGGTCCGGTCAAGAGGTCAAGGGTGCTTGCGCATCTTAAAAGTTTGAAAGCAGATGTAGCAATGCTGCAGGAGACTCACATGAGGGTGATGGACCAGGCGAGACTTAAAAAGTGCTGGGTTAGTCAGGTGTTTCACTCTGGACTTGACGGAAGGGTTCAAGCGGTAGCGGTAATTGTCATCAAAAGAAAACGTTTCCAGATGGAGAAGGTGGTGGCAGATCAGGGGGGTAGATATGTGATTGTGACAGGGGTGCTGGAGGGGAGGTTAGTGGCGCTGTTAAGTGTATACGGCCCCAATTAGGACGATATGGGATTCGCAAAGAAGGTGTTTGGGGCCATCCCCGACTTGGGCACACACAAACTGATAGTGCGGGGGGGAGGGGACTGGAATTTGGTGCAGGAGCCAAGGTGGGACAGGTCACAGCCGCGCTCACTGGTCTCATCAGGGAGGGGGGGGGGGGCGGGGGGGGGGGGTGAAGACATCAGCTGGGCTGATGGTGGAAATGGGAGGGATGGACCCTTGGAGGTTTCTGCACCCGAGGGTGCGGGAGTACTCGTTTTTCGCAGCTGTTCATAAGGTATATTCGCGGATAGACTTTTTTGTGGTGGGGAAGGCTTTCTTGGCTGGGGTTAAGGGGTTGGAATACTCGGCAATTGCAGTGTCAGATCATGCTCCACATTGGGTGGATATGGTGCTGCAGAAGGCCGGGGTGGAAGTTAGATGTGGGACTTTTGGGGAACCAAGTGTTCTGTGACAAAATTGAAAAGGTAATTAAGGAATGTGTAGATTTCAACTGTACGGGTGAGGTGTCGAAGGTGGTCGTCTGGGAGGCTCTAAAGGCGGCGGTGAGGGGGAAGGTGATCTCGTTTAAGGCCAGGGTGGACAAAGAGGAGAGGTTGGAGCGGCAGAGGGTAATAAATGAGATGTTGGAGGTAGATAGGAGGTATGCAGAGGATAGGGACGCAGCAAAGCTGGAAAAGAGGAAGGAACTACAGGCGAGCTTGGACCAATTATCTACTAGAAAGGCTGTGCGCCAACTGAGATGAGCAAGGGGTGCAGTTTACGAACATGGAGAAAAGTCTGTTAGCAGGTCAGCTCCAGAGGGAGGCAGCGGTAAGGGAAATTGTCCAGGTGAGGGATAGGGCAGGGAAGTTGGATGGTGGCTCCGGATCTGATTAACAAGGTTTTTGAGGAATTTTATGAGATGTTGTACAGGTCAGAGCCACCTGGGGGAGACCGTGAGATGCAAGAATTTCTAGATGGGTTGGAGTACCCGAGGTTAGGGGAGGGAGGACAGGGCTACATTAGAAGGAGCGATAGTGGAGCAGGAGATAAAGGATGCGATTGGGAGGATGCAATCGGGGAAGATGGCAGGGCCGGATGGGTTTCCGGTGGAATATTATAACAAATTCAAGGATAAGCTGGCACCCCTGATGGTTTGGATGTTTGAAGAGGCGATAGGGAAGGGGATGTTGCCACAAACCTTGGGGCAGGCATCGATTTCCCTGTTGCTAAAAAAAAATAAGGATCCGACGGAGCGTGGGTTGTATCGGCGCATATCACTTCTGAATGTGGACGCAAAAATATTGGCGAAGGTACATAAGAACATAAGAACTAGGAGCAGGAGTAGGCCATCTGGCCCCTCGAGCCTGCTCCACCATTCAATGAGATCATGGCTGATCTTTTGTGGACTCAGCTCCACTTTCCGGCCCGAACACCATAACCCTTAATCCCTTTATTTTTCAAAAAACTATCTATCCTTATCTTAAAAACATTTAATGAAGGAGCCTCTACTGCTTCACTGGGCAAGGAATTCCATAGATTCACAACCCTTTGGGTGAAGACGTTCCTCCTAAACTCAGTCCTAAATCTACTTCCCATTATTTTGAGGCTATGCCCCCTAGTTCTGCTTTCACCCGCCAGTGGAAACAACCTGCCCGCATCTATCCTATCTATTCCCTTCATAATCTTATATGTTTCTATAAGATCCCCCCTCATCCTTCTAAATTCCACCGAGTACAGTCCCAGTCTACTCAACCTCTCCTCGTAATCCAACCCCTTCAGCTCTGGGATTAATCTAGTGAATCTCCTCTGCACACCCTCCAGTGCCAGTACGTCCTTTCTCAAGTAAGGAGACCAAAACTGAACACAATACTCCAGGTGTGGCCTCACTAACACCTTATACAATTGCAGCAGAACCTCCCTAGTCTTAAACTCCATCCCTCTAGCAATGAAGGACAAAATTCCATTTGCCTTCTTAATCACCTGTTGCACCTGTAAACCAACTTTTTGCAACTCATGCACTAGCACACCCAGGTCTCTCTGCACAGCAGCATGTTTTAATATTTTATCATTTAAATAATAATCCCTTTTGCTGTTATTCCTACCAAAATGGATAACCTCACATTTGTCAACATTGTATTCCATCTGCCAGACCCTAGCCCATTCACTTAGCCTGTCCAAATCCCGCTGCAGACTTCCAGAATCCTCTGCACTTTTTGCTTTACCACTTATCATAGTGTTGTCTGCAAACTTGGACACATTGCCCTTGATCCCCAACTCCAAATCATCTATGTAAATTGTGAACAGTTGTGGGCCTAACACTGGTCCCTGAGGGACACCACTAGCTACTGATTGCCAACCTGAGAAACACCCATTAATCCCCACTCTTTGCTTTCTATTAATTAACCAATCCTCTATCCATGCTACTACTTTCCCCTTAATGCCATGCATCTTTATCTTATGCAACAACCTTTTGTGTGGCACCTTGTCAAAGGCTTTCTGGAAATCCAGATATACCACATCCATTGGCTCCCCGTTATCTACCGCACTGTTAATGTCCTCAAAAAATTTCACTAAATTAGTTAGGCACGACCTGCCCTTTATGAACACATGCTGCGTCTGCCCAATGGGACAATTTCCATCCAGATGCCTCGCTATTTCTTCCTTGATGATAGATTCCAGCATCTTCCCTACTACCGATGTTAAGCTCACTGGCCTATAATTACCCGCTTTCTGCCTACCTCCTTTTTTAAACAGTGGTGTTACGTTTGCTAATTTCCAATCCGCCGGGACCACCCCAGAGTCTAGTGAATTTTGGTAAATTATCACTAGTGCATTTGCAATTTCCCTAGCCATCTCTTTTAGCACTCTGGGATGCATTCCATCAGGTCCAGGAGACTTGTCTACCTTTACCCCATTAGCTTGCCCATCACTACCTCCTTGGTGATAACAATCCTCTCAAGGTCCTCACCTGTCATAGCCTCATTTGCATCAGTCACTGGCATGTTATTTGTGTCTTCCACTGTGAAGACCGACCCAAAAAACCTGTTCAGTTCCTCAGCCATTTCCTCATCTCCCATTATTAAATCTCCCTTCTCATCCTCGAAAGGACCAATATTCACCTTAGCCACTCTTTTTTGTTTTATGTATTTGTAGAAACTTTTACTATCTGTTTTTATATTCTGAGCAAGTTTACTCTCATAATCTATCTTACTCTTCTTTATAGCTTTTTCAGTAGCTTTCTGTTGCCCCCTAAAGATTTCCCAGTCCTCTAGTCTCCCACTGATCTTTGCTACTTTGTATGTTTTTTCCTTCAATTTGATACTCTCCCTTATTTCCTTAGATATCCACGGTCAATTTTCCCTCTTTTTACCGTCCTTCCTTTTTGTTGGTATAAACCTCTGCTGAGCACTGTGAAAAATCGCTTGGAAGGTTCTCCAATGTTCCTCAACTGTTTCACTATAAAGTCTTTGCTCCCAGTCTACTTTAGCTAGTTCTTCTCTCATCCCATTGTAATCTCCTTTGTTTAAGCACAAAACACTAGTGCTTGATTTTACCTTCTCACCCTCCATCTGTATTTTAAATTCCACCATATTGTGATCGCTCCTTCCGAGAGGATCCCTAACTATGAGATCCTGAATCAATCCTGTCTCATTACACAGGACCAGATCTAGGACCGCTTGTTCCCTCGTAGGTTCCATTACATACTGTTCTAGGAAAATATCGCGGATACATTCTATAAACTGCTCCACAAAGCTGCCTTGACCGACCTGGTTAAACCAATCAACATGTAGATTAAAATCACCCATGATAACTGCTGTACCATTTCTACATGCATCAGTTATTTCTTTGTTTATTGCCTGCCCCACCATAATGTTACTATTTGGTGGCCTATAGATTACTCCTATCAGTGACTTTTTCGCCTTACTATTCCTGATTTCCACCCAAATGGATTCAACCTTATCCTCCAGAGCACCGATGTCATCCATTACTGTTGCCCAGATGTCATCCTTAAATAACAGAGCTACACCACCTCCCTTACCATCCACTCTGTCCATCCGAAAAGTTTGATACCTCCGGATATTTAACTCCCAGTCGTGACCATCCTTTAACCATGTTTCAGTAATGGCCACCAAATCATAGTCATTCACGATGATTTGCGCCATCAACTCATTTACCTTATTCCGAATACTACGAGCATTCAGGTAAAGTACACTTATGTTGGCTTTTTTCCCTCTGTTCTGAATCTTAACACCTCGATCAGTAACCTCTCCTAAGTTATATTTCCTCTTAACCTTTCTCCTAATTTTCCTTGTCGTTGAACCCATATCTTCATGTAACAACCTGCCGCATCGCTTACCATTAATGTTTTCACTTCCCGTTTTATTTCTTTTAGTATTCCTGGTGCTATTTACTGAGCTCCCCTCAGTCACTGTACCTTGTACTGTCGCCCTTTTTGATTTTTGACTATGGCTTCTCTGCCTTACACTTTCCCCCTTACTGCCTTTTATTTCTGTCCCTGTTTTACTACCTTCCAACTTCCTGCATCGGCTCCCATCCCCCTGCCACATTAGTTTAAACTCTCCCCAACAGCTCTAGCAAACACACCTCCTTGGACATCAGTTCCAGTCCTGCCCAGGTGCAGATCGTCCGGTTTGTACTGGTCCCACCTCCCCCAGAACCGGTTCCAATGTCCTAGGAATTTGAATCCCTCCCTCTTGCACCTTCTCTCGAGCCACGCATTCATCCTCTCTATCCTGACATTCCTACTCTGACTAGCTCGTGGCACTGGTAGCAATCCTGAGATTACTACCTTTGAGGTCCTACTTTTTAGTTTAACTTCTAGCTCCCTAAATTCAGCTTGTAAGACCTCGTCCCGTTTTTTACCTATATCGTTGGTGCCTGTGTGCACCACGACAGCTGGCTGTTCACCCTCCCCCCCAGAATATCCTGCAGCCGCTCCGAGACATCCTTGACACTTGCACCAGAGAGGCAACATACCATCCTGGAGTCTCGATTGCGTCCGCAGAACCGCCTGTCTATTCCCCTTACAATTGAGTCCCCTATCACTATAGCCCTGCCATTCTTCTTCCTGCCCAGCTGCGCAGCAGAGCTAGCCACGGTGCCATGAACCTGGCTGCTGCTGCCTTCCCCTGGTGAGCCATCTCCCTCAACAGTATCCAAAGCGGTATATCTGTTTTGCAGGGAGATGACCGCAGAGGACACCTGCACTGCCTTCCTACTCTTGCTCTGTCTTTTGGTCACCCATTTTCTATCTCCCTCAGTACCTTTCACCTGCGGTGTGACCAACTCGCGGGTACTGGCGGGTAGGCTGGAGGAGTGTCTCCCGAAGGTGATAGGTGAAGATCAGACGGGGTTCGTGAAAGGGAGGCAGCTGTTTTCGAACATTAGGAGGGTTTTGAACGTCGTTATGGCACCGGCAGAGGGGACGGAAACAGAGGTGGTTGTGGCATTGGACGCTGAGAAGGCATTCGACCGGAAAGAATGGGGGTACTTGATGGCAGTTCTGGAGCGGTTTGGGATTGGACCAAGATTTGTGAATTGAGTAAAGCTACCATATAAGGCGCCGATGGAGAGTGTCTGCACAAACGGCATCAGCTTGGGATTCTTTTCTCTCCACCGTGGGACTAGGCAGGGATGTCCTATGTCCCACCTGTTTGCACTCGCGATAGAGCCGTTGGCCATCGCATTACGAAGTTCGGGAGCATGGAAAGGAATAGTGCGGGCGGGGGGGGGGGGGGGGGGGGGGGGGGGGGGGTGGGAGGGGGGGGGGGTGGTGAGATAGAGCATAGGGTGTCCTTATATGCCGACGACTTGCTGCTGTATGTGTCAGAACCAAGTGTGTCGATCGGGGGAATGTTGGAGCTGCTTCGAGTGTTTGGGTCTTTCTCAGGGTACAAGCTGAATCTAGACGAGAGTGAGTATTTTGTGGTATCTCGGCCAGGTGTGGGGGCAGGGGTGGAGGCACTGCCATTCCGTAGGGCAGGGACTCACTTTAGATACCTGGGGGTGCCGGTTGCCCGGGAGTGGGGGGAGGGCTCCGCAGGTACAACATTTCTAGTTTGGTGGGGAGAGTGAAAGCTGATCTGACAAGATGGGATGGTCTCCCTCTGTCACTGGCAGGTCGGGTACAGGCGATTAAAATTAACGTGTTGCCACGATTTCTGTTTATTTTTCAATGCCTGCCGATTTTCCTGCCAAAAGCTTTTTTCAGAGAGATTGAGGGAAGGATTACGTTGTTCATATGGGGAGGGAAGGTGGCCAGAGTGAGAAAGGTGCTACTATAGAGGGGAAAGCAGGCAGGGGGTTTGGGTCTTCTGAACCTGACGTATTACTACTGGGCGGCGAATGTGGAGAAGGTGCGGAGCTGGGTCAGAGTGGTTGATTCTCAGTGGGTCAGAATGGAGCAGAGTTTGTGCAGGGGGTCGGGATTGAAAGCACTGGCAACAGCGCCGCTCCCGATGGCCCCGGAGAAATACTCAGGGAGTCCGGTAGTAATAGCTTCATTGAGAATTTGGAAGCAGTTTCGCCAACACTTCGGGTTGGGGCAGGGTCAAAGGAAATGCCGATTCGGGGGAACCACAGATTTGAGCCAGGGAGGTGAGATGGAAATTTTCGGAAATGGGAGGAGAGGGGGATTAAGACACTGAAGGATTTGTTTCTTGGGGGTCGGTTTTCAGGATTGAAGGAGCTGGAAGCGAAGTATCGGCTGGAGCAGGCGGAAATGTTTAGATACATGCAGGTTCGAGATTTTGCCAGAAAGGAAATACAGAGCTTCCCGGAGGAGCCGGCCTCCATATTGCTGGAGGAGGTACTGACGACAGGGGGACTAGAGAAGGGGGTAGTGTCGGCGGTTTACGGAGCTATTTTGGAAGAGGAGAACGCACCACTGGAAGGGATCAAAGCAAAGTGGGAGGAAAAGCTGGGCGATGGTATGGAGGAGGGGTCCTGGTGTGAGGTGCTCCGGAGCGTGAATGCCTCCACCTCGTGTGCGAGGTTGGGGCTGATACAGCAGAAGGTGGTATATAGAGCGCACCTCACGAGGGCGAGAATGAGACGATTCTTTGAAGGAGTAGAAGATGTGTGTGAACGTTGCGGGGGGGGGGGGGGGGGGGGGGGGCGCTAACCACGTTCATATGTTTTGGTCCTGTCCAAAGCTGGAGAATTACTGGAAGGAGGTTTTTAGGATAATTTCTAAAGTGGTGCATGTGAAACTGGACCCAGGCCCCCGGGAGGCCATATTCAGGGTGTCGGACCAGCCAGGGTTGGAAATGGGTGCGGAGGCAGATGTTGTAGCCTTCGCCTCGTTGATCGCCCGAAGGCGGATCCTGCTGGGATGGAGAGCAGCCTCTCCACCCTGTGCCCTGGCGTTGCGGGGGGACCTGTTGGAATTCTTGACTCTTGAGAAGGTTAAGTTTGAACTGAGGGGAAGGATGGAGGGGTTCTACAATTCATGGGCATTATTCATTATGCACGTTCAAGAACTGGATAACATCGAACATTAGTTGGGGCTGGGAGGGTTGGGGGGGGAGGTGGGCGGTGGGTGTTAATGGTGGCTGTGGGTGATTCCTGATTCCTTTTTGTCATTTGTTTATGTGAACATGTGGGCGAATGTTTGGGGTTTGGTGGGAGGATGGGATCGTTGTTATTGATATGGGGATTGACATATTTGTTCCTGATTATTGTTTATTGTTGGTGGGTGTAAATTTGGGAGAAAATGTGAAAAAGGTGGAGAATAAAAATATATTTTTTTAAAAATGTACAAAAGTTGAAATAGCAGAATAAGAGAAATTAAAAGGAAAATCAAGGGACAAACAGGGATTAACAGGAGAATCCTTATAACAGCCATTGAGCACACTATCAGTCCCATTTCTGATTGTGAAATGGTAGATTTGAAATAGTTGAACTAATACGGACTATGGAGACAGTGGGAGCAGCGAGTTCTGAGGCCAGTGTTAATGCCCACAGCTGCTGGTTTTGTGTACAACAGTCCTTTGAAATCAGTAAGCCACATGCTGCCAATACTATTTCTCTGGATGGATTAGTGTAGCAAGCAGTCTACCCTGAACCAGAGTCTCCAGAAATTGACGATTCATCTCCTGCGTCCAACTGGACAAACGATCTCAGGATTGTTGAATTTCTTTTCTTTTTTCTATTATATCAATATAATTTATGAACAAATATTTGAGATAGGAAATGAAGCTGTTTGACAAACAGTCAAAAACCATCAAATGAAGTTCTGAATAATCCGTGTGCTTTCTAATGTGGTGAGCTGGAGTTTGCTGTGAGAATGGCTGGGTCGGGTGAGCAATATTTGGCATAGGAACCCAAGACAGTTCAAGGTCAGAGGTCGTGTCATGTATTCTCCAGGAACAGGGGCAAAATTCTCCGGTATCGGCGCGATGTCCGCCGACCGGCGCCAAAAACGGCGCAAATCAGTCGGGCATCGCGCCACCCCAAAGGTGCGGAATCCTCCGCATCTTGGGGGGCCCAGCCCTAACCTTGAGGGGCTAGGCCCGCGCCGGACTGATTTCCGCCCCGCCAGCTGGCAGAAAAGGCCTTTGGTGCCCCACCAGCTAGCGCGGAAATGACATTGCCGGGCGGCGCATGCGCAGGAGCGTTAGCGGCCGCTCACGGCATCCCCGCGCATGCACTGTGGAGGGGGTCTCTTCCGCCTCCGCCATGGTGGAGACCGTGGCGAAGGCGGAAGGAAAAGAGTGCCCCCACGGCACAGGCCCGCACGCGGATCGGTGGGCCCCGATCGCAGGCCAGGCCACCGTGGGGGCACCCCCCGGGGCCAGATCGCCCCACGCCCCCCCCAGGACCCCGGAGCCCGCCCGCGCCGCCTTGTCCCGCCGGTAAGAGAGGTGGTTTAATCCACGCAGGCGGGACAGGCATCCTAGCATCCGGGCCGGAGAATCGCACCCCCGCCGGTCGGCGGACGTCGGAGAATTCGGCAACCGGCGGGGGCGGGATTCACTCCAGCCCCCGGCGATTCTCCGACCCGGCGGGGGGGTCGGAGAATCTCGCCCCAGATCCAACAAGAAGTGGCAAATTTAGTTGGGAGTATTAGGCCTTGAAAGTTAACATTGAGCACATTAATCCAGATAAATTAACGGCTGGGCATACACGACAACTATGGAGATAAAGTAATATCAATGTCATTTGACATACAAATCCTAGAACGCTGTGGGCCTATTAGATTTTCTAACTTGTAAAAATAGCCGATTGCCCATGGTAAAGGCATGAAAAGGGGGAGAATGCCAAATTATAATCAATAAACGGTCTTTCGCACATCAATATATTAGTCTTTGTTCATTTCACATAGAGATTGGATTACACACTGAAACACTCAACGAAGCACCAAAGCCAACTATCATATGCACTAAATGCACATCTTAAAAGATACTCCATCAGGGCAGTGGAGGATGTGCCAACATGCAAAATCATGGTACACTGCGCCCCCAGCTCATTAAATCTGGGTCTCCAATAGGTGGAGCTGGGGTCTTGCTCACCAGGACGGAGGGTGCAAGAGCCCCAAAACAATGGGAATTTGCAGTGATTTTGGCTGTTCGGAATCACAGATCTTTCATGCACAGATGTGAACGATATTTGATAAACTCCCATCTGCATCTCATGTAACACAGCTAGAAAACAAGGATAACTTTTGTAAGATCTTCAGGAAACCCAAGAAGGTGATACAAACACAGGTTTACTCGTAAGGCAAAAGTAAGGGCCACAGTGCGGCATACAGCACATGGGTCCAGCCGGGACTACCGATCATGCTGGTCCTAATCCGGGCCAGCCTTTGAAGTGCTAGTTTCACGAGCCCCAGCCTCTAGGCCTCCACCCCTCAGAAAAATTGGGAGGATTCTGGGTGGGAGTGTTCGCAGTCTTAGCCAGGGTAGTGGAGGAGGCGGCGGACCCGGACCCTTTGGTGGCGATATTTGGGGTCTCAGAGAATCTGGAGCTCATGGAGAGGAGGAAGGCCGATGTCTTGGCCTTCGCCTCTCTGATTGCACGGCGGCGAATTTTGCTGGAGTGGCGGTCGGCATAGCCACCGGGGGTAGCAGCATGGTTGGGTGACCTGTACGACTTCCTGCGATTAGAGAAGATAAAGTATGAGTTAAGGGGCTCTTCAGGGAAGTTTGAGGAAAGGTGGGGGATGTTTGTGACCGTGTTTGAGGGGCGGTTCATCGCGAGGGGTGGGGGTTGTGAAAAAGGGGAAAAATCTGTACAGACTGTGTAGTTGATTGTTGGGAAGTATGTTTCCCGGGGTGTTCGCTGTAACCAGTTTTGATACATGTTTGTAATAAAATACATATTTGAAAAAACAATCTGTCCATTTAAGCCTTGAACATACTCAGCTTCTACAGCCCTCTGCAGTAAAGAATTCCAGAGATTCACTACCCCTGAGAGAAGAAATTCCTTCTCACGTCTGTCTTCAATGGGTGAAGCCCTTACCTGTGAGTCTGCTCAGTGGAGGTTAACTCCACTTCCATGAGCTGAGGTTTGAACAGGCTGCTCAGCTCATGTGTGAGTCCCACATATTCTAAGCTGTCCAATCGTGAATTGTGAAGGTGCAAAAGCTCCCCATGTTTCCAAGATGCAGGTTGCTGGAAGTTAAGGCTGACCTTAAAGGGTAATTGCTGTAATCATCTGGCCAAGCGATAATCTCTGAGCTTGACTTAAGGATGACTGTCTGCACATGCAATAGTAATTTGGGAAAGAAAACAAGAACTTGTGCTTTCACAATGTTGGGACATCTCAAAATGCTTTACAGCCAGTGAAGAATTTTTAAAATGTAGTCACTGTTGTAATATTAGAAACAGGGCAGCCATTTGCAAACTCCCACAAATGGCAATGTGATAATTGTTGCTTTTCTATGTTTGCTTCATACAAACTTACTGTGGTGAACCACTGTAATAGACGTAAGGTAGGACCTGCACTACAGGTTCGCCGGTAGCTCCTGCCGGCTGGCTCTGCCCACGGAGAACTGTATAAATATGCATGACCTCCAGTGCCCTGCCATTTTGCCAGCTGCAGCAGGAGGCCACGCATCTGACTGTAATAAAGCCACAGTTGTACCCAACTTTAGTCTTTGTGCAATTGATCGTGCATCAATTTATTACAGTCAGATTTTCCACAGAATGGATATCAGAATTAAGCCCGATCGCCTGCAGCTGGATCCGCACTCGCCCAACGCCAGAAAAGACTTTACTCACTGGCTAGCATGTTTTGAGGCCTACATCAAGGCTGCGTACCCCGAGCCAACGGATGCTCAGAAGATAAACGTCCTGTACTCAAGACTGAGCTCCAGCGTGTTCCCGTTGATACAAGACGGCACGAATTGCACAGAAGCAATGGAACTTTTTAAGGAACACCACGTGCAGAAGGCGAACACGCTCTTCGCCAGGCATGTACTCGCCACCCGCTCGCAACTACCTGGTGAGTCCATCGAAGACTTCTGGCGGGCCCTAATTCCATTCGTCCGGGACTGTGACTGTCAGGCCGTTACGGCCGCCGAACACGCGAATCTCCTCATGCGCGATGCCTTCGTGATGGGGATTGCATCGGACCGCATCCGAGAACGATTACTGGAAGGGGCCATGCTCGAACTGGCGGAGACGAAAACCTTGGCGCTCTCCATGACGGTCGCATCCCGTAACGTACAAGCGTACCTCTCCTGCCGCGCTGCCCACCCTTCTACTCCTTCCTACCCCTCCTGGACCCCGCCGACGACCTCCTCAGCCGGGGCCCTGCCTTCACAATACACCTGCGCCGATCCGCGCACCCCGGGGGTCCCCGCTGCTACTTCTGCGGTCATCAGAAGCATCCCCGCCAGCACTCCTGTTGGGCCTGGACTTCCAGTGCAACCTCCAGAGACTGACCCTCAAATTCGGCGGGCCCTTGCCCCCCCGTACCATTCGCGGCCTTGCGACCCTCAAGGTCGATCCCCCCTCCCTTTTTGCTAATCTAACTGGATTGCAAGCCCGTTGCCACTAGGAGCAGACGGTACAGCACCCAGGACAAGACCTTCATCAGGTCCGAAGTCCAGCGGCTGCTTAAGGAGGGTATTATCGAGGCCCAAGTTGTAGTGGTTAAAACTGGGGAGAAACACAGGATGGTCGTGGACTACAGCCAGACCATCAATCGGTACACGCAGCTCGACGCGTACCCCTTCCCACGCATATCTGATATGGTCAAACAGATTGCGCAGTACCGGGTCTTCTCAACAATTGACCTGAAATCCGCCTACCACCAGCTCCCCATCCGGAAGTCGGACCAGCCATACACTGCCTTCGAGGCGGACGGTTGCCTCTACCACTTCCTTAGGGTCTCTTTCGGTTTCACAAATGGGGTCTCGGTCTTCCAAAGAGAGATGGACCGAATGGTCGACCAGTACGGTTTGCGGGCCACCTTTCCGTACTTAGATAATGTCACCATCTGCGGCCATAACCAGCAGGACCACAATGCCAACCTCGATAAATTCCTCTGCACTGCCACTCTTCTCAACCTGACCTACAACAAAGAGAAGTGTGTGTTCAGCACGACCCGGTTAGCCATTCTCGGCAATATAGTCCAAAACGGACTTCTCAGGCCCGACCCCGACCGCATGCGCCCCCTCATGGAACCTCCCCTCCCCCACTGCCCCAAGGCCCTCAAACGCTGCCTGGGGTTCTTTTCCTGCTACGCTCAGTGGGTCCCAAACTATGCGGACAAGGCCCGCCCACTCATTCAGTCCACCCAATTCCCCCTTGCGGCCGAGGCACAACATGCTTTCGCCCGCATCAGAGCAGACATTGCCAAGGCCGGGATGCGCGCTGTGGACGAGTCACTGCCTTTCCAAGTAGAAAGCGACGCTTCAGACGTCGCCCTTGCCGCCACTCTAAACCAGGCAGGCAGACCCGTGGCATTCTTTTCCCGCACCCTTCATGCCTCTGAAATTCGACACTCATCCGTCGAAAAGGAGGCCCAAGGTATCGTTGAAGCTGTGTGGCATTGGAGGCAGTACCTGGCTGGTAAGAGATTCACTCTCCTTACGGACCAACGGTCGGTAGCCTTCATGTTCAATAACACACAGCGGGGCAAGATCAAAAATGATAAAATCTTGCGGTGGAGAATCGAGCTCTTCACCAATAATTACGAGATTTTGTGCGGAAAAGGGGAGGGGGGGTTGGTCTGGTGGGGTCAATATTGGTGGTGCGGTGGGGGGGGGGGGGAGGTTGGGGTGTGTGGTTCACCTGCTCCACGCCAACCCTCAATATGCCTACGTTGAGTTCCCCGGTAAACTCAATGAGCCCCCAGACGCCCTCTCCCGAGGTACATGCGCCAGTGCACAAGTGGACCAACTCCAGGCCCTACACGACAGCCTTTGTCACCCGGGGGTCACTCGATTGTACCATCTGGTTAAAGCTTGCAATCTGCCCTACTCAGTCGAGGAAGTAAAGACAGTCACCAGGGACTGCCAGGTCTGTGCGGAGTGCAAGCCGCACTTCTACCGGCCGGACCGTGCGCGTCTGGTGAAGGCTCCCCACCCCTTTGAACGCCTCAGCGTGGATTTCAAAGGGCCACACCCCTCCACCGACTGTAACACGTACATTCTCAGTGTGGTCGATGAGTACTCCAGATTCCCCTTCGCCATCCCATGCCCTGATATGACGTCTGCCAGCATCATCAAGGCCCTCAGCACCATCTTCGCTCTGTTCGGTTTCCCCGCCTACATCCACAGTGACAGGGGATCCTCATTCATGAGCGATGAGCTACGTCAGTTCCTGCTCAGCAGGGGTATAGCCTCAAGCAGGACGACCAGTTACAACCCCTGGGGAAACAGGCAAGTAGAACGGGAGAATGGGGCGGTTTGGAGGGCTGTCCAGTTGGCCCTACAGTCCAGGAACCTCCCAGCCTCTCGCTGGCAGGAGGTCTTCCCTGACGCTCTGCAATCCATCCGGTCACTATTGTGCACCGCCACTAATAACACACCGCATGAACATGTTTTTACGTTTCCCAGGAAGTCCACATCCGGGGTGTCGCTCCCGACTTGGCTCGCTGCCCCAGGAGCGGTCCTTCTCCGTAGGCACGTCTGACTCCACAAGGCGGACCCCTTGGTGAACAGGGTTCACCTGCTCCACGCCAACCCTCAATATGCCTACGTTGAGCTCCCCGATAGCCGCCAAGATACTGTCTCACTCAGGGACCTGGCACCATCAGGTTCCACCCCAACACCCCCCCCAACCTTCCTCCCCCCCTACCGCGCCACCAATATTGACCCCACCAGACCACCCCCCTCCCCTTTTCCGCACAAGAGAACAAAGAGGACTTCTGCACGCTCCTGGAGTTCCCCAATGACTGGCCAGCATCAGCACCGCCACCACTGCCATCGGTGCCACCTCCACCACCGCCAGCACCAACTTCGCCACCACCGTTACGCCGCTCCCAACGAAGCACCAAAGCACCAGACCGGCTGAACCTTTGACGGACTCCGGACCGTCAACATGGACCTTTCTTTCCCTACCACTGTACATAATTGCACTAATTGTATATAGTTTCACGTCACCCCCGCCGGGCTCATTTTTAAAAGGGGGTGAATGTGGTGAACCACTGTAATAGGAGATGTAAGGTAGGACCTGCACTATAGGTTCGCCGGTAGGTCCTGCCAGCTGGCTCCGTCCATGGAGAACTGTATAAATATGCATGACCTCCAGTGCCCTGCCATTTCGCCAGCTGCAGCAAGAGGCCATGGCCTCTGACTGTAATAAAGCCACAGTTGTACCCAACTTTAGTCTTTGTGCAATTGATTGTGCATCACTTACCAATCTCACATCATAAATGTAAACCCCCACGAGGCCCATGGGGCGACACGATTAATCCACCCATGAGCGTCATGGAGTATGAGCTCCCTCGCTGAGGGATGGAGGCCCAGCCATGTGCTTGTTAATTCATAGCCTTAAAAGCTGGCCCAAGTAGAAGCAGAGCTGCAGAGTAGTCCTGACTGGAACTGTTACTTTTAAATACTTGCCTTGTGGAAATAAACCATTTTTGACTCTCTTTTCAGGATTCCTCCATGATTACTAAAGTAAACTAAACATAGTTTCAGTTTATTTGAAGATGTAGTACATGATTTCTCAGCAAACACAGATTTATTGTAAGACTTCAACAGCTATTGATAACAGAAAAGAACAACTGCGACTCCTTCACACCACATGCTGCTAGTTAAACTGAAAGCCCCTCTGAACAGTCTGCAGACCAAATGTTTATGTCCTGGCCACTTACTCATTAGCATATTCTCTCTTAAAGTTATAGCTCCACAACAATGAACATATAATCTGGATCTTTTATTTGCCGATCCAGCCAAATGAAACCAAGAGAGAGTGTCCTGTTTCAAGGCAGCATTCCATCCACAGATCCAACTGAGCAGGAAAAACATCACAATGAAGGATGGAGCTGGCAACATGAGGACTCGCATCCATTGGCCTTCTGACAGGGAGTTGTTTAACTCCTGAATTGTTGCACAGGACATGCTTGGATTAGCACCTCATGGTGACGTGGCACTTTTTGAATTATGAGATGAAAACATTTGACCTGAGCTTGTCACGGCTTTTACAGTCCACCTTAACATAGAAAGGTGAGCAGCTGGAGGCCTAGAACAATGTTTACACCGGGGCTGGGGGGTGGTGGGTACATTCTTTACTCTGGGGACTCCTGGTGAAGTTGTACTCTTTGCTATATTTAGAACAAACATCTGAGCAGATGGGTGCCAAATAAAATGGTTCGGAAACGCTGTACAGAAACTCCTTTTTACAAAAAAATTCAAAGGCTTCAATTGATGGGAACAAATCAATTAGCAGCTGCACAGATTGTGTGCATGTTTTAACATCTGGTGACTTCCTTCATGTGACTCTTTTCTAAGGATGTGTGACTGTGTGTAAGAAAAATCTCTGCTGTAAGTGAAAACAATGTTGATCCAGTCATTCTTATTTTAATAACTCCATGACCCAGAAGCATGGAGTTTGATTTAATGTCCTGAAGCACCTTTTGGTTGGAACTGTCAGCATCACAACTTAGAATGTCTGTGAGCTCCTGGTCTTAGGCATTGTACTATGTCGGCATCAGCAGAGGGAGTCAGTCTGTGCGTAAGGTCATTGAGGTGTTGCAGACCCAGGAATAAGCAAACAGAAAATTCTTCAAATTTTCATGAAATACTGTACTTAAAAAAACTATTTGAATCTTCAGATCGTGGAGAATTGGTGAGGATGTGCCACACTGCCATTTTATATCCAGGCCCTGCTTTGAAATCAGCTGATTGATGAGGGTCTCCAATCTGTCAGTTATCAGTACTGAGTGAAAGAGGTTTACTGAAGCCTCAATCATCTCTTCCACAAGTTGGCACCAAAGCCAACAAGCTCATTCAGGAGGCTGATGAAGACAACTGGCGTGAGAAATGGAAATTCTCATCTTGGTACTCAGTTTTGTGGGGATTTATTCCCCATCCAACATACATTACACTCAAGTGGCACAGTGGTTAGCACTGCTGCCTCACAGCACTAGGGACATGAGTTCAATTTCAGCCTATGACTATGTATGAGGTGTTTGCACATTCTCCCCATGCCTGCATGGGTTTCCTCCAGGTGATCCAGTTTCTTCCCACAGACCAAAGATGTGCAGGTTAAGTGGATTGGCCATTAGTGGGCTAGTGTCCAAAGATGTGCAGGTTAGGTGGATTGGCCACGCTAAATGTCCTTAGTGTCCAAAGATTAGGTGGCATTACGGGGATAGGGTGGAGGTGTGTGCTTAAGTACAGTGCTCTTTCAAGGGCCAGTGTAAACTCAATGGGCCAAATGGCCTCCATCTGCACTGTAAATTCTATGAATCTATGTGGACGACAAGGTGCTTGGACTGGTGATGGCTGGAAAGATTGTCTTCAATAAAACTAGCTAATCACTGTGAATTATCAATTGACTTCTAAATTGAATTAAATTCCCCTGAGGTAAACATTGCTAAAATTGTTTATACCGGCTGCATTATTTATTCATATTATATGCAAGTCATTTTATTAATTTCTTTATTAAAAAAAATACTGGGGGCCAATTTTCTGCTGGCTGATATTGGTGCAACCTTTCCTTCAATTACATTATCCAGCTCCAGCCTCTGAGCCATTTTGTTCACCCATCCTTAGCAATGAGACAATTCCTGTGAAACCATTAAGTGTTAATCAGCTGTGTGTTAAAAGTGATTGGATGTCACAATGATTAATTTGTGCTCCATCACTACTGCTGTTGAATGAACCTATTCTGTACAAAGTGCTTTGTAGCCAGCATCCTTTAACAAATCACTGGGTTCTCAAATAGTTCCAAATGCAGTTGAGGGACAGCTTTCCCGCTCCAGAAACTTGAACACAAATTCGAGGCACTGCAGTACTGAAAGGTGCTGCTCTGTCGGAGGTGCATTCCTCCAAATCAGGCTTTAACTTGAGACCAAGCCTGCACTCGTGGATGGGTGTCCCATGACACGATTCCAAAGAAGTACAGGGAGGTTCTCCCAGTGCTTTGTCCCAAACTAAGATTTAGTCCTCAACTAGTGTCACCATATCAAATTATCTGGTCATTTATCACTGTAGGTTTTACGATATTGTTGTGTATAATTGGCTATCAGGTATCCTACATTATATTAGTGATTAAGCTTCCAAATTTCTACATTTAAAGCATTTTGGGATATCCTGAGGTCATGAAAGGCACTAACAATTCAAATGGTTCATGGTCTTCTTTGTCACTAAGATCGAGACTACCTGATTTACTGCCACTGCCAATTCCCCTCCCTTCCACCAGCTCACCGGGCCTAACTTCCCCGAAGGTTCTTCCCTGCACTAGCCCTGAACCCTTACTTTTCTCTTTTTCCTATCTTCGCTCATTCCCTGTTGAAACTAATTTGGTCCATGAGACCCACTTCCTGCTCTATTCCCAGTAAACTGCTGACTGCTGGTTATCACGTCCATGAGGCTCATGGGGAAACAATTATTGATCTCCCTGTGGGACACATGGGATACAAGCTCCTAGGTAGGGGGTGGAGGCCAACCACTTGGAGAGAGGAGAGAGGAGAGGGGAGAGGAGAGAGGTGTTGCTAACTTTCTCCTTGGTTCAATTGCTCTGTTTTATTACCTTTGCTCTTGAGTCGCCAGGTATCTTTATACCGCCACGAGGTTCAAGTCCGAGTAATGATCAATAACCCAGTACACCGATTAGTAAGATTCAAATCAAAGCACACTTATTATACACAGTAATCGCTACGCATGCACAAATTCTACGTCTAAGCTACTTTTATAACTAACAGGCCTATACTTAACTTCGGACTGGCCCACCAGGTCAGGGGCACAAATGGCCTTTCGTTCGGGTTCTGAGTCTGCGGGATTCAAAGTTGGTACGGATTGGTAGCTAGGAGCGCCTATCTCGTAGCGAGCGTTGAATTAAGACTTACTTTGTTCGGGGGTCACTGCACCGGTCACGGTCAATGTTGGTTCGTGTTGCTGGGTGACCCGGGCAGAACGCAGAGGTGAAGAGAGCGATTTGAATTTGGGGCTTAACTCTTATAGTCCCCAGGGGCTTCTCGCCTTTCGGGGCGGACCCTGTACCTGGTCCCAAGTGATTGGACTTTGTCCCAATCGCTTGGTTCGATTTCTCCAATACTGGAGCGGTTCCCTGATCGATGGGCGGTTTTGACGTGCTCGTTCACCTCCTTTGAGTTGGCTCCTGCTGGTGCCAAGGAGTCTGGCTTTGCTTTGTGTGTCCAAAATGTTACTTATTGTTCCCGGGGATTGCTCATCAGTATGCAGATGGCTGCTACTTTGTTATGCTGACTGTCGCTGGTATCGATGTTGTCTGGCCTTTGCAGAGTTAAATACACAGCAAACCTGCAGCTGCTGGTTTCTGTCTGTGTTGGCTGACTTTCCTATCAGCCTTTGACGTTCGCCATTTTAAATCGGGAGCTGACCAATTTAGGTGGCTACAGAGGAGAGAGGAGATGCGAAGCATGGAATTATAAATATGTAAATAAATTCAGCTTCGTTACCGACATTATGAGTCATTATACTGCCCAACCTCCCCTCCTGGCCTTCATGTTAGCTGATATTGTGAATGGTGTTCTCCCTTCAATTGCTGTTCTTCTCTCCTTTAAATCTGCTATCATTGCCCCTCCCCTCAAAGAATCAACCCTTATTTCCCACTGTCCGACCCATCTGCAATCTCCCTTTCCTCCCTAAAGCCCTTGAATGTGCAGCCACCTCCTAAATTCATGGCCATATTTCCTAAAATTCTGTGTTTGAATCCCTCCAATCTGGTTTCTATCCCGACTGCAGTACCAAAACACTCCAAAGTTACATGGTTACCTGACCGTGGCAAAGGTACATTTCCTTTTCCTTCTTGACCTGTCTGTAACCTTTGACATGCATGACTGCACCATCCTCCTCCACCCCATTTCACTGTTGTCCAGTTAGGTGAACCTGCACTCCATTGGCTCCATTTCTAACTAATCGTAGCTAGGGCTTCCCTTGCATACTCCTTCTCTGAGGGCTGGATGGTTGTCATTAACATTATTGGTTAATTAAATGCACAATGATTCAAATAAGGATGTTCTTTCTCCAGCCATCCCTGGGGTGACTGTCGATGTCATTGTACGCACACTATTGGAAAAAACTCGACTTACTGAAGAATAATAGAGATCAGGTATGATCACAATGTTTGTGAGACCATAATGTGAGTCAAGACAAGAGAGGCTACTATTAAGGATGGAGGCAGTTCAGACAGGAATGGAAAAGGTTGTGACAAATCAGGAAGGAGCTAACAGGAGCCATGATGGAGATTAAGTAAGGGTTAAAAATTGACTTGAATGAAGGTTTCATTATGCAAATAAAGGAAATCAAACATTAAGGCTGACACTATTTGGACCTTTAACAGGAAAGGTTAATAACAATTACACCTCTCTCTGCATTTCTCTCGAGCAGTCCAAGTTCGTCATCTGTTGTCATTTTGGTCTCAATATGTGATGACCAATAGCACTCATTCTTTCCAGAGACGGAACAATGTGCGATGGTGTGCATGTGAATCCCTTCCGCTGTGTAGATAGGGAATTCTTCCCAATAAATGGCTCCACCTCTGACAGCCACTTGCTCTGGTTCTAACGCATCCTCTGAGTTGTCCACCTTCATCAAATATAAAGCTGTTTTCGTCTCAGCGTTAACATTGATAGAATACAGTGTTGCCATGTTGTACGGCAGTGGTGGGCCACATGTAGCCCGGGGGCCACATGTAACCCATCTGGTTTCTGCGTGCGGCCCACGAGACATTTTGTTGATTGTTGCTCTTGCACAGGGTTGTCACATTCCACTGATTTCCGTCCACATAGTGTTTTTCTTACCGGTGTGACTGAAGTGATATGCACGTAAAGCAAGGGCAAGTGAAGTGAGGTGCATGCTAATTGCACACAACACTAACTGTGAGAGGCTTGAGCTCCCTTTGCTTCCAAAGTGTAAATATTTATTTTGTTTTCACCATTTGAAGTTGGAGATAGTTCTATTAATATGTATATGATTAAGCATTTTCTGTAACTCACTGTGAAATTTTCAGCATGTATTAAATGTATTTAATCTTATTCATGGGACCATGGTAAGTGAGTAAGCCCGATGAAGGAGGGCCACTCATGTGGCCCATTCACTAGCCTTGGTTGCATTAAAACACAAGAAAGCTGAGCACCGGGATTTTTTTCAAAATATTAGATCTTGGCTTACTTTTCTCGTGAGCTGCCTTGCGACCTTAAGCTATACCTTCAGACCGTAAAACCCTGTCACCTGAGGCTGAAAGGAAAGTGTTAAATGCATAAAACTTTGCATCCGTATAGCAGGTCCTTCCTCAGAAGCCTGACCCTCAGTTTTTTAAACGGAGCTCTCCTCCCTGCTCTTCCATTGACAAAGTCAAACAAGTCACTTGTTAAAGCCAGACCTGGAATCACAAGCCATGTGTACAAGTGGAGGGTGGCGAACATGTGGAATTAATTGCCCAGGGAGGAAGTGGAGGCAAATAGTGTGTAAACACTTAAGGGGGTAATTAGATATATGATGGCGGAATGGACCATGGGGTTGCAGCAATGGGGGAGAAACCCTACTTTGTTCTCCACATCTCACATCAACGCAAGGAGGGAGCAGACATATTACCATCTTCTACGGATTTGATTATGATCACTAGATACTTCTCTCAAAGAGTCCTGAATCTGTGGAATTTTTAATTCGTCATTGGATGAAGGGTTATGGAGAATGGGCAGAAAAATGGAGTCAAGGCTGAGAATAGATCAGCCATGATCGTGTCAAATGTCGGCGCTGAATTGCCTAATCCTGCTCCTAGTTCTTGTATGCAGCACACCAGTCACTGGTGATGCACAGCTAAAACAAATTGAGCTGATCCTCCGCTTGCCCACTGAAGTAGTTGAGAGCACATACCTGCGGGGGTGGAAGAGAGGGATGAGTGTTTATTCATGACCTGGTTATCATGGTGTTGGCAGACTTGATGGACCAATTGGTCTTTTGATGCCTGTCAATTTCACACGTGCAGAACATCTTTAAAGTGATTCAACTTGGTACGACTCATCCAGATTTCAGCGAATTAAGAATTCCACAGGTTAGCTTTGATTAGATGTGCAACTGATGTGTTAGGCAGGTTGGTTCGATGAGGACTGCACTCGATGCAGGGAAATTAGAAACAGACGTCTAACACAAGAGAAGATCCAACACTGTTTTATTCAACCAGACGAACTGCTGTACATATTCAGCTGTGGGTCAACACTACACTGATCTTTTTTTAAAAAAAATATTTTATTGAAAATTTTTGGTCAACCAACACAGTACATTGTGCATCCTTTACACAATATTATAACAACACAAATAACAATGACCTATTTATAAACAGAAAATGAATAAATAATAAATAACAAAAATGAAAACTAACCCTAATTGGCAACTGCCTTATCACAAGTAACACTCTCCAAAAATATAATTTAACAGTCCAATATATAATTATCTGTAGCAACGACCTATACATATTATACAGTATATATTAACAACCCTGAGAGTCCTTCTGGTTCCTCCTCCCCCCCCATCCCCCCGCCCACCCCTCCCCCACCCCTCCCCCTCCCCCCCCCCCCCCCCCACCCCCGATCCTGGGCTGCTGCTGCTGCCTTCTTTTTTCCATTCCATCTATCTTTCTGCGAGGTATTCGACGAACGGTTGCCACCGCCTGGTGAACCCTTGAGCCAACCCCCTTAGAACGAACTTAATCCGCTCTAGCTTTATAAACCCTGCCATGTCATTTATCCAGGTCTCCACCCCCGGGGGCTTGGCTTCTTTCCACATTAGCAATATCCTGCGCCGGGCTACTAGGGACGCAAAGGCCAAAACATCAGCCTCTCTCGCCTCCTGCACTCCCGGCTCTTGTGCAACCCCAAATATAGCCAACCCCCAGCTTGGTTCGACCCGGACCCCCACTACATTTGAAAGCACCTTTGTCACCCCCATCCAAAACCCCTGTAGTGCCGGGCATGACCAAAACATATGGGTATGATTCGCTGGGCTTCTCGAGCACCTCGCACACCTATCCTCCACCCCAAAAAATTTACTGAGCCGTGCTCCAGTCATATGCGCCCTGTGTAATACCTTAAACTGAATCAGGCTTAGCCTGGCACACGAGGACGACGAGTTTACCCTGCTTAGGGCATCTGCCCACAGCCCCTCCACGATCTCCTCCCCCAGCTCTTCTTCCCATTTCCCTTTTAGTTCATCTACCATAGTCTCCCCTTCGTCCCTCATTTCTCTATATATATCTGACACCTTACCATCCCCCACCCATGTCTTTGAGATCACTCTGTCCTGCACCTCTTGTGTCGGGAGCTGCGGGAATTCCCTCACCTGTTGCCTCGCAAAAGCCCTCAGTTGCATATACCTGAATGCATTCCCTTGGGGCAACCCATATTTCTCGGTCAGCGCTCCCAGACTCGCGAACTTCCCATCCACAAACAGATCTTTCAGTTGCGTTATTCCTGCTCTTTGCCACATTCCATATCCCCCATCCATTCCCCCCGGGGCAAACCTATGGTTGTTTCTTATCGGGGACCCCCCCAAGGCTCCAGTCTTTCCCCTATGCCGTCTCCACTGTCCCCAAATCTTCAGTGTAGCCACCACCACCGGGCTTGTGGTGTAGTTCCTCGGTGAGAACGGCAATGGGGCTGTCACCATAGCCTGTAGGCTAGTCCCCCTACAGGACGCCCTCTCTAATCTCTTCCACGCCGCTCCCTCCTCCTCTCCCATCCACTTACTCACCATTGAAATATTAGCGGCCCAATAATACTCACTTAGGCTCGGTAGTGCCAGCCCCCCCCCTATCCCTGCTACGCTGTAAGAATCCCTTCCTCACTCTCGGGGTCTTCCCGGCCCACACAAAACCTATGATGCTCTTTTCAATCCTTTTAAAAAAAGCCTTCGTGATCACCACCGGGAGGCACTGAAACACAAAGAGGAATCTCGGGAGGACCACCATCTTAACCGCCTGCACCCTCCCTCCCAGTGACAGGGATACCATATCCCATCTCTTGAAATCCTCCTCCATCTGTTCCACCAACCGCGTTAAATTTAACCTATGCAATGTGCCCCAATTCTTGGCTATCTGGATCCCCAGGTAACGAAAGTCCCTTGTTACCTTCCTCAACGGTAGGTCCTCTATTTCTCTACTCTGCTCCCCTGGATGCACCACAAACAACTCACTTTTCCCCATGTTCAATTTATACCCTGAAAAATCCCCAAACTCCCCAAGTATCCGCATTATTTCTGGCATCCCCTCCGCCGGGTCTGCCACATATAGTAACAAATCGTCTGCATACAAAGATACCCGGTGTTCTTCTCCTCCTCTAAGTACTCCCCTCCACTTCTTGGAACCCCTCAATGCTATCGCCAGGGGCTCAATCGCCAGTGCAAACAATAATGGGGACAGAGGGCATCCCTGCCTTGTCCCTCTATGGAGCCGAAAATATGCAGATCCCCGCCCATTCGTGACCACGCTCGCCATCAGGGCCCTATACAACAGCTGCACCCATCTAACATACCCCTCTCCAAAACCAAATCTCCTCAACACCTCCCACAAATAATCCCACTCCACTCTATCAAATGCTTTCTCGGCATCCATCGCCACTACAATCTCCGTTTCCCCCTCTGGTGGGGGCATCATCATTACCCCTAACAGCCTCCGTATATTCGTGTTCAGCTGTCTCCCCTTCACAAACCCAGTTTGGTCCTCGTGGACCACCCCCGGGACACATTCCTCTATTCTCATTGCCATTACCTTGGCCAGGATCTTGGCATCTACATTTAGGAGGGAAATAGGTCTATAGGACCCACATTGTAGCGGGTCCTTTTCCTTCTTTAAGAGAAGCGATATCGTTGCTTCAGACATAGTCGGGGGCAGTTGTCCCCTTTCCTTTGCCTCATTAAAGGTCCTCGTCAATACCGGGGCGAGCAAGTCCACATATTTTCTATAGAATTCGACTGGGAATCCATCCGGTCCCGGGGCCTTTCCCGCCTGCATGCTCCTAATTCCTTTCACCACTTCTTCTACCTCGATCTGTGCTCCCAGTCCCACCCTTTCCTGCTCTTCCACCTTGGAAAATTCCAGCCGATCCAAAAAGCCCATCATTCTCTCCCTCCCATCCGGGGGTTGAGCTTCATATAATTTTTTATAAAATGTCTTGAACACTCCATTCACTCTCTCCGCTCCCCGCTCCATCTCTCCTTCCTCATCCCTCACTCCCCCTATTTCCCTCGCTGCTCCCCTTTTCCTCAATTGGCGTGCCAACAACCTGCTCGCCTTCTCCCCATATTCGTACTGTACACCCTGTGCCTTCCTCCATTGTGCCTCTGCAGTGCCCGTAGTCAGCAAGTCAAATTCTACATGTAGCTTTGCCTTTCCCTGTCCAGTCCCTCCTCCGGTGCTTCCGCATATTGTCTGTCCACCCTCAAAAGTTCTTGCAGCAACCGCTCCCGTTCCTTACTCTCCTGCTTCCCTTTATGTGCCCTTATTGATATCAGCTCCCCTCTAACCACCGCCTTCAGCGCCTCCCAGACCACTCCCACCTGGACCTCCCCATTATCATTGAGTTCCAAGTACTTTTCAATGCACCCCCTCACCCTTAGACACCCCCCCTCATCTGCCATTAGTCCCATGTCCATTCTCCAGGGTGGGCGCCCTCCTGTTTCCTCCCCTATCTCCAAGTCTACCCAGTGTGGAGCGTGATCCGAAATGGCTATAGCCGTATACTCCGTTTCCCTCACCTTCGGGATCAACGCCCTTCCCAGCACAAAAAAGTCTATTCGCGAGTAGACTTTATGGACATAGGAGAAAAACGAGAACTCCTTACTCCTAGGTCTGCTAAATCTCCACGGGTCTACACCTCCCATCTGCTCCATAAAATCTTTAAGTACCTTGGCTGCTGCCGGCCTCCTTCCAGTCCTGGACTTCGACCTATCCAGCCCTGGTTCCAACACGGTATTAAAACCTCCCCCCATTATCAGCTTTCCCATCTCTAGGTCCGGAATGCGTCCTAGCACCCACCTCATAAAATTGGCATCATCCCAGTTCGGGGCATATACGTTTACCAAAACCACCGTCTCCCCCTGTAGTTTGCCACTCACCATCACGTATCTGCCCCCGCTATCCGCCACTATAGTCTTTGCCTCGAACATTACCCGCTTCCCCACTAATATAGCCACCCCCCTGTTTTTCGCATCTAGCCCCAAATGGAACACCTGCCCCACCCATCCTTTGCGTAGCCTAACCTGGTCTATCAGTTTCAGGTGCATTTCCTGTAACATAACCACATCTGCCTTAAGTTTCTTAAGGTGTGCGAGTACCCGTGCCCTCTTTATCGGCCCGTTCAGCCCTCTCACGTTCCACGTGATCAGCCGGGTTGGGGGGCTTCCTACCCCCCCCCCCCCCCCTTGTCGATTAGCCATCCCCTTTTTCCAGCTCCTCACCCGGTTCCCACGCAGCTGTATCTCCCCCAGGCGGTGCCCCCCCGCCCATCCCCTCCCATATCAGCTCCCCCCTCTCCCCAGCAGCAGCAACCCAGTAATTCCCCCCCCCACCCCTCCCCCACCCCCGCTAGATCCCCCACTAGCGTAATTACTCCCCCCATGTTGCTCCCAGAAGTCAGCAAACTCTGGCCAACCTCGGCTTCCCCCCGTGACCTCGGCTCGCACCGTGCGACGCCCCCTCCTTCCTGCTTCTCTATTCCCGCCATGATTATCATAGCGCGGGAACCAAGCCCGCGCTTCTCCCTTGGCCCTGCCCCCAATGGCCAACGCCCCATCTCCTCCACCTCCCCTCCTCCCCCCATCACCACCTGTGGAAGAGAGAAAAGTTACCACATCGCAGGATTAGTACATAAAACTCCTCTTTCCCCCCTTTTTAACCCCCCTCTTCGCCCCCCACATTCGCCCCACCACTTTGTTCAAACGTTCTTTTTAATAACCCGCTCATTCCAGTTTTCCTTCCACAATAAAAGTCCACACTTCATCCGCCGTCTCAAAGTAGTGGTGCCTCCCTCGATATGTGACCCACAGTCTTGCCGGTTGCAGCATTCCAAATTTTATCTTCTTTTTATGAAGCACCGCCTTGGCCCGATTAAAGCTCGCCCTCCTTCTCGCCACCTCCGCACTCCAGTCTTGATAAACGCGGATCACCGCGTTCTCCCATTTACTGCTCCGAGTTTTCTTTGCCCATCTAAGGACCATTTCTCTATCCTTAAAACGGAGGAATCTCACCACTATGGCTCTGGGAATTTCTCCTGCTCTCGGTCCTCGCGCCATCACTCGGTATGCTCCCTCCACCTCCAACGGACCCGCCGGGGCCTCCGCTCCCATTAACGAGTGCAGCATCGTGCTCACATATGCCCCGACGTCCGCTCCCTCCGCACCTTCAGGAAGACCAAGAATCCTCAGGTTGTTCCTCCTTGCGTTGTTCTCCAGTGCCTCCAACCTTTCCACACATCGTTTCTGATGTGCCTCATGCATCTCCGTCTTCACCACCAGGCCCTGTATGTCGCCCTCATTCTCGGCTGCCTTTGCCTTCACGACCCGAAGCTCCTGCTCCTGGGTCTTTTGTTCCTCCTTTAGCCCTTCGATCGCCTGTAGTATCGGGGCCAACAGCTCTTTCTTCATTTCCTTTTTGAGCTCTTCCACACAGCATTTCAAGAACTCTTGTTGTTCAGGGCCCCATGTTAAACTGCCACCTTCTGACGCCATCTTGGTTTTTGCTTGCCTTCCTTGCCGCTGTTCTAAAGGATCCACTGCAATCCGGCCACTTTCTCCTCCTTTTTTCATCCGTATCCAGGGGGGATTCCCTTCTGGTTTACCGCACAGTGTTTTTAGCCGTCAAAATTGCCGTTGGGGCTCCTATCAAGAGCCCAAAAGTCCGTTTCACCGGGAGCTGCCGAAACGTGCGACTCAGCTGGTCATCGCCGCACCCGGAAGTCCATCAACACTACACTGATCTGACTAGTGACCTTATAGTAGCCTGACCAGACTTACTAGCTACCGCATGGTGTTTGTGCTTGCCAGCTCGTGGACTCTGACTGTCTCAGTAGCTGGGTCCCGAGAGAGCGGGAAACCTGGTGCCCTCTGACTTTATAGTGGTAGTGTCCTGTTGGGTGATTGGCTGTGCTGTGTTGTATGCTTACTGGTCATCCTATGTGTCAATCACTGCCTGTCTGCATCTCATTATATACATGAGTGGATATTATGACATCTCCCCAATCTTTTCTTTTTTGTTTTTGAGTTAAATAAATACTGAGGTGTGTATAGATATATATATACCTGACTATATACAAACGGTGATTGAACAAATGTATATACATGGGAAGGTGTCAATAGTGCAGATACATTGTAAAGTGCAGATACATGGCAAACTAAGCAATATTTACAAGAGTTAAGTCGATGGATTCAGTCACAAAAATTTACAAAAGTTAAGTCTACAGATTCAGTCTTTGTGGCGGGCGACGAATTCTTGTCGATCGCCGCAGAGGTGGATCAGGAGCCGCCTGCAGGTGGAGAGGTGGGATCTCTGCCATTGCGGTGGTCGCGTGGGTCGGCAGGATCCCTGGCAGATCGGTGGCCTCGTGGCAGGGTACGTCCGGAGGAAGCATGACAGTCGGCGGAGCACTGTGGTCAGGTGGTGGGCGTGGAACTCTTCGCTACGCCCGTCTGTTGAGCCGTAGCAGGGAGCCATCAGCCATGCGAACAATGAAAGACCTCGGGGCAACTTGTTTGACAACAACAGCTGTGGCTGACCAACCGCCCTCAGGCAACTGGACGTGAACATGATCGGCTGGAGCCAGCTCGTGTAAATCCGTGGCATGAGCATCATATGTGGCCTTCTGTTAGGCCCGGGACTGCTGCACTTTTTGTAGTACCGTGAGGTGGTCAAGGTCTGGAACATGGATGGCTGGAACTGTGGTCCTCAGAGTGCGATTCATGAGCATCTGCGCTGGAGACAACCCAGTGGACAGTGGGGTTGCCCTGTATGTCAGCATTGCCAGGTTGAAGTCGGAGCCTGAGTCTGCAGCTTTGCACAGCAACTGCTTGACAATATGGACCCCTTTCTCAGCCTTCCCGTTTGATTGCAGGTAGTGGGGACTTGAGGGGCGAAATTCTCCGACCCCCCGCTGGGTCGGAGAATCGCCGGAGGCTGGCGTGAATCCCGCCCCCGCCGGTTGCCGAAGTCTCCGGCACCGGATATTCGGCGGGGGCGGGAATCGCGCCGCGCCAGTTGGCGGGCCCCCCCGCTCGATTCTCCGGCCCGGATGGGCCGAAGTCCCGCCGCTAAAATGCCTGTCCCATCGGCGTGAATTAAATCACCTACCTTACAGGCGGGACAAGGCGGTGCGGGCAGGCTCCGGGATCCTGGGGGGGTCGCGGGGCGATCTGGCCCCGGGGGGTGCCTCCACGGTGGCCTGGCCCGCGATCGGGGCCCACCGATCCGCGGGCAGGCCTGTGCCGTGGGGGCACTCTTTCCCTTCCGCTTACGCCACGGTCTCCACCATGGCGGAGGCGGAAGAGACTCCCTCCACTGCGCATGCGCGGGAATGCTGTCGGCAGCCGCTGACGCTCCCGCGCATGCGCCGCCCGGAGATGTCATTTCCGCGCCAGCTGGCGGGGCACCAAAGGCCTTTTCCGCCAGCTGGCAGGGCGGAAATTCGTCCGGCACCGGCCTAGCCCCTCAATGTTGGGGCTCGGCCCCCAAAGATGCGGAGCGTTCCGCACCTTTGGGGCGGCGCGATGCCCGTCTGATTTGCGCCGTTTTGGGCGCCAGTCGGCGGACATCGTGCCGTTTCCGGAGAATTTCACCCGAGGTAACGTGTCGGAAGTTGTAGGACTGTGCAAAATCAGACCATTCTTGGCTGTAAAAGCATGAGCCTTTGTCGCTCATTACCGTGAGCGGTATCCGTGCCTGGCAAACGTTTCTTTGCAGGCTTTGATGACCGCTTTCGACGTGAGGTCGGACAGTTTCACCACTTCTGGGTAACTGGAGAAGTAGTCGACCAGGAGTATGTAGGCACGCCCTTTGGCGTGAAAAAGGTCTACACCTACTTTGGACCACGGAGAGGTCACGATCTCGTGCTGTTGCAGTGTTTCCTTGGGTTGAGCCGGTTGAAACTTCTGACAGGTGGGGCAGTTGAGGACCGTGTTGGCAATATCCTGGTTAATGCCCGGCCAGTAAACCACCTCCCGAGCTCTGCGCCGGCATTTCTCGACTCCAAGGTGACCCTCATGGAGTTGACCCAGCACCATAGCCTGCATGCTTTGAGGAATAACGATCCTGTCGAGTTTCAGAAGGATTCCCTCCATAACTGTCAGCCCATCTTTAACATTAAAGAATTGAGGACATTGTCCCTTCTGTCAGCCATGGGTAAGGTGCTGCATCACACGCTGCAGTAAAGGGTCCTTGGCCGTTTCCTCACAAATTTGGACCACCCGTTCGTCGGAGGCTGGGAGGTTGGTGGCACACAACTGCACTTGCGCTTCTATGTGGCAGATGAAGTCACCTTGTTCACACGGTGTGGTGATGGACCTGGGTAGGGCATCTGCAATGATCAGCTCTTTGCCTGGCGTGTAGACAAGTTCGAAGTCATAGCGGCGGAGTCGAAGAAGAATTTGCTGTAACCGAGGTGTCATGTCATTTAAATCCTTCTGGATTATGTGGACTAGAGGCCTGTGGTCCGTTTCACTGTGAATTTCGGCAGGCCGTAAACGTAGCCATGAAACTTGACTATTCCTGTCAGGAGACCCAGACACCCCTTTTCGATCTGGGCATACCGTTGCTCAGTGGGTGTCATGGCCCTGGAGGCATATGCCACTGGAGCCCAGGATGAGGAGTCATCTCGCTGGAGGAGCACTGCCCCAATGCCATCCTGGCTTGCATCAGTTGATATCTTGGTTTCCTTGGTTGGGTCGAAGAATGCTAGAACTGGGGCTGTGGGGAGCTTTGCCTTCAGCTCACGCCATTCCGCTTCATGTGTGGGCAGCCACTGGAATTCCGTTGACTTCTTGATGAGATGGCGGAGGGCCGTGGTGTGGGATGCCATATTAGGAATGAATTTCCCGAGAAAGTTGACCATCCCGAGCAAGCGGAGGACCGCCTTCTTGTCCTCCGGGGTCTTCATGGCATTGATCGCCAAGACCTTGTCGACATCTGGCTGCACACCCTGCCCCAAGATGTGGTCGCCTCGAAACTTTATATCAGATTTACCAAATGAGCACTTGGCCCTGTTGAGCTGGAGAACATGTTTATGAATTCGCTGGAAGACCTGCTTGAGCGACGTATTCCTGGAGCATTGTGGATCAGATGATCACGTCGTCCACGGATACTCGTATCCCCTCGATGCCCTCCATCATCTGCTCCATGATGCGATGAAACACTGCGGAGGCAGATATGATACCGAAAGGCATGCGGTTGTAACAGTAGCGGCCGAACGGGGTGTTAAACGTGCACAGCTTGCGACTGGACGTGTCCAGCTGTATTTGCCAAAAACCCCAGGAGGCGTCCAGCTTAGTGAAGAATTTGACATGAGCCATCTCACTGGTTAACTCTTCACGCTTCGGGATCGGGTAGTGCTCCCGCATGATGTTGCGGTTTAGATCCTTGGGATCAATGCAAATGCGGAGCTCCCCTGATGGCTTCTTTACGCAGACCATGGAGCTGACCCAGTCTGTTGGCTCCGTGACCTTCGAGATGATGCCCTGGTCTTGGAGGTCCTGTAGTTGCTTTTTCAGATGATCCTTGAGGGGCGCCTGCACCCGGCGTGGTGCATGGATTACAGGGGTGGCGTTCGGCTTGAGCAGTATTTTGTATCGTTATGGGAACGTGCCCGTTCCATCGACTACACTGTGGTACTGCGTGATAATGTTGTCTATTTCAGCTTGCAAATTTCCATTGGGCAAGGCCGTCGCCGGTGACGATGACATGGTGTGGAGTCGCTGAACCAGGTTCAGGAGCTTGCAGGCGCGAGCACTGAGCAGGGACAGGGGTCAGGCCTGACGATTTCAAATCGTAACGTTGTCTTGATCGCCTTGTTGGATACCCCTAGTTGACACGGGCCACTGGCAGCTATGGCATTGCCATTGTAGTCAAGGAGCTGGCAGGCCAGTGGAAGAATGCTTGGTTGGGCCCGGATGGTGTCGAGGTCGGATTGTGAGATGAGGTTCGCTGATGCGTCGGTGTCCAGTTTAAATCGGATGCGAGCCTTGTTAACTGTGAGGACAGCACACCACTCATCGTCGGGATCCACACTGAGGATCGAGAGGCGTTGCACAGGTGTGGTGGAGGCCAGCTCATGTGTGGTTATGATGCCCACCCGATATGGAGACTTGAGGCAGTCAGCATCAGGGTCCGTTGGGCTGTCGGGATCAGAATCTGGCATGCCTTGTTGTATTGAGCGGATATTTCTGCGCCGCAGCTGGGATCGCTGGCTGCTGAGCGGTGGAGCGGATCTGCAGAGGGCTGCATAGTGGCCAAGCTTGCCACACTGGAGACATCAGCGTCCTCTTGCCGGACATTGCCGCTTTAAGTGGGCAGAGCCACAATTTGGACACGTCATGACGCTGACGTCAGCGTGATCCGTGCGCCATCGCGCATGCGCAGTGCAGTCAGCCGACGTACGCACCTGCGCAGTAGGGTTTTCGGTCTCATCGTCCACTCGGTCGTGGCGCGCATGCGCAGGTATCCGAGAAAAGCGCGCGAAACCGCCACTCTCCTCGATGCTCAGGCCCTGCATCTGTGCAATGGCCTGCACCCTTTCTGCCTCGTGGGAGGCCAGCTTTGAAGTTTCTGCCGCCCTGAGTAACAAGTCTTGGCATGCTCATGGACAACGCATGTCTCGATAGCGACAGAGGGTCAACTGTTTGATTTTAAGGAGCTGCTGCCGCAGGAAGTCGGGGTGGACTCCGAAAACAATCTGATCCCTGATCATGGGAATCAGCCGTCGAGTCATAGTTACATGACTGCGCTAGGATGCGGAGATGGGTCAAGAAGGACTGAAAAGGTTCATCCTTACCCTGAAGCCTCTGCTGGAAGATGTACCGTTCAAAGCTCTCATTCACGTCAATGTCGCAGTGGCTGTCGAACTTCAGCAGGACTGTTTTGAATTTTGTTTTGTCTTCGCCGTCGGCGAATGTGAGCGAATTGTAGATATGGATGGCGTGGTCCCCCACGTTGGAGAGAAATAGCGCGATCTTCCTGGCAGCTGATGCTGCCTCGAGGTCGGAGGCCTCGATGTACAAGAGGAACATTTGCTTGAAGATTTTCCAGTTGGCGCCGAGGTTGTCGGAGATGCGGAGTTGCTGAGGATGCTGGATGTTTTCCATTTCGCTGGATGGCTGCTTGCTGGTCGATGCTGATTCACTCGAGGTAGGTCCATCAAGATCAATATCACTCTGGTACCATGGTGTGTCAGTCAGGTTGGTTCAATGTGGACTGCACTCGATGCAGGGAAGTTAGAAACAGACGTCTAACACAGGAGAAGATCCAACACTGTTTTATTCAACCAGACGAACTGCTGTACATATTCAGCTGTGGGTCAACACTACACTGATCTAACTAGTGACCTTATAGTAGCCTGACCAGACTTACTAGCTACCGCATGGTGTTTGTGCTTGCCAGCTCGTGGACTCTGACTGTCTCAGTAGCTGGGTCCCGAGAGAGCGGGAAACCTGATGCCCTCTGGCTTTATAGTGGTAGTGTCCTGTCGGGTGATTGGCTGGGCTGTGTTGTATGCTTACTGGTCATCCTATGTGTCAATCACTGCCTGTCTGCATCTCATTATATACATGAGTGGATATCATGACATCTCCCCCTCCCCCTACTTGTTCACTATACTCAAAAACAAATGCCCATAATAAAACCTATTTTAGTGAGGAACTCATTGTTCCTAATTGGACAGAACTGCTGAGCAAAATGTTTAGCTCTTAACATACTTGAAGCACAGAACAACTCAAATGCAAACATTCTGCTGCTCACACATTGGCAGCACAGATACATTTTGTCCCCATCAGACCTGCTCTCGACATGAAGTATGTCCACAGCTCAAGGTGGAAATTACAAACAAGGATATTGAGATGGAAAATCTGTTTGGAAATAAGCCCTTCAAATTCCCAATTATTTTACTAACTCAGGGCATTATGAACGGGTGACTTTGTTGGTTGAGTTCAATAAATATTGATCCGGAAAACAAGGCAAAATAACTCACAGGGCGAGTCAAGCTAACAAATGGAAGGCTGTACATTTAAAGGTGGGTTTTTAAATGAAAACACACACCATTTTGAGACCGTCTTTTACTTTCAGTTTGTAATGGTATGTAAAATACCTCTCTGCACCCTCTAGTTTCCACAACGAGACATCTGGATGGAAATTGTCCCATTGGACAGACGCAGCATGGTTCATAAAGGGCAGGTCATGCCTCAATAATTTAGTGGAATTGTTTGAGGATATTACCAGTGCGGTAGATAACGGGGAGCCAATGGATGTGGTATATCTGGATTTCCAGAAAGCTTTTGACAAGGCGCCACGCAAAAGATTGCTGCATAAGATAATGATGCATGGCATTAAGGGGAAAGTAGTAGCATGGATAGAGAATTGGTTAATTAATAGAAAGCAAAGAGTGGGCATTAATAAGTGTTTCTCTGGTTGGCAATCAGTAGCTAGTGGTGTCCCTCAGGGGTCAGTGTTGGGCCCACAGCTGTTCACAATTTACATAGATGATTTGGAGTTGGGGACCAAGTGCAATGTGTCCAAGTTTGCAGATGACACTAAGATGAGTGGTAAAGCAAAAAGTGCAGAGGATACTGGAAGTCTGCAGAGGGATTTGGATAGTTTAAATGAATGGGCTAGGGTGTGGCAGATGGAATACAATGTTGACAAATGTGAGGTTATCCATTTTGGTAGGAATAACAGCAAAAGGGGTTATTATTCAAATGATAAAATATTAAAACATGCTGCTGTGCAGAGAGACCTGGGTGTCCTAGTGCAGGAGTCGCAAAAAGTTGGTTTACAGGTGGAACAGGTGATTAAGAAGGCGAATGGAGTTTTGTCCTTCATTGTTAGAGGGATGGAGTGTAGGGAGGTTATGCTGCAATTGTATAAGGTGTTAATGAGGCCATACCTGAGTATTATGTTCAGTTTTGGTCTCCTTACCTGAGAAGGGCGTACTGGTGCTGGAGGGTGTGCAGAGGAGATTCACTAGGTTAATCCCAGAGTTGAGGGGGTTGGATTACGAGGAGAGGTTGGGTAGACTGGGACTGTACGCGTTGAAATTTGGAAGTATGCGGGGCCATCTTATAGAAACATAAAATTATGAAGAGAATAGATAGGATAGGTGCGGGGAGGTTGTTTCCACTGGCGGGTGAAAGCAGAACTAGGGAGTATAGCCTCAAAATAAGGGGAAGTATATTTAGGACTGAGTTCAGGAGGAACTTCTTCACCCAAAGGGTTGTGAATCTATGGAATTCCCTGCCCAGTAAAGCAGTTGAGGCTCCTTCATTAAATGTTTTCAAGATAAAGATAGATAGTTTTTTGAAGAATAAAGGAATGAAGTGTTATGGTGTTCCGGCGGGAAAGTGGAGCTGAGTCCACAATAGATCAGCCATGATCTCATTGAATGGCGGAGCAGGCTCGAAGGGCCAGATGGCCTACTCCTGCTCCTAGTTCTTATGTTGTTATGTCGCAATGCCTTCCGGTGTGTTACCCAAGGAGGAGCCCAGTAAATAACATAGTGTTGTGACCTCAGGGTGCGCTATCCTCTGTCTGGGCTTCAGATCCCATCCTCTTGATTTTCTTAAATCATAAGGCTTCCTGCTCGGACTAAAAGCAAAGTGATGGATATATTCTTCAAAGTTCCGAAGAAGAATCATTTTGGACTTGAAGGGCGCGATCTACAGGAATAGAAACAGAGTCCCTACAGAGGGCGCTCAGAGCACTGGGAAACACCATGTTATCGAATGGCCATTCGGGTCGATCAGGGGCCTCAGCCGGGAACGAGCGGCCAAGGCCCCACTTAGCCCCATTTTCTATACTGAGGAGCTCCGCTCTCTGGAACTCCTCAGTGGAAGGAGACTTTGGGATGCCATTTAAAAATCTCTCAACCCCGAATCCCCACAGACTGCAACTCGCCTATAAGGGGGTCCTCGCCCCCCCCCCCCCCCCGACCCCCACCCCCCTAGGGCAACCAACCAGGGCATCCCCAGGCCCGATCCCCATCATGTGAAAAATGTCAGCATGGCACCTGGCAGTGCCAGCCTGGCACTGCAAAGGTGCCAGTGCAGGGTGCCCAGATGGCTCCAGAAGTGTCAGGGTGCCATTCTGCCCGGAGGAAAAGTACCTGGGGCCTCCGATCCCTTGGGAGACCCCCATGAGTGTTGTTCCATCTGGTTCCATTTGTGGAGACCAGCACTGAACGGCACTGGCGTGAGGCCTCCAAGGCAATTGGGTTAGTTCCCACCCCTTGGTTAGATCTCATATGTATTTTAGAGTGAGACTAGCTGTCTCATTCTAATATGCAGATTTCTCAGAAAGAAATCCCGCCCACAATGGGTAGGATTCACATTGTGATGTCTCTGAAGATCACGTCAGATCTTGCGCGGTGTGGCGAGCCAGGTAGATCCCAGAAGCAGGATCTCCCAGCAGCTACTGGCCATGTCGCGCTGCTTTTGCGCAACGTGGCCGGTAGGTTTTGCCTGAAATTTTAACTCTGTCTCTGTCTCCATGGATGCCGCAAGACCTGCTGAGTTTTACCAGCACTTTTAAAACATTTAAGACACCATCCTGTCTAGGGCTTGTGAATACGCATTGAATTCAGATGCCACAACATAAAACTAGTGCTTAGGACAAAGTATTGGCATTGCCATTGAAGTAGATTTGAGAACTGAGCAGAAATATAGCAGGGGACGTGGTTCACTTCACATGTATTCTTGTTCAAAAGGCCATGGGTAGAATTGTGTTGCAGCAGCGAATGTCACCCATGTGCCAGCCAATTAGATTCGTAGAGCCCGGGGGCCTAAACAGTTGTGCGACGAGGGCAAGAGGGCAAGCAGGAAGTTATCAAACCCACCATTACCTCACAAGGTTGAAGATTTGGATACCACATTTAAACAGCACCCAGAGTGGCAGCCCCTTGCTGCAAGCCAGCAGTATAATTTTGGCCTGTCTCAATTGTCAATTTTGACCTCAAACTTGTGGTGGTGGTGGGGTTGGGGGGGGGGGGGGTGGTGTGCAGGGGTGCAGGGCAATGATCCACCTCATGTGTGTCATCTCAGGGTGGCCCAACAGTGAGCTGCTGCTACTCCTCTTCTTTGGTAGTGACCGTACCCCCTCCAGAAGGTGAGGCTGATGAAGATGCGCCTGCAGGGAATGCTGGTGACCTTCAGTAGGCCGGAGGCCATGGCCTTGGACCACAAGTGGATGGCTGCCAAAATCATCTCAGACAATGAGGCATGCCACTCAGTAAGCCGCATCCACCTCAACTGCGGATGTTGGGCTCATACCAAAGCATTGTGGTGGCAAACATGAACAAAGAACCTTCTAATGGCACAAAGATGGTCATGTTGTCGGGGATTTTACATCCAGACAAGGGCTTTTAAAAGCTTGACTTTTGATTGAAGTTCAATGATGACCGATGTGGGGGTTATGCACACACCATTTATTGAGGAGCCTTTGGACTAGTGGCTTATGCTTCTTGACATATGGGTGGTTTCTATGTTGTCAACCTTTGTTTGGTCGGGGAATTGGAACCTCGCTGGAAAACCAGCACATGTTGCTCATCCCCATATCAGTGAATCTTAGTTATCGTAGCAGTGTCTACGGCTGTGACAATCCATATTTTGCAGATGAATACAGAGTTCTTCGCCAGGACTTGGCAGGAATGGAGTGAGTGTGCCTGAGTCATGTGCAACCTCCTTTCAAGTCAGAAGTGTGCGTGTGGCATTGGTGGGCCTGGAGGTTGGTCTGGAGGGAGTGTGCTCACCCTGGTGGCACTCCAATTGCAATGTTTTCTGAGGTGGTGATCAAGGGATCTTGCAGGGCCCTCATTCCCGTTAAAATTGTGTTGGAGTGAGGGTCTGGCGGAATTGTTTGGTGTGTCACTCCATCGCCATGGCATCTGCAGTTGGAGCTGCACCATGCATCACCTCAGGATCTTCTGATTCTTCCCATTAACCTTCGTCTGGGGATGAGTCTGGCTCCTCCATCTCCCCAGCTGACAATTCCTCACGTCTTTGATGCACAAGATTGTGTAAGGCTCCGCAAACCATATTGATCCATCAAACTCTCTCTGTGAAGTGTACTGCAACGCTCCAACTGAACAGTTAAGGCAGCAGAACCTCTTCCACGGTCCAATTGTCCATTTTAATGTTGCCTTTGTTGAGAAATGATAGGCATTGTACCTTTCCTCAGCTGGGCTTTGTGGGTTCTGCAGAGGTGTCATGAACCAGGCCATCTGAGGATAGCCCCTGTCGCCCAGGAGGCATCTCAACTGTTGCCGATGGGGAGGGAACAGCTGTGGCACCTGAGAGTGACTGAGGCATGAGAGCTCTCTGTGCAACCAGTATGCACCTGCAGGATTTGCCTTTGGCAGTCACAAACACTGCAGGAATGAAAACCCTTTCTATTTACGAAGGTTGTTGGCGGTTCCCATGGGGTAGGTACCAGAGGACAGCTAATTTGGTTCCACTTTTCAGGGACAGTGGTGGAGATAAACCATGGAATTATAGACCAGTGAGTCTCACATTGGTGTAGGGAAACAATGGGAGAAAATTCTGATGGGCAGAAGGAGTAGGAGAACTCGTTTTTCTCGGCGGTCCATAAGGTATACTCGCGGATCGACTTTTTCATGGTGGGGAAGGCACTGCTGGCTAGAGTTAAGGGGTCAGAGTACTCAGCAATTGCAATATCAGATCATGCTCCGCATTGGGTGGATATGGTACTGGAAAAGGGGGTGGTACAGAGACCAAGGTGGAAATTAGATGTGGGACTGTTGGGGGACCGAGGGTTCTGTGCCAAAATTGAAAAGTTAATCGAAGAATATGTTGGTTTCAACTGCATTGATGAGGTGTCGAAGGCAGTTACCTGGGAGGCTCTAAAGGCAGTGGTGAGGGGTGAGATGATCTCGTTCAAGGCTAGGCTAGGCAAAGAGGAGAGGTTGGAGTGTCAGAGGGTAATAGATGAGATGCTGGAGATAAATAGGAGGTTTGAAGAAGATGGGGACCCAGCGAAGTTGGAAAAGAGGAAGGAATTGCAGGCAAGCTTTGAGGAAGGCAGTGCACCAATTGAGGCGAGCAAGGGGTGCAGTTTTCGAGCATGGGGCGAAGGCGGGAGTATGTTGGTGGGTCACCTCCGGAGGGAGGCTGCGACAAGGGAAATTGTCCAGGTGGGGGACAGGGCAGGGAAGTTGGTGGTAGCTCCGGATCAGATTAACAATGTATTTAAGGAATTCTATGGGAGGTTGGACAGGTCAGAGCCACCTGCGGAAGGCCGGGAGATGCAGGAATTTCTAGATGGGCTGGAGTACCTGAAGTTAGGGGAGGGGGACAGGGCTACATTAGAAGGGATGATAGTTGAGCAGGAGATAAAAGATGCGATTGGGAGGATGCAGTCGGGGAAGGTGGCAGGGCCGGATCGATTTCTGGTGGAATATTATAAAAAATTTAAGAATAAGCTGGTACCGCTAGTGGTGGGGATGTTTGAGGACGTGATAGGGAAGAGGGTGTTCCCACAAATTTTGGGGCAGACATCGATTTCCCTGTTGCTGAAAAGAGATAAGGATCCGACAGAGTGTGGGTCGTATAGGCCCATATCACTTTTAAGCGTGGACACAAAGGTATTGGCAAAGGTACTGGCAGGTAGGCTGGAGGAGTGCCTCCCGAAGGTGATGGGTGAAGATCAGACAGGGTTTGTGAGAGGGAGGCAGCTCCTTTTGAACATTAGGAGGGTATTGATCGTGGTTATTGTCGTGTTGGGTGTTCCGATACACAAACGAACCAACGCGGTTGTAGATGGTACAACTCTGTTTTATTATTCTGTACAATAATAACTATTATCTTTTGGCTGTGGTTCGTGCTTCACCAGCTAGCCTGTGGACCCAGCCCTAGCACTATCTTAGTGAGGCACTCAGCACATGGTGTATGTCTGAGTGGCACGCTGTGAGCTCTGTGCTCTGAGCTATCTCCTGGTAGAATGAACGGGAACTGTGGTGTTCCCTGTTTTATAGTGCGTGTGCTCTCACTGGTGATTGGCTGTGATGTTGTGTGTGTGTTGGTTGGTCCATCTACCTGTCCATCAGTGTGTGTATGTGATTGCACCATGATATGTTAATATGGATATCATGACAGTTATGGCACCGGCGGAAGGGAAGGAAACAAAGGTGGTTGTGATATTGGACGCTGAGAAAGCGCTTGACCGGGTAGAATGGGGATACTTGATGACAGTTCTGGAGCGGTTTGGGATTGGACCAAGATTTGTGGACTGGGTAAAGCTACTATACAAGGAGCCGAGGGCGAGTATCCGCACAAATAACATCAGCACGGGATACTTTTCTCTCCACCGTGGGACTAGGCAGGGATGTCCTATGTCCCCCCTGCTGTTTGCACTCACGATTGAGCCATTGGCCATCACATTACGATATTCGGGGGTATGGAAGGGATAGTGCGGGGGTGGGGATAGAGCATAATGTGTCCTTATATGCCGATGACTTGTCATTATACGTGTCGGAACCAAGTGTATCAATAGGGGGATTACTGGAGCTGCTTCGGGTGTTTGGGTCTTTCTCTGGGTACAAGTTAAATCTAGATAAGAATGAATTTTTGTGGTGTCTCGGCCAGCGGTGGGGGCAGGGGTGGGGGGGGGGCTGCCATTCCGTAGGGCAGGGTACAGATACCTGGGGGTGCAGGTTGCACGGGGTTGGGGGGGGGGGCTCCGTAAGTAGTTTGGTGGGGAGGGTGAAAGCTGATCTGGCAAGGTGGGATGGTCTCCCTCTGTCACTGGCGGGTGGGGTACAGGCGGTTAAAGTGAACGTGTTGTCACAATTTCCGTTTATTTTCCAATGCCTGCCAATTTTCCTGCCAAAGGTATTTTTTAGAGAGATTGAAGGGATGATTATCTCATTCATATGGAGAGGGAAGGTGGCCAGAATTAGATAAATACAGAGAGGAAGGCAGGCAGGGGGTTTGGGTCTTCCGAACCTGATGTATTATTACTGGGTGGTGAATGTGGAGAAGATACAGAGCTGGGTCAGAGGGGTTGACTTCCAATGGGTCAGAATGGAGAAGAGTTTGTGTAGGGGGGGGTCAGGATTGAAGGCGCCAGCAACAGCGCCGCTCTCGACGGTCCCGGGGAAATACTCAGGGAGTCCGGTAATAATGGGCGGGATTCTCCAATCCCCCATCATGTCGGAGAATCCCCGGGGGGCGGTGCGAATCCCGCCCTGCCGCCCCGAAGCCAGTTGCCGTATTCTCCGGCGCCAGTTTTCGGGCGTTGGCGTGGATCATGCCATGACGGTCAGGGGCCGTTGGCAGCGGCCTCCCTGGCAATTCTCCGAGCCTAGATGGGCCGAGCGGCCATTGGTTTGTGGCCAGTCCCGCCGGCGTGGATTGGAGATAGTCCCACACGGCGGGACCTGGCTGATAGGCCGGCTGGTGTGGTCCTCGGGGGGGCGCGGGGTGGCCTGGCCCGCGATCGGGTCCCACCGATCTGCGGGCGGGCCTGTGCCGTGGGGGTACTCCTTCCTTCCGCACCGGCCCCTGTAGGCCTCCGCCATGGCCGGCGCGGAGAAGACACCCCCCTGCGCATCCGCCAGAATACGGCGGCCGGTCTGCGCATGCGCTAAACCATGCCGGCGGTTCTGCGCATGCGCGGTCTCACGCAGTCCCTTCGGCGCCGGCCTAGCACCCAGAAGTACGGAGAATTCCGCAACTTCCGGTTGGCCCGACGCCGGAGTGGTTCGCGCTGTTCTTGGCGCCGGCGTCGGGCCAATTCGCCGTTACGGTGAATCCCGCCCAATAGCTACATTGATAATTTGGAGGCTGTTTCGCTAGCACTTCGGGTAGGGGGCATGGTCAAGAGAAATGCCGATTCGGGGGAACTATAGATTTGAGCCAGGGAAGTGGGATGGAAATTTTCGGAGATGGGAGGAGAAGGGAATTAGGACACTAAAAGATTTGTTTCTTGGGGATCGGTTTGCAGGATTGAAGGAGCTGGGAGCAAAGTATGGCCTGGAGCAGGGGGAAATATTTAGATTCATGCAGATTCGAGGCTTTGCCAGGAAGGAGATACAGAGCTTCCCAGTAGAGCCAGCTTCCACATTGCTGGAGGAGGTGCTGACGACAGGGGGACTGGAGAAGGGGGTAGTGTCGGCGGTTCACAGGGCTATTTTGGAAGAGGAGAAGGCACCGCTTCTCTTGACTCTTGAGAAGGTCAAATTTGAACTGAGGGGGTGGATGAAGGGGTTCTACAATTCGTGGGCATTATTCATTGTGCACTTTCGAGAATTGGATTACGTCAAACATTAGCGGGGGGGAGTGGGGGTTGGTGTTGGAAGGGTTGGGGAAGGGGGACTGTATATGTTAATGTTGACTAGGTGGACTTCCGGTGGCAGCTATGGAGGAGTAAGTTGCATATTTGGTGGCTCCCGCTCTGGTTGAACTTTTGGATCTTTCCCCCATTTTTCCACCGGGCTTGAATTGTAAAATGGATGTTAGTGGCAATTGTTTACTGAATTCCCACTTCGGTGCATGGAGAGAAGGACTAGAAGTGTGCGTAAAGGCAGAAACAAAAAGATAGAGAAGGCTTGGCCTGTAGCTGCAACAGAAGACAGCATGGCGGAGGTTCGGACCTCTGGATTGTCGACTCAGCAGACTATGGAGCAGCAGACGCAAGTCATGCAGGAAGGCTTTGCTACGCAGAAACGGGACTGCTTGGACCCGATAAAAGAGTCGATTGAGCGGTTGGAGCAGAGATTGGACGCCCAGGATCGGGTGATCCAGAAGGTGGAGAAGGCGCTGGCTGAGCAGGAGGAACATCATGCGGTGTAGCTGGAGGTGGGGATGCTGAGGGACCAGCAGAAGAAGTTCCTGGAGAAGGTGGAGGACCTAGAGAATAGGTCCCGCCGGCAGAACCTAAGAATCATCGGGCTCCCGGAGGGGTCCGAAGGAACGGACGCTGGGGCATACATCAGATATGTTTGCGAAGCTGCTGGGGATGGGGCATTCTCCTGGCCCTTGGAGGTGGATAGGGCTTACAGAGCACTCGCGAGGAAGCCGCGAATGGGAGACCCCCCCCCCGAGGGCAATGGTGGTGAGATTCCACAGGTTCTCGGATAAGGAGCGCATTCTACAGTGGGCTGTAAATGGGACAATAGCATCCTGTGGGTTTACCAGGACCTGAGTGGCCAGGAGGAGAGCAGGCTTCAGCCAGATCAGGTCGATGCTTTTTAAGAAAAAGGTGAAGTTTGGACTGTTATACCCAGCCCGTCTCTGGGTCACGCATAAGGATCAGCACTTCTACTTCGAGTTGCCTGAGGACGCGTTGGACTTTGCGAAAAAGAAAGGGCTGGGGATTGATTGAGAACTTTTGTACTTGGCTGCAACATTCATGTTTTTGTTTTTTATTTTTGTTTCTCTGTTTTTCTAAAAGGTTTCTCGTTTTGCGTTCCATGGAAGATGTTTGTGATGCCATTTGCATTGATTTGGAGCCAGCAGTAGAGCTGAGTGAGTTAAGGTTTTCATTTGCACTGTTGGGGGATGGAGATGTGCTAGTTTTGATCTTGGTGTTTTTATGTTGGGCAATTGTGTGGGGATTGTTTGATGTTGGAGTTTGTTTGTATGAGCGGGGGGGAAGGGTAGGGAGGGAACAATAGGTGGGAGACTATCTGGCGCCGGGGGTGGGGCTCACCAAGCTAGCTGGGTGAGCTAGCTCTTGGAAGTGCAGTGGAGGGGGGTGCATATGTTTGGTTTATTAAAGGGGTTGGGTTACAGGGGTTGTTACTGGGGGGGAAGGGGGGGTGAATTTTCTGCTGACGAGGGAGGGACTTGGGCTGAGGGACAGAGAGGAGGTTGGAGGCGGGGCTGCCTGGGGATGGCTGATCGGCGGGCCTAAAAAAGGGGATGGCTGATCGGCGGAGGGGGGGGCGGCAATGAGCCCCCCATCTAGGCTGATCACCTGGAATGTTCGAGGGTTAAATGGGCCGGTCAAAAGGGCACGTGTGCTCGCGCATCTTACGGGATTGAAGTCAGACATGGTAATGTTGCAGGAGACGCACCTTAGAGTAACGGACCAAGTTAGACTGAGGAAAGTCAGGTCTTTCACTCGGGACTAGATTCAAAGACTAGAGAGGTTGCAATCCTGATCAATAAGCAGGTGGTGTTTGAGGCGGCTAGAATAGTCTCGGACGTGGGAGGTCGGTACATTATGGTCAGTGGGAAACTGGAGAGGGTGCAGGTCGTATTAGTAAATGTGAATGCGTCAAATTGGGATGATGTGGAGTTTATAAAGAGGATGCTGGGGAAGATACCGGACCTGGACTCGCACAGGTTGGTCATGGGAGGGGACTACAACACAGTTATTGACCCTGGTTTGGACCGGTCAAGCTCGAAAATGGTCAGGGTGCCAGCAATGGCAAAGGAACTAAGAGGGTTTATGTAGCTGATGGGGGGGAGTGGATCCATGGAGATTTGGGCAGCCGAGGGTGAAGGAGTTCTCCTTCTACTCACACGTGCATAAAGTGTACTCCCGGATTGATTTCTTTATTTTGAGCAGGGCCTTGCTGGCTGGGGTTGTGGACACAGGGTACTCGGTGATCACAATCTCAGACCATGCTCCGTACTGGGTTGACCTGCAGGTTAGTAAAGACAGTAACCAGCGCCTGCACTGGAGGTTGGATGTGGGACTTTTAGCGGATGAAGGGGTGTTCGAACGGCTGAGGAAATGTATTCAGAGCTACCTGCAGGTTAATGACACGGGGGAAATTTCAGCAGCGGTGGTTTGGGAAGCACTGAAGGCGGTGGTCAGGGGGGAGCTGATTTCGATCCGGGCCCATAGGAAGAAATGGACAGGGCAGAGACGGACCGACTGGTAAAGGAGATGCTACAGATTGATAGGAGGTATGCGGAGACCCCAGAGGCAGGGCATTTAAGGGAACGGCGGAGGTTACAGGCGGAGTTTAGCTTGCTGACCACAGGGAGGGCAGTGGAGCAGCCGAGAAAGGTGAGGGAGGCGATTTATGAACATGGAGAGAAGGCCAGCAGAATGCTTGCACAGCAGCTTAGGAAGAGGGAGGCAGTGAGGAAGATAGTGAAAGTAAAGGACGGAGATGAGAACCTGGTTGGTGATTCGGTAGGGATGAATAGGGCGTTTAGGGATTTCTACAGCAGGCTGTACAGGTCAGAACCCCCGACGGGGCCGGAGCGGCTGAATTTCCCAAAGGTGGACGGGGAGCGGGTAGAAGGGCTGGGGGCCCCAATCGGGCTGGACGAGATAGTGGAGGGCTTGAAGGCCATGCAGGTGGGTGAGGCCCCGGGTCCGGACGGGTACCCAGTGGAGTTTTATAAAAGCTTCTTGGGGATATTGGGGCCAGTGTTGAGGATGTTCAATGAGGCAAGGGAAAGAGGGGTGCTGCCCCCGACGATGTCACAGGCAACGATTTAGCTGATTCTTAAGCAGGACAAGAACCCGGAGCTGTGTGGATGCTACAGGCTGATCTCCCTGTTGAATGTAGATGCCAAGTTGCTGGCCAAAATCTTGTCCTCCAGGATCGAGGATTGTGTTCCGGACGTTATTGGGGAGGACCAGACGGGGTTTGTTAAGGGCAGGCAGTTGGTGGCCAATGTAAGAAGGCTGTTAAATGTGATCATGATGCCCCCGGAAGGTAGGGAGGCGGAGGTAGCGATCGCAATGGATGCAGAAAAGGCTTTTGATCAAATAGAATGGGATTATCTGTGGGAGATACTAGGATGGTTCGGATTTGGGCGGGGCTTTATTGACTGGGTCAGGTTACTGTATCAGGCTCCTGTGCCATGTGTACGGATGAATAGGACAACATCGGTCTATTTTAGACTGCTCCGGGGGACGAGATAGGGATGCCCCCTCTCCCCACTGTTGTTTGCGCTGGCTATAGAGCCGTTGGCAATTGCTCTGAGAGCCTCGAGGGGTTGGAGAGCACTGGTCCGGGGCGGGGTGGAGCACAGGGTTTTGCTCTATGCAGATGATTTGCTTCTGTACGTTTCGGACCCAATAGAGGGAATGGAAGAAACCATGAGGATTCAAGGGGAATTTGGCAGGTTTTCGGGGTATAAGCTAAATATGGAAAGAGTGAGATGTTTGTGGTCCAGGCGAGGGGACAGGAGAGGTGACTGGGAGAGCTGCCGTTTAGGTTAGTAGAGGGAAGCTTTCGGTACCTAGGCATCCAAATGGAGCAGGAATGGGACCGGCTGCATAAACTGAATCTGGCCCGGCTGGTGGACCAAATGAAGGACGATTTTCGGAGCTGGGACGCGCTTCCGTTGTATCTGGCAGGGATTGTGCAAACAGTGAAGATGACGGTCCTCCCGAGATTCCTATTTGTATTTCAGTGTCTCCCCATCTTTATTCCACAGTCCTTTCTTAAGCGGGTCAACAGAGTGATCACGGGCTTCGTCTGGACGGGCAAGACCCCGCAAGTAAGGAAGGTAATGTTTGAGCGGAGTCGGGGAGACGGCGGGTTGGCGCTGCCAAATTTTAGCAACTATTACTGGGCGGCTAATATAGCCATCATCAGGAAGTGGGTGGTGGGGGAGGGGTCGGCATGGGTGCGTATGGAGGCGGCTTCATGTAAGGGCACCAGTCTGGGGGTGTGGTAACTGCTCCTCTGCCGTTCCCGCCAGCATGGTACTCCACCAGTCCAGTGGTGGTGGTGGCCCTGAGAGTCTGGGGGCAGTGGAGGAGGCATGTGGGAGCAGTGGGAGCATTGGTCTGGGCCCCAATCTGTGATAATGACTGGTTTGCCCTGGGGAGTATGGATGGGGGTTTCCGGTTATGGCGGAGAGCAGGGATTGAGAGGATGGGGGATATGTTCATAGAGGGGAGCTTTCCGAGTATGAGGGTGTTGGAGAAAAAGTTTGGGCTGGCGAGGGGAAACAAATTCAGGTATCTGCAGGTGTGGGACTTCCTTCGTAAACAGGTGTCAACCTTCCCGCTCCTACCGTTAAGGGGGATTCAGGACAGGGTAGTTTCCAGAGGGTGGGTAGGAGAAGGGAGAGTCTCGGACATTTATAAGGAGCTTATGGGGTCGGAGGAGACGCAGACTGAGTAGCTGAAGCGCAAGTGGGAGGAGGAGCTGGGAGGTGAGATAGAGGATGGTCTACGAGCAGACACATTGAGTAGAGTCAACGCGTCCGCAACATGTGCCAGGCTCAGCCTGATACAATTTAAGGTTGTTCACCGGGCTCACATGACAGTGGCCCGGATGAGCAGATTCTTTGGGGTGGAGGACAGGTGCGCAAAATGTGCGGGAGGACCAGCGAACCATGTCCACATGTTTTGGACATGTCCAAAGCTTAGGGGATTTTGGCAGGGGTTTGCAGATGTCATGTCCACGGTGTTAAAAACAAGGGAGGCGCTGAGTCCAGAGGTAGCGATTTTTGAGGTGTCAGAAGACCCGGGAATCCAGGAGGAGAAAGAGACAGATGTTCTGGCCTTTGCTTCCCTGGTAGCCCGGAGACGGATACTGCTAGCATGAGGGACTCAAAGCCCCCGAAGTCCGAGACCTGACTATCGGACATGGCTAGCTTTCTCTGTTTCGAGAAAATCAAGTTCGCCCTGAGAGGGTCACTGTTAGGGTTCGCCCCGAGGTGGCAACCGTTCGTCGACTTCTTTGGGGAAAATTAATCGTCAGCAGACGGGGAGGGGCGGGGGGAGGGCGTAGTTTAGATTAGAGTAGGGGGTCAATAAGGGTGGGACCTGTACGAGAGGTAAATAGCTTTTGCACTATGTTTATGGTTTCATGTATATTGTTTATTTTGTTGTTGTTACTATGCCAAAAATACCTCAATAAAATATTTATTAAAAACATTTTTTTAAAAAATGTTGACTGGGTGATTCCTGATTCCTTTTTGTCATTTGTTTATGTTAACATGTGGGCTGCTGTATGGAGTTTGGTGGGAGGATGGGATTGTTGTTATTGATACGGGGATTGACATTGCATTCCTTACTGATTATCGTTTTTTGGTGGGTGTAAATGTGGGAGAAAATGTGAAAAAGGAGAATTAAAATATTTTTTTAAAAGTGTGAGGTGATGCATTTTGGAAGGAGTAACGCGACAAGAGTGTACTCAATGAATGGCAGGACACCAGGAAGCTCAAAGGAACAGAAGGATCTTGCCCACAGATCCCTGAAGGTGGCAGGACAGCTAACAGGGTAGTTACGAAGGCATATGGGACACTTGCCTTTATCAGTCATGGCCTCGATTATAAGAGCAGGGAAGTTATGTTGGAATCTGTACAGGACTTTGGTTAAGCCACAGCTGGAGTACTGTGTTCAGTTCTAGTCACTGCACTATAAGATGTGATTGCACCAGAGAGGGTGCAGAGGAGATCCATCAGGATTCTACCTAGGATGGAGCATTGTAGTTATGAAGAGAGGCTGAATAAGCATGGATTGTTTTCTTTGGGGAAAATAAGGCTGAGAGGGGACCTGTTTGAGGTGTATAAGATTATGAGGGACATTGCCAGGATGGATAGAAAGCAGCTCTTCCCCTTAATTGAAGAGTCATTAATAAGGGGGCATAAGTGTTAAAGGTGAAAGGCAGGAGGTTTAGAGGGGATTTGAGGACAAATGTTTTTACCCAAAGGGTGGTGGAAATCTGGAATGCATTGCCTCGGAGTGTAGTTGAGGCAGGAAACTTCACGTACTTTAAAAAAATACTTGGATGTCATAATCTTCAAGGCTATGGGCCAAGTGCTGGGAAGTGGGATTAATGTAGATTTAGAGTTGTTTTTTGTCAGTAAGCCTTGATGGGACGAAAGGACCTCTTCTTTGCTGTGTGATTCTGTGATTCTATCTCTCAGTGCAACATGACTGCAATCAGCTGCGCTTTTACTTGGGCAAATCCAGCTATGGAGCTGAATCCACCAGTTCTGGCTGCCTGATTCTCAGGGTCTGTGGTGAATCACACAAACCATTGCCCCTTCTGAACGTGCCATTGGTGAATTCCTTTATGCATCTATGCATGGCTAACTGGGAAGATGCCTCACCTGTCCCCCCCCGGAGCCTTGGATTTTGTAGAAATTCAAGGCCGGGTGACACTTGAGGCTACTGGCAGTGGTTTGCCACTGAGCCCCCTGTCCATGTGTCTTCCTGCAGGAGTTGTTACAGCTCAGTGACTAACTGCCATAACAGCCTTGGTCACCTTTGACATTGCTTCTCTGACATATGCTGATAGTTACTCCACAGGCAATATATTTGGTTGTGCACCGTTGCACTGACCCCTAGTTTCCAGCTTCCTGAGCTGCCTGACCTCTGCAGGTGCTCCTTGTTGTCCTACTGGCCATTGCTGCACATGGCCTTGGGTCATCCTCTGCCAGTTCCTCTCCCCCTCCTCCTCTGCCACAGCGTTAGAAAACACTGGGTGGACGACAGCCTATCCTGCTTGCCTGAAGTGAAGTCCAGACAGGAGGCCAGAAAAGATCTGGTCAGCACAGTCTGCTTGGCCCTCTTTCCTAACTTGATGACTGTGGACCAGTGGGCGCCTACTGTTGTGCATTGACTATATCATGGTCTCCACTCACCCCCCATCTGGCCAACTTCCTCCATGAACACTCTTCCAGCTGTCAGAGTGATGTCCCTGGACCCTCTGACACTGAAGCTATCCTTCCCTCGGTCCCCGTTGACCTTCCCTCCATCACCCTCGATTCAGTGTGGTTACCCAGGTCCCTTGAACTAGCAGCAAATGAGGAAGAGGCTTGTATCAGTTAGGACCATGATGAAAGTAAGGAATATTTATCACTTTTGCACACATCTCACTTTGGGTTCATCAGTCATGTCTTAAATCCAAGAGGTGAACTCCTGTTTCCTCTGACAGGTACATTATATAAAATCAATTATTACGAACCCTGTAGAGACTGAATATGTTTAAAAAGAGTTGTGGATTTCCAAGTGACAGACACAACGAACCACACAGCAAGATTTCACATTCTAAGACTTTTGCTGGGACAAAACCACAATCAAGATTTACTAAACATTACTTAGTCAGCAACTAATACACTAAATTGCAGAAAAGGTATTCCCCATAAATTTTTTATACATGCCATGTTTAAACATTGCACCGCACTCACAGTAGAAATGTAGTCTTGTGTATACAGTCCCAAGCTCCGCAAGGCTTCAACAGGATCTCTTCTCCATGCACTACCAGAGTGAATCTTTCAGTGTCCTTTTGAGTAAAGTCCCTTCACTCAATCATCTGAGCACAATCAAATGGACTTCTACTACCAATACACTCTCGGACAACTCCTTTGTCTTTAACTTTCAGTTCTTCTAACCGGGAATCCATCTTTGCTAGCACTCTGCTTGGAAGCCAACCAAAAACAATCCTTTTCTTCTGCCTGACAGCACATTGTAGATCCCCTTCCCTAACTCTCTCTGTCTGACTGACTCTGTGTATCTGTACACAGCAAGATCAGCTGCATCCCTCTTTGTGTGCAGGTGTTTAAACTGACATATTACTTTTAATAACTTTGATCTGGGCCCCTTTTTCCACGGTAAACATGTCAGAATTTATAGGAGGTCACATACCCCTTCTCCAAATCACTTAATTTTTCTTTGAATTAAAAGAGACAGTTCAAAACATAACAAGCCCAGAAGACATAGCAATAGCACAGTGGTTGGCACTGTCGCTTCACTGTGCCAGGGACCCAGGTTCGATTCCCGGTTTGATTCACTGTCTGTGCATTCTCCCCATCTGCGTGGGTTTCCTCCGGGTGCTCCGGTTTCCTGCCACAAGTCCTGAAAAGACGTGCTTGTTAGGCGAGTTGGACATTCTGAATTCTCCCTCAGTGTACCTGAACAGACGCCAGAGTGTGGCGACTAGGGGATTTTCACAGTAACTTCATTGCAGTGTTAATGTAAGCCTACTTGTGACACTAATAAAGATTATTGTCCCGGAGGACTGGAGAATAGCCAATGTTGTTCCTCTGTTTAAGAAGGGTAGCAAGGATAATCCAGGGAACTACAGGCCGGTGAGCCTTACTTCAGTGGTAGGGAAATTACTGGAGAGAATTCTTCGAGACAGGATCTACTCCCATTTGGAAGCAAATGGACGTATTAGTGAGAGGCAGCATGGTTTTGTGAAGGGGAGGTCGTGTCTCACTAACTTGCTAGAGTTTTTCGAGGAGGTCACTAAGATGATTGATGCAGGTAGGGCAGTGGATGTTGTCTATATGGACTTCAGTAAGGCCTTTGACAAGGTCCCTCATGGTAGACTAGTACAAAAGGTGAAGTCACACGGGATCAGGGGTGAGCTGGCAAGGTGGATACAGAACTGGCTAGGTCATAGAAGGCAGAGAGTAGCAATGGAAGGATGCTTTTCTAATTGGAGGGCTGTGACCAGTGGTGTTCCACAGGGATCAGTGCTGGGACCTTTGCTCTTTGTAGTATATATAAATGATTTGGAGGAAAATGTAACTGGTCTGATTAGTAAGTTTGCAGACGACACAAAGGTTGGTGGAATTGCGGATAGCGATGAGGACTGTCAGAGGATACAGCAGGATTTAGATTGTTTGGAGACTTGGGCGGCAAGATGGCAGATGGAGTTTAATCCGGACAAATGTAAGGTAATGCATTTTGGAAGGTCTAATGCAGGTAGGGAATATACAGTGAATGGTAGAACCCTCAAGAGTATTGAAAGTCAAAGAGATCTAGGAGTACAGGTCCACAGGTCATTGAAAGGGGCAACACAGGTGGAGAAGGTAGTCAAGAAGGCATACGGCATGCTTGCCTTCATTGGCTGGGGCATTGAGTATAAGAATTGGCAAGTCATGTTGCAGCTGTATAGAACCTTAGTTAGGCCACACTTGGAGTATAGTGTTCAATTCTGGTTGCCACACTACCAGAAGGATGTGGAGGCTTTAGAGAGGGTGCAGAAGAGATTTACCAGAATGTTGCCTGGTATGGAGGGCATTAGCTATGAGGAGCGGTTGAATAAACTCGGTTTGTTCTCACTGGAACGAAGGAGGTTGAGGGGAGACCTGATAGAGGTCTACAAAATTATGAGGGGCATAGACAGAGTGGATAGTCAAAGGCTTTTCCCCAGGGTAGAGGGGTCAATTACTAGGGGGCATAGGTTTAAGGTGAGAGGGGCAAGGTTTAGAGTAGATGTACGAGACAAGTTTTTTACGCAGAGGGTAGTGGGTGCCTGGAACTCGCTACCAGGAGGAGGTGGTGGAAGCAGGGACGATAGTGACATTTAAGGGGCATCTTGACAAATACATGAATAGGATGGGAATAGAGGGATACGGACCCAGGAAGTGTAGAAGATTGTAGTTTAGTCGGGCAGCATGGTCGGCACGGGCTTGGAGGGCCGAAGGGCCTGTTCCTGTGCTGTACATTTCTTTGTTCTTTGTTTGTATTATTATTATTGAACTTCTCTTCATAGATTATCATAGAATTTACAGTGCAGAAGGAGGCCATTCGGCCCATTGGGTCTGCACCAGCTCTTGGAAAGAGCACCCTACCCAAGTCCACACCTCCACCCTATCCCCATAACCCAGTAACCCTACCCAACACTAAGGGCAATTTTGGACACTAAGGGCAATTTATCATGGCCAATCCACCTAACCTGCACATCTTTGGACTGTGGGAGGAAACCGGAGCACCCGGAGAAAACCCACACACACACGGGGAGGATGTGCAGACTCCGCACAGACAGTGACCCAAGCCGGAATTGAACCTGGGACCCTGGAGCTGTGAAGCAATTGTGCTATCCACAATGCTACCATGCTGCCGCTCTTGATGGTAGAGATGGCAGCAGAGGAACAGTGAACAGATGCTGAGGTGTCCGTGAGTACTTAAGAACTGAGTGCACTCACTCATTATACACAGAAAACACACTTAAACATTACCATGCACAGAAACCATCAATAAAAGCCTTCTACCGTTACTCATAACTTGGAGTGTAAATTGCATTGTGCAATGTTATTAAGAACACTGAGTCAAACTTAGCTGCTTCAAAAGGGGAATGAAATGTGTCGGAACAAAGTACCAACTTTCGAACTATGAGAGGAACATGAACATATTTGTTACTTGACTTCCACCATGGTGAAGCACAAGCACTAACCTCCTGCATCCCCCATAGTGGCTTCGTTGACATTCAAGCTGTTGGATGAAGGTGTCATGTGAGAGTACCTTTAAGAAATGGGTGTTTAAGAATTGTACCTTTAAGAAATGGGTGTTTATTAGTGATGTCAGAGTGTGGGTGCAGCTGGGCTGTCTGTCAGCTTTTTACTTTTGTTTTAGGCTGTTTGCTGCAGGGTGTGTTTTAGTTTCGTTTTCAGTGTTGGAGCTGAAGCCAGACAGAGCAGGTGTACTGTTGATATCTCTGCCATGAAAAGACTATCTTTTGATCATTTGGTGAATTCAGAATTATAAATGTGTTCAGTAGTGAATGTAAACCTGATGTGCTTCTGTTAAAAGGTGTTTCTTCTGTCTTCTGGATGTTGTTTAGGAAGTTATTAAGGATTACTTAGTGTTGTATTCTTTGGGGGTTGTATTTGACTTGATGGTTGCTAAGGTGTTCACTGTATGTTTCAAAAAGGTTAATGTGATTTCATAGAATAAACATTGTTTTGCTTTAAAAATTACTTTTCCATTTATGCTGTTCCATACCTGTAGAGTGGGCCGTGTGCTCCCCATAGCACAATCTACTAAAAGTTGTGGGTCAGGTGAACTCCATGATACACTTTTTGGGGTTCTCTAAACCCTGGCCCATAACAAATTGGGGGCTCGGGGAGGGATAAAAGACTATCTATTGGATTGGCTTCGTGAACTTAAAGACAGTGAAGGGTGAGCATATTGTGGTTGCTTTTCAGGTGTGGTATTTCAGTTTAAGTAGAGAGTGTGTTGTGGACAATGGCTCTTTCAGAGGCTCTGAAGTTTTTGGGGGTGGAGATGGTCACACGCAGTACCTTATGGACAGAGACTAAAAGCAGACTGTTAGATTTGGCAAAAACATTGCAATTAACATTACCTGACAAAATGCGAAAAGATGAGGTAATTATGGCGGTAGCTAAGCATTTAAAGTTGCCTGAGATACAGTTTGACTCATTGGAAATGGCAAAAATTCAGTTACAACTTAAACAAATGGAACATGAGAAAGAATTAAAGCAGCTTGAATACGGAAGAGAGAGAGAGGAAAAGGAGAGAGAAGAAAGAAGAAAAGAAAGTATAGCCCGAGCAGAAGAAAAAGAAAGAGAAAGGGAGATACAGATCAGGGGAAAAATGAAAAAAATGAAATGAAAATCGCTTATTATCACAAGTCGGCTTCAAATGAAGTTACTGTGAAAAGCCCCTAGTCGCCACATTCCAGCACCTGTTCAGGGAGGCTGGTACGAGAATTGAACCATGCTGCTGGCCTGCCTTGGTCTGCTTTCAAAGCCAACGATTTAGCCCTGTGCTAAACCAGCCCCACCAGAAAAAGATAAAGAGAGAGTTTGAACTTCAGAAAATGGCCATGAAACATGACAGTCAGTTAAAATTGACAGGTGTAAAAGGAAACGTACAGTTGGATGATAGTGATGAGGATAGTGAGAAAGAGCGACATAGTCGAAGGCTTGGTGGGGATCTATTTATATATGTCCAAGCATTGCCAAGGTTTGATGAGAAGGAGGTAGGAGCCTTTTTCATTTCATTTGAGAAGGTGGCTAAACAAATGAAACTGTTAAAGTGGAAAAAGGAAGCCCAAGTGAAGCGAAGGAAGTACAAAAGATTCTACAGCCTGATCAAGAGTTGATTGATAAGAAGGTGCCAGATCTCTTTAAAGGATTTACTTGTGTGGGTAAAGTTTACTCACGTGTATAAGGAGGAGCAGGTAAATAAGTCACAATTTTAAGAGATACGGGAGCTAGTCAATAATTAATGGTAAAAGATGAGGAGTTATGTAGTTTGGGAAGAATGTTGCCAGAAAAGGTGGTAATATGTGGAATTCAGGGTGAGAGGAGTAGTGTTCCATTATATAAGGTACGGTTGGAAAGTCCAGTGAAGAGTGGTGAAGTGGTAGTAGGAGTAATAGAGAAACTATCTTGTCCAGGAATACAGTTTATCTTGGGTAACGATATAGCTGGATCGCAGGTGGGAGTGATGCCTACTGTGGTTGATAAGCCACTGGAAAATCAGACAACTGAAGTGTTGAAGGACGAATATCCTGGGATCTTTCCGGATTGTGTAGTAACAAGGTCGCAAAGTCACAGGTTAAGACAAGAGGAGAAACCAAAGAGTGAGGATGAAGTTGAAGTGCAATTATCAGAAACGATTTTTGATCAGATGGTTGAAAAAGAACAAGATCAGGTGGAGGATGAGGTGGATATTTTTAGTTCAGGAAAATTGGCGGAGTTACAACAAAAAGATTGAGAAATAAAACGGATGTAGTAGGAAGCATATACTGAAGAGGAATTTGAGTGTATACCAGAGTGTTATTACCGTAAAAGTGATGTCTTGATGAGAAAATGGAGACCTTTACATAGGCAGGCGGATGTAAAGTGGGCAGAAGTTCATCAAGTAGTATTGCCGGTAGGGTATAGAAAGGAGGTGTTGCGAGTTGCACATGAGGTACCAGTGGGAGGTCATTTGGGAATAAGGAAAACTCAAGCTAAAATACAAAAACATTTTTATTGGCCTGGACTACATAAAGATGTAGTCAAATTTTGTCAATCATGTCACACATGTGAAGTGATAGGGAAACCTCAAGCAGTGATAAAACCAGTGCCCTTAATACCCTAGTCGATTTCAGCAGGAGCGGAGCAGGCTAGTCAATTTCAGCGGGAGCAGTGCGCAAGTGATTTCTGGGAGATAGGTCTCTCCTTTAAAAACACTTGTCTTTGCAGGAGCAGGCCAGTCGATTTCAGCGGGAGTGGAGCAGGCTAGTCAATTTCAGCGGGAGCAGTGCGCAAGTGATTTCTGGGAGGTAAGTTTCTCCTTTAAAAACACTTGTCTTTGCAGGAGCAGGCCAGTCGATTTCAGCGGGAGCGGAGCAGGCTAGTCAATTTCAGTGGGAGCAGTGCGCAAGTGATTTCTGGGAGGTAAGTCTCTCCTTTAAAAACACTTGTCTTTGCAGGAGCAGGCCAGTCGATTTCAGCGGGAGCGGAGCAGGCTAGTCAATTTCATCGGGAGCAGTGCGCAAGTGATTTCTGGGAGGTAAGTCTCTCCTTTAAAAACACTTGTCTTTGCAGGAGCAGGCCAGTTGATTTCAGCGGGAGCGGTGCGTTAGTGATTTCTGGGAGACCTTCACAGGAGCAGGCTAGTCAATTTCAGCGGTAAACACTTACCTGGTCCCGTTTTCGGTCCCTCTTTGCTGTTTTTAAAAAAAAAATTTAGTGTTTAAGGCGGGAACAGGAAGTTCGACCCGCGGACTTCTGGGAAGACCCTCACCAATAAATTCTGGTGGAGAGGAAACCCGAGACACTACACGTGTAGTGTCTCCCACCCGCCCTCCTCCTCTAACCTAATAATAAAACCCATTGGTGGGAGGTAATACCATATTTTATTATTATTATTATTTTTAAAAAAATTTAATTTAGTTGTTAGCCAGATCTTGGTAGAAAGTTAGAGGGATGGCAGGGAAGGGAGTGCAATGTTCCTCCTGCAGGATGATTGAGGTGAGGGATGCCGTTAGTGTCCCTGCTGATTTTACCTGCAGGAAGTGCTGCCATCTCCAGCTCTTCCAAGACCGAGTTAAGGAACTGGAGCTGGAGTTGGAAGAACTTCGGATCATTCGGGAGGCAGAGGGGGTCATAGATAGCAGCTTCAGGGAATTAGTTACACCAAAGATTGGAGATAGATGGGTAACTGTAAGAGGGACTGGGAAGAAGCAGTCAGTGCAGAGGTCCCCTGCGGTCGTTCCCCTGAGAAACAAGTATACCGCTTTGGATACTTGTGGGGGGGGGGACTTACCAGGGGTAAGCCATGGGGTACGGGCCTCTGGCACGGAGTCTGTCCCTGTTGCTCAGAAGGGAAGGGGGGAGAGGAGCAGAGCATTAGTAATTGGGGACTCGATAGTCAGGGGCACAGATAGGAGATTTTGTGGGAGCGTGAGAGACTCACGTTTGGTATGTTGCCTCCCAGGTGCAAGGGTACGTGATGTCTCGGATCGTGTTTTCCGGGTCCTTAGGGGAGAGGGGGAGCAGTCCCAAGTCGTGGTCCACATTGGCACTAACGACATAGGTAGGAAAGGGGACAAGGATGTCAGGCAGGCTTTCAGGGAGCTAGGATGGAAGCTCAGAACTAGAACAAACAGAGTTGTAATCGCTGGGTTGTTGCCCGTGCCACATGATAGTGAGATGAGGAATAGGGAGAGAGAGCAATTAAACACGTGGCTACAGGGATGGTGCAGGCGGGAGGGATTCAGATTTCTGGATAACTGGGGCTCTTTCTGGGGAAGGTGGGACCTCTACAGACAGGATGGTCTACATCTGAACCTGAGGGGCACAAATATCCTGGGGGGGAGATTTGTTAGTGCTCTTTGGGGGGGTTTAAACTAATGCAGCTGGGGCATGGGAACCTGGATTGTAGTTTTAGGGTAAGGGAGAATGAGAGTATAGAGGTCAGGAGCACAGATTTGACGTCGCAGGAGGGGGCCAGTGTTCAGGTAGGTGGTTTGAAGTGTGTCTACTTCAATGCCAGGAGTATACGAAATAAGGTAGGGGAACTGGCAGCATGGGTTGGTACCTGGGACTTCGATGTTGTGGCCATTTCGGAGACATGGATAGAGCAGGGACAGGAATGGATGTTGCAGGTTCCGGTGTTTAGGTGTTTTAGTAAGCTCAGAGAAGGAGGCAAAAGAGGGGGAGGTGTGGCGCTGCTAGTCAAGAGCAGTATTACGGTGGCGGAGAGGATGCTAGATGGGGACTCATCTTCCGAGGTAGTATGGGCTGAGGTTAGAAACATGAAAGGAGAGGTCACACTGTTGGGAGTCTTCTATAGGCCTCCAAATAGTTCTAGGGATGTAGAGGAAAGGATGGCGAGGATGATCCTGGATAAGAGCGAAAGTAACAGGGTAGTTATTATGGGAGACTTTAACTTTCCAAATATTGACTGGAAAAGATATAGTTCGAGTACATTAGATGGGTCGTCTTTTGTACAGTGTGTGCAGGAGGGTTTCCTGACATAATATGTTGACAGGCCAACAAGAGGCGAGGCCACGTTGGATTTGGTTTTGGGTAATGAACCAGGCCAGGTGTTGGATTTGGAGGTAGGAGAGCACTTTGGGGACAGTGACCACAATTCGGTGACGTTTACGTTAATGATGGAAAGGGATAAGTATACACCGCAGGGCAAGAGTTATAGCTGGGGGAAGGGCAATTATGATGCCATTAGACGTGACTTGGGGGGGATAAGGTGGAGAAGTAGGCTGCAAGTGTTGGGCACACTGGATAAGTGGAGCTTGTTCAAGGATCAGCTACTGCGTGTTCTTGATAAGTATGTACCGGTCAGGCAGGGAGGAAAGCGTCGAGCGAGGGAACCGTGGTTTACCAAAGAAGTGGAATCTCTTGTTAAGAGGAAGAAGGAGGCCTATGTGAAGATGAAGTGTGAAGTTTCGGTTGGGGCGATGGATAGTTACAAGGTAGCGAGGAAGGATCTAAAGAGAGAGCTAAGACGAGCAAGGAGGGGACATGAGAAGTATTTGGCAGGTAGGATCAAGGAAAACCCAAAAGCTTTCTATAGGTATGTCAGGAATAAGCGAATGACTAGGGAAAGAGTATGACCAGTCAAGGACAGGAATGGGAAGTTGTGTGTGGAGTCTGAAGAGATAGGCGAGATACTAAATGAATATTTTTCGTCAGTATTCACTCAGGAAAAAGATAATGTTGTGGAGGAGAATGCTGAGACCCAGGCTAATAGAATAGATGGCATTGAGGTACGTAGGGAAGAGGTGTTGGCAATTCTGGACAGGCTGAAAATAGATAAGTCCCCGGGTCCTGATGGGATTTATCCTAGGATTCTCTGGGAGGCCAGGGAAGAGATTGCTGGACCTTTGGCTTTGATTTTTATGTCATCATTGGCTACAGGAATAGTGCCAGAGGACTGGAGGATAGCAAATGTGGTCCCTTTGTTCAAAAAGGGGAGCAGAGACAACCCCGGCAACTATAGACCGGTGAGCCTCACGTCTGTAGTGGGTAAAGTCTTGGAGGGGATTATAAGAGACAAGATTTATAATCATCTAGATAGGAATAATATGATCAGGGATAGTCAGCATGGCTTTGTGAAGGGTAGGTCATGCCTCACAAACCTTATCGAGTTCTTTGAGAAGGTGACTGAACAGGTAGACGAGGGTAGAGCAGTTGATGTGGTGTATATGGATTTCAGCAAAGCGTTTGATAAGGTTCCCCACGGTAGGCTATTGCAGAAAATACGGAGGCTGGGGATTGAGGGTGATTTAGAGATGTGGATCAGAAATTGGCTAGCTGAAAGAAGACAGAGGGTGGTGGTTGATGTGAAATGTTCAGAATGGAGTTCAGTTACAAGTGGAGTACCACAAGGATCTGTTCTGGGGCTGTTGCTGTTTGTCATTTTTATCAATGACCTAGAGGAAGGCGCAGAAGGGTGGGTGAGTAAATTTGCAGACGATACTAAAGTCGGTGGTGTTGTCGATAGTGTGGAAGGATGTAGCAGGTTACAGAGGGATATAGATAAGCTGCAGAGCTGGGCTGAGAGGTGGCAAATGGAGTTTAATGTAGAGAAGTGTGAGGTGATTCACTTTGGAAGGAATAACAGGAATGCGCAATATTTGGCTAATGGTAAAGTTCTTGGAAGTGTGGATGAGCAGAGGGATCTAGGTGTCCATGTACATAGATCCCTGAAAGTTGCCACCCAGGTTGATAGGGTTGTGAAGAAGGCCTATGGAGTGTTGGCCTTTATTGGTAGAGGGATTGAGTTCCGGAGTCAGGAGGTCATGTTGCAGCTGTACAGAACTCTGGTACGGCCGCATTTGGAGTATTGCGTACAGTTCTGGTCACCGCATTATAGGAAGGACGTGGAGGCTTTGGAGCGGGTGCAGAGGAGATTTACCAGGATGTTGCCTGGTATGGAGGGAAAATCTTATGAGGAAAGGCTGATGGACTTGAGGTTGTTTTCGTTGGAGAGAAGAAGGTTAAGAGGAGACTTAATAGAGGCATACAAAATGATCAGGGGGTTAGATAGGGTGGACAGTGAGAGCCTTCTCCCGCGGATGGAAATGGCTGGCACGAGGGGACATAGCTTTAAACTGAGGGGTAATAGATATAGGACAGAGGTCAGAGGTAGGTTCTTTACGCAAAGAGTAGTGAGGCCGTGGAATGCCCTACCTGCTACAGTAGTGAACTCACCAACATTGAGGGCATTTAAAAGTTTATTGGTTAAACATATGGATGATAATGGCATAGTGTAGGTTAGATGGCTTTTGTTTCGGTGCAACATCGTGGGCCGAAGGGCCTGTACTGCGCTGTATCGTTCTATGTTCTATGTTCTATGTACCCATTCCAGCATTTGAAGAACCTTTTACAAGGGTCCTAATTGATTGCGTAGGACCGCTTCCTAAAACAAAAAGTGGGAATCAATATCTTTTGACTATAATGGATGTGTCTACTAGGTTTCCAGAGGCCATTCCAGTACATAATATTACAGCTAAAAAGATTGTGGAGGAGTTACTTAATTCTTTACTAGATATGGACTACCCACAGAAATACAATTGGATTAAGGATCAAATTTTACCTCAAGGTTATTCAAAGAAGTTACGGATAGTTTAGGAATAAAACAATTTAAATCAACTGCATACAATCCAGAATCGCAGGGAGTGTTAGAAAGGTGGCATCAGACATTAAAAACAATGTTGAGGGCTTATTGTCAAGATTATCCAGAGGATTGGGATAAAGAAATTCCACTCGTACTGTTTGCAATTAGGGATGCCCCTAATGAGTCAACCAAATTTAGTCCTTTTGAACTAAGTTTTGGTCATGAGGTAAGAGGACCACTTAAATTGATGAAGGAAAAATTGGTGAGTGAGAAATCAGAAACTACATTATTGGATACCGTGTCAAATTTTAGGGAACGATTAAATAGAGCAGGTGAATTGGCTAGACGACATTTAAAAGTTGCACAAAATGTGATGAAACGGGTAGCGGATAAGAAATCCAAAGTTCGTAGTTTTGCCAGTGGTGAAAGTTTTTTAGTATTCTTACCAATGGGAGGTGAACCTTTAAAAGCAAGGTTTTGTGGACCTTATCAGATTGAAAGGACATTAAGCGAGGTGATTATGTGGTAAAAACACTGGTTAGAAGGAAAACTCACCGAGTGTGTCATGTGAATATGCTTAAAAGATACTTTGAAAGGGAAGGAGAGCAAAAGGAGGAGGTTTTAATGATTCTAACTGAAAGTGACGAACCAAATCCAGATCACTGTGAATTTGACATTCCTCAACTTAAATTGGAAAATGAGGATGTTCTTAAAAATTGGGATAATTTGTTGAGTTACCTTCCAGAGGAAAAACGGACTGACCTGAAAGAATTATTGATATCACGAGGGCAAGTTTGTGGAGATAAATTGGGAAGTACTAAAATGGCTACACATGATGTAGATGTGGGAAATGCTGTTCCAATCAACAACATCCATGCAGACTTGACCCTTTAAAATTGGCACAGGTTAACAAAGAGATTGAGAGTATGCTTAAAAATGGCATAATTGAAGTAGGTTGCAGCCAATGGAGCTCACCCATAGTGATGGTACCAAAACCAGATGGTACCCAACGGTTGTGTGTGGACGATAGAAAGGTTAATGCAGTTACAAGAATGGACTCTTATCCTATCCCACGTTTGGGGGATTGCATTGAGAAAGTGGGACAATCAGCTTTTATTTCCAAACTGGATTTACTTAAAGGTTACTGGCAGGTACCTTTATCCGAAAGGGCGAAGGAGATTTCAGCTTTTGTGACTCCAGATGGTATATACCAATTCAAAGTTACGCTATTTGGCATTAAAAATGCCCCAGCCACATTTCAACGGCTAACTAACAAAGTTGTTTCAGGATTACCGAATTGTGCGGTATACATCGACGATCTGGTAATTTTCAGCCAGACATGGAAAGAACATGTAAAACATCTGATGGAGTTATTTGATCGACTTTAGGAGGCGGGTTTGGTGGTAAACCTAGTCAAAAGTGAATTTGGAAAAGCCCAAGTCACTTTCCTTGAGGAGTTTACGATACCCTCAAGACGAAGGGAAATAATGCGATTTCTTAGCATGAGTGGATTTGATCGAACATTTGTGCAAAAGATTTGCAGTGTGATTGCTCCACTGATGGACTGGCTGAAGAAACGTCGGAAATTTCAATGGACAGCGGAGTTTCAACAGGCATTTGACTGCCTGAAAGCTGTGATAACCAATGCTCCTGTGTTGGAGAATTACAAGGGACTCTTTGATCAGATTGAACTAAAGTATCTGACTTTAAAGAGAAATGCCGAGGCGTAGAAAAATGGACGGATCGTGCAAGAACCTTCTTGTTCAAAGAGGCTGTCAATCGAGAAGGATTTCAGTGGAGGAAGAAGAACAAAAATGGACTATATTATTGTACCTGTTTGCGTGTGTTGTTTTTTTTTAAACGGAAAAGTATATTTACTGTGTGCATTTCTTAAAGGATAGTGAAAAATGAAATCATCTTGAAGTTGATGGTTTTTTTTTTTTTCTTGGGGGGGGGGGAGGTGTCATGTGAAAGTAAATTTCAGAAATTTAAGAAATGACTATTTATAAATGGGTGTGTAAATAAATATCTGTAGTGAGAGTACCTTTAATAAATGGGTGTTTACTACTGCAGTGATGTCAGAGAGTGGATGGAGCTGGCCTGTCTGTCAGCTTTTTAGTTTCGTTTTAGGCTGTTTGCTGCAGGGTTTTAGTTTCGTTTTCAGAGCTGGATAGCTGCAGTCACAGCCAGAAGGTGTATTAGAATCTCTCTCTGTAATCTAAAGACGGTAAATCGAACCTGGTGATTTAAAACTAATAATAGCAGTGACTATTACCTTATGTGCTTCTGGTAAGAGGTGTTTTAAGTCATATGGATGTTAAAAGGAAAGCTTAAAGGATTACTTAGTGTTGTATTCTTTGGGGGTGGTATTTGAATTGATGGTTGCTAAGGTGTTCACTGTATGATTTTAAAAGGTTAACTTGAGTTCATAGAATAAACATTGTTTTGCTTTCAAAATTACTTTTCCATTTCTGCTGTACCACACCTGTAGAGTGGGCCGTGTGCTCCCCATAGCACAATCTATTAAAAGTTGTGGGTCAGGTGAACTCCAGATACACTTTGGGGTTCTCTAAACCCTGGCCCATAACAAAGCTCTCGCCAAATAAAAACATCAGAATTCTATATGGTGACTCATGTTTTCACTTTATATTATGCGGATGAATATGTGTGTGTGTATAGATATACATATATGGAATAAGAAGATTGACAGGGAGCCCAAGAGGCTTATCCTGAATAAGCTGTTGATAGAAATTGGGTGAATCAAACCCCTCAGGGTGGAGTGAGTGGAATGAAACCCAGATAAACAATCAGCCACTGATTTTACGAGTACAGCTGTTTGGGTCTTTGTTTTCTCTAATGCCACTTCACTTTGTGATTTTGTTGGAATGATGGGGAAATATAATGAGGTGCTGCTTGTCAACATTTCATCAGGCTGTGTGTAGGACAAGCTCAGATGAGGCAAAGACGAGGCCCTGCTGCTTTTCCACCTCCAACCTTTCAACTTGACTGCGTTCATCTATAACAGGATATTATTTTTTTGTCTTTATTTTAGGCTCCATTCTGAAATTTTAAACCAATAAACAAAAACTCAATCAGAGAGAGTGATGGCTCAGATTATGATTTAGAGCCTAAGCTGAAACTCATCAAATATATTTTCAATTAAACGCAGAAACAGGTCTATGAGACCAGGAATAACACCTCAAATAAAATTATTATTTAATCGGAAGAAAAATGTGGGGATAGAACATATGGGATTGCTGTTAAATTCTTCAATGGTACTGACTCAGAGCAAAGAGGCCACTCGGCTGATCAGGTTTGTGTCGACTCTTTGAAGGAGCTACTCAATTAGTCAGACTCTCCTGATCTTTCCCTCATCGCCCTTCAGATGTTTCCTTTCAAAGCATAAAATCTAATTTCCTTCTGATAGTTACTGCTATTAAATCTGCTTCTACCACCCTTTCAGATAGTGCGTTCCATATCATAGTAACCCACTGTATAAAAATTATTCTCAACTCCCCCTCTGTTTTTTTTTCCATGTTAAACGAACACTTGCAATGGGACAGGACTGTGTGACATACAATCTTAATGCATTTGAAAGGTAAATGGGTGAGAAGCAAATGCAAATGCAAAATCATTTGAGCCTCTTATAGCTATATTAATAATGTGGAGAGAAGAAGAGACATTTTTCTGCAGTATTCAAAGATGTGCAGTTTAGATGGATTGGCTATGCTAAATTGCCCCTTTTTGTCCAAAGATGTGCAGGTTTAACATACATAGAATTTACAGTGCAGAAGGAGGCCATTCGGCCCATCGAGACTGCACCGGCTCTTGGAAAGAGCACCCTACCCAAGGTCAACACCGCCACCCGATCCCCATAACCCAGTAACCCCACCCAACACTAAGGGCAATTCTGGACACTAAGGGCAATTTATCATGGCCAGTCCACCTAACCTGCACATCTTTGGACTGTGCGAGGAAACCGGAGCACCCGGAGAAAACCCACGCACACACGGGGAGGATGTGCAGACTCCGCAGACTCAATGAGCGAAATGGCCTCCTTCTGCATTGTAGGAATTCTATTCCCAAAGTCCAAAGCCTCAAGCCATGCAAAGGAAGATATAACAGGCATACTCCTAATCTCTTTTAATTACAAAATTTAGATAAAGGACCAAGGTGCAGGTGGAAGAAGAAATGAGCTTTAAGAAAAAGAAAATAGACGGATATTTGTTAACAAATGGGGATTAGAAATTCACCTGGGGAATGCCATTGAATGCTAGGCTAATAGAACCAAGGGTCTACTCCTGAACTGGGGAGATGGTGGTGTGGTTAGTAATGACACTGTCACTAGTGATCTAGAGGCCCAGACTAATGTTCTGTGGACATGGGTTCAGATGGCAGCTGGTTGAATTTAAATTAAATTAATAAAAATAAAGTGGAATGATGACCATGAAACCCATCTGGTTCATTAATGGCCGTGTAGGGAAGGAATTCTGCCATCCTTACCTGGGTTACTCTTAACTGCCCTCCAAAAAGGCCACTCAGTTTAAGGGAAATTAGGATGAGCAACAAATGCTGGCCATGCCAGCGACATCCACATTCTATGATTTGTTGAATTTGTAAGGAGTTATCCCACATCTTCCCTTCCCCAGCCACTGGTCTCCAGAACTGTACCTGAACTTTGCCTAAGATTGAGAGGATGAGGTCGACTGTTTGCACGTTCAACATCCTGTTTGGTCATGTTTGATCATATATCCATCCTCTAAAATTGATTCTGTACACACCTCCCGCTGCCTCCGGAAGGCAGACAGCATTATCAGGGACCCCTCCCACCCAGGCATTGCCTTCTTCCAGACCCTTCCATCAGGCAGAAGGTACAGAGTCTGAAGACCCGCACATCCAGACAATGGAGCAGCTTCTTCCCCACAGCTACAAGACTCCTCAACAACTCCCCCTCGGACTGATCTGTTCCCTGTGAGAACACTATTCACGACGTCCTATGCTGCTCTTGCTCATGAATTTGCTTTGTTTCACCCCTTGTTCCCCACTGTAACCAATCACTGCTTGTCGATGTACTATTTGTCAATGTACTCTGTTGATTATTCTTTTGTCTACCATGTGCGTACTGTGTACGTTTCCTCGGCTGCAGAAAAATACTTTTCACTGTACTTCAGTACATGTGATAATAAATCAAATCAAATCAAAATGTTAAACTGAGGCCTCCATCTACCCTGTCCAATGGGCATAAAAGATTCCATGGTCTATTTTTTAAAGAGAGCAGGGGAGTTATGTCTTGTATCCTGGGTAATATTTATCCCTCATTCAACATCACTATAACGGACTATCTGGTTATTGTCACATACTTGCTATTTGTGGGAGTTTAATGTGCAGAAAATAACTACCACGTTTCCTACATTACAACAGCAGCTGCATTTCAAAAAGTACTTCATTGGTCGGAAAGGTGTTTTGTAGTGCCCCGAGGTCATCAAAGGCACTATGTAAATGTAACTATGTAAATCGTCTCTGTACCTGCCTCATCTGCTGCAGAAGCCCTCATTCATGCCTTTGAAGCAGTCAAGTCTGGAGTTAACAATGTTCTCCACATTGGACTCCCTGTAAACTTGAGCTCCTCTGTGTTGTGTTCAGTGTTCGATGTCTAGCAAGGAATCCACAGAACTGTTGGTGACTTGTCCAAACCAGGATCGCGTGGTGGATCTGTACCACCACCTGCTGGTTGGAGGTCGCACCAACAACTCCATACAGTATGTTTACTGGCATATCACCCTTCCTTAGGAAGTAGTAATGTTTACATAAAAGCACGATTGGTATCTTTACTTTATACATTCGTGATATGCATAACAATGTGGACATATTTGACTGGGGTGTCTATGGGTATGATATGCCTGGTCAGTGACTGTCACTTTCGCACAGTTCATTGTGCCCCCCTCATGGGATTGCCCCTGTAATCACTTGTGCTGTTGTTGCCAGCCTTTTCGAAGACTGGTTTGCGTGCCGGACTCTTGCTTCATATCCTCTTTATCCCTTTTTTTTGTGCCTTTGGAAAGCAAGCACCCGTGATGGCCACATATGTGTCACCAGCTGCTTTGTTCTTTGTTTCTTGCCACAACGCTGTTTGCTGCTTCGCTGTATGTTTCCTGTCTCTTCTGCCTCTGGCTTCTCATTCATGCCATCACCTCTTTTGTTTTTGTCAGTGGAATGAGCTGGCTATTCTCTTCTTCCTTCTTGTTTTAACAATTAGTTTGCAAATTTGTTTCTTTTTATGTTTGGACTTGGCAACCCCTGGTTCAGTGCTGATCTGAACCCTGTGCATGGAAGTATGCGGATGTTCATGTGGAACCTGAGGTGCCGACGCATCATCACGGGGTTGTGTGACCACACCCAATTCTGTGCCCTCAACTGGATGTTGGAGGCCTCACTTTCTGGTGCCATGGTGGAGGTTAGATCTCTGACAACAGGTGCTGCCCCTTCTTGGTTCGCTGAAGCAACGGTCAATGGCTCCTCATCACCAGAAATAATGATGCAGGCACTCTCTGGTTGTGATGATCCAGTCATTGGGCCATCCTGGTCTTGCTCGAGTATATGTGTGATCCGTCGAGTTACATAGCGAGAAAGTCATCAGTTCCTCCACTGACTCACACCCAGAGTCATCATTGTCAACACCATCAGAGCTGGTCTCATTGCCTTCATCATCAATATCTTCCCACTCATCATCAGCAATATCAATATTACCATGTTCATCATCAATATCGTCCCACTCATCTTCCGATGGGGTGACCTTGAGTAGCAGGGAGTCGATTATCGGAACCATTTCAGAGGCCTGAGACTGACGACTCACCAAGTGCCTCAGGAGCAAGCTTTCCTAAGACTGGTATGATGTCGTCTGTTGCAAGCCTGTTCAATAGCTGTTCCTCCGAGGTATCAGCCACTGTGATCTCAGTTTTTATTTTGGAGTGTGCCATCTCAAAGCTTCCGTCCTTCCCAGTGTCCAGTGTGGTCTGTGTGTCCCCCATGACCATCTCGTCACTCCCACCAAACCACCGGAGTAGCGCTTCTTGGGCCTCTTCATTAAGCCCGTCATCGCTCCTGCGAAAAAGATTTACGAGCATTACATATTGGTCTTCATCTGGCTCACCTTCCACGCCATTACTTACCGCATCATCTTCAAAGTCATCAGATATATCTTCATAGTACTCATCATCGGATTCCGCATCATTTGCAAGCATTTTTCCTGTAAAATACAACATTGCACTTGGAATTATGTGTTCACGCAGGAGGCAGCCAAGTTCAAAGTCAGTATCGGGTTTTGCTGCCGAACATTTGCTTAACATTCTACGCTGTGGAATCTCAGGAGGACTGAAGAAATTAAAGAATGATTCATTTGGTACAGTTTTTGTATCTGTTCTGCGAGTGCTTCGACCTTTGTGCTTCGGCTTAGTTTTAACTGTTTTCAACGTAGCATTATTTTCCTCCCTGTAGTCAATCTTACAGCCTGTGCAGCCCATGATTTCTTGTTCATCAAAGAATTAAGATTCAAACTTGTCAGGCCGCGAATCCATCTGGTATACTTTCGTAATCACCTCGTTTGTGAAATACTCATTGGGCTCGAACTTAAAGTCCACAGTGAAGCTCCTCGGCTTCTCATGCTCTGAACATTTAACATTCACATCTTGTAGATGCTTTAATACGGGCTCGTCATGCTCCTGGAGCATGCAGCTGAGCACATACGCCTTCTTGAAGACGGTTAACCAGAATTGCGGAATGTTCGCTGGCTCTTCCATCCCTTTGCCTGATTTGTAGTCCTCCGGCTGGATTTCTTCTGAATCCTCATCAAATGTGCACACTATGATATCTTGTATGAATCTGTAGTATTCAGCTGGCCACCCATCTTCTGGGACATACAGTTGCTCAATTAAATTCAGGGATTAACATGCATCTGCTCCTCTGATGGACTCAATTTTCATGTCCACAATATAAAACAGTAACATGTACTTCATGTCGTCCACGGAGAGCTCAAGTTCACATTCACCTGCCAACAATGGGGCAGCACAGTGGCACTGCTGCCTCATGGCAGCGAGGTCCCAGGTTCGATCCCGGCTCTGGGTCACTGTCCGTGTGGTGTTTGCACATTCTCCCCGTGTTTGCGTGGGTTTCACCCCCACAACCCAAAGATGTGCAGGGTAGGTGGATTGGCCACACTAAATTGCCCCTTAATTGGAAAAAATTAATTGGGTACTCTAAATTTTTTTTTTTTTAAATCATGGCCAACAATACAGATTTTATTCAATCATAAAGATTGTCTCTGTCTCAAAGAGTGACCACCAATTGTTTTTAGTCTATTTTATCATTTATTTACTCTGATTGTTGGTGGGTCATGATGTCACATGTTTTAACAGCACATTTTAGATCTTTTCTCTGCATCTCTTTCAGAATTTGGTTGGGTTTATTGACTATGAAGGCCCAAATCATTTAATAGCTATCAGGTCTCAGAGTTGATACTTTTGTGGCAGAAAGAATGCCCACTTCAGTTTAGTGCATTCCCCCACTGAAATATTTCATTCGGAGTCTCTGGTCTGTGTTGTAACTCACATCTTTGTCACTATTTTTCCAGATTTTGAAATTCAGGACCAGAAGATACCAACTTCTATTCGGAGACAGCTCTCAAGCAAATGACTGTTTTGAGTGTCTCTGGTGTTTCCTGTTGAACCACAGTTTTGTGGCTGGGAAATGTGCCAAGGGTTTTCGAGACAGGGCAAAACAAGCCAGACTCACTTGCACAGTGGTTCACATCGGGTTGTGAAAGCTGTTCGTTTGAATAATTTCTAGTGTGCCATTGGAAAGTTTAATTTACTGCCAGTGGCAAATTAAAACATGGTCAATTAGACAATAACAACTTAATGGTTCAGTAGCAACTGAATGAGGTTAATGCCTAGTTCGCTCTACAGTGCCTCTGTGCCTGAGATCTGTATGTAAGATCCAGAATGTTTAATCTTCCACTGTGATAAATTTGTATGTTGAACTCCACTAAGTGCCTTGCAGGCATGACTTAGCCTGCAACAACTTGCCTGTTCCTCATCTTTATGTTCAGACCACAGTTATTTTATTTGTTGGATGCAAATGATCACTGTAAACCTTGAGTGGAATATGCCTGATTTTACAATGCCTGCCTTCAAAGTCTCCATGCACTGTCTACATCCAATTAGCAAGGTGCTGCTGCCTTTGAGGGAGATTTTCCTGCAAAGGAAGATCATATGATAACTTTCGGATTATCTGGATTTCGCTTTACCTTGACAGCTGTTTGATGGAAGCTAGTATGATTTAATTGTAGTGTGTGCGTTTTTAAGATTATTTATCTTTTACATTCTTGAGGTTTTGTTTTTGTCATTTTGTCATTTTAATATCAACAGCAATCTTCTGTATCATTCTGGAGTAACTAGTGTTTATCTGCCGTTGGGTTAAGATGAACCGCAGCTTGGCTATCGTTTACATTGAGAACTGATTTTTCTACGATGAAGAATGTTTTTCTGTGATTTTGTTATTAATGCAATAATGAGCTAATTTTCCACCCTGACTCGTTTGCAGTTGGCAGAAGTGGAGGGAAGAGGGATATAGACTTATTGTAGACTCTATAATGCAACTGTCAAGGAAACTGGAATCTGTTTCCATTAAGCTATGAAGAGAATGCCAACCATTTTCCTCTTCCACCAATCCATTCATATGCACATTTGATAAAAGTCAACAAAAGGACAGTTAAGTCCAATGAACCAGTCCTATCCTGACCTGGCATATCTTCTCTGAGTTCAGCTCCCCAGTGCTGAAAAAAATTGTAAGGGAAAGATTCTCTGGCCTCGTTGCTCTGTTGCTCGAAAACAAGGCAGCTAAACAGCAGAAGCGGAAAATGAGAACTGCGCTGGGCGCCAAACCTTTTGCGATGCAACTGGCCGGTTCCCGTAGGCGCAATCGAGATCTAGCTGTAGTGTGGCAAAAAACTAATTATCACCATTTAAGCCCTATTTCCATACTATTAACGGGAGCCACCCCAGATCCAACTGCCTCCCGTGATTCAATGGCCTCCCCAGCAAGTGGTCATGCGAGCGCCGATTAGTACTCCTTTTGAAAAACATGAACCTGGCGGATGGGCTGCTGCAGGGAACCAAGGAGGTGAGCAGCCATCTTCGCTCACAGGCAATGAGCCCGGAGGCACTGGGCATGCTGCCCTTGTGTTCGGGTGGGGTGGGTGGTTTGGGCGGTCAACTGGGGAAGCAGCCCCGGTTGGGGGAGGGCCGCCCTGTGGGACTGGGGGTATCGGGGTGGTGGGGGGGGGGGGGGGGGGGGGGGGGAACGGACGTGTGCGGGTCTGCCATGCCAACCCCTGGACCGTGTGTTCTCATACTGGGTGGAACCCTAACCCTTGCCTGCCTGCGCCACCGACCACCCAAAACTTCCACTGACGTCAGAGGCCTCTGGCCATGCAGCTGAAGGCTAATAGGGAATTGGCAATCGTGATTAATTGAGCACTTCACACATCTCAAGTGAATCCCCGTCAGTGCGCGGGCCATGTAGCAATTGGGGGTCATTGAACAGCATCCCAATCACACCTTGATGCATGGATACTGTGCTTGAACACTGCGGGAGGCTACACCACATGCGCAGCGGCCAACCTTCGATCACCCAGAGTATGGGCCCCAACACCGGGCACAGCCAAAGCACACTCCACTCCTTACCCCCCAGGCACCCTCACCCCCCTCCTCCCCTTCTGCGACCCCCCCCCCCCCTCAGTGCCCTCAGTGATCCTCAATGTGCTTGGCCTTCATTTCTCTACCGCTATGTCCAGGTGTATCCCTAGGATGCATGTCAGAGGTGGAAGCAGCCAAATGCTTACCACGTCCCGTGGCCTTCGATGCCCCTGGCCGGCATCCCCTGGAGGCACTGGGGCCGGCTCGCCCCGGCTTTGTCGATGGCAAATGCGCAGCCGTACCCCCCTGTTCCAGGTGCTGGCTGCGAGACGCGGCCTCATCACAGGGGTGGAATTCGAGGGAGCTGGTGGCCACCATCACCAGTCCATAGGAGGGGCCCGGGTTGCCCCCTCCCGGTTGGTGGCCATAGGGCCCAGGGGTTCACCTCTGGACGAAGGGGCAGCTGGTTCCAACCCCCTGCTGCCCCTACATCATTTGGCTCTGCTGGCCCTGGCATCTCCCTAATGTCTGCACCATGGTGTTGATGCCCTCGGCGATGCTCCTCAGTGATTGGGCCATGTTCTGCAGTGACGCGGGAATGCCCACCTGCGACGTGAAAAGCTCCGCAGCATCTCTGGTATTCCCACCTGAGAGCGGGACATGTCCCGCAGCACCTTTTCAAGATCAGCCTCAGCCCTGGCTGTCACTGACTGTGCCATGCCTTCCGCACCTTTATTCATGCTGCCGAGGTCGTGCACGAGACTCTCCACTGTAGTTGCCACCCTGGCAGTGTTTGCCTCGGTGAACCTGTTGGAGTTTCGCTGACATCTCCCTCTGCATGTCCCAGCCACTCCCTAACGTCTCCATCAGCTCCAGGTAAACTAGAGGCTCAGCATCTGACTGGGACCCAGCTGGGTCCTGGGATCCAGCAGCCCTCCTACTGCTGTCTCGTCTGGGGGTTCCTGCCTTCACCTCATGTGCATCAACAACGGTGTGGTGTTCACCGGAATGTGCCTCAGAACCAGTCCACCAACATTTCCCCCCGAGGTACCTGTCTCTGCGCTGGTGGAGGGTGGGGATGACAGTTACGATGCATTGACTGTGGCATCCTCTGAGCTCACCTTTTTTTATTTGTTCATGGGACATGGGCGTTTTCTATTCCAATTCCAACATGCTCCTGGATTTTAGTTAACTAGTATTCTCTCATCTTAGACGTTGACAAATGTCTTGTGCGGAATTCTCCATTGTCTGACCCCAAAATTGTGATTGGCGATCGGGCGGAGAATCGGTTCTGGCGCCGGAATCAGGGCCAGCACCAGTTTGACGCCAGTTTGTGATTCTCCGCCCCCTTCAAACCGCCGTCATCGTGACGCAAGTCGCATGCAGTCGCAAGGCCATTGGCATTTCATCGGCCGGCCTAGCCACGATGCTCTTCCCCCCGGTGGGCCGGGTTTCCGAAGGCGGGGGACACGTGTGATCTGAGCTGGCGTGCCGGCTGCGGACTGTGTCCAGTGCCGCCACACTCGGCCGGGATCCGTGCCGCTGGCCGGGTTGAGCGTCTGCTAGGGCTGGGGGGACTGGTGGAGGGTGGCCAGGGAGTGGGCTGTGGGGTCGCGGCTTTAGGGTTAGGTTAACATGCACGGCCGGCGCCATGTTGTACGGCACGACCAGTGCAGGTCGTCGGCCATGCGCATGCGCGGACTGGGACCGGGCCATTCTCCGGCCATTTTCGGCACGATCCACGGGCATTTCACGCGGCACCAGTGCTAGTCCCTCACCGGTACCCGAATCGGTGACGGGTTCGCGCCAACTGTGCCGGTCGTGAAACACCATGGGCTCAACGCCACTTAGTCGCAGAAATGGAGAATCCAGCCCCTGCAGTTTTTCAGATTACAAAGAGGAACATAAAGAACAGGAAGAGGCTATATTGCCACTTCAAACTGTTTCACTATTCAATGATATCAGAGCTGGTCTCCCATCTCACTCCTCATAACAGCTTCAGCCCCCATCCCTGAATGCCTTGTGTTAACAAGAATCTGCCAATCTCAGATTCAAAATGAACAATTGATCTATTCGGTTGCTATTTGCAAAAGAAAATTCCAAACTGATGCCACATTTTGTGTGGAGGAATATTTTCCAATTTCATCCCTGAAATGTCTGGCTCTAATTTTTAAACTATGGCTTGGATTTTCCACTCCTATTCCTTTCAAGCGGGTTTTGGTGATGGGAGCGGGAAATCTCACGAGTAGCCCAAATCAAGTTTTACATCAGCGGGAAGTCTCATCACAATTGTCCCCATTCCCTCGCCAGCGGCATAATAGGAACCCCGACATTCAACAATAGATGGATTGACCATGCTAAATTGCCCGTAGTGTCCAAAAACGTTAGGTGGGGTTACTGGGTTATGGGGAAAGGGTGGTGGCGTGGGCTTAAATAGGGTGCTCTTTCCAAGGGCCGGTGCAGACTCGATGGGCTGAATGACCACCTGCACTGTAAATTCTATGACTCTATGAACCCCAGGTTATTGTGTTACCATTAATAATCACCATGCCTGCCCCACTGTTAAATTATCTGCCGATGTGAATTGGGGGGGATTGTTATTGTGTGGGCAGGGGGCAGTGCGGAGAAGTAGTACACGGGTGGGGTATTCTATTTTTACTTTTGTGTACGAGGCGGCGTTTTAAATGGGCTTACTGATATTTCAAAAATTAATTTTCTGACGCGGCCTGTTCAATCAGAGCCTGCCCACCAACGTGATGTCATGGGACCCACCCCTTTAATTTCTTTTGACCGAGCAATATGGCAGAGAAAGCTGCCGTTGGTGCCGACAGCTTCACTGTCGTTTCCCTGCCCGCTGCAACACTCTGCACAAAAAAGGGAAAATGTTGCCCTATGTCTTTAGTCCTAGACTTCCCATCAGCAGAAATAGCTTCTCTCGATCTATCCTATTTGTTCCCCTTACATCCTATTTCCCGTACCGGCCTCCCCGAACAGGCGCCGGAATGTGGCGACTAGGGGCTTTTCACAGTAACTTCATTTGAAGCCTACTTGTGACAATAAGCGATTTTCATTTTCATTTTCATTTTTGTACCCCTTGATATCCTGAAAACTGCACTCAAAACACCACTTAACCTTCTAAATGCCAGGGAACACAATCCTTATATGTGCACTCTCACTTAGCAATTTAACCTCTGGAGCCAAAATTACACGGGGACATCACACAAACTAGGTCTGATTCTGTTGAAGCTATGTTGCACACCCTCCAATGCCCAGAACCACTCACAGCACTCCAGGCCTAACCAGGGTTTTGTATAACTAAAGCATGACTTTTACCCCCATGTGTTCTCATCCTTGAGGTATAAAGGCCAGCATTCCATCATCCATTTTGATTATTTTTTGATCATTTTAATGATTTATGTACCTGGACCCCTTAATTTCCTATTTTATTTTATCCATTATATAGAGATTTTCTTCTCTAATCTGTGAATAACAGAGAGGATTAAATTTGTTGAGTAAATCATGGGCAACTGGCCAATATTCATTTACGTCCAGATTAGTGTAGCTCAGTTCAGGGTGAGGATAAACTTCAGCTAAATAGTTGTTTGAGCTGAAGAATGGTTGTCTATTTAAAACAAATTTAAGATCAAAATGCCCTTTCTCCCTTCTCAGAAATAGGAAATAAACTACACCGGGAGATGACAGAAAGACTTATGGAGGAGAGAGAATGGGAAATGAGATTTCCTGATGGCATGAACACACAAGATATTTCCAACACAGACAGGATTGTAACATCACCAGGGTCATGTCCCAGGAATTGGGGTGGCATTCGGAGGTTGGGTAAGTTGAAGTACTGGAGAGCTGATCTTATGGGACCAAAGGGTCTCTACTTATGTTTTCAGGTAAAATATTCACCATTTTCAGCCCCCATCTTTTATGAACCATGCTGCTTACGGCATGCAGATGCAGATCACTCCTGATTGTGTACTGCAATTGCCTGTTCATTTTCTCAGGGAAAGACAGGTCTTAACCTTGGGGTAATCTCATACAACAGGCAGTGAGGATGGAGGTTGCATGAAGAGGGATATTCACTGATTTCATTAACAGTGAATGCACATTTTTAGGTTCAAAGAGACATATCTGGTTATTCATTTACGGGGTGTGGATGTCGTTGGCTAGGTCAGCATTTATTGCCCATTCTTAATTGTCCTTGAGAAGATGATGGTGAGCTGCCTTCTTGAACCGCTGCAGTCCCTGAGATGTGTGTACACCCACTGCACTATTCGGGATGGAGTTCCAGGATTTTGACTCAGTGAAAGTGAAGGAACGGCGATATATTTCCAAGTCAGAATGGTGAGTGACTTAGAGGGGAACTTGCAGGTGGTGGTGTTCCCAGATACCTGCTGCTCTTGTCCTTCTAGATGGTAGTGGTCATGGGTTTGAAAGGTGTTGTCTGAGGAATCTTGGTGAGTTGCTGCAGTGAACCTTGTAGATGGTACATACTGCTGCCACTGTGTGTTGGTGGGGCAAGGTGTGAATGTTTGTGGAAGGGGTGCCAGTTTAGTGGGCTGCTTTGTCCTCAATGGTTTCACAGTTCTTAGAATCATAGAATACCTACAGTGCAGAAGGAGGCCATTCAGTCTATCGAGTCTGCACCGATTCTATCCCGGTAACACCACAACCCCACCTAACCTGCACATTTTGGACACTAAGGGGCATTTTAGCATGGCCAATCCACCTAACCTGCACTTCTTTGGACTTTGGGAGGAAACCGGAGCACCCGTAGGAAACCCCCGCAGACACGGGGAGAAAGTGCAAACTCCACACAGACAGTGACCCAAGGCAGGAATTGAACCTAGGTTCCTGGCGCTTTGAGGCAGTAGTGTCAACTACCGGGCCATTGTTCCGCCACGATGTTCTCTTGAGTGTTGTTGGAGCAGAATTCCAGGTAAGTAGATAATATTCCATCACACTTCTGACTTGAGTCTTACAGATGGTGGACAAGCTTTGGGGAGTCAAGAGGTGAGTTACTCGCCACAGGACTCCTAGCCTCTTATCTGCTCTTGTAGCCACAGTATTTCTATGACAAGTTCAGTTCAGTTTCTGATCAATGGTAACCCCCAGGATGTTGATAGTGGGATATTCAGCGATGGCAATGCCATTGAATGTCATGGGGTGATGGTTAGATTCTCTTTCATTGGAGATATTCATAGTCTGGCATTTGTGTAGCAAGCATGTTACTTGCCACTTGCCAGCTCAATCCTTGGTATCGCCCATGTCTTTTTGCATTTGGACAAGGATTGCTTCAGTATCTAAGGAGTTGTGAATGGAGCTGAACATTGTGCAATCATCAGCGAACATCCCCTCTTCTGATCTTATGATGGAAGGAATGTCATTGATGAAGCATCTGTAGATGGTTGGGCTTAGGACACTATCCTGAGGAACGCCTGCGGTGATGTTCTGGAGCTGAGATGATTGACTTCTAACCACTAAAACCATTTTACTTTGTGTGAGGTATAACTCCAACCAGTGGAGAGTTTTATCCCTGATTCCCATTGGCTCCAGTTTTGCTAGGGCACCTTGATGCCACTCTCAGTTGACCGAGTGCCTTGATGTGGCCTTGATATCAAGGGCACTCACTCTCACCTCTGGAGTTCAGGTCTTTTGTCCAAGTTCGAACCAAGGCTGAATGAGGTCAGGATCTGAGTGACCCTGGCGGAACCCAAACTGAGCATCAGTGAGCCCGTTATTGCTAAGCAAGTGTTACTTGATAGCACTGTTGATGACTCCTTCCATCATGTTACTGATGATTGAGAGTAGACTGATAGCGCGGTAATTGGCCAGGTTGGATTTATCCTGATTTTGTGTACAGGACATACCTGGGCAATTTTCCACATTGCTGGGTGGATGCTTGTGTTGTAGCTGCTGAAGATTGCTGATAATATCGGGATAGAGAAGTGTCTGGTGGCGTGATACACCATGAATTCAGTGATAGCTTGTGAATTGAGGACACTCTGCACTATTTTTGACTTTAAATTAATTAAGGAGACCCTGTCGTTATTAGAAACTGGCAGAGTTCTCCCCTGCGTTTGGCAAATATGTGATAGGACAATGCAAAGTTTGTCAAAATGCTGCAAAGAGGTGCGAGCATGTAATTTCAGTGTGCGCCTGTCAGTGACTTACTTTAATGAAAATGACACTTTTCTTCCTTTCCAAGTGCAAAGAAACAAGGAAAAGAAAGACTTGCATTTATATAGCATCTTTCAAAATGCCCTGGAATGCTTCACAGCCAATAAAGTACATTTTGTAGCACAGTCACTGTTGTAATATCAGAAACGCAACAGCAGTTGCTGCACAGCAAGTTTCCACTAATAGCAATGAGATAAATGGATGGATGGTGATGGTTGAGGGATAAATGCTGTACTAGGTTCCCTGCTCTTCTACGATTCGTGCTTCTGTACTATTGATGGGGTGGGGGGGGAGAACGACTCTTAAGCAGTTGGTTCAAAGGGAAGGGGCAGTCACCAGGATGGAAGTGTCAGTCACCAGGCGGCATAGGTTTAAGGTCCGTTGAGCAAAGTTTAGAGGAGATGTGCGAGGCAAGTTTTTTACACAGAGGGTGGTGAGTGCCTGGAACGCGTTGCCAGGAGAGATTGTGGAAGCAGATACATTAACGGCGTTCAAAAGGCATCTTGACAAACACATGGATAGGATGGGTATAGAGGGATACGGCGCAAGGAATGCTGAGGATTTTGGCAAAGGTTGGTATCATGACCAGTACAGGCGTGGAGGGTAGAAGGGCCTGTTCCTGTGCTGTATTGCTGTATTGTTCTATGTTCTTTGAAATGTGGAATCATTTTAATCATCTGGGAAATTATATTTTATTGAAACAAGCTGAAAGTGTATTCGTTTGCAAGGAATTGTGTGCAGTTCTGGTCACCACATTACAGGAAGGACGTAATTGCTCTGGCGAGGGTGCAGCGGAGGTTTACAAGAATGTTGCCAGGGCTAGAAAAGTGAAGCTATGAGGAGAGATTGGATTGGTTGGGATTATTTTCCTTGGAGCAAAGAAGGCTGAGCGGTGACTTAACTGAGGTGTACAAATTATGAGGGGAAGAAATAGAGTGGACATGATAAAACCAGAGGACATAGATTCAAGATAAATGGCAAAAGGTGTAGAGGGGACATGAGGAAAACCTTTTTTACGCTGAGGGTAGTGGGTGCCTGGAATTTGCTGCCTGAGTTTGCGGTGGAGGCAGAGACCCTAAACACTTTTAAAAAGTACCTGGATCTGCACCTTAAGTGATGTAAGCTACAGGGCTATGGACCGGGTGCAGGAAGGTGGGATTAGAAAGGGCACCTGGGTGACCTCGTGCTGGCATGGACAAGATGGGCCGAATGGGCTCCTTCCGTGCTGTAACTTTTCTGTCGGTCTATGGAATGTCTGAAAGTGGTCAAATTCTGTTCCAAAGGTTATCTGGATTTGTAGAATTTAAATAAAAATTACATTTGATTTTCTGCTCATCCACTTAGTGTTGTTTCGTCTCAGATAATATCCCGCCCCCAAAGCAAGCTAAATGAGCAGACACCTCATTGGCTATCACCATTCCAAATTTGGTTCTTCAGAGAAATTAAAGTAAAATACTACCGATGCAGAAAATCTGAAATTAAACCAGAAAATGCTGGAAAACCTCAGCAGGTCTGGCAGCATCTGTGGAGAGAGAAACAGAGTTAACGTTTCAAGTCCATATGACTCTTCTTCAGAGCTAATGGCAGTGTGAAGGCATCATGGCGTAAAGGTAAGACAAGGTTTTTTATAGTTATTAAGATGTTTGATTGGCTGATGTGAGTTGTTCATCAATTCAAAATGAGCACCTCACATACCGTCATGAGCAGCAGCTGATCCATAAACCACTGCCTAAAGGCGTTTAGATGGACTGTGACCTTCTTCTGAGGAGACTGAATTAAAAGAATAAACAGTCATTTGGCAGTAGAGATCTTGGGCATTGCTGAAAAAAGGGACATGTTTCGAAGCTTTTCATCTTGTGTTCATCAGAACAGATTCAAGAATACTGACTTCCAAAGGGAACAACGATTTAAACTGCATGATAAAAGGGATTGTTTGGCAAATCCACTTGATTGGTTGAGGTGCTACCATGGTGAATGCACCATGGAGTTATTGTCCCCCATGCTTCTGTTTATTGAAAGAATGTGCAATATCTGGACTTACACCTTTTTCCTGAAAAGGGCAGGTTCCTGCACTGGAATAAATGTAGCTTTTAGCAAGCATCAGTAAGCTACCTTTAGAGCCTGACTGACAATCTTAAATTGATTGTTAGTATAATTCTTAACACACTTGGGATTGTTCAGTAAGTGCTGCCCAAATGGGGAATCACACCTAATGTTTGGACATTATGTTCTGAATTTTGCAATAATATGCTAGTTGAGTACAGTCAGTATTTTGCCAGTTGCGAACAGCCAAAGGGATGTGCTGTTTGATACAATCCGCCAGTCATTGAGATATACGGCCCACGTACCTGGCATTGCAATGGCTCCGAAATTCATAAGTGACATTACCCACCTGTGTGGTAGGCAGAATGGCAGTTTATAATAATATAATAATCTTTATTGTCACAAGTAGGCTTACATTAACACTGCAATGAAGTTACTGTGAAAAGCCCCCAGTCGCCACATTCCGGCGCCTGTTCGGGTACACAGAGGGAGAATTCAGAATGTCCAATTCACCTAACAAGCACGTCTTTCATGACTTGTGGGAGGAAACTGGAGCACCCGGAGGAAACCCACGCAGACACGGGGAGAACGTGCGGACTCCACACAGACAGTGACCCAAGCCGGGAATCGTACCTGGGACCCTGGCGCTGTGAAGCAACAGTGCTAACCACTGTGCCACGGTTGCATCCTGTTACTGAAATACACCACTTGTGTTGTCACTGCATAGTAGCAGTGTGAAACGACAAGCTTCACCTGTTGCTCATATTTTTGACCTACACTTTTCATGTCCGAAGATGGTGGCTTACGGTCCATTTGTGAGTATATGTGATACACAGTGAATAATACAAACATACAAACATTCGAATTAGGAGCAGGAGGAGACCACTCAGCCACTTGAGCCTGCTCTGTCATTCAGTAAGGTCATGGCTGATCTGATTGTCGCCTCAACTCAACATTCCGCCTACCACCGATAACCTTTGACTTCCTTGTTAGTCAAGAATCTATCTATCACTACCTTAAAAATATTCAATAAGCCTGCCTCTACTGCATTCTGGGGAAGAGAGTTCAAAAAATTAACAACCCTCTGAGAGAAAGAAATTATTTTACTCTCCGACTTAAATGGGAGACACCTTTTTGTTACACTGTGTCCCGAGGAATCGTCTCTCCAAAAAGGGGAAGCATCCTTTCAACATCCACCCTCTAGAGTCCCCTCAGGATCTTATATGTTTCAGTAAGCTCACCTTTCGATCATCTGAACTCCAAAAGGTATAGGCCCATCCTGTCCAACTTTTCCTCATAAGATAAGCCTCCCCAACACATACACTATAAATTTAAAGTTTAACTATTGTCATGATATGCAAACCAATGAACACTCAGAATAGGACACAACCAATGGGCAGTCAGGACACTCAGAGGTGGCATCACCACAAGGGGGCATGACATAAACACTATAAAAGGAATGAAGCACTCACACCCTGCCTCTTTCCACAGACAGACATCTAGAGAGTTAGACAGGGTTGATCAGCAGCATCACACCCCAGCACGTGGCCTACAGCAAGCTGGTACAGTTAGACTGAGTTACTACAGTTAGATTAGCAGAGAGTCGAACTCATTTGAGAACTGTGTTAATAGTTCAATAAACATGTTGAACTCATTTCAGACTCTGGAGCATCCTTTAGTTAAGACTGCATCAAGTAGCAGCCTGTGTTATCCGAAGCAGCATAACACAACATGATACCAGGAGTGACTGTTCAATGTATTTAGTTCAACTCAGCAAGATCCGTGACAACCGGCTGCTGAATACAGGCACAATGGACAAGATTCAGGCTCCTCAACAGCTCAGGACCACCAGCAATCTTAGTGCCAACTGGCGATCATTCAAGCAGAAATTTCAACTATACGTGGAAGCATCTGACCTCAATGGCGCGACCGATGCTCGGAAGATGGCTCTTCTACTCACCACTGCGGGTGACCATGCGATAGAGGTCTTCAACTCCTTTCACTTTTCCGAAGGGCAGGGCAAAACGAAGTACCAAACCAACCTGGACAAATTCGACAGCCACTGCGAGGTGGGCACCAATGAAATCTTCGAGCATTACATCTTCAAGCAGAGGATTCAAGGTAAAGACGAATCCTTCAACTCCTATCTAACTAACCTTAGACTGCGCAATCCTACAACTTCGGTGATATAACTGACTCCATGATCAGTGACCAAATCGTTTTTGGAGTCCACTCTGGTCCTCTACGAGAGCAATTGTTTAAAATCAAGCACATGACCCTGCCAGTCGCGATTGAAACGTATACTGTGCATGAGCACTCTAAAAGTCGCTATTCACCGTACAAAACGGCAGAAAGTGGAAAACAAGCCTCCCATGAGGTGGAGAGTGTTCAGGCCATCTCCCGGATGCAGCGCCTCCACATTGACGAAAGCGGCCATTTTGCGTGCTCTTCCCGGCGCCCGACGCATGTGCAATGCGATCAGGAACACGAAGCGGCCGAAAACCGCACTGCGCAGGTGCAGACGTCCGAGAACCGTACCGCGCAAGTGCAACGACGCACTGAGCATCATGACATGTGCGAACTGCGGCACTGCCCATTTTTTAAAAAACTGCCCTGCAAAAGGCAAACGCTGTTTAAACTGTGGGAACCCAACCACTATGCAGCCCTGTGCAGCTCTGCACCACCAGTCAGGAGCCAGCGCTCCCAATTCCGACAGCGGCGCATCAGAAGTTTGCAACACCGAATGCATGACTCTGATCCAGGCAGTGCGACGGATCCAGATGATGAATACCTGGACAACACTTACCGAGTGGGCATTATTACAAAGTGCGAATACTCCATACCGGACACATCGCGAGTCCAATCAATCCTGGCCGTGGATTCCAAGGACAAATGGCATACAGTATGAAGGTCAACCACTGCCCCATCCAGTTCAAACTGGACACAGGTGCCTCCGCCAACCTGATTTTGTGGGTGGACTTCAAGAGAGTCAAGAAGCCCCCCACAATCCTTCCAGCTGCCTGCAAACTCCTGGACTACCATGGAAACGTAATCAAGGCAGTTTATCCTTAAGAGACCCTACCCTCTCCCTAGTCACCCTTTTACCCTTTATGTATCTGTATTTGCATTTTACTTTGCCTTATCTGCCAAGACAATCTCGTGTACCCTTTTTTCCCTCCTGATTTCTCTCTTAACTCTACTCCGACAAGCCCTATAGTCTTCAAGGGATACACTTGATCCCAGCTGCCTATGCATGTCATATGCCTCCTTCCTTTTGACCATGGCTTCAATATCGCGAATCATCCAGGGCTCCCTCCTTCTACCAGCCTTACCCTTCACTCTAAGAGGAATGTGCTCACCCTGAACCCTAATTAACACATTTTTGAAAGACTCCCACTTACCAGCAGTCCCCATGCCTGCAAAATAGGCACCCCCATTCAACAAGTTCCTGCCTAATACCCTCAGAGACTGGACTTATGAGCATTTGTTTTGTTTGTTCTGTTCTGTATTCCTCAGTCAGTCACATTAGACAGACACATTCACATGCATATACATCTATTAAAAAAAAGAAAAAAAGGGGGGGAGATGTCATGATATGCAAACATGCAACCAATGAACACTCAGAATAGGACACAACCAATGGGCAGTCAGGACACTCAGAGGTGGCATCACCACCATGACATAAACACTATAAAAGAGATGAGGCACTCACACCCTGCCTCTTTCCACAGACAGACATCTAGAGAGTTAGACAGGGTTGATCAGCGGCATCACACCCCAGCACGTGGCTTAGAGCAAGCTGGTACAGTTAGACTGAGTTATTACAGTTAGATTAGCAGAGAGTCGAACTCATTTGAGAACTGTGTTAATAGTTCACTAAACACGTTGAACTCATTTCAGAGTCTGGAGCATTCTTTAGTTAAGACTGCATCAAGTAGCAGCCTGTGTTATCTGAAGCAGCATAACACAACAACTATCATACTTGAAAGCTTGCAGTTAGACATATTTAACCAGAATGTGTGAGTTAAGTGAGCCTTCTCTGAACTGCTTCTGATGCATTTATAGACTTTCTTAAATAATGGGACCAAAAGTCTACACAGTGCCCTCGATGTGGTCTCACTAACACCCTGTACAACTGTAGTCATAGAGTCATAGATGTTTACGGCATGGAAACAGGTCCTTCGGCCCAACTTGTCCATGCCGCCCAGTTTCTATCACTAAGCTAGTCCCACTTGCCCTCATTTGACCCATATCCCTCTATACCCACCCTGCCCATGCAACTGTCTAACTGTTTTTTAAAGGAAAAAATTGTACCCGCCTCTACCACTGCATCTGGCAGCTCGTTCCAGATGCTCAGCACAGTCTGTGTGAAAAAACTTCCCCTCTGGTCTCTTTTGTGAGAGGTCTCTCCCCTCTCCCCTTAAACCTGTGCCCTCTAGTTGTAGACTCCTCAAATTTTGAGAAAAGGTGTTGACTATTGACCTTATCTATGCTCCTCATTATTTTATAGACCTCTATAAGATCACCCCTAAGCCTCCTACGCTCCAGGGAAAAAGGTCCCAGCCTATCCAGCCTCTCCTTATAACTCAAACCATCAAGTTCTGGTAGCATCCTCGTAAATCTCTTCTGCACTGTTTCTAGTTTAACAATATCCTTCCTATAATAGGGTGACCAGAACTGAACACAGTATTCCATGTGTGATCTTACTAATGTCGTGTACAACTTCAACAAGACGTCCCAACTCCTGTATTCAATATTCTGACCAATAAAACCGAGCATGCTGAATGCCTTCTTCACCACGCTGTCCACCTGCGACTCCACCTCCAAGGAGCTATGAACCTGTACCCCTAGATCTTTTTGTCCTGTAACTCTCCCCAACTCTCTACCATTAACTGAGTAGGTCCTGCCCTGATTTGATCTACCAAAATGCATCATCTCACATTTATCCAAACTAAACTTCATCTGCCATTCATCGGCCCACTGGCCCAATTGGTGAAGATCCTGTTGCAATCTTATATAACCTATTCTTCACTATCCACTATGCCACCAATCTTGGTGTCATCTGCAAACTTACTAACCATGTCTCCTACATTTTCATCCAAATCATTAATATATATATAACAAATAACAGTGGACCCAGCGCCGATCCCTGAGGCACACCGCTGGTCACAGGCCTCCAGTTTGAAAAACAACCCTCCACAACCATCCTTTGGCTTCGGTCGCCAAGGCAATTTTGTATCCAATTGGCTACCTCACCCTGGATTCCGTGAAATTTAACCTTTTGCAACAACCTACCATGCGGTACCTGGTCAAAGACCTTGCTAAAGTCCATGTAGACCACGTCGACTGCACTACCCTCATCTACCTTCTTGGTTACCCCTTCAAAAAGCTCAATCAAATTCGTTTGACATGACTTTCCCCTTAGAAAGCCATGTTGACTTTCCCTAATTAGCCCTTGCCTGCCTAAATGCTTGTAGATCCTGTCCCTCAGAATACCTCCTAACAATTTACCCACTACAGAAGTAAGCTAACCGGTCTGTAGTTCCCAGGCTTATCCATACAGCTCTTCTTAAACGAGGTCACAACATTTGCTACCCACCAATCTTCAGGCACCTCTCCTGTGGCTGTCGATGATTCAAACATCTCAGCTAGGGGGCCAGCAATCTCCTCCCTAGCCTCCCACAACATCCTGGGATACATTTCATCAGGTCCCGGGGATTTATCTATCTTGATGCGCTTTAATACCTCCTCAAGACATCACTTCTTATTTCCCCAATTTCCCTAACTCTCGTGCCTTTCTCAACAGTAAATACTGATGAGAAATATTAATTTAGGACCTCTCCCATCCAAAGAACAAAGAACAAAGAAAAGTACAGCACAGGAACAGGCCTTTCGGCCTTCAAGCCCGTGCTGACCATGCTGCCCGACTAAACTACAATCTTCTACACTTCCTGGGTCCGTATCCCTCTATTCCCATCCTATTCATGTACTTGCCAAAATGCCCCTTAAATGTCACTATCGTCCCTGCTTCCACCACCTCCTCCAGCAGCGAGTTCCAGCACCCACTACTCTCTGTGTAAAAAACTTGCCTCGTACATCTACTCTAAACCTTGCCCCTCGCTCCTTAAACCTATGCCCCCTAGTAATTGACCCCTCTACCCTGGGGAAAAACCTCTGACTATCCACTCTGTCTATGCCCCTCATAATTTTGTAGACCTCTATCAGGTCGCCCCTCAACCTCCGTCGTCCCAGCGAGAACAAACCAAGTTTATTCAACTGCTCCTCATAGCTAATGCCCTCCATACCAGGCAACATTATGGTCACCCTCTCTAAAGCCTCCACATCCTTCTGGTAGTGTGGCGACCAGAATTGAACACTATGCTCCAAGTGTGGCCTAACTAAGGTTCTATACAGCTGCAACATGACTAGCCAATTCTAATACTCAATGCCCCGGCCAATGAAGGCAAGCATGCCGTATGCCTTCTTGACTACCTTCTCCACCTGTGTTGCCCCTTTCAGTGACCTGTGGACCTGTACACCTAGATCTCTCTGACTTTCAATACTCTTGAGGGTTCTACCATTCACTGTATATTCCCTACCTGCATTAGACCTTCCAAAATGCATTACCTCACATTTGTCCGGATTAAACTCCATCTGCCATCTCTCCGCCCAAGTCTCCAAACAATCTAAATCCTGTTGTATCCTCTGATAGTCCTCATCGCTATCCGCAATTCCACCAACCTTTGTGTCGTCTGCAAACTTACTAATCAGACCAGTTACATTTTCCTCCAAATCATTTATATATACTACAAACAGCAAAGGTCCCAGCACTGATCCCTGCGGAACACCACTAGTCACAGCCCTCCAAATAGAAAAGCATCCTTCCATTGCTGCTCCCTGCCTTCTATGACCTAGCCAGTTCTGTATCCACCTTGCCAGCTCACCCCTGAACCCGTGTGACTTCACCTTTTGTACTAGTCTACCATGAGGGACCTTGTCAAAGGCCTTACTGAAGTCCATATAGACAACATCCACTGCCCTACCTGCATTAATCATCTTTGTGACCTCTTCGAAAAACTCTATCAAGTTAGTGAGACATGACCTCCCCTTCACAAAACCATGCTGCCTCTCACTAATGCGTCCATTTGCTTCCAAATGGAAGTAGATCCTGTCTCGAAGAATTCTCTCCGGTAATCTCCCTACCACTGACATAAGGCTCACCAGCCTGTAGTTCCCTGGATTATCCTTGCTATCCTTCTTAAACAGAGGAACAACATTGGCTATTCTCCAGTCCTCCGGGACATCATCTGAAGACAGTGAGGATCCAAAGATTTCTGTCAAGGCCTCAGCAATTTCCTCTCTAGCCTCTTTCAGTATTCTGGGGTAGATCCCATCAGACCCTGGGGACTTATCTACCTTAATATTTTTCATGACGCCCAACACCTCGTCTTTTTGGATCTCAATGTGACCCAGGCTATCTACACACCCTTCTCCTGACTCAACATCCACCAATTCCTTCTCTTTGGTGAATACTGATTCAAAGTATTCATTTAGTACCTCGCCCATTTCCTCTGGCTCCACACATAGATTCCCTTGCCTATCCTTCAGTGGGCCAACCCTTTCCCTGGCTACCCTCTTGCTTTTTATGTACGTGTAAAAAACCTCGGGATTTTCCTTAACTCTATTTGCCAATGACTTTTTGTGACCCCTTCTAGCCCTCCTGACTCCTTGCTTAAGTTCCTTCCTACTTTCCTTATATTCCGCACAGGCTTTGTCTATTCCCAGCCTTTTAGCCCTGACAAATACCTCCTTTTTCTTTTTGATGAGGCCTACAGTATATCTCATTATCCAAGGTTCCTGAAAATTGCCGTATTTATCCTTCTTCCTCACAGGAACATGCCGGTCCTGAATTCCTTTCAACTGACACTTGAAAGCCTCCCACATGTCAGATGTTGATTTACCCTCAAACATCCGCCCCCAACCTAGGTTCTTCAGTTCCCGCCTAATATTGTTATAATTAGCCTTCCCCCAATTTAGCACATTCACCCTAGGACCACTCTTAGCCTTGTCCACCAGCACTTTAAAACTTACTGAATCGTGGACCTGCACATAGATGACCTTGTTTATCCTTAAGAGGCCCTACCCTCTCCCTAGTCACACTTTTACCCTTTATGTATCTGTAAAAGCTCTTTGCATTTTACTTTGCCTTATCTGCCAAGACAATTTCATGTCCCCTTTTTTCCCTCCTAATTTCTCTCTTAACTCTACTCTGACAAACCCTATAGTCTTCAAGGGATCCACTTGATCCCAGCTGCCTATGCATGTCATATGCCTCCTTCCTTTTGACCATGGCCTCAATATCCCGAGTCATCCAGGGTTCCCCCCTTCTACCAGCCTTACTCGTCACTCTAAGAGGAATATGCTCACCCTGAACCCTAATTAACACATTTTTGAAAGACTCCCACTTACCAGCAGTCCCCTTGCCTGCACAATAGGCACCCCCATTCAACAAGTTCCTGCCTAATACCCTTGAAATTGGCCTTGCCCCAATTTAGAATTTTAACTTTTGGGCCAGAACTATTATTCTCCATAGCTATCTTAAAACTAATGGAATTATGGTCACTGGTCCAAAGTGACCCCTCACTAACACTTCCATCACCTGCTCTTCCTTATTCCCCAAGAGGAGGTCAAGTTTTGCCCCCTTTTCTAGTCGGGCCATTCACATATTGAATGAAGAATTCTTCCTGAATACACTCAACAAATTTCTCTCCATCCAAACCCCTAGTTCTATGGCTGTCCCAGTTAATGTTGGGAAAGTTACATTTCCCAACTATTACGGCCCTATTTTTCCGGCAGCTGTCTGTAAACTCTTTACATATTTATTCCTCAATATCCCGCTGACTATAGTATCGCCCTATCAAAGTGATCTCACCCTTCTTATTTTTCAGTTTTATCCATCTAGACTCAGTGGGCGAACCCTCAGATATATCCTCTCTCTGTACTGCCTAATCTGTACTGTCCCTGATCAAAAACGTAACTCCCCCCACCTCTCTAACCTCCTGTTCTATCTTTCCTCTAGCATATGTACACCGGAACATTGAGCAGCCAGTCCTGCCCCTCTTTAGCCATGTTTCAGTAATAGCTATAATATCCCAGTCCCATGTACCTAGCCATGCCCTGAGTTCATCTGACTTGCCCGTTTGGTCTCTTGCATTGAAGTAAATGCAGTTCAATCTGTTTCTCTGCCTTCCACTTTTCTCCTTACTGACTTTTGTTTCTATCCTCTCTTTACCACCCTCCGACTTCCTGCATTGGTTCCCACCCCCCTGCCACATGACCTGGAGGGCGTAGAAGGATGGCTGAGTAAATTTGCAGATGACACTAAAGTCGGTGGAGTTGTGGACAGTGCGGAAGGATGTTACAAGTTACAGAGGGACATAGATAAGCTGCAGCACTGGGCTGAAAGGTGGCAAATGGAGTTTAATGCAGAAAAGTGTGAGGTGATTCATTTTGGAAGGATTAACAGGAAGACAGAGTACTGGGCTAATGGTAAGATTCTTGGTAGTGTGGATGAGCAGAGAAACCTCGGTGTCCATGTACATAGATCCCTGAAAGTTGCCACCCAGGTTGAAAGGGTTGTTAAGAAGGCGTACGGTGTGTTAGCTTTTATTGGTAGAGGGATTGAGTTTTGGAGCCATGAGGTCATGTTGCAGCTGTACAAAACTCTGGTGCGACCGCATTTGGAGTATTGCGTGCAATTCTGGTCGCCGCATTATAGGAAGGATGTGGAAGCATTGGAAAGGGTGCAGAGGAGATTTACCAGAATGTTGCCTGGTATGGAGGGAAGATCTTATGAGGGAAGACTGAGGGACTTGAGGCTGTTTTTGTTAGAGAGAAGAAGGTTAAGAGGTGACTTAATTGAGGCATACAAGATGATCAGAGGATTAGATAAGGTAGACAGTGAGAGCCTTTTTCCTCGGATGGTGATTTCCAGCACGAGGGGACATAGCTTCAAATTGAGGGCAGTACGAAGTCTTACAACACCAGGTTGTAAGACTTCGTACTGTGCTCACCCCAGTCCAACGCCTGCATCTCCACATCAAATTGAGGGGAGATAGATATAGGACAGATGTCAGAGGTAGGTTCTTTACTCAGAGAGTAGTAAGGGCGTGGAATGCCCTGCCTGCAACAGTAGTGGACTCGCCAACACTAAGGGCATTCAAATGGTCATTGGATAGACATATGGACGACAAGGGAATAGTGTAGATGGGCTTTAGAGTGGTTTCACAGGTCAGCGCAACATCGAGGGCCGAAGTGCCTGTACTGCGCTGTAATGTTCTATGTTCTACATTAGTTTAAATCCTCCCCAACAGCACTTGCAAACAACTCCGCTCGGACATTAGTTCCAGTTCTGCCCAGGTGTAGACTGTCCGATTTGTAAAACATCCCCTGCTTTTCTGTTTCTATTTGAAATTTCCAGCATCGCTACTTTTTCATACTTATGTCCCTACTTATACATTCCATTCCCTTTGCAATAAATGACAACATTCCATTTGCCTGCCTAATCACCTGATGCACCTGCGTACTCATTTTTTATGCTTCATGTGCCAGGATACCCAGATCCCTCTGTAGCTCAGAATTCTGCAATTTCCCTACATTTAAATAATGTGCTGCTTTTCTATTCTTCCTGTGAAAGTGGACAAGTTCACATTTTCCCACATTATACTCCATTTGCTAATCTTTTGCCCACTCACTTAACCTATGTCCCTTTTCAGATTCCTTAGGTCCTCTTCACAACTTACTTTCCTACCTTTATGTCATCAGAAAATTTAGCAACCATACCTTCAGTCCCTTCATCCAGGTCATTGATATAAATAGTTAATGAGGCCCAAGAACTGATTCCTGTGACAATCCACTCATTACATCTTGCTAACCCAAAAATGGCCCATTGATGCCAACTCTGTCGGTATGATCAGGGTAGCCAATATCACACAGAATAGTTTCTATGCCCTTTTATGGCCTCAAGTTTGCATGGTGAGTAAATTACTTGGGTCCTGTTTACAAGATCGCTGATCAAGCCAATCCTTTAGTGTGCCGAGCTGTAAGAATCCCAACGCGTATATTGACCATTGAAGGTAGACAATATAGTACAGAATCCATTGTGTTAGACAGTAGTAAAGAATCCATTATTGGATTTCCTCAATTAGCACATGGAGGAAAGGGAGCTCATTAGACTGCTCCATTTCAAAAGTGAATTTGAGCACAGGATGAGCCCATTAAGGTGTGTCGGAAAATGCTAACATGCAGCTGCGGATTTAAATATAGCAAATGTGTTATCTACATATTGGAAATATGGAAGGAGTAGGAGGTTAGGGGTCATTCCATCAAAAATGCATTTCTTGTGGAAACTGACAACACTGTGAGTGAGAGCTGGACCCTCGAGGGGATCCAACGGCAACACCATTTATTTGAGCATATAAAGTGTCAATAAAGCTGAATTCAACTCGCATTTACTGAGTTCATAAGTTCAATGAGCACGGATTCAGAACATGGCAATGCGCCAAGATTGCCAAGATATAATGATGCAGCGCAAATGTCTATGACTTCCTTGAACAGCACATTAGTGAATCGGCGCGCAATGTCAAATGAGCACAGGGAGACAGCATTGCTAGCGATATGCAGATCGTGTATAGCCTTTGAGAATGTGAAGGAATCCGTCACTATGTATGTGAAATACTCACTCAAAACTGTTTGTCGCAACTCGCTCAGCCATTTAGCCAATCGTGTTGTGCAGAACAAGTCATAAGTAATTGGACTTCACTTTTGTATCATGGGCAGTCCGAGGATATGTGGAGGTCGTGAACCACGAGGATCAATCCTATCATTTATACCACAAGGCAGCTAATTACTCTTAACACAAGTCTAACAAACGTTAAAGAATAAAGGACAGTATTCATCCCTTTGGCTACTGGCCATAACTGTCCATTGCCAAATTAGCTATTTTAGCGATCATAACCAGCCTGATGTAATACTGTAATCGATTGTTTTTTTCTATCCAAAACACACAGCGAAATATCAATTTGTAGAAATTTGCTTTATTGATTTTGGACAGGAGACTCACTGTTAACTGGTTCTTCAGTCCTGGCTTTGTAGCTGGTACAGTCATTTAGTGTGAGACTTCAGACTTTAACTTCATTACAGAAGCCACAAATGAGAAAACATAACACAAAAGGTCTCTGCGCATCCTCTCAGCTTTCACTAGAGGTGTCATACCGTTTATTCATTGTATGCTTACTGCAGATTAGTAGAGGTCAGATCTAGAAATTAACCATAGTCCTGCTATGCCTTGCAATATAGATGACAGAGCAATTAAATATCAATATATGTACTCTTATTTTTGCTCCAAACTTGCTGCCTTAGACCGGGGCAATGTTAAACATCATCGGAGTTAAGATAATAAACAAAATGGAAAGAGAACACAGTCAGGAAGGAGCTGGGAGTGGAGTCATGTAGCATTTTGGAGATGGAAAAATTGGTTAGAACCAAATACAATGTTAGAACATAAGAACATAAGAACTAGGAGCAGGAGTAGGCCATCTGGCCCCTCGAGCCTGCTCCACCATTCAATGAGATCATGGCTGATCTTTTGTGGACTCAGCTCCATTTTCCAGCCCGAACACCATAACCCTTAATCCCTTTATTCTTCAAAAAACTATCTATCTTTATCTTAAAAACATTTAATGAAGGAGCCTCTACTGCTTCACTGGGCAAGGAATTCCATAGATTCACAACCCTTTGGGTGAAGAAATTTCTCCTAAACTCAGTCCTAAATCTACTTCTCCTTATTTTGAGGCTATGCCCCCTAGTTCTGCTTTCACCCGCCAATGGAAACAACCTGCCCGCATCTATCCTGTCTATTCCCTTCATAATCTTATATGTTTCTATAAGATTCCCCCTCATCCTTCTAAATTCCAACGAGTACAGTCCCAGTCTACTCAACCTCTCCTCGTAATCCAACCCCTTCATCTCTGGGATTAACCTAGTGAATCTCCTCTGCACACCCTCCAGTGCCAGTACGTCCTTTCTCAAGTAAGGAGACAAAAACTGAACATAATACTCCAGGTGTGGCCTCACTAACACCTTATACAATTGCAGCAGAACCTCCCTAGTCTTCAACTCCATCCCTCTAGCAATGAAGGACAAAATTCCATTTGCCTTCTTAATCACCTGTTGCACCTGTAAACCAACTTTTTGCGACTCATGCACTAGCACACCCAGGTCTCTCTGCACAGCAGCATGTTTTAATATTTTATCATTTAAATAATAATCCCTTTTGTTGTTATTCCTACCAAAATGGATAACCTCACATTTGTCAACATTGTATTCCATCTGCCAGACCCTAGCCCATTCACTTAGCCTATCCAAATCCCTCTGTAGACTTCCAGTATCCTCTGCACTTTTTGCTTTACCACTTATCTTAGTGTCGTCTGCAAACTTGGACACATTGCCCTTGGTCCCCAACTCCAAATCATCTATGTAAATTGTGAACAGTTGTGGGCCCAACACTGATCCCTGAGGGACACCACTAGCTACTGATTGCCAACCAGAGAAACACCCATTAATCCCCACTCCTTGCTTTCTATTAATTAACCAATCCTCTATCCATGCTACTATTTTCCCCTTAATGCCATGCATCTTTATCTTATGCAGCAACCTTTTGTGTGGCACCTTGTCAAAGGCTTTCTGGAAATCCAGATATACCACATCCATTGGCTCCCCGTTATCTACCGCACTGTTAATGTCCTCAAAAAATTCCACTAAATTAGTTAGGCACGACCTGCCCTTTATGAACCCATGCTGCATCTGCCCAATGGGACAATTTCCATCCAGATGCCTCGCTATTTCTTCCTTGATGATAGATTCCAGCATCTTCCCTACTACCGAAGTTAAGCTCACTGGCCTATAATTACCCGCTTTCTGCCTACCTCCTTTTTAAAACAGTGGTATCACGTTTGCTAATTTCCAATCCGCTGGGACCACCCCAGAGTCTAGTGAATTTTGGTAAATTATCAGTAGTGCATTTGCAGTTTCCCTAGCCATCTCTTTTAGAACCCTGGAATACATTCCATCAGGGCCAGGAGACTTGTCTACCTTTACCCCATTAGCTTGCCCATCACTACCTCCTTGGTGATAAAAATCCTCTCAAGGTCCTCACCTGTCACAGCCTAATTTCCATCAGTCACTGGCATGTTATTTGTGTCTTCCACTGTGAAGACCGACCCAAAAAACCTGTTCAGTTCCTCAGCCATTTCCTCATCTCCCATTATTAAATCTCCCCTCTCATCCTCTAAAGGACCAATATTTACCTTAGCCACTCTTTTTTGTTTTATGTATTTGTAGAAACTTTTACTATCTGTTTTTATATTCTGAGCAAGTTTACTCTCATAATCTATCTTACTCTTCTTTATAGCTTTTTTAGTAGCTTTCTGTTGCCCCCTAAAGATTTCCCAGTCCTCTAGTCTCCCACTGATCTTTGCTACTTTGTATGTTTTTTCCTTCAATTTGATACTCTCCCTTATTTCCTTAGATATCCACGGTCGATTTTCCCTCTTTTTACTGTCCTTCCTTTTTGTTGGTATAAACCTTTGCGGAGCACTGTGAAAAATCACTTGGAAGTTTCTCCACTGTTCCTGAACTGTTTCACCATAAAGTCTTTGCTCCTAGTCTACCTTAGCTAGTTCTTCTCTCATCCCATTGTAATCTCCTTTGTTTAAGCACAAAACACTAGTGCTTGATTTTACCTTCTCACCCTCCATCTGTATTTTAAATTCCACCATATTGTGATCGCTCCTTCCGAGAGGATCCCTAACTATGAGATCCTGAATCAATCCTGTCTCATTACACAGGACCAGATCTAGGACTGCTTGTTCCCTTGTAGGTTCCATTACATACTGTTCTCGGAAACTATCGCGGATACATTCTATAAACTGCTCCTCAAGGCTGCCTTGACCGACCTGGTTAAACCAATCGGCATGTAGATTAAAATCCCCCATGATAACTGCTGTACCATTTCCACATGCATCAGTTATTTCTTTGTTTATTGCCTGCCCCACCATAATGTTACTATTTGGTGGCCTATAGATTACTCCAATCAGTGACTTTTTTGCCTTACTATTCCTGATTTCCACCCAAATGGATTCAACCTTATCCTCCATAGCACCGATGTCATCCCTTACTATTGCCCGGATGTCATCCTTAAATAACAGAGCTACACCACCTCCCTTACCATCCACTCTGTCCTTCCGAAAAGTTTGATATCCTCGGATATTTAACTCCCAGTCGTGACCATCCTAGTTATCAAATAACTAACTATAATTACTTGGTAAGGTAGAGCAGAAGCAATTCAACAAGATTTCCAAATAAATTAATGGTGCCAAAACTCTCCAGAGGTTCCACTCACCCCTTTCCCCACAATGGAACCCTCTTACCCCCAGATAATGATCATGACCCAGTGTGCCAACTCTTTGCCATTTCTGGATGTTTGTGACAATTAAGCGTCATGGGCAGAAGGGGCTATCCAGCTGCTATCAAAGACGTTTAGCCATGGTTTAGGGAAAGGACAAGGAGGCAGCATTCTTTTCACCAATTCACTTGCTCAGTTGGTGCTCAATATTTGTGGTATGCTCAGTGAATTGATAAAAATGGGTGAAGGTTGACCCCACTAGTGGAGTCCTGGCTGGAGCAGAAGCCTGAACCCTGAAACAAAAGAATGAGATAGCTTGCATTTATATAGCGCGTTTCATGTTATCCCAAAGGACTTTACATCCAATGGATTATTTATTGAAATGTAGCCATTGTTATAGTTTAAGAAATGTAGCAGCCAATTTATGTACAGAAAGCTCCCACAAACTTTTCCCCTTGGTGGATGGGTCAATGATCAGGGGTCATAGATTTATGGTAAGGGGCAGGAGGTTTTGAAGGGATGTGAGGAAACATGTTTTACCCAGAGGGTGGTGGGAGTTTGGAATTCGCTGCCTGAAAGGGTGGTGGAGGCAGAGACTCTCATAACATTTAACAAGTATTTAGATGTGCACTTGCGAAGCCAAGTCATACAAGGCTATGGACCAAGTGCTGGGAAATGGGATTAGAATAATTAGGTGATTGTTTTTGACCAGCACAGATACAATGGGCTGAAGGGCCTTTTCAGTGCTGTATAATTCTATGACTCTATGACAAACAGCAAGGAGATAATAACCAGATAGTCTCTTTTCATGATAATTCAAGATTAAATATTGACCAGTACACCAAGAACCCTTCTTTGAAATGGTGTCACAGGACATTTTATGACCACGGAACAGGGCAGTCAGGATTCGGTTTGGCATCTCATTAGAATGACAGTGCAATACAACCTCAATATTTAACAATTAAATTGTGTACGCTTGTCTCTAAAGTGGCACTTGCACCCACAGCCTTCTAACTCAGAGAATAGTATGTAGTGATTTATCCACTAAGCCAGAATGAAAAAGCCAATGAAGCACAATAACATCCTGATCTATCTTGACTCTGGGTGCATCAACGTCCTGAGAGATACTTGGTTGTCACTGAACCTGGTTCACTAGGGGCTGGTTTAGCATAGTGAGCTAAATCGCTGGCTTGTAATGCAGATCACAGTCAGCAGCGCGGGTTCAATTCCAGCCTCCCCGAACAGGCGCCAGAATGTGGTGACTAGGGGCTTTTCACAGTGACTTCATTGAAGCCTACTTGTGACATTAATTGATTATTATTAACCTTTGCATCAGGAATTCCTAATGATGCTCCCCTACACCCCCATCTCCCCTCCATTCCCTGGCTACCAATCTTTGACAGCACCTGTACTCTAGAAGCTGGAAGGAGCTTCGAGCCTTTGTAACACATGTCGAAATCTCAATAGAGCATTAAAAATATGCCGATCATTCCCAGTATTGTGAAGGTCAGATGGAAGCCTGGAGGATCCTTCATCACACGTGTGCTGAATTTTCCAATGGTTTGGGCCTGTGGAGGCTCAAGCTGTGCCTGTAATCGTGTTTGTAAATCCTTGCCCCTTGCAAGCTTCTTATTCTCAATGACAGTCAATGATGAAGGACACCATCCCAGTGTAAATGTAGGATCAGGACCCAGGCACCTTTATCCCCAAATCCATCAAGGTTCAATATTATCTAATTTTATTTGACATATTTTATGTTACATTTCACCCGTGAAACCACATCAAACTACAGCAAAACAAATTTATTTTGGAGGACAGGAACTCCTGAGACAATGATGACTGTATTTACCTGATTCAGCCAAACCCAAATCAGAGATCCTTAGCCCACACAACCTTCTTTCCCCTTGCCATGCCATCCAATGAACTAAACTTTACATCTTGATCTTCTCCATGTTGATCACTGGAGCACTAAAAATATTTATTGCATCAGCTATGCTTATTTGTATCACAACACTAGGGGGAGTACTTCCTGCACATGCCAGGTTACAGTTCAGAGTCAGTGGGTGGGACTTTACGATCCTATCCGCCCCAAGACTGGAAATTCCCGCCAGCGGTCAACGGATCTTTCAATGGTTTGTCAAATTGTCCGTTTTGTCCACAACAATTCCTGTGGTGGGCGGGAGTGGAAAATATACCCCAGTGTGCCAGCTTGACACAGACTAACAATAAAGTTGAAATTACCCATTTTTAGGTCTGTACAGTCCTTAACCATTGAAAGTTCTTTAGTACACCTATCATTTAGCCACTGTTTGTAAGATCATAAGAAAGAGGAGCGGGTGTAGGCCATTCGGCCCATCGAACATGATTCACCATTCGATCAGATCATGACTGATCAGATTGTCGTATTAACTTCACTTTCCTGTCTGTTCCCCATAACTTTTGACACTCATGTCAATCAAAAGTCTATCTAACTCAACCTTGAAAAGGACAGGGACGGGAACCTGGTTGGAGATTCAGCAGGGGTGAATAAGGCATTCAAGGAGTTTTACAGTAGGTTGTATGGGTCGGAACCCCCAGCTGGGCCAGAGGGGATGAGGCACGTTTTAGGGGGGCTGAATTTCCCGAAGGTTGGTAGAAGGGCTGGGGGCCCCAATCGGGTTGGAAGAGATAGCCGAGGGTCTGAAGGCCATGCAGTCGGGTAAAGCCCCGGGGCCGGACGGGTACCTAGTGGAGTTTTATAAAAAGTTCTCTGGGATATTGGGACCGCTGTTGATGAGGACATTCAATAAGGCACGGGAGCGTGGGGTGCTTCCCCCGACGATGTCACAGGCCACGATCTCATTGGTCTTGAAGCGGGACAAGGACCCAAAGCTATGTGGGTCCTACAGGCCAATGTCCCTATTAAATGTGGACGCCAAGCTGCTGGCCAAAATCTTGTTCTCTGGGATTGAAGACTGTGTTCCGGATGTGATTGGGGAGGACCAGATGGATTTGTTAAGGGTAGGATGTTGGCGGCCAACGTAAGAAGGTTGTTAAATGTGATTATGATGCCCCCAGAAGGTAGGGATGTGGAGGTAGTGGTCGCAATGGATGCAGAGAAGGCTTTTGATTGGGTGGAATGGGAATATCTGTGGGAGGTACTGGGGCAGTTTGGATTTGGGCGGGCTTTATTGACTGGGTCAGGTTGTTGTATCAGGCTCCTGTTGCGAGCGTACGGATGAATAGGTCAACATCGGACTATTTCAGGCTGTATCGGGGGACAAGACAGGGATGGCCCCTCTCCCCACTGTTGTTTGCGTTAGCTACAGAACCACTGGCAATTGCGCTGAGAGACTCAAGGGGCTGGTCCGGGGAGGAGTGGATCACAGAGTCTCGCTTTACGCAGACGACCGGCTCCTTTTGTTTTGGACCCACTAGAGGGGATGGAAGAAATTATGAGGATTCTGGGGGAATTTGGCCGGTTTTCGGGATATTAACTAAATATGGGGAAAAGTGAGATGTTTGTGGCCCAGGCAAGGGGGCAGGAGAGGCGATTGGGGGAGCTGCCGTTTAGGGTGGTAGGGAGAAGCTTTCGATACCTAGGCACCCAAGTGGCACAGGAATGGGAACGGCTACACGAGTTAAATTTGGCCCGATTAGTAGACCAAATGAAGGACTATTTTCGGAGGTGGGATGCGCTCCTGTTGTCACTGGCTGGGAGGGTGCAGACAGTGAAAATGACGGTCCTCCCGAGATTCCTGTTTGTGTTTCAGTGTCTCCCCATCTTTATTCCTCGGTCCTTCTTTAAACGGGTCAATAAGGTAATCACTGGCTTTGTATGGGCGGGTAAGACCCCGCGAGTAAAAAAGGGGTTGCTTGAGCGGAGTCGGGGGGAGGGCGGGCTGCCGCAGCCGAACGTTAGTAATTATTATTGGGCGGCGAATATAGCCATGATCAGGAAGTGGGTGGTGGGGGGGACGGTCGGTATGGGACCGTGTGGAGGCGGCTTCATGCAAGGGCACCAGTTTGGGGGCATTGGTAACGGCACCTCTGCCATTCACGCCGGCACGGTACTCCACCAGCCCCGTGGTGGTGGCAGCCCTGAGGGTCTGGGGGCAATGGAGGAGGCATGTGGGAGCGGAGGGAGCTTCTGTGTGGTCTCCAATTTGTAATAATCACCGGTTTGCCCCGGGATGGCTGGATGGAGGGTTCCGGAGATGGCAGAGAGCAGGGATCGAGAGGATGGGGGATATGTTTACAGAGGGGAACTTTTCTAGCCTGAGGGAGCTGGAGGAGAAATTTGGATTGGCGAGGGGAAATGAATTTAGGTACCTGCAGGCACGGGACTTCCAATGCAGGCAGGTCTCAACCTTCCCGCTCCTACCACCAAGGGGGATATAGGTCAGGGTAGTTTCTAGAGAGTGGGTGGGTGAAGGGAGGGTTTCTGACATTTACAAGGAACTCATGGGGTCAGAGGAGACGCAGACCAAGGAGCTGAAGTGCAAGTGGGAAGAGGACTTGGGAGAAGAGATAGAGGAGGGTCTTTGGGCGGACGAGTCAACACGTCCTCAACATATGCCAGGCTCAGCCTGATACAATTCAAGGTCGTTCACCGGGCACACAGGACAGTGGCCCGAACGAGTAGGTTCTTTGGGATAGAAGGCAGATTCACAAGGTGTGCGGGAGGACCACCGAACCATGTCCATATGTCCTGGGCATGCCCGAAGCTTAGGGGATTCTGGCAGGGGTTTGCGGATGTCATGCCCAAGGTGTTAAAAACAAGGGTGGCACCGAGTCCAGAGATGGTGATTTTCGGGGTGTCGGAAGACCCGTGAATCCAGGAGGAGAAAGGGGCAGACGTTCTAGCCTTTGCTTCCCTGGTAGCCTGGAGATGAATTCTATTGGCTTGGAGGGACCCAAAGCCCCCGAAGACGGAGACCTGGCTAACTGACATGGATAGCTTTCTCTGTTTGGAGAAAATCAAGTTCGCCTTGAGAGGGTCACTGTTAGGGTTCGCCCGGAGGTGGCAACCGTTCGTCGACTTCTTCGCGGAAAATTAACCATCAGCAGAAGGGGGGGGGGGGGGGGAGCGCTGGGGGTTAGCTTAGTTTAGAGTAGGGGGTTAGTAAAGGTGGGACCTGTAAGGGAGGAAGACGGCTTTTGCATTATGTTTATAAATTCATGTACATTGTTTATTTTGTTGTTGTTGTAAAACCATAAATGCCTCAATAAAGTGTTTAGAAAAGTAAACCTCAGCCTTGAACATATTCAAAGACCCTGCTTCCACTGCTCCCTGGAGAAGAGAATTCCAAAGACTAATCACCCTCTGTGAGAAAACAATTCTCCTCATCTCGTCTTAAATGGGAGACCCTTATTTTTAAACTGTGCTCTTCATACTCGATTCCCCCACAAGGGGAAACATCCTCCCAGCATCTACTGTCAAGCCCTCTTAAAATCTTATATGTTTTAATGAGATCATCTCTCATTTTTCTAAACTCCAATGGGTATAGCTCCAACCTGCTCAATCTTTCCTCATAAGACAAGTCCCTTCATCCCAGGAATCAGCCTCGTGAACCTTCTCAATGCAATTATATTCCTCCTTAAGTAGGAAGACTAAAACTGTGCACAGTACTCTAGATGCAATCTCACTGATATCCTGTACAACTGTAGCTAAACCTCCCTACTTTAGTATTCCATCCCCTTGCGATAAAGGCCAGCATTTAATTTGCCTTCCTAATCACTTGCTGCACCTGAACACTAACCTTTTATGTTTCATGCACAAGAACACACAGATCCCTCTGTGCTGCGCCATTCTGCAGTATCCCTCCATATAAATAATATTCTGCTTTACTAATCATTCTACCTGTCATGATACACACCAGTATATCATGGTGCAGATACACACACACTGATGGACACACAGCGGGACCAATCAACACACACAACACCGCAGCCAATCACCAGTTAGAGCACACGCACTATAAAGACAGGGGGCATCTGAGTTCCCGCTCATTTGAGCTGCAGCATCCTAGTAGGACAGAGCTCACAGCCTGCAGCACAGATCTTCACCATGTGCTGAGTGCATAGACTGGTTAGGACAAGGCATAGGTCTTTAGTTTAATCTAACATCGTGTTAACCCACAGTGAAAGTATGTTCAACAGTTTCTAACTTAATAAAATAGTGTTGCACTATTTGAAGTGTTGGTGGCCTGTATGTGTTCCACGGATCCAGAGCATCCAACACATACCAGGAGTTGAGGGATATTAGAACTTCTCAGACCTACCTGCAAGTGATCTGCCTTCCAACAGCATACCGTCATCCTGCAAAATGGACAGCGTCTGCCCGCCGCCGCCGCTCCGCATCACCGGTAACCTGGGGGCCAACTGGAAGATATTCAAACAATGCTTCCAGCTCTACCTGGAAGCCACAGACCGGGAAGATGCCTCGGACACCACGAAGATCGGTTCCTATCCATGGCCGGGAAACATGTCATCCACATTTTCAATTCTCTCACCTTTGCTGATGATGAAGATAAATCAAAATTCAAGACGATCTTCCCCAAGTTTGACACTCACTGCAACATAGAGGTGAATGAAAGTTTCGAGCGCTATGTATTCCAATAGCATTTACAGGGTAAGGATGAAACTTTCCAGTCCTTTCTCACCCACCTCCGCATCCTTGTGCAGTCCTGTAATTACGGGCCCACCTCCGACTCCATGATACGCGACCAGATCATTTTCGGTGTTCAGTCGGACCCCCTATGCCAGCAGCTCCTCAAGGTAAAGCAGCTCACCCTAGCGACCGCCATCGAGACCTGCGTGCTACACGAACACGCCACTAGTCGGTATTCCCACATCCAAGCGGCTGAAAGGGCGCGGCAAGGTCCCCACGAGGCAGAACGGGTCCAAGCAATCGAGCAACTCCAGGGCCTCAGCCTGGATGAGGGCAGCCATTTCGCACACTTTTCGCGGACACCCGCGCTTGAGCGCACCGAACGAGGGGACGACAACGTCGACGAACGTATTGCGCAGGCGCGCACCACGTATGGCCGCACCGCGCATGCACGGTGGCGCAGCGAACGTACTGACGCTACAACGTGCGGCAACTGTGGCTCCGCCCACTTAAAGCGGCAATGCCCTGCCAAATCCCGACAATGCCTGAGATGTGGCAAACTTGGACACTATGCTGCTTTATGCAGATCAGTTTGGCCTGCCAATTCGTATCGCTCCGGCCAGACTCGCAAGAATGTCCGGGCCATTCAACCCACGGTCGCCGAGTGCGATGCGGACCTACAACTCGAAGACACCTTTTCGAAACGGTATCATTACAAAAACCAGGGTGTCCCCGAAGCAAAGAATCCAGCCTCTATTAGTATACAGCATCGATCCAGACGATGAGTGATGTGCCACCCTTACGGTCAACCGGTCCCAAATACGATTCCGCCTGGACACTGGTGCCTCCGCCAATCTCATTGCGCGGTCTGACCACCGAAGCCTTTGTGTCAAACCAGCCATCCTTCCATCAGCCTGCCAGCTATTAGATTATAATGGCAATGCCATTGCTGCCAGCGGCTCGTGTTAGCTCGAAGTGACGCACAAGTCACGCAAAGCCATCCTTCCCTTTGAAATCGTGGGCTCCTGGAAAGCCTCCCTGCTTGGCGCGCAGGCATGCAAGCTGTTGAACCTAGTTCAGAGAGTTCACTCTCTCCTGATGACACGTCTGCCTTTCAGGATACCGACTTCAGGGCACAGCTCAACGCCATTATCAACCAGTACCACAAAGTTTTCGAGGGCATGGGAACGCTCCCGTACACCTACAAGATTTTATTAAAACCGAATGCCACGCCTGTGGTGCACGCACCTCGCAGGGTCCCAGCACCCCTTAAGGACCGCCTCAAGCAGCAGCTGCAGGACCTCCAGAACCAAGGAGTGATTTCCAAAGTCACGGAACCGACCAACTGGGTCAGTTCCATGGTATGTGTAAAAAAGCCTTCCGGCGAATTGAGAATTTGCATTGATCCCAAGGATCTAAATCGCAATATCATGAGGGAGCATTATCCAATTCCCAAGCGCGAAGAGCTCACATGTGAGATGGCTCGCGCCAAGCTCTTCACCAAACTCAACGCCTTAAAAGGATTCTGGCAAATCGAGCTCGACAAATCCAGCAGTAAACTTTGCACATTTAATACGCCCTTTGGCAGATATTGTTACAACAGGATGCCGTTCGGGATCATATCTGCATCAGAAGTGTTCCATAGGATTATGGAACAAATGATGGAAGGTATTGAAGGTGTTCGCGTCTATGTCGATGACATAATCATTTGTTCCACCACCCCGCAGGAGCATGTTAGTCGCCTCCAACGCGTATTCATACGTATACATGAGCATGGCCTCCGCCTCAACAGGGCCAAATGCTCTTTTGGTCAGACGGAACCCAAGTTCCTCGGGGACCACATCTCCCAATTGGGTGTGCAGCCGGATGCGGACAAGGTAGCTGCCATCACAGCTGTGAAAACACCAGAGGACAAGAAGGCAGTCCTCCGATTTCTGGGCATGGTCAATTTTTTAGGGAAATTTATCCCTAACCTCGCTTCTCATACCACAGCTCTCAGGAACCTGGTCAGGAAGACGACAGACTTCCAATGGCTCCCTGCCCACGAGCGCGAATGGAGAGAACTCAAAACAAAACTGACCACAGCCCCGGTCTTGGCTTTCTTTGATCCAGCAAAGGAGACCAAAATTTCGACCGATGCCAGTCAATCCGGCATTGGGGCAGTGCTCCTCCAACGTGATGAGGCCTCATCATGGGCCCCCGTTGCATATGCGTCACGTGCGATGACCCCCACGAAGCAGCGCTATGCGCAGATAGAAAAGGAGTGCCTGGGTCTTCTGACAGGTGTGGTTAAGTTTCACGATTATGTCTACGGACTTCCTCAATTCACCATCGAGACGGACCATCGCCCGCTGGTCAATATAATACAGAAAGACTTTAACGATATGACGCCTCGCCTCCAGCGTATTCTTCTCAAGCTCCGGCGATATGACTACCAGCTGGTATGCACCCCAGGCAAAGACCTCATTATTGCTGATGCTCTCTCCAGGACAGTCAACACTCCATGTGACCCAGCGGGATTTGTCTGCCAGGTTGACGCCCATGTGGCATTCACGGCCTCCAATCTACCTGCCTCGGATGAACGCCGTGTCCAAATTCGCCGCGAGACGGCGGCTGACCCCTTGCTACAGCGTGTCATGCGCCACCTAATGGACGGGTGGCTCAAGGGCCAATGCCCTCAGTTCTATGATATCAGAGATGATCTGGTGGTAGTAGACGGGGTTCTTCTAAAACTGGACCGCATTGTCATCCTGCATTGCATGCGCCAACTTGTCCTGGAACAACTACACGAGGGCCACCTTGGCGTGGAAAAGTGCCGCCGACGGGCCCGAGAGCCAGTGTGCTGGCCCGGCATTAATGAGGACATAGCCAACACAGTGCTCAACTGCCCCACTTATCAGCGCTTCCAGCCGGCCCAACCACGTGAGACCCTGCAGCCCCATGAATTGTCACCATGGACCAAGGTGGGCATCGACCTGTTCCACGCGCTGGGTAGAGACTATGTCCTGATCATGGACTACTTTTCGAATTACCCGGAGGTGATACGGTTGCACGACATCACCTCGTCTGCCGTCATTCGTGCCTGTAAAGAAATATTTGCTCGACACGGCATCTCGCTCATGGTTATGTCGGACAATGGCCCCTGCTTCGCCAGCCAGGAATGGTCCAACTTTGCCAGGCAGTACAATTTTGCCCATGTGATAACCAGTCCCCTGTACCCCCAATCCAACGGCAAAGCGGACAAGGGAGTACATATAGTCAAACGGCTCCTATGCTAGGCTGCCCATGCTGGGTCCGATTTCCACCTTGCCTTGCTGGCCTATTGCTCCGCCCGGCTGTCCACTGGCCTGTCGCCAGCCCAGTTACTCATGGGTCGCACCCTGAGGACGACGGTGCCGTCCATCCATGTCCCAGACCTCAACCACGTTCCGGTCCTTCGCCGGATGCAGCTGTCTCGTGCATAGCACAAGGCGACTCATGACTCCCGTGCAGCTGACTCCCTGCTCTGGCTCCAGATGACAACTTCCGCGTCAATCTTCCGGATGGGGGCTGGTCTGCGACCGCTGTTGTCCTTCGGCAAGTGGCCCCCCGCTCGTTCCTTGTTCGTCTACCGGATGGCTCTATTCTGCGCCGCAATCGGCGCGCCCTTCGTCTCGTTCCACGCTCGCCACGTGATCCTCCATTGTCGCCTCGCCCTCCTGCTGACCCTGCCACGGACTATGCAGAAATCCCTGTCACTCTGCATCCCCCTGACGCTGACGCAGTCCAGCCCGCTCCTGAACCGACGGCTCTCGATCCACCCTTGAGGCGGTCAACCAGAATTTGTCGCCCACCTCAGAGACTAAATTTATGAACTATTCGAATTTATAGACTCTCTGAATTCTTTTGTTGCTTTGTTTGATCGTTTCCCTGGTTTGTATATAGTGTTGATCTCGTTACTCTTGTTGCATACTGCTTCTCTGCACCAGGCACCTTCCCATGTAAATAGCTTAGTTCTCATGTACGTAGTCCTGTAAATATGGCTTCGCACCCCACACGTAGTTAGGAACATTCTCACCATACATTATTTATTGCCACACACATACATTCTTTTATAAAAGGGGGGATGTCATGATATACACCAGTATATCATGGTGCAGGCACACACACACTGATGGACACACAGCGGGCCCAATCAACACACACAACACCGCAGCCAATCACCAGTTAGAGCACACTCACTATAAAGACAGGGGGCATCAGAGTTCCCGGTCATTCGGGATGCAGCCTCCTACAAGGACAGAGCTTTCAGCTTACAGCACAGGTCCTCACCATGTGCTGAGTGCATAGACTGGTTCAGACAGGCGTAGGTCTTTAGTTTAATCTAACATCGTGTTAACCCACAGTGAAAGCATGCTCAACAGTTTCTAACTTAATAAAATAGCGTTGCACTATTTTAAGTGTTGGTGGCCTGTATGTGTTCCACGGATCCAGAGCACCCAACACATCACTACCAAAGTGGACAACTTCACATTATACTCCATCTGCCAGTTTTTTTTACCCATTCACCTAACCTATCTACATCCCTTTACTGGATCTTTTAACTTCCTCATAACTTGCTTTCCCACCTACCTTTGTATCATCAGCAAATGTGACTACAATTTAGTTGGTTTCTGCATCCAAGTCATTAATATAGATTGTAATGAGTTGAGGCCCCAGTACAGATCCCTGCGGCACTCCACTAGTTACAATTTGCCAACCTGAAAATGACCCATTTATGCCGACTCTGTTTCCTATTAGTTAGTCAATCCTCTATCCATGCTAACATATTGCCCCCAACGCCATGAGCTCCTATCTTGTTCAAAAAGTTTAATGTGGTAACTTACCGGATGTCTTTTGGAAATCCAAATACTCTAAATGTACAGGTACCACTTTATCCAACCTGCTTGTTACATCCTCAAAGAACACAAATAAATTTGTCAAACATAATCACACTTTCAGTGCCAGAGTGATGCTAGGTATATAAGCCATACATTCCAAAGACTGGCAGATCATATCAAGCAGCATGTCCCTTCCTTTGTTCACAGCGGGAAAGGTACAGACCGTACCCAATCAGCCCTGTGCCTGCAAAGTTAAAACACAGTGCACAACAGTAGATTTGATTTTGTGATTGGACTACATTTGCTAAATAATCCTCAGTTTGCTAAGAATGACACTGACCATCAATTTAAGATTGTCAGTCGGGCTCGCAGCGTGGTGCATTTTCATGTACTGGAAACTTCATATATTAATATACAAGATCCTGTTCTTTGCAGACAAAAAGAACATGGACACACATTGCACCTGTTTCAGCAAAACAAAATAAGTGATGGCTTTGTTTCTTACATTACAACAGCGACTACACTTCAAAAAGTACGTAATTGACTGTAACAGGCTTTGGGGGAGTCTGGTGGTTGTGTAAAGTCCTATATAAATGCAAACCTTTCCTTTAGTTTGTAGCCAATTTGATTGATAGCCACTAGTTCTGTGATTTGATTGAACCTGTTGCACCAAATACTGTGAACAGAATTACACACCACTCTTGTCCATGCTCCTCCTTGGCATATCTCTGAAGCTGGTCATCTTCTGCAGGAGGCATGTTAGAGAGCCTGACAACATTGCCCACATTTTTATTTGAACGATGTATACCATATTTGTGTACACAAATAGACAGATTGGTCCTGAACCCACCATATTCTTGCTTAATTTATTAAGATGGGGGCATTGCTGGCAAAGTGTACATTTATTACCCATCCTGAATTGCCCAAGAGCATATGGTGGTGAGTCATGTTCTTTTTTGAAAATATTTTAATGAAAATTTTCATTTTATACAGCACAAAATAAACAAATCCCCCCCAAAAAAATGCCATTTACAAACCCTGATTCTTGAAAAAATAAACCCAAACCATAAACCCCCTTGTCTCCCTCCCCCCAACCCACTACTGTAACCAATTCCTAAAGATAAAAGACAAAGGTCGCCACCCCCAGCTTCCCATATCCCCCCACCCCATAATGCTGAAAAAAGCTTTCCAAAGAAAATAACTCCCTCCTCTCTTCCCCTACCAAACAACTGAAACCAAAGAGAACATTCTGGAAAATCTCAGCAGGTTTGGCAGCATCTGTAGGGAGAGAACAGAGCTAATGTTTCGAGTCCAGATGACCCAGCATTAGATTTCTGCATCCGCAGTAGTTTGCTTTTATCCAAACAACTGAATCTTGTCCAAGCAGGTCCAACAAGCCACAGCCCCTCCTCCAACCTCACTCCCGTTCACTAGCTGAAACTTTACAGCGAGCAAAGGTAACCCCCCACAAACAAAGATAAAATGATGCTCCCCATCCCGTACCGGCTTTGGAAGAGTAACCAAAGCCCAGTACCCTTACAATACTTAAATTCCCCCCGGGAAATATTCCCCATTCCGTTGCCCTGACCATTACCCCTTCACAACAACTGTAGCCCCCTCAATCCCAAACATACAACAGATACAAACTGCTACTCCTCTCAAACAAACCACTCCCAACCTTCCCCATTAAAGTCCCAATCAAATCCATTTGATCAAGTCCAAGTCCATGCTCCTTGACAAAAGCCTCCGCCTCCTCCTACATATTGAAAAAATGATCTTTCAACCAAAAAGTGACTCTCAGTCTTGCTGGCTACACCACACCACTCCTGACTCCACTCCTGAATTGCGCTGACTTTGCCTTATTAAAAGTCGCATGCCGCTTTGCCAACTCTGCTCCGACATCCTGCTATATACATAGAATCCTAGAATGTACAGTGCAGAAGGAGGCCATTCGGCCCATCGAGTCTGCACTGGCTCTTGGAAAGAGCACCCTGCTTAAGCCCACAACTCCACCCTATCCCCGCAACCCAATAACCCCACCCAACCTAAGGGCAATTTAGCCACCTAACCTGCACATCTTTGGACTGTGGGAGGAAACCGGAGCACCTGGAGGAAACCCACGCAGACACGCGGTGAACGTGCAGACTCCACACAGACAGTGACCCAAGCCGTGAATCGAACCTGGGACCCTGGAGCTGTGAAGCGATTGTGCTAACCACTGTGCCACCGTGCCGCCCATTACTGATGATGCTTCCTTCCCATCTTGAGTCCCGATTCACTTTGGACCATTGCAGAATCTGTCCCTTCTCCTGGAAGCTGTGGAATCCAAAAATCACCACCCACAGCGGCTCATTCACCCGAGGCTTCCGCCGGCATACTCGGTGGGCTTGATACAACTCTGGCGGGGACTATAGCCATCCCTCCCAAAAGCTTGGCAGACATCTGAGAAAAGTACTCAGTTAGCTTTGGCCCTTCACCCCCTCCGGGAACCTCACAATTCTGAGATTCTGTCTCCTTGACCTGTTCTCCAAGTCTTCCACCTTTGCCCTCAGAGTCCTGTTCCTCTCCTCCAGTAGCAACATATCAGTTTCCCATGAGGTAATTTGATTTCCATGCCGCGACAAGGCCGCCTCCACACCCTTCAGCACCTCTCCATCTTCTTCACCACCTCAGAGGTCTTTTCCAGCTTCTCCCAGATCATGCCAAGTGCCTCCTCAACTGACTGCCTAAGGGTATCCATCATCATCCTGCCCTGCTCCTCAAAGTGCCTCGCAAACTGTTTTTCAAACTCCTGCGCCATTACCTCAATCAGCATTTCCACCGTGATATGAGCAGCCCCACCCAAGGCCAGGTCCACCGTCTTCCCTCCTGCTGAACTTTGCTGGCTTTCTGGCTTCGCCAAAGGATTACCCCCTGCAATCTTCTTGCCACCTACCTTCTTCAAAGATTTCTACATATTTTCACTGACAGAGGCCTTATCCCATACGATGGGCTTGTTTTGGTAACCAAAATCCCTGGGAACTGAGTTAAAAAGTCAAACAAAGACCATAGCGGGAGCTACCTTATGTGCAACCTTCTCCTACCAATCGCCACTAGGTGTCTGAGTCATATTCTTGAACAGCCATATGGTGAAGGTACTCCCACAATGCTGTTGGGTAGGAAGTTCCAGGATTTTGATGCAAAGATAATGAAGTAAAAGTGATGTTAAAAAATTATTTCATGGGATGTAGCCGCTGGCAAGGCCAGCATTTGTTGCCCATCCCTCACTGACCTTGGCATAAAGTTTGCCCTCGTCAGGCGTGCACACTCGTTGGGCCTGGAAGTAGACGCGAAATGCGCTTCCAGCCACGATCGGCCCTGGAATGTAAAATGCACGCTGAGAAAGGCTCACAAAACTGTGTCCATGCAGCACATTCAAACACAGGACTGCAGAGCTCAGAAAAGCTCAGTCCCCAGACATCGCTTTAAGTTTTCTTCCATCTCGGACATTTCATCCCGAACTGGATCGAAGTTGGTAGCGAAAACATGAAGGCCATCTGCTCAATTAGTCCACCTGCCACCCATAAAATTGCGTAAATTCACTTTTAATTTGCTCCTTAATTGGGCTTAATTACCTGCTTAATTGTTAGCGGACACGCTGCCAGTTCCTGCATGTGCCCGAGTGTGCGATGACGTCAGGACATGTGCCCGACGTCTTCCGTGTGATTCGATGTGCTTCTGGGTCGGATGCCACCCGCCCAAGCAACGTAAAATTCTGGTCCTTGAGAAGTGTCTGAGACCAGGTAGTTGGTGGCTCGGAGAGGAATCAGCACCTGTATGATGATTGTCATCACATCCTATATCTCCACTGTCACATTCACCTTTGAAATTGGAGTTGTTGAGCGTTTAAGAATGGGATCAGGGCAACCCCTCCCAGGCTATTTATTACCAATTTGTGCAGCCTGCTCAAAGCAGAATTTGGCTTTTTCAAACTTCAACTTTTATTATCAAACTGCAACCGTCAATTAGAAGTGAGGAGTCATACAAGTCGAACTTCAATTTTAGTAGCAGGACTGCAGACATTTTTGTCTGTCAAGGAATTGTGAACTCAGATTAAATCAAATCAAGTCTCTAAAACCTTACTCCATTCTTTGGACATTTTGTGTTCATATATTGTCTGTTCTGCCTGAAGATTGTTCGCTTAAAGTCTGGCTGAAGTTGACAGATTGGGGACTGGGTTAATATAAGTTCCATGATTGCTGAACCATTAAGGCAAATGTGTGTGTAAAATGATAGAGTCCGAGCATTACCATCACGCCTCCGACGATCTGAGAACTGTTCCTGTTCCAATTGGTTTACTGGTTTCAAAGAAATGACCATAATGTAAAGAAATTTCACAGTTATATAACTTCTCTGGTTGTACTAGGGGGCCATTTCTGGACCTCAGGAATATGTAACATGCTCCCAACTGCCAGCCACACACCTTTCTCTATTAAAATAAAACACTGCACATGGTGAACTCAGTGTCTCAGAACAAGTTAAACCTGGAGAGCATTGTTTTTGCATTCTTTCACCTGGTGTTTCTCGCTCGGCCTGCATTTATAGCCCATCCCTAATGGCTCTTCAAAAGGTGGTGGTGTGCCCTCTTCTGGAACTGCTGCAGTCCATGTGGAGTATGCACACCCACAGTGCTTTTAGCGAGGAAGTTCCAGGCTTTTGACCCAGCAACAGTGAAGGAACGTCAATATATTTCAATGTCAGGATGATGTGCAGCTTGGAAAGGAGCTTACAGTTGGAGGTGTTCCCATGTATCTGCCGCTCTTGTCCTTTACGGTTGTAGAGGTTACGGGTATGGATGTGCTGTCTAAGGATCCTTGGTGAGTTGCTGCAATGCATTTTTTAGATGGTACACGCTGCTGCTACTGTGCTTCAGTGTGGAGGGAACAAATATTTAAAGTGGTGGACGGGGTGTCAATCACGTGGGCTGCTTTGTCCTGGATGGTGCTGAGCATCTTGAGCATTGTTGGAGAGCATTTCAGCACACTCCTGACTTGTGCCTCGCAGATGGTGGTCAGGCTTTGGGGAGTCAGGAGATGAGTTACTCACCGAGTAATTCCTAATCTGCTCTTATAGCCGCATAGTTTATCTGACTCGTCCAGTTCAGTTTCTGGTCAATGGTAACCCCCATGATGTTGATAGTGGGGGGTTTCAGCAATGGTAATGCCATCGAATGGGAGATGGTTAGATTCTTTATTATTGGAGATGGTCATAGTCTGGCATTTGTGTGGCACAAATGTTACTTGCCTTTTCAACTTCACCAAACATCTGTCGATCATACTTGGAGGCAGAGTGTAAAACCTTTTAGCAGGCAGTCACCTGAAAATCTATTAGGGTGTCAGAAGCAACGCCACAGGCAATCTTTCATTTTGAGACGCCACCCCGCACCGTGTGCAGCTTGGCTACGCTTGTCGGGCGGATTTTACTACCCCCAGGTAGCATGACAGGAGGTGATGGTAGTCGTGGTGAGGGGAGGGGAGGTAGGGCGGTAACATGTTATGGAGCCACAGCAGGATAGCTCCCCGACACAGTCTTGCCATTGGGGAAAGTTTCTCACCAACGAGAGCAGCAGCAGCTTGGCTGCCTGCTGAATTGAAGCAGCCAATGTGTTGATTGCTGAATTCACGGCTATTTTCCCAATTTGCAAATGGGGGAGGCAATCCCTGCTTCCCTCACTGCTTGGGGAGATTGCCAGCAGCAAATAGCACCCCCATGGCCCCACTCTGCTACCAGAGATGTTTATCCTCTGTTCTCCGAGCCCTGTCTGTTTGGTCCACATAAACATGTTGTGGTGGTATGTATTAGGGGTCTTGTGGGACTGTGAAGCCGTGATGCTATTGGCTGACAGATCCCGGGTCCTGGTTGGCTGCTGACTCCTGGCTCCGCCCTGAAGGCGGAGTATAAGAACCCGAGCTTCTCCCCGCCGCTTCATTCTGTTGCTGAACTGCTGGGGACAAGTCTCGCTTAATAAAGCCTGAATCGACTTCATCACTTCTCGTCTCTCTCGTAAGTCATTGTGCGCTACAATTTATGAAACGAGCTTAAAAGACTATGGAGCTCCGGATCGCCCCGGAATGCCTGCGGATCAGCCCCCACGCAGCGAACTAGGCAGCAGTATTTAAACACTGGCAAGCATGTTTTGATTGCTACCTCCGAACGGCCCCCGGCCGGATCACAGAAGACCAGAAAATGCAGGTCCTGCATTCGAGGGTAAGCCCGGAAATTTACCCTCTCATAGAAGACGCAGAGGATTTCTCGTCGGCGCTCGCATTACTGAAGGGCATCTACGTTCGGCCCGTTAACCAGGTCTACGCGCGCCACCAACTCGCGACGAGACGGCAAAGTCCCGGAGAATCGCTAGAAGAATTCTACGCCGCGCTGCTAATTTTGGGACGGGGCTGCAGCTGCCCACCGGTGAACACGATGGAACACACGGACATGCTAATTCGCGATGCTTTTGTGGCAGGTATGAACTCTCCCGAAATCCGCCAAAGACTTTTAGAAAGAGAGTCGCTGGGACTCTCAGAGGCACGGGCCCTTGCAGCTTCCCTAGATGTGGCCTCGCAAAACGTCCGCGCCTACGGCCCTGACCGCGCAGCAGCCCCTTGAGCTCCGTGGACCCCCGTCGCGACAAACCCCAACGCCCCCCCCCCCCCAGCAGGCTTGCGCGGTTAAAGCGCCAGACCATCCCGGGGGGGGGCCTGCTGCTATTTCTGCGGGCAAGCGAAACACCCCCGGCAGCGCTGCCCGGCCCGCGCAGCTATTTGTAAAAGCTGCGGCAAGAAGGGCCATTACGCGGCAGTGTGCCGGTCCCGGGGGGTCGCCGCAATCCCCGAAGAACGAGCCCAGCATAGCCCAAATGCTCCCCAACCCCCCCCAGAGCCCCATGTGCGACCCACGGGTGCCGCCATTTTGGGTCCCGGGCGCCACGAGGGGAGGATGGGCGCCGCCATCTTGTGACCCCGCAGCCACGTGCGATTCATGGGGGCGGCCATTTTGTCCACCCCCGGCCGCGTGCGATTCATGGACGCCACCATCTTGGTTGACAACAAAGGACCCCAGCATCGACGGCTCCACGGGGTCCGAAGAAGACGCCGCGACACTACTACCACGACTGGCTTCGGTGACTCTGGATCAATCACGGCCCCGGACGCTCCAGACGACGACAACAACGGTGCTGATCAACGGACACGAGACATCATGCTTAATCGACTCCGGGAGCACTGAAAGTTTTATTCACCCAGACACGGTAAGATGCTGTTTTCTGACCATCCATCCAAGTACGCAAAAGATTTCCCTAGCTGCAGGATCCCACTCCGTAGAGATCAAAGGGTTCTGCATCGCGAACCTAACGGTGCAAGGGAGGGAGTTTAAGAACTACAAGCTCTACGTCCTTCCCCAACTCTGCGCGCCCACATTACTGGGATTAGATTTCCAGTGTAACCTGCAGAGCCTAACATTTCAATTCGGCGGCCCAATACCCCCACTCACTATCTGCGGCCTCGCAACTCTCAAGGTTGAACCGCCGTCCTTGTTTGCAAACCTCACCCCGGATTGCAAACCCGTCGCCACTAGGAGCAGACGGTACAGCGCCCAGGACCGGATATTTATTCGGTCTGAAGTCCAGCGGTCGCTGAAGGAAGGCATAATCCAGGCCAGCAATAGTCCCTGGAGAGCCCAGGTGGTAGTAGTAAAGACCGGGGAGAAGCAAAGGATGGTCATAGGCTATAGCCAGACCATCAACAGGTACACGCAGCTAGATGCGTACCCTCTCTCCCGCATATCCGGCATGGTAAATCGGATTGCCCAGTATAAGGTTTTCTCCACCGTGGACCTCAAGTCCGCCTACCACCAGCTCCCTATCTGCCCAGGTGACCGCAAGTACACAGCCTTCGAGGCAGACGGGCGTCTATACCACTTCCTAAGAGTCCCATTTGGTGTCACGAATGGGGTCTCGGTCTTCCAACGGGAGATGGACCGAATGGTTGACTAGCACGGGTTGCAGGCCACGTTCCCGTATCTCGACAACGTAACCATCTGTGGCCACGATCAGCAGGACCACGACGCCAACCTCCAAAAATTCCTCCAGACCTCTAACGCCCTGAACCTCACATACAACGAGGAAAAGTGAGTTTTTAGCACAAACCGTTTGGCCATCCTGGGATACGTAGTGCGCAATCGGATAATAGGCCCCGACCCCGAACGCATGCGCCCCCTTATGGAATTCCCCCTCCCCCACTGCTCCAAAGCCCTGAAACGTTGCCTGGGTTTCTTTTCATATTACGCCCAGTGGGTCCCCCAGTATGCAGACAAGGCCCGCCCGCTAATACAGACCACTACCTTCCCCCTGTCGACAGAGGCTCGCCAGGCCTTCAGCCGCATCAAAGCGGATATCGCAAAGGCCACGATGCGCGCCATCGACGAGTCCCTCCCCTTCCAGGTCGAGAGCGACGCATCCGACGTAGCTCTGGCGGCCACCCTTAACCAAGCGGGCAGACCCGTGGCCTTTTTCTCCCGGACCCTCCACGCATCAGAAATCCGCCACTCCTCAGTGGAAAAGGAAGCCCAAGCCATAGTGGAAGCTGTGCGACATTGGAGGCATTACCTGGCCGGCAGGAGATTCACTCTCCTCACCGACCAACGGTCGGTAGCATTCATGTTCAATAATGCACAGCGGGGCAAAATTAAAAATGACAAGATCTTAAGGTGGAGGATCGAGCTCTCCACCTTCAACTATGAGATCTTGCACCGTCCCGGAAAGCTGAACGAGCCGTCCGATGCCCTATCCCGCGGCACATGTGCCAACGCACAAATAGACCGTCTCCAAGCCCTCCACGAGGACCTCTGCCACCTGGGGGTCACTCGATTCTACCATTTCATAAAGTCCCGCAACCTCCCCTACTCTGTGGAGGAGGTCCGTACAGTCACCAGGAACTGCCACATCTGCGCAGAGTGCAAACCGCACTTTTTAAGGCCGGATAGAGCGCACCTGATCAAGGCTTCCCGCCCCTTTGAACGCCTCAGTTTGGATTTCAAAGGGCCCCTCCCCTCCACTGACCGCAACGCATACTTCCTGAACGTGGTGGTCGAGTACTCTCGATTCCCCTTCGCCATCCCCTGCCCCGACATGACAGCAGCCACAGTCATTAAAGCCCTTGGCACCATATTCACACTGTTCGGTTGCCCCGCGTATATCCATAGCGACAGGGGGTCCTCCTTCATGAGTGACGAGCTGCACCAGTTCCTGCTCAGTAAGGGCATAGCAGGACGACCAGCTACAACCCCCGGGGGAACGGGCAAGTCGAGAGGGAGAAAGGCACGGTCTGAAAGACCGTCCTGCTGGCCCTACGGTCCAGGGATCTCCCAGTTTCCCGGTGGCAGGAGGTACTCCCGGATGCTCTCCACTCCATCCGGTCGCTGCTGTGTACCACCACTAACCAAACGCCCCATGAGCGCCTCCTTGTCTTCCCCAGGAAGTCCTCCTCCGGAACGTCGCTGCCGACCTGGCTGGCGGCCCCAGGACCCATCTTGCTCCGGAAACATGTGCGGGCGCACAAATCGGACCTGTTGGTCGAGAGGGTTCACCTTCTCCACGCGAACCCGCAGTACGCCTACGTGGCGTACCCCGACGGCCGCCAGGACATGGTCTCCCTGCGGGACCTGGCGCCCGCCGGCAACACACACACACCCCCAACACCGATCATCCCCTCCCTACCACCGGCGCACCCCGTGACCGCCCCCTTCCCAGGAGGATCGGTCCTCCTCCCGTGCCCGCCCAGGAGTGAAACAGGAACAAACACCGAAACGCTCCCGGAGACGACAACGCCTGAACAAGCACCTGCTCTACCACCGGGGCTGAGGCGATCATCGAGGAAGACCAGACCGCCCGCTCGACTCGTGGCATCCGCGTGACACCAAGAATGTTGTTGTATTGTAGCAAAAAAAAATTTTTTTTTTCTCTTGCTAATATTGTAAATAGTTTCGCAAACTTTGTACATAGCCCAGTGTAGGGCTAAAACTGTAGTAACATGTCCGAAATTTTCCTTCCAGGGCCAGCCTTGTAAACCCCTACCACCATGCGAACCACCACCCCACTTTTTAACAAGGGGTGAATGTGGTGGTATGTATTAGGGGTCATGTGGGACTGTGAAGCCGTGATGCTGTTGGCTGACAGATCCCGGGTCCTGGTTGGCTGCTGACTCCTGGCTCCGCCCTGAAGGCGGAGTATAAGAACCCGAGCTTCTCCCCGCCGCTTCATTCTGTTGCTGAACTGCTGGGGACAAGTCTCGCTTAATAAAGCCTGAATCGACTTCATCACTTCTCGTCTCTCACGTAAGTCATTGTGCGCTACACATGTATTTAATGCTGGCCCTTCCAAGTGTGCCACCAAACAGTTCCTCTTACTGCCTCAGCAGCGGACATCTATCTCAGTGGTATTGTTAAGGGTCCAGAGCTGCCAGTCCTCTGATTAGCCTGGAAGTCCACCATACTCCACCCTCCTTAATTGGTCAGCCTTGCCCTCTTGCCAGCTCTTACTGCCTCCACCTGGCAATATCGCAGGAGAAATCCCACCTCTCACCCAAAAACCATTCCAATGATGGGACCTCCATTACTTCAGTGAAATCTCACCCATGGACCCTGATGTCAGCTGTGACCACCATGCGCTGCAGTAAAACCTATAACCGGAAGAGATGACTCAAATTGTATTTAGACTAGTGTTTCTAATCAAACATGTCTGTAGAACTGAGCGCTTTCAGAATTGCAGTTGGATACAGCTTAAAAGTTAAGTCCATGCCGTACCTTTATAGCCTGATACTGAAAAATAACTCCCTGAAGTGCTTTTGTAAAATGATGGATTTTAATAAAAAGAGAGGAGAGTGTATAATAATGTTGACCTTTCTCTCAGAAAGAAAATGTAATTGTTCTAATCCAGCCCAAATAAAGTAATGGAGAGCTTTTTTCTTCCATGGGGGATGGGCGGTATGATGCATGAGAATCTTTTCACCTCTTCCCAGTTGAAGCAAGGTCTCTTATCTCATATGAGAAGTGAACAGTGCTTTTGGGGCATGGCCTAATACAGGGAGAAACAGCTCCCAAGTAATAAATGTTTGACTGAAATGATGTACCTAAGTGCACAGTTAGTTGACAACTGGAAACTCTGAGAATCCTTTATGCAGACTGATTCAGACCAATTACTTTCTCGCCTTCCTTTGGGGTATTAGGAGTTATATAAAGCACACAGGCAGTCAAAAGAAGCTATTTTTGCATTGACCCTTCTTTATTTCACTGTAAGCAAAGAGACTTGCCTATGAGGCCTTTCCTGCTGCTCCTTCTCAGCCACAGTGAAGCAGAATTGTTTCAGTGGAGTCAATGTGGGTCTAAGATGTGCCATGCACAGCAGGTTTTGCAGCAATTTAGGATCTGAGTTAATTCAGATGGGAGATGATGTTAATCCAGTTTCCACTGCTCAGTAATGGTCAATAAAATTTATGTGCTTCAAAAACTGCAGGTCTACACAAATGGAAATGACTTACAAGTGCAGTGTTATAATTGGGAGCACTTTCCCTAGAAAGTATCAAGTAAAATGCAAGTCACAATCCACTCATTATTCATTCTCTTCCTCTGCTTTAGACTGACCCCGTCACTTATTTATGAATCCCTGATAATGGATTAGCAATCATTTCTGTTCGTTGAAAATATATATTGACAGTTGAGTAATGTGGTAGTCTGTATTAGGGGTATTACGGTACCTAGGTTGAGGCTGTAAGATCATTGATGTGTGAGGTACCTGACACAGGAAGATCATTGGTGAAGCCTGCCTGCTGGTTCCGCCCAGTAAGGAGGAGTATAAGAGTCTGTGTCTCCCTAGCAGCTGCATTCTGTACCTGCGCTGGCGGAAACATCTAGTTCAATAAAGCCTTCAATTGTCATCCAATCTCGCTTCTGGAGTTATTGATCGAGTATCAATTTATTGGACTAGATTTTAAAGAATGGAGCTCTGAATCAAGCCGGAGTGTCTGCAACTCAGTCCCCATGAGGTAAACTCAACGGCAACCTTCAAACATTGGCTGGCGTGCTTCAAAGGGTACCTCAGGACGGCCACGACTGCACCCACGGAGGACCAGAAACTGCAAGTTCTCCACTCGAGGGTGAGCCCAGAGATCTACACCCTCATCGAGGATGCGGACGATTTTGAGGCTGCGATGACCCTGTTGAAAGGGTACTACATTCGCCCAGTAAACCAGGTTTACGCCCGACATCTGCTAGCGACGCGACAAATCCCGGGGGAATCACTGTATGAATTCTACCGCGCGCTCCTGGTGCTGGGTAGGAACTGTGACTGCCCGCAGGTTTCAGCCAGCGACCACACAGAACTTTTAATCCGGGACTCATTCGTTGCAGGTATGCTGTCCTCCCAAATCTGCCAGCGGCTGCTGGAGAAAGAGACACTAGGCCTCAAGGAGACTCGGGCCCTTGCTAGCTCCCTGGATGTGGCCTCCCGAAACGCCCGCGCATACGCCCCCGACTGCGCGGCAGCCCCTTGGGCAGCGTGGGACCCACCCGCGGCCGACCCCGATGCATCCCCCATCCCCCCACAAGCTTGTGCCGCGTGGCTACCAGGCAACCCTGGGGGGCCCCGCTGTTATTTTCGCGGGCAAGCCAAGCACCCCTGACAGTGCTGCCCGGCCCGCTCCTCCACCTGAAAAGGTTGTGGCCAAAAGGGCCATTTTGTGGCGGTATGCCAGGCCCAGGCGGTCGCCACTGTCTCCGGGGGCGAACCGGGGCCGCCACCGCAACTCTCTCCACGGGCCATGTGTGGGCCGCGGGCGCCGCCATCTACATTTTCCCCAGCCATGTGCGGACCCCGGGCGTCGCCATCTTGTTCCCCAGGGCTCAGGTGCGATGCGTGGGCGCCGCCATCTTGCCCACCCTCAGCCATATGCGACCCGTGGGCGCCACCATCTTGGCTGCAGTCTCAAGACCCCGATTCGGATGACCACACACCGCCCGAGGAAAATCTTCAACTTTTACCACGATTCGCTTCGGTGACCCTGGACCAGTCTCGGCCCCGAACGCTCTCGACCGCGATGACGACCGTGCTCATCAACGGGCACAAAACATCCTGCCTGATCGACTCCGGGAGCACAGAGAGTTTCATACACCCCAACACGGTAAGGCACTGTTCTCTTACCATACACCCAGTGAACCAAAAAATCTCTCTGGCCTCCGGGTCTCATTCTGGAGAGATCAAGGGGTTCTGCGTAGCGAAACTCATGGTCCAGGGAAGAGAATTAAAAAATTTCCGACTCTACGTCCTCCCTCACCTCTGCGCTGCCACACTCCTGGGATTGGACATCCAATGCAACCTCTAGAGCTTAACCTTTAAATTTGGCGGCCCTATACCTCCCTCACTGTCTGCAGCCTCGCGACCCTCAAGGTCGACCCGCCTTCCCTTTTTGCGAACCTCATCCCAGATTGCAAATCCGTCGCCACCAGGAGCAGACGGTACAGTGCCCAGGACCGGACCTTTATTAGGTCGGAAGTCCAGCGGCTACTGAAGGAAGGCGTTATCGAGGCTAGCAACAGCCCCTGGAGAGCTCAAGTAGTGGTTGTAAAGACCGGGGAGAAGCACAGGATGGTCATTGATTATCGTCAGACCATCAGCAGGTATACGCAGCTCGACGCGTACCCCCTCTCCCCCGCATATCGGATTTGGTCAATCAGATTGCACAATACAAGGTCTTTTCCATTGTGGACCTCAAATCCGCCTACCGCCAGCTGCCCATCCACCCGGATGACCGCAAGTACACTGCATTCGAAGCAGGTGGGTGGCTCTAACACTTCCTAAGGGTTCCCTTCGGTGTCAGAAATGGAGTCTCGGTCTTCCAACGGGAGATGGACTGAATGGTTGACCGGTACAGTTTGCGGGCCACGTTTCCGTACCTCGACAACGTCACCATCTGCGGCCACTACCAGCAGGACCATGACACCAACCTCCGCAAATTCCTCCACACCGCAAACACCCTTAACTTAACCTGCAACAAGGACAAATGCGTGTTCAGCACCGACCGTCTTGCCATCCTCGGCTACGTAGTGCATGATGGAGTCATAGGCCCAGATCCCGAACGCATGTGCCCCCTCACGGAGTTTCCCCTCCCCCGCTGCCCTGAAAAGCTGCCTGGGATTCTTTTCATATTACACCCAGTGGGTCCCCAATTATGCGGACAACGCCCGCCCACTAATCCAATCCTCAGTTTTCCCCCTGTCGGCAGATAACATTCAGACACATAAAGGCGGACATCGCAAAGGCCACGATGCACGCAATCGATGAATCCCTTCCCTTCCAAGTCGAGAGCGACGCGTCCGACGTAACTCTGACGGCCATCCTCAACCAAGCGGGCAGGCCCGTGGCCTTCTTCTCACGCACCCTCCATGCTTCAGAAATCCGTCATTCCTCCGTTGAAAAGGAGGCCCAGGCCATAGTAGAAGCAGTGCGGCACTGGAGGTATCACCTGGCTGGCAGGAGATTCACGCTCCTCACTGGCCAACGGTCGGTAGCTTTCATGTTCGATAATGCACAGCGGGGCAAGATAAAGAACGATAAGATCTTACGATGGAGGATCGAGCTCTCCACCTACAATTATGAGATCTTGTATTGTCCCGGGAAGCTAAACAAGCCTCTTGATGCCCTGTCACGCGGCACATGTGCCAACGCACAAGTGGACCGACTCCGGGCCCTCCATGAGGACCTCTGCCACCCGGGGGTCACTCGATTCTTCCATTTTATCAAGACCCGCAACCTGCCCTACTCCATCGAGGTGGTCAGGACCGCCACCAGGAACTGCCAAATCTGCAAGCCACACTTCTACAGGCCAGAGAAAGCGCACCTGATAAAGGCTTCCCGTCCCTTTGAACGCCTCAGTATGGACTTCAAAGGGCCCCTCCCCTCCACCGACCGCAACACGTATTTCCTGATCGTGATTGACGAGTACTCCCGGTTCCCATTCACCATCCCCTGCCCCGACATGACCGCAGCCACCGTCATAAAAGCCCTCCACAGTATCTTTACCCTGTTCGGTTTCCCCGCCTACATACACAGCGATAGGAGGTCCTCCTTCATGAGCGACTAATTGAGTCAATTCCTGCTCAACAAGGGCATTGCCTCGAGCAGGACGACCAGTTATAACCCCCGAGGAAATGGACAGGTAGAGAGGAAGAAAGGAACGGCCTGGACGACCATCCTACTGGCCCTACGGTCCAGGAATCTCCCAGTCTCACTTCCGGGTGCGGCTATGCAGAGCTAGGTCGCATATTCGGCAGCTCCCGCTTGGAACGGACTTTTGGGCTCTTTTACAGGGCCCCCACGGCATTTGTTTGACATTTCCCGGTGTGGCGAGAAGACTGCAGCATAATCCTGACGGTGTCCCCCAGGAATGTTGTGTCTTTTGGCTGCCAGACCCGGCAGAAACAGTGAAGGATTTGGCTTGATCTGCAGCAATAGACAAAGGCCTCTTCCAGCATGCAGGCGGGGGAAAGGCAAGCTTAAAGCTGCAATCTGACTAGACTCTATCAAAGGTGAATTCTAGCAGCAGAGGGAACAACTGTGAAAGGATCTACCAAGGCCATTGAAGAGGCAGGGACAAGGCTTCTGGTGGCGGCCATGGAGGAGTAGGTGGCGCATTCGGCAGCTCCCGTCTGGAACCGACTCTCAGACCTTTTTCAGGAGTTTCCATAGACTTTTTGGGGCAGACTGGTGAAGCAAACACTGCCAACTTCTATGAAACGGACCAGAAGTGTAACGGCCAAAGGAGCGGCACTGGAGCAACGGGAGAAGCGAGGGAAAGAAAACAAAATGGCGGCGGCCAGGGACAAAGGGGAGCTGCAGGAGTTCAGCAAGCGTTGCTTCAAGGAGCAGCGCGAGGAGATGCGCAAAGAGATGTTGGCGCCTATGCTTTCGGCAATTGAAGGACTTGGGATCACGCAGAAGGCCCACGCAGCTAAGATCCAGGAGGTACAGAAAAGAGTCAGTCAGAACGAGGATGAGCTCGTGGGCCTGGCGGTGAGAGTGGAGCAGAACGAGGCGCTACACAAGAGGTGGGCGGGAAGACTCGAAGACCTGGAGAACAGGTCGAGGAGAAAGAATCTGCGAATCCTGGGTCTCCCTGAGGGAGTGGAGGGGGCTGATGCCGGGGAATACGCGAGCACGATGCTCGAGACGATGATGGGCACGAAGGCCCCTTCGAGGCCGCTGGAGTTGGACGGGGCACATCGGGTGCTGGTGAAGAAGCCCCAGGCAAATGAGCCGCCAAGGGCGATGGTGGTGAGGTTCCACCGGTTCACGGACAGAGAGTGGGTCCTGAGATGGGCCAAGAAGGAGCGGAGCAGTAAGTGGGACAATGCAGAGATCCGAATATACCCGGACTGGAGCACGGAGGTTGCAAAGCGGAGAGCGGGTTTCAACCGGGCAAAAGCGGCGTTGTACCGGAAAGAAGTGAAATTCGGAATGCTGCAGCCAGCGCGACTGTGGGTCACATACAAGGGCCAACACTATTACTTTGAAACGCCTGAGGAGGCGTGAACCTTTGTACAAGCCGAAAAGTTGGACTCTAACTGAGGGTTTGTGAGGGTAGGGGGGATGTTTGAGGTTTGATGTGTGATGGTTGTTGTATATAGGGGGTCAATTACGCGCAGGAAATGTTACATGGGCTGGGGGAGAGAGACAAGGCCGCGACAGGAGCTGCGCCAGAGGGGGCGGAGCGGGCTTTGGAAAGCACGTGGCCTGAAGAAAGGCGGGAAGGGGAACGAAGGAATGCATATGGATTGGGAGACTCCCACGCGGGGAGGTCAATGGGACGGCGGGGGAAGCCGGGGTCAGCAGGCGTCAGCTGACTTACGGGAGTGACATGGGGGGAGCAAAAAAGCTAGACAGGGGTCTAGTGGGGGGGAGGGGAGGGGGGGGGAAAGGGGGGGGGAAGGGTTGCTGCTGCACTGGCCGAAAGGGAATGGGACACAGAAGAGGTGGTCGGGACGGGGGTCCCCCCTCTGGGGGACTGGAGGGTGAGGGAGGCGTGGACACGGGACTGGCCCAGAAAAGGAGATGGCTAGTCAGCGGGGCGAGGGGGGGGGGGGGGGGTGAGAGCCCCTCCAATCCGGCTGATAACGTGGAATGTGAGGGGCCTGAATGGGCCGGTGAAGAGGGCTCGAGTGTTCGCGCACTTAAAGGGACTGAAGGCGGACGTGGCCATGCTCCAAGAGACACACCTGAAGGTGGCGGACCAGGTCAGGTTAAGAAAGGGATGGGTAGGACAGGTATTCCACTCGGGACTGGACGCGAAGAATAGAGGGGTGGCAATATTGGTGGGAAAACGGGTGTCATTTGAGGCCAAGACTATTGTAGCGGACAATGGAGGGCGATATGTAATGGTGAGCGGTAGGCTGCAAGGGACGTGGGTGGTGTTGGTAAACGTATACGCCCCGAACTGGGATGATGCAGGATTCATGAAGAGCATGTTGGGGCGCATTCCGGACCTGGAGATAGGAGGCCTGATAATGGGAGGGGACTTCAATACAGTGTTGGATCCAGCACTGGACCGCTCCAAATCAAGGACTGGAAAGAGGCCGGCGGCGGCCAAGGTACTTAGGGGGTTTATGGATCAGATGGGGGGAGTGGACCCATGGCGGTTTGCAAGGCCGCAGGCCAGGGAATTTTTTTTCTTCTCCCATGTACACCCGGATAGATTTCTTTGTTCTGGGTAGGGCGCTCATCCCGAGGGTGGAGGGGACGGAGTATTCGGCTATAGCCGTTTCGGACCATGCCCCTCACTGGGTGGAACTGGAGCTGGGAGAGGAGAGGGACCAACGCCCGTTGTGGCGGCTGGATGTGGGACTGCTGGCGGATGAGGTGGTGTGTGGGAAGGTGAGGGGGTGTATCGAAAGGTACTTGGAGGCCAACGACAACGGGGAAGTGCGGGTGGGGGTGGTATGGGAGGCGTTGAAGGCGGTGATCAGGGGAGAGCTAATTTCCATTAGGGCTCATAGGGAGAAGACAGAGGGTATGGAAAGGGAAAGGTTAGTGGGGGAGATTTTAAGAGTGGACAGGAGATACGCAGAGGCTCCGGAGGAAAGATTACTTGGGGAAAGACGACGGCTCCAGACGGAGTTTGACCTGTTGACCACAGGGAAGGCGGAGGCACAGTGGAGGAAAGCGCAGGGGGCGACCTACGAGTATGGGGAGAAGGCGAGTCGGATGCTGGCACACCAGCTCCGTAAGAGGATGGCAGTGAGGGAAATAGGCGGAGTCAAAGATGGAAGGGGAGCCACGGTTCGGAGTGTGACGAAAATAAACAAGCTATTCAAGGCCTTTTATGAAGAGCTGTACAGATCCCAGCCCCCAGCGGGGGAAGAGGGGATGAGACGATTCCTAGATCAGCTGAGATTCCCGAGGGTGGAGGAGCAAGAGGTGGCTAGTTTGGGGGCACCAATTGGGTTGGAGGAGCTGAGCAAGGGTTTGGGGAGCATGCAGGCGGGGAAGGCCCCGGGGCCGGACGGGTTCCCGGTGGAGTTCTACAGGAAGTACGCAGACCTGTTGGCCCCGCTACTGGTGAGGACCTTTAATGAGGCAAGAGAGGAGGGGACCCTGCCCCCGACAATGTCAGAAGCGACAATTTCTTTGATCCTAAAGCGGGACAAGGACCCACTGCAATGTGGATCGTACAGGCCGATCTCGCTCCTCAATGTGATGCAAAGGTGCTGGCAAAAGTGCTGGCCACGAGGATCGAGGACTGTGTCCCGGGGTTAATCCACGAGGACCAGACGGGATTTGTAAAGGGCAGGCAACTAAACACCAATGTGCGGCAGCTCTCAAACGTGATAATGATGCCATCGGAGGAGGGAGAGGCGGGGATAGTGGCAGCTATGGATGTGGAGAAGGCCTTTGACCGAGTAGAGTGGGAGTACCTCTGAGAGGTGCTGCGTAGGTTTGGGTTCGGGGTAGGGTTTATCAATTGGGTTAAGCTCCTTTACAGAGCCCCGATGGCAAGTGTAGTGACGAACCGGCAGAGGTCGGAGTACTTTCGACTGTACCGAGGGACGAGGCAGGGGTGCCCCCTGTCCCCCCTGTTGCTCGCATTGGCGATCGAACCACTGGCCATGTCATTGAGGGAGTCTAATAAATGGAGGGGGGTGGTCCGAGGGGGAGAAGAGAATCAGGTGTCGCTATATGCTGATGACCTGTTGCTGTACGTGGCGGATCCAATGGAGGGGATGGTGGAGGTCATGCAGACTCTAAGGGAGTTTGAGGAGTTTTCGGGCTATGAGCTCTTTGTATTACAGGCGGGGGACCAAGAAAGAGGGATAGGGGACCTACCGCTGAGGAGGGCGGAGGGGAGCGTTCAGTATCTGGGGATCCAGATAGCCAGGAGTTGGGGGACCCTACATAAACTGAATCTGACGAAGTTGGTGGAGCAAATGGAGGAGGATTTCAAAAGATGGGACATGTTACCGCTTTCGCTGGCGGGTAGAGAGCAGTCGGTCAAAATGGTGGTCCTTCCGAGGTTTCTGTTTGTGTTTCAGTGCCTTCCCATCGTGATCACTAAGGCCTTTTTTAAGACAGTAGGCAGGAGTATTATGGGGTTTGTGTGGGCGAATAAGACCCCGAGAGTAAGGAAAGGGTTCTTGGAACGCAGTAGGGACCGTGGAGGGTTGGCGCTGCCAAACCTGGGGAGCTACTACTGGGCAGCAAATGTGGCGATGATCCGCAAGTGGGTTATGGAGGGAGAGGGGGTGACATGGAAGAGGATGGAGATGGCGTCCTGTAAAGGAACGAGCCTGGAGGCGTTGGTGACGGCACCGCTGCCGCTCTCGCCGACAAAGTATACCACGAGCCCGGTGGTGGCGGCAACGCTGAGGATCTGGGGCCAGTGGAGACGGCACCGGGGTGCAATGGGAGCATCGGTATGGTCCCCGATCAGGGGTAACTACCGGTTTGTCCCGGGGAAGATGGACGGGGGGTTCCAGAGCTGGCATCGGGCGGGGATTGGAAGAATGGGGGACCTGTTCATCGACGGGACGTTTGCGAGCCTAGGGGCACTGGAGGAGAAGTTCGAGTTACCCCCGGGAAATGCCTTTAGATATATGCAGGTGAGGGCTTTTGTGAGGCGACAGGTGAGGGAATTCCCGTTGCTCCCGGCACAAGAAGTTCAAGATAGGGTGATCTCGGGTGTATGGGTCGAGGAGGGCAAGGTGTCGGCAATACACCAGGAGTTAAAAGAAGGGGGGGAAGCGCTGGTAGAAGAGTTGAAGGGTAAATGGGAGGAGGAGCTGGGGGAGGAGATCGAGGAAGGACTGTGGGCTGATGCCCTAGGTAGGGTTAATTCCTCCTCCTCGTGTGCCAGGCTCAGCCTGATACAATTTAAGGTGGTCCACAGAGCGCACTTGACGGGGGCGAGGTTGAGTAGGTTCTTTGGGGTAGAGGGCAGATGTGGAAGGTGCTCAGGGAGCCCGGCGAACCATGTCCATATGTTTTGGTCATGCCCGGCACTGGAGGGGTTCTGGAGAGGAGTGGCGGGAGCATTTTCTCAGGTGGTGAAAGTCCGGGTCAAGCCAAGCTGGGGGCTAGCAATATTTGGAGTAGTGGACGAACCGGGAGTGCAGGAGGCGAAAGAGGCCGGCATTCTGGCCTTTGCGTCCCTAGTAGCCCGGCGAAGGATCTTGCTAATGTGGAAGGAGGCGAAGCCCCCCAGCCTGGAGGCCTGGATAAATGATATGGCTGGGTTCATAAAGTTGGAGAGGATTAAGTTTGCCTTGAGAGGGTCTGCGCAGGGGTTCTACAGGCGGTGGCAACCGTTCCTAGACTATCTCGCGGAGCGTTAGAGGAAGGTCGGTCAGCAGCAGCAGCAACCTTGGGGGGGGTGGGGGGGGGGGGGGGCGGTGGAGGGGACGTCCTGGGAGGGGGGGAGGGGGGGAGAAAGGGGGGACTGCCTGGGAGGGTGGATGAGCAAGAGATAACATGAAGGGTTGGGGAAACTGGCACGTACGGGTGAGGGCCAGTGTACAAAGCTGTGTAAATATATCATTTTGCCATGTATATATCTTGCTCTGCGCGATCTCTCTTTTTTTTTGTTACGAGGGGGCGTTGGTCCCTCTCCTCTCCCAGCTCCAGTTACGGGGGGGGGTTATTGTTTGTAACGGAGAAAAATTGTGTTAAAAACTTTAATAAATATATATTTTTTAAAAGGAATCTCCCAGTCTCCCGCTGGCAGGAGGTCCTTTTCGATGCACTCCACTCCATCCGATCACTGCTGTGTATCACAACAAACGAAACACCTCATAAACGTCTCCTTGTCTTCCCCAGGAAGTCCTCCTCCGGGACCTCGCTCCCAACCTGGCTGGCAGCTCCTGGACCCATTCTGCTCCGCAAATACGTGCAGGCGCACAAGTCGGACCCATTGGTCGAGAGGGTCCATCTCCTCCACGCTAATCCTCAGTACGCCTACCAGATTAGGTCTCCCTACGGGACCTGGGGCCCGCTGGATCCCCACCCACAGCCCCCCCCCCCCCCCCCCACCAACCCCACCCTCCCTCCCACCGGCGCACCCCACGGCTGCCCCCTTTCCAGGTGGATCGGTTCTTCCACTGCTCCCACCAGGGGTGATGAAGCTACTGAAGAAGCCAAAGTCACGCTACCGGAGTCACGGATGTCTGAGCCGGTGCCTGCATCACCGCCGAAACTGCGCCAATCACAGAGGACGACCAGGGCCCCCGATCGACTAATTCCTTCATCCTGATATGTACATATAAAATGAATACTGTAAATAGTTGTGACATGTAATAAGGCAAAACGCTGTACAACCAACGGGTACCATCATAACCTCTACCACTGTATGACACGAGACCACCACCCGTGCCGGACTCTTTTTTTTAATGGGGTGGACGTGGTAGTCTGTATTAGGGGTATTACGGTACCTAGGTTGAGGCTGTAAGATCATTGATGTGGGAGGTACCTGAGACAGGAAGATCATTGGTGAAGCCTGTCTGCTGGTTCCGCCCAGTAAGGCGGAGTATAATAGTCTGGGTCTCCCTAGCAGCTGCATTCTGTACCTGCGCTGCTGGGGGAAACATCTCGTCCAATAGCCTTCAATTGTCATCCAATCTCGCTTCTGGAGTTATTGATCGAGCATCAAGTAACATAAACCCAATAGGTGCAATCTATTGATGTTAGAGACTACAAAACAGAAACTTGACCACGTTATTAATGTTCTAACTTGCAAGGTAATGTTCTCCTTTCCCTTCTGCTCCTGTCCCTCAGTTCCTTAGAACTAATAATTTTTTGTATCTATATGCATTGGTTCTTTTCTAACTACTTACTGGTCCCTGGGAATTGAGGTAACCCCACTTGTCCAATAACATCTTTTCATTGAGCACTGGTCCTTCACACTGTTTTTTCATTGGTTGCTGCTAAAATTGTTGACGGCATCAACACTGTTGTGCGCTGATGCGACCATCAATTCACTCGAGACGGGAGTAGAAGTAAATCGTGGCTTTAATCAGCTTAGAACAGTGCCTGCCTGCGACTGATCCAATACTGAGAATCGCCTACAGGTCGACTGCTCTTTATACCTCCCTTCAAGGGGAGGAGCCATGGGCGGAGCCCATACAGGCCCCAACATGTTCCCCTATGGATAATGCCATACAATGGCCCATAGGATGAGCCCACAAGGGCAACCGCATAGCACAGATACAAATACAAGGGCAACAGCACAGATACAAATACAATGGTGGATTATTGGCATAATCCTTGTTGATCGTACGCGTCGAACGGCGCAGCAGATGGCGGCCAAGATGGCGGCCCCCGTTGGTCGAGCGTGGCGGACGGTGAGGACGATGGCGTCCAAGATTGCGGCCCCCATGGATCGCACGTGGCCGGCCGCGTGGGGGAGGATGGCCAAGGTGGTGGCCCCCGTGAGTCGCATGTGCTGTGAGGGCTGGAAGATGGCTGCCCCCACGGATAACACGAGGCTGATGACACGTCTACAGGGGGCGGAGTCAGCAGACACGCTGCTACACTGCGGGGTCTGCGGGCCTGTGAGTCTGAGGTTCGGGCCTGTGAGTTAGAGTTCTTGGAGCTGGCCTGGCAAACTTTGGCGAAATGTCCTTTTCTCCCGCAGCTGCTGCAGTTCGTGTTACGGGCCGGGCAGTGCTGCCGGGGGTGTTGGGGCTGGCCGTAGAAATAGCAGGGTAGCCCCCCATTGTGGGCGGGCGGCTGCGCGGCACAGGCCTGGGGTAGTCTTTGGTCGGGGGTCCCGTGGTCAGCCGGGAACGCGTTAAGGCTCTGGAACGCTACTTCCAGAGAGGAGGCTAATTTTACCGTCTGATCCAGGTCCAGGGCCCCCTTTTCGAGTAGGCGCTGTCTCACATACTTGGACCGGACTCCCGCCACGTAGACGTCTCGGATGGCGAGTTCCATATGTTGAGTGGCCACAACGGCCTGGTAGTTGCAGCTGCGTGCGAGGGCTTTGAGGTCGCGTAGGTAGTCTTCTAGTGATTCCCCGGGGAGCTGGCGACGAGTGGTGAGGATATGTCGTGCGTAGACCTCGTTCACGTGCCGTACATAGAGGTTCGAGCATCACGAGAGCGTCTGCGTAGGAGGAGGCCTCGTCGAGTTGAACAGCGATTCAATGGTTCACCCGTGCATGGAGGAGGCTTAGCTTCTGTTCGTCGGTGACGGAAGGCGTGGAGGAGGCTGCGAGATAGGCCTTGAAGCAGCGGAGCCAGTGCGAAAAAATTTCTTTCACCTCCGTGGCCTGCGGATCGAGTTCCAGTCAGTCAGGTTTGGGGGCCGATTCCATAGTTGCGTTTAAGTTGATTAAATTGATGCGACCATCAATTCACTCGAGCCGGGAGTAGAAGTAAACCGTGGCTTTAATCAACTTAGAACAGTGCCTGCCTGCGACTGATCCAATACTGAGAACCGCCTACAGGTCGACTGCTCTTTATACCTCCCTTCAAGGGGAGGAGCCATGGGCGGAGCCCATACAAGCCCCAACATGTTCCCCTATGGATAATGCCATACAATGGCCCATAGGAGGAGCCCACAAGGGCAACAGCATAGCACAGATACAAATACAAGGGCAACAGCACAGATACAAATACAATGGTGGATTATTGGCATAATACATTCACCACATGCGCTATCTCTGAATCTGCCACATTCACAACTGTCCTGGCTTCAATTTCCCAGATCCACTTTCCCACATCAGTTCCAGGGCCCCATCCCAACCTACTCCTGAGCCTTGTACTGACATGGGAACAGGGAGGAGTATTTTGAATTCAGAGAAAACATTGTTTTCTCATAGTATGTCTTTATTGAACTGATGTAAAATGGCAGCTGATGAGAGATTGCCTCATGGCAGAGGTCACATGACTATAGCAAGCCAGGGAGAACATGCAGTACTGTTCATTTCAAAACCCAAACAAGGAGGGCCTTCAGATTATCAATTAGACCAGAGTTGATTTGTATTTTAGCTCTACCTAGCTGACTAAGTTCCATATACCCCAATAACCTGCCCCGACAAAAAATCTATCAATTTCACTTGCAAACGTTTTAATCAAAATACCCTCAGTGGCCTTTTGGAGAAACTCAGAGGGTGTTCTGGATCACAAACAGGTCACCAACACTGGAAGTGGTGCAACTCTATTTTATTATAAGGTTAACTACATTAACATACTTGAACTGTGGGTAAATGCAATACCAGCTTTAACTGTTGACCCTTGCCTAGTCCTAACCAGGTGATGCACTCAGCACATGGTGAATGTCTGTGTTGCAGGCTGTGAGCTCTGTGCTCCGAGCTGGCTGCTACTAGAATGAGCGGGAACTCTCCTGTCCCCTGTCTTTATAGTGCGTGTGCTCTCACTGGTGATTGGCTGCGGTGTTGTGTATGCTGATTGGTCGCACTGCATGTCCATCAGTCTGTGTGTCTGCACCATAATATACTGGTGTATATTTTGGCAGTTTCCACTAGTCTTTCTTTGACTTAGTGCTTCTGCACATCCCCCCAACTCCCACCACCACTCCCCCCTCTGGGCTCTCACCCCACAGGAAATAGTTAACCATCTTAAGCACCTCAACTAAATCACTTAATTTCTACAATCAAGTGAATACAAGCCTAAACCATTTGATCTATCCTCGTAATTTAACCCTTTCAACCGGGTATGGTTGTGATGAATGTGGACTGCAGCCTCTCCGAGACCATTAGGTGTAGTGACCAGAACTGAGTGCGGTGCTCCAGCGGGAGTTTAACCAGAACTTTATACACCTGTAGCATAAATTCCATCCCTTTGTCTCACAGATACCTTGAGTTAATGACCAATATTCCATTCACCTTTTTAATTATATTTTACCTCTCACAGTTTTAGTGATTTTTCTACACAGACCAATAATTCCCTCTGCTCCCATACAGTTCATAGTATTTCCTAAATAGTGAGAAGCTTTGAGATCTCTTTCTTATGTTCAGAGTGAATAGCCTGACACTTCTCTGATCTCCAGCTGCCACAGTTTTGCCTATTCATTTCATCTGTTGATGTCTTATTGCAACTTTCTGTCCCCATTTGCACTATTTACTGTGCCACCTAACTTCATGCCATCAGCAAACTTAGATAGGTGGCTCTCTGTGCCTTCATTCAAGTACTTTATAAATATTGTGGAGAACTGAGGCATTTTATATCCAGTAGCGTTAAGTGGCACAGACCCTGGGGAACATCATTCATCACAGCCGACCAATTGGACTACATTTAAATTAAGATTTCCAGCCATACGGTGCCTTTCAAAGCCTTACAGCTAATGAAGCATTTTGTTTAAGTGCTGTGATTGTTGTGATGTAGGGAATGTGGCAGTCAATCAGTGCACAGCAAGATTGCTGGTTGTGGTATAATATTTGGCAAGGACACAGCACCCCAGTGTTTCTTCAAGTAACATCATGGAATATCTTGCATCTCCATGAGAGGGCAGATGGTGTGGGGAAGGGGTAAGGTGGGGGTGGGGGGTGGGGAGGGGGGAGTGCAGTGGTAGGGGGCAGGAATGATAACTGAAAAAAAAGTTCCCTCATGAAATATGAGTCTAAATTTTGAGCCCAGTCTTCTCGGGGTGGGATTTGAATCACACCGTTCTGACTCATTAGCAAGAATACTACCCACTTAACATATTATATTGTTCCCTTCCTCCAAACTAATTCCTGATTTAATGAAAAGCTTATTTTAGAAAGGAGGGCTTACATTACACATTAATTGGTTTCTTTGTAATTAATAGAAATTTCAGACAGTACTTCAGACCTGTGATTTGTATCCCTCTGCCCGCATTCCCTCTGCCCTGCCGAATGATGGAAAAGTACTGACAGCAACACAGAGTCAGAAAATTGTTATTGGGATCCTGAAGATATCTGTGCTCTTTTAGCACAAAAACTAAAAACTGTTATAGGCTTGAATGATAATATCTGAAGTGTACCTTTGGTCAAGACAAAGTGATGTAACAGGCATATGCAATGGGTTGTTTATGCAGTTGGTGTTATTATAGAAGCCAGTTGTTTACTGTTTCAGGGAGCAACTCCTCCCACTCACCCACTCATTCTCCTTAATTTCACTCACAAATGCTCCACTTGTTATGGTCTATGTTCAGGTCCAAATTTCAATATCCGAGTCTCTGTCCAGGAACGTTCCCTCAGCCTGCGCTGAGTCCCTGGCCTTCAGCAACCCCCACACACACACTGAATGCCAAACCCCAATCTGCTCTTAGCCTCTGGCACACACTGTATGACCAACATGGCAATTTTGTCATCATCCAGTCTGCTAGAGAGAAGAATTAGAGCCACACAGTCTGAGTTGCCCTCCACTTGGATCCTCTGTTACATGCATATTGATTGATTGACCTTTGGAACCCTGTTAAGGGAAAACACTATTTATTTATCCTCTCACTCTTCACTTTCTCTTTCATGAACCTCCTTCCAGCTAGGCACAACACCCCTCAAACAACACCTCCTACTGGAATTGTGAGCAGCGTAACAAGAGATTGAACAATGGTTGATGTAAACATATTTGGATGAGAGGATGGGTGTGTGTGCTGTTGAACAATGCAACACATTCCAGTCGCTGGGAACATTGTGATCTCCTATTCCATTTCAAATCCATCAAAATGTAAAACATCCTCAAAAATTGCAGAAATAAGTGCATTGAGATCTGAACGTTACCTCTGTGCATACAAAGCCTAATCTGTCCTGCTGACTCGTGCAGCATTTGTTTGCTAACTAGTCACTTGTACACACAGAGCTAACTTCAGCGAGGGTAGTTGTTGAGCTGCCTGAATTCCCTTTCTACTGAGATTGCAATAGGAAGGGAAATGGGGCATGGAGTGTAAAAGGCAGGGTAAATCACAACTGCCTGCTTGGTGCCCTGACCAAAGTTCAGAGTTCCAAAGGTCTAATGTTGCTCAACAAGGTAAATTTGTACCAAATAGGTTTGTAGTCCCGCGCATTTCTTTTGCCAAGTTTACAACAATGAGTGGCTCAACGCAAACTGGAGGAACAACATTTCATCTTCCGGTTAGGCATGCTACAGCCTTCCAGTCTCAACATCGAAATCAACAACTTCAGATGATTAGCTCTGCCCCACCTCGACCCATTTGTTTTCATCCCAATTCATTTTAACTGTCTTTTACCATTTCTTTCTTTCTTGTCTTTCTTAATATATATAATTCATTCCCCCCCATCTTATCCACCTTTCCTTACCCTTTCTCGTCTTTGCTTCCCCCTTCCCCTCCCCCTCCCCCCACATCTACAGTTTGTTAGATGTTTTAGTTGCTGTGATATGAAGAGTCTAGAGTTCTGTTCCTTTTTCACAAACACACATTTATTTCCTTCCAACCGCCTTTGCCCAAATCTCTCACAAAACATCACCTGCCAGAGGCCACCTGAAGCCCCTTTACATATCAGTGTCAATTAATGGATACTTAACATAAATGAGACAACTAATTGCAATGTCTCTTAGCCCATTACTGAACAGTCTCCCCTTCCTTGGAGAGAAAAAATAATTAGGTGAAAACAAAATTTCAAGAAACTCCAAAACACACATATGATTTCCCCCCTTTTTTTTTGTTTTTTCTTTACGAGATAAAAAAGTCACAGAAACAAGCGCCCTTCATTAACAATATCCAAAAGTCTCTGTGAACTCGCCCCTCTTTTCGTAAGACAGTCTGACAGTTGATAGCTCCTGTCGACCCATTTAATTTTTGTTATTTCCCCTCTGTCCAACATCTGCTTCAAACTTGCGATGTCTATCCGTAATCTCTTTTCATTGATACTTTTTGTAGAGTGCACATTTTCCCACAGGGATTTATTGTCAATGTGACAGTCAATAGGTATATTACTCAAATCCCCTAATCCCAAACTTTCTATCAATATCATACTTATATAAAAGGCCATATCCACCACCACTACAAGGCTTAACGTCTCAGCAGCCAAAATGCTTTTTACCACTCTCCTTATTTTCTTTGTTTCCCACACAAGCGGGCTACATTTACCATTGTTCCCCAAAGGAAAATTATAAAACCTCCTGCGCTTGAAACCCCATCACATACATTTGCGTAGGACGCATCACTATAAACTATGAGTTTCAAGTGCCTAAGGTCACCTTGTTGCTAACTTTTGGTTGGTTCAATTGGCTCTGTTTTATAACCTTTGTTCTCGAGTCGCCAGGTATCTTTATGATACCGCCACGTGGTTCAAGTTCAAGTAATGATCAAGAACTCAACACACCAATTAGTAAGATTCAAACCAATACACATTTATTATATACAGTAAATCGCTACTCATGCATAAATTCTACTTCTAAGCTATTTCTACAACTAACAGGCCTAAACTTAGCTTCGGACTGGCCCACCAGGTCAGGGGAACAAATGGCCTTTCATTCGGGTGCTGAGTCTGCGGGATTCAAAAGCTGGTATGGACTGGTAGCTAGGAGCACCTATCTCGTAGCGTGTGTTGACTTAAGACTTACTTCGTTGGAGCGACAGCTTCACAGGTCACTCTCAAGGGTTGCTTCGCATTGCTGAGTGACCCTGTCAAGAAGGACGATTTGAACTTGGGGGCCTTACTTTATAATCCCCAGGGGCTTCCCGCCTTTTGGGGCGAACCCCGTACCTGGTTTCAAGTGATTGGACTTCGTTCTAATCGCTTGGTTCGATTTCTCCAATACTGGAGCAGTTCCCTGATCGATGGGTGGTCTTGAGGTGTCCGTTAACCTCTTTTGTGTTGGCTCCTGCTGGCGCCGAGGAGTCTGGCTTGGCCTTGTTTATCTCAAATGTTTTGATTGTTCCCGGGGACCGCTCATTAGTATGTAGATGGCTGCTACATTATTATGCAGGTGGCTGCTTGTATCGATGCTGTCTGGGCTTTTGCAGAGTTTAATACACAGTAAACTTGCACCTGCTAGTTTCTGCCTGTGTTGGCTGAATTTCCCTTCAGCCTTTGCTGGCCTCCATTTTACGTCGGGAGTTGGCCAACCCAGGTGGCTACACTTCCTCCTTGTGATCCTAACGCGAAGCGTGAAGGATCACATAACTGCGTTGTTTTTCATTCCCTGACCCGGTGAGCACTCTTCTATGGCCTCTACACTGACCATAACTATGCAAGAACATGTTTAACTGACAATTCTGAGGGGCGCTATGTCAAACAGGGACATGCATTACAAAATAAGAAAATCGGAACCTCTAACCATCCTTAATAAACTACACTCACTCAAACATTCCATCACACTAACTTCCTAAACAATACACACAAAATCATAGCAGCTTTATACACATTTTTCTGGCTTGGCAGTCAAGCTCAGGATTGTACAATCGCTCATGAAACATGTCTTTATTCACAACAAAAAAACGCAAACGAATGCTCTTTATTATAGATCGCGGGGGTTGGGTGTCTGGTCATATCCGAAAATAGGGGATCTTATCCTATATACCGGGGTGCGAGCGCGATAGGCTCTCCTTCTCCATTTTCTCAGACAAATAGTCTGCACAATGCAGCAGAGTATCGCCAATACTAGTAGGGATTCTATCAAGTAGGACAGGGAGTACCAGGTTATAAACCTGTCACACCAAGATGGTGTGGTGTCGCTTGTGACTGGGCTCTGGGTACTATGGGGAAGTGAATCATTAACGGCTGGGGGGGATTGAGGTCAGGGGGTTCGTGTTCGCGCGCAACCAAATGTCCATTATGGTGATGAGCAACACGGAGGATTCCTCATGGTTCTTCTTCTCTCTTTTCTCTTCACTTCTCTTCTCTGGTCCTGGAGCTTCTGGAGTTCTGTGGGATCAAGCATAGTGTCTGTTACTAGCTTGGTTTAATATCTCGTATGATAGCCTGTCTGTCCTTTAATGCCAATTACCCCCTACGCATCACTATAAACTATGAGTTTCAAGTGCCTAAGGTCACCTAAAACCGGGAATTTCAAAACACACTCCTGCATTTTTAGTTTGGCCAATGCTTTATTTGTTCTTATTATGTCTACCACTTTGGGATCATTCATTTTTGCACTCAACTCTAAGACATCAAAACTCACGTCCGGTCAAGTCTGTCTACCTAACCAGTTCAGTTGCCCAATTAAACTTCGCAGTTGCTCTTTTTCTATCTTTGAAACCATTGCGTCTTTTTGTGAAACTCGGCCACGACTAATTGCTATTGGGCTGATGCTTTCCAAATAAGATTGCTGATGTAAAGTTGCCCCTAACTTAGTCTGTCCAATTTCCAGTCCAATGTATTTAAATGCACCGGAAGCCTGACTTCCAACCCTGAATTCTTTCCTCAAACCAGAGATTACAATAGCTTCAAAATCACTAGTCCCACCCCACAATAAATCATCGACATGCATCATAAAAATGCCAGAAAAATTTCCTTTATAGTGCCAGTAAAACATTGCAGGATCTGCTTTCAACTGGCAACTGCCTAACTTTAACAAAACTGACCTTACCGAAAAAATACCAGACTCTAGATGCATCATTTAATCCATATACACATTTGTTCAACTTCCAGAGTACCCCTTCTGTGTTAGCTGCTTCTTTAGGAGAACGGAGAAAAATGTCTCTCTGGAGCTGATGCCGCTGCAAAAAGGCAGCTTTTATATCTATAGGTTTGCATTCCCATGCCTTTGTGGCTAATAGAGCCAAGAAGATCTTGAAAATAACCTTTCCTGCTGTAGGTGAATCTACCCTTAAATCCTAATCTTCTAAGTTTTCTTCAAATCCCCTTGCCACAAGCCTGGCCTTTGCCTTATAAGTTCCATCCGGAAGAACCTTTTCCATGCAAATCCATCTGTGGGCTAAAGCTCTTTGTCCCCTATCCGGTACTTATGTGTATACCCCAAATTCACTCCAACTATGCAATTCTTGCTGTTTAGCTTGTTTGCTAACTTTTTCATCTAATTTATTTGAAGCCACCAAAATCTCACGTGCATGTGGGCTTCTACTCCTATTAGTATTCGTAGTCTTACTCATGTTCCAAGGTCTTGATAAACTATGTCCCCTCTCCCGCCTGGTATCTCGTTCTGCACTGCTACTGCTTGATCTTTCCCTTCTGCTGTGGGATGTCCTTTCAATAGTTCTTGACCTTTTCCTGTGGAGCTGTTCAGTATCCGATGCACCATCTAAACTGGCACTGCGTTTCTGTGCCCTCCATTTTTGAACTTCGTTTTCCCAATCCATTGTCTTGACTCCTTCCCCTGAATGCTGTACATTCAACCAATGTTTATACTTTCCAGTGGCCTTCCCTGCTCTACTAATAACAGTTGCATCCTTCCATTGACTCGACCCTTCAGGCAAGTATGTCACTTTTGTACCAACTTTTGGCAGTTGCCCTTTCGGAAAAATGGCCTGTTCTAATTCATCAGAAGTGTTGTGTTCCTCCACAGAAACCCTGTCTATATCAGTTAATTGGTCCTCATAGTTCTGTAACACATGTGTACCAGATGACTCTGGTTCTGTCTACTCTGTCTAAATTTGAAAATTTGTAATCTGTACCCATTATCCTTGATGAATGTACCCTAACAGTTTGATTACCAGGTTGCAAAATAATTGTTTTGCCATCTATGCCTATGATCTTCCCTGGGCCTTTCCATTCATTAGAATTGTCTCTCTTATAGTATACCATGCCTCCTTGCTGAAAAACGGCATCTGATGGCCGTACGTTATGTCTGAAAGCTCTGTGAATTCTTTCAGAGACTTCTGCTTCCAAAAAAGCTTTTCTATTGCTATGTAATGCATTTAAATGTTCAGCAAAACCAGAGCTAATTGTAGTCCCCTCCCAAGCTGGAGGCTGGTCATCCAAAATGGACGGACCTGCCAAAATCGCCGAGCAGAAGCTTATAGCTAAGTTCCGCACACATGAGTGCGGCTTCAACCGGGACCTGGGATTCATGTCGCACTACATTCATCCCCCACCATCTGGCCTGCGAAATCCTACCAACTGTCCCGGCTTGACACAATTCACACCTCTTTACCCTGAGGTTACCTCATCTCTGGATCTGTAAAGATTTAATCACCTGCTAATGCTCGCATTCCAAGCATTGTCTGGCATCTTTGAATCTGTCTATATATATATGTTTCTGGAACATACCTCTTCATTCACCTGAGGAAGGAGCAACGCTCCGAAAGCTAGTGACATCGAAACAAACCTGTTGGACTTTAACCTGGTGTTGTAAGACTTGGTACTGTGCTCACCCCAGTCCAACGCCGGCATCTCCACATCATGGCTACCACCACTCAAGACATGGTCCTAGTGCTCCAGGCTTTCCACTGCGGTCGCCATCCCTAGCAGTGTTAGCCTCAGCACTGCCTGCACCAACTCCTGCATCCGATCCCTTTGGGACTCCTCCAATCGGCTATGCAGTCACTGGAATGTTGCTGACATCCCCTCCTGAATGTCATGGCTCTTTCCTATCATCTGCATTAGCTCTGGGAGAACCTTATCCAGACGCTCGGTATCTGACTGGGATCTAGCTGAGTCCTGGGATCCAACAGACCTCCGACTGCTGACGCCCTTGAATGTTCCTGACTCCTCCTGATGGTCATTAGCAACTGGGTGGAGCTCAGCAGATTGTACCCCAGGAGATTGTCCACTAATGTCGCCCACCGAGGTGTGTGTCTCTGCAGCGATGGAAGGTGGGGGTGAGAACTGTGATGCCTCAATGATGGTCTCCTTGGAGCTCTCCTCCGAGATGGTCTCTTGGGTGGCAGGGGTGGGAACAACTTTGGATGACCCGGCCCCATCAGATGGCGATTCTGTGAGACAATGGACATGCGGTCAGTGAGAGGGAAGGATCATTTTGTCTGGTATGAACAACCCACTTGAGACAGGTCATCTGGGTGATGGGGCAGTGGATCCTCACCTCTGTGGCACAGACTGCTCTCTCCTCTGTTAAATCCACTGTCTCCAGGACCTGTTCCTCATAGGTGGCGAGGACTCGGATCTCTGCCAGTCCCCCTCCCCGTCTTCTCCTTTTCACACTTATTATGGGCTATCTTCTCTTGCGGGGACAAAGAGAGAGCATTGTGAGTTGAATGCTTGATAGGTCAGGGAGTCTATAGCCGGTGGCATGTGTGAGCACCGCACCGGGACATGAAGGGGTTGTGCTGATGTGTGCCAGTGGGTTCCGAGGATCAAGCTTGTAGATCGGATGTGGGGAGGGTGCGAGGTGTCAGCCAGTGATTTGTGAGGGTGCAAGAGGATTTGGAAATTTGAGGGGTGGCAGGTGGAACTGCTTCGAGGAGAGAGGCAGCAACGTACCCTTTCAGCTTGGTGGAGGTTGTTGGTCCTCTTCCAACATTGGACAGTGGTCCTCCTGGTCATGCTGCCCATTCTGACAGCTGCTGTTAACCACCTCCCAGATGGCATTGCTGACCCTGCTGCTGGTCCTTCGACACCCTCGGGGAAACAGGATATCCTGCCTCTCATTCATAGCGTCATGCAGCCTGGCCAGTTCAGCATCCCTAAAGCGAGGAGTATTCGACACACTGCCATGCTTCTATGTTGACTGGGAGTGAGTGGTGAGGGAGCGTTTAAAAGCAGCTCCCCCTAGTTAGCAGCAAGAAGCTGAGGCACAAGTCCGGTGAATCAGACGGTGAGACAGCAGCATTAGCAGGATGCTCGTGGAAGCTCATTTTTGGCACTAACTGCCGTTAAATACGGACTGCGTCCTCGCCGACGCGACTGTCGAGAAGCACCCTGCCAAACACGCTCAGAATTACACTTTGAAATGTTTCCATTGAATCACACCCAGAATGGCGCACATTATATACATATACATTGTCTATTGAAGGCAACTTGAATCTATCGTGCTTTTTGTCTCAATTCTGTACATTATACTTGTGTGGAACATATAAGCAGTAGTATTTGTATGTTCATGTATATTTTGTTACAAGTTGACATTTTTGATTTGGATGATTTTGTTCCTGTTTGAGATATAACTAAAGCAGCTGCTGGCTAGGGCCTGGGAGATCTGAGAAAAGGGGCGGGATTCTCTGAGCCCACGGCGACCGGAGAATCAGCGGAAATCGTGCCCGCGCGGTTGCCATGGCGCCGGTCGGGGGCCACTGAAATAGGCCCCTGAGGCGATTCTCCGCGGTCAACTGGCCGAACTCCCGCCGGCGTGGTTTACATCTGGTACCACCCAGCGGGAGCTCGGACCTGTAGCCGCAGTGGCGGTCCTGGTGGGGGGGCGGGGAGAATCTGACTCCGGGGGGGGGGGGTCCTCAGCGGTGGCCAGGCCTGCGATCGGGGGCCACCGATCGGCGGCCCATCTTGATCTGGGGGGAACCTACCTTACTTCGCGCGGGCCCACTGTGTGGCTCCGCCATGTCGGCGCCGCCCGAGCTGAGGTAGGCCGCTGCACCCATGCGCGGGCCAGCTTGTGGCCACTGTGCGCATGCACGGCCGCGCTGTGTGGACAGCAGGGCCCCGCCAGCAGCCAGAGCTGTGGGACGCATGCCGGGGCCATGCAAGCCCCCTGGAAAACGGAGAATCACCCCAGACCTTCGAGGAAATAGTCCGGAGTGAATCTCGCCTATTTTCCACTTAGTCCCCAAAAGGGAGAATCCCAGCCAAGGCGTTTGCAGATTACTCCTGAATTCATAACAGAGTGTAAAGTACTGAACTCTGTACTGTGGCTAATCCAGCCAGTTATATGGTGGATCACAGTGCAAATAGCTGCGAAGGCAGGAAGCAGTCTCATTGTTATTATTGCACACTGCTTGTTCGGCTGAGCATTATCTGCAGTTTTTTATCATGTGTGGGAGTCAAATAACCCTGTGTAGCAAGTGATAGACAGGCAGAGTACTTTGTTTTGTGAATTAGTTTGAGGGATTGCAGCAATGTATTTTAGCAAAATCTTAAAAGATGTGAATTTATACTTTTGTGGTTAAAGTACTTTGGGTAGTAAGAGTCAAACAGCATTATTAATGCACAAATCAGGCAGCAAATTCAGGAGAATAAGTGATGCACCATCTGTTGAGAAACTCCAGAATTTGCTCACAAAAACATCACCTTGCCCTGAGGTCACAATTCTCCCAAAGAATGCCGAAGTGGTCACTTTGGGTAAGTTTCGCACGGTGGGGCGGGATTCTCCGACCCCCCGCCGTTTGGTGGGCCCCTCCCTGGCGATTCTCCAGCCTGGATGGGCCGAAGTCCCGCTGCTGGAATGCCTGTCCCGCCGGCGTGGATTAAACCACCTCTCTTACCGGCGGGACAAGGCGGCGCGGGCGGGCTCCGGGGTCCTGGGGGGGGGGGGCGATCTGGCCCCGGGGGGTGCCCCCACGGTGGCCTGGCCCGCAATCGGGGCCCACCGATCCACGGGCGGGCCTGTGCCGTGGGGGCACTCTTTTCCTTCCGCCTTCGCCATGGTCTCCACCATGGCGGAGGCGGAAGAGACCCCCTCCACTGCGCATGCGCGGGGATGCCGTGAGCGGCCGCTGACGCTCCCGCGCATTCGCCGCCCGGCAAAGTCATTTCCGCGCCAGCTGGCGGGGCACCAAAGGCCTTTCCCGCCGGCTGGCGGGGCGGAAATCAGTCCGGCGCGGGCCTAGCCCCTCAAGGTGAGGGCTCGGCCCCTCAAGGTGCGGAGGATTCCGCACCTTTGGGAAGGTGCGATGCCGGACTGATTCGCGCAGTTTTTGGCGCCCGGTCGGCAGACATTGCGCCGATTGCGGAGAATTCCGCCCGTGATTCCCGACAGGTATTTGGGTGCGATCCGGTATTCTCCCAAACCTACTCATTTTTAGGAGCTTGGCGATTTTTCACTGGAAAATCCCACACTTAGGGCGAGATCTAACAGCCGCGCCCAACTTGGAACACAACGTGGCCGGATTTACCCGCCTCGTAACGCCCCGCGAGATCTAACAGGATCTCGCAAGACGTCATGACCTGCATATTCAAGTAAGCAGTTAGCGCAACTTGAATATGTCTACGCCGGATCTAGCCAGGGCCCAGGATCGAATCCCCTCACCTTTGAGCCCCTGGCCCTGCGCCGTTTAGGACTGATCTCCCCAAACGTGGACTGGGCATTGATCGGAGGCCCCTGGGTGGTATCCTGACACTGCTGATGCCACCTGGCCTTCGTGTCACTGCCAACCTGGCAACCCAGAAGTGCCACCTAGGCACCCTGGCAGCTAAGGTGGCACTGCCAAGGTGCCCGTGTGACATTTTTTATGCACCTGGGGATTGGGCCCAGGAGTGCCCCGCCCTTCTGAGGTGGTGTGCAGGAGTTCAATTACCCTCTTATAGGTGAGTTTGGACATTGGGGGAGGGGTTCCAGAGGCCACGATGGGTGGGTCTCGAGATCGGAGTGCCAATTGTAAATGGCACCCAATCTCTTTCTGCAATGGGGAGCAGAGCTTGTTAGGAAATGGGACTATTGAGGGCTCATTGGCACAGTTCCTTTTCATGTTGAGGTATTCTCAGCGCTGCAATCACCAGGAAACACCTGGCTAAACGTGCTCGACACAATATTCTGTTTCATTTCCGTTAAATAACGCCATTAGAATTTTTCCTACAGTGTGGAACTACAAACACCGGCAGGACCGGCTGCCCACAGAATGGGGATGCTCCTTTTAAAGGGTGTCCAGACCTCAATGTGAGAGTGGGATCCCCACACATCCCACCCATGGACATCACAAGTCCCCGCAGACATGGGCAACACCCCCAACCTTCGACCTCAGGGCTAACCCCCCCCCCCATTATTGAAAGTACGGGTGACCTCTCCACATCATCCAGGCATGAGGTTTGTCCAACTCCACACCCATTCCCCCTTATAGGCATCGGGGAATCCCCCCCCCCCAAAAACAAGTGAGCTTACCATGCTATAGAGTCGCTGAGGGCCCCCCCCCACCTTTAGAAAACCCACCACCTTTTAGTCCCCCCCCCCCTTTCAGGCCATCCTCCCACCCTTCATATCTCCATACCCCTCCCTTTCATGTTCATGGCCCCCCGGCCCCACCCCATGGAAGTGCCACCCAGCACCCTGGCAGTTCCAACCTGGCACCCGGGCACTGCTCCTAGCACTCTGGCAGGGCCAACATGGCACCGCTGCAGTGGTGCCAGTTTGGCACTGCCTGGGTGCCAGTTTGGCTCTGCCAGGGTGCCAAATTGACATTGCCTCGGTACCAGAGCACTGTCAAGACACTGCCCTGCCCTGTCCCAGCCTCCCGGGGCCCCCAGTGGACTCTTGGGGGCTCCAGTGGCCTCTGAGTCCCCCAACATGGCCATCTCATTTGGTCTCCATTTTTGGAGACCAGTACTAATTTGCGCCACCGTGAGGCCTGGACGGTGTGGCTGGTGACTACTGAGTGCCAGGAGACTGCGGCCTCAAATGGGTGACACATATTTCTGGATCATGCCCAGTGAGTGTGTGATCGAGATCGTGCAGGGCATAGCAGGTCGGGTGCGTTCGGCTCAGCGCAAAACCTGTTTTTGGCCAGTCCCAATGTGCACCCGACGCAACAGGATCAGCGCTGGCCGCCACGCGGTGGGAGAATTGTGCAGTTAGTCTCCCCATTATTTTAGGAAGTTACTGGGTTTGACCATTGTGGTAGTCTGTGTAGAGGTATTACGGTACCTGGTAATGCTGGAACACCATTGGTAGATCTTGTGTGTTTCCTATTGGTCAAGCTGCATGGTAGCTCCACCCTGCAAGGCGGGGTATAAGAGCCCGTGCCGCCCCAGCAGCCTTCCTTCTGTACCTGAGCTGCTGGGGGAAACATCCAGCTTATTAAAGCCTTCAGTTGGACTACAACCTCACTTTAGTGGTCATTGATCGTGCATCAATTTAATAATCTAGATTTAAAAGGCTGGAGCTCCGAATCAAGCCGGAGTGTCTGCAACTCAGCCCCCATGCGGCGAACTCAGCAGCAATCTTCAAGCACTGGCTGGCGTGTTTTAAAGGATATCTCGGAATGGCCAAAAACACACCCACGGGAGAACAGAAAATGCAAGTCCTGCACTCGAGGGTGAGCCCGGAAATTTACACCCTCATCGAGGACGCGGACGATTTCGATGAAGCCATGGAGCTGCTAAAATGACATTATATTCGCCCGGTATACCAGGTCTACGCCAGACATCTGTTAGCAACGAGGCGACAAATCCCTGGGGAATCGCTGGAAGAATTCTACCGTGCGCTCCTGGTGTTGGGGAGAAACTGCAGCTGCCCGCAAGTTTCGGCGAGCGACCACACTGAACTCTTGATCCAGGACGCTTTCGTGGCAGGTATGCTGTCCTCCCAAATCCGCCAGTGATTGCTGGAAAAAGACACCCTAAGCCTCAAGGAGGCATGGACCCTTGCAGGCTCCCTGGATGTGGCCTCCCGAAACGCCCGCACTTACGTTCCCGACCGCGCGGCAGCCCCCTGGGCAGCGTGGAACCCCTCCGCAACCGACCCTGAGACATCTCCCATCCCCCCACAAGCTCGTGCTGCAAGGCGGCCTGGCAACCCCAGGGGGCCCCGCTGCTACTTTTGCGGGCAGGCCAAGCATCCCCAGCCTGGCCCGCGCATCCACCTGCAAGGGATGCGGTAAAAATGGCCACTTCGTGGTAGTATGCCAGGCCCGTGCGGTCGCCGCGGTCTCCGGTGGCGAATGCGGACCGCTACCACAAGCCTCTCCACGGTTCCCGTGCGGCCAGCGGGCGCCGCCATCTTCCTCCTCCAGGGCCACGTGCCACCATCTTGTCCCGTGGACGCCACGTTCGATGGATGGGCGCCGCCATTTTGTGCTCCCCCAGCCATGTGCGACCAATGGGAGCCACCATCTTGGATGGACTCCCAGGACCCCAGCTCGGCTGACCGCACACCGCCCGAAGAGAACACTCAACTGCTGCGATTAGCCTCGGTGACCCTGGACCAGTCCCGGCCTCGAACACTCTCAACTGCTACAATAACAGTACTAATCAACGGGCACGAGACGTCCTGCTTAATCGACTCTGGGAGCACGGAGAGCTTCATACACCCCGACACGGTAAGGCACTGTTCTCTCCTCGTCCACCCAGTTAAGCAAAAAATCTCCCTGGCCTCCGGTTCCCACTCGGTAGAATTAAAGGGGTTTTGTGTAGCAAACCTCACGGTCCAGGGAAGGGAGTTTAAAAATTACCGGCTCTACGTCCTTCCCCACCTCTGCGTGGCCACACTCCTAGGTTTAGACTTCCAGTGTAATCTCCAAAGTCTAACTTTCAAATTCGGCGGCCCTATACCCCCCTCACTGTCTGCGGCCTCGCGACCCTCAAGGTCGATCCGCCTTCCCTGTTTGCGAACCTCACCCCGGATTGCAAACCCGTCGCCACCAGGAGCAGATGGTACAGTGCCCAGGATCGGATCTTTATTAGGTCAGAGGACCAAAGGCTACTGAGGGAAGGGCATCATCGAAGCGAGCAACAGTCCCTGGAGAGCTCAAGTAGTGGTGGTAAAGACCGGGGAGAAACATGGGATGGTCATCGACTCCAGTCAGACCATCAACAGGTTTACGCAGCTGGACGTGTACCCTCTCCCCCGTATAGCCAACATGGTAAACAGGATCGCGCATTACAAGGTCTTCTCCACGGTGGATCTTAAGTCCGCCTACCACCAGCTCCCCATCCGCACTAGTGACCGCAAATACATTGCCTTCGAGGCAGAAGGGCGGCTCTACCACTTCTTAAGGGTTCCCTTCGGTGTCACTAACAGGGTCTCGGTCTTCCAGTGCGAGATGGACCGAATGGTTGACCGGTACGGTTTACGGGCAACATTCCCATATCTCGATAATGTCACCATCTGCGGCCACGACCAACAGGACCATGACACCAAACTCCGAAAATTCCTCCAGACCGCAAAGATCCTTAGCCTTACGTATAACAAGGATAAATGCATGTTTAGCACCGACCGCCTAGCCATCCTCGGCTGCATAGTGCGAAATGGAGTTATAGGCCACGACCCTGAACGCATGCCCCCCCGTTATGGAGTTCCCCCCCCCTCCCCTCACTGCTCCAAGGTCCTGAAGCACTGCCGAGGGTTTTTCTCTTACTATGCCCAGTGGGTCCCCAACTCTGCGGACAAAGCCCGTCCCCTGATCCAATGCACAGTTTTTCCCCTGTCGATAGAGGCCCGCCAGGCCTTCAGACGCATCAAAGCAGCCATTGCAAAGGCCACGATGCACGCCATTGACAATTCCCTTCCCTTCCAGGTCGTGAGCGACGCATCTGACGTAGCTCTGGCGGCCACCCTCAACTAAGCGGGCAGACCCGTGGCCTTCTTCTCCTGTACCCTCCATGCTTCCGAAATCCGCCACTCCTCAGTCGAAAAGGAGGCCCAGGCCATAGTCGAAGCCAACATTGGAGGCATTACCTGGCCGGCAGGAGATTTGCTCTCCTCACTGACCAACGGTCGGTTGCTTTCATGTTCTATAATGCACAGCGGGGCAAGATAAAAAATGACAAGATCTTACGGTGGAGGATCGAACTCTCCACCTACAACTACGAGATCTTGCATCGTCCCGGGAAGCTAAACGAGCCTCTTGCTGCCCTGTCCCGCTGCACATGTGCCAACGCACAAGTGGACCACCTCCGAGCCCTCCACGAGGACCTCTGCCACCCGGGGGTCACTCGCTTTTTCCATTTTATCAAGACCCGCAACCTGCCCTACTCCATTGAGGAGGTCAGGACAGCCACCAGGGACTGCCAAATCTGCGCGGAATGAAAACCGCACTTCTACTGGCCAGAGAAAGGGCACCTGATATAGGGTTCCCGTCCTTTTGAACGCCTCAGCATGGACTTTAAAGGCCCCCTCCCCTCCACCGACTGCAACACGTACTTCCTGAACATGATTGACGAGTACTCCCAGTTCCCATTCGCCATTTAAGGGCAGCACGGTAGCACAGTGGATAGCACAAATGCTTCACAGCTCCAGGGTCCCAGGTTCGATTCCGGCTTGGGTCACTGTCTGTGCGGAGTCTGCACATCCTCCCCGTGTGTGCGTGGGTTTCCTCCGGGTGCTCTGGTTTCCTCCCACAGTCCAAAGATGTGCGGGTTAGATGGATTGGCCATGTTAAATTGCCCATAGTGTCCAAAATTGCCCTTAGTGGTGGGTGGGGTTACTGGGTTATGGGGATAGGGTGGACGTGTGGACCTTGGGTAGGGTGCTCTTTCCAAGAGCCGGTGCAGACTCGATGGGCCGAATGGCCTCCTTCTGCACTGTAAATTCTATGATTCTATGATTCCCTGCCCCGACATGACCGCAAACACCGTCATCAAGGCCCTCCATAGCATCTTTGCACTGTTTGGGGTCCCCGCTTACATACATAGTGATAGGGGGGTCCTCCTTTATGAGCGACGAACTGCGACAATTCCTGCTCAGCAAGGGGTACCGCCTCGAGCAGGACGACCAGTTACAACCCCCGGGGTAACGGACAGGTAGAGAGGGAGAACGGAATGGTCTGGAAGACCGTCCTACTGGCCCTACGGTCCAGGAATCTCCCAGTCTCCCGCAGGCAGGAAGTCCTCCCAGATGCCCTCTACTCCATCCGGTCACTGCTTTGTACCACGACCAACCAAACACCTCACGAACGTCTCCTTGTCTTCCCCAGGAAGTCCTTCTCTGGGACCTCGCTCCAGACCTGGCTGGCAGCTCCCGGACCCATCCTGCTCCGAAAACACATGCGGGCGCACATGTCGGACCCGTTGGACGAGAGGTTTCATCTTCTCCACGCTAACCCCCAGTACGCCTACGTGGCGTACCCCGATGGCCGACAAGATACGGTCTCCCTACGAGACCTGGCACCTGCTGGATCCCCACGCACACACCCCAGCCACCAGTCTCACCCTCTCTCCCACCAGTGCACCTTACAGGAGGATCGCTCCTTCCGCCGGCCCCGTCTAGGCCCCCCCATTCACCGACGCACTCTGCAGACGCTCCGTTCCCAAGTCAACCGTTTTCCCCACCAGCACCGTCGAGGGGTGTTGAAGTTACCACAGCGATCGAGGCCACGATCCCGGAGTCACAGACGCTCGAGCCTCCACCGGCGTCACAACCAAAGCTTCGACGAGCACAGAGGACGACCAGGGCCCCCGATCGACTGATTGCTTCATTTTAAAGTGGATATAGTTAATTGTGTATCTGTAAATAGTTACAAAATGCTGTACGGAGGTATTACGGTACCTCCATAACTATAATTTCTACCACGTTACCATGTTGTAATATCAAGCCACCACCCCCGCCGGACTCTTTTTTTTAACAGGGGGTGAATGTGGTAGTCTGTGTAGACGTATTACGGTACCTGGTAATGCTGGTACACCATGGTAGATATTGTATGTTTCCTATTGGTCAAGCTGCATGGTAGCTCCGCCCTGCAAGGTGGGGTATAAGAGCCCGTGCCGCTCCAGCAGCCTCTTTCTGTACCTGAGCTGCTGGGGGAAACATCTAGCTTATTAAAACCTTCAGTTAGACTACAACCTCGCTTTAGTGGTCATTGATTGTGCATCACACATTAAATCCGCAATAAAGTTAGGGATTGTAATAGATAGGACACGTATTCTGTTAACCACTGGTACTACTGATATAATTTTATTGAATCTTTCTGACCCAGAAAGGGAACAATTTAAAATATTCGGACACAATCGTGCATGTAATCAATTGTTTTTAACAACCTGAAAAATGTAAAATATCAAATTTACATTTTATCCTACTTTTACTTCCTGCCTTTTTTCTTTATCCATTCCATCTTCCTTTCCCTTGCTTTATTTTTCTTTCTGTATGTTATTTGACTGTAATTTACCCTTCCCCTCGTTCTACTGCCCTTTTTTTCAATCCTTAAAAATCTCAATGGTTAAGGAGATGAACTGTTGGTTCCTCAGTTCACCAAGGTCCTACGTGCACTGTTGTACTCACTGGGTTGGATTTTCCACCCCCTTCCCCATGCCGTGCTTTGCGGCGACAGTGGTGGCCCATCATTGGATAGTGGTGGGATCTTCTGTTCCAGCTGCTGTCAGCGGGTTTCCCCTGTCATTTGCACCATCCGCCTCCGGGGACCCCACAACAGGAGTTTGCCATTGGTGGGACCAGAAGATCCTGTCGGCGGGTAAGACCGAAAACCTTCGGCCACCGTGCCATTATCAGCTCACACTTCCAGCAAGTTACAGCGCCAAAGACCTTCTGTAGATGAAGGGTTTGGGAAAAGTCTAATGAAGGGTGTGCACTAAGAAATCCCCCCCCCCACCCCCCCACATCCGCAGCAGGATTTAGCCCAGCGCGTGTACAGACGCTTAGAAAAACCACTCCTTGCTTTAATGTACAATATCACAACTTGCCTGTGGTGGTCAGTTATAACCCGAGTGATAGCCAGTTGAAGTTATTTAGGTTTACTTTCAAAGTCAACATAAAAGTGGCCAGTGCCCAATAAATCTGGTGTTGGTAAAAGGCAGGAAATGGAATACAAAGCACTAACACTAATTGCATTTTTCAGAAGCTGCATTTGTTTTTTATTCTGGTTAAACAATTCCTGAAACATAAAGATGCTTTCATTACTAAGAAATCAATCTGTGGATGGTGCAGTGGTTTAAGACCCTGAACTTTCACCCTCTAGGTTTCGAGATGGACAGGTTGGTGAGTTGCGGGTCCCCACTGTCTGCTAGCTCTTAAGAGTCCACATAAATATGCTTGACCTATCTGATGCGCAATCAATTACTCTCAAGACAAGGCGATTCATAACTGAAGGCTTTAACCTGCTAGAACTCTTCCCTGGCAGCTTCGATACAGAAGGTGAAGGCTGCTGGGAGGCACCGGTTCTTATACTCTGCCTCTCAGGGCGGAGCTATGTACATCAGCCAATGGTAGACTGCTGGGTCTAACCAATGATCAACACCTCTCAGGTACCACAATACCTGGTACAACCACATTCACCCCCTGTTAAAAAAGAGCCCGGCGGGGTGATGGCCAGCGTTAATAGTCGCCTTTCGCATGGTATGACCAGGTATGGAGTTACCATGATGTCGAGGGTATTAATAAAGTGTTCATAGTGCAGCAATCAGTCGATCCGGTGGCCTGGTCGTCCTTCTGGAGCGTCTGGGCTTCGGCAGTGATCCTGATGGGGGTTCCGGCGGTTGTGACTCCGGAAGCGTGATGTCGTCCTCCCAGGCACTTCGTCACCCCCAGGCAGCGCTGTTGGGGCAAAAGGTGGACAGGGGGGGAAGGCGCCTGTAGGGGGTGTCGGTGTGTGTTTGGGCCTAGGGAGGCGCGGTGGGAGTACTGACCCTCCAGTTAGGTGCTGTGGGGTGGGTGGGGGTGGGGGCAATGGTGCGGGTGCGCGTGGGGTTCCGGCGGGCGGCAGGTCCCGAAAGGAGACCATGTCTTGGCGGCCGTCAGGGAACGCTATGTAGGCGTACTGGGGGTTGGCGTGCAGCAGGTGGACCCTCTCGACCAACGGGTCCGACTTGTGCGCCCTCACATGTTTCCGAAGCAGGATGGGTCCGGGTGTCGCTAGCCAGTTTGGGAGCGAGGTCCCGGAGGAGGACTTCCTGGGGAAAACAAGGAGACGTTCATGAGGTGTCTGATTGGTAGTTGTACAGAGCAGCGACCGGATGGAGTGGAGGGCCACCGGGAGGACTTCCTGCCAGCGGGAGACTGGGAGATTCCTGGACCGTAGGGCCAGCAGGACGGTCTTCCAGACCGTTCCGTTCTCCCTCTCTACCTGCCCGTTTTCCCGGGGGTTGTAACTTGTCGTCCTGCTCGAGGCGATGCCCCTGCTGAGCAGAAATTGACGCAGTTCATCACTCATAAAGGAGGACCCTCTATCACTGTGAATATATGTGGGGAAACCGAACAGTGTAAAGATACCCTGGAGGGCTTTGATGACAGTGGTTGTGGTCATGTCTGGGCAGGGGATGGCGAATGGGAACCGGGAGTACTCGTCAATCAAGTTAAGGAAGTACGTGTTGCGGTCGGTGGAGGGGAGGGGGCCTATGAAATCCATGCTGAGGCGTTCAAAGGGACGGGAAGCCTTTATCAGGTGCGCCCTCTCTGGCCGGTAGTAGTGCGGTTTGCACTCCGTGCAGATTTGGCAGTCCCTGGACACGGTCCTGACCTCCTCGATGGAGTAGGGCAGGTTGCGGGTCTTGATAAAATGAAAAAAACGAGTGACCCCCGGGTGGCAGAGGTCCTCGTGGAGGGATCAGAGGCGGTCAAACTGTGCGGTGGCACAAGTGCAGCGGGACAGGGCATCAGGAGGCTCGTTCAGCTTCCCCGGACGGTACAAGTCTCGTAGTTGAAGGTGGAGAGCTCTATCCTCCACCGCAAGATCTTGTCGTTCTTAATCTCGCCCCGCTGTGCATTATCGAACATGAAGGCAACCGACCGTTGGTCCGTGAGGAGAGTGAATCTCCTGCCGGTCAGGTAATGCCTCCAGTGTCGCACAGCTTCCACTATGGCCTGGGCCTCTTTTTTGACCGAGGAGTGCCGAATTTCGGAAGCATGGAGAGTACGGGAGAAGAAAGCCACGGGCCTGCCCGCTTGGTTGAGGGTGGCCGCCAGAGCTACGTCGGACGCATCGCTCGCGACCTGGAAGGGGAGTGACTCGTCAATGGCGTGCATCGTGGCTTTTGCAATGTCTGCTTTGATGCGGCTGAAGGCCTGGCGGGCCTCCGTCGACAGGGGGAAGGTTGTGGACTGGATCAGGCATCGGGTTTTGTCGGTGTAATTGGGGACCCACTGTGCATAATAGCTGTAGAAACCGAGGCAGTGCTTTAGGGCCTTGGGGCAGTGAGGGAGGGGGAACTCTATGAGGGAGCGCAGGCGCTCAGGGTCGGGACCTATGACTCCACTTCGCACTACATAGCCTAGAATGGCTAGACGGTCGGTGCTAAACACGCATTTATCCTGATTGTATTTCAGGTTAAGGATTTTCACGGTCTGGAGAAATTTGCGGTGGTTGGTGTCGTGGTCCTGCTGGTCATGGCTGCAGATGGTGACGTTATCCAGATACGGGAACGTTGCGCATAAGCCGTCCCGGTCAACCATTCTGTCCATCTCTCGCTGGAAGACCGAGTCCCCGTTCATGACACCGAAGGGAACCCTTAAAAAGTGATAGAGCCGCCCGTCTGCTTCGAAGGCAGTGTACTGGCGGTCACCATTACGGAGGGGTAGCTGGTGGTAGGCAGACTTGAGATCCACCGTGGAGAAAACCTTGTATTCCGCGATCCTGTTCACCAGGTCGGCTATACGGGGGAGAGGGTACGCATCCAGCTGTGTAAAACTGTTGATGGTCTGACTGTAGTCAATGACCATCCTATGTTTCTCCCCGGTCTTTACCACCACTACTTGAGCTCTCCAGGGACTGTTGCTCGCTTCGATGACCCCTTCCCTCAGCAGCCTTTGGACCTCCGACCTGATAAAGGTCCGGTCCTGGGCACTGCACCGTCTGCTCCTGGTGGCGCGGGATTTGCAATCTGGGGTGAGGTTCGCAAACAGGGAGGGCGGGCCGACCTTAAGGGTCGCGAGGCCGCAGACAGTAAGGGGGGTATAGGGCCGCCGAATTTAAAAGTCAGGCTTTGCAGATGGCACTGGAAATCCAGCCCAAGGAGGGTGGCTGCGCAGAGGTGCGGCAGGACGTACAGGCGGAAATTGTGGAATTCCCGGCCTTGGACAGTGAGGTTTGCTAGGCAGAACCCCTGTATCTCCACCGAGTGTGACCCGGAGGCCAGGGAGATCCTTTGATTTACGGGATGGGTGACAAGAGAACAGCGCCTTACCGTGTCAGGGTGAACAAAGCTTTCCGTGCTCCCAGAGTCGATCAAGCACGACGTCTCATGGCCGTTGATGGAGATCGTCGTTGTAGCTTTCGCAAGCGTCCGGGGCCGACTCTGGTCCAGAGTCACCGAGGCCAGCTGAAGTAATGGAGAGTTCTGGTCGGGCAGCATGTAGTCGGCTGTGCTAGGGGCCTGGGGCCCCATCCGAGATGGCGTCACCCATGGGTCGCACATGGTGTCCGGGGATGAAGAAGATGGCGGCGGCGAGGGACAAAATGGTGGCGCCTACCCGTCCAGCATGGTATCCGGGGGGCAAAATGGCCGTGCCCGCGGGTCGCACGTGGCCTTAGGGTAGGGGGGTGGCGGTGAGCGCTGGGCGGTCGGGGCCTGAAAGGGGGGTTGCCGATAGTCGCTGGAGACTGCGGCCACGGCACGGGCCTGGCAGACCCCCATATAGTGACCCTTCTTGCCGCACCCTTTGCAGGTGGCGGTGCGGGCCGGGCAGCGCGGGAGGGGATGATTCGCCTGCCCGCAGAAGAAACAGCGGTGTCTGGCGGCGCTAGCGGGCCGTCTCGCCACGCAGGCGTGCGGAGTCAGGGGGAAGATCTGAGGGGCTGCCGCTACGGGGTGCCACGCAGCCCAGGGGGCCGCCGCTCGATTGGGAGCAAAGGACAGCGCGTTTTTATAGGCAACGTCCATGGACCCTGCCAGGGCCCGTGCCTCTGCAAGTCCCAGAGTGTCCATTTCTAGGAGCCTTCGGCGGATATCGGGGGAGGTCATACCTGCCACAAAGGCATCCCTTATCAAAAGCTCCATGTGCTCGTTCCCCGAAATTGGCGGGCAGCCACAGTTTTGGCCCAGCACCAGCAACGCCCGGTAGATGTCTTCCAACGTTTCCTCGGGGCTTTGCCTCCTAGTCGCCAGCAGGTGACGAGTGTAGACCTGGTTCACAGGATGGATATAGTGTCCTTCTAGCAGCTCGATCGCTGCAGCATAATTCGCCGCCTCCTCGATAAGAGGGTAGCTCCCAGGGCTGACCCGTGAGCGTAGGAGATGCATCTTTTGTCCTTCCGTGGGGGTGTCGGCGGCCATGTCGAGGTAGCCCTTAAAGCACGCCAGCCAATGTTTGAAAATAGCAGCAGAATTGTCCTTTCAACTGAAGTTGTAGCAGATTAAATTGATGCGCAATCAATTACTCTCAAGACAAAGTGATTCATAACTGAAGTCTTTAATCTGCTAGAACTCTTCCGCAGCAGCTTCGATACAGAAAGTAAAGGTTGCTGGGATGGCACCGGTTCTTATACTCCGCCTCTCAGGGCGGAGCTATGTGCATCAGCCAATGGTGTACTCCTGGGTCTAACCAATGGTCATCCACCTCTCAGGTACCGCAATACCTGGTACTACCACACTATCTTAATCCACTTCATGGGAATGGTATGATGGAGATAGTTTGAGTTGTTTTCGGAATGTGGAGCCCAAAATGAGAAGTGTTCTATTCTCCAGAACCGTTTTCCCCCACCTGGATAATCTTTCACAAAAAATAAGAATCAACTACAGAAGCAGTTTATTTGCTTCCACATGAAGGGAACAACGCTGCTAATGTTCCTGGATATGCACAGGACTACTGGAAAGACAAAATGGAAGATAACTGCATTGAACAATTATCCACTCACAAGAAAGAATCTCAAAGAACGTATCAAAAATGGGCCAAGTTGGGTTGAATGCAGGACTGGCAGGTATATTCGGGATGGTAAATGTGAAATGGTACACCTTTCAAGAAATATCCTGTCCAATTGAAGTACTATGAATGCAATATTCATCGTGTAATTATAAATCCCCTTGTTGCAGCAATGATGGAATCCAATGACAATTGCCAAAAAATTGTACTTCATAACCTGGCATAACATAACTGATTTTTTTTGTTTGATAAACAATTTTATTGAGGCATTTTGTCACAGTAAACAACAATACAAAACAGTGTGCAAAGAACAATCAACATAGTGCAAAAACCAGCTTCCCTCCTACAAGGACCCGCCTAATTAACCTTCTAATCTACCTTGCCCTAACCCCTAACCGCCCCCCCCCCCCCCCCCCCCCCCCTGCTGACGGTTAATTTTCCGGAAAGAACTCGCTAAATGGTTGCCACCTCCGGGCGAACCCTCTCAGAGCGAACTTAAATTTCTCCAGACCGAGAAAGCTCGCCATATCCGATAACCAGGCCTCCAACTTCGGGGGCTTTGAGTCCCTCCATGCCAGCAGAATTCGTCGCCGGGCTACCAGGGAAGCAAAGGCCAGAACGTCGGCCTCTCTCTCCTCCTGGGCTCCCGGGTCCTCCGACACCTCAAAAATTGCCATCTCTGTTTTCAGTACCCGGGACATAACGTCCGCGAATCCCTGCCAGTACCCCCTGAGATTTGAACATGCCCAGAACATATGGACATGGTTCGCTGGTCCTCCTGCACATCTGGCGTACCTGTCCTCCAGTCCAAAAAATTCACTCTTCCGGGCCACTGTCATGTGGGCCCGGTGGATGACCTTCAATTGAATCAGGCTGAGCCCGGCGCATGTTGCGGTCGCGTTAACCCTGCTCAACGCCTCCGCCCCTAAGCCCTCTTCTGTCTCACCTCCGAGCTCCTCTTCCCACTTAAGCTTCAGCTCCTCGGTCTGTGTCTCCTCTGCCACCATAAGTTCTTTGTATATATCTGAGACCCTCCCGTCACCCACCCATCCATTGGACACTACCCTGTCCTGGATCCCCCTCAGTGGCAGGCATGGGAAGGATGGAATCTGTCTGCGTAGAAAGTCCCGCACCTGCAAGTATCTGAAATCGTTCCCTCTTGCCAGCCCAAATTTCTCCTCTAGCGCCCTCATGCTCGGAAGCTCTCTTCCAAGAACAGATCCCTCATCCTCTCAATCCCAGCCCTCCGCCATGTCCGGAACCCACCGTCTATATTCCCTGGGGCAAACCGGTGATTGTCGCAAATTGGGGACCAAACTGATGCTCTCACTTCCCCCACTTGCCTTCTCCATTGGCCCCAAATCCGCAAAGTAGCCACCACTATAGGGCTGGTGGGGTACCGTGCCGGCAGGAGTGGCAGGGGCGCCGTAACCAGGGCCGCCAGACTAGTGCCCCCGCACGAAGCAGCCTCCATCCGCCCCCAAACCGACCCCGCACCCACCATCCACTTCCTTATCACAGCTATGTTGGCCGCCCAGGAGTGATTACTAAAGTTTGGCAGCGCCAGACCCCTTCCGCTCGGTTCCTCTCGAGCATCAATCTCTCTCACCCGTGGGGACTTTCCCGCCCACACAAATCCCATAATCATTTTATTGACCTTCTTAAAAAAGGACCGCGGAATGAAAATGGGGAGACACTGGAATACGAACAGGAATCTCGGGAGGATCGTCATTTTACCCGTCTGCACTCTCCCCGTTAGTGTCAATGGGAGCGCACCCCACCTCCGGAACTCGACCCTCATTTGCTCCACCAACCGAGATAAGTTAAACTTGTGCAACCGGCCCAGTCCCGCCTGTATCCCTAAGTATCTAAAACTGTCCCCTACTAACCTAAACGGCAGCCCCCTCAGCCGACCTCCTGGTCCCTCGCCTGCACTGCGAACAACTAACTTTTTGCATTGTTCAGTTTATACCCCGAGAACCGGCCGAATTCCCTCAGGATTCCCATGATTTCATCCATCCCAGCCACACTGGATCCGTGATGTATAAGAGCAGGTCGTCAGCGTAAAACAAAACTCTGTGTTCCACCCCCCCCCACAACCCCCCCCCCCCATACCAGCCCCTTCCAACCCCTAGAAGCTCTCAGGGCAATTGCCAGCGGCTCTATTGCTAGCGCAAACAGCAGTGGGGAGAGGGGGCACCCCTGTCTTGTCCCTCGGTACAGTCTAAAATAGTCTGACGTCGTCCTAATCGTCCTTAAACTAGCCTCCGGAGCCTGGTACTGCAGACTAACCCAGTCGATAAAGCCCTCCCGAACCCAAATCGTCCCAGCACCTCCCATAAATAGTCCCACTCAACCCGGTTGAAAGCCTTCTTGGCATCCATTGCCACAAATACCTCTACCACCCTACTCTCCGGGGGCATCATGATCACATTCAGCAGCCTTCTTAGGTTGGCCACCAGCTGCCTGCCCTTGGCGAACCCGTTTGGTCTTCCATAATAACGTCCGGCACACAGTCCTCAATCCTGGCAGCCCAGAGCTTGGCCAGTATTTTTGCATCGACATTGAGCAGAGAGATCGTCCTATAGGACCCACATGCCTCCGGGTCTTTGTCCCATTTCAATATCAGGGAGATGGTGGCCTGTGACATCGTCGGGGGTAAAAACCCTCTGTCTTATGCCTCATTAAAAATCCTAACCAGCACCGGCCCCACTATCTCAGAGAACTTTTTATAAATCTCCACAGTATACCCATCCAGCCCCGGGGCTTTACCCGATTGCATGGCCCTCAAGTCCACCAATATTTCTTCGGTCCTAATCGGAACCCCCAGCCCGTCTACCAACCCCCTACCCACTTTTGGGAAGGTCAGTCCATCCAGAAAGCGCCTCATCCCCTCCGGCCCCACAGGGGGGTCCGAGGTGTAAAGCTTACCATAGAAGCCCCTGAACACCTTGTTCAGCCCTGCCGGATCTCCTACCAAGTTTCCCCCCTCCCCGTCGACTACCTTCCCGATTTCCTGGCCGCCTCCCTCTTCCTCAGTTGCTGTGCCAGCATTCTACTGGCTTTCTCCCCATGCTCGTAAATCGCACCCCTCGCCTGCCTAAGCTGCTCCACAGCCTTACCTGTGGCCAACACCCCAAACTTAGTCTGTAGCCTTCGTCGTTCCCTTAAAAGCTCAACCCTCGGGGTCTCCGCATATCTCCTGTCTATCTGTATAATCTCCTTCACCAGTCAGTCCGTTTGTGCCCTGTCCGTCTTGTCCCTATGTGCTCGAATCGAGATCAGCTCCCTTCTCACCACTGCCTTCAGCGCCTCCCAGAACACCGCAGCTGAGACTTCCCCTGTGTCATTGACCTGCAGGTAGTTTTGCATACCTTTCCTCACACTCTCACACACCGCCTCGTCCGCCGACAGACCGACCTCTAGCCTCCATTGAGGGCGCTGAGAGCTTTCCTTACAGACCTGCACATCAACCCAATGTGGAGCATGGTCCGAAATAGCGATCGCCGAATATTCTACATCCGTCACCCCTGCCAGCAAATCCCTGCTCATGGTGAATTCGGGAATACACCTTATGAACATGTGAATAGAACGAAAACTCCCTCCCGTCAGCCGACTAGCCCTCGATGGATCAGCCCCCCCCCCATTTTCTCCATGAACCCCCGCAGTTCTTTTGCCATTGCCTGCACCTTACCCGGTTTTGACCACGACCGGTCCAGGCCGGGGTCAAGGACTGTGTTGAAATCACCTCCCATAATCAGCCTGTGCGAGTCCAGGTCAGATACCTTCCCCAGCAGTCTCTTAATAAAATCCACATCATCCCAATTTGGGGCATATACATTGACCAAAACTACTCTCATCCCTTCGAGCTTGCCACTCACCATGACACATCTGCCTCCCCCATCCGAGATTGTGCTGCCCACCTCGAATTGCACCCGTTTGTTAACCAAAATCACGACCCCCCTGGTTTTAGTGTCCTGCCCGAGTGGAAGACCTGGCTAATCCAGCCCTTCCTTAATCTGACCTGCTCAGCTACATTCAGTTGAGTCTCCTGAAGCATTATTACGTCCGCCCTCAGATGCGCGAACACATGTGCCCTCTTTACCGGCCCGTTTAACCCTCTAACGTTCCAGGTGATCAGTCTGGTTGGGGACACCGTGCTCCCCCCCAGACCGATCAGCCATCTCCTTTCTTGGGGCCGCCCCTAGCCCCTGTGTCACACTTCCCCTGGCCCGCCTCCTGGCAGCCCCCACCTCCGACCTCCTCCGTGTTACCAGACCCAAGTCCCTCCCTCGTCAGCAGATCAACTACCCCCTTCCCCCCTCCCCCAGCAACACCACCCTGTAACCTAACACCTGCCATAGACTAGCTATATACACCTCCCCCCCCCCCCCCCCACCTGGCTTCCGTATACCTGCTCACCCAGCTAGTCTGGTGACTCTCGAATCCGGCGCCAACAAGTCTCCCACCTATTGTTCCCTCTGACCCCTTCCCCCCTGCCCATCGACACCACTTCCCCAAACCAGCCATCCTCGAGCAAATGCTCTGAAAACATCAGAGCACCGATCAGAACACAAAAAGCCCCCAGCACCAAATACTTTAACTTCCCTCTTTTCCAACGAAAACTCGAATACAGAAGAAAAAAAAACAAGACACAAGAAAAACATGTAAACATCACTCAGTAACTTTTTAACTTAAGTCCAAAAGTCCTCAGTTCGGCACCAACCCTTCTCTCTTGGTGAAGTCCATCACGTCCTCGGGCTGCTCAAAGTAATGGTGCCGTCCCTTGTGCGTGACCCAAAGGCATGCTGGGTACAGCAGCCCAAACTTCACCTGCTTCTTATACAAAATCTCTTTGACTTGCCTGTAGCCTGCCCTCCTTCTGGCCACTTCCACGCTCAGGTCCTGGTAGATGCGCAAGACACTATTGTTCCAATTGCAGCTCCGCGTGCACTTGGCCCACTGTAGCACCCGCTCCTTGTCCAGGAACCTGACCACCATCGCTCGGCGGGGGGGGGGGGGGGGTGGGGGGGGGGTGGCGGAGCGCTCACGGCTGCCTCGCCAGCGCTCTGTGCGCCCTGTCCACCTCCAATGGGCGTAAGAAGACATCATTCCCCAACAGCTTCTGGAACATGTCTGCCACATACGTGGCGGCATCCTCTCCCTCAGCCCCCTACGGGAGACCAAATTCTGCCGACAAGACCTATTTTCCAGGTCATCCACCTTTTCCAGAAGCCTTTTTTTGTTGGTCTTTCAGCCTCCCCACCTCCACCTCCACCACCGTTTGGTGATCCTCCTGCTCCTCCAGCACCTTCTCCAGCTTCTGGATCGTCCGATCCTGGGCATCCAGCCTGTGCTCCAGGCGCTCGATTGATTTCTGGATCGGGTGTAAACTGTCCCGTTTCAGCGCGGTGAAGCCCTCTTGGATGACCTTCAGCAGATGCTCCATTGTTGGCTGGGATGTCTGCACCGGGGAACATACCTGGTTACCCCACCTAACACTGAACACTCTGCTACAAACATTTTGCTACGACACCCTGGGCTAGGGAGTGGTCAATTCCAGCCCCTCCTTGACACAGAGATGCAACACAATTGAATGAACAAATATTTCTTGGAAAAGTACCTGATGTCTTTGGCCCTTGGCTGCCCAATAATTACAGTCACGAGGTTTGTAAATTTAAACGCAATTACTTTTTATTTATAAAAAGAACTATAATTAAATATGCAGCAATACGACTGGTGAACTATTATCCACCTCGACTTCCAGTGGCGGCTACGGAGGAGTAAGTCGCACATTTGATGGCTCCCACTCTGGTTGGACTTTTGGACCTTTCCCCCGGACTTTTTTCCATTTTTAAATGGAAAATTTGTAGGTTGAGGCGGCTGGGCACTGTTTCCTCGCATTGGTTTATGGAAAAAAGGATCAGAAGTGTGCGAAAGGGAAGAAACAAGAAGCCAGTAGCGAGCTGTGTTGAAGCTGTAACGGGAGACAGTATGGCCGCGGGACGGACCCCTGGGTGGCAGCGCAGCGTTCGACGGACTCAGTGATGCAGGCCATTCAGGTTGGCTTCGCCAGACAGAAGCGAAAATGCCTGGACCCGATCAAAGAATCAATTGATCGCCTAGAGAAGGTGGAGAAGGTGCTGCTGGAACAAGAGGAGCACCAAACAGCAGTGGAGCTGGAGGTGGGGATGCTTCGGGAACAGCAGAAAAGGCTCTTGGAGAAGGTGGAGGACCTTGAGAACCGGTCCCGCCGGCAGAACCTAAGAATTGTCGGGCTCCCGGAGGGAGCTGAGGGAGCAGATGCTGGAGCATACGTGGCGGGTATGTCCAAAAAGCTGCTGGGGGTGGACAGGGCGTACTGGGCACTTGCCAGGAAGCCGCGGGCGGGGGACCCTCCGAGGGCGATGGTGGTGAGATTCCACAGGTTCCTGGACAAGGAATGTATTTTACGGTGGGCCAAGCGCACGAGGAGTTGCAAGCGGGATAATAGCATCCTGCGGGTGTACCAGGACCTGAGCGTGGAGGTGGCAAGGAAGAGGGCAGGCGTCAATCAAGTCAAGGCGATTTTCTTTAAGAAGCAGGTGAAATTTGATCTGCTGTACCCAGTGCGCCTGTGGGTTATGCATGAGGGTCAACATCATTATTTTGAATCGCCCGATGAGGCGTTGGACTGTGCAAAAAGAAAAGGACCAGTGGGAGCTTGAGAACTTTTGGACTGAGTGACAATATGTTGGCCTATATTGGGCCCTTTTTCCGTTTCTGTTTTTCTCTGGGGGTGTTTTTTTTGTTTGTTTGTTTTTCTTATCTCCCCCTTGGAATGTTGGTGGGGTTTCGGGTGGGTTTTTTCTTTTTGTTGTTAAAATTGGCTATACCTTCTCATATTGCTTTGTATCAGTCTTTTTTTGGAGCTCTGTTTAGGGGAGAAGGAAAGGGGGAGGAGGGGGTGGAAGAATCGATTTTTCGTTTCGTTTTTGGTTCTTTTTTGGGGTAGATGTTGGTAATGTTCCTTTTATATTTTATCTTGTGTGTTTATACTGTTGTGCTCTTTGGTGGGATGGAGACCTGCCTGTCTGGGTTTCGATGGGTGGTGCTTTTGTTCTTTGTATTTTCTTGCTGCGGGCTTTTTGTTTGGGGATTGTTGGATGAGGGAACTTGTTTACAGGAGCAGGGGGAGGGGAGCGAGGGAACAATGGGTGGGAGACTTCTTGGCGCCAGAAGCGGGGGTCACCAAGCTAGCTGGGTGAGCTAGCTCACGGAAGCACAGTGGGGGTGTGTGTATATGCTTAGTTTATTAGCTGGGTTGGGATTTAGAGTAGTGTTGCTGGGGGGGGATAGGTTCTGCTGACGAGGGAGGGACTTCAGTGGAGGGACACTGAGGTGGTCGGGGGGTGGGGGCCGCCCTGGGGCGGGCCGGAGAAGGTGTGGCGCATGGGTTAGAGGTGGGCACTTTGCCCCCCAACTAGGCTGGTCACCTGGAATGTCCGGGGCCAGTGGAGAGGGCACGTGTGTTTGCGCACCTGAGGAGACTGAAGGTGGACGTGGTGATGCTGCAGGAGACACACCTTAAAGTAGTGGATCAGTTCAGGTTGAGGAAAGGTTGGGTTTGTCATGTTTTCCACTCGCGGCTGGATTCGAAGACAAGGGGGGCTGTGATTTTGATCAACAAGCGGGTGGCGTTTGAGGTAGGGAGGATAGTCTCAGATGTGGGAGGTCAAGATATATCATGGTTAGTGGCAGGCTGCAGGGGATGAAGGTAGTGCTGGGCATCGTATACGTGCAAAATTGGGACGATGGGGATTTTATAAAGGGGGTGCTGGGGAAGATTCCGGACCTGGATTCGTATAGGCTTATTATAGGTGGGGATTTCAACACTGTTATTGATCCAGGCCTGGACCGGTCATGCTCAAGAACGGGCAAGGTGCCAGCAATGGCAAAGGAGCTGAAAGGGTTCATGGAGCAGATGGGGTGGGGTGGATCCATGGAGATTTAGGCAGCTGAAGGCCAAGAAATGTTCTTTCTTCTCCCACGTTCACAAGGTGTATTTCCGGATAGATTTCTTTGTTGTGAGCAGGGCCCTGTTGGCGGGGGTGGTGGACACGGGTAATTCGACGATTACGATCTCAGACCATGCTCCGCACTGGGTGGACCTGCAGGTCATAATAGATAGTAAGCAGCGCCCGGGATGGAGGTTGGATGTGGGACTGTTGGCGGACGAAGTGGTCTGCGAGAGGTTGAGGAAGTGCATGCTGAACTACCTGCAGGTAAAGGACACGGGGGAGGTCTCAGCAGCGGTGGTCTGGGAAGCGCTGAAGGCAGTGGTGAGAGGGGAACTAATCTCGATCCGGGCTCACAGGGACAGGACAGATAGGGCAGAAATGGACCGACTGGTAAAACAGATTCTACGAGTGGATAGGAGATATGCGGAGGCTCCAGAGGCAGGGCTATTAAGGGAACGCCGGAGGCTGCAGGCGGAATTTGATTTGTTAACTACAGGGAGGGCAGTGGAGCCGCTCAGGAAGGTGACCTACGAGCACGGGGAGCAGGCCAGTAGGCTGCTTGCACAGCAAGAGGGAGGGAGGCAGCTAGGGAAATAGGGAAAGAGGGAGGCAGCTAGGAAATAGGGAAAGTTGTTGACGGGGATGGGAACTAATTGGGGACTTGGCGGGGGTGAGCAAGACCTTTCGGGACTTTTATAGCAGATTGTACAGATCGGAACACCCTGGGGGGCCGGAGGGGATGAGGCACTTCTTGGATGGGCTGACTGAAGGTGGATGGGGAGCTGGTAGAAGAGCTGGGGGCCCCGGTCCCGGGCTGGAGGAGATAGTGGAGGGCTTGAAGACCATGCAGTCGGGGAAAGCCCAAGGCCGGACCCGTACCCAGTCGAGTTCACCATCTCAGGAACCGGGTCGAGTGGGATTACTTATGGGAGGTGCTGGAGCGGTTCGGGTTTGGGAGGGGCTTTGTTGACTGGGTTGGATTGCTGTACCGGGCACCGGTAGCTAGTGTACGAACAAATAGGATGACTTCGGAATATTTCAGTTACACCAGGGGACAAGACAGGGATGTCCCCTCTCCCCACTGCTGTTTGTGCTGGCGATAGAGCTGCTGGCAATTGCTCTGAGGGCCTCAAGGGTCTGGAAGGGGTTGGTTCGGGGGGGGGGGGGCGGGTGGAGCACAGAGTCTCGTTGTATGCGGATGACTTGCTCCTGTATGTCTCAGACCCAATGGAAGAGATGGGGTAAATTATGGGAATCCTAGGGGATTTCAGCCGGTTTTCGGGGTACAAGCTTAATATGGGGAAGAGTGAGTTGTTTGTGGTTCAGGCGAGAGGTCCAGAAAGGCGACTAGGGGAACTGCCGTTTAGAGTGGTAGGGGACAGTTTTAGGTACTTGGGTATTCAGGTGGCGAGGGATTGGGACAGGCTACACAAATTGAATCTGGCCCGGTTGGTGGACCAGATGAAGGAGGATTTCCGGAGATGGGATGCGCCCCCGTTGTCTCAAGCGGGTAGGGTGCAGTCGGTAAAAATGACGGTCCTCCTGAGGTTCCTTTTCGTTTTCCAGTGCCTCCCCATCTTCATCCCGCGGTCCTTTTTTAAGCGGATTAATAAGATTATTGTGATCTTTGTGTGTGTGTGGGGGGGGGGTACGTACGCCCCCACGGGTGAAGAGGGCAATGCTCGAGTGGAGTCGGGGAGATGGTGGGTTGGCGCTGCCGAATTTCAGTAATTACTACTGGGCGGCTAACATAGCCATGGTTAGGAAGTGGCTGGGGGGGTGGGCTGGCGTGGATGCGCATGGAGGCGGCTTTGTGTAAGGGCACAAGTTTAGGGGTACTGGTGATGGCGCCCCTGCCATTCCCACTGATGCGGTACACCACCAGTGCAGTGGTGATGGCGGCCCTGAGAGTCTGGGTGCAGTGGAGGAGGCATGTGGGAGCAGAGGGGGCATCGGTCTGGTCCCCAATCTGCGATAACCATCGATTTGCCCCGGGAAGGATGGACGGGCGGTTCCGAATTTGGCGGAGAGCGGGGATTGAGTGGATGGGGGATTTGTTCTTGGAAGGTAGCTTCCCGAGTATGAGGGTGCTGGAGGAGAAGTTTGCATTGGCTGGAGGAAATGAACTCCGATATTTACAGATACGGGACTTTTTGCGGAGGCAGGTACCAACCTTCCACTTCCTGCCGTTAAGGGGGATTCAGGATAGGGTGGTTTCTAGAGGATGGATAGGGGAGGGGAGAGTCTCAGGCATATGTAAAGAGCTTTTGGGTTCGGAGGAGACGTAAACCGAGGAGCTGAAGCGAAAGTGGGAGGAGGAGCTGGGGGGAGAGATAGAGGAGGGCCTGTGGGCGGACGCGCTAGTAAGGGTCAATGCTACCGCAACATGTGCCAGGCTCAGCCTAATCCAATTTAAGGTTATTCACCGGGCTCACATGACAGTGGCCCGGATGAGCAGGTTTTTTGGGATGGAGGATAGGTTTGTGAAGTGTGTGTGTGTGTGTGGTGTGGGGGGGGGGGGGGGGGGGGGGGGGGCAGCGAACCATGTCCACACGTTCTGGGCATGTACAAAACTGAGGGGTTTTGGCAGGAGTTTGCCAACACCATGTCCACGGTATTAAATATGAGGGTCGTAATGAGTCCGGAGGTGGCGAGTTTTGGGGTATCGCAGGACCAGGGAATCCAGGAGGAGAAAGAGGCAGACGTTCTGGCCTTTGCTTCCCTGGTAGCCCGGAGGCAGATACTGTTGGCATGGAGGGACTCAAAGCCCCCGAAATCGGAGACCTGGCTTTCAGACATGGCAGGCTTCTCTGCCTGGAGAAAATAAAGTTCGTCATGAGAGGGTCTCTGCTGGGGTTCGCCCAGAGGTGGCAGCCATTCGTCGACTTCCTTGCAGAGAACTAATCGTCAACAGAAAAGGGGGGGTAGGGGGGTTAGGTTAGCGTAGGTTAGGGGGTAAGTAATGGCAAGACCTGCGGAAGAGGGTGGTGGAATTTGCACTATGTATATATTTCTCTTGTTATTTATATTGTTGATTTTGTTGCTGTTAAAATGCCAAAGAAATACCTCAATAAAACATTTATTAAAAAAAAACTATTATCCACTTCATAATCCCCCCATTTTAACTTGCCCTCACGCTCTACATGCGTATACACACAAGATAAACAAACACAGAGGGGAAGAGAGGAGTAAAATGACAAGTAAAAGTAAAAAGATAAGTGCCCTTGTTTCAGATGGTAGTTCCGATCGCACCTTCCTTCAAATCAGCATTCAGGTCAAGGTCTCTGTTTTCCAGTCTGTAATGGTTTTCATTGTCAATTAATTCAGGTCTCTGCAGTTTCAGAAATACAGCAGCTTTTATGGAGAAAATATGAGAGAGAGAGGGAGAGAGAGCAGGTTCTTTCCTCTGAGTTTCAGGGAAACGACTCTGCTTTGCATAGGTCTCTGAAAATCATACGACTCGGGCAGGATCCAAACACCACCTGTTACCGGGCAGAATATGGCCTTTTGGTCAATTCATTTGCCACCAGCCAACCAATAAAACTGAGTTCCACCCTATTTCTCAGGTGCCAAGAAGTCCAAGTTTTGCTGTCCTAATTCCCACATCATGCCCTACCATTGGTATCGCATGTGCTCTCCGCAGTATTTCCCTTGGACTCTCTGTAACCATGGGTGAAGCTACAACCTTCACTCCTGCCAAACCATTCCCCAAAAGTAAGTCCAACTCCAACAACTATGGGACCTGACACTAAATCACACTCCAATTGTACTTTATACAATGGAACAGGGATATAATCTCCACTTATACCATTCACTACTACCTTAGCTTTCATTGAACTATCTGGAGGGAAAACCAAATCCTTCTCCAGTAAGAAAGTTTGATTGGCACCTGTGTCCCTTGAGATAGTTATTGGTTTGGTGACATCAGTTGAGGGAAATAGGATGATCTTCCCCTTAGACAAAAAACCAACATATTTCTCCTCTACCTCATTCATCACATCTGCTCCCACTGCAGTGTTTACCTTAGTTCTCCTAAGTCCAGTTAGAGTTACTGTCTGCCCTGTAGTATTCTCCACTTTTGTTCCCTTTTCAGAATCCTCATGAACTCCAACAAGTCCCATGGGCTTCCAGATTCCAACATGCTGAACGAACGTGTTCCACCTTATTACACTGGTAACACCGAGGCTTTTGAGTCTCATCTTCACCCTCAGTACCTTCCTTCCTGGTCTGAGGAGGAGATAGAAGAGCATTCGCAGCTATCCATTCTTTACCTTGGCTACCTGCCTTCCTTTCACTTTCCCAATTGCTATCTTTTTCAAATTTATGAGGGTGATGTAACAAAAATTAAAATTTATGGATGAGCTCATACTGGTCGGCCATAATTGCTGCTGTCTAGCAGTCATCACCTTTGGTCTTCAACATGGGTTCTTATTATAGAAGGTAGGGAATTGTTATATTCTTCTGGGACAATGGCCTCTCTCAGAACCTCATAGGTATTTACAACTACGAATGTTCATACCCATCATTCAAAATGGTTCTGTTTAATCCTTTTGAATTCAGCATTGGTCTGTCCCTGCTATCTCCTTAAATTCCGAAACTTTTACTACATATACTTTGGGAACCAATGTGCCCCCAGAATAACCTTTTGTACCTCATCATAATTCTTCGACAGCCCTTCTGACAGGGAAGCATAAACTTCCTGTACCCACCCCGTCAATTTACTTTGCATGGGTAATTCCCACTTTTTTTTTGGCCACTCCATTTGGGTTGCTATTTTCTCAGAAGCCCTAAAAAAGGTTTTTGGGAGGACCTGTATGAATTTCAATTTTTCGCACTGGAATTCAGCTGTAACCTGCACAGATCCTATTGAGTAGGGACAATTGGTTACCCATGGATCTTGGGGAATGCGAGCTCCCTCGATAACGGGCTGGGCCAACCATTATCCTTTTCCGTTGTATAAATAGAGCAGGCCAGTTAGGTACCGGCTATAGAGAAGTCCCCAGTAGCGGGGACTTCAGTGCCAGCCATGGAGTGAATGGCCGCACATTTGGTAGCTCCTGTTTGAGGCGGATTTGTTTGGCCCTTGTTACCAGTTCTTCAGTTGGGCGAGTTGTCATTGGTTTAAAAAAAGAAATGGAGATGCAGCAAAAAGAAAAAGCTTATTTACACAGAAATGAGCAAACAGCCACAACTGTTCTGTATATATTTGAAAATACCTCCAGTAAAACATTTTAAGAAAAAAACCGGTAGCCAAGTAACTGGTGCTGTGTAAATATTAGTGTAAACAAAGTTAAGTTTTGTTTGACTCATAAACTCGTGTTGGACTCCTCGTGGTCCTCATAAAAGTTCCGTTCTAAGTTTAAGCTCCCCTCCAGCTCCTGGAAGGTCCCTTTTAATTTCCAAGGTCTTAAGTTGGAACACTCTCTCCTTTGTTTTTCCTCCCTCTGTAATTCCAACCGCCTCGTTCCACTTTTCCATTTAAAAAGCTTTTTCTTTTTGCTTCATCTCCATTCCTTTTTCTTTTTGTTGCATCTCAAATTGCTTTATTTGTAACTGGATTTTAGCTAATTCTACTGATGGTTGCTGTGACTCAGGCTGTGTTTCTGGTATTTCTTTCAAATTTAAATGCTGAGCAATCGCTTCAGTTATCTCTATCTTCCTAGCTTTAGCTGGTACCTCTATATTTAACTTACCTGCCAATTTGACTAGCTTGTCTTTTCAAAGCCCTTTTAAACCAATGACAAGTCGTCCAACTGAAGAAAAATCTTTGCAGCTTCCAGAGCCATCCTGTTATAGTGCTACAAGCCTGGTGTCTCTTTTAAATTTATACTGTAACCCAAGCGTTGCCGTCTTCTGTTGCAAAGATTCTGACACTATTTTCCGACACCCTGGGCGTGGTCAATTTGACCCCCACCTGGAGTCACAACACAATTGAATTAACCAAGAATTCTTTGAAAAGTACCCAAAGTCTTTGGCCCTTGGCTGCCCAATAATTACAGTCGCCAGGTTTGTAAATTTAAACACAATTACTTTTTATTAATAACAAGAACTATAATGAAATATACAGCAAATATTACTGATTAACTGTAATCTACTTCCTAATCCCCCACTTTAACTTGTCTCCACCTTCTATACACCTACACAGACACAGGACAAACAAACACAGAGAGGAAGAACAGGTGGAAAATAATAAGTCAAAGTTTAAAGGTATGAGTCTTTATTTCAAATGGTAGTTTCTAGCACGCCTTCCTTCAGCCAAGGCTTTCAGGATGAAGATTCTGTTTTCCACTCTTAATGGTTTTCGCCGTAGATTAATTTACGTCTCACTCGTAACAAATGCGTCACTGTTGGATTCAACTATTATAGAGGGGGGGGTCCTTTAAAATATTAGCTAAAATGAATCATAAAAATTACTGAATTTGTAGAAATGTGAGTAAGTTATAATCATTTGAATACTGTCCATGACTGTCTCAAATATTACGAATAATGTACTACAAGTTCTGATATGAAGATACATTCGACAAGCTTGAAACAATATCGTAACTGAGACCAGATGTGACATATGGAGTTTGAACGTGGGACAAACATCGTGGGACAGTTAATTAATTAATTTGGAGTAATTGATTAATGTCTAATTAACCAATCGCCTGTTAAGTGACTGACACTTTCCTGAATGAATCAAGGGGGTCTCAGCTGAGAATTAGAACCAATGAAACTAAGTAAGGGGCTAAACCCAGAAAAGGATTCCCTTAAGAATGTGATCCGTCTAACTGATTATCAGAGAAATTATAGCCATCAGAGAAACCTTGGAGCATTGGTAAAAATTACTTTTAAAGGCCTTGTTGAAATGACTTTTGATTTTGTAAATCTGAAGTCACTTTTATCTTGAAGTTTTTTGCTTCCACTGTTGGTGTCTGAAGAACATTTCGGGAGACACAGGAAAAATAGCATTTTCCAGTTAATTTTGTGTGAATGTCCCAAAATGTGTTCTTAAACAAATAAACTTTGCTTTACAATCATTCAACCGGGCTGGGATCTTATCTATGAACGAGGGATAAGGTGAATCTTACTCTCACCCAACCCTCCTGGTCCAGAAGTAGAATTCAGCACCTCTAATGGCTCTAATTATCTAAATAATTTTTAACCAACGGCAATTTCTCTTGACTTAAGATAAATTCTCCCAAACCGACTCGCTTACTGTGAAACCAAAACTGTGACAAGTATTTAAAGACCAACCCAAGTAGTTGATAATTTCCCATAAAATGCAGTAAAATAATTTACATTCAGCACTAGATAGACTGCAGAGTATGCCTAAATGCTTTCAGCCAGTCTCTTTGGTCCAAATAGTTCCCATTGAAGACAATGCAATTCTTTCAGACCTTGCTACACATTTGCTTGTAGGGCCCTATATAAGGAAGAGATACTTTACTATTGATTTCAGTCAGCGCGTTACTGATTCTCCAACTGGCTTTTTATTGTTTCCTTCACTTTTGTCTTGACTAATGAAAAACTGATAATCTGCTTGACTTTCCAGTGATTAATAAATGGATCCTTGCTGCAACAATATGGCACACAATTAATTATGATGATGGATTATAAACCACTTACGGTGAGAATGGAGCCAAAAGGAGGAATTCTAGTTTTAGAAAACCATAGATATTGGTATGTAAAGTTTTTGATGCTGATGCAATGTCTTAATTACCTTTGAGTGGTCCAAAGTCTGAGAGAGAAATTACCATACTGGCTCTACAAAGCCCTGGCCAATGTAACAGTCCTTCCTAATTATTTCTTTTGCTCCCATTTTCTTGTTATTTTGATTTATTATTTTTGGTGTGTGGACCCGTAATCGGAATGTGCCTTTAAGCAGAAGACTCCAGCTGAAGCAGCCTGCTAGTCAGGACAATGCGTTCCAGGTTTTGTATTTTGGAGAATAGAAACCAGGCGCTTTGGTGCCAAGTGGGTCTTAGGAACCAGCTTTGAAGGAAGTCAGTTCTATTGCTTAGCTTGCAACCAGTGGGTTGGCCAGGGCAGGGTTCTGCCTGACAGCAGTCAGTGATTGGTTCTTCTGTGATTCTTTTTGAGAGAGCTTGGTAGAAGTGTTTAGGCCTTGGAAGTGAAATGAGCAGACTCTCTCTCTCTCTCTCTCTGCTAAAGTAAAATAACTGTTTTATTGTTCTAAATCCAGTGAGTGCCTTGCACATCTTTACTGTAAACTTGAAATAATCCTGAATCGACAGAGTAAATTGACAACTTTTCCAAAGAAAACCATCTCAAGCCTAGAAGGAAGAAGTACCAAAACAAAAGTCTGAACTCCTGAAAGACATTAACTGGATGCCATCTTAGTGCTTCAAAGATCCTTTATCCTTTTATTTTTATTAATATTTTCTTTCCTTCCCAATTACTCTTTCCCCTCTGTTGTTTGTTAGAGAGTGGGGATGGGGAAGGAGTATTAGCTAGTTACATTTTTTCTGTCAGTTTACTTATAATACTGTACATACTAAAAGGTTGATTGTGTTCAAGTTACAAATCTGGGGCGAAATTCTCCCCAAACGGCGCGATGTCCGCCGACTGGCGCCCAAAACAGCGCCAATCAGACGGGCATCGCGCCGTCCCAAAGGTGCGGAATGCTCCGCATCTTTGGGGGCCGAGCCCCAACATTGAGGGGCTAGGCCGGCGCCGGAGGGATTTCCGCCCCGCCAACTGGCGGAAACGACCTTTGTTGCCCCGCCAGCTTGCGGGGAAATGACATGTCGGGGCGGCGCATGCGCGGGAGCGTCAGCGGCCGCTGACAGTTTCCCGCGCATGCGCAGTGGGGAGAGTCTCTTCCGCCTCCGCCATGGTGGAGACCGTTGCGGAGGCGGAAGGGAAAGAGTGCCCCCACGGCACAGGCCCGCCCGCGGATCGGTGGGCCCCGATCACGGGCCAGGCCACCGTGGGGGCACCCCCGTGATCAGATCGACCCGCGCCCCCCCCAGGACCCCGGAGCTCGCCCGCGCCGCCTTGTCCCGCCGGTAAATAGGTACTCTAATTTACACCTGCGGGACAGGCAATTTATCGGTGGGACTTCGGCCCATCCGGGCCGGAGAATCCAGCAGGGGGGCCCGCCAACCGGCACGGCCCGATTCCCGCCCCCGCCGAATATCCGGTACCGGAGACTTCGGCAACCGGCGGGGGCGGGATTCACGGCGGCCAACGGCCATTCTCCGACCCGCTGGGGGGGTCGGAGAATGACGCCCCTGATGTCTGCAGTTTATTGGGCTCAGCCAAGGTCCTCAGGTATTTTAAAATAACGTCTAATTTCACTGGCGTTGTGACTCTGGGTCAAGTGGGGCTGGAATTGACCATGCTCTTGCCCAGGGTGTCATGGCGCCAACCTGGAGTTACTGTGAACAGTTCTGGGCACTGCACTTTTGAAACGATAAATTGGGCTTGGTGGGAGTGCAACGTAGGTTTAGGAGAATGTTACCTGGACTCCAAAGGATTAAATTAGAGAGAGAGATTACACAAATCAGGATTGTATTTCCTGGAATTTAGAAGGTTAAGGGGCAATTTGAATAGAGTTTTGATGATATTAAGGAGAACTATAAGGTTGATAGAGATGAACTATTTCTGCTAGTTGGGAATCTAGGAAAAAGTGAAGCAGTGAAGAAAGCCTAGAGTATGTTAGCATTTATTAACAGGGGGATTGAGTTTAAGAGCCGTGAGGTTATGCTGCAAATATACAAGACCTTGGTTAGACCACATTTGGAGTATTGTGTGCAGTTCTGATCACCTCATTACAGGAAGGATGTGGAAGCATTGGAAAGGGTGCAAAGGAGATTTACCAGGATGCTGTCTGGATTGGAAGGTAGGTCTGATGAGGAAAGGTTGAGGGAGCTAGGGCTTTTCTCATTGGAGCGAAGGAGGATGAGAGGTGACTTAATTGAGGTGGATAAGATGATGAGAGAGATAGATAGAGTGGACGTTCAGCGACTTTTTCCTCGGGTGGATGTAGCTGTTTCAAGGGGGAATAACTATAAGGTTCATGGTAGAAGATATAGGAGGGATGTCAGAGGTAGGTTCTTTACTCAGAGAGTGGTTGGGGCGTGGAACGCACTCCCAGCTATGGAAGTGGAGTCGGACACTTTAGAAACTTTCAAGTGGTTATTGGATAGGTATATGGAGTGCACTAGAATGATTGGAAGTAGGTTGATTTGATCTTAGTTACAGACTAGTTCGGCACAACATTGTGGGCCAAAGGGCCTGTACTGTGCTGTACAGTTCTATGTTCTACGTTCTAAAGTGAGGTAGCCTTAAAATCAGAGCCAGATCTTCTAAGGTTGAATTTAGGTAATACCTCTCGATGCAAAGGATGGTAGAAGCTTGGAACTCTTTTCCAACAGTTGATGCTGAGTAGACTTATAGATTGATAGATTTTTTTTTTTGTTACCTGAAGATAGGAAATGAAATTAGGCAAAGGCAGGTGTACAGAGTTAGGTCACAGATCAATAATAGTCTCATTGAGGTTTGAGGGGCCAAATGACTCCTCTTCCAATATCCTTACGTTCCTTTGTAGTTTGTGACGTAATGTGTGAATGGTCTGAACATTGCCCCTTACTCCCAACAACATTGAGTAAGGCCTGTGCTCGGATGTGTACCAATTTTTGTAGGAGTGTCCATTTTGCCAAGATAATCAATCCTAAGATTGTAGTAGATCTGAATAATCCCTGGATTTGACCTGTAATTTTTTTAATATTCTTTATTGTCACAAGTAGGCTTACATTAACACTGCAATGAAGTTACTGTGAAAAGCCCCTAGTCGCCACATTCCGGCGCCTGTTCGGGTACACTGAGGGAGAATTCAGAATAACCAATTCACCTAACAGCACGTCTTTCAAGACTAGTGGGAGGAAACCAGAGCACCCGGAGGAAACCCACACAGACACAGAGAGATTGTGAAGATTCCACACAGACAGTGACCCAAGCCGGGAATTGAATCTGGGACCCTGGAGCTGTGAAACAACAGTGCTACCCATTGTGCTACCATGCCGTCCTTTAAGACAATGGCTACAGCTCCATATTGATTTTAGTAGTTTATTTTATAGCAGGGTTAGGAGAGAGAATCTTTCCAGCATCCTGGCCCATGGTGCTCCAACAACTCACTGGACCAAATCAAATTAATTCATAAAAATAAGCAAAATGCTGTGCATGCTATGAAACAAGAACAGAGAATGCTGGAAAAACTCAGCAGGTCTTGCAGCATCTGACCAGAGAGAAAACAGAGTTAACGTTTCAAGTCCTTTTGGCTCTTCATCAGAACTGAAGAGAGGGAGAAATGTGTTAGATAATAAACTGTAGCTGGGAGAGCTTACGACGAGATGTAGAAATCATAAAAAACAAAAGGTAGATGGCCTGGTGTAGGGAGGAAGGGAGGATTTTTGCATTCGGACAATAAATGTATGTTTTTTTTCAAAAAAGCATTTAAGATGGAGGAGAAAGATCATAGTCAAATTAATTCATTATTCATCTCATTTTGTATGCAAAATGGTTACTCAGAGAATGGATATTCCGCTGTAAATTGTATATAAAGAGCTGAGTGATATTTATGAGAGATGTTTTTTTTTAAGGCTTTTCTTGACCCAGGAATTGGTGTCTTCCTGATAATAAATTATTTCACTAAAATATGGAGCTGGATTCTCTGTTTTTGGGACTATGTCCCCACGCCGTTTTAAAAGCTGTGGACTTTCAAGCCATAAAAACTGGCGTGAATGGGCCACATATTCCTAGCTCTGCAGGGGGCTAGCAGTGACCCATCATAAAACTAGCAGCTTATGCTGCAGATACGGGCCCCCACCCTTCCGGGCGGCCTCCAGCGGCTGAGCCATGCTCCATGACAGACTCAGACCGCGGAGATGGACATTAAAAATAGACCCCTAATCGGCAACGTGCCTGACCTTGACCGCCCGCCCAAACATTGCCCGGCCATGTATAAGGCACCCCTGCCCTCCGATTGGCCCGCCCCCGACCAGGGTGGCCGCGGACTGAGTCCGCCGGTGCCACGCTTAGTTTCCCGACCAGCAGGACAATGAGTGGTCCACGCCATCGGGACTTCGGCCGATCGTGGGCGGAGAATGGCGGAGTGGGTCTCCAACAATGTCCGCAGGTAGGTGCTTTGCGGCGTACGCTGCTTTTCGGGGCCTGGAGAATCAGGGAACCGGCGCCGGTCCCGATTCCGTGAGGGGAAATGGATTCTCCTCCCCAGTGCCGGCCGCGATTTCGGCGTCGGGGTGCAGAGAATCCAGCCCATGAAGTTCATTCTCCCTCCTATGTATTTCATCCTTTACTGTTTGGTGTTTCTTTTACTTTTATTTTCTATTGGTTTTCCTTAAGCAATCCAAAGTAGAAATTAAGTGAGCTGCTTTAACAAAGACCCAGTGGCCATTTCTTTTTTTTTAAAAATATTTTTATTCTCCTCCTTTTTCACATTTTCTCCCACATTTACACCCATCAACAATAAACAATAATCAGCAAGATATGTCAATCCCCATAATAACAACGATCCCATCCACCCACCAACCCCCAAACCTCAACCCACATGTTTACATAAACAAATGACAAAAAGGAATCAGGGATTACCCACAGTCACCCTTAATCTACACGGCCCCCCTCCCCCCCACCCCACCCCCCCACCCACCCCCCCAACTAATGTTCGATGTTATCCAGTTCTTGAAAGTGCATAATAAATAGTGCCCATGACTTGTAGAACCCCTCCGAGCTTCCCCTCAGTTCGAACTTAACCTTCTCAAGGGTCAAGTATTCCAACAGGTCCCCCCGCCATGCCAGGGCACTGGGTGGAGAGGCTGCTCGCCATCCCAGCAGGATCCGCCTTCGGGCGATCAACGAGGCGAAGGCTATGATATCTGCCTCCGCTCCCGTTTCCAACCCTGGCTGGTCCGACACCCCGAATATGGCCTCCTGGGGACCCGGGTCCAGTTTCACACGCACCACCTTGGAAATTACCCGAAACACCTCCTTCCAGTACTCCCCTAGCTTTGGAAAGGACCAAAACATATGAACGTGATTCGCAGCCCCCCCCCCCCCCACAACGCTCACAAACATCCTCTACTCCTTCCAAAAATCGGCTCATCCTCGTCCTCGTGAGGTGCGCTCTATATAACACCTTCAGCTGTATCAGCCCCAACCTCGCACATGAGGTGGAGGCATTCACTCTCCGGAGCACCTCACACCAGACCCCCTCTTCTATAACCTCTCCCAGCTCTTCCTCCCACTTTGCTTTGATCCCTTCCAGTGGTGCCTTATCCTCTTCCAGAATAGCTCCGTACACCGCCGACACTACCCCCTCCTCCAGTCTCCTTGTCGTCAACATCTCCTCCAGCAATGTGGAGGCCGGTTCCTCTGGGAAGCTCTGTATCTCCTTCCTGCATGTACCTAAACACTTCTCCCTGCTCTAGCCCATACTTCGCTTCCAGCTCCCTCAATCCTGCAAACCGACCCCGAAGAAACAAATCTTTTAGCGTCTTAATCCCCTTCTCTTCCCATTTCCGAAAACTTCCATCCCACCTCCCTGGCTCAAATCTGTGGTTCCCCCGAATTGACATTTCCCTTGACCCTAAACCCAACCCGAAGTGTTGGCGAAACTGCCTCCAGATTTTCAATTAAGCCATTATTACCGGACTCCCTGAATATTTCCCCGGAGCTATTGGGAGCGGCGCTGTTGCAAGTGCCTTCAGCCCCAACCCCCTGCACAAACTCTCCTCCATTCTGACCCACTGAGAATCCACCCCTCTGACCCAGCTCCGCACTTTCTCCACATTCGCCGCCCAGTAGTAGTACAACAGGTTCGGGAGACCCAAAAACCCTGCCTGCCTTCCCCTCTGTAGCAGCACCTTTCTCACTCTGGCCACCTTCCCTCCCCATATGAATGAGGTAATCCTTCCCTCAATCTCCCTGAAAAAAGTCTTTGGAAGGAAAATCGGTAGGCATTGAAAAATAAACAGGAATCGTGGCAACACATTCATTTTAACCGCCTGTACCCGACCTGCCAGTGACAGAGGAAGGCCGTCCCACCTTGCCAGATCGGCTTTCACTCTCCCCACCAAACTAGTGATGTTGTACCTACGAAGCCTCCCCCACTCCCGGGCAACCTGCACCCCCAGATACCTAAAATGAGTCCCTGCTCTACGGAATGGCAGCCCCCCCACCCCTGCCCCCACCCCCGGCCAAGACACCACAAAGTACTCACTCTTGTCCAGGTTCAACTTGTACCCCGAGAAAGACCCAAATACCCGCAGTAGCTCCAATATTCCTCCTATCGACGCACTCGGCTCCGACACATACAGCAGCAAGTCGTCGGCATATAAGGACACCCTATGCTCTATCCCCCACCCCCCGCACTATTCCTTTCCATACTCCTGAACTTCTCAATGCGATGGCCAACGGCTCAATCGCAAGTGCAAACAGCAGGGGGGACAGGACATCCCTGTCTCGTCCCACGGTGGAGAGAAATATCTCAAACTGATATTGTTTGTGCGGACACTTGCCTTCGGTTCCTTATATAATAGCTTTACCCAGTTCACAAACCTTGGTCCAATCCCAAACTGCTCCAGAACTGCCATCAGGTACCCCCATTCTACCCAATCAAACGCCTTCTCGGCGTCCAATGCCACAACTACCTCTGTTTCCTTCATTTCCGCCGGTGCCATAACAACGTTCAAAACCCTCCTAATGTTCGAAAACAGCTGCCTCCCTTTCACGAACCCCGTCTGATCCTCCCCTATTACCTTCAGAAGGCACTCCTCCAGCCTACCCGCCAGTACCTTCGCCAACTCTTTTACGTCCACATTCAGAAGTGATATGGGCCGATACGACCCACACTCTGTCGGATCCTTATCTTTTTTTAGTAACAGGGAAATCGATGCCTGCCCCAAGGTTTGCGGCAACACCCCCTTCCCTATCGCCTCCTCAAACATCCCCACCATCAGGGGTGCCAACCTATCCTTAAATTTTTTATAATATTCCACCGGAAACCCATCCGGCCCTGCCACCTTCCCCGACTGCATCCTCCCAATCGCATCCTTTATCTCCTGTTCCACTATTGCTCCTTCTAATGTAGCCCTGTTCCCTTCCCCTAGCCTCGGGTACTCCAACCCATCGAGAAATTCCTGCATCTCACGGTCTCCTCCGAGTGGCTCTGACTTGTACAACCTCTCATAAAACTCCTCAAAAACCTTGTTAATCAGCACTGGGGCCACCACCAACTTCCCTGCCCTATCCTTCACCTGAAGAATTTCCATTGCCGCTGCCTCCCTCCGGAGCTGACCTGCTAACATACCTTAACTGCCTTAGAGATAACTGCCTTATCTCCATGTTCATAAACTGCACCCCTTGCTCGTCTCAGTTGGTGCACCGCCTTCCTGGTGGACTGTCGGTCGAAGCTCGCCTGTAGTTCCTTCCTCTTTTCCAGCTTTGCCGGGTCCCTATCCTCTGCATACCTCCTATCTACCTCCAACATCCCATCTGCCCTCTGCCGCTCCAACCTCTCCTCCTTATCCACCCTAGCCTTAAACGAAATTACCTCACCTCTCACCACCGCCTTTAGAGCCTCCCAGCCGACTGCCTTCGACACCTCACCCGTACAATTGAAACCCACATATTTCTTAATTACCTTTTCAATTGTCTCACAGAATACTTGGTTCCCCAAAAGCCCCACATCCAGTTTCCACCCCAGTCTCTGCGCTGCCCCCTTCTCTAGCGCCATATCCACCCAATGTGGAGCGTGATCTGACACTGCAATTGCAGAGTATTCCGACCCCTTGACTCCAGCCAGCAAAGCCTTCCCCACCACAAAAAAGTCGATCCGCAAGTATACCTTATGGACCGCTGAGAAAAACGAATACTCCCGTTCCCTTGGGTGCAGGAACCTCCAAGGGTCCACCCCTCCCATTTCCACCATTAGCCCAGCCAGCGCCTTCATCCCCCCTGATGGGACCAGCGAGCGCGGCCGTGATCTGTCCAACCTTGGCTCCTGCACCAGGTTCCAGTCCCCCCCCACAATCAGCTCATGCGTGTCTAAGTCGGGAATGGCCCCAACCACCTTCCTCGCGAATCCCACATCGTCCCAATTGGGACCGTATACACTTAACAGCGCCACTAATCTCCCCTCCAATGCCCCTGTCACAATCACATATCTACCCCCCTGATCTGCCACCACCTTCTCCATCTGGAAGCGTACCCTTTTGCTGACCAGCACCGCTACCCCTCGAGCCCTTCCATCAAATCCGGAGTGAAACACTTGGCTAACCCAGTCCTTTTCCAGTGGCCATTTCTGATCATTAATGTTATCTTTCATGTTTGTTTTTAGTTGGAACAAGATCATTTTCAGAGTCCGATCATGTGACATACTAATGACATCAGCGGCTGTTTGCACGGGCAAATGGACAGTCTATCCTTTTTTTTTCAAAATAGTTTATTGGAGGTATGTCAAATATGTACAGAGACAAAAACAATCAAAGAGCCATAAAAAACAAACCGTGATGTAATAGTATATCAAATAACACTATAATAATATAACATAGTAAACCAAACGTGTATAAAATACTGTCTACCTCCCCTGCAAAGAGTTTTTTAACCAAAATATCCCTCAATCCTTCCCGTCTCCTGAATAATAATAATAATAATAATCGCTTATTGTCACAAGTAGGTAAATCACAGATTTCTAATATATCCCTCAATCCCCCCCTTCCCTCCCTTCCCTCCATCCCCCCACTGATGTTTTTGTATGACTTGAAGAAATCGATGAACAGCTTCAACCTCATGGAGAACCCTTCATCCAACCCTCTAATGGTAAACTTAATTTTTCCAGTGGAGGAATTCAGCTATGTCCTGCACCCATGTCCCAACCCTTGACAGTTCCTGGTCCCACCAACTCCGGGCTAGCAGGTCGGCGAATGCCACCGCATTGGCTTTTTTCCCCACCAGGACACCCGGATCAGCAAACACTCCGAAAATTGCTACCCATGAGGAAGGTGTTACCTCCATTCCCAATACCCCTGAAAGTACATCAGTAACCCCCCCTCCAGAACCCCACCAACTTCGGACAAGCTCAGCATATGTGGGCCAGGACCCAGCACACCGCATGCATTGATCATTTACTCCCAAGAAGAATCAGCTCATCCTGGCCATTGACACTTGCGCTCTGTGCACCATCTTGGATTGGGTAAGGCTTAGTCTGGTGTATGCCGAGGAAGCATTAATCCTATGCAGCGCCTTTTTTTCAAATTCCCCTTACATCGACCCCCCCATCCCCCAATTCCTCCGCCCATTTTCACGAAATAGCCTCCATTGATGATTCCTCCTTCTTGGTCAGTTCTGCATAGATATCGGAGATCTTGTCTTTCCCAATCTCATCCTTCGATAAGAGCCTTTTTTGTCGTCCCAGGGACTGCACCATTGGGAACGAAACCACTTCCTTTCTCAGAAAGGTCCTAATCTGAAGGTATCTGAACTCATTTCCATTAAGTAACTGGTAAACCTTTGCCAGCTTGGTCAAGCTTGCAAATTTCCTTTCCACGAACAGGTTCTCAAAGCATCCAATCTCCAGCTGGTCCCTCTCCCTAAACCTAATGTCTAGTCTTGCTGGGTCAAATCTATGTTCACCACAAATGGGTGGCTTCATATACATGTCCTCCATCCCAAAGTGCTGCTGGCACTGATTCCACACCTTCAGTGTAGAGATTACAACGGAGTCAATGAATAACTATTTGGTGATAATGACATGGGCGCTGGAACAAGTACCCTCAGGTTGGTCCCCTTACATGAGGCTTCTGCTACCCTTCCCCATACCGACCTTTGGTCCTCCGACCATAACAATGTTTGCAGCCGGTAATAATTTTGTAAGTTTGGGAGCGCCAGGACATCCACTCGTCTATCTCTCTCCAGGAAAACTCTCTTGGTTCAAGGAATCATCCCCGCCTGCACAATGCTCAGGATCAGTTTGTTAACCTTCTTAAAGAATAATTTTGCAGGGGAAAATTGGAGACACTGGAATATAAACAAGAATTTCAGCAGAACCACCATTTGTACTATCTGAACTCGTCCCGTCACTGACAGTGGCAACACATCCCATCTCTTGAAATCCTCTCATCTCCTCCACAATTCTCGCCAAATTTTGCTTGTGGAGTAGTGCCCCCCCCCCCACCCCTCACCCCCCCCCCCCTACCCCCCCCCCCCCCCCCCCACCCCCAATGGCTCAATCACAACGGCAAAGAGCAATCGAGAGAGTGGGCATCCCGCCTCATCCCACACTGCAAGGTGAAATACTTAGAGCTAATCCCATTAGTCAGAATGCTCGCCTATGGGGCCTTGTACAACCACCTTCTTGCTCATCGGCACAGCCACCCCTCGCGTCTTCATGTCAAGCCCCGAGTGGAAGACCTGACCCAGCCAGCCCTTCCTTTGTCCCGTCTGATCGCCCACTTCCAAATGAGTTTCCTGTAGGAATAGCAAGTCCGCCTTTAGATTCTTCAAATGTGCAAACACGTGCAACCTCTTAACAGGTCCATTTAGTCTCTGAACGTTCCAAATCACCAATCAGGTTAGGGGGCACACGCCACCACTCCCCTTAAATCAGCCATATTTATGTCTTAGCCAACTACCCCAGGTCATTGTTTCGCACCCCGTGAGGCCTCCATAATGTGTCCACCGCCATTTACTCTTACACCTCTGTGCCTGAACGGCACTCTCAACGCCAGCCCTCCAAAGCCTTCCAACTCTACCCCCCCACCCTCTTCCCCCCCCATCTAAGCCAAAAATAGAAAATAACTAAAACCCTAACCCCCTCTCTCCATCTCCATATTGTCCCCCACATCTGTTCCGTTTACTCGCTTTCCCACCAGTAAGTTGACCCCCCCCCACATGAATCCCTCACCTTCTCTGGTCCCGCCTCAACACCCACCCACGACACATTATAAACTCTCTCCTGCCTTCCACATCTCCCCAAACCCAGAACAAATCACTCACAACATTTTTTTAAAAACCAGGAGGGGCGATGCAATGGTTAGCATTGCTGCATCACGGCACTGAGGACCCGGGTTCGATCCCGGACCCGGGTTCGATCCCGGCCTCGGGTCACTGTCTGTGCGGAGTTTGCACATTTTCCCTGTGTCTGCATGGGTCTCACCCCACAACCCAAAAAATGTGCAGGGCAGGTGGATTGGCCATGCTAAATTGCCCCTTAATTGGAAAAATAAATAAAAACGGGGAGGAGGAGAATAATAGAGAAAGGGAAAAAGTGAAACATGAATAAACAATAGCTGAACTAGCAACAACACAATTCAAACCCAATCAAACATACTTACAAACTCCCGATCCCAGGCACGTACCTGCTTACTTCTTCTGGAGTGTCCATGCAATACTCCTGATTCCGAAACGTGACCCACAGACGAGCTGGATAAATTACCCCAAATTTCACACCTTCCTTACGTAGGATCGCCTTGACCAACTCCGTGCCCCAATCTGGATAGACTTAGATCATGCTCCCCTCCCATGTGCTGTTTTTCACCTGTTTGGCCCAGCATCAGATTTTCTTTTGACCAGGAATCGTGCAGGTGCACCACCATGACCGTCGGCTGCTATCTAGCCTTTGGCTTCCGTCTCAGCCCTCTATCCACTCGGTCAACCTCAAGGGGGCTATCAAGTGCTCTCTCCCCATCAATTTCTCCAACATCTGTGCAACATATTCCGTGGCCTGCGAGCCCTCGATCTTCTCTGGGAACCCCACTATGCGAACGTTTTGGCATCGCTCGCCGTTTTCAAGCTTGTCAACCTTGTCACACGGCTTTTAATGGCTACCAGCCACCAAGATAAATCTGCTCCTAACAAGGCCAACCGGTCCTCATGGTTGCCACAGACACCTTCGGGTTTTTTTTGCAGTGGGCTTCAGGTTTCTGCTCCATTCTTTCCACAGCCACCCGGACCGGATCTGCTACCCTGGCCAGATCTTCTGCGGTTTCAAGTCTCTGCTTTTTGAATTGGGGCGATAGAAAGTCGACCGGTTTGTCAGGCGTCCACTGCGCTGGAAGCGCCACCTCTGAGCTCGCCACCATCGCGCCTTCAACCACGCTTGTATAGGCTTCCCAGTACGCCTGCAGCTGCTTTTATTTTGCACTTAACTTGGGAGGGTGAGTACCGGTCAATGTTTGAAATAGGATCCAGCCGCATTCAGCTGCATGATCAGGCTTAACGGGTCAAAATGCTCTACGTCGCGCAAGAGGCACCGAGTTCACGACCGTCTACGGCATGCTCGCCACCGGAAGTCAATGGACAGTCTATCTTAACAGCATGTAGAGTAAACACTTTTCTAGTAAAATTCTTGTTTGTACCTTGGCACCCCAATGAGGAGGAGGGCACACGCTCCAGGTGGCCATGAAGATCACCACAGCCCTGAACATCTATGCCTCTAGGTCATTCCTGGGCTCCAGCAGGGACCTGTGTGACATTTCACAATCTACAGCCCACAGGTGCATCCGGGAGATGACGAATGTTCTCTATATCCAGGCATCAAACTACATCACCTGCGACCTGGACCAAGCCCACCAAGATGCCCGGGTTTCACGACTTGTTGCCATCGCCGGGATGCCGAAGTCTAGGGGCAATCACTGGCACCAATATTACCCTGTGAGCATCATGGCATCAGGGAGTGCCCTATATTAACAGGAAGGGGTTCCACTCCCTGAATGTTCAGATTGTGTGCGACCATCGCCTTCGTATAATACACGTATGTGCACGCTACCCAGGGAGCATGCATGACAGCTACATCCTGGGGCACTCTGAGATTCCCAATGTCTTCGAGGACCACCCCAGGATGACGGGCTGGCTCCTGTGGGACAAGCGATACCCACTGAGGTCATGGCTGATGACGCTGGTGCAGAGCCCTGAGACCGAGGCGGAGACCTGGTACAGTGAGGCCCCCGTTGTCACCTGTTCTATCATTGAACAGTGCATAGGACTGCTGAAGATGTGGTTCCGGCGCCTCGACTGCCCTGGTGATGCCCTGCAGTACCCCCCCAGACGGTCTCACGCTTTCTGGTGATCCACAACCTGGCACAGTCGTGGGTTGGCATGCTGGAGGAGGAGGAAGGACATGCGACCTTGCCTGAGGAGAAGGAGGACGCGGACCAGGAGGGACTGGAGAATGAGCCCAAGATGGAGCCGGAGGATAGACAGGAGATGACAAGGGTCTGACATGCCAGGAGGACCAGGGAACCCCACACCTTCTCCAGATTGTGAGGAAAAGGCTGTGTCCGTCAACTCAACCCTGCCATTTCCCGCCTTCCACACAATCCCCTTCCAGCCAGTCCCCCCTGTCCCCCAATTCCCCCCCCATCACACTGCCACCCACCCGACCTCTCTGTTCGACCCTCATGGGATCTGTGTAACATCAAGGAGAGTGATGATAGCTTGCTGTGAGGAAAGCTCTGGTGCTCCTCAGTTTCTGTAAAAGTCTGAATCCTGTCTTTCTGCTGACAGTGTGCTCACACCCATCCCCTGGGTGGGGTTTGTACTGGGGCTTTTGAAATTGGACCACTGTGCCCGGTGGTCAGGGGGTGGGGGGATGGAGGACAACAGGGGGTGGGGGGGGCAGTCAGGCCGGCTGTGAAGATTAATGTGACAGAGGCTTCACATGTAATGTTTTAATAGTGAACATTTTACATTTGCGTTCCCCCTAGCTACAGATAGTGAACCCCCCCCCCCCCCCCCCCAGTGCTTCTCACTCTTCTTGATCTTTCGTGGTCTAGTGCTACGTCTAGGTGTGCCTGCAGGATGCACATCAGAGTTGGAGGCAGCCTGCTGCTTTCTGCGCCCTGTGGCCTTTGATGCCTTTGGCAGACATCCTCTCAAGGGCCTGGGGTCAGAGGACCCCAACTGACTGACTGGTGTCATAGGCGTCGTTGTGACACCCTGTTCTTCCCGCTGCCCTTGACATGCAACGGTGTCAGCAGGGGAGATTAAGAAGAACTGGAGACTGCCATTGTCTCCTTGCTTGGCAGGCCCTATGTTGGCCTCCACTATTCCCTCCACCCTGAAGGTACCCATAGGGCCCTGGGGAACTCCTTGGGATGGAGGGCATCTGGAGTAAGCTTCAGAGGCCCCTGAGTCATCTGAGGCTGCCAGTGGTGGAGACACCCCATTGTCTGCACCATGATGTGATGCCCTCAGCGATGCTCCTCAGTGACTGGGCCACACTCTGGAGTGCCTAGGCAATGCCGACCTGAGTCTGGGGCATGTCCCCCAGTGACTGGGGCATGATGTTAAGACCCTCAGCCAAGTTTTTTACCAACTGAGCCATACCCTGGACAACACCACTCAAGTCACGAATGTTGTGCTCCAGGTTTCCCACTCTGGTCGCCACCCTCGCAGTGTTGACCTCAGTGCCACTCATTATCAAGGGCCTGGGGTCAGTGGACCCCAACTGACTGACTGGTGTCATAGGCGTCGTTGTGACACCCTGTTCTTCCCGCTGCCCTTGACATGCAACGGTGTCAGCAGGGGGAGATTAAGAAGAACTGGAGACTGCCATTGTCTCCTTGCTTGGCAGGCCCTACGTTGGCCTCCACCAATCCCTCCACCCTGAAGGTACCCGTAGGGCCCTGGCGAACTCCTTGGGAACTCCCAGTGCCACCATTTCCTGCACCCGAAGCCTTTGGGACTCCTCCAATCACCCTTGCAGTTTCTGAAATGTTGTTGACACCCTCTCCTGATTGTCACAGCTGTGTCCTATCATCTGCATCAGCTCTGGGAGAACCTTGTCCAGAGGCCTGGCATCGGACAGGGACCCAGTTGGGTCCTCGGATCAAGCAGACCTCCAACTGCTGTCTCCCCTGGATGTTCCTGCCGCCAACTGATCTGTATCAGCAACTGTGTGGTGCTCACCAGATTGTGTCCCAGAAGCATGTACACTAATGTTGCCCACCGAGGTGTGTATCTCTGCGTTGGTGGAAAGTGGGAGTGATAGCTGTGAAGCTTTGATGTTGGTCTCCTCTGAGGTCTCCTGCAAGATGGTCTCTTGGGTGGCAGGGCTGGGAATGACTCTGGATGGCCCAGCCTCATCAGATGGGGATCCTGTGAGACAATGGACTTATGGTCAGTGAGAGGGAAGGATCATTTTGTCTGGCATGAACAAAAATCACTTGAGACAGGTCATCTGGGTGAAGGGGCAGTAGATCCTCACCTCAGTGACTCAGGGCCACCTCGTTTTTGGTAACTGCTCTCGCCTCGGACAACCCCACAATTTCCAGGGCCCGTTCCTCATAGGGGGTGAAGACTTAAATCTTTGGCATCCTGCTGCTTTTTGGCCCTTTCCCACTTATTATGGGCTATCTTTTCCTGCGGAGTGAAAGAGATGGCAGTATGAGCCTCCGCTTGATGGGTCAGGGGGTCTATAGCTGGTGGCATGTGTGGGCATGAAGAGGTTGCACTGGTGGGTACCAAAAGGGTTCTGAGGAACAAGCAGAAAGATCAATTGTGTGGAGGGTGCAAGGTGTCAACCTGTGATTTGTTGGGGGGGGGGGGGGGGGGGGGGAATTTGAGGGGTGGCAGGCGGAACTGATGCCAGGAGAGAGGTGGTAATTTATCCTTTCAGTTCGGTGGATGTCGTTGGTCTCTTTCTGACATTGGACGGCGGTCCTCCTGGTCATGCTGCCCGCACTGACAGGCGCTGCCACTGCCTCCCAGGCGGCATTGCTGACCCTGCTCCTGGTCCTCCAACGCCCGCAGGGGAACAGGGTGGTCCGCCTCTCATCCACGGAATCGAGAAGCCGGGCCAAGTCGGAATCGACAAAGCGAGGAGCAGGTGTGTGCACTGCCATGCTTGTGTGTTGATTGGGAGTGAGTGGTGTGGGAGCATAGGAAAGCAGTTCCCTCTTGTTAGCAGCGAGAAGCTGAGGCCCAAGTCAGATGAATCGGACGGCGAGGGGCCAATAATGTTGAGAATCTCGGGGGGGCTCATTATTGTTTTGAATACGGGCCATGACCTCGCCAATGTGGCTGTCAAGAAACACCCTGTAAATCATGCCTAAAATGACACTTTGAAAGTTTTTACGTTGAATTTCGCCCTATATATTTTATTGAAGTGCAAGAAATACAGTCAGTTAGTGGAAATATTTACAAGGTACAATACAGAGATATTAAACAAGTATTCTACTTGAGCAGTGGCAGTAGTAATGACAGACTTCATTGCAATCAGTGCCTCCAAATCATAATCTCTCTTTATTCAAGTCTTCTCTAGATTTTACCTGTTGTTTCCTGTAATGTTTTGATCATTTTGCTGTTTACTTCCTGTTATAATCCACACAATACCTACGGGGATGGACCAATTAGCCTCCTCATGAGCCTCGTAGAATGCGAACTTCCCCGTTGAGGGGTGGGGCCCATCAGCGGAGTACTAGACTCAAACATAAAAGCTGGCCCAGATGTGAGCCGAGCATGAGTAGACCCGGCTGGGACCTGGAGTGTACTGTGTATACAGTTTATATTGTAATAAAATACGTTTCTTTACGCCTCTTGTTTTGACTTCTCTGTGGCCACCAAACTTCCTTTCTATACCAATTGTGCTTTTGATTTTTACACATAGAGCAATCTTATGAATGCACAGTTCCAGTCGAAGCCTCTACTGCAGGCTGCACATCTTGGGAAATGTTGGATAAATTGTCCCTCAATAAACTTGAGCGCATTTAAAATTCTGTTGCCTATTTTCTAAGTCACACCAAGCCCTGTTCATCCACCACGCCTTCAATGTTCCCTCAAAGCTGCACAGCTCTGCACACTCTCAGCAACCCAGAAGTGACTGCACAGGACTCCCACAAGTTCCAATGTCATGGGTGTAAGACAATGGCTGTTCTAAACACTTTAAAGATACTCTGCAGTTAAATAGGCTGGTACAACAAAAAGAATTACAGGGGATGTTGTATCGCTGTACCCACTGGCCTGCATTGGCTTCCAGATCAACAATGTTTCGATTTTAACATTTATAACACTGCAATGAAGGTACTGTGAAAATCCCCTAGACAATGTTTATACCAACAAAAAGGAAGGACGGTAGAAAGAGAAAAAATCGACTGTGGATATCTAAGGAAATAAGGGGGAGTATCAAATTGAAGGAAAAAGCATACAAAGTGGCAAAGATTAGTGGGAGACTAGAGGACTGGGAAATCTATAGGGGGCAACAGAAAGCTACAAAAAAAGCTATAAAGAAGAGTAAGAAAGATTATGAGAGTAAACTTGCTCAGAATATAAAAACAGATAGTAAAAGTTTCTACAAATATATAAAACAAAAAAGAGTGGTCAAGATAAATATTGGTCCTTTAGAGGATGAGAAGGGAGATTTAATAATGGGAGATGAGGAAATGGCTGAGGAACTGAACAGGTTTTTTGGGTCGGTCTTTACAGTGGAAGACACAAATAACATGCCAGTAACTGGTGGAAATGAGGCTATGACAGGTGAGGACCTTGAGATTATTGTTATCACTAAGGAAGTAGTGATGGGCAAGCAAATGGGGCTAAAGGTAGACAAGTCTCCTGGACCTGATGGAATGCATCCCAGAGTGCTAAAAGAGATGGCTAGGGAAATTGCAAATGCATTAGTGATAATTTAACAAAATTCACTAGACTCTGGGGTGGTCCCGGCGGATTGGAAATTAGCAAACGTGACACCACTGTTTGAAAAAGGAGGTAGGCAGAAAGCGGGTAATTATAGGCCAGTTAGCTTAACTTCGTAGTAGGGAAGATGCTGAAATCTATCATCAAGGAAGAAATAGCGAGGCATCTGGATGGAAATTGTCCCATTGGGCAGACGCAGCATGGATTCATAAAGGGCAGGTCGTGCTTAACTAATTTAGTGGAATTTTTTGAGAACATTACCAGAGCGGTAGATAACGGGGAGCCAATGGATGTGGTAGAAAGTTTTTGACAAGGTGCCACAGAAAAGATTGCTGCATAAGATAAAGATGCATGGGGGGGGGGGGATAAAGATGCATGGCATTAAGGGTAAAGTAGTAGCATGGATAGAGGATTGGTTAATTAATAGAAAGCAAAGAGTGGGGATTAACGGGTGTTTCTCTGGTTGGCAATCAGTAGCTCGTGGTGTCCCTCAGGGATCAGTATTGGGCCCACAATTGTTCACAATTTACATAGATGATTTGGAGTTGGGGACCAAGTGCAATGCGTCCAAGTTTGCAGACGACACTAAGATGAGTGGTAAAGCAAACAGTGCAGAGGATACCGGAAGTTTGCAGAGGGATTTGGATAGGTTAAGTGAATGGGCTAGGGTCTGGCAGATGGAATACAATGTTGACAAATGTGAGGTTATCCATTTTGGTAGGAATAATAGCAAAAGGGATTACTTTTTAAATGATAAAATATTAAAACCTGCTGCTGTGCAGAGAGACCTCAGTGTGCTAGTGCATGAGTCGCAAAAAGTTGGTTTACAGGTGCAACAGGTGATTAAGAAGGCAAATGGAGTTTTGTCCTTCATTGCTAGAGGGATGGAATTTAAGACTAGGGAGGTTATGCTGCAATTGTATAAAGGTGTTAGTGAGGCCATACCTGGGGTATTGTGTTCAGTTTTGATCTCCTTACCTGAGAAAGGACGTACTGGTGCTGGAGGGTGTGCAGATGAGATTCACTAGGTTAATCCCAGAACTGAAGGGGTTGGATTACGAGGAGAGGTTGAGTAGACTGGGACTGTACTCGTTGGAATTTAGAAGGATGCGGGGGGATCTTATAGAAACATATGAAATTATGAAGGGAATAAATAGGACAAATGCGGGCAGGTTGTTTCCACTGGCAGGTGAAAGCAGAACTAGGGGGGCATAGCCTCAAAATAAGAGGAAGTAGATTTAGGACTGAGTTTAGGAGGAACTTCTTCACCCAGAGGGTTGTGAATCTATGGAATTCCTTGCCCAGTGAAGCAGTTGAGGCTCCTTCATTAAATGTTTTTAAGATAAAGATAGATCGTTTTTTGAAGAATAAAGGGATTAAGGGTTATGGTGTTCGGGCGGGAAAGTGGAGCTAAGTCCAAAAAAGATCAGCCATGATCTTATTGAATGGCGGAGGAGGCTCGAGGGGCCAGATGGCCTACTTCTGCTCCTAGTTCTTATGTTCTTATGTTCACCACACTCCGGCGCTCGATCAGGTACACTGAGGAAGAATTCAGAATGTTCAATTCACCTAACAAGCACGTCTTTCGGGATTTGTGGAAGAAACCGGAGCACCCGGAGGAAACCCACGCAAACACAGAGAGAATGTACTGACTCCGCATAGACAGTGACCCAAGCCGGGAATCAAACCCAGGTCCCTGGAGCTGTGAGGCAGCAGTGCTAACCACTGTGCCACCGTGCTGCCCTTTGTTTTCTACTATGTATCTAGAAATACATTCTTGCTGGTTCTGTGTCACGTGATGTGTACTGATGTCAGCAGAGGCTTTGGACAGATCACCATCTTGATTGTATGATCAACACCCTTAAAAACCTTTCATCATGTTTTACTAGCATCCAGAGAGTGGGCACCTCCATACCTTTTCTTTTTGCGGCAACAAAGACCATATAACCTTTTCAAATCTCTGGCCTTGCCCTCCCCATCTCTGTAATCTTTTCCAGCCTTTCAACCCTCTAATTCTGCACACTTATCCAATTCTGGCCTCCTGCACGTTCTCAATTTTAATCACCCCACCACTACGTTGCATAAGCCCCGCGCCCTCCAAACACCTCTCTGTCTTGCTACCTCTCTTTCCTCCTTCAAAACCCTCCTAAAAGCTATCTTTTTTGATCAAACCTATGGGACACTTGACTCAGTGCCCCCTTCTATGACGTAAACTTAGAATTTGTCTCTCTGGTCCCATGCGGGACAATGGGCAGCAAAGACTTTGCCACTGACCAAGGTCCATTGCAATTTCTTTCACTCCAGCCCAGATGGTGTCCAACTCTTGGAGGTCTCCTTAAATGTACTTCCCCAAGTCTTCTTTGGCTTCTTCTTCCGTCTGATGGTATCCACTCGACTACCACTGTGGCAGGAAGCAAAGGACATGCCCTGCCAGCAACAGTTGTCTCTCCATCATGATGACCCGCAGATGCCTCTGAATGGTCGCCTGTAGCACATCCTCGTTGTTGATGGCTTTGCGTGAAATTTGGTTTGAATATAATCTTGTGGAGTATTTTGGGATGTTTTACATAGAAGCTATTATTGTTGATTTCTCGATTTGCACTAACCGCAGGCGGGCCTTCTCATTGGTTGAGCACTATTTGTTCAAGTTCAGCATCATAGGGCACTACCATAAACATGCACTTGCTCCCTTTCAAACACAATATGACTTACCTTTCCTAAAATGCTTATGCTTATAGAGTGTAAAAAGGTCATACAGATATCCTTTGTCACCATGTTTCAACTATTGAATATACTGTGTGCTGTAATGTCGTTTGCTCAATTTCAGAGTCACTGGAATAAGTATTCTATCAAAACGCCGGACAAACCTTGAAGAGTTAGGCAGGTTTATTGAGCAGTATATAGATAAATTAACAAAGCTGAGAACAAACAATATAGATGTACAGTAATTATATACTTAACTATACCTCCTCGAGATGTGGAAAATGATTGTTATTTCTACTGTGATAGTACGTGATAAAAGAACAATGTTCGAAGCAAGGTCCTGGACATGGCAGTTTGTAGCTTACTAGCCACAGAATCACTGGCCTGTCCTGATTTGCGATGGTTCAGAATGATTCTCGGGATTACCAAACATGAACCCCATTCAGGCAGATATTGGGTTTCAGAGCAATCCGTTAGATAGTCTATAAAATATCATACTCCCCAAACAGTCCTTAGTCCAGTGTTCCTTTGCTTCCAAGGACAAAAAGGACTCAGAATACTGTTTGCCCTCACAAGCACAGGAACCACTCATACTGGGGTTCAACAAAAACAACTCGAAGGTATCATGTCTTCCTCCCAACTGACTAATAGACCAACAGACCAAAACCTCACCAGATATGTGTCAGGGAAGGATTCTTGGGAGTCATGCCTTCGAAATTACTCTTTGCATAATGGACTGTAGCACGCTACAGCCTGTAGAAACAGCTAGCTGTACAGAGCATTTACACAGATATTAAATAGATTACATTGAATCAACAGCACACAAACACGTCATTCAACCTAACTGGTCAATGCCGGCATTTATATTCCACTTAGGTTTCCTCTAACCCTCTGCCGCCGATCCTATCAGCACCGACTTCCGGTGGTGTGATGTGTTGAGCGGTCGCAGGAAAGGTGGCTCTCCTCTTGGAAACTTGGAATTAGGCACTTTCAGGCCAAAGCCGGCCACAAAGCCACGTCCCCGAACAGGTGCCGGAATGTGGCGACTAGGGGCTTTTCACAATAACTTCATTTGAAGCCGACTCGTGACAATAAGCGATTTTCATTTTCATTTTATTTCAATAACCCCCCCCCCCCGGTTTACTGGAGGGCACCGAGGTATGAAACCCCACAGAATATGAATATGTGGTGCAAATTTGGGGTAAGCTGGTGGGGGGGGGGGGGGGGGCAAAAGCTGCCCCAAGCCATTAGAAGTAGACAGGGCTAACAGGTCACTCCGGGAGAGGGCAAAATTAGTCGAATCACAGTGGGCCATCATCGCCAAACTACACCGGCGAAGATCCTGAACTGGGCAAGACACATGTGGTCTTGCAAATGGGAAGGGCACATGATCCATGTGTACCAAGACACTGGGGCAGACCTAGTCAAGCACCGGGCCGAATTCAATGGAGCCAAAGCAGCCTTGTTTAAAAGCAAGGTACGGTTTGGGATGCTGTACCTGGCCAAACTGTGGGTGACCTACCAAAACAGGGAACACTATTATACCACACCTGGTGAAGCGGAGGAGTTTTTCTGCAAAACAGGCTGGAAAAGAAACAGCAATAATGGACACAAAAGAACAATTGCATGGGTGACGTTGCCTCACTTTTGCACAAATGCAATTGCCAGGAAGGGTAGTGGGGGGCGAGAGGAGAAGAAGGGTACCAAAACCCTGTAATATAAGTTTTACATGTTGAGACTACGTACTATGCATATTAACTGAAACCAATATTGATGATGTAATTTTTGATGAATGTTCTGGTTTTGTCTTGTTCTGTCACTGTTGATATAAAATGTGAAAAGCTCAATAAAAATACCTTTTTTTAAAATCCTTTCAGGGACATAGGAACATAGAAATTAGGAGCAGAAGTTTGAAATTCAGCTCCTTGACCTGCTCCTCCATTCAATCAGATCATGGCTGATCTCTTCCTGGTCTCAAATCCACCTCCCCACCTGTTCCCCATATCCTTTTCACCAGTTTTTTTGTCAGTAATGTATCTATCTCTTTCTTGAAACCATTTCATGACTCAGACTCCACCTTTGGGCAGTGTGTTCCACAAATTCACCGCCCTTTGCGAGAAGTAGTTCCTCCTCAATTCGGTTCTGAATCTACCACCTCTCATCCTTTATCTGTGACCTCTTATTCCAACACCATCTTCCATCCTTTCCTCCCTCATGCGTTTAACCAGTTTACTCTTAAATTTATTCAGTTTACTCAGGGGCTGGTTTAGCACAGGGCTAAATAGCTGGCTTTTAAAGCAGACCATGGCAGGCCAGCAGCACGGTTCAATTCCTGTACCGGCCTCCCTGAACAGGTGCCGGAATGTGGCGACTAGGGGCTTTTCACAGTAACTTCATTTGAAGCCTACTTGTGACAATAAGCGATTTTCATTTCATTTCTTTCATTTCATTAAATGTATTAATACTATTCACTTCAACCACTCCTTGTGGTAGCATGTTCCATATTCTTAATACTTTTTCTCCTGAACTCTTTTCGGAGACTTGTTTCCTGGTCTCACTTTCGCTATTGTTTGTTTGTCTATTAAAAATCTTGGTAATATTACCCACGTTAATGGAAAGTAAAAACTGATGCAGTAAACAAATCTGTTCAGATTTGCTACAACCCCATTCTAGGCTACTCACAGAAACACATTTCACCCCTTTTCTCTACTTCTGAATAAGTATAAAGCGACTGACACATTCCCATAGAAATGTGCTAAATATGTAGACCGTCACTGAAATGTGATCAATGCCACATTCTGTTCTTGCGTATCAATGACAATGCATATATAGGGGTGGAAAATACATTTCACGGTATTTGAAAATAGTGGAGTTAAAGGAATTTCTGATATTGTTCATCCATATAGTAAAAAAACCGAGGAGAAATCATCCAGCATGAATGTGCAGGCACCTCCGTTCGGAGAATACACACTGGTAGAGTCATGGATGTTTACAGCATGGAACCAGGCCCTTCAGCCCAGCCTGTCCATGCTTCCCTGTTTCTATCACTAAACTCGTCCCACTTGCCCGCATTTGGCCCATATCCCTCTATACCCACCCTGCCCATGTAACTGTCTAACTGCTTTTTAAAAGACAAATTTTTACCTGCCTCTACCACGGCCGGAGCTTGAAGCCCACTCTTTCCAGCCAGGAAATGGTGGTAACTCTATCAAGACAGGAGTGGATACAACCAGGGTTCAAAAACCGATGGCCAATAGCACCATAAGCAGGTTCTACCCAAGGTTTAAGTGCTGCTGTGGATGGTCAGACTGATGCCATCATAGTTGTGGACTATCGCGTGAAAAAGGGCCTTACATTGTCACACAGCAGTCAACAATTTGTCCCCAACACGTTACTGGGAATGTTGTGGTGCCACTCTGGAGGGGAGTAGCAGTGACTCCATGGAACATGAATATGATGTCCTCTCTCAGGATTGCAGCATCCAACAACCCACCCCTGACACATCTCCAGCTCTTCTAAGCCAGCCCAAACTGTTGCTGTCCATGCCGGGATGGTGCAATCCGATGCCAGGCCTCCTAGATCATCCTCCGAGTCCATCCACACTCTCCCACATTGAAGGACAGCAGCCTGCCACCAGGCACACTGCAGCCACTGAGGTAGCACTGTGTAGGAGCACCAGGACTGACAAAGACACACAGGAGACAGGCATCAAAGCAATGCACAAGGGTAATTCATTCACTGTTTTATGTAATGTGGCAATATTTAATTTATAATTAAGTTGGAAATGTTATTTTGTGGTGATTTTAGTTTTTTCATTGTTGAGAAACTGTCAGTGGCAGAGGGAAGGTAATGCCTGGGCAATAGGGAATCAGATTTGCAGCCAGTTGAATTCTTCACAGACAGCCCTGGCAGAGAAAAGCTGTCTAGGTTGCCTCCTCTCTTCCTCCTCCTCCTCATGCTCCTCTGCCACTCACCATACAGCTGGTGGCAATGACTATCCCCTCACGAGGTTGTGCAGCATACATTAGACCAGCATGAATCCTAATACCCCCTCTGCCTAAGATTGCAGGACAGCTTCTGTGCACCGGACGTGTCAGCCATGTCATCAGCGCTTAGCTCTTGTCACCCAGTAGTCACCATCTGTTTTGTGGTCATGGTTCAAAGGGAGTTGTCAGGTGGACTGCCCATGGTGACACAGTGGTTAGCACTGCTTCCTCACAGCACCAGGGGCCCGGGTTCGATAACAGCCTTGGGTGACTGTGTGGAGTTTGCACATTTTCCCCGTGTCTGTGTGGGTTTCCTCCGGGTGCTCCGGTTTCCTCCCACAGTCCAAAGATGCGCAGGTTAGGTGGATGAGCCATGCTGAATTGCCCCTAAGTGTTCAAAGATGGGGATTTAGGTGGATGGTTACAGGTATAGGGTGGAGGAGTGGGCTGCGGTCGGGTGCTCTTTCAGAGGGTCAGTGCAGACTTGATAGGCTGAATGGCCTCATTCTGCACTGTAGATATTCCAAGGATAGCAAAGGCATCATAACTTCTGCCAGGATAACAGGCTTTGACCTGTAAGACTTGCTGCCTTTGGCCACACACCCGCTGGAGGTGATGGGAATGGACTCTCTATCTATCAGATTTGGAAAAAGCAGAGTTAACATGCTGTACCCACAGAGGAATGTGCATGCAGTCAATGCCACCCTGCACCCTGGGGAAGCCTGAAATTCTTGCTGTCTGCTTATCTTTAGCAAGTCAGAATGAAATATAGTTTGCTCCCTTAGCTTCAGTGACCTGCCTTACATCACAGTGGATGGCCAACTATGAGATGTTGCAAATATCTCCAGGTCTAACCTGGAAAGAACCAAATACAGAAATATATTTTCCACAGTCACCTTCACAACCACTGACGATGCACTCCTTGCTCTGCTCTGAGGTTGCTGTTGTGGCTGCAGAAGGTGCCATATTTCAGCGAGTGTGTCTTTACTAAAGCACATACATTCTTTACGCAAAGAGTAGTGAGGCCGTGGAATGCCCTACCTGCTACAGTAGTGAACTCGCCAACATTGAGGGCATTTAAAAGTTTATTGGATAAACATATGGATGATAATGGCATAGTGTAGGTTAGATGGCTTTTGTTTCGGTGCAACATCGTGGGCCGAAGGGCCTGTACTGCGCTGTATTGTTCTATGTTCTATGTTCTATCACCCACATTTTTCCTCACTCAGATTCAGGTAGGAGAATTGCTGGATGAATATGGCCTCTCGCTGAGCCTTTCTCCCCCTTCTCCTTTTTTCCTCCTCCCTCTTCCGGCAGCTTGTCCTGCTCTGTATACCTCTGTTCATTCTGTAGGTAATGCTGTGTTCCTCAGCAACATGCTGACTAGTGCAGCCATGTTTTGGAACAGTTCATTTGTCCAGAAGACTTGAAGTTATCAAAACATCCTTCAGCACCTGCCACACCACTCCCTGTGGACTTTCGCAACTTGAAACAACAACAAAGGCACCACCGCTTGTGGAATCAAAGCAACAACCAGAAGAAACTGACTGGCAAGTAGCCTGTGAGTAGTTAATGATCCCTTTACAGAGTTGTTGGGAGGTGGGCCCCTTCTTGCTACTGAACATGTGTATAACTCTGCCAGCTTCAGAAAGGCCACTAGCTGGATGGTTAAGCTCTAAAATCACACCATTAGTGACAACACAATATTTCACACTGATTGATGTCATGATCTGACTGCTCTGCACATTTTAGCAGCCGTTCACTATGCACACACTAATACACTCACCAAATGGATTCAGGCAAATGTGCATGTGTACCATGGCATAATTTTGGAGGTTTAAGGGCATATGTAAACACCCAAAAAACAGGCGCAAAGGATTTCAGTTTTCCGCCAACGGAGTCATGTGAAGGCCAATCTTTGAACTTTTTGAGTGATGGTCCTTCATTCCCTCTTAATTTGTTGCCGTCTGTGTGGCCCTTGTTATGGCCGGTACTGTTATTGGGCTTTCTAAGTGGTAAATTTGGAAGCAATTAGTGAGCTTCTTAAATGCCTGCTTATTATATAATCTGGACGATTGGAGTTAGCAGAGCCTCTTTCCCAGAGTCAAGCGACTGACCAAAGCCTCTGCAGCGGTGAAACCTTTTTTCTAACAGTGATCAACAATATCATGGAAGCATAGGATGGAGAACTGACCAAGCCCTTCCGCAATACCTCGCTTGAGTATCTCTGCAATTAAAGATACAGCTCTGGATCTTGCAGCGGTCAACTGCATTGACCTTTGCAAGCTTTGCCCTTCCTTCTTACAAATGTTTTACAACCAAGGGACCCTGAAGATTTGCTCCAAATAGCCCTCAATTCTAGCCATTTTAACTGTACACAACAAGACCACCATGTTTGACTTGAACCCTTCTATGCACCTCGGTTGTAAACGTGATACCAGTGTATTAGTTGAAATCCTCACAATACTTACGTGATTTAAAATGGGTTATCTATGAGGCATGGACATCCTTGCTTAGGAGATGCCTCAATTGAGAGTGCGCAGTCATCCAATCCACTGGGCAGTACTCTTCCATCATTGGGATCTCCAGCTCCAGGCTGTGATTACAGGAGTCACGTCACACAGTTCTTGAAAGTTGTGTTCCGGATTGAATCACTGTAGTAGCAGCAGCAGCAGCTTGCTCTGGATGACCTAGATTCTGAATTTAGTAATGAGCTCTGTTAACCCAAGGGACATTGCTCTGCTGTTGGCTTCATGTTTCGGGTATCCCAGACATGCTACAAGATGAGCTGTTTCATGAGCTGGTCAAAAGGATCACATTATGGGATGGATTTTCATTAAGTGGCGCTGAACAGCTGCTGTCAGTGGAGAAGACAAATTATTCAGTTACACGTGGCCAAGAATGAAATATAAAAATATATCTGCAATAAATAATTGCTGCTTTGAACATTTCTTCCACATGACTTTTGCCTTTTTGCTTTGACTGAATTCCAAGTCGCTGTTTGTTATTCAGATGATTTCCATTCTTGAGAAGAATGCCAGGCTGTGAGCTTCCCCATTGTTTTATCGTTTCCTGTGTGTGATTTTTGCTGTTGTGACAGCCAAAATATATTGAAGGCAAGTAGATGAATGGCTAGTGTATTGGAGTACAATGCACAGAATCATGAAGATTCAGGTGGGATTTGCCGACAACAATGCACACGCAGTTAACCACATCAGTGTTGGTGCTGCAGAGAAGCATTGAACAGTATTCAGGTCCTTTCCCAAAGAGAAAAGCTCCTGGAGTAAGTCACGTTTGGTGTTAGTCTTATGCACTTCCTCGTGACTCATTCCTGAATGGCATTGATGGAGGCCAATGAGTGAGTTCCTAAGTGATGGTGCATTGGAGAGTATCTAATTCTCAGAATCAAAGGAGAAAGGAATACAGTAAGATGTTATTACCCATAAGTAAATAAGTATCAATAAATATATAATATGTAGCTCTCCTTTAAAGATTTACAGTATTGTATGCACTGTGCTCATCCATCACACCAAAATTACATTCCTTATTCATTATTTATTGAATTTAATTTTAAATTATTGTAACTTAAATTAAGGCCTGAACTTTCACCCAAGAGGGTGAACAGACTAGATACTTCCAGATCTTCCAGTATTGCAACTCTGTAGCTGGGTACTCATAAATATGTTGGCTCTTTGAGCGAGCACTTCGTAACTAAAGCCTGCTGTTCTTAATCCTCAGTGTCATGTATATGTCCAATCCACCTTTGGGGTCTCTCCCTCAACCATTCTTTGTTCTGAGTTTGATGACAGTACACAGCATGAAAAGACATTTCTCTGACCCTCCCTCCTCACTCTCAGTGAAGAACAGTGCTACTATTTTTGCCTCAACCATGTAGGACTCAGAGGATTGAGATAGAATGAAGGAGACTTACGTGCACTTCAAGGAGCTGCAGGCACAAGGGTGATTACTTTCTTTGAACATCACAGGCAAAATGTTCCATTTGGGAGACTAAGTGCTGAGGACTGAATTGCGTGCGGTTCACGTTCCCGTTGAGAGCGCTATTTGTGGAGCAATTCAGGACATGCTAATGGGCCAGCACTATGCCCACGTGAATCTCAAGCAAATATCTTTCCCGCCGGAGTCAGATTCGTTGGGGCTGGAATTGATGCTGGAGACTTTGACGAGCTGGAGTTGCTTATAAGCACTCTATCCACATTTTTGTGAGGGCCACAAAGAATCCAGCATGAGTTGAAGGATAGAAAGAAATAACATTTATTTACAATAACATACATATACAACAGCAACAGCAGCAGCAGCAGCTCCTTGGTGCTCACTCTCCACTAGCCAGTTCCAAACTGACCAGCTTTATTTATGCAGGGAATCTGCTAATGATTTCTCTGCCCCCTCATTGGGGAAGCTCATACTCCCAAAGGATTGTAGGATTTCCATCAGTCCCCAGCCATTGGTAAGCAGGAAGGTTATAACATCCCTCCCCCCCCCCCCCAAAGTCCAAGGAATCCACCGAATACCTTTGCAAAGGAGGGCATCGGATTTGTTTTGTCACAGGCCGGACACCATTTGCACGAGGCGCTGGATCGGGCGGCGTGTAACGAGGCGGAGAACGGCACTTCCGTGATGAACGGTGTAACGGTTGTACATCCACGGCCCGTGGGCCCGAGGAATCCCCCTCTGAGGCGTCCTGTGTCTCCATCTCGGAGTCGAAGTCCGCTGCCTCTGTCATCTCGGCGTCTCTATCTCCACGCGGTTCTGCAACGACCTGCGCAGGCTTTGAGTGCGGCACCAGAGGAAGATTGTGAGGATAACTTTCCACTGTGTCTGGTCTCTGTGGCTGTAGAATGAGCTCTGGGGGCTGGGAATCTTTGGAAGGGATGGTCTTCTGGACCGAACGTTGTCGACATGCTTGTGCTGGAGACGACCCTGGGCTTGCACCTGGTAAGAGATAGGGCGTGTTTTGCGAAATATTACGCCAGGGACCCACTGGGCACCACCAGCAAAATTCCGAATGAACACTGGGTCACCGGGCACAAACTGCCGAATCAGCCCATGCCGAGAAAATCACTGTCCCTGCCATTCTTGTGTGCGGCGTACTTTTGCGCCAAAGTCCGGGAAAACCATGCTAAGGCGGGTGCGAAGTCTCCGGCCCATTAGGAGTTCTGCAGGAGCTACCCCAGTCACCGCATGGGGGGTGGTCCTATACGAAAACAAAAAGCGAGCCAGTCTCGTGTCCATCGACCCGGAAGACTGCTTCTTTAGGCCTCGTTTGAATGTCTGCACTGCGCGCTCCACCAACCCATTTGAAGCCGGGTGGTAAGGGGCAGTGCGGATATGGTGTATGCCGTTCATCTTCATGAACCTCGCAAACTCCTAACATGTGAATGGAGTGCCGTTGTCCGTGACTAGCACCTTGGGGAGGCCATGCGTACTGAAAGACAAACACATCTTCTCGATTGTTGCGCAGGACGTTGTGCCTACCATCTTATGCACCTCTAACCATTTAGACTGGGCATCGATTAATAGAAGATACATGGATCCTTGAAAAGAGCCGGCGAAATCCGCATACAAGCGTGCCCAAGGCCGCCCTGGCCATTCCCAGTGATGTAGCGGTGCGGCCGGCGGAAGCTTCTGATGCTCCTGGCAAATGGAGCAGTTTTGGGCCACCTTCTCAATGTCGGTGTCGAGGCCTGGCCACCAGACATAACTCTGGGCCAACATTTTCATTTTGGTCACACCCGGATGCCCATTGTGCAAGTCTCGTAGTATCAGCTCCTGTCCTTTTTCCGGGACAATCACACGCGTCCCCCACAAGTGGATACCGTCTTCCACGCTGAATTCTGACAGCTTGGAGGAAAATGCCCGCAACTGGCCTGGGAGCTGTCTATGCTGCCCACCATACAGTACTATGTGCCGAACCTTTGACAGGACTGGCTCCGTCTGGGTCCACTCACGGATCTGTGATGCCGTGACAGGCAAGGTGTCCATAAAATTTAGGGCTGCAACCACCTCACCGGTCGTGGGGGTCGACATGGGGCTGGTTGATAAAGGCAATCGGCTCAGTGCGTCGGCATTTGCTATCTGGGTTCCTGGTTTGTGCTCCAGAGAATACTCGTATGCAGCGAGCAACAAAGCCCAGCGCTGGATCCGTGCAGAAGCAATGGGCGGTTTTGGCTTATCCTCTCGGAAAAGTCCCAGCAGAGGCTTATGATCAGTCACGATAGTGAAGTGGCGGCCATACACGTACTGGTGAAAGTGTTTAACCGCAAAGACCACTGCCAGGCCCTCCTTCTCGATCTGCGCGTATTTCTTTTTCGCTGCAGTCAATGTGCGGGAGGCGAAAGCTATCGCCGCTCGGCCCCGTTCTCCATCTTGTGGGACAGGACGGCACCAATACCATACGGGGATGCATCACATGTGATGAGCAAAGGCTTTCCAGGATCAAAGTGGGTTAGTAACCCAGACGACGCCAATTGTTGTTTTACCCGCCGGAAAGCGGTTTCTTGCGGCTGACCCCAAACCCAGGTGTGATTTTTCTTTAGCAGAAGGTGCAATGGGGCCAGACTAGTTGCCAGATTGGGGAGGAACTTCCCGTAATAGTTTACGAGGCCGAGAAAAGAACAAAGATGCGAAGAGTCAGTTGGGGCAGGGGCCTGTTGAATTGCGCGCACCTTCTCTGCGACAGGGTGCAAACCTTCGTAGACTGCTTCCTTCGCCTGAAAGACGCACTTTGTGTGGCGTAAACGGACTCCAGCCTCTGAACAGCGTCTAAGAACAGCCTCCAAATTTTCCAAATGTTCCTGCTCCGACGTTCCTGTAATCAAAACGTTGTTTAAGTAGACAGCGACACGTGGTAAACCTCTCAAAATGCCCCCCATGATGCGTTGAAAAATAGCGCTGGCAGAGGATACCCCAAAGGGCAACCGTGTATATTCAGACAGGCCCCAGTGTGTATTAATCGTTACATATGGCCAGGAGGCAGTGTCCAGCTTCAACTGCAGGTAGGCGTGACTCATATCTAATTTCGTGAACGAGAGTCCGCCTGCAAGCGTCGCGTAGAGATCCTCCATGCGAGGCATTGAATATCGGTCGAGCCGGGAAGCCGTATTCACTGTATGTTTATAGTCGCCGCACAAGCGAACTGTGACATCTGGCTTCATTACAGGTACAATTGGTGCTGCCCAGTCAGCGAAACGAACCGGCCTGATAATACCCAAAGTCTCCAAACGAGTGAGCTCCCCTTCTACCTTCACGAGCAAGGCATAAAGCACCGGGCGCGCCCGGAAATAGCGTGGCGTGACTCCTGGTTCGATTTGGATATGGGCTACGGCCCCTTTTATTTTCCCCAAACCGGGCTGGAATACATCTGGGTACCGTCCTAGCACCTCAGTCAACCCTCCAGAAACTGTTTGGAGGATGTGCTGCCATGCAGCTGCAAATGGCGCAACCAGTCCCGACTGGATCCGTGGCCGCGCACCACAATAAGTGAGAAACGGCCCTCCTGATGTCCATAAACAACAGGGGTCATCGTAGTTCCTGCAATGTCCAATGGTTCAACCTGGCCTGTGTGTCAGTTATTGTAAGGGTCTGTATACCCTGCTTGATGCGGTCGCATGTCCTCTGGGCGATCACGCAGACCGCTGCGCCAGTGTCGAACTCCATCTCAAGCGGGTGACCATTGACCCATACTGTCACCTTAATGGGGGCCACACGGGGAGCTGCCACACAATGCAGCTGCAGGCAGTCGTCCTCCGTCTCCACGTCCTCGGGAGTAGTCGCCGCAGGTTCATCCAAATGGAAGGTACGACCCCTGGGCTGGCCCCAGTTTCTGTCGGAACGACTGCGCCTCTGGCACCCCCAGGACTGGCGTCCGTGACAGGGTCGGCGCCCACAAGTCTGACATGGACATGGCTCCTCATCCATTGGTTCTGGAGAAGACTCCCTTCGGGGAGGAATGTCCGACGGCCACTGGCGTCAATCAGGACGTCGCCTCGCCCAAGGTACCGCAGGGGTGTGGGGGGACGCTTTCGGACGGCATGCACCTCCATTCCTTGTATCTCCTGCACTCCTCGTTCTACGCCCTCTCGGGACAATACTATTTGAATGGCCTGCTGAAAAGTCAATGTTGTCTCAGCTAACAACTTTCTCTGGGTGGTCGCATTGTTAATACTGCAAACCAAACGGTCGGGTAACATTTCTGACAAGGTCTCACCATAGTCACAGTACTCCGCAATCCAGCGTAACCTGGATAGAAAATCGGCAAGGGATTCTCCTGGGGTCCTCTCAGCGGTATTAAACCGGTAATGCTGGACTATCGTGGACGGGGTTGGGTTAAAATGTTGCCCCACTAAGTTCACAAGTTCATCAAATGTTTTGGTATCCGACGCAGCTGGGTACGTAAGGCTCCTAATCACCCCAAACGTATGCGGGCCGCAGGCGGTGAGCAATATGACCACCTGGCGCTCCTTTTCGGTGATATTGTTTGCCCGGAAATAGTAACGCATCCGTTGTGTGTACTGGTTCCAGCTTTCCAGCGCAGCATCAAAAACATCCAAACGTCCATACAGAGGCATGGTATAATAGAAAACAACTTCCAACCCGTATCCAATAAAAATCCAGGGAGGTGGCTTCAGCAGTGTAGACAACTATTCACTTTAACCCTCGCCGCCAGTTTTGTGAGGGCCACGAAAAATCCAGCACGAGTTGAAGGATAGAAAGAAATAACATTTATTTACAATAACATGTATATACAACAGCAGCAGCAACTTCCCTTGCTGCTCACTCTCCTCTAGCCGGTTCCAAACTGGCCAGCTTTATTTATGCAGGGTATCTGCTAATGATTTCTCCGCCCCCCTCATTGGGGAAGCTCATACTCCCAAAGGATTGTGGGATTGCCATTAGACCCCAGCCAGTGGTAAGCAGGCAGGTTATAACACACATGACACTCTCATTCCAGCCAAGAAGATGGCTGCACGAAGAGTAGCACCACGTTTTGCGGATGTGGATCTCGAGAGGATGGTGGATGTGATGGACACCCTCTTCCCCAGGATGGGCAGGGGGCTGCTGCCCACAGTCGTTAACTGGGCCTGGGCGGAGGTGGCCAAGGCACTCAGCGTGCTGAGCTTCACCAGGTGGACTGGCACGCAGTTATAGGAACATGATTTTGCATTAAAGGCTCACTAAGTTGTCGCATATCAATCTCTACCTGGTCCTCTCCTGAACCTGCCCAGAAAATGCAGTTCCACAAGAAGATGAACAACTTCCTTAGGACAGCTTGGGTGAGCCACCATCTTTGTTCCCTGGCATCACTCCTGTCCCTCACTCCTCACCTCACCGCCACCTCCCCCCCCCCCCTTCCCTCCTCCCCCACCGTAGCCATCTGGGATGGCCACTTACAACCAGGAACAGAGAAGCTCGCAAAGCATAGCGGGTAAAATGGACAAAGCAAGATTCAGGCAGGCTGAGAGCCTGAAATGTATATTTGCAAGTGAGGTGTCCAGACAGTATCAAAACTCCGACCAATTAGCATTTTGATGGACCAATTAGCATTTGATGGGCCATTTCCACTAAGACAAAGGACTGGTACTTGAGCGACCGGCACAGTCCCAGACATTTCGGAGCCACTCCCTGCTCTAGGGAAGTGTAAACAACAGGGTCAGTGACCGTTTGGGACACACCCAGACATCCAGGCACCCGCCCATTTATTGGTTAGAAATCGAACATAGTGATCAGGGATCACCCAATTAGTGGGGTCCAAACTGAAGGACTGCCCAAAAGAGCGCGAAACCCCCCAAGCATAAGAAGAGAGTCCACCATGCGTTCGTCCTCTTTTGGACCTGGCGCCCCGGCAACAACCATCTCCAATCGCAGCACCACCAGAAGCAAGTCCAAGTTCAACGCCCGCTACCAGACGGATGAGCCCAGCTGAGCAGCAGTTACTTCTACAGACTCGATAGTTTCAGAATCGAACAGCGGTTACTGTTCCTCTGACCTAAGCCGGGTGCCTGAAGTTAAGTACAGGTTGTCTTAGTCGATAGGTGTAGTTAACTAGTAGTGTATGTTGCATGATTAATTGTGTGTGTAAATAAAGTACCCTTGACCTTGAACTAACTAACTGCTGTTTGGCTCTTTGATCGATAGCCGGTTGAACCTTGTCGTGGTATCATTTGATACCTGGCGAGTCTGAGCATTAGAACATAGATATCAAAAGACAGGAAGGTAAACTTACAGATTGCCATAGTTACAGCAGAGCCACAGAAAAGGCAACAGTTATTGACGACATCTGACGGGACTCGACCCAGAAGTGACCGTGTCACTCCGAGAGAACCCAGAAAAGCGATTGAATTAGAATCCAAATTGGCAAAGTTAAAGAAACCACAAGCAAAACCTGTATCAATCAAACCTCCAGAATCCGGGAGTGTGTAATTTGCTTGCGTACTAACAAAGGGATATAAGGTAACCTCGATAGATTTTGGTGCGTGAAACTTTCGGGAGTTGCGTAAACCGGAAAATAGCTTGAGCCGTACCCGCGTTTGCACCACCGCTTTATTCCCCCTTGTGCCAAATTCCCGGTAAGAGACAGAAGTAATTGTTGGGATGGCCATGAAGGCAATGGAACGCCTTATGCATCCACAAGAGCCCGAGGTCGCAGCGACCAACAGAGCAGCACAGTGTCCCATATGGGAGGAAGAGATTAGGAGATACCTAAAGGGGAAAGGATGGCCCCCATGGTCGGAATTTTGCGCAAATGAGGAAACAGGTCCTGGCAGCATAGGACAGACTTGGTGGGACAGCCTGACCGAGATCCACAAAAAGAGTTTGAGTAAGGTTTGTAAGCCGATGGCAATCATGTCCTGATTGGCACAATTGCGAGGCACAGAGGAGGTCATGAGGACGCTCCGTAGACAGCTTGAGGAGAAGGAGAGAAGTAGAGAGGGAAACATTAGTGAAAGTGAGAGATTAAATGTTCAACTCCGGGCGCAGCTAGCGGCGAAGGACAAGGAAATGGATGATGTCAAGAGGGCACATCAATCTTGTCTCGCCCACCTCAGCAGCTTCCAGATTCAATTCGATAAGGCCTACCAGGACACACAACATGCGGTACTGGTGAGAGAGGAAACAGAGAACAGTTGAGGAAACAATGTGAGGATTTGAAGACAGCCCTCTGAGCACTCCACAGTTCCACCATGGGACAGAGGCAGAGTTCGGTGGATCATGCCAAGTGCAGGCAGCAAATTGCAAGATTGCAATCACTGCTATCCGTCCAGAACAGGTTCAGAGATACCTTTGGCCCGTAGCTAGATCAGGAAGATGGCCCCGATTGGCAGAAACTCAGTGAAGCGGCCCAACAATACGTGAACGGGACAGAAATCAGAATAGAGATCTCCCAGGCCCCGAAAAGGAAAGCACCCCCACCACCGACTGCACAGGCAGCACCCAACCCAACGAACCCCATCACTGTGCAGCGCAGGGTAACCACGGAAGGCCAACCCGATTTTGTGTATGCAACCCCATTAACCATCACCCAGTTAAGAGATGCCCGCGATAAAATTGAGACTTTCCACCCCACATCAGACCCACACCACTTTTTCGAACTTGTGAAGCAACAGACCCTCATGTACGGTTTAGACGAGCAGGGAGAGGCAAAGCTCATAGTGATGTGCCTTGACCCGTCAGTTAGTTCAGCCCTTCCCGACCCTCAAAGTGTAGCAGGAGGAGGTAGCCTCCAAGAGATGAAAACAGCCATTTTAGACGCGATTGGCTACAATAGAGGAGATCCGGTAGAAGGACTCAACCGGTGCCGACAGAAAAAGGGAGAGCATCCAACAGCATTTGCTGGACGCCTCTGGATCCACTTTACCGCTGTATTTGGTGAGTTAGCCTGCGCCCGTTTATCAGCAGACGATACGGCCAAATGGACCCGTGCTCTCGTATCCCATGCCACAGAAGGCATGTGCCAGTTACGACTCCTCAGACCCGGCACACAATGAATTGTGGGTACTGAAGCGCTTATCGAGAGCTTGGGAACAGTCCCTACACAGAAAGACAGAGCAGGAGAGAGTAAACGCCACAATGAATCCAGTAAGGGCACACCAAAACCCCACATGGGTAAATGAAGGTAGAGGTAATGCGCAGCACCCCAAAATACAGGAATGTTACAATTGCGGACACGAGGGACATTACACATGAGAATGCAATGCCCCCCCTGAAACAGCAACGGAATCAGCACACAAATGCCAGACACATCCACAGTGTTAGCGCTCGAGCAGATAATTTGGCCATAAACGGCACCGATTGACGGTGTTCGGGCTCCCCAACTTGGGTCTGCGATATCCTTTGGGATAAGTCCGGAAGACCGGTAGTTGCAGGCACAGTCCGGGGACACCCAGTAGAGTTCCTTTGGGACACAGGAGGGTCCCAAACCACGTTAAACTCCTCCGCGATACCAGAGAGATATATGGCCCACTATGGACATCATTACCCTTAGTGGCTTTACAGGTCACCTCCAGTAGGGACACATCACATCCCATGTGGATGTACAGATTGGCAATATTAAAACAAAACACTCAGTCATTTTAGTAGATTTACCCCAGGCAGCAGAACACATCCTGGGCATAGATTTCATGAGTGTACACAACCTTTTGTTCGACCCAGTTAATAGATGTATATGGAAAATGGCTAGAGCAGCACGCGCCCCCGTCATGCTCACAGTAGGAGACTATGCACACAGAATCAGCTCAGTGGGAGAGTACTTGTTTGATCCACAAACCATTACCACAGACAAAACGGTTAGAGAAGTCTTGAAAAGACATACAGCAGCGATTGCCCAGCACAAGCACGACTGCGGCAAAATCCCAGGAGTGGTTAACATTACAGGTCCCGATCCTAAGCCCCAGAAACAATACGGCTTTCCCCAGCAAGCAGAGGGAGAGATAGCTAAAGTAATCCAAAGTTCATTGAACCAAGGAGTGATTCAACCCGTAGCATCGGCGAACAATGCCCCGATTTGGCCAGTAAGGAAACCAGATAGTTCATGGAGACTGACCATTGATTATAGGGAATTGAACAAGTGACCCCATTAGCAGCCCCCACCATTGCCACGAGTCCCGAGACCATGTTAAAACAGGGACTCCAGTCAAAATGTTTCATGGTATTGGATATCAGCAATGGCTTTTGGTCCATAACACTGGACAAAGCATGCCAGTACAAATTTGCGTTCACTTTCCAGGAACAATAGTACACGTGGACGTACCTTCCACAAGGCTTCCACAACTCCCCCTCCATTTTTCACAGACAATTGGCGAACGGCTTATCTAAATTGTCCCGCCTGAATGCCTTGTTCAGTATGTGGACGACTTGCTCCTACAGACTGACAGCAAGGAAGAGCACATTTCGCTTCTTTCGGAATTATTAGGACTACTCACAAAAATTGGATGCAGAATTAACCCCAAGAAAGCCCAAATCCTCCAGGAAAAAGTCACAAATTTAGGTACGGTCATCACGCATGGTAAGCGTGAAATAGAACATAAACACATAGACTCGATTGTAAAATTGCCCTTGCCCCAAAACGTTACGGCACTCCAATCATTTTTAGGGCTGGTTGGATATTGTAGAAACCACATAGATGGTTTCACCACAAAAGCAGCCCCACTTTCCGAGCTTCTTAAGAAACAGGCCCCATGGAAATGGCTTCCACAGCACACGGATGCCGTGGATGCGTTGCAACGAGCCCTGAGCACAGCCCCCACTTTGAAGGCCCCAGATCCACACTCCCCATACGCGATAGAGGTAGCGACCACCGACCGAACCCTTTCGGCCGTACTCCTGCAGGAAAGGCATGTTCGTTTAGGACCCGTAACCTATGCCTCACGAATTTTAGATCCAGTAGAACAGGGATTTTGAGCCTGCAAAAGGCACCTGCTAGCAGTTTTCTGGGCGGTACAGTACTTCTCGTACATAACCAGACTCAACCCTGTAACCATTTTGACCGAGCACACCCCAACACAGCTTTTATTGGATGGCAGACTTTAAGACGGCACAGTAAGCCAAATTCCAGCAGCGCGATGGACCCTACTCCTACAAGGACGCAACAGTACCGTAAAACGGACAAAAATGCACACGTTTCTGACCGACAATTTACCTATGCAGGAACCCCACGTGTGTGCGAGATCATAGCCCCCAAGCACAGCACAGGCCCCTTTGTTCCCAAGTCGGTACCGAAAAAGCCAGGCATCCGATCACAGACAAACAAGCCCACAGACAAAGCTTTGAGAATTTATATAGATGGCTCCCCCACAGTCCTTGATGGAAAAAGAATCACAGGATGTGGGATTTATGTAGAGGACGTGCAGGGACGCGCTTTAGAAGAGATCGTTTTAAAGTTGCCTGGACACTTGGGTTCGCAGGCAGCCGAGTTAGCGGCCATCGCTTACATTGTCCAGCACCTCGATTCATTCCCGACCTCAGCAGACATATATTCAGACAGTTTGTACGTCTGCAACAGCCTGACAGAATTCCTACCCCTGTGGGAATCTAGAGGATTTATTTCCACCGACGGAAAACCCCTACCCTCAGCGCCATTACTCAAACACATCCTCCAGACAGCGAAAGGCAGAAAATATGGCATAGTTAAAGTTAGAAGTCACCATCGTTCCTCCCCACCCGGTAACGTGAAAGCTGACACCCTAGCGAAGGCAGGCTCACGGCATGGCCACTTTTGGCAACCCCCTGAGAGTGCCCCAGTACACGCAGTTCAGGTCTCACAAACCAACATTCAAGACTTAGCCCAGGCACAGAAGGAAGACGAAACACTGAAGGAAATTTTAAAAGGAAACTTCCAGCTCCCTCCGAAAAATTTTAAAATTCTTTAACGATCCATGAGGGAATCGTTTTAAGAGATGGCATTTATGTAGTCCCCATCCAGGACAGGAATGAGATCATTTGTAAATTCCATGACAGACATGGACACCAAGGGATAGAATCCACCCTTGCCCACCTCAGACCTCTCTGCTGGTGGCCTGATTTAAAAATTGACGTTCCTCATTACATTGAGAATTGTTTGATTTGCGCACAGAACAACCCAGACAGATGTGTGAAAAAAGCCCAGCTATGACACACCTGCCCTGTAAATGGCCTGTGGATAAACTTGCAGTTAGACTATATAGGTTCCCTCACCCCCTGCAGGAATGGATACAAATATGTGTTAGTGATAATCGACACATTTACGAAATGGGTCGAAGCTTTCCCCTCGAGAACAAATACGGCCAAGGCCACGGCAAAGATCCTAACCGAGCAAATTTTCACCAGATGGGGACTCCCCCGTCATATTGAGTTGGACCAAGGTTCGCACTTCACAGGCAGGGTCATGAAAAATGTCATGACGATTTTTGGTATAAATCAAAAGTTTCACATTTCCTGTCACCCGCAGTCCAGCGGCATTGTGGAACACATGAATCGGACACGAAAGGCCACACTTAGAAAAATGGTGCAGCAGCACAACACGACATGGGACACAGTGCTCCCATTCGCACTGATGTTTATTAGAAACACGGTGTTGAGTTCGCCAGGTTACACCCCCCATACCCTCATGACCGGACGACACATGAAGGGTACCGAGTATTTATTTGGACTTGATTTGGCCAGCCCCGCAGTCACCGCCCTGACCCATGAGAAAGTGGTCCAAAACATGTTCAAGAATATTCAAGCAGCACAGCTCGCTGCAGTTGTTCGACTAGGCGCTAAACGAAAGCAGAGTAAGCCCTGCTTTGATAAGACAGTACATCCGACAGAGTATACTGTTGGACAGCAAGTCATGATCTCCCTCTACAACCACAGCTCATTCCTCTCCCCTAAATTTGCAGGACCCTATTCAATCTCGGACAAAGTAAGCCCCTCAGTTTATAAGATCACATATCCTAACGGAAAGTCAGGATGGTTCCATGTAAACCAGCTTAAGGTTTATGGAACGCAGTGCAGCCACTCGCATCACCTCTCATTGGCAATGGCAGACAACAGAGACCCGCCCACTGACAACCCAATCCCGCCCTCACCCAGCAGCGACAGTACGTCCACAGACACGACCTTGACCCCGACCCCAGGATCAAATTTCACCCTCACGCTTGATTCGGCTGCTAGTGACAGCGATAGCGACAGCGACAGCACAACTGAAGCCCCTGAGAGACCCGAACACTGGACACACAGACCAGGCTCCAGTCACTACAGCTCCAGAGATACCGACCATGATATGTTCAGCCCCTTCGAGACAATTTATTTTCCGTTACCGGAACCTGACCCACCACCCGACGATAGCGACACCCCCCTTGCCCCGACTGCCCTACGGAACATGAAACACTGGCAACACGATAATTCCTGTCGCCTGACACGGAATGACGAAATGGACCTCACATCGTCTGACTCCCACCATTCTAACCCTTTCGAGACCCTTTTTGGAATGGAACCTTGAAGTGTCCAGATGATGAGAGTCAGGAACCGATTGAGATTTACGGTGTCCTATATTCCAATGGAACCTGCCTGCTCTTCTTCTTTAGTTTGTTTTTAAATGTTGTACGTTCTTTCTTGTACGATTTTGTGTGTCAGCTTCACGAATAATTTCTTGATACAGTAATAACTACTCTTCTGACACCACATGTCAGTTAAAGGAACAAGTTTGTTGGAGCCCATGTATTCCCAAATTCCTACCGCTCTTGGAAGGTCACTCAGGCAGTGGAGTAACGGCACTTATCCCCGCCCTGCCTGAGGACCCCCTATACATTTGGTCAGCCAGGCTCGGGTAGTGGAGCAACGGCACTGGTCACCACCCTACCCGGGGATTCCACCCATTCTTGCCCTGCCGCGGCTCATACGCACCCCAGTCGGAGAATTGTTTTCAAAACTCTTTTGCTGTTCTTTTTACATCTGTGGTTTAAAGAATGCACTTTTGCCACAACTTTTGCCCCCAACCAAAGGGTTGTGAATCTATGGAATTCCTTGCCCACTGAAGCAGTAGAGGCTCCTTCATTAAATGTTTTTAAGATAAAGATAGATAGTTTTTTGAAGAATAAAGGGATTAAGGGTTATGGTGTTCGGGCCGGAAAGTGGAGCTGAGTCCACAAAAGATCAGCCATGATCTCATTGAATGGTGGAGCAGGCTCGAGGGGCCAGATGGCCTACTCCTGCTCCTAGTTCTTATGTTCTTATTTCCAGCGACCCTTCGGTTGCTATTCCCCCACCTGCTCTTTACATGTTCGAATTGGTTGAAAAACGAGTTTGCAGAGGACGGAGAAATTGTCCGCCCACTCAGCCCATCAAACACAGGCTGCGAGAATGCTCGCACTGTGACAGAACTTTTTCTTCAGATGTCTTGTCTCCAAAATGATTGTTTAAAAAAAAATGAGGGAATCACTTATGGTGACAATTCTAAATGAGAAATTGACGATAAGGAGAAACAGACAGACAGACGAGATATTAAGCAACACGATAATAACAGATATTATGCTTGTACCCCTAGGAAGATACAAAGGTACCTGAAGACAGAGAAAAGCATGAATAAGATGAAGATAAACCTAATGATCTGCATCATGATCGTCGCTGGAACAATACAATTGCGCGCGTTACCCACCCCTACCTCCCTCACCACGCAGGCCCTGAACACGACTACCCAATGCAACACCCCCAGCCCGGATACTACACCACACATAGACACAGCCACTGATACCCCCACATGGTGTGAGAATCTCATTAAATGGTACTCCCTGTCATACACAGTAGAAGCCCTACTGGTGATAGCCATATTGTGCAGTGTCATCCAGACGATCAGACTGTGGAAATGGAGAAGGCGAGCCTCCCGCCCTCCAGTATACACGTTCAGAGCCCCCTTCCTCAGACTCCAGCAAACCCCACACTCTTTCTGAACTCTTCCTCCCTAATAAATTCCGCAGTTGTTGTTTCTTTAATAAAGTTACTTCTTTGTACATAGACATTTGATAAGTAGGAATGTGATGCTGCTATTGGTTATATTTTTTGTATTGTAAGGTAAGTTCTTTGATTGTTAAATAGCAAGATGTGTGTAGTCTAGTTAGAGACAGTTAGAGGTTCCCCTTTTTGGTGTAAGGAGACCGGAATATAGGTTTGAATGTTAAATGCTCCCTTAGGAATTTTTAGAATATGTGTTATGTTAGGGAAATTTAGGTAAATATTTTGACCCATGGGAAAGAGTAGGGTAGAACCTGTCCTTGATTGGGAGTACCCGGCATGTCAGAGAACAGGAGAAGATCCAGTAGTGTGATCCTTCACGCTTCGCGTTGAGGATCAAGAGGACGGAGTGTAGCCATCTGGGATGGCCACTCACAACCAGGAACAGAGGAGCTCGCAAAGCCTAGCGGGTTGTGGTAGTATGTATTGGGGGTCATGTGGGACTGGAAGCCCTAATGTCATTGGCTGACAGATCCCGGGTCCTGGTTGGCCGTTGACCTCTAGCTCCGCCCTGAAGGCGGAGTATAAGAAGCCGGAGTCCTCCCCCGCAGGCCAGTCTACTATTGAGCTGCGGGGGAACAGACACGCTTAATAAAGCCTCATCGACTTCACTCTATTCGTCTCACGGAGTCTTTGTGCGCTACAATTTATTAAGCGTGCCTAAAAAGGACTATGGAGCTCAGGATCATTCTGGAATGCCTGAGGATCAGCCCCCACACAGTGAACGCGGCAGCAGCCTTCAAGCACTGGCAGACTTGCTTCGAGGCCTACCTCAGAACGACCACCGGCCGGGTCACAGAAGACCAAAAACTACAGGTCCTGCACTCGAGGGTGAGCACGTAGATCTTCTCCCTCATCGAAGACTCGGAGAATTTCCAGACGGCGTTCGCAGCACTGAAAAGTCTCTATGTCCGCCCAGTTAACCAAATCTACGCTCGCTACCAGCTCGCAACGAGACGGCAAGGTCCCGGAGAATCGATGGACAAATTCTACGCCGCGCTGCTGATTTTGGGACGAGCCTGCAGCTGCCCTTCGGTGAACGCAAATGAACACACGGACATGTTAATGCGCGATGCTTTTGTGGCAGGTATGAATTCCTCCCAAATCCGCCAAAGACTTCTAGAAAGAGAGTCGCTAGGACTCTCAGAGGCCCGGGCCCTAGCAGCCTCCCTAGACGTGGCCGCGCGTAATACCCGCGCCTACGGCCCCGACCGCGCGGCAGCCCATTGGGCTCCGTACGTACCCGTCGCGACAAACCCACCCCCCCTGGACACCCCACAGGCTTGCGCGGTCCAAACGCCGAGTCGCACCGGGGGCGCCCGCTGTTATTGCTGCGGCCAGGCGAAACACCCCCGACAGCGCTGCCCGGCCCGCGCAGCTATCTGCAAGAGCTGCGGGAAAAAGGGCCATTACGCGGTTGTGTGCCGGTCCCGCGAGGTCGCCGCTGTCCCGGGAGAACAGGGAGCCCTGCAAGCCATTTACACGCCCCAACCCCCCCCAGAACGCCATGTACGACCCGCAGGCGCAGCCGCTCTGGGTCCCGACCACCGCGGTCCTGGGAGAGCAGGGAGCCCTGCACGCCGCTTACGCTCCCCAACCCCCCTCCCCGCACCCCATGTATGACCCGCCGGCGCTACCGCTTTGGGTCCCGGCCACCACTCTCCACGGAGAAGAGGGAGTTTTGCGTGTCCCTAACGCCCCCCTAACCCCCACCCCGCGCCCCACGTCTGACCCGCCGGCGCCACCAACTTGGGTCCCGACCACCGCTGTCCCCGGTGAGGGAGCTCCGCGCGGTCCTAGCGCTCCCCAGCCCCCCCAGCGCCCCATGTGCGACCCGCAGACGCCGCCATTTTGGGTCCCGGCCACCACGAGGGGAGGAAGGGCGCCGCCATCTTGGACCGCCCCAGACCTGTACGACGCGTGGGGGCGGCCATTTTGTCTACCCCCGCCGCCATCTTGTGACCCCCCCAGCCACGTTCGATGTATGGGGCGGCCATTTTGTCCATCCCCGACGCCATCTTGGACGGCAACAACGGACCCCACTCCACTACTACAACCACGTCTCGCTTCAATTACGCTCGATCAAGCTCGGCCCCGGACAGTCCAGACGACGACGACAACGGTGCTAATAAACGGCCACGAGACGCCATGCCTAGTCGACTCCGGGAGCACGGAGAGCTTTATCCACCCCGACACGGTAAGACGCTGTTCCTTGACCACCTATCCCAGCGCACAAAAGATTTCCCTAGCTGCAGGATCCCACTCCGTACAGATCCAAGGATTCTGCATAGTTACCCTAACGGTGCAGGGGAGGGAGTTCAAAAACTACAAACTAAACGTCCTTCCCCAACTCTGTGCCCCCACCTTGCTGGGATTAGATTTCCAATGCAATCTACAGAGCCTTACGTTCAAATTCGGCGGCCCAATACCCCCACTCACTATCTGCGGTCTCGCAACCCTCAAGGTGCAACCCCCGTCCTTGTTTGCGAACCTCACCCCGGATTGCAAACCCGTCGCCACTAGGAGCAGACGGTACAGCGCCCAGGACCGGACCTTCATTCGGTCCGAAGTCCAGCGGCTACTAAAGGAGGGCATAATCCAGGCCTGCAATAGTCCCTGGAGCGTGCAGGTGGTAGTAGTGAAGACAGGGGAGAAACAAAGAATGGTCATAGACTATAGCCAGACCATCAACAAGTACACACAACTAGACGCGTACCCTCTCCCCCGCATATCCGATATGGTCAATCGGATTGCCCAATATAAAGTCTTCTCCACCGTGGACCTCAAGTCCGCCTACCATCAGCTCCCCATCCGCCCAAGTGACCGCAAGTACACAGCCTTCGAGGCAGACGGGCGATTATACCATTTCCTAAGGGTCCCTTTTGGCGTCACAAACGGGGTCTCGGTCTTCCAACGGGAGATGGACCGAATGGTTGATCAACACGGGTTGCAGGCCACGTTCCCGTATCTCGACAATGTAACCATCTGCGGCCACGACCAGCAGGACCACGACGCCAACTTCCAAAAATTCCTCCAGACCGCCAAAGCCTTGAACCTCACGTACAACGAGGACAAGTGCGTTTTTAGCACCAATCGGCTAGCCATTCTGGGCTACGTAGTGCGCAATGGGATAATAGGCCCCGACCCCGAACGTATGCGCGCCCTCATGGAATTTCCCCTCCCGCACTGCCCAAGAGCCCTGAAACGCTGCCTGGGTTTCTTTTCATACTACGCCCAGTGGGTCCCCCAGTACGCAGACAAGGCCCACCCCCTAATACAGACCACGACCTTCCCTCTGTCGACAGAGGCTTGCCAGGCCTTCAGCCGCATCAAAGCGGATATCGCAAAGGCCACGATGCGCGCCATCGACGAGTCCCTCCCCTTCCAGGTCGAGAGCGACGCCTCCGACGTAGCTCTAGCGGCCACCCTTAACCAAGCGGGCAGACCCGTGGCCTTTTTCTCCCGGACCCTCCACGCCTCAGAAATCCGCCACTCCTCAGTGGAAAAGGAAGCCCAAGCCATAGTGGAAGCTGTGCGACATTGGAGGCATTACCTGGCCGGCAGGAGATTCACTCTCCTCACGGACCAATGGTCGGTAGCCTTCATGTTCGATAATGCACAGCGGGGCAAAATCAAAAACGACAAGATCTTAAGGTGGAGGATCGAGCTCTCCACCTTCAACTATGAGATTTTGTATCGTCCCGGAAAGCTGAATGAGCCGTCCGATGCCCTATCCCGCGGCACATGTGCCAACGCACAAATTAACCGCCTCTAAACCCTCCACGAGGACCTCTGCCACCCGGGGGTCACTCGGTTTTTCCACTTCATCAAGTACCACAATCTCCCATACTCTTTAGAGGAGGTCCATACAGTCACAAGGGACTGCCACATCTGTGCGGAATGCAAACCGCATTTTTTCAGGCCGGATGGAGCGCACCTGATTAAGGCTTCCCGCCCCTTTGAACGCCTTAGTCTCGATTTCAAAGGGCCCCTCCCCTCCACCGACCGCAACGCATATTTTCTTAATGTGGTGGACGAATACTCCCGCTTTCCTTTTGCCATTCCCTGCTCTGACATGACCGTGGCCACAGTCATTAAAGCCCTGAACAGCATCTTCACACTGTTCGGTTACCCCGCATACGTCCACAGCGACAGGGGGTCCTCTTTCATGAGTGACGAGCTGCACCAGTTCCTGCTCAGTAAGGGCATAGCCTCAAGCAGGACGACCAGCTACAACCCCCGGGGGAACGGGCAAGTAGAAAGGGAGAACGGCACGGTCTGGAAGGCCGTCCTACTGGCCCTACGGTCCAGGGACCTCCCAGTTTCACGGTGGCAGGAGGTCCTCCCGGACGCTCTCCACTCCATCCGGTCGTTATTATGTACGAGCACTAATCAAACGCCTCATGAGCGTCTCCTTGTCTTCCCTAGGAGGTCCTCCTCTGGAACGTCGCTGCCGACCTGGCTGGCGGCCCCAGGACCCATCTTGCTCCGAAAGCATGTGCGGGCACATAAGGCGGACCCGTTGGTCGAAAGGGTTCACCTCCTCCACGCGAACCCGCAGTACGCTTACGTGGAGTACCCCGACGGCCGACAGGACACGGTCTCCCTGCGGGATCTGGCGCCCGCCGGCAACACACACACCCCCCCGACACCATTCACCCAATCCCCCCCCCCTTCCTGCCACCACCGCACCCCGCAACCGCCCCCTTCCCAGGAGGATCGGTTCCCCTCCCCTCAGGCCCGACCAAGAATAAAGCCCAAGCTGAAACCGTAAGGCTCCCGGAGACGACAACACCGATACAAGCACCACCACCGGGGCCGAGGCGATCGACACGGACGACCAGGCCGCCCGACCGACTCGTGGCGTCGATCTAAATCAAAATATGGACTTTTCACAAGAACATTTTGCTTTTCTCCCTACACCCTCTGTAAATAGTTGAAACAGGACAAAATTGTACAATACTGTATTGCCATGTGAATGTTTTTTTTCCTCCCAGGACCAGCCCTGTAAACCCTTACCACCTTACGAGGCATCACCCCGCCGGGTTCATTTTTGACAAGGGGTGAATATGGTAGTATGTATTGGGGGTCATGTGGGACTGGAAGCCCTAATGTCATTGGCTGACAGATCCCGGGTCCTGGTTGGCCGTTGACCTCTAGCTCCGCCCTGAAGGCGGAGTATAAGAAGCCGGAGTCCTCCCCCGCAGGCCAGTCTACTATTGAGCTGCGGGGGAACAGACACGCTTAATAAAGCCTCATCGACTTCACTCTATTCGTCTCACGGAGTCTTTGTGCGCTACACGGGTAAAATGGACAAAGCAAGATTCAGGCAGGCTCAGACCCTGAAATGTATATTTGCAAGTGAGGAATCCAGACGGTATCGAAACTCCGACCAATTAGCATTTTGATGGACCGATTAGCATTTGATGGCCGTTCTCCACTAAGACAAAGGACTGGTACTTGAGCGACCGGTATGGAACAATAGTCCCAGACATTTCGGCGCCACTCCCTGTACTAGGGAAGCGTAAACAATGGGGTCAGTGACCGCTTGGGACACGCTCAGCCATCCAGGCACCCGCCCATTTGTTGGTTAGAAATCGAACATAGTGATCAGGGATCACCCAATTAGTGGGGTCCAAACTGAAGGACCGCCCAAAAGATCGCAAAAACCCCCAAGCATAAGAAGAAAGTCCACCATGCGTTCGTCCTCATTTGGACCTGGTCCTCTTTACGACCATCTCCAATCGCAGCACCACCAGAAGCAAGTCCAAGTTCAACGCCCGCTACCAGACGGAGGAGCCCAGCTGAGCAGCAGTTACTTCTACAGACTCGATAGATCCAGAATCGAACAGCAGCCACTGTTCCTCTGACTTAAGCTGAGTGCCTGAAGTTAAGTACAGGTTGTCTTAGTCGATAGGTGTAGTTAACTAGTAGTGTATGTTGCATGATTAATTGTGTGTGTAAATAAAGTACTCTTGACCTTGAACTAACTAACTGCTGTTTGGCTCTTTGATCGATAGCCGGTTGAACCTTGTGGTGGTATCATTTGATACCTGGCAGCTCTGAACATTAGAACATAGATATCAAAAGAAAGGAGGGCAAACTCACTGATTGCCATAGTTACAGCAGAGCCACAAAAAAGGCAACACCACACTCCTAGAGGCCAATCAAAACCTACCTGCCCATATCTCTCTCACATCCCACCCTGCACAAAACCCCAACACCTGTATTGTCCTCTCTGGCCAGGGGCCTTGCACACACATGCAACCAGCTACAGACCCCCTGTGTAACTTGCCTCCATGTGTCTCACCATGTTCCTATGTGTCCCCTAGGAAAAGATGACAGAAGGGAGCAGGAGAAGACTGGAGGGGGCATCGCGGACCTCTAAGCCCTCACCCCCGCCGAATAGAGGGTAATGGCATTAACCCTCAATGCAAAATGATGTTTCTATAACAAGTGAGTCACCCCTCTCCTCCAGACCACTCCTTCCCAAGATCTCACCATGTGTCTTGTGTCATGTGAGAGTCCCTTTAAGAAAAGTGTGTTTTATCAAATGGCTGCAGTAATGTCATTGTGTGGGTGGAGCCGGAATGTGATTCGGTCTTTTACTTTCGATTTGAGCTGGAAGCTGCTTTGTGTTTTTCTTTCATTTTAGGTAGATGGGAGCGCATTCAAGCAAGTAGGCGTATTGATCTCTCTCTCTGCAATCTAAAGAATGTCTTCAGCTCACTTGATAATTTAAAAGCGATACCTGCTTTCTGTAAGGAATGCAAACCTACTACCTTTGTTAAAAAGGGTTTTTGACTGAAGGATGTTGTTAGGAAAGTTATTAAGGGTTATCTACAGAGTACTGTATCTGTGGGGATTGGATTGGATTGGATTGGATTGGATTTGTTTATTGTCACGTGTACCGAGGTACAGTGAAAAGTATTTTTCTGCGAGCAGCTCAACAAATCATTAAGTACATGAGAAGAAAAGGGAATAAAAGAAAATACATAATAGGGCAACACAACATATACAATGTAACTACATAAGCACTGGCATCGGATGAAGCATACAGGGTGTAGTGTTAATGAAGTCAGTCCATAAGAGGGTCATTTAGGAGTCTGGTGACAGTGGGGAAGAAGCTGTTTTTGAGTCTGTTCGTGCGTGTTCTCAGACTTCTGTATCTCCTGCCCGATGGAAGAAGTTGGAAGAGTCAGTAAGCCGGGTGGGAGGGATCTTTGATTATACTGCCGGCTTTCCCCAGGCAGCGGGAGGTGTAGATGGAGTCAATGGATGGGAGGCAGGTTCGTGTGATGGACTGGGCGGTGTTCAGGACTCTCTGAAGTTTCTTGCGGTCCTGGGCCGAGCAGTTGCCATACCAGGCTGTGATGCAGCCCAATAGGATGCTTTCTATGGTGCATCTGTAAAAGTTGGTAAGAGTCAATGTGGACATGCCAAATTTCCTTAGTTTGCTGAGGAAGTATAGGCGCTGTTGTGCTTTCTTGGTGGTAGCGTCGACGTGGGTGGACCAGGACAGATTTTTGGAGATGTGCACCCCTCGGAATTTGAAACTGCTAACCATCTCCACCTCGGCCCCGTTGATGCGGACAGGGGTGTGTACAGTACTTTGCTTCCTGAAGTCAATTACCAGCTCTTTAGTTTTGCTGGCATTGAGGAAGCATTATTTGTGTTGATAGTTGATAAACTGTTTACTGTGTGTTTATAAAATGTTAACTGGATTCATAAAATAAACATTGTTTTTGTTTAAAAGTACTTTAGATCTCTGTTGCATCACACCTGTAAAGTGGGCCCTTGTGCTTCTCATAATCAAAATCTATTAAAAGTTTTTTTAAAAAATATGTTTATTCAAAATTTTCAACCAAACACTCCAGAAAGAAAGAAAAACAAAATTGTACATCGGAAACCAAACAAGGATACATTAACCCCATTTAACCAATAAATACAAAAGTGGGGAAAACGCCCCCTTTTAACGAAAACATAAACCAAACTCCTCCCCCCCAACCGGGTTGCTGCTGTTTCGACCTCCACCTAGCATTCCGCGAGAAAGTCTAGGAACGGTTGCCACGCCTGGAGAACCCCTGTACAGACCCTCGCAAGGCAAACTTCATCCTCTCCAACTTAATGAACCCTACCATGTCATTGATCCAAGCTTCCACACTGGGGGGCTTTGCATCTCTCCACATTAGCAGGATCCTCCGCTGGGCTACCAGGGATGCAAAGGCCAGAACTCCGGCCTCTTTAGGCTCCTGCACTCCCGGCTCGTCCGATACCCCAAATAGTGCTATCCCCCAGCTCGGCTTGACCTGGGTGTTCACAACTTTGGACATAGCCCTCGCAAAGCCTCTCCAGAACCCCTCCAGCACCGGGCACGTCCAGAACATATGGTCATGATTCGCTGGGCTCACCGAACATCTCACACATCTGTCCTCCACCCCAAAATACCTACTCATCCTCGCCCCTGACATATGCGCCCTATGTACTACTTTGAAGTGTATTAGACTGAGCGTGGCGCATGAGGAGGAGGAATTGACCCTGCCCAGGGCATCAGCCCACAGACCCTCATCCAGCTCCTCCCTGAGCTCCTCCTCCCGCTTGTCCTTCAACTCCTCCACCGAGGCCTCCTCCACTTCCTGCAGCTCCTGATAAATCGCCAAGACCTTGCCTTCTCCAACCCATACACACAAAATCACCCTGTCCTGAATCCTTCGTGCTGGAAGTAGCGGGAATTCCCTCACCTGCCGTCTCACAAACGCCCTCACTTGCACATATCTAAAAGCGTTTCCGGGAGGCAACCCAAATTTCTCCTCCAGCGCCCCCAGGCTAGCAAAAGTCCCATCTATAAACAGGTCCCCCATCCTTTTAATTCCTGCCCGATGCCAACTTAGGAACCCTCCATCCATCCTGCCCTGCACAAACCTATGATTATCCCGTATCGGGGACCAAATTGAGGCCCCCACCTCACCCCTATGTCGCCTCCACTGCCCCCAGATCATCAATGTCACCGCCACCACCGGGCTCGTGGTGTACCTCGTCGGCGGTAGCGGCAACAGTGCCGTCACCAGCGCCCCCAAGCTAGTACCCACACAAGACGCCGCCTCTAGCCTCTTCCAAGCCGCCCCCTCCTCCTCCATTATCCATTTACGGATCATCGCCAGATTAGCTGCCCAATAATAGCCACACAGATTCGGCAGCGCCAGCCCGCCCCTGTCCCGACTGCGCTCCAGAAACACCCTCTTCACCCTCGGGGTCTTGCTCGCCCATACAAACCCCATAATACTCCTGCTTACCCGCTTGAAAAAAGCCTTGGGGATTAGGATGGGCAGGCACTGGAACACAAAGAAGAACCTTGGGAGGACCATCATCTTGACCGACTGCACCCTACCCGCCAGGGAAAGTGGCAACACATCCCATCTCCTAAAGTCTTCCTCCATCTGGTCCACCAACCGTGTCAAATTAAGCTTATGCAGGGCCCCCAGCTCCTAGTTACCTGGATACCCAGGTATCGAAAGCTCCTCTCCGCCCTCTTCAACGGCAGCTCCTCTAGCCCCCTTTCCTGGCCCCCCCGCATGCACTACAAAGAGCTCACTCTTCCCCACGTTGAGCTTGTAGCCCGAGAAGTCCCCAAACTCCCTAAGGATCCGCATGACCTCCGCCATCCCCTCCACTGGATCTGCAATATATACAGGTCATCAGCATACAACGACACTCGGTGTTCCTCCCCTCCACGGACCAACCCCCTCCAGTTCCTAGACTCCCTTAATGCCATGGCCAGCAGCTCAATTGCCAGCGCGAACAGCAAAGGGAACAGGGGGCACCCCTGTCTCGTCCCCCGGTACAATCTGAAATATTCCGATCTCCGCCAGTTCGTAGACACGCTCGCCACCGGGACCCTGTATAACAACCTGACCCACCCTATGAACCCTTCCCTGAACAAAAACCTGCCAAGCACTTCCCATAGGTACTCCCACTCCACCCGATCAAAGGCCTTCTCCGCGTCCATTGCCGCCACCACCTCTGCTACCCCCTCCCACCGAGGGCATCATAATCACGTTCAGGAGCCTCCGCACATTCGCACTTAACTGCCTGCCCTTCACGAACCCCGTCTGGTCCTCATGTATCACTCCCGGGACACAATCCTCAATCCTCGTAGCGAGGACCTTCGCCAGCAACTTGGCATCGACGTTAAGGTGCGAGATCGGCCTATACGAACCGCACTGCAGTGGGTCCTTATCCCGCTTGAGAATCAGCGAGATCAGCGCCCGAGACATTGTCGGGGGCAGAGTCCCTTCCTCCCTCGCCTCATTGAAGGTTCCCACCAGCAACGGGCCCAACAGATCCACAAACTTCCTTTAAAATTCAACCAGGAACCCATCCAGTCCCGGGGCCTTGCCCGCCTGCATGTTCCCCAAACCCTTAACCAGCTCCTCCAGCCCCATCGGGGCGCCCAGGCCAGCCACCTGCTCTTCCTCCACCCTCGGGAACCTCAGTTGATCTAAGAACCGCCACATCCTCTCTCCCCCCTCCGGGGGCTCTGACTTGTACAGGTCCCCATAAAAATCCCTAAATACTTCATTTATTTTAACCGCACTCCATACCCTATTACCCCCCCCCCATCCCTGATTCCTCCAATCTCCCTCGCCGCCTCCCTATTACGTAGCTGATGCGTCAGCATCCGACTCACTTTCTCCCCATACTCATACACTGCCCCCTGCATTTTTCTCCACTGAGCCTCTGCCTTCCCCGTGGTCAATAAATCAAATTCCGTTTGGAGGTTCCGTCATTCCCTCAGCAGCCCCTCTTCGGGGGCCTCTACATAGCTCCTGTCCACCCTTACTATCTCCCCCACCAACCTCTCCCTTTCCATCCTCTCTCTCCTCTCCCTGTGAGCCCTAATTGAAATTAGCTCTCCCCTGACCACCACCTTCAGAGCCTCGCAAACCACACCCACCTGCCCCTCCCCATTATCATTGGCCTCTATGTATCTCTGAATGCACCCCCGGACTCGCCCACAAACCTCCTCATCTGCCTGGTCCCTCTCCTCCTCCAACCCCAACTCCACCCAGTGCGGGGCGTGGTCCGAAATCGCTATAGACGAATATTCCGTTCCCTCCACTCTTGGGATCAGTGCCCTACTCATCACAAAGAAGTCTACCCGTGAATAGGCCTTATGTACATGGGAGAAAAAAGAGAACTCCCTGGCCTCCAGCCTGGCAAACCTCCACGGATCCACTCCCCCCATCTGGTCCATAAAACCCCTTAGCACCTTGGCCGCAGCCAGCCTCTTACCCATCCTTGACCTGGATCGGTCCAATGCTGGGTCCAGTACCATATTAAAGTTCCCCCCATTATCAAGCTCCCCGCTTCCAGATCCGGGACCGACTCAACATGCGCTTCATAAACCCTGCATCGTCCCAATTCGGGGCATACATATTCACCAGTACCACCCGGGTCCCCTGCAACCTACCACTCATCATCACGTATCGACCCCCATCACCCGCCACAATATTCAGCGCCTCGAACGACACCCGCTTCCCCACCAGTATTGCCGCCCCTCTGTTCTTCGCATCCAGCCCTGAATGAAAGACCTGCCCGACCCATCCCTTTCTCAGCCTGATCTGATCTGCCACCTTCAAGTGCGTCTCCTGAAGCATAACAACGTCTGCCTTCAGTCCCTTTAAGTGCGTGAACACCCGGGCCCTCTTGACCGGCCCATTTAGGCCCCTCACATTCCATGTTATCAGCCGGATCAGGGGGCTACTCACCTCCCCACCCTGCCGACTAGCCATCCCCCTTCTTAGGCCAGCCACGTGCCCACACCTCCCGCACACTCCAGTCCCCCAGGCGGCAAACCCCCGCCCCGACTCTCCCTTTTACCTCCAGCTCCCCTTCGGTCAGTACAGCAGCAACCCACTTCTTGTGCAGCGCCTCGTGAGCCTCCACTTTCACCGCAAGGCCCAGAATCTCGTCCTCGTTTTCAGAGGCTTTCTGCTGCACCTCTCGAATCGCCGCCCCTTTGGGCCATTTGGGTCTCCACCAGCTTTTCTATCGACGCCTTCATTGAGGCCAGCATTTCTGCTTTCAGCTCCGCAAAGCAGCTTTTCAGGAATTCCTGCTGCATCCGCCACCATCTTACTTTTCCGCAACCGCTCGCCTCTCTGATCCAAAACCACTTTTTTCATCGCTCCACTCCTGGTCCACTCTATACAATGCTGGGGGAACCTTACTGCTGCCTTCCCACACCAGTAATCGTCATCCAAGTGCCGCTGGGGCTACTCAAAAGGGCCCAAAAGCCTGGCCTTCTTGCTCCTCCTCTAGCATGTCCTTCCCATTACTACGAGATATGGTGCAGTTCACCGCACGGCAGCATGATGTTAGAGATCCTCCTGGGGCTCTATTGGAGCACACACAGGAGCGGTACAAGCATCAGAATTGCATCTTGAGGACGCCGATGCTCCTGGTTGCTGCATGGGAGTCGTTATAGCAGTTCTCGCCATCAGTCTGGGACCTCCGGACATGCGTCATTAGCCAAGAGCTCAGCGGGTAACCCTGTTTGCCCAAGAGCCAACCCCTCAAAGGCTCCGGGAACCGGCGTGTGTGTCAGGATGTAAGCGTTGTGCTCAATGCAGCTGATGTGCAGCTGGTGGTCGCACACCAACTGCATATTCAGGGAGTTGAAGCCCTCCCTACTGATGAAGGGCGCCCCCTGTTGAATAGGTGCTGGGAGGGTGACAGGTGTGCCTGCAAACACCCCCAAGACCTGGGGTATGCCTGCAATGGCGGAAAGTCCTGCTACCCGGGCATCCTGGTGGGCTTGGTCCAGATGAAAGTTTATATAGTCCATTGTCCGGGCACACAGTGCATCCGTCACAGCACCAATGCTTGCAGATGTCTACGAGACCCTAGATACGTCCCCGCTTGGCCCCTGGAAAGACCCAGAGGCATAAATGTTCAGGGCGACTGTCACATTAACAGCCACCGGGAGCGGGTATCCTCCAAACCCCTGCAGTGTCAGGTGTGCCATCAGGTGGCACATGGCCTCCTTGGTTAGCCGAAGTCTTTGGCAGCACAGGTGGTCCGGCAACTCCTCGAAGGACAGGCGCCGACAGTATACACATGCCCTGATGCGGCATCTCCTTTGCACCTCTTCCTCGGCTTGTTGGACAGCCGGCACTGGAGCCTCACCAGCTGGCCCCTGTGCCTTTGGGGCAGGATCCTTTTGTGCAGGGTCCTCTCTGAGTAGGCCATCTGCCTCTAGCCTCCGTGCGTCCACAACAGCAGCTGTGGCCAGGTAGATAGCGAGCATTCCTGGCTGTAATCCAAAATTCATTCTCTGCAGAGGGGGAAAGAGAAGCCATGTGGGCAAGATGAGCATTCCCTTCCTCATCTAATGCACTACTTGGGGACCCTACGTTGCACTTCAGTTCCACCCCCACATGTCCTCCCCCAAACCCACCCCATCCCTCAGCTGTTCCCCCCAATGTGTTGCCTTCCACATCAGTAACTGGCACTGGGCCTGTGATGTGGGGAGCCTCTTTCCTCACCACTCGTCGCTGTCAACAGGGGTCCCGGTGGCTGCCGTAACAGTGTCAGCGACAGGCTCTGTGGGCCCTGTCCTGTATCCCCAGTCGGATCTACTGCTGATTGCATGGGCCATGTATTATCCTGCCAGTTGGGTGGTACCTGGCTGTGTGGTGGAGAGGATTACAGTGTGCCACCAATTTCCTCCATGTGGGCAGGTCCATGGGGATGAGTTAGGAAAGTGTGCATCTGCTAGGAGCATAGCTGCAGTATGATGTGGGTGCTGGGTGTGACACACAGGTTGTGGCAACCTGACTGGGGGCAGAATGGATGGGAGCAGGGGGTAGCAGGCAGGCAGGGCTTGGAGACAGCTGCAGGGCCTGAGTGCTGGGCTAGCTGATAGGGTCACTGGTGAGCTCTCTGCCCTGAGAGGGGCTTTGTGCCAAGGGTGCTAAGGCAATGGTGCTAAGGCAATGGTGCATGTGACGTTTGTTTGGGATGAGCTCTGTTATTCCCCTGCTTCTCCTGCAGTGGGGCTGCGCCTCTGATGATTGCATTGAGGAGTGCCAGCACCCAGTGAGGTGTTGGGTGCTCTGAGGTACAGACGAACCAACACGGTTGCGATTGGTACAACGTAGTTTTATTCCTTCTAACTATTTATACATCAGACTTGGTACTCAGCACGTTGTGACTGTGTGAGTGTCTTGCTATGAGGTCCTGGCCCTGTGCTGTCTCCAGATGGACTGCCCAGGCAGTGTCGTGTTTCTTGTCTGATACTGTGTCTGCTCTTGTCTGTGATTGGCTGTCGTGTTATGTGTGCTAATTGGTCCGTTGGTCTGTCTATCATTATGTATGTGTTATGATGTATGTTTGAATAGCATGACATCCCCCCTTTTTTACAAGATTATGTGCCTACGTGGTTATAAATATAAATGTGTCCTGAGTGCAGCTAAAGGTGTGTGTGTGCGTAATATTTACATCATGTACATGGGGCTTAACTATATACAAGGGGCGATGTCAGGTGTGACATGCTAACGAGGTTGTACCATAACAAAAGAAGAACAACGTGGAAATTTGGAACGATCAAACGAGGCCTGTAATGATAAAACAGTGACATGTTATGAAACAGTGGTTGCAAAAGTTTGATGTGTGAACAGTCTCATAAGTCCAGTCTAGTAGGTGGGCGACGAATTCGGGTTGACCGTTAGGGTGGCACTCCATTCATCGCCCGGATTGATGGTGTTGACCCGGTTCGCATCAATGACCGCAACCCGGAAGGCGTCTTGGTCATCTGTGTCGTCAGTTTGGATGTCGTGATGTGGAGGCTGAATGGTCCGCACGTTCCTGCGAGGTTGTTGGAGATGTGGAAGATCAACAGGTTGAGCCTCTCGACAGTAGGCAGCGTAGTGGCCCATCTTGCCACAGCGTAGGCATTGTCGGGTTTTTGCAGGACATTGCCCTTTTAAATGTGCAGCTCCACAATTGCCGCACGTCATGACATCATATACATAATGATAGACAGACCAACGGACCAATTAGCACACATAACACAACAGCCAATCACAGACAAGAGCAGACACAGTATAAGACAAGAAACACAACACTTCCTGGGCAGTCCATCTGGAGACAGCACAGGGCCAGGACCTCATAGCAAGACACTCACACAGTCACAACGTGCTGAGTACCAAGTCTGATGTATAAATAGTTAGAAGGAATAAAACTGCGTTGTCGGGCGCGCCTGCGCAGCACGTCCCTCAGTGTTGCCGTAGGTTTTGGTGCGCACAAACGCGGGAGGCCTTAAAAAGCGTGCAAAATGGTCGCCCTCGTCCGGGCCGCGAGCCGGGAGAAACTCGATTGCCTGGACACGTTCGGCCTCGTGGGCGGCCTGGCTTGCCGATTCGATCGCGTGGGACCCCCTCCGTGCCGATTCGGTCGCCTGAAATTGGGCATAAGAACAAACAAAGAAATGTACAGCACAGGAACAGGCCCTTCGGCCCTCCAAGCCCGTGCCGACCATACTGCCTGACTAAACTACAATCTTCTACACTTCCTGGGTCCGTATCCTTCTATTCCCATCCTATTCATATATTTGTCATAGTGGCTAGTCGCATTCTCATGCAGGACACAGGCTTCAACTGCAGATGCTAAGGTCAGGCCTTTAATTTTTAGAAGCTGCTGGCGTAGGCCACTGGAGGCAACGCCAAAAATGACCTGGTCCCGGATCATGGACTCTGGGGTGGTGTCATAACCGCAGGACTGCGTGAGTATGCGGAGGTGCGTCAGGAAGGACTGAAAGAGCTCATCCTTACCTTGCAGGCGCTGCTGAAAGACATACCTCTCAAAGCTTTCGTTGACCTCAACGTTGAAGTGCTTGTCGAGCTTGAGGAGGACCGTGTCATACTTAGCTTTGTTCTCGCCTTCCGCGAACACCAAGGAGTTGTATACATCGATGGCGTGCTGACCTGCGTCAGTGAGGAGCATGGAAATCTTTGTTTCGTCCGAGGCGCCCTGTTTTTCATTGGCTTGCATGCAGAGTTTGAAGCGCTGCTTGAAGAGCTTCCAATTTGTGCCCAGGTTCCCAGCGACTTGCAACGGCTGCGGTTTGTTGCGGGTATCCATGGCTCAGGATGGCAGATTTTCCGGTAGGTATCGATTCACTCCTGGTATCATGAGGTGTTGGGTGCTCTGAGGTACAGACAAACCAACACGGTTGCGATTGGTACAACGCAGTTTTATTCCTTCTAACTATTTATACATCAGACTTGGTACTCAGCACGTTGTGACTGTGTGAGTGTCTTGCTATGAGGTCCTGGCCCTGTGCTGTCTCCAGATGGACTGCCCAGGAAGTGTTGTGTTTCTTGTCTTATACTGTGTCTGCTCTTGTCTGTGATTGGCTGTTGTGTTATGTGTGCTAATTGGTCCGTTGGTCTGTCTATCATTATGTATATGTTATGATGTATGTTTGAATATCATGACACCCGGTGGGCCACTGATTGAGCTTGGCCATATCCATCTCATTGATGATACTGCTGGGGTATGAGGGTTTCCAGAGGGTTGGCCTGGGAGTCCTGCAAATGATCAGAGGGTCTGAACATTTGCAGGACAGTCAGCAGAGTGAGCAGCCACAGGCTTGGAACTTGTACCAAATCATAGAATCATAGAATTTACACTGCAGAGAAAGGCCATTTGGCCCATCGAGTCTGCACCGGTTCTTATAAAGAGCACCCTACCCAAGCCCACACCTCCACCCAACCCCATAACCCAGTAACCCCACACAACACTCAGGGCAATTTTGGACACTAAGGGCAATTTATCATGGCCAATCCACCTAACCTGCACATCTTTGGACTGTGGGAGGAAACCGGAGCATCCAGAGGAAACCCACGCACACACGGGGAGGATGTGCAGATTCCGCACAGACAGTGACCCAAGCCGGGAATCGAACCTGGGACCCTGGAGCTGTGAAGCAATTGTGCTAACCACAATGCTACCGTGCTGCCCGAATGGGTGCATTTAAAACAAATACTGCAGTAACGGCTACCTGGGCCAGGAAACTCTGATCCCAAGGGGGACACCACAAATTCACAGAACTGTCAGCAAGTCACTCCCCGCTGCACCCCCCCAGTCCTGCAGCCACCGCCAGGAAACTGAAATTTTTTTAACAGTTTATAAAACTTTGCTTATCTTCTCTCAATCCCATTTGTAAATACCTGTAGTAAATGCATCTGCGGGGACTTCTGGTGTCGGTGATGTGCTGAGCAGATGCACATCAGGTTGCTCTCCTCCCAACCAGAACCGAAATCGACACTTTTAGACAAATTTTGCCTAAAAAACCAACAAAACAATACAACTCCAATAGAGGAAAAGGAACAACGGAGGGAATAATGGCAGCGAATGAGACCTCAAGAGGTCGAAGAGAGGGCAGAAGTCGCGGAAAGGGCCACGAACCGGCAGACCCACGAGGCAAGGAGAGTGCGGCCGCCCAAGAGACCCAAACATCAGCCTAGTGCTCGCCATCAGGAGATGGGTGGAGGACCTTCCTGAAGATGGAGCTGGCCGCCATGAAGGAGGCGATTAGAATCGAGGTCCAGGTGGCGGTTAAGATGGTAGTGACGGAGGCGATGGTCTCCCTACAAAGGATGATTGACGGACTGGGAAAGAAAGTGGAGGCGCAGGAAAGGACAATTTAAGTCCTTGAGTCAGCTTTGACAGACCAGAGTGACAGGATCATCGCTCTGGAGGCAGAGGTGAAAAGGTTGGTGGCGGCCCAGGGGAGCTTGAAGGGGAAGGTCGAGGAGCAGGAAAATAGGTCCCGGCAGCAGAACATGAGGATCATGGGCCTGCCGGAAGGCATCGAGGGAGAGACCAGACAGAATATATTGCCCAAATGCTGGGCAACCTAGTCAGGGGGGACATCTTCCCGAACCCCCCAGAACTCGATAGGGCACACAGGTCGTTCAGACCGAAACCAAGGCAGGGGAGCAGCTGAGAGCGATCATCACAAAGCTGCACCAGTACCAGAACTGTGAGAGAATCCTGCGGTAGGCCAGGAAAACAAAGGGAAGCACATGGAAAGGACATAGAATCCAGATCTATCAGGACATTGGGGCAGATCTGGCAAAAAAAAGGGCCGAGTTTATTCCGGCAAAGGTGGGGTGCGATTCAACACGTTATTCTCAACCAGACTCTGGGCCACGCACAAGAGTAAGGAGTACTATTTCAATACCCAGGCAAAGGGCTAGACCAGCCCTGGGAGGGGAGCTACCGTAACATGGGAAGACAGGCAGTAAGGGGGGCCTGGCCAGGGGTGGGGGAGACAGGGGCAAGGAGAGGTGGGACAGGGAAGGGGCGATGCGGGGAGGGGGGGGGGGGGGCGATGGAGGGACAGCGGGGGCAACAAACGAGACATAGTCAATAGGACGGGAAAAAAGAGCTGGCACTCGGACTGGCTTTGGCAGGCAGGGAGGTGGCCGAGGAAACAAGATGGCACCGCAAACAGCCACTTTGGAGGGTCCCTAAACAAACGGAGACCTCGGAGTGCAGGGGCGCACCCACATGGTGTGCACATAGTTGGCGGCCATGTTGGGTGACCCCTGGACAAAGGGAAACCCCGGAGCACAGGGGCCCTGCCTCATTGTGAGAACGGTGACCGCCGCCATTTTGGATGGCCCCCTGACAAAGGGAAACCCCGGAGTGCGGGGGAGTGTCCACCAGGTAAGTATGGTTGATCGCGCAAGAATGGGGGGATAGAAACCCCCCATCAGGATAGTCACCTGGAATGTAAGCGGACTTAATGGCCCAGTGAAAAGATCCAGAGTCTTCGCCCACTTAAGAAGCCTGAAGTCCGACATAATCTTCCTGCAGGAGACACACCTGAGGGAGAAGGACTGACTGCTGGTAAGAAAGGGCTGGGTGGGACAGACATACCATTCATGCTACCGGACGAGGGCTAGTGGAGTAGCCATACTGATTAGCAAGAGGACAAGGTTCACAGAGACAAGGACGGTTACGGACCAAGGGTCATGGTAAGCGGTGTCCTAGACGGGCCATCGGTCGTACTGGTAAATGTGTACGAGCCCAACTGGGACAGCACAGACTTTATAAAGAAGACCATGGCGGAAATCCTCGACAATGACACGACTGATTATGGGGGCGACTTTAAGTGCTATGGGACCCGCTGACTGACCGATCAAACCCCAGATTGATGAAAAAGACAGGCATGGCTGGGGAACTGGGAACATTCATGGAACAGATGGGGGCGGTGGACTCATGGCAGTTCCTGCATCCCGGTGACAGGGAATTCTCATTCTTCTCACCGGTCCACAAGTTATACAGCCGGACCGACATATTTGCAGTGGGAAAATCAGTGCTTCCAGGAATAGTAAGAGTGGAATACTCCGCGATACTGATCTCCAACCATGCTCCACACTGCATGGGTGTGAAGTTGGAGACGGGCCGTGCCCAGCGTTCCACATGGAGGCTGGACGCGAACCTCTTGGCCGACAAAGTCTGCTGACAGGAAACATCACAAGCTATAGGTGAGTACATTACTAATAACCAGAACGGGGAAGTCTCACCTTCCACATTCTGGGAGGCACTGAAGACTGTGATCTGGGGAGAAATTATAGCCAATAAGGCTCGCAGAGAGAGGAAAGAGAGGTCGGCCAGGCAACAATTGGTCGATAGAAAGTACTCCCGAGGTCCTGACCATAGAGCTTCTGGCAGAGAGGAAAAAGTTGCAAATGGACTTTAATCTGCTATCCACCAGGAAAGCAGTACATCAATTCCGCCAGATACGGTGGACCTTCTACAACCACGGAGAAAAGGCAGGCCGCCTACTGGCTCACCAGCTGAGAAAGCAGGCAGCCACAAGGGAAATAGCGCAGATAAAAAACAGCAGTGGCAGACTGGTAACGGAGCCAAAAGAGGTCAACCGGGCATTCTAGACCTTCTACCGAGGGCTGTACATCTCCGAGCCCCCCGCCGGGGGCGCAGGGATGAAACAGTTCCTCAATGGACTGGAAATGCCAGTTGTGGGGGAGGACCGGCGGGGGGAACTGGAAGCACCAATAGATCTGGGAGAAATCATGGAGAGCATCAGCTCCATGCAGGCAGGGGAGGCGCCGGGACCCGATGGGTTGCCGGTGGACTTCTATAAAAAATTTGTGCAGGCCCTGGCCCCACACCAAAGGGGTATGTTTGAGCCTCACTAGCAAGGGGGACCCTGCCCCCTATGCTAACACAGGCCACGATATCACTGATACACAAAAAAGGCAAAGACACGACCGAATGCGGATCGTACAGGCCCATTTCACTGTTCAATGTAAGCGCAAAGATACTCGCAGAAGACCTGCCCAAGAGACTGGAGAACTGCGTGCCAGAGGTGGTCACAGAGAACCACTTTGTCAACACCACCAGCTCTGAATACTTCCAGCTGCACAGAGGCACCAGACAGGAATGCCCACTGTCGCCGCTCCGGTTTGCCCTAGTAATTGAACCTCTGACGATCGCACTGCGAGACGCAAAAAAGCTGGAAGGGCATCCAAAGGGGAGTCAGAGAGCACAGAGTCTCACTCTGTGCAGATGACCTGCTCCTCTACGTCTCGGAACCACAGGAAGGCCTGAGAACAATCATGCAGCTCCTGAAAGTGTTTGGAACCTTCGTGGGTTACCATCTTAACCCGGGCATGAGGGAGGCATTCCCGGTGAACCCAGGTGTGGGAGGGACAGAGCTGATCAGAATGAACATACTGCCGAGGTTCCTCTTCCTGTTCAGATCCATACCAATCTTCATTCCCAAGGCCTTATTCCACAGCATAGATAAAATGATCATGCCGTTTGTATGGGGGGTTAAGGATCCAAGAATCCCCAAATCAACACTGCAAAGGAGAAAAGTCATGGACTGTCTGGCACGACTGAATCTCAATACTACCACTGGGCAGCAAAGGCGGAGAGAGTGGGGGGGTGGATACGAGAACCCACCATGAAATGGGTGAGGATGGAAGAGTCTTCCTGCAAGGGAACGACCATGTGGGCCCTCGCCACAGCAGAGCTTCCATCCCCCCCAAAGAAATACACATCCTGCCCAGTGATGTTAGCCACACTAACGACATTGAACCAGATGAGGCAACATTTCGGACTGACCGAGATCATAGAATCATAGAATCCATAGTGCAGAAGGAGGCCATTCTGCCCATCGAGTCTGCACCAGCCCTTGGAAAGAGCACTCTACCCAAGCCCACACCGCCACCCCATCTCCGTAACCCAGTAATACCACGTAACCTTTTTGGACACCAAGGGCAATTTAAAATGGCCAATCCACCTAACCCGCACATCTTTGGACTGTGGGAGGAAACCGGAGCACCCGGAGGAAACCCACGCAGACATGGGAAGAACGTGCAGACTCCGCACACACAGCGACCCAAGCCGGGAATTGAACCTGGGACCCTGGCGCTGTGAAGCAACTATACTAACCACTGTGCTACCGTGCCACCACTGGGATGTTTCCGATGGCCCCATCTGTGGAAACCACAAGTTCCTAACAGCCATGCTCAACACCACTTCCAGAAAATGGAGACAGGAAGGAGGATGCTAACAGTTAGGGACTTTCACATGGCAGATAGACGAGCAACACTGAGCGAGCTGTCAGAAGACCTGGAGCTACTGACAGGACAGGAACTTAGGCACCTCCAGGAAAGGCACTTTCTCCGCAGTGAGATGGTAGGATACCCCATGGTCCCAAGAACCACACTAGTGGAGGACCTGCTAAACACGGACAGTAAGGAAGGGGGGAAATGCGGGAACATCTACAGACAGCTACTGGACAGGGCGAGACTACCACTGGATGAAGCCAGACGAAAATGGGGGTACAAACTAGGAACGGAAGTGGGCTGGGGTCTCTGGAGCGAAGCACTGAGCAGGACCAACTCCACCTCCTCCTGTGCAAGGCTCAGCCTCAAGCAGTTTAAAGTGGTGCACAGAGCGCCCCTAACCAGAACCCGAATGAGCAGGTTCTTCCCAGAGATGGAAGATAAATATGAACGGTGCCAGGGAGGCCTGGCCTACCACGCCCACATGCTCTGGGCTTGCCCCAGACCTGTAGGGTTCTGGACCGCCTTCTTCGAGGCAATTTCCAAGGTTGTGGGGGTGAGGGTGGAGCTGTTATCAAGAGTGGCAATTGTGGGGGTATCAGAACAGAGCTACACATGGGGAAGGGAGCTGACACCCTGGCTTTCGCTTCCCTAAGCGCACGCCGGAGAATCTGATTGGCTGGTGATCAGCAGCACCACCCACAGCTGCAGACTGGCTGGCAGACCTGGTGGAATGTCTCCATTTGGAGAAGATCAAGTACACTTTCCGAGGGTCGGACGAGGGCTTCCACAAAGCATGGGGGCAGTTCAGGACCTGTTCGAGGCCAACAACGACGAGTGAAAGAGGGAGAGACGGGGGAGAGCAGACAAAAACACACAGAACCAGAAGGTACAAAAGGGGAAGGGGGGGAGGAAATGAGGAGGAAACTTAGGGGAACCACAGGGAGGAGCTTGGAGGAGGGGGGGGGGAGAGAGAGGGGGCAGGAACACCCAGGGCGGAAGAGGGCGATACCAAGGAGGGGTCAGGGATGTTGAGTGGGGAGAGGGGAAGGGGTGGGTGCAGAAGATATATCAAGAAAGTTGTATGTACATAAAAACTATAAATTGTAAATATCGGACGCAAAAGTTTCACTATGTAAAATTGAAAATGCCAATAAAAATACTTCTTTAAAAAAGTAAACGCGCCCTTGTGACTTCCACCCGAAGTGGGTGGAATATCACAAGGGGCCCAGAGCATACTGGGTTAAATGCATTAATAACATTTACATGAATGCAAATGCTAGTTTTGTATGCCACCCCAGCATGGGATGCAAACCTTGTTATCACCACCAGCAAGGGACTGGAGCATGGCCCCCTAATCGGCATCGGGCCCGGACCTCTATTTTGGCCGGACACCCGATTCGTCGCTTGATCGCGGTTCACATTTACTGTATCGCGAGGCGGAGAATTTCGTCCCATCGTTACCTTCAGATTGAGAAAGTTGTTCCTTTGTTTTCATATATGAACTGGGATTGCAACAGCAAGGGTTGATGCCTCACTAACCAATAAACCTTTTGACCCCTGGGAAATTTAGTACAATAGTGAACGATTGTAGAGTTTCCAGGGAACCATATGAAATTATATGAAATTGTATGTGTTATTTTGGCTAATGAAGTTGGGATCTGCTGTGTGCTGTGCATGGTCCTAGCATAATCCCTGAATCAGGAGTCTGTAGTTCAGGAGTTAATTGTCACTCGTTAAACTATTGTTAATGTGGTAATTGGGAATAGGAACTGAGCATTTCACTTAGGCTGCTGTTCCAGATGTAAGTTAACTTAATGTAGCCTCTGTGATGAATGTAGATATTTCAGATATATTGTATTGTATGTATTGGGTGCGATTTAACAGCCATAACACACCCGGCAAGGATCCGTGCAAGCCAGTTACATAGTGGGAGAGGCCCAAATCAGGAACCACATCTGACACCAAGTGGTTTGCGATCTAACTGGTCCGTTCCTGTTGACGGGTTCCGGCTCCCGCCTAGGTGTAGCGAGAAATCAGTAATCACCAATTAAGGCCAATCTCCATCTCATTAATGAGATGGACACCCTACCTAATGGCCTCCTGGGATCTAACCGCTCCCCAGCAAGAGGTCATGCAAGTACCGATTGGTACTGGTCCACAGAAACGTGGACCAGGTGGAGCAGTACCTGGGGGGTCTCCCAGGGAATAGGAGGACAGGGCAGTGTGTCACTCTAGCTCTCCTCCTGGCACCTGGCCACTTGGCACTGCCAGGCTGGCAGGAGCACTGGCAGAGTGGCAGTGCCAGACTGCCCAGGTGCCAGGGTGGCACTGCCAAGGGTCAGGGCCTGAGGGGTGCCATGCCCACGAAAATAGGGATGAGGGGGGTATGAAGTGTGGGAGGGTGAAGGGCAGGTATGGAGGGGCCTCCGGAAGGTTACAAGGGAGAAGAGTGGGGGTCCTGGAAGGGAGGGGGTCTGAAAGGGGGCATGAGAAGGCCTGAAAAGGAAGGCCCTCAGCGACCCCATAGTGGGGTAGCCTCACTTGTGGAGGTGTGGGTTAGTGCCCATATGTGTGTGGGGGGGGTGACATTGCCCTTGGGTGGGGTGTGTGGGGGATCCTCAAGCTCTCTTAGAGATCGGGGCGCTCTTTCAAAATTGCAGCCCCACCTCTGGGGAGCTGGTCTGGCCAGCGAATTCAGCTCCCCAGTGGGGAAAGAAAATTCTTAGGGTGGGATTTACCGACCACCCCGGCGCTTGTCTTTTGGCGAGGGAGGCAGCCCGCCAGTGGACTACTGGTAACGTTGCTGTCAGTGAACAGCCGGTAAACCCCGCCCTAAGTGTGGGCTTGACTGGGGAGAAACTCCCCAGGGCCCAATAAAGTGATCAAGTGTTTTTACCTGGTGGTGGAGAACTTGCCGACAACACCGAGGTGAAACTCCCAGTCAAAACTGTTTGAAACGACACTTAGAAACTTTTCCATTAGATTGGCCCATTTGTTTAGCTTTAGCAAGATGACGTAGTTAATGGGAGGAGCCAGGGGTTGAAGCAGCCTGTTGTTGAGTTTCAGTTTTGGTCTGTCTGTGAACGGATTAGCAGTTTCTCTCGAAGCAGCTAACTGAAATAGATTTTGTCTGTGGACAGAACAGTAGTTTATGAAAAGGCTGGCAGGTTAAACAATAATTTGACACAGGCAAGAATTTGCAAGCTGGTTTCCTGAAGGATCTCTTTCAAAGTGGTTCATCCAAGACATCTCTTTACGGTATTTCTGGGTTGGCTAACTGCATTTAAAAGTGGATTTTGACCTGAAATGGATTTTGGTTGAGTGGAGATAAAGATAGCAGGTAGGATTTAGTGCTTTATTGTTATTGTTAAGCCTTGCTTAACCGGTAATTGTAAGCTATTTTCTTTATTATGTTAAAGTTAGTAATAGTGTGTTCATAATAAAGTTTGTTTTAATATACCATATGCCTATTTGTGCATGGAATCACTCTTGGAACAAATTATCCTTTCTTCACAGTCTTACAAATTAAATTAAATATTGGGGCTCTGTCCGGTATCCTGTTGGATCTTATCCAGGATCGTAATACCTAACTCACTTACTGCCTTTCAGAACAAGAAGAGTCCAATGTTGAGGAGCAAATTCTATTTGAGTGCCTTGTCATCCTTCTCTTGAGTAGATGTTACTCAAGGAAGACCACCACCGTAACCGAAAGCCGGGTAGAGGGACACCAAGTGGCATTTAGCCCTTGGTGGGCAATTAAGAGGCCGACGCTGGAACCATCATCCAACTGAGGAAGCTGCTGCCTCCGAGAGCTGTCTACCCAATCAGAGTGAGAGGCTGCAAGATGAATGAGAAGGCATCCGCAAGCTGAGGTACCCTGGAAGACAAGGTAAGTTTTGTTTTTAATGATCCGGAGCCAAACATAAGCCCCGGTGATCACGGGAGGTGGGTACTGTGGTGATATGTAACAGGCACATCTCTGTATAATTGTACATAGTTGTATCAATGTACATATTTGTTTTTATAGTGCCACTGTATATAGACAATGACCAACACATGTAGGGACAGCTATAACATCCCACCAGCAGGTGGAACAAGACCAGACAGATATATATCTAACAGAGGATGGACGAGAGCCAGGCACGGGTTAGCAGGACGGGCACGACGACAGACATCAGTAATGGAGCCGGAATCGTTTGTACATAGGAATACATGGTTACCATTAAGAATAAATACTTGCAGCATCTACATCTTTGTGTTCTACGTGTACCTTCATCATCGAGGAAGTAATAGAACATAACATGGTACCAGGTGTGCTGAAGACCCCGAGATAACCGCAGCAAGACAAACCATGTGGCATGGCAGAAAAGCTAGATGAACAACCGCTGTCAACCTGGTGACCTCACGCAACGCAAGACGGTGAAGTGCGAGATGGATGGGTTTAAGGTACCACACCAACTTCAAACCTCGGGCAAACTGGACTCAAACTGGCGTGCATTCAAGCAGCAGTTTCTTTTGGCCTGTGGTCTATAGGCACTGCCTGATGAAAGGTGTGTTGCGTTGCTGCTAAAGACAGTTGGGTTCCAAGCGCTCCAACAATACAATTCGTTCGGCTTTGAGACAGGTCAGCAGAGCTATGAGGAGGTGGTTTGATCCTTTGATGGCCACTGCTCCCCGAAAAACAATGAAACTTTTGAGAGATACGTGTTCCGATTTCACGCCAAAAAAGACAAGGAATTCTTAGACAGTTTTGCGATGGATCTGCGTTTAAAGGCCCCATCGTGCAATTTTGGACAGTTGCAATCAGCGCGTCACCTGAAGCCCCTCCCCTGAAACTCCGGCCCCGATGGGCCGAGTTCCCCCCGGCGCGATTCACTTATGGTCTCAGCCGTGCGGGAACACGGCATGGCGACTGCGGACTGTGTCCAGCGCCACCACAACCGGCCGAGGGAGCTTCCACTAGGGCTGGGGGGACTGGTGGGGGGGTGGCCAGGGGGGGAACTATCTAGAAGGTCGGGTCTGCGCATGGCCAGCACCATGTTTTACGGTGCGATCACTGCATGTCGTCGCCGTGCGCATGCGCGGCCACAGGCCTGGCCATACTCCGGCCATTATGAGGTAGGTCGCAGGAGGTCCCACGTAAAACGCCACCGATCCTCCGCACTTAGCCTCAGAATCGGAGAATCTGGCCTGTGGTCTCGATGTGGGCAGCCATTTTGAGCGCTATGGTATGCAGCCGAACACACAATGTGGTCTCGAGGCAGGTGGCCATTTTGAGAGCAATGCTCAGCACTGGCGAAAGAAACGTGTTTGCGATGTGGGTGGCCATTTTGAACATCACAAAAAAAGTGATCTCGCTGGGAACGGCCATTTTGGATCCCATCCGTCATTTTGTGCCCGAGCTGTGGCAACAGACACTCACTGAAAAGACGTCCGCTGTTTAACAAGAGCTGTTACCAGTGTGGCAGAAGGGGCACTTTGCTCGCCACTGAACAGTTGATCTGGCAGTAGAGGCACCCGAAGCAGGGCTGCTGTGAATATGGTTACAAGAGATGAGTCGAGCGTCTTGGCCGGCCTCGGCCTAGAAGTGGCGCGCACCATCTGCGCTCACTGTGAGGCGCATGTGGGGACCATCGAGGACAGGTGGACGATCCTGGTAATGCTAAATGGAACAGTCATCAAGTATAAGCTTGATATGGGAATGAGGGCCAACCTGATTCCGCTCTCGATGGTGCAGCAGCTTAACACAGTACCTCACGTTGATCCGGCAGGCATCATTCACGAGGACTACAATGGGCGTCAGGTTGCGACTGTGGGGCAATGCAAGCTGGATGTCACCATTAAGAAGGTAACTCAGGATACGGTTCTCCGTAATAGTGGTGGTGCGTGAATAACTCATTGGCATGCAGGCCTGTGAACAGCTCGGGCTAGTCAAAAGGGTGTACGCTGCAGATTGCATGGAGCCTTCCCTTCACGCCTCAGAGGAAGCTATTTCCAAGACATATCCGGAGGCATTTCAGGGCTTTGGCACCAGACCGTTCACCTACCGTACACAACTGAAGGAAGATGTGAGACTGGTGGTGCATGCGCCCAGTCAGGTTCCTGCCCCGCTGCGGGAGAGACTCAAGGCCAAGCTACAGTGGATGACAACCCTGGGTGCCATCAGGCGCATTGAAGAGCCCATGGACTGGGTGAACTCGATGGTACGTGTAAAAAAAACAGAAAGGGCACCTGAGAACTTTCATGGACCCCAAAGATCTTAATGCGAGCATCAAACGAGAACACAAACCCGTCCCAAAAAGGGAGGAAATTGCGTGCAAGATGGCTGGAACAACATGCTTCAGCAAGCTGGATGCGTTACAGGGATTCTGGCACCTCAAGCTTGATGAGGCAGGTACAAGACTGCACTTTTAATATCCCCTTTGGCTGATACGGTTTTCAGCAGCTGCCCTTCGGAATCATTTGTGCTTCGGAAATATTTAATTGGGCCATGGAAAACATAGTCGAAGGGCTGCCGGGTGTACGTCTATAAGTGAATGACATCATGATCTGGGGATCCCGTGAGAGGAAAATGATGCTCGGCTCTTGCAAGTGCTCCAAAGGGTCAAGGAAAATGGGCTCACACTTAATTGGACGAAATGCCACATTTCTGGCTGACTGAATATCATCAAATGGGGTGCAGCCGGATGAAGAGAAAATCAAGGCCCTCACCAACATGCCGAAGCCCACAGATAAAAAGGGTATCTTCCGAATTCTGGGCATGATAACTTTGTTGGAAAATTCGTTCCCAACCTTGCCTCAAAAACATCAAAGCTCAGGGAGTCCATTAAAAAGGATGTGGTCGCCAAAACATGAGCAGGAATGGAGAGAGCTCTGTGTCTCCCTAACGACGGTGCCCGTTCTGGCCTTTTTCAACCCGGCTAAGGAGACAAGAATCTCCATGGACGCATCTGAAGATGGGGTTGGGGCAGTGATGCTGCAACAGAGTGTGAATGGGGACAGGCTGCCGGAAGCATATACATCGAGGGCCATGACGAACACAGAGCGCAGGTATGCACAAAAGTTTCACAATTACGTGTATGGCCTCCCCGCATTCTTGGCTGAAACAGACCACAGGCCGCTGGTCACAATAGTCTACAAGAATCTATGCCAGATGTCCCCATGGATACAACAGCTCATGATGAAGCTTCAGCGGTATGACTTTCAATTGATCTATACACCAGGTAGATTTCTGGCTGTCATTCATACACTCTCCAGAGCTGCGTCCGTAAATGAAGTCTGTCCAAGGGGAACAAAGTTTAAATACATGTTAATATGGTGGCTGTATCACTACCGGTATCAGATGAGAAATCAAAGCTCATCAAGCACAAACGGCCAAGGATCCGGTGCTTCAAAAGGTGATCGGGTGTCTGAAGGAGGGTTGGCCAAAAAGTTGCTGCCCAGCTTCCGACAACATTTGTGCTGAACGTAGTGAGGTGGATGGCTTGCACAAAATTGTCATCCCCCACTCGCTACGGCCGTTCATGCTCAAGAAGTTGCACAAAGGACTTATAGGTATTGAGAAATGCAAGTGCCAGACGGTATACTGGCCTGGTGTCCCCCAGGACATAGCTGGCTTGGGAGGAACAGTGTCACACCTGCCAGAAATTCCGCTGCAGTCAAAACAAGGAGCCCATGCAAGTCAAAGACATTATTGCCAGCCCATGGTATAAAGTCGGGATGGATCTGTTCCACTTTCGAGGGAGAGACTACCTGGTGGTCATTGATTACTTTTCCAACTACCCTGGGATAGCGCAGTTGTCCAACATGACAGCAGGTTGTGTGATCCAGCACGTAAAATCGATCTTCGCACGGCATGGCATACCATCAATTGTCATGTCGGACAATGGCCCCTGCTTTAGCAATTATGAATGGACCGCGTTTGCTCACCGGTATGACTTCAAGCACGTAACATCAAGCCCACTCTATCCACAGTCAAATGGGAAGGCGGAGAGGGGCGTTTACTTGATCAAACGGCTGCTCGTGAAAGCTTTAGACAACGGGGAAGACATACCTCACTCTGCTCAGTTACCGGTCAACCCCACTGATAAATGGCCTGTCACCAGCACAGCTGTTGATGAACATGCAGCTGCGGACAACCCTGCCCTCCATGGTAGTCTCCGCAGTAGATCGAAACCTCCAGTCAAAGCTCATCTTACAGAAGCAAAAGCAGAAGGAGGCATATGACAAATCTGCAAGGGCACTCCAGCTTCTGCAAATATGGGACACAGTTGGAGTCAAGAATCCCACTGACTGGGGTGGACGAGGCTAGCAATGGTTGTCCAGCAAGCGGGTCCACACTCATATAGGATGTTCACTGAGGGTGGCTAATTTCTGCACCGAAATCGAAGAGGCCTACTCAAGGTACAATGACTTTTCGTACTCAACCCGACAGATGAGTCTGAGTACACTCTGATGTACCGTCAACTGCCACGAGACGAGAATGGTGAAGCAATCGAGGCTTTATTGCACAAGGTGTTGTGCCTCCTGCAGCTGGAACCAGAATGGGAGCAGCGCAGGAGAGCACACACTTTTATACGCCGCCTGCTGGGCGGAGCCAGCAGGCAGGGATTTACCGTCGTACCTGTAATATATGGGCAGTGCTGTAATACATACAATATATCACTCGTGGTGTTTACCACATTCACCCCCTGCTAAAAAGAAGTCTGGCGGGGGTGACAAAAACATTACAAATTAAGTCTGTCGGGGGCTTTGACCCTCCGCCACGATCACCTCAGTCCTGGTGGTGATGTGGGCGCCGACGTGGTCACCTGCGACTCCAGGAGCGTGTTGTCCTCGTCTTCGACACCCCTGAGTGGATCCAGTGGGAGGACGGATCCCGCTGGGGTGGGGGCTGCGGTGAGATTTGCCGGAGGGAGGGTGAGTGGCGCAGGGGTGAATGAGGCAACCGGGGGGGGGGACGGTGTCAGGTCGGGGGTCGTGGGTGGGGACCCAGCGGGTGCCAGGTGCCGGAGGGAGACTGTGTCTTGGCGCCCGTCAGGGTGTGCCACGTAGGCGTACTGCGGGTTTGCATGTAGGAGGTGGAACTTCTCGACCATGGGGTCCGATTTATGGCTCCGCACATGCTTCCGGAGGAGGACGGGTCCAGGAACTGTCTGCCATGTTGGGAGTGAGACCCCGGAGGTGGACTTCCTGGGGAAGGCAAACACACGTTTGTGAGGGGTCTCATTAGTGGCGGTGCAGAGGAGCGACCGGATGGAGTGGAGCGCGTCGGGGTGGACCTCCTGCCAGCGGGAGACCGGGAGAATTTTAGACTGCAGGGCCAGCAGGACGGTCTTCCGACCGTCCCGTTCTCCCTCTCCACCTGCCCATTTCCCCGGGGGTTGTAGCTGGTCGTCCTGCTCGAGACAATGCCCTTACTGAGCAGGAACTGACGCAGCTCATCGCTTATGAAAGAGGATCCCTGATCACTGTGGATGTAGGTGGGGAAACCGAACAGAGTGAAGATGCTTTGATTACCGTGGCAGAAGTCATGTCGGGGCACGGGATGGCAAAAGGGAACCTGGAGTATTCGTCAATTACGTTGAGGAAGTACACGTTGCGGTCAGTGGAGGGGAGGGCCCTTTGAAGTCCACACTGAGGCATTCAAAGGGGCAGGAGGCCTTCACCAGGTGCGCTCTATCTGGCCGGTAGAAGTGCGGCTTGCACTCTGTGCAGACTTAGCAGTCTCTAGTGACGGTCATGACCTCCTCAATGGAGTAGGGCAGGTTGCGGGCATTGACAAAATGGAAGAACCGGGGGATCCCTGGGTGGCAGAGGTCATAGTGGAGAGCCCGGAGTCAGTCCACTTGTGCGCTGGCACATGTACCGCGGGATAGGGCATCAAGAGGCTCGTTGAGCTTCCCCGGGCGATACAAGATCTCATAATTATAGGTGGAGAGCTTAATCCTCCACCTCAAGATCTTGTCATTTTTGATCTTGCCCCGCTGTGTATTATTAAACATGAAGGCAACCGACCGTTGGTCAGTGAGGAGAGTAAATCTCCTGCCGGCCAGGTAATGCCTCAAATGTTGCATAGCTTCCACAATGGCTTGGGCCTCCTTTTCGACAGAGCAGTGCCGAATTTCGGAGGTATGGAGGGTGCGGGGAAAGAAGGCCACGGGTCTGCCCGCCTGGTTGAGGGTGGCGGCCAGAGCCACATCCGATGCATCGCTCTCCACCAGAATGGGGAGGGACTCATCGACCATGTGCATCGTGGCCTTGGCGATGTCTGCCTTGATGTGGTTGAAGGCCTGGCGGGCCTCAGCCATCAGGGGAAAAACTGTGGACTTGATGAGTCCGCATAATTAGGGACCCACTGGACGTAATACGAGAAAAACCCCAGGCATCGTTTCAGGGCCTTGGGGCAGTGGGGGGGGGGGGAGTTCCAGGAGGGGGCGCATGTGGTCGGGGTCGGGCCCTAGGACTCCATTTTCCACAACATAGCCAAGGATGGCTAAGCGGTTGGTGAGGAACATGCATTTCTCCTTATTGTGTGTGAGGTTAAGGAGTTTGGCGGTATGGAGGAATTTTTGGAGGTTTGCATCGTGGTCCTGCTGATCGAGGCCGCAGATGGTGACGTTATCTAGGTACGGGAAGGTGGCCCGCAGCCCATACTGGTCAACCATTCGGTCCATCTCTCGCTGGAACACAGGGACCCCATTGGTGACGCCAAAGGGAACTCTGAGGAAGTGATAGAGGCGGCCATCTGCTTCAAATGCAGTGTATTGGCGGTCCTCCGGGCGGATGGGGTGCTGGTGGTAGGCGGACTTCAAGTCAACTGTGGAGAAGACTCGATACTGCGCAATCTGATTGACCATGTCAGATATGCGTGGGAGGGGGTACGTGTCGAGCTGCTTGTACCGGTTGATGGTCTGGCTGTAGTCAATGACCATCCTGTGCTTCTCCCCAGTCTTCACTACCACAACTTGAGCTCTCCAGGGGCTGTTGCTGGCTTCAATGATCCCCTCTCGCAGAAGCCGTTAGACCTCCGACCTGATGAAGGTCCTGTCCTGGGCACTGTACCGTCTGCTCCTAGTGGCGACGGGTTTGCAGTCCGGGGTGAGGTTCGCAAACAGTGAAGGTGGATCGACCTTAAGGTCAAGGGGCTCGTTGAGCTTCCCCGGGCGATACAAGATCTCATAATTATAGGTGGAGAGCTCGATCCTCCACCTCAAGATCTTGTCCTTTTTGATCTTGCCCCGCTGTGTATTATTAAACATGAAGGCAACCGACCGTTGGTCAGTGAGGAGAGTGAATCTCCTGCCGGCCAGGTAATGCCTCCAATGTCGCACAGCTTCCACAATGGCTTGGACCTCCTATTCGACAGAACAGTGCCGTTTTTCGGAGGCATGGAGGGTGCGGGGAAAGAAGGCCACGGGTCTGCCCGCCTGGTTGAGGGTGGCGGCCAGAGCCACGTCTGATGCATCGCTCTCCACCTGAAAGGGGAGGGACTCATCGACTGCATGCATCGGCCAGACGGGCAGGGGTCCACCGAATTTCAAAGTAAGGCTTTGAAGATGGCATTGAAAATCCAGGCCGAGCAACAGGGCAGCGCAGAGGTGGGGGAGGACATAGAGCCTAAAGTTGCTGAACTCTACGCCCTGGATGGCAAGGGTCGCAATACAGTACCCCCGGATTTCAACGGAATGGGATCCGGAGGCCATGGAGATTTTCTAGGTGATGGGGTGTACTGGGAGGGAGCAGCCCCTTACCGTAGTGGGATGGATGAAACTCTCTGTGCTCCCAGAGTCAAAGAGGCAGGTCGTCTCGTGCCCGTTGATCTTCACCGTCGTCGTAGCAGCCGCGTGGTTGCGGGGCCGAGACTGATCCAGGGTGATGGAGGCGAGCTGCGGAAGATGCTGGGAGGTCCCGGCTGGTCTGAGGTGGCGGAGGTAGCAGTAGGCAGCGAACAGCCAGACGAGCAAGGGTCCTGAGGCGCGGTCCAAAATGGCGGCAGAAATGGCGGCGCCCACGGGGTGCACATGGCGGGTGGCATCAAAGATGGCGGCACCCAAGGGACGCACGTGGCTTGCGAAGGGGAAGATGGCGGCGCCCACGGGGTTCACATGGCGGGTGGCATTAAAGATGGCGGCACCCACGGGCCGCACGTGGCTTGCGAAGGGGAAGATGGCGGCGCCCACAGGCCGCATGTGGCTTGCGGAGGAGAAGATGGCGGCGTCCCTGGGTCGCACGTGGGGGGTGTAGAAATGCCGGGCCTGGAAACAGCGGCGACCGACCGGGCCTGGCAAACAGAAACAAAGTGTCCTTTCTTCCAACACCCGTTGCAGGTCGCGCTCCGCGCCGGGCAGCGCTGCCTTGGGTGTTTGCTTTGTCCACAAAAATATCACTTGGGCCCCCCCAGGGTTGGCTGGCTGTCGCGCGGTGCAGACTTGCGGTGAGCTGGAATCGGCAGCTGGTGGGGCCCACGATGCCCATGAGGGTGCCACGCGGTCGGGGGTGTAGGACTCCAGGTTACGGGAGGCCACTTCTAGTGAATTAGCAAGCTGCCTAGTCTCCGCAAGATCGTGCATACCCCTTTCCAATAGTCGCTGGCGGACGTATTTAGACTTCATGCCCGTGACATAAGCGTCTTTAATTAAAAGTTTGGTGTGTTGAACTGCCAAAACTGCCTGGCAGTCACAGTTCCTACCAAGGATCTGTAGGGCCCGCAAGAAATCGTCCAGAGTCTCCCCGGGGAGTTTCCGTCTCATGGCCAGGAGGTGCCTGGCGTACACTTGATTCACCGGTTTAACGTAATGTCCCTTGAGGAGCATCATCGCTTCTGAGTAGGTGGGCGCATCCCGGATGAGGGGGAAAATTTCAGGGCTCACCCGCGAGTAGAGGACTTGGAGCTTCTGTGGGTCCGAGGGTTCTTCAGTGGCTGCTCTGAGGTAGCCTTCGAAGCAGGCTAGCCAGTGGTCGAAGGTAGACGTGGCGTTGGCTGCGTGAGGGCTGATCTGCAGGAGATCAGGCTTGATTAGGAGATCCATCTTTTAAAATCTTGTGCAATAAATTGATGTACCGTCAATTACCCGAGACGAGAATGGTGAAACAATCGAGGCTTTATTGCACCAGATGTTGTGCCTCCCGCAGCTGGAACCCGAAGCAGCGCAGGAGAGCACACACTTTTATACGCCGCCTGCTGGGCGGAGCCAGCAGGCAGGGATTTACCGTCGTACCTGTAATATACGGGCAGTGCCGTAATACATACAATATATCACTAGTGGTGTTTACCACACACCCCCAAGAGTGAAATGGGCGCAGAAGATCCGGCACACCCTGGGGCAACTGATGCGTCCGTGTTGGCGCCGAGGGAAGGAGCAGTGCTTGATGCAGATTGGGCATACTCACCAGCCCAGACACTCAGGTGGCCGTTCAGAGTGTGGCAGAAGCCTGATAGACTGAATTTGTAGCTGAACACATCTCTCATAAAGCAGAAATGTGATTGTAAATAAGGGTATTTAAAACATTTCTCCGAAGGAAGGACGATGTGCTGATATGCGTACAGGCATATCTATGAATAATTGTACATAGTTGTATCAATGCACATATTTGTAGATAATAGTGCCACTGTATGTAGACAATGACCAACACATCTAGGGACAGCTTTAACCTCCCGCCAGCACGTGGAACCAGATCAGACAGATATTTTTATATTCGAGAATGGACAGGAGCCAGGCACGGGGTAGCAGGACGGACGAGATGATAGACATCAGTAACGGAGCCGGAATCATTTGTACATAGGAATACATGATTATCATTAAGAATAAATACTTGTCGCAACTACATCTTTGTGTTCTATGTGTACCTTCATCATCAAGGAAGTAATAGAACACAACAGATACCTTCCAATGGTGGCACCATAACTGTGGGAGTGGCTTCACCATGGAGTAACCATAAAGGAGGGCTGAAACCATCCACCCCCCTCCCAGCCTGAAGGAGGGCATCCAGGGTTTACCAGGCAGTTACTCCACATGACTGCAGCCCTCCCTAACACTGGTAAAATACAAGCAGAATAGGAGGTGATTCTTAACTGGGCACTAATGGGCACAATTATGCTGCTGAGGTTCCTGGTGCTGGTAATGCTCCCTGCCTAATTCCTTTCCAGCCCATCCCCAGGGAGCGAGTAAAATCTGGTCCTATGTTTCTGAGAATGCATTTCTATTCTCTGATAGTATTCCAACTCCAGGTGAAAACTGCCAGGTCTCTGTCCTGTCTGAACATTGAGCTGAGCATGTTTTCCACCATTTTGCCACCACAACATTATTGCTGATCACTAAGCCTGAATACAAAACTGCAATAAACATGCAAATTTACCAATAAGTAAAAAATTGAGTTATTACCATTATTAAAGTTATTCAACTACTAGATGAAAAATCTAGCCTGTGTGGTAATTAAATCTGTTAGAAGCACCTCTATCTGATGCGCAGAGTGTAACTATGCAGACTCAATGAAATCATGAGCTGAGAGAAAGAACAAAAGAACAGCACAGTAGCACATGTGATTAGCATTGTGGCTTCAGAGCGCCAGGGTCCCAGGTTCGATTCCCTGCTGGGACTCTGTGCGGAGTCTGCACGTGCTCCCAGTGTCTGCATGGGTTTCCTCCGGGTGCTCCGGTTTCCTCCCACAGTCTAAAGACATGCAGGTTAGGTGGATTGGCCATGATAAATTACCCTTAGTGACCAAAAAAAGGTTAGAAGGGGTTATTGGGTTCTGGGGATCGGGCTTAAATGGGTCGGTGCAGACTCAATGGTTTGAATGGCCTTCTTCTGCACTCTGTGTTCTATGTTCTAACAAAGAACAAAGAAAAGTACAGCACAGGAACAGGCCCTTTGGCCCTCCAAGCCTGCACAGACCATGCTGCCAGTCTAAACTAAAATCTTCTACACTTCAAAGAACAAAGAAAAGTACAGAAAGCTGACAGGGTTTTGATTTATCTGAGATACAGACGTTGGTTGAGAAGATGAATTGAAGAATGGGGAAAAAATAGAATGCAGTATATCTTGAATTTATTCATTAATTCTATCAAATACTCAAATCATGTTTGACTAGCTCCCTAAATCTGAAGTATATTATTCATGCATTGCAATTTTGACAATATTGTCATTTAGAAAAGCTAAGAGCCCTTTTACTTCATTGGTGAGGTGGCCCTTTGCGTATTTTGGATTGTTCTATATTTTGATGCCAATGTTGGATGATCAAAGCTTTAAATCTGCTATTGAGATTGGCAAAGAGTCTTCTATTTAAGAGAAAATCCAACTGTTAGACATTGTTTCCGCATCTCTTCTTTGTTGTTTAATTGAACTAAGTCTGCCCAAAAATAAATAATCATAAATAAGTTTGGCCATACCATGTGTACAGTGCAAGTGACTATAGCAAAATGTTCTGGATAAGATTCCAGCAATTTGTTGGGGGAATCTTAACTTCCAGAAGCGTGAAAGGTTGGGAGTCTGTGGGAGAGTTAAAATCAGAGAAATGTAAATAGCCCATTAAAAGCTATCACAAGCGAGCAAGAGGACATGGTGGAGACAGTAACAGCAGTGAAGAATCCGTAGTGGAGATCACAGGATTCCCATTGAAACCACCCATGCCGCTGGGAAACCCATGGGCGGGAATGCAACAGAGAATTCAGCTCCGATGTTGGACAATCTCTCCCTATTCTTGATTTCTATGTATAATTCCTCCTTTTACTCTGATTTCAACTTCTTCAAATAACAGGAGCAAACAGAGCAAAACTATCGTTTATAACCCCATTGACAAACATTAGTGATTTGTTGTCTAGTTTTGATTTAGTGGCTGGTCTACATTCAGCCACAGTTTGATGGTGGCTCAGATACCTGGGCCGAGTTTAATTTTGACACAAGCTGGAGAGAGGACTATTTTGAGCTTAAAAGAATGCTGTGTGGTTGGTTCAACTTGTGTATGACTGACAAAGCCGTTATCATTTTGCAAGGTGAGCAATTCAAAATACGCGATGTCCCAGTAATTGCTTTTTGGGAAAAGAAAGATGAATTGTGTTTGGACGGTGTGCCAGTAAGTGATTGGTAAAGTAAAGGTCACAGTCCATGGGAGACCTCTCTCTGTGATGGAGAGTAACAAATGATTATTTTTACAAAAGGGTGTCATTCCGCATCAAACACAGAGCAAACAAAGGAGACAGGCCTTACCACCACGACCGGTATGGCAATTGAAGCCAGACTGTTGATGCCATTCAGCACCACATTCTAGCTATCCTGCCAGCTGAGCAAACCGAGCCCCACAGGGAGTGGGGGCAGTTCGAAGATCTCAGAGAAGGAGCCTCCCTCAGTTTGAAATTCTGGTCATACAGCACAAAGTGGCCTGCATCCATCTGTCTGGGTAACGCCCCTGCTGCTCCAGACTGCAGAGTACTTTCCTGCCAAAGCTGGGAACGCGAGCCAGGGGCGGATCCGGGTACGTTGACCCTTAAAAGTTCTGCTGGCACTACTTTGGTTGCAGCATGTGGGGTGGTCCGGTAACAGAAAAGAAATCTGACCAGTCGTGTGTTGGGAGTCTCTGAGGTCTGTTTCTTCAAGCCTCTTTTCAATGTTTGCACTGCCGAGCCATTTGAAGCTGGGTGGTACGGGGCCGTGTGGATGTGTGCACCCCATTTGCCTTCACAAATCTCCAAAATTCTTCGCTAGTTAAAAACATGCCATTGTCGGTGATCCACACCTCTGGGATACCATGTGCATGAACGAGAGTCGCAGTTTTCCAATTGTCACCTTAAAAGTAGTGGACCACATCTAGCCACTTTGAATGGCCGCAACAACTAAAATAATGGACCCCTGAAAAGGACTAACAAAGTCGGTATGAAGCCACACCCAAGGTCAACCAGGCCGTACCCATAGTGAAGAGGCATGGCGGGTGCGAGCTTTTGCTGCTCCTGCAGACGCCGCAATTCTGAGCCAGTCGCTCTATCTCCGCATAGAGGCCTGGCCACCAGACATAATTTCGGGTGAGCATTTTCATTTTTGATATGCCTGGGTGCCCGTTATGCAGCTCTCACAGTTTAAAGTCCTGACCTTTGTGTGGGACCAAGACGTGAGTTCCCCATACAAGGATGCCGTCTGCAATGCTGAACTCTGCTACTTTAGTTGAAAAAGCCTTTAGCTCGTTGGGCAGTTTTTGGCATGACCACCTGTTGAATCCTCGGTAGGCAGAACGCAAGGATGAAAGTAGAAATTACAGAACAAGTTTTAATTCTATACAATTACAATACTTCTCCATTCCCCGAAGAGTCTCCTTCCCCAACCTGCAGCTAGGCCGGGGTTTTTATACAACTGGGGCTCTCCTTGTAAAGGGGAAACCCCGCCCTCTTAAAGGAGAAGGCCTATCTGCCTTAAAGGGGAAGTTCATATTCAGGGAGGTCATGGGAAATTGTATAGGCCTGATTCCGGGACTTCCATTGGGGTTATAACACCACCATATAGCACAAAGTAGCAGATCTTGGACAATATGTGTGTGGTTTCATGCATCCACTCACGTATTTGGGCTGCCAAGACTAGCAATGTATCCATGAAGTTCAAAGTGGCTATAACGTTGTCGGCTCCAGGGATAGTTGGGGGCCATGTCGATAGCGAAAGTCTACCTAATGCCTCTGCGTTCGCAATTTTTATGCCCGGTTGGTGCTCAAACGTATAGTCATACGCCACCAACAAGAGGGCCCACCTCTAGATACGGGCTGGCGCTTTGACCGGATTAGCCTTGTCCTCCATGAATAGACCCAACAATGGTTTGTGGTCCACCAGTATTGTAAAATGATGCCCGTACACGTATTGACAGAACCTTTTGACAGCAAAAACTATGGCCAATCCTTCTTTTTTGATTGTGTGTAGTTTCTGTCTGCCGCGGCCAGCATTCGAGAGGAAAATGCAATTGGCCGCTCTCTAACGTCGTCCATGCGGAGTGACAAGACGGCGCCAAAGCTGTATGGCGAGGCATTGCATGTGACTAACAGTGGTTGGCAGGATTGTAATGCAGCAGCAAGCCGGATGAAGTCAATTGCTTCTTTACCTGAGCAAACTCCTCCTCCTGTTGCGCTTTTCACACCCATGGCTGGAGTTTTTCAGCAAGACGTGTAGGGAACTAGCAAGGTTGCGAGGCCAGGGATGAATTTTCCATAACAATTCACGAACCCCAGAAACAAATGCAGCTCAGTTGTATTTTCCGACGTGGGGGCCTGTGGAATCACTAGCACTTTCTCTTCTACTGGGTGACGTCCATCCCGGTCGACACGGTACCCTAAGTAAATGACCTCCCTGGCGATAAAGATGCACTTCTCTCTTTTGCGGAGGCTGCCCGACTGAAAAGCGGCAGAGCACCTCGTCCAAGTTGCTCAAGTGTTCTCGCTCCATCATATCCATGACCAAATTATCATTCAAATAAATCACCACATGTTGCAGGCCCGGCATGAAGCGCTGGAAAATGAGGCAGGCCGACAATACACCAAGGTCAATCTCATGTAGTCATAAAGGCCCCTGTGGGTATTTATGATCACACATTGTTTAATTCCAGTTGAAGATAGGCATGACTCAAGTCAAGCTTTGTAAATAAGTGACCTCTAGCCAATTTTGCATACAAGTCTTCATTGCATGGCATCGGGTACCTATCCAATCGGGCGGCCCTATTTACTATCACTTTATAGTCGCCATAAAGGCGCACGGTTTTGTCCAGTTTAAGAATGGGGACTACCGGTGCTGTCAATCAGCGGATTTTACTGGTCGAATGATCCCGAGGCTCTCTAGTCAGCTGAGCTCTTCTTGAATCTACCGGGCAGGCCCGAATATATTTAGACCATGCTTCAGGTCGACATGAATCTTTTTCCATGGCTCTCTTTATTTTCCCCAGCCTGATTTGGAAAACTTTGGGGCATTTCCCCAATACCTCATAAAGGCCTCCTGCAGAAATTACTTTGCCGGGCGGCGCATGCGCGGGAGCGTTAGCGGCCGCTCACGGCACCCCACGCATGCGCTGTGGAGGGAGTCTCTTCCGCCTCCGCCATGGTGGAGACCGTGGCGAGGGCGGAAGGAAAAGAGTGCCCCCACGGCACAGGCTCGCCCGCGGATCGGTGGGCCCCGATCGTGGGCCAGGCCACCGTGGGAGCACCCACGGCCAGATCGCCCCGCGCCTGCCCCAGGACCCCGGAGCCCGGGACAGGCATTCTAGCAGCGGGACTTCGGCCCATCCGGGCCGGAGAATCGCGGAAGGAGCCCGCCAACCGGCGCAGCGCGATTCCCGCCCCCACCGAATCTCCGGTGCCGGAGAATTCGGCAACCAGCAGGGGCGGGATTCACCCCAGCCCCCGGCGATTCTCCGACCCGGCGGGGGGGGGGGTCGGAGAATCTCGCACCTGGAATTCAATTTAAAAAGTCTAATAACGACCATGAAACCATTGTCGATTGTTGTAAAAACCCATCTGGTCCATTAATGTCCTTTAGGGAAAGAAATCTGTCATCCTTACCTGGTTTGGCCTACATGTGACTCCAGACCCACAGTAATGTGGTTGACTCTTAAATGCCCTCAGGGATGGGCAATAATTGCTGACTTAGCCACATCCCACGAACAAAAAAAAAAGACAAACAGATTTGTCAAGCAATATTTCTGTTTCATAAATCCGAGGCGACTCTGCACAATCATATTGTGATGTTCTAAGTGCTTTGTTATCACTTCTCTAATAATAGATTTTAGCATTTTCCCTATTATTGATGTCATGCTAACTGGCCCAAAGTTACCTGTTTTCTCTGTCCCTCCTTTCTTGAATGTTTTCTCTCTTTCACATCCTTTCATGATTGCTGCCAAGATACCATACATTGACTAAGGTTGTGTATGACTGCACAGCAGCTGGATGTTGAGGGAGGAAAATATCTCATAGCTGGCATGCAGTGTTTGCAAAGTAACGTTCATACTGTCAATATGGCACCCACCACCATGGGAAAGACTGAGATTCTTGCAAAGCTGCAGCTTCTCACTGATGTGTTGGGTGCTCCAGATCCGGGGAACACATACAGGCCACCAACACTTAAAATAGTGCATCACTGTTTTATTAAGTCAGAAACTGTTGAACATAATTTCACTGTGGGTTTACACGATATTAGATTGAACTAAAGACCTATGCCTTGTCCTAACCAGTCTATGCACTCAGCACATGGTGCAGATCTGTGCTGCAGGCTGTGAGCTCTATCCTACTAGGATGCTGCAGCTCAAATGAGCGGGAACTCAGATGCCCCCTGTCTTTATAGTGAGTGTGCTCTAACTGGTGATTGGCTGCAGTGTTGTGTGTTTTGATTGGTCCCGCTGTGTGTCCATCAGTGTGTGTGTATCTGCACCATGATATACTGGTGTATATTATGACATCCCCCCTTTTATAAAAGAATGTACCTGTGTGGTAATAAATAATGTATGGTGAGAATGTTCCGAACTACTTGTGGGGTGCGAAAACATATTTACAGGACTACGTACATGAGAACTAAGCTATTTACATGGGAAGGTGCATGGTGCAGTGAAGCAGAATGCAACAAGAATAACGAGATGAACACTATATACAAACCAGGTAAACGATCAAACAAAGCGACAAAACAATTCAGAAAGTCTCTAAGTCCGCAAAGTTCATAAATTTAGTCTCTGAGGTGGGCGACGAATTCTGGTTGACCGCCTCAAGGGTGGGTCGAGAGCCGCTGGTTCAGGAACGGGCTGGACTGCATCAGAGTCAGGGGGATGCAGAGTGACAGGGATTTCTGCATAGTCCGTGGGAGGGTCAGCAGGAGAGCGAGGCGACACTGGAGGATCACGTAGCGAGCGTGGAACGAGATGAAGGGCGCAGCGATTGTGGCGCAGAATGGAGCCATCCGGTAGACGAACCAGGAATGAGCGGGGGGCCACCTGCCGAAGGACAACAGCGGTCGCAGACCAGCCACCATCCAGAAGATGAATGCGGACGTTGTCATCTGGAGCCAGAGCCGGGAGATCCGCTGCACGGGAGTCATGAGCCGCCTTGTTCTGTGCACGAGGCAGCTGCATCCGGCGAAGGACTGGAACGTGGTTGAGGTCTGGGACATGAATGGACGGCACCGTTGTCCTCAGGGTACGACCCATGAGCAACTAGGCTGGCGACAGGCCAGTGGGCCGTGGGGCGGAGTGATAGGCCAGCAAGTCAAGGTAGAAATTGAACCCAGCATCGGCAGCCTTGCAGAGGAGCCGTTTGACGATATGTACTCCCTCTCCGCTTTGCCATTGGATTGGGGGTACAGAGATTGGATGTCACATGGGCAAAATTGTACCGCCTGGCAAAGTTGGACCATTCCTGGCTGGCGAAGAAGGGTCCATTGTCCGACATAACTGTGAGCGGGATGCCGTGTTGAGCAAAGGTTTCCTTACAGGCACGAATGACTGCAGACGAGGTGATGTAGTGCAACCGTATCACCTCCGGGTAATTCGAAAAGTAGTCCACAATCAGGACATAGTCTCTACCCAGCGCGTGGAACAGGTCGATGCCCACCTTGGTCCATGGTGACAACTCATGGGGCTGCAGGGTCTCACGTGGTTGGGCCGGCTGGAAGCGCTGATAAGTGGGGCAGTTGAGCACTGTGTTGGCTATGTCCTCATTGATGCCGGGCCAGTACACTGCCTCTCGGGCCCGTCAGCGGCACTTTTCCACGCCCAGGTGGCCCTCGTGTAGTTGTACCAGGACGAGCTGGCGCATGCTATGTGGGATGACAATGCGGTCCAGTTTTAGAAGAACCCCGCCTACTACCGCCAGATCATCTCTGATATTATAGAACTGAGGGCATTGGCCCTTGAGCCACCCGTCTGTTAGGTGGCGCGTGACACCCTGTAGCAAAGGGTGAGCCGCCGTCTCGCGGTGAATTTGGATGAGGCGTTCATCCGTAGCAGGTAGATTGGAGGCTGCAAATGCCACATGGGCATCAACCTGGCAGACGAATCCCGCTGGGTCACATGGAGTGTTGACTGCCCTGGAGAGAGCATCAGCAATGATGAGGTCTTTGCCTGGGGTGTATACCAGCTGGAAGTCGTATCGCTGGAGCTTGAGAAGAATACGCTGGAGGCGAAGCGTCATGTCATTCAAGTCTTTCTGTATTGTACTGACCAGCGGGCGATGGTCGGCCTCGACGGTGAATTGAGGAAGTCCATAGACATAATCGTGAAACTTAACCACACCGGTCAGAAGGCCCAGGCACTCCTTTTCTATCTGCACGTAGCGCTACTCCGTGGGGGTCATGGCGCGTGACGCATATGCAACGGGGGCCCATGATGAGGCCTCATCGCGTTGAAGGAGCACTGCCCCTATGCCGGATTGGCTGGCATCGGTCGAAATTTAGGTCTCTTTTGCTGGATCAAAGAAAGCTAAGACCGGGGCCGTGGTGAGTTTGGTTTTGAGTTCTCTCCATTCGCGCTCGTGGGCAGGAAGCCATTGGAAGTCTGTCGTCTTCCTGACCAGGTTCCTGAGAGCCGTGGTATGAGAGGCGAGGTTAGGGATGAACTTCCCTAAAAAATTGACCATGCCCAGAAATCGGAGGACCGCCTTCTTGTCCTCAGGTGTTTTCATAGCTGTGACAGCAGCCACCTTGTCCGCATCCGGCCGCACACCAAACTGGGAGATGTGGTCCCCGAGGAACTTGAGTTCCGTCTGACCAAAAGAGCATTTGGCCCTGTTGAGGCGGAGGCCATGCTCACGTATACGTTTGAATACGCGCTGGAGGCGACTGACATGCTCCTGCGGGGTGGTGGACCAAATGATTATGTCGTCGACATAGACGCGAACACCTTCAATGCCTTCCATCATTTGTTCCATAATCCTATGGAACACTTCTGAAACAGTTATGATCCCAAACGGCACCCTGTAGTAACAATATCTGCCAAAGGGGGTATTAAATGTGCAAAGTTTACTGCTGGATTTGTCGAGCTGGATTTGCCAGAATCCTTTTGAGGCGTCGAGTTTGGTGACGAGCTTGGCGCGAGCCATCTCACATGTGAGCTCTTCGCGCTTGGGAATTGGATAACGCTCCCTCATGATATTGCGATTTAGATCCTTGGGATCAGTGCAAATTCTCAATTCGCCGGAAGGCTTTTTTACACCTACCATGGAACTGACCAATCGGTTGGTTCCGTGACTTTGGAAATCACTCCTTGGTTCTGGAGGTCCTACAGCTGCTGCTTGAGGCGGTCCTTAAGGGGTGCTGGGACCCTGCGAGGTGCGTGCACCACAGGCGTGGCATTCTGTTTCAATAAGATCTTGTAGGTGTATGGGAGCATGCCCATGCCCTCGAAGACGTCGTGGTGCTGGTTGATAATGGCGTCGAGTTGCGCCCTGAAGTCGGTGTCCTGAAAGGCAGACGTGTCATCAGGAGAGAGTGAACTCTCTGAACTAGGTTCAACAGCTTGCATGCCTGCGCGCCAAGCAGGGAGGCTTTCCAGGAGCCCACGATTTCAAAGGGAAGGATGGCTTTGCATGACCTGTGCATCACTTCAAGTTGGCACGAGCCACTGGCATCAATGGCATTGCCATTGTAATCTAATAGCTGGCAGGCTGATGGGAGGATGGCTGGTTTGACACGAAGGCTTCGGAGGTCAGACCGCGCAATGAGATTGGCGGAGGCACCAGTGTCCAGGCGGAATCGTATTTGGGACCGGTTGACCGTCAGGGTGGCACACCACTCATCGTCTGGATCGATGCTGTATACTGATAGAGGCTGGATTCTTTGCTTCGGGGACACCCTGTTTTTTGTAACGATACCGACTCGAAAAGGCATCTTTGGGTCCTCGTGTCAATGTTGGGTAGTAGGTCCGCATCAGACTCGGTGACGGTGGGTTGAATGGCCCGGACATTCCTGCGAGACTGGCTGAAGCGATATCAGTTGGGAGGCTGAGCTGCTCTGCATAAGGCAGCATAGTGTCCAAGTTTGCCACATCTCAGGCATTGTCGGAATTTGGCAGGGCATTGCCGCTTTAAATGGGCGGAGCCACAGTTGCCACACGTCGGAGCGTCAGTACGTTCGCTGCGCCACTGCGCTTGCGTGGTGCGGTCGTACGTGGTGCGCACCTGCGCATTACATTCGTCGACGTCGCCGTCCCCTCGTTTGGTGCGCACAAGCGCGGGAGTCTGCGAAAAGCGCGCAAAATGGCTGCCCTCATCCAGGCTGAGGCCCTGGAGTTGCTGGATTGCTTGGACTCGTTCCGCCTCGTGGGGACCTTGCCGTGCCGTTTCAGCCGCTTGGATGTGGGAATACCGACTCGTGGTGTTTTCGTGTAGCACGCAGGTCTCAATGACGGTCGCTAGGGTGAGCTGCTTTACCTTGAGGAGCTGCTGGCATAGGGGGTCCGACTGAACACCGAAAACTATCTGGTCGCATATCATGGAGTTGGAGGTGGGCCCGTAGCTACAGGACTGCGCAAGGATGCGGAGGTGGGTGAGAAAGAACTGGAAAGGTTCATCCTTACCCTGCAAACGCTGTTGGACACGTAGCGCTCAAAACTTTCATTCACCTCTATGCTGCAGTGAGTGTCAAACTTGAGGAGGACCGTCTTGAACTTTGTTTTATCTTCATCATCCGCAAAGGTGAGAGAACTGAAAATGTGGATGGCATGGTCCCCGGCCGTGGATAGGAAGAGAGTGATCTTCCATGGCATGTCCAAGACATCCTCCCGGTCTGTGGCTTCAAGGTACAGTTGGAAGGGTTGTTTGAATATCTTCCAGTTGGCCCCTAGGTTACCGGTGATGCGGAACATCGGCAGCGGGCAGACGCTGTCCATTTTGCAGGATGACGGTATGCTGGTGGAAGGCAGATCACTTGCAGGTAGGTCTAAGAAGTTCTAATATCCCTCAACTCCTGGTATCATGATGTGTTGGGTGCTCTGGATCCGCGGAACACATACAGGCCACCAACACTTAAAATAGTGCAACACTATTTTATTAAGTCAGAAACTGTTGAACATACTTTCACTGTGGGTTAACACGATATTAGATTGAAGTAAAGACCTATGCCTTGTCCTAACCAGTCTATGCACTCAGCACATGGTGAAGATTTGTGTTGCAGGCTGTGAGCTCTGTCCTACTAGGATGCTGCAGCTTGAATGAGCGGGAACTCTGATGCCCCCTGCCTTTATAGTGCGTGTGCTCTAACTGGTGATTGGCTGCAGTGTTGTGTGTTTTGATTGGTCCCGCTGTGTGTCCATCAGTGTGTGTGTATCTGCACCATGATATACTGGTGTATATTATGACACACACCATCTGCTTCTCTTCGACAAGAGAGAATGAAATGCATTCGGCTGCTTTGGAATACAGTGTTCGGTGTTTTTCCTTATGAAGCAGGAAGATGTGGCCAATATTGCCTGGTCCAGCCTGGAAGAAGCTCAATGCAAGAAAGTTCATATCTATAGTCATGGCAACTGGCACTGCTGTACTCACCCTGCTGTGTGATTGCAGTTGTGACAGATTTCAGTGAAGACATCCTTAGGGAAGAACTATCATCTGATACTAAGGTTCCTCACTAGGTTCATATAGGAGAATTGCTCCTTAGGCACCCTTGGGAGATGTTGTCTCTGCTGAGAGCCCTACTCCTCCTCTTCCTCCTCCTCCCTCTTCCTGCATCTATCCTGCACTGTGTCACCTCTGCTCATTCTGCAAGTCATACTGTATTCAAAGAGGAACGCACACTACTACACCCACATCTAAAGCAACTGGTTTTGCGGAGGAATCCTTGAAGTCAGCACAAAGTCCTTCAACACATGATCAGACCACTCCCTGTAGATTTGAGAAACTTTGGAACACTGGACACCAGATATTTATATAATTGTAGCAGCAGCTAGTAGAAATCAATCAACAACTAACCCCGTGTTATCAAACTTCTTTCCCGGAGCCCATTTTTGCCAACCAACCAACCTTTGAGACCCACACTAGCCGACCTCTACGACACACACGGCCGGCCTTTGTGGCACACACCATGTTCTCTTACCATTCATGCGAAAGGGGAGTCTGCTTGGTCCTCACAATCTCACTCCAATCAGGTTCACAGGAGGAGAGGGCAATGCACATATCAGATGCAGATTTCAGCCAATTCCTTTGTGCCGTCTTCATCTTTGTGAGAATGGAAAATCCAACCTTGCATATGTAGGTTGCCGTGGAGCAATAGCAACAAAATGCTTGTTTTACTCAGCACTAGATACTCCTGGGCAATGTTACACCAAAATGCTGACAGCCTCATGGGCTTTTGGCATATTTTTAATGTGCTGTCACAGGTCAGGTAGAGCAGCGTAGTCTTTTCATTTGGAGTCAGCTGTAGCTTAATAACTGACTCTGGGATCTCAACCACAAGAGAAATTTTCACTTAGCACTTATCTTTCAAAATCTGAAACTTCTCCTCTCATTTGCCAGTGTTTCCCTGCATTTCACACAGATGGGCTTTGCATCCTTATTTGCATTAGCACAATTGACAAAAAGAAATCATCTTTATACTGCTTTGTTTCCGAGTTAAGTTTCTTCTTTGCAGACTGTTAACCGAGGCCCTGGAGCTCTGTACAGAGTTAACAGTAGCACTTCACTGTCCTGCCATGGACTGTCCTGAGCAGCTCTGTCCAGCAGATTCAGATGTGAGACCTGGCCAATAAGTACTCTGCCTATTTGTGCTATGGCCGTCTCTTTCTTGTAACAAAATGATTCATCTTCACAGTCCTCTTGTCTTAGCTTGCTAGCAGCTAGAAAATGGAAATTTTATATTACACGGAAACTCCAGTCTGATTGTATCATGAGTACACACACCATTTTGATTTGACATCACTTATAATCTCTTTAGATTTAGTCATGATTACCATGTTGTGTAAAAAAAAGTCTTCAACATGTCCCTTTCCTCACTTTTATCTCAAATGTAGTTTTATTTCAATTGAATCTCAGGCCATGGGTGTTGCTAGCAAAGCCAGTGCTTATTGTGCATCACAGACTGCCTTCAGAAGGCGGAGGTGGGTCGACTCCAGCAGTCTGTGTGTTTTGTAGAACTTTGATACAACTGAATGGGCTTTCTATGCCACTTCAGAGGATAGTTAAGAGTCAATCATGTTGATGTGAAGTTGGAGTCACATGAGGACCAAATTAAGTAAAACGCCAGGCTTCCTTCCCTAGAGAACATTAGTGACTCACTTGGGTTTTATTATGACAATGTGATAACTTCATACTGACAACAGCTTTTCATTTGGACATTTGTTTTTTTAACTGCTTTGAAATTCTCGAACTGCCGCAGTGGGATTTTAACTTGTGGATGATTGGTGCAGGTTTCTAGATTACTCAAGCAGTAACATAGCCATGGCACGGTCATACCCACGATTAACTCAAAATGAAAGTTTCTTCTCTCTGTTAATTATAACGGCCGTGCTTTTTAAAATGAGCGTGAGCAGTCCTCTCACCTGAGTTTACATTGAAATCCAGAGAAGAAAGCTGGCCACAATTCAACATGTAATTTACAAATGATCAGAAATACAAGGGAGAAGACAAACCAATTTGGCCTCTCATCTCTCAAGAATTGCACAACTCTACAATTGCATTTTTGAAAATTCCCCAATATGTTTCTATCCAGTAACTAGCCTGGCAGAATATTTATCTTGGCTTAGGTAAAGAGGTACTTTCTAGATTGCTCTCTTAAATGTACTATCCACCAATTTCCTATTTAGCTCCATTTCCCCTGCGCTCCTGGCTTTCTTTGAAATAATATCCTGGCTTTACCTTATCTCGACCATATAATGTTTAATGTACTTGGGAATAACTTCCTTCTCTCCAGACTGTAAAGCTTGAGCATTTTTTCTAATCTTCTTTCATTTCCTAAGCCCTTTACTCTTGGGACCCTCTTATTGTTGTTTTCTCTATTATTTCCTATACATGTATATAACCTTCTGGTGAAGTGGTGACATCAACTAAACAAAGTATTCTTCAACCGGCCTTTGTAATGGGAGGCCCTGGAAGATCATGGCGCAGGGAATGGAAAACTCACAGTGATATATTAGGATACCTCTTGCGGGAAGGGGTGGTTAGGATGCATAGTTTTTTTTAGTTTTTTTATTATAAATTTAAAGTACCCAATTCATTTTTTCCAATTAAGGGGCAATTTAATGTGGCCAATCCACCTACCCTGCACATCTTTGGGTTGTGGGGGCGAAACCCTACGGAAACACGGGAAGAATGTGCAAACTCCACACGGACAGTGACCCAGAGCCAGGATCGAACCTGGGACCTCGGCGTCGTGAGGCTGCAGTGCTAATCACTGCACCACCGTGCTGCCCTTAGGGTGCATAGTTAAGGGGCTTGATTCCCCGATTTTGAGGCTATGTCTGGAGGAAGTATCTAGTTCTACGATGAAAGAATCGGCGAGGCCCCAGCACCGACCCTCCACCCGGTGAGGGGCTAGCAACCGTGTCCATTAAAACACACGGCCTTTACAAAATAAAAGGGCGGAGAATTTCCGGGTCCATGGCCGCGCATGCGCAGGGTGACGACCTGCAGCAGTCACGCCGTATATAACATGGCGCTGGCCAGATACTGCCCCCCTGGACAGCCCCTCGCCACCCCCAGACCACCCCCCACCCGTTCCCCAGCCCTCGCCAAAGCCCCCCGGCAAGCGGCACGCCTCCTCCCCCCCCGGGCTGTGGCGGCGCTGGACACACTCCGCAGCGGCCACGCCAGGTTTACGAAAACTGAGAGCACACCTGCCTGGCGTCATCGTGAACCCGGCCCATCGGGGGCGGAGCATCGGGGGAGGGCCTTCAGGTAACGCCCCGAGGCCGTTCCAACGGCGTGTGGCGTACTCCCTGATGACTATGTCTTGGAGGGGGCGGAGCATCCAAAAACAGGCACCGTCCCGGATTCGGTCGGAAAAAGGGATTCTCCGCCCGATCGGCGATTACGAAATCGGCGTCGGGGAACAGAGAATCCCGCCCAAGGTATTTCAGTCTGCACCTTGTTTCTATACTACCAAAGCTCACAAATGGATGGAATGATTCTTCCAAAGAAAACTACCTGCTGGGATTCTGAAATAAAACTAATGGGCTTCTCACTGATGGGACAAATCTCAGGGTGCTGTTGGAATACCTGCACAGTTAACCATCAGAAAATTCGGGCACAACTAGAGACACTCACTGTCACTGATCAACCAATAGATTCTGCAACGACTATACTGAGGAAATAATGACATACACTGCTGCACCGATGATGGCATCCTTACTTGTGGAATAAGTGCGGCAGTGAGGGCAATCACCATGCTAACAGAATTGTGATGTACAAAAGGGATAATGACTGGGCATTACAGAAGTAATGACAAAACTAATGGACAGTACCAAGTCTTACAACACCAGGTTAAAGTCCAACAGGTTTGTTTCAATGTCACTAGCTTACGGAGCGCTGCTCCTTCCTCAGGTGAATGAAGAGGTCTGTTCCAGAAACACATATATAGACAAATTCAAAGATGCCAAACAATGCTAGGAATGCGAGCATTAGCAGGTGATTAAATCTTTACAGATCCAGAGATGGGGTAACCCCAGGTTAAAGAGGTGTGAATTGTCTCAAGCCAGGACAGTTGGTAGGATTTCGCAGGCCAGATGGTGGGGGATGAATGTAATGTGACATGAATCCCGGAACAGACACAGAACAGACCTCTTCATTCACCTGAGGAAGGAGCAGCGCTCCGAAAGCTAGTGACATCGAAACAAACCTGTTGGACTTTAACCTGGTATTGTAAGACTTCGTACTGTGCTCACCCCAGTCCAACGCCGGCATCTCCACATCATGGCTACCATCGACACCGCAAACTGCCGGCTCAAAGTGGAGAGGATCTCCAGGAAGATCGCGCATATAGACACTGACATTAAGTTTCTACAAAGATGCAAGAAAGCAGACAAGATCCCGAAAGGGCTACAGATCACAAACCCACTCAAGTCGACCTACAACACAGACTTCGCTGAGAGACTCTGCCGTCGCACCTCTCTCACACTCCTCAACCACCTCGTCCGCCAGCTCTACAGCAGACGACGCAACCTGGAAACCAAGATAGAGGCCATATTCTCAACTTGCGCTCAGGATGCAGCAGACCAGCTGCGGAACACCGCCAAACAGATGAGACAACAATACTATGCCACCTATATGCACACCAAGAGCAGGAAGCTTGAGACCCAGTCTTCAGAACAGTGACCACGACACCACACAACCCTGTCATGGCAATCTCTGAAAGACGTGCCAGATCATCGACATGGATACCACTATTACACGTGAGAACACCACCCACCAGGTACGCGGTACATACTCGTGCGACTCGGCCAACGTTGTCTACCTCATACGCTGCAGGAAAGGATGTCCCGAAGCGTGGTACATTGGCGAGACCATGCAGACGCTGCGACAACGAATGAACGGACATCGCGCAACAATCACCAGGCAGGAATGTTCCCTTCCAGTCGGGGAACACTTCAGCAGTCAAGGGCATTCCGCCTCTGATCTCCGGGTAAGCGTTCTCCAAGGCGGCCTTCAGGACCCGCGACAACGCAGAATCGCCGAGCAGAAACTTATAGCCAAGTTCCGCACACATGAGTGCGGCCTCAACCGGGACCTGGGATTCATGTCGCATTACATTCATCCCCCACCATCTGGCCTGCGAAATCCTACCAACTGTCCTGGCTTGACACAATTCACACCTCTTTAACCTGGGGTTACCCCATCTCTGGATCTGTAAAGATTTAATCACCTGCTAATGCTCGCATTCCTAGCATTGTTTGGCATCTTTGAATTTGTCTATATATGTGTTTCTGGAACAGACCTCTTCATTCACCTGAGGAAGGAGCAGCGCTCCGAAAGCTAGTGACATCGAAACAAACCTGTTGGACTTTAACCTGGTGTTGTAAGACTTCGTACTGTGCTCACCCCAGTCCAACGCCGGCATCTCCACATCAAAACTAATGGAATAATAGAAGTTCTATCTATGATCCGCACCTGGCTGAAGAATTAACAGAGCCAACTGAACCACTTCACTCGTTGCCATTGCAGACAAAATCTTTCAGTATCTATCCTTCAATTTATTTGAATAATTTACAGAGCCTTGCTTTTCCCATTCAGTTGGCATGCATCGAGCAGTACTTTCTAGTTCTAAAATCATGGGCACGATTTAACCAAAAGGTTTCTAAGTGTGGTAGCAAGCGGGAACTGTCTCGAGTTTCCCAACCCTCGGCCCGCCAAGACCGTCACCACTGTCAAACATCAATTGGACAACTTAATGAGGCCCCATGGACTTCACGCCGCAAATGGTGGTCCCGCTGGCTGATTCAACGCTCTCGCCAGCCCCCCACTAACAAGGGAGAGCAGCACTTAAATCGATCCAGCACAGTCAACCCCACTCAGCTCTCAGCCATGCTGCCAAGAAAACCAGCCCTCGATTCGGAGATGCCAACCTGGGCAAATTACTGGATGCGGTCAAGGCCAGATGGGATGCCCTATTCCTCCGGCGGACTCACAGGTCAGCCAAAGAGCACAGACTGCCGCAAGAAGATCAACGACTTCCACTGAGCTGCACGGGTAAGTTGGCACAGGACCCCCGAACCCCTCCCCTACGAGTATGCATCTGGCACCCCCCCACCCCCCCGCCCAGCCCGTGCCCCGGACTACGCATGTTCAGTGGTGCCGCCCATGTCGCCTACCCCCCATACTCCCCATCCCCCACGCTATCCTCATACGGGACCTCTCCTCTCCCCCTCCCCCGCTGAACCCACACACCCCGAATCCCGACCATCCCCCAAACCCCTGTGATGACTGATGTGTGTGGCTAACGATGCCCACCCCCCCCCCCCCCGTGTCCCTGCAGCAGACGTTGGCCCACATCAGGCGGGTGAGGGCCCAGGTGGGCGGCGGGGTGTCGGACATCAGGGGTGGGATTCTCCGACCCCCCGCCGGGTCGGAGAATGGCTGGGGGCTGGCGTGAATCCCGCCCCCGCTGGTTGCCGAATTCTCCGGCACCGGATATTCGGCGGGGGCGGGAATCGCGCCGGTCGGCGGGCCCCCCCCCCCCCGGCGATTCTCCAGCCCGGATGGGCCGAAGTCCCGCTGCTGGAATGCTTGTCCTGCCGGCGAGAATCAAACCACCTCTCTTACCGGCGGGAGTAGGCAGCGCGGGCGGGCCCCAGGGTCCTGGAGGGGGCGATCTGGCCCCGGGGGGTGCCCCCACGGTGACCTAGCCCGCGATCGGGGCCCACCGATCCGCGGGCAGGTCTGTACCGTTGGGGCACTGTTTTCCCTCCACCTCGGCCACAGCCTCCACGATGGCCGATGCGTAAGAGACCCCCCCCCCCGCGCGTGCGCGGGGATGACGTCAGCAGCCGCTGATGCTCCCGCGCATGAGCGGACTTCCGCCAATCGCCAAAGTCCTTTTGGCCCCGGCTGGCGTGGCGCCAAATGTCTTTCCCGCCGGCAGGCGGCGCGCCAACCAATCCGGTGCGGGGCTAGCCCCTCAAGGTGAGGGCTTGGCCCCTAAAGGTGCGGAGAAATCCGCACCTTTGGGGCGGCCCGACGGCGGAGTGGTTCCCGACACTCCATCCCGCTGGGATCCCCCCCCCCCCCGCCCCGCTGGGTAGGGGAGAATCCCGCCCCAGGTTCCTCACCCCTTATGAGGAACAGGCGCTAGAGGTCGTGGGAAACACTAGAGGCTGAGGACAGATCTGTAACCAATGAGGAGGTTGCAATATGGTGCAGAGGTGAGGGTCCACCAGCCCCCACCCAGATGAACTGTTATACGTGAGTTGTTGCCGCCACACAGAATGATCCATCCATCCCATTGATCACATGTCCATTCTCCCACAGAATCTCCATCTGACGGCACTGGCCCACTCGGGGTGGTTTCCGCCCCCCCCACCCTCCACACTTCCCCCACCATGAGAACACTTCAGAGGAGAGCTCCGAGGATGCCACCGTCAAAGCGTCACAGCTGTCATCTCCACCCTCCACCAGCACAGAGACACACACCTCAGTGGACAAAGGTAGTGGTCAGTCTTCCAGGACACGACATGGTGAGCACCACACAGTTTCTGATGCACATCAGGTGGAGGCAGGAACACCCCGGTGAGACAGCAGACGGAGGTCTGCTGGATCCCAAGACCAGCTGGATCCCAGTCAGATGCTGAGCCTCTGGACCAGGTTTACCCAGAGCTGATGCAGACGTTAGGGTGCAGCCATGAGATTGAGAGAGAGATGTCAGCAAGTCTTCAACAGGTCCATCGCCAATTGGCGGAGTCCCAGAAGCTACGAGCACAGGGATATGGTACTGCCAATGCATGGCACCGAGGCCAACACTGCTGGCGTGGTGACCGCAGTGGAGAGCCTGGTGCACGACGTTGGCAGAATGCGTTGAGGTGCCCAAGGTTTGGCTCAGTCAGTGACGGCCATGGCTGAGTGCCTCGACAGTGTGTCCCAGTCACTCGGGAACGTGACCCAGTACCATGCGGACCTTAATGAGGTGCTGCAGGGCATGTCCAGTCTCAAGTCAGCATTGCCGAGGCCCTCCAGAGCATGTCCCAGTCACTAGGGGAGGTCTCCCAGTCCCATACATGCAGAGCTGATGTGCTGCAGAGCCTGACCCGGTCACTGGGGGATGTGCCCCTATCATAGATGTGCATTGCTGGGGTGCTCCAGAGCATGTCCCAGTCACTGAGGAGCATCGCCGAGGGTGACAACACTGTACTGAAGACATTGGGGAGTGCCAGGGCTGGCAGAGCCAGATGATGCAGGGGCAGCCGGGGCTTGATCCAGTTCCGAGGTGAATCCGACCGAGAGGAGGAAGCGCTGGGTGACAATCTGATGCCACGCTACGGAGTGGCGACGGTGGCTACCTGCTCCACCGAGACTCACCCCATTCTCAGCGGCGCGTCTCGGAATCAGCATCCGGAACAGGATGGTACGCCGGGGCATGTGCCACTGGAAAGTGCGCCGGGGCCCTCCGGCCCCAGTGCCGCCAGAGGAAGTCCTCTAGGGGCATCAAAGACCAGGGGACGCAGTGGGCAACAGGCTGCCTCCACCTCTGTTGTGAAACCTGGGGACACACCATTGCGAATGCTAAGCAGGTCAAGTATCATAGAGAGGGCACTGGGGGTTAGAGGGGGTAAGGGAGGGTTGGGTGCATTGTGTTGTGGGGGGGGGTCTGGAAGTGGTGGGGAAGGGGGTCGGATCTCAAACAACGATGAGTCAGAGTGCAGGAAGGAGATGGAGAACTTAGTGACATGGTGCAATGACTTCACAGCTCCAGGGTTCCAGGTTCGATTCCAGCCTTGGGTCACTGTCTGTGCGGAGTCTGCACATCCTCCCCGTGTGTGCGTGGGTTTCCTCCGGGTGCTCCGGTTTCCTCCCACAGTCCAAAGATGTGCAGGTTAGGTGGATTGGCCATGCTAAATTGCCCTTAGTGGCCAAAATTGCCCTTAGTGTTGGGTGGGGGTTACTGGTTTATGGGGATAGGGTGGAGGTGTGGACTTGGGTAGGGCGCTCTTTCCAAGAGCTGGTGCAGACTCAATGGGCCGAATGGCCTCCTTCTGCATATCCATTCCTGGCTGACAGTCCCAGGGCCCGTCCTCCTCCGAAAGTATGCAAGGAATCATGAATTGGATCCCCTCGTCGAGAAGGTCCTGCTCCTCCATGCCAATCCACAATATGCCTACGTGGCACATCATGACGGCCGGTAGGACACAGTCTCCCTCCAGGATTTGGCACCTGCAGGTTCCCCAGCGACCATCACCACCACCCCTGACCCTACATCGTATCCCTCCACCACTACCCAGCTACTTCAAGATTTGGCACCCGCAGGCCGACCGGCGACCATCACCACCACCCCCACCCCTACACCGCCCCCCCCCCCCCCCCTTCACCAACTCAACTACTGGGTGACGAAGAGGACAGCATGCTCCTGGACGCGCAGGTCTCGACACCAGTGCACACACCACAGCCAAGACTGAGGCGATCATGGCGGAAGGTCAAAGCCCCCAACAGACTCGACCTTTAAGTCCACTTCACCCCCGCTGGACTGTTTTTTAAACCACTGTTAGTATATTATATGTATTGTGGTAAACTGTCATTGTATTACATGTATTGTGGTAAATTACTGCCTGATGGCTCCGCCTCCCCTCGGGCTCGGTATAAAGGTGGCCGACCTCCGGTCCTACCCCAGCTCGCGATCAGAGGGCAGGAGGCTTTCTGTTTAGCTTATTAAAGTCTCAGTTTCGTTCACTAATCGTCTTGTGTTGATTGATGGCACATCAATCCTCTTATGGACTGAACTGACCATTCCAAGCACCTTCTCTATTGTATAGCACTACACCCCATTTGCTCCACTCCATGTTTATGTATTTACATTGCATATTTATCATATATCCTATGTTTTCCATGTATGGAATGATCTGCCTCGACTGTATGCAGAATAATACTTTTCACTGTACCCTAGTACACATAACAATAAACCTAAATCCAAAAAGAGACCATCAGGGAATTGGGGTAGTTGGTGACACATTTGTTAAACAACAAAGATCGTTGACCTTTGTTGTACGATCAATGACCACTAAAGCGAGGTTGTAGTCCAACTGAAGGCTTTAATGAGCTAGATGTTTCCCCCAGCAGCTAAGGCACACAATGAGGGCTGCTGGGGCGGCACGGATTCTTATACCCTGCCTATCCGGGCGGAGCTATCATACACTCTAACCAATAGAAAGCATACAGTTTCTACCAATGGTGCTTTAGCCTATCAGGTACCGTATTACCTATAACACCACATTCACCACCGGTTTAAAAAAAAGAGCCCGGCAGGGGTGGTGGCCAGAAACTACAAAACATAGCAACATGGTATAATTAGTTATGGAGGTACCGTAATACCTCCGTACAGTGTTTAGTAACTATTTACAAGTCTGGTAGCCATGTACATTTGATGGTTGATATTTACAGATTACAGTTAAAATGAAGCAATCAGTCGATCGGGGGCCCTGGTCGTCCTCTGTGATCGTCGGAGCTTCGGTGGTGACTCCGGTGGAGGCTCGGGCATCTGTGACTCCGGGAGCGTGGTTTCGATCTCCATGGCAGCTTCGTCACCCCTAGACGGCGCTGGTGGGAAAAACAGCTGACCTGGGAAGGGAGCGCCTGCAGGGGGCGTCGGTGGGTGGGGGAGCCTAGACGGGGGTGGCGGAAGGACCGATCCTCCTGTAAGGTGCTGCGGTGGAGGGGAGGGTGGGACTGGTGGCTGGAATGTGCGTGAGGTACCGGCGGGCACCAGGTCCTATAGGGAGACCGTATCTTGTCGGCCGACGGGGTACGCCACGTAGGTGTACTGGGGGTTAGCATGGAGCAGGTGGACCCTCTCGACCAACGGGTCCGACTTGTGCGCCCGCACGTGTTTTCGGAGCAGGATGGGTCCAGGTGCTGCCAGCCAGGTCGGGCGCGAGGTCCCAGAGGAGGACTTCCTGGGGAAGACAAGGAGACGTTCGTGAGGTGTCTGATTGGTGATCGTACAAAGCAGTGACCGGATGGAGTGGAGGGCATCCGGGAGGACTTCTTGCCAGCGGGATACTGGGAGGTTCCTGGACTGTAGGGCCAGTAGGACGGTCTTCTAGACCATTCCGTTCTCCCTCTCTACCTGTCCGTTACCCCGGGGGTTGTAACTGGTCATCCTGCTCGAGGCGATGCCCTTGCTGAGCAGGAATTGACGCAGTTCTTCGCTCATAAAGGAGGACCCCCTATCACTGTGTATGTAAGCAGGGAACCCGAACAGTGCAAAGATGCTATGGAGGGCCTTGATGACGGTGGAGACGGTCATGTCGGGGCAGGGGATGGCGAATGGGAACCGGGAGTACTCATCAATCACGTTCAGGAAGTACGTGTTGCGGTCAGTGGAGGGGAGGGGGCCTTTGAAGTCCATGCTGAGGCGTTCAAAGAGACGGGAAGCCTTTATCAGGTGCGCTTTCTCTGGCCTGTAGAAGTGCGGCTTGCACTCCGTGCAGATCTGGCAGTTCCTGGTGGCTGCCCTGATCTCCTCGATGGAGTAGGGCAGGTTGCGGGTCTTGATGAAGTGGAAAAATCGAGTGACCCCCGGGTGGCAGAGGTCCTCGTGGAGGGCTCGGAGATGGTCCACTTGTGCGGTGACACATGTGCCGCGTGACAGGGCGTCAGGAGGCTTGTTTAGCTTCCCGGGACGATACAAGATCTCGTAGTTGTAGGTGGAGAGCTCGATCCTCCACCGCAAGATCTTGTCGTTTTTTATCTTGCCCCGCTATGCATTATCAAACATGAAAGCCACCGACCGTTGGTCAGTGAGGAGAGTGAATCTCCTGCCAGCCAGGTAATGCCTCCAATGTCGCACAGCTTCTACTATGGCCTGGGCCTCCTTTTCGACTGAGGAGTGGCGGATTTCTGAAGCGTGGAGGGTACGGGAGAAGAAGGCCATGGGTCTGCCCGTTTGGTTGAGGGTGGCCGCCAGAGCTACGTCGGACGCATCGCTCTCGACCTGGAAGGGGAGGGACTCGTCGATGGCGTGCATCGTGGCCTTTGCAATGTCTGCTTTGATGCGGCTGAAGGCCTGGCGGGCCTCTATCGACAGGGGAAAAACTGTGGATTGGATCAGGGGACGGGCCTTGTCCGTGATGGGGACACACTGAGCGTAGTAGCTAAAAAAACCCTAGGCAACGTTTCAGGGCTTTGGAGCAGTGAGGGAGGGGGAACTCCATAAGGGGGCGCATGCGTTCAGGGTCGGGGCCTATAACTCCATTTCGCACTACGTAGCCGAGGATGGCTAGGTGGTCGGTGCTAAACACGCATTTATCCTTGTTATACGTGAGGTTAAGGAATTTAGCGGTCTGGAGAAAATTTTGGAGGTTAGTGTCGTGGTCCTGCTGGTCATGGCCGCAGATGGTGACATTATCGAGATACGGGAATGTTGCCCGTAAACCGTACTGGTCAACCATTCGGTCCATCTCGCGCTGGAAGACCGAGACCCCGTTGGTGACACCAAAGGGAACCCTTAAAAAGTGATAGAGCCGCCCATCTGCCTCGAAGGCAGTGTATTTGTGGTCACTAGTGTGGATGGGGAGCTGGTGGTAGGCAGACTTGAGATCCACCGTGGAGAAGACCTTATAATGCACAATCCTGTTTACCAGGTTGGATATGCGGGGGAGAGGGTACGCGTCCAGTTGCGTAAACTTGTTGATGGTCTGACTGGAGTCGATGACCATCCTATGCTTCTCCCCGGTCTTTACCACCACTACTTGAGCTCTCCAGGGGCTTTTACTGGCTTCAATGACCCCTTCCCTCAGTAGCCTTTGGATCTCTGACCTAATACAGATATGGTCCTGGGCACTGTAGCGTCTGCTCCTGGTGGCGACGGGTTTGCAATCCGGGGTGAGGTTCGCAAACAGGGAAGGCGGGTCGACCTTAAGGGTCGCGAGGCCGCAGACAGTAAGGGGGCGGTATAGGGCCGCCGAATTGGAAGGTCAGACTTTGAAGGTTACACTGGAAGTCTAAACCCAGGAGTGTAGCCGCGCAGAGGTGGGGAAGGACGTGGAGACGGAATTTTTTGAACTCCCTTCCCTGGACTGTGAGGTTTGCTACACAAAACCCCTTTATCTCCACTGAGTGTGAACCGGAGGCCAGGGAGATTTTTTGATTAACGAGGTGGATGAGGAGAGAACAGCGCCTTACCGTGTCGGGGTGTATGAAGCTCTCTGTGCTCCCCGTTGATGAATACATTCGTCGTAGCGGTTGAGAGCGTTCGAGGCCGAGACTGATCCAGAGTCACCGAGGCTAGTCGCAGCAGTTGAGAGTTCTGTTCAGGCAGTGTGTGGTCAGCCGAGCTGGGGTCCTGAGGGTTCATCCAAGATGGCGTCTCTCATTGGTCGCACATGGCTGGGGGTGCACAAAATGGCGGCGCCCATCCCTCCAACGTGGCATCCGCGGAACAAGATGGCGGTTCCCGGGGTCTGCATGTGGCCCTGGGATATGGAGGTGGCGGCGACCGCTAGCCGCACGGGGCCCGTAGAGAAGTTTGTGGTTGCGGTCCGCATTCGCCGCTGGAGACCGCGGCAACCGCCCGGGCATGGCATACCCCCACGAAATGGCCCTTTTTACCTCATCCCTTGCAGGTGGATGCGCGGGCCGGGCAGCGCTGGCGGGGGTGCTTGGCCTGTCCGCAAAAGTAGCAGCGGGGCCCCTCGGGGTTGCCAGACCGCCTTGCAGCGCAGGCCTGCGGGGGAACGGGGGAAGTCTCGGGGTCGGCCGCGGAGGGGTTCCACGCTGCCCAGGGGGATGGCGCGCGGTCGGGAACATAAGCGCGGGCGTTTCTGGAGGCCACGTCCAGGGAGCCTGCAAGGGCCCGTGCCTCCCTGAGACCCAAGGTGTTCTTTTCTAACAGGCGCTGGCGGATTTGTGACGATAGCATACCTCCCACGAAAGTGTCCCAGACTAAGAGTTCCGTGTGTTCACTCGCCGAAACTTGTGGGCAGCCACAGCTTCTGCCCAACACCAGGAGTGCACGGTAGAATTCCTCCAGCGATTCCCCAGGGGTTTGTCGCCTTGTTGCAAGCAAGTGCCGGGCGTAGACCTGGTTTACCGGGCGAATATAGTGTCCTTTTAGCAGCTCTATTGCTGCATCGAAGTCTTCCGCTTCCTCGATGAGGGTGTAAATCTCTGGGCTCACCCTTGAGTGCAGGACCTGCAGTTTCTGCTCTCCCGTGGGTGCGTTTTCGGCCATCTCGAGATACCCTTTAAAGCACGCCAGCCAGTGCTTAAAGATTGCCGCTGAGTTCGCCGCGTGGGGGCTAAGTTGCAGACACTCCGGCTTGATACGGAGCTCCATCCTTTCTTCTTAAAAAAACTAGCTTATTTAATTGATGCACGATCAATGACCACTAAAGCGAGGTTGTAGCCCAACTGAAGGCTTTAATAAGCTAGATGTTTCCCCCAGCAGCTCAGGTACAGAATGAGGGCTGCTGGGGTGGCACGGGTTCTTATACCCCGCCTATCCGGGCGGAGCTATCATACACTCTAACCAATAGAAAGCATACAGTTTCCACCAATGGTGCTTTAGCCTATCAGGTACCATAATACCTATAATACCACAACCTTGACCAATATGACGCATCTGGCACTTTCTTCCACAATGCGGGCACCAATCGTCGAGCACCAATCGCATGCCCCATCTCCCTAGATGGACGCAGAGGTCCTGGATGCCTCTCCCCGGGATTGAAGATGGCTACTCACCTCTATGGGTCCCCGCACCAGCCCTTCCACCAGCTTCATGTTTTAAAATGTATACTAGCCCTATGCAGGGCTAGCACATCCTCATCATGTGCCAGGCTTAGCCTGATACAGTTCAGAATAGTCCACCGGGCGTACATGATGGTGGCCCGGATGAGCAAGTTATTCGGGGTAGAGGACAGGTAAGAGAGCCCAGCAAATCATGTCCTCATATTTTGGACATGCCCGAAGCTTAGAGGGTTTTGGGAGGGTTTCGCTAAGGCGATGTCCACGGTGCTAAAAACACGCGTGGTGCCGAGTCCAGAAGTGGCGATCTTTGGAGTGTCTGAAAAGCCGGAAGTCCAAGGGACGAAAGAGGCCGACGTTTTGGCCTTTGCCTCCCTGGTAGCCCGGAGACGGATCTTATTAATGTGGAGGGACTCCAAGCCCCCGAGTGTAGAGACCTGGGTTAGTGACATGGCTGGGTTTCTGAGTCTCCAGAAAATAAAGTTCGCCTTAAGAGGGTCAATGTTAGGGTTCACCCGGAGGTGGCAGCCATTCGTCGACTTTCTCAGGGAAAATTAAAATGTCAGCAGGAGCAGAATTCCAGGGGGAGGGCCAGACTATTGTTTTATGGTTGGGGTGTGTGAAGATTGTGATGGGGTGGAAATGTTTATTGTACCATGCTTATGTCGCTGTTATTATTATTATTCTAAAATTTGCAAGTACCCTCATAAAAATATTTTTAAAAATTAAATAAAATGTATACTAATCGCCACCCACATGACCACTTGTTGGGGAGGCCATTAGATCATGGGGCCATTGGATAGGGGATTGCTCACATTAATTTCTCACCATGCTACTTGGGTTCCTGATTTCACCAACGGGAGCAGGCAGATTAGATCACAAACAAAACGGCGCCCGGCGAGGTTCTCGATTTTGACCTCAACCACGATTTAATGGCCTCATTACACTCACCTTTACGCGCAACAGGGTCATAAAATCACTCCCCATTTTTCTTCTGGTTTGGCAAAACGAATTTCAACATTGGGCCATCAACATGCATAAACCTGAAGGCATGACAACAGTATTGGTAATGTCACTGGGCTGGTGATCCAGAGGCCCAAGCTAATACTTGGGGTAAGAGTTCAGATTCCAACATGGCAATCAGTGGTATTTAAATGCAATTGATAACCTTGAATTTATAAGCTAGTCTGAGAAATAGTGACTGCGGAAACCTTGTCGTAAAAACCCATCTGGTTCACTAATGTCCTTCAGGGAAGGAAATCTGCCACCCTTACCTGGTCTGGCCTACACATGTCTCCAGGTACACAGCAACATGATTGAATCTTAAAAGCCCTCTGAAATGTTGTGATATGCCACTCTGTTCAAGGGCAAGTAGGGATGGGTAACAAGTGCTGGCCTTGCCAGCGGCTCCCACATCCCATGAAAGAATATTTTAAAATTTTGAACCACGAATGAATGAAACTGAATGAAATTTGAATGAGGCCAATTGTACATCTACAATTAGATTGGGCTTACTTTTCCAGTATTCAAAATAGGTACATTTTATCTTGCTTGTACGTTGGAAAAAGTGATTCCTTGAAGCTCCCTTCTGCTGGATCTTCTAACTTAGAGAAATACATAGCGTGTAAAAAAAAGTCAGGCTGAAATTCTACTTTCCTTGACTACAAAATAATTGGTCATGCTCATCTGGGGGTTGTGGGGAGGACCATGCAATGCATGTACTCTGAGGCACTGAACCCTAATGCCCCCTTGTCAAAAATCCTGACCTCTTAATATACCAGTCCACAAATGATTAGCCATCTTAAGATGTTTATTGACATATTTGCTGCCACTTTGCATCCATGCAATATAGGGTGTAGAAAATGCCAAGAGCCCCTTGTGTTCAACACGGCTTAAATCCTCAGGTGTGGGTGCTAAACTTAACCAGGCTTTTTTTCAGGAAATAGATTTCCAGCAGAAGCAGCAGTGTTTCTAGTTTGCTTTCTGAGTATTCTAGGTCTGGCCCTACCAGCCCATTTGTGCTGTGTCCCGGTCCTGTTACTAAGTATCTCCCCTGGTTGAGAAGGGCACCCCATTGGCACCTTAAGTGACACAGATATCTGCCAGCTCAGTGCAAATGTCCCTGACCTCAGGATGTTAGATCTTGTCAGGATCACATCCCTGAGAAGAGGAAAGTTCCTCTCCCAGAATTTCTAGGCCAGTATCTTTGACGCAAGATAACAAATTACTACTTTGAAAGTTGTACTTCGTCCCGGGTTTCATTTTCTTCCTCCTACTTTGGATCCACAAAGGTACAAACAGGAACAGTATAAGATTTAGTAAATTCTTCCTGCCATTCACTGAGCGGCTAAGTGCAGAAACTGTTGTTTGACCCAAGGAAACTCATGGTCTAACACAGCAGCTCATTAATACGAGCTGATATTAATAGGAGCTGATATCCGGTTTGTAAGTCATATACTGTGTGGAGATGTATTCACATGCCTGCCATTCTGAGGTGCAGTGTGATAAAAAACTGATACATTGCCACAATTGTAATTGGTTTTTTCCATCCAATTTTCTTTCCTTATACCCCCTCTCATTTACTCGTGCTGGAGGATATGTTCATACCGAGCACCTGTCGTTGTCCTGAAATTCTTATCCTCTGCTATGAATTTGGAGGTCAGCATTGGGAGATCATTGGTCTACAGAGGATATCATAACAAAAACCTCATCCTTCCCTTGGTTCAGGAGAGGTTCCCAGGAGAGGTATCCTCCCCAGCTTGAATATGACAGCATAAACCAGGACACAATCCTAGAATCTTCCCGATCTTTAGGACTTGGTACAGAGCATGCACCCACCAAGGGAATCCCAAAATTGTAATTTTGTTCCCTTGTGATTTGAGCATAGAAGCGCCATTAGGTTTTAGTCTGTGCTGAAAACATACTTTGGATGCTATTCACCAGTCATCATTTAGGATCAGGATCCTCTCCAACTTTACCGAATTGATATGATCACAGCTGCTGATTATCATCATGCACACCTCTGTTGCTTCCCAGTTCAGACACCCGAGATACCCATTTGTGTTATCCTCCATCACTGAATCCATCTGCATTGCATCAGCAATCAACCAAGTTTGAATTATTGCTAAGGATCAGGTACGGCTGATGTGGCAATCATTTCCTGACACAAAGACTAAAGGTCAGAGAAATTCCGCTGACCACTTTGAATAGCTAGTGAAAGGGCTATTGCCTGACCTTTAGGCACACGCTTGTTTTGGCAATTTAGACATTCAAAAGCAATGGCAATGCCTGCAGTTCATCCAATGGAGGACAGTAAATGAAAAATCTAGAGGGAAGACTCCAAACTGGACTTTCCTCATTGAAAAAACATTCAATGTTGGACAGAAACACGACACAGTCCAAAAAGCTCTTCCTGACATTCACTGAGGGGCTAGGTGCAGAAACTGTTGTTTGGCCCAAGGAAACACATGGGGCTGGATTCTCTGAGCCTCCGCACCAGAATCGCGATTGGCTCGGGGCGGAGAATGGGCGTTTAAGCCAAAATCCGGTCCGACGCCGCTCCCGCAATTCTCCGGTCCCCGGAAAATTGCTTGGGAGTCTCTCGCGCGTGAACTATCCGGCGCGGGTAGGGGGCCATTGACAGAGGCCAACCCCCCCCCCCCCCCCCGCGATTCTCCGAGGAAAACTGGTCAGGTTCCCGACAGCGTGGTTCTAACCACCTATCGGCCATCGGGAATGGCCGGTAGCGGCTGCGGACTCAGTCCGCGGCCACCCTTGTTGGGGCGGGGGGATCGATCTCTGCAGGGGGGGCCTCATGGACGGCCAGGGGGGCGATCGGGCGTCACGGACCCACGGGCGCGTGCGATCTCGGGGGCCTACATTTCTGGAGCCGCTCCGCGGCCCGGGTCCGCCATGTCCCACGGGGCGGCCACTGCAGGCCGCCATTGTGCGCATGCGCGGACTCCCGACCGGAGTGATTAAAGAAAGTCCAGAGTGATTTGCCAGCGTTTTTACACTGGCGTGGGGACATAGCCCGATTATTGGAGAATCCCACCCATGGTTTACTGCCATTAATCCTCAAAATAATGGGAAGATTCTGACTGTTTTTGGATCTCAGACCTCTGAATGTGCAGTCTGTGATGGTAAAGTTCAAGATTGTCATATTGCTCAGGTGGGGGGCCCGATTCCCCCAGCCCCGTGGAGAATCGGCACCATTTGCCCCGGCACGTTTGGCGCAGTGCCGGTCGCGGGCCGCTGTACAAGGCCGGGCCGCAGATTCTCCGGACTTGATGGGCCGAGCGGCCGCGCGGAAAAAGCAGAGTCCCGCCGGCGCTGTCCACACCTGGTTGCTGCGCGTAGGGTCGGGGGCAGCCTGTGGGTGGGGGGAGAGGCGCTCCTTCACCGGGGTGGGCTTCCGATGGGGTCTGGCCCGCAATCGGGGCCCACCGATTGGCGGGCCGGCCTCTCCAGCCCCGGCCCTATTTTATTACGCGGCCGGCCCTTGAACCCCTACGCCATGTTGCGTCGGGGCCGGCGCGTTGAAGAAGTCCCCCGCGCATTCGCGGATTGACGCGGCGCCACTGCGCATGCGTGAGTTGGCCCCGCCCCCAGTGCATGGCAGGAAGTGAGGCTGGCGTTAACCGCTCCAGCGCGTGCTGGCCCCCTGTTGGGGCCAGAATCGCTAGTGCCCGTGTCCATTTCGTGCCATTGTGAAATGCGACGGCGTTCACAATGGCGTGGGCACTCTGTCCCGCGTTCGGAGAATCGCGCCCAGTATGACCAATTGGGCTTTTGATTGACATTTGGCACATGCAAAACCCGAGGAGCCAATCAATTGATCTGACCTGGCCCAACCACACAACATATTTTGATGTGTTCCTGATGACACAATTTGTAAAGCACTTGAAACATTAAGAGGTGGGGGATGATAGGAGGAGAGCAACTGCCACAATTTAGCCACCAGCAGCCAATGAAGGCAGGCAGGCAGTCAGGGCTTATTGCATAGCTACAAAAGTCTCACTACAATCCTTCCAAGCTGGTTAAGCCATTTTGCAGTTTATTCCTCTGCTGAGACAACACATTTGTCTGGGCAGCATCTTTATCACATTCCATGTGAAAAGGAGATACCGACTGAAGAGGGCACAGCGATTCTGCTGCTTGGCAGCTTTCCCAAGAGTGCAGGCATTCTAGAACGAATCCATGTGGCATTCAGGGCTCTACATGTCAACTCTGATAGATAAATGAACAGAAGGAATCACCACTTTTGGATTATTTCAGACCACAGAAACCTGACTCCTGCACTTTGATGCCTGTTAATAATGACACACCCGGGCTGTGCGCTGTACAGTTTTTCCATCCGAAGAGATAAGGATGAATATCATAGAATCCCTATAGGGGAAAAGGAGTCCATTCGGCCCATCAAGTCTGCACCTCCGAAAGTACACACTACCTGGACCCACTCGCATGCCCTATCCCCAAAAGCCCATGCATTGATCATGGCCAGTCCACCTAACCTGCACATTTTTGGACTGCGGGAGGAAACCGGAGCACCCAGAGGAAACCCACATAGACATAGGGAGAACCTGCAAACTCCACAGAGTAACCCAAGACCAGAATTGAATCTGGGACCCAGGCACTCTGAGGCAGCAGTGCTAATCACAGTGCCACCGTGCTGCCCATTAGTTCTATAGTGCTGCAGTTCCACAAGAAGAGTATGAGGAAAAGGGGTGCAACAAGGAGACTGGGAAATTGGTGCAGAACACTAATTAAAAACCACTTAATCAATGACAACTTCCTGCCTCTGGTCATTTGTTTTGCTTAATGAAATCCCATCCATTGTGATCCCTAGAAATAAGCTCCATATTCTCTTTAGCTAAACTGCCCTCTCCAAGCACTTCAAACCTTTCCACAATTCAATTCAACAAACATTGTCCTGGCTATGGAGGAATTTAGAGATAGCTTTTTTGGAAAATGCATTTTACATTGCAAATCTGTTCTTAGCCCATTGCCTGTGCTTCCCCGAGGTGACATGATAGGTGTGATGTTGGAGGAGAACTGCAGTACACTCTCTGTCAGCTGCTACAAGCTGCTCACAGCAAGTGCAAAGGATGGTAGCAAATGCCTTTTGCATTAACTTCTGTTTTAATTAAGGCATGCCTAGCTGAATACCAATCCCTTGCCCATACAGTTGACAAATAAGCTGGAAGCGTGGTCAGAACTTTGTTTTTTCCTTTTTTTTCTCCCCCATTTGCTCTTTCCTATTTGTCAGGTGCCCCTTCCTGACACTCACTTGCTAAGTACTCCAACATGCCAGCAGTTGGTGCTGTCAAAAGAGCAGCAAACATCCCAGGCCCATGTTGCCACTTCCCCATGCCTCAGACTGGGATGAACCTTTACCAACAGAGCAAGGAGATCCGCAATGCATGCCCAAGAAATTGCATTCAAAGTTAGGTAAGACTTGAATGAAGGAAGTCAGTGTGGGATGATAAATGGAGGCTGGGTGTAGACACCTTCAAACTTGTCTTTGCCAATTCCTTCGAAAAATGGCAGATACCTGCAGCATCTTCTGATAATGCATGAGTTAATTCAGCAAGACTGATCCACTGCCTGTCTCCATTCTTAGTATGTGGTTCTTATCAAGCTCTGTAGACTGGCCAAAGTGAATGATGAACTACAGAACATCTAGTTTAAATAATTTATTATGGAACAACTGCGTGATAAGACAACTAGGATAAATAAAATAATAAACTACTAGCCTAATTAACTATTGTAGAGCTACTGCAAAATACATCTATCCTCCAGCACGACCTTCTCCCAACTCCCAGACTACAGGGTTAATTGGTGGGTTTGCACTGCCACCTATTGGTCGGAGGACGCGCATAACATTATGTACAAACTTGCTTTATGCATACCATCACAGTTCTACTCTGTGGTTGTGTGTAATCTTGGCCTGTAAGCAGAGCATTTTCAGACAGACTCGATTTTCACTGGATGTATACATTGGGACTGTTATGTCTAACCTAGCATTACTGCTGCAATATGTAAGTTATAGGCTTCAGACAAAGTGAGAAGGAAAAGGACAATAAAGTAGATGCTGCGGAAGTGGCATTCTGTGATCATGCAGTAGATAAATCCAACTTTTAACAATTAACTTTAATGGAAATGAAAAGTTCAAAGCATTCTAGCAAGATGAGGACAAACAATTCTTTTAGTGTCATAAATTTGGTAAATGTTGTCACCCTTGGCTCAGTGGTACCATTCCCACTTCTAACTTCAAAGGTTATGGGTGCATGCCCCACTCCAGACAGTCCCAGAGAGTAGAGGCAAGCGTTTCAATTTCTGAATATTGGGTTGACATCCGGTGGATCACTCGCAACCATTGGGAGTGGAGTGGCGAGGCTGCCCTCTAATGCATCTATTTAGCCAGATCCTAACGAGGGATTGAGTCGGGCTAACAATCTGTTCATGTAAAGGGGTACTTTGTAACAGAAACAACCTAGAGCATGATCTGTTGAGTGGAAATCAGTGGAAGAAATATCTTGTGACATTTGACATGGAAGAGAAGAAGAAAAATTTGGTAAGCATTTCAAAGACTTGACGTAGCATTTCTATGAAGCAATGAGAGACATTTCTTTGTGTCTCTCATTGGGGCACCATAGTGATCTCCTTTACGCAACAAACTACTGTTGCATAACTTGTAATCAAGCTATTTTTATGGTGCTGCCGATTGTGACACTGACTCTGTGATCATTAGGCACAGCTGTAGTAAAAGAGTTTTGGTTTGCATAAGTGTTGATTGTTATTTTTTTTGTGCATTTCCCCTCCCCACAACTCTCTTTATTGTCCTGTATGAAGAGTTTCTATGCATTCCCGAGTCATGGTTTGATACAGAGTTCTTGTTATATACACAAATCTACAGGTGCAGACATTCAGGGACATACATTAACATTGTGGTACTCTGCATCAGAGCCTATCATAATCAGTGGCTTAGTTCCAGAGGAGGGGCCTGCAGAAAGATTGATTAGGCAGCAATGCATTTAGTGTGGGTTAGACAGAGTGCTGATATCTGTCTCTTTAGGAGTCAGTTCAAAGTTCTTTTAGCTGCTCAGTGCAGCCTATCAACACCAGAGTCTTTGTAACAGAAAAGAGTAAATAAATGTGTTTATTTTCTTTACATTTGTGAAATAATCAAGAGGTTGGCAATCCCATCAAACACGACTATTTCCACAATGGTCCATAGAGGTTGATATAAGATTGTGACCGGACAGGAGAAAAATAACTCCATGATCTTCAGCATAAAGGAACCTGAGTGACTATTGGATTATATCGGTTGCTCCATGGGACATGACCTCATAGAATCTTACAGCGCAGAAGGAGGACATTCAACACCTTGTGCCTGGGCCAGTTGTGATGGAGTTTTCCATTTTGTCCCATTCCCCTAATCTCGCTCCATAGTAGTGTATTTATTTTTTCCTTTTCCAACATTTATTCAAATCCCTTTTCAAAGTTATGATAAATTTGTTCTCACCATGCTTTCAGATGAGTACATTCCAGATCGTAACAATTTGTTGTGTGAAAATAAACCACATCTCCTCTCTAGTTCTTTTGGTTGTGAATCATTTACCACTTTACGTTCAGACGACAGGGAAATATTTTGACCTTTTGAGCATCAAAGCCAAATAATTCGTGTATAGTTTCTGGTTTCTTCAAAAAAACTCTAGATATTTATCTTCTGTGTCCCAGGTTACTCTCCGAGATGAATTGTAGCTCTGTGTACCAGAGAGCATTTTCACATGCCTTGCTTTCCATTAGACATTTATTGAGATCCCAGGTATTGACCAGAGAACCTGTCTTTCAGTTACTGGTTCTATATTGTGCCTTCATTAAGTCCTCCTTGTTTGCCCAGTTATGTCCAAATGTGTGGAGAGAGGTGTCTAACGTTTGATGGCTTTGGAATCACAGTTCAATGAATAACTACAAATGAAGGCTACACTGTGCGAGTTCAGTCATTTCCAATCAGGAGCAATAGAATCTATTGTTGATTGTAGATTATGGTATCCAATCAGGGCTTATTTCCTATTGATCACACAAGGCACCTTAATAAGGAGGAAGTGGGGCATTTAAAGACTATTAGACTCTGGTGGACACAATCCAGTTGTGCTGATTGGAACCTCTGACTATGTTGTGAGAAAGAAGGAGCTGTGTTTGTGGGGTAATCCCAAAGTGATTTTGAAGGCATGATATGTTAAAAATAACTCTGTCATCAGCACATGGACTCAGGGACTTCCGGTGACGGTGATGTGCTGAGCGGATGCATATCAGGTGGCTCTCCTCCCAACCAGAACCAAAAAAGTAACTTTTAGAAGAATTTGGTCTGAAAAACCAATGGAAAATAACCCTAATGGAGAAGAAGAAGCAACGGAGGAGGAGATGCCAGCAAATGGAAGCTCGAGGGCCGACTGGAGGGCAGAATTGTCGGAAAGGGCCACAGTCAGCGAGTGGACATCCAAAAGCGGAGGAGACCAGCGACTTGAACACCGGCACTGACAACAGCCTCCCCATCCCCACCAGGAGACCGCAGGAGGACCTTTCTAAAAAATGAGCTGGCCGCCATGAAGGAGGCGATTAAAACCGAGATCCGGGTGGCAGTGAAGATGGTGGTGATGGAAACAATAATCTCCCTCCAACGCACGATTTATAGAATCATAGAATTTACAGTGCCACTCGGCCTATCGAGTCTGCACCAGCCTCCGGAAAGAGCACCCCACTTAAGCCCACGCCTCCATCCTATCCCAGTAACCCCACCCAACCTTTTTTGGACACCCAGGGCAATTTATCATGACCAATCCACCTAACCTGCTCATCTTTGTTGTAGAAAATCGGAGGGCCCAGAGGAAACCCACTGACACGGGGAGAACGTGCAGACTCCGCACAGGCAGTGACCCAAGTCGGGAACCGAACTGGGACCCTGGAGCTGTGAAGAAACTGTGCTAACCATTGTGCTACCGTGCCGCCCCTGGCGGGAAAGGGCTGGGAAAAAAAGTGGAGGCGCAGGAAAAGATGATCCAGGACAGGATCTTTGCTCTGGAGGCGGAGGTGAAAATGTTGGAGGTGGCCCAGGGGAGTCTGAAGAGGAAGGTCAAGAACCAGGAGAATAGATTCTGGCGGGTGAATATACAAATTGTGGGCCTGCCAGAAGGCATCGAGGGCAAAGACCCGACAGACTATATTGCCCAAATGCTGGGCAACGTAGTCGGGAGGTACAGTTTCCCTAACACCCAAGAACTCGACAGGGCACACAGGTCAGTCAGACCGAAGCCCAAGGCGGGGGAGCAGCTGAGAGCGATCGTCGCAAAGCTCCACCGATATCATATTCAGGAAAGGATCCTGCGGTGGGCCAGGCAAACAAAGGCGAGCTTGTGGGAAGGACATAGAATCCGGGTCTATCAGGACATTGGGGCAGACCTGGCAAAGAAAAGAGCCGAGTTTAAGGCAAAGTCGGCGCTCTACAAGAGTGGAGTCCGATTCGGCATGTTATTCCCAGCCAGACTCTGGGTCACACACCAGAGCAAAGAATACTGGGCGGGATTCTCCGAGCCAGCGCCGGGTCAGAGAATCCCCAGGGGGCCGCGCGAATCCTGCCACGCCGCTCCGGTGCCGGGACGCGATTCTCCGGAGAGCACGGCACCGGTCGGGGGCCGCTCTATGCGCCCCCCCCCCCCCGCCCCAGCGATTCTCGGCCCGAGATGGGACGAGCGTCCGTACAAAAACACCCGAGTCCCGCCGTTCTAACCTAGTCTTACCTGGCAGGACCTCGGCGTGAATGGATCCGGGGTCGGCCTGGTGGGTGGGGGGGGGGGGGGGGGGGCGGGGAAGGGTTCCGACCCCGGGGGCGCCACCGCTGTGGCCTAGCCCGCGATCGGGGCCTACCGATCGGTGGGTCGGACTCTCGGGCTGGGGGCCTCCTTTGTTCCACGCCGGCCCCTGTAGCCCTACGCCATGTTGCGTCGGGGCCGGCGCGGAGAAGGGAGCCACCGCGCATGTGCGGCAATCGCGCCGGTCCCACTGCGCATACGCAGACCCGCGGTGCCCATCTGGCGCTGGGATCGGCAGCTGGAGCGGCGTGAGTCACTCCAGTGCCGTGCTGGCCCCCTGTAGGGGTCAGAATTGCTGCTCCTGAGGCCATGTTGACGCCGTCGGGAAACGCGACGGCGTTTATGACGACGTCAACACTTAGCCTCAGGATCAGAGAATCCCGCCCACTATTTCAATACCCCGACAGAAGCAAATGACTTTGTACGGACTAACAGCCTGGACAGAGAACCAGGTGTGTGGGAGGAGGATCACTGAAAGGCAGAGACTGAACTAGTGACTTATAATCTTGGTTATGTGTTTGCGCGGGACTGTTCTGCCTCGTTCAGACCAGAAGGACCAGGTACAATAGAGAGCAAGGACAGGGAAAGCAGGTGAGGGGGTGGAGCGGAAAAACAGGCAGTCAGAGGGCACAAAGGGCTTGACCAGTCCTGGGAGGGGAGCCACCGTACTAGCAGGGAGGGCTAGCACAGGAAGACAGGCAGTAAAGTGGCGGTGCGGTGCACCTCCTGGCATGGAGGGAGCATCCACCAGGTAATTATGGTTGATCCCACAGGAACGGGGGACAGAGGCCCCATATCAGGATAGCCACCTGGAATGTAAGGGGACTTAAAGACCCAGTGAAAGGTTCCAGAGTCTTCGCCCACTTAAGAAGCCTGAAGTCCGACATAATCTTCCTGCAGGAGAAGACTTGAGGGAGAAGGACCGACTGCGGGTAAGAAAGGGCTGGGTGGGACAGACCAACATTCTTGCTACAGGCTGAGGGCTTGGGGAGTAGCCATACTGATTAGCAAAAGGACAAGGTTCACAGAGACAAGGACTGTTACGGACCCAGGGGAACAGTACAACATGGTCAGCGGTGCACTGGAAGGGGCATCGGTCGTACTGGTAAATGTGTATGCGCCCAAATGGGACGACACAGACTTTATAAAGAAGACCATGGTGGAAATCCCCGACATCGACACACACCGACTGATTCTGGGGAGCGGCTTTAACTGCATGCAGGACTCGCTGACCGACCGATCGAAACCCAGAACGGGGAAAAAGACAGGCATGGCTACGGAACTGGGAGCATTCTGGAACAGATGGGGCTGTGGACCCATGGAGGTTCCTGCACGTTGGCGAGAGGGAATTCTCGTTCTTCTCACCGGTCCACAAGCTATACTGCCAGATCGACCTTTTTGCAGTTGGGAAATTGGTGCTTCGAGGAATAGTAGGAGCGCAATATTCCGTGGTAGTCATCTCCGATAACTCTCCACATTACATGGATGTGAGGTTGGAGATGGGCCGTGCCCAATGCCCCACATGGAGGTTGGACACGGACCTCTTGGCCGACAAGGGCTGCTGCCAGGAAACATCAGAAACCATAGGCGACTATGTGACTAACAACCGGAACGGGGAAGTCTCACCTTCCACATTCAGGGAGGCACTAAAGGCCGTGATCAGGGGGTAAATTATAGCCTAAAAGGTTCGCAGAGAGAGGGCAGCCAGGCAACAACTGATTGACTCCATTCTGGAGATCGACAGGAAGTACTCCGAGGCCCCAACCATAGAGCTTCTGGCGGAGAACAAAAAGCTACAAATGGACTTTAACCTGTACACCAACTCCGCCAGACATGGGGGACCTTCTACGAGTGCGGAGAAAAGGCAGGCCACCTAATGGCTCGGCAGCTGAGAAAGCAGGCAGCCACGAGGGAAATAGCGCAGGTAAAAGACAGCAGAGACAGACTGGTAACGGAACCAAAATAGAAAATGGGTGACCAAAAGACAGAGCAAGAGCAGGAAGGCAGTGCAGGTGTCCTCTGCGGTCATCCCCCTGCAAAACAGATATACCGCTTTGGATATTGTTGAGGGAGATGGCTCACCAGGGGAAGGCAGCAGCAGCCAGGTTCATGGCACCGTGGCTGGCTCTACTGCGCAGCTGGGCAGGAAGAAGAATGGCAGGGCTATAGTGATAGGGGACTCAATTGTAAGGGGAATAGACAGGCGATTCTGCGGACGCAATCGAGATTCCAGGATGGTATGTTGCCTCCCTGGTGCAAGGGACAAGGATGTCTCAGAGCGGCTGCAGGACATTCTGGGGGGGGGGGGGGGGAGGGAGGGTGAACAGCCAGCTGTCGTGGTGCACATAGGCACCAACGATATAGGTAAAAAACGGGACAAGGTCCCACAAGCTGAATTCAGGGAGTTAGGAGTTAAAGTAAAAAGTAGGACCTCAAAGGTAGTAATCTCAGTATTGCTACCAGTGCCACGAGCTAGTCAGAGTAGGAATGTCAGGATAGATAGGATGAATGCGTGGCTCAAGGGATGGTGCAAGAGGGAGGGATTCAAATTCCTGGGGCATTGGAACCGGTTCTGGGGAGGTGGGACCAGTACAAACCGGACTGTCTGCACCTGGGCAGGACTGGAACCGATGTCCTGGGATGGTGTTTGCTAGAGCTGTTGGGGAGAGTTTAAACTAACATGGCAGGGGGTTGGGAACCGATGCAGGAAGTTGGAAGGTAGTGAAACAGGGACAGAAACAAAAGACAGTAAGGGGGAAAGTGTAAGGCAGAGAAGCCATAGTCAAAAATCAAAAAGGGTGACAGAACAAGGTACAGTGACTGACGGGAGCTCAGTGAATAGGACCAGGAATACTAAAAGGAATAAAACGGGAAGTGAAAGCATTAATGGTAAGCGACGCGGCAGGTTGTTACATGAAGATATGGGTTCAACGACAAGGAAAATTAGGAGAAAGGTTGAGAGGAAATATAACTTCGGAGATGTTACTGATCGAGGTGTTAAGATTCAGAACAGAGGTAAAAAAGCCAACATAAGTGTATTTTACCTGAATGCTCGTAGTATTCGGAATAAGGTAAATGAGTTGATGGCGCAAATCATCGTGAATGACTATGATTTAGTGGCCATTACTGAAACATGGTTCTGGATGGTCGCGACTGGGAGTTAAATATCCGAGGGTATCAAACTATTCGGAAGGACAGAGTGGATGGCAAGGGAGGTGATGTAGCTCTGTTATTTAAGGATGGCATCCGGGCAACAGTGAGGGATGACATCGGTGCTATGGAGGATAAGGTTGAATCCATTTGGGTGGAAATCAGGAATAGTAAGGCGAAAAAGTCACTGATAGGAGTAGTCTATTGGCCACCAAATAGTAACATTATGGTGGGGCAGGCAATAAACAAAGAAATAACTGATGCATGTAGAAATGGTACAGCAGTTATCATGGGGGATTTTAATCTACATGTCGATTGGTTTAACCAGGTCGGTCAAGGCAGCCTGGAGGAGCAGTTTATAGAATGTATCCGCGATAGTTTCCTAGAACAGTATGTAGTGGAACCTACGAGGGAACAAGCGGTCCTAGATCTGGTTCTGTGTAATGAGACAGGATTGATTCAGGATCTCATAGTTAGGGATCCTCTCGGAAGGAGCGATCACAATAGGTTGGAACTTAAAATACAGATGGAGGGTGAGAAGGTAAAATTAAGCAATAGTGTTTTGTGCTTAAACAAAGGAGATTACAATGGGATGAGAGAAGAACTAGCTAAGGTAGACTGGGAGCAAAGACTTTATGGTGAAACAGTTGAGGAACAGTGGAGAACCTTCCAAGCAATTTTTCACAGTGCTCAGCAAAGGTTTATACCAACAAAAGGGAAGGACGGTAGAAAGAGGGAAAATCGACCGTGGATATCTAAGGAAATAAGGGAGAGTATCAAATTGAAGGAAAAAGCATACAAAGTAGCAAAGATTAGTGGGAGACTAGAGGACTGGGAAATCTTTAGGGGGCAACAGAAAGCTACTAAAAAAAGCTATAAAGAAGAGTAAGATAGATTATGAGAGTAAACTTGCTCAGAATATAAAAACAGACAGTAAAAGATTCTACAAATATATAAAACAAAAAAGAGTGGCTAAGGTAAATATTGGTCCTTTAGAGGATGAGCAGGGAGATTTAATAATGGGAGATGAGGAAGTGGCTGAGGAACTGAACAGGTTTTTTGGGTCGGTCTTCACAGTGGAAGACACAAATAATATTCCAGTGACTGATGGAAATGAGGCTATGACACGTGAGGACCTTGAGAGGATTGTTATCACTAAGGAGGTAATGATGGGCAAGCTAATGGGGCTAAATGTAGACAAGTCTCCTGGACGTGATGGAATGCATCCCAGAGTGCTAAAAGTGATGGCTAGGGAAATTGCAAATGCACTAGTGATAATTTACCAAAATTCACTAGACTCTGGGGTGGTCCCGGCGGATTGGAAATTAGCAAACGTGACACCACTGTTTAAAAAAGGAGGTAGGCAGAAAGCAGTAATTATAGGCCAGTGAGTTTAACTTCGGTAGTAGGGAAGATGCTGGAACCTATCATCAAGGAAGAAATAGCGAGGCATCTGGATGGAAATTGTCCCTTTGGGCAGATGCAGCATGGGTTCATAAAGGGCAGGTCGTGCCTAACTAATTTAGTGGAATTGTTTGAGGACATTACCAGTGCGGTAGATAATGGGGAACCAATGGATGTGGTATATCTGGATTTCCAGAAAGTCTTTGACAAGGTGCCACACAAAAGGTTGCTGCAAAAGATAAAGATGAATGGCATTAAGGGGAAAGTAGTAGCATGGATAGAGGAATTGGTTAATTAATAGAAAGCTACAAGTGGGGATTAATGGGTGTTTCTCTGGTTGGCAATCAGTAGCTAGTGGTGTCCCTCAGGGATCAGTGTTGGGCCCACAACTGTTCACAATTTACATAGATGATTTGGAGTTGGGGACCAAGGGCAATGTGTCCAGGTTTGCAGACGACACTAAGATAAGTGGTAAAGCAAAAAGTGCAGAGGATACTGGAAGTCTGCAGAGGGATTTGGATAGGCTAAGTGAATGGGCTAGGGTCTGGCAGATGGAATACAATGTTGACAAATGCGAGATTATCCATTTTGGTAGGAATAACAGCAAAAGGGATTATTATTTAAATGATAAAATATTAAAACATGCTGCTGTGCAGAGAGACCTGGGTGTACTAGTGCATGAGTCGCAAAAAGTTGGTTTACGGTTGCAACAGGTGATTAAAAAGGCAAATGGAATGTTGTCCTTCATTGCTAGAGGGATGGAGTTTAAGACTAGGGCGGTTATGCTGCAATTGTATAAGGTGTTAGCGAGGCCACACCTGGAGTATTGTGTTCAGTTTTGGTCTCCTTACTTGAGAAAGAACGTACTGGCACTGGAGGGTGTGCAGAGGAGATTCACTAGGCTAATCCCAGAGCTGAAGGGGTTGGATTACGAGGAGAGGTTGAGTAGACTGGGACTGTACTCGTTGGAATTTAGAAGGATGAGGGGGGATCTTATAGAAACATATAAAATTATGAAGGAAATAGGATAGATGCGGGCAGGTTGTTTCCAGTGGCGGGTGAAAGCAGAACTAGGGGGCATAGCCTCAAAATAAGGGGAAGTAGATTTAGGACTGAATTTAGGAGGAACTTCTTCACCCAAAGGGTTGTGAATCTATGGAATTCCTTGCCCAGCGAAGCAGTTGAGGCTCCTTCATTAAATGTTTTTAAGATAAAGATAGATAGTTTTTTGAAGAATAAAGGGATTAAGGGTTATGGTGTTCGGGCCGGAAAGTGGAACTGAGTCCACAAAAGATCAGCCATGATCTCATTGAATGGTGGAGCAGGCTCGAGGGGTCAGATGGCCTACTCCTGCTCCTAGTTCTTATGTTCTTATGTTCTTAAAAGGGGTCAACCGGGCATTTGAGACCTTCTACCTGTAGTGATCTGTACATCTGCACATACACCAGGGACTATAGCACAGATGTAACAGCCACAGCATCACTAGAGGGCAGCATCAGAGACGGATAGAAAGGGTCCGACCCAAGGGAGGAACCACCTCTTTTAGAAGCACAGGGCTAGTGAGCAGTAGCACACAGAGACAGCTCAGCATAGGCAGTTTACCTTAGTTTCACGGGTGGTACCTCTTCACTGTATTACATCTAGCTGAGCTCTGGAAACAGAACAAACCCTCTGAATAAAGTATTTGTGTAAACTGGAAGTCTACAATCTTTATTCAGACTTAGAGAATAGCATATGGTACCAAGAGTGATTTCAGCAAGCTAGCTAGACACCAGCAGGAGAAGAGAACTTAAACCAGACATTCGACCAAGGAAGGCCTCACAGCATTCGGACCCTTCGGATACCAATCGGCACGATGGACCCAATCCAAGCTCCACGCCTGCTCAAGACCACTGGTAATATGCATTCCAATTGGAAACTTTTTATACAACAGTTCAATCTATATCTAGAAGCTAAGGATCTGACCTCAGCATCTGATGCCAGGAAGATAGCCTTGCTCTTATCCCTGGCCGGGCCGCAGGCATTAGAAATATAATTCCTTTACCTACCTGGAAGGGGAGGACAAGGGCAAGCTGGAAATAATCATCAAAAAATTTGAAACCCACTGTCAATCTGAAGTCAATGAGATATTTGAAAGATTCAAGTTCACCCGGCGTTTGCAAAAACCAGGAGAACCTTTCAGCAGTTTTGTGACTGATTTAAAATTACCAGCTCAATCCTGCAACTTTGAAAACCTCCGTGACTCCCTCATCAGAGACCAGATGGTCAATGGCATATCTGATGAGGGACTCAGAAAATCTTTATTAAAACGAAAAGACCTAACCCTAGAAACGGCCATGCAAAGATGATCTCCTCATGAAAAAAGTAAAGACGAGTATGAGGAATTTATTTAACAGGACCAAGGTCTTCACCACGAGGTCGAGCCCATCAAAATGGTGGCCCAGGCTTCTAGAAGGCGTCCTCTAGCGGCAATCGCACACGTGCAAATCTGGATGCAGGCCACACGCATGCGCAGTTCTCCCGAAGATTTGACACGGAAGAAAGGCCTACTGCGCATGCGCGAGCGTGGTGGCACAGCGCCATGACGTGTATCCGCTGCGGACACACCCACTTAAAAGGGCAATGTCCAGCTTCTGGCAAACAATGTTTAAAGTGTGGCAAATACAACCACTTTGCCTCACAGTGCAGAGCTGCACTGCAAATGAAGACCACAAGACAGAAACACATGAACTTCAACGTAAAAAGCATGGACTCAACGGAGCACAAAAAAAACCAATGATGAGTATTCCTCGGATGAGGACAACCTCGCTTGCGACAACTCGCTTGTCGTGGACACGATTGAGACAATTGAGGAACCTGGTGCAACAATCGCCACGCCTCACCCGGTCAACAGCATTGATTCCAGCAGTGAGTGGACTGCGACTGTGCAAATCAACAACTTTCCATTAGTCTTCAAGCTTGACACTGGGCCTCAGCTAACCTCCTCACTAGCAAAGGTCTCCATTCGATTCCACGAGACCATGAAATAATATCCGCTGCATGTCGGCTGAAAGACTACAACGGCAATCAGATCGCCTCAAAGGGATCGTGCCATCTCCGGGTGGACAACAAAATGCTACGCAAGCAGCTATGATTCGAGATTGTAGACAACAATAAATCTTTGCTGCTGGTACAACGCATCTACATGCACACCCAGGATCCATCAAGCTTGGAAGCTAAAATCCACAGCATGCTACAAGAATACCCCGACGTATTCAAAGGCATGGGCACCCTACCTTGCCAATCAAAATCATGCTGAAGACAGACACCAAACCCGTCATTCAGCCGCCCAGGAGGGTTCCAGCTCCACTGCGGGAGAAGTTGAAAGCGTAACTCGACAGACTGCAGTCACAAGGCGTAATATCGAGAGTCACACAGCCGACTGACTGGGTCAGCTCTATTGTCTGTATTAAGAAAACTTCTGGAGATCTTCACATATATGTAGACCCGAAGGACCTGAACCAGAACATTCGCCGGGAACACTACCCCATCCCCAAGCGTGAAGTGATCACATCTGAGATGGCGAATGCTCGTATCTTCACCAAACTCGACGCCTCGCAGGGGTTTTGGCAGATACAGCTCGATGACTCAAGCAGATTACTGTGTACGTTCAACACGCCATTTGGACGTTTCTGCTTCAATCGCATGCCCTTCGGCATTATGTCTGCATCAGAGATCTTCCACAGGATGATGGAGCAAATGATCAAAGGTGTCAGAGTCTATGTGGATGACATCATCGTATGGTCCACCACTGAAGAAGAACACCGCTGTCGTCTGAAGAAAGTGTTTCAGAGGATTCATAAATACGGTTTGAAACTGAACCAGGCAAAATGCACATTTGCGCAGGAGTCTGTAACCTTTTTGAGTGATACCATATCATCTCAGGGTGTCAGCCCTGATGAGGCGAAAATCGCTGCGATATGGACCATGAAGACGCCACACGACAAGAAGGCGGTGCTACGATTTCTGGGCTTCGTCAATTTCCTCGGCAGGTTCATCCCAAATGTGTCCGCACGGACAGCAGCTTTACGCAATCTCCTACGAAAGACCACTGAGTTTGAGTGGACACAACGTCACCAGAATGAATGGGTGGATCTCAAACAGCAACTGACGAGGGTACCGACCCTTGCTTTTTTTGATGCAACCAGACCTACCAAGATCTCCACTGATGCCAGCCAGGATGGGATTGGCGCCGTTCTCCTCAAACAGGACGACCAGTCTGACTGGGTCCCGGTGGCATACGCGTCCAGGGCCATGACCGCAACTGAGTGCAGATACGTACAAATCGAGAAAGAATATCTCAGACTCCTCACTGGGATTCTGAAGTTCCACGACTACATGTACGGCCTGCCCATGTTCATAGTGGAAACAGACCACAGACCGTTGGACCAAGGATCTGAATGACATGACACCTCGTCTGCAGCGCAGCGTGATGAAGCTGCGAAGTTATGATTTAACCCTAGTATACACCCCGGGAAGAGACCTTGCCATTGCCGACGCATTGTCCCAATCAATTGGCACTGACAGCGCACCACCAGCCCCCGTCAGAGAAACCGAGGCCCAAACACAGTTATGAATGGAGAATTTGCCTGCTTTGGATGAGAAGCTTTGCCTAATCCGACAGGAGACGCAGAAAGACGCAACCTTACGGAGAGTGCTGCACCTACTCCAGCACGGTTGGACGAGGGAACAATGTCCACAATTTCAGAATGTCAAGTCAGAATTGATTGAAGTTGATGCCCTCCTGCTGCACAATGCGCGGATTGTGATTCCGGCCACTCTCCGCGCGCGCTGAGATGCTACGTAAGATTCATGAAGGCCACCTAGGAATTGAGAAATGCAAAAGGCGAACACGACAGGCTGTGTACTTGCCCGGAATGAATCAAGACATAACGGACATGGTCATGACATGTGACACCTGTCAAAGACATCAACCTGCACAGTGCAAAGAACCACTGCAACAACACAAACTCACAATGGCGCCATGGACAAAAGTGGGCATTGACCTATTTCATGCCGCAGGGCGTGATTATGTTCTGATCATGGACTATTACTCAAACTATCCGGGGGAACTGAAACTCCCTGATCTCACGTCTTCATCTGTCATCAAGGCATGCCAGGAGACATCCTCGCGACATGGAATCCCACACGTGGTGATGTCGGATAATGGTCCTTGCTTCTCGAGCTGGGAATAGAAAGAGTTCTCAGACAGCTACAGCTTTCGGCATGTAACATCCAGTCCGCGCTAACCACAGTCAAATGGGAAAGTGGAAAAAGTTGTCCACATTGTCAAACGACTCATTAGCAAGGCATCAGATTCACACTCGGACATCAACCTAGCGCTGTTGTCCTACCGAGCAACCCCATTGAGCTCAGGACTGTCGCCAGTGCAGATGCTCTTCGGCAGAGACATTCGGACAACCCTACCGGCGATACAATTCCAAGAAACCGATAACGCTCTGGTCCTCGACAAAATGCGGGCTCTACGGTCCAAACAAAAACAATACTACGATCAACATGCGATCCCACTCAAGCCACTGACAATAGGCGACATCGTCAGAATCAGGGACCCAGAAGGTGGATGGTCTGAGCCAGCCATGGTGAACAGGCAGGAGGCAACGCAGTCCTACATTGTCAAATCGTCAGCGGGAGTACTTTTTCTCCGTAACCGCCACGATCTGTTAGTGATTCGACCTACAACGCCGGTGTTTCCCACACTGGACTTGACCGAGTCCATTTGTCCACAGGACGTTCCTCGCCACACAACGCCAGACAGTACTCTTGATGACATCAAACCATCATCCCTACTACCACCGTTAAGACGCTCCAGCAGAAGCCGTAAAGCACCCGACCGGCTAGATTTGTAACGACACTTCAACGCACGCACAAGGCGAATATGGACATTTCTCACGATGGACTCATATCACAGTTAATTGTTTCTGTATTACTTTTATCATTTTCACAGTGTGCAGATTTCCATATTCTCACCATTTGTTATGTACAGTTTTCTTGAGGCCAGTCTAGAAAACATGTCAAATAAAAGGGGGGGGGGGATGTAATGATCTGTACATCTGCACATACACCAGGGACTATAGCACAGATGTAACAGCCACAGCATCACTAGAGGGCAGCATCAGAGACGGGTATAAAGGGTCCGACCCAAGGGAGGATCCGCCTCTTTCAGAAGCACAGGGCTAGTGAGCAGCAGCACACAGAGACAGCTCAGCATAGGCAGTTTACCTTAGTTTGTATTACATCTAGTTGAGCTCTGGAAACAGAATGAACCCTCTGAATAAAGTATTTGTGTTAACTGGAAGTCTTCAATCTTTATTCAGACTTAGAGAATAACATACTACCGAGGGCTGTACACCTCCGAGCCCCCCAACGGGAAGGCAGGGATGAAACAGTTCCTCGACGGACTGGACATGCAATTATGGGGGAGGACAGACAGGGGGAACCGGAACCACCAATAGATCTGGGAGAAATCATGAAGAGCATCAGCTCCATGCAGGCGGGGAAGGCGCCGGGACCCAATGGATTCCCGGCAGACTCCTAGAAAATATTTGTCCCCCTCCCCCCCGCCCTCCCCGGGGAGAGAACACCAGAGGTGATTGTCTCCCTGGATGCAGAAAAGGCCTTCGACAGAGTCGAGTGGAAATACCTCCTCTAGGTACAGGAGTGGTTTGGGCTAGGGGCAGAATTCACCTCTTGGTGAAAATCCTGTACAACGCCCCCAAGGCAAGCATTCAAACCCACACCATCAGCTCAGAATACTTCCAGCTGCACAGAGGCACCAGACAGGAATGCCCACTGTCACCGCTCCTCTTTGCCCTAACAATTGAACCCTTGATGATCGCTCTGCAAGACGCGAAAAGCTGAAAGGGCATCCAAAGGGGAGGCAGAGAGCACAGAGTCTCACTCTATGCAAATGACTTGCTTCTCTATGTCCTGAGAGCAATTATGCAGCTCCTGCAAGAGTTTGGAACCTTCTCGGGTGATAAACCTAACCTGGGCAAAAGTGAGGCATTCCCGGTGAACCCAAACGGGGAAGGGACAGAGTGATGCGCTATCAATTACGACGAGACGAGGGTAGAGAGTAATCGAGGCTTTATTACACAGAGATGTGTGGCCTCCGACAGCTGCTGCTGAAATGGCTGCAGTTCGGAGAGCACACACATTTATACTCAGCCTACTGGGCGGAGCCAGCAGGCAGGGACTTATCCCCGTACCTGTAGTACAGGGGCCTTACCGTAATACCCTCGTATGCAGTGCAGTATGTACAATATAATAAAATGGTGGTGACTACCACATTCACCCCCTGTTAAAAATGAGTCCAGCGGGGGTGGTGGGAACTATTTACATACACGTTGTCATTAAAATTTCAGAGAAGGTTACAAATTTAGACGGTCGGGCGCCTTGATCCGTCATTGAGAGTGCCGCAGTGCTGGTGGCGAGTCAGGCGTCGGCTCGGTCGTCGGTGACTCCGGGAGCATGTCGACATCCCCTTCATCCCTGGGTGGGACCAAGGGGAGGATGGATTGTGCTGGAATGGGGGCTGTGGTGGGGTGTGCAGGGGGAAGGGAGGGTGGCGCCGGGGCAGGGGGGCGGGGGGGCTGTGGGGACCCAGCTGGTCCAAGGTCCCTGAGGGAGACTGTGTCTTGGCGGCCGTCGGGGTACGCTACGTAGGCATACTTCGGGTTTGCGTGGAGTAGCTGTACCCTCTCAACCAACGGGTCCGCGTTGTGGAGCCGCACGTGCTTGCAGAGGAGAACGGGTCCTGGAGCTGCCAGCCACATTGGGAGCGAAATCCCGGAGGTGGACATCCTTGGGAAGGCAAAGAGACGTTCATGGGGGGTTTCGTTAGTCGCCGTGCACAGGAGCGACTAAATGGAGTGAAGTGCGTCGGGGGGCTCGTTGAGCTTACCGGGGCAATACAAAATCTCGTAATTAAAGGTGGAGAGCTTGATCCTCCACCGCAAGATCTTGTCATTTTTGATCTTACCCCGCTGTGTGTTGTTAAACATGAAGGCAACCGACCATTGATCTGTGAGGAGAGTGAATCTCCTGCCGGTCAGGTAATGCCTCCAGTGCCGTACATGCCTCCAGTGCCGATAGCTTGGGCCTCCGTTTCGATGGAGGAGTGCCGAATTTCGGAGGCATGGAGGGTGCGGGAAAAGAATGCCACGGGCCTGCCTGCCTGGTTGAGGGTGGCGGCCAGAGCGACGTCTGATGCATTGCTCTCGACTTGGAAGGGGAGCGTCTCGTCGACCGCGTGCATTGCGGCCTTGGCGATGTCGGCCTTGATACGGTTGAAGGCCTGGTGAGCCTCGGCCATCTGTGGGAAACCGGTGGAGTGGATGAGTGAGCGGGCCTTGTCCGTATAGTTAGGGACCCACTGGGCGTAGTACGAAAAGAACCCCAGCCATCGTTTGAGGGCCTTGGGGGCAGTGGGGAAGGGGGAGTTCCATGAGGGGGCGCATGCGATCGCGGTCGGCCCTAGATCTCCGTTCTGACCACGTAGCCGAGGATGGCTAATCGGTTCGTGCTGAACACACACTTCTCTTTGTTGAAGGTTAGGTTGAGGAGTTTGGCGATGTGGAGAAATTTGGAAAGGTTAGCTTCATGGTCCTGCTGGTCGTGGCCGCAGATGGGGACGTTATCCAGGTACGGGAAAGTGGCCTGCAGTCCGTACCAGTCAACCATTCGGCCCATCACCCGTTGGAAGACCAAGACCCCGTTAGTGACGCCGAAGGGAACCCTAAGGAAATGGTAAAGGCAGCCGTCCACTTCAAACGCGGTGTACGGGCGGTCCACTTTGCGAATGGGGAGCTGGTGGTAGGCAGATTTCAGGTCCACTGTCGAGAAGACCCGGTACTGTGCAATCTGATTGACCATATCAGATATGCGTGGGAGGGGGTATGCGTCGAGCTGCGTGTACCGATTGATGGTCTGACTGTCGTCAACGACCATCCTGTTTTTCTCCCTCGTTTTCACCACTACCACTTGGGCTCTCCAGGGGCTGTTGCTGGCCTCGATGATACCTTCCCGCAGCAGCCACCCCGATACGGATCCTGTTCAGATCGATACAGATCCTCATCCCTGCATTTAACACTGCAGAGGAGAAAAGACATGGGCAGCCTGGTGCTATCAAGCTTACAAGACTACCACTGTGCAGCAACAGAAGAGAGAGTGAGGGGATGGATACGCAAACCCACCACGGAATGGGACGGATGGAGGAGTCTTCCTGCAAGGGAACAACCCTCCAGGCCCTTGCCACAGCAGCCCTCCCATCCTCACGATGAAGCACACATCCTGCCCAGTGGTGGTAGCTACACTAAAGACAAGGAACCAGATGAAGCAACATTTTGCTCTGACTGCAATGTCTCCCATGGCCCCAACCTACGGAAACCGTTTGCACCAGCCATGCTCGACACTACTTTCAAAAAATGGAGACAGGACTGGGTGATGCTAACAGTCCGGGACCTTTACATGGGGGACAGACTAGCGACACTGAGCGAACTGGCGGAGGACCTGGAACTACCGACAGGACAGGAACTCAGACACCTCTGGGTAAAGCACTTTCTCCGCAAGGAGACAGTCGGATACCCCAGTGCCCTGGGAACCACATTACTAGAGGACCTGATAAACATGGACAGTAAGGAAGGGGGAAACTGCAGGAAAATCTACGGACAGCTACTGGACAGGGCGAAACTGCCACTGGATGAAGCCAGGTGAAAATGGGGAGACAAACTGGGGACAGGAGTGGACTGGGGACTCTGGAGCGAAGCACTGAGCAGGGCCAACTCCACCTCCTCCTGCGCAAGGCTCAGCCTCATGCAGTTCAAGGTGGTGCACAGAGCGCCCCTAACCAGAACCCAAATGAACAGGTTCTTCCCAGAGGTGGAAGATAAATGTGAGCGGTGCCCGGGAGGCCCGGCCAAACACACCCACATGTTCTGGGTTGTCCCAAACTTGCCGGGTTCTGGACAGTCTTCTTCGAGGCAATGTCCAAGGTGGTGGGGGTGAGGGTGGAGCCATGCCCAAAAGTGGCAATCTTCTGGGTATCAGAACAGAGCTACACTTGTGGAAGAGGACTGACACCTTAACTTTCACTTCCCTAATCGCACGCCGGAGAATCCTGCTCGGCTGCCGATCAGCAGCACCACCCACAGCTGCAAACTGACTGGCAGAACTGGTGGAATTTCTCCACTTGGAGAAGATCAAGTACACCATCCGAAGGTCGGAAGAAGGCTTTCTCAAAGCGTGGGGGCAGTTCTTCAGCCTGTTCCAAGACCTGTTTGAAGCCAACAACGAGTAGGGAAAAAGCGAGAGACAGGAGAATGCAGACAGAGATACACAACTCTAAGGGGGGGGGGAGGAAGAGATGAGGACATTCAGAGGAACTACAGGGAGAAGCATTGCCCCCCCCCCCCCCACCAAATCCACATGGCCAGCAACAGAAAACACAAAGGGAAGTGGGGGGGAGGGAGAATAGGAGCCAGGGGACAGAACACCCTGAACGAAAGAGGGGGATGCCAGGGAAGGGGGTGGCAGGGAAAGGGGAAGGGGGGGAGGAAACACCAAAGAGCGATTGTATGTACATAAAAACCACACGTGCTGTAAATATTGGACATAAAGTTTTACTGTGTGCAATTGAAAATGCCAATAAAAATATTCAACAAAAAAAACATATGGACTCCGTGTCCAGAGCCCAAAATAAGAATGAAACTTGATTAAATAATGTAAATTTGTTCAGCTTGGATTATAGCTGTAGAACCAAACAAATACAAAAACACTGTTAGATCTTTCTTTTCACTGGACAGCAGCTATACGGATTGGACGACCAGCTTGAGTAGTCATTTTTTAAAAATTCATTCATGGCATGTGGGCATCCCTACAGGGCCACCATTTATTGTCCATCCCTAATTGCCCTTGAACTGAGTGGCTCGGCCATTTCAGAGGGAATTTCAGATGCAAAACATCTCCGTGTCTTTCTGTCAAACCTCTTCAAGAGACAATCACATTGCTGTGGGCCTGGAGTCAAATGGAGGCCACACCGCCTTTGTTCAGCAGATGAACAGGATGGGGTTTTTTTAACAGTAATCGATGATGGTTTCATGATCAATAGACATTTTTCATTCCCGATTTTAAAAAAAAATTGAATTCAAATATCACTATCTGCCGTGACGGGGATGTGAACTTGGGTCCCCAGGGCATTATCATGGGGCTCTGAATTATTAGTCTGGTGACAATATAACCATGTCAATATCTCCCCAATCTTAATGCATGGAATGGCATTTATGAATGTATAAGTGATCTTATACATGAGATTAAAATGAATGAATGAATATGGACTAATGCTCAAGAATATAGCTGAGAGATCTTCAATGGCTGCAATCATGGAAATGTGTGAAGGAAGACAAGGTATGGTGTAAATTCCGGGTGTGCTGGTATTTAATTGTATCCAATTTATTTTTGCAGTTTGGATGAGAGAGACAAAAAGTGCTATGAAACATTCCTCAGCTGATTAAGTGAATTGATTAGAGGCCACAATAGATCAAATGTGGATAGAAAGATATGGGCCTGGTGGGCAGCAGGCTCCTCAGTTCTAGAGTTTTTACATCTGTATTGAGATCAACAAATGTTGGCCTTGCCAGCGATATCCACACCTCATCAAAGAATGAATAATAATTTTAAAAAGATTGTGGGTTCAGTGCACTGAAGAAGCAGTGACCTCAGAGGTCCATAAATCAAATTGTTAAAAAAACAGTTTCCTTAACAGAGATGCAAAACATCTCCGTGTCGTTCTGTCAAACCTCTTCATAATTTTACACACCTTTTATCAGGTCCTCACCCCAGTCTTTTCTCGAGAAGATGATCCCAGTTTGTTCTGCCTAAGTACTACCTGCATTCTGGTTTCATCGTTCTAACTCTTTTTTTTGTACCTTCTCTGGTGCTGCAATGCCCTTTCCCATCATATTGAGACTACGGAACGCAGCACAGCACTCCAAAAGTGATCTAACGTAGGTTGTGTAAAAAATTAACATAATGTGCGGGATTTTCTGGTTGCACCCTCCCCGAGACTGGAAATTCCCGCCCAAGGTCAATGGACCTTTAAATGGTCTGCCAAATTTTCCACCCCGCCTGTGACAATTCTTGCGGTGGGCGGAACTGGAAAATGTACCTCAAATATTCCTGCTTTTCGATTCCTTCCCTCTGGAAATAAATCCCAGAGCTGACTTTGCTTTTCTTAAATGGCCTTATTAACCTGCTTCATGACTACTAGTGATTTGTGTATCTGTACCCCTAGATCTCTTTGCTCCTCATTCTTGTTTAGTCTCTTACTATCCAAGCATTATGTGACATCCTTATTTTTTCCATGACCAAAATGAACTATCTCACACTTAGCTGTATTGAAATTAATTTGACAATTAAACAGCCTGCAAGTTTATTAATGTCTTGTACTTGTCATATTCTTCCTTTGTATTAACCCCCACCAATTTGGTGTTATCGCAAATTTATAAATTGTACTTCTGATTCCTGAGTCTAAATTGTGATCAACAGTGGTCCCAAAACTGATCCCAGTGGATTGCTGTTTTCCACCTTTAGCTAGTCTCAGTAACGACCTTTAATCCTTACTCTCTGTTTTCTGTGTTGTAGCCAGCAAGTGAATGATCTAGGCTTTGTGAAAGGAGGTGACCTTTTTGGGGTGTCTCACATAACACATCATCAGAACAAGCAGAAAATGCTGAAATACTCAGCAGGTCAGGCAACAGCTACAGAGAGAGGATCATAGTCAATGTCTCCGGCTAATGATCTTTTGTCGGAACTGGAAAAAGCTGGGGCTATAACAGGTTTTAAACAGGGAAAGGGAGTCGGGAAAAGAGAAGCTTTATAACATGGTAGGAGAGGTTAAAGGATCATTGAATTGAATCATAGAATCCTTACAGTGCTGAAGGAGACCATTCGGCCCATCGAGTCTGCACTTACCCTTTGAAAGAGTGCTCAACCCAAGCTGACTCCCGAGCCCTATCCTAATAACCCCTTAACCTAACCTACACATCTTTGGACACTAAGGAGCAATTTAGCATGGCCAATCCACCTAACCTGCATTTCTTTGGACTGTCGGAGGAAACCCACATTGACACAGGGAGAACATGCAAACTCCACAGTCACCCAAGGTCGGAATCGAACCCTGGTCCGTGATGCTGTGAAGCAGCAGTGCTAACTGTAGGCAGGGCCGTCACGCGGCAGCAACGCTATGCTGTTACCAGGAAGTCAGTCAGTGTTACAAATTTAAAGACCCTGCTCTCTGAATCTGTCTTTATTTTTCTTATTGGATGCTCAAAAAAATGCTTAAAGCGGAAGAATGAGTTTGAAAAAAGACAGGCTACCACCTTCACCAGCAGAATCTGCTGCTACATTCAGCCATGATCCTGATATCAGGCCTTCTCTTCTGCTCTTACTCTGCCTCGTCATAGTTGCCGTAAAACCCTCCCAAACATTTTCACATTTGATACCCAAAAGAAATCTGCGTAGTGGGCAATGAAAAATTGCAGACAACTGGGCCGTTAACAAGCGCAATAGCTTGTTAATTCGTCATTTCAAAATGGGGGTCCAGTCCAATTTCCTTGCCTGCTTACCTTCTGCAATTTCAGAGACTGGTGTGATGATATCATATTGCTAATCCAATGTCGTCATGCCCTATTCGCACGGAGGGGCAGCCAGCCTGATTTGTGGCCATAAAATCCAACCCTGTATGTCTAAGGCGTCAAAAAGGGACACTTCGCCAGAGTCTGTCTGGGCTGACCTAAAGCCCAGAAATTGAAAACTCATCGGGCCCGTCCCATGGATTCGCAGGCCCACAGGCCCCACAATGTGGCTGCGTGCCTGCCTGGAACGCCCCCTTCAGACGCGTCATCAGCCTTGTGCGACTCGTGGGGGCCGCCATCGTGGCCGCCGGCACCAACACCGACCGACACGTGTGACCGATGGGGGCGGCCACCTTGGTCGCCATCTTCGACCCAGCCCGACACGTGCGACTCACGGGGGCCGCCATTTTGTGACCCCGATACCGCCGACCACACAGGCTACCCGCAGCTTGGTGCAGTCACCCTCGACCAGTCGCAGCCAAAGCACCTGAAAAATGCAATGATGGTCGTCCGGTTCAACGGGCACAAGACCCCCTGTCTTTTCGACTCCGGGAGCACGGAGAGCTTCGTTCATCCTGACAGGGTAAGGCGCTGCTCCCTTCACATCTACCCCACATCCCAAACAATCTCCCTTGCCTCCGGATCCCATTCGGTTCAGATCCGGGGGTACTGTTTCGCTAATCTCGCGATGCAGGGCGCCGAGTTGTTTTAAGCTGTACGTCCTCCCTCACCTCTGCACCCCCCTACTGCTCGGATTAGACTTCCAATGCAGTCACCGAAGCTTGACCCTACAGTTTGGCGGATCCTTGCCCCCCCTCACGGTATGAAGCCTCGCGACCCTCAAGGTCTCCCCCCCCTTCATTCTTTGCGAACCTCACTCCCGACTGGAAGCCCATCGCCACCAGGAGCAGGCGGTACAGTTCCCAAGACATGACTTTCATCAAGTCGGAGGTCCAGCGACTGTTGAGTGAAGGGATCATCGAGGCCAGCAACAGCCCCTGGAGAGCGCAAGTGGTGGTCGTCCGGATCGGGGAAAAGAATCGGATGGTTGTGGACTACAGCCAGACCATTAACCGGTTCACGCAACTGGAAGCGTACCCCCTCCCCCGCATAGCGGAGATGGTCAACCAGATCGCACAGTACCGTGTTCTCAACAGTCGATCTGAAGTCGGCCTACCACCAGCTCCCGATCCGCCCGGAAGAGCGCCACTACACTGCTTTTGAAGCAGCCGGCCGACTCTTCCACTTCCTCAGGGTCCCCTTTGGCATCACTAACGGGGTCTCGGTTTTCCAGAGAACGATGGACTGAATGGTGGACCAGTACTGTTTGCGGACTACATACACATACTTGGACAATGTTACCATTTACGGCCATGATCAGCAAGACCATGACGCCAACCTTCAGAGGTTCCTCCAGGCCGCCCAATCCCTCAACCTCACATATAACAAAGAGAAGTGCTTTTTCCGCACTACCCGACTGGCCATCCTTGGCTACGTCGTGGAGAACGGAGTCCTGGGGCCTGATCCCGACCGTATGCGCCCCCTCACGGAACTTCCCCCTCCCAACAGCCTCAAGCCCCTCAAACAATGCCAGGGGCTAGTCTCCTACTACGCCCAGTGGGTCCCCAACTATGCGGACAAAGCCCGCTCACTGATTCAAACCACCACATTTCCCCTGACGGCTGAGGCCCGCTCGGCCTTCAGCCGCATCAAGGCCGACATCACCAAGGCCGCAATGCACGCGGTGGACGAGTCCGTCCCCTTTCAGGTAGAGAGCAATGCGTCAGACGTCGCACTGGCCGCTACACTCAACCAGGCGGCCAGGCCAGTAGCATTCTTCTCTGGGACCCTCCACGTTTCCGAAATCCGACACTCCTCGGTCGAGAAGGAAGCACAAGCCATAGTGGAAGCTGTGCGGCAATGGAGGCACTACCTCGCCGGTAGGAGGTTCACACTCATCACCGACCAGCGGTCAGTCGCCTTTATGTTGGACAACGCACAACGGGGTAAAATTTAAAATGACAAAATCTTGAGGTGGAGGATCGAACTCTCCACCTACAATTACGATATCAAGTATCGTCCTGGGAAGCTCAATGAGCCCCCAGATGCCCTGTCCCGTGGCACATGCACCAGCACGCAAGATGACCGACTTTGGGCTATCCACGATGACCTCTGTCACCCGGGGATCACCCGGCTTACCCACTTTATTAAGGCTCGCAATCTGCCCTTCTCCACCGAGGAAGTCAAGGCCATGACCAGGGACTGCCAAGTCTGCGCAGAGTGCAAACTGCACTTCTACAGGCCAGACAAGGCCCGCCTGGTAAAGGCCTCCCGGCCCTTTGAGCGCCTAAGTATTGACTTCAAAGGGCCCCTCCACCAACCGTAATATATACTTTCTAACCGTCGTCGATGAGTATTCCCGCTTCCCCTTCGCTGTCCCCTGCCCCGACATGAGCTCGGCCACTGTGATTAAGGCACTGCACAGCATCTTCACACTGTTCGGTTTTCCTGCATACGTCCACAGCGACCGGGTCACATCGTTCATGAGCGATGAGCTGCGTCAGTACCTGCTCAGTAAAGGCATCGCCTCGAGCAGGACTACGAGCGATAACCCGTAGGGAAACGGGCAGGTGGAGAAGGAGAACGCGACGGTATGGAAGGCCGTCCTTCTGGCCCTCCGGTCTAGAAGACTCCCGACCCCCAGCTGGCAGGAGGTCCTCCCCGACGCCCTCCACTCCATTAGATCACTCCTTTGCACAGCCACGAACGAGACCCCTCACGACCATTTGTTTGTCTTCCCTAGGAAGTCCATCTCCGGGGTCTCCTTCCATACTTGCTGACAACTCCGGGACCTGTCCTTCTCCGGAGGCATACAAGGAGCCATAAGACCGACCCCCTGGTCGAGAGAGTCCAGCTGCTGCACGCCAACCCCCAGTACGCCTACATCGCCCACCAGGACAGACGGCAAGATATGGTCTCCCTCCGAGACCTGGCGCCAGCTGGTTCCCCTGCCAACGCGCATCCCTCCACGCTGCCTACCGCCACCCTCAGCGCTCCTTACGCCCCCCTGGGTCTCTTGTATTGTCCCGTGCCGGCACTGCCGCAACCCACAACCCCCCTGCGTACCCCCACCCCCAACCGTCTCCGACACGCCGGACTGAAGCTCAAGCTCCAGACACATCGCCCCGGGAGTCACCACCTGCAACAACCGTGCCTGCCGCATCGCCAGAGCTGAGGAGGTCTAAAAGAATGATCCCGCCTCCAGACAGACTGAATATTTAATGACCCCCACGTCACCCCCGCTGGACTTGATTTTTTTAATAGTGGGTGAATGTGGTGAATGTATTCACCTAAGCATGAACTGTCTGTATAGTGCTGTGACCGATGATCTGGAAATGATGATACTGTTTACTTCCAGGTACTGTACTGGAACCCCGGTGGGCTCCGCCTCTGGCTCCGCCCTCACCGGGGCAATATATGGACCGGCCACCTGTGGGTGGCACTCATTTGTACAGTCGACACTGGCAGGCGAGTTCATGGATAATAAAGCCTAATGTTCACTCGTTCTCACGGTCTCACATTGAATTGACGGTATAACACTAATGATGACTATGAACCATTGTCGATTGTCATGAAAACCCATCTGGTTCACTAATGTCCTTTAGGGAAGGAAATCTGCCGTCCTTACCTGGTCGGGCCTACATGTGACTCCAGATCCACAGCAATGTGGCTGACTCTTAACTGCCCCTTCAAGGGTATTTTGGGATGGGCAATAAATGACGGTACAGCCTGCGACGCCCATGTCCATGAATGAATTTTTAAACATAATAATTCAGGATGCATTCCTGCTATCCTTCCCTTTAATACCATTTCCAGTACCTTCTCCATCAAGGAATCATTTCTGCTGTGATCTTGGACTTGAGCTGTAGTCACTGGAACATGTTCCATCTGCGCATAATAGAAGATATTTTCACTACTGAGTGGTATCTGACCAATGCATCAGCATTGACAAGGCTCTCACACTGATGGTATTTGATCTCATAGGAATGTGCAGATAATATTAAGGACTATCATTGGAGGTTATTTGCTGTCAATGAAGGAATACCTTTATGTGGCCCAAAAATAACTGTTAACGGCTTGTGGCCATCAGCAATGTGAAGTGACGACCATAGATAGAGGTATTGGTGAAAGTTTCTCACACCAAAAATAATACTCAGAGCCATTTTCTCAAACTGAGTATAGTTTGATTCATCATTTGATGCAAAAGCCATTGGTCTTCCTTACCCTGAAGGGTGTGACACCACCGCCCCAACTCCATACGGTGAAGCATCACAGCCAAGTTGCGATGGTAATTTCAGGGTTGCAGTGTACCAACACTTCTTCAGTGCTTCTTTAGCTGACTGATGTACTTTTTTGCATTCTGGTGTCCACTGCCATGCTGGTTTAACGCACAAGGTATGTGACAGTTTAAGTAGGATTGCTAGATTCAGCACAAATTTCCAATAGTGGTTCATTAACACTAGGAACGATCTTATCTGTGTTACATTCATTGGTCATGGGGCGTACATAATAGCCTCCGTCCTCTTTGGTGCCTTGAGTAAACACTTGCTAATGATCATGTGGCCTAAATATTGGACTGATGCTTGAAAAACGTAACACTTATCTTTCCTCACATGGAAACCATGGGCGGGATTCTCCGCTGGCGTGATTCTCCATTATGCCGGCACCCGGGGGTTTCCCGACGGCGTGGGGCTGCCCCACAATGGAAAACCCCATTGACCACTGGCGTAACGGAGAATCCCGCCGGCTGGTCGGGGCAGAAATGTGGCGTAGCGGGACGGAGAATCCCGCTCCATGCATTTGAAGGTGTTTCAATGTGGTTTCTCAGTTACATAAGTGTTCCAGTTCATTGGCACCAGTAATTAGTATATCATCTAGGGGCAGCACGGTAGCATTGTGGATAGCACAATTGCTTCACAGCTCCAGGGTCCCAGGTTCGATTCCGGCTTGGGTCACTGTCTGTGCGGAGTCTGCACGTTCTCCCCGTGTGTGCGTGGGTTTCCTCCGGGTGCTCCGGTTTCTCCTCCCACAGTCCAAAGATGTGCAGGTTAGGTGGATTGGCCATGATAAATTGCCCTTAGTGTCCAAAATTGCCCTTAGTGGTGGGCGGGGTTACTGGGTTATGGGGATAGGGTGGAGGTGCTGACCTTGGATAGGGTGCTCTTTCCAAGAGCCGGTGCAGACTCGATGGGCCAAATGGCCTCCTTCTGCACTGTAAATTCTATGGTAATCTATGATAATCAAAGTAACACTGTACCCCTGTAAACCTCTAATGATCTGGTCCATGGAACGTTGAAACCTGGTGCTGACTTTATTCCAAGAGGTAATCACTTAAAGCGAAAAAGGTCTTTGTGTGTTATAATGGTGAGCAGCTGTTGAAATTTAGCTGTAACATTCATTTGCCGGTCAGCCCTTAATAGGCTGACCTTGCTGAACTTCAGTCCTGCTAGGCTGGCAAAAAAAACCTCAATCAATGGTAGTGGGTGGTATTGATCTTCGCACAGAATCGGATTGATGGTTCTAAAAGCTCCACTGATGAATAGTTTGGTTCTGCATCAAAACAGGCACAATTGGGGTTGCCCAGTCACTAGTAGTGAGGAGTTCTAAAAATCCTGTGTTCACAAGTTTAATTACTTCAGATTCTACCTTTCGACATATAGCGTAGGTCAGTGTTTTTCAAACATTTTTCCGGGGACCCATTTTTACCAACCAGCCAACCTTCGGGACCCAACCCAGCTGACCTTCCCGACCCACGCCGGCCGACGTCCGAGGCCCACGCCAGCCAACCTTTGCGGCCCCGCCGGCCGACCTGCGCGACCCACCATTTTCTCTTACCTTGTTTGTTACTTACAAAAATGCAGGAATTGGTTTTGGGTCCCTTTGGCCCCAATGGTCCCTTTGTCCCTTTGGCCCCTTTGGCCCCCGAACTTGAAAAGAAAAGGTTGCGACCATATGAAACAAAAATGCGGCCGCACTGCGCATGCGTGCCCGATCACCGGTGCGCATGCGCATAGTTTACCAATGATCGGGCACACATGCGCAGTGCGGCCAAATTGTTTTTATCTGTTCCTGGCCATTTTGAAGGCCGCTCGCAGCCGGCATTATTAAAAGCCGTTGCTGTGGCTGTTGCGCGCGGATTTGGGCGATCGGGAGTGCCGCAACGGACAGCTCCGCGACCCTCCCGACACCCATCCGCGGGTCGCGCCCCTGAGTTTGATAATGCCTGGCGTAGGGTACTGCTTTAGCCTTGAGACTCTTAGGCTGGCTATTTTGCTTCATCTTTAATGACACTTGTACCCCTTTCATGGACCCCAGTGTGTCCTCACATACACTGTTGTATTTTTCTAAGATAATCTGTAAGATCGTCTTTGAATCAACTAAACTGTTCACAGCACTCCAATTCAAATTTATCTTTTCCAGCCAAGAAGGGCCAAAGAGAGCTCGAAAACTTCCTTGGACAACATGAAGAGGCAGCTCTGCAATTTGCCCACTTAACTTTACTTTGACTATGATGCATCCTCTTAGAGGCACTATTTTCTCAGTGTAAGTCCTCAAGGTGAGATCTCTTGGTTTTAATGGTAGGTAATTCAGTTTTTGTTCATAGATGTTTTTGGAAATTAAAGAGATGGCAGCCCAATATCGACCTCCATTTTTAAAATTAATTTAGAGTGCCCAATTCTTTTTTCAAATTAAGGGGCAATTTAGCATGGCCAATCCACCTACCTGCACTTCTTTTTGGGTTGTGGGGGTGGGACCCACGCAGACACGGGGAGAATATGCAATCTCCATACGGACAGTGACCCGGGGCCGGGACCGAACCGGGTTCCTTGGTGCTGTGATGCAGCAGTGCGAACCATTGCGCCACCGTGCTGCCCTGACCTCCATTTTTATAGATTATCCATTCAGTTTTGAAACTACCCAGAACCGATGTGATTCACCTTGAACTGAAAATACATTCAACTTTAATTCCTCATCAGAATGATGTGATGTGTCTTCATTATTGTTATTGTTTTTTTCTTCCACATTGTGAATTTTCTTACTTCAATTATTTTGCTTCTTCCTTGAAATGTATTCTTTGAGCATTCTTCTCAGGGGAAACTAGTTTACTCCAGCAAGCTCTTCCTTTGTGGCCAGCTCTGCCACAATCTTTACATTGGCTATTTTTGCTTCTGCAATCAACCTGTGAATGGATAATTTTTGCAAAGCATTGACATGCCTGTTGATTTTTCTGGTTGGCAGTTTTTGGATCCTCGTGCCTGCTCCTAGCAGCAAGCTCCATTGAAATGGTAGTCTCTATTGCTGTTTTCAGACCTATATTTCATTCTATTCATAATCCTTGAATGGTCGAATTTCTCAACCCACAATCCAAACGGTCTCTAATTGTACCAAGTCAGTCACCAAATTCACAAAACTCTGCGAGTTGCTTTAGGGTTACAACAAACTATTTATTCCCTTCCAGCCAATTTCTTTGGTGAACTCAAAACCTTTCCGTGATAATGAATGACTTTGGTGCATAGTGGTCTTCTAATATTTTAACCAATTCCTGATAGGTATCATCATCTAATTTCATGGACATGACTAGTCTTCTGGGTAAATTAGAAGTTTTGCTTCCAATAGTACTGTGGAATGCAGGGACCTTAATATCTTCTGAAATCTTACTGGCGTATGATTTCCAAATTTCTGAGTCTTCTTCAAATGAGCCCATTTCTCCACATTTTCCCGCCATTTTTTCAGCAATATCAGAATGCTCTCACAACTTCCCTTATATTAATGGTCTATTTTAATAATGATGAATAAGCCAATTGTAGCAGCATGCGATGCGAGAATGTTTTACTGCAGATTTGTGGCTCAGTCTTGGAGATCCTCCGACTGTAACTACTCTTGCGACTGTCTGTCACAGCAATCATCTGCTGTTTGCAACTGAATATTCTTAAGCATGAGAGAGGGATTACATTAGCATCGGTCAAACCTCTGTGAGCGCACACATTCAGTAAGTGAATGGTGCATAATTAGAATATTCTGAGTAACTTTGGACACAGCTTTCAAAGGGAACTTGGTCTTCCCATTGCACCAACAGGACAATTTTAGGACTGCTGGTTCCTAGTTTTGAAAGGAGGCTCATTTTATCAAAGAAATGATTGAGAGGTGACATAATCTAGGTATGTGGCATACTCATTGGCATGAATAATATGGATGTACGCAGTATTGGGTAAATTAATAGTGATCACAGGATTACATTTTTCTGATATGGAATAAAATCGCATCAGGAGCAGTTCATGTGTCGATGTCATGCGTGCCTGTGCCTCAAGCTAGGTCCTTGTCTCACTGTCTGGTGTTGCTTCATCCTGCGCAGTTCTCATCAGTGTAGTTTTCCATTGCCTTCCACTCTCAAGGGCAGGACAAGGAAGCAGGTCCCAAGTCTACCTTAACCAGAACAGGAGTCAAACCACACATTAGCCATCTAGCCAACTGATCTAACCAGCCCCTTGATGCTGTATCCACTTAACCATTCAGGTGTGTTGAATATAAAAATAAGGGTGGCTTCCGGTTGCGGCTATGCGGCTCCCGCTAAAAAAGTACTTTTGGGCTCTTTTTAGGGCTCGTAACAGCACTTGTTCAACGTTTCCCGACGTGGGAAGGGGACAGCAACATTCCCCCAATAGTGTATGGATTGGACCAGGAGTGGGGCGATTTAAAAAGTGGCATTAAAGCAAAGAAAGGTGCGAGGGAGGAGGACCAGGATGGCGGCGGGCGGAGACCAGGCAGTGTGGAGGCAGTGGGAGCAAGAGCAGCAGGAGCTTCTCCAGCGCTGTTTTAAGGAACTGAAAGCAGAGCTGCTGGAGCCGATGAAGGCTTCAATTGATAAGCTACTGGAGACCCAGACAGCCCAAGGGGCAGCGATCCGGGAGGTCCGGCAGAAGGTCTCGGAGGACGAGGACGAGATCCTGGGCCTGGCGGTGAAGGTGGAGGTGCACAAGGCGCTCCACAAGAAATTGCAGGCGAGGTTCGAGGAGAAGGAGAATCAGTCGAGGCGGAAGAACCTGCGGATCCTGGGTCTCCCGGAGGGGCTGGAGGGATCGGACGTGGGGGCTTACGTGGTCACCATGCTGAATTCGCTGATGGGAGCGGGGGCCTTTCAGGGGCCCTTGGAGCTGGAGGGGCCCCACCGAGTGCTGGGGAGGAGGCCCAAGCCCAGCGAGCCGCCGCGGGCGGTGCTGATGCGGTTCCACCGGTTTGCTGATCGGGAGTGTGTGCTAAGGTGGGCCAAGAAGGAGTGGAGCAGCAGGTGGGAGAACGCGGAGGTCCGGATCTACCAGGATTGGGGCACGGAGGTGGCGAAGAATAGGGACGGTTACAACCGGGAGAAGGCAGTGCTGCACAGGAAGGGGGTGAAGTTCCATATGCTGCAGCCGGTGCATCTGTGGGTCACCTATAAGGACCAAGACCATTATTTCAAGTCCCCGGAGGAGGCGTGGGCCTTTGTTCAGGCCGGAAGACTGGACTCGGACTAAGGGTCGAGGACGAGGGGTCGTGGTGGAGGGATGGTTGGGGATTGTTGTGTTGTGTTTTGAGGGAGGGTTCTTTGTTTGTTGGGGGTTGATTGGGCATTGTTTTGATTAGGTCCGCCGGGTGGGCTTGTAGGGGGGGTAGGTAAACTGCTTGGGGGGTTGATGGTTGGTAGGGGAGATGGGGCCCCGCGGGGGGGGGGGGGGGGGAGGGAGAGGCCTGAGTTGGGAGTAGTGGGACCAGGCCTGGAAAGGGAGCTGCGCCAGAGGAGGCGGGGCCTGGTGAGTGGAAAGCGCGGGCTTTTTCCCGCGCTTAGGGTTGAAGGGGTGGGGCCGGAGCTGGGAAGCGTGGGCTTTTCTCCCGCGCTGGGAGGGGAATGGATGAGAGCCTGCTGGTGGACAAGTGGGGGAGGGGAAGTTCCACACTGGGGGGGGGGGGAGTGGCCGGGGTCAGCAGGAGTCAGCTGACTTACGGGTTGCTGCTGGAATGGCCAAGGGGGAGCTGGAGTTGGTAGAGGAGGTCGGGGCGGGGGTCTGCCGCTGTGGGGAACGGGTCGTGCGGGGGGTGCGGGCACGTGGCTGGCCTAGGAAGGGCTATTGCTAGTCGGCGGGGGAGGGGGGTGAGTAGCCCCCTGATCCGGCTGATAACCTGGAATGTAAGGGGACTGAATGGGCCGGTCAAGCGGGCCCGGGTGTTCGCGCACCTGAAGGGGCTGAAGGCGGGTGTGGCCATGCTTCAGGAGACGCACCTGAAGGGTGGCGGGTCAGGTAATGTTGAGAAAGGGGTGGGTAGGGCAGGTGTTTCATTTGGGTTTGGATGCAAAAAATCAGAGGGTGGCGATCTTGGTGGGGAAGAGAGTGTCGTTCGAGGCGTCGAGCATTGTGGCAGACAATGGCGGTAGGTATGTGACGGTAAGTGGCAAGCTGCAGGGGGAGAGGGTGGTGTTGGTCAATGTATATGCCCCGAATAGGGACGATGCGGGGTTCATGTGGCGTATGCTGGGCCGGATTCCGGACCTGGAGACAGGGGGCCTGATAATGGGGGAGGGATTTCAACACGGTGCTGGACCCGGCACTGGATCGCTCTAGGTCTAGGACGGGCAGGAGACCGGCGGCGGCCAAGGTGTTGAGGGGATTCATGGACCAGATGGGAGGGGTAGATCCATGGAGGTTTGCGAGGCCGGGGGCCAGGGAATGTTCACTCTTCTCCCATGTCCACAAGGCCTACTCCCGGATTGACTTTTTTGTCATGAGCAGGGCGCTGATTCCGAGGGTGGAGGAAACGGAGTACACGGCGATAGCCATTTCTGATCATGCTCCGCATTGGGTGGACCTCGAGTTGGGGAGGAGAGGGATCAGCGCCCACTGTGGCGCCTAGAGATGGGGTTGCTGGCGGACGAGGAGGTGAGCGGGCGGGTCCGGGGGTGTATAGAGAGGTAGCTGGAGGCTAATGACAATGGGGAGGTGCATGTAGGGTGGTCTGGGAGGCGCTGAAGGCGGTGGTCAGAAGAGAGCTGATCTCCGTTAGGGCACACAAGGAGAGGGGGGAGAGGAGAGAGAGGGAGCGGTTGGTGGGGGAGATGGTGAGGGTGGACAGGAGGTACATGGAGACCCTGGAGGAGGGATTGCTTAGGGAGCGGCGTAGCCTCCAGGCTGAATTCGATTTGCTGACCACCAGGAAGGCAGAGACGCAGTGGAGGAAGACGCAGGGGGCGGTATATGAATACAGAGAAAAGGCGAGCCGGATGCTGGCGCACCAGCTTCGGAAGCGAGAGGCAGCTAGGGAGATCAGGGGAGTTAGGGATGGTGGACGGAGCACGGTGCGAAGTGCGGTGGGTATCAATGGAGTCTTCAGGGACTTCTACGATGAACTGTACCGGTCTGAGCCCCCACTGAATGAGGGAGGGAATGGTCGCTTCCTGGACCAGCTAGGATTTCCTAGGGTGGCGGGGTTGGGGGCGCCGGTTGGGTTGGAGGGGTTGGTCAAAGGGATGGGGAACATCCAGGCAGGGAAGGCACTGGGGCTGGATGGGTTCCCGGTTGAATTTTACAAGAAGTGTTCGGATCTCCTGGGTCCGCTGTTGGTAAGGATCTTCAACGAGGCAAGCGAAGGGGGGGCTCTGTCCCGGACGACGTCGAGAGTGCTGATTTCCCTCATCCCGAAGCGAGACAAGGATCCCCTATAGTGTGGGTCATATAGGCCGATCTCACTCCTAATTGTAGGTGCAAAGTTGCTGGCAAAGATTTTGGCCATGAGGATAGAGGACTGTGTGCCGCAGGTCATACACGAGGATCAGACGGGGTTCGTGAAAGGGAGGCTGTTGAATACTAATGTACGGAGGCTCTTGAATGTTATAATGATGCCAGCGATGGAAGGGGAGGCAGAGATAGGTGGCGACGATGGATGCGGAGAAGGCCTTTGATAGGGTGGAATGGGGGTACCTTTGGGAGGTGTTGAAAAGGTTCGGGTTCAGGGGGGGGTTCATCAGGTGGGTGAGGCTGCTATATGAGGCCCCGGTGGCGAGTGTGGCCACAAACAGAAGGAGGTCAGAGTATTTCCGGCTACACCGGGGGACGAGGCAGGGGTGTCCCCTGTCCCCCCTGCTCTTTGCGCTGGCGATTGAACCCCTGGCCATGGAGTTGAGGGAGTCGAGGAACTGGAGGGGTCTGGTGTGGGATGGGGTGGAGCATCAGGTGTTGCTGTATGCGGATGATTTGCTGCTGTATGTGGCGGACCCGATGGGGCGAATGCCGGAGGTGATGAGGATCCTTAGTTTGGAAATTTCTCCAGGTACAAGCTTAATATGGGGAAGAACGAGTTGTTCGTGGTGCACCCAGGGGACCAGGAGAGGGGGATTGGTGAGGTCCCGCTAATAAGGGCGGAGAGGACTTTCAGGTACCTGGGGGTCCAGGTGGCTAGGAGCTGGGGGGCCCTACATAAGCTTAACTTCATGAGGCTGGTGGAGCAGATGGAGGAGGAGTTTAAGAGGTGGGACGTGCTGCCACTCTCCCTGGCGGGTACAGTGCAGTCAGTTAAAATGACGGTGCTCCCGAGGTTTTTGTTCCTGTTCCAATACCTCCCCATCCTGATCCCTAAGGCCTTCTTCAGGCGGGTTAACAGGAGTGTTATGGGGTTTGTGTGGGTGCAGAAGACCCCGAGGATGAGAAGGGTGTTCCTGGAGTGGTGCAGGGATAGGGGGGGGGGGGGGGGGTTTGGCGCTGCCTAACCTCTGTGGGTAATATTGGGCCGCCAACGTGGCTATGGTGCATAAGTGGGTGATGGAGGGGGATGAGGCGGCATGGAAGAGGCTGGAGATGGCATCCTGTGTGGGCACGAGCCTGGAGGCGCTGGTGATGCCGCTGCTGCCGCTTCCTCCAACGAGGTATACCACGAGCCCGGTGGTGGTGGCTACCCTCAAAATCTGGGGGCAATGGAGATGTCATGTCTTTTTTTTCTGTATTTTGTTGATATTTTGTGAAAATGTGAATAAAAATTATTTTTAAAAAAGAAAAGAAAAATAAGGGTGAAATACAATTCAATGTGAGAAATGAAAGTAGATAAATAGTGAGGTGCTCAATGAGATCCAGTGACTTCTGCTATGCTGAGCAAAGTTAAATAATTGTGATTAACTAAAAATTGGATTTGGATTCTAGACTTATCACTTGATCAACATCAATGAGCACAACGGCGATTGATTTTTTGGGGGCTAAAGACAAGCAGTACATCTATTTAGCACGATAAAAGCAAAATAGTGTAGATGTATATTCAAATATTTAAGTTGGCTAATGTGACAGAAGACAGTCATAGATAATGGACATTTTAAAAATTACATGGAATTTACAGCACATCAATAGGCCAGTTGGTCAAACAAGTTTATGCTCCACATGAGTGTCCTCCTACCTTACTTCATCTCAACATTTGTGTATTTATTTAGCTTCCCCTTCAATGCTTCTTTACTAATCTCCTCAATACTCCATGTGGTAGCAAGATCCATCTTCCAGATTAGGGGGGATATCAGTGGCAATGGTGCTCTGAATGATCTGGACAAGGGTATAGGAACAGAGGTTATTATTAATAATTATTAATTATTTGAAGGCAACACAAAAGTGGGAGTGAGGTTATGGGTGTTAAAAGAACTCCAATTTTGGGAGGAATTTATGAACAAGTTAGTAGATTTGGCAGATAGAATTTATTGTGGGAAAATATAGGGTGAGGCAATGAAAAAAAGAAAGGACATGTACACTAAAAGGTAAAACTTTAAAGGAAGTTAGAGTAAAGAGACATGGGTACCTTTTAAAAGTGGACACATAACTGAAGTATAGAAGATTCTAGTTTCTATAACCATGTATTGGCTACAGTAGTTTGACTCAAATCGAATATGGTCCAGTTTTGTGTACCCTTATTTTAGGCCATGGGAAGGGAGCAGAAGAGACAAAATAAGATGCAGCATGGATGAACGGCTTATACGGTGAGAGCCTAAAGAAGCTGGGACTGCTTTTATTCCTTCATTAAATATAAGATTAAATAAACATCTGATAAAGATACTCAAGATTAATCAGAGATCTTGAGAAATCAGGTAACTATTTCCGCTGCTGGTGAGTGAGCAATTAGCAGTCATAAATTTGAAGATCATTACCAAAAGAAAGAAGGAAGAGTTTAGGCGGGTTTCTCTATGTAGATGGCATACATACACAAACTTCCTGGAAGTTTGGAAGCAGGATCCATTTTTTAATAAATCAAATGATAATTATTTGAAAGAAGAAATGTAAAGGCTGTACAGATAGGGCAACATAATGAGACTGAATGGACGACTGGTTTGGGTACCACTGATCAAGTGACTTTCTCCCATATACTGACATTTCTGTAATTCCAGGAATGTTGCGTAATTCGAACCATCTTGTGTTGTCCAAGAGGCCAATAGAAATTTCACAGACCTTTTTATTCAGCTGGAGGTTCTATTTGTGGATGCTCCCCTCTCTTGGAGATCGATGGTTTGATTTCTCCTTTTTGTGATCTATATATTTTTTTTGCACCCACTCCCTGTCTTGGTGTATATGGACTTCAAATAGTATTTCCTATCTGCTGCACCATGACAGTACCTCACATTTTTATTTGGTTTCGGTAAAATTAACTTTTGTGGCAGCAGCCAAAGTTCAGAAACTTTAAAAGAATGCAATAATTAATGTAATGTGACTATAAGTTGACAATTAATCTTTTCCATGCTCATTCACCTCGTGACCTCTGTGCCATCAACTTCTTGATCGGTGCTTGGACTGAACCTTCAGTGCTTTTTGCCACTTGTGCCACAAGCTGTGTATGCCCTGGTTACGAATTGATGGCGACAGAAGCATGGCACACACTGGCATTGGCTACAAAGCGCTTTGGGGCGTGGTGGGGTGGTGAAAGGCTCTAGATTTAGGCAACTCTGTCTTTTTGTATAAGCAGCGATTCTCAAAAGGACTCGTGCAATGCTGGTGCTATTCTGGCTGTGACTGAATATCTTTCTCCTCCACATTTTTCAATACAAAGTTGAGAGAGTTCCCAATTTAACATGCCCCCCCCCCCCCGCCCCCCTCTGCAACACAATGCCCGAGATCCTTAACCCACTTCACAAATATTGTCATTGATTTTTTAAATATAATGTTTCGTAAAAGATGATCCTCCTAATGGATAACGGATGATCGGATATACTAAACCACAGATGCTTGCGGGAGTGCTTGTTCTGGGCAGTGGATTGATCCAGATGTCACTGTACTTGGAATTGACAGACACGTTTCTCGGGGAGAGACACGGGCGTATTGCACGTTGCAATCCGGGAATGACAGGGCGGAATGCTTTGTGGCTAGTTGATATTGTTCATAGCTGCCATTGATTCTGAATTTGTGTGTCAATAAGATGACAAGGAAGTAGGGGCTTGGGGGTGGTTGGCTAGCTGGTGGATGAACGGGCGCTGGTGAGGTTCGGATCTTGGTTGGCACCGTGGTCTGGGTCCACACCCTGACAGCCTGGGAAAAGGAAAGGGGCTCCTTTCACAACACTGGAACTGCCTGCCTCCCTACTCGGCTTTACTCAAATGGTTGCTTTGCCAGCAATACTGCACTCGCTGAACGTTTTAGATGTTTTTTAAAAATGCATATGATGCCCGCGTTTCTGTGATTTTTCTTTTACCTCCCTTCCCTTATCATTTCTCCAGTGAAACAGTCCGACTCCTGCAGCAGCTGAGCTTCCCCGCCTGCCTGACGCTAAATCGTCATGTACAGTATCTTAAGTGCTTCAGTGCCCTAATTGCGAGTGATTTTGTGGTCAAATCCGTTTAACAGCGTAACATTATGGGTGTGATCAATTTATAGAGCCCACCATAATCTGCTGATGCAATAAGCACTCTCTGCTCCCCCCCCCCCCCCCCCCCCCACATAGGGATCAAAGTCCTTTTTTTTACATTCGATAGAAGCAAGTTAAAGTGCACGATTATGAGAGAGTGTTTCAGTAATGGATTCTGCTCGGTGTTGTATTGAATATGTGTGTGTTTGCATTTGGCCACTGGAGATTTTTTGTTTTGCAATGTAACGCTGATTATTTTATTTTTTTTGCAATTGCAATTTTTTGCATCGTGGGGGGAGGGGGGGGCACGGAGATTGCAGCCTTTTCTGCCACCTCCTGTAAGAAGCAGTGTTGCTCCCTCCCTCCCTCTCTCTGGTTAAGGTGCAGTCAGCAGTGGGAGTGTTGGATTGGCGCAAGCTCACAGTCTATTTGACGTCAGTGTGGAGTGGGGCTGAGGCTGGCGCACTCTCTGTCTCTCCCTCCATTGTGAGCAGTTGAAGGATGCGATCGGGCTGAACTGCTGCCGCCGCCCCGCACACACACACGGCACACACCCAACACACACCCCAGCAGCACCCGGAGCCAGACTGAGACCGTGACAGGCAGAGGCAGCCGGCCAGAGCCTCTTCCCCCCCTTCCCAACCCCTTCATCTCTCTGTCTCTCGCTTCCCATTCTCTGGACTGCATCTTGCAACGACCAAGGGGGAAACAAATCCAGGATATCTGTCTCTCTCTCTCTTCTTCTCCCATCCGCTGATCATCAAGCAAAGGAGAAAAAAAAGAAGCCAGCCTCGTCCTTGGCGTTGGATGTGTGATTAAACCCCAGCGTCTCTCAAAAAAAAAACCGAGGGTTCAGTCCGAGAGAGAGAGAGAGTCAGTCAGTCAGTGTGTGAGGGGAGCGAAGCAAGGAGAGGCCAGAGCTACTTTCCAACAGCAGCCATGGGATGTACAATGAGCGCCGAGGAGAGGGCAGCCATGGAACGGAACAAAGCCATCGAGAAAGGCATCAAAGAGGATGGCATCAGCGCCGCCAAGGATGTCAAGCTGCTGCTTCTCGGTAAGAGCCCGGGGGGTGCTCACACGAACCCTTCCCCTTCCCGTCTGGAGAGTCTGCTCCGCCGGCCTTGCTGCTTTCCTCCTCTCTCTCTCCCTCCTCTCATTAATCTCCCTTTATCCCCTTTACATTTGTCAAACGTTCCTTTTTTTCCCCCTCCCTTTCTCCCCAACCCTACTTTCTCTCATTTTCTCCCTTTTTTAATTTCCCCACAGGGGCGGGAGAATCCGGGAAAAGCACCATCGTAAAGCAAATGAAGTAAGTGGCTTGTTTTTTAAAAACATTTTATTTTGCCATTTTGTGTGGAATTTAATATCGGGGATGCACTTTCTCTTATCTGTTCACGCCTCATTTTGGGTCGAGACAGTATCTTGTGGTTAAGATGTATATTAATGGTAGGGGCCCGCCATGTTTATGGTGCTATTATCTTACTCTCTTATGCCCAACATATTGATGGCTTTGGTGAAAGGGCTGTGACTCTTCCCTACATGTGCAGTGTTGTGATTGGGGAGTCAGGTTATTTTTTCTGGGATGGGTCCTGATATTATTTTTGTTAATATTCCTGTTTCTTTGGAAAGGGTGTGGGTCTGGTGTATTTATGCTATAGCTCTGTCACCATAGCAGGACATGCATCTGTGAATGTGCAAAGATGCATCAGGAACTGAGACTGCTTCAGAGGAGGGGCAGGAGAAAATGAAAATCATCCCCAGCTACCAATTAACCTTTAATGCTAAGCTTTCATCTTTAAACCTTTTTTTTGTCACGTTTGATCGCTTGAATCTGGCATTTATGTGGCATTTAAAAAAATACATTGAATGTGGATTTATTTAACCTGACAGATGGCAGATTGAACACTTGCCATTTAAAGATTCTTTTAACACAGATATTATGATTCATTGTTATAATTAATCAGCCAGGATTCATTTGGGGTTTCAATAACTAGTGATACACTCTTTGCTCGTGAATTTGTGAGATTACTTGCATCAAACAGCAGGTTGGTCCCACCACTCCCTATCCACTCCCTTGCATCTTATTTTCTTCATTGACAATCTGGGATCCTCACAGTTTGGGAGCTCAGGAAATGCGTATTAGTGATGGCAATGTGTCCCTCATAAGCACAGACAAGTTGTTGTTTTACAAGGATTATTCAGGCCTCTTTATTATCTGTGTATCACTGGCCCAGGTCTGTGTGTTATGTACTTGGGTGTTTATGTACAAAAATCACCATAAGTCAGTGGTCAGACACAAATAAAAATCAGCAACTCAAGGAATGTTGGCTTTTGCCTCAAGGTGCCTGGGTTACAAAAGTGAGAATGTTGTGCTTCAGCTGTACAAGGCCTTGGACAGGCACCCATTTGACATGTTGCGTTTGGCACTGGCCATCACATTTCAGGATGGGTATAGCTCAGTTGGTTGGGTGACTGGTTTGTTATGCTGAGCAATGCAAACAGTGCGGGTTCAATCCCCATACCAGCTGAAGTTATTCATGAATGCCCTGCCTTCTCAACCTTGCCCCTTGTCTGAGAGGGTGATGATCCTCCGGTTAAATCATCAACCAGTGGGCTCTGAAAAGTGAGAGCAGCCTCTGGGGCTGTAGTGACATTTGCATTTTATGGGCCTTGAAGAGAGTACAATATAGATTCACCAGAATGATGCAGGGGGTTTAAAGGGTTAACTAATGAGAAGAGGTTGCATAAAATAGACATTGTAGATGGTGGAGTCGCTTGATCAAGATGTTTAAAATAAGAAAAAGGATTTAATAGGGTAAATACGAAGGAACTTTCCTTGGGTGGGGTAATCGAAAACAAGAGGGCAACATTTTTCAATTAAACCTAGGCCTTTCAGAATAGAAATCAGCAACCACTTTTTACGCAACGGGTATGAGAAAGCTGTAGATTCTAGGACAGTTGACATCTTCAAGTCTGAGACAGGTAGATCGATGTTGATTAAGGGAATGGAGATACGAATCAAAGGCAGGTACATGTATTTTAAGATTAGTACTAATCAAATGGCAGAACAGGTTTAAGAGTGTGACTAGGTCTATTTCTATTCCTCCCTGAGACTGGCCAAGCCTTGGTGTATATTATAGCTTGGGTCTGCATATTTACCTGTGCATTTTTTTTTGTAGCTGCCAATGTGTCTTGATTTAGTGTGGAATATTACCTGGACATCAGCATATTTCTGTGTATCATACCCCAGATCAACCAATTTCATGCACAACTGGCTGGGAGTCTAGATCTGTGTATTGGAGCCTAGATCTCATGTGCATGTTAGTGTCAAGGTTGTAGTCCAAAAGTGATGATGCTGTAGCTTGGATCTGTATCTTTGTATTGTGTCCCGTTTGTTTCTGTTGTGGGCTTGGTTTGTGGGATGTGAATTGAGATCAATGCAAAATTGGTGTTGTGGCCTGGGATGGTGCCCTGTAGGTTGGAGTCCGAGCTTTCCGGCTCGTGTTGGTGTGAAATGGTCTTGGTCTGTGTTTACCTACCTGGTCTAGTTTACTTGGCAAACGTCAGTCCCTTTAAAGTTCTGTTGTTGGTGCCCTTGTTCTCACTACATCCTATTCACATTTTACCCCTGTGTTTGCTGACCCACATTGGCTCCCTGTCTGGCAGTACCTCAGTTAGAGCCATTTGCGGCACAGAAGGTAGCCATTCGGCCCATCAGGTTAATGCCGATTCCCTGCAGAACAATCCAGTCAGGCCCCCTTCCTTGCTCCAACCCCTTGGCCCTGCCAGTTTATTTCCTTCAAGCGCTCATCTAACTTCCCTTTGAACTCATCAATCATTTTTGCTTCCAACACTTCTTAAATTATGATGCTTGTTTCAAATCCATCCATGGCCTCGCTCTTCTCTATGTTGGCAAATCTCCTCCAGTCCTCACATCTCTCCAGTATCTGTACTCCTTTAATCCTGACCTCTTCAGCATCCCTGATTTTAATTGCTCCACTATTGGTGACCGTGTCTTCATCTGTCAAAACCGTTCATAAACCTCTCTGACTCCCTTAACACAAGCCTTAAAACTACCTTCTTGACCAAACTTCACTTTGCTGCCCATGCTAAAGTTGCTATATAAATGTGATTTGTCTTTGGAGGAGGGGAAGGGGGTGGGCTCTGGGTCAGTGTTCTGCCCTGACTCGGTTTGGTGAACCAGGATGAATGCATTTGGGCTCTGGGTCAGTGTTCTGCCCTGACTCAGTTTGGTGAACCAGGATGAATGCATTTGGGCTCTGGGTCAGTGTTCTGCCCTGACTCAGTTTGGTGAACCAGGATGAATGCCTTTGGGCTCTGGGTCAGTGTTCTGCCCTGACTCAGTTTGGTGAACCAGGATGAATGCCTTTGGGCTCTGGGTTAGTGATCTGCCCTGACTCAGTTTGATGTGAACCAGGATTAGTGTCTTTGGGCTCTGGGTCAGTGTTCTGCCCTGACTCAGTTTGGTGAACCAGGATTAGTGTCTTTGGGCTCTGGGTCAGTGTTCTGCCCTGACTCGGTTTGGTGAACCAGGATGAATGCATTTGGGCTCTGGGTCAGTGTTCTGCCCTGACTCAGTTTGGTGAACCAGGATGAATGCCTTTGGGCTCTGGGTCAGTGTTCTGCCCTGGCTCAGTTTGGTGAACCAGGATGAATGCATTTGGGCTCTGGGTCAGTGTTCTGCCCTGACTCAGTTTCGTGAACCAGGATGAATGCCTTTGGGCTCTGGGTCAGTGTTCTGCCCTGGCTCAGTTTGGTGAACCAGGATGAATGCATTTGGGCTCTGGGTCAGTGTTCTGCCCTGACTCAGTTTGGTGAACCAGGATGAATGCCTTTGGGCTCTGGGTCAGTGTTCTGCCCTGACTCAGTTTGGTGAACCAGGATGAATGCCTTTGGGCTCTGGGTTAGTGATCTGCCCTAGACTCGGTTTGATGTGAACCAGGATTAGTGTCTTTGGGCTCTGGGTCAGTGTTCTGCCCTGACTCAGTTTGGTGAACCAGGATTAGTGTCTTTGGGCTCTGGGTCAGTGTTCTGCCCTGACTCGGTTTGGTGAACCAGGATGAATGCATTTGGGCTCTGGGTCAGTGTTCTGCCCTGACTCGGTTTGGTGAACCAGGATGAATGCCTTTGGGCTCTGGGTCAGTGTTCTGCCCTGACTCAGTTTGGTGAACCAGGATGAATGCCTTTGGGCTCTGGGTCAGTGTTCTGCCCTGGCTCAGTTTGGTGAACCAGGATGAATGCATTTGGGCTCTGGGTCAGTGTTCTGCCCTGACTCAGTTTGGTGAACCAGGATGAATGCCTTTGGGCTCTGGGTCAGTGTTCTGCCCTGACTCAGTTTGGTGAACCAGGATGAATGCCTTTGGGCTCTGGGTTAGTGTTCTGCCCTGACTCGGTTTGATGTGAACCAGGATTAGTGTCTTTGGGCTCTGGGTCAGTGTTCTGCCCTGACTCAGTTTGGTGAACCAGGATTAGTGTCTTTGGGCTCTGGGTCAGTGTTCTGCCCTGACTCAGTTTGGTGAACCAGGATGAATGCCTTTGGGCTCTGGGTCAGTGTTCTGCCCTGACTCAGTTTGGTGAACCAGGATGAATGCCTTTGGGCTCTGGGTTAGTGTTCTGCCCTGACTCAGTTTGGTGAACCAGGATGAATGCATTTGGGCTCTGGGTCAGTGTTCTGCCCTGACTCGGTTTGGTGAACCAGGATGAATGCTTTTGGGCTCTGGGTTAGTGTTCTGCCCTGACTCGGTTTGATGTGAACCAGGATTAGTGTCTTTGGGCTCTGGGTCAGTGTTTTGCCCTGCATCTGATGTGAACCAAGATTAGTGCCTTTAGGCTCTGGGTCAGTTTACTGCCCTGACTCGGTTTGATGTGAACAGGATTATTGCCTTTGGACTCTGGGTCAATTTTCTGCCATGATTCGGTTTGATGTGAACCAGGATTAGTGCCTTTGGACTCTGGGTCAGTGTTCTGCTCCAGATCAGTGTTCTGCTCCGAGTCTTTGCACCGAGTCCAGTTTAAACGCAGCGTTTGGGGCCGGAGTTGTGCGGATGTGACCGGCTCCCGGGTATCGCTTTTTGGGAGTTCAGTTTGACCAGGGACAGCAACAGGGTTTGTGAGGCTGCCCCGGGAGCGGACTGTGAGAGCCGGGGGGGGGGGGGGGGGGGGAGCAGCGGCCGCCGAGCGCTTTTCAGGCGCTTTGACTGGTGGACAGCGCCCAGGAAAGTGGCTGGACGCGGCTTCGGGAGAGCTCGGGACGGCTCTGGGGTACTCGTCACCCGGAGTGTGGGTCACCTCGGGACGGTGAACTTCGCTTGGGTGGTACCACCCCCAGAAACTGGGGAAGGGGGTTTGTCCCCCTGTTGAGTATGGGCCAGTTACCATTGGGCTTGAGACCCCAGCGCTGCGCTGGCATTGGAAACACAGACATACACATCTGCTTGCTTTGTTGAGAGACTTGAGGTGGTTGTAAGTTAGTCAGCAGCAAGAAGCCTCCTTGTTCCTTTGGTGCTGCAGAATGTGCTCATTCAGATTACAATAGTCAAACTAACCGAGCAAGAATCTGCACAGCCAGAAGCTTGAAAGTTGGAATTTGTAAGATGGAATGGGTCAAGAATGCAGCCCTGTGATGGCTGTAAGTGTTCATTCTTACTCCTGACAGAAGCATCAGGACCAGCTTTCTCCGTAGCTGGTACTTACAGCTCATTTAAATTGAGAGTCATCAGCAGCAACTATCTAAAATTTGCTTTTATGCAGCACCTTTAACGTTGGATATGTTGATATTAGGATATTTTACTAATATAGGACACAAAGTTGTGAAATAAAAACAGCATCCCCACGTTTCAAACCATGTTTGAAATAGATGCCTTTTGCTGCATGATTTGATCATGGCAAACTACTCATCTGTGCCACCCACCATACTGCTCTCAGCTGGCCAAAAAATATCTTAGCAGAATGGATAAAGCTGATTCCACAATTCCATGCAATATGTTGTAAAGAATATGTACATTGGGTTGAGATTGTACTGATAAATCTATCTAGATTTACTTTAATTGTTCTTCTGGTGTAGTCTCTTCAGTGTCCTAACATTTCAGCCTATTTGTGGTGTACGTTTTCTTCAACAATGTAAACTGAGTGATCTGTATGGAAATTGAGAATTCAAAGGCTGTTTGAACCAACTGGACATTCATCTAAAAAGCATTGCAAATGCATTTAGACTTACAAGTTATTCCACAGGGAAGGAAATGCTGGCAATAGCATGAAACCATTGTTAAATGAATGTCTTTCGATTCAACAGCACTCTTCTGTTTTAGAATAAGAAGGTGGCAAATGAACATTCCAATTCTTGGCTGCTATTAAGAAAAGGAAAGTTTGTCATCATAATTTATGTCTGAACTATAGAAAGGATAGACAAAACATATAAAATATTTGGATTCATTCTGTTGGATGGGCAGAGAGTGAGAACAGACACAATACTGGCCTTGGTCCCCTGGAAATGATCCCATGGTATATCCTGTAATACTTCAGATGTGAGTCGAGTTCTAAATATTTGGGATGGGCACCCATTTGTTTCCTTCCAGTGATAATTGAAGAAGAGACCATGGATATTCGAAGAGTGGATACAGCTGTCTTATGAGGCGTACCTGGGGAGATGTATCCATGCTGCATGCATCTGCCAAGTCACAGCTGATAGATAGTGGGAGGTGTCCTGGGCCCACCAAATAATTTCTAGTGCCTGCAATGATCTGAAAGTGCACTAACAATGCACATTAGTTTAGATTTGTGGAATAGAGCAGTGTAGGTGTTGGTGTCACAGTCATAGAATCTCTACAGGAGCGTGGTGCAGTGGTTAGCACTGCTGCCTCACGGCACTGAGGTCCCAGGTTTGATCCCGGCCCTGGGTCACTGTCCATGTGGAGTTTGCACATTCTCCCCGTGTTTGTATGGGTTTCGCCCCCACAACCCAAAGATGTGCAGGGTAGGTGGATTGGCCATGCTAAATTGCCCCATAATTGGAAAAATGAATTGGGTACTCTAAATTTATTCCCCCCCAAAAATAGAATCTCTACAGTGCAGAAGGAGGCCATTCAGCCCATCAGGTCTGCACCTGTCTCGGCCCACTCCCTCGCCCTATCCCCACAACCTCACCTAATCTTTGGACACCAAGGGACAATTTAACATGGACAATCCATCTAATCTGCACATCTTTTGACTGTGGGAGGAAACCAGAGAACCGGGAGGAAACCCACACAGACACAGTGGTAACGTTCAAACTCCACACAAGGTCGGAATGAAACCTGGGTCCCATGCTCTGTGAGGCAGCAATGCTAGCCGCTGTGCCACCATCTCTAATATTTGGGTCCACCTGGATGGAGGCCAATGCAACGCAGCCTGGGTTAGAGTATGACCAATATCTTGCAAAGAAATCTTTTGGTGGGCGAAATTCAGAATTGTTCTGTGAGGATTTCTTAAAACATTGAAAGTTGGTATTGAAGGGGGATGTTTGAATGCCTTGCTTTGGGAGAGATTCAGGCATTGTGATATTGTACCATTTATATAATACTGTGATCTTGCAAATATTGAATTCCCTTTCTCTTGCATATGGATTCTCATCGTTATCAAATTACTATTTAGTTATTAAATAATCTCCCTGCAACTATCAGCTATCACGTGCTCCATGTCAAATTTGAGAAGAGCAACAAATAATAATCAATTTTCAAGAATCATCTGCATCACATTTTAATGCATTTCGCAGATACCTTGTGACAATGGTCAAATATGGTCAAATATCAAGAGAGTCTGGACACTGATTTGCTCCACAGCCTGCAATAAAAATATTAAAAGGATCATGTCTTTTTTTTATTGTTTTTATTTTAAAACTCCCAACAGTGTTATTGTTAGGTCCCCAATCTCTGCAGTTCCAGATGATTAATTAGATATAGTGACAGTGAACCTGTTGCACCTGATCCTGTATAGCCGGTTGTTTTGTGAAGCGGGTCAGACCTTGGGGAGCGTAAGAATGTTCGGTGTCTTATAATAACTCAGTCAAAACAGAGAGGTTGACATTGTGTGAAATGCCATCGATTTATTTTAAATTGCCGCTTTATCTAAAACATTGATTATTGGCAGGAGAGTTTTTAAGTAGTGATAGTATACTGCAATAATTGTCCAACCAACAAAGTGACCATATATCTGTTGAAGCGGGTGTGTTCCTCTGAATTGTCCTATAATCCTTTCGATGTTCAAGTCATAAGTTTCCCACATCATGGCTTTTTGTGGTCATGCTATAAAGCTGCGAGGCACTTTACATCGTTCTAGGAGACATTTTGCATATGGTCCACTCCTCACTGGCGATGTTGGATTTTGCTCCTGTGACATTATAAATATACATTGAGTCCCAAGAGCAACACTCTAAATTTATATCCGTGAAGCGACCACACTTGCAATTCTCTCTGCTTCCCCACGGCTGCTAGGGCAACAGTCTTAAAAGTCTAAAATACAGAAACAAATGAACTGGGGTACCAGGTATCTTCGGGAGTTTTGTGTGGAACATTTGGGAATCTCTGGCAGCTCAGATGATGCTCATAATCACAGAGTAATTCTCAAAGCATAGCTGTCATCTGCAGAACACTAAAAGCAGGTGAGTTCCATAGGAGAGCCAGGAATTTGAAATGTTTTAATCAACCCAGAGACTGAAGCCTCAGAACAGAAATTATGTTATCCACCTCAGAACATTTTAGAATTATTGCAATTTTGAGCATTTGAACAAGGTAAATGAATGAGATTATTGCATTTTAAATTCTTAATGAACTAGGTTCAAAGCCCTATATGTACTGCCAGTTTTATTTAATTATTTTTCGTTTGTGGGACTGAGTTCTATGGTTGTCAGTTTAAAATGCTTTCCTTCTCCGTTTTGAATTTCTTCATGATGGGGATGGTGAATTGGTTGGAAAACTGACATTATCTCTGGGAATTGGATTAGGTTGCAGTCTAGCCCAACAGGATGAAACTTTGATGAAAATGTGCTCCTTGGAGCAGTTAAAAGTGATGTGGGTGAGTGTCATTTTCAACCCAATTCTGACTGGGTGTCAGTCCATAGCATGGACTGCTTATAACTTTTATCAATCAGTAGCTTCACTCAGGTAGGATGTAAAGAATACTGTGAGAAATATAAATACAATATTGGTGCAATAGGCAATTATTTTTTAGGTTACATTGAACACATTGTTGATAGAAAGTTACTGTGAAGTTAGTTTATAAGTTGCATGAGGGTGCTTCATGAGGCAACATTGATGGAGCTTTATCGTGTTGGTAGTCCATAATTTGGGAGGGTTCTCCGGGGTAGTATATAGGAGTCTTCTCTGGACTTCTTGAATGGAAATTGCTGCAATCTCATCTGGTAGCATCCTCACCACCAAGCCAATGCTGAATACTTCAGTTCAGCATTGAGGGAGTACTGCACTGCAGGGTAGTTTACTCCATGCCTCTAAATGATGTTGCAGAAGGGTAGAATGTATTTAAGCAGAGATGGGCACAAAATATTGCAAAGGCATTGTATGTTCAGTGGAAAAGTTCAGATTCATCTTCCCCACCCCCAACCCACCGCTTTGCCCCACAGTTGATGGCTGCACCTTCAACTGCCTGAACCTTATTACATCTTGGGTTTCCCTCCTTAAACCCTATTTGCCATTTCTCCACTTTCCTTTAAACCTCCAAGCTTTTGATAGAGTGGAAGTGGAGAAGATGTTTCCACTAGTAAGAGAAACTAGAACCCGAGGGCACAAGGGACAATCCTTTAAAACTCAGATGAGGAGGAATTTCTTCAGGTGGTGAATCTGTGGAAATCATTGTCGCAGAAGACTGTGGAGGCTAAGTCTTTGAGTGTATTGAAGCTAGAGATAGATAGGTTCTTGATTAATGAGGAAATCAGGGTTTACGGGGAGAAGGCAGGAGACTAGGGATGAGAAACATATCAGCCATGTTCAAATGATGGAGCAGACTCGATGGGCCGAATGGCCAATTCAGCTCCTATGTCTTATGGTCTTATGATCACCCTTCCTAATATCCTCCTCCTTTGGCTCAACCTCCTTTTTTTAATGTCTCCTGAAGCACATTGATGTTTGTCTATGTTAAAGATGCGACTATAAATGCAAGTTATTCATGCTGATTGCTACTATTACTGCAGCACAGTGCCGATCATCGAGAATATCCATTCAGTGTTCGGCATTAGTTTGAGAAGGACAAAAGATGAACTGAAGAAATTCAAATCAGGAGCTTTCGGAGAGCTGATGAACATGGAGCTGAGGCAACATCATTTCCAAGTAGCATTGAGAGGGAGGAAGGTTGGCATTTGAATGATAGTTAAAAGAACAGATGTATCATGAGTGAGTTTAGTTAGTGGAGTGGTACCTGAGGAAAGACGAGCATAAAGAACATTGGTTAGCATTGAAAGGAGTTGTGTGGGGAGAGACTTGAGGGACAAACAAGTTGGTTTGTTGTTGGTGTTGGTTGACAGCTTGGTGAGAATAGGTGATAAACTACAAGGAGATGAGGGTCCAGTCTGCAGATGAAAAGGAAGTAGCAGATGATGGTAGTCATAGAGATTTTACAGCACAGAAAGAGGCCCTTCGGCACATTGCGTCCGCATCGGTCGTCAAGCACCTATCCTAATCCCATTTTCCATCACTTGGCCCATAACCTTGTATGCTATAGCATTTCAAGTGCTCATCTAAACACTTCTTAAATGTTGTGAGGGTTCCCGCCTCTATCACCCTTTCAGGCAGTGAGTTCCAGATTCCCATCACCCTCTGGATGAAAAAATGTTTCCTCACATCCCCTCTAGACCTCCTGCCCTTTACCTTAAATCTATGCTCATTATTGACCCCTCTGCTAAGGGGAAAAGTTCTTTCCTTTCTATAACCCTCAGAATTTTGTACTCCCCAATCAGGTCCCGCCTCAGCCTTCTCTGCTCCAATGAAAACAACCCCAGCCCTATCCCATCTCTCTTGATAGCTGAAATGCTCCAGCCCAGGCAATCTTGATTTTGGAGAAGGAGCTCCATTAACCCCTTGCACTTGGTGCTTAAGATGATAGAGGTGGGTTGGGGAAAAAAGAGACTTTAAAGAACCATTATTCTTGCCCTCCAGGATGATCCTGGATTATTGGGTGATTTGGGCTGAAGGAGGCAAAGTATAAACTGCTGGCTTAGTACAGTGGGCTAAACAAGGCCAGCAGAGCGGGTTCAATTCCCGTACTGGCCTCCCCGAACAGGCGCCGGAATGTGGCGACTAGGGGCTTTACACAGTAACTTAATTGAAGCCTACTTGTGACAATAAGCGATTATTATTATTATTATGGTAGTTTATAACTGATACACATTTTGTTGGAGCTTGCCTTGTGACTCAAAGGGGCTAAAAATGATTATCTCGGGTTATGTGTGCAATATTAATTTGACGCTTTGAACAGATGCTGACTACATGTCCAAACTTTTCTTGATTGATTTCCAGCATTTATCATAGAATCATAGAATCTCTACAGTGCAAAAGGAGGCCATTCGGCCCATCGAGTCTGCATCACTACCTCACCCTATCCCAATAACCACTTCAGCTAACCTACACATCTTTAGACACTAAAGGGCAGTTTAGCATGGCCAATCCACCTAACCTGCACATCTTTGGACTATGGGAGGAAACCGGAGCACCCAGAGGAAACCCACACAGACACAAAGCGAGTGCAAACTCCACTCAGACAGTCACCCAAGGCCAGAATTGGCCACAGGTCCCTGGTGCTGTGAGGCAGCAGTGCTAACCACTGTGCCGCAGCACCACCCATTTATGTTTTTTAAAAATAAATATTTTGTATAGAGCAGCAGTCTACGTTTATGCAGAAAGGTGGTGAAAACTGCACCTCCACTTCACCCTCTCTACACCCTCTCTACTCTTTGTCTGCAAATCTACTGACATTTTTGGGGAAATGCTCTGATTAAATACAGCCCACTACATTTATATTCCGTCTTTCTGTTTAATTGTGATTGATAATTGCGTCGTTTTCATTTCGACATACACTTAAATACAGATTTACATTTTAAAGAAAAAGAAAGTCCTCACTGAAGGTTAGAACATGTATGAGAACCCTTTTTATCTGGAAGCTGCACTACTTGTGATTACTATTTTATCTTTTATTGGCCCTGTTTGACATGATTTTACCACAATCACTCAATGTGGTAATCATAAATCTGGGGCGAAATTCTCCTACCCGCCCCGCCACATTTCTGCCCCGACCGGCCGGCGGGAGTCTCCGTAACACCGGCCGGTCAATGGGGTTTCCCATTGTGGGGCAGCCCCACGCCGTCGGGAAACCCCCGGGCGCCGGCAAAACGGAGACTCCCGCCGGCGGAGAATGACGCCCCTGATGTCTAACACCATACCCCAAGTGTTCAAAACTGCACAATACACACCCCTTTAATCAAACAACATTACCATTAACTTTACAGTTCCAACATAATACATCATTAGACTAGTCCAGTGGTTTCCTTAACATTTTTGGATTGAATATGTTGAGAGTTCAGCTGGTCCGAGCTGCAATGGATAAGTCTGTCAAAAGTCAAGTCTGAAAGGTTCCTCTCTAATTAGAGAAAGCTTGCGCAATCTCTAATCCCATTTTTGCAAAATTTTAATTTAATAATCTTTATTGTCACAAGTAGGCTTACATTACCAGTGCAATGAAGTTACTGTGAAAAGACCCCAGTGCTAACCACTGTGCTACCGTACCATTCCAGGGCAAAAATGTTTTTAAAAGGCACACTCCTAATGCAAATTAATAATATAGACAATGCATAATCATCTAATGCCTTGCTATCTCAGCAATAGGTCGAAAAGGGTCTTAACATATTGGTTAGTGGTCTCGTTATGTCAAGTCTGAAATTTTCACTATAGCATGGATGACTGCACAATTCTTGTTTATATTTGCAGTGTTGTCCTGTGCTGATTCAAAATAAGACCCCACTCCACTTATTATAAAATGAAAAGATTATAATATCTCATTACGGTTAACTTTTATTTGTTTCTTTATGCCTGCTTTGTGTATGAAAAAGTGTCCATGTTCCAACTTGTCTTTCTAGGACCCTGATGTAAGCTGAAGCATGTTCATCTGAACGATCGCACAATCCTTTAATGTTCAATTTATAGGTCTTCTGATAATGCAGTCCCATTTAACATTTTCTTCAGAAGCTTTCCTGCAACATTTTGCCACAAGTTTTCAAATAATAAATGTCTGTGCTAAGATTCAAACACTTGTATTGAAAGTTTCTTCCAAAGTGTGCTGAAGAAACTGGAGTTGTGTGCTGCTAAATGGTATGAAAGGATCACGTAAACTCATGTTTTGAGTTGATGAGACATATGAACAAATACATGTGCAAAATGATAGTCTGTTCATTGACTATGATATTTAGAAGTTGAGCATTGATTAGATAATATATCAATTTCTCTGGACTATGTTCAGTGCTTGAATTAAACTGCGGTGAAGGAAATTGGGGGCATAGTCCACTTTTATTTTGGATCCTGTTCCGAATCATTTCAGAAGGAAGTGACCCGTGCCTCATACTGATAAGGAGAGTGCCACATGGCTCTTTATATTGGAACTCAGCTTTTTTTACCTGGAGAAATAGAGTGGGAATCTGGTTTCTATGGGATGGTGTAATATTTCTGGAGCAATACACAGCACAGAACTGCTCGTTATTAAGCAAACTTAGGGATTCATTGGAAATCTCCCTGAAATAGTGCTGAATGTGGTCTTTTTAAAAAAAAAATTGCTGTACAGTGGTAGTAGGACTCTTGAGATTGCAGTTAGCATTAATTAGTAGGGCAGTACTAGGGGTATTCTCTGTTTCGCCTGGCTCACACTGTGTCAGATTTGGGAGCACTTAGTCCAAACAGTGGATGGTTTTTTCCTCAGGACTGCTAGCTATCATGTGTCGGTACATAAATAAACATAAGCCAAACAGAAGGAAGTTTTTATTGGGCGGCTGTCTCTGACCTGAAGATGTTAGTGATTATCTTAAGATTATGTGGACAAGGACATGACCATTCCTTACAGAAACTTGTCTTTCAACCTTCCCTTGTTGCCTTATAGAGTCAGAGTTTTTACAGCACAGAAAGAGGCCCTTCAGCACATGGATGGGGAGGTTTTAAATGAGAGCTGGGCACTTCCCACCTTGAGGGAGGGAGGGGAGGGAACAGCCAGATAGGGATTCATTATTGTACCACTGTCACGCACATCTGGTTGCATTGGTGGTGGTTTGGAAACAGACCAATTGGCAAATGCTCTTGGCTCAAGGGTGCATAACCAGGGAAATCTGTCAGGACAACAAATATAGAATAAAAAGACTCATGGACGTGACTGATGCACAGACTTATTCAGTTTCAATTTGCAATAATTCTAAATTATATTTTTAACTTAAATTCAAATGGAGAAAGAGGTGGCAGCTCAAGATGGAGGAGCCAATTTTGTCCTTCAGAATGACCACTGTATGTGCAGTATGGCACTTTGACATGCTACTCTGATCTTGCCTCCAGTAAGCAGATGAATTACAGATTTTGTTTTAGGGGGTGGCCGGTCCCATGGGTTGCAGGAAAGCATCCAGAGCCTTCCAGGAATATTGTTAATTGCATCCTTAATTCACTTTCTCTGCTGTCTGGTAAATTGCCATTCCACCCCTGAAAAAACATCAAGATATCTGTCAACTTTAAAAAAGGTTTCTGGACCCTCTCCCTGGGAAAAATCCCGCTGATAGCTCTCTTGATAGTGAACTCAAATGCACTAGCATCTGCTGGGAATCTGAATCCAATGAAGTAAGATTTTGGTTTGACAGCTGTTGTGAACTTTGTCATAGCTGCTTCTTAACCACCAGAGGTGACGCATAAGCCCTGTGTATGTGGGCAAAGTGCTAGCAGTGGAGCAGAAACAACTGTGACGATTTTGTTTTGGAGTTGTCAATTCCTTCTTGTCTTTTAGTTTGTCACTGCAGAGTGAAATTTGATGTTTTGGATTTTATCTTCCATTGTGGTGGGAATCAAAAAAGGTGAGAGGCATATAACTTGGTTGGCCCTCCACATTCTTCAGTTTTCCTGTTTTTTTTTGCTTAATAGTTGGGACAGTGTCTATAAGGCATTTCAGCTGTCAAACTCCTTCATTGTAGATGCTGAAATGCTGAAATAGATGGTGTGAAGTTAAGTACAGTCCTGTGTTTGTCTGCAGATTCATTGTTGCTTCTATATAATTTTACGCGAAAAATCTAAATTAGTTTGCTCAGCCAGGAGTCACATTCAGCAAGAAGGGGTTATGGGTGAATAGGACTTGGTGTAAAGAGCCTTGGGCAGCAGAGTTTTGGATGCCCTCAAGTTCACGGAGGGTGGAATGTGTGAGGCCGGCCATGGGAGTGTGGTTGTTTTAAGAGTCAAGTCTAGAGTAAGAGTCAGCACGGTAGCATAGTGGTTAGCACAGTTGCTTCACAGCTCCAGGGACCTAGGTTCGATTCCCGGCTTGGGTCACTGTCTGTGTGGAGTCTGCACGTTCTCCCCGTGTCTGCGTGGGTTTCCTCCGGGTGCTCCGGTTTCCTTCCACAGGCCAAAGATGTGTGGGTTAGGTGGATCGGCGATGTGCGGGTTAGGAGTATTGGCTATGCCAAATTGTCCTTAGTGCCCAAAAAAGGTTCAGTGGGGGTACTGGGTTACAGGGATAGGGTGGAGGTGTGGGCTTGGGTAGGGTGCTCTTTCCAAGGGCCGGTGCAGACTCGATGGGCCGAAGGGCCTCCTTCAGCACTATAAATTCTATGATTCTATAGAGATAATGGAAAGGTGGATGAGGACTTTCACAGCAAAAGAGCTGAGGCAAGACCGAGTTGTTAGAGGTGACACTACATTGGTGGAAATGTCTCACTGATGGTTTGGATATGTGGTCAGAAGCTCATCTCCGAGTCAGATATGACACCAAGATTGCAAACTGTCAGGGCCAGCCTCAGACAATTGCTCGGGAGAGAGATGGAGTCTGTAGCTAAGGATTGGCGTTAGTAGCAGGGACCAAAGTCATTGATTTCAGTCTTCCCAATGTGTAGTTGGAGGAAATTTCTGCTCATCGATACTGGATGTCGGAAGAGCAGTCTGAAAATGTAGGCAATGAAGGAAGATTGTTGTGAGATAGAGCTGGGTATAACAGAGTACAAATGAAAACGGCCATGTTTTGGGATGATGTTTTTTGAGGGGCAGCATGTAGATGAGAAATAGGATGGGGCGGGGATAGATCCTTGCCGGGACACTGAACGTAATGGCCTGGGAGCTGGAAAACAAACCATTGGTGATTCTCTGGCTAACCTAATTATAGGTAAGAATGGAATAAGGTGAGCTGAATGACATTGGAGAAGTGCTGGTGGAGGATGCTGTGGCCAGCCGTGTCAAAGATCTCTGACAGGCTGAGAAGGATAAGAAGGGCGAGATTACCTTTGGTTCAGTCACATAGGATGTAATTTGTGACAATGATAGGAAACATTTGGTACAGTAGCAGGAGCAGAAAGCTGATTGAAAATGAGAATTCAGGAACGATGGGTTTGGGAGGTGACTTTGGAGAGGCAGGAAGGATGGAGATGGCGTGGTAGTTTGCAAGGATGGGGTTAAGGGTTGAGTTTCCTCCACGCAATGTATTGAGCTGTGGGTTGCAATTCGGGCAGGCTAATTTTTTATCTAATCGCTATCCAAATGCAGGTGGACCACACTCAGAATATTTCTTGGTAGTTTTAATTATACTGTCAGCAGAATTAACCTGAACACTTCTAACAATTGCCCTGCCTAGTAGCAGCACTGAGGTGTTACAGAGCACCAAAACTGCAATTGTGCCGTGCATACTTTCAGCTGAAATGTGGTGTGAAAAACTCATTATGGTGGAGTTATGTTGTCTCCTCCTTCATGGGAGGGAGGGAACTGGAGTAATAAGCCTTGTAGCAAGATTTCAACTGCACTTCTCACTAGTTTAGTGTGATGAAAAATAACTTCAGCAAAGCATTGCTCTTTCACAGAGGTCAAGCTAAGAGAATAGAACAGCACAGACATGAGGAAGTGAGATAATCCGTAGGTTCATATTGGTGTGATAATCCAGTCAACACATCGAGCCTATTCTGCCATTCAATTAGATGATGGTTGATCCATGTCTTAGCATCATTTAAGTGACTTGGCTCCATATCTTTTTAATATCCTTGACTAATGCAAATATAATACTTTCTATTTGAAATGTTCACTTGAACAAGCCTCACATCAATTTGTTGTGGCGTAGGACTGAGGTGAGCATAGTAAGAAGTCTTACAACACCAGGTTAAAGTCCAACAGGTTTGTTTCAAACCACTAGCTTTCAGAGCACTGCTCCTTCCTCAGGTGAATTTGTTGGAGGAAGAGTTCCAAATTTCCACTCCCCTTTTGTGTGAAAAAGAGCTTCCTGACAGCACCTCTGAATGACCATGCTCTAATTCTGACTTCAGGACAGGTGTTCAACTGGAAAGATCCCCTGAGTAAAGTTCTAGACTGGTACCTGCAAAATACTTCCTTGTATCATTTATTCTGTTTGTTGAGATTACGGGACTAAAATAAGCTGTTGCTAAATGTTATTCCTCGGCAAATATGTATTTAATGTGTCCCACTCATTTTCATTTAATTAATCAGATTAACAGATAATTGAAGTGATTGCATATTGAAATTCATTTCAAATGATCAAAATGGGCCCAGTGCCCTGTCGTCTTGCTCATTAGATTTGGGGTTGTGGGTTTCAGCACTTTCTCTTCAACTTGTATTTTCTTTTTTTTTAAACAAACGATTTTATTGAGGTATTTTAGGCATGTAGAAAAAGTGACATTGTACAGTACAAAAAAAAAGAAGCGAAGACACAAATTACAAAATAAACATAGTGCAAACTACGGCTCTGTTCACGCACAGACCTGCCTCAATATCCCCCTATTCTACTCTACTCTACCCTTGCCCCCCCCCCCCCCCCCCCCCCCCCCCCCCCCCCCCCCCCGACGCTTACTCCTTTGCGAGGAAGTCAATAAATGGCTGCCACCTTCGGGCGAACCCTAGTAGCGAACTTCTCAAGGCGAACGACTTTCTCTAGGCCAAGAAAGCTCGCCATGTCCGATAGCCATACCTCAGCCCTCGGGGGCTTTGAGTCCCTCCATGCTGACAGTATTCGTCGCCGGGCTACCAGGGAAGCAAAGGCCAGAACGTCGGCCTTTCTCTCTTCCTGGACTCCCGGGTCCTCCGAAACCCCAAAGATTGCCACCTCCGGGCTCATTACCACCCCAGTTTTCAATACCCGGGACATGACATCTGCGAATCCCTGCCAATATCCCCTGAGTTTAGGGCACGACCAGAACATGTGCACATGGTTAGCCGGCCCTCCGGCGCATCTAGCACACTTGTCCTCCAGCCCGAAGAATCTGCTCATCCGGACCACCGTCATGTGGGCCCAGTGCACGACCTTAAACTGGATCAGGCTGAGCCTGCCGCATGTTGCGGTCGTGTTTACTCTGCTCAGAGCTTCTGCCCAGATACCGTCCTCCATCTCCCCCCCCGAGCTCCTCTTCCCACTTAAGTTTCAGGTCCTCGGTCTGCGTATCCTCAGCTCCCATTAGTTCCTTGTAGACGTCTGAAACTCTACCCTCTCCCACCTCTCCCCTAGAAACTACCCTGTCCTGCCTCCCCTTCGGCGGGAGACGTGGGAAGGATGGCACCAGTCTGCGTACAAAATCCCTCACCTGCATGTATCTAACATTGTTCCCTCTCGCCAGCCCAAACTTCTCCTCCAGTGCCCTCATGCTCGGAAAGCTCCCTTCCAGGAATAGATCCCCCATCCTCACAATCCCCGCCCTCCTCCACAGTCGATACCCCCCGTCCATGTTCCCCGGGGCAAATCGGTGGTTGCCGCTAGATTGGGGTCCACACCGATGCTCTTACCTTCCCTACATGCCTCCTCCACTGGCCCCAGATCTGAAGAGCCGCCACCACTATCGGGCTGGTGGAGTACCGTGCCAGCGGAAGCGGCAGAGGCGCCGTGACCAGGGCTGTTAAGCTTGTGCCCTGCGCGAAGCAGCCTCCATCTGCTCCCAAACTGACCCCGTACCCACCATCCATTTCCTTATCATCGCTATGTTGGCCGCCCAGTAATAGTTGCTGAAGTTCGGCAACGCCAGCCCCCCTTCTCCTCTGTTCCTTTTAAGCATCACCTTCCTCACCCGCGGATACTTCCCTGCCCATTTAAATCTCAGAATAATTTTATTCAGCCTCTTAAAGATGGACCGCGGGATAAAGATGGGAAACACTGAAAAACAAACAAGAACCGCAGGAGAATCGTCATCTTAACAGTCTGCACCCTCCCTGCCAATGACAGCGGGAGCGCATCCCACCTCCGGACCTCCTCCCTCACTCGTTCCACCAGTCGGGACAGGTTGAGCTTATGCAACTTGCCCCAGTCCCGTGCCACCTGAATCCCCAAATATCAGAAACTCTCCCCCACCAGCCTGAACGGCAACCCCTTCAGCCTACTCTCCTGCCCCCTCGCCTGAATTACAAACAACTCGCTCTTAGCCATGTTCAGTTTGTATCCGGAGAACCGGCCAAATTCCCTCAGGGTTGCCATAATACCGTCCATCCCCACCATTGGGTCTGATACATATAGCAGCAGATTATTCCCGTATAACGAGACTCTATGTTCCACCCCCCCCCTGACCAGCCCTTTCCAGCCCCTAGAAACTCTCAGTGCAATTGCCAGCGGCTCTATGGCCAGCGCGAACAGCAGTGGGGAGAGAGGGCAGCCCTGTCTTGTCCCACGGTGCAGTCTAAAGTAGCCTGATGTCCTGTTCGTCCTTACACTCGCCTCCGGGGCCTGATACAATAGCCTAACCCAGTCGATGAACCGCGCCCTGAACACGAACCGTCCTAGTACCTCCCACAGATAATCCCACTCGACCCGGTCAAAAGCCTTTTCAGCATCCATGGCTACCACTATCTCTACCTCCCTACTCTCTGGGGGCATCATAATCACATTGAGCAGCCTTCTTAGGTTGGCCACCAGCTGTATTTTCCTTTTTTTAAAAAAATATCTTTTATTGAAATTTTTTTTTCCCTGAGCAACATTTTTCCCGATTACAAAACAAACGAAATGATAACAATAACAAAACAGAAATTTTAAACTTTTTAACAATAATAATAATAATAATAATAATACACAAGTAACAAAACCTCATACTCTATTGACCTATACTCAACTAAACCTCCTCCCCCCGCCCCCCCCCCCCCCTCCCCCCTGGGTTGCTGCTGCTGGTCATCTGTCTTCCCTCTAACGTTCCCCTAGGTAGTCGAGAAATGGCTGCCACCGCCTGGTGAACCCTTGAGCCGATCCTCTCAGGGCAAACTTTATCTGCTCCAGTTTAATAAACCCCGCCATATCGTTTACCCAGGCCTCCAGTCCCGGGGGTTTCGCATCCTTCCACATGAGTAGGATCCTGCGCCGGGCTACGAGGGACGCAAAGGCCACGACATCGGCCTCTTTCGCCTCCTGCACTCCCGGCTCTTCCGCAACTCCAAATAGAGCTAACCCCCAGCTTGGTTTGACCCGGGCATTCACCACCTGCGAGATCACTCCCGTCACTCCCTTCCAATATCCGACCAGTGCCGGGCACGCCCAAAACATATGTGCGTGGTTTGCCGGGCTCCCGCCACACCTCCCACATCAGGGGCGTCATTCTCCGACCCCCCGCCGGGTCGGAGAATGGCCGATGGCCGCCGTGAATCCCGCCCCCGTCCCCGCCGAAGTCTCCGCTCCCGGAGATTGGGCGGGGGCGGGAATCCAGCCGCGCCGGTTGGCGGGACCCCCCGCTGGATTCTCCGGCCCGGATGGGCCGAAGTCCCGCCCAGAAACTGCCTGTCCCGCCGACGTAAATCAAACCTGGTATTTACCGGCGGGACCAGGCAGCGTGGGCGGGCTCCGGGGTCCTGGGGGGGGGCGCGGGGCGATCTGACCCCGGGGGGTGCCCCCACGGTGGCCTGGCCCGCGATCGGGGCCCACCGATCCGCGGGCGGGCCTGTGCCGTGGGGGCACTCTTTCCCTTCCGCCTCCGCTACGGCCTCCACCATGGCGGAGGCGGAAGAGACTCTCCCCACTGCGCATGCGCGGGAAACTTTCGGCGGCCGCTGACGCTCCCGCGCATGCGCGGGGAAACTGACAGCGGCCGCTGACGCTCCCGCGCATGCGCCGCATTTCCGCGCCAGCTGGCGGGGCAACAAACGCCATTTCCGCCAGCTGGCGGGGCGGAAATCCCTCCGGCGTCGGCCTAGCCCCTCAATGTTGGGGCTAGGCCGCCAAAGATGCGGAGACTTCCGCACCTTTTTGCCGGCGCGATGCCCGTCTGATTTGCGCCGGCTTTGGCGCCAGTCGGCGGGCATCCCGCCGTTGGGGGAGAATTTCGCCCCTGTTCTCCACTCCAAAGAACCTGCTCAATCTTGCCCCCGTTATGTGTGCTCTATGCAGCACCTTGAATTGAATCAGGCTAAGCCTGGCGCATGAGGAAGAGGAGTTTACCCTGCTTAGGGCATCAGCCCACACACCCTCCTCTATCTCCTCCCCTAGTTCTTCTTCCCACTTTCCTTTTAGTTTGCGCACCGACTCCTCCCCCTCTTCCCTCATCTCTCTGTAAATCTCTGACACCTTGCCCTCTCCGACCCACACCCCTGAAAGCACCCTGTCCTGTATCCCCTGTGTCGGGAGCCGCGGAAATTCCCTCACCTGTTGTCTAGTAAACGCCCTCACCTGCATATATCTCAAGAAATTCCCCCGGGGTAACTTATACTTTTCCTCCAGTGCTCCCAAGCTCGCAAAAGTCCCATCTATGAATAAATCTCCCACCTTCCTAATTCCCAACTGGTACCAGCTCTGAAATCCTCCATCCATTCTTCCTGGGGCGAACCTATGGTTGTTCCTGATAGGGGACCCCACCAGGGCTCCCCGCACCCCTCTCTGTCACCTCCACTGTCCCCATATGTTCAGTGTTGCCGCCACCACCGGGTTCGTGGTGTACTTTTTCGGTGAGAGCGGTAGCGGTGCCGTCACCAGCGCCTCTAGACTCGTCCCTTTACAGGACCTTCTCTCCAGCCTTTTCCACACCGCTCCCTCACCCTCCATCATCCATCTACGTATCATTGCCACATTGGCGGCCCAATAATAATCTCCCAAGTTCGGTAGTGCCAGTCCTCCTCTGTCCCTACTACGCTGAAGGAACCCCCTCCTTACTCTCGGAACTTTCCCTGCCCACACGAAGCTCGTGATGCTCCTGTCTATTTTTTTAGTGCTTCCCAGACCACTCCCACAGGGACCTCGCCGTCGTCATTGACCTCCAGGTATCTCTCAATACACCCCCTCACTCTTGCACACACTCCCTCACCCGCCATCAGTCCCACATCTAATCGCCAGAGTGTTCTCTGCTCCCTGTCCTCTCCTACTTCCAGGTCCACCCAATGTGGGGCATGGTCCAAAACCGCTATGGCTGAGTATTCAGCTTCTTCCACCCTAGAGATCAACGACCTTCCTAAAACAAAAAAATCTATCCGGGAGTACACTTTATGGACGTGGGAGAAGAAGGAATACTCCCTAGCCCTGGGTCTAAGAAATCGCCATGGATCCACTCCCCCCATTTGGTCCATAAACCCCTTAAGTACCTTGGCCGCTGCCGGCCTTCTTCCAGTCCTTGAGCTGGATCTATCTAGCCCCGGGTCCAGCACCGTATTGAAGTCCCCTCCTAAAATCAAATTTCCTGCCTCCAGGTCCGGAATACGCCCCAGCATCCGTCTCATGAACCCCGCATCGTCCCAATTTGGGGCATACACATTAACCAACACGACCTCCATTCCCTCCAGCCTACCATTCACCATTACATATCTACCTCCACTATCTGCTACGATGTTCTTTGCTTCAAAGTTCAAAGCTACCCGCTTCCCCACCAAAATGGCCACCCCTCTGTTCTTTGCGTCCAGTCCTGAGTGGAACACCTGTCCCACCCATCCTTTCCTTAGCCTAACTTGGTCCGCCACCTTTAGGTGCGTCTCTTGGAGCATAACCACGTCTGCCCTTTGTCCTTTCAAATGCGCGAGCGCTCGGGCCCTTTTTATCGGTCCATTCAGGCCTCTCACGTTCCACGTGATCAGCCTCACTGGGGGGCTACCTGCCCCCCTCCCGTGTCGACTAGCCATTACCTTCTCTAGGCCAGTCCCATATCCCGCCTCCGCGCTCCCGCTCGCTCCCCCAGCGTCGCATTCCGCCCCCGACCACCCACTCTTTAGCCATTTCCTTTTGGATTTCCGCAGCAGCAACCCAGTTGTCGTGTCCCCCCCCCCCCCCGCTAGATCCCTATCTAGCTTGATTGCTCCCCCCATATCACTTCCGTAAGTCAGCTGATTTCAACTGACCCCGGCTACTCCTGCTCGCTCCTCGACCCCCCCGGTGTGAGGGAACTCCCATCCGCCTTGCGCCTGTTTTCCCGCCTTATTCTTTCTGGCGCGGGAACATCCCTTTACCTGACCCACCTCTTATGGCGCAGCTCCCTTTCCCCTCCCCCTCTCCTTCCCCATTCTCCGACTATGTCCCGCCTTTCCCCCCTCACCGGCGCCCACATTTCCCCAATGTCCCCCCCCTTCCCTGTTTACTTCTCGATTAACTTCCACCATCACATTAACAAAAACAATAACAATAACAACAATAACAGTTCCCTGCAGCATCAGTCCCTCGGTTCCGGTCCAGTTTCTCTTCATTGATGAAGGACCGTGCTTCCTCCGCCGTCTCGAAATAATAGTGTCTCTCCTGATGCGTGACCCATAGTCTTGCCGGCTGCAGCATCCCAAACTTCACCTTCCTTTTGTGCAAAACCTCTTTGGCTCGGTTGAAGCTCGCCCTCCTTCTCGCCACCTCCGCACTCCAATCCTGGTCGATCCTTACCACAGCATTCTCCCATCTGCTACTCCGCACCTTTTTAGCCCATCTCAGGACCTCTTCTCTGTCCTTAAGGCGGTAGAATCGCACGATTATCGCCCTTGGTGGTTCTCCCGCTTTTGGTCTTCTCGCCGGGATCCGATTTGCCCACTCCACCTCCATGGGGCCCGCAGGGGCCTCAGCACCCATTAGTGAGCTCAGCATCTTACTTGCGTACGCTCCACAGTCCACTCCTTCCACACCCTCCGGGAGACCTAGTATCCTAAGGTTCTTCCTTCGCGCTCCATTTTCAAGGGCCTCAATCCTGTCAGCACACTTTTTATGAAATGCCTCGTGCGTCTGAGTCTTAACCGCCAGGCCCAGGACCTCGTCCTCAATACCTGACACCTTCTGCTCCACCACGCAAAGCTCAGCCTCCTGGGTCTTTAAAGTCTCCTTAAGCCCCTCAATTGCCTGTAACATCGGGGTCATTACCTCCTTCTTCAGCAGATCCACACACCGTCTCACAACCTCGTCCTGCTCAGGCCCCCATGTCGCCTGCGATTTCTCCGCCCCCATTTTGTTCTCCACTCCCTCTGACCTTGTGGTTGAAGATTCTTCGGGCTGCAGCCGCCGCCGCCGGTTTTTCCCTCCGTCTTTCGGGGGGGACTCCCTTCCCACGCACCTCGCACCGGGTTTTTCGGCCGGCAAAGTCCCCGTTGGGGCTCTTAAAAGAGCCCGAAGTTCCGCCGGAGCTGGAGCCGCCGAAACGTGCGGCTAGCTCATCCCCGCCGCAACTGGAAGTCTTGTATTTTCCTTTTTTGAACACAAAGATGAGTTTCCCTGCCAGGGGAGGTTATTCCAGGGACGTGCTGATACTGACCATTTGCCAAGAGAAGCCATACAAGTTCTGATAAGAGAACGAGCTGGGAGTTGATACCACATCACCGGCTGATGAGGGACAAACTGATCTCATGCCAGTTACAAGCTAAGAGAAACCATGTTAGTTCTGTGCCAAGAGACCTACCTGATCATGTAGTGAGGCAACCTGTATTATGTGATGTGTTCATGCAGCATACTATGTGTCAAAACGGATAGTGACACAAGCCAACTATTTACCACGCCGACTGCTCACAGAGAAGTTTCACTGAGTAACGTCTTTCCCAATCTATATCAGGAGGGAGCAACTGCTCCATTGCAGGAACCAATGCCTACTATATGTAACATCTGCAGGTTAATTTAGAAATAATAGTGCAGCGATGTACTCTGAACTATATGCAACAAAGTGTTGCTAATTTACTCCACAAAGCCTAACTTGTGCGGGGAGATTACCAGGTTCTGTATGTGTCAGTTATGCAATAACTCTATCGCAGTACAGACGATCACTGCTTTTTGGTTGTGCTTTGAGAGTATTTGAGGCCTGTATGGACAACTAGACAATTAGGAGTGTTTCCAGGAAGACTGCAGTAATGTGTTGTGTTATGACCTCTAAGATTCCCTGCCTTTTCTACAGAGCATGAACTCCCCTGGTAATTGGGAGAGGGGTTTCCCCTTAACAAGGGGGGAATCTCTCAGTATAAAAACCCTGACTGGCATCCAGAGTGGCCCATTCAGGGAGAGGAATTGTTGCTTTTGTAATTATTGTGTACACAGTAATAATCCTTTGTTCATTCCTATCCTACCGTGCATTCTTGCGTCTCTTCCGTTGGATTCTACATATTGCACCCAGACTAATTTCTCGGCATGTGGATTAAGTACTAGTTTTTCTGATTTTAGCAAAAACTCTATTTCATAATAAGATGTGGATTTTCCTTACTTTGGTGCTCCTGTTGGCTAAAGAGTAGGGTTAAGGAAATATCCAATGGCCCCTATAGAGTGAAAATTGGATGCTGATACGATCCAGTTCGATTATGATTTTTCAACCCCTCATGGTCAGATAGCTTGCTAACACTCACATCCAGCACAAGGACTTTGTATAACCTGTGGCTTCTGAGCATCCCATTTATAGCTCCCAACCTACTTCACTTGGATTATGTTAACATGAAAAAAGACAAAAACATGCAAATGAAGAAATCTAAGCCAGGTATTTATTGTGGAATAAAAGGCTAATAATTATGCTGCACTTTACAGGTTAAATTATTTTAACAAAAAGCACCATAGTGTTCTAAATAAACCTGCTCGAATGGTTACACCATGTTTATGGATAGTGCCTTTGGTTTGAGGAACAGGTTTATGGCTGTGTCCAATATTGTTTGTAATATAGGCGAGATGATGAATTATTCTGAATGTGCTATTTTTTAATCATGGGAATTAATAGCCAGAAAAATTGTCTTAATTCTATACATATTCAGTTAAAGTTTGTTTTTAAAAGATGACTTTACTGACAAAATCTCAGTAGAATGTCAAACCTAATTCATCTATATTTTAATTTTGATTTTCTTCCATTGCTTTTTTTCAGTGCATTTCATTCATTGAAAATGCAAAATATGAATTCTACTAGAGACCCATAACAATTTGCCAAGGTTCTTGATTAAGAAATGATGAATTTTTGTCTTGCAACTCCCAACAGTTTTGGCTTTGGCAATTAAAAACAAAAGGCTGTTCAGTTATTCAGGAAAAGGGTTGCTAATCCCTCATCCAGCAAATGCATTCTTTTACTGTACTCCTCCTCCTTCAGACATCCATTGGTGGGGTGGGGGGTCCATGATTATGCTTGGCAAAGTACCGCAGTAGTTTGCCATTACCTTCTGCAGTATGGCAGACAACAAAACTCGCCCAATCTGAACACCTGCGATAATTCCTTTTGGAAGGATTTATAGGCTGATTGTCAACCTGTCTGTCCACGTTATGAACGCACCTTCCGTGTTTGATGTGATGTGCAGCAAAATTTGAAATCCATTTCCAACTTGCATGCTAAAAGCAGTTGGGAACTGGACAAAGCCTTTTCCCACTCTCCACCCATATCAAATATGGACACTTGGGTCTGCTACTGGTCAATACTCAGTGTTCATGCAGCTGCACTCTAGCAAGAGCTAGTGCCTTCAGGAGGGAGGATTGCAGAAGATTTTTGTTTTTAAAAGAAATGAAACACTGATGGTTAAGTGGGAGATTACTTTGACAATTTTGTCAGTGAGTTGATTGGTACCAAAATCAAACCGAAAACATAAAAACATGGAGGTAGCATTCTTGATTGCGGCACAGTGGTTTGCACTGCTGCATCACAGCACCAGGGACCTGGGTTCGATTCCAACCTTGGGTGACTGTGTGGAATTTGCACATTCTCCCTATGTCTGCGTGGGTTTCCTCCGGGTGCTCCGGTTTCCTCCCACGGTCCAAAGATGTGCAGGTTCGGGGGTTATTGGGATAGGGTGGGAAATTGGGCTTGGGGCGAGTGCAGACCCGTTGGGCCGAATGGCCTCCTTCTGCACTGTAGGGATTCTATGAAGAAATAAAAATAGAATCATTTTGAGGAACAATGTGGCACGCAGGGAATGGTTGTCACTTGAAGTGCACTGTGTAAAAGTGTGATAGAAAATTATTTCATAGTAATTTTCCAAAAGGAATTTAAAAGGAAAAAGTTGCAGGGCTGTGGGGAGTGGAGCAAATTGGATAGCTCCTTCGAAAGAGTCAGCATAGACCTTATGGACCAAATGACCTCCTTCTGAGTAGTAAGATTGAGTTTGTTGGTTTTATCTCATTTGTACTTGGAAAGTGTCCATTCACAGAGCCTCCTGTCTTTTCATTACATTTTCTCACTGAAACCTGAGTGCAGTCCTTGCATTGAATAGATCAATAAACCATTTCCAAATGGTACCTGACTAACAATTTGTGGACCTGATTGAGTGTCTCAATGTCCTGTTGTTTGGCCCAGTCTGTTCTACTGATACGTGATGATAATTTTACACTTTTTTACTCTATTTCAAGGATTCAGGATTCAGGAAATATATTAATTTCCTTGGATGCTCTTGTCAAATGCCCAAATCATTATAGCCTTTTTCTCTCCAAGACTGACCACTCCTGATATCCGACGTAGAATAAATGATGGTCATCCACTAAAGCCATAAAAGCTGAACTGCAGGAAACCAAGAGCACCTTTTCACTTATCGCATCACATTTCTCTAAGTTATGTACTGCTGGTGTAACAGTGGTGAACAAATAACTAACTAAATTATTTTAATCATAAGGATGCATTTACATCATAAGTTGATGTGGAAGGGTTTCAGCTTTGCACTAAATTCTAATGATCTGTATTGTGTATAAGACTCAAACACTCCTGAAGATATACAGAACTGGACTTCCTCTTTGAGGGCATTTCACTTTGCCATGCTCCATTATGTGGCCAAATGTCTGATTGAAACCAAAGTTGAGCTTTGAAGTGCACACCCTATCCATCAGCAAGAATATTTGCTTTTGGAAAGTTGCCTACCTTCACTTTTTTGCTTCAGCTCTTTTACTGTAATCCTTAAACACTCCTTTTGTGACTTCGACTATTTCTCCCTTCATAAACTTTAATTTGCCTGAGACCTGGCTGCACATGTCCTATTCTGCACTAAATCTTGCTTCTGCCCGTCATCAGCGGTCCCTCGATTTGAGGATGATGTCTGCTCCAGGTCATGAGTTCCAGCCACGGTCTTCATGTGGCTGAACAAGCTGATTCTCAAACCACAGGCCTTTGGCTGATGGGGAGGACATTTCACGAGGTAGTCAGATCAATAGATTTGCTTTCTTTTCTTTCCTTCTATGCCACTGCTCTGCCTCATCATGGAACTGTTATGACTCAAAGCATGATGTAATTGAATTTGATTGGTAGCAAGCTTCTCCCAGTTATTACTATCAATGCTGCTGCACCTCAGTGTGTCTTTGTGACATTTTCTTTGTCACCCCCTGCAACACTGTCCGTTTGACAGTTGAGAAAACAGGACCTAGAGGGGTAGATGTGTTTTAGCCATCCGGCCACTGTTTCCAGTCCATCATAGTTTATCTTGTTGCAGGATTTCTGCCTGAATGTTTGTGGAGCTGGCTTCAAGAAGGACACTAGAGTTTGTTCCGTGCTCCTCCGATTGAATCTGGAGGATTCAGCAGTGGCATTGCTGATGGAATATCTCCAGTGTTCTTGTGTCACTGAAGCCAGTTCTCACTGCAATACAGGAGGGCAGTGATGACAGCTGCACTATAATGTTGACTTGTAAGTACCTGTGTTGTAATATACTTGCTGCTATAGTCTGTAGAAGGCTGAGCTGATGCAGCTGATCTGGTGTTGGATTTCCTTGTTAATGGTGGCCTTTTGGGGGGAGGTGGCTGCCAAGGTATGGGAAGTGCTCAACATATTCCAGAATGTCGTCTCCATCATATATGGGTGGTGGAATATTTGGCCGACAAGATATGGGTTTATAGCACTTTGCTTTGGAAACATTTAAGGACAGGTCGAGTTTCTTGGATGCCGAATTTATAAAATTGAAAGTGGTTTGCAAATCTGGTGCAGAATGGACTCTGCAGTCATCTGCAAACTATAGATCATGTATGTCTATCGTGATCAATTTACTTTTGACATGGAGGCTACTGAGGTTAAAGAGTTTTCCATCTGGGCTGTATTTAATACTCACACCAAAGCGCAGTTGATCTCGGAGGTAAACAGACACTGTCAGGTAGATTGTAAATAGTGTGAGGCAATCACACAGCCTTGCTTGATCCTGGTCCAGATTTTGAATGCATTTGTTTCAGATCTCCCACCCAAGACAGTTGCAGTCATATCATCATGAAGTAGTTGCAGGATTGTGATGAAGCTTATTGGAGATCCAAATCTTTGGATCACAATCCACATAACCTTGTGATTTAATGAGTCAAATGCTTTGGCCAGATCAATATTGCAATGAAGTTGCTCATGATGGTGTTGTTCATGACATTTTTCTTGTAGCCAGACCAATCCCATGTCAGAGGTTCCTCTGGAAGGTCTAAAACCACACTGTGTCTGGGGGAGGATTTCCTCAGCCACAGGAAGTAGGCGATTCAGATGAATATGTGTCAGGATTTTCCCTGCAATGAGCAAGAGGGAAATACCTTGATGGTTCCCACAGCATGATTTGACTGCCTTCTTGAAGATAGTTACAATTGTCGCATTCCTGAAGTTGGTTGGAGTTATCTTTCCTCATGAATTAGGAAGAATGGAGTTTTGCTATGAGCAAAAACCCACCAGCTTTGAGATCTTCAGCTGGAATTGTGAGTATAACTTGGGACAGATATCTCAACCCACAATCTGTAACATAATAAAGCTCTTTCGATGAATTCCAGCAGGCTTAGATGTTTGTCATCTGATTGCATGTTGTAGCTCTTCCATCAATAGTGGTGAACCCATTGAGTCTACCACAGAGTATTAGGGGAAAGCCTGAAGAGTATCAGCTACCTCTGTGGATTCACAGGTGAGGAGTTGTTGAAAATGTTCTTCTAGTGTTGACGGATGCACCATCATCCTTGAGAAGAGCAACACCATCCTGTGAATGAAACTGATTTTGTCCATTTGATCTTGGACTATAGTTGGCCCTGGTAGCTTCAAAGAATCTTTTCATGTCATGATGATCGGCATATTGTTGGATCTCTCGGGCTTTTTCTTCCCACCACATTCCCTTTATCTTCCAGATTTGTCTTTGGATGTCAGCCTTGGGCTGTTGGTATGCAGCCTTCTTGACTGGCTACCTTGGGTTGTTCCGCCAGGCAATGAAAAGTTCTCATTTTGTTCTAGGAGGCCATCCATCATTTTCGCCAAATGTCTGGTGATGGCAATACCCAAACCTAATGGTCTGGACACAGGAGTCCTGTACAACTGACTTTATTTGATACCATTGATCTGAAATTGTGTTGGATGTGTGAGGATATTTGAGATTGGTCAAGAGATGCTCTTGGAATCAATCCCCTTCTTTGATTGGGCTGTTTTAGAGCTGAGACATTGACCTTCTCCCTTTTTGACTTTTGGGCCTTGCGATGGTTTGGTAGATATTCATCGCCAATCAAGCAAGTCGATCATCTATCCAGTAGGCATCAGTCCCCTGCTATGGATCAAATGTTATAGACATCACTTGGATCGCACAATTACATAATCCAGGAGGTACCAATACTTTGATCTAGGATACCTCCATCTGGTTTTGTATTTGTCCTTCTGGCAGAAGGTGTTTGTTATAATGAGGCCTTGCTGAGCACACTACTGGCAGCAGGAGGACACCATTTTGTATTGGCTTTTTCCATTCCGGTATCCCAATGGTTCCACCCCAGACATTGCAATCACGGACAGCCCTGTTATTAAAGTCCCCCTGAAGGATAATCTTATTTTGGGAAGGCAGTGAGGACTCCATCAAGGTCAGAATAGAACTTCTCCTTGACATCTTCATCAGAGTCAAGGGCCAAGGCTTAAGCACTGATGACAATGTCATATTGATTATGGCTGATCCACAGATGAAGTGTCATGAGTCTTTCATTTATACAATTGGGCAGTTTTGGTAGTGCATCCAAGATGGCAAAATCATTTCATGGTCATGAGGGTCACTGTTAGCCTTTCCTTTCCAATAGATGGTGCATCCCTCTGCTTGTTCATTCAGCTGTCTCTCCCTAGGAAGGTGGGTCTTTATCTGAGGGTGGCAATACCAACCTGGAGTCATGATAGCTCATGTGCTATGATTACAGTTCTTCTTTCCGGATGGTCAGTCTTGCGATTACCCTTTCATTCTCTGACCACAAGGATGGTGATGCCACAGAAAGTTCCCCAGAAAGGAGGAAGTGGGACAATTTAATTTTAGGGCATCTTTTCGACCGCACTTCACAATTGGCGTGACCCAAGAGTATCCTGAAGAGGCCTCTTGTCACAGTTGCTGTTGTCCGAACATACTTTTGTCCCATCATAGGTGTCCCAATGACCTTCATGCATCTGTCACCAGTGCGCAGATTCTTGACTCGGGACTCCCACGTTCGCAGCTCTGTTCCCCCTTGCCAATTCTCTATCGCAACAGGACTTGGCAAATGGGCATGGCAGAAACTTCTGCATGACTTTGTTTAATGAGGGGACCTAGGGCCACCATCCCCCCTCCCTCCCCTACCACCAATGATTGAAATTCAAAATCTTTGTCCGTTCCCACTGTAAATCAATGGCTGCATTCTGCCGCCACTTTTTTTATAAATTAACAGTCTTGCTATCCCTTTAATACCAGCCTTCTGTTTATTTGCCTCTTTCATTTGGACCACCATTGGCAGCGAGGCTTTCAGCCAACTTGGGTCTACTATCTGAAATTTCCTTTCTGCCTCCACATCTCCTCAAAAACAATCTCTTTGGTGAAGCTGTCTGTTACCCTCACCTAATCAACCCCTCAACTAATCACCCTCTATCATGGTACTTACCTTGCATCTATGGAGGGTGAAAGGTGTTCGATGAAAGCAAGTTCTTTAAGTGAATCTGATTAGCAACAGTTACAGTTTGAATGCAATCTTTATGGGATCGCATGATGCACTATAATATGCATTAGAGTGACATTTGTCTGAAGTTTCTGAGTTTGTAGTTTAAGTGGAGGAGCAGCACCATGGCCTTCCCTGTAAGGGGACATCTGTGGCAGGGCAAGAAGCTGGAGAACAGCTGCTGGCCTGTCATAGAGATGAAACTCTGCAAAGGAAGATGCAAGTTTGACCTTGGGACAAGCATAGTGCTATTATTACCGGTGTCTCTGAAGAGTAGGTGTGTGATGTGTCATCCAGCATGATTTGAGAAAGTAGTACTTCACCAGGGAATGAGACAAGTGATTCAGTTGTACTCTGTGAGGGTAGAATTTGATGAGGGAAAAAGTTGATGTTTTGTTGGAACAAAATTGTTAGTGGGGGAGCATTTTGGAGATTGTGACCACAATTCTGTGACTTTCACTTTAGTAATGGAGAGGGATAAGTGCGTGCAACATGGGCAAGGTTTACAATTGGGGGAAGGGTAAATACGATGCTGTCAGACAAGAACTGAAGTGCATAAGTTGGGAACATAGGCTGTCAGGGAAGGACACAATTGAAATGTGGAACTTGTTCAAGGAACAGGTACTACGTGTCCTTGATATGCATGTCCCTGTCAGGCAGGGAAGAGATGGTCGAGTGAGGGAACCATGGTTGACAAGAGAGGTTGAATGTCTTGTTAAGAGGAAGAAGGATACTTATGTAAGGCTGAGGAAACAAGGTTCAGACAGGGCACTGGAGGGATACAAGGTAGCCAGGAGGGAACTGAAGAAAGGGATTAGGAGAGATAAGGGAGGGCATGAAAAATCTTTGTCGGGTAGGATCATGGAAATCCCCAAGGCCTTTTACACATATTTGAGAAATATGAGAATGACTAGAGCGAGGGTAGGTCCGATCAAGGACAGTAGCGGGAGATTGTGTACTGAGTCTGAAGAGATAGGAGAGGTCTTGAACGAGTACTTTTCTTCTGTATTTATGAATGAGAGGGGCCATATTGTTGGGGAGCACAGTGTGAAACAGACTGGTAAGCTCGAGGAGATACTTGTTAGGAAGGAAGATGTGTTGGGCATTTTGAAAAACTTGATGATAGACAAGTTCACCGGGCCTGACGAGATATATCCAAGGATTCTAAGGGAAGCAAGAGATGAAATTGCAGAGCCGTTGGCATTGATCTTTTCGTCCTCACTGTCAACAGGGGTGGTACCAGGGGATTGGAGAGTGGTGAATGTCGTGCCCCTGTTCAAAAAAGGGAATAGGGATAACCCTGGGAATTACAGGCCAGTTAGTCTTACTTCGGTGGTAGGCAAAGTAATGGAAAGGGTGCTGAGGGATAGGATTTCTGAGCATCTGGAAAGACACTGCTTGATTAGGGATGGTCAGCACGGATTTGTGAGGGGTAGGTCTTGCCTCACAAGTTTTATTGAATTCTTTGAGGAGGTGACCAAGCACGTGGATGAAGGTAAAGCAGTGGATGTAGTGCACATGGATTTTAGTAAGGCATTTGATAAGGTTCCCCATGGTAGGCTTATGCAGAAAGTAAGGAGGCATGGGATAGTGGGGAATTTGGCCAGTTGGATAACGAACTGGCTAACCGATAGAAGTCAGAGAGTGGTGGTGGATGGCAAATATTCAGCCTGGAGCCCAGTTACCAGTGGCGTACCGCAGGGATCAGTTCTGGGTCCTCTGCTGTTTGTGATTTTCATTAATGACTTGGATGAGGGAGTTGAAGGGTGGGTCAGTAAATTTGCAGACGATACGAAGATTGGTGGAGTTGTGGATTGTGAGGAGGGCTGTTGTTGGCTGCAAAGAGACATAGATAGGATGCAGAGCTGGGCTGAGAAGTGGCAGATGGAATTTAACCTTGAAAAGTGTGAGGTTGTCCATTTTGGAAGGACAAATATGAACGCGGAATACAGGGTTAACGGTAGGGTTCTTGGCAATGTGGAGGAGCAGAGAGATCTTGGGGTCTATGTTCATAGATCTTTGAAAGTTGCCACTCAAGTGGATAGAGCTGCAAAGAAGGCCTATGGTGTGCTCATGTTCATTAGCAGAGGGATTGAATTTAAGAGCCATGAGGTAACGATGCAGCTGTACAAAACCTTGGTCAGGCCGCATTTGGAGTACTGTGTACAGTTCTGGTCACCTCATTTTAGGAAGGATGTGGAAGCTTTGGAAAAGGTGCAAAGGCGATTTACTAGGATGTTGCCTGGAATGGAGAGTCGGTCTTACGAGGAAAGGTTGAGGGTGCTAGGCCTTTTCTCATTAGAACGGAGAAGGATGAGGGACGACGATAGAGGTTTATCAGATGATCAGGGGAATAGATAGAGACAGTCAGAGACTTTTTCCTTGGGTGGAACAAACCATTACAAGGGGACATAAATTTAAGGTGAATGGTGGAAGATATAGGGGGGATGTCAGAGGTAGGTTCTTTACCCAGAGAGTAGTGGGGGCATGGAATGCACTGCCTGTGGAAGTAGTTGAGTCGGAAACATTAGGGACCTTCAAGCGGGTATTGGATAGGTACATGGATTACGGTAGAATGCTGGGGTGTAGATTAATTTGTTCTTAATCTAGGACAAAAGTTCAGCACAACATCGTGGGCCGAAGGGCCTGTTCTGTGCTGTATTTTTCTATGTTCTAATTCCCAAATACCACATGTGAATGCAAATTTTTGAAGTAATTGTATCAACGAGTCATTTAAAATGTCAGTCAGTAAAGTTACATTTTGTAGAAATTAACAGTGGGAGGCCCTTTATGCTCCCCATCTCTCTTTGCACTGGATTTGAATCTTGCCTTGAAGAGGAAAGGGCAGTGCTGTAAACCCTGGGCGTGATTCTTCGATCCCGCGACTAAATGCCCGCGCCATCGTGAACGCCGTCGAGTTTCACGGTGGTGCGAAACGGCCCCGATCACGATCGATCCAGGGCTCGAAAATGGGCTAGGAGCGGGGCCATGAAGAACTCGGGGGGCATGGCGCGAAAGCAGCGTCGTAAGCACGTGATGCCCGAATGACGCGGCGCTGCGCCATAAATGGCGGGATCCGCGTATGGAAGGACCCAGGAGGAGGAGAAGGAGGAGAGATGGCTGAGCCCCGACGAGCCGCACCGAGGTTCCGGGACAGGGACCTAGATACCCTCCTTGATGAGGTTGAACAACGAAGGGCCTTCCTCTGCCCAAGACGTGGGTATCGCCAGCTGTCCAGCACAGTGAGGAGCGGCTGGCGTGACATTGGCACCGCCGTGAGTGCTGTGGGGCACACACCCCGGTCCGGGGAGCAGTGTAGGAAGAAGCTGCACAACCTCACTAGGGCTGTCAGGGTAAGTGCCATGAGGGTGCCCCCGGGTCACAACCAACCACCTCCCCTCTCAGGACAAGACAGCTCACAACCATCGTGAGCGTATGAGAACCGGATGGGGTTCGCCTGTGCTGCACCCCCTAAACGTTCACGAGAGGCGGGCCCTGGACCTCGCTGGGGGATCCGCCACCTGCCATGGCCCGGTCCCAGCAGGCGATGGCACAGTCCCAGCAGTCAGTCGCAGAGAGCATAGACCGCCTGGCGCACGTGATGGATGGCGTAGCGCACTCACAGGTTGAGGTAGCACAGTCCCTGGCAGGAATGTCGCACTCCCTGGGCGCCGTCACTGCGAACATTCGGACCATGGTCGATACCCCTGCAAGCCTCCAGGACTGGCAGCGCCAGGTGTCGGTGGGGCGACGGGGCATGTCTCCGATCGCACCTCCGTCCCACAGTGAGGCCTGGGGGCCACCGGGCTCCCTGAGAGAGGAGGAGGTTCTCGGGCCTGTCCCGGTATCTCCAGCAAGGGGCGTCTCTGAACACTCGGCCTCCCCCCGTTCCATCCCTGGCGCATCTGGTGGGCAGCAGGCAGGACAGGGTGGCACCACGCCATCCAGCATGCCCGCCGAGCAGCGTGGCCCATCGAAGCCGGGCCGCCACAGGAAACGGGTGCCGACGGGGAGCCATGTCGCAGGGCGTGATTCTCAGCAGTCCGCCTCCGCTCCTGCTGTACCATCTGGGGAGACACCTAGACGTAGTGGTAGGGCCCGTAAGCCAAAGAAGTTAGAAACATAGTAAGTTGGCACGGGTGCAGGGCACAGTTTAGTTGTAGGGGGTAGGGCATCTGTATGTGAATGTCACAATTAAACTCATTGTTGCACTTTACTTGTAAGACTCTGTGCTATGTCCGGTGCCAGGGGGCTGGTGAGGGTGAACGCGTGGCGCTGGGGTTAACGAGCGGTTCAACATCGGTGCCGGATGTGCTGTCCCTTTCCCCCCTGCCTCCCAAAATCGGACACCGTAGTCCTCGGCACTCCAACGCCAGCTACCCCACACGGGCACGTGATGAAATGTTTGTGACGAACGCTGTGACCACCGGAGTGCATGGTTCAACTATAGCCATGAGTCAGACCTTGGCTGGCAAATCTCAGCTCACGGCTCATCGCAGAGCAGGCTGTCATCATTCAGCATGGTACTGATCACAACCGCTTACACAATCATCAATGTTGTGCAATCCCTTAGTGCCGCAGTGGTAAGGTGATGTGGAATTGGTGCATTGTATGCGGTGCGGAGGTACGGGGGTGCAGGGGGGGTGGGTGGGTGCTGTGTAGTGCCCATGTGCAGGGCTGGCGGTGCAAGTGGTAGTGTTCAGCGAATCCCACCCCCACAGTGCGTGAACCGTGCGGCCACCAACGCGTCGCGCGCCCGCTGTCCCCGGCGGTGCCGTCGCGCAGCCTCCTGGGCGTAACGAGCAGCCGGGCAGTGTCTGCGTCCTGCACCCCTCCCCCCACCCTGATGCACGCCATCCTCCTCCTCCTCCTCCTCTTCCTCCTCCCCTTCGTTTGTGTTAGCTCCGGTGCCGTCGGGTCCTCCCTCCGACTCCTCCACCAGTGCATCTCCCCTCTGCATGGCTATCTTGTGCAGCGCACAGCAGACCACAACTCTGCGACCGACCCTGTCGGGCCGGTACTGCAGGGCCCCTGCGGAGCGGTCCAAGCATCTGAATTGCATCTTCAGCAGGCCGAAGCACCGCTCCACCACACCCCTGGTTGCTGCATGGGCCTCGTTGTATAGGCTCTCCGCGTTGGTGTGAGGCCTCCGTATTGGCGTCATCAGCCATGACCTCAACGGATAGCCCTTGTCGCCCAGCAACCAGCCCCTCAGCCGGGGGGGGGGGGGGGGGGGGGGGGGGGGGGGGGGGGCATCCATCGAACATTGCGGGGATGAACGACTGTGCCAGAATGTCGGCATCATGCACACTCCCGGGTACCTTGCACACACATGCATGATCTTCATGTGGAGGTCGCACGCCACCTGAATGTTCATGGAGTATGCGCCCTTCCTGTTCATGAACACTTCCCTGCTGTCTGCAGGCGGGCGCATGGGGACGTGCACATCATCGATGACACCCCGGACCATCGGTATCCCGGCCACCTTGGTGAATCCACGTGCCCGTGCTTCCTGCTGTGCACGGTCCTCGGGAAATTTAATGTACCTGTCTGCGATGGCGTACAAGGCGTCGGTCACGGCCCGGATGCACCTGTGGACCGATGCCTGTGAGATCCCAGATAGGTCCCCGCTCGGCGCCTGGAAGGAACCAGTAGCGTAAAAGTTTAGGGCCACCGTTACCTTGACAGAGACTGGTATAGCGTGTCCTCCCGTTCCACATGGGGCGAGGTGCGCCATGAGCTGGCATATATGTGCGACCGTCTCCCTGCTGAACCGTAGTCTCCTCCTGCATGTAATGTCCGGTAGGCCTTCGGTCACGGTACACCCTAGGACTTGCTGGACGCCTGTGGCGCCCTGGCACCACCATCAGCGGCTCCTCCTCCTCCAACCCCCAATCCACTTCGATATCATTGCCCGCTTCCTGTGCATTCCTCACCGTCGGGGGTCAATGTTCCCTCGGCATCCCCCTGGACATTCCGGGCCTGAGCGCTTGCGGCCTGCGCGGTGACGACGGGCCACTCCGCGGCCATCCCCTCTGCTGCAGCACAGCCGCTGCATCTGCAGCCACTGTGGGCCGTCGCAGTCTATGCTGCCAGATGGCCACCTGCAGAGCTGCGGCTCTAACCACGGCAGTGAACATCGCTGTCTGGTTGGCATACATGGTGACCCACAGGAGGGTGGCGGGGGGCAGAGAAACAAACTGTTACACGGAAGTTCTTCCACACCTCGTCAGCCGGGCTGCATGGGATCCCTGTGTGCCCCGGTGGGACGGTCGCGCTGCAGATACGCAGCCAGCCTAACACCTTGTCACTGTCTGCGTCCAACGGTCAGTTCACACCGTCCTCCTCACCAGTGTGCCAGTCGCCTGTGCCCATCAGCCACACGACAATCTGCGGCCGTGCCCTCGTCACCGTCCTGCCACATCAGGGCGGCTGACATGTGGCATCTGCGGATGGACGACACCCTCCACACTCTCCCTCATCCCCCTCCCACCTCCACTCCCTCCCTCACCTCCCTCCCACCTCCACTCCATCCCTCACCCCCCTCCCACCTCCATCCCTCACCACCCCCACATCCACTCTATCCCTCACCCCCCCTCCCACCTCCACTCCCTCCCTCACCCCCCCCCTCCCACCTCCACTCCCTCCCTCCGCCTCTCCCACCTCCACTCCCTCCCTCATCTCCCTCCCACCTCCACTCCATCCATCACCCCCCCCCCCCCCCCCCCCCCCACGTTGGCCACAGTGTTCTCGGGGAAGCCGACCCGGTCTGCAGGAGCTCCGGAACAGTCCACTCACCTCCTCACTGCTCAGCGTCAGCCAGCACGACTGGCTGACGACTTTATTTACCAGGTGTGAACGGCGACGGCGTGAACTGGGGTCACGCCGTCGGGACTTCGGCCCATCCGGGCCGGAGAATAGCGGGGGTAGTGGAGAATCGCCATTTTGGGTGTCTCGGGCGATTCTCCGGCCTGCGCCGCGCAGAACTCAACGGGGCCGATCTCACCGCTTGGGTGAATCGCGGGAGGGCATCGGACTGGCATCGCGTGGAAAACTGGCGCACCAGGCGATTCTCCCAACCGGCGCGGCATCGGAGAATAGCGCCCCCTGACTGGATTTGAGTGTTATTTATCCCTGTCATGGTAAATCTAGATAAGTACATGAGGGGGAAAGGACTCGGAAGGATGTTCTGAGGAGGTTAGATGGAGTAGTTTGGGAGGAGGCTCATGTAGCATAAACACCAGCATCGACCAGTTAGGTCAAGTGGCCTGTATCTGTACTGTGAATTCTGTTTCATTCTGTAGAATATGTGCTGACATCCTTTTGGAATTGAATGGATTAAGCGTATAGTTTCCTCATCTTAGATTTGGAAGTGGTTTGTAAATATTGATTACACAGGATCACAATCAACCAGGAGATTTGGGAAAAGCAATCCGGGGAGAATATATATGAACACTGTGATACTTCAAAGTTTGATACTTAACCTGGCAGATGTTTGTGAAAAGATTGCAACTGTCTGTGAGTTGAGCAGAATTCACTGAGAATGGGGAGCTGCAGTCAAGCCCTGCAATTGTCACACTAAATTATTGGAACTTGAAGCTGATCAATAAGCGGCACTCCGCAGGGCAGCGTTCTCAATGCGATCAGTTACCAGTACAACCCATTCATAGGCCGACTGTTAGCACTAAATACCAGACTTCCACAAATTGACAATGAAATAAGAGCAGCTGCTGAAAGGAAATGTGATTAAATGACATTAGGCCAAATTCCATTTATATTTAATAGCAGGACTTGTACGTCTGGATAGAGGAAAGAGCAACGTAGAATTTTGTGTGGAGATTGACAGCAGTTAGAGATTATTAACTAAAAGTACCCACTTAGTATGGATGGGGCTTTTGTCCAGAGCTTTCAGATGAAGAAATGTAGCTCTTTGGAGATGTCCAGCTTGGTTGAGGTTTCAAAGGATGACATTGTCCTGGTAATATGTTCTGTAAAACTCGTCACTGTGTTCTGTTGTGTGTGACTTGGTCATCATCGAACCATCATCGTGCATCTGGCCTTATGAAATCTAAAACCAGGGCAGCATGGTGGCATAGTGGTTAGCACTGGGACTGCGGCGCTGAGGCCCCATGTTCGATCCTGGCTCTGGGTCACTGTCCGTGTGGAGTTTGCATATTCTCCCCATGTCTGTGTGGCTTTCACCATCACAATCCAAAAGATGTGCAGATTAGGTGGATTGGCCACGCTAAATTGCCCCTTAATTGGAACAAAAAATAATTGGGTACTCCTAAAACCACAGATGGTTCTGTCTGTTGTGGTTGTGCGACTTCTTTGTTAGGGCGATCAAAACCTTAAGTCCACTGCCTAGCTCACTCCCCATAGACCCTTTTACTCCTCTGCTTTGAATATTTAGCCATCCGCCTTAAAAAGGTGTATTGTTTCAGTCTCAACTTCTCCCATTTGCACATTATTCCATGCTTACAACAAATCTGCACTCATTCTCACTCCTTGAGATAATTTTTAATTGATTGGCCACTAGTTCGCCAAACAATAGTTGAAATACTCCACTCATTCATACTTTCAAAACTCTTTATGCAATTACATTTCTCTTTCTCGGGTGTCGGAGGTTGCTCTCTCTCTCTCTGCTTTTGAGTCGGAAAGTTACGGGTTAAAGCCTCATCGGAGACTTGAGCATAATATCTGGGCTGATACTCCAGAGTAGTGCTGCATTGTGCTGTTTTTTTGGATGCCCCATCTGAGCATAAAATATTCCAAAGTACTGCAGAAAGTAAAGCAGAGGAATTCTCTTGGACAATATTTCTCCGTCGAGCAACATCACTGAAACGGATCACCTGGTCATTATCTTATGGTGAATTTGGAACTTTGAACAAATTGGCTGCAGTGTTTCCCTAGGGTGTTTGAAGTGTAGTCAGTATTGTAATGGAGGAAGCACAGTGTATATATGTTGTTAGTTTGCAAAATTTACATTTGAATGATCATCTTCTAGAGTCCAGTCAAAAATCACTACCGTAACCATCTCTGAACAATTTTCCAAATCCTTTCCATAGAGTTGTGCGACACCACACCCCAATAACAGAATGTTTGAGATGCATCGAAATCAGTCCTGATAATGTTTATTCTTTAATATGATCATGGAACAGTACTTCAATCATTCATCTTGTGTTTATTAATCAACATTAACATGTTTTCAGAGAAGGCAGAAGGTGCAAAGAGTTTGGGTTCATCGCATGGCCAGATCTAAAATCTTGCTGACTTGTAGCTTTATATTTGAGCTTTATTTGAGTAGCAATCTCTGTCATGTGTTTTAGGGATTTTGATCCTTTTTTAAAGATCTGTGTAGAAGGTGCATGTGTATTTGTAAAAATGATTTTAATAAATAATTGCACTACCTTCAACGCAAAACATTTGATTCAAACAGAATTGGGTCACATCGAGTTGACTTTTGACTTCTGAACTATGTCATTTTCAGAAATCATGTGAATTTTCACTTTTTAAACATTTTGTTTGCAAGTACAAACAGTTAATTTGATCCTGGGATAGATTTTTATTTTGTGTAACAGTGCTTTGTTGGTGCTTTACTGAATTGCAGTGTGTACACAACTGCAGGTCTAATGCTTGCGTTTGCAGGTTACGAAGACACTGATCCAAGCAGAGAACATCTTGGCAAAGCAGACTTTATTGTCATAACGGATGGGATTTTCTGACTATTGATGCTGGTGGGTCCCGCCGAATGCACATCCCCACTGCAGGTTTTGCAGTGGCGAGGGTTGCGTTCAATGAGAAACCCTCTTGATAGTGGCAAGACAAGATCCCACCACTGGCCACCAGTGAACCATCTTCCGCCACTACAGGACACACCGTGGAGTGGGAGGAAAATCCCAACCGTAAACCTTTTCCTTTCTAATTCTTCTTAACTCCATGCGTATGTTGTTCCGCCTCCCTGGCTGCTTTAAATAAAGCCTCATCGTTGTCTCTGTAACTCATTTAAAAAAAAAAAATTTAGAATACCCAATTCATTTTTTCCAATTAAGGGCCAATTTCGCGTTGCCAATCCACCTACCCTGCACGTCTTTGGGGCAAAACCCTCGCAAACACGGGGAGAATGTGCAAACTCCACACGGACAGTGACCCAAAGCCAGGATCGAACCTGGGACCTCGGCGCCGTGAGGCAGCAATGCTAACCACTGCGCCACCGTGCTGCCGGTCTCTGTAACTCATGCTAGCTCTATCCGTGGGCCTCATGCTCCAACCAGACTTGGCCACATATAGCACCTCCTTCTTGCTTGCTAGTGAAGGACTACAGGTTTGAGCTTTGGACAGCAGGTTCCCAAAATGTTCCAGCACAGGTTTTTCTCACATCATGGGCGGAATTCTCCGCAATCGGCGGGATGACCGGCGCCAAAAACAGCGCGAATCAGTCCGGCATCGCGCCGCCCCAATGGTGCGGAATCCTCCGCATCTTGAGCGGCCGAGCCCTCACCTTGAGGGGCTAGGCCCGCGCCGGACTGATTTCCGCCTCGCCAGCTGGCGGAGGCACCAAAGGCCTTTTCCAGCAGGTCCCCCGCCACGCCAAGGCACAGGGTGGAGAAGCTGACCCCCACCCCAACAGAATCCGCCTTAGTTTTTGCTTTCTATCTCAATTACTGGCACAACACCGAGAAACTGATGGACCAAAATCCTACTGCGAATGGAATAGAGTGCTCAGAATTAAGTTAACCTTTTGATGTATTATTGGTTTCTGGATACCTCATGAAGCTCCCAACATCTTCACCTTGTTTATTGGGCAGGCAGATAATACCACATCGTCAAAGTTGCCCAGGTTAACACTAATATTCTGATTTATTTACAATTGGATCAATACATGGAGGCAATTTAAGGCAGAAGCTATGAGGTTACCTGTATTCGATTGAGTTCACAAGTAATTTTTTTTTTAAATCGCTTCTCAGAATGGAAGTAGTCATCTTTTGTAGACATTCACAAAGCAATATGAAGTATCAGCACTGATGTCAAATATAGAATTAAATCTGAGTAATCAGAACTGCATGTCTATGGCATGTGAACGTTTTTTGGGTTACTGCCGTGCTGCTGAAGTTCACAGACAATCTGAGTACACAGCTTATCTTGTGCCTTGTGGAGATAGTTGTTAATGGCAGGATGTTCCTGTCTATCGGCAAAAATCTTGCATTAATGGTTCAGCAATCGGAGTAATTGAATTTCTGTATTCCCTGGTCTGTTAACCATCATAGATTAACATATCCAGCAGACAGTCCCATCAGGCAAGCGACTTTCAACTTAATTCATTTCTGGGGCAGAGGTGCTGACACACAGTCCACCCAGGTTGGATATATCTCATGGTCATGGTTTATTTATGTTCATTGCTGCCATTTTTGCCAGAGGGCCCCTGAGCTCTCCTAATTGGCTGAATTTCCAGATCTGCGCGCAGGCCAATTTTCCTGGAGGCAGCCTAACTTCAGCCTCCATCTTGAAATTCGGTAAGGATTTTAATCCTATCTATACTGTACATAAACAGATCCAATTTCACATTTCACACCCTGTTTTCATCATAAAAGAACATCTTTCTTTTTCATTTAATGTGAAATTTTGAGCCATATAAGGGTCACAACACAGGACTGATAATATTGTTCCTAATATTCCTATTCCAGGACACCAACATGCACCATTTTACTGATATCTGTGGGCTATAGAAGAGAAACACAGATATTAAAGATGTTAAGAAAATTGATAACTGGTATGTACCACGTGCAAAATGTGGCACCAAATGCTTGTTTTATTTTACCTGGTATGCACTATCCATAATCCATTGTGGGCAAGATAATTCCACTCGGCAGACCTTGAAGGCTGTTATTTCCCAACTTCAGCTGAGTTGCAAAACAAAGCAACATTATTGTCTCTGATTTGAGCTCATCCTGACCCCACCTCTACCTTCATTGAAACTACGTTTAACTCCATTATCAGTTTAATTCTGGCTGGTTGTCTGAGGAATTGTCATTATTTCACAATCCTGGTGTCACCATTTGTAAACACATTGGGCAAACGCATATGTCACGTTACAGTGAAATAGTGTTTCTTTATATGTTTCTTTGAACAAGACTTTTCTGCAGTGACTTCCATGACCTCTGAACGTCTCAAAGCGATTTACACTTGGTGAAGTATTTCTTGAAGTACAGTCACTGTTGTAATGCAGGAACTTGGCAGCTATCTTCACAGCAAGGATCCACAAACAGCAAAGAGACAAAGTATAAAGCTCCTTTTCTTTTTAGTTGTATCAATTGAGGGATACATGCTGGTCAGGACTTGCCCTCGTTGAAATAGCGCCATGGGATCTGATACATCCACCTGAGAGGTCAACCGGAGCCCCAGTTTAAATCTCATGCGAGAGATGCCACCTTCAATTGGGCATCACCCTGTCTGTATGGCACTGGGATGTTGGCCGAGCTTTTGTGCTGAAATCTGTGGAGCGAGACTTGAACCTTTAGCTGTTGTGATCGTGGATAACCCAGTGCAGTTTGATCTTGTCCTTAAACATTATCCACACTGTGCACTTTTTACAAGGATCTCTGGATCATGGACAGGAGCAAGAACCTGGTTGAAAATCCAAAAGACTTGGTGTGCCCATCTGCTTTTGGAGTTGGATCTGGAATTTGCATGGTTCCTAATGGCCAGCTCCACACTTAAGTCACTGAGTCTTGGAGAAGCTCTGAGTTTCTTTAAAAATTCCAGCGCTGGTGTCAGATGCAGTGTAATGACTTGTTCCCTCCTTCACCATTCTTTGTGGAACTTTCCCCTCACTGACTAATCCTCAGTGAGATCAGCATGTTGCAATGTAGAAACCCGTGGGTACAAATCTGCTTTCACTTACCATTCCAAGGTAGTTGTGATTAAAAGCCCAATGAAACCTCAATCACTTGAGTTGGCTTGTGATTTATTGGAGAGAAGGTGAGCAGATGGTGTGCAGACTTCTATCAGAGCTGCACTGAGCACCAATTCAAAGTGCTGAAGTGTCCTTTGTTTGCCCTGGTGGTTGAAGTGCAATGCTTCTTCATCATGAGGCATTCCACTTAATGGTGGCAGACAGAATTGATGAAATGAATCACATCTATGATGGGTATATTTAAGCGCTAGGCTGAAGGGTCAGCCTTGAATGATAGTCTGCTGATTCACACACCCTGAGTAGAAACCAGGGCGGTGGTTACATGGTAAAAGATACACTGTGATAATTTTAGAAATCAATTGCCAATGGCATTAGTTCTTGCTAATGCAAATGCCCCAAGTAAGCTATTAACCCAATCATGAATACTAAGTACAATTTGTGTCACGCAGTGTCACAGTTCAACTCCACATTGCCAGTATAGACTATTATGCTGAATATGGAGGCCACTTTGATTTTGTAATTTGGCCATCAACCACACTGAGAAAAAGCTCCACGGAATCCCTTCAAATCCTATGCTTGCTGTAAAGAAAGTAAATCAATTCTGATTTCTCAGACAAGAAAAGAGAACTTGCCCTTGTATAGTGCCTTTCACTACTTCACAACATCCTAAAGTGCTTTGCAATCATTTTTAATGATGTTGAATAGAGGGATAGATATACTCCAACAAGGGCAGATGGAACCTCCGTTTAAATAAACCTTGTCAGAGGTTTAGTGCTCATGCCCTGGAGTGGGGCTTGAAACCACACCTTGCATATTAACATATGAAATAGGAGCAGACGTAGGCCATTCGGCCCCTCTAACCTGATCCACCATTCATTAAGATCATGGCTGATCTGTTTGTGTTTCAAATTCCACATTCCCGTTACCCCAATTAGCCTTTGATTCCCTTGCCAAACACAAACCTATCTACGTCCACCTTCCAACATATTCAATGACCCCACTTCCACCCACCTGAAGCAGAGTTCCAAAGTCGGACAACCCTATGAGAGAAATAAATTCTCCTCATCTCTATCCTAAAAGGGTGACCCCTACTTTTATGACAGAGCCGCCTAGTTCCGGACTCACCCACAAGAGGAAACACCGTTTCCACGTCCACCTTGTTAACGCCGTTCAGGATTTTGCTGACGTGAATTTGATGATGCTACTTATTGAGCCAATGTCAACAATTTGATTTCCTTACTAAAAACAGAAGAAACTAAAACCAAAAGGCAATGAATGATTCCCTCTCCAATCTGGACTGGCTGCACTGGGTGGAACCTGAGTATATTGTGATATAAAAACGTCACTCTTTGTCTTCAAATTATACAGATTAGCTGTTTGACTCTTTATAGGTAGCTTACTGACTTCAATCTTGTGGCGTACAACAGTGATATTCTGAAGCCAATTTCCTCCCAACTCCAACAGCAACACAACTTCAGTGGGGCTGACCCTGATTGGAACAATTTCCTGGGGTCAAATTTGGTATAATATTTTTGACTGGCGCCTTGTGGGACTCCTGCCCTGGGTGGTGGGGAGTGGGAGCGCTGTTGGCAGTTTCTGGAGCCTGGCCTCTTCCCTAGATTGGCTGACAAAGTTTTAATTTGAAAGTGTACTAACATAGACAGCATACTAACATAGACAGCGTATCTGTCATTCTAACATTGCAACATTGTATGCCAGAAATGCCTGGCACCTGGGTGGTGGGAGTGGTGGAGTATATTGTGGTAAATGTGTTACATAAAGTATTCCTGATATTTGCAATTGTGTTTAATATGCCCATCCGTATTTGGGCAGACATAATGAATACTCCACCCTATTACTGGTAGGAAATCCCTGAATGGCCAGCAAATGTGTTGGGGAGTTGGCAGGACAGAATTTCAACAACAGCCCACTGAAGTTAACTAGCATAACTCCAATGGATAATCGTCTCAATTTCAAGTAACCAATTTGTTCTAATGTTACATTGTTCTTGCAACACAAAAAGAGGCCATCAGACCCAGCAGTTCTAAGCTGGTGTTTATGCTCCACACGAGTCGCCTCCCTCCTTGCCTCATCTTACCCAAAATATTTAAAACAATCCTCCCACAAAACCCACCACACTAACATGCCCGGATCCCTCTCCAGTGCAGTAGCAGGTTCTTAAGTATTGATTGCTAGCTGAAGGGCTTGAAGATGGCAAGCCAGGTTAGAAACCATATTCAAATTTAGCAGGTCTCGTATCCATCAATTGGCTGCCTCACCCATGGTGTCTCCAAATTCCCCCCTGACACTGAAGCAACAACATCCATTTATAAGACACCTTGAACATATTAAAACATCCCAAAGCGCTTCTCAGGAGCTTGCTCAGACAAAAATGGACACTGAGCCAACGAAGACTGGCTGACTGAAAGTTTGGTCATGGAGGTAAGTTTTAAGGAGTCACTTAAACCTCTGTGGGGAAATTCCAGAACTTAGGGCCTGGAGGGCTGAAGGCACAGCAAAATTGCTGCAGATGAAGGAAACTGGGGTGCACCACTGGAGGAACTGTATCGACTTGAGGAAATTTAGATAGAGGAATGGTATAGTCACAAATTTGAACACAAGGATGAGGAATGTTGATTATCTTTGGTATGCTTTTTCAACTGTGATTTAGAACTAGTATATTACTGTGTGCAAATTGTGGTGCAATTTAATTTATAATTACTGAATGTTACATCATAGGGAGACCATTTAGCCCATTGTACCTGCACCAGCTCTTTTTGAAAGAATGATTAATTAGTCCTACTCACCTGCTCTTTCCCGATTAGCCCTCCAAAGTTTTCCTTTTCTTTTTTTAAAAAATATGTTTACTCAAAGTTTTTCCAACAAATATTTTCAACCAGTTAACCCCCCCCCCCCCCCCCCCCCCCCCCGTAACAGAAAAGAAAAAGACAAAAGAGCAAAACAAAACATAAACATATCAAGCAAACATAGTACAGAACTTATACAATGGGTTTCTCCCGCACATATTAACCCTCCCTATGTTTGTACAAATACTACCTGGGAAAAAAAACCTCCCCCACCCACCCAAATATCCCCCCCCCCGAAAGAAATACCCCCCCCCCCCCCCTTCCCCCCTCCCTGGGTTGCTGCTGCTGACCGAGCTCCTTCTAGCGCTCCGCGAGATAGTCAAGGAACGGTTGTCACCGCCTGAAGAACCCCTGCGCAGACCCTCTCAGGGCAAACTTTATCCTCTCTAGCTTAATGAACCCTGCCATGTCATTTATCCAGGCTTCCACACTGGGGGGCTTCACGCCCTTCCATAATAGCAAGATCCTCCGCTGGGCTACCAGGGACGCAAAGGCCAGAATGCCGGCCTCTTTTGCCTCCTGCACTCCCGGCTCGTCCGCCACCCCAAATAATGCTAGCCCCCAACTTGGTTTGACCTGGACTTTCACCACCTTGGACATAGTCCTTGCGAAACCCCTCCAGAACCCTTCCAGTGCCGGGCACGACCAAAACATGTGGACGTGATTCGCCGGGCTTCCTGAGCACCTCCCACATCTGTCCTCCACCCCAAAGAACCTACTCCGCCTCGCCCCCGTCATGTGCACTCTGTGAACAACCTTAAACTGTATCAGGCTGAGCCTGGCACATGAGGAAGAGGAATTGACCCTATTCAGGGCATCCACCCCCAGACCCTCTTCAATCTCCTCCACCAACTCCTCCTCCCACTTGCCCTTCAGCTCCTCTACCAAAGCCTCCCCCTCTTCTTTCATCTCCTGATATATCGCCGAAACCTTGCCCTCTCCGACCCATACACCCGAAATCACCCTGTCCTGGATCCGCTGTGCCGGGAGTGACGGGAATTCCCTCACCTGCCGCCTCACAAACGCCCTCACTTGCATATACCTGAACGCATTTCCCGGGGGTAACCTGAACTTCTCCTCCAGCGCCCCGAGGCTCGCAAACGTCCCGTCTATAAATAGGTCCCCCATCCTTCTGATCCCTGCCCGATGCCAGCTCTGAAACCCCCCATCCATCCTCACTGGGACGAACCGGTGGTTCTCCCGGATCGGGGACCACACCGAGGCTCCCATCTCACCCCTATGTCGTCTCCACTGCCTCCAGATCTTTAGCGTTTCCGCCAGTACCGGTCTCGTGGTGTACCTTGTCAGCGAGAGTGGCAGCGGTGCCGTCACCAGCGCCCTCAGGCTTGTTCCTTTGCAGGACGCCATCTCCAACCTCTTCCATGCCGCCCCCTCTCCCTCTATCACCCACTTACGGATCATCGCTACGTTGGCTGCCCAATAATAGCCCTCCAGATTCGGCAACGCCAGCCCTCCCTGTCCCTACTATGCTCCAGAAACACCCTCCTTACCCTCAGGGTCGTGTTTGCCCACATAAAGCCCATGATGCTCCTACCTACCCGCTTAAAAAAGGCCTTGGTAATCCTAATAGGAAGGCACTGGAACACGAAAAGAAACCTCGGGAGGACCGTCATTTTAATTGACTGTACCCTGCCCGCTAGCGAGAGTAGCAACAAATCCCATCGTTTGAAGTCCTCCTCCATCTGCTCCACCAACCGCGTCAAATTAAGTTTGTGCAGGGCCCCCCAGCTCCTAGTTACCTGGATCCCCAAGTACCGAAAGCTCCTTTCCGCCCTCCTCAATGGTAGGTCGTCTATCCCTCTTCCCTGGTCCCCCGGATGCACCACAAAGAGCTCACTCTTCCCTACATTGAGCTTGTAGCCCGAGAAGTCCCCAAACTCTTTTAGGATCCGCATGACCTCCGCCATCTCCTCCACTGGATCCACCACATACAGCAACAGGTCGTCTGCATACAACGACACTCGATGCTCCTCTCCCCCTCGGACCACCCCCCTCCAGTTCCTGGACTCCCTTAGTGCCATGGCCAAAGGCTCAATTGCTAATGCAAACAACAGGGGGGACAGGGGGCACCCCTGACTCGTCCCTCGATACTGCCGAAAATACTCCGACCTCCGCCGATTAGTAGCCACACTCGCCACCCGAGCTCTATATAGAAGCTTAACCCAACTAATAAACCCCTCCCCAACTCCAAACCTCCGCACCACTTCCCAGAGATATTCCCACTCCACTCGGTCAAAGGCCTTCTCCGCGTCCATAGCCACCACTATCTCCGCCTCTCCCTCCACCGATGGCATCATAATCACGATTAGGAGCCTCCACACATTGGTATTTAGCTGCCTGCCCTTTACAAATCCCGTCTGGTCCTCATGAATCACCCCCGGGACACAGTCCTCAATTCTCGTAGCCAGCACATTTGCCAACAGCTTAGCGTCCATATTGAGGAGCGAGATCGGTCTATATGACCCATATTGCAGTGGGTCCTTGTCCCGCTTCAGGATCAGAGAAATCAGCGTTCCGGTCATTGTCGGGGGCAAGGTCCCCCCCTCCCTTGCCTCATTGAAAGCCCTCATCAGCAACGGGGCTAACAGGTCCGCATACTTCCTGTAAAACTCAACCGGGAACCCATCTGGCCCCGGGGCCTTCCCCGCCTGCATGCTCCCCAGTCCTTTAGCCAGCTCCTCCAACCCAATTGGCTCCCCAAACCAGCCACCTCCTGCTCTTCCACCCTCGGGAACCTCAGTTGATCAAGAAACCTTTGTATCCCCTCTTCCCCCGCTGGGGACTGAGATCTGTACAGCTCCTCATAGAAGTCCTTAAATGTCTCATTTATTTTCACCGCACTCCGCACCGTAGTTCCTCTGCTATCCTTGACTTCACCTATCTCCCTCTCTGCCATCCTCTTACGGAGCTGATGTGCCAGCATCCGGCTCGCCTTCTCCCCATACTCGTACGTCGCCGCCTGTGCCTTCCTCCACTGTGCCTCTGCCTTCCCCGTGGTCAACAGGTCGAATTCCGTCTGGAGACTTTGCCGCTCCCTAAGTAGTCCCTCCTCGGGGGCCTCTGCATATCTCCTGTCCACCCTTAGGATCTCTCCCACTCACCTCTCCCTTTCCCTGCCCTCTCTCTTCTCCCTGTGAGCCCTGATGGAGATTAACTCTCCCCTGACCACCGCCTTTAGTGCCTCCCACACTACCCCCACCTGCACCTCCCCATTGTCGTTGGCCTCCAAATACCTTTCAATGCACCCCCGCACCTTCCCGCACACCTCCTCATCCGCCACTAATCCCACATCCAGACGCCACAGCGGGCGTTGGTCCCTCTCCTCTCCTAACTCCAGCTCCACCCAGTGCAGGGCGTGGTCTGAGATGGCTACGCAAAGTTTTCCTTTTCGAACGTACATAATAGGCACATCTTATCTCATGGCCTGCTGGACCTAAGTGTTCCTGCAAATCTGGTTGGTTGTGTGGCATTCAGGAGGCCTGTTGAATGAATCTGTGCATGAATGAAAGGTAGGATTTTCCCCTGGATGGGCGCCAACCAGATTTGGAGTTGCCTTTCATTCAGCGTGTGATCAGGTTCAATGTCATGGGTTCATGTGGCCCCATTGCCCAATGAGAATGGAGCATGTGGACCTTGGGCCAGAGCATGGACATTTGCAGCCAGAATAGATCCTGGAGCAAGATGTGATACTATAGTGAAAGACTCCGTCAATACCATTTGTAAATAGCCCGTTATTTGTGATGTGTTATGTATACTGACTGGTGGTCTCCAATCTTTCCTTTTCTACACATTGTTTATATAATTTGAAGAAAAGTGAAAATTGTTTTCGATCAGGAATGGTGTGCAGCTGATGTCCTGGACCGTTTTATTTCATGAAGGGGCACGTTTGGGAGCACAAAGCAAGTTCCTTTCAAAATTGATGCTCTCAATCCAGCAACACCTCCATTTTAAAATCTTCATTCTTTGTTTTCAAGTCCCTTTGTGACATTGCCTTCCATATTTTCCTAACCTCCAGCCCTACAACCCTCCAGTATTTGTGCTGCTCCACTTCTAGCCCGTAGCGCACATCCAACTTTAATCTCTTTACCAGTGCTGACTGTGCCTTCAGCTGGCAAGCTCTAGAATTCCCATCTAAATGTCTCAGCTTTTCAACCTTCTTCTCCTCCTCATTTTTTGACCTTAGTCACTCCCCGTCTACATCCATGACTCTTCTAATGCTCTCCATTTCTTTTAAAAGTTTCCAATTTCCTGGCGCTAATCCTCTTTTCACCATGAATACACAATCTCTCTACACCTCCATCCCCCACCACGATGGTCAGGTCTCAGCTGGCTGAACGTTGCCCAACTGCATCTTGCTTTTGCAGAATGCCTTGCGTTTCTAAACGATTGCCCCTCTTTGCAGCAGTGGATCAAGGATATTCTCTGCACTGGAGAAGCTCCTTCTGATCGGGATTTCCATCCACAAACTGTGAGGTAATCATTTCCCAGGCAAGCTGGTATACTAAGAAATTCTAAGGGCTTGTGCTATTATATATCATCACAATTGCTGTCCAGGGCCAGATGAGACTTCGACAGACTGAAGATCAGATTTCTTTCAGATTCTATCCAATAATCAAGATCATTTTCAACTATAAATATTTACCGCCTGTGCATATGTCATTCTGTGGGTTGAATGGGAGAAGAAGCAGTATTATCAGCATCAAAATCGTTGTGCATTTTGTGGACAATTATCAGCTTAATATCCTTTTGAGGTGGTTTGAGGGAACTTTCCAACAGAAATGATGCATGACAATATTCAATGTCACCTACAAAGCAGACAGTCATTCACAATCTCTGACAGTAACCGTCGTACACTGGGGAGGTCATGAATGCCAACTGACAGAAGAAGGGCAAAGAGCCTTGACAGGGAATAAACCATCTTTTAGTTGATGTTTTTCCAGCTTCTTCAGTCTTGTGTCCTGGTATTCAGAATATCACTACCTAGTCTGACACTTCAATAGAGGAGATTTATTAACATTCTCCAGATTCCTTCCTCTTGCCGAGGCTTGGATGCAATGTTGCACAAAATGCTTTTCCTGTAAACACCAGCATTTCTGTGACTAGATTTAATTGCTAAGTCCAAAGGTGTGCAGGTTAGGTGGATTAACCATGCTAAATTGCCCTTTCGTGTCCAAAAGGTTAGGTGGGGTTACTGGGTTACAGGGATAAGGTGGAGGCATTGGCTTAAATAGGGTGCTCATGGAGGGATTCTGGTGTGAGGTGCTCCGGAGGGTAAACGCCTCCACCTCTTGTGCGAGGTTGGGGCTGATACAGCTGAAGGTGGTGTATAGAGTGCACCTTACAAGGGCGAGGATGAGCCGGCTCTTTGAGGGGATAGAAGATGTGTGTGAACGTTGCGGGGTGGGCCCTGCAAACCACGTTCATATGTTTTGGTCCTGTCCAAAGCTGGAGAATTACTGGAGGGAGGTGTTTAGGGTAATCTCTAAAGTGGTGCACGTGAAACTGGACCTGGGCCCTCGGGATGCCATATTCGGGGTGTCGGACCAGCTGGGGTTGGAAACGGGCACGGAGCCAGATGTTGTAGCCTTCGCCTCGTTGATCGCCCGAAGGCGGACCTTGTTAGGGTGGAAATCAACCTCTCCACCCTGTGCCCTGACGTGGCGGGGGACCTGCTGGAATTCTTGACGCTTGAAAAGATCAAATTTGAACTGAGGGGAAGGATGGAGGGGTTCTACATTTCATGGGCGTTATTCATTATGCATTTTCGAGAATTGGATCACATCGAACATTGGGGGGCTGGGAGAGTTGTGGGGAGGGGGACTGTATGTGTTAATGGTGACTATGGGTGATTCCTAATTCCTTTTTATCATTTGTTTGTGTTAACACGTGGGCTAATATCTGGGGTTTGGTGGGAGGATGGGATCGTTGTTATTGATCAGAGGCTGGTTTAGCACAGGGCTAAATCGCTGGCTTTGAAAGCAGACCAAGGCAGGCCAGCAGCATGGTTCAATTCACGTACCAGCCGCCCAGAATAAGCGCCGGAATGTGTCGGCGAGGGGCTTTTCACAGTAACTTCATTTGAAGCCTACTTGTGACAATAAGCGATTTTCATTTTCATTTCATTTTGATATGGGGATTGACATTAAATTCGTTACTGATTATTATTTATTGTTGGCTGTAAATTTGGGAGAAAATGTGAAAAAGGAGGAGAATAAAAAATATTTTTTTTAAAAGTAGGGTGCTCTTTCCAAGGGCCAGTGCAGACTCGATGGGCCGAATGGCCTCCTTCTGCACTGTAAATTTTATGATTCTAAGTGACTGGCTACAAGTCTACCTCATCAGCAGAGTGCTCTGGATGGTTAACACATTTTGCTGGCGTCTGCCATCAAAGCCATTATTTAGTTACGAGGGTACTGCCTCTCCAATCATTCCAGACTTCTTGCAATGTCCCCCATCTACAGCAGACAAAGTGGACTATACCCTCACTTAGTTTAACTCATCTACCAAGATAATGGTGCCAGGGTTTGCTCATTGGTGTGTATTGGAGGCATAAGTGAGAGCTGAAGCCACTGTGGGACACCATTGGATCTTACCCACATTTCAAACCAAAGTGTGCAGATAACATATAAACTAGAAGTTCTCTTTGTCTAACCACAGAACCCCAGCCTTCCTATGACTTTCTGGGGTTATTATTGACAGCAATAGGACACCTCACAACCTGCTCCTGATCGCCAGCCTATTGCCATTTCCCATCAGGTTTGGGTGGGACATTACAGATGATTTGCCATTTGCTCCCACAAGGCGGCACAGTAGTTAGCACTGATGCTTTACAGAGCCAGGACCCAGGTTCGATTCCCGGCTTGGGTCACTGCGGAGTCTGTACATTCTCCCTATGTCTGCGTGGGTTTCGTCTGGGTGCTCCGGTTTCCTCCCACAGTCCAAAGATGTGCGCGTTAGGTGGATTGGTCATGCTAAATTGCCCCGTAGTGTTCAAACGTTAAGTGGGGTTTCTGGATTACGGGGATAGGGTGGATGGAGGTGTGGTCTTAGGTAGGGTGCTCTTTCCGGAGTGGTGTAGACTCGATGGGTCGAATGGCCTCCTTCTGCACTGCAAATTCTATGAAGTTGTTAAAATTGTGCTATGATGGAGCTGTTGAGAGGCTTTTTGACCTGGTCTCTGAGCGTTGAACTAGAAAAGACAAGTAAGAATAGAGATGAGAAGGATCACATTAATCTTCAGAATGGCTGGTTCATGGAGCAAAAGCTGTAGATTCTGTGTGGATTCACATTTTCATATGAGTGCTTGAAGAATATTGGGCTGGATTCTCTGCCCCGCTGCGCCCCATTTCTGTTTCAGCACGCCGGCGGGATGCTCCGTTACGCCATCCGGTCAGTGGGGTTTCCCATTGTGGGGCTGCCCCACGCCGTCAGGAAACCCCCGGACTGCTGGCAAAATGGAGCATCCCGCTGGCGGAGAATCCAGCCCATTTTGTTCGGAGAGGGAATTGAAGATTACGAGAAGAGGAATTGCTGCCGTGGTTGGTTTGTGGAGGGTGCCTGGCCAAGGTTGGATAATGGCTCGTGAGGATATTCTGGAATCTCCCTTCTTTCTCCCATATATTAGTGTGTAGAGTCCACACTGGAGCGGATAGTGGATGATTCGTGGAAAGAGTACACTTGATAAACTGAGGATCCATCTCTTTTTGGAGTAAACCATGCAGCCTCTTCAACCTGATATTATGGCGGGTCTACACCTCAAATCTGTTTGCTTGTACATTTGCTCCGTTTTCCTTGATGCTCTTACTTGACTAAAATCTTTCAATTTGCAGTCTTAAAAGCTTAGCTTGTCATAAGATCTCCAGAATGCTTCAGAATTCTTTTCAGGGAAGAGAGCTCCTGATTTTCTGCTAGGTTTTTTTGTAATTGAAATTAACACTGCTGGTTGGTGACTGCAAGGCACTGTTATGCCTTAGAGTGTCTATTTTTGAGCCCAGTATCCCAGGTGAGGTGAAATTAACAGTTCTCCACAGCAAGCACAATCTGCAAATTACTTTCAAGCTGCCGATGCAAGAAAAGTGTACAATAGACTTTCAGACAAGATATTATTGTTGAGCCTCCAGTTAAACTGGGAGATGCACCCTGAAGGGTACTGGTAATACCAATGTCACCTCTCGGGGCCCAAGTTCAATTCCAGCTGACTGAACAAATATCTCCTCCATCAGCTGTTCCACAAATCCTACCTCCAGTGGATCTGGACAAACTCAATTCAGATTCTAGTGTGAACACAGCAGGAAACCAGCCACAATTTGATATCAAATTCCGTGTTTAAGCTGAAAATGATTATACAAATCACAAATGCTTGCCACATTGAGGAAACACATATAAACTTGCATTTATGTAGTAGCTTTCATGGCCTGGGGTCACCCTAAGGGAATTTGCAGTCAAAAAGTGCTCTCGGGAGATAGTCGCTGTTTTTAGCCGACAGTTTGCATTCAAGCACCCAGAAGCAGCACTACGATAAGTAACTAGATAATGTGTTTTGGTGGGGTTGGTGAAAGATAAATATTTGCCCGGGTAGCAGGAAAGCTGCTCTGCGCTTCAGATAGAGGTGTAAGATCTTCCACCGAACAAGCAGTTTACTAGTACAGCATACCGCCAAGACTGGGCAGATGTGTCAGCTGATATCCTGTTCTTGAGTGTCTAGAGAGCGTCTTGAACACATGAGCCTCTGACTCGGAGGTAAGCATACCCCCTCCCCACTGAGCCATGGCTGACAGAGAGAACTCTTCTGTGTTTGACCTGTGCTATAGCTGACCCGGAAGTGCTGAATGCTGACACTGGTGCCAAAATTGGATTCCTCAGCATCGGCATTTCTCACCTTGTTGAGCCCTGACAAACAGTACCGAAAAGAGGAGGTGGCATTGTCTTGTTTTTCCAAGTACAGACATGGTGTATGCCATCTTTGTATATTTGTGTTTTAAATATATTTGCTGCTGAAACAATGTTCGACAATCTCTATGTGGGATTATTGGAGCAGTCAAATCCCTAAGTCACAGCCCAAAACCTCTGCTTTCCTCCTGTATTAATCCTTGTCCATCAGATGCTGCTGAAGTTAGCACATGCCAGATATTATTGTAAATTATTTCTCAGGATGTGGGTGTTGCTGGATGGCCAGCATCCCGAGTTGCCCTTGAGGATGCAGCTGGGCCAATTCTGAGGGCAGTTAAGATCTCACCGCGTAACGTGAGACTCCAGCCTCACATCTTGGGTCAGATCGAATACTGAAGATTAGTTTCCCTCCCCGAAAAGTCATTATACATTTACACACCAAAGAGGATATCCTCGAACAAAAGTCAAAATAAGGCTCTGAAACCAAATTGCTATTGCCTGAATTTTGGCACCAGTTGAGCTTGTAACGTATTTGCAATTGTGACCTATTTTCATGCAAGTAGTTGTGAAACATTGTGTTTTGAGAAGAAAAATATTGCAATAAATCTGTCACAAGAACGCTGCTGCTTTATTACAAAATGGTCACCCCTCATTAGCTGATAAACAAGTTCAAAATAGCTACAAATTACAGTCAGTTATTTTATTGTGCAAATGCTTAAGTATTAGTACAGGCTGTAGTGTATAAATGGAAAGCCCATGTTGTGCGTATTGTGTGATTAGTCATCGAGATATTGAATATTAATCAGGAAGCATCTTTGAGAGCAGCATTTTGACTCCTATCTTGGATCAATCATCCTCCTAATAATAGATACTCATGGTTTGACAATCCAACACATTTGCTCTAAATATGAAAATCCCTCAAATTGGCAGTTTGCTTTCATTTCGAAGCACAAATGCAATCACCTGTGACCTTATTTCTGGGATTACTGTACCGTGATAGCTTATGACAATCGTCAGCCCAGTTTCTTTTAGTCACAGAAATACTATACAACAAAAAGCCATAAAAATAAGGGGGGGGGGGGGCGCGGTGGGCGCTGGGGAAGATTGCCATGAGGCTGGGTGGGGACATTTAATTGTCTTTGGCATTTGTAGCTTATTCAAAGTCCTTTACTGTTACGTTAGGCTGTAACATGAAGCCAAGCCTGTTACGCTCCCTGATTAAAGTGAGTTTTGGTTGAATCTAAAATGGAAGCAAAGCTCATGGCAAACTCCCAAAGGTATTTCCCATCCCTGCAAAGCACTAGGTTACCTCAGGTTGCACGTTGGCGTGACCTCCTGGTAGCAGAATTCAGGGCTAAGTGCGGTGCGAAAATACGCGGCAAGTCTTAGTTATGTTGGGACCCCAGGTCACACCCTTTCTGCTCTACCATTCAGTTAGATTCTGGTGGATCTGGACATTTGGCGCAACTTCATTTACCAAATTTGGGTCCATATCCTTTAGTACCCTTACCTCTTTCTTTTAGAACAACTGATATTTTGGTGATGTGGCACAATGGGACATTGGGATACAGGTTAGGACAGGGTGTATAATGTTGCAACCAGATGTGTTGGTGGCAGTGGGGCACATATTAGGATTGGATGTGTTGGTGGTGTGAGCATGCTGTGGGCAGACAGCCACAGCTGGTGCTTGCCTTGTCAAAACAACCTTATTTTGCAAATCCGAGGCCTCTCTGGGACACAGCATCACGAGAAACCAATCCACAGGGACATGCTCCAATTGTGCTTCATTGAACATGACAAGTACATAATGATGGTGATGGAAAGTGTGATGCTTGTCCGCCTTCTAGAGTGCACAGAGTGCAGTACAAGGTGGTATTGTTTGTGTTGTACACTTACCTTTTGGACTGCAATTCCCTACCTATCCCCAGTTCAAAGGAGCCCTGTCATTCCTTTGGCATTCTTGGGCGATGACTATTGTGATTTGGCGACTAACAAATGGGCATATATTTTGTTGGTGGAATAAAGTGCGAGCAGCAATGCCAGCTGAAAGATGAATGCAGCTTCTTTGTGAGGATGAAATTATTCAGAAAAGTGCTCTAGATTCATGCAATTGCCAAGAATGGGAATATTTTCCTTGTTTGTTCCAAAGTCCTAACTTTGAGAGTTCCAGTGTGCAATGGTTTCCAGCTTTGAAGGGCTAATTTTGTTCTCAAAGTTCACATTTGGTCTATTTCAGCATTCAATGCTCTTGGTTTAAATTACTTAATGCTGAAGCCCACCTTGAAGGAGTTATATTGAACTTCTACTCGAACTGTGCTTTAGCCACTGTAAGCTGAGAGTCTCTCCTGCCAAAACCCGTTTGCTGGAGAAGAAACACTGGATGCAAACGCCAGCTTCTATTTTCTCCAAAAAAGGGTTGAAATGCAAAACCCATTTAAAAGCCTGTCTTAATTAGTTTACTGTGAAACCTTGCTAACAAATACATCTAACATTGAATTAACAACTATTTAGAGGAGCAGATCCTGCTCAAGGCACCATGAGATTTTACAGTTGGTGTGCTGACAATATAGAATTAGCTCCATGAATGTCACACATCAACTGTTAAATTTGTCATAAAATAACTGTCAGTGCAGCTCACAAAGCCATTCACTTGTCCCAGTGAAGCCAAAGAGTGTGACAATTGAGAATATGATACTCCTTGATACACAAAGAAATAAACACACCTAACACATTCCGTGGAGTGCATTTAGTTGCTTACCCCAGTGTCTTCTTCATTATCAAACATGCCCGTAAACGCCCCCGCCACCTCGCTTCACTCCTCCACTCTGACTTGCAACAAGTGTAGGGAGTTCCAACACCACTGCTCCATTTTCAAGCTGGATGACGCTGCCCCACCTGGTTCTGTTCTTACCTGTCTAGCCATAGCAAGATAATCTCCTGTAATGGACCCTTTTTCCCCCCTTCCCACCATTATCTCTGAGGTACCCCTATCCTTGCACCCTCTATTGTGCAACCATGAGCTGCCCTTCAGTGACATCATTCAAAGGTGTAAGATCAGCAGCTATGTATGCTAATGACTCGCAACGTTGCCTCACCTCCTAACTGTCACCCTTCCATTACTCGTGTGTTATCAGACTAGTTATCCAACATCCAGTCCTGGATGAATGCAATTTACTCCAGATTTGACACTGAAAGACTGAAGCCATTGTATTTGACCCCCATTGTATTTGACCCCCACCACAAACTCAACTGCATCCCATTCTAGGCTACTGCCTTAGATTGAATCAATCTTTATGTAATCTCAGCACCCACTTTGAAGCTTATCTTCTGACATCCCACTCTCTCTAACTCCAACCTTTGCAACATTGCCCATCCCTTCCACTGCCTCACTCCAACTATCATTGAAATCCTTATCCATGCCTCTGTTTAACTTCTGACTTTGTCTATTCCAATGCTTCGCAAGTCTAACTCCCAATTTACCCCCAGTCTATCCCCTGTAAATCTGAGCTAATCTTACCGCTGCCTGTATTCTAACTCCCACCAGGTCTTGCTTACCCTTAATCCTTCTGCTTGCTAACCGACAACGGCATCCAGTTCATTAATACTTCAAATTTAAAATGCTCATCCTTGTGTTCAAATCATTCCTCCCTGCTAGTCCAGCATTCTTGAACTCTGCAAACCTCATAGCTCTACATTCCTTCAACCTCAGCCTCTTGTGCACTCTCCACCCTAAATTCCCTTTGCTCCACATTGGCTACTGTGCTTTCAACCACCTATCTTCTAAATTCTGGAATTATTTCTCTCTAAGCCATGTCTGCCTTAATAATCCCTCCCATCTTTTAAGATCCTAATGAAAACGTACCTCTTTGTTGAAACTTTATTTGGGAAGAATTGACGAACAAGGTTGCAATTGGACAAAAATTCACACCAACCTAAATAAAGATACTAGGCAGGGTAACTAATCATCATTGGTTCAATGCCAAATTGTCTAATACTTTTTATGATGCGCTTTGGGAAGTTTTCTTGTGTTAAAAGGTGCAGGGCAGAGGGCACCACTGTGCCAGTTTGGTTTGGGCATTAATGCTCCTAACAGGGAGCTAGTCATCTTGCTGTGCTTTGGCCTGCCCTCTTCAATGCCCACATTACATCCCCATATACTTCTAGCTTTCTCTCCTCGCCCTTTAAGCCACTTTTAAAATCAACCTTTTTGATTGAACGTTTGATCCCCTCAAATGTCTCCTTTTATGGCTCAGTGTCAAATTTTTGTTTTGAAGATTGCTCTGATGTAGCACCTTGTGACTGTTTACAACAGTAAAGGTGCGATGTAAATACAAGCTGTTATATAAATGCAAGTTTGTGTTCATCTAGTCACTTTGAAATGTTAAAATCAGCATACGTTAGCCACAAACTTGGAAAATTACCTCTAGACATGAAGTAACTGACCTTTTGTGGGTTCAAGTCAGTTCAAATTAATGATGCCTAGAACGTATCTGGTAAAATCAGGACATGCGATCCTAGCGTTAAGTTAATAGTGACTATGACTTACTGATGAGCTGGTCCATATGTTATGCCTTTGAAAGGATTAGTATTGCCAATTGTTTCTGATGTTGTTTTGAATTTATTAGAACATTTCACAAATAAAAGTCCTGTTAAGGGATAAGGATCATTTTTTTAGAATCCCTTTGCATTCTGAAATTTTTGAACAGACTGGGTCATTGCACCAAATATCACTCACTTTTTACTTTGTGCAGCTTTTTGTAAAATTTACAAAAGATCAAAATCTTTTGTAGCAATCCACATTTCCTGACTTGGTCCAGGGGGTAGTAAACACTGAGGGGGGTTCATCCAGATTTTAGGTCTTTGGGTTTCCATTATCCTTCTAACTTAAACTCTGCCTGGATTAATGCCCCATAAATGGACCAGCAGTACCAATTTTGTCAGCTTCTGACTGGTGATGGATGTCATATTGACAGTAATCAGTGGGGTGAGATTTCTAACTATCTGGTAAGTTACATTTTCTTACGAGAAAATATTCTGCTCAACATCGTTGCATTTATTGATCAAATTTGCCCATATTGAATTGTGCAAGTCCTTACAATCAGTCTTGAGCCTTTTGTAGAATCACAGATAATATTTTCATCTGAGAGAGTGTTTTACTTGCAGCCATCAGGTGACACAGGGCTGGGCATTCTCTGCTGCATTTCCTGAACATTCCTGTTAGATCACCATATCTGTGATATAAAGTGTGGTATTCAATATCTTTCGGAAAACTGCAGTTGACTGGGACAGCTTGACCCTCATTTATTGGGATGAAGGTTTGAGGGTGAATTTTATTTGAAGTATTCAATTAAATAACAGCAGAACTTTATTTTTGAACTGTCTTGCTGTTGATCTGAATCAGTCCTCCCCACCTCTCCCTGTTCCAGTTTGCTTGCTCCAGTGGGCTTACCAAGGAGAGCGTTCCAGTAAATTTCAGAGCAGCTCTTTAGGAAGTAATGTAACTATATTTAACTCTCAGTGCACAAAACCTCTGGCTGCAGGGCATTGGGTCATACTGGATTTGATGTTGTAGAGAATAGTCTGAGAATATTTCTGCAATGGGGAGCCCAATAGAATTTCATCCAGCTGGAGGTTTTACACCCAAGTGTGTTTCAAGTCAGATGCAACATTCCTTATCCTATCTTTAATGGACTCTGAAGCTTGCATTGAAGCTGTATTTCAGTATTAACATATTTGTGATATGGAAGTGGGATTAAGCATTCAGACTATTTTTTGAGTCTGGTAAGCAGATACCTGAAGCGCAATCCACATTTCCAAGTGTTTAAGATGATTGGTTCCAGCAACATTTTTGATCAAGTTTCATGAAAGTATTGGCTGCTCGGGATCCTCAAAACCAACCTGGATTTTCAAACTCCCAAAAGTGTGTCCCGGGGGTTTACTCAGAATTGTGCAGGTAACATCAGTCAGGTGACAAAAGGCAGTTTGGATTTCTAATAGTAGGCACACAAATACAAGGTACTTTTTATGAATTTAATCAAGACCTGGATCTGCCCTTGAATCTTGGTTTGTGAAATCATTACAGGGATCATTTTAACCTGACCCACCAAAGAGGGAAATGGGATCAGATTGAAGGCAGATGGTAAGTAAAAAGCAGGCAAGAGTGTAAAACAAGTGACTAATTCAATCCTGTCAATTTCCCACAAGTTAGGTTCAAATTTAGGGCAGCACAGTAGCATAGTGGTTAGCACAGTTGCTTCACAGCTCCGGGGTCCCAGGTTCGATTCCCGACTTGGGTCACTGTCTGTGTGGAGTCTGCACGTTCTCCCCGTGTGTGTGTGGGTTTCCTCCGGTACTACGGTTTCCTCCCACAGTCCAAAAATGAGCGGATTAGGTGGATTGGCTATGCTAAATTGCCCTTAGTGTCCAAAAAAAAAGGTTAATTGGGGTTACTGGGTTAAGAGGATGGAGTGGAGGAGGTGTGTGCTTGAGTAGGGTGCTCTTTCCAAGGGCCAGTGCTGACTTGATGGGCCGAATGGCCTTCTGCACTGTAAATTCTATGATTCTGTGAAATTGCCCCCATCAACCCTCTCAGTGAAAACAGGGAGGATTTCACAGTCAGGCTTCATAAACCCTATACAGAACCATTTTCTTCCAGTGGTTAGCATTGAAGTGACTGTAGAAATGACCGGAGTTTAATTGCATGATCTTGAGAGTTGAAAAACAGACTATATAAACATAATATTGTTCACAGATCATAGGAGGAGAAAGGCAAAGTGCAACATTCAAAATACGTTTCAACCACATGTAAGGTGTAGGCTGTGTTAACAGTGTTTTGTTACTTCATTAATTTAGCATTTTAACAATGTTGACTCAAAAGTATCACAATACAATGGAACCCGTGTAGGTGGTGTATATGTATTAACCTGACAGCCTGCTATCTCGCAGTGTAATTGAAGGATTTAGATATTCACTCGGTTATGCACAAGACCAGCCCTTCTCTATCCACATTAATGATCTGCATGAAGGCATCGGAGGAACAGTCAACAAGCTTATGGATGGCGCCAAAACTTGTGCAGGTATTCAATCCTTGGATGAGGGTCAAAGATTATAATCAGATCTAGATGCTTTATGAGGAAAGGGCTTGAATCTTGTAGCAATTTAATGCAGTAAAAATGGAGCTTTACACACATGGGTTTGAGCTAATACCAAGCATGTATTATACCATGCAGGGCTCTGATCTGACTCTGTTGATTGAGAAAGAGATTCAGGTGTTGAATTGCATAAGTCTCTAAATATTTGTGATCGGTACTGCAAGGCTACAATGAAGGCTAACCAAGTACTGGAATGCTGGGAAGGTCCAATATTAAACAATAGATACTACATTGTTCATTTTCCTTTGTTTCTTTGGAACCCTAAAAAGGAGAGGCTAAGCGACAATAATAGACTGGCTAGAGAATCTTGGTACACACCTATTTATAAATCTTTATACTGAAACAAAAACGTTTCTTTCACATCAGTCTAATTCATGAGTGAAGCCACCTTAAAATCCTCAGCCGAGTGGCAGTCCCTCCAAGCTGCAGAGAAGAGCTGCTGGCTTTGTGTATTAATTTTTATTGCAGAGTGATTCATCTTGGCTGTTTCAGAGAGGAAGACCAGATTGTGTTGAGGTGAAACCCTGTTTTTGCCATTTGTCAGGCTGTCAAACCTTTTAGTGAACACAGGGGATTAATATTTACTCCTGCATCAGAAAAATCTGGAGCAGCCAGGCTTGGAGAGAATGGAGATTACACACTTCCACTTGATGTGTGGGTGGAGTTCTTGGTTAGAAATACCAAGGAAGAACAGTATAGTTATGGTTGGATAATCATTCTCATGAGATATTATTCTTAATGATTCTCTACAATGGCCATGTGTGCTTTGCAAAAATGAAAAGTTTATATAATAATAATAATAGCTTATTGTCACAAGTAGGCTTCAATGAAGTTACTGTGAATAATGCAGAGCAATGGGATACTAACCTGTTTTTAAGACTGAATAAACCTCAAAAGTAAAATGTGTCAAGTCACAAGTTAGTTATAAGGATCTGTGGAATAAACTCAATATCCTGGATTGCGTTCATCGATCACCACTGTCCAAAGTATCCAGATGTTACCAGAAGGCATTTATTTGCATGTTAACTCAACTGATTTAGCACTGGGTTCCTGAAAAACACTAAATGCAAACTAACTCTCAAAGTTGAAGAGCTACCTCTCTTGTGCCTTGGCCAAACCATCGCGTTTTCAGTTTACGTATGGTCGTGCTTTGCCTAATAGTAATCAATAGTTCGGTTTCTACTCTTCCCACTTCTGTTTACAAATTCTAGTTTCTTTTTAAGCCTTGGTTACAACTGAGCAAAAAAATATGAAGTTCTATTGTCTAGGTGGCATTCCAATGCTTAAAACAGGTAACTCAAATCAATCATTTAAACTGACTCTCCAGCAAAATCTGTGTCCAAAATAAGAAAGGAATGCAGGCAGCACACAAGAGAAACTATTGCCTGAAATTTGGTAAGCGTGTTCAAACAGGAATGATAGAAAATCCTATAAACTGCAGGATGTGGCTTTTTACTTGGGCATCAGTCTCTGCTGGTCTAATATTATCGCAGCCATTTAAAACACAGTATGAGTGTGCAGGATATTTTCAACCATGTTCTTGTTAATTATGTACAATCATAGAATTACTACAGTGCATAAGGAGGCCATGCGACCCATCGAGTCTGCACTGACCCTCTAATAGAGCACCCCACCCAGGCCCAATCCCCCATCCTATCCCCATAACCCCACCCAACCGTTGGACATTAAGGGGCAATTTATCATGGCTAATCCACCTAACGTGCACATCTTTGGACTGTGGAAGTTAACCGGAGCACCCAGAGGAAACCCATGCAGACATGGGGAGAACCTGCAAACTCCACACAGACGGTTACCCAAGGCCAGGTGCCTGGCTGTGAGGCCACCGTGCAGCCCTCTGCGTCTTAGTATTTTACAAACCTTTATTTCCCTTAGAAAGTGCTTAGTTTGTGGGAATGCTAAAATGGCAGGCTGAAATATTTTTTTAAAATGCTGTTCATTTGTAACTTGTTGCTATCCATTGAATATGATATTTGATCCGATCAGTTGTCAGTGATTTTCACGTATGTACCTGTGATGTCGAGGACTTAATGTTAAAGTTATGATGTGGCACATATGAAGTGACAAAAGCAATGAATACGAGATGCAGTTGTTTAATGAAATAACCCTGACCTGGGGTTTTCAGTGCTCCAAGGTCGACATGTCACTCCCTACTATTCTGCTGCTTGTTTCTGCTCCTCTCCCTCTACTAACTTGGTCTTAATCACCTAGGCTCTATCGTTTGGGTAGAAAGTCCGAGGTCGGTTGAAGGGTAGGGAAAGAGAGAGGTCCTGCTTTTACATTACATCAACAGCACTTTGTAAAGCACATTGGGACATTCTGAAGTCATGAAAGGCTGGGGATAAATCCAAGTCCACATGGCTGAACCGAAGGAGAATTCAACAAGGTGAGAGATGCAGTAAAAGGAATGGGACGAGGCTCTTGTGGAGTTTGGAAAACCTGGCAGCATTAAGTCTTGGAGATTTTAACTCCCAGGGAAAAAAATCAATGCAAAATCAAATTTGACAACTGTAAAGAGATTGAATTTTAAGCCTTATGTCTAATGTCAATATTCTCCCACTGTTCATATTCTAAACCTCAAATATTTTGGCAATGTAACTGGAGAAGAGAGTCCGATGTCCCTGACAATTAAATTAGTTTCCAGGGAACAGAAATGACAAGAAAGATACATTGCTAAGATGAAATGAAACAAGCAGAGTGCGAGGAGGCTCATGTGGAGCATAAACACTAGCATTGACCAGTTGGGCCGAATGGCCTGTTTCTTTGTGCCGATCTCGCCGCTTAGGTGAATCGCGGGAGGGGGGGGGGGGGGGGGGCGTCGGACCGGCGTCGCGTGGAAAAAGGGCGCGATCGGCGATTCTCCCAACCGGCACGGCATCGGAGAATCGCGCCCAGGGTGTCTTGCTTCTATGCCAATTCTTCAGCCAAGAGTTTATTGAAGACAACAGGTAAAAACTGAAGTGAAAACCGCTACTTGTGGTGTTTCTCTGTCATTCAGTCTGTGTTTGAGATCGGTACCTCAATTACTTCCCTCTCACACAACACATAAGTGGTAGTCTTACTGAAAACTGAGGCTGCTGCACCAGCAGTTTTTACAAATTGAGATCTGGCTAAAATCCTCCGACCAACTGAATGAATGATGTGAAAATATGTGATTAGAAGCAGCCTGTGTTTACAGCAGGAACCACACTGAGTTCGAGAGAGGTATGGCAAGGAGCGATTGTCACTGTGGCAATATATTTCAGCCATTTCTGTTCTTGTAAGTCAACAAACAGCAGGACCTTGCCACTCAAATAAACCACGATGAGTGCAGGAATATCAGAGAACATATGAGTCTTCCCCTAAAAACTCTGACATCAAACAATATATCATAGTGAGTCCTGAAAAGCAACTGTCATTGCCCGACATTAAATATCCCTCACCTTGCCAAGAACAACATTTTAAAATAAGCATTTTAAAAGGACAATTCACAATTTATTCCCTCAAATGCAAGACAACCATGTTGCTGCAGGTGGCTCTTTGTATTGGTACTTCTTCATCGGATGAAATTTTTTGTTTTATTCTTTTTAAAAATAAATTCAGAGTACCCAATTCATTTTTTCCAATTAACGGGCAATTTAGCGTGGCCAATCCACCTAGCCTGCACATCTTTGGGTTGTGGGGGCGAAACCCACGCAAACACGGGGAGAATGTGCAAACTCCACACGGACAGTGACCCAGAGCCGGGATCGAACCTGGGACCTCGGCGTCATGAGGCAACAGGGCTAACTCACTGCGCCACCGTGCTGCCCTTTTTTGTTTTATTCTGGCCTCAATCCTCTCTGACAGAATTTTGAGGATGGTACAGTGACTGAAATGCAGGTTTTGTCTTCCATCTGAGTTAGGTGGAATGCACTGCTCTGGAGGCTCTTACACCTGCGTGCATAACAATGGAGTTGGGGCTTGTTGAAATGCTGGGTTGACATCCACTGCAATAGCAGTGAAGTGCCTCCACCTTTCCTTCTCTATCTACTCACTTGAATCAGGCTAACAACAACTTGCATTTATATAGTATCTTTTAATATAACAGAACAACCCATTGCACTTAACAAGAAAGTTAACAATTAAAAACACATTGACACCAAACCACAGGAGGAGGTATCAGGACAGGTGACCAGAAGCTTGGTCAAAAGGCTAGATTTTAAGGAACATCAAAGAAGGAGGGAAAGAAAGAATGGTAAAGGTTTAGGTGGGTATTTGAGAGTTTGGGTCCGCGACACCTGAAACTTCAGCCACTGATGGTAGAGCGATTTAATGCTGAAATGGCCAGAACTGGAGGAAGGTTCTAGGATTCTAAGAACTTACAAAGAGGTTGGCGAAATTTGGAGTGAGTTACAATGTGAGTTACAATATGGACAGCAGAATTTAAAAAAATATGTATTTTTATTGAGAAAACCTAAATAGATTAGTCTTTAGAAGTTGGAATTTACCCAACCTATCTTCAAAACTGGCAAATTTCCCCTCTATAAACATGTCCCCAAACTGCTCCAACCCCTTCCTCCCTGGAGAGCTGAATTTTGAATGAGCTTGGGTTTATGAAGGGTGGAAGATGGGAGGATAGCCAGGAATAATCTGCTGCCCAGGTAACAGGTATGGGTGGGTTTGCGTGGGTTTCGCCCCACAACCCAAAAGATGTGCAGGGCAGGTGGATTGGCCATGTTAAATTGCCCCTTAATTGGAAAAAAATGAATTGGATACTCTAAATTTAAAAAAGAAGATATGGATGGGAGGTTCAACTGCAGATGGGTTGAGGCAGAGTCAGAAACGAGTAGTGTCACGGAGGTGGAAATAAGCAATCTTGGTGGTGTTGCAGATGTGTGAGCAGCAACTCACCACCTGGTCAAAGGCAATACTAAGGTTGTGAGCAGTTTGGCTCAACTTCAGATAACTGGCAGAATTAGAAATGGTGGCCAGGGAGCTATAAGTTTGTGGCACCTTTAAAGTGGTAACATGTCCCCCAGTGTGACACAGGAACATAATCAACTAAAATTTGACACTGAACGATATCAACAATGTTCTGTAGGTGTCAAAAGGGGTTGGTGTGGAAAAACCTTGAGCTTGATTTGCTAGTTGTAAGTCAGTGAAAGAAATGGGTTGTTTCATTGTGCCTCTAGTTCTGGAAGAAAGAAGACATGCAGAGCCCTGCGTTTATCCGGAAGGTACTCCCACTGTAGGCCCACTCGCGTGGTTTGCCTGAATTGACTATAAACGTAATTATATTTGATTTCAATTCCCGTCTATAGTTATGTCCTCTGTGGAATGCTATCAGTACTCTGTCACCAGTATCCATATTCTGCAGAATGATCATTGTAGTTCAACGAAGTGTAAGAGAAAAAACCTCCGCCCAGTATTTTAATTAACATGGATAAAAGCTCTCTACTCATCTCTTGTCTAAGTCTTCCACTCATTGTTTAATTGCTATAAGTTGTTTCTTATTCCTGTACTGAGTGCTGAAATATTCAGGCCATCCTAGTTATATTATTCTGCCATGAAAAGGGAATGTCATGGCAACACAGAAGGCATTTGGTACGTGAGGGCATCGTGACCCATTCCGAATAATGAATGATTGTGAAACATTCCTGTTGATTAGTTGGAGGATTGAATGAATAATGCAGCAAGAGGAAGGGTTTATTACTGACAAAGTTTAGTTTTTAAAGATCGGCCTGTTGAAGTATCTCAGTCTGGCTTGATTCTGGTCCTAGAGCAATGCACTCGAGCAATTCAGGAACCTCCGCCAATATTAATCATCCATTACTCAATGGAACAGCTTTTGAGTGATACATATTATGTATTTTTCAACTTTGACTTTGTGACTCTCGGACTTTAGAACAATCTAGGTTGATACTTCATGCAGTATTGAAGGAATGCTCCACTGTCAGAGATGCTGGCTGAGATACCCCGCCCCGGGCTGGTTTTCCATGGTGGGGGCGGCATGCCATTGACCACCGGTGGGATCTTCCGGTCCCACTGAAGTCAAAGGCAATTTGCATGGCTTGCCCACCCTGGCACTGGAGAACCCACGGCGGGGGTCGACTTTGGGCAGGAGTGGAAGATCCCGCCAATGGAAAGGGCCAAATAAACCCGCCAGCTGTCTTTATGACAAGACATTAAACTGAGACTTGGAATGCTCTTTAAGATGAACGTAAAAGATCCCATGGCACTATTTAAAAACGTGTAGGGGAGTTTTGCTAGTGTTCTGGCCAATATCTATCCCTCAGCCAGCACTTGAAATATATTATTTGGTCATTTCATTTCTTTCTAACCTTGTTATGTAAATTAGCAGATGTATCTCCTACATTGCAACAATGACTACACCTCAAAGATGGGCAGCATGGTAGCATTGTGGATAGCACAATTGCTTCACAGCTCCAGGGTCCCAGGTTCGATTCCGGCTTGGGTCTCTGTCTGTGCGGAGTCTGTACATCCTCCCCGTGTGTGCGTGGGTTTCCTCTGGGTGCTCCGGTTTCCTCCCACAGTCCAAAGATGTGCAGGTTAGGTGGATTGGCCGCGCTAAATTGCCCATAGTGTCCAAAATTGCCCTTAGTGTTGGGTGGGGTTACTGGGTTGTGGGGATAGGGTGGAGGTGCTAACCTTGGGTAGGGTGCACTTTCCAAGAGCTGGTGCAGATTCGATGGGCCGAATGGCCTCCTTCTGCACTGTAAATTCTATGAAATTCTATGATGGTCCCTTGGTTGTTAAATGTCTTGGGAAGTCCTGAGGTTGTGAAATGCACTATATAAATGCAATTTTAAAAAGTTTTTTTGTCATTTTCTGAACCTTTTCCTTTCATCCTGTCTGTAATTCATTGAATCCTTACAGTGCAGAAGGAGGCCATTCAGCCCACCGAGTCTGTACCGATCCTCCAAAGGAGTACCCCACCCAGGCCCACGTCCTCGCCCTATCCCCGTAACCCCACCTAACCTTTTTGTTTGGACATTAAGGGCAATATAACTTGGCCAATCCACCTAATCTACATCTTTGGACTATGGGAGGAAACAGGAACACCCGGAGGAAACCCACACAGACATGGGGAGAACGTGCAAACTCCACATAGTCACGCAAGGCCAGAATCGAACCTGTGTCCCTGGCGCTGTGACTGTAGTGCTAACCACTGTACCACTGTGCTTCCCCAGTTATATTTCAACATAAAATTAACTGAGATAGCAATTTAAGTAACTGATGGGGTTTAGTAGTCAATCATACAAGTTACTGCTCAGTTCTACCCTAGCCAATTTGGATTGAAATATCCTATGTGCACTCATGAAGAATTTTAACCGGCAGATTCATTTTGGGGAAATGCACTAAGATTTGAGTGATGACTGACAAATCTACATAATTTCATTAATAACTGCTGTTGTCCTTGAGTTCAATGTTGGGATTCACATAATTGTTGTAGCTCTTGGCAAATTAATTTGGTGGTAGTGGAGGATTGTAAGAGCTCCACATCGATTGGAAAAAGTTTCTAACCATAAGCAAGCTTAACTGTTCAGTGGAAATCGTAGAATGATACAGCTGAGAAAGAGGTTGTCTTTCCAGCGGCTGTTTGGTAGAGCTATCTAATTGGTCCCACTCTCGTGCATGTATTTCTGAAAGTTACTGTTGAATCTGTTGCCACCAACCTTTCAGGCAGTGCATCCATATCATCATAACACTGCATGAAAAAATTATCTGCTCATGAGCTCTCGGGTCCATTTGCGGACTATCTTAAACCTGCATTCACCGGTTACCAACTTTCCTGTCAGTGGAAACAGTTACTGCTTAATTGCTTCTATCTAAACCCCAACATTCGTGTCCCCCTTCCCCCAGCCCCACACCCCACTGCCCATACATGCACATCAGGAAGTGCTGAAAACCTACCCAGTATAGTGATTTTCCTAGAGTTATATATCTCCACCTTCAGGATGAAAAGTTCACCTTGGAAGTTGCCAACCTCGGACTATGATCTGAATTTTTTTTAAAAATGTTTTTATTCAGATTTTTCATTTTATATAATACAAAATAAACAAGTCTGTGCAGCGGTGGGCGGTGCTACTGATCGCCAGCCAAGCAGGATCCTCCGTCGTGCGATTAGGAAAACATAAGCAAGGGCGTCGGCCCTTTTGCCCATATGAAGATCAGGCTGGTCTGAAAAACCGAAGACTGCCACTCTGGGGCACAGCTCCATCCTCACCCCCACAACCTTGGACATCGCCTCGAAAAAGGCTGTCCAGAACCCACGTCTGGGGCAGGCCTTTGTGGGCATGGTTAGCCGGGCCTCCCGGGCGCCGCTCACTTTAATCCTCCACCTCGGGGAAGAACCTGTTCATTTGGGTTCTGGTTAGGTGCGCTCTGTGCGCCACCTTGAACTGCATGAGGCTTAGCCTTGTGCAGGAGGAGGTGATGTTGGCCCTCTTCAGTGTTTCTTTCCCCACTCTACCTCCAACCCTAGTTTGTCCTTCCATTTCTGTCTTGCTACATCTAGTGGTGTCCATGCCCTTTCCTTTTTTTTAAATAAATTTAGAGTACCCAATAATTTTTTTCCAATTAAGGGGCAATTTAGCGTGGCCAATCCACCTAACCTGCACATCTTTGGGTTGTGGGCGTGAAACCCATGCAGACATGGGGAGAATGTACAAACTCCACACGGACAGTGACCCAAGGCCTGGATTCGAACCCGGGTCCTCAGTGCCATAGGCAGCCATGCTAACCACTGGGCCACCGTGCTGCCCTGTCCATGCCCTTTCTAACAGTCACCTGTAAATGTCGCCACAGTTCCCCTTCTCCATGCCGTGCGCCTCCAGCAGTTACTCCAGCATCGTGTCTCTCAAGGTCCAAGGGTACCTCGTCGTCTCCTTGCAGAGAAGGTTTTTGATTTGTAAATGTCAGAGCTCCTATCCGTTCGGTAGCTCCAGTTCTTTCCATCAGCCCATCCAGGGTTGCAGGTCAGTCCCCATGTAGAAGTCCCTAATCGCTAGCGTCCCCCCATCCTGTCTCCACTTCTTAAAAGTGGGGTCTCGCATGGCTGGTGGGAATTTGTGGTTACCGCAGGTAACCCCGGTTATGCCAAAGTGCTGTCTCATCTGGTTCCACATTTTTAATGTAGTTACCACCACTGGGCTGGATGTGAATTTTTCCGGGGGGTGGGGGGGGGAGGGAATGGGAGCGCTTTCATGGCTAGGGCCAAGAGAGTGGTTCCTGTACAGGAGGATTCCTCCATTTTCACCCATTCTTTGCTCGGTTCCCTGATACGTGCCCTCACACTTTCAGCTCTTCCAAACCTGCCCAGTGGAAGTATTGCAGGTTTGAAAGGACCAGGCCGCCCATGTTTCATCTCCTCTGCAGTGTATTTTGGGGGATTCTTGGATTCTTCCCCCCCCCCCCCCCCCCACACACACACACACACACACACACACCACAATCATTTTATCTAGTCCTTGGAAAAAGGTCTTGGGGATGAAGATCGGTATGGATCTAAACAGGAAGTAGAGGAACCTTGGCAGTTCGTTCATCTTGATTGTCTGCACCCTCCCTGCCAGAGCGAGCAGGAGTACATCCCATCTCTGGAGGTCCTTTTTAACTTCCTCCGCCAGACGGGTCAGATTCCATTTGGGATCCGTGTCCAGTCTTGGACTATCTGAATCCCCAGGTAGCGGAATTTGTTTTGGGCTAGTTTGAATGGTAATTCTCCAGCTCCGTCCCGTCCCCATTCGGGTTCACCGGGAATACCTCACTATTGCACAGGTTGAGTTTGTAGCCTATGTAGGCCTCAAACTCTTCCAGGAGCCTCATGATTTCCTTCTGTCATTCTGCAGGTCCGAGATGTAGAGGAACAAATCATCTGTGAAGAGTGAGACTCTGTGCTTTCCACTTCCTCTTCGGATACCCTTCCAGCCTTTTGTGTATCGCAGAGCAATTGCCAGGGGTTCAAATGCCAAGGCGAATCAGAGTAGAGACAGTGGGCATCCGTGTCTGATGCCTCTGTGCAACTGGAAGTATTCAGAGCTGCTGGTGTTGGTCCAAACGCTCGCCTTGGGGGCGAACCCCATCCCTAGTCCAAACCATTCCAATACCTCTATGAGATACTTCCATTCGACCCTGTCGAACGCCTTTTCTGCATCTAGGGAGACGATCATCTCTGGTGTTCTGTCACCTGATGGGGTTAGTGTCACACTCAGCAGCCATCTGATGTTCACAGTTAGTTGTCTACCCTTGACAAAACCGTCTGGTCCTCTGTGACCACTTCTGGTATACAGTCTTCCAATCTCTTGGCCAGGAATTTCACGAGTATTTTCGCATCTACGTTAAGCCGCGAAATGGGCCATATGATCCGCATTCTGTCGGGTCTTTGTCTTTCTTGGGTATCAGTCATATGGTGGCCTGTGTTAGTGTAGGAGGCAGGGAGCCCCTTGCTAGCGAGCCTGCGAGCACCTCCCATAGGTGCGGGGCCAGAGCTGGTGCAAATCTTTTATAGATGCCCGCCGGGAACCATCAGGTCCTGGCGCCTTCCCCGCCTGCATGGAGTTGATGCTCTCCATGACCTCTCCCATTCCTATTGGTACTTCCAGCTCTCCATGCCTATCGTCTCCCACGACTGGCATGTCCAGTTCAACGAGGGACCATTTCATTCCCAAGTCCCCATCGGGGGGCTCAGAGATGTACAGTCCCCGGTAGATGGCCTCAAATCCTTGGTTGACCTTTTTGGTGCGGCTCCCAGTCTACCTCTGCTATCCTTTACCTGGGCTATCTCCCTCGTGGCTGCCTGCTTTCTCAGCTGGTGAGCCAACAGGCAGATAGCCTTTTCTCTGTGTTCATAAAAGGTTCCCCGTATCTGGCGGAGTTGGTGCACTGCCTTCCAGGTGGATATCAGGTTAAAGGCCATTTGTATTTTTTTCCTCTCCGCCAGAAGCTCTATGGTCACGGCCTCAGAGTATCTTCTGTCGACTCCAGGATGGAGTCGATCAGTTGTTATCCAGCCGTCCTCTCTTCCCTGTCTCTGTGAGCCTTGTAGGCTATAATCTCTCCCCTAAGCACCGCCTTCAGTGCTTCCAAGAATGTGGAAGCTGAGACTTCCCATTCTGGCTGTTAGTGATGTACTCGCCTGTGGCCTGTGATGTTTTCTGGCAGAAGACCTTGTCGGACAAGAGGTCCATGTCCAACCTCCATGCGGGGCATTGAACCCGGCCCATCTCCGACCTCACATTCATGTAATGTGGAGCGTGGTCGGAGATGACTATCGCGGAGTATTCTGCTCTTACTATGGCTGGAATCATCGATTTCCCCACTGCAAAGAAGCTGATATGGGTGTATACCTTTGCACCGGTGAAAAGAACGAGAATTCCTTCATACCAGGGTGTAGGAACCGCCATTAGTCCACTGCTCTCATCTGCTCCATGAATGCTTCCATTTCTCTAGCCTAACCTGTCTTTTTCCCCGTTCTTTGGTTTGATCGGTCTGTCAGTGGGTCCTGTACACAGTTAAAGACCACCCCCATGATCAGTCGGTATATGTCGATGTCAGGGATTTCCACCATGGTCTTCTTTATGAAATCCAGTTGGGCGCGTACACATTTGCCAGGACTATGGGTGCCCCGTCCAAGATCTATGATCTGAATTTGAATGAATGTACTCTTCTGGTCATAGTACAGCACTGGGTTCACCAAAGTCATCACTGCTGCAGCACCGTTACATGAAGTACAGAACAAGATGTATACAGCCGTCCACAGAGTGAGCAGCACGGTAGCATAGTGGTTAGCACTATGGCTTCACAGCGCCAGGGTTCCAGGTTCGATTTCCGGCTTGGGTCACTGTCTGCGTGAGTTTCCTCCGGGTGCTCCGGTTTCCTCCCACAAGTCCCGAAAGACGTGCTGTTAGGTAATTTGGACATTCTGAATTCTCCTTCGGTGTACTCGAACAGGCGTCGGAATGTGGCGACTAGGGGCTTTTCACAGTAACTTCATTGCAGTGTTAATGTAAGCCTAGTTATGACAATAAAGATTATTATTATTATGGCAGTCTTGTCTGTTCAGTGCAGAAAGTGAGGCTGCAGCCTACAGAGGGGGAGAGGAGAGACTAAGAGAAATGGAATGATCTCTGAAAGTTGGTCGGGTGTTGGAAGTCACAGTGTTACTGTTTGTTAACCTACATTCCATACAGTAATGATAATCCTTATTGTTATGTATAAACTGCAACTTAGCACCGTTAGACAGCAAATATCATTCTGCTGAATATACAGGAACTCCCCATAGCTCTCTGTCAGGAATCTGCATGCTGTTGACAAGGTTGAATCTCTCGATGATTGGCATGCTTCTTGGCTATTACCAGTTAATAAATTTTGAGTGGATGTAGGCAGGCTGCTGGAATGGACAGACACCTGGCAGATGACATTTAATGAGAGAATTGCGATGGGATACATTTTGGTAGGAAGAATATAATATCAATGTGGAGTACAATTCTAAAGCGGGTGTTGGAGGAGAGAGACTTATGTGCAGTAAATATGTGCCAATTGTTGAAGTTGGCAATGCAGGTTGAGAGAGTTTCTAAAAATGACCTGGGATTATGGGCTGGGGCAAAGAGCACAAAAGCAAGGGTGTTATGTTGAACCCTTACAGATATTGATTTAACCTTAACTGGGATATTGTGTCCAGTTCTGGGCACCACACTTTAGCAAGGGTTTACTGGGATAATTCAAGGGATGACTGACTTCAGTTTGGAGGATAGATTAAGAAATTGGGGTTATGTCATTAGAGAAGAGAGGGTTGTGAGGAGATATGATGGTGTTCAAAATTGTGAAGAGTCTAGACAATGTAGATAGCGAAATCGTTCCCATTGGCAGAAAGGTCTAGAACCAGAAAACCGATTTAAGATGATTGGTAAAAGCTCCAATGGTGACAGGGGGGGGAAATATTTCCACACAATGAGTGGTTACAAACTGGAATGCACTGACTGGAAAGATGATGGAGACAGATTGAATTGTGACTTTCAATAGGAAATTAGGCAAATACTTGGAGGAAAAACATTTGCAGGGCCACGGGTAAGGGCTGGAGGAGTGGTAATAGCTGGATTGCTCACGTGGAGAGTGGCACAGACCCAATGGGCCAAACGGCACCTTTATAAAAATAAATTTAGACTACCCAATTATTTTTTTTCAATTAATGGGAAATTTAGTGTGGCCAGTTCACCTACCTTGCACATCTTTGGGTTGTGGGGACGAAACCCACGCAGACACGGGGAGAATGTGCAAACTCCACTCAGACAGTGACCCGGGGCCGGGATTGAACCCGGGTCCTCAGCGCCGTAGGCAGCAGTGTTAACCACTGCGCCACTGTGCTGCCCTAAATGGCACCTTTCTGTGGTGTAACCATCTGTGATTCTACAAAATGTACATTGTTGCTATTTGTTCATCTGTGATTGAAGAAAGTGCAGCAGAATTCATAGCGAATAAGGTACTCATGGGGTTGAACGTTCTGGTCTATTGCCTTGGCATCTATACCCATAAGCCTGTTTCTCTTTTAGCCACCATGTAAGATTTGTTTTTGAGGAACGGTGATCAACCTCACTGGTGCTCATACGAACTGTAAATTGATTTGTTTCTCCATACATCAAACCTTTTGTGGCCGTTTCTGCCCACAACTAAGGATAGGCATAAAGAAGAGACTTTCAAAAGAGAGTCCATGGCAAAAACCTGCTCTCTCACTCCTTCATAAGCAATCCAGCGAATGCCAGTGGCTCAGACCCTACTCAGAGTCCCTAGGGCCGATTTTAATTTGCAGTTGAAGTTTTGCAGTTGCATGAGAGCTGCACTGAACTCCGGGCCCTCCACAGCGCAAGACGCAGGAGATTGTAGCTCGTGGTCCATGTGAGCAAGAAGTACTAGCTGGCTGGCAGAATTCAGATGGAAAGCATTCCCAATGGGGGGCCCAATGTAATTGGGTAAGTGATCAGGAGGGTTGGGAGTGCATCGAGTGAAGGAAGTTTGCAATAGGGGAGGCCCAAGGTTTGCTTGTGAGGGACCTTGAAGCACTCTTTTTCACACAGAAATAGAAAAAAAAATTTAAATGTTGGTTGAGCTCTGATGTTGGGGAGGAATCCACAGATATAAAATAGGTCCCCATTGTTTGCAGTAAAGGACAGGTTACAATTCTGACCCAAAGGAAGGCGGTGAGATTGGAGGAGGTGAGCTACTGCTGTAATTTTCACTGCCTGTATTCCATTGGGGAGGCAGGGTTAAAATCGGCTCCCTGTGGATAGAATAAGAGAGCATTTTAGGTCACCTACAGTAATGGCGATGTTAAGGCCTCTGTAAAATCACGGGCCTCATTTGCAAGGGCACAGCATTCAGCTTGAGCATCTTGCACACTGTACTGTAGTTTAGTTAAAGGGAAGAAACAAGGTTTGTGTCTGTTGTGGAGACTTCACAGCTCTGCAGGTCTTTTAAAATGAACAAGATTTCATGTTTCTTATATGCTATTAGTGAGAATATGTGCAAAAAAAATCATGAAACAATCTGGACTAATATCTGCTGTATCAGTCTGTGTCACTCAGTGTACAATGTAGGTGTGACAGGACTCTTAAGTACTCTCCTACTCCTCTTCACTGCTTTAGTGTTTTCTCTGGCTTTTCAATCTTATTTCAGTGGTTATTGTAGCATCTTTTGCTTCTGAATGCCTGATCTATCTTAATTCTTTCACAGGTCGTGGATGTCCTCATTTATTTATTTAGGGCATTTATTGCCCATTACTAATTGCAATTATAGTAATAATCCCTTCAAACATATCCTCACTTGTACCGTTGACAAATGTGCCTGTGTTCTGCTTCTAATTGGACTCGATCTATCTTTGGGAGATCTGGGGCGAAATTCTCCGTTATCGGCGGAAACTCCGCCGATCGGCGCAAAAAACGGCGCAAATCCCACTTGCGTCACGTCATAAAAATGGGCCGATAGTCTGCGGCCCGAAATGGGCTAGCAGCGACGTAACGGGATCCGCGCTTGCGCAGTGGTTCACGCCGTGCAGCGTCATACGCGCTGCACGGCGTGACGGCTCATAAGGCCGCGCAGCTCCCCCCCCACCCGACCGGAACAGCCGACCGCAACACCCGACTTGATGGCTGGCCGTCGCTCAGCCCCGAGGTTCGAGTCACGCGATGTGGAGGCGCTCCTGGATGCGGTGGAGCAGAGGAGGGACGCCCTGTATCCCGGGCACGGCCGCAGAGTTGCCCCACGCCACAGCCGGCGTCTGTGGAGGGAGGTGGCAGAGGCCGTCACCGCTGTGGCCCTGACACCACGGACAGGCACCCAGTGCCACAAGAAGGTGAACGACCTCGTCAGAGCAGGCAGGGTGAGCGTCCCCCATATCCCCCATATCCCCTCTCCCCCAAATCCCCCCCTCCCCCATATCCCCCATATCCCCCCTCCCCCATATCCCCCATATTCCCCCCTCCCCCATATCCCCCCCTCCCCCATATCCCCCATATTCCCCCCTCCCCCATATCCCCATATCCCCCCTCCCCCATATCCCCCCTCCCCCATATCCCCCCCTCCCACATATCCACCCTCCCCCATATCCCCCCTCCCCCATATCCCCCATATCCCCCCTCCCCCATATCCCCCCCTCCCCCATATCCCCCCTCCCCCATATCCCCCATATTCCCCCCTCCCCCATATCCCCCCTCCCCCATATCCCCCCTCCCCCATATCCCCCATATCCCCCCTCCCCCATATCCCCCCTCCCACATATCCCCCATATCCCCCCTCCCCCATATCCCCCATATCCCCCCTCCCCCATATCCCCCCTCCCCCATATCCCCCCTCCCACATATCCCCCATATTCCCCCCTCCCCCATATCCCCCCTCCCCCATATCCCCCATATCCCCCCTCCCCCATATCCCCCATATCCCCCCTCCCCCATATCCCCCATATCCCCCCTCCCCCATATCCCCCCTCCCCCATATCCCCCATATCCCCAAGTGAATCCAGCCCTAACCTTAACCTCTGCAATGCACGCGCAACCGATGGCGTGCATTCATATACCTGCCTAACACTGTTGCCTTTTACCCCTGCCACCACCCCCCCCCCCCCCCCCCCCAGGAGAAGCGCGCACACAACAATAGGGAGCATGTGAGGACTGGAGGAGGGCCCGCTGATGAGAGGCCACTGACCGTACACGAGGAAAGGGCCCTGGAACTGGCTGGCGGACCTGACGACCGGGAGGTTGCTGATGCAGAGGTCGGGGCCCCACGAGCAAGTGAGCCACCAACAGCCCGTCCCCATATCCCCCCTCCCCTATATCCCCCTCTCCCGTATCACCTGATCACTGCCTGATGTCTAACCATGCATGCTTCATTGTGTATCGCAGGACCAAACGTCCAGGCACCCATCCCCGCAGATGCAGACCGCCCGCAGGATGCCCCTCGGAGACCACGGGAGACGGAGAGACCCGAACCCTCCAGCATGCGACGCCCGCAGGATGCCCCTCGGAGACCACGGGAGACGGAGAGACCCGAACCCTCCAGCATGCGACGCCCGCAGGATGCCCCTCGGAGACCACGGGAGACGGAGAGACCCGCACCCTCCAGCATGCGACGCCCGCAGGATGCCCCTCGGAGACCACGGGAGACGGAGAGACCTGGAGCAACAGGGAGACGACACCCCCGTCACGTGCGGGAGCGACCACCCAGCGATGAGGGGGGCAGCCACAGGCCCCCGTCACATCCGAGCCAGGACACCACTACCCAGGACACCACTATCCAGGACACCCCTACCCGGGACACCACTACCCAGGACACCCCTACCCGGGACAGCACTACCCGGGACAGCACTACCCAGGACACCCCTACCCGGGAAGACGAAATACCGGACAGTGACTCAGAGTGGATGGGTGGAGACGAACCCCCACCCCAAAGTGCCATGGACTCAGAGTGGGACGAAGAGCACGACACAACGCCACTGCTGTCACCAACACCCTCCACCATCGCAGAAACACTCACCACGGTTGGGCACTTTAGTGATGAGGCGTCTGGTACACTCACTGGTGCGCACAACACAGCCGTCCCGGTACAGCAGGTGGAGGTAGGAGCAGCAGAGGGACCGGGCGGTCGGAGGGCAGCCCAGGCCAAGCGAACATCTGCCGCCCAGATGGATCCCGGGTTCCTGCAGTTACCACACCCACACATAGATCCGATGCAACCACCGACACGGAGACGAGCGAATAGGGTGACGGGTGGCTTGCGGCGGCTGCGGTCGCAGGTGGAGGAGTCCACCCGCGTCCAGGAGCTGGGAGTGGTCCCGGTCATGCGTGCCACCCAGGCTGACACCGCACGGGTGGCGTCCGCGGTGGAGGCAATGGGTGCGACGGTGTCAGACATGGGGAACGGTTTGCGAGGCCTGGGGCCTTCCGTGCAGGCGGCGTCTGTGGCCCAGGAAATGGCTGCCCTCTCACAGGAGGCCATGAGCCAGTGCCAGCGCCAGATGGCAGAGGCGCTCAACGCCATAGCCCAGTCTCAGCAGGCCATGGCCCAGTCTCAGCAGGCCATAGCCCAGTCTCTGCAGGCCATGGCCCAGTCTCTGCAGGCCATGGCCCAGTCTCAGCAGGCCATCGCTGAGGGCATCGGCGCCAGTGGCCATGTGCGAGCTGGCGTCGCACTGTCGCAGACAGGGTTCGACAACCCCCTGGGCTCCATGGCTGCAAACCTGCAGACCCCTGTCGATACCAGCACGGGCCTCCAGGACTGGCAGCGCCAGATGTCGGGGGCGCGTCGGATGGCCAGTCCGTTCGCATCCCCCACCCATGTAGAGGCCTGGGGGCCATCGGGCACCCCGAGGGAGGAGGAGGTGGTGTGGTCCATCCCGGCTCCCTCTGTAGGGGAGGTCCCGGTACACCGCGACACCTCGGACTCCCCCCCTTCCGTCCCAGGTGCATCGGGTGGGCAACGGGCAGGACAGGCTGGCAGCTCGCCATCCCAGTCGCCCGGGCCGCAGCCTGGCCCATCTAGGCCAGGACGCCCCAGGAAACGGCCGCCAAAGGGATCCAGTGTCAGAGGGCAGGAATCACAGGAGTCCACCTCCAGTTCTGCTGTACCGTCTGGGGAACCACGTAGACGTAGTCAAAGGGCCCGTAAGGCCAAACAATTAGACACTGAGTAAGTTGGCACGGGTGCAGGGCACAGATGAGTTTTAGGCGCTAGGGCACGTGCATGAACTCCTTTGGTTATTAAAGTCAATGTTACACCTACCGAAGCTGCCTTTATGCTCTGTCCAAAGTGTGCGGGGGTGTCATGTACGTTGAGCGCAAGTGTGTGTGTGAGGGGTGGTCTTACCTCAGCCCCAGGTGAGTCTGCCCCCTTCCCCCTGGGCCGCCATCAACATCCCCCGGGCAGAGGACGGGACCGTGCGCTGCAGTATCACAGCCGCATGCAGGGATGGTCCGGGTGGATGGTGGTACTGTGGCCATGGGTCAGACATAGTCCAACGATGTAGAGCCAGGAGCTCATCGGAGGCGGGCTGTCATCATTCTCCATGGCCTGCGATAGACACGCGTCCACCCGCAACTGGGTGAGCCCGGCCCGTTGTGCCGCCGGTGGATCGGCAATTGGGAGTGGGGGGGTGGTGTGCATGCGGGTGGGGTGTGTGGGGTTGGGGAGGGGGGTGATGGTGCTGGGTGGATGGATGGGTGGGGGGTGTGGGTGGTCGGCTGTTGTCATGGTGTGCGGTCTGTGGCCATACTACCCGATTCCCACGCCCATCTAGTCAGTGAAGCGGGCGTCTATCAGTCTGTCCCGTGCCCGCTGGGCCAGCCGGTAACGGTGGACAGCCACCCGTCTGTGTCTACCCCGTCTGCCCTGACCATTGCCCCCATCCCCCTCATCTGGGGAGGACTGGGCCTCTTCCTGCTGCTCCTCCACTCCGCCCTCCTCTGCCTGCGGCACATCGCCCCTCTGCTGGGCTATGTTGTGCAGGACGCAGCACACCACAATGATGCGGCCGACCCTATCTGACCGATACTGGAGGGCGCCCCCAGAGAGGTCCAGGCACCTGAAACGCATCTTCAGCACGCCAAAGCACCTCTCGATCACTCCCCTTGTCGCTACATGGGCATCATTGTAGCGGTTCTCCGCCTCATTGCGTGGCCTCCGTATAGGCGTCATCAGCCACGATCGCAATGGGTAGCCCCTGTCGCCCAGCAACCAGCCCCTCAGCCGGGGATGGCGTCCCTCGTACATGCCGGGGATGGATGACCGCGACAACACGAATGAGTCGTGTACACTGCCTGGGTAACGGGCGCAGACGTGCAGGATCATCATGCGGTGGTCGCAGACCACCTGTACGTTCATCGAATAGGTCCCCTTCCTATTAGTGAACACGGCCCTGTTATCTGCAGGTGGCCGCACGGCGACGTGCATCCCATCGATCGCGCCCTGGACCATGGGGAACCCGGCAATGGCAGAGAAGCCCACGGCCCGGGCATCTTGGCTGGCCCGGTCCACGGGGAAGCGGATGTAGCGGTGCGCCATGGCATAAAGGGCATCTGTCACTGCCCGGATGCACCGATGCACCGATGTCTGCGATATGCCGGACAGGTCCCCACTCGGTGCCTGGAATGACCCCGTTGCATAAAAGTTCAGGGCCACCGTAACCTTGACGGACACGGGGAGAGGGTGTCCCCCGCCAGTGCCACGCGGTGACAGGTGTGCCAGCAGGTGGCAGATGTGTGCCACGGTTTCCCGGCTCATCCGGAGTCTCCTCCTGCATTCCCGGTCCGTGAGGTCCTGGTATGACTGCCGGGGCCGGTACACACGGGGCGCCCTCGGGTGCCTCCGTTGCCGTGGGGCCGCGACGTCCTCCTCCCCCTCCTCGTCCTGTCGGTCAGGTGTCCCTCCAGCCTGGGCGGCTGCCGCCTGCCCCTCTGCGGCAGCCTGCGCCGCCTCTCTGGCACGCTCCTCCTCCTCCTCCTCCTCCTCCTCCTCCTCATCCAGGGCAACATAGACATGAGCGGCTGCCACCACGGCGGCCAACATCGCTGGATGATCTGAAAACATGACGACCTGGTGGGGGGGAGGGGAACGACGACATGTCATCATTGCCCATATCCCCTCCTCCCCCCAGCCAGGTGGCATGGACCGCATGGGTCCAACTGTTGGAGGCTGGCACCTGGCCAGGTGGACCAACTCATTTGCCCTCCCATCACCCACCCCGGCACGGACCCCCCCCCGCCCCAACCTCCACCCCAGCACGGACCCCCCCCCAACCTCCACCCCGGCACGGACCCCCTCCCCAACCCCCAACCTCCACCCCAGCACGGACCCCCCCCCCCCAACCTCCACCCCGGCACGGACCCCCTCCACAACCCCCAACCTCCACCCCGGCACGGACCCCCCCCCCCAACCTCCACCCCAGCACGGACCCCCCCCCCCCAACCTCCACCCCGGCACGGACCCCCTCCACAACCCCCAACCTCCACCCCGGCACGGACCCCCTCCACAACCCCCAACCTCCACCCCGGCACGGACCCCCTCCACAACCTCCACCCCGGCACGGACCCCCTCCACAACCCCCAACCTCCACCCCAGCACGGACCCCCCCCCCCCAACCTCCACCCCGGCACGGACCCCCTCCACAACCCCCAACCTCCACCCCGGCACGGACCCCCCTCCACAACCTCCACCCCGGCACGGACCCCCTCCACAACCCCCAACCTCCACCCCAGCACGGACCCCCCCCCCCCAACCTCCACCCCGGCACGGACCCCCTCCACAACCCCCAACCTCCACCCCGGCACGGACCCCCTCCACAACCCCCAACCTCCACCCCGGCACGGACCCCCTCCACAACCTCCACCCCGGCACGGACCCCCTCCACAACCCCCAACCTCCACCCCAGCACGGACCCCCCCCCCCCAACCTCCACCCCGGCACGGACCCCCTCCACAACCCCCAACCTCCACCCCGGCACGGACCCCCTCCACAACCCCCAACCTCCACCCCGGCACGGACCCCCTCCACAACCCCCAACCTCCACCCCGGCACGGACCCCCTCCCCAACCCCCAACCTCCACCCCAGCACGGACCCCCCCCCCCCAACCTCCACCCCGGCACGGACCCCCTCCCCAACCCCCAACCTCCACCCCAGCACGGACCCCCCCCCCCCAACCTCCACCCCGGCACGGACCCCCTCCACAACCCCCAACCTCCACCCCGGCACGGACCCCCCCCCCCAACCTCCACCCCAGCACGGACCCCCCCCCCCCAACCTCCACCCCGGCACGGACCCCCTCCACAACCCCCAACCTCCACCCCGGCACGGACCCCCTCCACAACCCCCAACCTCCACCCCGGCACGGACCCCCTCCACAACCTCCACCCCGGCACGGACCCCCTCCACAACCCCCAACCTCCACCCCAGCACGGACCCCCCCCCCCCCAACCTCCACCCCGGCACGGACCCCCTCCACAACCCCCAACCTCCACCCCGGCACGGACCCCCCTCCACAACCTCCACCCCGGCACGGACCCCCTCCACAACCCCCAACCTCCACCCCAGCACGGACCCCCCCCCCCCAACCTCCACCCCGGCACGGACCCCCTCCACAACCCCCAACCTCCACCCCGGCACGGACCCCCTCCACAACCCCCAACCTCCACCCCGGCACGGACCCCCCTCCACAACCTCCACCCCGGCACGGACCCCCTCCACAACCCCCAACCTCCACCCCAGCACGGACCCCCCCCCCCCAACCTCCACCCCGGCACGGACCCCCTCCACAACCCCCAACCTCCACCCCGGCACGGACCCCCTCCACAACCCCCAACCTCCACCCCGGCACGGACCCCCTCCACAACCCCCAACCTCCACCCCGGCACGGACCCCCTCCCCAACCCCCAACCTCCACCCCAGCACGGACCCCCCCCCCCCAACCTCCACCCCGGCACGGACCCCCTCCACAACCCCCAACCTCCACCCCGGCACGGACCCCCTCCACAACCTCCACCCCGGCACGGACCCCCTCCCGGCACTCCCCCGGAGCCCAGCCTACTCTAACCACCCCCCCCCCCCCCCCGCCGCACACACACACACAAGCCGAGACACACCTCTTCTCAGGCAATCAGTCTGCGGCCACGCCATTTCCTGCCCAGAGCCAACCCCCCAGGCCGTCACTCACCTCCTCGCTGGTCGGCGTGAGCCTGGAGCACCGGGTCACGCCGATGAAAAGGAGGTTTGATTGACGTCGACGTGAACGGTCATCACGTCGACGGGACTTCGGCCCATCCGGAAGGGAGAATATCGGCAGGCCGAAAATCGGCTGCCTTGCGCAGGCCCGTGACATTCTCCGCGGCAGCGGCGCCATTAACGCCCCGCCGACTTTTCTCCCTTCGGAGACTTCGGCGGGGGCGGGGGCGGGATTCACGGCGGCCAACGGCCATTCTCCGACCCGGCGGGGGGTCGGAGAATGACGCCCCTGACTCCCATCTCCAGTTACATTGTTGAAATATTGGAGGTTTAGAATGTGAAGGGCTCAAATTTCAAACTTTGCAAACTTGTCAGTTTTAATGTTCTGGTGATTTCTGCGTGCAGATCAAAATGTCCTGGCCTCGTACTGCCAAGGGTTTAAACCAGGGCTTGGACCAACTTTTAACTAAGCTCTTGCATGATTTCACTCGGTGTTTACTTAACAGCAACTTCTTCATTGACACTTGTCCTAACTTACGCTGTGTTAACACCAATTAGACTTTAGCCATAAACCGAATCCCATTTAAACTTCAGGAATACAATATGTTGTGTTTTACATGGTGTAATGCTCCTATCCTAATGCTGACTTTGACTGTGACTTTCTGTGAGCAATGCCACAGGAGATCAACTAACAAACTCATGTAGGATGAAGAGGTTAGTTAGCTTTCATTCTCTTCCAACTATCTTTTTAAGTGTGTCGCTCAATTTTTTTAAAGTAAAGTTTGTGATAGGTGAAAGCTCCAGGTCCTACACTGCAGCACCGGGAGGTAGATTTGATCCCAGCACACCCCTACGTGCATGGGCCTAGATTCTCCGATCCCCGACGCCAAAATCGCGTTCGGCAAAGGGGCGGAGAATCCCTGATGACGATGAAATTGGGGGCGGCGCCACTTTCATGATGCTCCTGAAAAGTGGCGTACTCTAGGAGGAATCCGCGTGCTGTATCTACAGCCTCCGAACGTTGGCTCAGGCCGGAGTCAGTCCAGCGGCGCCACAGTCGGGGGTGGGCCGATCCACGGGCAGGGAGGGCATTATTTGGGGCTGGGGGCACTGTGGTGGGGTGGTCTGGGGCGCACGAGCCGGCCAAAGGGGCGGACTATTTTTGCAGACTGGTCCGCGGGCTGCATCTGCCATGAAGTACGGCGTGGCTGCAGCAGGCCGCCGGCGTGCGTATGCGCGGCCACGGACCCGGCAATTCTCCGGGCCGTATTGGCAGCTACGCTTCCTGGCCGCTAGCACCCCCACCCCGAGCAGGGAATTGGTGGCCGTTTTGCGCCAGATTTCCTGGCGTAAAACTCCGGCGTGGGGACTTAGTCTCCAGAATGGAGAATCCAGCCCATGATTTTAGCCATGTCTTTGCGGAGAGACATTTGGTGAAGGTAACCATCCACAAAGTGATGGGGCAATTGGAGAGAATTGCCTCTCAGTGCTGCTGTTCAACTCCTTGTCAGCTCATGGATTAAGTTACAATAACAGACAATATCTCTTTCAGTATAAGCTGCAGAACAGCACAGGGAGAAAAAAAATGAAACATAGCTTTCTCTTGTTCCTATTGCAGCTTACGAGAGGCTTATAAATAAATCTTGTGTGAGAACAGAGGAGCGGGTCGAATGAGCCAGTTGACAAAGTCACTTCTTTATTGTGATTGAGCCACGTGTTAGTGCACATTCCCCACAGTGTTACTGCCGCAGTTCAGATCCACTCGGCACAGCTGTGTGATTGATGCCATGGAGCGCCTTCCCTGGGACAAAGGATTACAATTAGAATGAGGTCACTTGACCGTTAATAACTGAGTGGCGCACAAGAGCCTCAGCTAGTACCAGGGGTCTTGGGCGCGGTAGGAACAATAGGACCAGCATTTGGAAGAATGAGGCAACTCTAGAATCCCAATCAAGAACAGATCAGTCTCACTACAGCAGGGGCTGGGTGGCTTGATAATGACAATATTGGCTTATTAGACCCTTAACCAAGAGAGTCATAAATAGGAATTATAAACTGGATTTGCATTCACACCAGTTTTGGGTTTTAGAGTAATGAAAACTTGTCGGGAAGGAACATTTTCAGCATTGCCCTTGCATCCCACCTGGTACTGAAAGTATACACTGAGATGTCAAGGTGAGAGTTAAAGCTAGGACATGTCAAACTCAAATGCAGGTTGAAAACGAGTGAAGCAGATGTCAAATACAGCCGTGCTGCGGTTGAGGGTTGAGATTCACACTCCCGAACAGTGGTACCAAAGCAGAACTGACGAGCAGCATTGGGGCTTAAATCAAAGTCTTCAAGACAAAAAGAGAAACAGCTAGAGGGCGTGAATTCATTCTCAGGAGGGAAGGACATTGCTCTGGGTGTGCACTCAGGGCCTCCAGGATGGACAGACATTGTCCTGGGCTTGAACTCCAGGCTGGCGTCACACAGTCCTGGAGATGAACTGGAGTTAAGTTGTGATGTGTACGCTGTTTATATATTTTGTGTAATCCAATCAAGTTAGTAAGACCAAACCAAACAATCCAATTCGGAAAACATATCCAACCTCAGATTTGAATTGACCAGACTTCTGCTGAACTTTCGTTGTTTGTGCAGGCCCAAACCCCAAATAATTTTGGGTGAGAACCCACTTGGAATAAATAGTCTTCTTCCTGCTGCTACTTTGTATAAAGTGAAAATGAGCTTGAACCAATGGTGCATCGGGGCTCTAAACCAGAGGAGTGAATTGATATTTTAATAACTCAGACTGATTTTGGGTTCCAGGAGAAGTAATTTTCCTCTTCCTCAGTCCTATGTGATAATTAATCAAATCTATCTGATGATGTCTTCGGATGACTTCAGTAAACAGTAGAAATCCAGTAATCAATAGACAATGTGAAGATTGGATTCACTCAGGTGAATAGTAGGAAGCCATTAAATGTTACTGAAAGAAGAACCGACTCATGTCTCAGGAAATATATTTCCAGTTAAGTGACTGGATTTTAGAATAGTGTAAAATAGCATCAAAATAATTAATAGTGATACAAAGAAACGTCGTATACTGATTAAGAGGTTCTGCCCACGTGTAATGGTGTGTCCAGTTGTTACTTCTCACTGGCTAAAAGGCATGACATTAGTGATTTTTATTTTATGTTTTGTAAACTTGGTATTTGATTTTTTATTATCTAGATTCAATTCCCAACTTCATTCTGTTCTCCAAATCACCTGTCCCTGTGCCAGTGTGGCTCCTCTGGCACGGTAGTACAGTGGTTAGCAATGTTGCTACACAGCACCAGGGTCCCAGGATAGATTCCCGCTTGGGTCACTGTCTGTGCAGAGTCTGTGTTCTCCCCGTGTCTGCGTGGGTTTCCTCCGGCTGCTCCGGTTTCCTCCCACAAGGTTCGAAAGACGTGCTGTTAGGTAATTTGGACATTCTGAATTCTCCCTCTGTGTACCCGAACAGGCGCCGGAATGTGGCGACCAGGGGCTTTCTCAGTAACTTCATTGCAGCGTTAATGTAAGCCTACTTGTGACAATAAAGATTATTATTATAAAGGAAGTGCTTGATCTCAGTTTGATCCCTCCATGAGCCTGGGTGAAGGGGGGGGGCGGGATTTCAACAAGTTGTCCTGTTCACCATGGCACATTAATGCAGTAATGAGCTACAACCCTGCGACTGAGACCTCCCTAGAAAAGGCATTGGGAGGTTGTCCTCCTTTGGACAGGATTTTCACTTGCCCCCTGCAACCTTCTCTCTTTCCCCCTTCCCACTCCCTGCACCCATCCAATTGAGTCTTGCTTATTCAATAATAATAAAATCATCATCTTTATTATTGCCACAAGTAGACTTACATTAACACTGCAATGAAGTTACTGTGAAAATCCCCTACTGGCTTTCTGGGGAAATATTTCAATTCACCAACAGTGCAGCAACAGCATGAGAGGAGACAAAGCTCCTGAAGGGGACAGAAATGCCCATAGATTGGAATGAAGTCTCCCATTGAAGGCTTCCGTGAAGCATTTGGTGCTGACTGGAGAGAGGGACAATTCCCACCTGCCAGGAGTTGGATGAACTTTGGGTCGTTACTGCCACCTCAGGAGTTTCTGTTGTCACCAGTGTTGCTAAATCTGGACATATATTCAGAGGTTTCAACATGTGATGCAATGGAATTAAGGACTGACATGCTTGACTCCTTCACTCACAACATTGCTACACTGATAAGATGGGTGAGAGAGGTCAAGCATGTGTAGCCTTGATTCTTTAGGTCATTGGTCAGACTGTAAAGCTGAATGGGAGGCTGACAACGTGATTGTTATCATTCACCATTCAGTATTCATTTTGAGAGTATCTGGGGGAATAATTGGTAACTCTAGGAGACTCCAGAACAATTCAGGAAGGTTTGTGAGAACAGCAGCCCCCATCCATGTGGTGACTCCAAGAAGCAGCAATGGTTAATACAGATGGAAGGAATATCCATTGCGGATTCACGAGCTCCTGCCATGTCCATGCATTGAGTGGGCAGAAGGAGCCAGTAAGATTTCTGTGCAGTGGGGGTGGTATTTTGGAAATGGGACAGGTTAGACCTACTGTGATTCCACTAGATTTCTGACAGGATCACCAAAGAGAACTGTTCAGAAAGTCTTTCAGTTGGCAAACAGCAAGCTCGCACAAACAACAATGAGGAATGACCAGATCCAGCTGTTTCAGTGATATTGGTTGAGGGATGAATGTTGACCAGCACACTGGCAAGAACACCCCCTGCACTTCTTCGCAATAGTGTCATCGGGGCCTTGAGAAGACAGTGGAGGCCTTTTGTTTAATGCAGCCTATTCGAGTCACTCAACCTATGTCTGTGTTTCAGGAGAAAACAGTTGCAGTGTATTTCCACAAACAAGATTATTCTTCACATCTTCTCGGGGAGTTTTCATCAACAGGAAAGCCTGCATGAAGTATAACATGACAATACTCAGCAAGGACTGTGAAAATACCGCAGTCACTGGACTTCTGCTTAAATATTGTGTGGCTCAAATGAATCAGTGGATTAGTGTTTGAGCAAATGACAACAGGGCCATTAATCTGCTCCAGTGTGAATACAGACTGCAGCACTGCATGTGCCCCGCTGCAGGGAGTTTTAAGCAGCTCTGCTGCCATCACTCGCAATCCTGAATGTAAAGGTGGTATCCTCAGGCGAGTGCCAGGATTGTTTCTTTGTAATGCCGCAAATCAGCAAAGCGCAATTTTATCACAAATGAACTTTGGAAGTTTACTCGGTTGAGATTGGCGGATTTTACGCGTTTGGCTCTTGAGCTGTCAGCTCAGCGTTACAGGTGAATTCTTATTGCTACTTGATTTCTAAACATATAACGTCACAAATCACCAGCTCTGCATCTGACTGTAGGTCGCAAAATTCTTCTCGCCACCTGGTTCCCCACACATAGTAGCCCTGAAATCACAGGTGCGTAGTAAACCTGGCTCCACTGTAAACAAATATCAAGGGGTTAATTTTAATCCATCCAGCCCACTGGGCAGGTAAGCAGTTAAAATCCACCCAGGTGAGTTACCCACTAATGTCCCTGCTGAATCCCACTGTCTTTACTATTAATCTGCTGTTATGAGCATACGATGAAGGCACCTGTCTGAAACCTGCAGGGTCTTTCTTTAAATGAGCAGACTACAGTCCATTGACATTACATGCTGTGCCCCAAGCAGGGAATTTGCTGTGATATCACCTGCCAAGTACAGAAGGAGGAGGATCAAAAGCAGAAGAGTCCATTCATCAACCGTTTGTTTCTTTACTTTGTAGGATAGGGAAGATCTGCTGTGCTTCTTCCTTCCAGACCACAAGACTCCCTCGGAACTCCCTTCTCCATATTTAACCTGGCTGCCAATGCTAAGGACCAGCAAATGTCTGGGCCAACAGCTAGTTCCTGGTGTCATGTTGCTGTAGCTCGATGGTTCAAATGACCATGGCCACTTTCTGCTGCAAAATGTCACAAACCTAACTGAAACTAATGGCAATCAACCATCCTTTCCAACCCACACCACCAGTATACTGGATTTACTCAAATACACCCCGACCAAATGTGCACTTCATATGAGTGCAGGAAGCTAATGCTGGGATTTTTCAGCCCTTCCCACTGGTGGGATCTTCCAATCCTGCCAAAGTTGACCCCCGCTGAAGGTTCCTTGGTGGCAGGACAGGCAAGTCATGCAAATTACCAATCACTTTATCCTGCCAGCAGCCAATGGTGAGCAGCCTCCATCACGGGAAAACCCACCGCGCGGGGGGAGGGCTGCAAAATTCCAGCCATTCTGTTAATGGTTACAATTCTGATGGGGCCTAAATAAAATCACCAGGCCCTCAACTGATGTAGACATGATCACTTTGCAGGACGTCCAGTGTACTGACAGCAGGTTGTGCTAAATTGGATTGGTTAAAAAAAGCTGTATGCTCTGCGTTTAGCATTAATTTTGAGAAAGGACATTCAGATCGACTGATAATTTAGACCACATCCAAATCTAGAAGAATGAAAACAGAATAGGTTACTGTATGAGTGAATAGAGCTGCATCAAAACCCCAGATTGTTCATTGTAGCACAATCACTCACTCACGAGACAAGATGAGAAGGAGTCGAACGATGGCTTTATTACGCAGACTTGTTCCCCAGCAGCACAGTTACAGAATGCGGCTGCTGGGAGAACCCGGGCTCTTATACTCCGCCTTGCTGGGTGGAGCCAGCAGGCGGCTGATCCAATCGGGATCCAGTGTCTATCTACCAATAGCCTCTCGGCATCCCAGGGTACCTTAATACCCCTAATACATACCACCACATTCACCCCTTGTTAAAAAGGAACCCGGCGGGGTAGTGGGCCATATGGTGATAGGGGTTTCCAGAGTCGGTACCTAGGATGCCGCTAAAACGGCGGCCATGCTCCGATATTAACTACTTACAATGCTGCTTTTACTGGGCAACCAAACCCAAAAAAATTGTTTACAGAGGCATTTTGTGCTTCATTATACAGATTCGATGAATCGGATGGGTGCCCTGGTCGACCTCGCCGATCGTCTTAGCCCCAGTGGCGATGCAGGCGCAGGTTCCGGCCTCGTCGTCTCTGGGAGCGTTGCAATGCCTCGTCCCGCTTCAGTATCCCAATTCGGGGCCGGGGGAAGGACCGATCCACCCTGGAAGGAGGCAGCTGTGGGGTGGGCCGGTGGGAGGGAGGGGGCGATTGGTGTTGGAGGGGGTGTGCATGGCTCCAGAGGGGGTCACTGGTGTTGGGGGGGGTGTGCGGGGCTCCGGCGGGTGCCAGGTCCCGCAGGGAGACCGTGACCTGTCGGCCGTCGGGATACGCCACATAGGCGTATTGAGGGTTCGCGTGGAGGAGATGAACCCTCTCGACTAACGGATCCGATTTGTGCATCCGCACATGCTTTCGGAGCAGGAAGAGTCCCGGGGCTGCCAGCCAGATCGAAAGTGACGTTCCGGAGGAGGATTTCCTAGGGAAGACAAGGAGGCGTTCGTGAGATGTTTGATTCGTTGTTGTACACAGCAGCGGCCGGATGGAGTGGAGGGTGTCCGGGAGGACTTCCTGCCAGCGGGAAACTGGGAGACTTCTGGACCGCAGGGCCAGTAGGCCGGTCTTCCAGACGATTCCGTTCTCCCTCTCTACCTGACCGTTCCCCCGGGGGTTGTAACTGGTCATCCTGCTCGAGGCGATGCCCTTGCTGAGCAGGAATTGACGCAGTTCGTCGCTCATGAAGGAGGACCCCCTGTCGCTATGTATGTAGGCGGGGAAACCGAACAGTGTAAAGATGGTGCCGAGGGCTCTAATGACCGTGGCCGCGGTCATGTCGGGACAGGGGATGGCGAATGGGAACCGGGAGTATTCGTCAATCACGTTGTGGAAGTACGTGTTGCGATCGGTGGAGGGGAGGGGGCCTTTGAAGTCCAGGCTGAGGCACTCAAAGGGACGGGAAGCCTTTATCAGATGTGCTTTATCTGGCCTGTAGAAATGCGACTTGCACTCTGCGCAGATCTGGCAGTTCCTGGTGGCGGTCCTGACCTCCTCGATGGAGTAGGGCAGGGTACGGGTCTTCACAAAGTGATAGAACCGAGTGACCCCCGGGTGGCAGAGGTCCTCGTGGAGGGTTCGGAGACGGTCCACTTGTGCGTTGGCACAAGTGCCGCAGGATAGGGCATCGGAAGGCTCATTCAGCTTTCCTGGACGATACAAGATCTCATAATTATAGGTGGAGAGTTCGATCCTCCGCCGCAAGATCTTGTCGTTCGTGATCTTGCCCCGCTGTGCATTATCGAACATGAAGGCAACCGACCGTTGGTCAGTGAGGAGAGTGAATCTCCTACCGGCCAGGTAATGTCTCCAATGCCGCACAGCTTCCACTATGGCCTGGGCCTCCTTTTCCACTGAGGAGTGGCGGATTTCTGAAGCGTGGAAGGTACGTGAAAAAAGGCCACGGGTCTGCCCGCTTGGTTGAGGGTGGCCGCCAGAGCTACGTCAGACGCGTCGCTCTCGACTTGGAAGGGGAGGGACTCGTCGATTGCATGCATCGTGGCCTTTGCGATATCTGCTTTGATGCGGCTGAAGGCCTGGCGGGCCTCTGTCGACAGGGGGAAAACCGTGGACTGGATTAGCGGACGGGCCTTGTCTGCGTATTGGAGAACCCATTGGGCGTAATAAGAGAAGAAGCCCAGGCAGCGTTTCAGGGCCTTGGAGCAGTGGGGGAGGGGGAACTCCATGAGGGGGCGCATGCGTTCGGGGTCGTGGCCTATCACTCCATTTCGCACTACGTAGCCAAGGAAGGATAGACGGTCGGTGCTAAACACGCATTTTCCCCTGTTGTATGTGAGATTCAGGGCGTTTGCGGTCTGGAGGAATTTTCGGAGGTTGACGTCGTGGTCCTGCTGGTCGTGGCCGCAGATGGTGACGTTGTCGAGATACGGGAACGTGGCCCGCAAACCGTACCGATCAACCATTCGGTCCATCTCCCGTTGGAAGACTGAGACCGCGTTAGTGACGCCGAATGGAACCCTTAAAAAATGGTCGAGCCGCCCGTCTGCTTCGAAGGCAGTTTATTTTCGGTCGCTCGGGCGGAGGGGGAGCTGGTGGTAGGCTGACTTAAGGTCCACCGTGGAAAAGACCTTGTACTGTGCAATCCGATTGACCATGTCGGATATGCGGGGAAGAGGGTACGCATCCAGCTGCATGTACCTATTGATGGTTTGACTATAGTCTACGACCATCCTCTGCTTTTCCCCGGTCTTTACGACTACCACCTGGGCTCTCCAGGGACTATTGCTGGCCTGAATTATGCCTTCCCTCAGCAGCCGCTGGACTTCTGACCGGATAAAAGATCGGTCCTGGGCGCTGTACCGTCTGCTCCGAGTGGCGACTGGTTTGCAATCCGTGGTGAGGTTTGCAAACAGGGAAGGCGGATCGACCTTGAGGGTCGCAAGGCTGCAGATAGTGAGTGGGGGTATAGGGCCGCCGAATGTAAACGTTAAGCTCTGGAGATTGAACTAAAAATCCAATCCCAGGAGTGTGGCAGCGCAGAGGTGGGGAAGGACGTACAGCCGGTAGTTTTTGAACTCCCTCCCCTGCACCGTGATCGTTCGCGATGCAGAACCCTTTTACCTCTACCGAGTGGGACCCTGGCGCCCAAAAATATTTTGATAACTCGGGTGGATCGGAAGGGAACAGCGTCTTACCGTATCAGGATGTATAAAACTCTCCGTGCTCCCAGAGTCGATCAGGCAGGGCGTCTCGTACCCGTTTATGAATATCGTTGTTGATGCCGTTTGGAGTGCTTGGGGCCGCGACTGGTCCAGGGTCACCGAAGCCAGTCTTAATTGTTGCATCGGGGCGTTTTCTTCAGACCCCGTGTGGCCATCCATCCCGGGGTCCTTAGACGTCAGCCAAAGTGGCGGCGTCCACGTGTCGCACATGGTCGGGGGGTGGGCAAGGTGGCGCCGCCCAAGGATCGCACGTTGCCGGGGGGCACAAAATGGCGGCGCCCATCCCTCCCGCGTGTAGTCTGGGACCCAAGATGGCGGTGCCCGTTGGCCGCACATGGATTGCTGGGGGGTTGAGTTTGGGGTTCTCCCCCGGAGATTGCGGCTACCCCCCGGGCCTGGCACACAGCGACGAAATGCCCCTTTTTCCCGCACCCTTTACAGAGGGCCGAGCGGGCCGGGCAGCGCATCCGGGGGTGTTTCCCTTGCCCGCAAAAGTAGCAGCAGGGCCCCCCTGGGTGATCTGCCCCTCTGGCAGCGCAGGCCTGCGGGGGGTCCCGGGGGTTCGGTCGCGACGGGGGTCCACGGTGCCCAAGGGGCTGCCGCGCGGTCGGGGGAGTAGGCGCGTGGGTTTTGTGACGCCACATCGAACGAGGCCGCGAGGGCCCATGCGTCTTTGAGGCCTAGTGTGTCTCTTTCAAGCAATCGCTGGCGAATTTGGGACGAAAGCATACCTGCCACGAACGCATCTCGGACCAGCAGCTCTGTGTGTTCATTCGCCGCAACCGATGGGCAGTTGCAATTCCTCCCCAGTATCAACAGTGCATTGTAGAATTCATCCAGTGATTCCCCAGGAATCTGCCGTCTCGTCGCGAACTGGTGGCGTGCGTAGACCAGCCGAACATAGATTCCAATCAGCATCGCGATCGCCGTCGGGAAATCCTCCGCATCCTCTATAAGCGTGTAGATATCAGGGCTCACCCTGGCATGCGGGACCTGGATTTTCTGTTCCTCTGTAGGTATGCCGGGGACCGTTCGGAGGTATCCCTGGAAACACGCTAACCAATGTTTAAACATGGCCGCTGCATTTGCAGCTTGGGGGCTGATTTGCAGACACTCCGGCATGATTCAGAGCTCCATGTCCTTAAAAGTTTGCGTAATAAATTGTAGCACAATCAATCACTCACGAGACGAGATGGGAAGGAGTCGAACGATGGCTTTATTATGCAGACTTGTTCCCCAGCAGCACAATTACAGAATGCGGCTGCTGGGAGAACCCGGGCTCTTATACTCCGCCTTGCTGGGTGGAGCCAGCAGGTGGCCTGATCCTATTGGGATTCAGTGTCTGTCTGCCAATAGCCTCTCGGCATCCCGGGGTACCTTAATACCCCTAATACATACCACCACACTCATTGCCTTGTCCCCACAATCACTAGTCGTCCGTGGCAAGGAATTTGTTTATTTTGTCAACCACCTGGGTGTCTAACACTCAGGAAACCTATTACCACAATTGACCATCCAGACCAAGCTGTATTGTCGCTGCACAGGCACATATCCCACTTAGCAGAGCTTTGTCACAGGTTGGTAGAGCCGAGGCGAGGGGACCTCGAAACAGGCACAGGAATACAGGTGAGGTTTGGTATTGCTTGTCTGGTTAGGACCACCCTACAAATTCAGGCGTACAGGAATAGCTGGAGCCCAATGGAAACAATCCCAGCCCCTATGACAAGTCTACCCCTCCACATTCCATTAGTGAATCAGGCTGCTTGGTCAGTCAGCACAAAGGTGGCAGGCCTGCACAGTTCGGCCATCAGATTGCTAAATCCACCACAGAGAGTTGACACCTGTTGAAACTTGCATTACCAGTTTCACCAATGTGGGACCCTGAGAATCCTAGAACACAGGCTTCCTATTTATTTTACTTCATGTTTACACAGGTGATTTAAACTGAGGGATATTTAAAGTTCCCGATTAGCTTTAGAGGAAACTGAGAGTTTTTGAGTTGCATCGTTTTTTGCTTTGTTACTGCAGTTCATTGTCTAGAAAAAAATCTGAATGTTTTATTGGCCATGTTATTACTGTACCTTTACAGCATTATTATTGTCAGCACAGTTAGTAAAACAGTAAGTAGCCACAATTTGAGTTTACTTATCTTGAACTGGAGCATGGATACCCAATATTTTCAAACTGAGATTAGAAAGGGGAAAAATTGGAAGCATTGCACTTTGTAGAGTTTATCATTTTTTACATGAGATTTTCAGGGGAACTCTTCTATAAACTCTTCTATAATGAGTAAGAGGTTAAGTTAAACTGCCCTATGTACCCTCTACACTTGTGGCGAGGTGTTAACTTAATGGCAAGTAAACCAATATATAATCTACTGGGTGAACTGAGGGCTTTGTTTAAGCAGTACTGTAAAGATTCACTACACTGTGTACATTGTAGTAAAAATGTTGGGAATTAAATGCAACAATTACTGCTGTTTGGTCCAATTACAAAAGCACCGTTTATTAAAGATTTGCAATCAATAGCGTTAACTTGGGTTAAAGAGCGCTGTGACCATCTGGGAGACTGTTTCTTGTTGGACTGATTGCTAACAGTTCCAGTTCTTCATTATTATGTGAGATTTACAGTTGCCGTTTCTTCTTGGATCTTATGAGTTCAGGGAAATATTTTTGGTCTCTGGACTTCAATTCCAGAGCATCGATCTGGAACTGCAGGTCAGAGCATTTTCATCTCCTCAGCCTACTGCATTCACTCCTGCTCCACGTCACTGCTGTGCTTATGAGCTTTGTTGCTCCTTCACCCTTTTTCCATATTGTTCCTGTTGATGGTATTAACCATCTGTTTTCACCCTAGGATGAGATTCGGGTGTTTTAAGCGGGTTGTATTCAACATGAAGTGAATTGCAGGGTGGGATTTGTATACAGTGTCATAATTACCTGTGACAGGATGAAGTAATTCATGATGAGTGAATGTGTAAGGCTGCAGAGGGTAGGCCAGAGGTATGTACTGTGGTGCGATTGGGGCAATTTAGATCACTTGGCTGGACAGCCGGTTTGTGATGCAGAGCAAGCCCAGCAGCGCAGGTTCAATACCTGTATGGCAGAGGTTATTCATGAAGGTCTGCCTTCTCAACCTTGCCCCTTGCCTAGGTGTGGTGATCCTCAGGTTAAATCTCCACCAGTCAGCTCTCCCCCTCAAAGAGGAAAGCAACCTATGGTCATCTGGGGCTATGGCGACTTTACCTTTACCTTACTGATGAGAGTGGGGGAAACGGGGAGTTATCCTCAACCATTTCAGTCCTAATGCACAGTCTGCTGAAGATGTTAATCTCTAATTTGAGAGATTCTGTAGAATTTGAGAGATTCTGTAATATGAATGCCTCGTGTATCTGCAACAAATTCTTTTCTCAAAATCCCTTTCTTTTCTTGCATTTCTGTAGCACTTTTTAGGACAGCCCGATGTGCTTCACAACCAATAAAGTATTTTCCAACTACAGGTGCTGCTGTAATGTGGAAAGCACAGCAACACATTTTCACACCGTAAGGCCCTAAAGGTAGCAATGAGACCAATGACCACACTGTTTTAGTGACGGCAAGGGCAAACTCCTTTGTTCTTTTACTAATGCCAAATGATATTTTTATGTGTAAGGGAAGATTGGGCCTCCATTTAAGATCTCATTCAAAAGACAGTGCTGTACTCTGAGCACTGTGGCATCACTCAATCTCTGCAGTGGGGCCATTCACCCATGATCTTTTGCTCGCAACTGAGCCATGGAGGATGCAAATATGGTAAGCATTCATACCAAAGGATTGCTAGCATAAGATGTAGGAGCAGAAGTTGGCCATTCGGCCCATTGGGTCTGCTCCGCCATTCAATGTGATCATGATTAATCTGAAATAATTTCAAGGTTTTTGTGTTGGTGTAAATAGGCAAGGGAGTGACAGTCAGTGCATAGAAATTACAACATGGAAATGGATCATTTAATCCAGCCAGTCCCTGTTTGATTTGATGTGTATTGTCTCTTGTAAAGAAGTCTCAGCCCCGATTAAAATTATACGTGGAATTTATTTTCAGTTTTAGAGTATAACTGTAAAGCACATTGTTTGATTTAAATCTTCCTGGCCAGTATTCTGAATTTATCCCACTACCAGCGAGAACGGAGAATTTGGCGCTCAGCCAATACTCCATTCGCTATAGCAGAACCGGAGAATCCCACCAGTATGAATGGACGGAGAATCCTGCCTGCTGTGTTAAATTCACAAGGAGTGCCCATGGTGAAACTGGTGAGTAATAAGAAATTGACATGTTCAATGCCACCTTGTCATTTAGGGCTAGTATATCAAAGTAACAGGAGCAGCAAATAGTAAGGTCAAATAATACTTTGAGGTGACAGTATGAACGATGGAAGCATGTTCCACAAGCATTTGAATATTCACTCTTTGACTGTACAGAAGCATTCTGGATCATGGTCGGGATTCTCCAACACCCCGCCGGGTCAGAGAATCCCCGGGGAGGCGGCGTGAATCCTGCCCCGCCGCTCCGACGCTGGCTGCCCTTTCCTCCGGTGCCGGTTTTCGGGCGGGGGCGGGGTTTACGCCACGCTGGTCGGGGGCCATTGGCAGCGGCCCCCCACCAGTGATTCTCTGGGCTGAGTGGCCTTCAGTTCCTGGTCAGTCCCGCCGGAATGAATTGGACATGGTCCCACACGGCGGAACCTGGCTGGTAGGCCATCTAGTGGAGTCCTCGGGGGCGGGGGGGGGGGGGGGGGGGGGGGAGGGGGGCAGGGACATGCCGGCCGGTCTGCGCATGCGCGGAACCACGCCGGCGGTTCTGCGCCTGCGCCAACCCGCGCCGCCGGTTAGTGTGGTGCCAACCCCTCCGCCGCCGGCCTAGCCCCCGGAAGTGTGGAGGATTCCGCAACTTCCGGTTGGCCCGACGCTGGAGTGGTTCGCGCCATCCTTGGCGCCGGCATCGGGCCATCCCATCAATTGCGGGAGAATCCCGCTGCTTGTGTTTGCCTAATTTATTACTTACCTGCCTGTACAATGGGGAAAAGTAATATCCTCACAAATATCATTGCATGGAGTTTAATTTACAAATGCTGGGAATTCCCTGTTTATAAAATAAGCTGAACTGTGGAATGTCACAGACACGAATGAGCACTTGGGGGCGTCTGTCACTTAAATCAAACGTTTTGGGATTCCTGAATGTATAAAATTCCAGGGATCAAGATGGGACATGAGTTGTAAAACCGTGTCCCTAACCTTGTGATTCATTTCCATGGGTTGCTCGTTCTTTTCCTCCCTACTCAAGGGTGAAATTTAGGGGCAGACCTTGGCTGCAAAAAATTGGTACAGTTGTCATCTGTACACTGCCAGGGTGAGATCACCTGCACCATTAATGCGCACCACCCAACTTAGTTGGAATCATCACAGTTGTGATTTGGATCATCATCCCAAAGCCAATACTTAGCTAAGCTCTTAAACTTGCTTGAAGTCATGGCCCGTGAGATAAGGCTTTAATGGGTGAGGAGTTATTATCACTGATTTACTGCTATAGCATGCAACTCCCTGTCTGGAGGGGAGGGTAAAAAATAAGCATCTTCTAACTGACCTCTAGTTTGACTGAATGCATGAGAACTAATCGTGTGAAGCCCTTTATGTGATCCACGAGATAGACCAGATCTACATCCACTAACAATCCAGCTGATTGAATCGGAGCTTGTGTTCCTATTCATGTTGTGTTCTTAAAGTCTGTCAGATTGTAAGTTAGATTGATGAATTGTGGGATTGCTTCCAGAAGAAATACAGATGAATATGGAACTGACTCACATCCAGAGGCATTTTGTTTGGCCTCGCCGAGATAATGAGAGTGTAATTGAGGATAAACCCTCTTTAAGCAATAGCTTTATCTCTTACCTGAGACCCATGACCATTTATTTTGGAATAGCTGTCAGCCATGATTCGGGAGCATATTGATATTTATGGGGCTGGCTATGTGCACCTTGGCTGCTGCCTTTTTTACATTTCTAATTGCGACTGCATTTCACATACTTAATTAGCTGCAAAACACTTTGGGACAATTAAAGATTGTGAAGGTCATAATGTAAATGCAGGTCTGGCCTTCTTGCATGCTTGCATAGGAGTTTGGGAAGTGATAGCTTTATTTTCAGCCTGGGATCTATCGTTCGAAATGTCCTGTAGGCTTTCTTTCTGTTCTCATTGACTCCAACTCTCAATGCCCACTTCCCTCTCCACCTACTCCACAAAACATTGGTGAGAGGAAGTTAATAATTCACAATCAAGGCATGTATGCTACTGAAGTACTTCTGTATTTAACTTCTCAAGGTGTAATCCATACAACATGACACCCTTTGGTGGAATCCAGTGTTGTACCATTTGCACCAGGAAAGTTTGCACCTTATCATGTTTCCCTGTTACATCCCAAAGTTCCTCACAGACAGCTAACTGATTTCAATTCTGGAAACCAGTCAGCAAACACAGCGCTCCTATTTCTGCAGAGCAGAAATGCAAACAGCACGAAGATGGCCAGTCAATCTATTTTGAATGGTGTTGTGTGAGGGGGCAGTGAAACAAAGAAAACTTTCTGCGCATCTTTGATCAGCGCGGTGAGATTTTGGTTACATCTGAACAGATTTTTAAAAAGTCTTGGCTTAACATTTCACCTGTATTGCACCTTTGACCACGCAGAGTTCAGTTCATTTAAGGTCAGCAGCGCTTTTGCACTGAAGTCTGGTAATGGGACTTGACCCCGAGTCTGTCTGAGATATCAGAGTATTCTCTGGGCCATGTTGACACTTCAAACAACAATAAGCACATTATTGCCCACCTCGGAGTAAATTAATTAGTGTACCAATGAAGGTGAGCAAGACAGTATCCAAATGAACAATCAGAAGTAGTAGAAAATTGGACCTGATCTAGTATTTTCTGCTATCGTTAATACATCTGCGATTGTCCGTAATGTTGCAGATTGTTCCGTGCTGTGACCAGACTGTCTTCCTTGAAGAATGAGGGATTAAAGGCCTAACAATTATGAGCTATTGATGATTTTCTCATTGTTCGGTCACACGTTTTTCAGCGATAGATCAAATCCTGTTGTAACTGATTAGACTGACTTATGATGTAGTCCTTTGGTAGTACAGAACTTGAGTATTGCTGAAACAGAGACATTAATTGTGAAAACCTTTTGACTTGAACTCAGCAGAACAATTGCAAGAATACCGATGTAAGGGGAATCAATAAATTTATACTGTATGAAAAGAGAGTGCTGAGTGGTTGGTAAGTGGACTCTGATATTGGAGGTATTGCCATGGAGAATGCACCAGTTGATGGTGACTGACAGTTAACCGCCAAGCATTGCTTGAAATTTAAACAAGGCATACTTGACTCTGGGGAAAGCATTGTCTTGAGGAATGAACCAGCGAATGGCTGTCACTTATTTTATTTAGCTTAAAAAGGCACAATGTGTGTACATATTCTCTCTGTAAATGCTCCACACTGCGAGCCTTACAGACAATTGTAAATTGGTTGTCAGTGTAATTGTTAGCACACTAAGGATTATTTAGCAAATGTTGCCCAATTTCAGAATCACATCTAATATTGAACACTGTGTTTTGAGTATTGCAAGCATGGGCTGATTGGTATGGTCTGTACCTTGCCTGTTGTGAGCAGTGAAAGGAACATACTGTTTGATATGATCTTCAGTCAGGCGCTCAGTGTGAAGCATTTGCATGTACTGGAAACTACATATGTTAGTACACAGGGCTCATCTTTACAGGCAGAAGGAACATCTGCACGGATTGCGTCCATTTCAGCTAAACAAAATAAATCACAGCCATTCACTGCTTCATTCCTCAAGACAATGTCTTGACCAATCAGAGTCAAGCTGCCTGGTTTGAATTTTGAACCATGCTTGGTTGTTAACAATCAGTCACCATTAACTGGTGCATTTTCCATGTTAATGCCACTACCAATCAGAGTCCACTTGCCGACTAGTCAGCACACTCTTCTCATACAGAATAGATTTATTGATTTCCCTTGCCTTGTATTCTTGCGAATGTCCTGATGAGTGCAAGTCAAAAAGCTTTGAGAAAAAATGTCTATTTTTTCCAGCAAAACTTGAGATGTATTAAATGACCATGAGGATATGATTGTTCAATACAAAAATGCAGCTTTACACCTTCAGAATAGATCGTGTGCTGACTATGTACTTTAGGAACTTTCAAATGGGATTGTATTGAACCCAATGTTCATATCACTTGAGTTTCCTAAAGGTAGGCTTTACATTTATTTTGTAGATGAACTCTTATGCTGCTGAGGCCTTGAATGGAATAAACACATGGGGCTGGATTCTCCGTCGGCGGGATCCTCCGCTTCGCTGGCAATGCACTCACGCGCGTAGATTTTCCATTGGCGCGGGGGTGCCCACAATGGGAAACCCCATTGGCAGGCTTCCGGGACGGAGAATCCCGCCCATGAGCTTTGACCTGTGAGAGCAAAATGAGCCACAATTAAAGTTCAATATTCAAGATTTGAAATCTTGTTCTAAATTGTGAGAATTTAAACTGGCTGGTACATTTTTTGACCAGCCGATTTATTCCTGACACAATGATCCTTTTCAGCAGCAATATTGCATTAAATGGCAGAAAAACTGGGTGAAAGGAGTGATAACAAAGTAGGGAAGGGGAATGATGCTGTTTTAAGCGCTCAACAAAGCACCGTTTGGTATGTTTGAGTGCACTTGGTCTGCATTCAAGTGGCCTTTTTGTATCTTGAAAGGAATACCAAGCACTAGGTTTGGCTGGTGACCAATTGGAACTATCTCAAGCATGAAGTTGCTGCCTCCAACTGGCATCCCATCCGACAATCAAAAGATCCAATCTCCCAACTGAGCTCAAACTGAGCAGGTCACATTTTGAACTGCAGAACATCACTTCCCATCTAAACAGCCAACTGGCATCTGTTCAAAGTCTTGGTCTAACGTGAAGTATCCCTGCTAGATGATGAAGATTGGGTTATGGGAAGGACATTCTATTCATTAGCTCACCAGATGTACAAGTCCAAGATCAGCTGTACAATCCTGAAGGAGAGGATTTTTTTCCTTGCAAAACTGACAAACCTACATGAATAGTCTAGATCTGTAAAAATTGGCAATATGAATCATAAAGCAGAGGTTAGTCAACTGCAGGATTGCAGCTTTAAAAGCTGTAAGAGGAATAGGAAAGAGGCGGAATTAAGAGTTCCGTTGTTCAGAGGTTTTAGGAAAGAATTAGCGTTTGGATATAAAGCAGTGGGCCTTGATTAAAATGAAGTTTGCAAGAAAGAAATATGCATAAAAAAACACACTTATGGAAAAGCTGCCTTCAACACTGGGATGAATCACAGCCTGATGAGGACAGAGATGGATAATAAACTTGTGTAAGTAAAGTCAAATTTTTGAACACCAGGGTGGTCAAGTTCTGCTTTGTTTTTCAAGCTGCTAAAACAAATATTTGAGAAAAATGTGGCTGGGTCTTTCCGGTTGCACCCACCCTGAGACCGGAGTTTCACACCTGAGGTCAACAGACCTTTAAGAGGTCAGCCAAATTTTCTGTCCCGCCCGCAACTATTCCTGTAGTGTGCAGTACCAGAACACTTACTCCTCTGGCTTCAATATGCAACAGAAACACCAAATGCGAAGACAACCATGGCCAGTAACTCTTCCGAAGTCTATCATAAACATCTTTTCCATAAACCTCTATTCAAGGATTCTCAAACTCCCATCTGAGGGTCTAGATCCTCTTCTTACTGATCCTTTTCAGTCAGAATTATCCACCATAAGTAGTCAAAGTCATGCCCATGTACAATTTCTTTCAGTTTCTGTATTCACCTCAGCCGATGCCATTTTTCCGAAGATATCTGAAGTTGTTGACTGTACAAATACAAATTAAAAGGGAAAATTACATAGAGTTGGAGAAGAATTATTATTGGGCTGTAGTTGCAAAGTATGTCAGAAATAGGAACAGGATTAAACCATACAGCCCATTGAGCTTGCTCTGCCATTAACTGCCATCATGGCCTATCCACCGCTTCAACTCCACTTTCCTGCCTGCTCCCTCTATCCCTTGATCCCTTGAGAAGCCAAAAATCTGTCTGACTGAACCTTAAATATATTTGCCACACCCATAGCCCACTGGGATAGAGAATTTCAAAAATTCACAACTCTTTGGGCGGGATTTGCCATGCCTTTTCGCCAGCGGAGGCAACCTGCCATTGGCCTCCCCCCCCCCCACTCCCCCTCCCCACTGTCAATAGGGTTTCCCGTTCTATGCACCCTCCCGCACCAGGAAACCCATGGTGGGGGTTCGCCATTGACCGTACCAGAAGGGAATGACCGGAAAATTCTGGGCACCGAGGGAGGAAATGTTTCCTTATCTCAGTCCTTAATGATTGTCCTTTTATTTTGAAACTGTTTCCCAGTGTTTTAGATTTCCCCAAAAAGGGAAATACATCTCCGTATCTACCCTGTCAATCCCCATGCCAAATGGCAAGTAATATTTGTGTCTCACAAGTTCCAGGCAATGACCATGTCCAAGAAGAGAGGATCTAACTATTTGCCCTTGACATTCAATGTCCATACATAACCATCAATATTCTGGGCGTTACCATTGACCACAAACTGAACTGGACCAACCATATAAATACTGAGGCTATAAAAGCAAGTTAGAGACTGGGAATTCTGTGGTGAGTAACTCACCTCCTGACTCCCCAAAGCCTGTCCACTATCTACAAGGCACAGATCGGGAGTGTGATGGAACGCACACCACTTGCCTGAATCAGTGAAGCTCCAACAACACTCGAGAAGCTTAATACCATCCAGGATGAAGCAGCCCCACTTGATTGGCACATCCACCAGCATCTCATGCACTCACTCCCTCCACTCCTGACTCACAGTGGCAGCAGTGTGTAGAATCTACAAGATGCACTGCACAAACTCATCCAGGCTCTTTAGACAGCACTTTACAAATCCACGACCACAACCATCTAGAAGGACAAGGGAAGCAGGCACATGGGAACACCACCACTTGCAAGTTCCCCTTTAAGCCACGTACTTCCGAACATGGAACTATATCACCGTTCCTTCATTGTTGCGAGGCCAAAATCTGGAACACCACTTTTAACCACACAATGGGCCCCCACATCATATTAACTGCAGTGATTCAAGAAGGCAGCTCCCACCACCACCTTATCAAAAGCAATTGGGAATAGACAATGAACACTGGTCTAGCCAGTGATGCCCAATCATCACCATTTAAGGCCAATCTCCATACAATTAATGGGAGCGACCCCCAATCTAATGGCCTCCCATGATCTAACCACCTCCCCAGCAAGTAATCACATGGGCACATATTAGTACACCTTTTTAAAAAGTGAAGCTGGTGGAAGGGCTGCTGTGGGAATCCGAGGTGGTGAGTAGCCATCTTCGCTCCCGGGGACATTTCAAAGACCAGAGGGAGGGCGTGTGCACCGGAGAGAAGACCAGCGCCCAGTTCAGGTGACGTTACGTGCGATGTCTGGGGTACAAGGTATGGGGGCGGTGATCAGGAGCTGTATGAGCACTGTCAACCCCCCCCCCCCCACCCAGCCGCCCAAAAAGGCAAGGCCCCTGAACCCAACACCTGGTAGTGCCAACTTGGCACCTTGGCAGTGACAGGGTGGCACAGTCAGGGTTCCTGAGTGGCAGTGCCAAGGTGCTAGGCTGGCGGTGCCAGGGGGAGTGCCAGGGTACTAACCTGCCCTGTACCCGACCATCCTGGGGTCTCTGATGACCTGCAAAACCCCCCAGAGATGCCGTTACGCCAGGTCCATATTTGTGAAAACCGTGCGAAAGGGTGCCGTGTCGAGGTCTCTCAGGCACGGCTGTTGACCTCCGGGCGCCTGGTGAACGCGGCGAGCCTAATGGTTAATTTAAATATCATCATTTGGATCACGCCCAGCAAGGGCATGATCTAGATTGCACCTGGCATAGAGCCCGATTTGGGGCTCTCACGGGATTCACCCATTGCAGCAGGCGCAACGTGGTGGATGAATTGCTCCCTAAAGCTAGCCTAGGCTTGAGCTATTATAATGTAAGTAGGCCTAGGCCTACCGTTTGTACGCAGATTGTACAAGGGACCTTCCTCGGGGCAAATGCATGGTAGCCGATTTTCTTTTCATAGAAATTCCACAACAATGTTTCATTAGTTATGGTGTGATGTTTGAGGCAAATTACGTGGCCTTTTTTGTATTGTGATCCTGCCGCTGTGAGTGAGATTCCAGATAAAATACTTTGAAGAGAGATTGAAAAAACTATAGGACAGGTGTTAGGATAAATTATAAACACGACAGGTAATTTGAAACCTTTGCTTAAGCTGAAAAAAATTAATTTAATACTACCTGGGCCACTTTCACTATTGGCAAGTTTACAATTCAGTAGTTTGGTTGTTATAAAGAAAGAGTAAGTTTGAACTGGAATGAATTTTTGAGAAACGTAACTGTTTAGCAAATAAAGAGAGGACTAGGAAATTAGGACTGAATTTGTACACGGTCAACATTGACAAATATTTTATTAGAAACAGAGGAAAGAATATCTAATAAAAAGGAAGAATTTACATTGAGCTTAGAATGTTTCTCCGAAACATCCCATTTAAATTGCCTTGTAGTTCTGGAGGTGAATGCGCTGACCATTTTGAACAGGCAACAATATGAATTAGCAGATCACTTATTTTTGATGTATTAATTAAGCAAACAATTTGTAAAGGAGAACAAGAGGCAGACTCCATGCTCCTTTTGAATTATCGCTGTGGGAGTTTAACATCTACATTAACCATTGGAACAAGCAGGTTGAATGCTCTCATTTGAAGAGCAGTACTTCCACCACTGCAGCAGTCCCTCCGTGCCAGCCTAGATCATGTGCTCAAGTCCTTGGAGTGGGGTTTGAACTCTCAGCATTCTGGATCCAGAGGCAAGAGAGTACTAGCAGAGCTGTGCCGACAGATAGCTTTAAACGTGGCATATTCATGATGACAAAGCTGAGGCATTAAGAAAACAGCAGATGAAAATCAATGAACGAGTAATTGCAGCATTCATCGTGATGTTGGCAGAATAAAGTGTTCTTACTCCAATATAAAGAGTACTAGTAGCGAGAAAAAATGGATAATCTATAGCTCATAGGGACTAGGTTAGAATCAAAGGGCACCAGTATATTAATCGAAGTAATGTACCCTCTTGTGTGTGGATAATGTGCAACTACTCCACCAGCGTATATAAGTGGAGCAAAATAAATAAATATTCAGAATGGACAAAAAAGGCACACAAGTTTAAAATAAAATGTGTGCTGATGAGGAAGGAATTGACATTTACTTGAAAACTGGATTCAACTTTGCTCGAAGGGATTGTTGCGTCAATGTGGATGGAAATCCAAGATGTTCAGAGCAGCAACTTGAGAATTCCTATTGTACATCAGAGCAGTAAGAGGAAATGGATTGTAAATTATTGTAAGCTACATGGAGAAAAGAAAACAAGGATTGATGAAGGATTTTAATGGCACTAAATTCAGTTGAAATGAGAGTGGCAATCTTTCAAAGGGTATAGACAAACCTGGGCCACTTTAGGACTGTTGCTGGATATCTATGTTAAAAGGGGATCAGGAAAAATAGTCTTCCAGTATTTAGTAACAAGTCTGAGATGATGGAAAATTTTGGAGATTAGCAGCACTTGAGCAGCTGTGGAGGGAGGACCAAGGAATAAAACAGGAAAGGTAATATTTACTATCTCGTGGAATACTGCCCAATTGAAGTTTCAGTGTGGACATAGGGAGCCGGTTTTAGACACACACTTCCTTTACGCAGACACAATACAGGTAAATATACTTCTTGTGTGTGTATATTTGCTTAACGAACATCTACTGCCAGTCAGTAACTAAGGAAGTAAAGCACTCACAAGAATGGAAAAGCACTCAGACATTCCACTTTTTGTCTTGTCATTTTATCACCAAATGCTCAGAAAGGTTAAAGTTCAAATGCACACCTTTTGTGAAAATAAACATTAAGATCACATGCCAAAAGATTATGTGTATTATACATTTTATAATTTAATAATTACAATTTTCCGCATCTGGGGCGCGATTCTCCGACCGACCCCCCCCCCCCCCCCCCCCCCCCCGCCGGGTCGGAGAATCGCCGGGGGCTGCCGTGAATCTCTCCCCCGCCGTGTCCCGAATTCTCCGCTACCAGAGAATCGGCGGGGCGGGAATCGCGGCGCGCCGGTCAGCGGGCTCCCCCCAGCGATTCTCCGGCCCGCGATGGGCCGAAGTCACGCCGCTGTCAACCCGCTGCCAGCCAGCGTGGATTGAACCACCTACCTTACCGGCGGGAGCAGACGGCACTGGCGCGCTCCGGGGTCCTGGGGGGGGCGGGCGCGGGGCGATCTGGCCCCGGGGGGTGCCCCCACGGTGGCCTGGCCCACGATCGGGGCCCACCGATCGGTGGGCGGGCCTGTGCCATGGGGGCACTCTTTTTCTTCCGCCTTCGCCATGGTCTTCACTATGGCGGAGGCGGAAGAGACCCCCTCCCCTGCGCATGCGCGGGGATGCCGTGAGCGGCCGCTGACGCTCCCGCGCATGCGTCGCCCGGCAAAGTCCGGATGGCATGACGCCAAAGGCCTTTCCCGCCAGCCGGTGGGGCGGAAATCACTCCGGCGCGGGCCTAGCCCCTCAAGGTGAGGGCTTGGCCCCTAAAGGTGCGGAGAATTCCGCACCTTTTGGGGCGGCCCGACGCCGGAGTGGTTCACGCCACTCCATTACGCCGGATTCCCCCGCCCCGCCGGGTAGGGGAGAATCCCGGCCCTGGATTCTCAATTAGCCGCATGTGGCTGGTGGACAATACTGATCTAGAAGAAGGTTAATATTGGAGAGCTAGAATGAGATTGTTAATTAGTGAGGTTAAAAATCAACAAGATCAAGGAAAAGCACGTGTACTTTTTAAAAAAGTTTTCGGACCGTCAAGTGGAATCTGCGGAAAGTTGACCAGGGATCGAAAGGATAAATTTGAAAATTTAAATTGAAAGGGATATTCAAAGGATAAAGAGAGATTACATTTATCTGTTTTTAGTAATTGTTGGAAGTGTGATAACTTTCATGTTGGCAGCATTGGTAGCAGGACTGCCAATCTAGTTTGGGGATTATTTCAGCAATTTCCTTGTAACGGTTGCATTATATTCTTCCAGGATTATCCACGAGGATGGATTCTCTGGTGACGATGTGAAGCAGTACAAGCCTGTGGTGTACAGCAACACCATTCAGTCATTGGCGGCCATTGTCCGTGCCATGGATACCTTGGGCATCGAGTATGGTGACAAGGAGAGGAAGGTAAGCACATCCAAAAACATATGTGTCGGGAGGAAACATGGTTATTAACTCAGCCAAAAAAAAATTATAAATTAAACAAATTGAACCAGGGCAACAACAGGATCAACCTATAAAAGTGGGACATGCATGGATGATAGATGTTGGCATATACATTGCCTTTGATTAAATGGACATTACCAGAATTTACAGTTTTTGGTTTAATTGGAATTTGGGTTTTGGAATTTGCTTGGCAAACAAACAACAAAAGTGTCTTGTGGCATTAGTGGAATCTCAAGTACAAAATAAAATTTGTGTGTAGATTGTTCCTGTTTGCTTACCCCTGTTCAGCTGATTGCCTGTGCTCAACTATTCCAATGTGGCCTCTTTTAAGTTTAGAATTTAAAATGGAATGCATGATGTAACTCTGTATCTGCCATTCCTGACTCCTTGTCTGAAAGTCATCGATGATACTAATTGGTAAATCCAGTACAAATCAACTTGAGAAATGCTTACAGTGACCTCCCATGTGTTAGATTTAGACAAACTTTGTTTTGTTTCCCGGAGAGCAAAGGCATTGATGGTTTATTCACATTAAGAATAATTGAGTTTGCTGTTTCAGTTATACCCTGCACTGTTAATGCCCAAAGTAAGTATGTGGGTGGAATACTCCCATTTTGAGCCATGCCAGGGGCGGGAACAAGGAGTGTTTGCCCCTGAGGAGGCTGGTGGGAAAACACACCAAATCTTCTGGTCCTGACCTAATTAATGATGTACCCTGGAGTATTGTATATGCCAACATCTATCACCCATGCATGTATTGCACATTGTATTCAGTGGCAGGTCAGGCCTAGATGGCACGCAGTCTGCTGTCGTGTCCAGGTGGCATATTCAAAAGGCCCCCAACATCATTAATCCACTGTTGAAGAAAGAAGGCGGACCTACTGAAAATGAAGGTAGATCCCTGGGAGCATTCTAAGGCTGGAAGATGGACCGCCTGAGAAAGAAGATGGATGTTCAGGAACATTTTGGACCCCATCCAGGACACTAAACCTGAAAGGTCCCTCTGCAGATGCTCCCCCCACTCACTGCTGTGGTATTCCGGGAACTTGGCAAAATTGTCCTCTGTGTCTCTCCTGGACTTAAACTTTTCCCCAAATTCCGAACCCAATCATTTTGTACATTGGCCCACACTGTCAGCCAGCTCAGAGCAAAATGGACAATATGTGCTACCATTGTACTCGGAACAGGTAGATTAGAACAGAGAAGGATGAGGGGCGACTTGATAGAGGTTTATAAGATGATCAGGGGAATAGATAGAGTAGACAGTCAGAGACTTTTTCCCTGGGTGGAACAAACCATTACAAGGGGACATAAATTTAAGGTGAATGGTGGAAGATATAGGGGGGATGTCAGAGGTAGGTTCTTTACCCAGAGAGTAGTGGGGGCATGGAATGCACTGCCTGTGGAAGTAGTTGAGTCGGAAACATTAGGGACCTTCAAGCAGCTATTGGATAGGTACATGGATTACGGTAGAATGATATAGTGTCGATTTATTTGTTCTTAAGGGCAGCACGGTAGCATTGTGGATAGCACAGTTACTTTGCAGCTCCGGGGTCCCAGGTTGGATTCCGGCTTGCGTCGCTGTCTGTGCGGAGTCTGCACATCCTCCCTGTGTGTGCGTGGGTTTCCTCCGGGTGCTCTGGTTTCCTCCCACGGTCCAAAGATGTGCAGGTTAGGTGGATTGGCCATGGTGGATTGCCCTTAGTGTTGGGTGGAGGTGTTGACCTTGGGTGGGGTGCTCTTTCCAAGAGCCGGTGCAGTCTCGATGGGCAGAATGGCCTCCTTCTGCACTGTAAATTCTAAGATAATCTATGATTAATGTAGGACAAAGGTTCGGCACAACATCGTGGGCCGAAGGGCCTGTTCTGTGCTGTATTTTTCTATGTTCTATGTTCTACCTGAACATAAAAAAGTTGATATTGATAGGTTAGGGGAAGCTAATAGGTTAGGGGATACACAAAGGCACACACAAACCATTAGGCATATCAATCGATCCTGCTGGTAGAATATGGTAACTTTTCTACTTCTGGCACTCACTTTACCCATTCAATAAAAAAACCTGTAAAACCCCTTTAGTTGCAATGGATAAATGCCCAGTTCGGGGACTCTTTTACTTACTCCATTGAGAAATAAATTTGTAATTGCTATGGAAACATTTTTCAGATGTTAGTAGAAAGCTTACCAAAAATGGAAACAGCATGATCTTTTCTTATGCTGAGTAATACAGTAGTGAAAAACAAATTGTGATCGAGGAACCCAAAATATGAAATGTACAAATATGGCCATCTTCCCTGAAGATAGGGATTGTGTGGTATTTACTTCTGCCATTTGATCAACACCCATGTGTGCGATTCTCCGAGCCCCGCGCCGGGCCGAAGAATCGCTGCAACCGCGCCACGACGCCCCGATGCCGGAGCATCGGCGCCATTTGCGGCGGCGTGTTTGGCGCGGCGCTGGCCGCGGACCGCTGGAATCGGCGAGGCCGCCGATTCTCCGGCCCGGATGGGCAGAGCGGCCGCGCAGATACAAAAGAGTCCCGCCGGCGTCGTTCACCCCTGGTCGCTGCAAGCGGGAACTCTGCGCGAACAGTCAGGGGGCGGCCTGTGGGGGTGGGGGGGGGGGGTGGTCTCCTTCACCGGGGGGGGCCCCCGATGGGGTCTGGCCCGCGATCGGGGCCCACCGATCAGCGGGCCGGCCTCTCCCCCCACTGGCCTACTTCCCTGCGCGACCATGTTGAGTCGGGGCCGGCGCGCTAACGAAGTTCCCCGCGCATGTGCAGGTTGGCGCGGCCCAACTGCGCATGCGTGGGTTGGCGCGGCGCCCATTTCATGCCGGGAAAGGAGGCTGGAGCTGTGTGAACCGCTCCAGCACCGTGCTGGCCCCCTGTGGGGGACAGAATAGGTCGTACCCGGGCCCGGTTCGCGCCATCGTGAAACGCAACGGCGTTCACGACAGCGCGAACACTTGGGCTCCATTTGGGAGAACCGCCCCCCTGTGTTTATTTATGAAAAATTGCTCGTAGTTATTTGACTGTTTGCCAATAACACCTCCTGATGTAGGAGCAGCTCCTTTATTCTGAGTAGGGGATAAGGGTTTCATGCCGACGTCGAGATATCGACTGTTGCTGTGGTAGAATCCAAATGGGAGGGGTACATTGAATCTCTATATATGAATGATGATGCAATGTGGTTTTGAATTCCATTTTGGTATGTGAATTACCCCTGGGAACATCTCAGGTTTTACATCCAGCATAAATGACACAGAAGAATTCCAACTGCATAGGTTGAAATGGCATAGTTAACAGGTGAAGTTGCACAGCCATTGTTTAAGGCATCACGAGAACCTCTCTCTTCAAGCAAGTCATTTGTAGCATGCTTGCAATCATCTAGTTTTTTGAAGAAGCTTTGGCTTTTATTATTACAGAGTGCATTTCCTGCCCAATACAATTAAACTTTAATGTAACTCACTAAAAGCTTGCTGGAATATTCCTTTGCAAGACTATCTAACTTGGAGCATTTGTAGAGTGGTAACTTCTACTTAGATACTATAAGTAACTTCTACTTATAACACAGTGGATGTTTCTTTTCTTCTGCTTTTCTCTCCTCTCCTCTTCCTCTTAGCCCCAATGGTCTTGACTCTGCTATGGAATATGAATCCATGGCCAGGCTTCTTTTGCTACCACACCTGAGTGGTCCTGTGTAGGTTTTTGCAGGCAGAGTTAGCGGCTTGATCCATGATGGGTACACTCCCAGCTGAGCACAGTGCTGTGCTGCCTGATCGTACATGTGCAATATCAGCAGGAGTTACTGGTTAGTGACAAAGAGTAGGCACACTGGCCTATCTTTTTCTCCCTCGTCCAGAGGTTTTGAAGCACAGTTGCAGCTGTGCCTGACATTCATCACCCTGGACTAGATATTACCTGTTTAGTTTGTACACTTACCTTTTCAAGTGACCATAACTAGCTCAATTGTAAGAGACACCACTGTGGAAGTTAAGGAATATGGCATAGATAGTCTCATATAACTTATGGTACTAGGCATAGAAAAATAAAATTATCAAAGGGTTACTATTAGAAAATGCTCTTCAGGCCTGATGGGTCACAACTGCGTATATTCAATAGCTCCCTTGAGTCTGGTGTGATATGATTATAGTTGTTATGTAGAGGATATTCCCTTAAGACAGTGTAATGTGATTAGAGGTGTTTTTGTAGAAGATGTTTCTATGGGTATAATTCGAAGTGTTATACAGAGGATACTCTGTGGCCAAACAATTTCCTACTCCAGGTTCATGCAAAAGACCATTGGCAATACTCACGTGGTTTTCACACTAAACAACCTTCTTCAAACTTCCCTTCCCCATTTACTCCCTTTGCAGGTGAAGATTTCTTCAAAATTGATGCTATCTGCCAGCTGCCCAACCATCTGCCTACCCTGCAACACCTGTTCATCTTCACCCAGTTCTTGGCAGTTTCATCTTCTTCTGAGGAAGGCTCATGCTTTTAAAATTGAAATGCCTATCAACACTTCTGTCCTCTTAGCTTAGAACACCCGCCTCCAAAACCCCCTTCGCCCAAAACCCTTGGATCTATTGTTTTCACTCAACTCATCCACCATTCCCTATTTCAGTTCTTCCAGTCTGGTTCCATCCCAGCTTAACTCCGACTCTCTTGATCAGAATAGTCATTGACAACTTAGAACATAGAACATTACAGCGCAGTACAGGCCCTTCAGCCCTCGATGTTGCGCCGACCTGTGAAACCACTCTAAAGCCCATTTACACTATTGTGGCATTCTCATGTTTCTTTCTCTCCATGACTTGTACGATTAACCATTCATTCTCCTCCATAATTAGCCCTCTATGGCCCACTTCAGCAGCAGTGCACTCTTCTGGTTCCATTCTAAGTTACTGCAATGAATTAAATGCATATTTTACAACTTTTCCACCTCCCATGCCCAAGCATTCATTTCTAATCTTACCAGAAGTTCAACTTCTGGTTCTCTCCTATTCATAATTTATATATTACTTCTGGCCGATACTATAAAGATATATATATTTCTACCCAGAGCTCCCCGCTGTCTCATCTTTAATTACATAACTGGCGTTTTTCTATCGGATATATTTGGAGGCATTGGGTCCTGAACGAGCTTAAACTTTGTTTAGCTCGTGTGAACAGGAGTGAAGCCATCCTGTTTGACTTCTATCAAATCATGTGCCTCAGATGTTGATTTTGCCTTTGTCCACTGCTGCTCTCTGATGGAATCTAACAGTGTGCAACCCAGGTCTTCTGCTTAGTCTACAGCTAAATAGCTTTTCTTTCACCTCTGAAATTGTTCAGTCTAATGCCCTGATGACATCCCCACTGCTGCTGATACTTTCATCATCTTCGGCATCAACTTCAACATTCTTTGAGTCACAGCGATGAAGTTGACATTTGATAGAAAGTTCTGCAGTCTCATTACTCCTGTCCTTGGCAACTTCTGCTGATTTCCATAGTATTAATTTCAAAATCCTAGCTGCCATCTCGGTCTTAGTCCTTTGAGACTCGCCAATCTTTTTTTTCAGCCCCAGATTTCAGCAGATACCCTCTGCCCTTCCAACTCAAATTATTTTGTGCCCCTCACCATTCTGTCTTCAATAACATGCCTTTGCAATTCATGATAATCCTGCATTCTGAGTTTCCTTCATCTCTTGTCATGCTTTTTTTCTCCCCTCCTTCTCTCCTCTTCCCCTGTTCTTACCAGTTCTGAGACAGCTGTAAGATGTCATGTGATAAGTGGTGTTATGTAGAGACTATCCCCTGAAGACTGGTGTGATATGATTAGCTACACTTCAGAGATTGTTCACTTAGTACTGGTTTATTTAGAGATGTGTACAGAAGGTATTGACTTGGAATGGAATTGTTGGGGGAATATGAGGGACTACGTTATCCTCCTGAGGCTGCCAACGGGTAATGCCTGCACGTTAGTGGCATTGCGGTGTCCTAGAAATGGGTTACATGTCTGCCCTTTGTGGTTGAGTGCATCTTATGGACCTGGTTGACCAAAAGACTAGGGGGATATTTAACATGCCATTGCTTATTAAAAGATGTTGTAGTTCCCTACCTTTTTCTTTTTTATTCTGATAAGTCAGGATAATCAAGCATAATATAACTCAGCCCAAATATCAACCAGCCTCCTGCAAATATGCCTGTACAGGGTTATATCTAAAGTCTTCTGTGTTTGTAGCCCTTTGCAGCGACTATGTGCTAACACTTCTGATAAGTCTATTCACAGTGCTTACTGGCAACACATCCCAGCTGAGCAAGGAGTGTGGAGAATTTAATTCTCACTTTGGGTTATTAATAACTCCTTATCTTCCCTTCTCCTGTCTAAAGAGAGCTCAGTGTTAGTGACTAAGATTGGTTTTAAAATTTGGACCCCTGACAGTAACCATATGGGAGTACATTCACACAGGAATTGTGCAGAAATTTCTCAAGTCATGGGCATTGTATTCAGTCCCTGTTGTTGATTTTGCTTCCATTTCTCTGTGCCAGTCTGAATTTCATGTTTTGGCATTTAGTTTAGTTCTGATTTCTTTCTATTACTGTTCAGTGTTTGCATCTTTTTTGAAACTTGCTTCATCAAAATCGCTAATTGTAAATGATTACTTCAGGTTATCACTGTCGGTTTTAGAGTTGTTTCATAATTTTAAAACCCCTTTTTAAAATTAAAAAAAAAAACCTTTTTGGTCAAGTTTTTCATATTTGCAAAATGCAGGCATGCAAATTGCCACCGTATTTCTCAATGATGCAGTGCCAACTAAGCCAGTCACACAGTTATCAAGAGTGGTGAGTGTTGTTGAGCATGGAACTGCTGATGTTATATTGTGATTCTCCCACTTTTGTAACAGCCAGTTAAAATACAGATTTTTTCACTTAAGTATAGCAATGTAGTTTGCTATCATAGCATAACACGATTTTAATCCAAATTGAGGATTGTTGGACAATGCGTGAACTAACAATAATTAACAGAAAGATCATGATAGCTGCATCTCTGAGACTGGCCATGTTACTGATCAGGATACTTCAAGTTCCATTTAAAATAAATTGCTGAACTTGATATTTAAGACATTCCACACAGGTTATTAACATGTCAATAGAAGAGGAAATAAAATGCTTTGGGATTCTCATCGCACTGCCTGTTTTTACTTCATGTATCTCAGAATTGTATGTCAGAATAAGATGCATAAGTGAGCTCACCTGATGAAATCTAACCAAAAGATTCCAGGTTTAAAGCTGACTCTGTACTGAGCTACTTGGTCTTGGCCTGGCTGGCACCTGACGAATGGTTGGTTTTAGGGCCCCTGAGAAAAGGTGAAGGAATAAAATAATCTTCAATTTTGTGCTCCTTATTGCTGTCCAGTAACTGTCTCACCTGGCTGACAAATCCCAGAGGTAATGCCCCTTCCATTATGCCCCTTCCTTCACTTGGAAAGTGCACTGTGTACATGCAGAGATTGGGTTTAGCTGCATTGTCTGATAGTCAGATAGCCTGCAGAATTCACTGGCTAGAATTGGACATGTAAAATAAACTCTTGGGCAAGGTATTGGAGGGAGCCGAGTGGGGTGGGGAATAATGTTTATGCACACAAACGTAAGGCTTCAGAGGACTGGTAAAGCATTTAGGTGAATATTAACTGCTGAAGTATAATCCCATGGGTAAGCCCAGGCCATGTAGATTAACTAGTGGAGTGCCAGGTGCTGCAACCAACATCAAGTAATAACTGTGCATCAACATCCCCTCTAAATCCTTTACCTGAAACAAAATTAAGTGAAGGAAGCTATATATTTATCTATGTTATAACTGAGGAAAGAGGACATGCAGGAGAAACATTTTATGGTAATGTCTGAAACTAGCAGAGATGATGGTACAAATAAATCTTAAATGGGTTTCAAGGAGGAACTTACCAGGTCCCTGTCAACAAATGGAATTCAGATTGTTAGAAATGTGGATGGGTTGTTGCAGGGTTGGTGGATTAGCCATGCTAAATTGCCCCTTAATTGGGAAAAAATGAATTGGGAAAAAAAATTAAAATAAAAGAAATGTGGATGGGTGGGCACGATGAGCTGGAAACCTTCTCCGATCTGCAACTGTTGCAAAGTTCTAAAACAATTTATTGAAGCGGCCACTACCGGAGACAAAGTTATTTTGAGTTGCCATGCCAGTCAGAAGTAAAATAATTGTGTTTTGGGATGCCGTGAGTTAGTAAATTGAAAATGAGCTGAGTCCCACTGGGTGTCTGGGACGTCTTCAATTTCATCAGATTGGAAGAAGCTATGGCTGTTTAGTACCAATACCATTGATACCAACAGAAATTACAGGGAGGGTAAATGGAGTTCTTTAATCTGATTTCTCCCCTTTTTTTTTGTTTGGACGAGAAAGAAAAAAAAAACAGTCACAGAAACAAGCGCCCTTCATTAACAATATCCAAAAGTTTCTGTGAACTTGCCCCTCTTTTCGTAAAACAATCTGATAGTTGATAGCTCCTGTCGACCCATTTAATTTTTGTTAATTCCCCTCTGCCCAACATCTGCTTCAAACTTGCGATGTCTATCCGTAACCTCTTTTCATTGACACTTTTTGTAGAGTGCACATTTTCCCATGGGATTTATTGTCAATGTGACAGTCAATAGGTATATTACCCAAATCCCCTAATCTCAAAATTTCTGTCAATATCATACTTATATAAAAGGCCATATCCACCGCCTCTACAAGGCTTAACATCTCAGCAGCCAAAGTGCTTTTTACCACTCTCCTTATTTTCTTTGTTTCCCACACAAGCGGGCAACATTTACCATTGTTCCCCAAAAGGATAATTATAAAACTTCCTGCGCTTGAAACCCCATCACATAAATTTGCGTAGGACGCATCATTATAAACTATGAGTTTCAAGTGCGTAAGGTCACCTAAAACCGGGAACTTCAAAACACACCCCTGCATTTTTAGTTTGGCCAACGCTTTATTTGCTCTTATTATGTCTTCCACTTTGGGATCATTCATTTTTGTACTCAACTCTAAGACATCAAAACTCACGTCCGGTCAAGTCTGTCTACCTAACCAGTTCAGTTGCCCAATTAAACTTCGCAGTTGCACTTTTTCTATCTCTGAAACCATTGCGTCTTTTTGTGAACCTCGGCCACGACTAATTGCTATTGGGCTGATGCTTTCCAAATAAGATTGCTGACGTAAAGTTGCCCCCAACTTAGTCTGTCCAATTTCCAGTCCAATATATTTAAATGCACCGGAAGCCTGACTTCCAACCCTGAATTGTTTCCTCAAACCAGAGATTACAATAGCTTCAAAATCACTAGTCCCACCCCACAAAAAATCATCGACATGCATCATAAAACTGCCAGAAAATGTTCTTTTATAGTGCCTGTAAAACATTGCAGGATCTGCTTTCAACTGGCAACAGCCTAACTTTAACAAAACTGACCTTACCGAAAAATACCAGATTCTAGATGCATCATTTAATCCATATACACATTTGTTCAACTTCCAGAGTACCAATTCTGTGTTAGCTGCTTCTTTAGGAGGACAGAGAAAAATGTCTCTCTGGAGCTGATGCCCCTGCAAAAAGGCAGCTTTTATATCTATAGATTTGCATTCCCATGACTTTGTGGCTAATAGAGCCAAGAAGATCTTTAAAATAACCTTTCCTGCAGTAGGTGAATCTACCCTTAAATCCTGATCTTCTAAGTTTTCTTCAAATCCCCTTGCCACAAGCCTGGCCTTTGCCTTATACGTTCCATCCGGAAGAACCTTTTCCGTGCAAATCCATCTGTGGGATAGAGCTCTTTGTCCCCTATCCGGTACTTCCGTGTACACTCCAAATTCACTCCAACTATGCAATTCTTGCTGCTTAGCTTCTTTGATAAGATAACTTTTTCATCTAATTTATTTTGAAGCCACCAAAATCTCACGTGCATGTGGGCTTCTACTCCTATTATTATTCGTAGTCTTACTCATGTTCCGAGATCTTGATAAACTACGTCCCCTCACCCGCCTGGTATCTCGTTCTGTACTGCTACTGCTTGATCTTTCCCTTCTGCTGTGGGATGTCCTTTCAATAGTTCTCGACCTTTTCCTGTGGAGCTGTTCACTATCCGATGTACTATCTGAACTGGCACTGCGAATCTGTGCCCTCCATTTTTGAACTTTGTTTTCCCAATCCATTGTCTTGACTCATTCCCCTGAATGCTATACATTCAACCAATGTTTATACTTTCCAGTGGCCTTCCCTGCTCTACTAATAACAGTTGCATCCTTCTATTGATTAGACCCTTCAGGCAAGTATGTCACTTTTGTACCAACCTTTGGCAGTTGCCCTTTTGGAAAAATGGCCTGTTCTAATTCATCAGAAGTGTTGTGTTCCTCCACAGAAACCCTGTCTATATCAGTTAATTGGTCCTCATAGTTCTGGAACACATGCATACCAATGACTCTGGTTCCTCATCATGTCTGTCTGCTCTGTCTAAGTTTGAAAATTTGTAATCTGTACCCATTATCCTTGATGAATGTACCCTAACAGTTTGATTACCATGTTGCAAAATAATTGTTTTGTCATCTATGCCTATGATCTTCCCTGGGCCTTTCCATTCATTAGAATTTTCTCTTTTATAGTATACCCTGCCTCCTTGCTGAAAAACGGCATCTGAGGCCGTACGTTATGTCTTAAAGCTCTGCGAATTCTTTCAGAGACTTCTGCTTCCAAAAAAGCTTTTCTACTGCGATGTAATGCATTTAAATGTTCAGCAAAACCAGAGCTAATTGTAGTCCCCTCCCAAGCTAAAGGCTGATCATCCAAAATAGACAGAATTTTAGGATTTCTACCAAACACTAATTGATAAGCCCCCAACCATCTGCAATGAATTCTTTGCATGTACTGCCCATGCTAAAGCTGAATTTAGCCTGCAATTTGGTCGATCTGCCAAAATTTTCTGAAGTATGTCATCGATGACAGCATTATTTCTTTCACAGACACCATTACTAAATGGGCTTTCTGCAGCCGTATTCATAACTCTGATATTCATGTTTTCACACATATCCCTAAACTCATCATTAGCAAATTCTCCCCATTGTCCGTAAGGAATTTAGCCGGTGAACCCATTCCTGTCCCTATTCATTTTTCCACGATTTGATCCAGAATTACTCTCTTTTCTTTACTTCGTACAATCGTAGATTGACTAAATCTGGTTGCTAAATCTACAAAGTGCAAAATAAATATATTATTTGCTTTATCCCAGATCTTAAGGTCCATGGCCACAATGTTGTTAAAATCCCTGGCCAAAGGTAGGGTTACTATCGGTCGTGCTGGTATCCTTCTGTACTTCCTACAAACTTCACAGCGGTCACTAATCTGTTCTATCAGTTTAGTATAGTCGTCATCCCTTACCCCTGCATCCTTTAATAAATTATTTAGCCTCCGAGGAGACGGATGTGCAAATTGCCTATGCAGTTTTAATACCACAAGCTTATTTCTCAGCTAAAGTCCCATTTTCAACTGCCATTAACACATCCTTAACCACTCTACTTGAAATATTATTTGTCAGTAATGGAATACAATAGTGTCCCGACTGTGTAAATTGTAAGTCCACCACCTTTCCAAAAACTGTTGCCTTATCCTGTTCCATATCCAGTTTCATGTGTGCTTTCTTCATCGACGGTCTGCTCAGAAGCAAAGGATCTTGCCTGATACAACATATGTGCTAATGAAATGATTCACTCCGGCAATATTGCAAGGGATCACCACTCTTTTCAGCGACTTCAGAGTATTATCATCCCCAAACCTGAAACATGTGGAACTTTCAAATTCCTTAACCTTGTTACGATGTTCAGCATTCAAAGAGTCCAGGTAACATTTTAACCAGTCAATTCCACACACAGTAGATGTGCAGCCACTGTCTAATACAGCACAGTTGAAGGATTCTGCAACCAACACCCTCATTACCGGCGTAAAACTGCTTGTCAATAGGACAATGCCTTCTTTCTGGTCACTATCTTTTTCCTCTTCTGAGTCTTCCGTGTCATCTGTCGCTTCAAACACTCTATCATAACGAGTTGGACAGTTGAAAGCATAATGGTATTGAGAGTCACATCGAAAACATCAATTTATCATGCTCCATGCATTTCTGGGGTTCACCTTCCTATTGTAGGTTCTAACTGGGTTTCTGTCTTCATAATTTCCTTGTCTCGGTCTCCTTCTATAATCTTGAGCCCTGTTCGTAGCCATAAGATTGCGCCATCCTGTTAGTAGTGTATCTTCCATATTCTGCCTTATTGCAGGCTGACCTATTTGGGTCATCAGAGCCATCGGAATCGAATGTTTCCCCAGAAACTTTTGTAAAGCTTTTGTCATCTGTTCGAATAAGGTATCCTTATCAGTAAACTGAACTCCTGTCAAAACCAGGAGCCTATCCATGTTGCTCACTCTAGTACAGTCAAGTAATTTAAAGACCAACACAGACTGTGGAAATTCCAGGTTGTGTTTCTGCAGTCTTTTATATAGTCTGTCAAATTCCATTATATAGTCTTCCATGGAGATATCCTCCATTTTCCGGAACTTATCAAAATCCGACCATGCTTCATACGCACTTAACAAATCATCTTTCTTATAAATCTTATCTATATAATGTAATAAAGTTTCCAGACCTTCTTCTGAGTCTAACTCTTCCAATTCCAGCTCAGAAAGCACTTTGTTTCGGATTTTACTGCCATATGGTAGAGAAAGAGCCAATGCCATACCTTGTTTTCTCTTTCCCAAAGCAGTTAACTTAGTCCACATAACTACTGCACTTCTCCATTGGTCGTACGATTCCCTTTCAGAAAATAAGGGAGGATAGTCATATCCAGCCTTCTTTATCCTCGGTTCAGCCATATATCCCTTTTTTTTTCTCACTCACTCTTTGGTTTGATCTGGAAAGTTGTATCTTTCAACCCTTCACATTTACACAGCAACCATTCTCTGCTACCAATTGTTAGACATTTTAGTTGCTGTGATATGAAGAGTCTAAAGTTCTGTTCCTTTTTCACAAACACACATTTATTTCCTTCCAACAGCCTTTGCACAAAACTCTCACTATACATCACCTGACAGAGGCCACCTGAAGCCTCTTTACATATCAGTGTCAATTAATGGATACTTAACATAAATGAGACAACTAATTGCAATGTCTCTTAACCCATTACTTAACAAACTATGCCCCAGTGCCCTTTGCCATTTTTCCCTCTGTCACATTTTGAAATTCCTCCCGGCCAGTCTGCTGCCCCTTGCTCATTATACTCCTTGTCTGATTAGCCATAAACCAGCTTTTCCTGTCTCTCACGGTTCATGCATTTTGAACCAACAAACACCCCCTATATCGGGTGAAAAGGACCAGGCACCTCCACCTCGAACGGGAGCCACCAAATGTGCGACCATTCACTCCATGGTCTCCACCGGAAGTCAGCTGTCACAGATTCTGAGTGAATATTTACATACATAGAACATAGAACATACAGTGCAGAAGGAGGCCATTCGGCCCATCAAGTCTGCACCGACCCACTTAAGCCCTCACTTCCACCCTATACCCGTAACCCAATAACCCCTTCTAACCTTTTTGATCACTAAGGGCAATTTATCATAACCAATGCATCTCACCTGCATGTCTTTGGACTGTGGGAGGAAACCGGAGGAAACCCACGCAGACACGGGGAGAACGTGCAGACTCTGCACAGACAGTGACGCAGCGAGGAATCGAACCTGGGACCCTGGCACTGTGAAGCCACAGTGCTAGCCACTTGTGCTACCGTGCTTGCCTTGTTTTACTGCACCTCCCAGCAAATGTCTGCTGCAGCTTGAATTTCAGCACCTTGCTGAGGTAAGGTAGAGTAATATTTACATTGCAACTCATCCAAGGATATTAATTCTAAAGATTATTATTTGCTTGATTATATTAGGATGGCACAGTGGTTTGCACTGCTGTCTCACAGTACCAGGGACCGGGATTCAATTCCAGCCTTGGGTGACTGTGTGGAGTTTGTATGTTCTCTTCCTGTCTGCGTGGGTTTCCTTTGGGTCTCCAGTTTCCTCCCACAGTCCAAAGATCTAAAGATAGGTAGATTGGCCATGCTAAATTGCCCCTTAGTGTTCAAAAGGTTAGGTGGGGTTATAGGGATGAGTTAGGGGCATGGGCCTATGTAGAGTGCTCTTTCAGAAGGTCGGTGCAGACTTGATGGGTCAAATTGCCTCCTTCTGCACTGTAGGGATTCTATGATATCAATGTAGCGAGAAGAAAATTGTCAAGATAGTATTGAATAGCAAAAGTCTGAGAACAGTGACACATTCAGACAGTCACACAGATCATGCTGTGAACAGAAGACCCTGGCAACTGAGACAGGATAGTTTCTCCAACCCTCTGCCTCACTCGATAATTATCACATAAACTGCTATTGCAGCTAGGAAGTAAACATTAAGCAAATTTATTAAATTAAATTTTCTTGCACTGGTGGCATTTTTGTATCTTTTCTGAGCACAAATAATTCTACAGCGATTGTTTACTAGCCCATCACATCAACTCATCTATTTGTGACGTTAATAAACACCTAACAATCTGCAGTTAAATTGGATGCTGCTAGTGTGCAGAATGATAGCTTCATTACAGGTTATGGTAACAGTGTAAGTGTGAAAATTCACAACCCTCATGCCTGTCGTGTTGGGTGTTCCGATACACAAACGAACCAACACGGTTGTAGATGGTACAACTCTGTTTTATTGTTCTGTACAATAATAACTATTAATTTCTGGCTGTGGTTTGTACTTTACCAGCTAACCTGGGGACCCAGCCTTTGCACTATCTTGGTGAGGCACTCAGCACATGGTGTATGTCTGAGTGGCACGCTGTGAGCTCTGTGCTCTGAGCTATCTCCTGGTAGAATGAGCGGGAACTGTGGTGTTCCCTGTTTTATAGTGTGTGTGCTCTCACTGGTGATTGGCTGTGATGTTGTGTGTGTGTTGATTGGTCCATCTACCTGTCCCTCAGTGTGTGTGTGTGATTGCACCATGATATGTTAATATGGATATCATGACATCCCCTTTTCACAAGGATATGTGCCTACATGGTAATAAGTATTGGTGTGTACTGAGTGCATCTGAGTATGTGTGTGCAATATTTACAACATGTACATGAGGCTAAACTATATACATAGGAAGGTGTCAGGTGCAACAGAGCAACGAGGTTGTACCACAAACAAAATAAGTGCAATCATCAAATATCGAAAGAGAACTTCTGGAACGACAAGAAAGAAACACGTTAACATTATTGCACAACAATTCAGTGAGTCCAATGTGCAAACAGGCTCATAAGTCCAGCCTAGTAGGTGGGCGACGAATTCGGGTTGACCGCCTCAAGGGTGGGTCAGGATCCACCGGCTGAGGAATGGGCCTGGCCACGGGTGATAGAGGAATAGGCAGAGTGGCCGGAAGCTCCACAAAGTCGACATCAGGGACAGCAGGAGGGCGTGGCACCGGCACATGATCCCGTAGCGAGCGCGGAAGCAGCCGAAGGGCCCGTCGATTACGTCGGCGAATGGAGCCATCAGGCATGCGAACCAGGAACGAGCGGGGAGCCACGCGGCAGAGAACCTCGGCGGTTGCCGACCAGCCACCCTCCGGTAGGTGTATGCGGACGTTGTCTCCAGGCGCCAGGGCAGGAAGATCAGTTGCCCGAGCGTCATGTGCCACCTTCTGCTGAGCACGCTGCTGTCGCATCCTTTGCAGTACTGGAGCATGGTCTTTGAGTGGTGCTGGGACTCTACGAGGTGCGTGAATGACCGGGGTGGCGTCCGGTTTGAGCCGTATTCTGTAAGTGTAGGGCAGTGTGCCCATGCCCTCGAAAACCTCTTGGTTGTGGGCGAGGAGTGAGTGGAGCTGCGCCCTAAAGTCATCCGGGAAATCGCACGTGCCTTCTGGAGACAGAGTGTGTACCCGCTGAACGAGGTGGAGGATCTTGCACGCTTGTGCGCCTAACAGAGCGTCCTTCGAGGATCCAACTATCTCAAAAGACAGTGTGGCTGTGTTTGAATTGTGTGCAACTTCAAGCTGGCAGGACCCCATGGCCGGGATGACGTTCCCGTTGTAATCAACCAGCTGACAGTGGGATGGCCGAATCGGTGGTTTGACCTTCAAGGTGTGGAAGGCTGACCATGCAATGAGATTGGCAGAGGCACCAGTGTCTAAGCGGAATGTGATTGGTGATCGGTTGACCGTTAGGGTGGCAAACCATTCATCGCCCGGATTAATGCTGTGCACTGGCATCAGCTGGTGGGTCCTACTTGGGGACATCCGGGTTCCTGTCTATTACCGCAACGCGGAAGGGTTCCCGGTCATCGGTGTCACCGGTCTGCACGTCGTCAGGGTATGACTCGGTGTATGTGGGTTGAATGGCCCGCATGTCCCTGTGAGGCTGGTGGAATAGCGGAGGGTTGGTAGGTTGAGCTGCTCGACAGCAGGCAGCGTAGTGGCCCATCCTGCCACAGCGGAGGCATTGTCGCGTTTTAGCTGGACATTGCTGCTTTAAGTGGCGGATCCACAGTTGCCGAACGTCGTGACGTCATGGCATTCGTTGCGCCACCGCGCTTGCGCGGTCCTGCGTAGAGCGCGCCTGCGCATCACGTCCCTCTGCATCACCGTCCCCTCTTTTGGCGCGTACAAGCGCGGGATCTCGGAAAACGCGCAAAATGGCCGCCCTCGTGCGGGCCGGGAGGAACTCGATCGATTGGACCCCTTCGGCCTCGTAGGACCCCTGCCATGCCGATTCGGCCGCCTGGATTTGGGAGTACCGGCTGGTCGCGTTTTCGTGGAGGACGCAGGTCTCGATGGCGGTGGCTAGGGTGAGGCACTTTATTTGGAGGAGCTGCTGGCGTAGGGTGTCCGAGGTGACCCCAAAAACTATCTGATCCCGAATCATGGAGTCGGAGGTGGCCTCATAGCCGCAGGACTGCGCGAGGATACGGAGGTGTGTCAAATGAGATTGAAAAGGCTCATCCTTACCCTGCAGGCACTGCTGGAAGAGGTACCTCTCGAAGCTCTCAATAACTCCCACGCTGAAGTTTTCCTCAAATTTTAGAAGGACCGTCTTGTATTTCGTCTTGTCCTCGCCTTCCGTGAATGCCAGGGAGTTGTAGATGTGGATGGCATGTTGCCCCGCCGTGGAGAGGAGGAAGGCGATCTTCCTGGTGTCCGATGCATTCTCCCTGTCTGTGGCTTCTAGGAAGAGCTGGAAGCGCTGTTTAAACAGCTTCCAGTCGACGCCGAGATTTCCAGCGAACCAGAGCGGCTGCGACGGGCTGATGGTGTCATGGCGCAGGATGGCGGATCTCTGAAGAGGTGCAGGTAGGTCTCACAGTCGCTGGCGAGTTTTCAGTCCTGGTATCATGTCGTGTTGGGTGTTCCAATACACAAACGAACCAACACGGTTGTAGATGGTACAACTCTGTTTTATTATTCTGTACAATAATAACTATTAACTTCTGGCTGTGGTTCGTACTTCACCAGCTAACCTGTGGACCCAGCCCTAGCACTATCTTAGTGAGGCACTCAGCACATGGTCTATGTCTGAGTGGCATCCTGTGAGCTCTGTGCTCTGAGCTATCTCCTGTTAGCATGAGCGGGAACTGTGGTGTTCCCTGTTTTATAGTGCGTGTGCTCTCACTGGTGATTGGCTGTGATGTTGTGTGTGTGTTGGTTGGTCCAACTACCTGTCCATCAGTGTGTGTGTGTGATTGCACCATGATATGTTAATATGGATATCATGACAATGCCAATGCTGTGTTGTGAATGAGTTGATGTGTTTGGGTCAAAAATGTTTTGCAAGGCAGGGAATATGGCTTTGAATAGTCCAATGAATGGTAGAAGGGATGGAATTTTAAAATCGGAACAGACAGAGGCCATTCATCCCATTGAACCTGTTCCACCAGTCAATTTGATCATGTCTGATCTGCCATAAAGCTTCTCCTAATTTAGATTGTACGTTCAAAGTGTCTGTTAATTCCTGGGAGAAGGGACTAGAAAATGCTCGATGTGCACTACAAGCAGTCAGTAGCACTAAGGAGATTTCCACTTTGATTACACTACATCACATGAAGTCCAGACCACCCTGTGAATATAATGTCAGGTCAGATCTACAGGAGGAGCTGGTTAATGTCAGTGTGTCGTTATCTGCAGGTACTTATACGGTTTGGATTTGCGACGGAACAAATTTTAACTTGATCAAACCTGAGCAATTCCAGCCCAAAGGGCCCATCCCGATTCTCTCCCTCATTCAGTCGCTCCTAAACTCAGGGACACCGATTTGAAAACAGACGCAAAAGCCTGCTGAGTGTGTGCCGCTGTACCCCCTGGGTACTGATCTTCGATCAAAATCCAGCAGGCAAGGGTAATGTTGGCCAAAGACCAATTAAAATCTAAGTGCCAGTATGCTGTGCTCTGTCCAGGGTACTGAAAAGGCACTTTGCCCTAACAGTCAAAGATCAGCCACATAATGTCTTGTTATCGCTGTGATGTGGACTTGAGATTTTTAAAATTCTTTTATGGGATGTAGGCAAGTCGACTAGGCCACAATGGGCATTTATTGCCCATCCCTAACTGCCCTTGAGGCGGCAGCAAGAATCAACCACATTGCTGTGGGTCTGGAGTCACATGTAGGCCAGATCAGGTAGAGACGGCAAATGGTTTCTACAACAATCGACAATGGTTCCATGGTCATCATTAGACTTTTAATTATAATTTTTCTTTTTTAATTCAGATTTCACCATCTGCAACGGTGGGATTCGAACCCAGGTCCCCAGAGTCCTTGGGCCTCTGGATTACTAGCCCAGTGACAATGCCACTAGGCCACTGCCGCCCCCATGAAATACATTTCATAGTTAAGAAAGGGCGAATTTAGGTTGTTTCCTCTAGCATAATGATCTTTTTTTTAAACTGCAGATGTTTCAGGTTAAGATATTCAGCATGGGTTCCTTAGGAACAAGTTGATTTGCAGGAATCTTGGGCGAAATTCTCCTACCCGCCCCGCCACATTTCTGCCCCGACCGGCCGGCGGGAGTCTCCGTAACACCGGCCGGTCAATGGGGTTTCCCATTGTGGGGCAGCCCCACGCCATCGGGAAACCCCCGGGCGCCGGCAAAACGGAGACTCCCGCCGGCGGAGAATGACGCCCCCAATCTGAGAAGTAGTTCATGTGCCTGCAGTCTTGAAACATAAACAGTCTCCTTAATTATGGCAAAGAGTGTTTTCAGCTGAAAGCTAACTTATGTACAGATCCCATATTCATAATAGTGTTTAAGGGTATTACAATGAATCAAATGCATGGCAATCAGAAAAGTCTGTGTTTCTTGTAATGTGCTAAGGGAGGGAGAGAGCCTTGTATATTATATACCATCTTCTACAACTCTGAAACATGCCAAAGTTCATGAAGAATCCATTGAACTGTAGTTGCAGTTGTCGCAAATATGACCTGCCTGTAACGGTAGGCCCTGACTTATCCACAAGATGGGACCTCTGACCATAAGACCATAAGACATAGGAACAGAATTAAGCCACTCGGCCCATCGAGTCTGCTTCGCCATTCAATCATGGCTGATATTTTCTCATCCCCATTCTCCTGCCTTCTCCCCATAACCCCTGATCCCCTTATTAATCCAAAACCTATCTATCTCTGTCTTAAAGACACTCAGTGATTTGGCCTCTACAGCCTTCTACGGCAAAGAGTTCCACAGATTCACCACCTTCTGGCTCAAGAAATTCCTCCTCATCTCTGTTTTAAAGGATCGTCCCTTTAGTCTGAGATGGTGTCCTCTGGTTTTAATTTTTCCTACAAGTGGAAACATCCTCTCCACGTCCACTCTATCCAGGCGCCGCAGTATCCTGTAAGTTTCAATAAGATCCCTCCTCATCCTTCTAAACTCCAACGAGTACAGACCCAGAGTCCTCAACCGTTCCTCATACGACGAGTTCTTCATTCCAGGGATCATTCTTGTGAACCTCCTCTGGACCCTTTCCAAGGCCAGCACATTCTTCCTTAGATACGGGGCCCAAAACTGCTCACAATACTCCAAATGGGGTCTGACCAAAGCCGTATACAGCCTCAGAAGACCTCCCTGACAGAGGAGTGTTCACCTAGATTTTGCCTTCAAGCATCTGGAGAGGGACCTGAATCTAGGACCTTCTGCCTCTTGAATGAAAGTACGACAGCTAGTTGTGTTAACTATAGTGATGGTTTTTGGCAAGAAATGAATATTTTAGTAGGACATTGCTTGTTATTTGAGCTGGGATATCCAATTCCGTTCAGTTAATTGATGAACAATGTAAATGGCAACAATGTTTAATACAAGGCACCCATCTATTTTTGGTGAATCACTCCACACTTCCCACACCCAACTTGTATTAATGAACAACACTTCACAAACCTACAAATTGACACACAACCTGATGGCAAGTTGTGTAATTAGCCACTCGGCAGGCTACCAGAGCAGTTTGTGGTGATTTGTTTGAAAATTTTCCCATCTTGCTTAATGGAAGCTGCTGTTCCTTATTCACTACTTCCCCGAGATGGCGCAGTCTAGATCAGTAACTCTCTGCAAGGAGTTGGGTTAATTTAGGATGTAATTAGTGACAGAAAATTTGTGGCATAAATTGGACAAACTTTATCACACATCAGCAAGCGTTTTCATATAGTGACCTCTCTGATCCCAAGTGGTTGTAGGAGCCAGTGTATTTTCTAAGATGGTAACAATGTGCCATGTACCAGGAATATCCAGAAACTCTATTTTGCTCACCTGCCGCATGCAAACATGTACGCATCCATTCTTGCATCGTTCTGGTCCTTTTGCTAATATGGAATTAACATGCTAACCTTGAAGCCATTTACTGGACTACGGTTGTCTCCTTAACCAGTAACCCATCTTACTGACATGAATTTGCACCGTTGCCCAGATTCTCTGAGCTGTAGTCATTGCTGCTTCAGAAACTGCCACAGGTGAATGAATAAAATCTCATCATTAATAGACCCGTTCTTTTTAGATCTACCAATCCTAGTTTTAGGAATTCAAAGCATACTTGTAAAAAATAAAAGACAGGCATGGTCTATCAACAATTAAAACAGTTAATGGGACCGCTGGATATACTGAAGGCACATTGTTCAGAAACATGTGCAGTGATGAGCTCATCTATCGTTTTCTGCAGGGACAGAGAACAGCACCAAGCTCTCCTGCAAACTCCAGTGGAGTGGAGTGGTCATCCCTCAGATCTAATTATAGATGAGCAAAGAACTGAGGAATCAAATTTGAAAACATCAAGACCCTCTGGTAGACTGCATCCCTGTTTGTTTTTGTGTGTGACATGATATAATCTCAGGGGTTTCGTTTGCGTTTATCCTGAGGATGACACTCATTTATTAGCTTTGTCCATGGGTGCCATTTCCAGCCAGTGCACAGCTCCAGGCCCCAGTGAGTCAACTGAAAACTGCAATACTTCTCATTGCTCATGAAGTGTTATATTGAAGGATTAGAACAATGGTGCCAGATTTTACTTGGGATATTGTTAGGGAGGGCATATTCCCATTCTTTCCCTTGTGAATGCTTTAATCTTGTAGTAATTCACTGAGAACTTTGTATCAATTGTAATTTTGTTAAATTGCTAATTATAGATGAATTCAGCGTACCTTTTGCCAGTTCTTGTAACTGTGCCAAAAGTCAGATTAGATTTAAGGTGACTGCAGCAATTGTGTGAGTTGGCAGACTAGATTAAACGTATTGCCAAATATTATGCTTAGCCCAAGGCAAAGCTCGGAATGCCAAGAAAATGGTTCATTATTTTTACACAAAAATTGTGATGAGTTCAAGTATTATTAAATTAGTTTGATTCAAAAACGCAGCGTGGAATAGTCACATTTGCAGATCCTACCAAACTATCAGGGGCAATGGAATCCGAAGCGGTAGTTCAATGTACAAAATGAGTTGGACAAGGTACACAAGTGACCAGAACAATAGTGGGTGAAGTTCACTGCAGATGGTGTAAAGCAGCATGCAGAGCAAAGAGAAATAAGCAACACTTGTACTTAATGAATCGTGTTGAACCAGCTAAAGGGGAAGCTGAAAGAGATCTCAATATTATTTTTCACCGTGACGTAGTAAACCAGTGGAGTGGATTGTCCAGCTGTTATCGAACCACCTGACTTTTCATTTCCATTGCAGAAATGTGGAATTTTCATGCGACAGGGAAGGTGTTTTTATTTATATAAGTTTACAAGACAATGAAGTGAATGGAAAAAGTCAATCCAGAAAATGAGTTTGAATTGTTTGAACAATTGGATGTTGAAATGGTGGGAGAGCAAAGCGACTATGGTTGATCTTAAGGGGGCTTTACTCTTATGATCCCCGGTGGGGGGTGGGGTTGCCCGTGTGCGTCTTTGGAGGGGGTTTCCCCTTATCCATGGCAGGGAGAGAGGGGGCGGTGTCGGGGAAGTAGAGCCGGCAACACTTGGTCTATTTCTCTATTTGGCCCCACCCCAGCATGATGGGGTCGGCCATGTCACAAGATTTCATCTACACAGAGTGCTGCCAAACGTGGCAAGAAAAGCCGGCTATACAACCTGCAAGCTCCATGCCAGGTTTCTCGCCTCAGGATGCTCTATGCAAATAATGGAAAATTCCGCCCATTACCTTGACGATTTCAACGTGCCTCTAAGTTTTAAGTCACAGTGACATTTGAGCTCTAATTCAGACATTGTGGACCTGACCATGCCCCTGTGAAATGGCTGCCTTCACTGTTCATCATGTTGACCTCTGGCACGCGTAGCTGTACTCTATGGAATTTTCAGTCACGTTTGTCTAACATCTGTCAAATCAGATCAACTGTACTTGGAGCAACTAACGTGCCCTTGAAATTCACTTTCTTTTCCCTGTTCAGTGGCATTGAATAACTCCAAACAGGAACACTGAACCCTTCAACAGTGAGCACTTTAATTTCCACCAAAGCCAAACCTGAGACTTTTTCTGCCAATTTGGAGCCAACTGGTGTACAGTTGTGAGCAGTTTTAAGCCTGTCAGCTTGTGCCAGCTGGACCTGAGTCGCTGGATTATCAGTGTCTTAAATGTTTGGAGTTAAAGGTTATAACGGTGCAAGGTGGAAACATGGAAACAGAAACAATGGGAGGCAGTGTAGTTCTTACAATCCTTACTAACAGTTTCAAAACATAAAATCTGAAAGGGTAACTATGGGCGAGATCTGTTGGCGGTTAGATGCTGGGAGATCCCTCTTCCGGGGTCTACCCAGCTCACCACGCCTTGGAAAGCGGATACTAACTCGATCTTGCAAGACTTCACAATGTGAATCCCCCCCCCCCTTTGTGGGCAGGGTCATTTTCTGACAAATCTGCATATTAGAGTGAGAAAGCTTGTCTCACTCTAATATGCATCCCTGTGATCTAACCAAGGTGTGGGATCTAACCCCCTCGCCTTGGAGACCTCGGGCAAGTACCATTCAGGGCCGGTCTTCACAAATGGGGACCAGACGTTATGGCATTCGCAGGGGTCTCCCTTGCCCTCAGGACAGGGTGGCCCCTGGCACTGATGGTGCCACTCAGGGGCACTGACAGTGCCACCTGTGTGCCAAACTGGCACAGCCAAAGTGCCCAGGTGGTGTTGGCAGGGGCACTGGCACTGGCAAGATGGCATTTTTTGTGTGACGGGGATTGGGCCGGGGGTGTGCACTGTGTGGGTCCGGGGATGGGGAAGGCTGATGACCCCTTTATAGGTGAGTTGAGGCTTGGGAGGTGTGGTAGTGTTCGGGAGTTGAGAGATTGGGACACTATTTTAAAAATGGCGTCCGATCTCTCCCTGCACTGAGCTCCAGTGAACGGAGCTCCTCAGTGCAGAAAACAGGACTAAGTGCGGCCTCGGCCATGCATTCCCCGCTGAGGCCGCAATCTACCCGAATGGCCATTCGTTAGCGTCGTGTTCTCCCTGATCAGAGTGCCGGGAAACATCCGGCTAATCACACGCGCTATGGGACTCTATTCCCGTTTGGGTCGATACCGCCCTGCATGTTTTGCTAACTTTCAATGGAGAAATGCTTTTAATCTGTTGTTGCATTTAAATAAGATATAGCTGAATTATTGTGAGATGCAATACAGTAGTTTTGGGAATGTGATCAACTGGCTAATTACTTGGAATCGTCTGCTATTTTGGGATAATCAGCTTTAATTTTTTTGCTAAAGAACACGCAATTGCTAATGTAAATCATTTATATTCTAGTATTTAATGGATTTGTAATCCATAAAGGTCACTGATCCCCTTAGAAATACAGGAGGGTAGGGTCATTTGAATTTCTCTGCATCTGTTAGAGCAAATCCCAGGTTCTACATTTGAAATGTAAGAGTTTAGGGAAATTGAACCCCAGGAATGGGCATGGGCCGTATCATTGACCCATGAGCATTTTATAAGTCGGGCACCTGCACTCATTGGAGAATTTTTTCACAAAGAACATTTACTTGTCAAAATCAGCATTGTTAGAAAAGCCACATGTTTGTCCCTGTGTTTGAATTCTCACCGTGCCTCACTTCACAGCTATAACTCAGTTGGTGGCAGCCTCACACCTGAGTCAGAAGGTTGTGGGTTCAGGCTACACTCCAGAGACCTTAAGCACAAAATCTAGGCTGACAAGCATACTGAGGGAATACTGCACTGTCGGAGGTGTCCTCTTCAGGGAGATGTTAAACCAACGCCTTCTCTGCCTTCTTGGGCGGACGTAGACAAGTCTATGGCACTATGGTGAAGAAAGGCAGGAGGGCTATTCCTGATCTCCTGGCCAATGGTTATTCATTAATTAGAATTACTTTATCTGATCATTATTGCATTGCTGTTTGTAGAAACTTGCTGTGTATAAATGGGCTGCTGTGTTTGCAAAATTACAACAGTGACTCCACTTCAAAAGTACTTCATTGGCTGCAAAGTGCTTTGAACCTTTCTAAATTGATAAAGGTGGTACTTCATTGCAGGTTTTTTAAAAATGAAACCACATATGGATCGCACCTGGAATGTGAGACATTTCCACCCTCAAAAGGTTTGCTGGCAGCGGAAACGACTCGCCATTGGCCTCCGGTGGGATTTTTAAGCCGGTGGCCACCGCAGTACCCACCACAGGGGATTGCCTTCAGCGGGGCCAAAAGATCTTGATGGAGGGATGGGTAGGATCTTCTCGCCCTTGGTCACAAATCAAGCTGGTGAACTTTTATGCTGGGTTCCAAATGGAACCTATAAGGCTTATGACCATGATCTTTTAAAAAGAAATGTTGTTTGGTTACACTACCCAAACTGACCACTCTTTTTTTTTTTAAAAACCTCATGTCACCATGCTGGTTATATTGCCCAACTGCATGGTGGCTAGACTGACCAAAATATCTGGCTGTAATCACGGTGTCCAATTCCTTCACCATAAACACACAGCCTGGCATGTTGGCAAGATCCCATGATGATGAGAGTGATACCATCCAAGGCTATTTCATAGTTGTTAAAAATCAACTTAAAGGTACTACCCCAGACCCATTCATAGTGCACCTTAGGTTGTCACCAACCGCCTCCCTATCTGTCTCCTGTACAACAGATTTGATGTTTAGGCTGTGAACCTAAGCTATACTTGGATTCAGGGAGGTGTAAGCACTTACTGTTGTATGGCAAAGTGTTGTCAAAATGTATACAGCTTCAAAGCAGTTTGATTTGGTGTTCTGGTGGTTTCTTCAAATCTTTGAGTTTGGCCTTGGGGTTGGGCTGTGTGTTGCAATAGAATAATTTAGTACTGATGCAGCCAGAGTCTTCGAAGCGCAAACTAACAGCACAAAGAATACTTTGAAAAAAAATTAATTTCATGTACTTAATCCAATACCTTAATATAAGCTCACGTTCAAAACAGAAAGGTAATCTTCATAAAAAAGGACCAGGAAATGGAAGCACGGAAGGCACCTATTCCACTCTGTTCAAAAATCCTCCCATTGGTATAGTTAAAATCAGGCCCTTTAAAGACTAATAGGTGAAGGAATTTTTTTTTAAATCCAAGGAGAATACCAGAACTGAGCAGCTATACCTATCAGGGAAAACTGAATAGGCTGGGGTTCTTTTATCTCGAAGAGAGAAGGCTGAGGGATGACATGATAAAGGTTTTTAAAATTATGAATGGGCTTGATAGGGTATATGTAGAGAAGATTTTCCACTTGTGGGAGGGAGGGATTTCTAAAAATTTGGGTCAAAATTAAGACAGTCGTTCATAGTCAGGAATTAAAGAGAACCTTTTCCCGGAGAGTAGTCGACAAGGTGAACCTTTTACAGATTAGGCGAATAGCATTGATGCCTTGAAGGGGAAGCTACATGACCAAGGGAAAAATATAGAAGGATATGCTGATAGGGTTAAAATAAGTAGAGTGGGGGGAAGCTAGTGCAAAGCATATACTTTGACATAGATCAGTTAGTCTAAATGATGCCATTTTTGTGTTATAAATTCAATAACAATCAACTCTTGTCTTCTGTTTGGCACTTGTGGTGCTTGGCTGCTGGACTCTTTGCTCTCTTAAAGTGACCTTCAACCAACAGAAATTATAATTGAGACTATAACTTTATCTAACCAAGGTCAAATAGTTTCATGTAACACCTATGACACTGTCTTAGACCACTACCATTTGATAATGATGAACAGAAAAGATTCCCCCAGCGCAACCATTGTTATTTCCAAATGAAAAGCTATTTTTTGGTTTTGTTGTAATAAAGGTATGGGGGATTCCTGGGGCGAGATTCTCCGACCCCCCGCCGGGTCGGAGAATCGCCGGGGGCTGGCATGAACCCCGCCCCCGCCAGTTGCCGTAGTCTCCGGCACCGGATATTCGGCGGGGGGCGGGAATCGCGTCGCGCCGGTTGGCGGGGCCCCCCCCCCCGCGATTCTCCGGCCCGGATGGGCCGAAGTCCCGCCGCTAAAATGCCTGTCCCGCCGGCGTAAATTAAACCACCTACCTTACCGGCGGGACAAGGCGGCGCAGGCGGGCTCCGGGGTCCTGGGGGGGGCCACCATGGCGGAGGCAGAAGAGACTCCCTCCACTGCGCATGCACGGGAATGCCGTCGTGGCCGCTGACGCTCCCGCGCATGCGCCGCCCGGAGATGTCATTTCCGCGCCAGCTGGCGGGGCACCAAAGGCCTTTTCCGCCAGCTGGCAGGGCGGAAATTCGTCCGGCGCCAACCTAGCCCCTTAAGGTTGGGCTCAGCCCCCAAAGATGTGGAGCATTCCGCACCTTTGGGACGGCGCGATGCCCGTCTGATTTGCGCCGTTTTGGGCGCCAGTCGGCGGACATCGCGCCGTTTCCGGAGAATTTCGCCCCTGATTCCAGTAAGTGTTGGGAGTATCCTTGCTAGTTTGTATATTGATATGGTTACTCGGTAAAATCTGATAGTTGGCAACAATTTGAGGTGCAATTAGATTTTAGAAAACACTTTGAAAAGTTTGTCAAGAATAGTACTTGCATACCACAGCTTTTAATAATCCAAACTGACTGCGCAATTTATATTTCAGGGGCGTCATTCTCCGACCCCCCGCCGGGTCGGAGAATGGCCGTTGGCCGCCGTGAATCCCGCCCCCGCCGAAGTCTCCGGTACCGGAGATTGGGCGGGGGCGGGAATCGGGCCGCGCCGGTTGGCGGGACCCCCCGCTCAATTCTCTGGCCCGGATGGGCCGAAGTCCCGCCCAGAAATTGCCTGCCCCGCCAGCGTAAATCAAAGCTGGTATTTACCGGCGGGACGAGGCGGCGTGGGCGGGCTCCGGGGTCCTGGGGAGGGGCGCGGGGCGATCCGACCCCGGGGGTGCCCCCACGGTGGCCTGGCCCGCAATCGGGGCCCACCGATCCGGGGGCGGGCCTGTGCCGTGGGGGCACTCTTTCCCTTCCGCCTCTGCCACGGTCTCCACCATGGCGGAGGCAGAAGAGACTCCCTCCACTGCGCATGCACGGGAATGCCGTCAGCAGCCGCTGACGCTCCCGCGCATGCGCCGCCTGGAGATGTCATTTCCGCGCCAGCTGGCGGGGCACCAAAGGCCTTTTCCGCCAGCTGGCGGGGCGGAAATTCGTCCGTCGCCGACCTAGCCCCTTAAGGTTGGGCTCGGCCCCCAAAGATGCGGAGCATTCCGCACCTTTGGGGCGGCGCGATGCCTGACTGATTTGCGCCGTTTTGGGGGCCAGTCGGCGGACATCGCGCCGTTTCCGGAGAATTTCGCCCGTGGTTTCTTTCAAAAAGGAAATTAGAAAGTGGAAAATGCTGCAAGTAGCTGGTCCAGGTTAATTTTCCTAACTCTTTAGGGCCCATGCATACTTTGATGCGCATTCACTGTGTGTGGATTGGCTCATGGGTTTCCTTGCATTACAGCAGTGGCGCTATTTCATTGAATGTGTGATATTATGCGAAGCCGAGGTCATGGGAAGGCCTGTATTAGAGCAAGTTTGTTCTTTCCTTCATTGCTACTACTCAGAGTGCCCTAACAACATGGTTGTGTCCACCCATATGGCGTTAGTTTCTTTTTCCCCTCCATTCCCCTCTTGTATTTCTCTCTCATTCGCGTTCTCTCAACTCTTGATAAATATCTCTAGCCCCTGTTCTGACCACCTTGCCTTGGTAGAGTTTTTTTTTGGCCTCTTTTTGTTGGTTTTTAATTCCCTTTGGGATATTTGCATCATTTTCAGATGTATACGGTTTGCCACTTGAAACTGGGGGCCTAGATCAACCTCAAAAAGATTTTTAGGCTTCCTTCGCTGCTCGGCTCTTGTCTTGGGTTTCATCTTCAATCGCCCACCTTTCATCTCTAAAGTAAAAATAAAATTCTGCGGCTGCTGGAAACTTGAAACAAAAACAGAAAGTGCTGGAGACACTCAGCAGGTTCGGCTGCATCGGCAGAGAGGGAAACCGTGTTAATATTTCAAATCAACTATGACTCTTCCTCCTCCTGAGTTTTTTCAGGGCTTTCTGCTTATGTCCCATATTCAATCTTATTGTATCTCGCTGTATGTCATGATTGGGGTGTTCGATGGTTTTAATGTTGTGTATTAACCATCAACTTCAAACTTCACAGTTGAATGAACAGAGCATGTTGATCATTTCAGCAGATTGATTTCACTTTGTATCTTCGCTGTTATAACTTTATGAAATGAAAAGATTACAGATAAAAATTCTGTCCTTGGTTCAGTGACAATACAGAAGAATATGTATGGTGTGTGATGCTGGACGGTCACTTGTGGGCAATAGAAGACTGGAGCAGAATATGAGCCAGTTGGAATATGAAGTTGCTAATACTTGATGTTCTGCAGAAAACAGAGCTCTGAATTTTTTAATTACACAAGCACCTAATATTGGCTTCAGTTATTAACCATCTGAGTTTTAACGACAACCAATGTTTTATGATCTTTCAAATTTATATGGGTATTAGGATTTGGCTGGCATGGCTACCAGATGGCTTTAAAATCTTTTTTCCATATTAGTTCTTAGGATATGGGTGACTGGCAAGCAGCATTTATTTACCCGTCGTTGGTTGGCCTGTCGCAAGAGCAAATAAAATCTAAAAAAATATATATAGTTGAATGAATTAAGCTTTTAAGATGTTTGTAATGTTATGCCTCAAAATTCAATCTCCTCTCCATCCTAAGACTGTATTGTTCGGCCTTCTCTCTGTGGAATCTACCGTTTTGACTGGTCTTTTTACCAATATGTTTCATGCAATTTGAACAGCTACCAAAATCTTCAGATCTTTTGTATAAGACAGGCCCTCCCCTTTTAAGTCAATGACACATTCAAATTGAACTTAACATCAATCAGTTTACTGAGACGAAGTGTTAGAAAGATGAGATTGTCCTCATGACCTTTAGGACCACAGATTGTCTTGATTCGTGAAGATAATCTCATTTCAACAGCCAGCAGGGGTCTAAATATCCACCTCATTCATCTTCACCTTCAGCAAGGACACTAGCGTTTGGCTGACAAAGTCCACAGTGAAAGGTATGAAGCTAACTCCTTAAAATTCTGATCGTAGTGAAAGTCGGCAAATATCGTTGGTTAGCATCTCTCTCCCCTTAAATTGAAATGTGATTTGAGGACGTTGTGCATTAATTAAATTGAGAGCTGTTCAAATGTGTGAGCTTGCCAGCAAGAGGAGATGTACCTTGTTTTAAAAAAATTTGAATAAAATTGCAGAGTAGTGGTATCATCAATCTTCGTTATTACTGTGTAATCGCACAATTCCCTCCTGTGACCTATAGAAGTATTTGGCATCAGTGCGAGACTAAGTCCTGAGATGCATTATGAAAATTAAGGTAAGTGCTTCAAACTGTCATTATAAATCTGTTACCATAAAATACTGAGTTAGAAATACAGGAAATTGCATCACAGAGGCCCCTGAGCATCAGCTGTGTTTAATGTGTTGTGATTGGTAAAGTAGATGTTATGTCATGACGACTCCCTTTGGTTCCAATTGAAAACAGGCAGCTCCGTATAAGGTACTGTAGAGGGAACCTGTAAAACAAACACATCCCTGCTTGTTTTTCTCTATACGTGTTTACCTAAGACAGAATGTTGTTCTTCTGCCAACATATATAGCAAAACAGCGATAAAGTACATCACAAGAGAGTGCCTTTGGCACCAAATTATCTACCGTGATGCGATATGAATGCTTTGGTTTGCGGCATGGATGTGACCTGAAGCGTTGGTCAGTGTTGCCCAGCCCTTTTCAGTCCTTCCATTAGTGCCTGGATTGTCTGTGCTCCTTTCCACTTGTAATTTCCTTCACTCCTTTTCCATCCCCTGAATAATCCAAAGCATTTCTCCGCCAATATTTTGTTTTTAAAGGACAGTTGCTCAATATGTCAGCAAAGCTTTGCACAGATCAGGGTCCTGTGTTCCTCTTTGAGGAGTATGGGGAGATGGCAGGAAAGTTGGATTGAAGCTCAAGATCAGCCTTGATCATATTGCATGGCGGAGCAGACTCAAAGAGCCGTATGGGCTTGTCCTACTCCCATCATTTATGCTCTTACAAACAGTAATGAAATAAATGAACGCTTAAAATGTTCTGCTGGTATTGATTGAAGGATAAATCTTAGTCAAGGCACAGGCACGCACCCCCTGCTGTTCAAAGTAGTACCTCAGAGTAATTGACTTCTTTCCAAACAAACAGATGGAGCCTGGGTGTAACGCTCATCTGAAAGATGGGACTTCTCGATAGTGCAGCACTCCTCCTTGCTACGCACATAGGAACAGGAGTAGGCTATTCAGCCTCTCGAGCCTGCTCCACCATTCAGTGAGATCCTGGCTGCTCTGTCGCCTATATACCTCCCTTTGGCCCATATCCTTTATCACCTTTGCTTAATAAAAAATTATCTATCTCAGATTTAAAATGAACAACTGATGTAGCATCAATTGCCATTTGTGGAAGAGGTACTGCAGCAGAGGTGGACTTTCAGCAACTTTCTGACTCTAGTGAGATTGCACCCATGAAGCAAAGACAATTTCAAGCTGACATAAGTCATGTGAGAAATTCAAGATCATTATCTTATGTGAAAATGTGGTAATCGATGCCTTGTCCACAAATTGCAGGACTAGATGCTTTAGGCTATTGGTAGCTGGTGACAGTCTTGTCGGAACGCATGGTGCATTGAATTCATAGATTTTTAAAATTCCCTTTGAAAGCATCAGTGCTCATTTTAGGATTGTGATCTGAATAAGCTCTTTCATCATGGGGGCCACTAGGACTGAGAACTGCAGCATTTGAGGAATACCCGCTGCCTTCTCAGGGGAGTGGACTGTAAAAATAAAACATTTCCATTATTGTCCACATTTGAGAACAAATAATAAAAACGACAAGAAAGGTGCTTTCCCCTGCGTTATCAAATCAATAAAAACCTGCATTTGTTACTCCTAATATTCAACCAGAGCCTTTAGTTTCACACTTTATTGATGTAATCCTCGCTATCCTGCAAAACACACCTTATTAAAATTAACATGTTTAAAATTAACATGATTAAAAGTCCAAATTAACATAGTGATTCTTTTGCTTTAGTGAAAACCTACCACAGAACGTAAGGAGCAATTAACCTGATACCTTATTAAATAGCATGCAATACGGTAATCACACCTATTGAAACATAGCCCCTTAATCAGCTAATGCTACTTCAGCAATAAGCCATGTACATTTAAAATTGCAAGTTAATGATACCAGTTTACATCCTGATGGAAGACGCTCCGATCCAAATATTCTGCCTGTTCTGTATTGCACACCTGCTGATTTCCCAGTGTTAAGTATTTCCGCTGCTCCTCTCTCAAGTGAGTACAAAGTTTGAAGAGAAATTTTCTGGAATTTTCTTTCTTGTCTCCCTTCTCCTGATGGATGATCGGTCACCCTGTTATTACCAGTCAACAGTCAACATTGGCCCTCCACAGCCTCACTGGAGGGGGGCCCTCTGCCGCCTCACTGGAGTGGCCACCCACCAACTCACTGCAGAAGCCCTCCACTGCCCCACTGGAGGGTCCCTCCTCTGCCCACTGGAGGGTCCCTCCACCCCACTGGAAGTGCCCTCTGCCGCCCCACTGGAGGTACCTTCTACCTCATTGGAGGAGCCTTCCGCCTCCTCACGGCAGTTACACTCTCATCTTGGGAGAGTGTCCCTTGAACAATGCAAGCAGTCAAAGCAGAGTCTCATGCTGTCCTCGGGCTCAAACAGAATTAAAGGTCACTGCAAGCAGGGAGCAATCCAGAGTGAAAGGAGGATAATTTTTCCCTTTTTTCTCTTTAACCTATATTCACGTCTCACCTGGCAGGCAGGTATATCTATCTATATTATTAAATACCATGTATGTGTGTGCATCCACAATGATTAAAGTGTGCCTCTAACTTTACTGTCTGGTGGGGAATGAATCCTATCACTATCAGTTTCACACTTGTTGCCTCAGAATTGGCAAGTGAGGGAAACAAGCTAAAAATCGCTGAGCCCAACCATATTGTGGCCCTGGAACAGTATAGGAAGATTGCTGGCTTGCTTTCTTTCCTTCAAAAAGGCAAATAATTGCCTACAGCATATTGATGAAAGAGAGGTGGTGGTCACCAGCCTCAGATTTTACAGGCAACAAGGTCCTGTTAAAATATTCTACATGTTTGAAGGTGTGGTTCCCATTAACAAAATACACAAGAGAGCCAGTTCTTTTAAAGGATAGGCAAACTGTATGTCACCGCACCCCCCTGCCCCACAAGCAGCAAGTCTCCGCTAGCTGCCTAATCTAACGTCAGCACTGAGCAACTGACCAAATGGCAATATGCGTGCGACTTCACTCGCTCATTCTGTTCCCAGTCACCCAGAACCCTGGGGTTTCTTAATTTCTCTATGCAAGGCTTTGAATGACACCTGGATAATGTGCAGCGAGTACATAGGGCTATGCATTTAATAAGGACACGGGGAGTCCCCATCGAGTAAAGTAAATAAACATAGTTTTATTGGGGCAGCACGGTGGCGCAGTGGTTAGCACTGCTGCATCACGGCGCCAAGGTCCCAGGTTCGATCCTGGCCCTAGGTCACTGTCCTTGTGGAGTTTGCACATTCTCCCCGTGTTTGCATGGGTTTAGCCCCACAACCCAAAGATGTGCAGCGTAGGTGGATTGGCCACGCTAAATTGCCCCTTAATTAGAAAAATTGAATTGGGTACTCTAAATTTATTTTTTAAAATAAAAATAATAAAAACATAGTTTTATTTACAACATGATATAAACCTCCCGACGGGGTTTCTGTTATGGTCAATGCTTTATTAGCCGACCTTTTGTACAAAGGTTGATAGAGATTCCCTGCCCTCAGCGGGGGAGCCCGTACTCCGCAAGGACCACGGGGAAGATGATCATTTCCACCCCGTAGGCCCTGTGCGAGCGATTACAATGCCTTTTCCCTCTCCAGTAAACAACAGAGGAAAAATACAGAATTCAACAGTAAACTAAAGCCAAAACTCAGCTGCTTCTCGTTCTGCTCAATCAGGCACCAGGTGCAGCCCGGTAAGATTGTAAACACCACCAGATTAGGGGTAGGTGGAGATTGAGGTCACTGAGCGGCCTTTGAGTCAAGCAACCAAACAAAAACAAAAACCTGATGAAGCTAGTCTCTTTGACACACTGGTCCAACAGGCTTGCTGAGAACCAGTGTGAACACAGTTCCAGGGTTACATCTACCAACAAACTAAGGTAGATTACAATCTCTCAGCTCTGTGAACATTCCCCCTGCATTAGTGAGAGGCGACCTTTGGTTCATTATGTTTTTTAAAATATTTTTATTCAGGCATTTGTGAAAACAAATAGAACAGATAAGAGCAGAAGTGAAATTGTACAACATAATAAATAACCAACGCCCACTCTCGCCCGCTGCCTTACCCCCTCCTCTTGTCCTGCCTTTCCCCTTTTTAACCCCCTTCACCCCCTTTTGACACCTTGGGCGTCATTCTCCGACCCCCCGCCGGGTCGGAGAATGGCCGTTGGCCGCCGTGAATCCCGCCCCCGCCGAAGTCTCCGCTCCCGGAGATTGGGCGGGGGCGGGAATCGGGCCGCGCCGGTTGGCGGGACCCCCCGCTGGATTCTCCGGCCCAGATGGGCCGAAGTCCCGCCCATGAATTGCATGTCCCGCCGACGTAAATCAAACCTGGTATTTACCGGCGGGACCAGGCGGCGTGGGCGGGCTCCGGGGTCCTGGGGGGGGGCGCGGGGCGATCTGACCCCGGGGGGTGCCCCCACGGTGGCCTGGCCCGCGATCGGGGCCCACCGATCCGCGGGCGGGCCTGTGCCGTGGGGGCACTCTTTCCCTTCCGCCTCCGCTACGGCCTCCACCATGGCGGAGGCGGAAGAGACTCTCCCCACTGCGCATGCGCGGGAAACTGACAGCTGACGCTCTCGCGCATGCGCTGGGAAACTGACAGCGGCCGCTGACGCTCCCGCGCATGCGCCGCATTTCCGCGCCAGCTGGCGGGGAAACAAACGCCATTTCCGCCAGCTGGCGGGGCGGAAATCCCTCCGGCGTCGGCCTAGCCCCTCAATGTTGGGGCTAGGCCGCCAAATATGCGGAGCCTTCCGCACCTTTGGGCCGGCGCGATGCCCGTCTGATTGGCGCCGTCTTTGGCGCCAGTCGGCGGACATCCCGCCGTTGGGGGAGAATTTCGCCCCTTAATCCTCCTTAAAGAAGTCAATGAACGGTTTCCACCTCCAAGCTAACCCATCGACCGACCCCCTCAAGATGAACTTGACCTTCTCCAACCTCAGGAATTCCGCCAGGTCACTTACCCACACCCACGCTTTCGGCGGCTCCAAGTCCCTCCACCCAAGCAAAATCCACCTCCAGGCTATCAGTGAGGCAAACGCCAAGACATCGACCTCTCTAGCCCCCTGGACCCTGGGTCGTCCGACACCCCTATTATCGCTACCTCTGAACTCAGGGCCACCTTCACCCCCAACACCTTGGGCATTACGTCCGCGAACCTCTACCTGGACCCATTCTGTTTTGGACATGTCCAAAACATGTGGACATGATTCATGGGCTTCCCCACGCACTGCTCACACCAGTCCTCTAGTCCCTCAAAGAACCTACTCATCCTTGCCACAGTCATAATCGCCCTGTGGACTACCTTAAACTGAATAAGACAGCCTTGCACGCGACAAAGTTGCAGTCACCCTCTGCAGGGCCTTCCCACCTCTCCCCGTGCCCCCCCCCATTACCGCCTGCCCCCCCCCCCCCCCACCCCCCCACCCCCATCCCCCCCCCCAGCTCCTCCTAATTCTGTTCAATGTCTCCCATCGGAGCTCCCTCCCAGTCCATCAACTCCTTGTAGACCTCGTACACCTTCCCCACCCCTACCCCCTCTCTTGACAACACGTTGGGCGGGATTCTCCACTCCCGCGCTGAAGTGCCCACGCCGTCGTGAATGCCGTCGAGGTTCACGACGGCGTGAAACGGCCCCTATCCCGACCGATTCAGGGCCCGATAATGGGCTAGGAGCGGGGCTGCGTCATTTACACATGCCAGGCCTTGTCGCTGCGTAAAGGCGGCGCCGCATACATGGCGCGGCCGGCGCCGCATAACTGGCGTCACCCGCGCATGCGTGGGTTGGCCGGCGCCAACCCGCGCATGCATGGTTGCCGTCCTCTCCGAGTCCGCCCCGCAAGAAGATGGCAGACGGATCTTGCGGGGCTGCGGAAGAAAGGAGGTCCTCCTTCAGAGAGGACGGCCTGACGATCGGTGGGCACCGATAGCGGGCCAGACCCCATTTGAGGTACCCCCCGGTGCAGGATCCCCCCCCCCCCGCAGGCTGCCCCCCCAGTGTTCCTGCGCTGTTCCCGACTGCAGCGACCAGGTGTGGACGGCGCCGAGGGGAACCCGCCATTTTGGCCTGGCCGCTCGGCCCATCCGGGCCTGAGAATAGCAGGGGTGCCGGAGAATCACCATTTTGGGTGTCTCGGGCGATTCTCCGGCCTGCGCCGCGCGGCACTCGACGGGGCCGTTCCCGCCGCTTGGGAGAATCGCGGGAGGGCGTCGGACCGGCGTCGTGGGAAAATTTGGCGGCCCAGGCGATTCTCCCAACCGCCGCGGGAGTGGAGAATCACGCCCCCTATCTTGCAGACCCAAGGGCGGCAACCCGGGAAGGGAAGGCACCTCCCTCCTCACAAAATCCCAGACCTGCAAGTACCTGAGCCATTCCCCCTGGGCAGCTCGTATTCCTCATCCAGGTCCGCTAATTTCGCAAAGCTGCCCCCTACGAACAGGGGCGTCATTCTCCGCCGGCGGGAGTCTCCGTTCTGCCGGCACTGGGGGGGTTTCCCGATGACGTGGGGCTGCCCCACAATGGGAAACCCCATTGACCGGCCGGTGTTACGGAGACTCCCGCCGGCCGGTTGGCGCAGAAATGTGGCGGGGCGGGTAGGAGAATTTCGCCCCTGATCCCAGAATCACTCAATCCATGCCTGCCGCCACCCCCGAAACATCGCATCCAACCCCTGGTGCAAACCTATGATTATCACAGATCGGTGCCCACACTGAGGCACCCTCCAGTCTCAAATGCTGCCTCTACTGCCCCCATACCCTCAAGGCCGACACCACAACTGGGCTCCTGGAGTACCTGGCTGGCGAGAACAGCAGAGGCGTTGTCAACAATGCCCTTAAGCTTGTTCCCCCACAAGAATCCGCCTGCATACCAGCCCCTCCCCCACTGTCGGAGGATACAGCAGGATTTAGATTGTTTGGAGACTTGGGCGGAGAGATGGCAGATGGAATTTAATCCGGACAAATGTGAGGTAATGCATTTTGGAAGGTCTAATGCAGGTAGGGAATATACAGTGAATGGTAGAACCCTCAAGAGTATTGAAAGTCAAAGAAATCTAGGAGTACAGGTCCACAGGTCATTGAAAGGGGCAACACAGGTGGAGAAGGTAGTCAAGAAGGCATATGGCATGCTTGCCTTCATTGGCCGGGGCAATGAGTATAAGAATTGGCAAGTCATGTTGCAGCTGTATAGAACCTTAGTTAGGCCACACTTGGAGTATAGTGTTCAATTCTGGTCGCCACACTACCAGAAGGATGTGGAGGCTTTAGAGAGGGTGCAGAAGAGATTTACCAGAATGTTGCCTGGTATGGAGGGCATTAGCTATGAGGAGCGGTTGAATAAACTCGGTTTATCACTGGAGCGAAGGAGGTTGAGGGGAGACCTGATAGAGGTATACAAAATTATGAGGGGCATAGACAGAGTGGATAGTCAGAGGCTTTTCCCCAGGGTAGAGGGGTCAATTACTAGGGGGCATAGGTTTAAGGTGAGAGGGGCAAGGTTTAGAGTAGATGTACGAGGCAAGTTTTTTACGTAGAGGGTAGTGGGTGCCTGGAACTCGCTACCGGAGGAGGTGGTGGAAGCAGGGACGATAGTGACATTTAAGGGGCATCTTGACAAATACATGAATAGGATGGGAATAGAGGGATACGGATCCAGGAAGTGTAGAAGATTGTAGTTTAGTCAGGCAGCATGGTCGGCACGGGCTTGGAGGGCCGAAGGGCCTGTTCCTGTGCTGTACATTTCTTTGTTCTTTGTTCTTTGTACCCATTTCCTGACCATAGCGATATTCGCCGCCCAATATTAATTCATTATATTCTGCAACGCTAAACCCCCAGCTCGCCCCCACTCCAAGAAAACCCTTTTGACCCGCTGAGTTTCCCCGCCCACACAAACCCTGAGATCAACGCATCAACCTCCTTAAAGAATGACTTTGAGACAAAGATCAGTCGGTTCTGAAATATAAACAGGAACCTTTGCCGCACTGTCATCTTCATTGTCTGCACCCGCCCCACCAACAACAGTGGCAGCACGTCCCACCTCTTAAAATTCCCCTTCATCTGCTCCACCAACCGAGTCAAGTTTAACATATGCCACTGTGCCCAACCCCACGTTATCTGGATGCACAAGTATCTAAAGCCCGCCTCACCACCTTAAATGGCAGCTCCCCCAACCTCCTCTCCTGGAGGTTGGGGGAGAGGTCTCAATTGGGAACACCTCGCTCTTTCCCATATTCAACTTGTACCCGGAGAATCGGCCGAAATCCTCCAAAACGTCCATAATGCTGCAAATGCCCCCAATGGGTCCGAAATATTTAACAGGTCATCTGCATACAACAAAACCCTGTGCTCAATGCCCCCCAACCCCTGCACAATCCCTTTCCAATCTCTTGATGCTCTAAGCACCATAGCCAATGGCTCTATAGCCAAAGCATAAAACAACGGGGAGAGCAGGCACCCCTGCCTTGTCGCATAGTGTAACCCAAAATATCCCAACTCACCCGGTTCATCCACACACTTGCGACGGGCACCTTGAACAGCAGCCGGACCCAATCCACAAACCAGCCCAGCACCTCCCACAGATATTCCCACTCCACCCAGTCGAAAACCTTCTCCGCGTCCATTGCCACTGCCACTTCCTGCTCCTCTGGGGGCATCATGATCACATTAAGCAACCTCCTCACATTGGCCGACAACTGTCTTCCTTTCACAAACCCTGTTTGGTCCTCGCCTATCACCCCCGAAACACAGTCTTCAATTCACGAAGCCAACACCTTCGCCAACAATCTAGCGTCCACATTCAGCAACAATATTGGACAATATGGTCCACACTGCTCCAGATCCTCATCTTCCCCCCCCCCCCCCCCTCCCCCCCCCCCGCCAAATGTTTCATAAAATCCCATCTATCCAGGCCTGGGGCCTTCCCTGCCTGCATCGTCCCATACTCTCCATCACCTCCCTCAACCTAATGGGTGCCCCCAAACCTTGCACCAACTCCTCGTCCACCCTGGGAAACTCCAACCCATCTCCACAACCCCCCCCCCCCCCCCCCGCCGCAAGGGGCTCCCACTCATACAACCTCCTGCAAAATTCCTCAAACACACCCCATTTACCCCCACCGGGTCCAGCACCACCCTTCCTGTCTTGTCTTTCACTCTACCAAACTCTCTTGCCGCCTCCTGTTTCCTAAGCTGGTGGGCCAGCATCCTACTCACCTTCTCCCCATACCCATATATTGCCCCCGTTCACCCTCCGCAAACTGCCCTACCGCATTTCGCGTGGACAACAATCCAAACTCCATCTGGAGCCTTTGCCTCTCCCTCAACAACCCTGTCTCCTGTCCACTTTCAAAATCTCTTTCACCAGCCTTGCCATCTCTGCCCGTTCTGCCTTCTCCCTATGTACCCGAATCAAAATAAGCTCCCCAGTGCGGCGCATTGTCTGAGACCACAATTGCTGAATACTTTGAGTCGGCCACCCCTGCCAACAACGCATTACCTACTACAAAAAAGTAAATCCAGGAGTACACCCAGTGCACATGGGAGAAAAAAAAGAAAATTCCTTCGCCCGTGGTTTCCCAAACCTCCACAGATCCAGCCCCACCACCCCTTCAGCTCCTTCGACACTGCCGGCAACGTTCCCGGCCTCGGGCTCGACCGGCCCAAGCTTGGCTCAACGACACTGTTAAAATCCCCCCGTGATCAACCAGTGCAAGTCCAGGTCAAGAATCTTCCTCAGCACCCACTTCATAAACTCCACATCATCCCAATTCGGGGCTTAAACATTCACCAGGACCACCAGCATCCCTTCCAGCTTTCTACTAACCATCATGAACCTCTCCCCCGCTCCCCCCCCCCCACCTCGAATCTGCCACAATGTACCCCACCTCAAAAGCCTCCTCCTTATTCACCAGCACCGCCACCCCCCTCGTCTTCATATCCAGTCCCGAATGGAACACCTGCCCCACCCATCCTTTCCTCAATCTTGTCTGAACCCCTATCTTTAAATGCATCTCTTGTAGAAAAGCCACATAGCCTTCAGACTCCTCAAGTGAGTGAACACATGTGATCATTTGACCGGCCCATTCAGCCCCCTCACATTCCGCATGACCAGCCTGGTTGGGGGGCTCCCCGCCTCCATTCCCTGCTGTTCAACCAAATCCCTTTTTGGGCCAGCCCTGGCCCATGTCACGCGACCCTCTAGGCCCACCCTCGGATGGCCACCATCACCACTCCCTTTCCAACAGCGCCACACCAACCACACCCTTGTCAACATCTCCTCCCCCCACACTCGCAACCAACACAACAACCCCACCCCCTCCCCTGCGCCAACCACCTGACCTCCCCCACTATGCTCCTGTTTATTAGCCCGCCCAGCTAGCATGACAGTCCCTGCCCCAGGCCTCCAGACCTCCTACACCCCACTCATACTCCTCACGCCCCCCACCGACGGCATCTCCCCCCCCCCCCAAGAAACAAAGAAACTAAAACAGAAAAGGGTGCACTCACCCTTGATGCTCCCCAGGCATCCTGCCACCAAATCCAACAAAACATTTCAAAGGAGGAAGAGCTCTCTAAAAACAACCAAAAGAAAATGCATCCGCACACCTCCTCAAGAGTTCGATGTCCTTCTTCTGCCAGCCCATTGTCCCTCAGAAGCTATGTCGCCTCCTCTGGCGTACCAAAAGTAATATTCTCTGTTCTGAAAAGTCACTCAGAGATGGGCTGGGTACAGCACTCCAAACTTCGCCCCCTTCTTGAAGATATTAAACCTGGTCCTCCTCTTCGCCAGTTCTGTGCCCAGGTCTTGGTATACTCGCAGCTCGTTCCCTTCCCAGATGTACTTCCTCGTCTGCCTCGCCCACCAAAGAATCTTCTCTTTGTCCAAGAAGCGGTGAAACCGCACCACCATCGCCCTATGCAGCTCGCCGTCCTGTGGCCTCCTCATCAGCGCCCTGTGCGCTTGGTCAACCTCCAGAGGTCAGTCAAAGGCCACTATCAACTTTTCCAGCATTTTGGCTACATATGTCCCGGCCTCCGCTCCTTCGGTGCCTTCGGTCATCCCCACGATCTGCACTTTTTGCTACCTGGAGCGATTCTCCAGATCCACCATCTTCTCCTTCAGCCTCATTTAGGTCTCCCGTATCACCCCCATCTCAGCCACCAACAAGGCGAGCTGCTCCTCGTGTTCCCCCACCGCCTCCCACTTTCTGGATCGCCTGGCCCTGAGACTCAAGCCTCTGCTCCACTGGTCAGTCTCTGCTTTGAGCGGCTCCACCTCCTTGATCAGGCCCTCCGGGGCTCCCCTTCTCTGCTGGTTGAACTTCTCATTTAGCAAGTCCACCAGCTGCTCCGTAAACCACTGGGCGGGGAAAACAGGCCCTTTACCCTCTGCCATCTTGACCTGTGGCACACAAAGACTCTCCTGCTCCACCAGCTCCCTTTTTATTGACCCATCCACTAACCACGCCAGATGAGTTATACCTTGTCCTGGCACTCCTACACCTCTTTCCAACCAAAATTCCACCCATCAGATGGGAAAGGACCGAAAACTTCCACCTTGAGCGGGAGCTGCCAAATGTGCGATCGCTCATTCCATGGCCGCTACCGGTTGTCGGTTCATTAAGTTTTCATGCATTCCCTCTGGTTATACTTTCTCCGGGAATGCAAATTTAGAATATCTTTTTAAAATGCACGCTGTCCTGTTGAAATTTGTGCTGTCGCAGCCTCGAGATTTCAGCGCTGCAGCATGAATGTCCTCCTGCCTTTTGCATTTAACATCTGGGGCGTCATTCTCCGACCCCCCAGCGGGTCGGAGAATGGCCGTTGGCCGCCGTGAATCCCGCCCACGCCGCCTTGTCCCGCCCATTCGGGACCGGATGGGCCGAAGTCCCGCCGATAAATTGCCTGTCCCGCCGGTGTAAATTAGAGTACCTATTTACCGGCGGGACAAGGCGGCGTGGGCGGGCTCCGGGGTCCTGGGGGGGGGGCGCGGGGCGATCTGACCCTGGGGGGGTGCCCCCACGGTGGCCTGGCCCGGGATCGGGGCCCACCGATCCGCGGGCGGGCCTGCGCCGTGGGGGCACTCTTTCCCTTCCACCTCCGCAACGGTCTCCACCATGGCGGAGGCGGAAGAGACTCTCCCCACTGCGCATGCGTGGGAAACTGTCAGCGGCCGCTGACGCTCCCGCGCATGCGCCGCCCCGACATGTCATTTTCGCGCCAGCTGGCGGGGCAACAAAGACCGTTTCCCCCAGCTGGCGGGGCGGAAACCCCTCCGGCGCCGGCCTCGCCCCTCAATGTTGGGGCTCGGCCCCCAAAGATGCGGAGCATTCCGCACCTTTGGGGCGGCGCGATGCCCGTCTGATTGGCGCCGTTTTGGGCGCCAGTCGGCGGACATCGCGCCGTTTGGTGAGGATTTCGCCCCAGATTTTAACTTGGGGATGGAAGTTCTTTGAGTTTATATGACTGCACTGATATGAGACCAGGACCACTTCAACCCCAGGCAAATTGTTCCACAATTCTGTCATGCCATCCTTAAGCCAGATGGATAGAATGTTTGAGAGAGTTCTCTGCGAACCAGCTCACTAAATTCCCTCCATTCCATTGCCCACAAGTTCATTGGAGGAGCTTCCCAGGATTTCTCCTGCTAAATGTTGCATGTAACTGTGAAACATAGAGAATGCAAAAAGATGTTTTCAGTTCTCTGGGCCTCTCTTTGCAATTGCATTGTACAATGTGCAAGGGAGTGCTGACACTTGTCTTAGTTAAGAAGGCTTGTAAATGTTTTACTTCCGTAGAATCTCCTAGAGAGGAGGCATATGCCCAGGATTATGACAGTGCCCGTGGGGTCCATGTTAAGACCCTTGCATGCTGTGAAGCAGATGGCATTTCAACCAGCTCTTCATATGAACCCGGAAGATGCGTGTTTACTATAGAGAATATGGTACTGATTGTAACCTCAGCTGCTACTTGCCCAGTGCACCCTGCTTTGAATCAGTCGACACCTGCAGAATAAGGCTGGAGGCTGCTACCACAGCTACATTAAAAGGAAAAAGGTTCAGGGCCAAAGAGAATTCTGTGCATCAGTCCCAGCACACACTAGATACGCTGAGCAGCTGAATCAACCAGACTGCCTGATGGTGACCTGCGCATCATGGTGCAAGTAATTGTATCATTCCTGTTCTAGCCGGTTGATTAGCCAAAACAATTGACTCGATAGTACAATGTCTGTCGAATTCTGTGCTGCAAAGAAGCTTGGGGCAGGTTGTTTCATTTTGTGAAGGAAATACTCTTCCATTGTGGGAATAAGTCAGATCTAAGCTCAAATGCCATGGAAGTGAGGTGAATTAGTGAGCGAATCAGCAGAGAGCTCTCTCAAACCTTAGGACAAACTAGCTGAAGATTGATGTTACAGAACCATGGGATCAATTTGCCCCCTTCTTCCCCCACACCCGTCCCCTCCACCTCTCAGCAGATTCAATAGAAACTTTCAAAAGGAATTTGATAGATAGTTGAAAAGGAAACCTTTGCAGGTCAATAGTGAAAGAGCAGGGCTGTGGGACTAATTGCATATCTCTTTGGCAGTCCTAAGAAGTTGGCAGTCCACATCCATTACAATGTTATGGTCAGACGTATAATATATATTGAGAGGACTAGCGTGCAAAGGGGCCTATTGTCCCATGTTTACATACAAAGATACAAGAAAAACAGATAGAAAAATAAACAGTTTGTCCTCGAACCTGCTCCACACACGATGCCTGGACTCCTCTCTACCCCCACAGCTGCATAGGCTAAGAGCTAATGATTAGTCAATGGTGGGGTATTTGGACCCAGTGTTACAAGTCATTTATTTTCTCCCCCTACAGAAATGACTGGACTGTGTTGAGGATAGGTGGGGGACAGGAGAAGAAGAGGGCTAATTGATCCCACAAAATCTATCGTATTTATGCTAAGTTGTGGTTAGATCACATCTGGAGTAGTTAGAGCAGCCCTAGGCATCACATCTTTGGAAGAATACATTGTCCTTCGAAGGAGTTTAGCCGAGACTTACAAGAATGATAAGCAGACTCGGGATTAAGTAACAAGGAGAGATTACACAAACTAGGGGTTTATTCACTGAAATTGAGCAGATTAGTGGGCAAAATGATGTAAATTTTCAAGATACTAAGCGGAGCAAATCCTGTAGATGGAGGAAAACTATTTCTGCTGCTTGGGAAGTCTAGGATAAGAGAATTTAGTCTAAATATTAGAGCTGGGCTTTTCAGAAATGAAGTTAGTAAACACTTCTACATGTGAATCGTGGTAGAGGTTCGAAAAACTCTTCGGCAATAGAAGTTGATGCTGGATCAGTTAATTTTAAGTCTGTGATTAATGGATTTTTGTTACCTAAAGGCATCACAGGATTTGAAGCAAGGGCAGGTAGGTGCATGGAGCTCGGTCACAAATCATCCATGATCTCATTGAAAGACTGAATAGGCCTGAGCGGCTATATGGCCCACTCTTGTTCCTATGTTCCATCAAAGAGCTGGCACAGGCATGTTGCCTGAATGGTTTCCTTCTGTGCTGTAGGAATCTATGATATCACAAAAATGTGGGGAATGTATCAGCTGTTCAGTTATTCTAAACTATTTGAGTTCTAGGTTTTATTCTGAAATTACTCATTTAGATGGACACCTTTGGCATCCAACACAGTCACAAATAATGTATGTCCACTTGATTTTGCTGATGGCAGCCCCTTTTGGATTATAGATTCCCATTCGGTTCCTCCACTGCACGAGTTTCACATTCACACATGCAATGACTAATATGGAATTGCTTCACGTGAGAACTGTTTCAGAATACAAAGCTCACCCGTTTATTGTAAAACTTATTAGCATAGTTGCCAAGTTAGTGGAGTGTCCCCTTCTCCCCATTTCACCGTTACTCTTTGTTTATCTTATATCCCTCAGTCTTCCACTGAGCTGTTTATTTCCTTTCTGTATTTCCTTCCCACTATTATCTAAAAGGGTGGATCACCAGACTACTCCCAGGCTTCTGCCAATGCTGTGCTCTTTGCCCCAATTGTATGTGAATTCCCTCAATGACTTGCCTTTATATTTTGCCATCACCTGCTTACCTGCCCCAATGTCAGCCCAGTTACTGTAAAACTTCCTTGCAGTTTTCTAGGAATACCTGCTACTTAGGAACACACCAAAGAGCTATTTCCACTGGTATCTCAAGTTTAAACAAGGTTCAGGAATTATGTTTGAAAGTCACAAGTACCAACAGTACTGCTCACACAAGACATGATGGTTTGAATGCCAGATGTGTCCCCCTCTTATTCCTTTCTGATGCCACCATGCACCTGGCTACCTGAGGATGCAGGTACAACTGGCATACCTTGAATTTTCAGTCTTTATCTCCAGGGATCAGTGCGAGCTTCCAGTCAGTTGGATATCTGGGGCGAGATTCTCCGACCCCCCCCGCCGGGTCGGAGAATTGCCGGCGGCTGGTGTGAATACCACCCGCGCCGGTTGCCGAATTCTCCGGCACTGGAAATTCGGTGGGGGCGAGAATCGCGCCGCGCCGGTTGGCGCCCCCCCCCCCCCCGCGATTCTCCGGCCTGGATGGGCCGAAGTCCCACTGCTAAAATGCCTCTCCCGCCGGCGTAGATTAAACCACCTACCTTACCGGCAGTGCGGGCGGGCTCCGGGGTCCCGGGGGGGGGGGGGTGCGTGGGTGATCTGGCCCTGGGGGGTGCACCCACGGTGGCCTGGCCCGCGATCGGGGCCCACCGATCCGCGGGCGGGCCTGAGCCGTGGGGGCACTCTTTTCCTTCCGCCTTCGCCACGGTCTCCACCATGGCGGAGGCGGAAGAGACTCCCTCCACTGCGCATGCGCGGGAATGCCATCAGCGGCCGCTAACGCTCCCGTGCATGCGCCGCCCGGAGATGCATTTCCGCGCCAGCTGGCGGGGCACCAAAGGCCTTGGGTGAGATTCTCCACTCCCGCGCCGGTTGGGAGAATCGCCTGGGCCGCCAAAATTTCCCGGGACGCCGGTCCGACGCCCTCCCGCGATTCTCCCAAGCGGCGGGAACGGCCCGGTTGAGTTCCGCAGGCTGGAGAATCGCCGGAGACACCCAAAATGGCGATTCTCCGGCACCCCCGCGATTCTCAGGCCCGGATGGGCCGAGCGGCCAGGCCAAAACGGCGGGTTCCCCCCCCAGCGCCGTCAGCACCTGGTCGCTGCCGTCGTGAATGGTGCGTGAACGCTGGGATGACGCAAGTTATGCGGCGCCGGCCGCATCATGTATGCGGCGCCGCCTTTACACGGGCGACAAGGCCTGGCGCGTGTAGATGACGCGGCCCCGATCCTAGCCCATTGTCAGGGCCTGAATCGGTCGGGATCGGGGCCGTTTCGCGCCGTCGTGAACCTCGACGGCGTTCACGACGGCACGGCCACTTCGACGCGGGAGAGGAGAATCCCGCCCCTTTTCCGCCAGCTGGCAGGGCGGAAATTCGTCCGGCGCGGGCCTAGCCCCTTAAGGTTGGGGCTCGGCCCCCAAAGGTGCGGAGCGATGCCCGACTGATTTGCGCCGTTTTGGGCGGCGCGATGCCCGACTGATTTGCGCCGTTTTGGGCGCCAGTCGACAGACATCGCGCTGATACCGGAGAATTTCGCCCCTGATGTTATATGAGGGTAATTTACAGCCACACCCCCATGCGGAGTGCAGGTAATCAATGTCACATTATAATCTGAAGGCTATCCCTGAAACAGTAGTGGTTGCCTTGTGGAAGATTGACAAAATTTGCAAAGCACATGCATAACCCATTCTGAATTACACACTAGGGACAAGCAAGGCAATACTTGGTTCAGGTGTGCAATTATGACTCAGGTGAGTGTTAGCTGTAATTAGTTGAGGAGTGATTGTATAATACAATGCATCAGGGACAATATTTTCCTCTCATGTCACAGTATCTACAATTCTGCATTCTGTTGTTTGAAACAGGTTCTGTAGCACAGTAATTAGTATTGTTTTTTACAGTTACACCAGTCACTTTAACCAAACTTACAGTACAACCTGTCGGAGAGATTGTGGTAGCAGGGATCTGGGTGGGAGCTCAGAGTGCATGAAGGTGGTGGGTGGGTGTGGGTGTGTGGTGGGGGGGTGGAGGGAGAGGGTTGAGGAGGGGGGTGTTGTTGACTTAGGAGCGTCAGGAGGGGTGGGACAGGTGTGGTAACAGGTGAGGGGAGTCGCAGGTGCTGGGTGGGATTCATGGACCCTGAGTGCCGTGTGCTGACGGGATGGCTCATGATAACAAGATAAACAGAATTAGGGGCATTAAAACTAGCACAGCAGTTTAAGAGAAAACTGGGAGAATGATAAGCTGATCCTTCAGTAAAATACAAAGTCAAAAGAAGTGGTATTTCCTATGTATAGGATATGGGGATAGTTTTACTTTCCCATGCAGTCAATATCTTGTTTACTTCATAAATGTTCTTACTGTCTGTAACCCATTGAGAATGTCAAAAGATGAGGAGAATAAGCCCAGAATTCCTGCAAAATTACTAAATGATAGGAAAAAGCTTGTTGGATGGTACATATCATAAGCACTTGAAATCCCTCCCTAACCTCTTGTGTAAACCCTTTGATTTTGTGGTGCATTGCTACTTTAAAGGCACTATATAATTGCAAGTGTTTTTGTTATAAGGACAATGGGAAGACCACACAGTTGCAAAACTCTGCAATGGACTTGTTTATTTTGGAGAGTCATGTCACCATCTGTACACCTGAGTGCCTAATCCATTTCATAAGAACTTGTTCAGCCAGAGAGAAGATAGCAGAAATCCTTGGGCTTTATACTGTTCTGTTTACTCAGTGTAACAGTAACTGCATAGAGTAATCTACATGAAGTGGTTTTGCATGTGTTCAAAATTTGTGTTAAGGTGTCAAATAAATACATTTGTTGCTTACTTTTGAGCCCCTCAGACAATCTCACCCACCAGGTCAGCAGCTAATCTTTGTCCTCAGCTTCTGGATTGGCACCCACCAACACCAGGGAAGGCCTTTAAATCTAACCAAGGTATAAATTCACACTTGGACAATGTCCTCATCTTCACCAGCCCATATATTGAATAACTTGAGCAGAGACAACAAATCTTTTGGCTGATACCAGTAAATCAGTGTGCCAATTGACTCAAGCTTATATTCGGAAAACAATGTCCACACCTAGGAGATGAACCAAGGGGCCATTCATTCAGCACCCCCCTGACCATAACCAGAATTAGTTTGAGAAACATAGTCTCTTATCGAACAAACCAGATCTAGGAAATTCTACTGCTAATGATTGACCATTGATCCTGGCTCACCAATCATTCCCGTTTCTGGGTGCTAAGATTCCATAGAATCCCTACAGTGCGGAAGATGGCCATTTGTCACGTCAAGTCTGCACCGATCCTCCGAAAGAGTATCGTACTTGGGTCCAATCCCCTGTCATCTAACCTGGACTCTGAGGGACAATTTGGCATGGAAGAAACCGGAACACCCAGATGAAACCCACGCAGATATCGGGAGAACGTGCAAACTCCACACAAATCGTCACCCAAGGCTGGAATCGAACCCTGGTCCCTGGTGCTGTGAGACAGCAATGCTAAGCACTATGCCACTGTGCTGCCCATTTTGGTTACTAGTTCTAGAGAATCTTTCAGGTCAATGTTTGGCAGGCTCACATGTGCGTTAGCCAGTCAGTTTTAGCGGGTTAATCTCTGGGTATGCTCACACACTTGACAAGTTCCTAAATACTGGAGTCTCGCAGTCTACATTTAAGCATCTGTCTTGGGAAAGTGGAGGGCGTTTCAATGGGAGGATGGTGTCTGATCGAGACTGGGCAATAAAAACTCTACTTATGTGAATCTTTATGTTTAATTATTGTGACAACAAGCCAGTGATTTTAACCTCAATGGTGAAAAAAAGTTTAGAAAAGATAATCTGGGGTAAAATTAACAGTTGCTGAGATACGTGTAGATTAATTAAGGAAAACCAGCATGGATTTCTTAAAGGCAAATTGTATTTTGTCGACTTGATTGAATTTTTTTGATGAGGTAACAGAGAGAGAGTTGCTTTGAATAATCCGGTGGATGTGGTGTACATGGACCTGCAAAAGACATTTGATAATGTGCCACATACTAGGTTTGCCAATCAAGTTGAAGCCCATGGAATGGTGGTAACATGGAGACAAAATTGTCTGCGTGACATGCAGTAGGAAGTAGTGGTGAATAATTATTTTTCAAATTACAGGAAAGTTTGCAGCGGGGTTTCCAGGGGTTGACATTATGATCATTGCTTCTATTTATATAAATTAATGACCAATACCTAGGTGAACAAAGTACAAGTTCAAAATTTGTGGCTAGCACAAAACTGTTGTTTATTGTGAGTGAACAGTGATGGACATACGCTGATTGAATGGCGGACATGTGATAGATAAAATTTAATGCAGTGATGAACATACGCTGATGGAATGGCGGACATGTGGTAGATAAAATTTAATGCAGAGAAGTGTGAAATTCTACATTTTATTGTAAGGAGAGTAAATTTAAATTAAGGATACAATTCTAAAGTTCTATGGTAATCATAGAATTTACAGTGCAGAAGGAGGCCATTCAGCCAATCGGGTTTGCACCGACCTTTGGAAAGAGCACCCTACCTAAGCCCACACCCCCACCCTATTCACGTAACCCAGTAGCCCTACGCAACCCAATATTTTTGGACACTAAGGGCAGTTTAGCATGGCCAATCCACCTAACCTGCCCATTTTTGGACTGTGGGAGGAAACCGGAGCACCCGGAGGAAACCCACGCACACACGGGGAGAAAGTGCAAACTCTGCACAGACAGTGACCCAAGCCGGGAATCGGACCTGGGACCCTGGAGCTGTGAAACAACTGTGCTAACCACTGTGATAACATGCAGAGGAGAGGGACCAGCTAAATTGCTCCCACAGAGAGCTAGCATGGGCCTAACAGGCTGAATAGCCACCTTCCGAGGACACCACGATGGCGCAGTGGTTAGCACTACTGCCTCACAGTGCCAAAGACCCAGGTTCGATCCCGGTCCTGAGTCACTGTCTGTGTGGAGGTTGCATATTCTCCCCGTGTCTGCGTGGGTCTCATCCCCATGGCCCAAAGATGTGCAGGGTAGATGAATTGCCCATGCTAAATTGCCCCTTAATTGGAAAAAAAAAGAACCGGGTACTCTAAATTTAAAAAAAATGAATAGCCACCTACCGTGCAGAAACCATTTTTGTTTGTGCCTCTAGAAGAGTGCTAGTTGGGTTATGCTTATCAGTCACCCAACTGACCAAAACTGCATAGTTTAAAATTCATAGACATGTATCTTTAGTCATTGGTGACACATCCTACAGCGTTTCCTCCCTTATTGGAAGAGAAGAAGGTGGCTACAGCCAAGGAAAATGAGTCGGCATTTAACAATAGGGATAATTATTGGCTTCACTGGAAATGGAAATCGGCAAAGATACATAATGGTAGCTGAATTGATGTTGCCCAATTTGTACTATTGATCAAACTCAAAATTAACCCAAGAAGGATATTAGAAAGAAAAGGTTAATTTTGTAAGGTGGTTGCTTTAGCTCTCCCTATTTTCCCATGTTGAGGAATGGGCCATTAAAAGCTGAATATATCTCATCAGTGAATTAATTACTCTTGGGCGGCGGCATAGCACAGTGGTTAGCACGGTTGCTTCACAGCATCAGGGTCCCAGGTTTGATTCCCTGCTTGGATCACTGTCTGTGCGGAGTCTGCACATTCTCCCTATGTCTGCCTGGGTTTCTTCCGGGTGCTCCGGTTTCCTCCCACAAGTCCTGAAAGAAGTGCTGCAAGGTAATTTGGACATTCTGAATTCTCCCTCCGTGTATCCGAACAGGCATCGAAATGTGGCGGCCAGGGGCTTTTCACAGTAACCTCATTGCAGTATTAATGTAAGCCTACTTCTGACAATAAAATTATTATTATTATACATAGAGAATATATAGGTTGCAGTATAGAATGTATAGAATTGCAGTAGGTTAACCTGGGGTGTGGTGGATTGAGGGTAGGTCAATGTCTGCGTGCCTTAACACTGCCGAGCGGCCGTCGTGGAGTCCCGCCGGCAATGTCCACACCTGCTCTCAGCCGGCGGGAACTCAGCGTGGAAGGGTTGGGTGGCGGCCTGTGGAGGGGAGGGGTGCTCCGACCCGGGGTGGGGGGGGGCCCTCCGATGCGGCCTGGCCCACGATTGGGGCCCACCGATTGGCGGGCCGGCCTCTCTGGCAAGGGCACTGATTTCCTATGCGGCGGTCCCTGTAGTCCTGTGCCATGTTGCGTCGGGGCTGGCACGTTGAAGGAAGCCACTACGCATGCTGCGTTGGCGCCGGCGTCACTGCGCATGCGTGGATCCTGCGGCGCCCAGTTCGCGACGGGATCGGCAGCTGGAGCGGCGTGAACTGCTCCAGCGCCATGCTGGCCCTGTGTGGGGGCCGGAATGAGTCCTGGGAGCGGCCCGTTCATGCCGTCGTAAAATGCGATGGCATTTACGACGGAGTATACACTCTGCCGCGGGATGAGAGAATCCCGCCCCTGGTATTCATTGCCCTGGCCATCAGAAAGGGGGTATAAACTGGCTGTAGTTACAGATTCAGCAGCATTAAGTAGTTATATGTAGCTCTTGGCAGGGATTCTTTCCTCTCTAGTGCCCATCCCCGCCCAACCTAGTTATTGAGTAGTTTCAGAATTATGCGCATGGCTGGCCATCAATATAAAAATAGCACACCGTACCAGTGATGATGATTAGTGTCTCTGCTTCGCTTAAGGGATGGGCTTCTGAACAATAGGCAGAATAACTCTCAAGGCTTGAATCTCCACTCTACTGGAGCACTGGATCACTTCAGCAGGGAAGGAGAAAATGTGATGTGGGCTGAATTTGTGGCATCGGCATGTCCCTTGCCTGTTTTCAAAAACACCAGGGAGTGGAAGGTTACTGCTTTATTTGCAGCCTTTCAAAGAGCTATGGTTGGGAAGTGATGTTTGCGCTGGAATCATTAAAAGTGATTTGATAGCAACAATTTATGGGGAGGTGGTGGCTTAGTGGCATTGCCACTGGACGAGTAAACCAGAAATCCAGAGTAATGCTCTTGGGATCCAGGTTCAAAACCCACACTGCAGATGGTAACATTTGAATTTAATTTTTAAAAATCATCTGGAATTAAAAGTCTAATGATGACCATGAAACCATTATTGATTGTCATATAATCATATCTGGTTCACTAATGTCCTTTATGGAAGGAAATCTGCCATCTTTATCTGGTGTGGCCTACCTGTGACTCCAGGCCAACAGCAGTGTGGTTGACACTTAACTGCCTCCTCAAGGGCATTTAGGGATGGGCCATAAATGCTGGCACAACCTGCGACATCCACTTCCCATGAACAAATTTTTAAAATTGTAAAATGAAGTATGAGTAATACTGGAAAGATACTTTACTTCTGGGTGCAGTATATGGCACTGAGTGATGAGGACAGCCATACATCAGGGGTCCTTGAACTTGTGACTCTTGGGGATCATATGCCTGGGGAAATAGCAAGGGTGGGAAGTGGTGACTGATTTGATGCAAGCTTGTGAGAGAACTAAGGGATAGTTTTTAAAAGAGGGGCTTCACCCATCAATATCCACTTCAGTATGACAGGAACTTGAGTGAACACATTTTCAATTCTGCCAAAAGTTGCTTCCAGCACAGGTGGCTATTCGGCCCTTCATTAAAGATCTGACCACACTAATTCCATTTTCCAGCACTTGTCTCATAGTTCTGGACCGTTAATTGATTGGACTGGTGGAGTCCTATCATGGAAATAATTCTAAATGGCATGCGTTTGAATCAGACTTGGTAGTGGGGAAGAGGGGCTTGCCCTGTTTATTGTCTATTCATCAGCAGATCTTTCTTTGTCAACATCTTAAAGACATCTTTCTAAACGCTTTCCATGCGTTTTTCTTCACCGCCCTTTCTCCTTTCCTTGCTGCCGTGAGAGAGTTTGAATTAAACATGGGGCGAAATTCTCTGGAAACGGCGCGATGTCCGCCGACTGGCGCCCAAAATGGTGCAAATCAGACGGGCATCGCGCCGCCCCAAAGGTGCGGAATGCTCCGCATCTTTGGGGGCCGAGCCCCAACCTTAAGGGGCTAGGTCAGCGCCGGACGAATTTCCGCCCCGCCAGCTGGCGGAAAAGGCCTTTGGTGCCCCGCCAGCTGGCGCGGAAATGACATCTCCGGGCGGCGCATGCGCGGGAGCGTTAGCGGCCGCTGACAGCTTCCCATGCATGCGCAGTGGAGGGAGTCTCTTCTGCCTCCGCCATGGTGGAGACCGTAGCGGAGGCGGAAGGGAAAGAGTGCCCCCACGGCACAGGCCCGCCCGCGGACCGGTGGGCCCCGATCGCGGGCCAGGCCACCATGGGGGCACCCCCCGGGGCCAGATCGCCCCGCAACCCCCCAAGGACCCCGGAGCCCGACCTCGCCGCCGTGTCCCGCCGGTAAGGTAGGTGGTTTAATTTACGCCGGCGGGACAGGCATTTTAGCGGCGGGACTTCAGCCCATCCGGGCCGGAGAATCGCGCGGGGGGGCCCGCCAACCGGCGGGATTCCCGCCCCCGCCGAATATCCGGTGCCGGAGACTTCGGCAACCAGCGGAGGCAGGATTCACGCCAGCCCCCGGCGATTCTCCGACCCGGCAGGGGGTCGGAGAATTTCGCCCATGATTCTAGTACCAAAAAGCTTAGATTTTCCTCTTGATAGGATCATTGCCTATTGTTGGCTTTATGCTATGAGCCCATCTGACTAACACTTGTTGGGCACAACTAACACATTTAGGTCACAACTGAAATACTGCATGCAGTTATGGTCACCACATTATAGGAAGGATGTGATTGCACTGGAGAGGGAGCAGAGGAGATTTACCAGGATGTTGGAAGGTCCGAGCTATGAGGAAAGATTTGATAAGGCTTGAAGGATCGAAGGACCTGTTCTGTGCTGTATTGTTCTTTGTTCTTTAAAGCTGGGGCTATCTTCCTTGGAGCAGCACAAATTGAGAGGGGACCTGATAGAGGTGTACATGATTATAAGGGGCATAGACAGGTGGGATAGGAAGGCACTTTGTCCATTAGTAGAGGGATCAATAACCAGGGGCCATGGATTTAAGATAAGAGGTAGAAAGCTAAGAGGGGAGTTGAGGAGAAACGTTTTCATCGAGAGGGTGGAGAGAGTCTGGAACTTACTGCCTGAAAGGGTTGTTGCGAGTTACTTCCTCGTTAGTATCGTGGTTAGTGTCCCCGCCTGTCATGCGGGAGACCGGGGTTCAATTCCCCGACGGGGAGTTTATAATAATGTTGAAAGGATGGTTGAGTCAGAAGCTCTTGTAACATTTAAGAAGTATTTCGATATTCACTTGCACTGCCATTACCTCCAGAACTATGGGACAAATGCTAGAAAATGGAATTAGTGTGGTCAGATCTTTATTACACAAAGGGCCGAATGGCCACATGTGCTGTAAATGTCTATGAATCTGTGACTCACTACCGACCCCATTGTGATCTAATTTTTCAGGTTAACATACAGTGAGATCCGTCTCTCTCTCTTTGGCTAGGGAGCTCATTAACTAAGACAGGAGCTGCTGGAAATGATCACTGCAATACAATGATACAACAGTGATGGACAAGGAAAGAACAAATGGTCCATCCAGTAGCGGAGATTGTGGTAATGTCACTTGCCTGGTAATCCTGAGGCCCAGGCTAATACTCTGGTAGCTGGTGGAATTTAAATTCAATTAATTTATCTGGAATTGAAAGCTAGGGCGGGATTTACTGAGCAATCCGCAGCGTGTTTCGTGGCAGTGGGAGGTGGTCCGCCATTGCCTGGTGCCGATCCCGCTGTTGTCAATGGGGTTTCCTATTGAATACACCCCTCGCCGCTGGGAAACCCTTGGTGGGTACGCTGTTTGCAGGACCAGAAAATCCCGCCGGCGTGAATGGCCGGAAAATCTTGCCCCAAGTCTCAGTATTGGTGACCATGAAACTACCATCGATTGTCATAGAAATCCACCTGGTTCACTAAAGACCTTTAGGGAAGGAAATCTGACATCCTTATCTGGTCTGGCCTAATTGTGACTCCAGATCCACAGCAATGTGGTCGGCACTCAGCTCAAGGGCAATCAGGAATGGGCAACAAATGGTTGCCTTGTCTCATCCCATGAAAGAATAAAGAAGAAAAATGTCTTATGCAGTAATATAGACTCCCCACCTTCCAAAAGACAAGGGGCGCGATTCTTCAAACCCCCACCGGGCCGGAGAATCGCCGGGGGCTGGCGTGAAACCCGCCCCCGCCGTGTCCCGAATTCTCCGCCACCAGAGATTCAGCGGGGGTGGGAATCGCGTCGCGCCGGTCGGCTGGAATCGCGCCGGTCGGCGGGCCCACCCCCAGCGATTCTCCGGCCCGCGATGGGCCGAAGTCCCGCCGCTGTCAACCCTCTCCAGCCGGTGTGGATTAAACCACCTTGTGAACGGCGGGACAAGGCAGCGCGGGCGGGCACCGGCGTCCTGCGGGGGGGGCGCGTGGCGATCTGGCCCCGGGGGGGTGCCCCCACGGTGGCCTGGCCCGCGATCGGGGCCCACCGATCGGCCAGCGGGCTTGTGCCGTGGGGGCACTCTTTTTCTTCCGCCTTCGCCATGGCCTTCACTATGGCGGAGGCAGAAGAGACCCTCTCCCCTGCGCATGTGCGGGGGTGACATCAGCAGCCGCTGACGCTCCCGCGCATGCGCCGCCCGATGAAGTCCTTTCGGCGCCGGCTGGCGTGGCTCCAAAGGCCTTTCCCGCCAGCCGGCGGAGCGGAAACCACTCCGGCGCGGGCCTAGCACCTCAAGGTGAGGGCTTGGCCCCTAAGGTGCGGAGACTTCCGCACCTTAGGGGCGGCCCGACGCCGGAGTGATCCGCGCCGTTTATGGCGCCGGGTAGCGGACATCGCGCCGGTTTGCGGAGAATCCCACCCAAGATCCCTGAAAGAGGTTAAAAACAGATGAAAATCTAGACGAATCGAAGGGGGAAAAATGTGGAAAATCTCTCCCCGGACCCCCCCGAAAAGGTTCCCCGGGTTAATTATAACTGCAACAGTTTAAAGCGAGGAGTTAGATTTCGGTTTCAGAATAATCCAACTGTCCTCAATGAGTTGGACAATGAGTTGTCCTCAATTCATGTGGAGCTGCCAATCTATTGCCTGTACCAGCCTATGTTTCGGGTGTTTATATTTGTTCCTTTCCCTAGTAAAAGTGGAAACCTGTAAAAGGCTGACATTAGCATCCAGCAATGCTAAGCGGATTATGATGGGAGCATTTTCTCATATGCATGTTCCTACCATCACATTTAGGCCACACACCCAATATTGCTTCCGGCAGAAATAGCATGTTGTGCCAGAATCATGAGGGCATCAACACTATGGGTCCCCACCTACTCCTGTACTGCTGCTAAAAAGAGGAAGACACATCCTCAAGTCTCCAGCGCTAGTAAGTCCGGTCTCCCTCCAACAGTGGTAAGCAGTGGAAGAGCTTTAGTCTTCCATATGATCAACCCCGAATGAAAATGGTGTTGTCTGTGCAGACAAGCCTAGGAGAATTATAGGAGGTGATTATATTTGAAGGATCTATCATGACCTCCAATTGTAGCAATTACTCTTTATTTATCTGATAGCCCTGATGGGCAGAACCTGTGATGCTGAAGCTGAGAACAACAAGGGATAATGTATGGAAACCAGCTGAGCAAAAAGGACAGGGCCCAGCACGAAAACGATGGGTCTATGCAATCTGTGTGTATTTAAACGTTTATTATAGTTTTCATTTCAGGTTCCTGCCACAAAGCAATGACACATTGTTGTTAATAATTCATTTGCATCCCTGGAGGAGACTTTCCAAAGCAAGCGTTTGCAATCTTGTTGCTAGGGTGTTGCCTAGGCAGGTTGTGAGGTTGAACATGGCAGAGCTCGTTGCCGAGGACTCTGATGGATGTCTTGTGAAATCGGGAAGAGAGCGCAGAATTAGCTCCAAATGCAAATAGGCTCTTTCATTCTGTCCTCCTCTGGGAGAAAAAAAAATTAAAAATAATGTTCACAGCTACTGTTCAATTCTTCTTTGGGGATGTGTCCTGCATTTTGCCTTTCCCTGGATTTAACATTGAGTCTAATTCTTCTCTACCAGTGTTGGATAAATGTACAAAGTACTATTGACATTGGTGGTGTAAACAGGAAATAGATTTGTGCGCAGGTTGGAATCCTTGTTAATACAAGGGATTACTTTCTTCGTATGGCTCAAGTGGGACTTCTTCATTTTCCATTTGCCATAACTCTTCCATGCCTCTGGATTTGCCTGTCTGAGACGTCTACGTGTAGCGTAGCTCCTCAAGTCTATTCTCTCTGGGGGGGTAAGGTCAACCCAAACACAGGACAGTGCATCATCTCTACTCTGACCACACCGTCTGCCAGAGTGCCACACTGATCAAGACCTGATCATGGAGGTGAGTGGGTTCCTACAAAGACCAATGCTATATCAAGCGTGTTAAATCGTGTACCTCCAAGCACGCAGCTGACAATCAATATCATCACAATCTACACAAATGATTTAACTGGACAAGGCAACCTTTTCCTCCAAACACTGGTGGGGAATTGGGAAAGAGACGTGCTGTAAATTTTAACCAGCATCAAACATTCCCACCCTCTCATCGCGTTTAAAACAAACTGAAACGTTATAGTCTGGCCAAGATGGTAAGGAGTGGGCAGGTGTGCTGCCTTACAAAGAAGTGTCATGATGAAGGACTGGAAGGAGGAGAGGATGTGTGGCCTAATTTTTCTTGGGGCTGAAGAACATTTAGGGACCTATCTACCCATGCACAGCCCCCCACACTTCTCTCCCCCTCCCCACTCAGTCTGTTGAACATACAGATGTGGAGAAGTAGACTTGGCAGGTTGAAAGCAGATCATGCCAGGATGTACTTTGCCTAAATTAAGCTGTTTTGAGCATTTTTTCCTGTGTTATGATGAGTTTTACCATATTTGGCTGTGGGCCCTGATGAACAGGTCTCACGGGCTGAAGGGTTAAACTGCCCATTCTCCACTAACCCCCAGTACAAAGCTGCCACCATTGATAGAAAGTTCTTGGCGTATCCTGAGAGTTGCTGCACACATATGCATCATGTCCTTAAAGTAACTTCCAAGCCTTTCCGAGAACACCATCTGCAGCCTCAGCAATTTAAGTGAAGCTATAAATTGAATTAAAAACAAGTGGGATTCTCAGACACCCCACCGGCGAAGGATCACCGGGGGGCGGCGTGAATCCTGCCCCCGCCGGCTGCCGAATTCTCCGAGCGGGAGTCGCACCGCGCCGGTCGGCGGCCGCTAGCAGCGCCCCCCCCCCCCCGGTGATTCTCCAGCCCACGATGGGCCGAGCGGCCGCCCGTTTTAGGCCGGTCCCGCCGGCGTAAATTAGACCTGGTACTTACTGGCGGGACCTGGCTCTGCGGGCGGCCTCCGGGGTCCTGCGGTGTGATCTGGCCCCGGGGGGTGCCCCCACGGTTGCCTGGCCACGATCAGGGCCCACTCTTTCCCTCTGCCCCGGCTGTTGTGGACCTCCGCCATGGCCGGTGCGGAGACAAAACCCCCTGCGCATGCGCTGGGATGACGCCAGCACACGCTGGCACTCCCGCGCATGCGCCAACTCGCGCCGGCCGGGGAGGCCCTTCGGCACCGGTTGGCGTGGCGCCAAGCCCCTTCCGCACCGGTTGGTGTGGCGCCAACCCCGCCGCTGCCGGCCTAGCCCCTGCAGGTGCGGATTCCGCATCTTCCGGGCGGCCCGACACTGGAGTGGTTCATGCCACTCCTCGGCGCCGGGACCGCCCGCCCCGCCGGGTAGGGGAGAATCTCGCCCCACATTCTGTATGTGAATATTTCTTCTGTGCTTCATGTGGATGCAAGTACGTGACGTCTGAAAAGCCCCATCAGGTTTTGCGATTTTGTCTCTGTGAAGTGATTTGGGACCTTTGCTGTCTTTGTTAGAGATGCCCTCTAAGTACAACTTGTACACAGTCATCATGATCTGTGGCTACGACCAATGATGTGACAGCCCAAATTTCACGATTCTTGGTACCTTTCCTTTTTGGTGGCATTTCCTTGTCCAGCCAAGTAATAACTTCAATTTTGTACCCTGGCAATCATGCTTTATTTGAAAGACTGGTAAACAGTGTCCTTTTTGAAATTTCTCCTATGATTTTTCACTGTCGACCGCTCATCATATCTGCGAAAAGCGGTTCTATTCTGCTGTGTTTGTAGTTCTTTGTCACGCAACTAATGGATGGACTGCAGAGATCCTAACTGAAAGCAGCTTGCTCAAGGCTGGCAATGTTAAATAACAGAACCAACAGAGAGGGAGGTAGGCAGAAAAAGTGCTTGCGCTGTATGACAGTTAATATTGATATTAGTGTTGCCCTTTGGAGGATCCAGACTTAGTAAATAAAATGAGATCAGCTGCATGGCCATTGTGAGTGGTAACTGCGCATTGCTGTTATATTTGATAGCTTTTCCGCCACCTAATTATATATCATTACGGTATTGAGTGTAGGGTACATATTAACTGAGCATCATTTACATGCCAACACCAAGCAGCAAGCCCGCTGATTACAGGGCCAAAATTATCGGTGCACACTGCACTTTGGCAATGAGAAGGGCTTTTGGGGTGCTTACTGGGCTAGAATTCTGTCGACAGCAGACAAAGCTGAGATACGCTCACTGCTTTTTAGCTGCAAAACTATTGCTGAATTAGCAACCAACGCCAGATGAGTTGGTTCTCGTTTGACAGCTTAAATGCTGCAGATTTAGTGCATTTGGAATAAACAAAATTTGCCCCATCTCACTTATTCAAATTTATGTAGCTACCGCAAGAAATTCAAGATACAAAATGAAAATGATGAAACCTCCCCCCCGATCTGCCTTCCTCCAGCATTCAACTCTCTTTTTACAGAGTTTTAATGGACTCCTTTGCAGTGAACAGCAGAATCACAAAAAAATGCAGTGCAGAAGAGGCCCTTCGGCCCGTCGAGTCTGCATTGGCTCATAGAAAATACCTGACCTACCTATCTAATCCCATTTGCCAGCATTTGGCCCATAGCCTTAAATGTTATGACCTGCCAAGTGCTCATCCAGGTACTTTTTAAAGGATGTGAGGCAACTCGCTTCTACCACCCTCCCAGACAGTGGCAGCAGATCAGGGGCTGGATTCTCTGACCTGCTGCGCCACATTTCAGGTTCACCCGCCGGCTGGATGCTCCGTTACGCCGGCTGATCAATGGGGTTTCCCATTGTGGGGCATCCCCACGCCGTCAGGAAACCCCTGGGCTGCCGGCAAAATGGAGCATCCCACCGGTGGAGAATCCAGCCCCAGATATTTTTTGTTTGAAAACCTGACACATCCTTTCGTAGATCTATGTCACATACATATTGTTATAGAATAGAAGTCTGTGGATGTTGCACTTCAAACACGCATTAAATGCAGTGCCCCAAAGATTCAGTGGTTAAACAGAGACTCAAATCTTTGAGGTCTTGTTGTCTCAGCATCACACTAATTTCCCCCATTGTTCCCTGGTTAAATATGTTCAGTCATTTTTAGGTCTAGCCAGCAACACTGAAGCGATACTAACCAAACTCGGGGAAGATATCATCTATGACTGTGGTGTATTATCCCTCCTGGTGCTTGTCTTCTCCACAGACTCTGATACAGTTCATCATGTTGCTCTGCTGTACCATTGTCCAGTTGTGTGAGCCTCTTCTTGCAAGGAGGCTGCATACTTACTTGTCCAAACTAAACCTGTTCATCAATGATAGCTTCTTTCTCCCAACTCAGCACTGTCATCCCCCAGAGTCTCTCAAGGATTTAGACTTCCGGCTCCATCGCTCCCTTATCTATATGCCATCTCTTGATGGCATCCATACACGTGGTCACTGCCTTATGTATGCTGACAACAGCCATCTCCAAATTAGTAACAATTCCCTTATCCCCGATCACCACTTTTAGGCAGAGCATCCTTCAGCTGAGCAATAAGAAGATCAATATTAGAGGTTTTGGTGTCAGTTGTAAATTGACACTCTTTACTAGTCCCTGGTTATATTTTTAGGATGTCTGTATGTTACTAATGCAGCTTCAATTTAATATTTGACAGAACTAAGCTTCATTGCCTGACCCACTGCATCATCACGTCAATAGCATGGCCTGACTGGTCCTTACTTCCTTCTCCTGCTGAATTATAGTACTTCCAGAGGTTTTCTTGCTGGTCTTTCATTGCCCACCTTTAAGCACACATGCCCATACCCCATCCTACACTGCCCAACATCCCCCATCATCACTGACCTGTGCAGAGTTTTCCCTATTTACTCCCATCCTAGATACATCCACCACTCCACTGATCTCACCCTCCACTCCCCCAAAACCCAGTTTTTCCGCCTAAACTTCAAAAGCTTATTTTAAACTCTCCTCATTAGCCCGATGCCTGTTCCACTTCCTCTGTAAAACATTTTGGTACATTCTGCTATTGTAAATTGGTAAATACCTGTCTAACTTAAATTTGTTGATGAAGAAGAGGAATGCTGCATCCTATGTGGCAATGCATCACGCAGTTAGGGAAAGAAAATAAAATTTTCTGCACCAAATTAGCTGTGTCAACAAGGACAACAGGGAGAATAGCTGGTCTGTTCTATGAAAGGATAAAACAATATAAGGGGCGGGATTCTCTCAGCCCGGGGCCGGGCCGTAGAATCCCTGTGACCGGGCCACGCCGCCCCGACGCCGGCATGCGGAGAATCAGAGCCATTGGTGCCGGCGTGTTTGGCGCAGCGCCGGTCACGGGCCGCTCTACACAGCTGGTCCGCCGATTCTCGGCCCAGGATGGGCTGCTGTTAAAACGCTGAGTCCCGCCGCCGCCGTCCACACATGCTCACGGCCGGCAGGAGCTCTGCGTGCAAGGGTCGGGTGGCGGCCTGTGGGGGAGATGGGGGCTCCGACCCGGGGCCTGCCTCTCTGTCCCCCGGCCTCTTTTCCGATGCGCCGTCCCCTGTAGTCCTGCGCCATGTTGCGTAGGGGCCGGCGGTTGAAGGAGCCAACCGTGCATGCTGGCGCCACTGCGCATGTGCGGATCCCGCGGCACACAGTTCGCGCCGGGATCAGCAGCTGGAGCGGCGCAAACCGCTCCAGCACTGTGCTGGTCCCCTATAGGGGCCGGAATCACTCCTTGCAGCAGTCTGTTCACGACGTCGTAAAACGCGACGGCGTGGACACTCTGCTGCGCGATGGGAGAATCCCGCCCATGATTCTGGTTCCTGATATTGCCAACTAAGTGATTATGAGTGGGGTTTAGAGTGAGTGGGTCTGGGCTTAAATATGCTGCCTTGTCTTCAATCAAAAGAAGGCCTCCATGGCTGACCTGAGGAAATACGCCCTTAACATTAATGAAAAGCTACTGGGGTGGGTGGGGGTAGGGTGGAAGTAATTAGGCAGCAGTCATGGTCGCAGGAGGAGCAGGAGAATGCCTGGCGTGTCAGAGGTCCAAGGTTTTCCTTATGGGGCTACAGGGAGATGGTTAATTTTTTTCTTATCATAAATGTTACATAGCGTAAATTCTAATCAAGCGCTGAGCCACAGCTTAAACTGGCACAATCAGCACTCTGTGCACTCACACAGCCCAGGGTTAGAATTGCATCAATGTCAGAAGAACAGCAGCAAACAAACCCTGGCGCAGATTTCTCCGACCCACCGTAATGCGGAGAAGGCGCCATCGGCACCGGTGTGGTTAGCGCGGCGCCGGCGGTGGTATGCGGCGACTCTCCGGCCCGGGCCTGCACGGTCCGGCGCGCCGATTCTCCGGGCCGGATGGGCCAATTGGCCGTCAACAAAAAACCGAGTCCCACCAGCGCCGTTCTAACCTGCTGTGGACCGGCGGGACCTCAGCGTTGAAGGGTCCGGGTGCGGCCTGTGCGAGGGGGAGGGGGGGTCCGACCCCGTGGGGGGCTTCCATAGTGGCCTGGCCCGCAATCGGGGCCCACCGATCGGCGGGCCGGCCTCTCTGCCCCCCGACCTCCTTTCCTCCGCGCTGGCTCCTGTAGCCCTGCACCATTTGGCGTCGGGGCCGCCGCGGGGAAGAAGGAGAGCCGCTCCAGCACTGTCCTAGCCCCCTGTGGGCCGCAGAATGGGGTCCCGGAACGAGCGCCGACACAGGAGTAAAACACTCCCGTTTTTACTCCGGCGTCGGCACCTAGCCACCCATTGGGAGAATCCCGCCCTCCTGATGTTTGAATATTTATGAGGCCCCAACCTCACATGCCTCCCAAAGAGCTGGATTAAAATGGTGGCCCACAAGAGCGGGAAATTAAGTTCTCTGCTTCGCTATTAACCACCCCCCATGTTCTTTTTATTTCATAAATTGGGGGTTTAATTTGGAGCTTCAGGGGTTAAAATTGCGCTGCAATAATATCGCATTGTTCGACATCGATCCATAAGACATCTCCTGCAGAGGTGTGGTACGTGCCAGGTTGTCGAGGGAAGGAGTTTCTTTAAAAGCTTACTAAATATGGATCCCCATTGTTGCTGACTACTCATGTGTAAAATCTGCTAATTCAGTCACTCTTTGGGAGGTGTCAGCACATTTCCCCATTCAAGGCTTTGCCGCTGTTAATAAATTGGTCCTGTAGCAGTGCTTAGTGTCAGAAATGTCTGAACACGATGTCGCAATGGACCAATGCCAATATCTATGCTATCTCCAACCAGCATGAAGTAAACCTTCAGCCGTATTAATTGCCACGCCACCCCACTGTGCGAACTAACATCAGGGACGGAATTCTCCGCAATCGGCGCGATGTCCGCCGACCGGCGCCAAAAGCGGCGCGAATCAGTCCGGCATCGCGCCGCCCCAAAGGTGCGGAATCCTCCGCATCTTGAGCAGCCAAGCCCTAACCTTGAGGGGCTAGGCCCGAGCCGGACTGATTTCCGCCCCGCCAGCTGGCGGGAAAGGCCTGTGGTGCCCCGCCCGCTGGCGTGAAACCGGTAAATACCAGGTTTGATTTACGCCGGCGGGACAGGCAATTTCTGGGTGGGACTTCGGCCCATCCGGCCGGAGAATCCAGCAGGGGGTCCCGCCAACCGGCGCGGCCCGATTCCCGCCCCCGCCCAATCTCCTGTACTGGAGACTTCGGCGGGGGCGGAATTCACGGCGGCCAACGGCCATTCTCCTACCCGGCGAGGGGTCGGAGAATGACGCCCCAGGTCACCAACACTTCTGCTAACAGCCTGCCGAACGCTAAACTACCAGTCCTCAGTGTAGGATCCAGACTAAAGCTCAGCCCAGTGGTCCTCTGGGTAGAAGGCTCACCAAGGGCTTGATTACTGCTTTACCAAGTAGGAGTAGCACTAATGGCCAGACTATTGACCCTCTGAGCAGCAGGCAACTGGACTGTACCATCTGACCCTAATAGCCAGTATCTATTGGCAGTGCAAAATGTCATTGCCAGCTGAATTGTAGTCACCTGTATGTATTTGACAGAGGATGGGGACGGGGACAGTGCTGGAATTTATCGCAGTGCTGGAAATCTGGGGCAGGATGTTCCGACCCCCGCCGGGTCGGAGAATTGCCGGGGGCTGGCGTGAATCCCGCCCCCGCCAGTTGCCGAATTCTCTGGCACCGGATATTCAGAGGGGGCGGGAATCGCGCTGCGCCGTTTGGTGGCCCCCCCCGGCGATTCTCCGGCCCGGATGGGCCGAAGTCCCGCTGCTGGAATGCCTGTCCTGCCGGCGTGGATTAAACCACCTCTCTTACCGGTGGGACAAGGCGGCGCGGGCGGGCTCCGGGGTCTTGGGGGGGGGCGCGGGGCGATCTGGCCCCGGGGGGTGCCCCCACAGTGGCCTGGCCCGCGATCGGGGCCCAACGATACGCGGGCGGGCCTGTGCCGTGGGGGCACTCTTTTCCTTCCGCCTTCGCCATGGTCTCCACCATGGCGGAGGCGGAAGAGACCCCCTCCACTGCGCATGCGCTGGGATGCCGTGAGCGACCGCTGACGCTCCCACGCATGCGCCACCCGGCAAATGGCGGGGCGGAAATCCCTCCTGCGTCGGCCTAGCCCCTCAATGTTGGGGCTAGGCCGCCAAAGATGCGGAGCATTCCGCACCTTTGGGCCAGCGCGATGCCCGTCTGATTGGCGCCGTCTTTGGCGCCAGTCGGCGGACATCGCGCCGTTGGGAGAGAATTTCGCCCCTGACCTTTGGCTAGACTCCTACACTGGCCTTCAGTCAGGCACGAGCCTAATAGCCTGAATGTCTTGTGTAGTCTGACTAGGACCTATACTATCAGTCAATGTCATTGGAACAGTCAAAGTCTTCCCATCTTGTCTAGATGCAGCCCTAAGAGAAGGTTTTTTTGTGTTGGAGAATTAAATGTGTTTTTTTAAACTTCTATACTTCGTGAAATGCATTGTGCTCCAGTAGATTTGGGTTAATATCTTCAGCTAAGTATTTCATCAAGCGCTACTGTTGCACAGCATATGATTTCACTGTTGTTGATATCAAATGCTTCCACGTTCAGGTGTTGCATAGTTTATGTGCAGAATGAAGTATGTCTATCATTGCAACATTTCAGTGACGGTCTGTCTTGCAATTGCCAATTGGTACCAACTTCTTGCAATTTTATGGTGCAGGATCGGTCCACTGAGAATGCAAGGGTAGGATTTTCTGCTTTGGTGCTGCCACCACCTATCCAGATTGCACACCAGGAAATTGCACAGTCTTAAACTGTGATAATCATGGGTCAGGGATGCAGTTTTATGCCTTTATGCAGATGCAAGCTGAGAGAGCCAGCATAGTTAATATTGAATCTGCTTCCACCACCCTTTCTGACAGTGCATTCCAACTCATCACAACTGACTGCTTTAAAATCACCGTCGAGACCAGGAACGTTTGTTTAAAAAGATATCCGATATCCCAGTTATTTGCCAAAAGAAGGAAGCTGCAAGGGTCCGCCATGTAAAATAAAATATTTTTTACAATGTAAGAGTCAAACAAAGCAAACACTAAATCCTATCTTGGGTATCCACCTATACTCTGATACCCAGAATCAAACATGGATTAATAATTGTGGTTGACTATAAAATAGAATTACAGCTTAAGTGGCAGATAGAGCAAAGATAGTTCTTTTTTATTTTTAAAATATTTCTATTCTCCTTTTTCACATTTTCTCCCAAATTTACACCCACCAACAATAAACAATAATCAGCAACAAATATGTCAATCCCCATAACAATAACAACGATCCCATCCTCCCACCAACCCCCAAACATTAGCCCGCATGTTTACATAAACAAATGATAAAAAGGAATCCGGGATTACCCATAGTCACCCGAAATACACACAGCCCCACCCCCCCTCCAACCCTTCCCCCCCCCCCCCCCCCCGACTAATGTTCGATGTTATCCAGTTCTTGAAAGTGCATAATGAATATTGCCCATGACTTGTCGAACCCCTCCGAGCTTCCCCTCAGTTCAAACTTAACCTTCTCAAGAGTCAAGAATTCCAACAGGTCCCCCCGCCACGCCAGGGCACAGGGTGGAGAGGCTGCTCTCCATCCCAACAGGATCTGCCTTCGGGCGATCAACGAGACGAAGGCTACGATATCTGCCTCCGCACCCGTTTCCAACCCTGGCTGGTCCGACACCCCGAATATGGCCTCCCAGGGACCCAGGTCCAGTTTGCGCCATCTTGTAAATTACTCTAAAAAAACTCCTTCCAGTAATCCTCTAGCTTTGGACAGGACCAAAACATATGACATATGAACGTGATTAGTGCCTCACCGGCCCCGCAACGCTCACGCACATCTTCTACTCCTTCAAAGAATCGGCTCATCCTCGCCCTCATTTTTAAAAATTATATATATTTATTAAAGTTTATTAACACAATTTTTCACCCTTACAAACAAACCCCCCCCTCATAACAAAAGAAAAAGAAAACGCACATAGCAAGATATAAACATGGTAAAACGATATGTTACAGAGCTTTGTACACTGGATTCCTCCCATACATGCCAGTTTTCCAGATCTTCAATGTGTTCTCTTGCTCAAATACCCCCGAGGCAGACCCCCCTTTCCCCCCCCTCCCCCCCCCCCCTTCACAAGACATCCCCCCCTGGGTTACTTCTGCTGCTGACCGACCGTCATCTAACACTCCGCGAGATAGTCTAGGGACGGTTGCCACCGCCTGTAGAACCCCTGTGCAGATCCTCTCAAAGCAAACTTTATCCTCTCCAGCTTAATGAACCCAGCCATGTCGTTTATCCAGGCCTCCACGCTGGGGGGCTTCGCCTCCTTCCACATTAGCAAGATCCTTCGCCGGGCTACTAGGGACGCAAAGGCCAGAATGCCGGCCTCTTTCGCCTCCTGCACTCCCGGCTCGTCCACTACTCTAAATATTGCTAGCCCCCAGCTTGGCTTGACCCGGACTTTCACCACCTTAGATACTGTTCCTGCCACTCCTCTCCAGAACCCCTCCAGTGCCGGGCATGACCAAAACATATGGACATGGTTCACCGGACTTCCTGAGCACCTCCCACATCTGTCCTCTACCCCAAAAAACCTACTCAACCTCGCCCCCGTCAAGTACGCTCTGTGAACCACCTTAAATTGTATCAGGCTGAGCCTGGCACACGAGGAGGAGGAATTAACCCTACCTAGAGCATCAGCCCATAGCCCCTCCTCTATCTCCTCCCCCAGCTCCTCCTCCCATTTATCCTTCAGCTCCTCTACCAACGCCTCCCCCTCTTCTTTCATCTCCTGGTATATCGCCGACACCTTGCCCTCTCCCACCCATACGCCCGAGATCACCCTGTCTTGAATTTCCTGTGCCGGTAGCAACGGGAATTCCCTCACTCGCCGCCTCACAAACGCCCTCACCTGCATGTATCTGAAAGCATTTCCCGGGGGTATCTCAAAATTCTCCTCCAGTGCCCCGAGGCTCGCAAACGTCCCATCAATGAACAGGTCCCCCATTCTTCTAATCCCCGCCCGATGCCAGCCCTGAAACCCCCCGTCCATCCTCCCCGGGACAAACCGGTGGTTACCTCTGATCGGGGACCACACCGAGGCTCCCATTGCACCCCTGTGCCATCTCCACTGGCCCCAGATCTTTAGCGTTGCCGCCACCACCGGACTCGTGGTGTACCTTGACGGTGAGAGCGCAGCGGTGATGTCACCAGCGCCCCCAGGCCCGTTCCTTTGCAGGACGCCATCTCCAACCTCTTCCATGCCGCCCCCTCTCCCTCCATCACCCACTTACGGATCATCGCCACATTTGCTGCCCAGTAGTAGCTCCCTAGATTTGGCAACGCCAACCCTCCTCGGTCCCTACTGCGCTCCAAAAACCCTCTCTTTACCCTCGGGGTCTTATTCGCCCACACAAACCCCATAATGCTCCTGCCTACTCTCTTAAAAAAGGCCTTGGTGATCACGATGGGAAGGCACTGAAACACAAAGAGAAACCTCGGAAGGACCACCATTTTGACCGACTGCACTCTACCCGCTAGCGAGAGCGGTAACATGTCCCACCTTTTGAAGTCCTCCTCCATCTGCTCCACCAGTCACGTCAGATTCAGTTTATGTAGGGCCCCCCAACTCCTGGCTATCTGGATCCCCAGGTACCGAAAGCTCCCCTCCGCCCTCCTCAGCGGTAGATCGCCTATCCCACTTTCTTGGTCTCCCGCCTGTACTACAAAGAGCTCACTCTTCCCTACATTAAGCTTATAGCCCGAAAAATCCCCAAACTCCCTTAGAGTCTGCATGACCTCCACAATCCCCTCCACTGGATCCGCCACGTACAGCAACAGGTCATCCGCATAAAGCGACACTCGATGCTCCTCTCCCCCTCGGACCACCCCCCTCCATTTCCTAGACGCCCTCAATGATATGGCCAAGGGTTCAATCACCAATGCAAACAACAGGGGGGACAGGCGGCACCCCTGCCTCGTCCCACGGTACAGTCGAAAATACTCCGATCTCCGCCGATTCGTAACCACACTCGCCACCGGGGCTCTGTAAAGGAGCTTAACCCAGCTAATAAACCCTCCCCCGAACCCAAACTACGCAGCACTTCCCAGAGGTACTCCCACTCTACTCGGTCAAAGGCCTTCTCCGCGTCCATAGCCGCCACTATCTCCGCCTCTCCCTCCACCGATGGCATCATTATCACATTTAGGAGCCGCCGCACATTGGTGTTTAGTTGCCTGCCCTTTACAAATCCCGTCTGGTCACCCCCGGGACACAGTCCTCGATCCTCGTAGCCAGCACTTTTGCCAGCAACTTAGCATCCACGTTGAGAAGCGAGATTGGCCTGTACGATCCACATTGCAGTGGGTCCTTGTCCTGCTTTAGGATCAAAGAAATCGTCGCCTCCGACATTGTCGGGGGCAGGGTCCCTCCCTCCCTTGCCTCATTAAAGGTCCTCACTAGCAGCGGGGCCAACAGGTCTACGTACTTCCTGTAGAACTCCACCGGGAACCCGTCCGGTCCCGGGGCCTTCCCTGCCTGCATACTCCACAAACCCTTGCTCAGCTCCTCCAATCCAATTGTTGCCCCCAAACTAGCCACCTCTTGCTCCTCTACCCTCGGGAATCTCAATTGGTCTAGGAATCGTCTCATCCCCTCTTCCCCCGCCGGGGGCTGGGATTTGTACAGCTCCTCATAGAAGGCCTTGAATGCCTCATTTATTTTCATCGCACTCCGCACCGTAGCTCCCCTTCCATCCTTGACTCCACCTATTTCCCTCGCTGCCATCCTCTTACGGAGTTGGTGTGCCAGCATCCGACTCGCCTTCTCCCTATACTCGTAGGTCGCCCCCTGCGCTTTCCTCCACTGTGCCTCTGCCTTCCCTGTGGTCAACAGATCAAACTCCGTCTGGAGACGTTGCCTTTCCCCAAGTAATCCCTCCTCAAGGGCCTCTGCGTATCTCTCCTCGCCCTCATGAGGTGTGCTCTGTATACCACCTTCAGCTGTATCAGCCCCAGCCTCGCACATGAGGTGGAGGCATTCACTCTCCGGAGCACCTCACACCAGACCCCCTCCTCTATAACCTCTCACAACTCTTCCTCCCACTTTGCTTTGATCCCTTCCAGTGGTGCCTTATCCTCTTCCAAAATAGCTCGGTACACCACTGACACTACCTCCTTCTCCAGTTCCCTTGTCGTCAGCACCTCCTCCAGCAATGTGGAGGCCGGTTCCTCCAGGAAGCTCTGTATCTCCTTTCTGGCAAAATCTCGAACTTGCATGGGCGAAATGCTCCGACCCCCCACCGGGTCGGAGAATCGCCGGGGACTGGTGTGAATCCCGCCCCCGCCGGTTGCTGAATTCTCCGGCACCGGAGATTCGGCAGGGGCGGGAATCGCACCGCGCCGGTTGGCAGGCCCCCCCCCCCCGGCGATTCTCCGGCCCGGACGGGCCGAAGTCCCGCTGCTAGAATGCCTGTCCCGCCGGCGTGGATTAAACCACCTCTCTTACCGGCGGGACAAGGTGGCGAGGGCGGGCTCCGGGGTCCTGTGGGGGGGGCGATCTGGCCCCGGGGGGTGCCCCCACGGTGGCCTGGCCCGCGATCGGGGCCCACCGATCCGCGGGTGTGCCTGTGCCGTGGGGCACTCTTTTCCTTCCGCCTTCACCACGGTCTCCACCATGGCGGAGGCGGAAGAGACTCCCTCCACTGCGCATGCGCGGGAATGCCGTGAGCGGCCGCTGATGCTCCCGCTCATGCGCCGCCCGGCAATGTCATTTCCGCGCCAGCTGGCGGGGCACCAAAGGCCTTTCCCGCCAGCTGACGGGGCGGAAATCAGTCCGGCGGCGCGGGCGGGCTCCGGGGTCCTGGGGGAGGACGATCTGGCCCAGGGGGATGCCCCCACGGTGGATTGGCCCGCGATACGGGCCCACCGATCCACGGGCGGGCCTGTGCCGTGGGGGCACTCTTTTCCTTCCGCTTTCACCACGGTCTCCACCATGGCGGAGGCGGAAGAGACTCCCTCCACTGCGCATGCGCGGGGATGCCGTGAGCGGCCGCTGACGCTCCCACGCATGCGCCGCCCAGCAATGTCATTTCCGCACCAGCTGGCGGGGCACCAAAGGCCTTTCCCGCCAGCTGGCAGGGCGGAAATCAGTCCGGCGCGGGCCTAGCCCCTCAAGGTTAGGGCTCGGCCGGTCAAGATGCGGAGGATTCCGCACCCGCGATGCCCGACTGATTTGCGCCGTTTTTGGAGCCGGTTGGCGGACATCGCGCCGATTACGGAGAATTTCGCCCCAGGTATCCAAACATTTCTCCCTGCTCCAGCCCATACTTCGCTTCCAGCTCCTTCAATCCTGCAAACCGACCCCTAAGAAACAAATCTTTTAGCATCTTAATCCCCTTCTCTTCCCATTTCCGGAAATTTCCATCCCACCTCCCTGGCACAAATCTGTGGTTTCCCCGAATCGGCATTTCCCTTGACCCTGCCCCAACCCAAAGTGTTGGCGAAACTGCCTCCAGATTTTCAATGAAGCTATTATTACCGGCCTCCCTGAGTATTTCCCCGGGGCCATCGGGAGCGGCGCTGTTGCTAGTGCTTTCAGTCCCGACCCCCTGCACAAACTCTCCTCCATTCTGACCCACTGGGAATCAACCCCTCTGACCCAGCTCCGCACCTTCTCCACATTCGCCGCCCAGTAGTAGTACAACAGGTTCGGGGGACCCAAACCCCCTGCCTGCCTTCCCCTCTGTAGCAGCACCTTTCTCACTCTGGCCACCTTCCCTCCCCATATGAATGAGGTAATCCTTCCGTCAATTTCCCTGCAAAAAGACTTTGGCAGCAAAATCGGTAGGCATTGAAAAATAAACAGAAATCGCGGCAACACATTCATTTTAACCGCCTGTACCCGACCCGCCAGTGACAGAGGGAGATCATCCCACCTTGCCAGATCGGCTTTCACTCTCCCCACCAAACTAGTGATGTTGTACCTGCGAAGCCTCCCCCACTCCCGGGCAACCTGCACCCCCAGATACCTAAAGTGAGTCCCTGCACTATGGAATGGCAGCCCCCCCCACCCCTGCCCCCACCCCCGGCCGAGACACCACAAATGCCTAGGTTTAGCTTGTACCCTGAGAAAGACCCAAATACCCGCAGTAGCTCCAATATTCCCCCTATCGACACACTCGGTTCCGACACATATAACAGCAAATCGTTGGCATATAAGGACACCCTATGCTCTATCCCCCCCGCACTATTCCTTTCCATGCTCCCGAACTTTTTAATGCGATGGCCAACAGCTCAATCACAAGTGCAAACAGCAGGGGGGACATAGAACATTCCTGCCTCGCCCCACGGTGGAGAGAAAAGGCAAAGATAGTTCTTATGAATTAGCTCGGCAGTCCATTCAGCAAATGTCATCAACCTCAGTCACAAATTCCTTCAAACTTCTGTCTTCCTCTCAAAGAATTTCAGCTCCTCTTTTTTGCGGATTTCGTCTGATCTCCAGCCAGTAACAGCACACAACCAAACAGCACACAACCAACCCAAATCACACATGCCTGCATGGCCACCTCAACCCTGTTTACGATGGTCTGGATGGCGTAGATCCATCAGCCTTTCCTTCAAGTGACTGAAATAGGCTGCATCAACTATTTGCCTCGCCTCAGCTACTGGATCCAGCCTCTGTCTTCTTCAGCCTGCCTGTAACTACACCACTGGGATTATCATCTGAGATCCGAAGGCTCCCTGTCCTTTTTTATGGTTTCAACAGGTTTCAGTCTCCCCCCAAATTTTTGAGTTCCAATCTCTATTTCAGTCTCAGTTTCCTTAGAAACTGAAGAGGTCACTTTGCTTTCTCAGTTTCCCCTTTCAGTTTCCCTTTTCCATTGAGGGCAGTCTCAAAAAAAAGCTTTGAAACCATGGACTCCATCGTACTGCTTAAAAAAATGTTTCTGTTGGTCACCTCTGGTTATTTTGCCTTCCATCTGTGTCCTCTGGTTACTGACCGTTCTCCTTATTTACTCTTGTCAAAACCATTTATAATTTTGAACACCACGATTAAATCTCACCTGAACCTTTCTGCTCCAAAGGGAACAATCTCAGCTTATGCCTTTCAGATAGATTTCTGCATGTCCATTTTAGCCACGAGTGAGCAGTTAAAATGAAGTGCCTGAAATGTCTGCTGCATTCCCACTTGGCTGCAACTTTTAACGCCTGATGTTAACTGATGTTTGAGGTGACCCCCCCGGAGTCCCCCTCTCTATGGCGTCAATACGAGCCTCTCGCCATTTCAACTGTCATGAAAGCTCTTCCAGCCGTCAACAGTGAATGTGTGGGCCTTCCCTGCCTGAGGAATTCACATCAATAAGGCATTGGCAATTTAGTAGCCACTGGAATATGCTCCTGTCTCCTGTTGCGTCACACAAGCTTGAGAATCATTAATGAAATGAACGATTGTCATCCCTAGTGGAGAGTCAAAGGCTGTGCGGGGGGAACTTTTTATTTGTGTGGGTTTAAGGGGTGTGAATATCATTAAAACCTATTGAAAAGTGATTCTTACCAGTTAGAAAATCCTCGGCTTTATGGCATTAGAACCATTCAAGATTCAGGGAGGAGAGGGACACGAGCCAAAGATATCAGGTATCCAGACTGTATTTATACTGTAAGTAATACTTTCTGAAGTCAGTCAAATGTTGCCAAGCCACTCCATTATTAAAAGCGTACTTGTGCATCAATTTGTAGCCTTTTGTTCAGACCACTCCTCAATAACTAAAAGGATAAAGTACATACATTAACTTCCTCTGACTTGCCAGCTTGTTATGGTAGCAGCCCATTGCAGGAGGACCAACTAATTAGGTAGAATAATGTTCTCAGATTGGATGGCTAATTTAGTGTGACTCTTTGGTAACTGAACCCTCAGTTCCTCTCATTAGCTCTCTTTCTCAGACCTGATTGTGTGATATTTTGTGACCGGTAGAATTCTCATCCAGTGCTATCCTTTACAATTCTGATGTCTTCTGGCTGAATTTCAGCCGTTGAAAATTGCTGTGATTACATGAAGACAATCACTATAAAGGGAAGGCACTAGCACATCAGAGCACTTCCGATGTAGCCTGCATTTACCACAAGAGTTTACAAAGCAAGGTTCAGATATTAGTAAATCGTTTTTGTCCCAGGATTTCAGACACAATTTGTGGTCAGTATTCACCCATTGAAAATATTGGCGGTGCCAAATTAATTACCAATTGTAAACTTTAGACTTAATAGTTTGACAAAAATCATCTGCTTTATTTGTGTGTTCTAGAATGAACATTGCACGCATGTAATTTAATTTTGGATGTGATTTCCATAGAATCCGTACAATGCAGTAGGAGGCCATTTGGCCCATCGAGTCTAGACCAATCATCCAAAAGAGCACTCAACCGAGGCCTACTCCCCGCCCTATCCCCATAATTGATCAATGCCGATCCACCTAATCTGCACATCTTTGGGCACTAAGGAGCAATTTAGCATGGCCAATCCACCCAACTTGCACATTTTTGGACTGTGGAACTGGAACACCCGGAGGAAACCCACACAGACACGGGGAGAACGTGCAAACGCCACATAGATAGTCACCCAAGGCTGGAATCAAACCCGGATCCTTGGCATCTGAGGCAGCCACTGCTAACCATTGTGCCACTGTGCCGCCCTAGGTATTGGCTCTCGTGGTGTCTTTTATCCTTTTTTGAATATGAAGTAACAATATTTTCCACACATCAGTTGTTCTTCTAAGTGAACCATGCCATATAGGTCAAAATACTATTCCAGAATGTTCCCTGCCATTCTTTATTGCACTGCTTATTTCTCGCTGTTCCTATTGATCCTTATTGATCTTCTAAAACTCCCAGACTCCTGTATTAGAACTTTAGGTAGAGGCTATTCCAGTGGGTACAAACTGCCCTTGCCTTGTTAATGTGAATCTCTAAAGGTTATGGTCTGATTTGGTGCTCTAGGAAGGAAGAATGAAAATGAGCAAGCATTTATATAACACCTTTCACAACCTCAGGATGTGCTGAAGTACTTTACAGCCAACAAAGTATTTTTGAAGTGTAGCCAGTGTAGGAAACACAGCCAATTTGCATACAGCAAGGCCCCAGAAACAGCAATGTAAGAATTAATAGGGAATCTGTATCAGTGATGTTGGTTGAGGGGTTAAATGTTGGCTAGGAAACCAAGGGAAAACACCCCCGCTTTTCTTCAAAATAGTACTGCAGGATCTTTTACGTCCAGCTGGTTGCCAACTCGCCAGGATTGGTCTAGAGTCTCCAGGAACGAAGATCAATCTACAGGACACTGTTGTGTGCGACCCTGGAGGAAAATCATGGGAACATTTAAAAAAAAGTTTTTTTGTCATTTTCTTCGAATGCTGCCCTTTACCAAATATAAAAGTATTGAAAAAGAAAAAAAAGGCCCTTTGGTTGACAGTCAAGCATCGTGCAATTGGATAATGAATTGGAATGCCGGCGTCACAAGGATGGATGAGTTGACCGACGAATGGCTGGAATGTGGGAGGGTGAAACCTCCAGGAATACTTCTAATCACAGTTGGCAACCATACTGAGAGGGCAGTCAGGACCTCACTTTAGTGTTTCACCCAAAGGATGGTACCTCTGACAGTGCAGCATTCCCTTATTACTGTATTGAATTGTCAACCTAGGTATGTGCTCAAGTCTCTGGAGTGGAGCCTTAAGCCTACAGGCCTTCTGACTTCGGTGAGAATGCCACCATTGAGCCAAGATGTTGTGCTGATTCAGTATTGGGAAAGACCTGTGAGGGGCTGACATTTCAAAAGGTCTTGCAGCAGTTCTGCAAGATCACAAAATAATTGCGGCTAAAGAAGATGGTTTGACTTAAATACTTTGTTTAATTTATTTAATTTCCATGCTATCTTCCTCGGTTCCATTACTCCTCCACGTTGCTGTCACAACTGGCCACCTTGCATTGTGCTTCTGAATCCAGGTTGGTGAGGCAAACACTGAACCCTGGCCTCCACTTCACTGCTTAGTTTTTATACAGATCATCCTCAACATGATTGCCAATTATTAAGAACAGTTTTCTCCCTTAATGTTGCACAGGTCTTTCTTTATTTGATATTCCCATGTTTTGGCTTATTTTTTCCTCTTGCTGGTGACCCACCATCGTACTCGTTAGAATTGCATAGAATTTTACAACATAGAGACAGGCCATTCGGCCAAACTTATGTTCCAAACAAACCTCCTCCAACCATATTTCATCTCACTATCAACTTCTCCTTTTATACTTGTCAATTTTCCCTGAAATGCATCTATGCTCATCACTTCTACTCCTGCATGTGGTTGTAAGTCTTTTGTAAGTGCAACAAACAGTCCACACCGAGTGGGTCAAAACAAAAACATACTTCATTTTACAATTACCATTATACACAGCTCCAGTAGCTCTCCACTGGGTCTTCTCTAGTCGGTGCCTTACTGGCCGACTCTATTTATACAAAGCCAAGTATTGTTAAGGGTCCCCCGCCCCCTTATCAGGAGAGCTCATATTCTGCAAGATCCACGGGATAGTTGATCATCCCTACTCCGTAAAATGGTACCTCTGACAGCGCAGCATTCCCTTATTACTGCATTGAATTGTCAACCTAGATTATGTGTTTAAGTCTCTGGAGTGGAGCCTTAAACCTACAAGCCTTCTGACTTGGGTGAGAATGCTAAAATTGAGCCCTGCAGGTTATAATCCCTCCCCCTCCCCCCAAAGTCCAAAGAATTCTCCAAAGACAGTGGAAGATCCATTTGGCATCTGGCTGGGCGTCATGCACCCAAAGTGCTGGATCGGGCGGCATGTTTTTCGAAGGTGAATGCCGCTTTCGACACAAACGGCATGGCGGCTGCAATTCATGAGACTATGGATCCGAGGGTTCCCCATCGGAGACCTCCTGTGTCTCCATCTCCTAGTCTGAGTCGATGACCTCAGTCATCTTGGCGTCTTGACCTGCATGGGCGTAGGGTCGGGGGGCGGCCTGGGGGGCGGGGAAAAGCGCTCCTTCACCGGGGTGGGGGTGGGGCCTCCGATGGGATCTGGCCTGCGATCGGGGCCCACCGATCGACGGGCCGGCCTCTCCAGCCCCGGCCCTATTTTATTACGCGGCCGGCCCTTGAACCCCCATGACATGTTGCGTCGGGGCCGGCTCGTTGAGGAAGTCCCCCGTGCAAGCGCGGGTTGGTGCGGCGCCCAGTTGGCGCCGGGAAGGGAGGCTGGAGCAGCGTGAACAGCTCCAGCGCCGTGCTGGCCCCCTGTAGTGCCAGCGCCCGCTTTGCGCCGTTGTGAAACGCGATGGCGTTCACGATGGCGCGAACACTCTGCCTCCATTTTGAAGAATCCCAACCTCTATTTGAGCTTCACAGAGCCAGCACAGACAAGATGGACCGAATGTAAAATATGTATGCTGACTACAGGAGGGTTACGGTCACAGTTGTAGTGAAGATTCTTGCTTGTGACTATATGGGTGGGTTTTTGGCGCAGTTTTGTAATTTCTAAATTGTTGGATATAAAGTATGAAAACTCAATAAAAACATTGAGCTGGATTTCACGCCCCCCCCCCCCCCCCCCCACCCGAAATCGTGTTCGGCGACGGGGCAGAAAACCCACTTTGGTGCTGAAATCGGGAGCGGCGCCGGTTTTAAAATTCTCCGCTCCCCAAAAATCAACGTACTCGTAGGACGGGATTCTCTGACCCCCCGCGGGCCGGAGAAATGCCAGGGGGCGGCATGAATCCCACCCCGATGTGGCTGCCGGATTCCCGGTGCCAGTTTTTCAGCATGGGTGGGAATCTCGTCGCACCGGTCGGGGCCCGTTGGTAGTGGTTCCCCCCGGCGATTCTCCACTCCTGCGATGGGCCGAGCGGCCGCCCGTTTTCGGCCTGTCCCGCCGGCATAGATCACCCTAGGTCCGTACCGGCGGGACCTGGCTCTGCGAGCGGCCTGCAGAGTCCTTGGGGGGGCGAGGGGGATCTGGCCCCGGAAGGGGGGGGGGCCTGTGCCATGAGGGCACTCTTTCCCTCCATGCCGGCCGCTGTAACAGTCCGCCATGGCCGGCGCGGAGAAGAACCCCCCTGTGTACGCGCTGGGATGACGCCAGTACCCGCTGGCGCTCCCGCGTATGTGCCAACTTGCATCGGCCAGCGGAGGCCCTTCGGCGCCGGTTGGCGCGGCGCCGACCCCGCCGCCGCCGGCCTAGCCCCTGAAGGTGCAGAGGATTCCGCACCTTGTGGGCAGCCCGACGCCAGAGTGGTTCACGCCACTCCTCGACGCCAGTACGGCCCGCCCCACCGGTTAGGGGAGAATCCCGCCCGTGGTCTCTCTCTCTCTCTCACTCACTCTCTCTCTCTCTGTCTCTCTCTCACTCTCTTCCTCCCCCACCGCCCTTCTCTTCCCCTCTCAACGGTCTTCACCTTCTATTTCTCTCTCCCTCTCTACAGTTCTCACTCACTCTTTGTCTCTCGCTCAACGTTACTCACCTCTCTCTCTCTCTCTGTCAGCAGCTTTGCTTCTTGTTTTGATGCACCTGAGTGGTGGTGACCTTGAGTAGGGCAAGGTTGGTTGTTCATTCCAGCTTCAACGTCATATTATGGAAAGAATTTGAGACAGGTTTTAGCGAGATCACCAAAAAAGGAATTAAAACTCAAAACAATGTACAAGTTCCATACATTGCAAAGGATACAATATCTGTATTTGAGTACTCCACTATCAAACACAGTGAGGCTCAGTAAATTCCACAAATCCTGTTCAGAAAAAAATAACTTATTTTCCCAAGATAGTCTCAACTTCTCTAAGTTTTCCATAATTACAATATTTATTTGTAACCTGGGGCGTCATTCTTTGACCCCCCGCCGGGTTGGAGAATCGCCGGGGGCTGCCGTGAATCCCGCCCCCGCCGGTTGCCGAAGTCTCCGGTACCGGATATTTGGCGGGGGCGGGAATCGGGCCGCGCCGGTTGGCGGGCACCCCCGCTGGATTCTCCGGCCCGGATGGGCCGAAGTCCCGCCGATAAATTGCCTGTCCCGCCAGCGTCGATTAAACCACCGTTTGAACGGCGGGACAAGGCGGCGTTGGCGGGCTCCGGGGTCCTGGGGGGGGCGCGGGCCGATCTGGCCCCGGGGGGTGCCCCCACGGTGGCCTGGCCCGCGATCGGGGCCCACCGATCCGCAGGCGGGCCTGTGCCATGGGGCACTCTTTCCCTTCCGCCTCCGCCACGGTCTCCACCATGGCGGAGGCGGAAGAGACTCCCTCCACTGCGCATGCGCGGGAAACTGTCAGCGGCTGCTGACGCTCCCGCGAATGCGCCGCCCGGGGATGTCATTTCCGCGCCAGCTGGCGGGGCAACAAATGCCGTTTCCGCCAGCTGGCGGGGCGGAAATCCCTACGGTGTCGGCCTAGCCCCTCAATGTTGGGGCTCGGCCCCCAAAGATGCGGAGCATTCCGCACCTTTGGGGCGGCGTGATGCCCGTCTGATTGGCGCCGTTTTGCGGACATCGCGCCGTTTGGGGAGAATTTGCATCAATTCACTGCTAGAATTCAATCATTTTCAGTCAAGATTGAACAATTCTTTAAATTATCAAGCCCTTTTCTGCTTCACACTTTCAGAAAAGCTCCCTTCAATTTTTGTGATGTGATGGATTTCTTTATCCAGGTACCCACTAGATATAGTGCCTTCTAATAGTGCAATTTCATTTGAACTCAGTTTGTCAATTAGTTTTTTAAAATCATGTCACAATAAAAGATGGTGTACTTATCAGCTGGTACCAGGAGCATTAATATCAGTTCCTAGAAAACGCAAAGGGCGATTGCCACTGCAGTTTACACATTTCAATTGTGTACAATGGTTTAAGGGCTTTATTTTTAACTTTCATGGCTGTTATTCGTTGCCCATTCCTAATTGTCCTTGAGAAGGTGACGATGAGCTGCCGCCTTGAATTGCTGCAGACCCTGTGGTGTAGGTACACACACAGTGCTGCTAGGGAGGGACTTCCAGGATTTTAATCCGGCGACTATAAAGGAATGATGATATATTTCCAAATTAGGATGATGAGTGATTTAGGGGAGGGGAACTTGCAGGTGGTGGTGTTTGCTTGTATCTGCTGACCTTCTAGATGGTAGGGGTCACCGGTTTGGGAGGTGCTGTCGAACGCGCCTCGGTGAGTTGCTGCAGTGATGGTACATACTGCTGCTACTGTTCATCAGTTGTGGAGGGAGTCAATGTTTGTAGATGTGGTGCCAATCAAATGGGCTGCTTTGTCCTGGATGGTGTCCAGTTTCTTGAGTGTTGTTGGAGCTACATTCATCCAGGCAAGTGGGGAGTATTCCATCACACTCATGACTTGTGCCTTGTAGATGGTGGACAGGCTTTGGGGAGTCAGGAGATGAGTTACTCACTGCAGAATTCACATCCTTTGTCCTGCTCTTGTAACCATTGTATTTGTATGGCATCCCCAGGATGTTGTGGGTACAGAATTCAGCAATGATAATTTAGCCATATAGTATTTGAACTTCAGTGCCAGTGTGATGCTAGGCATGGTAAGCTCTATATCCCAAAGACTGACACATCGTATCAAACAGCATGGGCGGAATACCCCCCCCCCGCAACGCCGGGTGGGAGAATCGCCTGGGCGCCGCGCGAGTCCTGCCACACCATCCCGACGCCCACACGCGATTCTCCCACCCCCCCTCCAAACCGGCGCGGCGCGAATCACGACAGGCCGCTCGGAGAATCGCCGCTCGCCGTTGGTAATGGGCGAGCGCTGATTCTCCGGCCCGGATGGGCCGAACGGCCTGCCCAACACGACAGGTTCCCGCCGGCGCCATCCACACCTGGTCGCTGCCGGCGAGAACAGCGCGGGAACGCTGGGGGGCGGCCTATGGGGGGATGAGGGGGGTTCCTGCACTGGGGGGGGGGGCTCAAAAGGGGTCTGGCCCGCGATCGGTGCCTACTGATCTGTGGGCCGGCCTCTCTGAAGGAGGACCTCCTTTCCTCCGCTGCCCCACAAGATCGATCCGCCATCACCTTGCGGGAAGGACGGCAACCGCGCATGCGCGGGTGACGTCATTTCCGCGGCGCCGGTCGCGTCATTAACGCGCCGCTGCTTTTACGCGGCGCCAAGGCCCGGCGGGCGTAAATGACGCGGCGCCGCTTCTAGCCCCCCGGGGGCAGGAGAATAGGAGGCTGGGAACGGCCTCCGATGCCGGAGTGAAACACTCCGGTTTTCACTCCAGCGTCGGGACTTAGTCTCCCGATGGGGGAATTGCGCCCCATGTCTCCAGCGCCGAGGTCCCAAGTATGATCCTGGCTCTAGGACACTGTCCGTGTGGAGTTTGCACATTCTCCCCGCGTTTGCGTGGGTTTCGCCCCCACAACCCAAAGATGTGCAAGGTAGGTGGATTGAACACGCCAAATTGCCCCTTAATTGGAAAAAATGAATTAAGCACTCTAAATTTATAAAAAAAACAGCATGTCTCCAGCTGCCTTTTGTAATGCGCAAGGTCAGATGTACCCAACCAGCCTGCATGCAAAACTCAAAACACAGTGTCCAACATTAAATGTGATTTGACGATTAGACAACATTTGCTAAATCATACTTAGTGCATTAAAAATTATGTTGATGACGAATTTAAGAGTTTCAGATTGTCAGTCAGGCTCGCAATGCGGTTCATTTACGTGTACTGGAAGCTACATATATTAGTACACAGGGCCCTGTTCTTTGCAGACAGAAAGAACATAGACACACATTCCATTGTGCCTGTTTCAGCTAAACAGAATAAATGACAGCCATTTACTGGTTCGTTCCTCAGGGCAATGCCTTTACCAATCAGGCTCAAACGGCCTGGTTTAAATTTCGAACAGTGCTTGGCTGTTAACTGTCAGTCACCTGGTGCATCGGCATAGCAACACCTCTACCAATCTAAGTCTACTTGCCAACCAATCAGCACTTCCTTCTAATACAGTACAAATTGTTGTTTTCCTCTTATATTGGTATCAGTGTTCTGATCAGTGCAAAATGAAAAGCTTTGACATGTCTCTTTTTTTCAGCAATACTCACGTTTTGTAGGGCGTTTTGTGATCGCTCCTTTTGTAGGGCCAAATGACTATTTGATCATCAAATGTTCAAAATCCACCACAGCTCCCCTTTTGTCCAATACATTTGTTAGTTTGATGAAAAAAAGAGTACTTTTACTTCAGTTCAACATTCTAGTGTGGGAAGGTGAAGCTTTCAGTTATCATGGGGGATTTTAATCTACATGTCGATTGGTTTAACCAGGTCAGTCAAGGCAGCCTTGAGGATGAGTTTATAGAATGTATCCATGATAGTTTCCTAGAACAGTATGTAATGGAACCTACGAGGGAACAAGCGGTCCTAGATCTGGTCCTGTGTAATGAGACAGGATTGATTCATGATCTCATAGTTAGGGATCCTCTCGGAAGGAGCGATCACAATATGGTGGAATTTAAAATACAGATGGAGGGTGAGAAGGTAAAATCAAACACTAGTGTTTTGTGTTTAAACAAAGGAGATTACAATGGGATGAGAGAAGAACTAGCTAAGGTAGACTGGGAGCTAAGATTTTATGGTGAAACAGTTGAACAGTGGAGAACCTTCCAAGCGATTTTTCACAGTGCTCAGCAAAGGTTCTTACCAACAAAAAAGAAGGACGGTAGAAAGAGGGAAAATCGACCGTGGACATCTAAGGAAATAAGGGAGAGTATCAAATTGAAGCAAAAAGCATACAAAGTGGCAAAGATTAGTGGGAGACTAGAGGACTGGGAATTCTTTAGGGGGCAACAGAAAGCTACTAAAAAAGCTATAAAGAAGAGTAAGATAGATTTTGAGAGTAAACTTGATCAGAATATAAAAACAGATATTAAAAGTTTCTACAAATATATAAAACAAAAAAGAGTGGCTAAGGTAAATATTGGTCCTTTAGAGGATGAGAAAGGAGATTTAATAATGGGAGATGAGGAAATGGCTGAGGAAATGAACAGGATTTTTGGGTCGGTCTTCACAGTGGAAGACACAAAGAATATGCCAGTGACTGATAGAAATGAGGCTATGACACGTGAGGACCTTGAGAGGATTATTATCACTAAGGAGGTAGTGATGGGCGAGCTAATGGGGCTAAATGTAGACAAGTCTCCAGGCCCTGATGGAATGCATCCCAGAGTGCTAAAAGAGATGGCTAGGGAAATTGCAAATGCACTAGTGATAATTTACCAAAATTCACGAGACTCTGGGGTGGTCCCGGCGGATTGGAAATTAGCAAACGTGGCACCACTGTTTAAAAAAGGAGGTAGGCAGAAAGCGGGTAATTATAGGCCAGTGAGCTTAACTTCGGTAGTAGGGAAGATGCTGGAATCTATCATCAAGGAATAAATAGCGAGGCATTTGAATGGAAATTGTCCCATTGGGCAGACGCAGATTGGGTTCATAAAGGGCAGGTCGTGCCTAACTAATTTAGTGGAATTTTTTGAGGACATTACCAGTGCGGTAGATAACAGGGAGCCAATGGATGTGGTATATCTGGATTTCCAGAAAGCCTTTGACAAGGTGCCACACAAAATGTTGCTGCATAAGATAAAGATGCATGGCATTAAGGGGAAAGTAGTAGCATGGATAGAGGATTGGTTAATTAATACAAAGAAAAGAGTGGGGATTAGTGGGTGTTTCTCTGGTTGGCAATCAGTAGCTAGTGGTGTCCCTCAGGGATCAGTGTTGGACCCACAATTGTTCACAATTTACATAGATGATTTGGAGTTGGGGACCAAGGGCAATGTGTCCAAGTTTGCAGACGACACTAAGATGAGTGGTAAAGCAAAAAGTGCAGAGGATACCGGAAGTCTGCAGAGGGATTTGGATACGCTAAGTGAATGGGCTCGGGTCTGGCAGATGGAATACAATGTTGACAAATGTGAGGTTATCCATTTTGGTAGGAATAACAGCAAACGGGATTATTATTTAAATGATAAAATATTAAAACATGCTGCTGTGCAGAGAGACCTGGGTGTGCTAGTGCATGAGTCGCAAAAAGTTGGTTTACAGGTGCAACAGGTGATTAAGAAGGCAAATGGAATTTTGTCCTTCATTGCTAGAGGGATGGAGTTTAGGAATAGGGAGGTTATGCTGCAATTGTATAAGGCGTTAGTGAGCCCGCACCTGGAGTATTGTGTTCAGTTTTGTCTCCTTACTTGAGAAAGGACGTACTGGCACTGGAGGGTGTGCAGAGGAGATTCACTAGGTTAATCCCAGAGCTGAAGGGGTTGGATTACGAGGAGAGGTTGAATAGACTGGGACTGTACTCGTTGGAATTTAGAAGGATGAGGGGGGATCTTATAGAAACATATAAAATTATGAAGGGAATAGATGCGGACAGGTTGTTTTCACTGGCGGGTGAAAGCAGAACTAGGGGGCATAGCCTCAAAATAAGGGGAAGTAGATTTAGGACTGAGTTTAGGAGGAACTTCTTCACTCAAAGCATTGTGAATCTATGGAATTCCTTGCCCAGTGAAGCAGTTGAGGATCCTTCATTAAATGTTTTTAAGATAAAGATAGATAGTTTTTTGAAGAATAAAGGGATTAAGGGTTATGGTGTTCAGGCCGGAAAGTGGAGCTGAGTCCACAAAAGATCAGCCATGATCTCATTGAATGGCGGAGCAGGCTCGAGGGGCCAGATGGCCTACTCCTGCTCCTAGTTCTTATGTTCTATAGGTACGTAATGTTCGGGAATGTAGTGGCTGCATTGCTTCTTCTGTGACTCGATTGTTTGGTCCTGGCAGAAAAAACATTGTGGATTTATATAGTTACTTAAATTATTTAAGGCAGCATCTGTAACTGAATGAATAATTTATCTGTAAAAACCAGTAGTGTTGTGCATTAGTTTAATATTTATTTCAGTGCGCTGCACCGAATATGTTTTATTAGTACCGGGGTCAGATCTCAAAGGGGGTTCCTTTGTGAAATCACAAAACCCATTTTGTCCTTGTCACTGAGTGTGCTTCTAGTTATTACTGTCAGATGTCGAATGTCCTTGCACTGATTGGAATTCTATTCTCCCAAGTCATGTTCTAATGTTGAGGCAAAACCCATTTCTTGCTAGCTGGGCTTCTCGTTCCAAATGTGGGGCTGGCTCTGAGATCTTGCCCAGAAAGTCTTGAGGTGTCACCAAAGTGATAGGTTAGGGATGTTATAAATAGCTAGCCCTGGATGGAAAGGATGAGGTCAGAGAACAGGTAGGCAGGAGCGCGAGGGGTGGGAGCAGATGGGCAGGGGCGGGCAAGCTGGGTAGGCAGGGGCAAGTAGGAACAGATGAGCAAGGCAGGGGAATGGGCAAGCAGGGGCGAGGTGGTAGGTAGGTAAATGGGGTGACAATCTTAAAATTGTTTTCTTGGGCTATTGAGAGCTAGTAGGGCTGGTTTCAGAGAGTGGGGCGGGGATGTGGTGGGCAAGGTCTTGATGGTGGAAAACCACAGGGGCCGGTGATGTGTCGGTGAGGAACCAGAGCTTTGCGACTGACTGGTGTTCCTTCCCTTCCTTAATTATATCACTTCAGGGTTTCTCCAAGATGGAGAGAAAGGGAAGCAATGAACAAGTGGGAAGAACCATATTCAAAATAAAGGAGAAAAGGATGAGGCAAAGTAAGAGGTAAATGATAAAAAAGAAGCAGTATAAAGCCCATCAATGGTTTCCTTTACTCTGGTGGGTAACTGAAGATTGATGGACTGTTCTTAAAATTAGAGCTCAGCCATTTGGAGTGAAATCAGGGATGAATATTTTTCACACAAAGAATAGCAGAAACCTGGAAAACTCTTCCTCAAATGTTTGTGGGCGTGAGAACAATTGCCAATTTTCAAGATTGAGACAGATAGATTTTTATTAAGTACGGGATATGGAGAGAATGTGTGTAAATGGAGTTGAGATTCAGATTGCCATAATCTAATTCAATGACAGAGCTGGCTCAAAGGGTTGGATGGTCTGCTCTTATTCCTGAACTGCTGTGTTGTGAAATGCACAACACTCGCACTCACCACCAGTATGACGTAAGAACAATTACAGAAGCCTCTACACTTAATATGGATAATTGGAAGCATTTTCTGATTGATCCTCTGATGGGATATTAGCCAGGTGGATATTTTTTGCACCATCCTGTCCACTGGTGTACTCGATTCTGAGGGATTGGCTCTAATTACAGTGTGTACGGGTTGTCAATCAGTATCAGATCTGCCCTTGAACATGTCAGCAGCAGTGATGGATCAATTGCAGCTAGGTAAAGGTGAGTGGCTGAAAGTATATGGGGATAAACATGTTCTGACCCTGTATAAGGGTCAAGTCAGGCCTTGACAAAGGTTCCTTGAGTATCAAATAACTAAAACATATCTGACTGGCATAAGTAACATGATCAGGAAACTACGCTTGTGGCCAAATGGCAGAGCTGAGCAACACTCCAAACCCCCTGTTTTGATGGTTAATGAAGTGGAGTTGTTACAGAATGAGTTGGTAATAAAGAAGATGCCTCTGTTTGCCCATTCCTGGTCACCGTCCCTACCGGATGGTATGGCTGTGTATTTGGAAAGCGAGAAAGCAAAGCTCGCAGAGATTAACCTTAACTGCACTGGCAACATTCCGAAGCACATGACTATCCGTGGTACAAGTTCTTTCAAGGAAAGATATTGCCAATAATTTGCATCCTCGCCATGCTCTTATCTCCCCACCTCGCTGTGCTCTACTCCCCCCACCATATCGCCGTGCTCTTCTCCCCCCCCCCCCATCTCGCCGTGCTCTTCTCCCCCCCCTCGCCGTGCAATTCTCTCCAAACCCCCCCTCCCAAAGCAATATCGGGGCCCACCGATCCGCGGGCGGGCCTGTGCCGTGGGGGCACTCTTTCCCCTCCCCGTTGGCCATAGCCTCCGCGATGGCCAATGCGGAGGTATATGGCCAACGCGGAGGTGACCCCCCCCCCCCTGCCCATGCGCGGGGATGACATCAGCAGCCGCTGACGCTCCCCCGCATGTGCGGACTTCCGCCGGCCGGCGGAGACCCTTCTGCCCCGGCTGGCGGTTGAGGCCGCACTCATGTGTGCGGAACTTGGCTATAAGTTTCTGTCCGGTTGAGGCCGCACTCATGTGTGCGGAACTTGGCTATAAGTTTCTGTCCGGTTGAGGCCGCACTCATGTGTGCGGAACTTGGCTATAAGTTTCTGTCCGGTTGAGGCCGCACTCATGTGTGCAGAACTTGGCTATAAGTTTCAGAAACTTATAGCCAAGTTCTGCACACATGAGTGCGGCCTCAACCGGGACCTGGGATTCATGTCACATTACATTCATCCCCCACCATCTGGCCTGCGAAATCCTACCAACTGTCCTGGCTTGATACAATTCACACCTCTTTAACCTGGGGTTACCCCATCTCTGGATCTGTAAAGATTTAATCACCTGCTAATGCTCGCATTCCTAGCATTGTTTGGCATCTTTGAATTTGTCTATATATGTATTTCTGGAACAGACCTCTTCATATACCTGAGGAAGGAGCAACGCTCCGAAAGCTAGTGACATCGAAACAAACCTGTTGGACTTTAACCTGGTGTTGTAAGACTTCGTACATTAAATGTAGACGTACCTTTTTGCAAATGAATGCCTGGGTCAATAATCAAGAACAGGACTGTTGCCAAGGTACAGTCAGCTGGTCAGAAGCATGTGAGAGCATATCCCAACCAAGTGTTAACACCTTCAGAGGAGAAGAAATGGAGAAAATTGTTAAGAAGCAAAATAAGGTGCACATTCTGATGGAAAATATAAGGAGCTCCCGAAAGTCATTCTGTGGCACCTTGCATCACAAGGACTCTTTGGTGCTTTTTTCTGGTTCCATTTATCTGCAGTCCTCTTCTATTAGTAGCAACTTGCCACATCCTATTACGCCTTGTGTAAGTGACCACTCTTCATGTCCTAACCAAGGCAGTAGCTATCTTCAAAAGCAAAAAGTGCAGAGGATACTGGAAGTCTGCAGAGGGATTTGGATAGTTTAAGTGAATGGGCTAGGGTCTGGCAGGTGGAATACAATGTTGACAAATGTGAGATTATCCATTTTGACAGGAATAACAGCAAAAGGGATTATTATTTAAATGATAAAATATTAAAACATGCTGCTGTGCAGAGGGACCTGGGTGTCCTAGTGCAGGAGTCGCAAAAAGTTGATTTACAGGTGCAACAGGTGATTAAGAAGGCAAATGAATTTTTTGGAATCTTTTTCTTTATGTGGAGGGGAAGGGCTCAGAGTGCCTGGGTACTTCTTTGGCGCAAATCAGTCGGGCATCGCGCCGCCCCAAAGGTGCGGAATGCTCCGCATCTTTGGGGGCCGAGCCCCAACCTTAAGGGGCTAGGCCCACGCCGGATGGATTTCCGCCCCGCCAGCTGGCAGAAAAGGCCTTTGGTGCCCCGCCAGCTGGCGCGGAAATGACATCTCCGGGCGGCGCATGCGCGGGAGCGTCAGCGGCCGCTCACGGCATTCCCGCGCATGCGCAGTGGAGGGAGTCTCTTCCGCCTCCGCCATGGTGGAGACCGTGGCGAAGGCGGAAGGGAAAGAGTGTCCCCATGGCACAGGCTAGAATTGAGGACTGTGTACCGGACATAATTGTAGAGGACCTAACTGGGTTCGTAAAGGGTAGGCAACTGGAGGCCAATCGAAGAAGGCTGCTTAATGTGATCATAATGCCCCCGGAGAGCTGGGAAGGAGAGATCGTGATAGCTATGGATGTGGAAAAAGCTTTCCACCGGGTCGAGTGGGACTATCTGTGGGAGGTGCTGGGAATGTTTGGGTTCGGGGAGGGGTTCATTGACTGGGTTAGGCTGTTATACCAGGACCCAGAGGCTAGTGTAAGGATGAACAGGACGACATCAGATTACTTCAGACTACACCGTGGGACAAGACAGGGCTGCCCTCTCTCCCCACTGCTGTTCGCACTGGCCATAGAGCCGCTGGCAATTGCTCTGAGAGCTTCAAAGGACTGGGATGGGCTGGTCCGAGGGGGAGTGGAACATAAAGTCTTGTTATACACGGATGACCTATTGTTATACGTAGCGGACCCAATGGCGGGTATGGACGGCATCATGGAAATCCTGAGGAAATTTGGCTGGTTTTCAGGATATAAATTGAACATGGCTAAGAGCGAGTTGTTCGTAATTCAGGCGAGGGGGCAGGAGAGTAGGCTGAAGGGGTTGCCGTTCAGGCTGGTAGGAGAAAGCTTTAGATACTTGGGGATACAGGTGGCACGGGACTGGGCAGGTTGCATAAGCTCAACCTGTCCCGATTGGTGGAACGAGTGAGGGAGGAGGTTCGGAGTTGGGTTGCGCTCCCGCTGACACTAGCGGGGAGGATGCAGACTGTCAAGATGACGATTCTCCCGAGATTCTTGTTCATATTTCAGTGTCTCCCCATTTTCATCCCGAGATCCTTCTTTAAGAGGCTGAATAAAATTATCCTGGGATTTGCCTGGGTGGGGAAGTCCCCGCGGGTGAGGAAGGTGATGCTCGAAAGGAGCAGAGGGCAAGGAGGGCTGGTGTTGCCGAACTTTAGCAACTACTACTGGGCGGCCAACATAGCGATGATAAGGTAATGGATGGTGGGCACAGGGTCGGTCTGGGAGCGGATGGAGGCTGCATCGTGCGGTGCACCAATTTGGCAGCCCTGGTTACGGCACCTCTGCCGCTCCCGCCGGCACGGTACTCCCCAACCCTATAGTGGTAGCGGCTCTTCGGATCTGGGGCCAGTGGAGGAGGCACATAGGGGAAGTGAGAGCATCGGTGTGGACCCCAATCTGCGGCAATCACCGATTTACCCCGGGGAACACGGACGGCGGGTATCGACTGTGGCGGAGGGCAGAGATTGCGAGGGTGGGTGACCTGTTCTTGGAAGGGAGCTTCCCGAGCATGAGGGCGTTGGAGGAGAAGTTTGGGCTGGCGGGAGGGAATAACTTTAGATACTTACAGGTGCGGGATTTTGTGCGCAGGCTGGTGCCGTCTTTCCCACACCTCCCGCCAAAGAAGAGGCAGGACAGGGTGATATCGAGGGGAGAGGTAGGTGAGGGTAGAGTCTCAGATATTTACAAAGAACTAATGGGAGCAGAGGATACACAGACTGGTGACCTGAAGCTTAAGTGGGAAGAGGAGCTCGGGGAGGGGGGGGGGGGGATGGAGGACGGTATTTGGGCAGAAGCTCTGGGAAGAGTAAACACGACCGCAACGTGTGCCAGGCTCAGTCTGATCCAGTTTAAGGTTGTGCACCAGGCCCACATGACGGTGGCCCGGATGAGTAAATTCTTCGGGCTGGAGGACAAGTGTGCCAGATGCGCCGGTGGGCCGGCTAATCACGTGCACATGTTCTGGTCGTGCCCTAGACTCAGGGGGTACTGGCAGGGATCGCGGACATCATGACCTGGGTTTTGAAAACTGGGGTGGTAATGAGTCCTGAGGTGGCAATCTTTGGGGTGTCGGAGGACCCGGGAGTCCAGGAGGAGAAGGAGGCCAATGTCTTAGCCTTTGCTTTGCTGGTAGCCCGGCGACGAATACTGTTGGCATGGAGGAACTCAAAGCCCCCGAAGACCGAAGCATGGCTATCGGACATGGCGAGCTTTCTCGGTCTAGAAAAGGTTAAGTTTGCCTTGAGAGGTTCACTATCGGGGTTTGCCCGGAGGTGGCAGCCATTCATTGACTTCTTCGCGGTGAATTAATCGTCAGCAGGAGGGGGGGGGGGGCGGGCGGGCTAGGGTAGTGTAGAGTAGGGGGTGCTTTAGGCAGGTCCTTGCGCGAATGGAGTCGTGGTTTGCACTATGTGTTATTTGCTTTTCCTTTTGTACAGTACAATACAATGTCATTGTTTTATATGCCAAAATTACCTCAATAAAATTGTTTATTGAAAAAAAAGGCAAATGGAGTTTTGTCCTTCATTGCTAGAGGGTTGGAATTTAAGACTAGGGAGGTTATGCTGCAACTGTATACGGTGTTAGTGAGGCCGCACCTGGAGTATTGTGTTCAGTTTTGGTCTCCTGACCTGAGAAATGACGTATTGGCACTGGAGGGTGTGCACAGGAGATTCACTAGGTTAATCCCAGAGTTGAGGGGGTTGGATTACGAGGAGAGGTTGAGTAGACTGGGACTGTACTCGTTAGAATTTAGAAGGATGCGGGGGGACCTTATAGCAACATATAAAATTATGAAGGAAATAGATAGGATAGATGCGGGCAGGTTGTTTCCACTGGCGGGTGAAAGCAGAACTAGGGGGCATAGCCTCAAAATAAGGGGAAGTAGATTTAGGACTGAGTTTAGGAGGAACTTCTTTGCCCAAAGGGATGTGAATCTATGGAATTCCTTGCCCAGTAAAGCAGTTGAGGCTCCTTCATTAAATGTTTTCAAGATAAAGATAGATAGTTTTTTGAAGAATAAAGGGATTAAGGGTTATGGTGTTCGGGCAGGAAAGTGGAGCTGAGTCCACAAAAGATCAGCCATGATCTCATTGAATGGGGGAGCAGGCTCGAGGGGCCAGATGACCTACTCCTGCTCCTAGTTCTTATGTTCTTATGTTCTGGCATTTGGACTCTTGAGTGCATCACAGCTGAGCACAATCCTGCCCTTACCTTACATCCCGATCCAGTGAGGGTCTCTGAACGGCAATCAGGAGCAGGAAGTGTCCACCAATCTTCCCTTCCCTGACTGAGCACTGGCTGTGGTTAGTTCTAGCACCTTTACTGCCAACCGAATCATAGAGTGGCTACAGCACAGAGGAGGCCATTTGGCCCATTGTGTCCACGCCACTCTCTGCTTGAGCAACTTCACTCGTCACACTTCCCTGCACATTCCCCTTTGTCCTGAATTTGTTTTCGCCTCAGGTCCTTTTGCAATTCCCTGAGATTAGTTAATTCAGCAAAGATTGATCTGCATGACAGTTGCCAGTTACACAACTTCACTTAGGGAGAAGCCGTCTGGTACCTTTATGGTTCGCATTAAAAATTGGGATTCTCTGAGTCCAGGATAACCGATATTTTGCTGACATTAGAAATTTGTTTTGGTGTGACTTCAGTCTCTGTCTAATACCGCTCTCTGTACTGTTGTGAATCAATACATTCCTTTGAATTAGAGAGTTGTTTGTGGTTAAAGCTTTTAAAACATTTCAAGGCTTTCTCTGACAGGACAGCTAGGGGCAACAAACCCTCACGGGTGTCCTTGACTTCATACAGCTCTTCCTTGTTGCTTCAAAACCAAGTACACCCCAATACACTGAAGAACGGGCAGTCCTCAACCTGTGGGCTTCTGAACGACCAGACACATCTGCTGGATGAAAGGAGCCAGGGCGTGTGATCGCTTTGTTGTTGAGCTCCAATCATTTGATTCCTATTTCATGTCAGTTTGGTCTTCTTCTAAATCAGTTTACTTCTGGGTTTCAGATTTTATTGAATTTTCCTTGCAGACGGTTCACAGTACAAGGCAAATGAAGAAAGAGACGATCATGTGACCCGTCGTCATGTCTGACATAACTGTTTCTTCCTGGAGATGGTCTGTATGTGGGACCGTTTCCATTTCTAGTCCAGCTTGCTTCATTTTATGGAAGCTTTGAGATTATGGCCAACAGAAACAGAATTGCGCTGGGAAGGGGACAAGATCAGGTATTGCTGGCCAAGTACAAATTACCATAGAAGCATTCTGCCAAAGTGTTAGCCAATGGCACCCAGGTGAGTTGAGAGTTGCTGGATCTGTTGCCAAGTTTTAAATAGTAGTCATAATTCCAATTGTGGTATATTTTCAATCCATTAGGAAGATTAAGCATCAGTCAATTTTTAAAAAACAGGGCCTATTACTCCCAAGGCATTGGCACTCATTTTATGGAGCTCACCTTTGTCCATGTTGCTGCATGTGGTCCTGCTCCAAAAAAACTGTAGGTCAACTAGTGAGGCTCTGATTCTTCTACTTCTTGTCTGCTTTGGTTCTATTGTCATCACATACTGACATCCCTACTCGGCCAACATTTATGAATAAATGTGGATAACAATATGATAATGACCAGGTAATCTGTTTCTTTTGTGATATTGATTTGAGGGAAAAAATATTTGCCAGCGCAGTGGGAGATAACTCCATTGCTCTTCTTCAAAATAGTGTCATTGGATCTTTTACATTCACTTGATGTGTCATGTGGCAGCTCCTGAATGCCATCATGATCCAGGGCAAACACCTTTGCAGTGTGTGTCTGCAGCCTGAGGACCTTCAGCTCAAATTGAGCTGGAGGCTGAGCTGCAGATGCTATAATACATCAGGGAGACGGAAAGGTACCTGGATGCTTTGTACCAGGAGGCAGGGTCTTCTGATTTGGCCAGTGGTCAGAGACAGGAAGCTGTGACTGTGAGTGAGGCAGGTAAGGGGTCCTAGAGGGCAGGAGTGTCAACCTCTGGAATTGCCCAATAGGTTTCAGATTCTCTCAACCTGTTTAAATGAGTATGGAGACTGCAGGGTGGATAAACAAACTGACCATGGCACTGTGGTACAGGGAGCAAAATGGAACATAGTGGTGGTAGGGGAGAATTGTGAGGGTGATTGACGCTGTTCTCTGCAGCAAAGAGTGAGAAACTTGATGGCTGTGTTGCCTGCCTAGTGCCAGGGTTCAGGACATCTGCTCAGGGTCACAGAGGAACTTGCAGGAGAAGGGGGAGGATCCAGTTGTCATGGTCCATGTAGGCACCAACGACATAGGCCAAACTAAAATAGAGGTTCAGCATAGAGTATTATTATTATTATAAGGAGTTAGACACTAAATTAAAAAGCAGAACCTCAAAGTTACCTGAGCCACGTGCAAATTAGCATAAGTTACATAAAATTAGAGAGATGAATACATGGTTCAAAGACTGGTGTGGGAGTTGTGGGTTCCAGTTTGTGGGGCACTAGCACTAGTGCGGGCGAAAGTTGGGACTGTACCATTGGAATGGTCTATACCTGAACCGTGTTGTGATCAGTGTTCTTGCGAACTGTGTAACTAGGGAGGTAGACAGGGCTTTATACTAAATGATGGGGAAAGGGATCAAATGTGGAAAGATGTGGAGCTGCATTCTCCGGTTGCCAATGCCGAAATTGCGTTCGGCGACGGGCCGGAAAATCCAAGATCCCGACAGAATCGGGGGCGGAGCCGCTTCCGCGATGCCCCGCCCTCCCTCCAAAGTGCGAGTACACCGCGCCATGTTGAGGCCCGCCCACCGATGCTCCGCCCCCGACCGGCCGAGTTCTCGACGGCGTGGGCCACATTTGGTCTCACCTGTCGGGAACTCGGCGTGGCGGCTGCGGACTCAGTCCAGCGGCGCCACAGTCGGGGAGGGCCGATTTGCGGACAGGGATGGACATATTCTGGGCTGGGGGCACTGTGGTGGGGCGGTCAGGGGCACATGAGCCGGCCGAAGGGGAGGACTATTTCACGGGCTGTGTCCGCGATCAGCATCCGCCAAGAAACGCGGCGTGGCCGCTGCAGGCTCCCGCCATGTGCATGCGCGGCCATGGACCCGGCAATTCTGCAGGCCATATCGGCAACTAGAGCCGGTGCTCCACGCCAGGCATTGTCAAACTCGGGGACCCGACCCACGGGTGGGTCGTGGGCGGGTGTCGGAAGGGCCGCAGAGCCCTTTGTTTTACATGTTCGGGGCGGTTTTATTCATTTATTTTATTCATTTTATTTATTTATTTTTTTACAAGTTCGTGGGGGTTTTATTTGATAACATTTTATAGGAACAAAATGCAGAACTTTGCACAGATGGAGATTCCATACTTTCCGACACCGGAAGGCTTCACCTTCATCCAACAGGTTCCATTGGAGGAGCGTGTACAAGGGCCAAAGGGACCCAAAACCATTTCCTCCATTTTTGTCAGTAGCAAACAAGGTAAGAGAAAATGGTGGGTCGCGCAGGTCGGCCGGGTTGGGTCGCGAAGGTCGACCAGCGTGGGTCGCGAAGCTCAGCCGGGTTGGGTCGCGAATGTTGGCCGGTTGGTAAAAATGGGTCCCCGGAAAAAAAAGTTTGAAGAACACTGTTCTACACTGCCTCCCTGCTAGCTCCCAGCAAAACGGGGAATCGGTGGCCATTTTGCGCCAGTTTTCGTGGCGGACCATTCCCATGCCGGCATGGCGACCTAGTCTCCAAATCGGAGAACCCAACTCGTGGTATACCAAAGAGTAGACACAAGGTAAGAAAGGAAATAGTAACAAGGGAAATGAAGGTTAGAGAATAGCAGGAAGGGACCGAGAGAACAAAATCTAAACATGTACCAACAATTGAGACTGATGTTACAAAGATAACTAAAAGACAAAGCGAAAGATTCTGTATCTGCGTGTAGCATTCAAAACAAAGTAAATGAATGGATAACATTTATTGATGAAATAAATATGATTTGATAACCATTATGGGGACCTGGCTTCTGGTGGACAAGGATTGGGTCATGAATACTGAGGGTATATGTCGTTCAAGAAGAGTAGGAATCGAGGTAAAGGTGGAGAGGTGGCACTGTTAATCAAAGATGGCATTGGTGCAATAGTTCAAAGCGACCTCAGTTCAGGAGGTCACGATTTGAGTGGAGATGAGCAATGGTAGCGGAAAGAAATCATGAGTGGGAGTGGCCTACAAGCCGTCTAACAGTAACCAAAATGTAGGACAGAATATACAAGAAGAAATATTGGGTGCTTGTGATAAAGGGATAGCAATAATCAGGGATGACTTTAATTTACATATAAACTAGAAAAATCAGTAGTAGCCTGGATGAGGAGTTTATGGAATGCTGCCGAGACAATTTCTTAGAGCAGCATGTTCTGGAACCAACCAGAGAGCAGGTTATATTAGACTTGGTACTGCGTAATGTGACAGAATTAATTAATGACCTCACAGTAAAGGCAATCTTTGGTGGCAGTGAATGCAATATGACTGAATTTTATAACCAGTTTGAAAGGAAGAAGAGTATGGCTAAAACTAGTATTTTAAACTTAAATAAGAGAAACAACATAGGCATGAAAGCTAAGCTGGCTGAAGTGAACTGGGATACTAGGTGAGGGGGTAGATCAATAGGGAGGCAGTGACGAACATTTGAGCAAATATTTGAGAATACTCAGAATAAGTATATTACTGCTGTAAAGAAAAAGTCTAAAGGGATGACCCACCATCTGTGGAGTTAACAAAAGAAATTAGGGAAAACATTAAACCTTAAAAAAAAAGTTGGACTGTGCAAAGATGAGTGGTAGGTCAGATGATTAGTCAGAATATAAAGAATGCCGAAGTCAGGGGGGGCCCAACAATAATCCTACACATTTGCTGTCTTTTCCCCATCTGGGCTTATTATACAGATATCGCTGTTACAAAGAAAAGTACAGCTCAGGAACAGGCCCTTCGGCCCTCCAAGCCTGTGCCGAGCATGATGCCCGAACGAAAAAAAAATCCCCTGCCCTTACTCGGTCCGTATCCCTCTATTTCCTCCCTATTTATGTACTCATCCAGATGTCTCTCAAATGTTGCTAATGTGCCTGCTTCTATCACACACTCTGGCAGCACATTCCAGGCACCCACCACTCTCTGCGTGAAAAACATCCCCCGCACATCTCCCATAAACTTTCCTCCTCTCACCTTGAACCTGTGCCCCCTTGTAATTGAAATTTCCGCCCTTGGAAAAAACCTCTGACTATCCACCCTGTCTATGTCTCTCATAATTTTGTAGACCTCTATCACATCTCCCCTCAACCTCCGTCTTTCCAGTAAAAACAATCTTGGTTTATTCAACTTCTCCTCATAGCCAACACCCTTCAGACCAGGCAACATCCTGAGGTGAACTTTCTTTGTACTCTCTCCAAAGTTTCCACGTCCTTCTGATAATGTGATAACCAGAACTGCTCGCAATACTCCAAATGCAGCCTCACCAAGTTTTATACAGCTGCAACATGATTTCCCAACTCCTGTACTCAATGCCCCGGCTAATGAAGGCAGGCATGCCATATGCCTCCTTAATCGCCTTGGCCACCTGTGTCACTTTTAAGGAACTGTGGACCTGCACACCTAGATCCCTCTGTACGTTAATGTTCCTAAGGGTTTTGATATTTACACATATAATTCATTCCTAGATTTGATCCTCCAAAATGCAATACCTCGCATTTGTCCGGATTAAACTCCATCTGCCATTTCTGTGTCCAAGTCTCCAATCTATCGATATCCTGCTTTATCCCCTGACAATCCTCGTCACTATCAGCAACTCCACCAATCTTTGTGTCAACCACAAGCTTACGAATCAGACCACCTACATTTCCCCCCAAATCATTTATGTATTCTACAAATGTACTCTACAAGGTCTCAGTGCAGAGGACTCCATTCTGAAAAACACCTTTCCACCACTACTCTATGTCTTCTATAACCAAGCCTGCTGTATCTATTTAGCCAGCCCCCCTCGAAAGCCATGTGGTTTTAGTTTTTATACCAGTCTGCCATGTGGGACCTTGTCAAACACCTTACTAAAGTCCACAGCTCGTCCCTCGTCAATTTTCTTTGTCACCTCTTCAAAAACCTTAATCAGGTTGGTGAGACATGACTCTCCCCGTACACCTGTCACAAACTAGACCATTTTCCTCCAATGTGCATATATCCTGTCCCTCGGTATCTTTTACAAAAGCTTCCCCACCACTGATGTTAGGCTCACCGGCCTATAATTTGCTGGATTAGCCCTGCTTCCTTTCTTTTTAAAAATATGTTTGTTGGCTTTATCCAGTTTTATAAAGTAACATCTCGTGTGTATCTGGTATTTACAAACAGGTCTGTGTCTTATTTACACCGGTTTTTGCATGAGGTCCCCTCCCCCCTCTGCCCCTTTCTCTTGTGTGCGGCTTCCTTTGTCTTCCTCCCTCTAATCGCCCTCCTCTCTTCCTCGTCCCTGTTGGCCTCAAATAGGTCTTGGAACAGGCTGATGAATAGCCCCCACGCTTTGTGGAAGCCCTCATCCGAACCTCGGATGGTGTACTTGATCTTCTCCAGGTGGAGAAATTCGCCAGGTCTGCCAGCCTGTCTGCAGCTGTGGGTGGTTCTGCCGTTCGCCAGGCGAGCAGGATTCTCCGGTGAGCGATTAGAGTTGCAAAAGCCAGGGCGGCGGCCCTCTTCCCCATATGAATATCTAGCTGGTCTGATATCCCGAATACTGCCACTCTTGGGCACGGCTCCATCCTCATCCCCATAACCCTGGACATCACCTCGAAGAAGGCAGTCCAGAACCTGACATTCTGGGGAGGCCCAGAACATGTGGGTGTAGGTTGGCCGGGCCTCCCTGGCACCGTTCACATTTGTCCTCCACCTCCGGGAGGAACCTGTTCATTCGGGTTCTCGGTCAGGTAGGCTCTGTGCACCACTTTACCTGCATGATGCTGAGCCTAACGGAGGTGGAGTTGGCCCTGCTTAGTGCTTTGCTCCAGAATCCCCAATCCACTTTGGTCCACAATTCGTCCTCCCATTTCCGTCTAGCTTCTTCCAGTGGTAGTCTTGCCCTGTCCAGCAACCGTCCGTATATGTTCCCACAATTCCCCCCCTCCTTATTGTCTGTGTTGATTAGTTCCTCTAGTAGAGTGTCTCTCGGGGCCCTGGGGTACTTTGACGTCTCCTTGCAGAGAAGGTGTTTAATTTGGAGGTGCCTGAGCTCTTGTCCCGTTGGCAGATCCAGATCCTCTGTCAGCTCGTCCAAGGTCACGAGTCTTCTCCCTATGTAAAGGTCCCCATCTTGTCTCCATTTTTTTAAAGTGGCATCAAGCATGGCTGGCAGGATTTTGTGGTTACCGCAGGTGGGGGCCATGGAGGACATCTTGGTTGGACCGAAATGCTGCCTCATTTGGTTCCACGTCTTCAGTGTGGCTACCACCACTGGGCTGGATGTGTACTTTGATGGAGGGCGGAGGGGGGATGCGAATGCTGGCGTGGCAAGGGCTTGGAGGGCTGTTCTCTTGCAGGAGGGTTCCTCCAGCCTCACCCATTCCGTGTTTGACTCTCGTATCCATCCCCTCACCCTTTCGGCTGTGGCAGCCCAGTGATAGTACTGTACATTTGGCAAGGCTAGACTGCCCATGTGTTTCCTTCTTTGCAGTGTTTGCTGAAGGATCCTCTGGTTCTTACACCCCCACACAAACACCATAATCATTTTGTCCACTTTGTGGAAATAGGTCTTTGGGATGAAGATCAGTATGGATCTCAACAGGAAGAGGAACCGGGGCAGTAAGTTTATCTTGATTGTCTGCACCCTCCCCGCCAGGGAAAGCAGAAGTGCATCCCATCTCTATAGGTCTACCTTAATGCAATTTACAATACTCACACTTCCTCCTTTGATATATTGACGTTCTCAAGAGCGTTCACACATCTATCTCTGACCTCAATATCTGTCATGTCCTTCTCCCTGGTGAATACCGATACAAAGTACTGATTAAGGATTTCACCCACTTCCTGTGGTTGCACGCATAATGTCCCTCCATTGTCCTTGAGTGGGCCTATCATTTCTCTTGCTACCCTCTTGCTCCTAATATATGCATAAAAAGCCTTGTATTCTCCTTGACCATGTTTGCTAAAGACATTTCATGGCCCCTTTTAGCCCTCCTAATTCCACGTTTAAGTTCCTTCCTACTTTCACTATACTCTTCAAGGGCTTCGTCCGTTTTTAGATGCCGAAACCTATTGCATGCTTCCTTTTTCCTAAGGTTACATTTTCCCTTGTCATCCATGGTTCCCGAATCCTGCCATTTCTATCCTTAATTTTTGTGGGAACATGCCTGTCCTACACTTCAATCAACTGACGTTTAAAAGCCTCAGACATGTCAGATGTGGATTTGCCCTCAAATAGCCGCTCTCAATCCACATTCCCCAGTTCCTGTCTAATTTGGATGTAATTGGCCCTTGCCCAATTAAGCACCCTCACCCTACTCTTGTCCTGATCCATAACTACCCGAAATATTATGGAATTTTGGTTGCTAAGCCCAAAATGCTCCCCCACTGAAACATCAATCACCTGGCCTGGCTCATTCCCCAATACCAAGAATAGTATGGCCCCCTTCCCTGGTTGGAGTGCCAACATACTGTATCAAAGAGCACTCCTGGACACATCTAACAAATTGCTCTCCATCCGAGCCACTGGCTGTAAGGGATTCCCAATCAATATGGGGGAAATTAAAGTCACCCATCACAATTACCCTACTTTTTTCACACCTTTTCCATATGTGACTACACAACTGCTCCCCTGTCTCCTGCTGGCTGTTAGGGGGTCTATAGTACACTCCCAACATTGTGATTTCACCTTTCTTATTCCTGAGCTCCACCCATAATGCCTCACTACAAGATCCCTACAATGTGTCCCCCCTCAACACAGCTGTGATATGCTCCCTAGTCAGCAATGCAACTCCCCACCTCTTTTGTTTCCTGTTCTGCTGCCTCTGCTGGGTGATCTTCCTCCTGTCTGTCACTGGAAGGGTTCTTCGGCTACCCACAGTACAGTCGAGGTGACTGAGTTGACTTCTCCCAGAACTATAGGCCAGTTAGCTTGATGCCTGTCATTGGGAAGGTGTTAATATTAACCATTAAAAAGGTTATAACTGGGCACTTAGAAAAACTCAAGACAATCAGGAAGAGTCAGCATGGTTTTGTGAAAGGGAAATCATGCGCAACCAATTTGCTAGAGATCCTTGAAGGAGCAACATGTGCTGTGGATAAAGGGGAGCCTGCACGCGTTCTATCCTTGGATTTGCAGAAGGTATTTGATAAGGTGCCACATCAAAGTTTATTGCAGAAAATAAAAGCTCATGGTGTAAGGGGTAACATATTAGCATGGATTGAAGATTGGTTAGCTGGCAGAAAATCAAGAGTATGCCTAAATGAGTCTTTGTCTGATTAGCAGGATATGATGAGTGAATTCCCGCAGGGGTCTGTGCTGGGTCCTCAACTTTTTCCAATTTACATCAATAGATAAGAGGAGTGAAGGTATGACTGCTAAATTTGCAGATCACGCAAAGATAGGTAGGAAAATATGCCGTAGTGAAAGCATAAGTATGCAGGTAGATATAGATGGGGCAAAAATCTTGCAGATGGAGTGAAATGTGGGAAAATGTGAAGTTGTTTACTTTGGCAGGAAGAGTACAAAAGCAGAGAATTATTTAAATGGAGAATGACTGCACAATTCTGGAGTGCAGAGGGATCTAGGTGTTCCAGTGCATGAGTCACAAAACGTTGGCATGCAGGTACAGCACATAATCAAAAAGGGTATCCTTTATTATGAGAGGAATTGAACATAAAAGTAAGAATGTTATGCGTCAGTTCCACAAGGCATTGGTGAGACGACATCTTGAATACAGTGTACTATTTTAAATACGTCTTCTTATCTAAGGAAGGATGTAAATGCATTGGAGATAATTCAGAGGAGGTTTACTAATTTGATTCCTGGAATGAGGGGGTTGTCTCATGAGGATAAGTTGGACAGGCTGGTTTTGTTTCCACTGAGAAGTGACTTTATTGAAGTATATAAGATCGTGAATGGTCTTGACAAGGTGGATGTGGAAAGGGTATTTCCAATTGTGCATGGGTCCAGAACTAGGGAACACTGTTTTAAATTTAGGGATTGCCCAGGACAGAGATTAGGATAAATTACTTCTCTGAGAGTTGTGTGACTTTGGAACTCTCGGCCTCAGGAGATGGGGGGCATTCAATATTTTTAAGGTGGTGGTAGATAGATTTGTGTGAGGCAAGGGAATCAAAGTTTATTGGTGGTAGCTGAGAGTGTGGAATTCAAAATACAAACAGATCTGCCATGATCTTATTGAATGACAGAACAACCTCGAGGGGCTGAGTGGCCTACTTCTGCTCCTGTTATATATGTTTGTAACAGGCAGATGGAACCTTAGTTTAACATCTCTTTTTACTCTTGCAAACTCTGTGGCCATGGTGCCTGCCCTGGATCAGTGTGGTCCTGTTACCTAGCTGTTTGAAGAGTTCCTGTTTACACTGCCACCTAAAGACTAATTGGGTCCCCTTCCCTTCCAGCTGAAATATGGTAGGTACCCATGCCAGATGATAATTTTCTCTGAAGGAGAAATGAAAATAGTTGGATGTGTGGACTAAGAAACATTATTTATATGGAACACTCCAGATGCATTTGGCTTCTGACAAGGCACATTGTTTATCCATGTTTTTCACACAATCACCCAAATGGAGCTGGCAAGCACTCAACTCCTTCCTGTAGCCAGCACCTAGGTGTAGGCCAATACAGACATAATTGGCCAGGTGCAATGCTGCTGCTCCAGTCAGCAATGAACCACCTCAATACAGCCCAGATGGCGGCCCATGATATTGTCCTGCACTGTTTCACTTGGCTGAGAATCTTGTGTTCTCTGCCAGATTTACAAAACTGGTTGATGGAGTTCTCCTTTCCAATGAAAATCATTCTGAGAAATATGTAGAAGCAAGCCTCGAAATTTCTCTTTAAAAAGCAATCAAGCGATTTTGGGGACATAGTTTTTAAAAGATACAATACATGAAGTAATGCCAAACCAAGATTGTCTCAACCAATAAATGAGTGGCCGGTTCACCCAGTGTTGGTAATGCAGGAAAGTGGTTCATAAACCAATACTCTCGCTATGTTGATGCAGACGGTATGATGTCTGACGGTGCAATGACAGATGAAACCATGGGCAGCACGGTAGCACAAGTGGATAGCACTGTGGCTTCACAGTGCCAGGGTCCCAGGTTCGATTCCCTGCTGGGTCACTGTCTGTGCGGAGTCTGCACATTCTCCCCGTGTCTGCATGGGTTTCCTCCGGGTGCTCCGGTTTCCTCCCACAGTCCAAAGACGTGCAGGTTAGGTGGATTGGCCATGATAAATTGCCCTTAGTGACCAAAAAAGGTTAGGAAGGGTTATTGGGTTATGGGGATAGGGTGGAAGTGGGGGCTTAAGTGGGTCGGTGCAGACTCGATGGGTCAAATGGCCTCCTTCTGCACTGTATGTTCTATCTTCTATAACTAGATAGGTTACGAGAACATTATATATAGAAAGGAAGACTTGTATTTCTCTAGTACCGTTTGGGATATCCCAAACTGTTTTACAGCCATTGACGTACTTTTGAAGTATAGTCACTGCTGTAGGAAATGTGACAGCCAACTTACACAGAGCAGGGACCCATAAACAGAAATGAGATAATGACAAGTTAATCTGTTTTGGTGATGTTGGTTGAGGGATAAATAAATATTTATGAATTTGTCACACAGTACCATGGTTATCTATTTTCCAAGAGCTGAAATTCTTGCCGACTTTCGCAAATGTGTCCCTGAGTGTGCAGACCCACAGTGGCAGTAACACGTATATCTGTAAACCAAGTCGCCCTTAGTAGTGAGGGAAGCAGCAGAGGGAGCTCCAAGTTCAGCAATACATAACTGAGCATATTAAGGGCAGGGAGTGGAAAAGGGTAGTCAGAACAGATTGAAAGAAATGCAGTACTCATTTTAAAGCTACAAAGATGGATTATTTTGATTGGAGCTAATTGCAGCTGCCTCACAGGCCACAGGGGCCGAAGCAGAATTATTCTGCCATTTCTACTGCTCATAAACACAAACTAATTGGCCATCGTATTCTGTCCAACAGTGTGTGATTGTTTCATCTTCTTGGTGTCTGGGGTTTCGAGATTGATGCAGGATTGCTTCTGAAGCTACTCATTAATTTCATCAGCTGTTGGTCTCTGTCATTGAAATGATGACTGGCCGAGTCTGCATTGGACAAGCCTACAATAGAAATGCAAGGAGAAAGGGGCTACAGAGAAAGCATTATTGGGACACATTGCGGTAGGCCATGCTGAACGCGACTCTGTCCATCCATAACCTTGTGCAAGGAACATTTTGGAGGGGGGTATTATCTCCTCTGGCACTGTCAGCCTCCCTTTCAAATCCATCTTTATCACCCAACTTCTCAAAACACCTACCCTTGACCACCCCTCTCCCCATGTACTTTCAGGCTCTTAACCCATCTCCAACATGGCCTTGAATGGGATGTCATCTCCCAAATCCATGCCCACCTACACTCCATTTTGAATCTCCCCAATCAAATGTTTTAAACTTGTCAGAATATATATTAATGACTTGGACGAGGAAAGTGAGTGCACTATTCCCAAATTTGGGAATGACACAAAGATAAGTGGGAAGGCAAATGGTGAGGGTGATACAAATCGTCTACAGAGGGATACAGAAAGGTTAGTTGAGTGGGCAGAAGCTTGGCAAATGGAACATAATGTCGGAAAATGAAGTTCTGCACTTTGGTAGGAAGAATAAAGGCACTGAATATATTTAAATAGAGAAAAACAGCATAAAGCTGAAGCACAGAGGGATTTGGGGGTCCTCATGCACAATCACAAAAAGCTAGCATGCAAGTTCAGCAGGTAATTGGGAAGGCAAATAGAATGTTGGCCTTTATTTCAAAGGGAATGGAGCATCAAAATAGAGAGGTCCTGCTAAAACTGTACAAGGCACTAGTTAGATCACACCTGGAATACTGTGAACAGTTTTGACCCCCTTATCAAAGGAAAGATATATTGGCATTGTAGGCAGTCCAGAGAAGTTTCACTAGGTTGATCCTGTGTATGGAGGGATTTTCTTGTAAGGAGATGTTAAGTAGATTGGGCCTGTCCTCATTGGAGCTTAGAAGAATGAGAGGCAACCTTATTGAGACATACGCGATTCTCAGGGGGCTTGATAGGGTCGATGCTGAGAGGTGTTTCTTCATGTGGGAAAGTCTAGGACTAGAGGGCACCATCTCAGAGTAAGAGGTCCCGGGTTCGGTCCCGGCCCTGGGTCGCTGTCCGTGTGGAGTTTGCACATTCTCCCCGTGTCTGCTTGGGTTTCACCCCCACGGCCCAACGATGTGCAGGGTAGGTGGATTGGCCACGCTGAATTGCCCCTTAATTGGGAATTTAAAGAAGTATGTTCAAAGATGAGAAAGACTGATTTTTCATCAGTAAGGAAATCAAGGGTTATGGGGATAAGACGGGAAAGTGGAATTGAGGAATCAACCGTGATCTCATTGAATGGCGGAGCAAACTCAATGGGCCGAACTACCTAGTTCTGCTTCTACGTCTAATGGTCCAACACTGAAACAGTCCAATCCAAGTCACAAATTTAATATTACACTTCTGTATGCTTCACCCGATGCCGGTGTCTATGTATTTACATTGTGTACCTTGTGTTGCCCTATTATGTATTTTCTTTTTATTTTGTTTTCATTTACGAAGTGATTTGAGCCGCTCGCAAAACAGTACTTTTCACTGTACCTCGGTACACGTGACAATAAACAAATCAAAATCAAAATCCTTTGCACCTCAGGTTGTCATGCATTGCCCATCTCATTCTTCTCAACTTTTTTCAGCGTCCTATACATCTTCCTTTTCTGGCTCAGTGAAGATACCTCCACTGACTCCACGCTAACCTATCAGATTGCAGCCAGATTATCTCCAGCATTGCTTTCTTATCCTATGCTCACACTGTGTGTGAATTAAAAGTCTAATTAAAAGTCTAATGATGATCATGAAACCATTGTCAATTGTTGTAAAAACCCATCTGGTTCACTAATGTCCTTTAGGGATGGAAATCTGCCGTCCTTACCTGGTCTGGCCTACATGTGACTACAGATCCACAGCAATGTGGTTGACTCTTAACTGCCCCCTCAAGGACAATTAGGGATGGGCAATAAATGCTGGCCCAGCGGTAGCACCCACATCCCATGAACAAATAAAATAAAATGTACACCGGTCCCTTAAGGTAGCAGAGCAGGTGGATACAGTGGTTAAGAAGGTATAAGGTATGCTTGCCTTTATTAGCCAAGGCATAGAGTTTAAGAGCAAGGAGGTTATGCTGGAACTGTATAAAACATTGGTTAGGCCACAACTAGAGCATTGAGTGCAGCTCTGGAATCCACATTACAGGAGGGATGTGATAGCATTGGAAAGGGTGCAGAGGAGATATACCAGGATGTTGCCCGGGCTGAAGAATGTTAGTTATGAAGGGAGATTGGGTAGACTTGAATTGTTTTCCTTGAAGCAGAGGACACTGAGGGAGGACATGACTGAGTTGTATAAAATTCTGAGGGGCATAGATGGAGTAGACAGGAACAAATTTTTATCCTCGGTTGAGGGGTCAATGAACATGGGGCATAGATTTCAGGTGAGGGCCAGGAGATTTAGAGGGGATATATGTAAAAACCTTTTACCCAGAGGGTGGTGGGACTTTGGAATTCGCTGCCTGAAGGGTGGTGGAGGCAGAGACCTTCATAACATTTAAAAAGTATTTAGATGGGCACTTGCAATCCCAGGGCACACAAACTATGGGCCAAGGGCTGGAAAATGGGATTAGAATGGTTATGTGGTTGTTTTTGATCGGCACAATGCGCTGAAGGGCCTTTTCTGTGCTGTGTGACTCCACAACTCTATCTCCATGCTGCCCTCGGTGCCATCATCCAGAGGTAAGAAGCCATGTGAACATTGGTAACACCCAGTTTTCCCTCAACATCACCTCCATCCATCCCTCGCTGCTCTGGATTGTCAGCCTGCTTGTCCTCTTCCCAGTCCTGGACACCGAATTTAATTCCAGCCAACCATTGGGAAGACTAGAACCATTGTCTTTAACCCCATCACAAACCTCATACCCTCTCCTCCAATTATGGTCTCCGGCTGAACCTGACACTTTGTAACCTCCGAATCCTATTTTAACTTCTGGTGCCACATCCTCCAGATCACAAAGACTGTCGAATTCCACCTCTGTTAGATCCTTTTTCTCCATCCTTGCCTGAGTCAAATTCACACTCATGCTTTCTCCATCTCCAGATTTGAGTATTTCTGTGCTCTACTGATTGGCCTCCTATTTTCAATAAACTTCAGCTCATCCAAGACCCATAATCTAACCTGCACCAAGTTCCATTGTCCCAGAAAACCATTACTCTTGTGCTCACTGATCTTTGTTGATTCTTGTCCTCTTTCAGTTTGTTTTTCTCTGGTCACATTTCGGTAAACTCCCCTGCAATGTTTTCCAGTATTAAAAGTGCGGGTTGCATTGCTTTTTAGGTTTTTTGCGTGTGTCGGCCTACGCGGTTTTTTAAGAAATGTTAATGTGGGGGAGCTGATCTCGATCCGGGCTCATAGGGAGAAGGTTGACAGGGCAGAGACGGACAGATTGGTAAAGGAGATATTACAGATCGATAGGAGGTATGCGGAGGTCCCAGAGGCAGGGCTCCTGAGGGAACGGCGGAGGCTGCAGGTGGAGTTTAGCTTACAGACCACAGGGAGAGCGGTGGAGCAGCTGAGAAAGGCGAGGGGGGTGATTTATGAACATGGAGAGAAGACCAGCGGAATGCTTACACAGCAGCTTAGGAAGAGGGAGTCAGCTAGGGAGATAGGGAAAGTAAAGGACGGAGATGGGAACCTGGTTGGTGATTCAGTAGGGGTGAATAAGGCGTTTAGAGATTTTTACAGCAGGCTGTACAGGTCGGAACCCCCTACGGGGCCGGAGGGGATGAGGCACTTCTTGGAGGGGCTGAATTCCCGACGGTGGACGGGGAGCAGGTAGAAGGGCTGGGGACCCTAATTGGGCTGGAAGAGATAGTAGAGGGCTTGAAGGCCATGCAGGTGGGTAAGGCCCCAGGTCCGGACAGGTACCCAGTGGTGTTTTATAAAAAGTTCTTGGGGATATTGGGGCCAGTGTTGTTGAGGATGTTCAATGAGGCAAGGGAAAGAGGGGTGCTGCCCCCAACGATGTCACAGGCAACGATTTCGCTGATTCTTAAGCGGGACAAGAACCCGGAGCTGTGTGGGTCCTATAGGCCGATCTCCCTGCTGAATGTGGATGCCAAGTTGTTGGCCAAAATCTTGTCCCCCCAGGATTGAGGACTGTATTCCGGACGTTATTGGGGAGGACCAGACGGGGTTTGTTAAGCGTAGGCAGATGGTGGCCAATGTAAGAAGGTTGTTAAATGTGTTCATGGTAGGGAGGTGGAGGTAGTGGTCGCAATGGATGCAGAAAAGGCTTTTGATCGGGTAGAATGGGATTATCTGTAGGAGGTACTGGAACGGTTTGGATTCGGGCGGGGCTTTATTGACTGGGTCAGGTTACTGTATCAGGCTCCTGTGGCAAGTGTGCGGATGAACAGGACAACTTCGGACTATTTTAGACTGCACCGGGGGACGAGACCGGGATGCCCCCTCTCCCCACTGCTGTTTGCGCTGGCTATAGAGCCGTTGGCAATTGCTCTGAGAGCTTAAAGGGGCTGGAGGGGACTGGTCCGGGGGGGGGGGGGGGGGGGGGGGGGGCACAGGGTTTCACTCTATGCAGATGATCTGCTTCTGAACATTTCGGACCCAGTAGAGGGGATGGAGGAAATCATGAAGATTTTAGGGGAATTCGGCCGGTTTTCGGGTATAAGCTAAACATGGATAAGAGTGAGATGTTTGTGGTTCAGGCGAGGGGACAGGAGGGGCGACTGGGGAAGCTGCCGTTTAGGTCAGTAGGGGGTAGTTTTAGGTACCTGAGCATCCAAGTGGCGCGGGAATGGGACCGGCTGCATAAATTGAATCTGGTCCGGCTAGTGGATCAAATGAAGGACGATTTCCGGAGATGGGACGCGCTCCCATTGTCGTTGGCTGGGAGGGTACAAACGGTGAAAATGACGGTCCTCCCGAGGTTCCTATTTGTATTTCAATGTCATCCCATTTTTATTCCGCGGTCCTTTTTTAAGCGGGTCAACAGGGTGTTCACGGGCTTCGTCTGGTTGGGCAAGACCCCACGGGTAAGGAAGGTAATGCTCGAGCGGAGCCGGGTGAGGGCGGGCTGGCGCTGCCAAATTTTAGCAGCTATTACTGGGTGGCTAACATAGCCATGATCAGGAAGTGGGTGGTGGGGGAGGGGTCGGCGTGGGTGCGTAGGGAGGCGGCTTCTTGTAAGGGCACCAGCCTGGAGGCGTTGGTAACTGCGCCTCTGCTGCTCCCGCCGATGCGGTACTCTACCAGCCCCGTGGTGGTGATGGCCCTGAGAGTTTGGGGCCAGTGGAGGCGGCATGTGGGAGCAGTGGGAGCATCGGTCTGGGCCCCAGTTTGTGATAATCACTGTTTTGCCCCGGGGAGTATGGATGGGGGGGGTACCGGGTATGGTGGGGGGCGGGGATTGAGAGGATGTTCATAGAGGGGAGCTTTCCGAGTATGAGGGCACTGGAGGAAAATTTTGGGCTGGCGAGGGGAAACAAATTCAGATATCTGCAGGTGCGGGACTTCCTTCGTAAACAGGTGTCAACCTTCCCACTCCTACCGCTGAGGGGGATTCAGGACAGGGTAATTTCCAGGGGGTGGGTAGGGGAGGGGAACGTCTCGGACATCTATAAGGAGCTTATGGGGTCGGAGGAGACGCAGACCAAGGAGCTGAAGCGTAAGTGGGAGGAGGAGCTGGGAGGGGAAATAGAGGATGGTTTATGGGCAGACGCGTTGAGTAGAGTCAACGCATCCGCAACATGTGCCAGGCTCAGCCTGATACAATTTAAGGTTGTTCACCGGGCTCACATGACAGTGGCCCGGATGAGCAGATTCTTTGGGGGTGGAAGACAGGTGCACAAAATGCGCGGGAGGACCAGCGAACCATGTCCACATGTTCTGGACATGTCCAAAGCTGAGGTGATTTTGGCAGGGGTTTGCAGACGTCATGTCCAAGGTCTTAAACACAAGGGTGGCGATGAGTCCAGAGGTGGCGATTTTCGGGGTGTCGGAAGATCCGGGAATCCAGGAGGAGAAAGAGGCAGATGTTTTGGCCTTTGCTTCCCTGGTAGCCCGGAGACGGATACTATTGGCATGGAGGGACCCAAAGCCCCCGAAGTCGGAGTCCTGGCTATCGGACATGGCTAGCTTTCTCTGTATGAAGAAAATTAAGTTCGCCTTGAGAGGTTCACTGTTCGGGTTCACCCGTAAGGGGCAACCGTTCGTCGACTTCCTTGCGGAAAATTAATCGTCAGCAGACAGGGGTGGGGTGCGGGGGGGGGGGGGGGGGGGGGGGGGAGTAGTTTAGGTTAGAGTAGGGGGGTAATAAGGGCGGGAGCTGTACAAAAGATAAACGGTTTTTGCACTATGTTTATGGTTTCCTGTATCTTGTCTATTTTGTTGTTGTTTCTATACCAAAAATACCTCATTAAAATGTTTATTAAAAGAAAAAAGAAATGTTAATGTGTTAAACTGTGAAAATTACAAATGCTTCAAGAAAGTATTTTCTAAAAAAAAAAGTGCGGGTTGAAATTAAAATTCTTTTTGTGCTAGTGAGTTTGAACTAAAATTGCCTGCATTTAATAGCATCACTGCAGGACAATCAATGATCTGACAAGTTTGAGTGTTTGTTGTATTGGGTATATTTGGAGGGATTCTATATCTATTGACTGTCTAGATTGGATGTGGCTGGTCACTGGCTGCGTATTGTTTGGAAATCAAGGCTGTATTTGGCCAAGAGAGATGAGCGGCCTTTCTGCTGGGAAAAACTATTTGGTGATTCCCAGGTAACCTATGAGGACAAGTTCTGAGAGCGATGTTGTTGGACTGACCATGTTCTGGGAGATTGGTGTAGGGTAAGTCTCGACGTCCCCAGACCTTCATGTTCTGACTGCATGTTCTTGTATTCTCCTCAGTTGAAATGAGGCTGGATAATGGCTGCCTTTATGATTACTTTCCATTTGACTGATCGCGTTAATAAGCACATAGCTCATGTGACCAGTCAACTATTTAGCCCATGTGTTGAATTATTATCAAATTAGTATTTCATTTTCCCAATTATAGGATCTTGAATTATTGGTTTGTTTTGCTCTCAGTTGAAAGCCTCCTCCCCCCCGCCTGCCCCCCCCCCCCCGGCAACATTTTCCATTTATTTTCCATAAACTATCTTCTTCTGGCTTTTTACTGCTCGGCGATCGGTGGTTGTCATGACAACACAGTTTCTAAGATGCCTGGTGTCTCTCGGATTGGTGCATCTGTGCTGAACTGCTTTCAGGATTAATTTTACTGTGCGTTCAGATACAAAGAGGGTAGTCTGTTGTGCTGGTTAATATTTTTGTGGTTGATGGAAAGGTGGTTTGTGGGAGGGAGAGGGAGGGTCAGTGTCTGCAAGCAAGCTTTGGCTCTGTATTTTACCTTGACTAATATGACACATCCAGTCGCTCCATTCAGACAGAGATCGGAGAAACACCATGTTTGCTTATTACCCTGGCAGAGCAATATCTGCATACTCAGCCTGTTGACCGCTGGAGTTATCTCTGCTCATTTGTAATACACCAATGAGATATCTTCAGAGTAGAAGGTTTAATTAAAATAAATTATCTTTTAGAATCACTCCTCTTGATACAGTTTTTTGCAGTAGGAGTTGGAGTGACATTGACCTCAACACATTGCCCTGGTTCCTCACTGACAATAAATTTAAGTAATGAATGGATCAGTGCATGTTGGATGCTGCAGGCCTCCTAAGTGCAAAGACCATAAGATGTAGGGGCAGAAGTAGTCCATTCGGCCCATCGAAACCGCACTGCCATTCAATGAGATCATGACTGATCTGATATGATAATCCTCAACTCCACATTTCCACTTATCCCCATAACCTTGATTCTTTACTGATTAAAAATCTGTCTATCTCAACCTCGAACGTAATTAACGACCCTGCCTCTACAGCACTCTATGGTAAAGAATTCCACAGATTCACTACCTCTGAGAGAATAAATTCCTCCTCATCTTTGTCTTAAATGGGTGACCCAGTAGTCTGAGATTACGCCCTCTGGTCCTGGACTCTCTCGCAGCATCTACCCAGTCAAGCCCCCTGAGAATTCTATCTGTGGGGTTCTCTGTTGGCAGGATCCTCCACTTCGCCGCCAGCGTACCCATTCCTGCGGGTTTCCCGACGCTTGGGATGGCCACAATGGGAAACCCCTTTGGCCAGCTGACGGAACAGAGGATCCGCTGCCTGCGGGGGCACGCCACGCCGGACTGCTGGGATGGAGAATCCCATCTTATATGTCTTAATGAGTTCACCTCTCATTCTTCCAAACTCCAATGAGTACAGGTTCTCCGATGGCCCGGGAGACCCCCCCCCCCCCCCCCCACCCCCCCCCCCCCCGCCCCGGGTGCCGTCCTGCCTAGTCCACATTCTTGTGGATCAGCATTGATCAGCGCCCAGCTGCAGCCTCCGTGGGGAGGCCGGTGAATTGAGGGAGGCCGGTAGATCCTGGGTATATCTATTGACTGTAGGCGGTCAGGTAGGTAGGCCTTAAGTAGGTTTACGAGCTACTTCAGAGCACACCGTTTAGTCCCTCCTCAAAAGAAAGTCTCTCCATACCCAGGATCATACCCAGAGTGAACCTTCTCTGGACCGCATCCAATGCAGATATATCTTTCCTTCGAGAAGGGGACCAAAACTGTGCACAGTATTCCAGATGCGGTCTGACTGGTAGTAATGCATTTTCCAGTTGAACCATTGAGGGAGGCCGGTAGACCCTGGGTAGGTAGGCCTTAAGTAGGTTTACGAGCTACTTCAGCGCACACCGTTTAGCCCCTCCCTTTTTGGGCGGAGTTCTGATTCTAATGCCTCGCAGGACTTGGGTGAATCCCGCGAGGCGCGGAGGTTGCCGGGAAGCCTGTGGGGGGCTCTCCCGGGATTCTCCAGCCACATTGTGCTCTCACTCGAGCGCAACGCAGCAAGCGAATCACGCCCTAAATATGGGCTGAACGGGGAGAAACATCCCAGGGCCCCAAAAGGTGACTATGGGCACAATCATCCTGCCACACTGCACCGGAAAAGCAGCTCGTCGTGGCACAGTCTGGCTATTGAAAGCCGGAAGACCCCGCTCCCGGGATCTACCCGGCTCACAATGTCTCATGAGGTTCAATGCAATCTCATGGGACGTTGCAAGGGAAATCCTGCCCAAATGGGTGGGATCACTTTTTGGCAAATCTGCAGATTGGAGCAAAGCAGTAAGCCTTACTCTGATGTGCAGATCCCCAAGGTACCTGAGGCTTTCAGATTCAATCCCTTAGTTTCGGGGACTTCAGGCGAGCGCCGTTTGGTACTAATCCCCACAAACGGGGACCAGATGGAATAGCATTTGGGGGGATCTCCAAGGGGATTGGAGGCCCCCAGCTGCATGCCTTTTGATGGTGCCCTGGCACTGGGTGCCACCTGGGTACACTGGCTGGCACCCTAGCAGTACCATCTGGTCCTGGCACTGACAAGGTGCTCAGGTGGTGCTGCCAGCTGGCAGGGGCACTGCCAGTGTGTCATGTTGGCTGTGCCAAGGTGCCAAGCTGACATGTTTTGTGCGCGCATGACTGGGTGTGGGTTGCCCGGTGTGGGTGTTGGGGGTTGCGGGGAGGGTGAGGCCAGAGGGATCCTCCCATTATGAGTTTGGGCTGGGGGGGAGATGGGAAATTTTTTTGTGGACCTTGGACCGGGACACCATTTTTAAATGGCGTCCTGATCTCTTGCTACAACGGGGATTTCTAGCGGGCAGAGCTCCCCATTGTAAAAAACGGGGCTATGTCCGGCTTTGGCCGTGAGTTCCTCTTTTAGACCCGTTATTCAAAGCTAGTCGCATTGAATAGCCATGTGTTTCTCGGCACTGCAAGTGCCGGGAAACACGCGGCTAAACCTCCTAGCTCCTGTGTAGTTAGATAGGAGCCGACGGAGCCAGTAGGAAACTCCCAGCAAAACACGCACAAATGACACTTAGACATCTTTCCATTCAATCGCGCCCAGAATGTTTCCAATCATACCCAGAATGTTGCTGTGTGTCTCTAAATCCATTAGCACTTACAGCTCCTTTGCATTGTGAAGCCCTCTCGGTCTTCCAGGAAAATACTGTCAAGTATATTTGTCCGCTCAGCAAACTCCCTTAGGTTGGATTTAAGGTTTTGTGACTGTTACTTCTCTTTAGTTCCAGTGTCTGTATTCCCCAGCAGTCTTCTCCTCTTACCAGTTACATAGTACAGTCATATTACCCCCTGTATCCCCAAAGGAAACTATATCCAGCTCCCCTATTTCTTACTTGGCATCCTCAGTGAAACCCACTGATAATTGGAGAAACTCTGCATGGTTGGCATCATATCTTTAACAGAAAAGAAGATGGTTGGGTTGTTGGTCAACCATCTCAGTCCCACGACATCACTGCAGGAGTTCCACGGGTGTGTCCTCGGCCCATTTAACTTTAACTGCTTTGTCAGTGACCTTCCCTCCATCATAAGACGAGAAGTGGGGGTGTTGATTAATTGCATGGTTTTCAGTATCATTCACAATTCCTCAGATACTGAATTGGTCAGTGCTCTCATTACCGTTACTGAACACCCCATCATCAACATCCTAGGAGTTACCTTTGACCAGAAACTTAACTGGACCAGCCAGATAAATACAGTGGTTACAAGCAGGATATTGTTGGGAATTATGTGATGAATAACTCACCTCCTGACTCTCCAAAGCCTGACCACCATCTGCAATGCATAGGACAGGAATACTTACCACTTGCCTGGAAGAGTGCAGCTCCAACAGGTCTCAAGAAGCTCAATACCATCCAGGACAAAGCAGCCTACTTGTTTGCCACCCTATCCAACACTATATAAACATTTATTCCCTCTGCTACTGGCGCACAATGGTAACAATGTGACTTTACAATGTGACTTTGCACTGCAGCAACTCACCAAAGCACCTCTGACAACACTTTCCAAACCTGCAACTTCCACCATCTATAAGGACAATGTCAGTAGACACAAAGGAACACCATTAACTGCAAGTTCCTCTCCCAAGTCATACACCATTCTGACTTGGAACTATATTACCGTTCATTCACTGTTGATAGGTCAGAATCCTGGGATTTCCTTCCCTCACACTGTGGGTGTACCAATACGACATGGCCTCTAGCAATTCAAAAAGGTAGCTCACCACCACTTTCTTTAGGGTCTTTAGCAATGGGCAATAAATGCTGGCCTAGCTAGTGACACCCATAGCCCACTGCACCCAGTTCACCTACCCCCTACTGCACTATCTCACTGAGCTTTCTTGTAGACAAATATACTGACCCCCATCTCCCCACCGTGCTCCCTCAGTAAACTTTGCGATACACAAGTGCACTGCTGTTGCTGGACCCCAGTATTTAAGCAGCAAGTCACCTCCTGTAATTGGGGTCAGGCCTGGGAGAATATAATGGATGAAGGAATAAACATCAAATGATTCACCCACACAAGAAATCTGATGTGACAACCACTAATCTAAGATATTCTGTTACAAAGGCTCATAACGTCAAGGTTCCCCAGCATCGCATTTATGGGTACCCCAATGATGCGCTGGGAACTCCAAGAAGTTCCAACATAAGGGGCGGGATTCTCCGACCCCACGCCGGGTCGTGGAATCGCCGGGGGTTGCAGTGAATCCCGCCCCCGCTGTGTCCCGAAGTCTCCGCCACCAGAGATTCGGCGGGGGCGGGAATCACGCCGGTCGGCGGGCCCACCCCCGCCGATTCTCCGGCCCGTGATGGGCTGACGTCCCGCTGCTGGAACGCCTGTCCCGCCAGCATGGATTGAACCACCTTTTGAACGGCGGGACAAGGCGGCGTGGGCAGGCTCTGGGTTCTTGGGGGAGGGTGCGAGGCGGTCTGGCCCGGGGGGGTGGCCCCATGGTGGTCTGGCCCGTGATCGGGGCCCACCGATCCGCGGGCGGGCCTGTGCCATGGGGGCACTCTTTTTCCTCCGCCTTCGCCATGGTCTTCACTATGGCAGAGGTGGAAGAGACCCCGTCCCCTACGCATGCGCAGGGCTGACGTCAGCAGCCGCTAACGCTCCCGCGCATGCGTCGCCCGGCGAAGACCTTTTGGTCTTGGTGGCGCCAAAGGCCTTTCCCACCAGCCGGCTGAGCGCAAACCACTCCGGCGCGGGCCTAGCCCCTCAAGGTGAGGGCTTGGCCCTAAAGGTGCGGAGACTTCTGCACCTTTGGTGCGGCCCAACGCCGGAGTGGTTCCCGCCACTCCATTACACCGGAACCCCCCGCCCCGCCGGGTAGGGGAGAATCCCGCCCAAGGGTTGTCCCAAGGTGCTAACTTCCTCTGGACAATTGCATTGGACTGGGAGCCATCCAACAGAAGCAGTTTAAATCCGGTGTTAACCTGATAGCTACTCTGAAAGTGTTCGAAGGGGGACAACAATTCTAACTCCCGAGTAAGTATTTAAAAAACTCAGCACCAGCCCCACAAGGAACAAGGCGCACAAACACGACCCTCCCAGGGGACACACCTCACCCAACCCGATGCCCTTCTCCACCAATCACCGACACCCTCCCTCCTTCCCGTTCTGACCCTCCCAGACTGACCCCCCTCCCCCCCCCGCCCTGCTAGGGGCGCACTTCGCTGCTCCTACCTCACCCAGCCTGAGTGAGGAATGTTGGGTGAGACAGTGGCTTAGGACTTACAGCACAGGTAAGCCTGGCAAGGGTGGCAATCTGACGAAGATTGCCACTTTGTGGAATGTATTACAACATCCCTAGTTTCTAGACTCCTCCCCAGCATTTGACTATAGCAGTGAAACAAAGAGCTGTTTAATCTGTTGGGGTGCATTGATTACATTTTGACTGCAATAATTCTGACCTCTCTCGTGACCGATTAACTTAACATTTCATAACGCCGTTGCCTTAACGACCACCCCATCCTTCCCTGCTGCATTTAGACTCTGGTGTAAAATGATCTGAGAAATTGAGTGCAAGGGATACGTGGGACAGCAAGAGATGACTGCCCAAAGAAAGCGGGTATGAGTTGTGGTTTTCGCACAGCCTCTGAATAACCAGCTGTCAGCATGAGGAGACAGATAGAGACTTGGAGTCAGGGTGAGACTTTGGCCTTGCTTCCTCTCAGGCAGCTCAGCTTACAGCTTGTTGCTTCCCCTGTTTGTCTAGAGTACCTCACACTGTTTAGCCACACTGAAGAAGAGGTGGTACACAGGTAAAATCTCCATCTGGTTCAGAGCTGAGAGCTGTCAACATTGGATGCTCTGAGAGATTTTCAGTCATGAGCTGTTGCTTCAATTAAAAATACAGACAGGATTAAAAGCAGGAGCATGTATTGCCCACAAAAAGAGAAGAGAATGGTGAAGTGCCGCCAGTATACTATTCTTTTCCCTCCTATCCTCTTCTTTTTCTGCTTCTCCCTTTCTCCTTTTTACTTACAGCTACTTTATGTCCCTAGACCAAAGTTTGAATAGCGAGCTTTTACTGTTACTTTAGATGCTGGAGTAAGAATGTCAGGGAAATTCCACTAGCGATGTCTCCACCGCATCCTCCAGATGCTGTGGATGGGCCATCAACAAATGCTAATGTCATTCTTGAAGCCAGCTCCACAGTCGTTCAGGCAAAACTCCTCCAAAATTAATTTTGATGGACTGGACTGTCCAGGTGGCTGAAAACCACCTCCCATGTCCGGTCCTGTTTTCTCAATTTTCAAATGACCAACGTTCCAGGGGAAAACAAAGGAAACACTTCAAAGACACCTTAAAGCTCTCCTTGAAGTGCATTGACATTGACCTTCCCAGGACTGAAAGAAGCCGCTACCAATCATTCAGAATGGCAACAACTTGTCCATCATCACGCTTTCCTGAGTCTGGATGTCTTACTGATGAGACAGAGTGGCGGCAAAGAAAGAGAGAAAAGGAAGTGAACTCTGCATTCCGGGATCCCACTACTCCATATCCAGTATCCAAACCCTGTCTCATGTTCCCAAAGTTCTGCAGGTCGAGGTGGGTCTGTTCGGTCACATGAAGGCCCATGGCAGAAACTCATGGGGCTGGATTCTTCGCTGCAGAATTCTCCATTGCCACCAGCAGCGCTCCCATGCCCGTGGATTTGCCGACGATGTGGGGCTGCCCATAATGGGAAACCCCATTGGCCGGCTTGCGGGACGGAGAAACCCACTACCGACGGGGGTGCACTGCACCAGAAAACTGGTGTGGCAGGACGGAGAATCCCGCCCATGACCGTGAGTAGATTTGATCTTCGAATTAAGGGACAGGCAACAGTGGCAATGATGGATGCTGGGATCCCCCAACTACCATAAGCGTTCCCTGGGGAAAGCATTGCTACAGCTGAGGCATCAATTTGCCTGATCGTTGGACCGCCACCATATCCACGAGTGTCAGTTGATGAGTACGGATAAGTTCAAACAGAAACCAAGGACCAAGCTACCTAAGTCATGAGTGTACAGGCACACAGATGCATTTGGACATGTAGTGCAGGGAGGATATATGTGACTGAAGCGCAAATAATTCCCTGCGGTTAATTGCCTCTTGGATGATTAAATGTGTTGGGAAGCAGCTGTGCTATTTTCCTTGTATTGTCATGTGAGAGTGCCTTTAAGAAAAGGATGTTTATGCAGTGTACCTTTAAGAAATGCAGTGATGTCAGAGTGTGGGTGGAGCTGGGTTTTAGATCAGCCATTTTGCAGTATTAGTTTGAGTTTTGAGGAAAAGAGCTTGGATGTGTCTGTGTTTGGAGTGAGCTGGATCTGCTGTGATCTCTGCCATGAAAGACTACCTCTGGATCATTTGGGTGATTTAAACTCATAAAAGTAATGCCTTTAACCTGATGTGTTTCTGTTTAAAGGTGTTAAGTCTCTTGGATGTTGAAAGGAATAACTGAAGGATTATTTAGTGTTGTATTATTTTCGGGGTTATCTTTGAAGTAAGGGGTGTTAAGTGATCCAATGTTTATTTAAAAGGTTAAGTTGAGTTCATGGAATAAACATTGTTTTGTGTTTAAAAACCCACGTGTCCATAATTGTAATCCCATACCTGGAGAACAAGCCGTGTGCTCGGAAAAGCAACAATACATTAAAGGGGGAGGTTGGTTGAACTCCATGATACATTTTGGAGTTCTGAAAACGCCTCTCCCATAATAGTATAATTTCCCCGGCTCACAGGGTGGAGTTGGGGAAGCAGGCAAAAAGATTCTTGATTCCATCGTTTCCGCTGGTCATTTCTACAGCTGGCCATAACGAGGGATCAAAGTCATCATGGTGACTATGTTTTCCCTCTTTCGGTACTTCGTACTTTGGAATGTGGAGGAGCGACAGTCCATTGCTCAATTCCAGATTACAGATATTGGGCCCCTGATCTTCACTCTCTGTTTACAATGAACACTTAAATGGCACCATAGATCTATGATCTAGAGTGACAAGGTTACTTCATGCAGTGAACAGCCAACTTTTATTTTGAAGATGTTGCCCACTGCTGCCAAATATTGTTTGAGCTGCTATTTCCTGGGGTGGGAGAGACAACATCCTCCCTTGGTAGAGTTGTACGATATACTGCAAAGGAGTGGAGCTGTGAAAACCCATCAACCTGTCATTGGTAGTTAGTTGTGTAACCAGAGGTGAAAGCAGAAATCCTGGTCAAGGTGTCCGTGCGATACAAATTTCAGCAGGATTGTATTCTGGAGGGTCAATGTCCGACGGGATGTTTAGAAGACGTTTGCTTCAATATCTTCTCCCTCCACTCCACTGAGTTCCCAATCTTGGCAATGCTACACAGAGGAAAACAACTCCCCTTGGAACAGGAGAAAAATCGGAGGGTGAGTAACTTGGTACAACTCAGGCATGAAGGAACTAATTCACCAACAGAATGGAGAATGGAATTCATCCAAGGCAGCAATGTAACCAAGAGGGGCAAAAACACTCTCCACGAACCCATTATTTCAGAGATAAACCAATCAGAACTCTTGATCAGTGCACAGTGTGTAACTTACACACAGGTATCCATTATTCTATCTAAGCCATACATTGTAACTTCTAGTAGGGCCCTGATTATTCTGCTTATACTGAAGCCAGTCCTCTTAAATCAGATTTGAACTCTGCATGTTCTCCATTCATCTCACCCCTATGAGTCACATTTCTCATGGACAGTCAGTTTTAAACCATGTGATTCTCAGCATGGTTTATTCTGTTTCTTATGTAAGTACAGCCTCTTAACAGGCTATGGTCCCCATCAATACTGGCTACACCCATTGCTCTCTATTGTTCTCTGTGTATGAGCCAAGATATTGACCCCCAGTAGATTACAGGAAGTTACTCCCCTGTGGTTTCCTTTCGAACAGTGTTTGTTGGACTGTAATTGGAGATTGATTCACAAACTGATATTTCTCTCCTTTAGCCCTCAGCCCAGCCCCAGTTTCTAGGCTTGTAGTCCAACTTGAATACCTCAGCAGCTGCTTCAGTTGAAGTGAGCTGACTCAGTATAGACCAGAGGTAAGCTCTAGCTCTTCTTGGTTATGACACAGGTGAATCATCAGGCCATCCAAGAGCTTCAAGGAACTCTTATTATCTTTGGTGTTTTGTTCGGCATTCGCTGCATCACTACGTTAGTCCAGCAGCTTTGGCCAGCAACAAAAGAAAGACTTTCATTTATATAGCTCCTTCACAACCTCAGGACATCCCAAAGTAATTTACAGATAACAAAATACTTTTGAAGGTTCAGCCAATGCTGTAATGTGGGAAATGTGGCAGCAGATTTGTGGGCAGTAAGCACCTAAAAACAGTAATGTGATAGTGACCAGATAGTCTGTTTAAGCAACCTTGTTTGAGGATACATATTGACCAGGACACCAGCTCTTCAAAATAGTGTTGTGGGATCTGTTATGATGGTGCAGGTGGATCCTTGGTTTATTGACACCTCTGTCACTGCAGCACGCCTTCAGTGCTGCAAGGGAAGGTTTGACTGGAATTTGTGCCTGTGTTTCAGGGGTGGGGTGAGAACCAACAGTTTTCTGGCTCAAGGCATTGGGACACAGCTGACTAAACACTGAATTGCCTCGCTGTGTTGTCATATTGTCATTACTGTGCCTACCTGCCAGCTGCAGGCAGGGCAACCAGCATTCAAGTGGACCTGCTGAGTATGCATTGCATTAAGGGGCTTATGCTTAAGACAAGACAAGGCAAGATAAGATGTCATCGTAATGCCTTACAGTGTGATTCTGATTGGATTTATAATACCGAGCTGGCTGCTGCATAAAATCCAGGTAGTGCATCCCAGAAGATGATGTTTAATGATTTATTGCAGTTCAAAAATACCCTGTGCCCCTTGCTGTGTTTAACCCTGCTTTCATTTTACTAAATCCTTACTCTGACCTTGTGGAGCAGATCTCAGCATTGTTGCAATATTAGAAAAAAATCTCCCAGAAACTTGGATAGTCTCTGAATATTCAAGTAGGCTTTCTGATGTAGCCCATCTGTTGCTTATTAACCTGGGCAATTGGATGCTTTCTGCTTTTTGCAACCTGTGTCAGTATCTGGAACCTGGGTCAGCAGGCCCAGTAAGGTGCAGCAAGTGCTGAATGTAGGTTAAAAACTCCCTTTAAATTGGCTCATGTATATATTGTATATTTAAATATATGCCTAGGGACCAAGTTCAGAAAGGCTATTTTTCACATCTATTTCGTTTCAAGATAGAAACAGCTAAGTGGCCTCACAGTCTGCTGGGACCACCTAATTAACTTATGATAAAATCTCATGGGTTGGGAGCACAACAGCATGCACCTCACCTTTTTTTAACCTTCATCACAGTCTTTGCAATTTGGTAAGCAATAGAAAGAATTTTGACTTTCTCTTTAGATCATAAGAAGTAGGATCTGGAGTGGGCTCCACATGCAAGAAGATTATGGTCTATTTTTGGTTACAACTCTAGCCCCTTCCCTACACTGTTGAAAATACATTGTCCAAATTCAGTGAGGCTAAACCAGCGCACCTAATAATGAAAAAGTCTCAATTTATCCCTTGGGGAGACCCCATGGCCATTCCAGGTGTCCTAAGTAGACTCTGGGTTGTGTTAGAATGTTAGAAAGTAAAAGCCACAATAGTCCCAGATTACCATTGAGCATAGAGCATAGAACATACAGTGCAGAAGGAGGCCATTTGGCCTATCGAGCCTGCACCGACCCACTTAAGCCCTAACTTCCACCCTAACCCAATAACCCCTCTTAACCTTTTTGGACACTAAGGATAATTTTGCGTGGCCAATCCACCTAACCTGCACGTCTTTGGACTGTGGGAGGAAACCGGAGCACCCGGAGGAAACCCACGCCGACACAGGGAGAACGTGCAGACTCTGCACAGACAGTGACCCAGCAGGGAATCGAACCTGGGACCCTGGCGCTGTGAAGCCACAGTGCTAACCACTATGCTACCGTGCTGCCCAATAAGCTGCCTTCCCCTTTGAGGGGGAGAGCTGAATGGTGGTGATTTAACCTGAGGATCACCACACCTCAGGCGAGGGGTAAGGTTGAGAAGGCAGGGGCTTCATGAATAACCTCAGCCGGTACGGGAATTGAACCCATGCTGTTGGCCTCACTCTGCATCACGAACCAGCTGTCCAGCCAACTGAGCTATGTTATACTGCATTGAGGGAGCTCCAAATGGTCACTTTGTCTAACTAAGCACTGCACTGAAAGTAATTATCATGTGAAATGTCTTGATTCAAAGGGAGAGTGACAGAAATATGAAATTTGCTATATTCCAGTAGCGTTAATTCCCTGGAAATCTCGAAGGAGTAGAAAGTAGACGTTAGCAAGCAGAGACTCTTGCACACATTTCTCCTGAAAGGCTTGATTAGTAGTGGTTGGTTTAAGGGTAGAAGTAGAGTTTGTGTAAAGTGTACCCTCTCAAAACCAAAAACAATGTTGTGTGAGGGATTGTTTTCACTGTTAAATTACTGGTATTAAAATCAAAACAAAGCACCTAATTCAGGTCGTTTAACAAAACGTTACTTTAGTTTCTGAGTCAGTGAGGCACATTTCCAGGTTGAGATCAGGGGCGGGATTCTCCGACCCCCCACCGGGTCGGAGAATCGCCGGGGGTCGGCGTGAATCCCGTCCCAGCCGTCCTCCGAATTCTCCGGCCCCCCAAAATCGCCCCAGCGTGAATCGCGCCGCCCGCCTCAGAGAATGTCGGGACCGGCGCGACTCAATGGGCCCCGGGGCCGCCCGAATACTCCGGGCCGCGATGGGCTGAAGTCCCGCCCGTTTAACGAGGGTCCCGCCGGCATAAATCAAGGTTAGTCCCTACCGGTGGGGCCCAGCTCCGTGGGCGGTCTCGGGGGAGCGCGGGGGGATCTGGCCCCGGGAGGTGCCGCCACAGTGGCCTGGCCCGCGATCGGGGCCCACCGATCCGCGGGCGGGCCTGCGCCATGGGGGCACTCTATTCCTCGGCATCAGCCGCTGTGGTCCTCCACCATGGCCGATGCGGAGACGAACACTTCCGCGCATGCGCCAGGATGACACCAGCACACGCTGGCGCTCCCGCGCATGCGCCAACTCGCGCCGGCCAGCAAAGGCCCTTCGACGTCGGTTGGCATGGCGCCAAGCCCCTTCCCCGCCAGCCGGCGGGGCGCAAACCACTCCGGGGCAGGCCTAGCCCCTGAAGGTGCAGAGGATTCCGCACCTTTGGGGCGGCCCGACACTGTAGTGGTTCACGCCACTCCTCGGCGCCGGGACCCCCTGCCCCCCCGGGTAGGGGAGAATCCCGCCCCAGATGTGGTCCACTCACTTAGTATTGGAATGAGCTGACAGGTCTTTACGCCCCCCCCCCCCCCCGGTGACCATCTGTGTGGAGTTTGCACGTTCTCCCCGTCTGCGTGGGTTTCCTCTGGTTACCTCCCACAGTCCAAAGATGTGCAGATGTGCACGGTGTTACGAGGAAAGGATAGGGGAGTGGGCCTAAATAGACTGCACTTTCGGAGGGTTGGTGAGGACTTGATGGGGTGAATGGCCCATGCTGTAGATATTCTAAGGAATTGTCCTTCAGAAGCAAACAATTCAGTTATTCACAAGCTCACACTCTGCGATTGTTAAGGAAGAACAAAATCGTTGTTTTATTTGCTTGCAATTCTTGTATGTTTTCATAGAATTTACAGTGCAGAAGGAGGCCATTCAGCCCATCGAGTCTGCACCGGCTCTTGGAAAGAGCACCCTACCCAAGCCAACACCTCCACCCTATCCCCATAATCCAGTAACCCCACCCAACACTAAGGGCAATTTTGGACACTAAGGGAAATTTATCATGGCCAATCCACCTAACCTGCATATCTTTGGACTGTGGGAGGAAATCGGAGCACCCGGAGGAAACCCACGCACACACGGGGAGAACATGCAGACTCCGCACAGACAGTGACCCAAGCCGGGAATCGAACCTGGGACCCTGGAGCTGTGAAGCAATTGTGCTAACCACTATGCTAACGTGCTGCCTTAAAATAATTACTTGTGAAGGATGAAGATTTTGAAGCTTTTATATTTAACATTTACTTAATTATTTATATCTTGAAATATATGTGGAATAGATCTCAGATCTGGAATAGGTCTTGGATCAGATCTGCAATAGACCTTGGATCGGATCTAGAGTAGGTCCTGGAGCAAAGTTTCTGCTCTGGGTACATTCAACGATCCAGGCACAAATTGCATTCAAGATTGCGCGAGGCTTCGGAACTTTATTTTCTGCTCACGTTTCCGCTCAAAAATGTAAACGTGCCATGAGCCGGCAAAATTTGGCATTGCTTTAGAACATAACTTTAAAAGCTTACATTAAAAATTGATGTAATTAAGTGTGGTAACTTGATGCTGTCTGATTAATACTGTGGAAGATGGGTGTGTCACACAAAAATAGCATTCTGATTCCGTGTCCTGTGAGGAACCTGATTTAAATTCTTCTCTGACTCACTGAGGCAATTGAAACTAGTCCAGCCGGTCACTCTGAGCTGTTGAATTGTGGTCATTTCAGTGCTCCACTCTGAAGGGGTGATGTGCTGACAACCAGCAGAGAGAGAGAGAGAGAGAAAGAAAAGACCAGTAAATGCATTGTGTTTCCTAGCAGGAACTTTTGTGGAGAAGACCGTGTTATATCCTGATTATCTATAACACAGATGGATGCACAGGCCCCGGTCACACTCCGGTCACACTAATAAAGCCCAGAGCAATTCAAACAAACCAATTGCGTCCATAATCTAAACTGTACATGCAAAGTAAATCAAATAATAAGCTAAATAATTTACCCATTTCAATAAGTGGTTGTATTGATCACAGTGCAGGAACTCAGATCAAGTGTCACAGAATCATAGAAACTTACAGCACAGAAGGAGACCATACAGCCCAGACGGAAACCATACAGCCCAGTCAGGCCTTTAGAGCTATCCAAATGATTGCACTCCCCTGCTCTTTCCCCATAGCCCTGTGATTTTCTTCTCTTAAGATCCAGATATTCTGATCAGGATCGGAAAGCCTGGTTCTGACTCTGATCGGACAGGAAAATACACACTTACCTTCCTCTGATTTTTTCAAACGATCTTCCCATGGAGGAGCCTTCACAGCTGACTGTGTGCAGCAAACCTCAGGGGAAGCAGCGCAGAGAATCCGTGCGGATACCAAACCCCCTTTCTACAGCACGAGCTGCGTACGCTGGTAAGTAAAGAGTTTAAATGCCCCAAAGATAAGTGGGTAAGGGAATATGGTGGATACGTGGTTAGGGTGGCAGGTAGGTGAAGTAGGTTGGGAGGCAATTGGGACATGTTTGGGGAGTCGAGTAAGGTTTTGAGCTTGTCAGGGTGGGACTGTTAGTGGAGGGGAGAAGGCGGGAGTGGTGTCAGGGGGTAAGCGGGGATGGGGTGGTCAGTTGTATTGTTACCCAAGAGTTAGACAACGTTTTGTCTCTCTTATGTTTCCCGGGTAACTATCCAGGTAAGTAAGTTGGAACTGACCCAAATCTTCCACTCTAGCTCAGAGTTGGAGATTTTTTGGAGGGTTCCGGGGAGCAGGGAAATTGCCCATCAGAAGTTTAGACTTTCCAAGTGTGATGGTATGCATTAGGGATATTACGGTACCCTGTGATGCCGAGAGGCTATTGGTGGATAGACGCCGGGCCCCGCTTGGATCAGCCGCCTACTGGCTCCACCCAGTAAGGCGGAGTATAAGAGCCCAGGTTCTCCCAGCAGCCGCATTCTGTAACTGTGCTGCTGGGGAACAAGTCTGTGTAATAAAGCCATCGATTGACTCCATCTCTTCTCATCTCGTGAGTGATTGATTGTGCTACAATTTATTACGCAAACTTTAAAGAACATGGAGCTCCGAATCACTCCGGAGTGTCTGCGAAGCAGCCCCCATGCGGCAAACTCAGCGGCCACTTTTAAACACTGGTTAGCGTGTTTTGAAGGATACCTCCGAACGGCCCCCGCGTACCTACGGAAGACCAGAAAATGCAGGTCCTGCATTCCAGGGTGAGCCCGGAAATCTACACTCTCATAGAGGACACGGACGATTTCCAGTCGGCGCTCGCCATGCTGAGAGGAATCTACGTTCGGCCCGTCAACCAGGTCTACGCACGCCACCAGCTCGCAACGAGACGGCAAATCCCCGGGAAATTGCTGGGCGAATTCTACAGTGCGCTGTTAATACTGGGGAGAAATTGCAACTGCCCACCGGTTTCGGCTAACGAACATACGGAACTACTAATTCGGGATGCTTTCGTGGCAGGTATGCTTTCGTCCCAAATTCGCCAGCGATTGCTGGAAAGAGACACACTAGGCTCACGGGCCTTCGCTGCCTCGCTCGATGTGGCATCACAGAACACCCGTGCCTACACCCCCGACCGCGCGGCAGCCCCTTGGGCACCATGGACCCCCACCGCGACCGACCCACCGGCACCCCCCAACCCCCGCAGGCCTGTGCTACTTTTGCAGGCAAGTGAAACACCCCCGACTGCGCTGCCCGGCCCGCTCAGCCCTCTGCAAAGGGTGCGGCAAAAAGGGGCACTTTGCAGCAGTGTGCCAGGCCCGGGGGGTTGTTGCAATCTCTGGGGGAGAACCAAGACCCCAACCTCAACCCCCCCCAACGATCCATGTGTGGCCAACGGGCGCCGCCATCTTGGGTCCCGGACTCCATGCGGGAGGGATGGGCGCCATTTTGTGCTCCTCCGGCCATGTGCGATCAATGGGCGGCGCCATCTTGTCCACCCCCAACCGTGTGCGACCCGTGGACGCCGACATCTTGGCTGACAGCTAAGGACCCCAGAATGGACGGCCCCGCGGGGCCTGAGGAAAACGCCCCGATGCAGCAAGAGCGACTGGCTTCGGTGACGCTGGACCAGTCGCGGCCCCGAACGCTCCAAACGGCAACAACGACGGTATTCATAAAAGGGTACGAGACGCCCTGCCTGATCGACTCTGGGAGCACGGAGAGTTTTATACATCCCGATACGGTAAGACGCTGTTCCCTTCCGGTCCACCTGAGTAATCAATAGATTTTCCTGGCAGCAGGATCCCATTCTGTAGAGATCAAAGGGTTCTGCATCACGAACCTCACGGTGCAGGGGAGGGAGTTCAAGAACTACCGGCTTTACGTCCTCCCCCTCCTCTGCGCTGCCACACTCCTGGGGTTGGATTTTCAGTGCAACCTCCCGAGTTTTAACGTTTCAATTCGGCGGCCCTATACCCCCACTGCAGCCTCGCGACCCTCAAGGTCAACCCGCCTTCCCTGTTTGCGAACCTCACCCCGGATTGCAAACCCGTCGCCACCAGGAGCAGACGGTACAGCGCCCAGGACCGAACCTTTATCCGGTCAGAAGTCCAGCGGCTGCTGAGGGAAGGCATAATCCAGGCCAGCAATAGTCCCTGGAAAGCTCAGGTGGTAGTTGTAAAGACCGTGGAGAAGCAGAGGATGGTCATAGACTATAGTCAAACCATCAATAGGGACACACAGCTGGATGCGTACCCTCTCCCCCGCATATCCGACATGGTCAATCGGATTGCACAGTACAAAGTCTTTTCCACGGTGGACCTTAAGTCCGCCTATCACCAGCTCCCCATCCGCCCGAGCGACCGCAAATACACTGCTTTTGAAGCAAATGGGCGGCTCTATCACTTCTTAAGGGTTCCATTCGGTGTCACTAATGGAGTCTCGGTCTTCCAACGGGAGATGGACCGAATGGTTGACCAGTACGGTTTGCGGGCCACGTTTCCATACCTCGATAACGTCACCATCTGCGGCCACAACCAGCAGGACCACAACGCCAACCTCCGCAAATTCCTCCAGACCGCAAACGCCCTGAATCTCACATACAACAGGGAGAAATGCATGTTTAGCACCGACCGTCGAGCCATCCTCGGCTACGTAGTGCGAAATGGAGTTATAGGCCCAGACAATGAACACGTGCGCCCCCTCATGGAGTTCCCCCTCCCTCACTGCTCCAAGGCCCTGAAACGCTGCCTGGGCTTTTTCTCTTATTATGCCCAGTGGGTCCCCAACTACGCGGACAAGGCCTGTCCGCTAATTCAGTCCACTGTGATTCCCCTGTCGACAGAGGCCTGCCAGGCCTTCAGCCGCATTAAAGCGGATATCGCAAAGGCCACGATGCACACGATCGACGAGTCCCTCCCCTTCGAAGTCGAGAGCGACGCGTCCGACGTAGCACTGGCGGCCACCCTCAACCAAGCGGGCAGACCCGTGGCCTTTTTCTCACGCATCCTCCACGTTTCAGAAATCCGCCACTCCTCAGTGGAAAAGGAGGCCCAGGCCATAGTGGAGGCTGTACGATATTGGAGGCATTACCTGGCCGGCAGGAGATTCACTCTCCTCATTGACCAACGGTCGGTTGCCTTCATGTTCGATAATGCACAGCGGGGCAAGATCAAGAACAACAAGATCTTGCGGTGGAGGATCGAACTCTCCACCTATAACTATGAGATCTTGTATCATCCCGGAAAGCTGAACGAGCCTTCCGATGCCCTATCCCGCGGCACATGTGCCACGCACAAGTGGACCGTCTCCGAACCCTCCACGAGGACCTCTGCCACCCGGGGGTCACTCGGTTCTATCACTTCGTGAAGACCCGCAACCTGCCCTACTCCATCGAGGAGGTCAGAACAGCCACCAGGAACTGCCAAATCTGCGCAGAGTGCAAGCCGCACTTCTACAAGCCAGGTAAAGCGCACCTGATAAAGGCATCCCGTCCCTTTGAGCGCCTCAGCCTGGACTTCAAAGGGCCCCTCCCCTCCACCGACCGCAACACGTACTTCCTGAACGTGGTTGACGAGTACTCCCGGTTCCCATTCGCCATCCCCTGCCCCAACATGACCGCGGCCACGGTCATTAAAGCCCTCTGCACCATCTTTACACTGTTTGGTTTCCCCGTCTACATACATAGCGATAGGGGATCCTCCTTCATGAGCGACGAACTGCGTCAATTCTTGCTCAGCAAAGGCATTGCCTCGAGCAGGACGACCAGTTACAAGCCCCGGGGAAACGGTCAGGTAGAGAGGGAGAACGGAACGGCCTGGAAGACCGTCCTGCTGGCCCTACGGTCCAGAAATCTCCCAGTCTCCCGCTGGCAGAAAGTCCTCCCGGACGCCCTCCACTCCATCCGGTCGCTGCTTAGTACCACGACAAATCAAACACCTCACGAACGCCTCCTTGTCTTCCCTAGGAAGTCCTCCTCCGGAACCTCACTCCCGACCTGGCTGGCAGCTCCGGGACCCATCCTGCTCCGAAAACATGTGCGGGTGCACAAATCGGACCCATTGGTCGAGAGGGTTCATCTCCTCCACGCGGACCCTCAGTACGCCTACGCGGCATACCCCGACGGCCGACAGGACATGGTCTCTCTGCGGGACCTGGCGCCCGCCGGAACTCCACACACCCCCCCAACACCAATCACCCCCTCCCTCCCACCGGCGCACGCCACAGCCGCCCCCTTCCCGGGTGGATCGGTCCTTCCCCCGGCCCCGCCTAGGGGTAGTGAAGCAGGAAGAGACGTCGCTACGCTCCCAGAGACGACGGTGCCCGAGCCAGCGCCTGCATCACCACCGGGGCTGAGACGATCGGGGAGGACGACCAGGGCACCCATTCGACTCATCGAATCTTTATAACAAAGCAAGAAATGCCCCTGTAAATAATTCAGTTGCCCAGTAAAAGCGGCATTGTAAATAGTGCTGGTAGTTTGATATCGGAGCATAGCCGCTGTGTTAGTGGCATCCCAGGTACCGACTCTATAAACCCCTACCACCATACGGCCCACCACCCAGGCCGGGTTATTTTTTTAACAAGGGGTGAATGTGGTGGTATGCATTAGGGGTATTACGGTACCCTGTGATGACGAGAGGCTATTGGTAGATAGCCGCCGGGTCCCGATTGGATCAGCCGCCTACTGGCTCCACCCAGTAAGGCGGAGTATAAGAGCCCGGGTTCTCCCAGCAGCCGCATTCTGTAACTGTGCTGCTGGGGAACAAGTCTGCATAATAAAGCTATCGATTGACTCCATCTCATCTCGTCTCGTGAGTGATTGATTGTGCTATACCAAGAAATTACCACCAAGTCATTGCATTGGTCTTCCAGGGTATGCCCAGTCTTCGACTATCCAGAGGCCAGAAGACATGTACCTAAGTATTTAGGGCCCTCCCTCATAAACTTTACTGTTTAATCATGCTTCCAGCCCCCTTTCACAACAATTCATAATGTTTATAATGAAAACAAAATTCCCTCACATCGCCACTGGTTCTTTTTGCCAATTGCCTTAAATCTGTGCCCTCTGGTTACTTGCCTTCTGCCCATGGAGACAGTTTCTAATTATTTACCCTATCAAAACCTATTCATAATTTTGAATACTTACCAGATCTTCTCTTAACTTTTTCTGCTCTAAGAAGGACAACCCCACCGTGTTCAGTTTCTCCACATAAGTAAAGACCCACATCCCTGGTGCCATTCTTGTAACTTCTTTTGTACCAACTTCTTTTGCCTTGACATCCTTCCTCTAGTGTGTTGCCCAGAATTGGACTCCAACTGAGGCCTAACCAGTCTACTATAAAGATTTACCATAACTTTCTTTTTCTTTTTACTTTCTTTCTCTATGAATAAAGCTAAAGATCTCATTTTTTTCCTCAACCTGGCCTTCCACCTCGAAAGACCTGCATACAAATATCTCCAGTTCTCTCAGTTCCTGCATCCCCTTTAAAATTCTACCATTTAGTTTATTTTACCTCACTTCATTTTTTTTACCAAAATGTATCGCGTCACATTTCTCAGCATTAAGTTCCATCTGGTATGTGTCTGATCTGTCCATTTTTGTCAGTATGTCTACACCCTTCTGAAGTCTGTTACTGTGCTCTTCTTCTTCACTACATTTCCAAGTTTTGTGCCATTTGTAAGCTTTGACAGTATATACCCAGGTCCCCGTGTACACATCCAGCATACTGCCCTCTTTACTGCTTCATCAAAGAACGCAATCAAGTTAGTCGAACCTGATTTGTCTTTAACAAATCCACACTGTTTTTCATTTATTAGCCCATGTTTTCCTAGTGCCAATTAACTTAGCCGTGGATTGCTGTCATTAACTGTTTCCCTACCACCGATGTTGGGTTGACTGGCCTGTAGTTACCGGGTTTATCCTCCAGTCCTGTGGCAGCACCCTCCTATTGAAGGAGGTTTGGAAAGTTGTGGCCAGAGCCTGCACAATGTCCACCCTTATGTCTCTCAATTAACTAAAAGGCATCCCATCTGGACTGGGTGGCTTTACTGCATTAAGGACTGCCAGCCTATTAAACACATCGTGCATCCTCCGACCCCAGCAGTTGGCTGATAATGTGGAATGTTGCTGCATGAACTGGCTGCAAAGAAGCGTCTCTCTATTTGCCACTCTCAGGTCCCCGCCCAGAAGTCAGCATTGCAGAATGTGTGGAAGGAGGAGATATGATTGACTGTTGCCTCCTGGAAATAATTAGGCATTGCTAATGTTATTTTAATAAGTCCATACGGAAAATAGGGCTACTTGGAAGCCCAGCAACATTTCAGTGCATTCAGTCAAAGTTGGATTTAAAGGCCCCAGCGAGAAGGGGAAAAACACAATCTGGGAATTGAAGACAAATTTGACCTGCAGTTACTGTTATTGTTTGCAAGTGTAATGTTTGAGTTTTGACAAAGTCGCTAGCAAATTAAATATCTCTTAGTTTGTAGAGATAATGATCCATATCTGGTAGAATAGAGCCTCAATAACTCAGATATTTCATTTGGCTGGATGAGGAGGAATTTCTTCAGCCAGAGGGTGGCGAATCTGTGGAACTCTTTGCCGCAGAAAGCTGTGGAGGCCAAATCACTGAGTGCCTTTAAGACAAGATAGATAGGTTCTAGATTAATAAGGGGATCAGGGGTTTTGGGGAGAAGGTAGGAGAATGGGGATGAAAGACATTTCAGCCATGATTGAATGGTGGAGCAGACTCGATGGGCCGAGTGGCCTAATTCTGCTCCGTCTTGTGGTCTTGCTCCCGACAGCCGTTATGCCTTGCGAAATCTAATGAGCAGGGCCCAATTTCACACAGTGAGTTTAAAACCCCACTTAGCCGCGCTGACGCCGGATCCAACGGCCACCCGGCATCTATCGGCCTTACCGAGGAGAGGAGACCCCAGGCTTACCGGCACTTGGGGTAGGGAGGGGTGGTCTCCCAGGCAATCGGAGACCCCCTGATGGTCGACCTCCGGCCAGGCTGGAACCTTAGCACTACCACCCTAGCAGTGCCACACCATTGCCACCCTGGCACTACCAAGGTGCCAAGCTAGCATTTTATCTGCACTAGGGATCAGGTCTGGGGTTTCCCTGCCAGTATATGGTGGGTGCAGGGGGAATTGGAGGACCCCCCAAAAGGTGAGTTGGGGGTGTCCAGGGGTCGCGTTGGGAGTGTACTGATCTCTTCCTACACTGAGGAGCTCCACCCATCGGAGCTCCTCTGCAGGAAATGATGCTAAGTGCAGTCTCGGTGGGGGCCCGAAATAGGAACAGAGTGCCGTTAGATATCATAGATATCATAGAATTTACAGTGCAGAAGGAGGCCATTCGGCCCATCGAGTCTGCACCGGCTCTTGGAAAGAGCACCCTACCCAAGGTCAACACCTCCACCCTATCCCCATAACCCAGTAACTCCACCCAACACTAAGGTCAATTTTGGACACTAAGGGCAATTTATCATGGCCAATCCACCTAACCTGCACATCTTTGGACTGTGGGAGGAAACCGGAGCACCCGGAGGAAACCCACGCACACACGGGGAGGATGTGCAGACTCCGCACAGACAGTGACCCAAGCCGGAATCGAACCTGGGACACTGGAGCTATGAAGCAATTGTGCTATCCACAATGCTACCGTGCTTCCCGATAGGAGGGTTGTTCCCAGCACTTAACAACCCCGCTAATCGCGCCCAGAACGGTCTCTGATATATTTTGGGAAATGTGGTTGAGCACATTTCACCCACCAAACTCGCCCAAAATAACACTTGGGCGCGATTCTCCAAAAAGGGAACAATGTGCCCTCGCGACCACGTTTAGCCAAGTGTTTCCTGACCCTCGTTGTGCCGAGAAACAAATGGCGATTCAACGCGACTCGCATTGAATAAGGGGCCTAAACAGGACGTGCGGCTGAGGCTGCACATAGCCCCGTTTTGTACAGTGAGGAACTCCGCTCGCTGGAACTCCCCATTGCAGTGAGAGATTGGGACTCCATTTTTAAATGATCTCCAAGGCCCCTGAAACAATCCCTGCCCCCCCCAGCCTTAATGCATTATGGGAGCGTTCCCCCCAACACCCACCCTGCGCAACCCCGGCCCGATAGCCGTGCAAAAAATGCCAGCTTGGCAGTGCCAACCTGCCACCCTCACAGTGCCCATTCCAGCTAGCAATGCTACCTGTGCATCTTGCCATTGCCAGGGCACCACCCTGCCCAAAGGGCATGCAGTTGAGGGCCTCTGGCCACCTGCGAGACTGCCACGAGTGTCATTCCGACTGGGCCCTGTTTGTGGGGACCAGTACTGATCGGCGCTCACCCGAGGTCTCTGAGGTGAAGGGGTTGAATCCCAAAGCCTCAGGTACCTTGGGAATTTGCACATTTAAGTGGGGCTTAATGCCTCTCTCTAACATGCAGATTTACCAAAAAGTGTTCCCGTCCATTGTGGATGGGATTCACATCGCAACATCTCGTGAGATTGCATTGAATCTCGCAAGGCCATTTTGAGCCGGGTAGATCCCAGGAACGGGGCCTCCCGGCTTTCAGTGGCCAATTTGCACCCCGGCGAGCTGATTTTAGGGCGCAGCATGGCTGTTGGATCGTGCCCTTAGAAAGTGTTTGATTGAATTGCGCCCCATGTTTTTGATATATCCAGTGTAAACCATCGAACTCTTTCCCCCTCCCTGGCTATTGTCCATTCTGCATCTTCCACAGACAGGAGTTCTTGCTCATATTTATCAAAAGGTCCCACATTAGTATATCATCTTTAATACAATGTTCTTGAATATAGTTACCACGTCATTTGTAATTATTCACTTTCATTGTTCTGCTCCAAAAAGCTCTTATCGTATCATGACCTTTGAAAGTTATTTCTATAACGTATTTATTTATTTCTGTTCTCTGCTCTTATCCCAAACAATCTATTATTAGATTTTCTTGAACATTCAGTCCATATTCAAATGGATTGCCATGACTGTAATAATGCTGTGCATCTAACACACAATCCAAATGTAAAAGAGGGTCTTTAAATATTTCATCAAATCAATAATTTAGTGACAATGCACATGAACCTCTTTGGTGGTCTGTAAGATGCATTGTCAGCAGGGATTAGTTGCCATGGTTACCAACTTGCACCATCATGTGATGGAAGAGATTTGGGGTGTGAGGAGGGATGGGAGTTGCCATGGTAACAGTGACAGATTTGATTGATTGTGCCTTAAAAGCAGACGGCCGGTAAACATCACTGGTCCTCACCCATCACAGCTGTCTTCTATCCAAGAGTTTACTGAATAGATCACACATCGTACCTTGAATAATGTGCAAGTGGGTGGATGATGCTGGGTGATAAACTGTTGAAACTGAAGCTCGAATAGAGGGAAGAGATCGTCTTATTGCTGCTTGTTCCGTCATGTATAAAGATTCCTTGTGCACTTCTGCATCATGTTCTCCATTACCCAGCTCTGGAATTAAGCACACACAAGTAAAATGTGCAGAGGACAAAAAATGAGTAACATCTGATTGGCCACCTGTTACACACCCATCCTGATTTTTCTTTTTCTATTGAGGTCAATGAGAAACAGGCAATCAAACCAGTATCGCCCATTTTACATTACTTTCCCCATGAGCGAGGAATGAATGTCCTTCCACATTACCCCACCAATGCCACGGCAGTTGTATTGGGGTTAGCCTTGTCATGATATTTAGATCAGCATATCATGGTGCAATCAAACACACACTGATGGATATGCAGTAGGACCAACCAACACACACACAACATCGCAGCCAATCACCAGTGAGAGCACACGCACTATAAAAACAGGGGACATTGCAGTTCCCGCTCATTCCAGCAGCAGCCAGCTCAGAGCATTGAGCTCAGAGCCTGCCACTCAGACATTCACCATGTGCTGAGTGCCTCACGCAGATAGTAATAGGACAAGGTCCACAGATTAGCTGGTAATGCACGTACCCAAGTTAGCAGTGTGCTGTTATCGTAAAGTAGAAAATAAAATTGAGTTACACCATCTCCAGCCGTGTTGGATCGTTTGTACACCAGAACACTCAACACGACATGATACCAGAAGTGGACACAAGCCAGCGCCTGGGAGACCTACCTGCAACGCATCAGCAATCCGCCGTCCTGCACCATGGAGAACATCAACCCGCCGCCGCCGCTCCGAATCGCTGGCAATCTCGGGGTCAATTGGAAACTGTTCAAACAGCGCTTCCAACTCATCCTCGAGGCCACAGACAGGGAGAATGCATCAGACACCAGGAAGATTGCCCTTCTTCTCTCCACGGCGGGGCAACACGCCATCCACATCTTTAACTCCCTTACATTTACGGACGGCGAGGACAAAACCTGATCGCTGGCGTCGAGGAGTCTGGCTTGGCCTTGTTTATCCCAAATGTTTCAATTGTTCCCGGGGATCGCTCATTAGTATGTAGATGGATGCCAGATTATTATGCAGATGGCTGCTTGTATCGATGCTGTCTGGGCTTTTGCAGAGTTTAATACACAGTAAACTTGCACCTACTAGTTTCTGCCTGTGTTGGCTGAATTTCCCTTCAGCATTTGCTGTTCTCCATTTTACGTCGGGAGTTGGCCAAACCAGGTGGCTACACTCTCTCCTTGTGATCCTAACGCGAAGCGTGAAGGATCACATAACTGCGTTGTTCTTCATTCCCTGACCCGGCGAGCACTCTTCTATGGCCTCTACACTGACCATAACTATTCAAGACATTTTTAACTGACAATTCTGAGGGGCGCTATGTCAAACAGGGACATGCACTACAAAATAAGAAAATTGGAACCTCTAACTATCCTTAATAAACTACACTCACTCAAACATTCAATCATACTAACTTCCTAAACAATACACACAAAATCATAGCAGCACTATACACATTTTTCTGGCTTGGCAGTCAAGCTCAGGATTGTACAATCGTTCATGAAACATTTCTTTATTCACAAAAAAAAATGCAAACGAATGTTCTTTATTATAGATCGCGGGGGTCGGGGGTCTGGTCGTATCCGAAAATAGGGGATCTTATCCTATATACCGGGGTGCGGGCGCGGTAGGCTCTCCTTCTCCATTTTCTCAGACGAATAGTCTGCACAATGCAGCAGAGTATCGCCAATACTAGCAGGGATTCTATCAAGTAGGACAGGGAGTACCAGGTTATAAACCTGTCACACCAAGATGGTGTGGTGTCGCTTGTGACTGGGCTCTGGGTACTATGGGGAAGTGAATCATTAACGGCTGGGGGGGGGGGTTGAGGTCAGGGGGTTCGCGTTCGCGCGCAACCAAATGTCCATTATGGTGATGAGTCACGCGGAGGATGTCCTCATGGTTCTTCTTTCACTTCTCTTCTCTGGTCCTGGAGCTTCTGGAGTTCTGTGGAAACAAGCATAGTGTCTGTTACTATCTTGGTTTAATATCTCGTATGATAGCCTGTCTGCCCTTTAGTGCCAATTACTCCCTTTCTAATTGGTCACTATGTGTGACTCCCTCAATTTTTTTTTCAAAAACCGAATTTCAAGACAAAACACACTTAAAAATACTGAACCAGTGTGAGCCGTCTCTCAGACTGTGCGATTTACCATCCAAATGTTTGAGGATGTAAATAGCAGAGGGTTGGCAACCTAAGGGTTACCTAAAAACAAAACAAAACCTTTTGAACAAAACTTGTCGAAATGAGGTGCGTATGGGCTGCGACAGGTAAGATTTGGATGGAGTCCCCAGGTAGGACGGTGACCAATGCCGTGTGTGCTCTACCCGAGCGTAGCTGACCAGAGGGGGGGTTCCCAGGCAGGGCGGGTCCCAATGCCGTTTCTCCACTGCCTGAGCAACCGACAAGAACGGGCAAGAAATGTAGTCATCGTGGGGGGTTGCCGTATTGGTTCTTCCTTCGAACCAGAAGGGCAGTTACGAACGGGGGTCTGTGTTTCAGTCGACAGACGAGTTCCTCTGGACTGGCGCCTGGGACATTAACAAGTCTCTGCGGCCAAACTAGTTTCTCTGACCTAGCGTCCAGACAAGGTGATGGCGTGGGGCCATGGAAAAAAAATTCCGGTCTAACATACAACATTTAACAGTACAAGTACAAACAACATCAAACATGCTGCAGGTTCCATCAGAAAGGACACCGTTTTCTCCCAAGCGATTCCTTTTTACAACATCATCTGGACACATCAGTTATCGGTTGCGAACAGGGTCGCAAAGGGGTTCTCGTTTTGGGAGTCAGACTTAAAGTCGTCATCTTCTCCCGGATGCCAAACTCTCGAGTGTATCAGGGCTGATAGGCTGCATGGTGTGATCTGGGATCGCTCTCGCCATTCCGGACGAGTCTGTACGAATTATCTCGGTGCCAAAAGGTGGTGTCTAGTTCTGTGGGGACGGAATCGGGGTCGTCATTGTAGGTCGGTGGTTGGTGGTGGGGTTTGTTTAGGAAAGTGATCGTGAAGGGATCACTCGAATCGTGGTCGGATTCGCTGGGTGTGGGTCCTGTTGCATGGGGATAGTAGGGAGGCGTGCTGTGGCTATTGTCCGAGTCACAGTCGCTGTCTCTGCTGCTGCAGTCTGTGGGCGTTCCGGGGTGGAGTCTATAGGTCGGGGGTGGAGTCGGGGTTGAGTCTGTGGCTGGGCTGGACGTGTTGGGGGAGGGTAGGGTTACGTTGGCTGTGGGTGGGGCGTGGTCTGCTGCGCGAGCATGATGTGATGTGCGTGGTTAGACTGTGTTCCATATGCCTTAAGCTGGTTGATATGGAACCACGCAGTCTTTCCATTGGGGTACTTTATTTTGTAGACGGAAGGGCTTACTTTGTCCGCAATGGAGTACGGACCCGAATACTTAGGTGACAGGAATGTGCTGGGGTGTATACGGAGAGCATGACTTGCTGTCCTACACTGAACTCAGCCGCATGCACTGTCTTATCGAAACAGGCCTTGCTCTGTTTCCTTCTTGTGCCTAATTTCACTGCGGCTGCTAGCTGAGCCATTTTAACATTCGCCACTAATTGTTCTACTGCTTTCTCGTGTGTGAGGGCCGTCACTTCGGGGCTGGTCAAATCTAAGCCTAATAAAAATTCTGTGCCTTTCATGGGGCGTCCGGTCATGAGGGTGTGTGGGGTGTAACCTGTGGAAGTTGAAACTGTATTTCGCAAAAACATCAGCGCAGAAGGGAGGACTGAATCCCAAGTGGTGTTGTTTTGCTGGACCATTTTTCTGAGGGTGGATTTTAGGGTCCGATTCATGCGCTCCTCGATACCACTTGACTGGGGGTGGTATGCGATGTGGAATTTTTGGGTAATGCCAAATATCGTGAGGATGTTCTTCATGACACATCCCGTAAAATGGGAGCCTTGGTCGGATTCAGTGCTGCGGGGGAGTGCCCATCTCGTAAAGATGTGGTGGGTTAAAATCTTGGCTGTGGTCGTTGCCGTGTTAGTTCTGGATGGGAATGCTTCCACCCATTTTGTAAACGTGTCTATCACCACGATTACATATTTATAACCATTCCTGCAAGGGGGCAATAGTCCTATAAAATCAATCTCGAGGTTAGTCCAGGGGTCATTAACGGGTCGGGTGTGACTAAGCTCAGCCTTTTTGGCGTATCTGTCTGGGTTGTTCTGGGCACAGATAAGGCAATTCTCAACGTAGTGAGTTACATCGACTTTTAAACTCGGCCACCAACAGAGCTGCCTGAGGTGGGCTGTAGTGGGATCGATTCCCTGATGTCCATGACTGTCATGGAACAAACAAATGAGCTGATTCCTGTCCTGTTCAGGAACCACATAAAGGGTGTCTTTTAACACCGCACCGTTATGTGTGGTCAGAGCATTTTTAAACCTATCATATGGTTCTGGATAGTTACCTTTTAAAATCTCCCTGAGATTGCTGTCCTGCTTCTGGGCCTGCACTAAATCCTCGATATTAGTCTGCGAGACCTGAACTGCATTCACTGGTGCACTTTCGGGGGGTGTCCAAAAATATCGGTACCTGGAACCTACTTTAGCCAATGCGTCGGCTTTTACATTCCCAGGGGGGGAGGAACGATGGTGGCTTCGAACTTTGACTATTCCAAAAGTCCTGTTCTGTGCTCGCTCTAAAATGTGACGGAGCAATGGGGCTGAAGGGAGGGGTTTTCCGTCTGCGGAAACAAATCCTCTCGCTTTCCACAGGGCTAGGAATTCCGTAAGGCTGTTGCAGACATAGAGGCTGTCCGAATATATGTCTGCTGAGCCAGGGAAGGAATCTGGGTGTTCCACTATGTATGCGATGGCCACAAGTTCTGCCACCTGCGCGCCTAAGTGTCCTGGAAGTTTTATTGCTATTTCTTCTAGGGCGCGTCCTCGACTTAAATGCCGCATCCTGTTATGCACTTCCCTTCTAATATTGTGGAAGATCCATCCACGTATATCCTAATGGGTTCGCACGTGTCTGTGTGCTTGGGGCTCTGGTTGAACTATCTATCTTTCTGGGGGGTGTTTTAGCAATAAAGGGGTCTGTGTTGTGGTGTGGAGAGATAATTTCACATTCATGGGGGTTTCCGGGGTACTATAGGTTGTCGGCTAAAAAAGTGTGGGTCTTTGTCCTTTTAACAGTGATGTCCCATCCCTGCAAAAGAAGGGTCCATCTGGCTGCGCTTATCTGACTAACTGTATCGTCCTTGAGTCGTCCGTCCAGTAAAAGTTGGGTGAGGGTGTGTCCCGTCAGGATTGTGATGGGGTTTAGTCCGGTAATGTACGAAAGATACTGTACTGCCCAAAAAACTGCGAGCAGGTGCCTTTCACAGGCTGAAAATTCCTGCTCCACAGCATCTAGAACTCTGGAGGCGTAAGCCACGGGCCTTAACTGTTCGTGCCGTTCCTGAAGGAGCACAGCCGAAAGGGTGCAGTCTGTGCTTGCTACCTCTATAGCGTAAGGGGAAAGCGGGTCTGGAACTTGTAGTGCGGGGGCTGCAATGAGCGCCCTTTTCAATGAGTCCACAGCATCCGTATGCTGCGAAAGCCATTCCCAGGGGGCTCCTTTCTTTAGGAGGTCTGAGAGGGGTGCTGCCTTGTTGGCGAAACCGTCAACGTGGTTTCGGCAGTAGCCAACCAGTCCTAAAAATGACCGGAGGGCTGAAACTTTCTGGGGAAGGGGCAATTTAGCAATCGGGTCAATCCTTTTATGCTCAATCTCGCGTTTACCATGTGTGATAATTGTTCCCAAACGTGTCACCTTGTTTTCCAAAATCTGTGCCTTTTTGAGGTTTACTTTACATCCAATTGCTTGTAGGAGTTCCAGGAGTTCGGACAGAAGCTCAATGTGCTCTTCCTTGGTGTCTGTCTGCAGTAGTAGGTCGTCTACGTACTGGACCAGACATTCGGGGCGAAAAAATTTGGCTAAACCATTTGCCAACTGTCGGTGGAAAATGGAAGGGGCATTGTGGAATCCTTGTGGCAGGCATGTCCACGTGTACTGCTGATTTTTAAAGGTGAAGGCAAATTTGTCCTGGCACGCCTTTGCCAATGGAATGGACCAGAATCCATTACTGACATCCAAAACCATAAAGAATCAGGAATTGAGTCCCTGCTTGAGCATGGTCTCGGGACTTGTGGCTATTGTGGGGGCTGCTGCGGGGGTGATTTTGTTGAGTTCCCGGTAATCGATGGTCAGTCGCCATGATCCATCGGGCTTTCTCACTGGCCAAATCGGGACATTATTAGTGGAGGCTACTGATCTAAGTATGCCCTGCTCTAATAAGCTGTTGATTACTTTTGCGATTTCTCCCTCTGCCTCTTGGGGAAATCCATACTGCTTTTGGGGTCTAGGTCAGGTCCTGTGATCTGTACTGAACCAGTCATCCGGCCACAGTCATGTTTGTGGGTTGCGAATGCTGTCCTGTTCTTTTGTAACACTGCCCTAACCTGCTTGTCCGTGCTAATCATAGTCGGGTTAAACCAAAATTCACCTACTGCGCTAATCTTGTTGGCGTATTCTCCTATGGTGAGCGTTGCGTGGGCTCTTGCAGATTTTGCCATTTTCCAGACACATTGGTTGACTGGATCAAAGGATAGGTTGTGGGAATTCATAAAGTCCATGCCTTAAATGTGTTCTGCTGTGGAGGGTAGATCGATTAAAACTATGGGGTGCTTGGTGGTGATGTTGCCGATTTGAATGGGTACAGGGGCTGTGATGTGTCCCTGCTGTGAGTGGCCTGTAAAGCCGCTGAGGGTGATGGTGGCTGTAGTGGGCCACGTGTCTTTTTGAAACATGATGGAGGAATTTATTGTGGTGCGGGACCCTCCTGTGTCCCAGAGAAACTCGATGGGCTGTCCCCGTATTTTCGCTGCAAAACTACCGGTCGTCCGGACCTATCCCAAAGGGTGTCGCAGACCCAACTGGGGGAGCCCGAACACCATCACTCCGTTCCATTCAGGTCCGTCTGATCTGAACGGGTGCTCACACTATGTATGGGCTCTGTCTTATTCTTATTCAGGGTGCCTGCCTGCTGTGCTCTCTGTGGCTTTCGTGTCATTGCATTCTCGTGCAAAGTGTCCTAACTGTCCACAGTTGTAACACTCCTGTGACTTTTGTGGGGGGCTGTTCTTGCTTTCATTTACCCATGCGGGGTTCTGGTGTGTTTTAACTGCTTGTATGTCTGCTTCTGCCTGCTGGCCTTCGGGATTTTTAACTGCGGGTTTGTTCTGTACAGACTGCTCCCAGGTGCGGGACAATCTTTTTACAACCCATTTCTCATTATGAGCCTCCTCCGAGGGGGTCATAATTGGTACAAGCTTTTTGTCCTGTTTCTGTGGCATGGGAGATAAGGGTGCGGGTCCATTTGGCCATGTTGTCTGGGGACAAATGGGCACGGTCTAAGTCTCCGAAAACTGCTGCAAAATGGATCCACAGGCGTCCAGCAAACGCTGTGGGGTGCTCGGTTTTCTTTTGCCTGCACTTATTGAGGCCATCTATGGGGTCACCCCGGTTATACCCGATCGCATCTAGGATCGCGGTATGCATTTCTGCAAGGGTGCCTCCTCCTACATTCTGTGGGTCGGGAAGGGCTGCTACGACCGAAGGGTCTAAACTCAAAACTGTGAGCTTCACGTGCTCTCGCTCATCCAGGCCGTACATGGTCGCCTGCTGCTTTACTCTGGCAAAGAAGTGGTGGGGGTCTGAGGTGGGGAGGAACGGTTTGATTTTCTCGCACGCGTCCGGTAATTGGGTCACTGTTAAGGGGGTGGTGTACAGAAATTCCGTGTCGTCCGATGTGGCTGTGCGGTGGGTGATTACTGGGTTCATTGGAGCCTGAACTATCTGTTCTGTGGGAGTTGGGGCGCTTTTCTCTTTTGGGGCTTTCACTGCGCACATGTTCCCTGAACATATCTCTGCGCTGCCTCATTTAACTCTTCCCAATCAGGGCCGTCTTCCTCATCTAACTGGGATCCAAAGCTTTCCTGGAATCCTTTTTGAACTGAAAGCAGAGATTGTAGTTCTGCAATCTGCTTCCGGCACTTTGCGTGGTCCAGTAAGCTTTGTCTTTGCTCCGTGGTGGCAGCATGGAGTGCTCTTAACGCTGCCTTCAGGTCACTACACTGCCTCTGCAATGCCTCTACCTGCTTCTCGGTTTTCTCTCGTACCAGGACTGCACGTTGCGTGTCCTGATAGGCCTTTTCGTACTGGGACTGGAAGCTGCTTAAGTGCGCCAGGCAAGACTGATGTGCCCCCTTGGCATCATCCACCTCTCCGTCTTTTGCTGCCAACTTCCTCCTTAACTCTACGTTCTCTCTTTCTACCTCACTGACATCGACCTTGCTCATTCGATGAATGCCTTCTATCTCTTTCCAGAGCGTCCTAACGACCTCCTCTGTGCCTCGTAATTGTGCCAAGCAGGACACGATTGCCATCGGCTTGCGAGCTTTTCCTAAGCTCTTCTTGCGGATCTCGCTCAGGTTCTCCCACCAATAATGTCCTATACTCCCGGGACCTGTTTCCGCATTGTTACAGAATTCGCTCCAAAGGGGCCATCCTTTCTCTTTGAGGTACTTCCTGATTTCCTCTTCCCAAACGGGACATTGATCTACTCTACCTCTGCTGGTCGCTGCGACCACAAAGTCTTTGGGGTTCATGAGGCGTTGCATTGCCTGCATTGCCATTTTTCCTATCTGAATGCTTCTTTTAAATTTGCAACCAGGGGGACTAAGGCGGTGCTGTAATTACGGGTACGGCTTTCGCTATTTTCCGGAATACAAACTCCCGACAGTTTCGTCGCAACAAAAAATCTATCAGTATGACCTAATCGCCCTGTTAGTTACGCATGCATTTAACACACTTCCGAATTATGAGGATTGATCAGAACTGCTTGAACACTTGTAGTTTTCTGTTCCCAATTGGATCTCTAATTCAAATTTTTGTGTTCTCCCGGAGTGGTTAAGCCACTTCTAGATCGGGTCCCGTCAGATGTCGCCAGTAATATGTTGCTAACTTATGGTTGGTTCAATTGGCTCTGTTTTATAACCTTTGCTCTCGAGTCGCCAGGTATCTTTATGATACCGCCACGAGGTTCAAGTTCAAGTAATGATCAATAACTCAATACACCAATTAGTAAGATTCAAATCAAACACATTTATTATACACAGTAAATCGCTACTCATGCATAAATTCTACTTCTAAGCTACTTCTACAACTAACAGGCCTATACGTAGCTTCGGACTGGCCCACCAGGTCAGGGGAACAAATGGCCTTTCGTTCGGGTTCTGAGTCTGCGGGATTCGAAGTTGGTACGGATTGGTAGCTGGGAGCGCCTATCTCGTAGCAAGCGTTGACTTAAGACTTAAGGTCTTTTGGCGGCAGCTGAACACGTCACGGTCAAGGGTTGGTTCGCGTTGCTGAGTGACCCTATCAAGAACGACGATTTGAACTTGGGGGCTTTGCTTTATAGTCCTCAGGGGCTTCCCACCTTTCGGGGCAGACCCCGTACCTGGTTCCAAGTGATTGGACTTCGTTCCAATCGCTTGGTTCTATTTCTCCAATACTGGAGCGGTTCCCTGATCGATGGGCGGTCTTTTGAGGTGTCCGTTAACCTCTTTTGTGTTGGCTCCTGCTGGCGCCGAGGAGTCGGGCTTGGCCTTGTTTATCCCAAATGTTTTGATTATTCCCGGGGATCGCTCATTAGTATGTAGATGGCTGCTATATTATTAAGCAGATGGCTGCTTGTATCGATGCTGTCTGGACTTTTGCAGAGTTTAATACACAGTAAACTTGCACCTGCTAGTTTCTGCCTGTGTTGGCTGAATTTCCCTTCAGCCTTTGCTGTTCGCCATTTTACGTCGGGAGTTGGCCAACCCAGGTAGCTACAGCTGCCTGCTGTCGAGCAGCTCACGCTGCCAACTCGTACCCGTTCAACCAGCCTCGCAGAAACGTTCGGGCAATTCAACCCACGTTCATGGAGTCCAATCCCGACGTCACACAGACCAATGACACTGAGGACAGGGAGCCCTTTCGCGTTGCTGTCATCAACAAGAACAAGCTGTCCCCGAGTCGAATGCACCAGCCGCTGTCAGTGCACAGCATTGATCCGGACGATGAGTGGTGTGCCACCCTGACGGTCAACTCAAATTCGTCGCCCACCTGAGAGACTTAATTTATGAAGCTTTTCATATTGGACTCACTGACTTGTTCTGACATACTGGGCGCGATTCTCCACTCCCGCGCCGGTTGGGAGAATCGCCTGGGCCGCCAAAATTTCCCGGGACGCCGGTCCGACGCCCTCCCGCGATTCTCCAAAGCGGCGGGAACGGCCCGGTTGAGTTTCGCAGGCTGGAGAATCGCCGGAGACACCGAAAATGGCAATTCTCCGGCACCCCCGCTATTCTCAGGCCCGGGTGGGCCGAGCGGCCAGGCCAAAACGGCGGGTTCCCCCCGGCGCCGTCCACACCTGGTCGCTGCCGTCGTGAACGGTGCGTGAACGCTGGGGGGGTGCGGCCTGCGAGGGGGGATCCTGCACCGGAGGGTACATCAAATGTGGGGTGGCCCGCGATCGGTGGCCACCGATCGTCGGGCCGTTCTCTCTGAAGGAGGACTTCCTTCCTTCTGAGGCCCCGCAAGATCCGTCAGACATCTTCTTGCGGGGCGGACCTAGAGAGGACTGCAACCACGCATGCGCGGATGACGCCCCTTATGCAGCGCCGGATGCATCATCTATGCGGTGCCGCCTTTACGCGGGCGACAAGGCCTGGCGCGTGCAGATGACACGGCCCCGATCCTGGGCCATTGTCAGGACCTGAATCAGTCGGGATCGGGCCGTTTTGGGCCGTCGTGAACCTCGACGGCGTTCACGACGGCGCGGCCACTTCGGCGCGGCCACTTCGGCGCGGGAGTGGAGAATCGCGCCCACTGTTTTGACTTTCTGCCATACTGTTTAAGATTTTGTTATCGTTTGTCAATGACATTGGTTTCGTTCTTGGTGTAACATAGTTAGTTTCTGCACCGGGCATCTTCCTGTGTATATAGTATAGCCACATGTACATATTGTTGTAAATATTGCACACACATGATTAGATGCACTCACCACACTTCTTTATTTATTGTCATGTCGGCACATATTCTTTGCGAAAAGGGGGGGATGTCATGATATTTAGATCAGCATATCATGGTGTAATCAAACACACACTGATGGACATGCAGTAGGACCAACCAACACACACACAACATCGCAGCCAATCACCAGTGAGAGCACACTCACTATAAAAACAGGGGACACTACAGTTCCCGCACATTCCAGCAGCAGCCAGCTCAGAGCACCGAGCTCAGAGCCTGCCACTCTGACATTCACCATGTGCTGAGTGCCTCACCCAGATAGTAATAGGACAGGGTCCACAGATTAACTGGTAATGCACGTACCCAAGTTAGCAGTGTGCTGTTATAGTTAAGTAGTAAATAAAATTGAGTTACACCATCTCCAGCCGTGTTGGATCGTTTGTACACCAGAACACCCAACACGACAAGCCTGATTGGGAGCACACTAGTATTTGAGTCAGATGGTCATGCCTGCCAGCAGGACCTGAGCACATAATGTTTGGTGCAATACTGAAAGGGTGCCATCTTGGGGAGCACCAAATGATCTTGTGGCACAATTTGAAGAACAGAGGGTTTCTACCCAGAGTCCTTGCCAACGTTTATTCCTCAACCAACCCCATTTAAAATAAATGATTTGGTCATGATCTCAGTGTTGTTTGATGGCAAGCTAGCTGCTGCGTTTGTTTATGTAACAGGGACCATACTTCAGACATACTTGCTTAATTATCAAGCACTTTGTGACAAATTGAGAATGTGAAAGGTGCTATATAAATGTAAGTTTGTTCTTACTGAATTTGTGACTTGTCTAACTTATGACCAAACTGGTAGAACACATAAGAGATCATATTTTCTTCCTGTAGCTAGTGGCAAAGTTTTAAAAACCCATTTAAAAGTCCAGTCTTTCTATTCCTTCATTAAAGTGAAATAACATTTGAGTTTTAAGTGGCAATATTCTGAGTCTCAGTCATCTGCACATTAATTTATCGCCATGGTGAAAATGACATTTTGCACCAAGAGGCATTTTTGATTGATTTTAACACTAGGGTCAGTAGCTTTAATACAGTGATAACAGTTTTACACTGCTCTACTGAAAGCATTATTTTAACCAATTATTGTCTGGAAAATTAACTTGACTCTCAGTGCATGTCCCAAATTGTTTTATCAGATGCAATGTCAGTATTATAATCCTGCCGAGAGGCCTTCGTTTATGCTACTCAGGGAGCACTGATTCTATGGCGTGGTTATCACACCAATGGCAACAAATGTTCTTGTCATGATTCTGAGATAGAATTTTTAAATGTTCATACAAATAGGGGAACGCTTTTATTTTGTTTTAAGGCTGCACTGCAATTCATTAGGTAATGAAGTAGACTTTACTGGAGTCATGAGTATGTCAGAGTATGGAGTATGTTGACATGCCTTGTGAATGAACTCATGGTGATATCCTGCTGCATCATCCAACCCTTGGTGAATTACATTTAAAAGCCACGGTAACAACAGTAGCAGCATGATTTATCAGAGACTCTTTGCCTCCATGCCAGACTTTCGTCCTGATGGGGCTGGCTGTAGAGTATAGACACCTTGGGCTGGATTCTCCGATTTTGAGGCTATTTCCCCACAGCCCCTGATAATGTCCTCCCTGCTCACGAACTGAGACTGCAGCCGCCACGCCGAGTTCCCGACGGATGAGATCACGCCCGACCGACGCCGTCAGGAACTCAGCCGGTTGGGGGTTGAGCATCAGGGGGGCTGGCCTCAGGCAATGTCCTGAGGCCGTCGATATGTCGCGCGGTGTACTCTCTGAGTACGCCGCTTTGGAGGGGGTGGAGCATCACGAAAGCGGCACCGCCCCCGATTTGATCAGGGATTGTGACTCTCTGGCTGATCGCCGAACGCGATTTCGCCGTCAGCGACTGGGAAATCCAGCCCCTTAGCTGTGTGTTTTTAATGTGAGGTCTCCTCCACCTAGTTGGGTGAAAACGTTATTTCTTTAGTATGTGTTGCCAGGCCCCTTAATACAGACATAGGAAAACAAACCTAATGAAGTTCCTTCAGACAAAACCATGTTTCTCATCCTGTGATGAACGGTTGTCATTCTCAGCTAGTAATAGAACATAGAACATAGAAAAATACAGCACAGAACAGGCCCTTCAGCCCACGATGTTGTGCTGAACCTTTGTCCAAGATTAATCATAGATTATCATTGAATTTACAGTGCAGAAGAATGAAATAAGTTGCATTTATAAGGACCCTCAGCACCCCCTCATTAGCCCCAAAGCACTTGACAAGTACTTTTGATGTGCAGTCACTGTTGTTCCGGAGGTCAGCAAGATCACACAAACAACAGACAATTGTTGGTCCCACTGGCTGTGGAAGGAATGTTGGCCAAGATACCCCATTTTTCCTGTCTTTGAATGATGTTGTGACCTGAACAGCTTAACGCTTGGCAGTGCAGCTCACTCAGAGCCCATTCGGGCAGATCGTGCCCCCCCAAATGTCATTTGTGGCAGTTTTTGCTGGGAGTTTTCCACTGACTCCGTCGATGAGTTCCCCACCACTATCTAACCACACATACCAGATGTCCCTGGAGCGTGAACATGCGGCGTCCACGGGCACACTCGAGGCCTTCCGTGCTCGGTGGGCACCACAGGGGTTGGATTGCCTTATCGACTCCGATTTTCACACTTTAATTTGACGGGTTTTTGATAAGGTTTTGTTTCCTTTCTCGTTCTTTTTGAGCTGCGCTCCACTCGTTGTTTTGGGGCACTCCCCTCTTTTGTTTTATCCATCAGTTACTTTATGTTCTTTTGCTTGGTTGTCACACCCAGCGTGATCACGGCAGTGTCAGTGGCGGATGCAGGCTTAACTCCTGTACGTGTAGATAAACGAACAGGTCATCAATTCACAAAAAAACAAAAATAATAAAAAAGACAAAACACATAAACATAAATATTTTTTTTTCTTTTTAAAATTAGAGTAGTAAGACCATATAAAAGGTCTAACCAGCCATAGTCACTTTATTGGGCCCTGGGGAATTTCTCCCTGGTCAAACCCACGCTTAGAGTTATTTTCATCACTGGGGAGCTGAACTCGCTTGTCAGGCTGACTCCTCGGAAATCTGGGCCACCACTTTGAAAGGGTGCCCCGATCTCTGTGGATTCCCCCACAACCCCCATACACATGGAGCAGGCAGGGAGCTGGATTAGGGGTTTGCCCCTGTCCACACTCTGAGCTCTGGCTTTGTAACTCTGATAAAGTAATAAAAAAAAGTGTGTGGGATGCATAATTAAACTCTGTTAAGCCGCAGACTGCACAAAGTGTTTAAGCAATATGAAGATCAGGTGGGTGAGCAGGGATAATGTGCCTGCTTTAGTTAGGCTTGCTAAAAGTGGACCTCTCAAACTGATTGCTCGGCTGTGTCCCAAATCATCAAAATAAGCTGTCTGCTTTTAAAGAGGAATGCAGAGACTCTCCCATGCATCCACATTCCGGTTTCACAAACCTGGTCTATCATTTTGAACTATCCTTGTCCCTTTCTGTTCAAAATTGAAATCGATATTCGATTCTCATTGTCGGCATACAAAATAGTGCAATCTGGTGCTGTCTGAAAATGCTAATGCTCTGACATTTTCTCCACCTTTCTCTCCTCCTCAGAACCTTAAACCGTTTACATTCTAACCTGTCTGAGCATTAGCTGCACCTCTCCCCCACCCCCACCCCTCCATTCAAATTCAGAAACGTGCCAGGGTTAGGATTTGGGTACATTCCAAACTCTGGAGAGCAGGAGAATGGAAATGTGCCAAATCATAGCAATCTTTTCATTGCATGTTTGGAATAAGGAGCTCTGGTTATTGCAGGTAACCACCTTCACTGCAGAAAGCAATATACCTACATGGAGAGGTGAGGGAGTAGATTGAATCTTTCTGCTTTCTAGCAGAGAAGATTATGAGGAGATTTACTAAAGGTGTTTAAAATGGTGAGAGGTTTTGACAGAGTAAATGGAGTGAAACCGTTTACACTGATGAGTGTTCGAAACCAGAGGAACCTGGAGGAGATGTGAATTCTTCTTTATACAGCCAGTTGTTCTGATCCGGATCGTGCTGCCTGAAGAAGTGACGAAAGCATATTCACGAGAAAATTTCAGAAGGGATTGGGCACAAGCAGCAATAGCTTCCCCAAAACTTTCAGTGAAGGTATTAAAGGTCTTTATTTCATTTCTTCAATCCTGAGATGTGGGCATCACTGGCTAGGTCAGCATTTGTTACCCATTCTCAATTGCCCTTGAAAAGGTGGTGATGGGATGGCGCCGTGGTTAGCACTGCCGCCGCACGGCGCCGAGGCCCCAGGTTCGCTCCCGACCCTGCGTCAACGTGTGGAGTTTGCACATTCTCCCCGTGTCTGCATGGGTCTCGCCCCCTCAACCCAAAGATGTGCAAGGTAGATGGATTGGCCATGCTAAATTGCCCCTTAATTGTAAAAAGTAATAATTGGCAACTCTAAATTTATGGGGGAAAAAGAGAAGGTGGTGATGAGCGACAGCCTTGGACTGCTGCAGTCCATGTGGTGCAGAATTTTGACCTGGAGACATTGAAGGAACAGTGATATAGTTCCAAATCAGGATGGTGTGTGGCTTGGAAGGGATTTTAATGGTCAATTGAAGTTAAATGCATGCAAGTGGAGGGTATTGCTTGGGTGGTTACTTGAGCATATACAAAGAAACAATATAGACACAGAAGTTGAGTGGAGTGAGGAGATAATTTTCAAAATATTTTCCTTTGATTTATGTCCTTATTGGGCTGGACCACCTTTTCCTGTCCCTAAGAAATCTTCTACCTTTAACGAATATAACACCGGGACCTTATGGAGGACTTTAAAAGTATGAAAGGGTTTGCTGGTGTCCATGTGTTTCCACTTGTGAGTATATTCAGAACAAGGCATCATAAATTGAAGATAGCAACGAACAGACCAAATCCAGAACTTAGGAGTCCTTTACACAGCGAGGGATGAGAATGTGGAAATTGGCTGTCATTTGGAATATTGAGACAGCTTGAACACATTTGCGGGAGGATTGCTGCCTCAATGTGGGAGAAGGGAGCAGCGGGAAATGGGGCCATGGTGGGGAAAGATAATTAGAGTGGAAGAGGCTTGTGTGAAATGTAAACACTGCTGTAGATGGTTTGGTCAGATGCCCTGTTCCAGTGCTGTAAATATATGTGATTCTATGTAGGACAGCTAGGCACAGCAAAAATGAAGAGAAACATTGAAGGATCGGCATTGGGGTGCTGACGGCTCATAACCTGGGTAATAATGTGGTTTGGAACGTCAGCAAAGTTGACCATCAATTCACCCATGACTAGTTGGTGGGTAGAAGTCAGTAACCCAATATTGTATAATGTGACATCTGCAACACTGACCTCAATTGAGGTGGCACAGACTTGTTCAGTCACTGGCAGACCGAGGTCCGAGGGTTGATCCCAGAGTTGGCTGCCTTACAATTGACCTTAGCATCACTGTGCTCAGGACTGAAAAAAACAGCCAGGATTCCCACTTACGATCATTAGCCAGGAATACTCCCACCAACCAGCTGGAAATTGAGTTATTACTTCCTGTTATAACCCTCAAGTACCTTACGGGGTGGGAACAATTAACTTCCCCATGGACGTTTCAGAACATGAGCTCCCCAGTAAGGGGGTGGGGGCAATCTCTAAACAGTGTATAGCTGTGTGGTATATAAAGCCGGTCAGTTAGGCACTGGCAAGACAGACCCAGTTGGGATCTACCATGTGATGTATATAACGGTTATTGTAAATAAACTAAGTTTCTTTGAACTACTCGGTGTGGACACCTTCGTGGCCTTATAAAACTTCCCTTCCCCATGATGTGATTGGCTCATTGCTGTTCCTTGCACTGATACAATGGGTTTATTGCTGCCTCATTCTGATGCATGTTCTTATCTCCCGCAGGCTGATGCTAAAATGGTGTGTGATGTAGTGAGTCGGATGGAGGATACGGAGCCATTTTCCCCAGAGCTGCTGTCAGCCATGATACGACTTTGGACAGACTCTGGGATGGTGGAATGCTTCAGCCGTTCCCGTGAATACCAGCTTAACGATTCTGCACAATAGTGAGTAGACAACTGAATGGATTACACACGGCAGGGTCATTGTTGAGCGGGCTATTTCAAGGATTACTGTGCCAGGGATTTTAGTGGCCAACTGGGTGCCGGAACCTCACCTTCAGGTCATAACGTGGGGGGAAAGTCATATCATGGGGAGCATGTTAAAGTCTGCGGGTGCAGGTGCTGAAGGAAAACACAATACCTGTCCCAGATGGGTGGCACGCTATGGTATTTGGGGAAGTGGCTAATAAAATCTGTCATGTGCTGACGTATTGTAAAGATTCATTGGAAACAATAATAGTGCCTGAGGATTGGAGAGTGGCAAATGCAACACCAGTTTAGAAAGAGAGGTCTAAAGAAGCTGGAATCCACAATCCAATGGACCTAATGTACGTAAGAGATCAAACAGACCCGAAGGAGGGAATAGTGAAGCACTTGTTGAAATATGAACTTAAGAGGGCCATTATTTTTACGGGATGGAGGTCAAGTCTGACTCATTGAATTTTGAGGAGATAATGTACAAAGTGGACAATTAATTTCAGCAGACAATCGCTACCTCAGAAGTTTACCAGTCTCCCACCATAGTTCTGGAAGTAGATCAGCAAAACTACCAGAGACTGAGTTATGTTGGGTTTTCTACCAACCCCTTTAAGAGGCAAATGTTGAGCCGGGGACAGAACCAAGGCTGGGAACTTGACATAGAAGTGATTTCAGTGAGGCAAATTGGCCCATTGCTGGGGTATAGGCGATGCAAGGGTCTAGACACTGGAGAATTGTAAATGATTTTCACAAAACAGATAAAAATTCTCAGTCGGTCAACTTGCTCAGACCAGTGTTGGACTCTTGCTGGGGATTGGGAGTGGGGGAGGGGCACATTGGGAGATACTTGCTCCCACCTGTCTCACTGAAATGACTGTGACCTCTCACTTCTTGTGAGCCGGTTGTTTGGGGGGGGGGGGGGGGGGGGGGACTTACTGGCATAGCTACTGTGGTCGAACAATCAGGATCTCAACCCACAGAATTTTGGGGCCTGTATGTGCAGATTTTAACACAGTTGATCAGAATTTACATGGGGTGGGGGGAGCTTGCTGAAGTGGATCATAAATTGGTATAATCATAGGGTGGGTTTACATGGAACTGGAACGAAATGGAGGATTGTGATTAAAAGAGTGTTTCATGAATCAGTCCGCAGCCTTTGTTGTTAGCACAACACATAAATTATTTTGAAGTCATCTCAGTTTGATAGTAGAAAATTAGGAGGTTCAGCGGACAGAACCACACTGACTAAATACAAATACAGGGTCCTCTGGGCAAGTTTTGAGAAAGGAAGCTCAGAGATTCCATAGGGTACAGATAAACCAAATCCAATAATTTTAACAATGACAAACTCTGGGGAACAGGCAAATATTCAGAAGAGGGAATGGAGGATTTAGATTTACCTACTTTACAAAGGATGGTGAATGCATGAAACATTGCCTGCGGAGTGTGAACAATTGTTGGACGGAGCTGGATAGCTTTTGGTGAAAGGAGTGATTGAAGAATAAAATAAAAATAATTGATAGCAGTTTCAGAGCTTAGAAACTATCCATATGAACCATGTTGCCCTGAACATTCCAAAGTTTCTAGAACCATTTGGTGTGAGGGCATTACAAAGCTGGCAGGCTCCAAAAGAAATGTTGGATTCTGGGGCTTGGCCAGTTTGAGATTTGGCACAACTCTGCCTTGTAGTTGCCAGCCTTTGTCACTAGATGCTGCTGGCGGGTTGGGCTGGTGCTGTGAGGACCTCTGGTGGCAGACATTGTGTACTGCAACATCACTCTTCACTGCAATTTTCACCCACCATACTTAATTGCAAAGGAATCAATGTGCAATCATGCAAGGTGACTTTCAGAATTAATACCAGAATTTACATACACTATACTTCAAAAATCTGTTCATGAAATAATCACATTGCAGGAGCCTCCTTTTTCTGTTTTACTTACTGGATGAAATAGTGGAACAGATGTGCTAGCCTTGACGTCAACTAACAGGATCCCTTGCAACACATCATTGATTAGAATTGGCATTTAGTGTGCACAGTCTGTTTGCGGGTTTTTTTTTCATGTATAATTATATAGTCCATGCTGTATGTTTGCTCTATTTAATTCTTTCACTTGGCTGGAGCATACTTTCCTTTTAGGCAGCTCCCCATTTTGCATTAAGGTTGGGTTACATTCCATGCGAATGGTCAATTCAAACCCTGAAACAGTGGCTCTGTCTCTGGACTAGGATTTATAAATCCCTCCACTGAAAAACCTTAGCCTAATTAACCCCCGCATGATCTCATGGGAAAATATGTGCAATCTGGAAGCCCTAAATGCCTTCACCAATTATGCTGGTGAAGTGATCTGAGTGTATTTCATATGGTTTTCCAGTACAAATCAATAATATAATGGAAGGTGATGAATATTATACAATATATTCCTTATCATATGTCTACCATTAGCAGTAGGTGCTACACCCCCATTATCTTTGACCTCCACCAATACCATGGGTCATGTGGGGTCGATGGGGAAAAGAGTGGGATGGGGTTATAGTTTAATGGACAATGTACATAAAACAGTAACAGTGTATTGTAAAAAATTCCAATATTTAAACTTTCCAAGTTGATGAAATGCCATAGGGAATTTTCCTAATGTGCTTAACTTCAGGGGATCTACAAAACTCCAAAGTGCTGGATTGAACACCCAAATTTGCAGCATAAAATTGAATAAAATGCCTATTGACCTCTGGCCTCTGAATCAATGGATGACACCACATCAACTCTTACCCCAAACCTCCCTGACCGAGCACCATAAATGGTCCAGCTCCCATCCTCTCTATAATAATGATGACCACTCCCAATATAGGCTGGGACGTGGATGTAAACCGGATATAGCGGGAATAGATCCTGCCCTATCAGAAGATTTGATTGTAACCAGGGGTTACAGTTTCTGTAAAGTAAAGCATGTTCTGTTTTCGTAATGCAAAAATCACTCTCCTGTCCTCATCCCTACACAATCCAGTCCAGACCATTCTCATCGTTTGTGTTTCTCATTGTGCCTCGTGTGTCCATCGTGGCTCAGTCGATAGCATTTCCACCTCTGAATCAGGAAGTTGTGGGTTCAAGTCCCACTCTAGGACTTGGGCACAAATAACATGGCTGACACTCAGGACCATCTCTCAGATGAGATGTTAAACTGAGGCCTTGTCTGCCCTCAGCTGCCCATGAAAGATCACATGACACTATTTGGAATAAGAGCAGTGGAGTTCTCCCTGGTCAATATTTATTGGAAATATTTATCGGAAAAACCGATTGTATGGTCATTATCATGGGCGGGATTCTCCCCTACCTGGCGGGGCGGGGGGGTTCCGGCGTAATGGAGTGGCGGGAACCACTCCGGCGTTGGGCCGCCCCAAAGGTGCGCCGCACCTTTAGGGGCCAAGCCCTCACCTTGAGGGATTAGGCCCGCGCCGGAGTGGTTTCTGCTCCGCCGGCTGGCGGGAAAGGCCTTTGGTGCCACGCCAGCCGGTCTTCGCCGGGCGACGCATGCGCGGGAGCATCAGCGGCTGCTGACGTCATCCCTGCGCAGGGGAGGGGGTGTCTTCCGCCTCCGCCATAGTGAAGACCATGGCGAAGGCGGAAGAAAAAGAATGCCATCACGGTACAGGCCCGCCCACAGATCGGTGGGCCTGATCGCGGGCCAGGCCACCGTGGGGGCAGCCCCCGTGGCCAGATCACCCCGTGCCCCCCCAGGGCCCCGGAGCCCGCTCGCGCCGCCTTGCCCCACCGTTCAAAAGGTGGTTTAATCCACGCCAGCGGGAGAGGGTTGACAGCGGCGGGACTTCGGCTCATCGCGGGCCGCCAACCGGCAACCGGCGCGGCACGATTCCCACCCCCGCCGAATCTCTGGTGGCGGAGAATTCGGGACACGGCGGGGGCGCGATTCATGCCAGCCCCCGGCGATTCTCCGACCCGGTGGGGGGTCGGAGAATCGCGCCCCATGTTACCATTTGTGTGAGCCAATATGTGGGCATATTGGCTGCTACATTACAACATCGACAACACTTCAAACATACTTCATTGGCTATAAAGTACTTTGAGACGTCTGGTAGTTATGAAAAGCACTACATAAATGCAAGTCTCTCCCTCGTTTCCTTATGTTAAATACTTATTGCACAGCACCAATCCATAAGGATTTGGTAAAAGTACTGGTGGTCAGTATATGGAGCAAAATGTCCAAGCCCAAACTAACACTCAGCACAATCATTGGTATCCAGGATATCTGGAAGTCAAGAATGTGATGTGAAGGGGAATTTTTGAAATGTTTCCAGATGAACTCTTGTAGTCCGTATGATGGAAGTACTGCCATGGGTACTGTTGAATGGTGAGTTCCAGGTCTTTGGCTCAGTGACAATGAAGGAACGGCAAATATTGGACAAATATTGATCAAGCAGCCTGAATATTTCAGCTATACTCCAAGATTCCCTAATTTATTCTGGATTGTAAATGGTTCTTTTCAGGCAGGATGCAGGATATATTTCATTCCGTTTTCTGTGTCTCACATGGGAGCGCGAGCAATGATACGCCTTCCCTTACTCTTGTCTCTTTTTCAACTGTTGCCCTTGATTTTCCTTTCCCCATATTGTACTCCTCAAAATGTCTTGGCAACTGTTTGAGTTTGGGGAACCGGGAGCCAATTGAGCCACGCACAAATGAGATGATTAAATATCATGGTATAATGTGTGCACTCGGATGCAGTGGCCCCCCTAATACAGAACTGGGTATTCTCTCCAAGTTACAGTATGACAGACCAAGGGAGAGATTTGCCGTGTCAACAGCAAAATGTCAGCTGCATCACTGTAACCATCACATGACAATCTGAGTCTCTCCTTGATTAGCACTCCTCCCCAATATCTATTAGCTGGCAGCACAATATACAACTAGCCAGATCCATAACAAAGAACAGCATCTCTCAGATTTACCCTGTTGCATTGCTGGGTGCACAGAAAAATTTGGGAGAGTTGTACTTTGAGAGAAAGACTTGTATTTTTATAGCAACTTTAATAACCTCATGACATCTCAATGTACTTTACTGCCAATTAAGTACTTTTGAATTGTAGTCACTGTTGGAAAAAAGTGGCAGACAATCTGTGCTCAGCAAGCTCCCAGAGCCAGTGATGTGATAACAACCAGATTATCTGTTTTGCTGATATTGGTTGAGGGCTGAGAAATGGGCAGAATACCGGGCATAACTCCGCTGCTCATCTTCACAATAGTGCCATGGGATCTTTTACACCAACCTGTGAGCAGATAGATCCTAAATTTAATGCCTCCTCCAAGAAACAGTGAAGCACTTCCTCGGTACAGTAATTCTTGACATAAAGTTATGGTTACGTTTCTGAAACTAAGTGAAACGACTTTAAATGAATCATGAAAATCAATGTTAAATCCAAAGTTGGGTTCCTTCAGACATCTGGCGCCTTGTAAAACTAATCTAGAAGTTCAAATACTGTACCGTGCATGTACAGCAATGTGCATTCCAAGCATGAATAATTTGCAAAGTAAAATATACTATATACTTTGAAGTTAGATAGTATTAAATCACCAAACACATCCAGAATAGCACAGCTTCTATGTCTCATCCACAGCACTTCTGAAACTCAGCTCAATGTTTGCTTCCAAAGAGAAAATGCTGGAAAATCTCAGCAGGTCTGGCAGCATCTGTAGAGAGAGACAATAGCTAACATTTCAAGTCCAGGTGACCCTTTGCCAAAGCCCATTCAATGTTTGCTTGCTTTCCTTTCCCACACTTTTTTCTCTCCCACTTTGCCTCTCTCTCTCGTGTTCCACTCGGTGTCTGTCTGTCTTTCTCTCCCTTTCTCTCTCTCTCTCTCCCCTTTTCCACTTTCTCTCTCTCTCTCTCTCTCTCTAGGGGTTTGGATGGAGAGAAATGTGTCAGGTGTATTTAGGAAGAATTCCTTATTCAATGTGTGGATGGACTAACTAGAGAGGGGGTAAAACTTGACCTCCTCTTGGGGAATAAGGAAGGGCGGGTGATAGAAGTGTTAGTGAGGGATCACTTTGGGACCAGTTACCGTAATTCCATTAGTTTTAAGGTAGCTATGGAGAATGATAGTTCTGGCCCAAAAGTTAAAATTCTAAATTGGGCAAGGCCAATTTCGATGGTATTAGGCGGGAACTTTCAGAAGTTGATTGGGGGAGCCTGTTTACAGGCAAGAGGACAGTTGGTTAGTGGGAGTCTTTCAAAAGGGTGTTAACGAGGGTTCAGGGTAAGCACATTCCTCTTAGAGTGAAGGGTAAGGCTGTAGATGTAGAGAACCCTGGATGACTCGGGATATTGAGGCCATGGTCAAAAGGAATAAGGAGGCATATGACATGCATTGGCATCTGGAATCAAGTGGATCCCTTGAAGAGTATAGGGCTTGTCGGAGTAGAGTGAAGAGAGAAATCAGGTGGGTAAAAAGGGGACATGAGATTGTCTTGGCAGATAAGGCAAAGGAAAATCCAAGAGCTTTTGCAGATACATAAAGAGCAAAAGAGTGACTCGGGAGAGGGTAGGGCCTCTTAAGGATAAAACAAGGTCCTCTATGTGCGGATCCACAAGGGATGGGAGAGATCCTAAATGAATATTTATCGTCAGTATAGGCATGAATGTTAGGGAAATTGGGGAAATAAAAAGTGATGTCTTGAGGAGTGTACATATTACAGAGAAGGAGGTGCTGGAGGTATTAAAGCGCATCAAGATAGATAAATCCCCGGGACCTGATGAAATGTACCCCAGGACGTTGTGGGAGGCTAGGGAGGCAATTGCCGGCCCCTAGCTGAGATATTTGAATCATCGACAGCCACAGGAGAGGTGTCTGAAGATTGGAGGGTAGTAAATGTTGTGCCCTTGCTTAAGAAGGGCTGTAGGGATAAGCCTGGGAACTACTGACTGGGTGAGCCTGACTTCTGTAGTGGGTAAATTGTTAGAAGGTATTCTGAGGGACAGGATCTGCAGGCATTTAGACAGGCAAGGGCTAATTAGCTAAGTCAGCATGGCTTCGTCAGGGGAAAGTCATGTCTCACAAATTTGATTGAGTTTTTGAAGGGGTAACCAAGAAGGTAAATGAGGACAGTGCGGTCGACGATGTCTACATGGACTTTAGCAAGGCCTTTGACAAGGTACCGCATGGTAGGTTGTTGCAAAAGATTAAATCTCACGGAATCCAGGGTGAGGTATCCAATTGGATACAAAATTGGCTTGGCGACCATAGCCAAAGGGTGGTAGTGGAGGGTTTTTCAAACTGGAGGCCTGTGACCAGCGGTGTGCCTCAGGGATCAGTGATGGGTTCACTGTTATTTGTTATATATACATATAAATGATTTGGATGAGAATGAGAATGTAAGAGGCATGGTTAGTAAGTTTGCAGATGACACCAAGATTGGTGGCATAGTGGATAGTGAAGAAGGTTATATTAGATTGCAACAGGATCTTGACCAATTGGCCAGTGGGCTGATGAAGTTTAATTTGGATAAATGTGAGGTGATGCATTTTGGTAGATCAAATCAGGGCAGGACTTACTCAGTCAATGGTAGGGAGCTGGGGAGAGTTACAGAACAAAGCGATCTCGGAGTCCAGGCTCATAGCTCCTTGAAGATGGGCAGGATGGTGAAGAAAGCATTCAGCATGCTAGGTTTTATTGGTCAGAATATTGAATACAGGAGTTTGGACGTCTTGTTGAAGTTGTACAAGACATTGGTGTTCCACACATGGAATACTGTGTTCAGTTCTGGTCACCCCATTATAGGAAAGATATTGTTAAATAGAAACAGTGCAAAAGAGATTTACGAGGATGCTACCAGGACTTGATGGTCTGAGTTATAAGGAGAGGCTGGAGAGGCTGAGAACTATTTTCCTGGAGCGTAGGAGGCTGAGGGGTGATCTTATAGAGGTCTATAAAATAATGAGGAGCATAGATAAGGTAGATAGTCGTCATCTTTTCCCAAAGGTACAGGAGTCCAGAACTAGAGGGCAGAGGTTTAAAGTCAGAGGGAAGTGATATAAAAGGGACCAGAGGGGAAATTTCTTCACGCAGAGGGTGGTGAGCATCTGGAATGAGCTGCCAGAGGCAGTGGTAGAGGTGGGTACAATTTTATTCCTTAAAAAGCAGTTAGACAGTTACATGGGCAGGATGGGTATAGAGGGATATGGGCAAAATGCAGGCAAGTGGGACTAGCTTAGTAATAGAAACTGGGTGGCATGGACAAGCTGGGCCGAAGGGCCTGTTTCCATGTTGTAAACATCTTATGACTCTCACTCTCTCTCTTATTCCCTCTCTCTCTCCTTTCCCTCTCTCCTTTCACTCAACTCTCTATCTCTCTCTCTCCTTTCCTCCCCGCCCCCCCCCCCCCCTCTATCTCTCTCTTTCTCTCCTTTTCCATTATATCTCTGTCTCTCTTACTTCCTGTACCTCACTGAAGTGCTGACATGGATTACGTGCTCAAGTCTCTGGAAATGAACTTGAACCAACAGCTTTGAACTCTGAGAAAAGAGTGCTACCAGTGAGCCACCGCTGACACAAGGGCATTAGGTCCTGCGCCAAGTAGATTATAACATTGGGTTTCTTTGTATCTGTGCATCCTATGGCAAGAGATGGATCTGCAATTAATTGTTTCTGCTGTATTTTAACTTGTAGATGAGGAACAGATTTCCAGATGGTAACACTATCTGGTAGCAAGCTCTATAAGCAGAAAGAACTTTCCAATCAATGTATGCAACTCCTATACTAGTGTTGCAGTTATCATTTTGTAAAGGAATGTCACCGACAGAATGATACTTGGGGATACTGTTGATGAGGCTGACGCCACAGGCGACTTGATCTTACAAGGCCAAATATTGTGCTGATTTGAATAAATCTGGGAAAATTATGAAGGTAAAGGGTTTCCATCAGGGAATTTTGAATTTGACAGCTGAACAGTGGAGGCTGTGATCAAACCGCACAGCTCTTTGGTTAGACCGCACCTTGGGTACCATGTCCAATTCTGCTGAATAAGACATGACTCAAACATTCAGCCCCTGAAGACAGTGCAGAGAAGAGCAATGAGGCTGGTAGCTGGTATTAGAAAGCAGAGTTAAGAACGAATGCTTGAGAAATTTGAGCTGTCCAGCTGGGAAAGGAACTCATTGGAGGTCAACTTGTAAAGCTATGCAAGACAGGTGATCTGTTTAAATTAAATAGCAGGAGTAGAACAAGGAGACATGGTGAAGGGTGAAAGTATTTTCAGGTCTGTTGTCAGGCGCTGCTTTACACAAAGACAAAGCAGTGGAGGCAAAAGCCTTGAGTTCAGAAGCAATTAGAGACTGAATGTGGGAGGGGATGAGTGGGTGGAGTCTGGATGGGGGAGTATGGTGAATTAAACAACATCCTCATAAGTACCTTGGGAGCTTGGATCTAATTTCTCGAAAACTCCACTTACCTATGACGGGTCTAACGGAAGCCATTTCAGCACTCCATAATGAACTGACGTGCTGTACTTTAGATGAGAACATGCTGGATTAGCAGAATTATTCACTGATGGATGCTGTGAACAGTATAAAGCTTTTTACTTTCTTTACAGTGCGAAAACCGATTGGTCTTTTGCAGCATTTCGGAACAAGTTTTCAGAATTGAGTTTGTAATTTGTGTTCATGGGGAGTGGAAGGATGGGGGAAATAGAGAAACAATTTTTTTTGAAACAACAGTAGCAAAAGAGCCTTTAATGTAGGAAAATGTCACGTGTTTGACAGAAGTATTATCAACCAAAATCTGACACTGGGACAAGAAAAAAAGATATTAAGACAGGTGGCAAAAGGCTTAGTCAAAGAGGTGGGTTTTAAGAGAGATTTTAAAAGAAGAAAGACAGAATGGTTTAGTGAAGAAATCCTAGAGCTTAAAGCCTGGCTGAAAACATCGCTGCCAATGGGAAGGCAAAGGGAGTGGGTGTTGAACAGTAAAACAATGATAATGGTTGTATTTATACTTTATTGAGGATGCCTTCTGTTGATTCCCCAGTGCAAAGAAAAGGCAATTAAATATGAACCTAGTCCCTCTTTGAAATTATAGAAAGAAAGGAGCAACACAGACCCAAGCATTGGCTGATTGGAGAGGTCTGAGCTGCAGTGTTGATGCACAGCATGATTCCTAAAGAATAAACAACAAGTTTAAAAACAACTCTGAGGAGCAAAAGGTGAATTGGAATTGCAATGCAATAGTCGCATGGAAACAACCACTGGGCTTTTATATTTAGGAACCTTCAATAATTAAGAGAAGGACTTGAGGCTCCATCAGCTGATGCTTGGCACTCTGACTGCAGAAATGAAAAACAACATTTAATTAAATTAACGACATTGCAGGTGATGTCACCGATTTGTTTAATTGGTCAATTTGTGATGCGTTTGTTAGATCAGCATAAATAATTAGAGTTGAGTAATTCAGTAGTTTATTACCACTTAACTATTAAAAATGGTGTTCAAATACCAGCCATGTACAAGGTAAAGATTTGTCACTTCATGGTTAAATAGTAGAGAATTTCCTTTCAGTTCCAATCCCAGTGACAATTCTACTGGTCCAATATTCTGTTCCAAATCACTTGACCATCTGCAACATTGAGGTGACTTTGCAACTGGCCCTCCATATAATCCCAACTCACTTGATTCCAACTCTGGTTGTGTGTATCCCTGGAAGTTTCATCACATGACCATCTACACATGATTGGTCATCCAATCTAACCTCCATCCTCACGGTGCACAGCCTTTCCGACCCAATTAAAGAAAGAAAATAGACACATCATTGCCTGACTGGATGATTCTTGACCCACAATCAAACAACCTTTCTCTTATCCCCAATATTTCTTTTCATAAAAAATGAAAAGGAGCACATAGTTATTTTTTAATGTCCCCATGTTTATTCTCACGGATTGCTGAGAACAGTGTGTTGGGGATTAATCTTAATTCCCAGAGGCTCTACAAGAATTCTGGAGGGTTGGCACCCCTGCTTGATTTCCAGTCACATCCCAGCTTGGTCAACACAGCTGGCATTCATGTCCTTGAATTCTGTTGGATAGTGAGTGCTTTAAGTAGTGAGCGACTCATTCACCTGCCCATTGATGGGCTGTACTTGGTTCAGGACCGGACCAGGAAAAGTAAGGGAAATCAAGATGTCAAACTCATGAATCTGGGCTAGAAATCAGGAGGCTGTGTTGAATTTGAGCATTGAAGTTGCACAGCGAATGGTTTATTAAAAGCTTAACAACACCAAAAAGCTGCTCAGCTTCTGTGTTGCTACAAAGACTCTTTCAATAAAAGTACAAGAACCGCTCCCTTGGGCTGATGAGTTTGGACTCTACTTAACAAAACAAGGTTGAACCTTTCTATTTTTTCAAACCCCAGCTCTCCCTGATGTTTTGATGGATGCAGCCTTGGGCACTTGTCTTCCACACACTGCTGAAAGGTCCACACTCCCTTTGTTTCAAATGATGTGGGAGTAGATTTAATGTACAGTGGTAGCTAAGTGCACCAGCGAAGTATGTAATAAATACCGACAGCTAGCAGAGGTAACGATGTGAAACTCTTGGAGAGCTTAGATCGGATTTAGTTTCTGTGTTTGTGAATTCAGCAGAAGCTATTCACCAATGAAGCATGTATGTGAGAGGGAGAGCAGGAGAATGCACAAAGAAGACCGAAAGGCTGAAGGTAAAGAAGCAGGGTGGCAAAGACTCCTGAAAGACAACAGAATTGTTATTTTGTTTGTTACACCCTCACTTCCTGAAATGAGGTGAAAATATTCTGCAGGCTGCTAATTCCCCCCTCCCCTCAATAAAAACACACACTCGACCATCTGATTGCACTCCATCCTCTCAGAAGAGCCAAGCACAGGGGATTACAATAATGTAGCACATAAATCTCATTCTAATGGATTATTATCATATTAATTGAGTTTTTGATGCTGTTTTAGAATTATAATATTTCAAAAGGCAATATCTCAATTGTGATAGCTTGTCTGATGTTGTGTGTAAAATAATGACATACAATTACAGTATAACCCATTTAATCTCCTGTGAACTGCTGTTCACTGCCCACCTCACATAATGCATCAGAGTAATTACATAGGGCAACATGGATATCTTGTACAATGGATCAGCCCTGTGCACAAGAGGAGCATTAGATTCTTTGTAGGGCATTGCCACACAATGATCTTTCCTTTGTTGAACTGGAGCTCACTGAGATGGACAGAGTGTGTTGAATTGGAGAGAATCGTGCGTGACAATAGCAAACTCACTCGGTGCTTTAGTATATTTCGCACATCATAAGGAAACTATCACCTGAATTAAGGCAATGTCACACTGTGTGAAAATTTCATTATCAAAAGATCGAGCTTTTAATTTTTAAGTAGTGACAACAGTAAATTCTCAAAGAACGAGATTACACCGTTTGGCCCAACAAGCCTATTCTTTCCAAACCTTAATCATGGACTCTTGTTCCTGATGTCTTCCGGACATACAACAGATTTCAACAAGTCATATTTTTAACATTGGTATGTTTGTCGAGTCTCTCCCCATCCCCCTAGCCCCACAACCCCCTAAGTAGGATCAGCTTGTCGACGAATGACCTGAATTATAGTAATCTGTCCCTAAAGTTTCTCTAGCTAGGGGTGACCTGCAACTCCACATTTGGGGTAATTCAGATGTTTTTTTAGGTCAGATTGACTTTTAAAGAGGAGACAGCACTAAACAACCATTTCCAACTGAAAGTGGATTTAAATCTTAAACATTAAGCCAGTTTTATTTTTCTTTTGCTAACAGAGACTTCCACCTTTCCTTTCAATTTTAAAGTATACTCTCCAATTCCCCTTCATTGGGTCTTTCCATTCACATAATCATAGCACTGTTATGTTGCAGCAGGAGATTATATGGCAAACGAGCACCATGATATAGTGCCAAACCCCTTCCTTTTCCCTGTAACCCAGCACATTGTTTCTATTCAAAAAATCATCGATTTTATTTCGTCTCCATGTTCTTCCTACAAAATTCATCACCTCCGACTTCTCCACATTGAATTTCATCTGCCACCTATCTGCCAACTCCATCAAATTGCCTGATTGTCTCTGTCCTTTTGAAGTTCTACAGTATCCTCCTCATAGTTTACAATATTCCTCCAGCCCAAATAATATTCATTGACTATTATTTAGCCAGTTTTGTATCCATGTTGCTACTGTCGCTTTTATTCCATTAGGTGTAACATTTCTCATAAGTCTGTTGTGTGGCACTGTATTTATTGAACGCCTTTTGAAAGTCCATATCCACCACATCAACAGTATTACCCACATCAACCCATTCTGTTACCTCCTCAAAAAACTCCAGCAAGTTTATACATTGCAATTTCCCCATTAGAAATCCATGCTGGCTGTTCCTAATCAACCCAGATTTTTCCATGTGACTACTAACTCTATCCTGAATAATTGTTCATAGCCAGGAAGGGGTGCAGTTGAGCGCAGCCCTGTCCCATCCACCCCAACAAGCTTCCTCCCCAACCTGCAGCCAGTAGAAGGTGATTGGAGTAACCATCTTAAGATTCCCCTACAATCCTGGCAAAGGAATTCATGGACTCGACCCATCATCACTCCACAGTGGTTAAGCTGTTTGTAATTTACAATGTGATAGATCACAGGCAAGTGCCTGGATTCCAGGAATATGGGCATAGAATGTGGTCTGGGTGGGAGAACCGCAGCAAGAGTGGTATGGTCCTGAAGAACATAGCTGCCAGACTGGGCCTGCAGCAAGTGGTGAGGGAACCCACATAAGGGAAAAACCTATTTGACCTTATCCTCACCAATCCACCTCTTGCAGATGCATCTGCCGTGACAGTAATGATAAGAGTGATCACTGCACAGTCATTGTGGAGATAAACTGCCATCTTCACACTGAAGGCACCCTCCAGCATGTTTTTGCATAACTAAATGGGATAAATTCAGAACAGGTCTAGCAACTCAAAACTGGGCAATCATGAGGCACTGTGGATCATCAGCAGCAGAATTGTATTCGACCACATTCTGTAACCTCATGACCTGGCATATTCCACATTCTACCATTGCCATCAATCAAGGAGAACAATTCAGGTTCAATGAAGAATATGGGAGAGCATGCCAGGCGTAGCATCAGATGTACCAAAAATGAACTGTCAACCTTGTGAAGCTACAATACAGGACTACACACTGCTAAACAGCAGAAGCAACATGTGCTAAGCAAAGTTAAGCAAATCCATAAATAATGGATTGGATCAAAGCTCTGCAGTCCTGCCACATCCAGTTGTGAATGGTGGAGGACAATTCAACAACTAATGCAAGAAAGCATACATCATCCATGTTCCCATCCTTGATTATGGGGGAGTCCATCAGTCAGTGCAAAAGACTGAAATATTTGCAACCATCTTCAGCCAGAAGAAACTCTATGTGGTGATATGCATCTGCATAATAATGTATATAGTTAGATATATGACCTCCAACCAGCAGGTGGGGACAGAGATCCACCGTGTGACTCCAGAGATTGGGCAGTTGGTAGTAAGTCATACTAGGGGACAGACACATTAGAAGTAGCTCCAAGAGAATTAACTTATTCGTTACTGCTTGTATTATAGTTCATTAGTTATCTTTCTGTGTGTTCTTTTTGTCAACAAACTATCTTACTAGTAAAGAACTAGATGTTCTGTGTGCATCTTTACCATGGCCACAACACAGAACATAAAACTCTACAACATTCAGAAAAATCAATCTGTTCGATCAGCACCCCATCCACTATCTTAAGCATCCACTCCCTCCACTACCAGTGCACAGTGGCAGCAGTTGTGTACCATTTACAAGAGGCACTGCAGCAATTTTCCACGTCTCTCGCAAGCACCTTCCAAAAACATGACTTCTACCACCTAGAAGGACAATGACAGCAAATGCTTGGGGACGCCATCGCCAGCAAGTCACATGCACCATAACTTGGAATTATGTCACGGTCCCATCACCTCAAAATCTTGGAACTCCCTCCCTTAACAGCACTGCGCGTGTACCTACACCATATGGATCGTAGAGTTTTACCATCACCTCGAGGGCAATTAGAGATGGGCAACACCCCGTTATACATACCCAAAACTGGACTGCACGTTAAATCGCGCCAACTGTGTCCACAAGAGCAGGTCAGAGGCTGGGAATCTTGTGGCAAGTAACTCACTTCTTGACCCGCAAAAGCCTGCCCACAACTACAAGGCACAAGTCGGGAGTGTGATGGAATAATCTCTACTTGCCTGAATGAGTGCCGCTTCAACAACACTCACGAAAGTTAACATCCATCCAGTGCAAAACAGCCCCCTTGATTGGTACCATAACTTTAACATTAATTTCTTCCACCACAAGTTGTACCATCTGAAAGGTTCACTACAGCAACACACCAAGGGCGCGATTTTCCCAAAAAGGAACAAAGTCCCCGAGTAAGTGCGTTTAGCCACATGTTTCCCGGCACTCACAGTGCCGAGAAACACAGTGGTATTCACACGACTCGCTTTGAATAAGGTGCCCAGGTGGCACTGCCAGGGTATCCAGGTGGTACCAGCAGTGCCAGGGCACCACCCTGCCCAAAGGCATGCAGCTGGGGGCTTCTAATCCCCTTGGAGACCCCCATGAGTGCCGTTCTGTCTGGTCCCCGTTTGTGCAGACCAATACCAAATTGCGCTCACCCAAGGTCCCCAAGGAGAAGGGATTCAGGTACCTCGGAAATCTGCACCATAGAGTAAGGTTTACTGCCACAACTCCTTGGCTATTACTCCTCAGTTTTGTGTTTGGTTCTGCATATTTCTTGCCAACAGCAGGATGCATCAATGAAAAGATGTCCTGTAATGATTGCATCAGTATGTATTAGAACAATAAAACTGCATTAGAGCAACCTTATTGAGGGAAATCTAATGGATGTTACACCTTTGGTACAGATGTTACAGATATGAATGTGATGAGTTCTCTACTCTGTTTCAACAGAACACAGGAAACCAGGCACTTTATCAGTAAGCTATTGTGGATCTTCCTGAAGGACAGTCACAGATCAGCTCAGCTGGTGAAGTGTTGACAGTTTGCAAGATTGTACAAATCCTATTCCCACTGTAACACAAGCCCATTCTCGTCTTTCTTTGTCTTGAAATGATACTGCAAGCAGGACAGTTTGACAAGTGCATACTGAAAGCACTTAGTGATGAGTAGCAATTCGCCGGTAAAGAGAAGCAGCAGCAGTGAATTCTTCCTCTAATACAGCAGCCCTGTAGATGAGGCTCTGGAACAATTAATGCTCACAGCAGAGTAACTGAATAATTTACTCATGCTGTCACTAAATGATAATGTTAGCTTTATCGTGCTGTAAGGTTGAAGGCAGAACAGAATGTATGTGACTGAAGTCTCTGTTGGATTCTGTGGCCCAAAATGGCTGCGACTTGTGTTTGACAAAATTTGTCTGACTCCTTTGAGTTCAGTCAGGGTGATGCTTGTACAGTGTGAAGATTGGATGAGTGCATCAGGATGTTATGACGTAAACAGACTCATAGATGACTACAGCACCGAAGCAGGCCATTCAGCCCATTAGGTTTGCACCAGCTCTTGCAGAAAGCAATCCTGTTAATTCCACTCATTCTTCCCCTGCATGCCCCCGCACCCCCCAATCCCAGCAATTTTGTTCTCCTTCAAGTATAAATCCAATTTCCTTACTATTGACTGCTATTGAATTTGTATCTGCCACCTTGTCAGGCAGTGTATTCCAAATCCCAATCACTCATTCTGTAGGAAAGATTTTTGGTCATGTCACCTTGCTTCATTGTCAATCATTTTAAATCTTTTCTCTCTGGTTTTCAACCCTTCAGCCATTAGAAAGTTTTTTGTCATTTACTCGATCTAAAACACTTCATGATTTTAAGCATCTCTATTAAATCTCCATATATCCTTCTCTGCTCTAAAGATTCTCCAGTCTATCGAGGGGGAGGAAAGTGTCATAGATAGGGGTTCTAGAGATTTGGTCACAACCAAGGTGCAGGAAACCAGATGGGCGACCGCAAGAAAGGGCAGACAGTCAGTGCTGGAATCCCCTGCGCCTGTACCCCTCTCTAACAAGTATACCGTTTTGGATACTGTTGGGGGATGGGGGGGAGTAGGGGGATGGGGGGGGGGAGGGGGGGGGATAGCCTATTAGGGGGAAACAACAGCAGCTAGAACGGCACCACAACTGGCTCCGTTGCTCAGCAGGGAAGGGCAAAGTGCAGGAGAGTGAGAGTTATAGGGGACTCTATAGTAAGGGGCACAGATAGGTGCTTCTGTGGATGGGAAAGAGACTACAGGATGCTATGTTGCCTCCCTGGTGCCAAGGTCAAGGATGTCTCTGAACAAACACAGGACATCCTGAAGGGTGAGGGTGAACAGTCAACGGTTGTAGTACACATAGGTACTAATGACATAGGCAGGAAGAGTGATGAGATCCTGCAGAAGGAGTTCAGGGAGTTAGGCAACAAGCTAAAAAGCAGGACCTCTAGGGTTATAGACCTCAGGATTACTCCCTGTGCCATGTGCCAGTGAGGCTAGAAATAGCAAGATAGTGCAGCTAAATATGTGGCTAAACTGGTGGTGTAGAAGGGAGGGTTTCGGTTTTTTTGGACCACTGGGACCTCTTCCGGCGCAGGTGTGATCTGTACAAGAAGGACAGATTGCTTCTAAACTGGAGTCACTCGGGAGGATTTAAACTAGTATGGCAGGGGGTGGGAACCAGAGCACTAGCTTAGAAGGTGTAATAACTGAAGGGGAAATAGAGAACAAAAATAAGAGAACAACATCACCCTGTCTGCTCAAATGCAGTGGTTTGAAGTGTATTTGTTTCAATGCCAGAAGTAGAGCGGGTAAGGCAGATGAACTTGGAGCACTTATTAGTACTTGGAATTATGATGTTGTGGTTATCACCGAAACGTGTTTAAAGGAAGGGCAGGATTGGCAGATGAACATTGGAGGATATAGATGCTTCAGGGATAAAGGGGGATGTAAAAGAGGTGGGGAGTAGCATTACTGGTTAAGGAGAATATTATAGCCGTCCTGCGGGAGGACACCTCGGAGGGCTCATACAATGAGCCAATCTGGGTAGAGCTCAGGAACAGGAAGGGGGCAATCACAATGTTGGATGTTTATGACAGGCCCCCAAACTGCCAGCAAAAGATAGAGGAGCAGATAGGTAGAGAGATTTTGGATAGGTGCAAAAGTAACAGGGTTGTGGTAGGGAATTTTAATTTCCCCTATATTGATTGGGGGGGGGGGGGTTGGATGGGGCAGAGTTTGTAAGGTGTATCCAGGAATATGTAGATAGTCCAACTAGGGAAGGGGCTGTACTGGATCTGTATTGGGGAATGAACCTGAACAGGTGGTTGAGGTTTCAGATGGGGAACATTTTGGGAGTAGTGACCACAATTCCGTAAGTATTCAGGTACTTTTGGATAGGGATGAGGGTAACCCTCTCGTTAAGGTGCTAAACTGGGGAAAGACAACTTATGATAACATAAGACAGGAATTGAAGATTTTGGATTGGATGTGGCTGTTGGATGGTAAATCAACATCGGACATGTGGGAGTCTTTCAAGTGACAGTTGATTAGGATTCAGGAAAGTCACGTTCCTGAGAGAACTAAGGATAAGTATGGAAAGCTTAGAGAGCCTTGGATAATGAGGGATATTGTGAACCTCGGCAAAAAGGAGACTTTTGTATGGTCAAGAAGGGTGGCGATAGTCGAAACCCTTGAGGAGTATAAAGAAAGTAGGAAGGTACTTAAGCGGGAAATTAGGAAGGGTCATGAAAAGTCCTTGGAAGGTAGGATTAAGGTGAATCCCAAATCTTTTTATTCATATGTAAAAGCAAGAGGGTGGCCAGGGAAAGGATTGGACCACTTAAGGACAGGGGGAGGAATCTGTGTTGAGCCAGAGGAAATGGGTGAGGTAATAAATGAGTACTTTGCACCAGTGTTCATCAAAGAAAGGGACTTTGTGGAAGATGATGCATGGGTAGAGTGTGTGGACAGTCTGGATCATGTTAACATCGAAAAGGAGGAGGTATTGGGTCTTTTAAAAGATATTAAGGTAGATAAGTCTCCTGGACCAGATGGGATTTATCTCAGAATACTGAGGGAAGCAAGGGAGGAAATTGCTGTGGCCTGACTGACATCTTTGCATACTCATTGGCTACAGGTGAGGGGCGAAATTCTCCCCCAACGGCGCGATGTCCGCCGACTGGCGCCAAAAACGGCGCCAATCAGACGGGCATCGCGCCGGCCCAAAGGTGCGGAATGCTCCGCATCTTTGGTGGCCGAGCCCCAACATTGAGGGGCTAGGCCGGCGCCGGAGGGATTTCCGCCCCGCCAGCTGGCGGAAATGGCGTTTGTTGCCCCGCCAGCTGGCGGAAATGGCGTTCGTTGCCCCGCCAGCTGGCGCGGAAATGCGGCGCATGCGCGGGAGCGTCAGCGGCTGCCGACAGTTTCCCGCGCATGCGCAGTGGGGAAAGTCTCTTCCGCCTCCGCCATGGTGGAGGCCGTGGCGAAGGCGGAAGGGAAAGAGTGCCCGCACGGCACAGGCCCGCCCGCGGATCGGTGGGTCCCGATCGCGGGCCAGGCCACCGTGGGGGCACCCCCGGGGTCAGATCGCCCTGCGCCCCCCCCAGGACTGATCCCGCCGGTAAATACCAGCTTTGATTTACGCCGGCGGGACAGGCAATTTCTGGGCGGGACTTCGGCCCATCCAGGCCGGAGAATTGAGCGGGGGGGTCCCGCCAACCGGCGCGGCCCGATTCCCGCCCCCGCCCAATCTCCGGTACCGGAGACTTCGGCGGTGGCAGGATTCACGGCAGCCAACGGCCATTCTCTGACCCGGTGCGGGGTCGGAGAATGACGCCCGAGATCCCAGAGGACTGGAGAATAGCTAATGTGGTACCGCTGTTTCAGAAAGGTAGCAGGAATAATCCTGGAAACTATAGGCTGGTGGGCCTCATGTCGGTAGTAGGTAAATTATTGGAGAGAATTCTCAGGGACAAGATTTATAACATTGGGAAACAAATGGACTCATTAGCGATAGACAGCAATGTTTTGTGAAAAGGTCATGCCTCAGTAACTTGATCGGGTTTTTTGAGGAGGTGACAAAGATGATTGATGAGGAGAGGGCGGTGGATGTTGTTTACATGAGCTTCAGTAAAGCCTTTGACAAGGTGCCTCATGGCAGACTGGTACAAAAGGTGAAGTCACACGGGATCTGAGGTGAGGTGGTAAGATGGATACAGTACTGGCTCGGTTACAGAAGGCAAAGGGTAGCAGTAGAAGGGTGTTTTTCCGAATGGAACGTTGTGACTAGTGGTGTTCCATAGGGATCTGTGTTGGGGCCTCTGTTGTTTGTATTATACATAAACGATTTGGAGGAAAATGTAGCTGTTCTGATTGATAAGTTTGCGGATGGCACCAAGGTTGGTGGAGTGGCAGATAGTGTTGAGGATTGTCAGAGGATACAGCAAGACATAGATAGGTTGGAGACTTGGGCAGAGAAATGGCAAATGGACTTTAGACCAGACAAATGTGAGGAAATGAATTTTGGTAGGTCTAATATAGAGGGGAAATATTCCGTAAATGGCAAAACTCTTAGGAATATAGAAAATCAGAGAGATCCGGGCGTGAAGGTCCACACATTTTTGAAGGTGGCAACACAAGTCGACAAGGTAGTCAAGGAAGCATATGGGATGCTTGCCTTCACTGGATGGGGCATCGAATATTAAAACTGGCAAGTCATGCTACAGTTTTATGGAACTTTGGTACAGCCGCACTTGGAATATTGTGCACAATTCTGGTCACCACACTACAAGAAGGATGTGGAGGCTTTGGAGAGGATGCAGAAGAGGTTTATCAGCATGTTGCCTGGTCTGGAGGGTGTTAGCTATGTGGAGATGCTGATTAGACTGTGGAGATGCTGATTAGACTCGGACTGTTTTCATTAGAAAGACGGAGGTTGAAGGGTCACTTGATAGAGGTCTACAAGATTATGAGGGGCATGGATAGAGTGGTTGGCCAGGCACTCTTTCCCAGGGTGGAGAGGTCAGTCATCAGGGGGAATAGGTTTGAGGTTTATGGGGCAAAGTTTAGAGGAGATGTGCGCGGCAGGTTTTTTACGAAGAGGGTGGTGAGTGCCTGGAACGCTTTACAAGGGGAGGTTGCGGAAGCAGATACATCAACGGCGTTCAAAGGCCATCTTGACAAACACATAGACAAGATTGATATAGAGGGATATGGCACAAGGAAGTGCTGAGGGTTTTGGCAAAGGTTGTTATCGACCGGTACAGGCTTGGAGGGCCGAAAGGCCTGTTCCTGTGCTGTATTGTTCTTTGTTCTATCCACACAGCTGTAACTGCTCATCCTAGAGGGCTGTGAATGTTTAGCCAATGAGTAATTCAAGACTAAGACTGATAGACTTTTGGCTACGAAAGAAAGCAATGGATAGAGAAAAGTGGACCAGGAAAATGGAGTTGATGTAGAAGTTCAGCCACAATCTTGCTGAATGGCACAGCAGGTTTGATGGGATGTATGACCTTCTCCTGCTCCTATTTCTTAGTCTTTATGTTCTCTAGTCGGGGCAACTTTGCAGAACTGCACCATTCTTTCCTGTTCGCTAAACTGCATTGGTAGCTCCAGCCAGCTCTTTCATGCTGACTGCACTGGCCATGAAGAATGTCTTTCGAGCCATACATAATGCTCTTAAACATAATCAAATGGACCCCAGGGCCCCGAGAGGCACACTATTAGAGGAACTAATAAACATGGACAGCACAGAAGGGGGGAACTGCGAGAACATCTATGGACAGTTACTGGACAGGGCAAGACTACCACTGGATGAAGCCAGACAAAAATGGGAGGATGAACTGGGGACGGACGTGGGTTAGGGACTCTGGAAAGAAGCACTGAGCAGGGCCAACTCCACCTCCTGCTGCGCAAGGCTCAGCCTCAAGCAGTTTAAAGTGGTGCACAGAGCGCACCTAACCAGAACCCGAATGAGCAGGTTCTTCCCAGAGGTGGAATATAAATGTGAACGGTGCCAGAGGGGCCCGGCAAACCATGCTCATATGTTCTGGACTAGCCCCAGATGTATAGGGTTCTGGACAGCTTTGAGGCAGTGCCCAAGAGTGGCAGTCTTCAGAGTATTGGATCAGCCAGAGCTACACATGGGGAAGGAGGCCGTCGCCTTTGCTTTCGCTTCCCTAATCGCACGCCGGAGACTCCTGCTCGGCTGGTGATCAAAGGAGGATACTCAACGTTTTTTAAAATAAATTTAGAATACCCAATTATTTTTTTCCAATTGAGAGGCAATTTAGCGTGGCCAATTCACCTATCCTGCACATCTTTGGGTTGTGGGAGTGAGTCCCACGCAGACACGGGGAGAATGTGCAAACTCACAAGAACAGTGACCCGGAGCCGGGATTGAAGTCGGGTCCTCAGTGCTGTGAGGCAGCAGTGCCAACCACTGCGCCACTGTGCCACCCGATACTTAATTGTGTAACCACATACAACTTGCTCACTAATTTGGAATGCACAAATCTCACTGCACCCACTTGCCAGCTCCAACATGTTGTATTTTGGAGATATTTTGAAATGGGGCTGGGAGAATCAGAGTGCATCACATTGGCAGGGGTGATAGACCCTGCACAATTCTCCACACAGCACCATCTCAATCTGAATGACCAAAGGAGCGGTGATTGAGAGATTGTCTCACCAAACAGTGAATGTGGGGATAAGCCTTGACATGCGATTTTCATCTAAGCATCAATCAAAATTGTAAATGTGACAAGTTTTGTCCATCACATGGGCCTTGTGGGATGGCCTTTCTTATTTTTGTCCCGGTGATGCTTCCATTGTAACTCATTTTTCACTCCTGTTAGAAGAGCTGTGTTGTGTCACCTAATTAGTTACAGAACAGACAGGATTGAGCCAACCAGAAAAGTCCTGATAGAGGTAGAAGATAGAAGCATTTGATACGGTGGCACAGTGGTTACTACTGCTGTCTCACAGCGCCAGGGATCCGGATTCAATTCCGGCCTTCAGTGACAGTGTAGAGTTTGTACTTTCTCCCCGTGTCTGTGTGGGTTTCCTCCGGGTACCCCGGTTTCCTCCCACAGTATAAAGATGTGCAAGTTAGTGAATTGGTCATGATAAAGACATTTCTTAAAACCTACCATTTTGACCAAGGATGGTATCATCACCGGTCCAGGCTTGGAGGGCCAAAGGGCCTGTTCCTGTGCTGTATTGTTCGTTGTTCTTTTCTCGACCAGCTCATCTATCCTAATATCTACTTGTATAGATTGGTGTCAAATGTTCTTTAATAATGCTCCTGTGAGGGTGGCTCAGTGGTGTAGTGGTTAGCACTGCTGCCTCATGGCGCTGAGGACCGGGGTTCAATTCTGGCTCCAGATCACTGTCTATGTGGAATTTGCACATTCTCCCTGTGTCTGCGTGGGTCTCACCCCCACAACCCAAAGATGTGCCTGGTGAATTGGCCACTCTAAATTGCCCCTTATTTTGAAAAAAAAAAGAATTTGGTATTCTAAATTTATAAAATAAAAATAATAATAAAAATTATGCTCCTTTTTTTTTCCATGGCGGCTATGAGGGAGTAGGTCGCACATTTGGTGACTCCCGTTTCGGTCAGACTTTTGGACCTTTTCCTCCGACTTTTTTGCGCTTTTGAGCACTGAACTGGAAAGCAATAGTACTCAGGCGCTGAACCCATACAGAGTTGTATGGACTTAAGAAGCCGGAGGGACCGTAAACAGCAGAAGAAGTGGTCAAGCAAGGGCACAGTGGAGGCTGTGAGAGAGACCAATTTGGCTGATGTCCAGAGCAAGGCACCGACAGCCCAGCCTACAATGGAGCAGCTGCTACAGGCCTTGCAGGCGGGCGTTTTAGCTCTGAAGCGTGACAACTTGGAGCCGCTACAGAAGTTGATTGACCGATTGGAAAAAAGGCTGGACGATCAGGCTGAGAAGCCCCAGAAGCTGGAGAAGAATGTGGAGGAGCACGCCGACTTTCAAACGGTGGCAGACGTGGAGATTCGGAGGTTGAGGGATCAGCAAAAGATGCTCCTGGAAAGGCTGGAGGACCTGGACAATAGATCTCGCCGGCAGAATGTAAGAATCGTTGGCCTCCCGGAGGGGGCTGAGGGGCTGGGTGCTGCCGCGTATGTGGAGGATATGTTCCAGAAGCTGTTGGGGAATGAGGTGTTCCCTCACCCGCCAGTGGTGGACAGGGCACACAGAGTGCAGGTGAGGCAGCCGCGACGAGGGGGTCCCGCACGAGCAATGGTGGTCCGGTTCCACAGGTACCTGGACAAGGAACGGGTTCTGCAATGGGCCAAGAGCACACAAAGCTGTACCCGGGACAATAGCACCCTGCGTGTTTACCAAGATCTGAGTACTGAGCTGGCCAGGAGGAGGGGAGGCTACAGGCAGGTGAAGGAGATTTTGTATAAGAACAAGGTGAAGTTCGGGCTGCTTTTCCAGCGCGACTGTGGGTTACGTATGAGAGCCAGCACCACTATTTAGAGGAACCCGAGGATGCGATGGACTTTGTTAAGAAGCAAGGGCTGGCCCTGAGCTGAGGACTCTTGGACTCACGGTAGAACTTTTAAGTCTATTTTGTTTCTCTCTCGCTGTGACAGATGCCTGCATGCTTGTTCTTTTCGTTTTATTTCGACCTTTTTAGGTTGATGTATTTTGGTTGCGATGTGTTTATCTTGTTCTTTTTCGGGGTTTCCTTGAATATTTCCTTTTTGGGGTCTCTTGTTTGGTTGGAGGTTTGGTCGGGGAAAATGTTAGAAAGAAAATAGTTTAAAAGGTGCAGTTATGATGGGGGTTTCGCGGGAATTTTGTTTTTGCAATCTTTTTCTGTGTTTGGAGGGGAAGGGCTGAGAGTGCCTGGTACTTCTTATCTCTATTTGTTTGATCTAAATTGCACTATTGTTGGGGATGTTTCTGACTTGTATAGAGTTTTTGTTTAAGCAGGGCTGGTTTGGGGAAGTGGTATGGATGGGCCGGGGGGGAGGGGAGCCAGGGAACAATGGGTGAGAGACACGCTGGCGCCGAAGCTGGGAGCCACCAGGCTAGCTGGGTGGGCTACTCAACAGAGGCCAGGTGGGCGGTGTTCATATAGTTAGATTAGAGCAGGGGTTAGGTGGTAGGTTAGTGTTGCAGGGGGGAGGGGAGGTTGATCTGCTGACGAGGATGAAAATTGGACATGGCAACAGTGAGGAGGTCATGGGTGGAGTCGCCAGGATGCGGGCCAGAGGAAGTGCGACACATGGCTGGGGGGCTGGCCAAGGAAACAGGATGGCTGATCGGCAAAGGGGGGGGGGGCGAAGTGCCCTCCAACCAGGCTGATCACCTGGAACGTTAGAGGGCTAAACGGGCCAGTGAAGAGGCTGTGTGTGTTCGCGCATTTGCGGGTTCTGAAGGCGGACGTAGTCATGCTGCAGGAGACGCACCTGAAAGTGGCAGACCAGGTTAGGCTAAGGAAGGGCTGGGTTAGTCAGGTCTTTCACTCGGGGCTCGGCACTAAGACTTAGGGGGGTTGCGATCCTGATTAATAAAAGGATTCAATTTGAGGCGGAGGGTACAGTTGCGGATGGGGGCGGCAGGTTTGTTATGGTTAGGGGTAAGCTCGAAGGGGTGAGAGTAGTCTTGGTTAGTGTGTGTGCCCCTAATTGGGACGATGTGAATTTTATCAGGAGGGTGCTAGGGAAGATCCCCGACTTGGACTCACGCAAACTGATCATGGGCGGGGACTTTAACACAGTCCTGGACCCAAGCCTGGATCGGTCGTGTTCAAAAACGGGCAGGTTGCCAGCGATGGAAAGGAACTGAGAGGGTTCATGGTGTAAATGGGGGGAGCTGATCCGTGGAAATTTAGCCAGCCGTCGGCGAGGGAGTTTTCGTACTACTCCCACGTTCATAAGGTGTATTCCCGAATCGATTTCTTTGTCATAAGTAGGGACTTGCTGGCCGGGATGTTGGGGGCAGAATATTCGGCAATTGCCATATCGGACCATGCTCCGCACTGGGTAGATCTACAGATTTGTAAGGATAGCTTCCAGCGCCCACAATGGAGGTTGGAAGTTGGATTGCTTGCGGACGAGGAGTTGTGTGAGAGACTCAGGAAATGCATGCAGAATTACCTGCAGGTAAATGATACCGGAGATGTCTCAGCAGCAGTGCTCTGGGAGGCACTGAAGGCAATGGTGAGGGGGGAGCTGATCTCAATCCGGGCTCACAGGGACAGGACAGATGGGGCAGAAATGGACTGACTGATTAAGGAAATTTTACGGACGGACAGGAGCTACGCGGGGTCCCCGAGGCCAGAGTTACTCAGGAAACGACAGAGGCTGCAGGCCGAGTTCGGGGTGCTGACTACAGGCAAGTAGAGCAGCTTAGAAAGACAAAAGGCGCGATATATGAGCATGGAGAGAAGGCCAGCAGAATGCTCGCGCAACAATTAAGGAAGAGAGAAGCAGCTAGGGAGATAGGAAGGATAGCGGATGGGGAGGGAAATCTGGTGGGGGACCCGTCAGGGCTGAACAAGGTGTTTCGGGACTTTTGTAGTAAGCTGTACACTTCGGAACTCCCCAGGGGACTGGCGGGGATGAGGCGATTCCTGGACGGACTGACCGTCCCAAGGGTGGGTAAGGGGTTGGTAGACGGACTGGGGGCCCTGGTCAGGATCAAAGAGGTATTAGGGGGCCTGAAGGTCATGCAGTCGGGTAAAGCCCCGGGGCCGGATGAGTATCTGGTGGGGTTTTACAAAACGTTTGCCGAGATAGTGGGGCCGGTGCTGGTCAGGGGTTTTGTCGCGCACAAAGACTCCGTGAGACGAATAGAGTGAAGTCGATGAGGCTTTATTAAGCGTGTCTGTTCCCCCGCAGCTCGATAGTAAACTGGCCTGCGGGGGAAGACTCCGGCTTCTTATACTCCGCCTTCAGGGCGGAGCTAGAGGTCAACGGCCAACCAGGACCCAGGATCTGTCAGCCAATGACATTAGGGCTTCCAGTCCCACATGACCCCCAATACATACTACCACATTCACCCCTTGTCAAAAATGAACCCGGCGGGGTGATGCTTCGTATGGTGGTAAGGGTTTACAGGGCTGGTCCTGGGAGGGAAAAAAAACATTCACAAGGCAATACAGTATTGTACAATTTTGTCCTGTTGCAACTATTTACAGAGGGTATGGGAAGAAAAGCAAAATGTTCTTGTGAAAAGTCCATATTTAGTTTTAGATCGACGCCACGAGTCGGTCGGGTGGTCTGGTCGTCCGTGTCGATCGCCTCGGCCCCGGTGGTGGTGGTGCTTGTACCGGTGTTGTCGCCTCCAGGAGCCTTACGGTTTCAGCTTGGGCTTTATTCTTGGTCGGTGCTGCGGGGAGGGGAACCGATCCTCCTGGGAAGGGGGCGGTCGCGGGGTGCGGTGGTGGCAGGAAGGGGGGGGGGTTGGGTTGATGGTGTCGGGGGGGTGTGCGTGTTGCCGGCGGGCGCCAGATCCCGCAGGGAGACCGTGTCCTGTCGGCCGTCGGGGTACTCCACGTAGGCGTACTGGGGGTTCGCGTGGAGGAGGTGAACCCTTTCGACCAACGGGTCCGCCTTATGTGCCCGCACGTGCTTTCGGAGCAGGATGGGTCCTGGGGCCGCCAGCCAGGTCGGCAGCGACGTTCCAGAGGAGGAGCTCCTAGGGAAAACAAGGAGACGCTCATGAGGCGTTTGATTCGTGCTCGTACATAATAACGACCGGATGGAGTGGAGAGCGTCCAGGAGGACCTCCTGCCACCGTGAAACTGGGAGGTCCCTGGACCGTAGGGCCAGTAGGGCGGCCTTCCAGACCGTGCCGTTCTCCCTCTCTACTTGCCCGTTCCCCCGGGGGTTGTAGCTGGTCGTCCTGCTTGAGGCTATGCCCTTGCTGAGCAGGAACTGGCGCAGCTCGTCACTCATGAAAGAGGACCCCCTGTCGCTGTGGACGTAAGCGGGGTAACCGAACAGTGTGAAGATGCTGTTCAGGGCTTTAATGACTGTGGCCACGGTCATGTCAGAACAGGGAATGGCAAAAGGGAAGCGGGAGTATTCGTCCACCACATTAAGAAAATATGCGTTGCGGTCGGTGGAGGGGAGGGGCCCTTTGAAATCGAGACTGAGGCGTTCAAAGGGGCGGGAAGCCTTAATCAGGTGCGCTCCATCTGGCCTGAAAAAATGCGGTTTGCATTCCGCGCAGATGTGGCAGTCCCTTGTGACTGTACGGACCTCCTCTAAAGAGTATGGGAGGTTGCGGGACTTAATAAAGTGGTAGAACCGAGTGACCCCCGGGTGGCAGAGATCCTCGTGGAGGGTTTGGAGGCGGTTAATTTGTGCGTTGGCACATGTGCCGCGGGATAGGGCATCGGACGGCTCGTTCAGCTTTCCGGGACGATACAAAATCTCATAGTTGAAGGTGGAGAGCTCGATCCTCCACCTTAAGATCTTGTCGTTTTTGATTTTGCCCCGCTGTGCATTATCGAAAATGAAGGCTACCGACCGTTGGTCGGTGAGGAGAGTGAATCTCCTGCCGGCCAGGTAATGCCTCCAATGTCGCACCGCTTCCACTATGGCTTGGGCTTCCTTTTCCACTGAGGAGTGGCGGATTTCTGAGGCGTGGAGGGTCCGGGAGAAAAAGGCCACGGGTCTGCCCGCTTGGTTAAGGGTGGCCGCTAGAGCTACGTCGGAGGCGTCGCTCTCGACCTGGAAGGGGAGGGACTCGTCGATGGCGCGCATCGTGGCCTTTGCGATATCCGCTTTGATGCGGCTGAAGGCCTGGCAAGCCTCTGTCGACAGAGGGAAGGTCGTGGTCTGTATTAGGGGGCGGGCCTTGTCTGCGTACTGGGGGACCCACTGGGCGTAGTATGAAAAGAACCCCAGGCAGCGTTTCAGGGCTTTTGGGCAGTGCGGGAGGGGAAATTCCATGAGTGCGCGCATACATTCGGGGTCGGGGCCTATTATCCCATTGCGCACTACGTAGCCCAGAATGGCTAGCCGATCGGTGCTAAAAACGCACTTGTCCTCGTTGTACGTGAGGTTCAAGGCTTTGGCGGTCTGGAGGAATTTTTGGAGGTTGGCGTCGTGGTCCTGCTGATCGTGGCCGCAGATGGTTACATTGTCGAGATACGGGAACGTGGCCCGCAACCCATGTTGATCAACCATTCGGTCCATCTCCCGTTGGAAGACCGAGACCCCGTTTGTGACGCCAAAAGGGACCCGTAGGAAATGGTATAATCGCCCGTCTGCCTCGAAGGCTGTGTACTTGCGGTCACTTGGGCGGATGGGGAGCTGATGGTAGGCGGACTTGAGGTCCACGGTGGAGAAGACTTTATATTGGGCAATCCGGTTGACCATGTCGGATATGCGGGGGAGAGGGTACGCGTCTAGTTGTGTGTACCTGTTGATGGTCTGGCTATAGTCAATGACCATCCTTTGTTTCTCCCCTGCAATCACTACTACCACCTGCGCTCTCCAGGGACTATTGCTGGCCTGGATTATGCCCTCCTTTAGTAGCCACTGGACTTCGGACCGAATGAAGGTCCGGTCCTGGGCGCTGTACCGTCTGCTCCTAGTGGCGACGGGTTTGCAATCCGGGGTGAGGTTCGCAAACAAGGACGGGGGTTGCACCTTGAGGGTTGCGAGGCCGCAGATAGTGATTGGGGGTTTGGGGCCGCCGAATTTGAATGTTAGGCTCTGTAGATTGCATTGGAAATCTAATCCCAGCAAGGTGGGGGCACAGAGTTGGGGAAGGACGTTTAGTTTGTAGTTTTTAAACTCCCTCCCCTGCACCGTTAGGGTAACTATGCAGAATCCCTGGATCTGTACGGAGTGGGATCCTGCAGCTAGGGAAATCTTTTGTGCGCTGGGATAGGTGGTCAAGGAACAGCGTCTTACCGCGTCGGGGTGTATAAAGCTTTCCGTGCTCCCGGAGTCGACTAGGCATGGCGTCTCGTGGCCGTTTATTAGTACCGTTGTCGTCGTCGTCTGGAGTGTCCGGGGCCGAGCTTGATCGAGCGTAATTGAAGCGAGCCGTGGTTGTAGTAGTGGAGTGGGGTCCGTTGTTGCCGTCCAAGATGGCGTCGGGGATGGACAAAATGGCCACCCCCATACATCGCACGTGGCTGGGGGGTCACAAGATGGCGGCGGGGGTGGACAAAATGGCCGCCCCCACGCGTCGTACAGGTCTGGGGTGGTCCAAGATGGCGGCGCCCCTCCTCCCCTCGTGGTGGCCGGGACCCAAAATGGCGGCGTCTGCGGGTCGCACATGGTGTGCTGGGGGGGCTGGGGAGCGCTAGGACCGCGAGCGCTAGGACCACGAGCGCTAGGACCGCGAGCGCTAGGACCGCGCGGAGCTCCCTCACCGGGGACAGCGGTGGTCGGGGCCCAAGTAGGTGGCGCCGGCGGGTCAGGCGTGGGGCGCGGGGTGGGGGTTAGGGTGGCGTTAGGGACGCGTAAAACTCCCTCCTCTCCGTGGAGAGTGTTGGCCGGGACCCAAAGCGGTAGCGCCGGCGGCGGGTCATACATGGGCTGCGGGGAGGGGGGTTGGGGAGCGTAAGCGGCGTGCAGAGCTCCCAGTTCTCCCGGGACCGCGGTGGTCGGGACCCAGAGCGGCTGCGCCTGCGGGTCGTACATGGCGTGCTGGGGGGGTTGGGGCGCGTAAACTGCTTGCAGGGCTCCCTGTGCTCCCGGGACAGCGGCGACCTCGCGGGACCGGCATACAACCGCATAATGGCCCTTTTTCCCGCAGCTTTTGCAGATAGCTGCGCGGGCCGGGCAGCGCTGTCGGGGGTGTTTCACCTGGCCGCAGAAATAACAGCGGGCGCCCCCGGTGCGACTCGGCGTTTGGACCGCGCAAGCCTGTGGGGTGTCCACGGGGGGGGGGGGGTAGGGGGTTTGCCGCGACGGGTACGTACGGGGCCCAATGGGTTGCCGCGCGGTCGGGGCCATAGGCGCGGGTATTACGCGCGGCCACGTCTAGGGAGGCTGCTAGGGCCCGTGCCTCTGAGAGTCCTAGCGACTCTTTTTCTAGAAATCTTTGGCGGATCTGGGAGGATTGCATACCTGCCACAAAAGCATCGCGCATTAACATGTCCGTGTGTTCGTTTGCGTTCACCGACGGGCAGCTGCAGGCTCGTCCCAAAATCAGCAGCGCGGCGTAGAATTCGTCCATCGATTCTCCGGGACCTTGCCGTCTCGTCGCGAGCTGGTAGCGAGCGTAGATTTGGTTAACTGGGCGGACATAGAGACTTTTCAGTGCTGCGAACGCCGTCTGGAAATCCTCCGAGTCTTCGATGAGGGAGAAAATCTCCGTGCTCACCCTCGAGTGCAGGACCTGCAGTTTTTGGTCTTCTGAGACCCGGCCGGTGGTCGTTCTGAGGTAGGCCTCGAAGCAAGTCTGCCAGTGCTTGAAGGCTGCTGCCGCGTTCACTGCGTGGGGGCTGATCCTCAGGCATTCCGGAATGATCCTGAGCTCCATAGTCCTTTTTAGGCACGCTTAATAAATTGTAGCGCACAAAGACTCCGTGAGACGAATAGAGTAAAGTCGATGAGGCTTTATTAAGCGTGTCTGTTCCCCCGCAGCTCGATAGTAAACTGGCCTGCGGGGGAAGACTCCGGCTTCTTATACTCCGCCTTCAGGGCGGAGCTAGAGGTCAACGGCCAACCAGGACCCGGGATCTGTCAGCCAATGACATTAGGGCTTCCAGTCCCACATGACCCCCAATACATACTACCACAGGTTTTAACAAGGCAAGAGACAGAGGGGTTCTACCCCCGACGATGTCGCAGGCCACCATCTCGCTTATTCTGAAACGGGATAAAGACCCTGAGGCTTGTGGGTCCTCCAGGCCGATCTCTTTGATCAACGCAGACGCTAAGTTACTGGCCAAGATTTGGCGACTAGAATTGAGGACTGTGTACCGGACGTAATTGCGGAGGACCAAACCGGGTTCGTAAAGGGTAGGCAACTGGTGGCCACTCTAAGAAGGCTGCTTAATGTGATTATGGTGCCCCGGAGAGCAGGGAGGCAGAGATAGTGGTAGCTATGGATGTGGAAAAGGCTTTTGACCAGGTCGAGTGGGATTATCTGTGGGTGGTGCTGGGACGGTTCGGGTTCGGGGAGGGGTTCATTGACTGGGTTAGGCTGTTATATCAGGCCCCAGAGGCTAGTGTAAGGACGAATAGGACGACATCAGATTACTTCAGACTACAACGCGGGACAAGACCGGGTTGCCCTCTCTCACTGCTGTTCGCGCTGGCCATAGAGCCCCTGGTAATTGCACTGAGAGCTTCTCGGGGCTGGAAAGGGGTGGTCCGGGGGGGAGTGGAACATAGAGGCTCGTTATACGCAGACGATCTGCAGTTATACGTATCGGACCCAATGGTGGGCATGGACGGTATCATGGAAACCCTGAGAGAATTTGGCCGGTTTTCAGGATATAAATTGAACATGGCTAAGAACGAGTTGTTCGTAATTCAGGCGAGGGGGCAGGAGAGTAGGCTGAAGGGGTTGCCGTTCAGGCTGGTAGGAGAAAGCTGCAGATACTTGGGGATACAGGTGGCACGGGACTGGGGCAAGTTGCTTAAGCTCAACCTGTCCCGACTGGTGGAACGAGCGAGGGAGGAGGTTCGGAGTTGGGATGCGCTCCCGCTGACACTAGCGGGGAGGATGCAGACTGTTAAGATGACGATTCTCCCGCGATTCTTGTTCATATTTCAGTGTCTCCCCATTTTCATCCCGACGTCCTTCTTTAAAAGGCTGAATAAAATTATCCTGGGATTTGTCTGGGCGGGGACGTCCACGTGGGTGAGGAAGGTGATGCTCGAAAGGAACAGAGGGCAAGGGGGGCTGGCATTGCCGAACTTCAGCAACTACTACCGGGCGGCCAACATAGCGATGATAAGGTAATGGATGGTGGGTATGGGGTCGGTTTGGGAGCAGTTGGAGGCTGCATCGTGCGGGGGCACCAGTTTGGCAGCCCTGGTTACGGCTCCTCTGCCACTCCCACCGGCGTGGTACTCCACCAGCCATATAGTGGTAGCGGCTCTTCGGATCTGGGGCCAGTGGAGGAGGCACATAGGGGAAGTGAGAGCATCTGTGTGGACCCCAATCTGCGGCAATCACCGATTTGCCCCGGGGAACATGGACGGTGGGTATCGACTGTGGCGGAGGGCAGGAATTGCGAGGGTGGGTGACCTGTTCTTGGAAGGGAGCTTCCCGAGCATGAGGGCGTTGGAGGAGAAGTTTGGGCTGGCGGGAGGGAATGACTTTAGATACTTACAGGTGCGGGATTTTGTGCGCAGGCTGGTGCCGTCTTTCCCACACCTCCCGCCAAAGAAGAGGCAGGACAGGGTGATATCGAGGGGAGAGGTAGGTGAGGGTAGAGTCTCAGATTTTTACAGAGAACTAATGGGAGCAGAGGATACACAGACTGGTGACCTGAAGCTTAAGTGGGATGAGGAGCTCGGGGGGAAGATGGAGGACGGTATTTGGGCAGAAGCTCTGAGCAGAGTAAACACGACCGCAACATGCGGCAGGCTCAGCCTGATCCAGTTTAAGGTCGTGCACCGGGCCCACATGACAGTGGCCCGGATGAGTAAATTCTTCGGGCTGGAGGACAAGTGTGCCAGATGCGCCGGTGGGCCGGCCAATCACGTGCACATGTTCTGGTCGTGCCCTAGACTCAGGGGGTACTCTGGATGCCGAAAAGGCCTTTGACAGAGTCGAATGGAAGTACCTCATTGAAGTACTGAAGCGCTTTGGGCTAGGAACAGGGTTCACCTCATGGGTGAAACTCCTGTACAACGCCCCCAAGGCAAGCGTTCGAACCAACACCACCAGTTCTGAATATATGCACTTGCACAGAGGCACAAGCCAGGGACGCCCACTGTCCCCGCTCTTGTTTGTCCTGGCAATCGAGCCCCTGGCGATTGCTCTGTGAGGCGCGAGAGGCTGGAAGGGCATCCGAATAGGAGCCAGAGAGCACAGAGTTTCACTCTATGCGGATGATCTGATCCTCTATGTCTTGAACCCACAGAATGGCTTGAAAGGAATCATGAAGCTCCTGGAAGAGCTCAGGGCCTTCTCGGGCTACAAACTCAACCTGGGCAAGAGCGAGGCATTCCTGGTGAACCTGAACTGGGGAGGGACAGAGCTGGAGGGACTACCACTCAAGCTAACCCAAAACAAATTCTGCTACTTGGGAATCCAGATAGCCCATTACTGGACATGGATCCACAAATGGAACCTCACCTGTCTGGCAGAAGAAGTTAAAAAGGACCTCCAGAGATGGGATGCACTCCTGCTTTCCCTGGCAGGGAGAGTACAGGCGATCGGGATGAACGTGCTGCCAAGGTTCCTCTTCCTGTTCAGATCCATAGCAATAGCAATCTTCATCCCCAAGGCCTTTTTCCAAACAATAGACAAAATGAATCATGCCGTTTGTGTGTGTGGGGTGGGGGGCGGAGAGGGGGGGAGGGGGGGCGGGACTCAAGGATCCCCGCTGAAAAGAAGAAGAAACATGGGTGGCCTGACCCTTCCAAACGTGCAATACTACCACTGGGCAGCCACAGCCGAGGGGGTGGGGGGATGGATACGAGAACCGAATACGGAATGGTTGAGGCTGGAGGAGTCCTCCTGCAAGGGAATGACCCTCCGAGCCCTCGCCACGGCAGCGCTCCCATACCCGCCCCAGCAAAATATACATCCTGTCAGTGGTGGTAGCCACATTCAGGACATGATACCAAATGAGACATTTCGGTTTAACCAAGATGTCCTCCATGGCCCCCATCTTCGGTAACCACACATTCCCGCCAGCCATGCTAGACGTCACCTTCAAGAAGTGGAGACAGGACAGGGGGACACGAGCGGTCAGGGACTTTTACACGGGGGACAGACCCGCAACCCTAGACGAAATAGCGGAAGAACTGGAACTACCGAAAGGTCAGGAACTCCGGCACCTAAAATCAAAAAATATTTCCGCAAGGTGACAACGAGGTACCCTAGCACCCTGAGAGACACTTTACTGGAGGACCTACTGGGCATGAACAGAAGGGAGAAGGGTAACTGTGGGGACATTTACGGATAATTCCTGGAAAGGGCAAGAACACTGTTAGACGGGGCTAGACATAAATGGGAAGACGAACTCGGGACGGAAGTAGGGTGGTGACTCTGGAGCGAAGCACAGACCAGGGCCAACTCCACCTCCTGTGCAAGGCTGAGCCTCATGCAGTTTAAAGTGGTGCACAGAGCGCACCTAACCAGAACCCAAATGAACAGGTTCTTCTGGGAGGTGGAGGACAAATGTGAACGATGTCAGGGGGCCCACATGTTCTGGGCCTGCCCCAGAATTGTCGGGTTCTGGATAGCCTTCTTCGAGGCGATATCCAAGTGGGTGGAGGCCAAGAGTGGCAGTCTTTGGCATTTCGGATCAGCCAGAACTTCATATGGGGAAGAGGGCCGATGCCCTTGCCCCCCACTCCCCAAGCGAACCCACAAGGATAACAACAGGAATCACACACGGAAGGAAAGAAGGACAATACGACACCCAGGGCGGAAGGTGGAGCCAGGAGGGAGCCTGTCTATCAACAGGGGAGGATTGGTTTGGGGGGGGGGGGGGGGGGGGGGGGCAGGGAGGGGTGAGGGCGATTGAAGAGGTCCATGTAAAATTGTACATAAGAAGCATTATACTCTGTAAATATTCAAATATTGTGTGCCTTCTATGTCAAATTGGAAAATACCAATAAAAGTATCTATTTTTTTAATGCTATAAATGTGATCTGTTGTGTAACAGGTTGTAAATGTTCTCTATTGATGTATGAGGGAGATAATACAGAATCTTGACCCTCTCAGGAAGCTTCCATTCTTGATTACTGATTTGTACTCAGTCAGCTGGGGTGACAGTAGAGGTGTATTGATTAGTCTCTGGTTATACACGGAAGATTGGAAATAGGTTTGTGGTCATCAGTTGAACACAATTCAACTTCGGAGTGAAATGAGTGATTGACAAATCAGCTACCCCGCTCAAGTCAATAGAATGGAAAGGCAGCCAAAGCGTATAATGGCTGATCAATCTACCAATGCTCCCTTTGCCCTGTCGAATGGAATTCGTGGCTGGGTTCACTATGAATGAACAGTTCCTGGTATTAAATAACAATTGTCATTCATGGGGTTGTACCGCAGCATGCAGTGTGACATCCACTTATTATTCTAATATTTAGAAGGAATTATCACTGCTGCTAATATTTTTATTCTCCTTTTTCACATTATCTCCCAAATTTACACCCACCAACAAGAAACAATAATCAGTAACGAATGCAGTGTCAATCCCCATATCAATAACAATCCCATCCTCAAATATTAGCCCGCATGTTAACATAAACAAATAACAAAAAGGAATCAGGAATCACCCATAGTCACCATTAACACATACAGACCATCCCCCTCTCCTCAACCCTCCCAACCCCTAATGTTCGATGTAATCCAATTCTCGAAAGTGCATAATGAATAACGCCCATAAATTGTAGAACCCCTTCATCCTTCCCCTCAGTTCAAATTTGACCTTCTCAAAAGTCAAGAATTACAGCCAATCCCCCCGCCACGCCAGGGCACAGGGTGGAGAGGTTGGTTGATCTCCATCCCAACAGGATCCGCCTTCGGGTGATCAACGAAGCGAAGGCTACAACATCTGCCTCTGTTGGTCCGACACCCCGAATATGGCCTCCCGAGGGCCCGGTTCCAGTTTCACGTGCACCACTTTAGAGATTACCCTAAAAGCCTCCTTCCAGTAATCCTCCAGCTTCCCCCCACCCAAACGTTCGCACACATCTTCTACCCCCTCAAAGAGCCGGCTCATCCTCGCCGCTCTGTATACCACCTTCAGCTGTATCAGTCCCAACCTCGCGCACGAGGTGGAGGAGATCACCCTCTGGAGCACCTCACACCAGAAGCCCTCCTTCATACCCTCTCCCAGCTTTTCCTCCCACTTTGCCTTGATCCCTTCCAGTGGTGCCTTCTCCTCTTCCAAAATAGCCCCCTAAACCGCCGATCCCTTCTCCAGTCCCCCTGTCGTCAGCACCTCTTCCAGCAATGTGGAGGCCGGCCCTACCGGGAAGCTCTGTATCTCCTTCCTGGCAAAGCCTCGAATCTGCATGTATCTAAATATTTCCCCCTGCTCCAGGCCATACTTCGCTCCCAGCTCCTTCAATCCTGCAAACCGACCCCCAAGAAACAAATCTTTTAGTGTCCTAATTCCTTTCTCCTCCCATCTCCGGAAATTTCCATCCCACTGCCCTGGCTCAAATCTATGGTTCCCCCGAAATCACTGCTGCTTACATAACAGACAAAGGAATGTTAAGTTTTCATCATTTGATATTGGCTGTAGTCGTTTGTAGGTAATTGTAGGCAATGTCAGTTTATATGCATGGAGAGTTTTCTTCAAATAGGTAATTAGTTTTATACAGAAAACATTGACTGACACTCCCATCACATGTGTGCAGCAAATGACTGAAGCATGTCTACCTCATGTAACGCAAGTGGACATCACCCATGCCACCCAATATGATAACATTTTTAGTGGTAATCTGACTGTGCAACAAAATAAATGTGGAATTCCTGAACGAATATGAAAATGGCATTGCTGAATTTCCATGCATAGCTGAACTGATCTTTCAGACTAATAGATGCCAGGGGTGATTCCTCACCCTCCATACGGAGAGGCTGTCATGCAGTTAATTGTAGGAACACAAGCCACGATTTTCTGCCCATTAAAATGAATGAATAGCTCCTGCCATTTCCCTATGTATTTTCTCCTTGTGACTGGCACAGCCTCCACAGAGCACTAGACTGGAGGTTCCTCTTGCGAATTATCTGGTCTTACATCCTCTGTTGGGAAGAGATCTTTGTTTTTATTAATTTGCCTAGAAATCAGTGTAACTAAATTATATTTAACTTTTTTAAAAGAATTTAGAGTACCCAATTCATTTTTTCCAATTAAGGGGCAATTTAGCGTGTTCAATCCACCTACCTTGGACATCTTTGGGCTGTGGGGGCAAAACCCACGCAAACACGGGGACAATGTGCAAACTCCAACGGACAGTGACCCAGAGCCGGAATCAAACCTTGGACCTCGGCGCGTGAGACTGCAGTGCTAACCACTGTGCCACCGTGCTGCAATTATATTTACCTTAAGGTATTTCACCATAGACATCTGGTGGCGGCCATGGAGTGATTGGTTGCACATTTGGCAGCTCCCACTCGAGGCGACCTTTTCGGTCCTTTTCCCCAGTTGCCGGGCAGATGTTTTGAAGCAAAAGGGTGCAGGGGTGGTGGAGGAAGACTATACTCCACCAGTGAATGGATTCATGGACCAGAATTGGGTTTAGAGGAAAGGAGCTGCTAGAGCAAGAAACTCTTCGTGCGACACAGGGAAAGATGGCGGAGAGCAAGGGGTGGGTCCCACCAGCCCAATGGTCGACAGAGCAGCTGGTGGACTTTCTGAACGAAAAGCTTAGTCAGCAGAGGAGGGAGGCTCTGGAGGACCTGGCGAAGGTGATAGACCCGCTGAGAGTGGGGATCAACCATGTGGAGCTGAGGCTGGAGATCCAGAGCCAAGCGATCCAGAAGGTGGAGGAGGCGGTGGGGGAGCACGAGGAGCAGCTTACCTCGTTGGTCACTGAGATTGGGGTGATGCGGGAGACCCAGAAGCAGCTTCAGGAAAAGGTGGAGGATTTGGAGGACCGCTCCCAAAGGCAAAATTTGAGAATTGTGGGGATGCCAGAGGGCATCGAGGGAGCAGACGCTGGCTTTTATGTAGCCAAAATGCTGGAGAAGCTGCTGCGGGAGGGGGCCTTTGATAGGCCCCTGGAGGTTGATCGGGTGCATAGGGCGCTGATGAGGAAGCTGCAGGCGAATGAGCCACCGAGGGCGATGGTGGTGATGTTACATCGATTCCTGGATAAGGAGAAGATCTTGAGGTAGGCCAGGCAGACGAGGAGATGTACCTGGGAGGGTAATGAGCTCCGGGTATACCAAGACCTGGGTGCAGAACTGGCCAAGAGGAGAGCGGGATTCAACCGAGTCAAGACTGCCTTCTTTAAGAAGGGGATGAAGTTCAGGATGCTGTACGCGGCCCACCTCTGGGTGACCCACAATGGTCATGAGTATTATTTTGGAGCACCGGAGGAGGCAATGGAGTTTGTGAGAGACAATGGACTGGCAGGAGCAGGAGGACATTGAACTCTGGAGGAGGTGTGGAGATGCTGGTTCTCTCTGCCCCCCCCCCTTATTGTTTGTTTTTTTTGTTTTTATTGTTATTGCTCTGTTTCTTTGGGGGGATGGTCAGAGGCGAACCTCTTTTCGGGTCTTTTTTCTTTCTTATGGGGTTTTTTGGTGGGAGACTGGAGGATCGTGTAGGGTGAGTGCACCTTTTTTCTTATTGTTGTTTCACCATGGAAGTGCACGAGTGGGGGGGGGAATCAGTTGGGGGTAGGATGTTTGGCACCTGGGGTGAGGACTGCCAGGCTAGCTGGGCAGGCTAGGGTCTCGTGTCACGGGTCGGGACTGGCCCAAGAGGGGCTATGTTAGAATGGGGGGGGGGAGGGGGTGCCCCCCTAACTGGCTGATCACATGGAATGTGAATGGGCCGGTCAAGGTGGCGCGTGTTCCTGCATTCGAGGAGCTTAAAGGCGGATGTTGCATTTTTACCGGAAACGCATGTGAAGATCGGGAATCAGACTAGACTAAGGAAAGGGTGGGTAGACCAGGTCTTCCACTCGTGATTAGGCATGAAGACGTGGGGAGTGGTGGTGCTTATTAATAAGCAGGTAGCGTTTGAGGTGGGGAATATAGTAGCAGATTCGGGCGGTGGGGTGGAAGGTTCGTGATGGTGAGTGGGAAATTGGAGGGGATGCCAGTGGTATTGGTGAATGTGTATGCCCCAAATTGGGATGATGTTGAATTCACAAGGCGGGTGCTAGGTAAGATCCAGATCCAGATCAACAATAATGGGGGGAGATTTTAATACGGCTATCGAACCGAAATTGGACTGGCCGAGTCCGCGGTCGGGGAGGATATCGGAGGTGGCTAGGGAGCTAAAAGTGTTTATGGAGCGCATAGATTTGGAGGTTTGGGAGGCCAAGGATGAAGGAATTTTTACCCATGTGGACAGGGTGTACTCCCGACTACTTTGTGATGGATAAGACTCTGCTGATGGGGGTGGTCGGCTCAGAGTATTCGACGATTGTGATCTCGGACCATGCGCCACATTGGGTGGACTTGCAAGTTGATCGGGGGGGGTGGGGTGGGGGGGGTGGGCACCTAGCGCAGTGGAAGTTAGATATGGGATTATTAGCAGATGAGGAGGTGTGTGAGCGGGTGAGAGCCACTATTCAGAGGTATGTGGAGTTGAATGGTACGGGTGAGGTTTCGGCCGTCACGCGATAGGAGGCGCTTAAGGCAGTGGTTAGGGGGGAGTTTATATCGATACGGGCACATAGGGACAAGACGGAGTGGGCAGAGATGGCCAGGCTGGTGGATGAAATCCTGCAGGTTGAAAGGAGGGATTCGGACGTCCCGGAGGCTGGGTTGTTGAAAGAGTGGCAGAAACTCCAGGTGGAGTTCGGGCTGGTGTCATTGGGTAAGGCAGTGGGGCAGTTGCGGACAGCCAGGGGGGCAGTCTATGAGTATGGGGAGAAGGTGAGCAGGATGTTGGCTCATCAACTGAGGAAGCAGGAGGCGGTGAGGGAGATCGGAAAGGTGAAGAATAGGAGGGGACAAGTGGTCTTGGACCTGGTGGGGGTGAATGGGGTTTTCAAGGACGTTTACAAGAGGCTATATGAATTGGAGCCCTGGCCGGGGGTAGGGAATGAGGTGTATTTTGGACGGGATGGCGTTCCCCAAGGTGGAGGAGGGCATGGTGAAGGGGCTGGGAGCACCAATTGGACTGGTGGAGGTGATGGAGGGTATGGGGAGGTGCAGACAGAGAAGGCCCTGGGTCCTGATGGCTTCCCGGTAGAATTCTATAAAACGTTTTTAGGAGACCTGGGGCCCCTGCTGATAAGGACATTTAATGAGGCGAGGGAGCAGGGGGAGCTCCCACCCCACCCCCACCCCCCACCCCACATTATCGCAGACCTTAATATCCTTAATTTTGAAGAAGGTAAGGACTCGGAGCAATACGGGTCCTACCGTCCAATATCACTGCTGAATGTAAATGCCAAGTTGGTGGCAAAAATCTTGGACTCACAGATTGAGGGCTGTGGGCCAGGGGTGAAAAAGGAAGACCAGACGGGGTTTATAAAGGGGAGGCATCCATTGGATAACTTTAGGCATTTGTTGAACGTTATAATGATGCCCTCGGAGGAAGGAAATGTGGAGGTGGTGGTCGCTATGGACGAGGAGAAGGCCTTTGTTCTGGTAGAATGAGAATATTTGTGGGATGTACTGGGACGGTTTGAGTTTGGGCAGGGGTTTGTGGATTGGGTCCGGTTGTTGTATCAGGCACCAGCAGCGAGTGTAAGGACGAACCAGGTGAATTTGGCATATTTCGGGCTGCACTGTTGGACGAGGCAGAGATGCCCACACTCCCTGTTGCTCTTTGCCTTGGCAATAGAGCCATTGTCAATGGCGCTTAGAGCGTCAAGGGGTTGGCAGGGGATAGTGCAGTGGGTGGAGCGCAGGGTCTCACAATATGCGGACAATTTATTGCTTTACATATCGGACCCATTGGAAGGTATTGGGGGAATCATGGACATTTTGGAGGAATTCGGCCGAGTCTCAGGGTATAAGTTAATAGTGGGAAAAAGTGAGATCCTCCTGATCCAGGTGAGGGGCAGGAGAGGAGGTTGGGCGAGCTGCCATTTAAGATGGTGGGGGCGAGTTTCAGGTATCTGGGCATCCAGGTGGCACAGGGATGGGAGCAGCTGCATAAATTGAATTTGGCACGACAGGTGGAGTAATTGAAGGGGGATTTTAAGAGGTGAGACGTGCTCCCGCTGTGGGGCGATGCAGTCCGTGAAGCTGACGGTGCTCCCGAGGTTTTTGTTTGTGTTCCAGAACCTTCCGAATTTTATTCCAACGGCCTTCTTTAGGAAGATTTATGCATTGATCTTGGTGTTTGTGTGGGTGAGGAAAGCTCTCCGGGTGAAGAACGTGCTGCTGGAGTGGGGAGTGGGGTGGGGCTGGCCTTGCCAAATTTGATGAACTACTAATGGGCAGCAAATATAGCCATGGTCAGGAAGTGGGTAGTGGGGTAGGGTCGGTGTGGGAGCAGATGGAGGCAGCCTCTTTCAAGAACACTAGCTTAGGGGCACTGTTGACAGCACCTCTGCCGTTCTCGCCGGCCAGGTACGCCACAAGTAATAATAATAATACTCTTTATTGTCACAAGTAGGTTTACATTAACACTGCAATGAAGTTATGTGAAATGCCCCTAGTCGCCACATTCCAACGCCTGTTCTGGTACACAGAGGGAGAATGCAGAATGTCCAAATTACCTAACAGCATGTCTTTCGAGACTTGTGGGAGGAAACCAGAGCACCCGGAGGAAACCCACACAGACACGGGGAAAACGTGCAGACTCCGCACAGGCGGGGGTTCGCCGATGTTATGTCAGAGGTGCTGAGGGTGAAGGTTGTCCCGAGTCCAGAAGTGGCGATTTTTGGAGTGTCGGAAGACCCAGGAGTCCAGGGCACGGGAGACGCCGAGGTCTTGGCCTTTGCCTCCCTGGTAGCCCGGAGACGGATCTTGTTGGAATGGAGGGACTCGGGGCCGCCGAAACCGGGGATGCGGGTGAGGGACCTCATGGAATTTCTTAGGTTGGAAAAAATCAAGTTCCCCTTGAGAGGGTCTGTGAAGGGGTTTGCCCGGAGATGGAAACCGTTTATCGACTTCTTAAAGATAGGTAAGAAGTCAGCAAGTGGGGTGAAGGGGGGGATTCAGGGGTTAAAAAAGGAGGCAGTGGGGTGCAGGGTAACGACAGGGAGGGTGGGGCGGTGGAGTGTTAGCTATTTATTTATTATGTGAATTCCTGTTTGTTCTCTTTTTCGTTGTGGTTGTATTTGATGTATATATATAAATGCCTTAATAAAAACATTTTTTTTTAAAAAGGTATTTCACCATCAACTCTGAACTGGTTTGTTTATAATGCCTACCTTGCATTGGTGCAGTAGGTCCGAAATTGCCATTGAAATTATTTGGTTTCATTTCAGAACATGGGGCGAGATTCTCCGACCCCCCGCCGGGTCGGAGAATCGCCGGGGGCTGGCGTGAATCCCGCCCCCGCCGGTTGCCGAATTCTCCGGCACCGGACATTCGGCGGGGGCGGGAATCGCGCCGCGCCGGTTGGCGGCCCCCCCCAGCGATTCTCGCCGAAGTCCGCTGCTAAAATGCCTGACCCGCCGGCGTAGATTAAACCACCTAACTTACCGGTGCGACAAGGCGGCGCGGGCGGGCTCCGGGGTCCTGGAGGGGGGGGGGCGCGGGGCGATCTGGCCCCGGGGGGTGCCCCCACGGTGGCCTGGCCCGCGATCGGGACCCACCGATCCGCGGGCGGGCCTGTGCCATGGGGGCACTCTTTCCCTTCCGCCTTCGCCACGGTCTCCACCATGGCAGAGGCGGAAGAGACTCCCTCCACCGCGCATGCGCGGGAATGCCGTCAGCGGCTGCTAACGCCTCCGCGCATGCGCCACCCGGAGATGCTGGGGCTCGGCCCCCCAAGATGCGGAGCATTCCGCACCTTTGGGGCGGCGCGATGCCCGACTGATTTGCGCCGTTTTGGGCGCCAGTCGGCGGATATCGCGCTGATACCGGAGAATTTCGCCCATGAGCTCGAATTGGGCACAACTCCAAAACACAATAGACGGGATTCTCCGGTCTCCGACGACGAAATCACGTTCGGCGATCGGGCGGAGAATCCATGTTGGCGCCGAAATTGGGGCATCGCTGTTTTTGCGATGCTCCACCCCCTCCAAAACAGCGTACTCTAGGAATATGCCGTATGGACGGCCTCAGGACATTACCTAAGGCCCTCCCCCGATGCTCTACCCCTGGCGGACTGATTCCCGACGGCATTGGTCACTCATGGTATCCTTTTTCGGGAACTCGGCGTGGCGGCTGCGGGCTGAGTCCAGCGCCGCCACAGTCGGGGGAGAGCCGATCTGCGGGCAGGGGGGGCTTTGGGGCAGTGGCTGGGGCTACTGGTGGGGGGTGGTCCAGGGGTGGCAAGCTTGGCCAAAGCGGGACACCATTTGGCAGGCCGAGTGCGCGCCCGGCAGCCATGATGTTGCACGGCGCGGCCACTGCAGGCCGCCGCCATGCGCATGCGCGACCACAGACCCGGCAATTCTCCGGCCGTATCGGCAACTAGAGCAGGGTGCTCTCCGCTGTGTGCATGCTAGCCCCCCACCAGACGGGGGTTCGGAGGCCGTTTCTTCAGTCATAAAACGTCACCGTTCCCACGGCGGTGTCAGCACTTAGTTTCAGAATCGGAGAATCCAGCCCAATAAACGTGCAGAGGGGTAATATGAGATTTCATATCAACAAATGTGTCAATCTATTTTAGCAAGAAGATTGAGCCAATAGGTGTTTATTATGATACGATATCAGGTCCATAGACTGCAACGTAAAACTCATATTGCACATTGTACTGAGGTCCACACGATTCAGACTAAAACAATTATCAATATGTACTCCAGTAAAGATGATAGACTGCAATGCAAAATGCTCACTTATGCACTCCATGGGGTCTATATAATGCATGTGAGAGATTCATCAATGCGTTGGGTTAAATGTAATGGAATCTTTGAGTGTGATTTGGTTAGATTTTAGGAATGGTTAGTTGTAATTGGATTAAAATTGGAGGGAATCATTGAGTAACTGATTCATTTTTGCATGAAACATTGAATATTCCAGTAAATATGCATATAATAATATTGGAGAGGCTTATTATTTTACTACTGTTGTCTCTATGTTAGAGTATGCAGCGGTAATGCTTAATGGAATTATCGGTGATTGGTAAAAAGTTTATTGATTTTTTGTTTAGATTGCTATTAAGCTTACTAAGACAAGTACTTGCAATTTCTCCCAGTTAGTGTGATTCATTGCACTGTGAATTCATTTCTATTGCTGATACAGGCTTTGCAAAATGAAGTTACAGCAAATAATCTGTATACAATTTAAGGAAACATATTAAACATTACACATGATGGAATCTAGCCACTGAAACCCCCAAATGACTAACTTTGACCATGTCTTCAGACCTCCAGTGAAGATGAGAGTAATTTTCTTTGACACATGAAGCTGGGTAGGTATTTCTACCAAAGAGAGGTAGAAAGAACTAGCCAGGAAGGCATTTTCAGTAAGTTACTGTATGCAGTTAAACAATAACCCCTATCCAATATGAGAAGTTAATTATTGTTATTCATTGGTGGCATGCTGCGATTAATAGGAAGTTAATGTACCTTAAATATAGCAGGTAACCTTCACCCCTGCAGTGGCCATTCAAATCAATTCTTCCACTAGCAGTAAAGGGGCACATGAAAGAGTTCATGTTTCCTTAATTATAGTCTAACTTGTATATAAAAAAAAAAAATCTCTTGTCCCTACCCCTTAGTCTTTTTAAAAGGTGTGATTCCAACCCCCAGAATGGAAAGCCTTCCAAAGCGACAGCTCAGTCACCTGATTTGGCAAAAAGCGGCCATCAGTTTCATTTCATCCAAATGCCATAGAGGAGCTGACTGAAGAGAAGAGCCCCTTCTCACAGGCTTGCAAAGAATTCTGCTGAACATTTTGTGTACTTCAGTCTATTTCTGTTCACTAGTTGAATATTGCAAATCAGTATTTATGCTGTTGACTTTGGGAGTAATTCTCTGGGGAAGAGCATGTTCCTTATAATTATTTGATTGATTTACAATTGTAAAATGTCTCTAGAGGCTTCCGATCACTTTATGATGCAGTACATTGTTGTTGGGCACTCCAGCACTTACTGTGCAGTGGAGGACCTGATTCAGAACAGCTTCTCTTTTCTTTCAGTTACCTAGACAGCTTAGATCGGATTGGAGGGAATGATTACCAACCGACAGAGCAGGATATCCTCCGAACCAGAGTGAAGACCACTGGCATCGTAGAAACTCACTTTACATTCAAAAACCTCCACTTCAGGTGAGTCCAGTTAAATAGGGCAGAAACATACCTTCCCACAAAGGAGCGCTACTCCCCATCATATCAAAATATAATTCATCAAACATGTACCATTATGGGGCAATTAGTGAGAAAGATCATGGGCTGGATTCTCCGCCCCGCCGCGCCACATTTCTGTTTCAGCATGCCGGTGGGATGCAGCCCGGGGGTTGCCCGACGGTGTGGGGCGGAGAATCCTGCCCAACATATTCAAAACCCATCCATCTCACTTATTCAAAACCCAACCATCTCACCGAAGGGAAGCATATGGATGGGGAGGAGAAAAGGACCAAGAAAAGACCCTTGAGAGACTCCAGAGTTAATGGTGATGGAGCAGGAAGCAGAAGCCTGTGCTGGAGCAGCTCTGGCTGGGACTTGACAGGGAAGAGCAAAACTAGGCAACAGCAGTTCCACTCAGCTCGACACTGGAGAAGGATGGTGTGGTCAGCCATGAGATTGAGGAGAGCTGATTACAGAAGATGCCATTTGTGACTTTGATTAGGACAGTGTCAGTGCTGTACCAAAACCTGATTGGAAAGGTTTAAATTTGGATTTGCTGGAAACGTAGGCATGGATTTGGGAGGCTTTTGTAATAATCCAGCATTGTGCTTTTTTCTTTTAAAAATGCTGCCCATTGATGACCAATTTCAACTTTACAACTTGTGGTGGTGGAATTTGAACTCCGACTTCTGGTTAACCAGTCCAGTATCCAACCTAATACCTCACAATCACAGAGGAGTCCAAACAAATTATAGAACCAATTTATTTAGGAACGGATCTGTTGTGTAAACATTGATGCAAGTGGCAGAGGGGTTGCTTTTTCCCTGTAAGGTGGAGGTTCTGATCCTTGCGGCAGTGTTTCAGACTGTGTCCATTCCCCAGTTTGCATTTCAAAAGATTTTTAAAGATTTTGAAAAGATTGATTAAATGATTTTCGGAAACGGTTCGAGAAACATGTAGATAGGAGATTGTGTGGCTCACGGGAGTTGATAGCAGGTGGCTTTCATTAATTAGCCTGCGTGGGCACAGATAGACTGCAGAGTTTTAATCATTAACCTTTTAAAAGATCTAAATTTACATTTTATTAAACTTTATTATTTCCAGGGATTAAGTTTTAACTGATGCACACAAGATCAATACAATTACATAATCAGTTTGAAAAACAGACTACACAGACCATTCTAAACAACGTTAATTACTGTATTCAGGTTGGTATACGGTACCCTGTACTCGATCAAGATTTACTGTATACCCATGTTAGTTCGTTCCCATTAGATTAAGACCTTGTACCCAAATTAGCACTTAGCACTCTGACCTCTGCCAAGTACACAGTGACCTGAATCTGTCCAAAAAGAAGTTCCAGTAAAACTGGCACCAGTCGATCCCATTCTGAACTCGGAAATGAGGGCCACCTTTGAACTGACAGCCCAGTGGGAAGTACCAGTGGTACTGCTACGATTTTCCAGTTACCCAGTGGAATTTCTGGCTGCAGTCATGAGCTGCATTTATTGTTCGTGCACTTATATGTTGCAGGCTCAAATGGGGATCAACTGATGTCAATAATCAACTGAAAGTACACAAACCCTTTCCTGTGTGTCTAACTGTGTGTGTGTGTGCCTGAATGCGTGCATGTATATTAATAGGTGTAATTGAGCAGAATTTCAGGTTACATCTCCATATGTTCAGACAAAACACTTGGAGTAAGAGTAATACCTGTGCAAATTTTATTATGGTGGAAATAAAAGTGTTACGATCCCAGACCAGGCGCAGCAGTGGCTAGGATGCTGGACCGAAACTCTAAATTTTAGTTTAATTCAAAACTGTGTGGAAAGAATGATTCACTCCAGGAGCGATTATGAAAAAATAGGGCTTTGGTATTTCTAAAACAAAACTTTATTATGAATACAATATTAAACTTTTTAACTTCAAATCTGAAAAGAATAGCTTACAATCACCCCTTAACACTACTATACAAATTCCCATTAAACAACAAGAAAAGAAATATACAGCTCTCAATCTATCTTAAAATTAGCAGGGCATAGAGTAACACTTGCTTTGCAGAACAGATTCGGGCCCTGGTTAGAACCCCTGTAGATTCTGACTGAATATCTCCAAATAGCTGCTTCAGCTGGGTTGTTTCAGCCTCTTCTTTGTCTTCAGACATGACTGCTCTGCTTTAAAATAGTATCTTTTTTTTTTAACTATCCTACTGGGAAAGAGTTGTGGACTCAGGGTCAGGCAGATCAGAATTCAGCTCCTTTCTCTCTCAAAGCTTCACCCAAAACTCACTGCCTCTCTGCCTTTCTGGGCTCCATACAGCAATGACCTCATCTCCTCAAGCTGAAAAATAAATTAACTTTGCAGGCTGCAAAAGCACATTACCCCCCAGGGCCTCCCCCATTCAAAACACATTCCTCTGGTCAATTTCACTTGTTTCCTCGAAGCAAAACAAAATTATTTTTAAAAACATGACCACTGCAGTGAAACAAACTATATTCCCAGACTTTTAACCCTTAAATTGTCCCACTATTTTGAAACCAATATTCCTAAATTCTTCCAATCGTCACAAGAGGACAAACACACATCATTAAAATATGGACACTGTCTACACTGCGTGTAACTGACTCCAGGCAAAACAGTCTAAATAAAAGTTCAAGTAAAAGCCGTCCAAAGTTTATGCCTGGGTGTTGTTATCCCACTGAGAGGCCTGGTCCTAGCCTACACTGTTTACATTGAGATGCTGATGCAATTGTCTTGCTACAACTGGAAGCCAAAAAATACAAATTCAAGGGCAATAAATCACAACCCCAATAAATCTATTGTCTTTTTTTTAGCCTCGGGTCACTGTCTGTGTGGAGTTTGCACACTCTCCCCTTTTCTGCGTGGGTTTCACCCCCACAACCCAAAGATGTGCTGGTTAGGTGGATTGGCCACGCTAAATTGCCCCTTAATTGGAAAAAAAATTATTCTAAATTTGTAATTTTTTAAATACCTATCGTCTTTTTACAAGCAGAGGGATGCTGCACTGAAAGAGATGTGGCAGGTGAAGTTTAAACTGTAATTCTATAAACAAATGCTTGAGGGCTTCCTGGAGGCAGTGATTCAGCCTGGAAATATCCTCTGCCTTTTCCTGGGTGGTATGCAGACACTTATATCTGGTAATATAACTAGTACCCATGAACTTTTTTGCCAGACCTATATCCAGCACTTATTATCATGCTCCTGGGCACAGTATGTGGTATCTAGGGCTGCTTTCTTTGGCTCATTATGTGGGCTACTATCAATTTACGTATGATGACGACCACTTTTGTATGTAACTGCGTAGCAAGTAACCTGTATCTATTGTATATATTGGGATTACGCCCATGTTTCTATATCTCAGGGTAATTTGGTTATTGTATTTATGAAGTTAGGCCCATGTATATTAATTTTGAATTATCTAAGTACATGAGGACATTTTGCCACTGTGATTATTGATCAGAAGAGTGATTTAGTCTCCCGGAGAGTATATATTTGAAGTTATTCCTGCTGAGCATCAATCATAGTGAGAGCAGGAAAGTTAGTCTCAATCAATCAAGCTGATTTTTAACATCACATGACCTCACCAAGATGATTAGCTTCTTCAAAGTTCCATTATGGTCACCTACCCTGTCAGTTCACAGTTCTGTTCTCCGAGTTTCCACATGGTCTTATCCCAGCCCACACTCATTTTGTCACCTTCCAAGATGCCAACCTTGTGTCATATGCTTACCCACTGCAGTTGCCTCACTGAAATATATGCTGTTACATAGGGCCATTATTTCATTGCCCTGGGTGCTACTCACTGTACACTTTGCACAGCACGGTGAATTCCAAAAATAACAGTTACTACTTCAGTGCCTTTTGTCAGTACAGGACTGTGGACTGTAAGCTCCAATTGATGAAGGGATATTTTGTAACGGCTGGAAGATATGCACAGCACAGAAACAGGGCATTGTGTGCAACTGGTCTATGTCAGTGCTTATACTTTACATTGAGCCTCTTCCAATTCCCTCTCTTCTAACCCTATCAGCACAACCTTTTATATCTTGCTCATCCAGCTTCCCCTTAAATGCCTGTGCTATTTGCCTCAGATGCTTTCTGTTGTAGCAAGTTGCACATTTGCACCACACTGAGAATGATAATAATATCAATAATAATAATCGCTTATTGTCACAAGTAGGCTTCAATGAAGTTACTGTGAAAAGCCCCTAGTCGCCACATTCCGTTGCATGTTCGGGGAGGCCGGTACGGGAATTGAACCCGCGCTGCTGGCCTTGTTCTGCATTACAAGAAAGGTTTCCCCAATATTCCTTACTGGATTTATTACTGACTTTCTTATCATTCTGATCCTGGGTTTTGGATTCTCCCACAAGTATCTTTTATACACCTACCCTATCAAACCCTGTGCATGTTGGCTCCTGCCCCAGAGATTGTATGCAGCTGACTGCTACAAATAGCGTGCTCACTAGCCAATCCTGCTTGTTGGCCTCCTCAGCCAAGGTCAGAAACACCACATAAAGGGACACGATCACAAGGACAGGTACTACTGCTCCATGGAGGACAGCATGGGAATGACACAATATCACCTCTAGGTGTTTAGTCTTGTGGACAGTTAGGAAAGTAAGGCTGAATGTTGTGGTTGCTATCTGTCAGTTCCACATCCCATAGCTTAATGGTTTGTCAGTCACCAGGCCTTATTTAAATAAAATGTTATATTTTCTTCACAGGCTGTTTGATGTGGGAGGCCAACGGTCAGAGAGAAAGAAATGGATCCATTGCTTTGAAGATGTGACAGCAATTATTTTCTGTGTGGCACTGAGTGGCTATGATCAGGTGCTCCATGAGGATGAGACCACGGTGAGTAGGGTCCCAGGAGATGGAGTAAGCTGGATAATTGGTGTGGGGACTGCCTGGCAAATTATTGAATGATCGTTTGGTCTCTGTCCTGTAACTGCAGTGTACCAATGAGAGACAGAACCATGGTTTCACTGGTGTGTGCCTGTGGGTGTGGGTGTGTGTGCATATGTGTAAATACATATTTGTATGCATGTGGTCTGCATATGGCTGTTCTCAAATAGCTTTGTGCATAAAACTATAGATTAAAGCAAGAAGGTCTGAACAGAAGGGAGGGGCAGAATTGTGATTCCTCTTTATCTGCAGGTAGTAAGAACTTTGAATGATATATCATGTGCAATAACATTTCTCTCATGCTGTATAAAGTACAGTGAGAGATGGATTGTTGTCTTTACTGATGTCCGTGAGATACTGAATAGATGTGATGTGTTTTGGCTCTTGGGTATTTATTCTATTCCTTACCACAGGGTAGTGCTGCCAAAGTTGAACAGTTTGTGACTGACTCACCAGCTATCATACTGGCTGTACTTTATCATTTGTCGAAAATGGTTTGCTCATCACTATTTATATAGAGACACTGGCACATTTACTGGTCTTTTCTCTCCATCAGCACTCCCCCCCCACCTTGACTTTCTCAAAATGGCTTTTTTAAAATGCACTTTTTTTTAAGGGATCTGAAAATACAACAATAGTGTTTAACGTAGAATGAGGCTTTGAGAACAGTGGGGACCTTCCTTGTTTGAGATTTGCTGCTATTATAATCCAGTTCCAGGATTCTCTGACCTGTCCAACCAAGCCATTTAAACCCAAGAGGAAATGACTCTCTGTGCATTTGTAATGGTACATTGTACTCATTTAGGATTTCTGATGCAACAAATAAGATTTCAATGGATGCAAAGCAAGATGTTTAAAAATCTCTGTCATGCGTGTGTTAATAGGACAAGTCTTGGAAAAGTATATTATCCCAAAACAATTTCATAGCCTCTGTCATGTGTCCCCTCTTCCTTTAAAACCATTCTGTACTGTTGGCTAATTGTTAGGATTGATTGTATCAGTGGTAAGCGGGACATTAACTAATGACTTTTGCTTCCTAGCATGTGTTCAACTCGATATATACCAACACTCCTTCCTTTAGGAGTAATCAAAAGCAGTGTGATTATGTGTATTGATGTGTTCAAATGATGGCACACCCCTGGATGTTTTTGTATTCTGGAGCTGGGCAGATGGTTGTTGTCAAAGTTTCAACCAAGTTTCACCAAACTGCAACTGTAATGTGTCAGGAACCATTGATGCAGGAATGTCACTATAGGGTTGCCCCAGCAGAAACCTGAATCTGGCCTGAACGTACAATGGCATAAGATCGTTCTGAGCCATGTGAATTATCATAGAACGTTGCTTCAGTAATTCCCACCAGTGACTCCGCTGATTTGTTAAAAAGCAATACAACTTAATCAGACTGCGTCTAACACTGCCCATGTAGATCCTCAATAACCGTTACTTTGATTTATTGAATATACAATCACTATATTTTCATCTTAGTGCACAGTGCAATCAGCAGTAAATAGGTGAAGGGATAACAAGGTGTTGCATTGTTTCAGTCTTGCTCGCAATCATAATGGCCTTGTGTGGACTACCTTAAAATGTATCTGTAATTTGCTATACAGTAGTTTTTGTAATAGTGAAACATCATCAATACTACAACACAGGCAGCGTCGCAGACTGCAATACTCCTCCAATAACTATTTAATTTGATTTAATTGAACAATTAATTTTACATAAATCCACAGGACAACACAACAGTGATGGGGCATGTTAAGACTATTGTATTCCATGAGATATATCACCATACTACATCAGTAACAAAATATAGCCAATAAAAAGCACTCTATATAATTTTGTAAAAGTAGATTCCAAACCATACTTAGGATTTAGTAGTAACGCTTGTGAGGATATATATGAATCCCAAAAAAGGCAGGATTGATTATATTTTCTTTCCCTACAGGATAGTGGGCAAATGGAGCATACTCCCAAAGAAGCTAATTAATTTGAGTTCATTTGACACCTATGAAGGGATCTCCAAATCAATACTGTTGAAAAAAGTGATTGAGGTGGAGGCAGAATCTATGGGTGCAAACTTCCAGCCTCGTTACACTCCACTCAAGCATAACGAGGCCGGTGAATAGCAGGAGAGGTCAAAAATGGGAACCATGCCAGGCACCAAACAGTTTGCGATGCAACCATCCCACTGCCCTAGGCGAAATTAGAATCTCGCCGTAGCGTGACTAGAAACCAATTATCACCACTTAAGCCCTATTTCCATACAATTAACAAGAGCCACCCATCATCCAACGGCCTCCTGACATTCACCGACCTCCCCAGCAAGTGCTCAGGCTGGCACCGATTAATTAGTACCCCCTATTATAAACGTGAACCTGACGGAAGGGCTTCCATGGGGAGCCGAGGAGGGGAGTAGCCATCTTTGCTCACAGGCAAAGAGACCGGGGGTGCTGGGCTTGCCACCCCAGTGCTCGGTGGGGGGGTGGGGAACCCTCATTAGGGATGGGCCGCCGTGGGAGGGTAGGGGGGAGGCTCTGGTGGGGCAACTGGGGGGGGAGATAATGGCTTGCGGTACCACTATTCCAACCCCTGGATCCTAACGCCATTCCAGGGGCAACCCCTGTCCCTGCCCATCTGCCCCATCCGTCCCCCATAACCCCCACCAACTACTGAGGCCTCTGGCTGCACAGCTGAAGGCAATCGTTAATAAGGAATTGGCAATCGTGGTTATAATAATAATCTTTTTATAGTCACAAGTAGAACTTACATCACCACTGCAATGAAGTTACTGTGAAAAGCCCCGAGTCGCCACATTCTGCTGCCTGTTCGGGTGCACAGAGGGAGAATTCAGAATGTCCAAATTACCTAACTGAGCACTTGACACATGCCAATTGGATTTTGTGGGTAAGCAGGCAATTTAGTAAAGCACGTGGGAGTCATTGCCTAGCATTCTGATCGTACCTTGATGCCTGGACACTGCGTGGGAGTCAACACCACGCATGCAGCAGCCAACATCTGAACACACAGGGGATGGGAGACAACTCCCGGGACATGACCACAGCTGGAGGGTGGGTGGGTGCCGTGGGGAGGGGGGTGGGTGTTGCCTGCAGAGACAGGCAAAGGGTCCGGGGTGTCAGCCGCATTGCGGAAGAAAGTGACAGAGGCATCGTAATGTTTGTGTAAAAAGTTGTTTAATGTGCTGTACAATACCCCATTTCTGAAAGTGCCACGCCCCTGGCCCCCAGCCCCTCCCCACTCCCTACCTAACCCTCCCCCCTACCCTGGTGCCCTCTGTGATCCTCAACGTGCCGCCCTCCGAGCTCTACCGCTATGGCTTCCCAAGGATGCACATCTGAGGTGGAGCTAGCCAGCTGCTTACCTCGTCCCGTGACCTTCGATGCCCTTGGCAGGCATCCTCTGGGGCCGGAGGGCCACAGCTCACTTGTCGATGGTACATGCACAGCCATGCCACCCTGTCCCATGTGCTGATCCTGAGTTGCGGCTTCATCAGGGGGGTGCAACTCGGGAGTGCTGGTTGCCACCATCGCCGCCCCATGGGACAGGCCCCGGTTGGCACTCAGTGGACCCTCCTCCCGATCGCTGCCCAAGGGCCCTGGGTTCACATTGGGATGGAGGGGCAGCAGTTTGGAGCACCGGCTGCCCCTGCATCATCTGGCTCTGCCAGCACTGGTGGTTCCACCATCGTGTCGACGCCCTCGGTGATGCTCTTCAGTAAATGGGACACATCCCCCAGTGACCAGGCCATGCTCTGCAGTGCCTCAGCCATGCACACCTGCGACTGGGAGAAGCTCTACAGCGCCTCAGCTATTCCCATCTGAGAGCGGGACATGCCCCGCAAAATCCCATCAAGGTCGGCCTGGTACTGGGTGACATCCCCCAGTGAGGCAGACATACTGCCGAGACCCTCAGCCATGGCCACCACTCACTGCGCAACGCCTTGGACACCTTCACTTATGGTGTCGACGTTGTGCACCAACCTCCCCACTGCGGTCGCCACCGTGGCAGTGTTGGCCTCGGTGCCACTCATTGCCGGTGCCATCTCCCTCACCCTTAGCCTCAGGGATGCCTCCAAGTGGCTATGGATCTGCTGGAGTGACGCTGACATCTCCCTCTGAAAGTCCAGGTTGGTCTCTATCATCCCCATCAGCCCCGGGTAACTCTGTTCCAGGGGCTCAGCATAAGGCTGGGACCCAGATGGGTCCAGGAATCCAGCAGACCTCCAACTGTTGGCTCGCATGGGGGTTCCTGCCTCCACCAGATGTACATCATCAACAGTGTGGTGCTCACCAGATTGTGCCCCAGTGGCTTGACCACTAACATTTCCCACCAAGGTGTATGTATCTGCGCTGGCGGAGGGTGGGGATGACAGCTGTGCTGTGACTACAACAGTTGCATCCTCGGAGCTCTCCTCCGAGGTGTTCTCCTCGGAGTCAGGAGAGGGGGCCGCCCGGGATGGGCCGGTGTCATCGGCTGCTGGACATGTGGACAGTGGAAGGGATGAGTCAGTCAGTAAGGCAATCACTACTCACATTTGACAAGTCCTCTGGTGCTGAAGGGGGAGAGGGATGGAAGGAGGGTTAGGAGTCACCTGGGGGGATTCTCCCTTGGGACATTGGTGTCATGATATTCAAACACACACATCATGATGGACACACTAACAGGCAAATCAGAGTACACAACACCACAACCAATCACAGACAAGAACACCAACCACATAAAAAGCACGAGCACGACACCTGGAGGGGAGTAGGTCTGGGGAGAAGGAAGCATGAAAGAGCTGTTGAAACACCACAAGCAGGGAGCCCCCCACGTGCAGAGTGCAAAGACCAAGTTGTAAATAGTGAGTTTAAATAAACAAGCGTTGTACCATATGCAACTGTGTTGGCTCTTCTGTGTGTTAGAACACCCAACACCACATGGTACAGGAGTGGATCGATACCTGCCTACCAACCTGCCATTCTGGACATGGACCACACCGGCAAACCGCAGCCGATGCAAGTCACGGGGAACCTAGGCACCAACTGGAAGCTCTACAGGCAGCGATTTGACCTGTACATCCGTGCCACCGAAAAACAGAATGTCTCGGATGATTCGAAGATTGCAATGCTCCTCTTCTACGCAGGCCCCCACCCAAATGATGTCTTTAATTCACTGGTGTTCGAGGAAGGCGAAAACCAGGCCAAATATGACACGGTCATCCTCAAAATGGACCAGCACTTTCAAACTGAAGTAAACGAAACTTTCGAAAGATACATCTTTCAGCAACGCCTGCAAGGTAAGGAGGAGCTTTTTCAACCCTTTTTGACGCACCTCCGGATTCTGGCGCAGTCCTGCGGTTACGGCACCACCACAGAGTCCATGATCAGGGACCAGATTGTTTTTGGCGTTGCCTCCAGTGGCCTACGCCAGCAGCTTCTTAAAATAAAGAGCCTCACCTTAGCGTCTGCTGTGGAAGCCTGTGTCCTCCATGAGAATGCTGCCTGCCGTTTTGCCCGATTTCAGGCGTCCGAGTTGGCACGGAGGGGGTCCCCAGCCGTCGAATCGGCAAGCCAGGCCGCCCACGACGTTGAACGCATCCAGGCCGTCGATTTCTTCCCGCCCCACGGCCCGGACGACAGCGGCCGCTTCCCGCGCTTTTCGCGGTCTCCCGCGCAGGTGCGCGCCAAGAATAACGGCCACAACGAGGGACGCACTGCGCAGGCGCGCCCACCGCAAGATCGCACTGCGCATGCGCAGTGGCGCAACGAACGCCGTGACGTCATGACGTGCAGCAAGTGTGGAGGTCTACACTTAAAAGGGCAATGTCCTGCAAAATACCAACAGTGCAACAGATGTGCCATGATAGGCCACTACGCAGCCCGCTGTCGTGCGGCTCAACCCATGGATCCGGCGCATCCTCGACAACCTCGCACACGAGTCAGGACCGTCCAGCCCACGCATCAAGACTTCCAGTTAAGTGATGCAGATGACCAGGATGACTTCAGAGTTGCCGTCATTGATGTCAACAAGGTCAATGCCATCAATCCAGACGATGAGTGGTGTGCCACCCTGACGGTCAACCGATCGCGCGTCGCCTTCCGTCTGGACACCGGCGCATCCGCCAACCTGATTGCTTACTCTGCAGTCCAGGCCATGAAGGTCAAACCACTCATCACACCATCCCGGCTTAAGATGGTTGACTATAACGGGAACGTTATCCCGTCCGTAGGATCTTGCCAGCTACAGGTGACTCACAAGAGGTACACGGCCACACTCCCCTTCGAAGTTGTGGGCTCATCAAAGGACTCGTTACTGGGCGCACAAGCGTGTAAGGTCCTTCACCTGGTACAGCGCATCATGTCTCTCTCTCCAGATGAGATATCCGACTTCCCGGATGCTGAGTTCCACGCGAATCTCCATTCCCTCCTCGCTCACAACCAGGAGGTTTTTGAAGGCATGGGGACATTGCCACACACGTACAAGATTCGACTCAGACCGGACGCCATCCCTGTCGTTCACGCACCTCGCAGGGTTCCTGCGCCTCTCAAAGACCGCCTCAAGGCACAACTGCAGATTCTTCAGGACCAAGGGGTCCTATCCAAGGTCACGGAGCCCACGCCATGGGTCAGCTCCATGGTCTGTGTAAAGAAGCCCTCTGGCGAGCTCCGTATATGTATAGATCCAAAAGATCTGAACAACAACATCATGCGGGAACACTATCCCATCCCGAAACGAGAAGACCTCACCAGCGAGATGGCGCGAGCCAACATATTCACTAAATTGGATGCGTCCAAAGGATTCTGGCAGATCCAACTGGACCCGGCCAGCCGAAGACTATGCACATTCAACACCCCTTTTGGCAGATTCTGCTACAACCGGATGCCATTCGGCATCATTTCGGCATCTGAAGTATTCCACCGCATTATGGAGCAGATGATGGAAGGCATCGAAGGGGTACGTGTATATGTGGACGATATCATCATTTGGTCCACCACTCCGCAGGAACACATGCATCGTCTTCGACGTGTCTTCACCCGCATACGGCAAAATGGCCTGCGTCTCAACCGTGCGAAGTGTGCTTTCGGCCAGACGGAGCTGAAATTCCTCGGGGACCACATCTCAAGGTCCGGGGTCCGTCCCGATGCAGACAAGGTTAGCGCCATCACAGCCATGCCACGACCGGCTGACAAGAAGGCTGTCTTAAGATTCCTGGGCATGGTCAACTTCCTTGGGAAGTTCATTCCCAACCTGGCTTCTCATACAACAAACATGCGCCATCTCGTAAAAAAATCGACGGAATTCAACTGGCACCAGTCGCATCAGCAGGAATGGGAGGAGCTCAAGCACAAACTGGTCACGGCACCAGTGCTGGCCTTCTTTGACGCGACTCGCCCTACAAAGATCTCAACAGACGCCAGCCAATCTGGTATTGGAGCGGTACTCCTGCAAAAAGACAGCACGTCATCATGGGCCCCGGTTGCGTATGCCTCACGAGCCATGACCCCTACCGAACAGCGCTACGCGCAAATCGAAAAAGAATGCCTGGGCTTGTTAACTGGACTGGACAAGTTCCACGACTATGTGTATGGCCTGCCACGATTCACGGTCGAAACTGACCACCGCCCCCTGGTCAACATCATTAACAAAGACCTGAACGACATGACTCCTCGCCTCCAGCGCATCTTACTCAAACTCAGGAGGTACGATTTTGAACTGATCTACACTCCGGGGAAGGAACTCATAGTGGCGGACACTCTTTCCCGAGCAGTGAGCACACCACCAGATGCGGAGGGGTTCGTGCGTCAAATTGAGGCACACGTGACTCTGACAGCAGCAAATATGCCAGCTGATGATCCTTGTCTGGCCCACATACGCGCAGAGACGGCGACTGACCCTCTGCTGCAGCGAGTGATGCGCCACATGACGGAAGGGTGGCTAAAAGGGCAGTGCCCCCAGTTTTACAATGTGCGAGATGATCTCACCAATATAGACGGGGTCCTTATGAAATCGCATAGGATCGTCATTCCACACAGTGTGCGCCAGATGATTCTTCGTCAACTACACGAAGGCCACTTGGGTGTCGAAAAATGCAGACGAAGGGCCCGGGCGGCGGTATATTGGCCGGGTATTAATGAAGACATAGCCAACATGGTGCTCAACTGCACAACCTGTCAGAGGTTTCAGCCGGCGCAACCTCCGGAAACACTTCTACCACACGAGATGGTGACGTCCCCCTGGGCGAAGGTGGGTGTTGACCTATTTCACGCGCTCGGCAGAGATTACATTGTTATTATAGACTACTTCTCAAACTACCCGGAAGTCATGCCTCTCCATGATCTGACGTCGTCCGCAGTCATTGGGGCCTGCAAGGAAACGTTTGCTCGCCATGGCATTCCAAGGACTGTCATGTCAGACAATGGACCTTGTTTTGCCAGCCGTGAATGGTCGTCCTTTGCCGCAGCATATGGTTTCACTCATGTGACATCCAGCCCTCTGCATCCACAATCGAACGGGAAGGCTGAAAAGGGTGTCCACATCGCAAAGCGGCTCCTGTGCAAGGCGGCTGATGCCGGATCGGACTTTAACCTTGCCTTGCTGGCCTATCGATCGGCCCCGTTATCCACGGGCCTCTCGCCAGCGCAGCTACTAATGGGTCGCTCCCTCAGGACGACGGTACCTTCCGTCCTGGCACCGACAACAGACCATGAGGCGGTTCTTCGGGACATGCAACTGCAGCGTGATCGCCAGAAAGGTCGGTACGACACACGAGCGACGGACCTGCCCCCCCTGTCCTCCGGAGACAAAGTACGCGTCCATCAACCGTATGGTGGCTGGTCAGCACCGGCCGAAGTCCTCCGACAAGTGGCTCCCCGCTCGTTCCTGGTTCGCATGCCGGATGGTTCCGTGCGTCGCCGCAATCGGCGCGCCCTTCGCCGACTTCCACGTTCACAGCCACACAACACGCCAGATCCTCAACAGGCTTCCGAGGATGACTTTGTGGAGCTGCCGCACATCACGCCCTTTCCATCGCCACCCATGGCCATGCCTGCACAGCAGCCGGTGGTTCTTGATCCACCCTTAAGGCGGTCAACCCGAATTCGTCGCAAACCCATTAGAATGGACTTATAATACAGTTCATATGTTTAATAAGTTGGACAATTTTACATGATAACCTGTTGTTGTTTATCGTTCCAGATGTCGTCTGACTGGACAACTGTTCAAAATTTTTTTTCTTCTTCTCTCGTTCGCATTTCTGTTATGTTATGGTACAACTGGATTCATGTGACGCACTCGACATCGCCCCATGTACATAGTTCCGTCATAGACACATGCTGCACACGACACACACACACTCTTAGATGCACTCACGTCACGATCATATTTATTACCACGTAGGCACATATCTTTGTAAAAAGGGGGGATGTCATGATATTCAAACACACACATCATGATGGACACACTAACAGGCAAATCAGAGTACACAACACCACAACCAATCACAGACAAGAACACCAACCACATAAAAAGCACGAGCACGACACCTGGAGGGGAGTAGGTCTGGGGAGAAGGAAGCATGAAAGAGCTGTTGAAACACCACAAGCAGGGAGCCCCCCACGTGCAGAGTGCAAAGACCAAGTTGTAAATAGTGAGTTTAAATAAACAAGCGTTGTACCATATGCAACTGTGTTGGCTCTTCTGTGTGTTAGAACACCCAACACCACAATTGGGGGGTAGAATGTTGGTATCTACTCACTCGTGCTGCCCGGTGTAGGTCATTGACCTTCTTCCGACACTGGAGGCCAGTCCTGCTGGTCACACTGCCCGAGCAGACTGCTGCCGCCACCTCGTCCCAGACAGCACTGGCTGCCTTGTGGCTCACCCTCCGGGGCCCTCGGGGGAACAGGACATCCCTCCTGGCCTCCACCGCGTCCAGGAGCCTCCCCAGGTCAGCGCCCCCGAATCTTGGGCCGGTCTCCTCGGCACCATTATTGCGAGCTGGCTGGAGATGGCTGAGCAAGTGCAGCTTAAGTGCTGCTCGACGTTGTTAGTGGGGGGTTGGCGAGCTGGCATTCGGGGCGAGAAGCCCGTGAGGCCTCGTTAAGTAGACCAATTAATGTTGAATAATGTTGCCGGCCTTGCTGGGCCAAGCGCCGGGAAACTTGCGGCAATTCCTGCTCGCGACAGCACTTGGAAATTTGTCCGGAGAATCGCGCCCTTAGTATTGCTTAAATGGAAGTCATTAGATTATTGCACCACGGTGGAATCATTGTATATTAATCATGGCATCTTTTAGATGGAGCTGCTTGACTAGTTAAAAACCTTTTTCCTGCATTATTACATTGAAAGGCAATGGGGTGGTGGCCACATTGGGTGCCCCCTGGGCAAAGAGAAACCCCTGAACGCTGGGGCCCGACCCCATGGTGAGAACGGCGGCCCGCTAGCAAAGGGACTCCCCGGAGTGCAGGGGCACGTCCACCAGGTAAGTATGGGTGATCCCACAGGACCGGGGGGTCAGTAACCCCCACCAGGATTGTTACCTGGAATGTAAGGGGACTCAACGGCCCAGTGAAAAGATCCAGAGAGTTCGCCCACCTAAAAAGCCTAAAAGCAGACATAATCTACCTACAAGAGACGCACCTGAGGGAGAAGGACCGACTGCTGGTAAGGAAGGGCTGGGTGGGACAGACATACCATTCATGCTGCGGGACGAGGGCTAGGGGAGTAGCAATATTAATTAGTAAGAGGACGAGGTTTACGGAAACCAAGACAGTTACGGACCAAGGGGGACGGTACGTCATGGTCAGCGGTGTCCTGGAAGGGGCACCGGTCGTACTGGTAAACGTGTACACTCCCAACTGGGACGACACAGAATTCATAAAGAAGACCATGGCAGAAATCCTTGACCTTGACCCACATCGACTGATTATGGGGGGCGCCTTTAACCGCGTGCTGGACCCACTGACCGACCGATCAAACCCCAGATCGGGGAAAAAGTCTAGTATGGCTAGGCAGCTAGGGGCCTTCATGGAACAGATGGGGGCAGTGGACCCATGGAGGTTCCTGCACCCGGGAGAAAAGGAGTTCTCGTTCTTTTCGCACGTGCACAAGGTGTACACTCGTATCGACTTCTTTGCAGTGGGGAAATCGGTGCTTCCAGAGATCACGGGAACGGACTACTCTGCGATCGTTATTTCCGACCACGCTCCACATTATATGGATGTGAGGTTGGAGACAGGCCGGGCCCAGCACCCCTCATGGAGGCTGGACACGGACCTCCTGGCTGACAAGGCTTTCTGCCAAAAACTATCGCAGGCCATAGGCGATTACATTAGTAACAACCAAAACGGAGAGGTCTCACCCTCTACGTTTTGGGAGGCACTGAAGGCTGTGATCAGAGGAGAGACCAGGCAAGTAGAGATAGGGAAGAGAGGGTGGCCAGGCAACAACTGGTGGACTCCATTCTGGAAGTCGATAGAAAATACTCCAAGGCCCTGACCTTAGGGCTGCTGGCGGAGAGGAAAAAGCTACAAATGGACTTTGACCTGCTATTCACTAGGAAAGCAGTGTATCAACTCCACCAGACACGGGGGACCTTCTACGAACACGGAGACAAGGCTGGCCGCCTGTTGGCTCACCAGCTGAGAAAGCAGGCAGCCACGAGGGAAATAGCGCAGGTTAAGGATAGTAAAGGCAGACTGGTAACAGAACCAAAGGAGGTCGGTCGGGCATTGAAGACCTTCTACTGGGTACTGTACACTTCCGAGCCCCCCCGACAGGGATGTGGGAATGAAAAAGTTCCTGGACAGATTGGAACTACCAGTGGTGGGGGAAGACAGATGGTGGGGAGCTGGAAGCACCAATAGACCTGGGAGAAATCATGGAGAGCATCAGCTCCATGCAAGCGGGGAAGGCACCGGGACCCGACAGGTTGCCGGCGGACTTCTACAAAAGATTCGCACCAGTCCTGGCCCCACATCTAAGGGACATGTTCGCGGACTCACTGGCAGGGGGCATGCTGCCCACAAAGATAGCGCAGGCCACAATCTCGCTGATACCCAAAAAAGATAAAGACCTGACGGAATGCGGATCATACAGACCCATTTCACTGCTGAACGTGGATGTGAAAATACTCGCAGAGGTCCTGGCCAAAAGGCTGGAGGGCTGCATACCAGAGGTGGTCGCAGAGGACCAAACCGGCTTTGTCAAGGGTAGGCAGCTCACAGCGAACATCAGGCGGCTGCTGAATGTGATAATGACCCTGCCCCCCCCGGGGAGAGAACACCAGAGGTGATTGTCTCCCTGGACACAGAAAAGGCCTTTGACAGAATCGAATGGAAATATCTCCTCGAGGTACTGGAACGGTTTGGGCTAGGAGCGGGATTCACCGCCTGGGTGAGACTCCTGTACAATGCTCCCAAAGCGAGTGTCCAAACTAACACCACCAGCTCTGAATACTTCCAGTTGCAGAGAGGAACAAGACAGGGCTGCCCCCTGTCCCCAATCTTGTTCGTGCTAGCCATCGAACCCCTGGCGATAGCCCTGCGGGACGCAAAAAGCTGGAAGGGAATCCGGAGAGGCGACAGAGAGCACAGAGTCTCACTCTATGCAGATGAACAGCTCCTCTATGTCTCGAAGCCACAGGAGGGACTGAAGGCAATACTGCAAATACTGAAAGAGTTTGGAACCTTCTCGGGCTACAAACTTAACCTGGGCAAAGGAGAGGCATTTCCAGTGAACCCAAAAGGGGGAGGGACAGAGCTGAAGGGCTCCCGTTCAAAACAGCCCAGAACAGATTCCGCTACCTGGGGATCCAGATAGCCAGAGACTGGACACAGATCCACAAGTGGATCCTGACCAGCCTGGTGGAGGAAGTAAGAAAAGACCTTCAACGGTAGGGCTCACTCCCACTCTCCCTGGCGGGGAGAGTGCAGACGATCAAGATGAACGTACAGCCAAGGTTCCTCTTCCTGTTTAGATCCATCCCGATCTTCATCCTCAAGGCCTTATTCCACAACGTAGACAGTCTAATCATGGCATTTGTGGGAGCGGGGGGGGGACGGGGGAGAATTCCCAAACCGACACTGCAAAGTGGGAAAGTCAGAGGGGGCCTGGCTCTACCGAACCTACAATACTACCACTGGGCAGCAACGGCAAAAAAAGTGAGGGGATGGGTACAAGAACCCGACACAGATTGGGTACAAATGGAGGAGGCATCCTGTAAAGGAACGACCCTCCGGGCCCTGGCCACGGCAGCACTCCCATCCTCCTCAACAAGGTACACAACGAGCCCAGTGGTAGCGGCCACGCTGAGAACATGGACCCAGTTGAACAGCACTTCGGGATAACCAAAATGTCCCCTATGGCCCCCATTTGCGGCAATCACAGATTCTCCCCAGCCATGCTAAATACCACCTTTAAAAGATGGAGGCAGGACAGGGGCACATTGACGATCGGGGACTTCTCCATAGGGCGCAGACTGGCGACAGTGGACAAACTGACGAGGAAGTGGAAACTAGCAAAAGGACAGGAATTGAGACACCTCCAAATAAAGCACTTCCTCCGCAAAGAGACAGTAGGGTACCCTGGGCCCCAGAAAGCACACTACTAGGGGACCTGATATGCACAAGCAGCGAGAAGCGGGGGCTCTGTGGGAAAATATATGGACAGCTACTGGACAGAGCCCGAACACCACTGGACGGGACCAGACAAAAATGGGAGGACGAACTGGGACAGATGTAGGTGTGGTAGTCACCACTAACTGCATTAGATGTATATTAGATGCAGTACGGTAAGACTCCTGTATTAGAGGTACATGGGTAAATCCATGCCTGATGGCTCCGCCCAGTAGGCGGCGTACAAATGTGTGTGCTCGCCAGGGCTGCTCCCATCCCATTCTGGTAGTAGCTACAGGAGGCCACACATCTTTGCTCAATAAAGCCTCGATTATTCACTACTCTCGTCTTTGTAGTAATTGATAGTGCATCAATTTATTGAGCAAAGATTTGTGGCCTCCTTTACTGAGCAAAGATTGTAAAACTATGGAACTTCGCATCAAGCCTGATCGCCTACAGCTGAACCCTCAAGCAGCCAACGCTACGTCCGCTTTTGACCACTGGCTAACCTGCTTCGAAAGCTACCTCCGAACATCTGCTGAAGAACCCTCGGACGCTCAGAAGCTCCAGGTCCTTTATTCATGGGTGAGCCCTGACATTTTTCCTCTCATCCGGGATGCGCCCACTTACTCTGAAGCAATGGAACTCCTGAAAGGACATTACGTTTGGCCGGTCTTAAAACTATACGCCAGGCACATCCTGTCCACGAGACAGCAACTCCCCGGTGAGTCCCTAGACGATTTCTGGCGTGCCCTACACATCCCGGCGAGGAACAATGACTGCCAGGCAGTTTCGGCAGCCGAGCATACAGAACTTTTAATCAGAGACACTTTTGTTACGGGCATGGGGTCGGCGTACATCCGCCAGCGCCTATTGGAGGGGGGTACACTTGATCTTGCGGGAACCAGGCAGTTCGCGAACTCGTTAACAGTGGCCTCCCATAACGTCCAGTCGTACGCCCCCTACCGCTGGGCACCACATGGGCATCGTGGGCCCCACCAGCTACCGACCCCAGCCCACCGCAAGCCTGCGCTGCGCGGCAGCCAGCCAACCCCGGGGGGCCCAAATGCTACTTCTGAGGGCAGAACAAACACGCCCGACGGCGCGGAGCGCAACCTGCAACGGCTGCAGAAAGAAGGGACATTTTGCTGCCGTGTGCCAGGCCCGGTCGGTCGCCGCTGTTTCTAGGCCCAGTGTTCCTACACCCCCCCACGTGCGGCCCTTGGGCGCCACGATCTTTAATGCCACCCATCATGTGAGCCCCGTGGGCGCCGTCATCTTTGGCGCCGCCTTGGACGGCGCCTCAGGATCCCTGCTCATCGGGAAGCTCATCTGGCTGCTCATCGTCCGCCACCACCGCTGACCAGCCCAGGGCCTCCCAGCATCAGCTGCAGCTCAACTCGATCACCCTCGACCAGTCCCGGCCTCACAACCTCGCAACTGCAACGACAACGGTTAAAATCGATGGGCAAAAGACGTCCTGCCTATTTGACTCCAGGAGCACGGAAAGCTTCACCCACCCCACTATGGTAAGGCGCTGCTCGCTCCCGGTACACCCCGTTTCCCAGAAGATCTCCCTGGCCTCCGGATCCCATTCTGTGGAAATCCGGGGGTACTGCATCGCGACCCTCACCGTCCAGGGCGTAGAGTTCACCAACTTCCGGCTCTACGTCCTCCCCAACCTCTGCTCTGTAAATCGGTCTGGACTTCCAATGCCACCTCCAAAGTTTAACTTTAAAATTCGGCGGACCCCTACCCCCCCTCACCGTCTGCGGCCTCACGACCCTTAAGGTCGATCCACCTTCCTTGTTTGCAAACCTCACCCCGGATTGCGAACCCGTAGCCACCAGGAGCAGACGGTACAGTGCCCAGGACAGGACCTTCATCAGGTCGGAGGTCCAGCGGCTGCTGCGGGAAGGTATCATTGAGGCCAGCAACAGCCCCTGGAGAGCCCAAGTGGCTGTAGTAAAGACTGGGGAGAAACACAGGATGGTCATTGACTACAGTCAGATCATCAGTCGGTACACGCATCTCGACGCATACCCCCTCCCACGCATATCTCATATGGTCAATCAGATTGCACAATACCGGGTCTTTTCCACAGTGGACCTGAAGTCCGCCTACCACCAGCTCCCCATCCGCAAGGAGGACCGCCAATACACTGCGTTCGAAGCAGATGGCTGCCTCTATCACTTCCTTAGGGTTCCCTTCGGCGTCACTAACAGTGTCTCGGTCTTCCAACGTGAGATGGACCGAATGGTTGACCGGTACGGACTGCGGGCCACCTTCCCGTACCTAGACAACATCACCACCTGCGGCCACGGTCAGCAGGACCATGACGCTAACCTCCTAAAATTCCTCCAGACCGCCAAACTCCTTAACCTCACGTACAATAAGGAGACGTGCGTGTTCCGCACCAACCGCTTAGCCATCCTTGGTTATGTTGTGGAAAATGGAGTTCTAGGGCCCGACTCCGACCGCATGCGCCCCCTCATGGAACTCCCCCTCCCCCACTGCCCCAAGGCCCTGAAACGATGCCTGGGGTTCTTCTCCTATTATGCCCAGTGGGTCCCTAATTATGCGGACAAGGCCCACCCACTCATTCAGTTCACAGTTTTTCCCCTGACGGCTGAGGCCCGACAGGCCTTTAACCGCATCAAGGCAGATATCGCCAAGGCCACGATGCACGTGGTCGACGAGTCCCTCCCTTTTCAGGTCGAGAGCGATGCATCGGACGTAGCTCTGGCCACCACCCTCAACCAGGCAGGCAGGCCCATGGCATCCTTTTCCCGCACCCTCCATGCCTCCGAAATTCGGCACTCCTCTGTCGAAAAGGAGGCCCAAGCCATTGTGGAAGCTGTGCGGCATTGGAGGCATTACCTGGCCGGCAGGACATTCACTCTCCTCACTGACCAACGGTCGGTTGCCTTCATGTTCAATAACACACAGCGGGGCAAGATCAAAAACGATAAGATCTTGAGGTGGAGGATCGAGCTCTTCACCTACAATTATGAAATTTTTTATCGCCCCGGTAAGCTCAACGAGCCCCCCGATGCCCTATCCCGAGGTCCATGTGCCAGCGCACAAGTGGACCGACTCCGGACTCTACACGATGGTCTCTGTCACCCGGGGGTCCCCCAGTTCTTCCATTTCATAAAGGCCCGCAACCTGCCCTACTCCATCGAGGAGGTCAGGACTGTCACCAGAGACTGCCAGGTCTGTGCAGAGTGCAAACCGCACTTCTACCAGCCAGATCGAGCGCACCGGGTGAAGGCCTCCCGCCCCTTTGAGCGCCTCAGTGTGGACCTCAAAGGGCCCCTCTCCTCCACCGACGAAACACGTACTTCCTGAACGTGGTCGATGAGTACTCCCGGTTTCCCTTCGCCATCCCATGCCCCGATATGACTTCTGCCACGGTCATTAAAGCACTCAACACCATCTTCACCCTGTTCGGTTTCCCCGCTTACATCCACAGCGACCGGGGATCCTCCTTTATGAGTTATGAGCTGCGTCAGTTTCTGCTCAGCAAGGGCATTGCCTCAAGCAGGACGACCAGCTACAACCCCCGGGGAAACGGGCAAGTGGAGAGGGAGAACGGGATGGTCTGGAAGGCCATACTGATTGCCCTACGGTCTAAGAATCGCCCAGTCTCCCGCTGGCGGGATGTACTCCCCGACACGCTCCACTCCATCCGATCGCTCCTCTGCACTGCAACGAACTAAATCCCCCATGAACGTCTTTTTGCCTTCCCCAGGAAGTCCACCTCCGGGGTCTCGCTCCCAAACATGGCTGGCAGCTCCTGGACCTGTCCTCCTTCGCAAACACGTGCGGACCCATAAGTCGGACCTGTTGGCCGAAAGGGTCCAACTACTGCACGCTAACCCACAGTACGCCTACGTGGCGTACCCGACGGGCGCCAGAATACAGTCTCCTTCCGGGACCTGGCACCCGCTGGATCCTCACCCATGGCCCACCACCCGACCCCCCCCCCTCCAGTTGCCCCTGTGCCACACACCCTCCCCCCAGCGCACCTCACCATCCGTCCTCCCACTGGTCGGCGCCCGCATCACCACCAGGACCGAGGCGATCACAGCCCCCCCCCCCCCCCCCGGACTCTTTTTTAAAATGGGGAAACCACAAGAGAAGAGGAAGAGTGCTGAAACCAATGGGGAGGGGGAGAAGAAGGGGAGGGGGTATCATAGACCGATCCAGAGGGCAGCAAAATGTACGTACAGCTAGTCAAATGAAGGACAAAACAAACCTCTCTGTAAAATAAAGCAAATTAGCGTGGGCAAGAAAAAGGTAATGTAGATAAGCAACAACTGTTTATAAATATAAGAAAAGCCAATAAAAAGATTTTCCAAAAAAAAAAGACCCCTATGGCCACAGGTTAAAAGTATATTATAATTAGATACCCAGCCAATTTAGTGATATCATTAATAGATGAACAAAAGTATTAATGACCATTCATTAGTCTGATAAATGGGAAAGGCTGGGTTAGTAAAATGCTGAAAATCAGACCTAAAAGACCTGTTAACACCTGAAAAGAAAGGTTAAGATTTCCTACTTCTTTAAAAAGGTGTGATCGTAACATTTATTCATGTGTAATCAATATCCCCAAATTGTTTCAGCATTCAAATTGACAGGAAGGTCTGATAATGTTATCTTTCTTCACATCACTTAGTGATTTCATTCAGCCCTTCCAGCATGCGACTGACTGAAAGAATCCATTTCTACATTGAGCTGCTCTTCAAATCTTTTCTCCTTGTATTATTGATTGGTCAGGCACATAAACGTTCTGTTCAAGTAAACAGATCCTTGGAATGTGAGACCAGGGTAGCTTTTTCTCATTGCGATTTCCATTAAAGGGAAAGTAACAGAGTTTGGAGTGGATGGTATGTGCAAGAGTGAAATAGATTTTTGCATTCCTATGTGATGAACACAAGGTGGCAACACTGAAGTAAAGTGGTGTCAATACTTAGGAGCTCGGACAATCATTGAATGGTATAGCTGAAACTGTAAAACTGTTTTTTTTAGCCATACTGATAATCTCTAGAAGTAAAATGCAATCAAACGTTCTATTTGTGTGAACTTTCAATGGTTACAGGCTAAATTCCACTCTATTCATTATGTAAAGAGACGCCCATTTGGGGCATGCTGCATTGATGCTAGTGATATTTTTTTGGATTGCACTGTGACATAACAGTGTGCCTTCAATGCCGTGTGACCATCCCATGACTTTGGGTGTGCTTCATCCTCCTTTTGTCTGCTCTCTGGTATCACGTCCCTGGGGGAAGGAGGCAGCCTTCCAGCTCCAGCCTCACGCTACAGCCTCATGACACCATTCCGCCACCGGCTGACTGTTGCAAACAAAATGCTAATAATGAGATTTTCAGACACCAACCCAAATTGGCAGGTATGAAGCTTCTCTTGACCAAGAATTGAAAACAGCAGTGTGACCTCTGGCCGGGACCTTTTTTTGAGCGAGCTCCTCCCACCGCCATTTGCCATGTTGAAGATGTACGAGTCTTTTCTAAAAAAAAAATTCCTGTTTTTCACTTTGCCTCAACATATGCCCTATAAAATGCAATGCATCTTTTTTACGCTTTTCATGCATTTGATAGCCTTTCTTTTAGCTCATGTCTTCATGACCTGACATTGGGGTGTTCAAATAGGCAACAGACTTCTTAATCTGTCAGTTCCATCACTCCAGCCTATCAAAATCTATCTTTTAAGCCATTGCAGCTACTAAAACAAAAAGATCATGGCAAAGATTCAAAGGTCGGGAAGAGGTCAATCACCGTCTGTTTTCAAGTCCGGATTAATTCAAGGATCTCTTGACATCCTTGGTTAATGTATCCAGTTAATGTTTTCCACTGCTGTGGTTGCATGGATTCTGAGCCTAGAAATAGAAAAAGGCAGCAAGTCTTCAGCTCTAGTTCCAAATACATGCATGGTGCATGATTTATACCGTAAAATAAAATGATTTGTTTTAAGTAGATGCACTTGTAACATTATGTGAAAAATGTTGGTAGCGTTGACCTTCTGTAATTAACCCTCGATTTAATATAAAAATGGTAAAATTAGATCTGAGCTGTCAAGATAGAATTGCTATGGTTTGATGCTGAGTGCATGCCATAACAAAGGGCGTTCTTTGTTTCAGAATCGCATGCATGAGTCGTTGAAGTTATTCGACAGTATCTGTAACAACAAATGGTTTACAGATACTTCCATCATCCTCTTTCTCAACAAGAAGGACATATTTGAGGATAAAATTAAGAAATCTCCATTAAAGATCTGCTTCCCTGAGTACACAGGTAACTAGGTTACCTCCGCATGTATTGGGGTGAATGGGAAGGGAGCACACAAGCCTGAAAAATGGCAATTGGATTCATTTGGTAATTAATTTTGAAATTCTATGGCTTGAACATGCATTCTTTGAAAGTTAACATTTGAGGCTTTGTATTCTCAACATTCAAAAGGGTTATTTTCAAGGCACTTGTGTCTGGAAATACAACAAGAATGTGGTTTATTTATGAGCGAGAAATGTGAGGAGACATTTTAATAATCTAGGAAATGACAGGACATGGGTCCATCAACAGAACCCAAAATAGATTTTGCCCTCTTCTCATTCACTCCCCTTCAAGTAGTAGGAGCAAATTATGCTAGTTATGAGACAAGTAATTCCCAATTCCTCTTGATAATTTAGTGGGAATTCAGTCAGAGGTGTTAGAAAATGTAAGCAGCATTCAAGATAAGGTGGGCATGTTTTTAAGCAGATTGGAGATTTAGTTAAACATAAAAAGTTAAACTTTGAAGGAAAACTTTAACCATTTTCTTCATGATGAGGGACACTTCAGAGGATGTTGGGGCACTGCACTGTCAGCACTGTCAACTTTCAGGTGTGATGGTAAACCCAAGCCCCATCAGGAGGCAGTGAACTATCTCAAACACGACTGTCCAAAGAAGAGCTTTTTAGGTGTGGTGGCTAATATTTGTCTTTCAATCTACATGATAAAGAACTGATTATCTAGCCATTAATTTTGCTGTTTGTTGGAGCTTTCTTGTATAGTTTGACAGCTGTGGTTCTCTACATTACAACCATAACTATGGGCGCTATTTAGTGGCGCATTGCGCTTAAGCGAGAGCGCGATGAGGCTGTTAAATAGCGGGAGAGGCCAAAAACGCGAAGAGGGCCGGGTGCCGATCCGTTCACGAACTAACCAACCCACCCCCCTTGGCAAAATCCGGATTTCGCTTAGCGTGGCAAGAAACTAATATTCACCACTTAAGGCCAATCTCCATACAATTAACAGGAGCAAACCACTATCTAACGACCTCCCGTTATCTAAAGGATCTCCCCAGCAAGTGGCCACGCGGGCGGTGATTAGCACTCCTTTTTTAAAACTTGAAACTGGTGGAGGAGTTACTGCGGGGACCCGAGTTGGCGGCACTGTAGCACAGTGTTTAGCACTGTAGCTTCACAGCTCCAGGGTCCCAGGTTCGATTCCCGGCTTGGGTTACTGTCTGTGCGGAGTCTGCACATTCTCCCCGTGTCTACGTGGGTTTCTTCCGGGTGCTCCGGTTTCCTCCCACAACCCAAAGATATGCAGGTTAGGTGGATTGGCCATGATAAATTGTCCTTAGTATCCAAAAAGGTTAGGAGGGGTTACAGGGAAAGAGTGGAGGTGTGGGCTTAAGTAGGGTGTTCTTTCCAAGGGCCGGTGCAGACTCAATGGGCTGAATGGCCACTTCTGCACTGTAAATTCTATGATTTTATGAGTAGCAAAGACCCCGGGGGCAGTGGGTTTGTTGCCCTGGTGCTCGGAAGGGGTGGGGGAGGAACACTGGGGAAAGCCTTGGTCAGGGTGGGTCACCATGAGCGGTGGGCGTTACACAGCAAGGGGGTTGGTCGCCTATTGTCTCGGCTGGGGGGTTCTAATCGCCTGCGGGTCCGCCGTGCCAACCCCTGGGCGTGTTTACCTGTTCCGGGGGCAAGCTTAGTCCTTGTCTGTCCCACCGACCACCCACGACTCCCACTGACCACGGAGACCCTTGGCTGCGTGGCTGAAGGCTATTGCTAATTGGGAATTGGCAATCATAGTTAAGTGAGCACCTCACAATTCCCAAGTGGATCCCGGTGGGTAGACATGCCATGTTTTTGGGTTTTTTTCATAGAATTTACAGTGCAGAAGGAGGCCATTCGGCCCATCGAGTCTGCACCGGCTCTTGGAAAGAGCACCCTACCCAAGGTCAATACCTCCACCCTATCCCCATAACCCAGTAACCCCACCCAACACTAAGGGCAATTTTGGACACTAAGGGCAATTTATCATGGCCAATCCACCTAACCTGCACATCTTTGGAATGTGGGAGGAAACCGGAGCACCCGGAGGAAACCCACGCACCCACGGGGAGGATGTGCAGACTCCGCACAGTCTGCGGAGCATGTAGCATATAGAGGGTTAATTCCTAGCATCCCAATTATACTGCGATACCTGGACACAGTGCTTGAACACTGCAGGAAGCAACACCATGGACGCAGCGTCCAACATCCGACGACAGAGTGGCTTGACCCCAGCACCGGGAACATAACCACAGCTGGAGGGTGTGTGAGTGCACCGGGTAGGGGCACTGCGCCCAATCCAGGTACCGTTACATGCGGGTGTCTGGGGTACAGGGTGAGGGGTCCGGTGAGCAGGGGACCCCGCTGCAGCCGGGGCTACGTGGGCAGGGTGTGCTGATGGTGGCGGGGCGGGAGCACTGGTGGGCGGTCTGGAGAGCCCCGGGGTGGAAGACACCGTTGGTTATCAGTTTCACAGCCTCTCCCAATTCCTCACCACCATTTTACGGTATGGGCGATATTTTGGACCCAGCGCAACTCGCTGGGTGGTGCTGCTAGCATGCCAGCCGGCCAGACGGTGGAGAAGGTGGTAGCGGCAGCACGACAAAGCCTCGAGGTGCTGGGCACCAGCTGGGTCCTGCAATCCAGTAGATCTCTGACTGCTATCTCGCCTGCCCATTCCTGCCTCCACCTGATGTGCATCAGAAACTGTGTGCTGCTTACCAGATCGTGCCCCAGAAGCATGACCACTACCGTTGCCCACAGATGTGTATGTCTCTGTGCTGGTGGAGAGTGGGGATGACAGCTGTGCTGCGACTATTATGGTGGCATCCTTGGAGCTCTCCTCCGAGGTGTTCTCATGGGAGGCGGGGAGTGGGGACCACCCCTGATGGGCTGACGCCACCGGCTGGAGGTCCAGTGGGAGAATGAACACATGGTCAATGGGAAGGATGGGACAGTCTGCATGGCATTAACAACTCGCATTTGACAGGTCATATCGGTGGTGGCCGGGGGACCCTTGCCTCTGCGACGTTGTTCGTGACCGATCTGTTCTCGGCCACTCCCATATCCTCCAGGGCCCGTTCTTCATAGGGGCCGAGGACTCTGATGTCCTGCACCCTGCATCCTGCCTGGGCCCTCTCCCATCGGTTGTGGGCCTACTTCACATGAGGTGACACAGGGTGGGTATTGTTAGCCGCACACGTGGTTACTCACGGGGGGGCAGTATGGGGGGAGTATAGATGGGGGAGATTATGTGGTTGGAAGGGGAGGGGGAATCTGGGGTCCAGTGCAAACTCATCCGAATGGACCGGTGCAGATCATTGACCTCCTTACGTCATTGGGTGCCAGTCCTCTGGTCACGTTCCCTGATCTGACGGTTGCAGCCCAGGCTGTGGTAGCTGCTCTGTGGCTGGCCCTCCTGGCCCCTCGGGGGATCAGAGCACCCTGTCTCCTCTCCACCGTGTCCAATAGTAGTCCCAGATTGTCGTCACCAAACGTGGGGCTGGTCTCCGTGGCGGCATGGCTGCGTGCAGAGTGGGGTTGGCTGTGCAGGAGCAGTTGGAGTGCTGCTGTCACTTGTTAGCGGGAGCTGGCGAGTGCGGTCCCGGGCAAACCATGATTTGTGGCGTGAATCCCGTTGGGTTTTGTTAAGTCAGCCAATTAACGTTTTGGAGCGGTGAAGGCCTCGCCGTGCCAAGCGTCGGGAGCTCGCGGCAATTCCCGCTCACTACCACACTTAGGAACGCTTCCACTAAATCACGCGCAACACTTCAATAGGATTTCATTGGCTGTGAAGCAATACAAGAAGGTTGCTACTTCTGATAGATTCCTAAAAGCCAGAGATCACCTGGGAAAACAAAAGCTCTGGCTAAGATTTGTACAAAATTAGTTTTCCAACAAAAGTATCAAATCTGTTATTGAAAATGCATTCCAAGGGCATGCTTTAATGTAAGTGTCATTTGTGGCGGGTTTGCTGGGAGTTTCCCATCAGCTCTGCCGTGAGTTCCCCAACGCTATCTAACGATACTTAGGAGGGGATCCTACGGCCACGTTGCGGCAGAAAAGCAGCTTGCGCGACGCAACGTGGCATTTGAAAGTCAGGAGGTTCCGCTCACAGGATCTACCCGGGCCCGCAATGCCTCGCGAGATTCAACCTGATCTCTAGAGATGTTGCGAGGTAGGTGAATCCCGCCCACAATGGACGGGATCAATTTTTGGCAAATCTGCATATTAGTGCAAGGCAGTAAGCCTCACTCTAATGTGCATATTCCCAAGGTACCTAAGGCTTTGGGATCAAAATACTTCCCCTCAGAGACCTTGGGTGAGTGCCGTTCTGCACTGGTCCCCGCAACAGGGACCGGACGGAACAGCACTCGTGGGGGTCTCCAAGGGGATGTGAGGCCCCCAGCTGCATGCCCTTCGGGCAGGGTGGTGCAGGGATTGTTTTGGGGGCCTTGGAGATCGGGACGTCCAAATCTCTTGTTACAAAGGGGAGTTCCGGCGAGCGGAGCACCCCATTGTAAAAAAACGGGGCTATATACGGCCTCAGCCACACATTTCCCATTCAGGCCCCTTATTCAATTCAAGTCACGTTGAATGGTCATGTATTTCTCGGCACTGCGAGTGCTGGGAAACACGCGGCTAAATGTGCACGCGAGGGGAATTTGTTCGCTTTTGGGAATTCTTTTCATCACTGGGGAGCTGAGCTTGTGGGTCCCCGTCGCCCCTCACCCATGAGCATCACCCCCACCCACACACAAAATGAGCATTACCCCACACCCCCCCCAAGTGAGGACACCCCTCAAATAATCAGAGTCATTTATAATGTCGGTTCCAGATTTTTGTTTTAATGGGATTTAGTCCTTCAGTTGCAGCCAGTGTTCTAGCTTGGTTGCATTTTACTGTTACTGCAGGCTTCTGGTACATTGCCGAAGTAGACAACTTTCATGTGTCACTCTAAACAAAGATTTTTGGTAGCTCTCCATCACACTAGGATCCTGTTCTCAGCCAGTTTCAGATTTTTAACCATTTCCTCGGATTGCAGCAATCTCTTGGAGAAACGGTTTCAATCCCCGTCTGTGCCATTCCTGCAGGATTTCCCTCCCAGAGTCAACAGCGGGAAATCGGGTAAACCCCACACTCTGCAGAAATTAAACCCCGTGTGTTTATTACCAAGCAGGGTGTTTGTAGTATCCCAGCAAAGGCTTTTGGATGCTTCTTGGGGATAATTTTACAAAGAAGCAGAACAGAAACTGAGAGACCACTGAATGCTTTGGCCATGTTACTCACGGTTTTGAAATGTTTGATCTGAAATGGCCGGTGTCTGTCACTAGATGAGGTATTGCTCAGAGGAAGGAGAACAACCTCAAATATTGCTGATGCTATCTTTGTTCTGTGTTTGTCTCTCTCTTTTAGGCCCCAACATGTTTGCTGAAGCTGTTTCTTACATTCAGTCCCAATATGAGACCAAGAACAAGTCAGCGAACAAGGAGATCTACACACACATCACCTGTGCCACTGATACCAATAACATCCTGTTTGTTTTTGACGCAGTAACTGATGTGATTGTTGCTAACAACTTGCGAGGGTGCGGACTGTACTAGAGTCAGTCAGGCACTGTAAAGGTGGCATTTTTGGAGACAATTCTGCCGCTGTTTTTACATTAGATAAAAACAATACAGCCTGTTGTGCAGCTGTTGCTTGGTCACAGAGCAGAATTGGACAGATTGTATCTTCACTTATGTACACATATGGGCCAGGCAGATGGACGTACACACATACTCCAATGCGCACATCATGGTCTTTGGAATGCAGTTGTAATGTCACTTTTGCATTGAATATTTTTCAGCGGGCCTCAATGTGTAAGCGGCAGTATAACTCAGGAGATTACTGACAGTAGTACAACCAAGAAGTGAGAGGCCCCTCCAGGAGGCCATCTCGTGTTGATTGACGTTTGCATCAAGTTCAGCATAACTCCATCCTTAACGGCACTGAACTAGTCACTCATTCACAACCATTCACATTGTTAGTCATGCATGCACACAAACCCAGCTCTAACACTCAGAATGCGTACTCATACGAATCACACACTGCGCATGCATATGCATTTCACTTTGCAGTTGGTATTGGCCAGTCCTGCACTCTCCCTCTCCCTTTTCTTCATGATGTTTCAGTTTGACTAAATTTATCCTCGGGATCCCTTTATCTGAAAAGTTCATCTTTTATTTAAATTATATTTCACAACTTAAAGTCTATACTCTTCAGTTGCATTTCAATTTGATGGAGAAGTCGTTGTCTTTTAGGTTTTTCTTGGTGTAGTATCTGAAATTAAAAATGTGATTTACTTGGGAAGAGTTTGCTTAAGGATTGTTGGCCTTGTGTTAAGAGCGATGAGCTCGGGGCTGTGTCTATATCCGTGACTAGACCCGTGTTGTCTGGTCCATGTGAGCCCGTGTTGTCTGTTCAGTGTGGGCTCATGTTGTCTGGTCAGTGTAGGTCCAGGTTGTCTGGTCTATGTGGGCCCATATTTGGTCCGTGTGGGCACATGGTGTCTGGTCAGGTGTCTGTTAGCCCCATGGTATCTTAGCTTCCCGTGCTCCTTATTGACGTGTGGTAGTTGTGGGCAGAGCCAATAAGTATTAAGATACTATGTGAAGACTGACCATGGGTTTGTCCTCTTCAGACTGATTGATTGATATTTATTGTCACATGAACCAAAGTACAGTGAAAAGTATTTTTCTGCGGCCAAGGGAACATACACAGTACGTACATAGTAGACAAAAGAATAATCAACAGAGTACACTGACAGTGGTACATCAAGAAATAATATTTGGAGAGCAGCATAGGGCATCGTGATTGTGCACCCACTGATGTTGGAACCTATTAACAGTTGATATTTGTCATATCCAACACTGCTGGTCAATCAACGGTACTGAGGCTCAATTCCAAAACTTTGATTGCAATCATACAGGAGGCCAATTGGCGCATCGTGTCTCTGCTAGTTCCATGGCAAAACATGCAGTTTTTCTTGATAGCAAATCAAACTGGAAAATATTCAAAATATTAAATAATAGTCCTTTCAAATAATTCACAATTATAATTTCTTGAACGCAGAGCTTGTGTGTGCGTGAAGTAGAGATCCACAAACATTAAAAGTATTTATCATAAATTAAAATATATACTAAACACGACAATGTATATTAAAAGCTGAAATAATGTATTACAATAAAATACAGGTGGCATTAAAATGAAATATGAAATAGAATTTAGTGATTGGTTGTTTATTGGATGTTGATCTTTAATATTGTGTTTGGGAGGTTTGCTGTTATGTTGAATATTGCACAGTTTACCTCCCTCTCCTCAGTCGCAGAGCAAGTTTCCTTATTTCTGGCATTATTCCACATGCCGCTATATCACTTATGATATTGCAAAGGCTCCTTGGCTGAGGGAGAAAGATTCAAAAATTACTTTCTTCACTGTTCCGGAGAACAGTGGGACACAATCCTGTCCCTGTGAGATTGGTATTTATTTATGAGAATTAGCAGGGTCCCACCCCAAAGTTATGGACAGAGAGCTTTTGGTATGGAAGAGATAACAAATGGTGTTTTATATTCGCTGTTTAACATAGCTCTTCCATTTGATATTTACAGATGTTTCCTTTGCCTGCTGTATAATTCCAGCTGGGTGTTTATTTGCCCATCAGGAGAGGCGATAGACAACACCGTATCATGCCAGTCAAGTAGATAGAGGAAGGCAAGGTTGAGACAATGTTTCTTAGTCTGGCTACGTTTCATTGAAGGACAGACTAGTGAATGGAATAGTGCCTGATCTCTCTACAATCATGGAGACCTGAGTAGTTCACTCTCTCTGACAATGTATGAGGTATTGAGTTAATCACTGGAATAATGGACAACACATAACCAAGGGTAGCATTAGAGAATGAACAACTGAGGGTGGCACGGTGACGCAGTGGTTAACACTGCTGCCTCACAGCACTGAGGACCCGGTTTCAATCCCGGCCCCGGGTCACTGTCTGTGTTGAGTTTGCACATTCACCCTGTGTTTGAGTGGTCTCACCCCCACAACCCAAAGATGTGCAGGCTAGATTGATTGGCCATGCTAAATTACCCCTTAATTGGAAATAAAAAGAATTTGGTACTAAAAAGAGAATAAACAACCAGGCTTGACTCCTGAGAGTTTCACCTCTCATTACGGACCAGATGTGTTGAGCTAACAGACAGGCCTATACAGGGAAACTTGTACACAGGTGAATTTAGGCTAGGAGCCTGATTGTGACAGTATTTGATTACCTCAAATTGCTGGACTTAAAGAAAGTATATATAGCAAGTGAATAGTAATATGTAAATGACATGGGATGAAATGGTGTAGGTACCAGAGCAAACCTAGCCATACAGTGTTGTTGAATACTATAGATATACTGGTAGTATACATAGACCCAGGTAATGTCAGAACTGGTTCATGGTAAAGGTATCAGCCATTGTTGCCCAGGAGTCTTGGGTGCCATTCATTTACTGGAAGCAGAACTGATATTGATGGCTTTGGAGTGATTAGTATTGGTATTGGACCCTGTAGGAGTTGTAGGTTTTGACTACAAATAGAATTTGGTGGTAAGGCATTATTCCTATTCTAGGGGTTGACTTTCACTCTGTATCCTGGAATAATGATAGGGTCTGGTGCAAGCGGGTGGGACCTGTACTGGGCTCTCTATCAAAACAAATATCAATGCAAATCCTCAAATGACTTCTCTGAAAAGAACCGTGTTTTATGAATCTGGCATGGGAAATACACCTATCCTCTTTCTGCAGTTGGGATGCGAGAATTTGTGGTTTACTGGCACCCTTGCTATTTTGAATGCTGATTCATTCAGCGACGTTTGGTTGTTGTTCCCTCACCGTTACTCCCTGTGGGGACATTGTGGAGAGATTCTGTTGTTCCGGTGGTTGTTGCTGCTTGCATGTTGCAGTTGCACTGTCAGTATTAGTGTGAGTCTTCAAGGCTACCTTCTAGCTTTGAACCACGCTTGCAGGTCTGCCAATTGCTGTGATGGTTTTGAAGGCCAATTGTGCTCTCTTGCCATTGAAAATCAGCCCACTGGCTCTGTACTATACTGGTATTCCTTTCCAAAGTATTAACCACTTCTTGAGTGATGTCTACTCAGTTCCATAACACAAATAGGAGCGGAGTGCTTCAGGTAAGTGAACCGTGTGGAACACAAGCAAACTTTTGTCCAAAACCTAGTCCTAAGGGAGTCCTTACTCCTACCATATGTGTCAGCATTCAGTGGCTATCTCTAGTCACCTTTCTGTGTAGGATTAGGAACTGTAATACAAATTTGAGTGACTGCTTAGACTAACCTAGTGCTTTATTACACGTGAATGAGGTTGTACTTCAGTCATTTTGTAACAAAGTGAGTATCTGAATGTTTATATGGTAGATTATGTCATTATTTATTTCTGTTATTCATGTATTTATTAGTAAGATGTCAATAAAGTGCCAGCGCTTTCCTAGTATGTGTTTGCCTCTTCTTTGTGTCTGTCCTAATGATGCTTAGTGCGTTCTTTCATTCATTCTTAGATCTACGATTCTTAGGTGAGGAATCCATTCAGACTTCTTTCTCCAATTTTCAGATTTAAGGAGTCAAAGCAGAAAAGTGGAATAAGTCTTGGTCCTCAGATTTCTTCAGAATGTCTTTTAATGTTTCACTTTACATGCAAGTTCCAATGAATGACTGACCATCATTACTGCCCCAAACTGGGATAATTTGATCTTCTCTCTGTAGTTTAGTTTCCAATAGCAATATCATTTACCAACATGTAACTTGGATCTACAGTGAGAAATGCAGGTTCCATTACTTTTCACTTCACAAGCTTAACATTTAATTTAGCTATCTTTTTTCCACAGGACCTGGGCTTCAATTCCTGAACCAGTCTGTACGGCAAACCTTTGCACATAATGTCTGTGACTAACTGGCAGGGGGTCATATGATTGTAGTTAATCAAGAGCCTGTGAGTTCCCCACCATCCCGACCCTCACCAGCTCCACATTTTTAGGTGGGATGGGGTGTCGGAGTGAAGTCTTTATGTGATAGATAATGAACGTGCAACAGTCCCAGCAGTGTAAATGTATATCCTGGGCTGCAGTGCGTTAACGCAAAAGCATCAGCATCCAACTTTTCTCCTTGTATGTCAGCTCCTCAGTCTTCTCTGTTTGCCAGGTAGATCCTGTGATCAAATTAAGTCTGCCTTTTGTCTTGACACTGATTAATAAAAATTGAAAATACTGAAAAAAGAAGTAGATTTAGCATCTGGATTGAACCTGGATTTCAGGCCAGAGTGCAGGAGCAGCACAATCTGCCACAGTTTCAACTCCAAATATGTCCTCAACTCACTTTTAAAATATCAGTGCTGGCCTTACACATAAGGATTCTCAGAACAACTCATTCACTCGGGAAGAAATTCTCAGTGCATTTTTCCGGCATCTACACATTGATCTTTACCTCTTTCAGATGTTTTTATCAACTTTGAGTGTGCATTATGCAGACACCCACCCCATCCCAATTCTTGTTTGCATGCCAATTCGCTCCCTAGTGGTATGTTCCAAATACAGTTCTTTTTTTATAAATGTATTTTATTACAAACATATATAAACAAGAACAGTAACATCAACAACAACACATTCATAGTGCACATGACTCGGACAAGGATGAGTTGTTTTATTTTGTGGGGTGGCTGACGAGTGTGTAAAATGCGGGCAGGGGCTGGGTAAACCATGCACACATATTCTGGGGCTGTGAGAAGCTGGAAAGGTACCTGGAAGCGGTGTTTCAGACATTGTCCAAAATTGTTGGGGTAGAAGTCAGTCAATGATGGCGATCTTTGGGGCATCGGAAATGCCAGAGCTGGTGGAGAAGAGCAGTTGCGTGGCCAAATACAGTTCTTTCCTCAGTCTCTGGCATGTATGAACTCGGGAGTGGGCCAGACGTTGTAGGAAAGTTATGGTGATGACTTAATTATATCACTTCTTGAGCAATTTGATATAGAAATCCCTCGGCAGCCTTGTTGCCACGGGTGTTTGAGTGCTCTAGTCAGGATGGCCTTGTGCAGTCCTGTTTGCTTGGAGTAGCACATGTGAGAGTCACATAGGATCCCTCTATATGTACACTGTAAACTGAGTTAAATTGTATACCCGCCATAATTTATTTAAGAGAATGTGTCTGGTGTTGGAGAAAACAATTTTCATGTGTCGGATATCTTAGATAATTGAGGAATACATCCAAGTTATGTTTTGTGATGTCTATGATATGTGTACTCAATAAGGTACCTACCTTTATACAGCCTGCACTATAGCTCTGAGTTATTGACAAGACCTTCTTGAATGGATGAACTAAAACGTTCATGTGATTGGTCTGTATTTATTTGGTAAAATTGTTTTCACCTGTAATGTTAGTTTGTATTTTCACAACAATTTTAGCATTTACACCAGTGGGTGGATTCACATTCTAGAGAATGTGAACACTTTTTATGTTTTTGCAAGGTCATCTGCGATGCTCTTTGTAACCGTCACTGAAAAGTAAATAGATACAGGGCTTGCCAATGAGTTTATGATCTAGTACAAATCTCTCATCTATACATCTGACCTCTAGACTACAAAGTTTCCTGCTTTCTTTCTTTGTGGCCATGTGTAGGCATGGTGCCTCTCCTGAGCAATCTCAATGCAGGGCTTCATGAGCATATCAGAGGCATAGGTGAAAGAATTTGAGTTGATGGGTTTCAGTTTTGTGGGCTAGGATGTTCCATTCTTGTCGCAGCGGGTTCACCCGTAGCAAATGTAGCGAGCCATTCAAATGTCCATTGACTTTGTTGAAACTGATGATTCCCTCCGGGTCACTGTCCGTGTGGAGTTTGCACATTCTCCCCGTGTTTGCATGGGTTTTGCCCCCACAACCCAAAGATGTGCAGGGTAGGTGGATTGAACACGCTAAATTGCCCCTTAATTGGAAAAAATTAATTGGGTACTCTAAAAAAAAATTTAAAAACTGATGATTCCCTTTCTCCCCCCATGTGTTATTTGCTATTATGTGCAACAAGCCTAGTAATGGTTGTTGTGGACCTCCTTCTCCATGCTCCCTGCCGTGCACCCACTTGGGTCCTGTGACATTTTAACATGGGAAGATTTGTGTAAGTTGTATAGACTCACCATGTGTGTGATCAAATTTATAGTTCAAGATGAGATTTATGAGAATGGTTCCAGGAATGAGGTACTTTAGATACTTGGATTGATTAGAGAAGCTGGGCCTGTCTTGTTGGACAAGAGAAGGTTGAGGGGAAATTTGATTAAAGTGTTCCAAATCATGAGCAGTCTGGACAGAGTAGATATGGAGAAACTTTCCATTGGCAGAAGGGTCGGGAACCAGAGGGCATGATATAAGGCGAATGGCAAAAGAACTAAAGACGACAGGTAAACGTTTTTATGCACAGGGTGGTTAGGCTCTGGAATGCATTACCTGGGAGCGTGGTGAAAGCAGATTCAATTGTAGCTTTCAAAAGGAAATTAGATAATTGTCTGAATTGAAAACAATTGCAAGGCTGTGGGGAAAAGGCAGGGGAGCGGGGCTAACTGATTTACTCTTGCAGAGAGCCAACACGGATCAACAAGCCCAACAGCTCCTGTGCTTAATAATTCTACTCTTAAACCTACAAAGGTCATCAGCAAAGGGCTAAAGGAATAAAAGAGTTTCGAGAATGATCAATAGAGAATGCTGAAAGTTTTAGGTGATGGAATGTAAGTGAGTGTGAGTGAATGAGTGTGTATACTGCCGTTTGTGTCTGTCCATCTGATCATTGGACTGTCTGTACTTATTTGAAAGCTTACTTGTATCTAATATCTTTTTGGCTCATGTTTATTAACTACTCGTTCATACAGTTTCCCCTTTCTGATGCTAACGAATCCTCCTTCTTTCTCTTTCTTCTTTCCCTTTCCCTTGCTACAGAACCGCATGCACGAGTCTCTTATGCTGTTTGATTCCATCTGTAATAATAAGTTCTTCATCGACACCTCCATTATTCTTTTCCTCAACAAGAAAGACTTGTTTGCTGAGAAGATCAAGAAGTCAGCTCTTACAATCTGCTTCCCTGAGTACACAGGTAGGAGTTTTAATGAATTAAACTTTTCTTCCTCTCATCTTTCTCAGCAGCGACTCCCTCTCTGTGCATATTTGTGTGTGCATTTGGCTTTGTCCAATCATTTACTCTCTTAACTAACACTTTTTCATTTCAAGGTTGCAGGGTACATGTCATTAGAAGTCTCTGACCTGTTAACCACAGATCTGTGTGCGTGTGTGTGTATGCATGAACGGTGGAGCATTGATGGCTGTAAAATATGCTGGGAGGGTGGAGGGACATTTGCAGATTTGTGCTGCTATAATATTTTAAAGGCTCTGGGGTAAATATTAACCCCATTCGGCACTGTAAAACAGGTGAAGTTTGTTATTGTTTGTTCTACTTCTCATCGACTTAATAGGAATAATAATCAAGCTGCCAATTGGCCATCAATCATTTTGCATTGTTAAAGTTAGAAATCGACCACTTTCTATGAAAATCGCTCTTTAAACACTTCAAAGATCTGGGGGGCGATTCTCCAAGCCCTGCGCCAGGCCAGAGAATCGCCACAACTGCGCCCCGACGCTGGCGCGCGATTCTCCAAGGTGCGGAGAATCGGCGCCATTTGCGCCGGCACAGCGCTGTCCGCGGGCCACTGGAATCGGCGGGGCCTTCAATTCTCCGGCCCAGATGGGCCAAGCAGCCACGCGGATACGACAGAGTCCCGCCGGCGCCGTTCACCCCTGGTCGCTGTGGGAACTCTGCGCGAACGGTCGGGGGGCGGCCTGTGGGGGGGGGTCTCCGTCCCCTCCGATGGGGTCTGGCCTGCGATCGGGGCCCACCAATTGGTGGGCCGGTCTCTGCCCCCCGGGCCTACTTTCCTGCGCAGCCGGCCCCTGAACGCCATGTTGAGTCGGGGCCGATGCGCGGAAGAAGTCCCCCGCGCATGCGCCGGTTAGTGCGGCCCAACTGCACATGCGCGGGTTGGTGCGGCGCTGGGAAGGGAGGCTGGAGCGGTGTGAACCGCTCCAGCATCGTGCTAGCCCCCTGTGGGGGACATAATTGGTCGTACCCGGGCCCGGTTCGCGCCGTCGTGAAACGCAACGGCGTTCTTGACGGCGCAAACAATTGGATTCCATTTGGGAGAACCGCTCCCCTCAATTGGGTTGTGGTGGGTTTATGAACCTTTCATTACACTGCACCTGTAATCTTTCAATATTAGTTCAGGAACAAAGTACAGTATGCAATTAAGTCAAAAAATGTGACAAGAGTCTTTTAGACATCTGCAGTAGCATTAATGCACATATATATGTAATTTAATAACCATTTTTTGTACATCTGTTGCTTCTGTAACTTTGAGTATATCCTGGTTTTAAGCTATGTGTATAAATACCGTGATGTTACAAGAGGCTGGAGATTGAGATAGGTGGAGTGGAGTTCATTCAGTTCAATAGCTCACACAGTTGTCCAGATACAAAAGAAAAGGAATGTTATTTAAAGATCTTCAGATACTCAGCAAAACAAAAAAGTAAGGAAATGAACGTCTTGCTCTTCTCTGAGCTTAATGTTGCCCACCATATATCCCTATTTAAACCTGGACGGCTAATCTATTTCCAAGGGAAAACTCAACATAGTACAAAGCAGCAACTGTCCTTCAAGGGGACACAGCAGAAGCAAGGTCATAACATGGACAAAGAAGGTCAGATTACCAGAGCGGATTCCATACAGGCCAAATTCAAATCCAAATCAGAGTTTTCATAGAGTTCAAGTCAACGGCAAACACACAAAAAATTCTTCACTGGCTAAGGCACCTTACCCATCTTCACCAAATTGGCTTCCACACGTAACAGGACTGTAAGGCTACACAGCTGATCCTTGATCCACACTGATTCTTGATGGAGTTGTCCCTCAGTCTGCCATGTGACTTCCAGGTTGACTTGCTGTGACCATCTTGATGGAGCGAAATTGTGTCAAGAAACTGGAGAGTATTATGAGAAAAGTACCGCTATTCAAGCACATAGCCCCTGGTGACACCACAGTACATATCTGTGTGTATGGAACTGCATTTGTCTATATGTGTATGTGAAGCTTTGTTTGCATCTGTGAATCTCCACATCTCTGTGATTGTATTCTGTGTATCTGCATTTTGTATATGTATGTTTGTAGGCACACAAAGGGCAGCACGGAGTGGTTAGCACTGCTGTCTCACGGCTCTGAGGTCCCAGGCTCGATCCCGGCTCTGGGTCACTGCCCGTGCGGAGTTTGCACATTCTCCTTGTATTTGCGTGTGTTTCGCCCCCACAACCCAAAGATGTGCAGGGTAGCTGGATTGGCCATGCTAAATTGTCCCTTAATTGGAAAAAATGAATTGGGTACTCGAAATTTATATAAAATTTAAAAATAAATGTTTGTAGGCACACACAAATGGGTGAATGTATACTGTCTGTTGTCTGTACATGCACATACCAGTGTGTAACAATGGGCGGGATTTACCAGCTGTTAATGCCAGCGGGACATTCCGATCCCATGCTGGCACACAGGTTTCCCGGCGACGAGGGGTGCAGTTAACAGGAAATCTCGTTGACCACGGTGGGACCAATAGATCCTGCTGGCGGGCAACCTCCTCCACCAAAAACCCCACCCTCTGTCTTTGTATCTGAGGATATATACATTTGCGTATATCTGGATATATGAAAATCTGTCTCTGTACACTTGTATGTGTGTGCTACCTCTATATAGATGTGTCTGTATCTATCTTGTTTATTTAGATTTGTGTATATCTAGAGGTATGTATAGTCATGTATGCTTACAAGTAAGCCTGATTTTATCTGAATATATGTTTGCAGGATAGATGGGGAAGAAAATGGGGGTTGGATTTGTTAGTAAATATTTCTATCACAACACTAGAAAAAATGGATATTCTAGGATGTTGCATACAGAAACTATGGCCTGGATTCTTCCGCCCCGCCCTCCCCAAGATCGCCACGGGCGGGACGCAGACCATGTAAAGGTTCATTGACCTTGGGTGGGAATTTCTGATCGTCAGGCGGGCATGGCCGGAGAATCCCACCCTTTTTGGATAAAGGTAAGAAATAGGAAGGGAAATGGTAGAATTCTGAATAATGACCTGTCATGCACAATTAGTAGAGAGGTAGTGATAGGTAGAACTTTCAGAGAAATTGATCTAAGGACAACAGAACAATAATGTTGGATGATTTTAAAATATTGTGTAATTTCAAGAAGAAATTAGAGATAGCTCCTGGGGCTAAAGGTATCAAGGGATATGGGGGAAGGCGGGATCAGAACTTAATGATCAGCCATGATCATGATGAATGGTGGAGCAGGCTCGAAGGGCTGAATGGCCTCCTCCTGCTTCTATTTTCCATGTTTCTATGTTTAACCACACCAAGGTAGACTGGAATAAAGGTAATATGTGGTGGAAGGAGTATGACCATTTTAGGTTGCTGCCTAGATCATTATTTCTAGTCCAACAAAGAAAGAAGCTTGGCTTGATTTAGTTTTGCCAAAAATAAGAAGCACAAATAGCTGATGGGATCGGGGTATAATTGTGAAACAGTGATTACAAAATTCTTCACTTCAATGTCAGGATAGGAAAGTTAATGGAAGAGTGAAAGGAATGGATGGTGGGCTGAAGAAAGGCAACACAGAGTAAGAAGGTATCTGACATAAATTAACTGGTTATAAAACAGGTCAGAATGCGAAATGTTGAAATGTGAGAGGAATAGTATTCAAGATTAATGAGGTCAAAAGAGGGTGCATCAAATTTCTATGGATAAATAGAAATTAAAACTTAATTGATGTGCCAAAGCGTTTTACAACCAGGGAAGTATTTTTGAAATGTAGTCACCTTTCTAATGTAGCAAATGCGGCAAACAGTTTTCACACAGTAAGTTCTCACAAACAACAGTGTGAGAGTGACCAGATTTTTTTTTGCAATGTTGATTGAGGGATCAGTATTGGCCAGGATACCAGGGAGAGGCCCTTGCTCAAAATGGTGACATTTTGTCCATCGGAGAGCGCTTAGCTTACCAAATCTGTTAGAGTTCTTTGAGGAGGTAACAAGGAAGTTAGACAAAGGAGAACCAGTGGACGTGATTTATTTAGATTTCCAGAAGGCCTTTGACAAGGTGCCGCATAGGAGACTGTTTAATAAGTTAAGAGCCCATGGTGTTAAGGGTAAGATCCTGGTATGGATAGAGGATTGGCTGACTGGCAGAAAACAGAGAGTGGGGATAAAGGGGTCTTTTTCAGGGTGGCAGCCGGTGACTAGTGGTGTGCCTCACGGGTCTGTGCTGGGAGCACAACTTTTCACAATATACATTAATGATCTGGAAGAACGAACTGAAGGCACTGTTGCCAAGTTTGCAGATGATGCAAAGATCTGTAGAAGGACAGGTAGTATTGAGGTAGCAAGGGGACAACAGAAGGATTTGGACAAGCTAGGAGAATGGGCAATGAAGTGGCAGATGAAATACAATGTGGAAAAGTGCAAGGTTATGCACTTTGGAAGGAGGAATTTAAGCATAGACTATTTTCTAAATGGGGAAATGCTTAGGAAATCAGAAGCACAAAGGGACTTGGGAGTCCTTGTTCATGACTCTCTTAAGGTTAATGTGCAGGTTCAGCCAGCAGTTAAGAAGGCAAATGCAATGTTAGCATTCAAACAAACAAAGAACAAAGAACAAAGAAATGTACAGCACAGGAACAGGCCCTTCGGCCCTCCAAGCCCGTGCCGACCATACTGCCCGACTAAACTACAATCTTCTACACTTCCTGGGTCCGTATCCTTCTATTCCCATCCTATTCCCATCCCTTCATGTCAAGTGGGCTAGAGTACAAGACCAGGGATGTACTTCTGAGGCTGTATAAGGCTCTGGTCAGACCCCATTTGGAGTATTGTGAGCAGTTTTGGACCCCATATCTAAGGAAGGATGTGCTGGCCTTGTAAAGGGTCTAGAGGAGGTTCACAAGAATGATCCCTGGAATGAAGAACTTGTCGTATGAGGAACGTTTGAGGACTCTGGGTCTGTACTCATTGGAGTTTAGAAGGATGAGGGAGGAAACTTATTGAAACTTACAGGATACTTCGAGGCCTGGATAGAGTGGACGTGGAGAGGATGTTTCCACTTGTAGGAAAAACTAGAATCAGAGGATACCATCTCAGACTAAAGGGACAATCCTTTAAAACAGAGATGAGGAGGAATTTCTTCAGCCATAGGGTGGTGAATCTGTGGAACTTTTTGCCGCAGAAGGCTGTGGAAGCCAAATCACTGAGTGTCTTTAAGACAGAGATAGATAGGTTCTTGATTAATAAGCAGATATGGGGTTATGGGGAGAAGGCAGAAGAATGGGGATGAGAAAATATCAGCCATGATTGAATGGCGTGTTATACGTTTAGCTGCTGTTGTACAAAGAGTCAAAGGTTCTGCTCCTTTTCCACAAACACCTTTAATTTACTTCAACAGACTCTGCACAAAACGCTAACATCACATCACCTGACACAAAGGCCACCTGAAGCCCCTTTACATATCAGTGTCAATTATTGGATACTTAACATAAATGAGACAACTAATTGGAATGTCTCTTAACCCATTTCTTAACATGGCGGAGCAGACTCGATGGGTGAGTGGCCTAAGTCAGCTCCTCTGTCTTATGGTCATATCTCATCTGAAAGACTGGCAGTGCAACATTCCCTCAGTACTGCACTACAGTGCCAGCCTAGATTCTGTCTCAGAGAGCTCCCACGGCCATGGCCAATAATTGAAAAGCTCAAACTTAAACTCTGAAGCTTAAAAGGTCGCATAAAAGCTAACGATGTAAAGAACATCATGAGGAACATAGAAAGGGGCATGAAGAGGAAGATGATAAGAACTAAAAGATCATTTGAAAAAAAACCCAGAGAATTGAAAAGGGAAAGTGTGTGCTTTTAACAATCATACATTTGTGCCGGGGCTGGACGTGAGGATTCCGGGGTGAAGACAGGTGGGGATTGAGTATTTCAGGGGTTTGTTTATAGGGGAAAAGTCATGGGGCTGGAGGAATTGTATGAGCTGCCCAAGGGGAACGGATTTAGGTACCTGCAGGTACGGGATTTTGTGGGCAAAGAAAAATAAAATTAAGAGTGTAGGACTACTCGGATGAACGAGGGAGTATAATTATGAAGATATCATGGTCATATTAACTAAATATCTTCCATTGATTTTTATAATGATGGTGGAGGTGAGCATGTAGATATACAAAAGGAGAACAAGGGACACTTATCAGAGAGAACTTTAGAAAATAAATTGGTTTAAATCACGCAGGCCAGGGTTCTGAGTTTGAGAGACTAAGTGCGGATGCCGGGACTGAATCGCGAGAGATCTACGTTGACAAAAGTGGTCCCAGTCCCGGAGTGATTCAGGACAGGTTAATGGGCTAGCACCGGTGCCACGTAGAACTAGTGCAATTCCAACGATTGCCAGTGTCTGATTCGCCGGGGTCAGGATTGGTACTGGAGAGCCTGACAGGCTGCAGCCACATATAAGCACTCCACTCCCATACACACTCATTCCAGCCAAGATGATGGGAGCCCGAAGAGCGGCCCCGAGATTCACAGATGCAGAGCTGGAGACATTGTTGGATGCCATGGAAGAGGGGCAGGACACCCTGGGCGCAGGTGGCAGGGGCCGTGAACGCCATGGGCCCCACTGCCAGGACCGGACGGCAGTGCAGGAAGAACCTGTATGACCTCCTCAGGGCAGCCTGGGTAAGTCACCACCTCCGTGCCCTCAGCACCACCCCAGTCCCACATCCCCACACTCATAAGCCCTTTAGAGGAAGCTTCCATTTCCCTATTGACATCACCGCAAGGCAACACAGCTGTAATTCGGAGTGCAGTGTTGTAGCTGATTGTGGCTACAATCCTAGTATCTTGACTGGTGTCACATGTTGGCTCCAATGCACCAACCGCTGCTCTGCCAGATGGCATGCAAGTACTTAACTAGCATTCTGTCAGTCGATACTACGATTCAGACCTGTCATGAGTAAAGTACTGTTTGAATAAAGGAACAGAACAGGAACAAGGCTTGCTTCTTATTATCACTTGTTCCAAAAATATGGAAACCAAGTTGAAGGTCAAAGCTCAATTTATGCTTTGATGCTCACGTATTCAGTGCCATATTGTTGCCACTGTGAGCAGCATCAGATAATTAATCTGGAACATGACACGTAAAAGACTGTGTGAAGATTCAGTTCCTACCATGGGTTTGGGCAAACTTTATTGCAAAAGTTAATTAAATTGAATATTTACAGATGTTACAGTGAGATTTTACAGTAGCATTGATCCACCAATCACAGAAATATAACAGAGTTTGACACTACAAACCAGTTTCTTAAAACTGTTGCTATATTTTATTCTAGACAGTCAAACACCTCTTACTGTTACCATGGTTTCCAATTATACAAATACAGCTCCGCCTCACTGCTGCCACTTATCAAGTGAATTTCTTTTCCAGAAATATATCGCATTCATTTGTAAAAATACATTCCAAAATACTAATCAAATTTTTCAAATTCAAAATTACAAACCAAAATAGAATTCAACTTTTCTCCATACTGCATATTCCACTCTGAAGTGCCTCAATACAATTTCAGTACTCTTGATATTCACATATACATTACACATCAGGCACACACCCAAGACGTTCTGCACAGTTTCCAGCCCATTGATGTACAGTGGCTGAGAGGACTTACAGAGAGTGGCCTTTCCTGCCTCTGCGGTGGTTGCCTCAAGATGTAGTGTGCCCCTTAGCACATAGACCTGGACCTTGGAATGTGCTAGTCTGCAACACTCAGTCCTGGGCAACTCTTTTCACTGGAACAGCACGTTTTGGGCAAACCACGGAGTGTCTTTCATCGAGTTGATGGTCCACCAGCTGCAGTTGATGTTTTTCTTGGTCTGTGGCCCAGGAACAGCCCTTAGAGCTGCGTGACAGAGTTGCTTGGGACGAAGCTTGATTAAAAACCATTGCATCTCTCTCCACACCTCCTTTGCAAAAACATATTCCAGAAATTTCAAATTATTGAGTGAAATAACTGAACAAATGTTTTCCATTCCACTTTCTTACAAAGTGTGTGGCTGTATATTCAATTCAGCCACACACTTTGTCATACTGCTCCTGAGTCCTGTTCTTTTGTTAAACTTAATGTAAAACTCTGACAATGCTGGGTGGCACATTCAGCATTTCAAAGTCATCTTTCATATTCTGTAACATACATTAATGCTTCCCTGCCCATCTCCCAGCTTAATTTACATATGTGTCAACAATTCCAAAAATTACATCAGAGCTATGGGTTGATCGAACAGCTCTTAAGGCTGCCGTGTAACCTTGTCATTTACTGCCTCGCCATGTTAAATAGCACTGAAAAGTTATTTCAGATGGTCAAGTATGATTGTGGATTTACATCAAAACTAACGTTGATATTGACCAGACTTCACCGTACCTGCCGGCAGCGCAACCCCGCCAGCAGGTTGCCCGGTGGCGTGAGGTGGCTTCAGTGGGAAATCCCATTGACAAGTGGTGGGAAGATAGAATCCTGCCACCAGTGAATGTTGCGTCGCCGAGAATCACGTGGCTGGGAGACCGGAGAATCCAGCCCATTAGTGAACGAGTGAGGTTCACTGGATCTACATAGGTGTAAAAACAATCGGACCCAGGATTTGTTTCAATGTACCCAAAGCAACACCTCTTTGGAAGCTGGATTCTGCCATCAGGCCGCACTGAAAGTGAGATTTAAGTTTTATACTGATAATTATAAAGTAGTGCACATGGGAGAACAAAATGATTGCCACAAATATTCTATGAAATAGTTAAGAATGCTGAAAGCATTGGGCAGCATGGTGGCACCGTAGTTAGCACTGTTGTCTCACAGCGCCAGTGACCCAGGTTCATTTCCGGCTTTGGGTGACTGTATGTAGTTTGCATGTTCTCCCCGTGTCTGCGTTGGTTTCCTCCCACAGTCCAAAGATGCGTAGGTTAGGTTGATTGGCCATGCTAAATTGGCCCTTCATGTCCAAAGATGTGCCGGTTAGGAAGGTTTATGGGATAGGGTGGGGGAGTGGACCTGGTGGGGTGCCTTTTGAAGGGTCGGTGCAGACCCGATGGGCCGAATGGCTTCCTTTTGCACTGTAAGGATTCTATGGAAAGAGATCCAGTGGCCTCCCAACCATTGTGGAGCAGTGATTAACAAAGCAGTGGAACACTGAACGGGAGAGTCAAAGCAATAGAGAGCAAATCAGAGGAGGCCATGCTTAAACTGGTTATTGTTCTGATCAGATCACACCATAAGTACTGTGTCCCGTTGTGATTCAACTACTGCATTATGCCAACAAAGGAGATAGGAAACAGACAGAATTCACTGTCTACCGATGGCTTACCCAACAATGTTTTGTGTGGAATTTAGATGCATATGTGTGTTGTGCTATTCCTTGTGCTTAAGGCTGTTTTTGTTCCATTCTATCCTTGCCTTTAGGCCCTAACACTTATGAGGATGGTGCAGCCTACGTTCAAGCACAATTTGAGAGCAAGAATCGCTCTCCCAATAAGGAGATCTACTGCCATTTGACCTGCGCTACGGATACTGGCAACATCCAGGTGGTCTTCGATGCCGTCACTGACATCATCATTGCCAACAATCTCCGAGGCTGCGGCTTATACTGACTCTACTGTCTAGAGGCAAATTTGGTGATGATTATTGAATGCAAGTTGGTAAATAAAGGCATAACGTATATAATTCTTTTTAGTTATCATAAGCTGCCAACAGAACTAGACTCCTGAAACCCGCAGCCTTATCACAAACTCGTACACTGTTAACACTACTTCACTGGATATTCTGCTTTAAAGAGAAACATTTTACAAAAAATCTTTTTAAAAAAACAACACACACACCCCAACACCCATCCCCTGGGTAGACAAGCCCTTTTATTGGTACCATGTCTGCCTGTTTTTAACACATGGCCATTACTCTGGAATCAGTGTGATGCTTCACCTTCCAAGCACAAGGCTGAGTTTCCAGTGTTTAGTTCCGTGGCAGCTCTTTGACTAATATGTTAGGAAACCTGAGGACGCACAGGACAGCACCATATCAGCTGCATTGAGCCTCCCTCTTCATATGGTGGAATGGAACGGCCCTGAGTTAAGCACAGCAACAGCCTTGGAGCTTTCCACTCTGACCGAGGGAGGAGAGGGGCTTCCGTTTACTAAAAGCTTGAAGGTCTATTTTTTGCCAGAAACGTTTTTTTGGTTTTTGTTTTATTTTCTTTGACTGCCCTTACCAGTGCCAACCTGCCCTGCCATTCCCCTCACCCCACTACCCTTCTCCACCCCACTTCCCCCTTTGGTGAGCTTGTGAAAATGGTTTAGACAAGTTGGTGACCTGATAAATATTTCTCTTCCTCCCTCCCCTCAGTGTGCATGAAGAATCTCTTGTGTGTTTTGTGTGATGGGAAGGTTCCCTCAGCCTCTCTTTCTGCAGACTGTATAATGGACTATCCTGGTGCCCTTATGTACAGATAGCATGATCTTTGGCCTTTGTGAGACACAGCCTTCCTACACGGTCAATTCAACCTTCTGAAAATTGAATGGTGGTTGTGTGTTTCAGTAGAATGCTGTAGATCTGGTTTTAGCCAAGTCTTTAAAAGTAGAAGCTAAAATAATAAATTATTTAAAAAAATTCCATTTCTTGTGCTTTGTAGCTTCAAAAGGTTATTTTTCCCTTTTTTAAAGATTAAAGAAATTTTGCTGAGAGGTTGTGCACAACACTCGGATTAGTTAAGCCAAGTTAATGTTTGGATTATACTGGTTCAGCACTGCTTTGGTTACTCTTTAGCCTGACATCCTGCATTTGCAACATCTTTACTAGGCCTGGAATCTTTCAACCCACACATGGCCCCTGACTGTCCCCCAAGACAGTGCAACTGTACAGTAACGATGAAACTCTGTTTAGACTTCTCTTAGTTCTAATTGTATTGGGATTTTAAAAAATTAAACTTGTTCACCCTTCAGGTTTGTATAGAAAAGCACAGCTCTCACTGGCCAAGTAGGTGCAGTAAAGATGTCCCCATTTTACAATATTTGCTATGATACTGTGTAATATATAAGTTAGGCTTCCTTTCTTTCTCAGTGAACGTCTGTGCTGCTATTTCTTCTTTTTAGTGAATGGTGTTTTCTCCTGTGGGATGTTAGTGACGCAAACACCTCGAATGTAGTGTTTACATTAAAGCCACAGTTTTCATGACCAATATTGTTTGTCATTTCCTAGTTTGATTGAAAACAAGGTTGCACCCCACTGTCTCATTCTGAATAACGCGTGACCTTTAAATGCTGACAGCGAACCAGCTTGTAGGAAAATGGTGGCCGCCATGGCGGAGGCCTTTCTACTTTATTTATTGATTCGTTTCTTGCTGGTGTCTGTTCAACGTGACCAGTCTCTTTTACAGATGATGGAATATTCATGTGTAGCTCTTCAATAAAGAGGAAATTTGTCAGTAACACCCAGTCTCCAAACCTCTGGTTTTCAAATTACAATTGTTCCTTCTTTTTGTGTTTTCGATTATTTAATGGGTACGTTTGTGGCGTTTGAAAAGTCATTTTCTGTTTCTAACCCTCTGGTAAAGCGCATGGGAGATGCCTGTTTTTCTAAAACCAATGCCCAATCTCCAGTGGGACAGTTGGTAGTGACCGTGACACGAAGCAGTGCAGAGAAGGCAGACCTTCAACTTCACCTTCAGCTCCTTGCACAAGTGAATGGCCCAAATGACATTTCCTCTGGGAGATTTCAGATAAGAATATAGATAGGATGAGCCTTTATCTTCTTTGTGTTTAGATATCCATCCTGACTGATGAATTGGAATACTGAAGAGAGGGCTCCCAGTTGCTGAATGACTCTCAAAGATTTTGCAGGCTGGCCACCCTATGGTTTTATTCCATTTGACAACAGATTATGTTAACCCACATCTTCATTTAAACACCCAATGGGAGGTACCATTTATATGGATCACATTCTCAAAAATGTCTAGTTTGGAATCCAGTAATTCTTTTATGTCGATGCCAGTTCACTGGGTCCAAAGTCAATGGTACAACCAAATGTTGTGTCACTTATTCTAACAATGCATCACATGGTTATGGTAGACGTTTCCATCTTCTCATTAATAACACCGGAAAACCCATAATTATTTTGAGTTGACAACATGTTTTGTCATTTCTAGCCTAAAGATTTAATAACCCAAATAAAATTAATTCACTGTCACCTCATTGAAGCAGATACACAGTAACTTTCATGAACTTGAGACAATATTAGTCTCACAGTTTATAGAGACACATGGATATGCTGAGAAGAGTACTTGTGGGGTTAAGTGCATTAATCCTTTGTGTTTAACATTAGTAAAAAGTGATTTCTGCTACACGTTGATGCTGAACTGATAGTTTGATTCTAGTTTCATAGGGAGCAGCTGTGGTTATGTTAATTCAACAGCAGCCTGGACTAATGATCCAGAGATGACAGTTCAAATACCACCATGGCAGTAGGGCATTTCAATTCAGTTAAACAAATCTAGAATTTTAAAACAGCTGCTAGCATTGTGGTAATATTACTGGATGAGTAATCCGACTAATGCTCTGAAGATATGAGTTCAAATCCCACACCAGTATTTTGGGAATTTAAATTTAATTAATTAACCCGTGTGTAAAAAAATTGCTCATCTCATTAATAATGATCATAAAACTACTGGTTGTCGGTAAAAAAGTCGTCTGGCTCATCTTCAGGGGAGGAAATCTGCCATTGTTATGTAGGTCTGTCTACATGTGACTCTAGACCAACCGTAATGTCTTCACTGCCATCTTCAGTGGCCTAGCAAGCGTCTCAGTTGTATCAAACCATTACAGAAAAGTCCAATACAGTTTTAAGAAGGCAGCTCACTACCACCTTGGGGGGCAGCTCCCACACCCGTGAAGGATTATTTTTAAAATCATTAGTCGTGACCATTAATTAAATTAAAACTCATCTGGTTCACTGTTGGACTTAAGGAATGGAAATCGGATGCCCTTACCCTGACTAGCCCATATGACCCTCAGCAATGTGGTTGCCTCTTGACTCCCTCTGAAACGGCATTAGTTACGAAGGTGACTCACCGCCACCTTCTCAAAGGAATTTGTTTTATTTTATTATTCGGGACTGAGCTGATTCTGTAACCTCCACAGCGTGGGTTTCTGCAGTTTTGCACTGTTTTGGTTTGATACTGCGTGCAGTATAAATCTGTCAATTAAATCTAACTGACTTCAAGGTCAGAATTCTCTGGCAGCCTTTTCCCACAAGCATTGCACCCCTACCCATGCGTTTCACAGCGGTGTGGGGTGGCTTCAATGGGAAATCCCATTGGCAAGCGTCAGGTAGAGAGAATCCCGCCACCAGCGAATGGTGCACCACCGAGAAACACATGGCTGGGTGATTGGAGAATCCCAACCCAAATGCTTGACACAGACTATCCTCCTGATCATTGAATCATAGAATCTACGGCATGGAGACAGGCCCTTCGGCCCAAACTGGTCCATGCCAACCAAAAAGCCCATCTACGCCAACCCCATTTGCCTGCATTTGGTCCATATCCCTCTAAACCTTTCCGATCCATGTATCTGTCCAAATGCCTTTTAAATGTTGTCAATGTCCCTGTCTCAACCACTTCCTCCGGCAGCTCATTCCACATACATACCACCCTCTGTGTAAAAAAGGTTGCTCCTCAGGTTCCCATTAATTCTTTCCCCTCTTCACTTAAACCTATGCCCTCTAGTTATCGATTCCCCAACCCTGGGAAAAACGACTGAGTGCATTCACCCTATCCATGCCTCTCATGATCATTTTTTTAAAATGTATTTTATGACAAACATGTACCAAAGCAGGTTACAGCAAATAAACACCCCAGGAAACATACTTCCCAACAATCAACTATACAGTCTGTACAGATTTTTCCCCATTTTCACCTTCCCTTCCTCCCCCCACCCCCCTGCGACGAACAGCTCCTCAACCACGGTCACAAACATCCCCCACCTTTCCTCAAACCCCCCTGATGAGCCCCTTAACTCATACTTTATCTTCTCTAATCGCAGGAAGTCGTACAGGTCACCCAACCGAACTGCTAACCCCTGTGGCGATGCCGACCCCCACTCCAGCAAAATTCGCCACCATGCAATCAGAGAGACGAAGGCCACGACATCGGCCTTCGTCCTCTCCATGAGCTCCGGCTTCTCTGAAACCCCAGATATCGCCACCAAAACATCCGGGTCCACCTCCTCCTCCACTATCCTGGCTAAGACCGTGGACACTCCCGCCCAGAATCTTCCCAAATTTCCGCAACCCCAAAACATGTGTGCGTGATTCGCTGGCCCCCGCCCACACCTCTCACACTCATCTGCTACCCCCTGAAAGAACCCACTCATTCTCACCCGAGTCATATGCACCCTGTGCACCACCTTAAACTGTGTCAGGCTCATCCTTGCACAGGAGCCGGTCCCGTTTACCCGTCACAGTGCCTCACTCCATATTCCCCAATTGATTTCCCCTCCCAACTCCCCTTCCCATTTCTCCTTGATCTTCACCACCCGCTCACCTCCCTGCTCCCCCAGCCACTTGTATATATCCCCAATTCTTCCCTTCCCTTCCACATCCGGAAGCAGCAGTTGCTCCAGCAGGGTGTATCCCGGCAACCTAGGGAACCCCCTCCAAACATTTTTGCGCAAAGTCCCTAACCTGCAGATACCTGAACTCACTCCCCCTTGGCAGCTCTATCCTCTCCCTTAGCTGCTCCAGATTGGCGAACCTTAACGAGCCCCACTTCCCTCCACCTCCTGTATACACTATCCATCCCCCCGGCTCAAACCCATGATTCTCGCACAGCGGCGTTAGCACCGACGTCCCTTCCACCCTAAAATGCCTCCTCAGCTGATTCCATATCCTCCCTGTGGACTGCACCACTGGGCTCCCTGAATACCTATTCGGAGCCATTGGCAATGCTGCCGTCATCATAGCCCTCAAACTAGACCCTTTACAAGATTCTTCCTCCATCCTAACCCACTCTACCCCTTCTCCTTCCCACCACTGCTGCACCTTGTCCACATTCGCCGCCCAATAATAATGAAGCAAGTTCGGCAACGCCAATCCCCCCTGCTGCCAGTGCCTCTAGAAGGATCCTCCCCACCCTCGGCACCTGCCCCGCCCATACAAAGTCCTCGATGATTGTGTCCACTTTCCGAAAAAAGGTCTTTGGTATAAAGATCGGGAGAGCCTGAAAGATAAACAAGAACCTTGGTGGAATATTCATTTTCACCACTTGGACCCTCCCGCCAATGTTAAGTGCAGTGTATCCCACCTCCTAAGATCCTCCCTGGCCTCCTCCACCAGGTTCGTTAAGTTCCACTTATGGAGCCCCGTCCATTCCCTCGCTACCTGAATCCCCAAATATCTAAACCTATCACTCGCTACTGTAAATGGCATCCCCCCTAAATTAGCCCGCTGTCACAGCTCACTCACTGGGAATAGCTCACTTTTCCCTACATTCAGTTTGTACCCTGAGAACCCTCCAAACCTCCCCAGCAGGTCCATAATCCTTGCCATACTCTCCAATGGATCGGAAACATTCAGCAAGAGGTCATCGACATAGAACGACACTCAATGCTCCCTCTGTCCCCTCATAATCCCCTGCCACTCCACCGACCCCCTGAGAGCCATCACCAATGGCTCTATGGCCAGCGCAAACAGCAACGGCAACACTGGGCACCCCTGCCTCGTACCCCTGTGTAAGTCAAAGCTTTGTGAGCTCATATCATTCATCCTCACCCTCGTCCTTGGTGCCACATATAACAACCGCACCCATGCCACAAATCTCGGCCCAAACCCAAACCTTCCCAAAACAAGTACCGCCACTGCACCCAATCAAATGCCTTCTCCACGTCCATGGACACCACCACCTCCGGTACCAGAGCCCCCGATGGATTCATCACCACATTCAACAGCCTTATATTACTCGCGAGCTGCCTGCCCTTCATAAAGCCTGTTTGATCTTCTGTAACCACCCTGGGGGGACACTCTTCCATCCTCCCCGGCAACAACTTTGCCAATACTTTCACATCCGTGTTCAATCGTGATATGGATCTAAATGACCCAAATTCCACCGAATCCTTTTTTGGGGATTAGCGTGATTACTGCCTGCAACATCGTCACCGGCAACTCCCCCTTCTCCAGTGCTTCATTAAATGCCCGCAACAGATGTGGTGCCAGGTCCGTCGCGAATTCCTTATAAAGTTCCGCCGGGTATCCATACGGCCCAGGGGCCTTTGCTGACTTCATACCCCTGATACTATCCAGCACCTCCCTCAGCCCCAAGGGCTCCTCCAATGCATGCCTCTTTGTTTCCTCCACCTGGGGAAATTCCAGCTCATCCAGAAACCACGGTTCCCAAGCATTGTCAGCTCAGTTCTCCCCCAGTTTATGCTCCTTAATGACGTCTTCGGCCGCTTCTGGGGTCTCGAAATAATACTCCCGGCCTCCGAACGTTACCCATAATTTCGCCGGGTAGAGCTCCCCAAGCCTGATCTGACACCGGCACAGCACCATCTTGGCCTTGTTGAAACCTATCCACCTCTTTGCCAACTCGGCTCCGATGTCCTGATAAATCAGGACCTTATTCCCCTCCCAGTCACAGGTTTGCTTCTCCCTGGCCCATCACAGAATCTTCTCTTTCTCCACAAATTTGTGGAGTCTCACGATCACCGCCCGCGGCGGCTCCCCAGCTCTAGGCTTCTGCCTCGGGGACCTATGCGCTCTGTCCAGGCACCTTATCTAGCACTCCTTCTGCCACCAGCCCCGCCAGCATCTTTGAGACATAACTTGTGGCACTCACACATTCCATTGCTTCAGGCAGGCCCACTATTCACAGGTTCTGTCTTCTCGAGGCATTCTCCTGCTCCTCCACCTTTGCCCTCAATGTTTTACACAGGTTCCCTAGGAGCCCCACCTCCGCCTCCAGAGCAACCACACGATCACTGTGGTCCAAGATCACTCCTTCGATCTCCCGAATCTGTGACACCTCCAAACACCTCTCCACCCGTTCCAGAGAACTCTTCAGGGGTGCCACAGCTTCTGCAATGGCCTTTTCGCAATCCTCGCGCACTTCTTTCCTCTGTTGATGGAATTCCACCTTGATAAAAGACATCAGCTCCTGTATCTGGGGCCTTCCAGCTTGCATCAGGCCTTCCCCCGCCTGCATGTTTACTATGGCTGCTGCAGTACAAGATTGTTCCAACTTTTCAGCCAAATCTGTTTTCTGCCGGGTCTGGTAACCAGCAGACATACCACTCCCGGGGGAAAGTACTCCTCCAACATTCACCTACGCCATTTCTTCAAAATTCCACCGAGTATTGGGTAAAAAGAGCTCTTTTCTGTGACTTTAAGCAGGAGTTGCCCTGTGTGTGACCACTCACCCAATGGTCACAACCGGAAGTCCGCCTCTCATGATTTTATGCACCTCTATAAGATCACCCTTCAGTCTCCTACGCTCCAAAGAAAAAAGTCCCAGCCTGTCCAATCTCTCCCTATAACTCAGTCCCTTGAGTCCAGGCAATATCCTTGAAAATCTCTTCTCTCTCTCCAGTTTAATGACATATTTCCTATAGCAAGGCGACCAAAACTGAACACAATACTCCAGGTGCGACCTCATCAACGTCCTGCAACATAACTTCCCAACTTCTATGCTCAGTGCCCTGACTGATGAAGGCCAGCATGCCAAAAGCCTTCTTTACTGCACTATCTACCTGTGATTCCACCTTTAGAGAACCACGCACCTGAACTCCAAGGTCCCCATGTTCCACGATACTCCCTAAGGTCATACCATTCACCCTGAAAGTCCTACCTTGATTTGACTTTCCAAAATGCAACACCTCACACTTATCTGTATTGAACTCCATTTGCCATTTCTCGGCCCACTTCCCCAGTTGATCAAGATCTTGCTGCAATTTTTGATACCCTTCCTCACTGTCTACACTACCACCTATTTTAGTAAGAAGACTTACAACACCAGGTTAAAGTCCAACAGGTTTGTTTCGAGGAAGTCACCTGAGGAAGGAGCAGTGCTCCGAAAGCTAGTGACATCGAAACAAACCTGTTGGACTTTAACCTGGTGTTGTAAAACTTCTTACTGTGCTCACCCCAGTCCAACACCAGCATCTCCACATCATGGCTACCTATTTTAGTGTCATCTGCAAACTTACTGATCATGCCTTATAAATTCTCATCCAAATCGTTGATATAGATCAGGTATTTTCAAAGTGGGGGTCGCGACTTTTGGGTGGGTCGCGGGCGGGTGTCAGGCGGGTCATGGAGCCATCCATCGCGATGTTCCCGATCGCATGACTTAGGTGCCACGGCCGCAGCAGGCGGCTTTTAAAAATGCTGCCGTGCAGCGCATGCGTGCCCGCTCATCAATGCGCATGCCCGGAGCTCAGAGAGAAACACCACCTCCTCCTGACGTCAGGGCGCTGACCCAGAAGATTTTTTTTAAAATTCAATTCAGTTTTCCTGCATCTGTCTTGAATATGCTCCATGGCTGAGCCTGCAGAACTCTCTTTGATAGTGAATTTTACAAATTAAAAAGGTTCACAGTACTTTGAGTCAAGTAATTCCTCCTCATCTATGTCTAAAATCGTCGCATTGTAATTTGCAGAATATAACCCCAAGCTGTAAACCACCCATCTGAGGAAAACTTACATTCTGCATCTGCTCTGTAGAGTCCTGAGAGAATAAAGCCTGTTTCAATGAGGCCATTTCTCATTCTTCGCTACTCTAGACTATAGACTATAAGTCCAGATCACCTCTCACATTAAAGACAAGAGAAAATGGTGGTTGCGAAGATCGGCCAGCATGGGTCCCAAAGGTCGGCCGGCGTGGGTCCCGAATCAAAGGCCTTACTGAAGTCCATATAGACTACGTCTACTGCCCTGCCCTCATCAACCTTCCTGGTCACTTCATCAAAGAACTCTAACATATTTGTAAGGCATGATCTCCCATGCATAAAGCTGTGTTGATTACTCTTAATCAAACCCTGTCTTTCCAAATGACTGCATATCATATCCTTCAGAATCCTCTCTAATAACTTACCCACCACAGATGTTCGGCTTACCGGTCTATAATTACCAGATTTTTCTTTGCAGCCCTTCTTAATTAAGGGCACAACATTTGCTACCGCCCAGTTTTCTGGCACCTCACCCGTGGCTAACGAAGATGCATATATCTCAGCCAGAGCTCCCACAATTTCTTCTCTAGCCTCAAGCAGTATTCTTGGATATAGCTGATCAGGGCCAGGAGATTTATCCACCTTCATACATTGTATTATTTTTTTTAAATATTTTTATTAAGGTATTTGAAAGTTTTTATAATAATAACAATGACATAAACATGGTATAATAAACATTTCCACCCCCATCCCAATCTTCACACACCCCAACCATAAAACAACAATCAGGCCCTCACCCCCCTCCCCCCCCGCCATACTGCATCTGCTGACATTTTAGTTTTCCCCGAGAAAGTCGACGAACAGCTGCCACCTCCGGGTGAACCCAACCATTGACCCTCTTAAGGTGAACTTTATCTTCTCGAGACTCAGGAACCCGGCTATGTCACTAACCCAGGTCTTTACACTCAGGGGCTTCGAGTCCCTCCACATTAACAAGATCCGTCTCCAGGCTACCAGGGAGGCAAAGGCCAAGACGTCAGCCTCTTTCGCCCCCTGAACTCCCGGCTCTTCCGACACTCCAATGTTTGCTACCTCCGGACTCGGCACCACCCGTGTTTTGAGTACCGTGCGACATTGCCTGAGTGAAACCCTGCCAAAACCCTCTAAGCTTCGGGCATGCCCAAAACATATGGACATGATTTGCTGGGCTTTCCGCGCACCTCGCACACCTGTCCTCTACCCCGGAAAACTTGCGCATCCTAGCCACTGTCATGTGTGCCCGGTGGACTATCTTAAATTGTATCAGGCTACGCCTGGCACATGATGAGGATGTATTAACCCTGCTTGGGGGGGGCAAAGGGACCCCATCCCTGGGGGGGGGGGGGGGGGGGCAAAGGGACCCCTTCGTGGTGGGGGGCCAAAGGGACCCCTTCGGGGGGTGGGTGGCCAAAGGGACCCCTTCCCTGGGGCGGGGGGGACAAAGGTACCCCTTCACTGGGGCTGGGGGGGGGGCAAAGGGGCCACTTCCCTGGGGAGGGGCAGGGGGGGGGCCAAAGGGGCCCCTTCCCTGGGGGGGGGGTAAAAAATTAAAAAAACACTGTTCAGGGCATCCGCCCATAGACCCACCTCGATCTCTCCTCCTAGCTCGTCCTACCACTTGCCCTTAAGCTCCTCCACCGGAGTTTCCTCTGCCTCCAAAAGCTCCTGGTAAATATCCAATACCTTCCCCTCTCCCACCCAGGTATTGGAAACTACTCTACCCTGTATCCCCCGGGGAGGCAGCAGCGGAAAGGCCGGAACCTGCTTTCTCAGGAAGTCTCGCACCAGCAAGTACCTAAACCCAATCCCCGCTGGCAATTCAAATTTATCCTCCAAGGCTTTCAAGCTGGGGAAGCTCCTGTCTATTAATAGATTCCCCATCCTTCTAATTCCTGCCCTTTGCCAACTCCAGAACCCGCCAGCCAGCCTACCCGGTACAAACTGGTGATTATTATAAATCGGGGTACAAACCGATGCTCCCTCCACTCTCTTATATCTCCTCCATTGCCCCCAGATTCTCAGAGCCGCCACTACCACCGGACTTGTGGAGTGTTGGGCCAGCGAGAACGGAAGAGGTGCCGTTATCAGTGCTCCCAAACAGGGGCTGTTTAGCACAGGGCTAAATCGCTGGCTTTGAAAGCAGACCAAGGCAGGCCAGCAGCACGGTTCGATTCCCGTAACAGCCTCCCTGAACAGGTGCCAGAATGTGGCGACTAGGGGCTTTTCACAGTAACTTCATTTGAAGCCTACTTGTGACAATAAGCGATTTTCATTTCATTTCATTTCTTTGCATGACGCCGCCTCCATCCGCTCCCACACCGACCCCTCCCCCACTACCCACTTCCTGATCATGGCTTTATTAGCCGTAGTAATTGCAGACGTTCGGCAGCACCAACCCACCCTCTCCCCGACTGCGCTCCAGCAACACCTTCTTCACTCGCAGGGTTTTACCCGCCCACACAAAGCCTAAAATAACCTTATTCACCCGCTTGAAAAAGGTCTTGGGGATGAAGATGGGAAGGCACTGAAAGACAAACAGAAATTTGGGGAGGACCGTCATTTTCACAGCCTGTACCCTCCCGCCTGTGACAGTGGGAGCATGTCCCATCTCTTAAAGTCATCTTCCATTTGTTCTACCAGCTGGGATAGGTTTAACTTGTGCAGTGCTTCCCACGCCCGGGCCACCTGGATTCCCAGATATCGAATGCTCTTCCCTATCATTCTAAGCGGCAGCTCTCCCAGTCTCTTCTCCTGTCCTCTTGCCTGGATCGCGAACATCTCGCTTTTCCCCATGTTCAATTTATAACCCGAAAAATTGCCAAATTCCCTCCGGATTCGCATTACTTCCCGTACCAGCCTCCCCGAAAAGGCGCCGGAATGTGGCGACACGGGGCTTTTCACAGTAACTTCATTTGAAGCCTACTTGTGACAATAAGCGATTTACATTTACATTACTTCCCCCATCCCCTCCAACAGGTCTGACATATACAAGAGCAGGTCATCTGCGTAAAGCTCCACCCCCCCCCCCCCCCCCCCCCCCCCCCTCTCTCTCCACAAACCAGCCCTTTCCAGTTCCTAGAGGCTCTTAACGCCATGGCCAATGGCTCTATGGCCAGAGCAAACAGTAACGGGGAGAGGGGGCACCCTTGCCTCGTCCCTCAGTGTAGTTTAAAATACCCCAACCTCAGTCGGTTCGTACGCACACTCACTACTGGTGCCTGATAGAGCAACCACACACAGTCAATAAAGCCCTCACCAAACCGAAACCTCCCCAGCACCTCCCACAGGAAATTCCACACCACCCGATCAAAAGCCTTCTCCGCATCCATCGCTACCACCACCTCCATCTCTTCTCCTTCTGAGGGCATCATAATAACATTCAAAAACCTTTGAACATTGGCCTTGAGTTGACTGCCCTTTACAAATCCCATCTGGTCTTCCCCTATCACCCCTGGGACACTGTCCTCTATCCTTGTGGCCAGTATCTTAGCCAGCAGTTTGGCGTCCACATTCAGTAGAGAAATTGGCCTGTATGACCCGCATTGCTCCAGATCCTTCTCCCGTTTCAGGATCAATGAAATCGAGGCCTGTGACATTGTTGGGTGAGGACTCCGTTCTCTCTTGCTTCATTAAATGTCCTCACCAGCAGTGGGTTCAATATCTCTGAAAACTTCTTATAGAATTCCACCGGCTAGCTGTCAGGCCCCGGGGCCTTGCCCGACTGCAGCCCTCCAGCCCCTCGATTATTTCCTCAATCTCAATTGGGGCTCCCAGCCCTTCCACCAGATCCTCATCTACTCTCGGAAACCTCAACTGATCCAAAACCTGCCTCATCCCCTCCACCCCAGCCGGGGCTTCCGCCTCATATAATTTACTATAAAAGTCCTGAAACACCTCACTCACCCCCACTGGGTCCAGTACAGTATTCCCGCCTCTCCTCTTTACTTCCCCGATCTCCCTGGCCGCCTCCCTTTTCCTGAGGCTGGTGCACTAACATTCTGCTTGCCTTTTCTCCCTACTCATAAATCGCCCCCCTTGCCTTCCTCAACTGTTCCACCGCTTTCCCTTGTGGTCAACAGCACAAACTCCGACTGTAACCTCCGCTGCTCCCTCAGTAGCCCCGCGTCCGGGGCCTCCGAGTATCTGTCCATCTGGAGTATCTCCTCCACTAACCTATCCCTCCCGGCCCGTTCCGTCTTTTCTCTGTGGGCCCGTATCGAGATTAATTCCCCTCTGACCACTGCCTTCAAAGCTTCCCAAACCGTCGCTGCAGAGACCTCCCCTGTATCATTTGTTTCCAGATAGTTCTGGACGGACTTGTTCACCCGCCCACAGATCGCTTCGTCCGCTAGCAACCCCACATCCAGTCTCCACAGCGGCCGTTGTCCTCTCTCCAAACTAACCCGTAGATCCACCCAGTGCGGGACATCCGACACTGCGATTGCCTAGTACTCAGTATCCACCACCCCCGGTATTACCACCCTGCTCAGAACAAAAAAGTCGATGCGAGAGTATATCTTGTGGACATGTGAGAAAAAAGAAAACTCCTTCACCCCCTGGCCGTGCAAACCTCCCTGGGCCTACTCACCCCATCTGTTCTATAAACCCCTTCAATTCCTTTGCTGCAGCCGGCCTCCTCCCTGCCTGGATTTTGACCGGTCCAATTCCGGATCAATGACTGTGTTAAAATCTCCCCCCATAATCAGGTTATGTGACTCTAAGTCTGCGTTACCTAAAACCCGCTTCATGAATTCCACATCGTCCCAATTTGGAGCATATATGTTCACGAGTACCACCCGCACCCCCTCCAGCTTCCCACTCACCATTATGCACCTACCGCCCTTTTCTGACACGATTCTCCCTGCCTCGAATGCCACTCGTTTGTTTATCAAGATCGCTACCCCCCTGGTGTTTCAGTCCAGCCCTGCGTGGAATACTTGGCCAACCCACCCCTTTCTCGATCTCGTCACGTCTATAACGTTTAGGTGTGTCTCTTGTAGCATTGCCACGTCCGCCTTCAGCCCCCTGAAATGTGCAAACATGCGGGCCCTCTTGACCGGCCCATTCAACCCTCTAACATTCCATGTAATCAGCCTGGTCAGGGGGCTTCCCGCCTTCCCCCCCCCTCCTACCCCCCCCTGCCAACTAGCCATCACCCTTTTTATGGCACCCTCTAGCTCGAGCCCCCTCCTCGGGCATTTGCCGTTTCCGACCTCCCATTTGTCCCCTAGTAACAGTTCCACCCCTGTCAGCAAAGCAGCTCCCCCCTCAGCAACAACACTTAGAAACCCAACCCCCCAAGTCAAGCTCCAGCTTAACACCTGTTTGCCCCCCACTGTGCTTCCGTGAGTCAGATGACCCATGCTGAGTTGATAGCGCCCGCCCATGGCACCACGCAGTCTGTCTCCCCATTGTTCTCTCCCCTTTCCCCCCACTTGGATAAACATATTAAAAGCATCACATTCCCCAGTAAACAAACATGAGAAAAAACAGTGAAGAAAAAGCCACTTTTAAAAAAAACACCCAAAAACAGAACCAGCCCCAAAGACCCCCCCCCCCCCCCTCTACCCAGCTCTCTGCAAGACAAAGTTACATTTCGCCATCAAAACAGGCCCTTATTGCACATAACACTACTTATACAGCCCAGCACAACAAATCGCCACCAGAGTACTCTCCAAGACTTCAGTGTCTTTTAATTCGCCTCCAGCCTCTTCTTCAATAAAAGTCCATACTTTATCTGGTGTTTCGAAGTAGAAGTCCCGTTCCTCATGCGTAACCCACAGACGGGCTGTGTACAACATCCCAAACTTCACCCCCTTTTTAAAGAGGGCCATTTTTGCCCGATTAAACCCAGCTCGCCTCTTGGCCAAATTCGCGCCCAGGTCCTGATAAATGCGCAGCTCACAATTCTCCCACTTGCTGCTCCGTTCCTCCTTGGCCCACTGCAGAACGTGTTCCTTGTCCAGGAATCGGTGAAAGCATACCACCATGGCCCTCGGCGGCTCGTTAGCTCGGGGCTTCTTCGCGAGGGGTCTGTGCGCTCTATCCACTTCCAGGGGCCGAGGGAACGCCTCAGCCCCCAACAACTTCTCCAACATGTCCGTCACATAAACCCTTGCATCCGATCCCTCACTGCCTTCAGGGAGGCCAACAATTCTAAGATTCTGCCTCCTGGACCTGTTCTCCAGGTCCTCCAGTTTCTCCTGCATTCTTTTCTGGCGGGCATCATCATCTTGGTCTCCAGCACGGTTATGTATTCCTCGTGCTCAGACGCCTTTTTCTTCACCGTCTGAATCGCTCTTCCATGCCTCTTGATCAATAGAAGCCTTAATCGGGTCCAGCGTGCCCTTCTTCAGCTTGGCGAAGCAATCTTCGAAAAGCTTCACCAGCTGCTTCGCCAACCACTGTGCCGTCTCCCCGCGGCCCTTGCTCTCCGCCATGCTTTCCCGCGTTACCAGCTCTACTCGTGTCTTCCTTATAGGACTTTGTCTTCTCACACGGTCACTTCTGGTCCAATTCTTCATACACCGGAGGGGTATTTCTCCTCACTGTCTCACTCTTCACCGATTTATCCCATAAAATCTCAAAAAAAACGGGGGGGAAAGGTCCAATGTTCGTCACAGGCGGGAGCTATCAAATGTGCGACCTACTCCTCCATGGCCGCCATCGGAAGTCACCTTCATACATTTTAATACATCCATCACCTCTTCTACTGTAATGCAAACTGTCGCCAATATATCTTTCCCTGGTTACCAAGTCTTCAAATCTTTCTCCACGGTAAACATTGAGAACCTCGCCCACCTCCTGCGGTTCCACACACATGTGTCCACTTTAGTCCTTGAGGGGTCCCATTCTTTCTCTAGTTATTCTTTTTCCTTTAATATACTTAAAGAATCCCTTTGGATTCACCTTAATCCTCTCGGCCAAAGCTACCCCATGGCCGCTTTTTGCCCTCCTAATTTCCTTCTTGAGTATACTCTTGTATCCCCTGTACACCTGCAGGGAATCCCTTGATTCCAGCTGCTTGTACCAGAGCCATGCCTCCTTTTTCCTGGCCAAAACCTCAATCTGTTTTGTCATCCACGGTTCTCTACTCCTTGCCCTTCACCCTAACAGGAACATATAGACCCTGAACTCTAGCTATTTCACTTTTAAAGGCCTCCCACTTGCCGGAGGCCCCTTTGCCCTCAAACAAGCTACTCCAATTAACCCTTGCCAGCTCCTGTCTAATTCCATCAAACTTTGCCTTGCCCCAATTTAGAACTTGTACCTGGGGACCAATTTTGTCCAAAACTATTTTAAAATTATTAGAACTATGGTTACTGGTCCCCCACTGTCACCTCAGTCACTTGCCCTGCCCTATTTCCCAAGAATCGGTCTCAAAAGTCCCTCTAGGCCAAAGCAACAAGTTGGAGCCAAGGGATATAAATTGCTTCTAAGTCAGAAGGTTGTGAGTTTGAGTTCCACACCTTGAGCGCAAAAATCAACAATGAAACTCCTGTGGCGTACTGAGGGAGCAAGTAAGTAAAGTCGGCAGAGTCCCAGATGACCATCGGCTGATTTCCCCTTTGAGGGGGAGAGCTGACTGGTCGTGATTTAACGCTATTGATGACGGGCGCTTCGCGCAATATTCAGGCCTACACCCAATATTCAGGGTCACCACACAAGTGTGTGACAAATGGCTTCTCAAGAGAGCCAATCATTATATCAAGTTCTGAAATGATGCAGACAGGCTAAGAAAGTCAGAGGCTTTGACACCATGGTTGGAATCCTTCAAGTGCCAGCTATCATAAACTGCAGACCCTTGCCCATCAAGGCTCCTACAAGCCAGCCAGGAGCCTTCATCAACTGGTAGGAATTGTGCTCCTTCAGCATCCAACTTTTTTTTTTTAAATTCCAATTAAGGGGCAATTTAGTAATGCCAATCCACCTACCCTGCACATCTTTGGGTTGTGGGGGTGAGACCCACACATACACAAGGAGAACGTGCAAACTCCACACGACCAGTGACCCGGGGCCGGGAACGAACCCAGGTCCTCGGCGCCATGAATCCAACTTGTTTTCGATTACCACCAGCAAATGTGTGCCTGTTACCATGGGATAGGCCACAACACTTACATTGCCTGATACTCCAGGTGCCACAACATCCTGACAGGCATGAGGGACGGCTTGGAGGTCACCAAGATCTTCGCATAAGAGAGGCTTGGAAAGCACTTATGCTCACTTGTCTCTCATGGATAGGTGTTTGATGGCAGACATGGACACAATGGGTCTCTTTCTGTGCTGTAAAACTCTATGATTCGAGAGACCATGCCACCTCAGACAACCAGACAAAAGAAAAAGCTCCACACTCCGAGCACACGAAAGCCACTTGTGGTAATCACCACCGTTGTACATATTAGAAGATGTGTGGTAAGACCCTGTACTACAGGTACGGTGGTAGTCCCTGCTGCTGGCTCTGCCCAGTAGGCGGAGTATAGCTTTGTGTGCTCCCTATACAGCAGCCATTTCGCCAGCTGCTGTAGGAGGCCACACATCTTAGAGTAATAAAGCCTCAGTTGTATTCAACTCTCGTCTCTGTGCAATTGATCGTGCATCAATTTATTACTCTAAGATTTTCAGAAGATGGACCTCCACATCAAGCCAGATCGCCTGCAGCTGGATCCGCAATCAAGCGACACCAAAAAGGACTTTCAACACTGGCTAGCTTGTTTCGAAGCTTACATCAGGTCTGCACCAGACCCAATCCCGGAAGCTCAGAAGATCCAGATACTCTACTCGCGGCTGAGCTCCAACGTCTTTCCTCTTATCCAGGACGCTGAACTACGACAAAGCCATGGAGCTGCTGAAAGAGAATTACGCCCAGCGGACGAACACGCTCTTCGCCAGACATGTACTCTCTACTCGCAGCCAACTCCCTGGTGAGCCGGTAGAGGATTTCTGGCGTGCTTTAATTCCCCTGGTCAGAGACTGTGACTGTCAGGCCGTCACGGCCACGGAACATTCGAACCTCCTCATGCGGGATGCCTTCGTTACGGGGATAGACCTCATATGCCAGCGACTTTTATAGGGGTCCACGCTCGACCTCGCAGCAACAAAAAAACTGGCGCTATCGATGACGGTCGCTTCGCGCAATATTCAGGCCTACACCCCAAGCCGCGTGGCCCACCCCTCCTACACATTGTGGACTCCGCAGGCGGCCGCCCCACCAGGGGCCTCACCCAGCCAATACGCCTGTGCCACGCGCCAGCCAGCCAAGCCCGAGGGCCCCCGATGTTACTTCTGCGGGCAACAGAAACACCCCCGCCAATGCCGCACGGCCCACACCGCCCTTTGCAAGACCTGCGCCAAGAAGGGGCACTTCGCTGCGGTGTGACAGGCCCAATCAGTCGCCGCTTGTGGTAATACCACGTATTGCAGTACCTGAGAGGTGGATGTCCATTGGCCAGACCTAGGAGTCTACCATTGGCCAACATACGTAGCTCCGCCCTGAGAGGCAGGGTATAAGAACCCATGCCGTCCCAGCAGCCCTCACTTTCTGTATCGGAGCTGCTGGGTACAGTTCTAGCTGATTAAAGCCGATTAGCATGACTCTCCTTGTCTCACGAGTAATTGATTGTGCATCACCGCTATTGCCCCGGCCCACCTCGCGTACGGACAATGGGCGCTGCCACCTTCTCCCCCTCAGACTACGCGCAGCCAGTGGGCGCCGCCATCTTCCCTTCTCTGACCACATGCGGCCCATGGGCGCCGCCATCTTTTTCAACCCCCGCCACATGCGGCCCGTGGGCGCCGCCATCTTGTCCACCCCAAGATCATCAGGCACAGCTAAGTGGTGTTCCCCACGGCACATGGGGATTGTCCATTGTTCCAGGACCCGTGCTCCCCGGACACCCCATCGTTCGATACCAGCGACGGCCAGCCACGACTCGCATTGGTCACGATCGACCAGTCTCGCCCGCACAATCTAGCCACCGCCTCGACAAGCGTGAAGACCGATGGGCACGAGACCTCTTGCCTGCTGGACTCCAGGAGCACTGAAAGCTTCATCGATCCAGATACGGTAAGGCGCTGCTCCCTTGCGGTACACCCCGCCAATCAAAGAATCTCCCTGGCCTCTGGATCCCACTCCGTGGCGATCCGGGGATACTGTATAGTCACACTCACGGTCCAGGGCGTAGAATTCAGCGGCTTCCGCCTCTACGTCCTCCCCAACCTCTGTGCTGCCCTGCTACTCGGCCTGGACTTCCAGTGTAACCTCCAGAGCCTAACCTTGAAATTCGGCGGGCCCCTACCACCCCTTACTGTGTGCGGCCTCGTGACCCTAAAGATCGCCCCACCTTCCCTACTCACAAACCTAACCCCGGATTGCAAACACGTCACCACCAGGAGCAGACGGTACAGCACCCAGGACAGGACCTTCATCAGGTCCGAGGTCCAGCGGCTGCTTCGGGAAGGCATCATTGAGCTCAGCAACAGCCCCTGGAGAGCCCAAGTGGCAGTGGTGAAAACTGGGGAGAAACACAGAATGGTCGTGGACTACAGCCAGACCATCAATAGGTACACGCAGCTCGACGCGTACCCCCCCACGCATATCTGATATGGTCAATCAGATTGCACAGTACCGGGTCTTCTCAATTGTAGACCTCAAATCCGCCTACCACCAGCTCCCCATCCATAAGGCGGACCGCCCATACACTGCCTTCGAGGCAGATGGCCACCTCTATCATTTTCTCAGGGTTCCCTTCGGCGTCACCAACGGGGTCTCGGTCTCCCAAAGGGAGATGGACCGAATGGTCGACCGGTAAGGGTTGCGGGCCACCTTCCCGTACCTAGACAATGTCACCATCTGCGGCCATGATCAGCAGGACCACGATGCCAACCTTGCCAAATTTCTCCACACCGCCACTCTCCTAAACCTCACCTATAATAAGAAGTGCGTATTCAGCACGAACCGCTTAGCCATCCTCGGCTCTGTGGTCCAGAACGGAGTTCTGGGGCCCGATCCCGACCGCATGCGCCCTCTCATGGAGCTCCCCCTTCCCCACTGCCCCAAGGCCCTCAAACGCTGCCTGGGGTTCTTTTCATACTACACCCATTGGGTCCCAAACTATGCGGACAAGGCCCACCCTCTCATCCAGTCCACCGTTTTCCCCCTGACGGCGGAGGCTCAACATGCCTTCAACCGTATTAGAGCCGATATTGCCAAGGCCGCGATGCACGCAGTCGACGAGACGTTAACCTTTCAAGTGGAGAGCGACGCATCAGACGTCACCCTAGCTGCCACGCTCAATCAGGCAGGCAGGCCCGTGGCATTCTTTTCACGAACCCTTCATGCCTCCGAAATTCGGCACTCCTCCGTCGAAAAAGAGGCCCAAGCCATCGTTGAAGCTGTGCGGCATTGAAGGCATTACCTGGCCGGCAGGAGAGTCACTCTCCTCACTGACCAACGGTCGGTAGCCTTCATGTTCAATAACATACAGTGGGGTAAGATCAAAAATGATAAAATCTTGATGTGGGCGATCGAGCTCTCCACCTACAACTACGAGATTTTATATCGCCCCGGCAAGCTCAACGAGCCCCCAGACACCCTATCCTGAGGTACATGTGCCAGCACACAAGTAGGCTGACTCCGGACCCTGCACGACAACCTTTGTCACCCAGGAGTCACACGGTTGTACCATTTCATAAAGGCCTGCAATCTGCACTACTCCGTCGAGGGAGTCAGGGCAATCCCCAGGGACTGCCAGGTCTGTGCGGAGTGCAAACCGCACTTCTACCAGCTCGCGGCTGGTGAAGGCCTCCCGCCCCTTTGAACACCTCAGCGTGGATTTCAAAGGGCCCCTCCCCTCCACCGAACGTAACACGTATTTCCTCAGTGTGGTCGATGAGTACTCCAGATTCCCCTTCGCCATCCCATGCCCCGACATGACGTCTGCCACCATCATCAAAGTCCTCAACACAATCTTCGCTCTGTTCGGCTTCCCCGCCTACATCCACAGTGATAGGGGATCCTCATTCATGAGTGATAAGCTGCGTCAGTTCCTGCTCAGCAGGGGTATCGCCTCCAGCAGGACAACCAGCTATAACCCCCGGGGAAACGGGCAGGTGGAGAGAGAGAACGGGACGGTCTGGAGGGCAGTCCAACTGGCCCTACGGCCCAGAAATCTCCCAGCCTCCCGCTGGCACGAGGTCCTCCCCAATGCACTGTACTCCATTCGGTCGCTACTATGCACCGCCACTAACGACACACCCCATGAACGTTTCTTTGCCTTCCCCAGGAAGTCCACATCCGGGGTGTCGCTCCCGATCTGGCTCTCAGCTCCAGGATCCGTACTCCTCCGTAGGCACGTCCGACTATACAAGGCAGACCCGTTGGTTGAAAGGGTGCAGTTACTCCACGCTAACCCCCAGTATGCCTATGTAGCGTACCCCAATGGCCGCCAGGATACTGTCTCCCTCAGGGACCTGGCACCAGCAGGTTCCACACACACACACACCTCTGGCCCGACTCCAATCCCCCTCCCCCGGCGCACCCAGCGGCAACCCCCCCAGGACCATCGGTCCTCCCCCTGCCCACGCCCGAGGATGAAGAGGATTTTGGCATGCTCCCGGAGTCACCGAGGACCAGACCAACACTGGACTCGGCGCCACCACTGCGTCACTCCCAACGCCGCATCAAGGCCCCGGACCGGCTAAATCTATAATTGGTTCGGGACTATCAAACCACTTTGTACTGGACTTCAGAAAGAGATATATATTTTTTCGCTTCTGTATATTAAACTTGCTCTGTATATAGTTCTCCACCACCCCCGCCGGACTCAATTTTAACAGGGGTGAATGTGGTAATCACCACTGTTGTACATATTAGAAGATGTGTTGTAACACCCTGTACTACAGGTACGGGGGTAGTCCCTGCCTGCTGGCTCCGCCCAGTAGGCGGAGTATAAATATGTGTGCTCCCTATACAGCAGCCATTTCGCCAGCTGCTGTAGGAGGCCACACATCTTAGAGTAATAAAGCCTCAGTTGTATTTAACTCTTGTCTCTGTGCAATTGATCGTGCCTCACCACTCACCTGTGCTGGAAACCCCAACTGTCACTACCTCCAGCGCTGTCCATTCTCACCTGCTGCTTCTCCAGCATGCAAATCATGAGCACACCCACCAGGGTCAACCCCTGCAGGCAGTCTCTAGGTCGACAGCTCCCACCTCCTGGATAGCTCACGGCATTGAGCTGGTTGTCTAGGAGATTTGATATTGATATTATGACAATAGCTGAATAGTGGAGGATAATCTTTCCTTCGCAAGCGCCCAAGAGGCCCATGTGTATCTAGAGTGCTTTCTTAAATTGCTTATGCTCTAACGTGAAGCCCCCTTTCGCTGCCAATTGAAGCAGACTGCTGATCCGGCTGCCCCGTGGCCTTGGATGATCTTCATGTCCGTCGTTTGGGTGCCTGAAAGGCCCAGAAGAGGTGGAGTGAAAAAGATGCAAACACTGGGGGCCCATCCCCATTGGGGGAGGGGGCTCCGGTTCATTTCAAAGACATGAAATTGTGCTTTTTTTTATTTAAAAAAGTAAGTGGATTGAGTCTGTAGGGGGAATTTTCCTCCATCAACTGTGGGACAATGCCAGAGGTGCTTTGAACAAACATTAACCCTGACTGCATCATTCAGAGATGTTGCTCCAATGCTACCTGCCCATCAATCAGAAGGTTCCACCCACCAGGAGAGGAGGCAGAGTCTGCACTCACTACACGTGCGCATTAGAGTCGGTCCATGCTCGAGGTCCATTACGGCAGCACGGTAGCATACACGGCAGCAGGGTAGTATAGTGGTTAGCACAGTTGCTTCACAGCTCCAGCGTCCCAGGTTCGATTCCCAGACTGGGTCATTGTCTGTGTGGAGTCTGCACGTTCTCCCCGTGAGTGTGTGGGTTTCCTCCGGGTGCTCCGATTTCCTCCCACAGTCCAAAGATGTGCAGGTTAGGTGGATTGGCCATTCTAAATTTTTCCAAGGGCCGGTGCAGACTCGATGGGCTGAATGGCCTCCTTCTGCACTGTAAATTCTATGATTCTATGATTACCAAGCCCTGCCCCTGACAACCACGGAGCACGCGAGCTCATCAGCGCGCCCCCACCCCCTCAAGTGAGAAGAATAAAGCTGCCGGGAGCGCGTTTCGGTATGGTGGGTGACAGTCGGGGGCGAGCAGAGCCAGAGCGCGCCGGATCCCCCGTGGTTCAGGTGAACGGCAGCACTGCTAGAAACCGGGATCTGCAGGTGTAAGGTGGTCAGTGCTGTCAGTGTGTGAGGAGAGGGGAGGCCTGGGCGGCATGTGGCGCAGTGGTTAGCACTGGGACTTCGGCGCTCAGGACGCAGGTTCGAATCCTGGCCCTGGGTCACTGTCCGTGTGGAGTTTGCACATTCTCTCCATGTCTGCGTGGGTTTCACCCCCACAACCCAAAGATGCGCAGGTTAGGTGGATTGGCCACAACATATTGCCCCTTAATTGAAAAAAAAATTAGGTACTCTAAATTTATTTTTTAAAAGGGGAGGGGAGGCCGATGCTGTCAGTGTGTGAGGAAAGGGGGATCAGTGCTGTCAGTGTGTGAGGGGAGGGGGGGATCAGTGCTGTCAGTGTGTGAGGGGAGGGGGGGTCAGTGCTGTCAGTGTGTGAGGGGAGGGGGGTCTGTGCTGTCAGTGTGTGAGGGGAGGGGGGTCAGTGTGTGAGGAGGGGGGGGTCAGTGCTGTCAGTGTGTGAGGGGAGGGGGGGTCAGTGTGTGAGGGGAGGGGGGGTCAGTGCTGTCAGTGTGTGAGGGGAGGGGGGGTCAGTGCTGTCAGTGTGTGAGGGGAGGGGGGGTCAGTGCTGTCAGTGCGTGAGGGGAGGGGCGGTCAGTGCTGTCAGTGTGTGCGGGGAGGGGGCTCAGTGCTGTCAGTGTGTGAGGAGAGGGGGGGTCAGTGCTGTCAGTGTGTGAGGGGAGGGGGGTCAGTGCTGTCAGTGTGCGGGGGGAGGGGGTGTCAGTGCTGTCAGTGTGTGAGGGGAGGGGGGGTCAGTGCTGTCAGTGTGTGAGGGGGGTCAGTGCTGTCAGTGTGTGAGGGGAGGGGGTGTCAGTGCTGTCAGTGCGTGAGGGGAGGGGGGTTCAGTGCTGTCAGTGTGTGAGGAGAGGGGGGTCAGTGCTGTCAGTTTGTGAGGGGAGGGGGGTCAGCGCAGTCTGTGTGTGAGGGGGGGGCTCAGTGCTGTCAGTGTGTGAGGAGAGGGGGGGTCAGTGCTGTCAGTGTGCGAGGGGAGGGGGTGTCAGTGCTGTCAGTGTGTGAGGGGAGGGGGGTCAGTGCTGTCTGTGTGTGAGGGGAGGGGGGTCAGTGCTGTCTGTGTGTGAGGGGAGGGGGGGGTCAGTGTGTGAGGGGAGGGGGGGTCAGTGCTGTCAGTGTGTGAGGGGAGGGTGGGTCAGTGTGTGAGGGGAGGGGGGTCAGTGTGTGAGGGGAGGGGGGGACAGTGCTGTCAGTGTGTGAGGGGAGGGGGGTCAGTGCTATCAGTGTGCGGGTGGAGGGGGGGTCAGTGTGTGAGGGGAGGGGGGTCAGTGTGTGAGGGGAGGGGGGTCAGTGCTGTCAGTGTGTGAGGGGAGGGTGGGTCAGTGCTATCAGTGTGCGGGTGGAGGGGGGTCAGTGTGTGAGGGGAGGGGGGTCAGTGTGTGAGGGGAGGGGGGTCAGTGCTGTCAGTTTGTGAGGGGAGGGGGGTCAGCGCAGTCTGTGTGTGAGGGGGGGGCTCAGTGCTGTCAGTGTGTGAGGAGAGGGGGGGTCAGTGCTGTCAGTGTGCGAGGGGAGGGGGTGTCAGTGCTGTCAGTGTGTGAGGGGAGGGGGGTCAGTGCTGTCTGTGTGTGAGGGGAGGGGGGTCAGTGCTGTCTGTGTGTGAGGGGAGGGGGGGGTCAGTGTGTGAGGGGAGGGGGGGTCAGTGCTGTCAGTGTGTGAGGGGAGGGTGGGTCAGTGTGTGAGGGGAGGGGGGTCAGTGTGTGAGGGGAGGGGGGGACAGTGCTGTCAGTGTGTGAGGGGAGGGGGGTCAGTGCTGTCAGTGTGCGGGGGGAGGGGGTGTCAGTGCTGTCAGTGTGTGAGGGGAGGGGGGGTCAGTGCTGTCAGTGTGTGAGGGGGGTCAGTGCTGTCAGTGTGTGAGGGGAGGGGGTGTCAGTGCTGTCAGTGCGTGAGGGGAGGGGGGTTCAGTGCTGTCAGTGTGTGAGGAGAGGGGGGTCAGTGCTGTCAGTTTGTGAGGGGAGGGGGGTCAGCGCAGTCTGTGTGTGAGGGGGGGGCTCAGTGCTGTCAGTGTGTGAGGAGAGGGGGGGTCAGTGCTGTCAGTGTGCGAGGGGAGGGGGTGTCAGTGCTGTCAGTGTGTGAGGGGAGGGGGGTCAGTGCTGTCTGTGTGTGAGGGGAGGGGGGTCAGTGCTGTCTGTGTGTGAGGGGAGGGGGGGGTCAGTGTGTGAGGGGAGGGGGGGTCAGTGCTGTCAGTGTGTGAGGGGAGGGTGGGTCAGTGTGTGAGGGGAGGGGGGTCAGTGTGTGAGGGGAGGGGGGGACAGTGCTGTCAGTGTGTGAGGGGAGGGGGGTCAGTGCTATCAGTGTGCGGGTGGAGGGGGGGTCAGTGTGTGAGGGGAGGGGGGTCAGTGTGTGAGGGGAGGGGGGTCAGTGCTGTCAGTGTGTGAGGGGAGGGTGGGTCAGTGCTATCAGTGTGCGGGTGGAGGGGGGTCAGTGTGTGAGGGGAGGGGGGTCAGTGTGTGAGGGGAGGGGGGTCAGTGCTGTCAGTGTGTGAGGGGAGGGTGGGTCAGTGTGTGAGGGGAGGGGGGGTCAGTGCTGTCAGTGTGTGAGGGGAGGGTGGGTCAGTGTGTGAGGGGAGGGGGGGTCAGTGCTGTCAGTGTGTGAGGGGAGGGTGGGTCAGTGTGTGAGGGGAGGGGGGTCAGTGTGTGAGGGGAGGGGGGGACAGTGCTGTCAGTGTGTGAGGGGAGGGGGGTCAGTGCTATCAGTGTGCGGGTGGAGGGGGGTCAGTGTGTGAGGGGAGGGGGGTCAGTGCTGTCAGTGTGTGAGGGGAGGGGGGTCAGTGCTGTCAGTGTGCGAGGGGAGGGGGTGTCAGTGCTGTCAGTGTGTGAGGGGAGGGGGGTCAGTGCTGTCAGTGTGCGAGGGGAGGGGGTGTCAGTGCTGTCAGTGTGTGAGTGGGGGGGTCAGTGCTGTCAGTGTGTGAGGGGGGGGCGTCAGTGCTGTCAGTGTGTGAGGGGGGGCCAGTGCTGTCAGTGTGTGAGGGGGGGCATCAGTGCTGTCAGTGTGTGAGTAGAGGGGGGTCAGTGTGTTAGGGGAGGGGGGGGGTCATTGCTGTCAGTTTGTGAGAGGAGGGGGGTCAGTGCTATCAGTGTGTCAGTGGAGGGGGGTCAGTGTGTTAGGGGAGGGGGGGGGTCATTGCTGTCAGTGTGTGAGGGGAGGGGGGGTCAGTGCTGTCAGTGTGCGAGGGGAGGGGGGGGTCAGTGTGTGAGGAGAGGGGAGGGTCAGTGCTGTCAGTGTGTGAGGGGAGGGGGGGTCAGTGCTGTCAGTGTGTGAGGGGAGGGGGGGTCAGTGCTGTCAGTGTGTGAGGGGAGGGGGGGTCAGTGCTGTCAGTGTGCGAGGGGAGGGGTGGTCAGTGCTGTCAGTGGGCGAGGGGAGGGGGGTCAGTGCTGTCAGTGTGTGAGGGGAGGGGGGGTCAGTGCTGTCAGTGTGCGAGGGGAGGGGTGGTCAGTGCTGTCAGTGTGTGAGGGGAGGGGGGGTCAGTGCTGTCAGTGTGCGAGGGGAGGGGTGGTCAGTGCTGTCAGTGGGCGAGGGGAGGGGGGTCAGTGCTGTCAGTGTGTGAGGGGAGGGGGCTCAGTGCTGTCAGTGTGCGAGGGGAGGGGGGGTCAGTGCTGTCAGTGTGCGAGGGGAGGGGTGGTCAGTGCTGTCAGTGTGTGAGGGGAGGGGGGGGTCAGTGCTGTCAGTGCGTGAGGGGAGGGGAGGTCAGTGCTGTCAGTGTGTGAGGGGAGGGGGCTCAGTGCTGTCAGTGTGTGAGGAGAGGGGGGGTCAGTGTGTGAGGGGAGAGGGGGTCAGTGTGTGAGGGGAGGGGGGGTCAGTGCTGTCAGTGCACGAGGGGAGGGTGGGTCACTGTGTGAGGGGAGGGGGGGGTCAGTGTGTGAGGGGAGGGGGGTCAGTGCTGCCAGTGTGTGAGGGGAGGGGGGGTCAGTGCTGTCAGTGTGTGAGGGGAGGGGGGGGTCAGTGCTGTCAGTGTGTGAGGGGAGGGGGGTCTGTGCTGTCAGTGTGTGAGGGGAGGAGGGTCAGTGTGTGAGGAGAGGGGGGTCAGTGCTGTCAGTGTGTGAAGGGAGGGGGGGTCAGTGTGTGAGGGGAGGGGGGGTCAGTGCTGTCAGTGTGTGAGGGGAGGGGGCTCAGTGCTGTCAGTGTGTGAGGGGAGGGGGAGTCAGTGCTGTCAGTGTGTGAGGGGGGGTCAGTGCTGTCAGTTTGTGAGGGGAGGGGGGTCAGTGCTGTCAGTGTGTGAGGGGAGGGGGGTCAGTGTGTGAGGGTAGGGGGGGTCAGTGCTGTCAGTGTGTGAAGGGGGGGTCAGTGCTGTCAGTGTGTGAGGGGAGGGTGGGTCAGTGTGTGAGGGGAGGGGGGGTCAGTGTGTGAGGGGAGGGGAGTCAGTGTGTGAGGGTAGGGGGGGTCAGTGCTGTCAGTGTGTGAGGGGGGGTCAGTGCTGTCAGTGTGTGAGGGGAGGGGGGGTCAGTGCTGTCAGTGCCTGAGGGGAGGGGAGGTCAGTGCTGTCAGTGTGTGAGGGGAGGGGGCTCAGTGCTGTCAGTGTGTGAGGGGTGTCAATGCTGTCAGTTTGTGAGGGGAGGGGGGTCAGTGCTGTCTGTGTGTGAGGGGAGAGGGGGTCAGTGTGTGAGGGGAGGGGGGGTCAGTGCTGTCAGTGCACGAGGGGAGGGTGGGTCACTGTGTGAGGGGAGGGGGGGTCAGTGTGTGAGGGGAGGGGGGGCCAGTGTGTGAGGGGACGGGGGGTCAGTGCTGTCAGTGTGTGAGGGGAGGGAGTTCAGTGCTGTCAGTGTGCGGGGGGAGGGGGGGGTCAGTGCTGTCAGTGCGTGAGGGGAGGGGGTGTCAGTGCTGTCAGTGTGTGAGGGGAGGGGGGGTCAGTGCTGTCAGTGTGTGAGGGGAGGGGGTGTCAGTGCTGTCAGTGCGTGAGGGGAGGGGGAGTCAGTGCTGTCAGTGTGTGAGGGGAGGGGGGTCAGTGCTGTCAGTGTGTGAGGGGGATTCAGTGCTGTCAGTGTGTGAGGGGAGGGGGTGTCAGTGCTGTCAGTGCGTGAGGGGAGGGGGAGTCAGTGCTGTCAGTGTGTGAGGAGAGGGGGGGTCAGTGCTGTCAGTGTGTGAGGGGGGTCAGTGCTGTCAGTTTGTGAGGGGAGGGGGGTCAGCGCTGTCTGTGTGTGAGGGGGGGGCTCAGTGCTGTCAGTGTGTGAGGAGAGGGGGGTCAGTGCTGTCAGTGTGCGAGGGGAGGGGGTGTCAGTGCTGTCAGTTTGTGAGGGGGGGTCAGTGCTGTCAGTTTGTGAGGGGAGGGGGGGGCCAGTGTGTGAGGGGAGGGGGGGGTCAGTGCTGTCAGTGTGTGAGGGGAGGGTGGGTCAGTGTGTGAGGGGAGGGGGTTCAGTGTGTGAGGGGAGGGGGGGACAGTGCTGTCAGTGTGTGAGGGGAGGGGGGTCAGTGCTGTCAGTGTGTGGGTGGAGGGGGGTCAGTGTGTGAGGGGTGGGGGGTCAGTGTGTGAGGGGAGGGGTGGTCAGTGCTGTCAATATGTGAGGGGAGGGGGGTCAGTGCTGTCAGTATGCGAGGGGAGGGGGTGTCAGTGCTGTCAGTGTGTGAGGGGGGGGTCAGTGCTGTCAGTGTGTGAGGGGAGGGGGGTCAGTGCTGTCAGTGTGTGAGGGGGGGCCAGTGCTGTCAGTGTGTGAGGGGGGGGGCATCAGTGCTGTCAGTGTGTGAGTAGAGGGGGGTCAGTGTGTTAGGGGAGGGGGGGGTCAGTGCTGTCAGTGTGTGAGGGGGGGGGGGTCAGTGCTGTCAGTGTGTGAGGGGAGGGGGGTCAGTGCTGTCAGTGTGTGAGGGGGGGCCAGTGCTGTCAGTGTGTGAGGGGGGGGGGGTCAGTGTGTTAGGGGAGGGGGGGGTCATTGCTGTCAGTTTGTGAGTGGAGGGGGGTCAGTGTGTTAGGGGAGGGGGGGGGCCATTGCTGTCAGTGTGTGAGGGGAGGGCGGGTCAGTGCTGTCAGTGTGAGAGGGGAGGGGGGGTCAGTGTGTTAGGGGAGGGGGGGGTCATTGCTGTCAGTGTGTGAGGGGAGGGGGGGTCAGTGCTGTCAGTGTGTGAGGGGAGGGAGGGTCATTGCTGTCAGTGTGCGAGGCGAGGGGGGTCAGTGCTGTCAGTGTGTGAGGGGAGGGGGGGTCAGTGCAGTCAGTGCGCGAGGGGAGGGTGGGTCACTGTGTGAGGGGAGGGGTGTCAGTGCTGTCAGTGTGTGAAGGGAGGGGGTGTCAGTGCTGTCAGTGTGTGAGGGGGGGTCAGTGCTGTCAGTTTGTGAGGGGAGGGGGGTCAGTGCTATCAGTGCATGAGGGGAGGGGGGGTCAGTGCTGTCAGTGTGTGAGTGGAGGGGGGTCAGTGTGTGAGGGGACGGGGGGTCAGTGCTGTCAGTGTGTGAGGGGAGGGAGCTCAGTGCTGTCAGTTTGTGAGGGGACGGGGGTCAGTGCTGTCAGTGTGTAAGGGGAGGGGGGGGGTCAGTGTGAGGGGAGGGGGGGTCAGTGCTGTCAGTGCGCGAGGGGAGGGTGGGTCACTGTGTGAGGGGAGGGGTGTCAGTGCTGTCAGTGTGTGAAGGGAGGGGGTGTCAGTGCTGTCAGTGTGTGAGGGGGGGTCAGTGCTGTCAGTTTGTGAGGGGAGGGGGGTCAGTGCTGTCAGTGCATGAGGGGAGGGGGGGTCAGTGCTGTCAGTGTGTGAGTGGAGGGGGGTCAGTGTGTGAGGGGACGGGGGGTCAGTGCTGTCAGTGTGTGAGGGGAGGGAGCTCAGTGCTGTCAGTTTGTGAGGGGACGGGGGTCAGTGCTGTCAGTGTGTAAGGGGAGGGGGGGGGTCAGTGTGAGGGGAGGGGGGGTCAGTGCTGTCAGTGCGCGAGGGGAGGGTGGGTCACTGTGTGAGGGGAGGGGGGGTCAGTGTGCGAGGGGAGGGGGGTCAGTGTGTGAGGGAGGGATCAGTGCTGTCAGTGTGTGAGGGGGGGTCAGTGCTGTCAGTGTGTGAGGGGAGGGAGCTCAGTGCTGTCAGTTTGTGAGGGGAGGGGGGTCAGTGCTGTCAGTGTGTAAGGGGAGGGGGGGGTCAGTGTGAGGGGAGGGGGGGTCAGTGCTGTCAGTGCGCGAGGGGAGGGTAGGTCACTGTGTGAGGGGAGGGGGGGTCAGTGTGCGAGGGGAGGGGGGTCAGTGTGTGAGGGAGGGATCAGTGCTGTCAGTGTGTGAGGGGGGGTCAGTGCTGTCAGTGTGTGAGGGGAGGGGGGTCACTGTGTGAGGGGAGGGGGGGTCAGTGCTGTCAGTGTGTGAGGGGAGGGGGGCTCAGTGCTGACAGTGCGCGAGGGGAGGTTGGGTCACTGTGTGAGGGGAGGGGGGGTCAGTGTGTGAGGGGAGGGGGGGTCACTGTGTGAGGGGAGGGTGGGTCGGTGCTGTCAGTGTGTGAGGGGAAGGTGGGTCAGTGCTGTCAGTGTGTGAGAGGAGGGGGGTCAGTGTCTGCGGGGGCGGGGGGTCAGTGCTGTCACTGTGTGAGGGGCGGGGGGGTCAGTGCTGTCAGTGTGTGAGGGGCGGGGGGCTCAGTGCTGTCAGTGTGTGAGGAGAGGGGGAGTCAGTGCTGTCAGTGTGTGAGGGGGGGTCAGTGATGTCAGTTTGTGAGGGGAGGGGGGTCAGTGCTGTCAGTGTGTGAGGGTAGGGGGGGTCAGTGTGTGAGGGGAGGGGGTGTCAGTGCGCGAGGGGAGGGTGGGTCACTGTGTGAGGGGAGGGGGGGTCAGTGTGTGAGGGGAGGGGGGTCAGTGTGTGAGGGGGGGGGTCAGTGCTGTCAGTGTGTGAGGGGGGGTCAGTGCTGTCAGTGTGCGAGGGGAGGGGGTGTCAGTGCTGTCAGTTCATGAGGGGAGGGGGGTCAGTGCTGTCAGTGCGCGAGGTGAGGGTGGGTCACTGTGTGAGGGGAGGGGGGTCAGTGTGTAAGGGGAGGGGGGTCATTGCTGTCAGTGTGCGAGGCGAGGGGGGTCAGTGCTGTCAGTGTGTGAGGGGGGGTCAGTGTGTGAGGGGAGGGGGGTCAGTGTGTGAGGGGAGGGGGGGGTCAGTGTGTGAGGGGAGGGGTTGGTCAGTGTGTGAGGGGAGGGGGGTCAGTGAGTGAGGGGAGGGGGGTCAGTGCTGTCAGTTTGTGAGGGGAGGGGGGTCAGTGTGTGAGGGGAGGGGGGTCAGTGTGTGAGGGAAGGGGGGTCAGTGCTGTCAGTGTGTGAGGAGAGGGGGGTCAGTGTGTGAGGGGAGGGGGGTCAGTGTGTGAGGGGAGGGGGGGTCAGTGTGTGGGGGGAGGGGGGTCAGTGTGTGAGGGGAGGGGGGGTCAGTGCTGTCAGTGTGTGAGGGGAGGGGGGGTCAGTGCTGTCAGTGTGTGAGGGGAGGGGGTGTCAGTGCTGTCTGTGTGAGGGGAGGGGGTGTCAGTGCTGTCAGTGTGTGAGGAGAGGGGGGGTCAGTGTGTGAGGGGAGGGGAGGGGGGGTCAGTGCTGTCAGTGTGTGAGGGGAGGGGGGGTCAGTGCTGTCAGTGTGTGAGGTGGGGTGAGTGCTGTGAGTGTGTGAGGGGAGGGGGGGTCAGTGCTCTCAGTGTGTGAGGGGAGGGTCAGTGCTGTCAGTGTGTGAGGGGGGGGGTCAATGCTGTCAGTGTGTGAGGGGAAGGGGGGTCAGTGCTGCCAGTGTGTGAGGGGAGGGGGGGGTCAGTGCTATCAGTGCGTGAGGGGAGGGGGAGTCTGTGCTGTCAGTGTGCGAGGGGAGGGGGGTCAGTGCTGTCAGTGTGCGAGGGGAGGTGGGATCAGTGCTGTCAGTGTGTGAGGGGAGGGGGCTCAGTGCTGTCAGTGTGTGAAGGGAGGAGGGTCAGTGCTGTCAGTGTGGGAGGGAGGGGGGGTCAGTGCTGTCAGTGTGCGAGGGGAGGGGCGGTCAGTGCTGTCAGTGTGCGAGGGGAGGGGGCTCAGTGCTGTCAGTGTGTGAGGGGAGGGGGGGGTCAGTGCTGTCAGTGTGCGAGGGGAGGGGGATCAGTGCTGTCAGTGTGCGAGGGGAGGGGGATCAGTGCTGTCAGTGTGCGAGGGGAGGTGGGATCAGTGCTGTCAGTGTGTGAGGGGAGTTGTAGGCTAATGCTGTCACTGAGTGTGTGTGGGGAGGCAGTATTGTCAGTGTTGGGGGGAGAGGGAAGCTGAGGAGGCCAGTGCTGTCAGTATGTGGGGTGGCCCAGTATATTCTTGGGGAGGAGGCCAGTGCTGCCACTGTGTGAGATGGGGGGTCAGAGGACATCAGTGCTGTCAGTATGCGAGGGGGAGGGGGGCTAGTGCAATCTGGGGTGGTGGTGGAGGCCAGTGCTGTCACTGCGTGAGCTGGGCTGGGAGAGGTGGAGGAGGCCTGCGCTGTCAGTGGGGATGGGGTGTTGGGGTGGGGGTTGGACAGATGTGGCCAATGTTGTCAGTCTGTGAGAGGGGAGGCGAATACGACACTTGGGGCAGGGGGGAGGCGGTGAGGGCAGTCCTGTCACTGTGTCAGTTGGTGGGGGTGGGGGGCTGTGCTGTCGCTGCGTGAGATGGTGGGGCAATGGTGTCATTGCGTAAGATGGGGGTTGGGGTGAGGCCAATGCTTTCACCGTGTGAGAGAGGAGGAGGCCAGTGCTGTCACCGTCTGAAGTGGGGAGGAATCTAATGCCTTCTTTGTTTGGGTCACTGTCTTTGCAGAGTCTGCACGTTCTCCCCGTGTCTGCGTGGCTTTCCTCCAGGTGCCCCAGTTTCCTCCCACAAGTCCAGAAAGACTTGCTTTTAGGTGAATTGAACATTATGAATTCTCCCCCAGTGCACCCAAACAGGCGACTAGGTGATTTTCACAGTAACGTCATTACAGTGTTAATGTAAGCCTACTTGTGACACTAATAAAGATTTTTTTTATTTTTTTATAACTGTTATAACTGTTCTCAGTGGTGAATTTAAACCTGATGTGCTTCTGTTAAAAGGTACTCCTTCTACCACTTCACCACTCTTCACTGGACTTTCTAACCTTACCTTATATAATGGAACACTACTCCTCTCACCCTGAATTCCACATTTCACCACCTTTTCCGGCAATATTCTTCCCAAACTACATAATTCCTCATCTCTTACCATTAAAGATTGACTAGCTCCCATATCTCTTAAAATTGTGACTTCTTTACCTGCTCCTCCTAATACACATGAGTACATTTTACCCACACAAGTAAATTCTTTAAAGAGACCTGGCACCTTCTTATCAATCACCTCTTGATCAGGCTGCACAATCTATTGCACCTCCTTCGCTTCACTTGGGCTTTCCTTTACCACTTTAACAAATCCCACTGTCTTATCCTATTTTACCACATCAGCCTTCCCAGTGCTTTTCTTCAACTACCAACAGTGTGACTTTACATGGCCTAGTTTATTATAGTAAAAACATTTGAAATTTTTCATTTCTTTTCCACCCTCCTGGATTTCTTTTTTAATCTGAGGTACTCTCTCCATATTATCTCCCATTAGATCTCCGTTACCTTTACAAAGAACAAAGAACAAAGAAATGTACAGCACAGGAACAGGCCCTTCGGCCCTCCAAGCCCGTGCCGACCATGCTGCCCGACTAAACTACAATCTCCTACACTTCCTGGGTCCGTATCCTTCTATTCCCATCCTATTCATATATTTGTCAAGATGCCCCTTAAATGTCCCTATCGTCCCTGCTTCCACTACCTCCTCCGGTAGCGAGTTCCAGGCACCCACTACCCTCTGCGTAAAAAACTTGCCTCGTACATCTACTCTAAACCTTGCCCCTCTCACCTTAAACCTATGCCCCCTAGTAATTGGCCCCTCTACCCTGGGGAAAAGCCTCTGACTATCCACTCTGTCTATGCCCCTCATAATTTAGTGTACCTCTATCAGGTCTCCCCTCAACCTCCTTCGTTCCAGTGAGAACAAACCGAGTTTATTCAACCGCTCCTCATAGCTAATGCTATGCTACCAGGCAACATTCTGGTAAATCTCTTCTGCACCCTCTCTAAAGCCTCCACATCCTTCTGGTAGTGTGGCGACCAGAATTGAACACTATACTCCAAGTGTGGCCTAACTAAGGTTCTATACAGCTGCAACATGACTTGCCAATTCTTATACTCAATGCCCCGGCCAATGAAGGCAAGCATGCCGTATGCCTTCTTGACTACCTTCTCCACCTGTGTTGCCCCTTTCAATGACCTGTGGACCTGTACTCCTAGATCTCTTTGACTTTCAATACTCTTGAGGGTTCTACCATTCACTGTATATTCCCTACCTGCATTAGACCTTCCAAAATGCATTACCTCACATTTGTCCGGATTAAACTCCATCTGCCATCTCTCCGCCCAAGTCTCCAGACAATCTAAATCCTGCTGTATCCTCCGACAGTCCTCATCGCTATCCGCAATTCCACCAACCTTTGTGTCGTCTGCAAACTTACTAATCAGACCAGTTACATTTTCCTTCAAATCATTTATATATACTACAAAGAGCAAAGGTCCCAGCACTGATCCCTGTGGAACACCACTGGTCACAGCCCTCCAATTAGAAAAGCATCCCTCCATTGCTACTCTCTGCCTTCTATGGCCTAGCCAGTTCTGTATCCACCTTGCCAGCTCACCCCTGATCCCGTGTGACTTCACCTTTTGTACTAGTCTGCCCTGAGGGATCTTGTCAAAGGCCTTACTGAAGTCCATATAGACAACATCCACTGCCCTACCTGCATCCATCATCTTAGTGACCTCCTCGAAAAACTCTATCAAGTTAGTGAGACACGACCTCCCCTTCACAAAACCGTGCTGCCTCTCACTAATACGTCCATTTGCTTCCAAATGGGAGTAGATCCTGTCTCGAAGAATTCTCTCCAGTAATTTCCCTACCACTGAAGTAAGGCTCACCGGCCTGTAGTTCCCGGGATTATCCTTGCTACCCTTCTTAAACAGAGGAACAACATTGGCTATTCTCCAGTCCTCCGGGACATCCCCTGAAGACAGCAAGGATCCAAAGATTTCTGTCAAGGCCTCAGCAATTTCCTCTCCAGCCTCCTTCAGTATTCTGGGGTAGATCCCATCAGGCCCTGGGGACTTATCTACCTTAATATCTTTTAAGACACCCAACACCTCGTCTTTTTGGATCACAATGTGACCCAGGCTATCTACACCCCCTTCTCCAGACTCAACATCTACCAATTCCTTCTCTTTGGTGAATACCGCTTGAGTATTTCTCATGTCCCCAGTTTCTATCCCTCACAGGCTGAAACTGATGTCGGAAACCAAGCTTTGATTTATGAACTAATTCATAATCATCTGCCATTTCTGCTGCTAATCTCGCAGTTTTAACCCTCTGCTCTTCCACATTAGTTCTCACTACATCAGGAATTGAATTTTTAAACTCCTCCAAAAGCATAATTTCTCTGAGAGCTTGGAGAGATCTACCATGCGGATCTAGTGGCACTTGCGATCACTAAAACTCAGTCGAATTTTGAGTTAACATTACTGTAAATTCAATGATAATCTATGATTAATCTAGGACAAAGGTTCAGTGCTGTATTTTTCTATGTTCTCAGGTGCAAATAGGAATTGTTTTATTTGTCTCTATCGATTACAATTGAGAATCATTTAAATCTTATTCTCTAATAAGTCCAGCTAGCAAAAGGACTCAAAGAGAAGCAATTTTGTGGACAATTCAACTTTCAAATAATACAGAAATTATTTTCTTGCTTAGGGCAAACAGCTTGCAATAACTTCAAAAGTCAGAGTTAGAAAGTGAAATATGAAAGACAAAGAGACAGCGAATAGTTAAGTCAAAGTCTAGATTGAGTCCGGAATGGAATATGGCCGTACGAACTACCACGGTTATACTAAATCATATCAGTCTTTAGCCATCTAGCTATACCCCTATGTAATCCTAATTGGTTTGGGTTAGAATCAAATACGTTTGATTCAACGTTTAGCTGTCTGTCTGTAATATGCAACATTAACTTGAAATGTTTCATTCATGAATTCTTATATGTGCTGTGGAATGCGATTCAGTGCCGTTATCGCAAGCAGCCTGAACTGGATTATTGCTGACTTGACTGTTAAGACAATGGCTCCTTTAGGCTCTATGCTGTTGTCATGGAGCCTGCCCTGTCCTTTGTCACTTTATCTTGCAAATGTATTTGTTAGCTGAATAAGAATACTGTTGTAATCTATCTCTTTCTGTGTTCTGTTGAAGCTATGTTTTGCATGCTGTATATCTGTTTTGAAATGACCTGAGGTTATGAGTGAGTTTTAAAATGGTATTTAATAGACTAGGGGCTTAATGCTAAATGTCCCTCAAGGATCAGTGTTGGGCCCGCAGTTGTTCACAATTTACATAGACGATTTAGAGTTGGGGACCAAGTGCAATGTGTCAAAGTTTGCAGACGACACTAAGATGAGTGGTAAAGCAAAAAGGGCAGAGGATACCGAAAGTCTGCAGAAGGATTTGGATAGGTTAGGTGAATGGGCTAGGGTCTGGCAGATGGAATTCAATGTTGCCAAGTGTGAGGCTATCCATTTTGGGAGGAATAACAGCAGAATGGATTATTATTTAAACGGTAAGATGTTAAAACATGCTGCTGTGCAGAGGGACCTGGGTGTGCTGGTGCACAAGTCGCAAAAAGTTGGTGTGCAGGTGCAACAGGTGATTAAGAAGGCTAATCGAGTTTTGTCTTTCATTGCTAGAGGGATGGAGTTCAAGACTAGTGAGGTTATGCTGCAATTGTATAGGGTGTTGGTGAGGCCGCATCTGGAGTATTGTGTTCAGTTTTGGTCTCCTTACCTGAGAAAGGACATATTGGCACTGGAGGGAGTGCAGAGGAGATTCACTAGGTTGATCCCAGAGTTGAGGGGATTAGATTATGACGAGAGGTTGAGTAGACTGGGACTGTACTCATTGGAGTTTAGAAAGATGGGTCTTATTGAGACATATAAAATTATGACGGGAATAGATGGAATAGATGCGGGCAGGTTGTTTCCACTGGTCGGGGAAAGCAGAACTAGGGGGCATAGCCTCAAAATAAGGGGAGGTAGATTAAGGACGGAGTGTAGGAGGAACCTCTTCACCCAAAGGGTTGTGAATATCTGGAATTCCTTGCCCAGTGAAGCAGTTGAGGCTCCTTCTTTAAACGTTTTTAAGAAAAAGATAGATGCCTTTCTAAAGAATAAAGGGATTCGGGGATATGGTGTACGGGCCGGAGAGTGGAGCTGAGTCCACAAAGATCAGCCATGATCTCATTAAATGGCGGAGCAGGCTCGAGGGGTCAGGTGGCCTACTCCTGTTCCTAGTTCTTATGTAAATAGCTATCTTTTACCTGTCACTTTTACCTATAGAAAATAGCTGGCTTCTACAGTCGGCCCTTTTGATGAATCGAAAGACTAAGTGAGATATTATCACAATAAGATAAAAGACACTATTAATGCAATAGGATAGGTAAAAGCGCAAAGAATAACTCATTCATATTGTCATTGCAGTTTTAAACGAAGAGCTCCGGCTCAGAGTTGATGAGCTGGAATCTGAGCTTCAAACACTGAGGCACATTCGGGAGGGGGAGATTTACCTGGACACTGTGTTTCAGGAGGCAGTCACAGCTGTCAGAGTAAGTAGTTTAAATCCTGCTAGTGGCCAGGGACAGCAGGGTGTGACTGCAAGTCAGGCAGGTAAAGGGAACCAGCAGTCAGGAACTCAGGAGCCTCAGCCCTTGACTCTGTCCAACAGGTATGAGGCACTTGCTCCCTGTGCGGATGGCGAACAGGGTTGCAGGAAGGATGAGTCAGCTGACCAAGGCACCATGGTTCAGCAGGCCATTCAAGGGGAGGGAGTAAATAGGCAAGTTGTAGTTGTAGGGGATTCTATTATCAGGGGGATAGATAGTATCCTTTGTGAGCAGGATAAAGAGTCCCGCATGGTATGTTGCCTGCCCGGTGCTAGGGTACGGGACATCTCTGACCGGCTTGAAAGGATACTGGAGAGGGAGGGGGAGGATCCAGTTGTTGTGGTCCATGTCGGTACCAACAACATAGGGAAATCTAGGAAAGAGGACCTGTTTAGAGATTATAAAGAGCTAGGATTCAAATTTAAAAAACAGGTCCTCAAGGGTCATAATCTCCGGATTACTGCCCGAGCCATGTGCAAATTGGCATAGGGAGGCAAGAATAAGGGAAGTTAACACGTGGCTGAAAGAGTGGTGTGGGAATGAGGGGTTCCTTTTCATGGGACACTGGCATCAGTTTTGGGACAGGGGGGACCTATACCGTTGGGATGGTCTCCACCTGAACCGAGCTGGGACCAGTGTTCTGGCGAAAAGAGTAAATAGGGTGGTCAATAGGACTTTAAACTAAAGATTGGGGGGGAAGGGAAAGTCAGGGAACCAAGAGGTGAAGTAATCAGTGGGAAGCGTAGCTGCTTAGGAATACAAAAAAGCACGAAAAGACAGAACTCAGGAGAGGTTACAATAGTCCCCATCCCACAAAATATGACACAGTGTATGGAAAGGCTCAGTAAACCAAGGTCCACCACACTAAGAAAACAAAAAGGGACGGTCAATAGAGAATTAAAGGTGCTATATTTAAATGCGCGCAGTGTACGGAACAAGGTAGATGAGCTTGTGGCCTAGATTGTGACTGGCAGGTATGATGTGGTAGGCATCACAGAGACATGGTTGCAGGGGGTTCAGGACCGGCATTTAAACATCCAGGGATTCACAACCTATTGAAAAGACAGAGAGGTGGGCAGAGGGGGCGGGGTTGCCTTGTTAATTAGGAATGAAATTAAATCAATAGCACTAAACGACATGGGGTCGGATGATGTGGAGTCTGTGTGGGTAGAGTTGAGGAACCACAAAGGCAAAAAAACCATAATGGGAGTTATGTACAGGCCTCCTAACAGTGGTCAGGACCAGGGTCACAAAATGTACCACAAAATAGAAAGGGCATGTCAGAAAGGCAAGGTCACAGTGATCATGGGGGACTTCAATATGCAGGTGGACTGGGTAAATAATACTGCCAGTGGACCCAAGGAAAGGGAATTCATTGAATGTTTACAGGAGGGCTTTTTGGAACAGCTTGTTCCAAATGATGGGTCGTTTTTTGTACAGTGTGTGCAGGAGGGTTTCCTGAAACAATATGTTGACAGGCCAACAAGAGGCGAGGCCACGTTGGATTTGGTTTTGAGTAATGAACCAGGCCAGGTGTTGGATTTGGAGGTAGGAGAGCACTTTGGGGACAGTGACCACAATTCGGTGACGTTTACGTTAATGATGGAAAGGGATAAGTATACACCGCAGGGCAAGAGTTATAGCTGGGGAAGGGCAATTATGATGCCATTAGACGTGACTTGGGGGGGATAAGGTGGAGAAGTAGGCTGCAAGTGTTGGGCACACTGGATAAGTGGGGCTTGTTCAAGGATCAGCTACTGCGTGTTCTTGATAAGTATGTACCGGTCAGACAGGGAGGAAGGCGTCGAGCAAGGGAACCGTGGTTTACCAAGGAAGTGGAATCTCTTGTTAAGAGGAAGAAGGAGGCCTATGTGAAGATGAAGTGTGAAGTTTCGGTTGGGGCGATGGATAGTTACAAGGTAGCGAGGAAGGATCTAAAGAGAGAGCTAAGACGAGCAAGGAGGGGACATGAGAAGTATTTGGCAGGAAGGATCAAGGAAAACCCAAAAGCTTTCTATAGGTATGTCAGGAATAAGCGAATGACTAGGGAAAGAGTAGGACCAGTCAAGGACAGGGATGGGAAATTGTGTATGGAGTCTGAAGAGATAGGCGAGATACTAAATGAATATTTTTCGTCAGTATTCACTCAGGAAAAAGATAATGTTGTGGAGAAGAATGCTGAGCCCCAGGCTAATAGATTAGATGGCATTGAGGTACGTAGGGAAGAGGTGTTGGCAATTCTGGACAGGCTGAAAATAGATAAGTCCCTGGGACCTGATGGGATTTATCCTAGGATTCTCTGGGAGGCCAGGGAAGAGATTGCTGGACCTTTGGCTTTGATTTTTATGTCATCATTGGCTACAGGAATAGTGCCAGAGGACTGGAGGACAGCAAATGTGGTCCCTTTGTTCAAAAAGGGGAGCAGAGACAACCCCGGCAACTATAGACCGGTGAGCCTCACGTCTGTAGTGGGTAAAGTCTTGGAGGGGATTATAAGAGACAAGATTTATAATCATCTAGATAGGAATAATATGATCAGGGATAGTCAGCATGGCTTTGTGAAGGGTAGGTCATGCCTCACAAATCTTATTGAGTTCTTTGAGAAGGTGACTGAACAGGTAGACGAGGGTAGAGCAGTTGATGTGGTGTATATGGATTTCAGCAAAGCGTTTGATAAGGTTCCCCACGGTAGGCTATTGCAAAAAATACGGAGGCTGGGGATTGAGGGTGATTTAGAGATGTGGATCAGAAATTGGCTAGCTGAAAGAAGACAGAGGGTGGTGGTTGATGGGAAATGTTCAGAATGGAGTACAGTCACAAGTGGAGTACCACAAGGATCTGTTCCGGGGCCGTTGCTGTTTGTCATTTTTATCAATGACCTAGAGGAAGGCGCAGAAGGGTGGGTGAGTAAATTTGCAGACGATACTAAAGTCGGTGGTGTTGTCGATAGTGTGGAAGGATGTAGCAGGTTACAGAGGGATATAGATAAGCTGCAGAGCTGGGCTGAGAGGTGGCAAATGGAGTTTAATGTAGAGAAGTGTGAGGTGATTCACTTTGGAAGGAATAACAGGAATGCGGAATATTTGGCTAATGGTAAAGTTCTTGAAAGTGTGGATGAGCAGAGGGATCTAGGTGTCCATGTACATAGATCCCTGAAAGTTGCCACCCAGGTTGATAGGGTTGTGAAGAAGGCCTATGGAGTGTTGGCCTTTATTGGTAGAGGGATTGAGTTCCGGAGTCGGGAGGTCATGTTGCAGCTGTACAGAACTCTGGTACGGCCGCATTTGGAGTATTGCGTACAGTTCTGGTCACCGCATTATAGGAAGGACGTGGAGGCTTTGGAGCGGGTGCAGAGGAGATTTACCAGGATGTTGCCAGGTATGGAGGGAAAATCTTATGAGGAAAGGCTGATGGACTTGAGGTTGTTTTCGTTGGAGAGAAGAAGGTTAAGAGGAGACTTAATAGAGGCATACAAAATGATCAGGGGGTTGGATAGGGTGGACAGTGAGAGCCTTCTCCCGCGGATGGATATGGCTGGCACGAGGGGACATAACTTTAAACTGAGGGGTAATAGATATAGGACAGCGGTCAGAGGTAGGTTCTTTACGCAAAGAGTAGTGAGGCCGTGGAATGCCCTACCTGCTACAGTAGTGAACTCGCCAACATTGAGGGCATTTAAAAGTTTATTGGATAAACATATGGATGATAATGGCATAGTGTAGGTTAGATGGCTTTTGTTTCGGTGCAACATCGTGGGCCGAAGGGCCTGTACTGCGCTGTATTGTTCTATGTTCTATGTTCTAGCTTGTGATGGAGCCCACGAGGGAACAGGCCATTCTGGACTTAGTGTTATGTAATGAGCCAGACTTGATTAAAGATCTTAAAGTAAGGGAGCACTTAGGAGGCAGTGATCATAATATGGTCGAATTCAATCTCCAATTTGAAAGAAAGAAGGTAGAATCAGATATAAAGGTGTTACAGTTAAATAAAGGTAACTACAGGGGCATGAGGGAGGAACTGACGAAAATCGACTGGGAGCAGAGCCTAGTGGGAAAGACAGTAGAACAGCAATGGCAGGAGTTTCTGGGAGTAATTGAGGACACAGTACAGAGGTTCATCCCAAAGAAAAGAAAGGTTATCAGAGGGGGGATTAGGCAGCCATGGCTGACAAAGGAAGTTAGGGAATGCATCAAAGCAAAAGAGAAAGCCTATAATGTGGCAAAGAGTAGTGGGAAGTCAGAAGATTGGGAAGGCTACAAAAACAAACAGAGGATAACAAAGAGAGAGATAAGGAAAGAGAGGATCAAATTTGAAGGTAGGCTAGCCAGTAACATTAGGAATGATAGTAAAAGTTTCTTTAAATACATTAAAAACAAACGGGAGGCAAAGGTTGACATTGGGCCGCTCCAAAATGACGCTGGTAATTTTGTGATGGGAGACAAGGAAATAGCCGAGGAACTGAATAAGTACTTTGCGTCAGTCTTCACAGTAGAAGACATGAGTAATATCCCAACAATTCCGGAGAGTCAGGGGACAGAGTTGAATATGGTAGCCATCACAAAGGAGAAAGTGCTCGAGAAACTAAGAGGTCTAAAAATTGATAAATCTCCGGGCCCAGATGGGCTACATCCTAGAGTTCTAAAGGAGATAGCTGAAGAAATAGTGGAGGCGTTGGTGATGATGTTTCAAAAGTCACTGGAGTCAGGGAAAGTACCAGAGGATTGGAAAATCGCTGTTGTAACCCCCCCTGTTCAAGAAAGGAACAAGGAAAAAGATGGAAAATTATAGGCCAATTAGCCTAACCTCGGTTGTTGGCAAGATTCTAGAATCCATTGTTAAGGATGAGATTTCTAAATTCTTGGAAGTGCAGGGTCGGATTAGGACAAGTCATCATGGATTTAGTAAGGGGACGTCGTGCCGGACAAACCTGTTAGAGTTCTTTGGAGATAACAAATAGGATGTGTGGCCAATGCTTTTCCAATGGATGTGTGGTAGTATGCATTAGGGGTCATGTGGGACTGTGAAGCCGTGATGTCATTGGCTGACAGATCCCGGGTCCTGGTTGGCCGTTGACCTCTAGCTCCGCCCTGAAGGCGGAGTATAAGAACCAGGAGTCCTCCCCCGCAGGCAGTCTACTACTGAACTGCGGGGGAACAGTCACGCTTAATAAATTGTAGCGCACAACGACTCCGAGAGACGAATAGAGTGAAGTCGATGAGGCTTTATTAAGCGTCTATCTTGACTTCAAAAATTATCCATCTTGACTTCCAAAAGGCCTTTGATAAGGTGCCTCACGGGAGACTGCTGAGTAAAATAAGTGCCCATTGTATTCGAGGCAAGGTACTAACATGGATTGACGATTGGCTGTCAGGCAGAAGGCAGAGAGTTGGGATAAAAGGTTCTTTTTCGGAATGGCAACCGGTGACGAGTGGTGTCCCGCAGGGTTCAGTGTTGGGGCCACAGCTGTTCTCTTTATATATTAACGATCTAGATGACGGGACTGAGGGCATTCTGGCTAAGTTTGCCGATGATACAAAGATAGGTGGAGGGGCAGGTAGTATGGAGGAGGTGGGGAGGCTGCAGAAAGATTTAGACAGTTTAGGAGAGTGGTCCAAGAAATGGCTGATGAAATTCAACGTGGGTAAGTGCGAGGTCTTGCACTTTGGAAAAAAGAATAGAGGCGTGGACTATTTTCTAAACGGTGACAAAATTCATAATGCTGAAGTGCAAAGGGACTTGGGAGTCCTAGTCCAGGATTCTCTAAAGGTAAACTTGCAGGTTGAGTCCGTAATTAAGAAAGCAAATGCAATGTTGTCATTCATCTCAAGAGGCTTGGAATATAAAAGCAGGGATGTACTTCTGAAGCTTTATAAAGCATTAGTTAGGCCTCATTTAGAATACTGTGAGCAATTTTGGGCCCCACACCTCAGGAAGGACATACTGGCACTGGAGCGGGTCCAGCGGAGATTCACACGGATGATCCCAGGAATGGTAGGCCTAACATACGATGAGTGTCTGAGGATCCTGGGATTATATTCACTGGAGTTTAGGAGGTTGAGGGGAGATCTAATAGAAACTTACAAGATAATGAATGGCTTAGATAGGGTGGATGTAGGGAAGTTGTTTCCATTAACAGGGGAGACTAGGACCCGGAGGCACAGACTTAGAATAAAAGGGAGTCACTTTAGAACAGAGATGAGGAGAAATGTCTTCAGCCAGAGAGTGGTGGGTCTGTGGAATTCATTGCCACAGAGGGCGGTGAAGGCCGGGACGCTGAGTGTCTTTAAGACAGAAGTTGATAAATTCTTGATTTCTCGAGGAATTAAGGGCTATGGAGAGAGAGCGGGTAAATGGAGTTGAAATCAGCCATGATTGAATGGTGGAGTGGACTCGATGGGCCAAATGGCCTTACTTCCACTCCCATGTCTTATGGTCTTAAACAATAGAGTGGAAAAGCATTGCATTACAAGCATTTCAGCAATAATTATTATAATTCGTAAAGAAACATTATTATAAAATAACAATTAATAAATTAATCAAATTTGACACTACTGATTCGGTATTAATAAATTACACAATATGTTAATAATACAGTCAAATAATTGATTGATCAGTAACATTTCAACAATAATATCTCATTTCGAGTTCATCTAATGGTGGTGCAGTTGGGTTAGTGTGAATTATTCTGACATTTGGTCCCCTGCATTTAGCGATTAGTTCTTTGATGCACATTGGTATGTTATGTAAATGATGAATCCAGCTACACAGGAGAATAAGATTATTCTTACTGTGGACATTCCAGTGTGTCCCAACCACCCACAAAGTTTATCCCAGAGAGGGATAACGGGGTGGATCAAGTTTCTTGATTTCTTTTTGGATATGTGATGCGAGGTCTTTAACTTCTTTTGAGTTATCTGGAATGAAGGTGCAACACTCCGCACCAATCAGGGCACAGGTGCCACCTTTTTCGGCTCGCACATAGTCAAGTGCCATTCGATTTTGTAATGCCACGGTTCGAATTGCTCGCATTTCATCAGAAATTTTACCTAGGGCAGTGGCGGTGTAATTGGCTACGTTTTGTATGATGGTCGTTAGTTTACTCAATTCATTGCCCATCCTTATTTCCCAATAGAAAGGAATAATTCCAGCATAAATTGCATCTCTTAAGGAAATGGAATGTTTATTTCTTCGAGTGGCTGGTTCTGAAACATAAGGGAGATGAGGAAGATGACGGATGGCAGGTACTAAGTATCCTAAATAGCAAGACCCTGACCAGTATTTTGGGAGCCAGGTATATGCTCTATGATCACAAATAAAATAAGTCCCATTATAAACAGAGTATAAGTAAATATCTTCTAAGTACCACTGATCTGAGACTGTTTTATTACTTGTGAGGTTACGTATGCCTGTTATTTTAGAGGACCGTTAAGTTCTTTGTAATGCATTTTGTTTACATTTATAAGCTGTGTTAACATCTAAATAATTAGTACAAACACTATTGCTTATTTTCATCCCTTCAGAGTGATTACTGATGAGGCATATTGATCCTTTTTGTTTAATATTAGTTGGGAGGCTAATATATTGAGGATTTTTGTTCGGATTATATATAAGTTGGTGCCATCCTGAAAAGGGTTTTAGTGGATAGCCTGCAGATTTCCATAAGTTGATGAATTTCTGTAAATATATTTTGTACCTTCCTTTATCACATGAATATGCTCCAGAATGGACCACTACAGAGCGAGGGACACTTTGATAGATGCACCATTCTGCTGTTTCTGAAGCATTAAATTGAATAGTTAGAAAGGGAATACCCTCTCCTGATTTAGTAGGGGTTGCAATGCAGACCCAACAATTGGAAATGTTGAAATTTTTAGCATACATCTTAGATGTGTAAAGGAATGTGTTCTTATTCAGTTCTGGTCCAACATTTACCAGGCCAATCAAATAACTGAAAATGAATATTATAGTAAACATTTTTACAGATCTTAATATTTGTACGCGCGCTTCACATGCGATGCGTGAATCCAACTTTTCTTTCCTTTTAACTTTACAGCGGATTGGGTGGTGAAAAGGATTATGAATGGTCCTTCCCACTTTGATCCTAAGGGGTCTTTTTGCAGCTTTTTGACGTACACTTCTTCACCGGGCACCAGGTCGTGCCCACCTTCTGGAGGATCTCCCCGTGCAGCTATCACCTGTTGAGAAGCAGAACTAACAGCATTTGTTAGATTTTGACAATAAGTCAGCAAAGCATCACTCATTCAATGACAGTCTGCTTTCCGCAAATCAATAGTTCCTGGCAGAGACATTGGTCTGCCTGTGATGATTTCAAATGGACTCAGGCCTGTTGTTCTGTTTGATGTAGCTCGAATACTGCATAATACTATTGGCAAAGCTTGGACCCAGTTCATGCCTTCCTGGCTGTATTTAGACAGTCTTTCTTTCAGAAGTTCGATTCATACGTTCCACTTGTCCTGACGATTGTGGATGATAAGGACAGTGTAAATTCCAGTCAATGTTTAGTAGTCTACAGACTTCCTTACAAACAGCACCAGTGAAGTGGGATCCATTGTCTGAGTCAATGCTAGCTGGTGTCATGATATGCAGACATGCAGATAATGATATACAGACAGGCACAGACAGGCAGCTAATGAACACGGAGAACAGGACATGACCAATGAGCAAGCAGGACACTCAGGGGTGGTATCTCACTATAAAAGGCATGAGGCACTCACACTCCACTTCTTTCCACTAATGTACATCTACAGAGTGAGTGAGGGTGCATTTACAGTATCAGACCTCCAGCACGTGGCTAAGAGCTAGTCTGGTTCAGTCAGACAGAGTAACCACACTTAGGTTAGCAGAGAGTCGAACTCATAGAGAACTGTGCTAACTGTGCTACTGGTTCAATAAATCAGATTGAACTAACTTCAAGGTCTGGAGTATCTTTTGGTTAAAGCTGCATCCAGTTGCAGCCTGTGTTATCCCAGAGTACATAACATGACATGCTACCAGGAGACTGCTTAATCTAGGTGTTTTACCTCAGTCCGTTCCGTGACGGCCAGCGAATGTATCCCGGCACCATGGAGAAGATTCAGGCTCCTCACCAGCACAGGACCTCCGGCAATCTCAGTGCCAACTGGCGGACATTCAAGCAAAAGTTTCTGTTGTACGTCGAAGCTTCAGACCTCGTGGGTGCGTCTGATGCAAGGAAGATCGCGCTTCTCCTCTCAACAGCGGGTGATCAAGCCATCAAACTCTTCAACTCTTTTCACTTCACCGAAGGCCAGGACAAGACAAAGTTTCAGACCATCCTGGACAAGTTTAACAGTCACTGTGACACCAATGAAATCTTAGAGCGTTACATATTCAAACAGCGTCTACAAGGTAAAGATGAATCTTTCAACTCCTTCTTAACTAACCTCCGCCTGCGAGCGCTGTCCCGCAACTTTGGTGATATTGCTGACTCCATGATCAGAGACCAAATCGTTTTTGGAGTTCACCCTGATCCTCTGAGAGAGCAGCTACTGAAAATCAAGCATATGACCCTGCCAGTCGCGATTGAAACATGCACAGTGCATGACCACGCAAAAAATCACTATGCCCAGTACAAATCGGCTGAAAATTAGAAACTTGCCTCCCACGAGGCAGAGAGTGTGCAGGCCATCTCCCGGATGCAGCGCCTCAGCATTGATGAAAGTGGCCATTTCATGTGCTTTTCCCGGGGCCCCATGCATGCGCGATGCGAACGGAATAACAAAGCGGCCAACACCCGCACTGCGCAATTGCGACGATGCGCGGAGAGTCAGGACGCCGACGTCACGACGTGCTCGAACTGCAGGATCGCCCACTTAAAGAAACACTGCCCTGAAAGAGGCAGGCGATGTTTAAACTGCGGGAAGCCTGGACACTATGCAGCCTTGTGCAGGTCTGCACAACCAGTCGGGCCAGCGCTCCCAATTCCGACGACGGCGCGCTCAGAGTGTGCAACGATTACAGGATTCTGATCCTGGCAGCACAATGGATCCAGAGGAAGAATGCCTGGACTCCGCCTACTGTATGGGCATCATTACCAAATGTGAATATGCCGCATCCACCTCATCACAAATTCAATCCATCCTCGTTGTGGATTCTGCGGACGAATGGCGTGCGGTGATGCAGGTCACCCACTGCTCCATCCAGTTTAAGCTGGACACAGGTGCTTCTGCCAACCTCCTCTCACAGCCAGATTTCAAACGCATCAAGAAGTCCCCCAAGATCCTTCCAGCAGCCTGCAGGCTCCTGGACTACAACAGAAATGCCATCACGGCACTGGGATCCTGCCACCTACTCGTCTCCAACTGGAGCACCCATGCACGGTTACGTTTTGAAATTGTCAAGCCAGACAGGGCATCCCTACTTGGCGCGCAGGCCTGCAAGCAGCTGAACCTCGTGCAGCGGGTTTACACAACAACATCCTCCAATGTGGATCTTCAGGCCGGCATTGACGACATCCTCGCTCAGTATCCGGATGTGTTCGACGGGATGGGCATGTGCCATATCGATACAAGATTCTGCTATGACCTGATGCGAAGCCAGTGGTCCACGCACCACACCAGGTCCCGGCTCCGCTGAGGGAGCATCTGAAGGCACAGCTCAAGGATCTTCAGCAACAGGGCATCATTTCCAAGGTAACCGAACCGACTGACTGGGTCAGCTCGATAGTATGTGTTAGAAAGCCTTCGGGAGACCTGCACATCTGCATTGATCCCAAGGATCTCAATAAGAATATAATGCGTGAACACTACCCCATCCCGAAGCAGGAGGAACTCACCAGTGAGATGGCGCACGCACGTTTTTTCACCAAGATAGATGCATCACATGGATTTTGGCAAATCCAGCTGGATGGGTCCAGCAGAAGGGTCTGCACCTTCAACACACCGTTTGGCAAATACTGCTATAATCGCATGCCGTTTGGCATTGTCTCGGCATCGGAGATCTTCCATCGCATCATGGAGCAGATGATGGAGGGCATTGCAGGGGTTCATGTGTACGTGGACGACATCATCATATGGTCCACGACCCCTGAAGAGCATGTATCCCGTCTCCAGCGGGTATTCCGCCGTGTCCATGCCAATGGCCTGAAGCTGAACAGGTCCAAATGTTGCTTTGGCATGTCGACACTCAAGTTTCTAGGTGACCAGATCTCTCAGCAGGGCGTGCGCCCGGACACAGACAAGGTCAAGGCCATCGAAGCCATGAAGGTCCCTGAAGACAAGAAGGCGGTGTTGCGCTTCCTCGGCATAGTCGGTTTTCTGGGCAAGTTCATCCCAAACCTGGACCTCACACACCACGGCCCTATGAAACCTGGTGAAAAAGTCTACTGCCGTTGAGTGGAAGGCAGCACATCAGGCAGAGTGGTTGGAGCTGAAAGCCAAGCTCACCACTGCACCCAAACAGGGAGACGAAGATCGCGACATATGCGAGCCAGGATGGCATCAGTGCGGTGCTGCTTCAACGCGATGACACTTCATCCTGGGCACCGGTAGCCTACACATCGAGGGCCATGGCGCTCACTGAAACAAGGTATGCGCAAATAGAGAAGGAAAGCCTGGGTCTTCTCACTGGCATTCTCAAGTTTCACGACTATGTCTGCGGCCTGCCGATATTCACTGTCGAGACGGATCATAGGCCTCTGGTCTGATGTGTTATGTACTCTGGGATAACACCAGCTGCAACTGGATGCAGCTTTAACCAAAAGATACTCCAGACCTTGAAGTTGGTTCAATCTGATTTATTGAACCAGTAGCTCAGTTCGCACAGTTCTCTATGAGTTTGACTCTTTGCTAACCTAAGTGTGGTTACTCTGTCTGACTGAACCACCTCTTAGCCGCGTGCTGGAGTAAATACACCCTCACTCACTCTGTAGATGTACATCAGTGGAAAGAAGCGGAGTGTGAATGCCTCGTGCCTTTTATAGTGAGATACCACCCCTGAGCGTCCTGCCTGCTCATTGGTCATGTCCTGTTCTCTTTGTTCATTAGCTGCCTGTTTGTATATAATTATCTGCATGTCTGCATATCATGACATGGTCCTCATTATCCACAAGGACCTGAATGACATGATGCCTCGGTTGCAGCGCATCCTCTTCAAAGTCAGAAGGTACGACTTTGACTTAGTGTACACGCCTGGCAAGGAGCTCATCATCGCTGATGCATTGTCCCGCTCCATCACATTGCCTAGTGAACCGCTGGAAATCATCCGGCAGATTGAATCACAGGTGCAGCTGTGTGCTAGCACCCTCCCGGCGTCTGATGAGAAGGTGGTTCGTATCTGCGAGGAGACAGCCAAAGACCCCCTCTTGCAGCGTGTCATGCACCACCTCGCCAATGGCTGGCAGAAAGGGCAGTGCCCTCAATTTTACAATGTGAAGGACGACCTGACGGTGATTGATGGTATCCTCCTCAAGCTGGACCGGATTGTCATTCCACTCATTCTCCAGAGCTTGGTGCTCCGCCAAATCCACGAGGGACACCTGGGCGTCGAGAAGTGCAGACACAGAGCCCGGCAAACTGTCTACTGACCCGGTATTAGCCAGGACATCTTGAACATGGTCCTCAGCTGTGCAACCTGTCAACGCTTCCAACCAGCACAGAGCAAGGAGACGCTCCAGCAACATGAAATCGAGACCTTCCCATGGTCCAAGGTTGGCATTGACCTCTTTCGTGTGAATGGTCGTGACTACGTGTTGATTATTGACTATTTCTCCAATTACCCTGAAGTCGTGAAGCTCTCAGACCTCACATCTCGGACCGTCATCAAGGCCTGTAAGGAGACATTCTCCAGGCATGGTATCCCACTCACTGTCATGAGTGACAATGGCCCGTGCTTCAACAGCCTCGAGTGGTCTATGTTTGCCAAGTCATACCATTTCAAACATGTCATTTCCAGCCCACACTATCCGCAGTCCAATGGGAAGGTTGAAAAAGGGGTGCACATTGTTAAACAGCTCATCTGCAAGGCAGCGGATTCTGCTTCTGACATCTACCTCGCGCTGCTTGCAGCAAAAACCAGCAAAAGCAGGGCTATGATGCTCATGTCACTGATTTTGCCCGTGTTATCCCCGGCAGACACTGTCAGGATCAAGATACCAGATGGTGGCTGGTCTGCTCCAGCTGTCGTTGTTCGACAGGCTGCGCCCCGCTCGTATGTTGTACGTATGGCTGATGGTTCTGTTGTGCGACAAAACAGACGGGCACTGTGCAAAGTTGCCTGCCCGCAACCGCTTTCTTCTCCGTTTCCGTCCATTGTTTTGCCACTTCCTGATACCTCAAACCTCTCCGGCGGTCGACAAGGATCAGACGCAAGCCCCAGAGACTTGACTTATGAACATTTGTTTTGTTTGCTATGTTCTGTTTTCTCACATTAGACAGCTGTCTTCACATGTAAAAACGTTCACATATGCCACCGCTTGTAAATATGTTAATATATGCCACCACATGTAAGTACGTTCCCATATGCCAACAAAACATTTTTTAAAAAGAGGAGATGTCATGATATGCAGACATGCAGATAATGATATACAGACAGGCACAGACAGGCAGATAATGAACACAGAGAACAGGACATGACCAATGAGCAGACAGGACACTCAGGGGTGATATCTCACTATAAAAGGCACAAGGCACTCACACTCCAACTCTTTCCACTGATGAACATCTACAGAGAGAGTCAGGGTGTATGCACAGTATCACACCTCCAGCACGTGGCTAAGAGCTAGTCTGGTTCAGTCAGACAGGGTAACCACACTTAGGTTAACAGAGAGTCGAACTCATAGAGAACTGTGTTAACTGTGCTACTGATTCAATAAATCAGATTGAACTAACTTCAAGGTCTGGAGTATCTTTTGGTTAAAGCTGCATCCAGTTGCAGCCTGGGTTAGCCCAGAGTACATAACACGACAGCTGGTACTCCCCATCTGGCGATAAAGTCTTTGCATAGCACTTTGGCTGTATGGGCAGCTGTCCCTCTTCTAGCTGGAGCAGCTTCCACCCATCTGGAGTGTTTATCCATTATACAAGGACGTCATTGTATTGTTGACACTTGGGAAGGGTGATGTAATCTACCTGTATATCCTGGAATGGTCCTGCGGGAGCAGGAGCTCTTAGTTGAGGCATAGATGTTATAGGACCCAAGTTATTCTTTTGACAGGTTACACAACGATTTGATACTAATTGTGCATGTTTTTTGAATCCTTTACCACACCAGCTTTCATGGAATCGATCCATCATTTGTTGAGGAGATATATGTCCCCATGAATTAATTTGTTGAGCTAGGAAGGGCATTAGTGATTGTGGTGCGACTGGTTTATAAGTTTAAACTTCTCTCCAAATTTAGTCATCATATGGCTGAGCTCGGTAGCATTGTGGATAGCACAATTGCTTCACAGCTCCAGGGTCCCAGGTTCGATTCTGGCTTGGGTCACTGTCTGTGCGGAGTCTGCACATCCTCCCCGTGTGTGTGTGGGTTTTCTCCGGGTGCTCCGGTTTCCTCCCACAGTCCAAAGATGTGCAGGTTAGGTGGATTGGCCATGATAAATTGCCCTTAGTGTCCAAAATTGCCCTTAGTGTTGGGTGGGGTTACTGGGTTATGGGGTCATGGGGATAGGGTGGAGGTGTTGACCTTGGGTAGGGTGCTCTTTCCAAGAGCCGGTGCAGACTCGGTGGGCCGAATGGCCTCCTTCTGCACTGTAAATTCTATGAAATTACCTGATTCCAACCATGTCCATTTTTCTTCCATTGTGCAATCATTTTGCATTTCACGTAAATCATGTAATAAGGTGGTTACTCCCAATTTGTAAATGTGACTGAATTCCTGATGCCATTGGGAGGCACAAAGGAAGGCAGCTTCCCTTGCTGCTTGGTCCGCAAGAGCATTTCCTCTTGCTTCCATAGTGTCCTCATGAGTATGGGCTTTACATTTTAGAACTGATACTTCTTTTGGTAAGGCCATAGCTTCTAGAAGATTTCATACTTCCTTTCTGTCATAATATACACCAGTATATTATGGTGCAGACACACACACACACACTGATGGACATGCAGTGGGACCAATCAGCATACACAACACCGCAGCCAATCACCAGTGAGAGCACACGCACTATAAAGACAGGGGACAGGAGAGTTCCCGCTCATTCTAGTAGCAGCCAGCTCAGAGCACAGAGCTCACAGCCTGCAACACAGACATTCACCATGTGCTGAGTGCATCACCTGGTTAGGACTAGGCAAGGGTCAACAGTTAAAACTGGTATTGCATTTACCCACAGTTCAAGTATGTTAATATAGTAACCTTATAATAAAATAGAGTTGCACCACTTCAAGTGTTGGTGACCTGTTTGTGATCCAGAACACCCAACACATCACTTTCCATTTCGGATGGGTGTACCTGCTGTTGTGAAAAATCCTCTTTTTCTCCACAGATGGCCAAAATCATGTGCTACTCCAAAACCATATCTGGAGTCAGTATAGATGTTAGCAGATTTATCTCTTGCCACATGACATGCTTCTGTTAGTGCTTTTAATTCGGCCTGCAGAGCTGATGTATCTGGGGACAAACTTCCTTCAGCTAATACTTCGTATGGGCTTGTGACTGCCCACCCAGCTTTTTTGATACCCTTGTCAATAAAAGAGGAACCATCAGTGAATAGGACTAAATCTGGGTTCTGTAGTGGCTCTTCTTCTATCAAGCGTGCTTCTTCCATTTCCTCTATTATTTTCACACAGTCATGCCCTTCTCCCTCTCCTCCCTTTTGTTCCTCGTGAAGCGGGAGCAAAGATGATGGGTTTACAGGACTGGCTTTGTGAAAGTGGGAGCTTCCAAAACTGCTGTCCATCTAGTCCATCTAGCTGATGTAACTTGTGACACTCTGTTCATGGATAGGAGAGAATGGACTGAGTGTGGACATTTGATGGTTAACTTCTGGTCTAGGACAAGCCCTGATGTTGCCATTACGGCTCGATATGTGGCTTCCATGGCTCATAAACAGCTGCCAAATGCTAGTGCCACATTGTCAAGTTTAAGGGAATAGTATCTGATGCGACCATCAATTCACACGAGATGATGAGTAGAAGTGAACAGTGGTTTTAATCAGCTAGATCTGTTCCTGCCTGCGACTGCTCTGTACTGAGTGCCGCCTACAGGCTGCAGATCTATATTCCTTCCACGAAGGGGCGGAGCCATAGGCGGAGCCCACAAGGGCACCAATATAATACAATACAATGTAATGCAATACAATGATGAATGGTAGCAGTAATATGTTCACAACAGCATCCAACCGGTCTTAACAGACCACCATCTTCCTGAGCTAATACTGCAGTCATGTAACCATCTTTTTCATGAACAAACATGGTAAAAGGTTTTCCATTGTTTGGAATACCTAAGGCTGGTGCTGAACACAGGACCTTTTTCAAATTCAGAAATGATTGCTTCTGCTCTAAATTGAGATTAACTGGATCCTTTGATTTTCTGTTTCCTTTTAAAAGATCATTCAATGGCTGGGATAACTGAGTGTAAGAATCAATCCAATTTCTGTTAAAATTACAGAGTCCCAAAAAGGATCTTACTTCCTGTACAGTTGAGGGTTCTTTAGCTGCTTCGATGGCAACCATTCTGTCCGCAGTAAGTTCCCTTTTTCCTTTGGATATTTTCTGACCTAAGTAGACAACTTCTTCTTGGGAAATCTGGGCTTTGGCAAAGCTAGCTTTGTGACCATTAATACTGAGGTGGTTCAGGCCCACCCGTAGATCTTTCTCATGATCATCTTTATTGATGGAGGCTATCAGAACATTATCTACATACTGGATAATGGTGGAAGGAAGAACAGGCAGTTGCCTGAGATGATTCTGTGGAGCCATGAGGTAAACAGTTGGGTTATTGTGAAAACCTTGCGGTAGTCTAGTCCATGTGTACTGTTGTTGATTAACTGTAAAAGCAAATCATGGTTGTACTTGCTTAGCTAGTGGTACTGACCAGAAACCATTTGCTATGTGAATTGTGATATGGTATGAATTAAGTCATGGCATGATGGGAAAACTGGTCAATGGGAAGACTGTTCAAAAGGTTTGATACAATATAAGAAAGACTGAAACTACTCATTCCAGCTCAGCAGGCCCAGGTAAAGAAAACTGCCCTAACCATTTTCAGACTAGTATGGCCGTAGGCCAACTCTGCATAACTTGAAGTCTGAAAAGATCAGCGAAGGTCGAGCCATTCCAAAACACCGGACCTCGGCAACTCCTGATACAACTAACTCGTCATAACCCAGGGCCGTAGGAATTTAAAACAAAGATAAGTTCAGAAAGAACCAAGTCTATTCCGACCTTTCAATGTTCCCTCCGAGGACTAAATAATGGTATGAGTGATATGACCAAACATGGTCTGGTCTTTGCTTCCGTTTGTATTTCCGATCAAACTCCTGACCATACTGTTGTCACATAATCTTGATAAAGATAATGTATAAATATTGAGCTAATTCTCCGCGAAAGCGCGGAACTTGTGAAAGACTGAGCAGTTTTGTTGACTGCTCTCTAATTTCAAGTTTCAGCCATTACTGCATGCAGTTGTTTTCGAAAATAAAGCTTGTTATTCTGTCTTAACGAGTGTGTTGTATCTTTCTACTACAGAAGCGGGAAAATATTGACTTTGACATTTTGGCGCAAGCGAGCAGTTACCAATATCCTGAGTGAATTCCGTGGGGGACTGAAGACGTGATCGAGCCAGACCCGGAGGAAAGAGACAGACGCCGCCGGCACAATGTAAGATTAACCTTGGTCTCTCTCTCTCTCTCTCGGATTGGTGGTTCGACCCCTCATCCCTGACGGAAGTAACTAAACAGGTGCTCGAATCTAAATTGTACTGTTAGTCGAGTACTTTGGGTCAGGGACCCCAATTGTGGTTAGCCTTAGGTCAGGGACCTCTTGCTTGTTTTATAGGTTTAAGTTTGGGTCAGGAACCTCTTATACAGTTTGGGTCAGGGACCCTGCAATTTGATTTGGTACCAGGGATCTTTTTGATTGCCAGGGGCACATTTTATTGACATTATGGGTCAGAGTTTAGACAAAACCGGGGGCAATTCCCCTCTATTTTTCATGTGCTCTTGTCGTCTTTTAAAATTTTTCCTACTCCAAGACTGTGAAGAAAACAACTTTACAACTCTGTTTCGAAATAAATAACTTTGTCTTTATTGACCAAAGTCTGCATGCAGATGGCTACAGGTTAGAGACAGAGAGAGCTGTTAAGGTAAACCTGCTCATTCTTCCTCAAGCTCGCAAAGACATGTAGAAAACGTTCAATATTTATACACAAGCTGTATCATTTTACAAAAACAGACCTTGTTCAAAAATGTCAATACAGTCATAACTTCTGATCAAACATGTTGTCATGGAAAGACCCTGACTCGGCTTATTTGCAGTAGTTTGTTTTTAGAGGAAATAAGACGTGGTCCTATTTTGTTTTTCACCTCTGCCCTCATGATGCCTTGACGCAGATGGACCTAGGTCATGAGGAAGTTGTGTTATTAGGACATTCCTAGATCGTGGCTTTGTTATCAGGTTTTAATAAGGTCAGGCACTATCTTCCCTCTTCTGGCCTTGTATGATACAATTATGTGGATTCTTAGCTTTGTCTAGTTTGTCAGGGTCTGATCTTGGCACTAGCTGACATAGCTTTCTCACACTTGGTTACATAATGTAATTTACGGAGATTATCTGCAGCACTGAACAATAAATTGGGTAACGATATTTGGCCACTCGGGGGCACATGAACTACGATAATTGCATTTCTGCTGAGAAAATCATTTGGCAGAGAAACGTCGGTTTTAAATGGAAATTTTTAATCTCAGAGTGGAAGACACAATCCACTAAGCGCCACGAACAATCACTATTAATGAGTTGGAGAGATAACGCCCGTAGAAAAGGGATTGATGATTGTGTGGATGGTAAAGCAAAAAATTGGGAGACTTTAAAATTGGAATGTGAACTTTGGGATAGGAAGCATAAACAACAAGGCGAAAATAAAAAATCTCCAACCAATAGGCAAAGATGGGCTAGCCAATCAAATTAAACAAAAAGGAGGATCCACCCAGTTGCTCTGGCATGCCGATGTTTCCCTATTCAGGCGATACGGAAGAGGAGGAGGATTTAACCCCTGGACCCCACCCTCATCCTGCACACCCTGATTCTACAATTCCACTGTCCCAAGTCCAGACTCCCCCTTATGGTCCCACTGCCAATGAAACTCCTGCTAACGCATCCCCCGTAGCAACACACACTCGGTCACATACGCAAGCCGTTAATATGGAACAACTCTTCACCTCTGTTAATCAGGCTTTTCTTGATTTATCACTCCAACCTAAGGAGGAGGAAACTTTTCCACCACCACCTCCCCCCCCCCGCAAATTATCCCATTAGGAGTGTTATTAACCCCCACGCTGGTGATAATGACGACCCATTCATTGAGGTGTGGCAGGCTTTTAAACCCCATGAGCTATGTTTGATCATGGCCCAATGTCCCTCCTGCTGGTTTCATGGGGGAAGGTGCTGTTTATCCGCTTACGAAGCCGCTCTCTGTTCAATTTGAGGGCCGGGAATGTTGCATCCCTTTCACAGTTACCCGCGTCCGCGGTGTCAACCTGGCCGTACGTGACTTGCTGTGTCCCTTGCAGGTGGAAGTTGTTTGCCTTGATAACGGCATTACTATATCAGCTATCCCGCAGGCCCAGCTTTGAAATGTTTCCCTTTTCACTGCTCCACAGTGGTGGTCGGTTGATTTTGAGCCCTCACATTTTTCACCTCCCTTAGATATTCCCGATCCACATGTCACTCTTTGCTACGATCATACAGGATGCTCACCTGATTTGGAGAGCATTTACCAAGACGCCCTCAGTTCTCTACAATCCGTTTCCTTTGTTGGTCTCGCTAAGGGAAAAAAAGTGTCTGCCTTTCTTGTCAATTTACCCCATGGCCTCTGGCGCCAGTCGGGACTTGTGTCACCCCACGTGACCCTCTCTGTGAACGAAGGCTACAGTGCCAAGTCCTTGTGATTTCTGGCAGCTGAACTGCGAGGACAAGCTGATCCTTTCTTTAATGGAAGTCAAATCCTACCCGCAGGCACTTAAGAATTTTTTCAACACCCATTTGCCCTCATTGGCACACTGCACCACCATCATTCAGTCCAATCAACAACTTCTGAACTACCTGCAGATTTATGGGCGGCCTCCAAACACGAAGTTGGTCTCACTAATGTCCCTCCCATTGTTATTAAACCTGACTTGCCCTTGCCCTCGATTTCCCAGTACCCTTTGCACTCCGAGGCTGAAGAAGGAGTCTCGGTCATGATTCAATCGTTTCTTCAATAGGGAATTGTGGTACCATGCCAATCGCCCTGTAACAACCCGATTCTTCCAGTTCCTAAGATAGGAAGACCATCCGAATGGCATTTGGTCCAAGACCTCCGACGTATTAATCAGATAGTGGAACCCTTACATCCTATTGTCCCAAACCCGGCGACAATCCTTAGTAATGTCCCACCGGAAGCGACTGTTTTCACCCTTGTTGATTTACAACATGCCTTTTTTGCGATACCCCTTGCCCCTGAATCACAGTATTTGTTTGCCTTTACATTTAAGGGCAACCAATACACTTGGACTAGGCTCCCACAGGGCTTCATTCATTCTCCAACCCTTTTCTCACAAGCATTGCACTCCCAGTTAGCGACATTATCAACTCCTGGTGGCTCCACCATCATCCAATATGTTGATGACGTATTCCTTGCCAGCCCTGACTTCAACGCTAACCAGCGTGACACCATTTACCTGCTCATCCGTCTCCATTCATGGGGATATGTGATCCCCCCCACTAAAATTCATAAAGGCCAACGGCAGGTCAAATTTTTGGGTGTCCTAATAAGTGCTACGGATCGCTCCCTTACTCAGGAACGCATTACTCCTATACTGCAGACCCCATTTCCTACCTCGCCCAAGCAGGCGCGAGCCTTTTTAGGATTGGTGAACTTTTGCAGACAATGGATTCCGAATGTTACTGTCCATACTAAAGATTTAACTCCGTACTCCTCTCAAAATGCTCCTCTTAAGTTTGAACTTCCTGATTCAGCAAAACAATCTTTTGTTACTCTCAAAAACGCCCTGGCTACTGCCCCAGCGCTAGGACGACCTATGTATGACAGACCCTTTCAGTTGTATGTTAATGTTCTTGATGAATGTGCCACTGGTGTTCTGACACAAGAACACGGTGACCGGCGTCGCCCGGTCGCCTACTATTCTACAAAATTGGATCCTGTAGCTTGCGGTCCACCTCCCTGCACCCAAATTCTTACCGCTGTCCATTTGTTAGCGCAGGCAGCCTCTAATCTGACCCTTCACTAGCCAGTACAAGTGCATACCTCGCACTCTATTGTGGCTCTCCTAACATCTCAGGAAACCCACCATCTGACTCAAGCCCGCTTGAGCCGCTATGAGGTTTCAGTATTGCAAAACCCCTACCTCTCTTTTCATTACTGTTGTACCTTAAATCCTGCTGTGTTCCTCGAACAGCCTCCCAATAACCTTGCGGACCCGCCACACGATTGTTTGCTTCGGAATCACTTTCTTACCGCGCCTCGCCCGGATTTAACGGACCGACCTATTGATAATCCAGATCTAATTTTTTATGTTGATGGCAGTTCCTCCATTTCTCTCACTGGCATCCCACAGTCGGGATATGCTGTGGTAACCGACACTGACTTTGAGACCCCTGTCTCCGCACAAAAAGCCGAGCTATTTGCCTTACTCGAGCATGTATTTTGGCCACAGATAAAAGTACTAATGTTTACACTGATTCTAGGTATGCCTTTGGCGCGACCCACGATTTCAGTCGCCTCTGGCAACAGCGAGGCTTTTTCACCTCTGCGGGAGCTCCCATTCAAAATGCTCTTTGGGTTAAAAATCTCCTCGATGCTATTCAGCTTCCCCATCAATTGGCAATTATTAAATGTGCTGCGCACACAAAGGAGGACACTCCTGTTCAATTAGGAAATGCCCGTGCTGATTCGGCTGCTAAGGCTGCGGCTATATCAGCCTCTCTGATTGTTCCCAGTGGGGCTAATCAGGCTCTAAACCAGGTACCTGCATTAGGAGCGAAGGGCATGCCAGACATAACTGAAGTTCAAAATTTACAGAGGGACGCCTCTGATTCCGAGCGCACACTATGGAAGTCAATGGGGTGTTCACACTCCTTGACACGAGACCTCTGACTTACTCCCGTTGGTCAAGTTTGTATTCCGAATTCTTTATTGCTGGTACTTATTGATTATTTGCATTCTTGTACCCATCTTGGCAAGGAGGGAATGGTACAGCTACTCCTGAAAACTTGGTGGCACCCAGATTTGAATACAGCAGCGCAAACGCGGCTGGATCGATGCGTTATTTGCATGAAACATAATAAGGGTAAAGGCATTAAATGCCCTCCAGGAACCACTCCCTTGCCAGATGGCCCTTTTGCCTGTATACAGCTTGATTTTATCGAATTGCCAAAAGCACAGTGCTATAAATATTGTTTAGTAATAATCGATGTCTTTAGTAAATGGATTGAAGCCTTCCCCACCACTAATTGTACGGCACATACAGTGGTGAAGTTGTTGTTAACGGAAGTCATTCCTCGATTTGGGGGACCCAAAATGGTGAGCTCAGACAATGGACCACATTTTGTAGCTCGGATCAATACTGAATTGTGAGAAGCACTCGTAATTAAACAGCACTGCACGTATCACCCGTAGGCTGCAGGAATTGTGGAAAGAGCCAACGGGACTTTAAAAGAAAAATTATCTAAATTAACTGAAGAAACTGGGTTAAATTGGCACTGTTTCACATGCGAGTGACTCCCCATTTGCGGACCGGACTGTCAGCTGCAGAGATAGTCTATGGTCGGCCAATGAGGACTCCCTGGGATGCCCATGAAAAACCCCTAGAGGGAGTAGACCTCCACGTGATGGGGGAACAAATGCAGAACTATTTGAAGCAATTAACACTTTCGCTGAAGTTTCTCCACTCACAGGTAAAACAGGCACATCTCCCAGTAACGGCAGGGACAGCCGTCCCTCGATATCCAGTGATCAAACCCGGAGACCACGTGTTGGTGAAAAACTGGGACAGAAAGAAACTAGGACGACGCTGGAGCGGACCCCTCCTCGTACTGCTGACTACACCGACTTCTGTCAAACTTGAAGGACGTTCAAGTTGGATACATCTATCCGATTGCAAAAAGATAGTCTCCAACCCAGACAAGAACACAGGATGAAGATCTTCATTACAATTTTTGGACTCTCTGGACTATTTAGCCTTAATGGCCACTCGGTAGTAAAAAAAACGACCTAAACGAGACCTGCCTTCCAATACCTATTTATATATGTCATATCTTTATGCCGAAAAATTGAACGTAAGCAAGTGTTGGGTTTGTACCCACATCCCCATCCATTCGAGGGAAGGAATACCTCTCCAATCCCTCCCCTTTCATATCGCAGAGACGTTTGAATGGATTTTACGACAAAATCAAACAGGGAGCAGGGGAAATATGGAAATATGGAGATCTGCTGGCTATGACATGACTAAATTTTCAGCTTCGTATCAACCTACCTATAATCATGCTTTGACTCCACCCTCCCTCACTGTCCACTCGTATAATGTTCAAGGTTCCATGTGTTTTAATAAATCAGGGAAAGGAAAGTTAATGGGGCAAAGTAGGTGCAACCTTACAGTTGACTGGCAAGGACCGGTATCAGGCATATCCAACAAGGGCATGTTTAACTGTGATTGGTCCAAGGTATGGAATATAACCTCTAACATTTCATGGGGACAGACATCCCCAATCCCCTGGATGACATCAGCTGATGATTATACGGCCGATAATGGAACCTATTTCATATGCGGCACTAAAGCATATCCATGGCTCTCCATTGATTGGACAGGATCCTGCTTTTTGGGATATGTTGTACCTCAAATGCGTCACCTACCCACCCTTAAGCACTCCTCCTCGCGAACTAAAAGGACTATTTCTAAAACGGAACAGTTCTTTATGATGGCCATTCCCTTGTACGGAACGGGCAAGGCATCCGACGAACTAATTCACATGGCCACAGCATTGGAACAACTGGCGAACGTAACGGCAGCAGAAGCCAGGGAAACTGGACAGGCACTGGCTGAGGTCTCAGCTGAGCTAGTAGCTGTCCGGACCGTGGCATTACAAAATCGACTTGCTTTGGATTATCTGTTAGCCTCGCAGGGAGGAACGTGCGCTATCATAGGTCAGGAGTGCTGTACTTATATTCCAGATGGCTCTGAAAATATCACTAACCTGGCTGACCATATTAAGAGACAGGCTGCTCAAATTCAAGAGATTGGCAGTGAATTTCATGACTGTAACCCTTTCTAGGATGGTTGGGTCACGGATTATTTGATTGGATCTTTAAGGCCTTCATTTTATTACTCCTAATTCTACTAGGGATAGGATTGCTTGGTTGCTTGTGTGAATACATTTTCAAACGAGTCATGGATATACCTATTTAACTAGTTGTCATGATATGACAAAAGGAGGGAATGTGATATGGTATGAATTAAGTAATGGCATGATAGGAAAGCTGGTCAATGGGAAGACTGTTCAAAAGGTTTGATACAATATAAGAAAGACTGAAACTACTCATCCCAGCTCACCAGGTCCAGGTAAAGAATGCTGCCCTAACCATTTTCGGACTAGTATGGCCGTAGGCCAGCTCTGCATAACTTGAAGTCTGAAAAGATCAGCGAACGTCGAGCCATTCCAAAACACCGGACCTCGGCAACTCCTGATAAAATTAACTCGTCATAACCCAGGGCCGTAGGAATTTAAAACAAAGATAAGCTCAGGAAGAAACAAATCTATTCCGACCTTTCAATGTTCCCTCCGAGGACTAAATAATGGTATGAGTGATATGACCAAACATGGTCTGGTCTTTGCTTCCATTTGTATTTCCGATCAAACTCCTGACCATACTGTTGTCACATAATCTTGATAAAGATAATGTATAAATATTGAGCTAATTCTCCGCGAAAGCGCGGAACTTGTGAAAGACTGAGCAGTTTTGTTGACTGCTCTCTGACTTCAAGTTTCAGCCATTACCGCATGCAGCTGTTTTCGAAAATAAAGCTTGTTATTCTGTCTTAACGAGTGTGTTGTATCTTTCTTCTACAGAAGCGGGAAAATATTGACTTTGACACAATGACTGAAAACCATTGAAGGTCAGGAGTTAAAGATTGTAGATGGATCTGCTACAAAAAGAGCTTTACTGACAATAAATTGATTTGCTCTTCTGTAGTCAATAGTAAGGCGCCACGTGCCATTAGTCTTTTTTACAGGCCATACAGGGCTGTTTGTTGAGCTATGAATGCGCACTAAAGTACCCCTTTCTTCAAGTTGTTTTATTGTAGGTAGAATGCCTTGAATTGAAGTTTTATTAATAGGGTATTGTTTGGTACAAGGTGGAGCGGATCCCATAAAAGTGACTGGTTCCATTTTCAAAAGGCCACAATCATTTTTACCTTTTGCCCAAATTGGATGATTTTGTATTTCATCTTTTTTGATGTGTCTAATGGACCAGGTGATTTTTCCATTATTGAAATTGAGTGAAGAATTTAGTTGTGATAAAATGTCCACACCTAGAAGTGCTTGTGTTTCCGGACCTACCCATATTGATGCCATCAGTTGCTGTGGTCCAAATTCTAAAAGCAATGGCTTAGTTTTTCGAAGAGTAATATAATCTCCTCCTGCAGCAAAAGCGTTAATTTTTCCTGCAGCAAGGAGAAAGAAAGCAGCATACTGTTCAGTAACACAGGTAAGTTCAGCTCCAGTGTCAAATAAAAAATCGATATGAATACCTCCCACTCTTAGTGAAATATATAGTCCATCATTTTTCTGTTCGAAAAGAGAAATATGGAACGAATCATCAATAGTGAGGCTCAGTAGTTTCTTGAATGATCAAACATAGAACGTCTTTGAGCTGCACTACAGCCATTTAACATTTCGTTCATAGCATTGTCGTCATCGTGTGCGTGCCTACATGGGTACGGCTCGTCCCTACGTGGGAATGGCTGGGAGGGTCTAGAATCCCTGTCCGCAAGTCTGGGTGTGTCTTGTTAGAACGCAACCCTAGGTGCTTCTTGTCTGTGCACGTTACGTGATTGTCCACGAGGTGGATACGTATTATAGTGATCACTGCCTACTTCATTGTCATCTTTTGACTCGATCCGTTGTTTATGACAGCATGTTGCCATCCAATGTCCTACTTTACCGCAGAAAATACATTGTGGTATTTTCTTATGTGATTTTAATGGAGCAAGGGTACATGTTTGCCCTGACACTTCCAGTGAAATTGTAGTTACTGCTGATATTCCTGCAGGCGCTGCAACAGCTGCCACTGGAGCAGCAGGTATAGCAGGTTGAATTTGAGCAATGGGTAACATAGGCTGCATTTGAGCGGGTGTCATAGGCTGCATTTGAGCAGGTAACAAAGGCTGCATTTGAGCAGGTAACATAGGTTGCATTTGAGTAGGTTACATAGGCTGTATTTGGGCAGGTACCACAGGCTGAATTTGAGTGGTTAACATAGGCTGCATTTGAGCAGCTGCAGTGTTATAGTTTGTCTGGTTATGTATACCGCGATCTATCTGAATGCATCGGTCAACTATGTCGCGATATGTACCAGCTGTGGCCCATGTTGGTAAAATCAAATTCAAGGTATCAGAAATTTCAGGTTTAATACCGGCTATAAAAGCCGTTTTAATTGGACCTAAAATGTTTGTGTCCCAAGTGTCAGTTTCATTTTTGAGTGTCATTCCTGAGTATTCTATCCAGGCATGTAAAAATCTTTCTTAAAAATCCTGAATTTCTTCAGGATATTTTTGAATGCAAGATGCGATTTTAGACCAATCGGTTCTCGGGGAGGGCAAAATTTTAATGGCCAATTCTTGACTGCTAGCCAACTAGCTTCTAAATTTTGCAAATCATCTCCAAGGGCAACTTCTACCTCTGTTCCAAGAGTTGCACTGGCATGAGTGCCTACCATAATAGTCAGAATTTGTACTCCTTCAAATGAGTGGAGATAGTAAATGGATTGCAACTATGAAGTTGATCCCATGTGGTCATACCACCCCTTTTTGGGTGTTGAAGATCTTTAGACCATCTGTCAATTTTTTCAGGGTCTGCTGCATCATGAACCCAATGGTGGTCAAATATGGTTTCAGTGATAACCATACCTTCATCATTTATTTCTTTACTTCCAACTTTAAACCGTTTGCGTTTTCAAGGGGCTAATCAAATCAATTTAGCATTTTGCATTCTAGGAAAACTTGTTTCATCACTATCTTCATCTGATTCAATTGGAAAATGAAATTTAGATTTTGTTTTAATCCTGACATTTGATCTTGGCTGTGGAATTGGAGCCGATTGTGCCACTGGGGCTGCTTGTTGAATTTGAGCTGTTTTGTGGTACAGGAATTGTTTGTGAAATTGAATTTGGACATGAAACTGGATTTGGAACTGTGTTGCTTAGAGTACTTACTCCAGCATCAGGACCAACATTCACGTTTGTACTTCGGTTTAAATTATGAGCTGCAAGACTGTCTGTCACGATTTTGCAGTGATCTTTAAAATTGTTCATTTCACCTTCCAAAATACATCTTTCTTTGATTAACTTGCAATTTTAAATTTTGACCGGCTCAGTTTTTGTTTTTAATTGATGGTATTTTGACTCTGTTTCAATAACTTTACGTTGCAACTCTCTATTTTGAAATGATAGTTGTTGAACTTTAAAGGACTCATTTTCCAATAATGTTCTAATCTCATCATAATGCTCAAGTTTAGATTTTGCATCTCGTAATTCCTCAACAACTGCGGTCAGTTGATCTTTAGTGGACTTAAGGTCATGATCGCTTTTATTTTCAACAGTTACTTCTTGCTGTCTGCGAAGCTGTCCCATCATTGCAAGAGACCATTTTGCATGTTCTTCACCGTGCAAGCGTGTGGTTTTTCCCCATGCCCTCTTGATATTATCGAGGGATTACTGTCCTCTGGGGGTATCATATTTTGATTCAATATTTCTTGAAATTTCACATAGTCCAAATTGTCTACGAATCAAAGATCCAAAATCACCCAATATATCGTTAATAGAGACATCCGGCACAGCCCTTGGAAGTTATGGGAAGTAGTTCTCTACCATTTGAAGGTCCTGAATCTATTTTAGGAGCCACGTCCACCATGAATTCAGCCTTACACCCAATTTTTTGGTCGTCAACTACGTTTGTGTATCTGTGTACACTACCATGACTATTTTTTCAGTCCCGTTTTATTTTAGTTTCAACGACCGGCACCCAATTGAATTAACACAGTCTATAAAAAGGTCCTTTCTAAGGAGTCGAAGCACTGCTTGATGCGGCTTTAAGACTTTTAATGGGTGATTTCTTACCCCAGTCTAGCCGTTTTTCTTTGGGTCTTCCGTCCTTCTGGTCTTTCTTTGGTCTTCTGATTTCTTCCTGGCTGGCTCCTCCCCTTTTTGCCGAACTACGCCAGTTGTAGAGATCTACCATGCGGATCTAGTGGCACTTCCGATCACTAAATCTCAGTAGAAATTTGAGTTAACATTTCTCAGGTGCAAATAAGAATTGTTTTATTTGTCTCGATCGATTACAATTGAGAATCATTTAAACCTTATTCTCTAATAAGTCCAGCTAGCAAAAGGACTCAAAGAGAAGCAATTTTGTAGACAATCCAACTTTCAAATAATACTCTCAAGCGTATTGAAAGTCAGAGAGATCTAGGTGTACAGGTCCACAGGTCACTGAAAGGGGCAACACAGGTGGAGAAGGTAGTCAAAAAGGCATTCGGCATGCTTGCCTTCATTGGCCGGGTCATTGAGTATAAGAATTGGCAAGTCATGTTGCAGCTGTATAGGACCTTATTTAGGCCACACTTGGAGTATAGTGTTCAATTCTGGTCGCCACACTACCAGAAGGATGTGGAGGCTTTAGAGAGGGTGGAGAAGAGATTTGCCAGGATGTTGCCTGGTATGGAGGGCAATAGCTATGAGGAGCGGTTGAATAAACTCGGTTTGTTCTCACTGGAACGACGGAGGTTGAGGGGCGACCTGATAGAGGTATACAAAATTATGAGGAGCATAGACAGAGTGGATAGTCAGAGGCTTTTCCCCAGGGTAGAGGGGTCAATTACTAGGGGGCATAGGTTTAAGGTGAGAGGGGCAAGGTTTAGAGTAGATGTACGAGGCAAGTTTTTTACTCAGAGGGTAGTGGGTGCCTGGAACTCGCTGCCGGAGGAGGTGGTGGAAGCAGGGACGATAGTGACATTTAAGGGGCATCTTGACAAATACATGAATAGGATGGGAATAGAGGGATACGGACCCAGGAAGTGTAGAAGATTGTAGTTTAGTCAGGCAGCATGGTCAGCACGGGCTTGGAGGGTCGAAGGGCCTGTTCCGGTGCTGTACTTTTCTTTGTTCTTTATTCTACAGAAATGATTTTCTTGCTTACGGCAAACAGCTTGTAATAATTTCAAAAGTCAGAGTTAGAAAATTAAACATGAAAGACAGAGAGACAGTGAATAGTTAAGTCAAAGTATAGATTGATTTCGGAATGGAATGGAACTATCACGGTTGTACTAAATCATATCCGTCTTTAGCCATCTAGCTATACCCCTATGTAATCCTAATTGGTTTGGGTTAGAATCAAATAAGTTTGATTCGACGTTTAGCTGTCTGTAATGTGCAACATTAACTTGAAATGTTTCATTCATGAATTCTTATATGTGCTGTGGAATGCGATTCAGAGCTGTTATCGCAAGCAGCCTGAACTGGATTATTGCTGACTTGACTGTTAAGACAATGGCTCCTTTAGGTTCTATGCTGTTGTCAAGTAGCCTGCCCTGTTCTTGGTCACTTTATCTTGCAAACATATTTGTTAGCTGAATAAGAATGCTGTTTTAATCTATCTGTTTCTGTGTTCTGTTGAAGCTATGTTTTGCACACTGAATATGTGTTTTGAAATGACCTGAGGTTATGAGTGAGTTTTAAAATGGTATTTAATAGACTAGGGGCTTAATGCTAAATAGCTATCTTTTACCTGTCACTTTTACCTATAGAAAATAGCTGGCTTCTACGAGCTTTATATGTTTGGTCTATTTTCAAAGCCCTTATCCACCAATCAAGATTACTCTGTTTGATCCTTTCTAACTCCATTTGTGTTTGACCAAATTCTTTCCTTAAATTTCTAAACCTTTGTCTGTAGGCTTCAAGCACTAGTTCCTATGTACCTAAGATGGATTTTTTCACCTCCTCATATGTCCCAGATACCTCCTCCGGTAGTGATGCAAACACTTCATTAGCCCTACCTACCAGCTTCGTTTGAATCAGTAATACCCACATGTTCTGCGGCCATTTCATTTGTTTAGTTACCTTCTCAAATGAAATGAAAAAGGCTTCTACCTCCTTCTCATCCAACAGCACGTTTCCCTTTACATCTGTAGCCATCTGGGATGGCCACTTCTAACTAAGCACAGAGCAACCTGCAAAGACTGATGGGTAAAATGGACATGCCAAGAGTCAGGCAGGTTTTGAGCCTGAAATGCATATTTGTCAGCAAAGTCTAGACGGTATCGAAACCCCGTTCCATTAGCATGTTAATCAGGTCGATTAGCAGGTGATGGACCAACTCCCCCAACACAAAGGACTAGTACTCCAGCTACCGGGACAGTCCCAGACATTTCGGCGCCACTCCCTGTTCAAGGGAAACACTAACAACGGGGTCAATGACCTCTTGAGACACGCCCAGTCATCCAGATGCCCGCCCACTTATTGGCTAAGGAATCGAACTGAGTGATCAGGGATCACCCAATTAGTAAGGCCCAAATCGAAGGACCGCCCAAAAGAGTGCGAAAGCCCCCCGAGTATAAAGGAAGAGTTCGCCATATGCTCGCTCTCTTTTGGCCTTTGTAACCCCGGTTACAGCCATTGCCAACTGCAGCAACACCAGAAGCAAGTTCGAGTTCAACGCCCACTACCAGAAGGACGAGCCCTGCCGAGCAGCAGTTACCACTTCGAACCCAAGAGATCCTGAACAGCAGCCACTGTTTCCTGACCTAAACCGGGTGCCCGAAGTTAAGTACAGGGTGTCTTAGTAATAGGAGTAGTTACCTAGTAGTGTATGTTGCATGATTGATTGTATGTAAATAAAGTACCCTTGACCTTTAACTAACTAACTGGTGTTTGGCTCTTTGATCGGTAGCCGGTTGAAACTTGTGGTGGTATCATTCGATACCTGGCGACTCTAAGCATTCGGACATAGACAATATGGAAAGAAGGTAAATTCACTGATTGCCCTAATTGGAACAGAGCCGGAGTAAAGAGCATAGTAAAGAGGAATCGGCAACAGTTATTGGCGATATCTGCGAGACTCGACCCAGAAGTGACCGTGTCACTCCGAGAGAAACCACCCAAGCATTTGAATTAGAATCCAAATTGGCAAAGTAAAGAAACCACAAGCGAAACCTATATCGGTCAAACCTTCAGAATTCGGAAGTGTGTAATTTGCATGTGTACTAACAAAGGGATATAAGGTAACCTCGATAGATTTTGTTGCGTGAAACTTTCGGGAGTTGCGTAAACCGGAAAATAGCGTAAGCCGTACACATGTTTGCACCATCGCTTTATTCCCCCTTGTTCCAAATTTCCGGTAAGAGACAGAAGAGTATTTGTAGGGATGGCCATGAAGGCAATGGAACACCTTATGCATCCACAAGAGCCCGAGGTCGCAGCGACCAATAGATCAGAACAGTGTCCCATTTGGGAGGAAGAGATCAGGAAATACCTAAAGGGGAAAGGATGGCCCCTATGGTCTGAGTTTTGCGCGAATGAAGAGACAGGTCCTGGCAGCATAGGACAGACTTGGTGGGACAGCCTGACCGAGATCCATAAAAAGAGTTTAGCTCAGGTTCGTAAGCCGATGGCAATCATGTCCTGTCTGGCACAATTGCGAGGCACAGAGGAGGTCGTGAGGACGCTCTGCAAGCAGCTTGAGGAGAAAGAGAAAAGTAGAGAGGGAGATTTAAGTGAATGCGAGAAGTTAAATGTACAGCTCCGGGAGCAGTTAGTGGCGAAGGACAAGGAAATGGATGATGTCAAGAGGGCACATCAATCCTGTCTCGCCAACCTTAGCAGCTTCCAAACCCAATATGATAAGGCCCATCAGGACACACAGCGTGCTGTACTGGTAAGAGAAGAGACAGAGAATCAGGTACAGATCCAAAAGAAACAATACGATAATTTGAAGGCAGCCCTCCGAGCACTCCACAGTTCCACCATGGAATAGAGGCAGAGTTCAGTGGACCATGCCAAATGCAGGCAGCAAATTGCAAGGTTGCACTCCCTGCTATCGGTTCAAATGGGTTTAGAGACACCTTTGGCCCACAGCTAGACCAGGAAGACGGCCCCGATTGGCAGGAACTCAGTGAAATGGCCCAACGGTACGTAAGCGAGACTGAGAATCAAAATAGAGCCCCCCAGGCCCCGAAGAGAAAAGCACCCGCACCACCGACAGCACAGGCAGCACCCAATCCAATGAACCCCACCACCACACAGCGCAGGGTGACCACGGAAGACCAATCCGATTTTGTGTACACCACCCCATTATTGATCACCCAGTTACGAGATGCTCACAAGAAAATAGAGACTTTCCACCCCACATCAGACCCACATCACTTTTTCGAGTTAATGAAACAACAGACCCTCATGTACGGTTTAGACGAGCCGGAGCAGGTTAAGCTCATAGTTATGTGCTTACACCCCTCAGTAAGTTCAGCCCTTCCAGACCCACAAAATGTAGGAGGAGGTAGCCTCCAAGAAATGAAAATGGCCATTTTAGACGGCGTAGGATATAACAGAGGAGATCCGGTAGACGGACTCAACCGTTGCAGGCAGAAAAAGGGAGAGCATCCACCAGCGTTTGCTGGACGCCTTTGGATCCATTTCACTGCGGTATTCGGTGAGTTAGCCCGTGCCCATTTGTCAGCAGACAATACGGCCAAATGGAGCCGTACGTTAATGTCCCACGCCACAGAGGCAGGACAGAACGCTTGCGCCAATTATGATCCCTCAGACCCAGCGCACAATGAAGTGTGGGTTCTGAAACGATTGTCCAGAGCTTGGGAACAGTTGGTACAGAAAAGGACAGAACATGAGAGAGTAGACGCCACCATGAACCCAGTAAAGGCTCACCAAGACCCCGCATGGGTAAATGAAGGCAGAGGTACAGCGCCACACCCCAAGACACAGAAATGCTACAATTGTGGACACGAAGGACATTATGCCCGAGAATGCAATGCCCCCGTGAAACAGCAAAGGAATCAGTACCCAAACTCCCACCCGCCCAGAAACAATACCCAACGCATTCACAGCGTTAGCGCCCAACCAGATAATTCGGCCATGAATGGCACTGATTGACGGTGTTCAGGCTCCTCAACTTGGGTCTGTGATACCCTTTGGGATAAGTCCGGAAGACCGGTCGTTGCAGGCACAGTCCGGGGACACCCCATAGAGTTATTTTGGGACACAGGAGGGTCCTGAACCACGTTAAACTCCTCCATCATGTTCCAGAAAGAGATTTGGCCCACTACGGATACCATTACCCTTAGTGGCTTTACAGGTCACCTCCAACCGGGACACATCACAGCCCCTGTGGACGTACAGCTCAGTAATATTAGGACAAAACATTTGGTTGTTTTAGTAGATTTGCCCCAGGCAGCAGAACACATTCTAGGCATCGATTTCATGAGTGTAACAACCTTTCGTTCGACCCAGTCAACCGATGCATCTGGAAGATGGCTAGAGCAGCACGCGCTCCCGCCACGCTCACAGTAGGAGATTATGCCCATAGAATCAGCTCAGTAGGAGAGTACTGGTTTGATCCACAAACCATTACCACAGACAAAGCAGTTAGAGAGGTCTTGAAAAGACATAAGATAGCATTTGCTCATCACAAGCACGACTGCGGTAAAATCCCAGGTGTTGTAAACATTACAGGTCCCGATCCCAAGCCCCAGAAGCAAGCCGAGGGAAAGATAGCCAAGGTAATTCAAAGCTTATTGAATTAAGCAGTGATTCGACCCATCGCATCGACGAATAATGCCCTCATTTGGCCCGTACGGAAACCAGATGGATCATGGTGACTGACCATCGACTACCGAGAATTGAACAAAGTAACTCCCCTAGCAGCACCACCATTGCCAAAAGTCCCGAGACCATGTTGAGACAGGGACTCCAGTCGAAAATCTTTTCCGTATTAGATATCAGGAATGGCTTTTGGTCCATACCACTGGACAAAGCATGCCAGTATAAATTTGCATTCACTTTCCAGGGACAGCAGTACACGTGAACGTACCTTCCGCAACACCCCCTCCATTTTTCACAGACAATTGGCAAACGGATTATCTAAATTTTCTCGCCCTGAATGCCTTGTTCAGTATGTGGACAATTTGCTCCTACAGACTGACACCAAGGAAGAGCACATCTCGCTTCTTTCGGAATTATTGGAACTCCTTACAATTGGATGCAAAATTAACCCCAAGAAAGCCCAAATTCTTCAGGAAAAGGTCACGTATTTAGGTACAGTCATCACGCATGGGAAGCGTGAAATAGAACTCAAATGGATTGATTCCATCGTAAATTTGCCCTTGCCCCAGAACGTTACAGCCCACTGGTCATTTTTGGGACTGGTTGGCTATTGTCGGAACCATATTGACGGATTCGCCACAAAAGCAGCCCCACTCTCCGAGTTACTAAAGAAACAGGCCCCATGGAAATGGCTTCCACAGCACACGGATGCCGTGGATGCCTTGAAACGCGCCTGAGCACAGTCCCTGCTTTGCAAGCTCCCGATCCCCACACCCCATACGCGATAGAGGTAGCGACCACAGAAGGCACGATCGTCTGGGACCCGTAGCCTACACCTCACGAGTCTTGTTTTCCGGTCGAACAAGGATTTTCAGCCTGCGAAAGGCATCTGTTGGCAGTTTTCTGGGCTGTACAGTACTTCTCGTACAAAACCGGACTCAACCCAGTAACCATTTTGACCGAGCACACCCCGACACAGCTTTTATTGGACGGCAGATTAAAGGACAGCACAGTAATCCAAATTCGAGCAGCGTGATGGACCCTACTCCTACAGGGATGCAACATCACGGTAAAACGGACCAAAACACACACGGTTCTGGCCAATAACTTGCATTATTCAGGAATCCCACATGAGTGCGAGATCATAACCCCCAAGCACAGCACAGGCTACTTTGTTCCAAAGTCGGTACCAAGAAAGACAGGTATCGGACCCCAGCACACAGACAATGCCCTAAGAATTTATGTAGACAGATCCTCCGCAGTCCTTGAGGGAAAAAGGATAACAGGCTGTGGCATTTATGTAGAAGATGCGCAGGGAGAGATAGCTTTAAAATTGCCTGGACACTTAGGTTCGCAGGCAGCCGAGTTAGCGGCCATTGCTTACATTGTCCAGCACCCTGATTCATTCCCGACCCCTGCAGACATATATTGGGGCAGTTTGTACGTCTGCAACAGCCTGACAGAATTCCTACCCCTGTGGGAATCGAGAGGATTTATTTCCACGGACAGAAAACCTCTACCCTCAGCCCCACTACTAAAACATATCCTTCAGACAGCTAAAGGCAGAGAATACGGCATCATCAAAGTAAGAAGTCACCATCGTTCCTCCCCACCCGGTAATGTGAAAGCTGACGCCCTAGCGAATGCAGGCTCACGACATGGCCACTTTTGGCAACCCCCAGAGAGTGCCCCAGTACACGCAGTTCAGGTCTCATAGACCAACAACCACGACCTAGCCCAGGCACAAACGGAAGACGAGACAGTGAGGGAAATTTTAAAAGGAAACTTCCCAGCTCCCTATGAAAAGTTTAGAAATTCTTTGACGGGTTGAGGGAATCATTTTAAAAGATGGAGTTTATGTAGTCCCCACCCAGGACAGGAATGAGATCATTTGCAAGTTCCATGACGGACATGGACAGCAAGGGATTGAATCCACCCTTGCCCACCACAGACCCCTCTGCTGGTGGCCTGATTTGAAAACCGCCGTGTCCCACTACGTCGAAAATTGTTTAATTTGTGCTCAAAACAACCCCGATCGGTATGCGCATCATGATCGTCTTCATCTGGTTTTGGTTTTCCTTCACCGTCGAGTGTCTTCATATCTCTCTAAGGGAACAAGCATAGTATCTGTTATAATCGTGTTGTTTAACATCTCGTATTTCCATCTGTGTCTCCTTAACGTCAATTCTCCCATTATAATCGTCACCCTATGTGACTTCTGCCAATTTTAACTGACTGTCATGTTTCATGGCCATTTTCTGAAGTTCAAACTCTCTCTCTTTATCTTTTTCCCTGATTTGTATCTCCCTTTCTCTTTTGTTTTGTTCTGCTCGGGCTATTCTTTCTTTTCTCCTTTCTTCTCTCTCCTTTTCTTTTTCCTCACTCTCTCTTTCTTTTTCCTCTCTATCTCTTTCTTTTTCCGCTCTCTCTTTTTCTTCCCTCTCTTTCGTATTCAAGCTGCTTTAATTCTTTCTCATGTTCCATTTGTTTAATTTGTAACTGAATTTTTGCCATTTCCAATGAGTCAAACTGTATCTCAGGCAACTTTAAATGCTCAGCCACCACCATAATTACCTCATCTTTTTGCATTTTGTCAGGTAATGTTAACAGCAATGTTTTTGCCAAATCTAACAGTCTGCTTTTAGTCTCTGTCTGTAACTTACTGCGTGTGACCGTCTCCACACCCAAAAACTTCAGAGCCATTGTCCACAACACACTGCTCACTTAAACTGGAATACCACACCTGAAAAGCAACCACAATATGTTCACCCCTCACTGTCTTTAAGTTCACAAAGCCAATCCAATATATAGACTTTTATCCTGGACGAGCCCCCAATTTATGAGCTAGTCAATCTTTAATGGTAAGAGATGAGGAGTTATGTAGTTGGGGAGGAATATTGCCAGAAAAGGTGGTAATATGTGGAATTCAGGGTGAGAGGAGTAGTGTTCCATTACATAAGGTAAAATTGGAAAGTCCAGTGAAGAGTGGTGAAGTGGTAGCAGGAGTAATAGAGAAACTATCTTATCCAGGAATACAGTTTATCTTGGGTAATGATATAGCTGGATCGCAGATGGGAGTGATGCCTACTGTGGTTGATAAGCCAGTGGAAAATCAGACAACTGAAGTGTTGAAGGACGAACATCCTGGGATTTTTCCGGATTGTGCAGTAACAATATAACAAAGTCACAGGTTAAGACAAGAGGAGAAATCAAAGAGTGAAGATGAAGTTGAAGTGCAATTATCAGAAATGATTTTTGATCAGATAGAACATAGAACATAGAACATAGAACATAGAAAATACAGCACAGAACAGGCCCTTCGGCCCACGATGTTGTGCCGAACCTTTGTCCTAGATTAATCATAGATTATCATTGAATTTACAGTGCAGAAGGAGGCCATTCGGCCGTTTGAGTCTGCACCGGCTCTTGGAAAGAGCACCCTACCCAAACTCAACACCTCCACCCAACACAAAGGGCAATTTGGACATTAAGGGCAATTTATCATTGGCCAATTCACCTAACCCGCACATCTTTGGACTGTGGGAGGAAACCGGAGCACCCGGAGGAAACCCACGCAGACACGGGGAGGACGTGCAGACTCCGCACAGACAATGACCCAATCCGGAATCGAACCTGGGACCATGGAGCTGTGAAGCAATTGTGCTATGCACAATGCTACCGTGCTGCCCTTAAGAACAAATAAATCTACACTATATCATTTTACCGTAATCCATGTACCTATCCAATAGCTGCTTGAAGGTCCCTAATGTTTCCGACTCAACTACTTCCACAGGCAGTGCATTCCATGCCCCCACTACTCTCTGGGTAAAGAACCTACCTCTGATATCCCTCCTATATCTTCCACCTTTCACCTTAAATTTATGTCCCCTTGTAATGGTGTGTTCCACCCGGGGAAAAAGTCTCTGACTGTCTACTCTATCTATTCCCCTGATCATCTTATAAACCTCTATCAAGTCGCCCCTCATCCTTCTCCGCTCTAATGAGAAAAGGCCTAGCACCCTCAACCTTTCCTCGTAAGACCTACTCTCCATTCCAGGCAACATCCTGGTAAATCTTCTTTGCACCTTTTCCAGAGCTTCCACATCCTTCCTAAAATGAGGCGACCAGAACTGTACACAGTACTCCAAATGTGGCCTTACCAAAGTTTTGTACAGCTGCATCATCACCTCACGGCTCTTAAATTCAATCCCTCTGTTAATGAACGCGAGCACACCATAGGCCTTCTTCACAGCTCTATCCACTTGAGTGGCAACTTTCAAAGATGTATGAACATAGACCCCAAGATCTCTCTGCTCCTCCACATTGCCAAGAACTCTACCGTTAACCCTGTATTCCGCATTCATATTTGTCCTTCCAAAATGGACAACCTCACACTTTTCAGGGTTAAACTCCATCTGCCACTTCTCAGCCCAGCTCTGCATCCTATCTATGTCTCTTTGCAGCCGACAACAGCCCTCCTTACTATCCACAACTCCACCAATCTTTGTATCGTCTGCAAATTTACTGACCCACCCTTCAACTCCCTCATCCAAGTCATTAATGAAAATCACAAACAGCAGAGGACCCAAAACTGATCCCTGCGGTACGCCACTGGTAACTGGGATCCAGGCTGAATATTTGCCATCCACCACCACTCTCTGACTTCTATCGGTTAGCCAGTTTGTTATCCAACTGGCCAAATTTCCCACTATCCCATGCCTCCTTACTTTCTGCATAAGCCTACCATGGGGAACTTTATCAAATGCCTTACTAAAATCCATGTACACTACATCCACTGCTTTACCTTCATCCACATGCTTGGTCACCTCCTCAAAGAATTCAATAAGATTTGTTAGGCAAGACCTACCCCTCACAAATCCGTGCTGACTATCCCTAATCAAGCAGTGTCTTTCCAGATGCTCAGAAATCCTATCCTTCAGTACCCTTTCCATTACTTTGCCTACCACCGAAGTAAGACTAACTGGCCTGTAATTCCCAGGGTTATCCCTAGTTCCTTTTTTGAACAGGGGCACGACATTCGCCACTCTCCAATCCCCTGGTACCACCCCTGTTGACAGTGAGGATGAAAAGATAATTGCCAACGGCTCTGCAATTTCATCTCTTGCTTCCCATAGAATCCTTGGATATATCCCGTCAGGCCCGGGGGACTTGTCTATCCTCAAGTTTTTCAAAATGCCCAACACATCTTCCTTCCTAACAAGTATTTCCTCGAGCTTACCAATCTGTTTCACACTGTCCTCTCCAACAATATCGCCCCTCTCATTTGTAAATACAGAAGAAAAGTACTCATTCAAGACCTCTCCTATCTCTTCAGACTCAATACACAATCTCCCGCTACTGTCCTTGATTGGACCTACCCTCGCTCTAGTCATTCTCATATTTCTCACATATGTGTAAAAGGCCTTGGGGTTTTCCTTGATCCTACCCGCCAAAGATTGTTCATGCCCTCTCTTAGCTCTCCTAATCCCTTTCTTCAGTTCCCTCCTGGCTATCTTGTATCCCTCCAATGCCCTGTCTGAACCTTGTTTCCTCAGCCTTACATAAGTCACCTTTTTCCTCTTAACAAGACATTCAACCTCTCTTGTCAACCATGGTTCCCTCACTCGACCATCTCTTCCCTGCCTGACAGGGACATACATATCAAGGACACGTAGCACCTGTTCCTTGATGGTTGAAAAAGAACAAGAACAGGTGGAAGATGAGGCGGATATTTTTAGTTCAGAAAAATTGGCGGAGTTACAACAAAAAGATGTAGAAATAAAACGTTTTATAAATAAAGCATATATGGAAGAGGTATCTGAGTGTATACCACAGTGTTATTACTGTAAAAATGATGTCCTGACCTTTACATATGCAGGTGGATGAAAAGTGGGCAGAAGTTCATCAAGTAGTGTTGCCGGTAGGGTATAGAAAGGAGGTGTTGCGAGTTGCACATGAGGTACCAGTGGGAGATCATTGGAAGTAAGGAAAACTCAAGTTAAAATACAAAAACATTTTTATTGGCCTGGACTACATAAAGATGTAGTTAAATTTTGTCAATCATGTCACACATGTCAAGTGATAGGGAAACTTCAAGCAGTGATAAAACCAGCACCCTTAATACCCATTCCAGCATTTGAGGAACCTTTTACAAGGGTCCTAATTGATTGCGTAGGACCGCTTCCTAAAACGAAAAGTGCAAATCAATATCTTTTGACGATAATGGATGTGTCTACTAGGTTTCTAGAGACCATTCCAGTACATAATATTACTGCTAACAAGATTGTGGAGGAGTTACTTAAATTCTTTACTAGATATGGACTACCCACAGAAATACAATCGGATCAAGGATCAAATTTTACCTCAAGGTTATTCAAAGAAGTTATGGATAGCTTAGGAATAAAACAATTTAAATCAACTGTGTACCATCCAGAATCACAGGAAGTGTTAGAAAGGTGGTATCAGACAAAAAAGACAATGTTGAGGGCTTATTGTCAAGATTTTCCAGAGGATTGGGATACAGGAATTCCATTCGCACTGTTTGCAATTAGGGATGCACCTAGTGAGTCAACCAAATTCAGTCCTTTTGAACTGTTCTCAGTAGTGAATTTAAAGCTGATGGGCTTCTGTTGAAAGGTTTTTTAAAGTATTATGGATGTTAAAAGGAAAGTAAGGATTACTTAGCGTTGTATTCTTTGGGGGTTGTATTTGAATTAATGGTTGCTAAGATGTTCACTGTATGTTTTAGAAAGGTTAACTTGAATTCCTAGAATAAACATTGTTTTGCTTTAAAAGTACTTTTCCATTTCTGCTGTACCACACCTGTAGAGTGGGCCGTGTGCTCCCCACAGCACAATCTATTAAAAGTTGTGGGTCAGGTGAACTCCATGATCCACTTTGGGGTTTTCTAAATCCTGGCCCATAACACCGGTAATCCAAAGCTGTTGAGGTGCCTTGATGCCTTCCGTCCCAGCCTTGAAGTTTTACCACGCATTGAGCACCAGATGCCCATAGCTTGCAAGATTAGGAGCAAAGATGCATTTTCTTCCTTATCCTTCAAAGTTATCTTTAGTGTAGGGCAGCAGGGTGGCGCAGTGGTTAGCAGTGCTGCCTCACAGCGCCGAGGTCCCAGGTTCAATCCCGGCTCTGGGTCGCTGTGTGGAGTTTTCACATTCTCCCCGTGTTTGCATTGGTTTCACCCCCATAACCCAAAGATGTGCAGGTTAGGTGGATTGGCCACGCTAAATTGCCCCTTATTTGGAAAAAATAATAATTGAGTACTCTAAAAAAAAAATTTTTTTTAAGTTATCTTTAGTGGTTTGTATTTTTTCGTACAGGATCTTGGAGTTCTTTGTAAATCATCAATCCTTGTACCATATCATATTCCGTAGACTGGCTGAAGAGAATGATGAACTACAGAACATCTAGTTTAAATAATTTATTGTAGAACAACTGCGTGATAAGATAACTAAAATAATAAACTACTAAGACTAATTAACTATTGTGGAACAATTGCAAAATACGTCTATCCTCCAGCACGACCTACTCCCAACACCCCAGCCACGGGGTCACGTTGTGGATTTACACTCCCACCTCGTGGTCGGAGGTCACGCATAACATTATGTACAAACTTACTTTATGCATACCATCACATTGTCCAATACTGTCACTGCATGAGGGGGGGGAGGAGTCCAGTGCTGTCATCGTGTGAGGGGGAGGAATCCAGTGCTGTCGCCGCATGAGGAGGGAGGAGTCCAGCGCTATCGCCGTGCGAAGGGGGAAGAGTCTGGTGCTGTCACCGTATGAGGGGGAGGAGTCCGGCGCTGTCGCTGCTGGGGGAGGAGACCAGCACCGTCGCCACAGGGGGAGGGTTCCGGCACGGTGACCACGGGGGAAGGACGCCGGTGCTGTCACCATGTGAGAGCAGGGCGAGGAGACCGGTGCTGTCACTGTGTGACCCCACTGAACCGACACATCTTTGGATGCTAAGGGGCAATTTAGCATGGCCAATCCACCTAACCTGCACATATTTGGACCATAAGAGAAAACTGGAGCCCCCGGAAAAAACCCACGCAGACGTGGAGAGATAGTGCAAGCTCCACGCACAAGTGGATATTGAACCCTGGCACTGTGAGGCTGCAGGGCTAACCACCGCGCCACCCCATCGTGTGAAGGGGTATGGTACAGCAGATGATAAGTGCCAAGTTGTCCAAATCCCAAAGGAAAACTTGGATCAACTGTCAGAACTATTTTGCAATTTGTGTATTATGAGGAGTTCTCTGAATTCAATATAATAACACTCAGAGCAATTGCAATGATATATTAAAGACCAACATTCATAAGAGTGGACGTCCGGTTGCGGCATGTAGGCGGAGGTCGTGTTTTTGGTGGCTCCTGCCAGAGTTGTCTTTTTAGGCTCATGTACTCAGTTTTTGGGAAGATTCTTATGTGAGAAACTGTGCGAATGTCTGAGGAGTTCAAGATTGTCAAAAATCAGAAAAAAGAACCCAGGAGAAAGGGAGTGAGTGAAAGTCCACCGTCAAACGTGGCGAGGAGTTCAGCGGGAAAAAAGATGGTGGGAGAGAGCTCGTCGGTGGGGCTGTGCCCATCATGATGGAAAAGATGCCTGGAGTGATGGCCGGGGAGATCGAGCGGCTGTTTTCAAAACATTTTGAACTGCATCGGTCAGAGATGATGCCCTTGCTTAAGGCATGGCTGGGTGAGACCCTTGCCCCAATGAGAGAGGAATTGATGAAGACTTCGGCGGTGCGTAAGCAAGGAGAGTAAATAAACGGGGTAGGGGACACAATGACGCTCATAGCGACCAGTTCACCTCTGGATGAGGAATTGTGGAAGGTGGCTGAGATCAACAGGGGGCTGGGAGTCAATGTAGAGAACCCAGAGAGCAGGTCACAAAGGCAGAATTTGAGGATTGTGGGTGTGCCTGGGGGAGTAGAGGGCCGGAGGTCTACAGAATACTTCTCCAAGACTCTGGCAAAGTTGATGGGGCGGGGGAGGATCTCCTCCCATTTGAAATTGGACAGGGCCCACCGGTCGCTCCAATTGAAACCAAGAATGAACCACCGAGAGCTGTGATCGTCTGCTTTCACAATTTTCAAGTGAAGGAGAAGGTGCTGAGGTGGACGATGCGGAAGATGGAATGGATGGTAATGGTATACGTATATACCAGGATCTGCCAATGGAGTTGGTGAGGAGACGGGTGGCTTTTGGTCGGGCTAAGACAGTGTTGTATAAACACAACATGCGGTTTGATGTTGTCTACCCGGCGAAGCTAAGGGTCGCGCATAACAACAGGAACTACCACTTTGAATCGGCGGCAGAGGTGTTTGTGAAGGCAGAAGGCCTGGGACTGGACTGAATTTGGACCCTGACGGTTTTTGACTTTTTTTCCTTTATGTTCTTTCCCTTTATGGATGTTATGGTTAACTGTTTGTGTAATGTTTGGGTTGGGGTGGATTGCGGAGGATGGTTGGGATTTATGGTTTTTTGGGGTTGTGGGGTTTGTTTGGAGGTAAGGGGCGGGATTCTCCGACCTCCGCCGGGCCTGAGAATCGCCGGGGGAGCAGCATGAATCCTGCCCCGATGCCGGCTGCCGAATTCTCCGGCGCCATTTTTTTGGTGGGGCGGGAATCGCGTTGTGCCGGTCAAATTTCCTGAATTTGTTATACTATTACTGGGCGACGAGTGCAGACAAGGTGCAGTGTTTGAGTAGAAAGATGGAGGCTTTGTGGGTGCGGATGGAGGTGGGTTCTTGTAAAGGGTTGTGGGCACTGGCAACGGCACCGTTCGCCCCAAGGAGGTACTGAGGTAGTCCTGTGGTGGTAGCCACGCTGAAGAGTTGGAGCCAAGTCAGACAGCACTTTAAGTTGAGGGAGGCTTGAGGGTAATGCCAATAAGGGGGATCCATGGGTTTGATCCAGGAAGGATGGATGCGAGGCTCCAGGATGGGAGGAGAAAGGGATGAAAGAGATGAAAGATTTGTTTTTGGAGGGGCGGTTCGCTAGCTTGGAGGAGTTGGGGGTGAAGTTTGGGCTCCAACATGAGGAGGGCTTCAGGTATACGCAGGTGCGGAACTTCACAAGAAAGGATTTCCCGTACTTTCCGGTGTCACCATCCTCCTCGCTGTGGAGAAGGTGCTGTCAGTTAGGGGGTTGGAGGGCGGGGTCGTTTTGGCCGATTTATAGTTGGATCATGGAGGAGGATAAGGTGTCCATGGAAGGGATTAAGGTCAAGTGGGAGGAAGAGTTGGAAATGGTGTTGGAGGAGGGATTGCTGGTGCAAAGTGTCAATGTCTCACGTGCATTGGAGAAATGTCAGCACCCTCTCTGTCGTTCTACACGGGGGTTTCGAGCCGGGTCTCCTAGATAAGGGGTTCAACAAGTGATAGGGTTTGTTTATCTTACACTTTGGGGATCTGATTGCCGTCAAGGGGGGTGCGTTCGGGGTGCGTTTATTTGTTGTAAAAATGTTGACATTTTGAATTTATTTTTAAACAGTGATAAGAATAAAGAAAATAACAATTAAACACAAGAACACCTTTAAACAGTACTTTTTAAACATTTCCGAAAATATTTTGGCCTAAATAAACTCATAAACCTCCCTTTCGATGACAACAGTTTTTATTGATTTTCTAATCTACAAAATTCGCGTAATGTTGGCACACAATACCATGCTGCTCTTACGGTGCTCCCTGGGGGTAGCAGCTCACAGATCTGGTTGCAACGCATGCTCTGTCTTGTTGGCGATCTCGCAGCCACCACACCAACACAGTCTTCAATGTTTTTTTCCTTAAATTTGTTTTTTCATTTTGATCTTGCAGACTACTTTAGAAGTACCTTTTCCCAGAATTGATCAACTTTTAAAAAACTTTTATGGCTCCTATATTTTATAAGTAAGCCATAGGCGACCGTCTTCTGGGGCGGCTGTGCCTGGATGGGCCCGACTGCTGCTCGGGTGTCCCAGGTGGTGTGATCTGCCCTGTTCTTCCCACCAGATCTGCCAGGGACAGGAGGAGGTGAGTCCGAGGTGCTGTGGTGTTCTGGCACCTCCCCTGCGGGAGTCACCAGCTCAGGCCCCATCACCTCCTCCTCTTTGGAGTGCTCAGTGGCCCCCGGGCTTCTCCGAAGGACAGAGGTGCGAGTGGAGCTATTCCCTGAGGCTCCCCCACCACCTGGCTCTGCCAGTCCTGGAGGCCTGCTCTCGTCTCAAACCAGGGTGTGCATGCTGGTGGACATGGCGTACCGGGAGTGGACCATTGCCATCTGGGACTGGGCCACATCACCCATTGACTGTGCCACCACTTTCTGGGTCTGTGTCACATTAGCCAGTGACTGCGTCATCTCTCTCTGGGACTGGCCCACCTCCATCTATGTCTGAGCCCCGATGGCCAGTGCCTGGGCAAAGCCACCGACATTATCAGCCATTGCCCGTTGTGACTGGGCCATGCTCAGAAGCGCTGCTGCAATTTCCAGGTGGCTCTGGCACATGGCTGCCTGTGAGGTGGTAACTCCGGCCTGGGCCATGGTCAGCACCTGCACAGAATGCCCCAGGCCTTGGACACGCAGATCCATAGCCGTAACTCTCGCCCCCAAAGCCTCCACCGCGAATGCCACATGTGTGGTGTTGGCCTTGGACACACTAATTCTGTTAGGCGTGGGTTTCCTCCGGGTGCTCTGGTTTCCTCCCACAAGTCCCGAAAGATGTGCTTGTTAGGTGAATTGGACATTCTGAATTCTCCCTCTGTGTACCCGGACAGGCGCCGGAATGTGGCGACTGTCATAATATACACATCAGTATATGATGGTGCAAAGACACACACTGACTGACACACTGCAAGACCAATCAACACACACAACACAGCAGCCAATCACCAGTTAGGGCACGGTCACTATAAAGACAGAGGGCACTAGTTTACCCGCTCATTCGGGATGCAGCCTCTGAGAGAGACAGAGCCCGCAGTCAGTAGCACAAACATCCACCATGTGCCAGCAGTATGGGTTGGTCAGGTTAGGCATAGGTCTTCAGTCAATCTAACATAGTGTCGACCCACAGTGCAAGTATGTTTAACAGCTCTTAGTTAAATAAAATAGAGTTGTACTATAACAAGTGTTGGTAGTCTGTCTATGTTACTGCTAAGGTAAACACAGTCTCCACAGATCCAGAGTACCCAACACATCATGGTACCAGTATGTGATGTTAGAGTTTAATAGACCTACCTTCAAGTGATCTGCCTTCGACCAGCAATCAGCCATCCGATAGTATGGACAGCGTCCGCCCTCCCCCGCCATTCCGCATCACCGGCAACCTCAGTGCAAACTGGAAAACCTTTAAACAACGATTCCAGCTATACCTCGAAGCTACAGACCAGGAAGCTGCTTCAGACGCCAGGAAGATTGCTCTCTTCCTTTCCACGGCCGGGGACCAAGCCATCCATATCTTCAACTCTCTCACTTTCGCTGAAGGTGAAGAAAAGTCTAAGTTCAAGACAGTCCTGCTCAAATTCGACAGTCGCTGTGACATCGAGGCAAATGAAAGTTTTGAGCAGGGTAAGGATAAACCTTTTCAATCTTTCCTCACCCACCTTCGCATCCTCGCACAGTCCTGCAATTACGGCTCCACCTCCGACTCGATGATCCATGACCAGATCATTTTCAGTGTGCAATCGGACCCCCTACGCCAGCAGCTCCTCAAGGTTAAACAGCTCACCCTTGCGATAGTCATCGAGACATGTGTTCTGCATGAACACGCCACTAACCGATACTCGCACATCCAAGCAGCTGAAACGGTGCAGCAAGGTCCCCACGAGGCAGAGCGGGTGCAAGCCATTAAACAACTCCAGGGCCTAAGCCTGGATGAGGGTGGCCATTTCGCGCGCTTTTCGCAGGCTCCCGCGCATGCGCACACTGACCGAGGGGACGGCGAGGCCGAAGACCGCACTGCGCAGGCGCGCACTACGTACAACCGCACCACGCATGCGCGGTGGCGTACCGAACGTTCTGACATCACAACGTGCGGCAACTGTGGCTCCGCCCACTTAAAGCGGCAGTGTCCTGCAAAATCCCGACGCTGTCTCCAATGTGGCAAGCTTGGCCACTATGCAGCCCTACGCAGGTCTGCTCAACATACTACCTCTCGTCGCTCCAACCAGCCATGCAGGGATGTCCGAACCATCCAGCCACCTGTCACAGATTCCGACTCTGATTTGATTCCGAACCTTGACACCGAGGACCCTAAAGCACCATTTTGGGTGGGCATCATCACCAAACACAAGATGCTCCAGAAGACAAAAGCCAAGTCTCTCCCAATATTCAGCATTGATCCGGACGACGAGTGGTGTGCCACCCTCACCGTCAACCGATCCCGCATCCGATTCCGCCTGGACACCAGCGCTTCAGCCAACCTCATTGCGCGGTCTGACCTGGACAGCCTCCATGTCAAGCCTACCATCCTGCCATCCGCCTGCCAGCTTCTGGACTATAATGGTAATGTCATTGCTGCCAGTGGCTCTTGCCAGCTTGAAGTGTCGCACCAGTCATTGAAGGCTAACCTGCCATTCGAAATAGTAGGATCCACTAAAGCCTCCCTGCTTGGTGCTCAGGCGTGCAAACTTCTGTCCACAGGGTTCACTCCCTGTCACCCGCTGACGCTTCCGCATCTCAGGACGCTGACTTTCGGACACAGCTGAACGCCATCATCACCCGATACCACGGTGTATCGAGGGCATGGGCACACTCCCATACACTTATAAAATCTTGTTAAATCCAAATGCCACGCCTGTGGTGCACGCACCTCGCAGGGTACCAGCACCCTTCAAGGACCGCCTCAAGCAGCAGCTGCAGGACCTCCAGGACCAGGACGTAATTTAGAAAGTTACAGAACCGACTGACTGGGTCAGCTCTATGGTGTGCGTGAAAAAACCATCTGCCGAATTACGCATATGTATTTATCCATAGGACCTCAACCGCAATATTATGAGAGAACACTATCCCAATCCAAAGCGTGAAGAACTCACCTGCGAGATGGCTCGCGCCAAATTCTTCACCAAGCTAGACGCATACAAGGGGTTCTGGCAGATACAACTTGACGCATCCAGTCGGAAGCTCTGCACCTTTAACACCCCATTTGGCCGGTATTGCTCCAAACGGATGCCATTTGGCATAATCTCTGCATCGGAGGTGTTCCACAGAATGATGGAGCAGATGATGGAAGGTATCGAAGGGGCTCGCGTCTATGTGGACGACATCATCGTCTGGTCTACCACCCCGCAGGAGCACATTGATCGCCTCCAACGCGTCTTCCGACAAACCCATGAGCATGGCCTCCGCCTCAACAGGGCCAAATGCTCCTTTGGTCAAACAGAACTTAAATTCCTCGGAGACCACATTTCACAGTTTGGCGTGCAGCCAGATGCGGTCAAGGTATCTGCCATTAAGGCCATGAAGACACTGGAGGACAAGAATTTGGTCCTCCGCTTCCTGGGTATGGTCAATTTCCTGGGGAAATTCATCCCTAACCTCGCCTCTCACACCACGGCTCTCAGGAACCTGGTTAAGAAGACGACCGAGTTCCAATGGCTCCCGCCCACGAACAAGAATGGCGGGAACTCAGGGCGAAGCTGACCAAGGCCCCGGTGTTGGCATTTTTTGATCCGGCCAAAGAAACAAAGATCTCCACGGATGCCAGCCAGTCCGGCATTGGAGCAGTGCTCCTTCAACGTGACGACGCCTCCTCGTGGGCTCTTGTCGCATACCGGTCACGTGCAATGACGCCCACCGAACAGCACTATGCGCAAATTGAAAAAGAGTGCCTGGGCCTTCTTACCGGAGTCGTCAAATTCCATGACTATGTCTATGGACTCCCAAAGTTCACAGTTGAGACAGGCCACAGGCCACTGGTCAATATCATTCAAAAAGACCTTAACGACATGACGCCGCGCCTGCAGCGCATTCTCCTTAAACTCAGGCGGTACGACTTTGAACTCGTCTACACACTGGGTAAGGAGCTCATCATCACCGATGCACTCTCCCAATCTGTCACCACACCCTGCGACCCAGCGGGCTTCGTGTGCCAAATTGATGCTCAGGTGGCATTCGCCGCATCCAATCTGCCTGCTACAGACGAACGACTCATCCAGATTCATCGTGAGACGGCCAACGACACCCTGCTCCAACGTGTCATGCGCCACCTGACAGACGGGTGGCTCAAGGGCCAATGCCCTCAATTCTATAACATTAAAGATGACCTGGCGGTGGTAGATGGAATTCTACTAAAGCTGGACAGGATCGTCATTCCGCACAGCATGCGGAACCTCGTCCTTGATCAGCTCCATGAGGGCCACCTGGGAGTGGAGAAATGCCGCCGACGGGCCCGTGAGGCAGTGTCCTGGCCTGGAATCAACAAGGACATTGCCAACGCCGTTCTTAACTGCCCAACATGCCAGCGTTTCCAGCCTGCTCAGCCAAGGGAGACCTTGCAACCCCATGAGTTGGTCACATCCCCCTGGACCAAAGTGGGCATCGACCTGTTCCATGCACTTGGCCGGGACTACGTCCTCATAGTGGACTATATCTCAAACTACCTGGAGGTAGTTAGGCTACACAAACTCACCTCAACTGCGGTCATCCGTGTGCGCAAGGAACCCTTTGCTCGCCATGGCAACCCGCTCACGGTCATGTCCGACAATGGCCCATGTTTTGCCAGTCAGGAGTGGTCCAATTTTGCCAAACGATACAACTTCACACATGTCATGTCCAGTCCCCATCACCCCCAATCCAATGGCAAAGCTGAAAAGGGGGTGCACATTGTCAAACGAGTCCTGTGCAAGGCGGCCGATACAGGATCTGATTTTTACCTCGCCCTGCTTGCTTACAGATCAGCTCCATTGTCCACCGGCCTGTCACCGGCTCAATTGTTGATGATTCGCACGCTGCGGACGACGGTGCCGGCCATTCATGTACCGGACTTGGACAACCTTCCAGTCCTTCGTCGAATGCAGTTGTCTCAGGCCCAACACAAATCGGCATACGACGCCCACGCCATGGATCTCCCTGCTCTGCCTCCTGATGACGAGGTCCGTGTCCAACTTCCCGATGGTGGTTGGTCCACCACCGCTGTGGTGCTCAGACAAGTGGCCCCAGGTCATTTTTGGTTTGTCTACAAGACGGCTCTCTTCTTTGCCGAAATAGGCGGGCACTACGACACCTTCCTCGCTCGCCACCAGATCATCATGTCCTGCCTCGCCATCACGACGAACCCGTCACGGACTTTGCAGATCTCCCTTTTGCTCTGCCACCCTCTGAGTCTGACACAGTCCAACCCATTCCAGAACAGGCAGCCCCTGACCCACCCTTGAGGTGGTCAACCAGAATTTGTCGCTCACCTCAGAAACTGAATTTATGAACTGCCTGAATTCATGGACTCTTTGAACTCATGAACTGATTGTTGCGTTACGCTGTTTGATTAATTCACTGGTTTGTACATACTGTTGTTCTAGTTATATTTTGTGTTACATACTGTCCATCTGCACTAGACACCTTCCAATGTAAATATCTTAGAGTTTCTGTACATAGTCCTGTAAATAAGCTCGCATGTGCCACACATAGTTGGGAACATTCGCATACTACATTATTTATTGCCACGAACACACATTTTTTTTAGAAAAGGGGGGGTGTCATAATATACACGTCAGTATATGATGGTGCAGAGACACACACTGTCTGACACACTGCAAGACCAATCAACACGCACAACACAGCAGCCAATCACCAGTTAGGGCACGGTCACTATAAAGATAGAGAGCACTAGTTTTCCCGCTCATTCGGAATGCAGCCTCTGAGATGGACAGAGCCCGCAGTCAGTAGCACAAACATCCACCATGTGCCAGCAGTATGGGCTGGTCAGGTTAGGCATAGGTCTTCAGTCAATCTAACATAGTGTCGACCCACAGTGCAAGCTCTTAGTTAAATAAAATAGAGTTATAATATTACAAGTGTTGGTAGCCTGTCTGTTACTGCTAAAGTAAACGCAGTCTCCACAGACTCAGAGTACCCAACACATCAGCGACTAGGGGCTTTTCACAGTAACTTAATTACAGTGTAATGTAAGCCTACTTGTGACAATAAAGATTATTATTATTATTATTATTATTAATCCATAGCCGTACCCTTGCCCCCAATGCCTTCATGGGTGCGGTGTTGGCCTGGGTGGCACGCATTGTCGGCACCACCTCCTGCTGCTGCACGCGATTGGACTCCTTTGCCTGCGCCTGTAGGTGCTGGATGCTCGCCGACAACCCCGCATATAGTCACTGGCTCTGCGACTGCATCTCCACTATAGATGCGACGGTCCATTCCAGAAGCCTGAAGCCCCTCTGGACGGCAGCTAGTTCCTAGGGTCAGCCCACCTTCCGACCGTCCATCCCCTCTGTGCCTACCTCGACCTGATGTACCGGATTAGCTGTGTGGTGCGCACCAAAGAGTGTCCCAGGGCCAAGGAGTGTCTCTGGGATGGTGGAGGGTGTCAGAGACAGCTATGACGTGAAATCTGTGTCATTCTTGGACTCGTGTTCCAGAGTGTCTTAGGTCTCAGGTTCATGGCTTGCGTCCATGCTGCTCTCCTCATCACCGCTTGGCACCCGGAGCTCCAGCTGTGGCACTGGCTGGGGGCGGGGGACACCAGATGGACCCGCCCCATCACCAGCAGATCCTGCAAGACATAAGACAAGATGCATGATTAGACTGCGGGCCGGGTGTGTGTGTGTGTGTGGGGGGGGGGGGGGGGGGGGGGGGTGAGGGTGGTGTGGTGTGGGGGCGATGTTGGGGGGGGTGATTGACACACATGTCACGGGGAACCGCAACTCGCCGGGATCTCACTTTGTGGCCCGCGGCTGATCTCCACCCCGGCAACCTCCCTTTCTGTTGTGTTCTTTGTTTTTGTTCTTCAGGATGGTGAAGCCTGTAGTGTGAACAAAGAACAGCGAGCAGTGTTTAACAAACAAAGTTAATTTATTACACTACACTTAATTAAATTCAAACATGTTACTAAGAGATTAGATGAGTAAAGATTACACTTCACTTCTACAATACTAAATTATATATGGTTGCTCTACAGCACCATCTAGTGACTAGAGTAGTAACATTACATTAACCCTGCATGTGCTTGACAATTTCCGCATATTGTGACACCCCCTATCTTTGAAAAATTTAAATCTTGCATTCAAATATACATGTAGTGTATGGGCAATGTACAATCATGAACATTATTAAAAGTTACACACGAGTTAAATCAGTGTATTACTGTTCATAAATTGAGACGATCAGATTTCTTTCTTGATCTCGTTGATCTTCTCAATTCAACTGTCACTGAGTCAGAATGTTCTTTATTCTGACTGAGAATTGTATCAGTCAGTTGAGTGTCAGATGATGAAGTACTCAGCTTCAACAAATGTCCAGGAAACCTACTGGTTGAAAACAATTATTGAGGTTGAATTGGAGGTCAAATTGGAGTTGGAGGTTGCTTCACCTTCAGCAATGCACAACGGTTTCTCCTGAATATCGAACCTTCAGACGTTTGACAAGATAGGAATGTGGAGTTGCCTGACTTAAAACATGGGCAGTGCAGGACCATCCACCTGTTGGATCTTGTACACGTACACAATCTCCTGGAACTAGCGGAATCAGCTGTTTGTCTGACTTGTTATAATACAAACTTTGAGTTAGCTGCTGCTGTCTCATATTGTTAACGATTGATTTAACATCAAGATTTGGTGCAGTTAGGCTTGGTAATGTGGTACGCAGCTGTCTGTTCATAAGAAGTTGAGCTGGCGAAAGACCTGTTGATAAAGGAGTGGCTCTATAACTTAATAATGCTAGTAAAAAATCTTGTCTCACTTCATATGCTTTCTTCATCAATTTATTCATGATACCCCCACCTTTCTCAGCCTTCCCATTGGACTGAGGATATAGAGGGCTTGACGTGACATGATTGAAATTGTAGCACTGAGAAAATTCAGACCGTTCCCAACTGTTGAAACAAGATCCATCGTCCGTTACGGCCGTCAATGGTATCCCATGTCTAGAAAAAACATCTTTAGTTGACTTGATGACTGATTTTGAACTCGAGTTTGTAAGTTTTATCACTTCTGGATAATTTGAGTAATAGTCAATAATGACGATGTAGTCTTTGCCTTGAAAGTAGAAAACATCTATTGCCACTTTAGACCATGGATTTGTTACATCATTCTGAATTTCTCTTTCTGTTGAGCAGACTTTTTTTTTGACAAATGTCACATTCACAAACATAATTTTCAATGTCTGTCTTATGCCAGGCGAATATACGGATTGCCTCACGCGTCGCTTACATTTCTCAATACCCTGGTGTCCTTCATGGATCTGGGTAAGAATCTGTCTTCTCAACTTTGTAGGAATGACTATTCTATCCAGTTTGAGTAAAAATTAATTTACCACAGAGAGGTCATCTTTAACACTTCTGAAGCTGGATCAGCTTGCATTTGGCCAGCCATCAGTCATGTGATGAATCGCTCGCTGTAAAACTTCATCCTTTGCAGTTTCTTCTTTTATTAGCCTTAATTTGACATCCGATACAGGTAGTGTGTCAGCTAGCATGTCAGCTTGAGTTTCTATCACCTGCACAAGATCTGGAATTTTATCTTCATGTTCAGTAGCACATGATAAGGGTCTACTAGGATTAGATCTTTCCCTGGAGTATATACTGGACAAAAATCATATCTTCTTAGTTTCATCAGCATTCTTTGCAATTTGGGCGACATGTCATTTAGACTCTTGTGAATTATATGCACACGCGACCTATGATCAGTCTCAATCACAAATGTAGGTAGACCATAAATATAATTGTGAAATTTTTAAACACCTGTCACCAGACCAAGACATTCTTTTTCAATCTGTGAGTAGCGCTGTTCTGTGGGTGTCATGGCCCGAGAAATGTTTGCTACCGGTCTCCACAGATCATTTGATGTCTTCTGGAGAAGAATAGCTCCTATCCCGTCTTGACTCATGTCCATCGAGATCTTTGTCTCCTTTGTCGGATCGAAAAATGTGAGAACTGTGTCTGTGGTCAGTGCGGATTTTAGGCAGGACCATTCCTTACCATGTTGTGAAGTCCAAGAAAAAGAAACATTTTTCTTGATCAATTGTCAAAGAGCTGTCGCCCTAGATGAAAGATTCAAAATAAATTTGCCAAGAAAGTTGACAACTCCATGCATTCTCAAGACTGCTTTTTTATCTGTCAGAACAGGCATGTCGTGTATAGCTTTAACTTTATATCACTGTCCAGTTGTACACCATCCTTAGATATGAGATTTCCCAGAGACGTCTGTTTGGAAATCCCAAATTGACACTTGGATTTGTTGAGCTTCAATCCATACGAACCAATGCGTCATAGCACTTGTAATAGTCTGGAAATGTGCTCTTCTGGTGATGCAGACCAGATGATAAATCATCGACGTACACCCGTACCCCATCAATACCTTCTGTATGTTTTCCATTGCTCTATGGAAGATTTCTGAGGCAGAGATGATTCCAAAAGGCATGCGATTGAAACAATATCTTCCATACGGTGTATTAAAAGTACAGAGCTTTCTGCTGGACTTAACAAGTTGTAGCTGCCAAAATCCTTTTGAGTCATCTAACTTAGAGAAACTTTTCACATGTGCCATCTCTCTTATAATCTCTTTGTGCTTAGGAATTGGATAGTGCTCTCTCCTGATATTCTTGTTCAGATCCTTTGGGTGTATACATATGCGGAGATCACCATTAGGCTTTCGTACACATGCCACGGAACTAACCCAATCAGTAGGCTCAGCTATCTTGGATATGATGTTCAGTTTTTGCATACGATCAAGTTCCTGCTTGAGACGTTCTTTGATAGGGGCTGGTACTCTTCCCGGAGGATGTATTACTGGTGTAGCATTTTCTTTAAACTGTATTTTATAGGCAAACAGTAACATATCCCTAACCAGTGAATACATTTGGAAATCTAGCAAGGACGCCCTCTATGCCATCTTGCTGTGAACCAACACATTGATTGGCGCTTTGAATCCTTTTCAGAAGATTCAGCATCAAACAAGCAACAACACCTAGTAGAGACAATTTATTGGCATCAACTATTTCAAATAGCACTGGCAGGTGGATATCATTGCTGCTGACTGTTAGACAACACGATCCTATTGTGCTAATGATGTTGCCATTGTAGTCCCTCAGTTGACATTTAGTAGCTTCAATTGGAGGAGGACACTGCATTTTCGAGAGGTCTGATTCAGTGATCAAATTTGCATGAGCTCTAGTATCCAACTTGAAAAGCATTTTGGACCCATTTATTTTCAATGGTATGTTCTAATCTTTCTTCATATGAACAGATTATATCTGCTTTAATATTGTTTTCCGGCATTATCAATCTTGTTGACTGAGTCAACAAAGAATGTGTCTTCCAAATCACATTGTTGTGCCTCAATATCGGAATGAGAAATGTTTCCTCCATTTGATCCGTTTTGCATGCTTCTGATCTTCCTTGCCTTGTTCCAGCAGAGGACAACAGAGCGGAGATGCTGATTGGCTGTTGCAGGGAAATGTTGCATCAGTGCATTGTGGTTACTGTATCTAGAAGGTGGTTTGTGGGGGAGCTGTTGTCAAGTGACAGTTAAACCCCAAACACCTCTTCAGTGTTTCCCTCCCTATCTCTTCCTCTAACCAAAAAAAAAACAATCACTGTAAGGATCCCAGCCGAGTAAAGATCAAGAGGGAGACTTGAGGGCAGATAGAAGTAGAAAGAAGTTGAACCGTGACGTCACAGCCTGCAGGTAAATGATTGGCTGGTGACAGTTAAGTAGATTTCTTTTCCCTGAGGTGTTCTCGTGAGGGGCGCAGTGGTTGCTGAGTGAGTGCTTGCTGAGAAGGGGAGTAAATTTGTTTTAAACTTACTGTTGGGAGTTTGCAGCTGAATCCGGTCGGAGTGAGGACAGAGTGACTGCTGGATAAGTAGTAAAGATTAAAATTGTTTGCTCGGGCCCATAACAGCTGATTGCTGTTCTCATGCGGGGCACAGTGGTTGCTGGTTAAGTGTTTTATTTTTACCTGTATTTAAGTTGGGCGGTTCCTAAACCCTAGACACTACATTTATAGTGCCCCCACCCTTCCACCTCCTCTAAGCTAAGGGGTAGAGTGAATAACAGGTAAGCTCTTTCTTTCTTTTTCTTGTTTTATCCAGAGGGGATGGCAGGGAAGGCAGTGCAATGTTCCTCCTGCAGAATGTTTGAGGTGAGGGACGCCGTCAGTGTCCCTGCTGATTTCACCTGTGGGAAGTGCACCCATCTCCAGCTCCTCAGAAACTGCGTTAGGGAACTGGAGCTGGAGCTGGATGAACTTCGGATCATTCAGGAGGCAGAGGTGGTCATGGATAGTAGCTTCAGGGATGTAGTTACTAGGAAGAATCAAGATAGATGGGTGACGGTGAGACGGGCTGGGAGGAAGCAGTCAGTGCAGGGATCCTCTGTGGCCGTTCCCCTCAGTGACAAGTATACCGCTATGGATACTGTTGAGGGGTTCATGTCCACAGATCTCTGAATGTTGCCACTCAAGTGGATAGAGCCGTGAAGAAGGCCTATAGTGTGTTAGCGTTTATTAACAGGGGGCTTGAGTTTAAGAGCCGCGGGGTTACGCTGCAACTGTACATAACCCTGGTGAGACCACATTTGGAGTATTGTGTGCAGTTCTGGTCACCTCACTATGGGAAGGATGTGGAAGCATTGGTAAGGGTGCAAAGGAGGTTTACCAGGATGCTGCCTGGTTTGCAGGATAGGTCTTATGAGGAAATGTTGAGGGAGCTAGGGCTTTTCTCTTTGGAGCGGAGGAGGGTGAAAGGCGACTTAATAGAGGTTTATAAGATAATGAGGGGGATAGATAGAGTGGACATTCAGAGACTATTTCCTCGGGTGGATGTAGCTGTTACAAGGGGGCATAACTATAAGGTTCAGGGTGGGAGATATAGGAGGGATGTCCGAGATAGGTTCTTTACTCAGAGAGTGGTTAGGGTGTGAATGGACTGCCTGCTGTGATAGTGGAGTTGGACACTTTAGGAACTTTCAAGCGGTTATTGGATAGGCACATGGAGCACACCGGAATGACAGGGAGTGGGATAGCTTGATCTTGGTTTTGGACAATGCTCGACACAACATCGAGGGGCAAAGGGCCTGTTCTGTGCTGTATTGTGTTATGTTCTATGTTCTATGTTAAAAAAGCTTTTTGTATTACTTTGAGGCGTTGTTGTACAATTACAACGGCAATGTGAAGCGTAATGATTAAGTTTGCCACAGTTTGCGTATACTTTCCCGATGGCTGGACATTGTTTTTCTTGGTGAGCATGGCCACAACGTGCACACATCACCACGCTGCTTACATCATTTGCAAAATGGCCACCAGCTGCAGCGCGCCATTTCTTTAACTGCACCACAGCTATAATGGCGTCAGCCACATTGTCTTCTTTTGCACCTTTTACCCGGGACTGTATATCTGCATACTGACTCGCGGCAAACTCACTTGTTCGACATAAATTTAGTGCATCTTCTAACAATAAATTGTGCTGTCTAAGCAAATGCTCACAAAGTTTTTCATTTTTCATACCAAACACGATTTGGTCACGGAGGAGGGAATCTGTTAGCGTTGAAAAGTTGCAAGTCTGCACTCTTAAACGGAGACTCGTGACGAAGGAATCTACCGCCTGTTTTTTGTATCCACTTTGTAAACATATATCCCTCATGTTTCATTAATTTGAGCCTTACAATGCAGATCAAACCTTTCTATTACTGCATTGAAATGTGTCTTGTCATCACTATTTTCAAACTTAAACGTATTGAACAGTTCTATGGCTTGTGGTCCAGTCACAGTGAGAAACAGCGCAATTTTCCTCTGATCACTGGCTGACTCTGGAGTTGAAGCAGAGATACAACTGAAATTGTTGCTTAAAACGTTTCCAATTCACATCCAATTTACCAGTAGCCTTAAAGTGTTTCGGAGTCTGTAGACCTTTCATCTTTGCTTCTTTCACTCGGTGTGCCTAGATGCGACTGGCTTGTCGAGTGCTATGGGGGTTTTTTTCAAAGACTTTTTTCTTCTCGACAAAGTTGTTTTTTCTCGGCAATCTTCTTTCTAACCTTACTAAACCTAACTAAAACCCTTTATCAATCATCCCTGGTACCATGTTGTGTTCTTTGTTTTCATTCTTCAGGATGGTGAAGGTTGTAGTGTGAACAAAGAACAGCAAGCAGTGTTTAACAAACAAAGTTAATTTATTACACTACACTTAATTAGATGCAAATATATTACTAAGAGATTAGAAAAGTAAAGATTACACTACACTTCTACAATACTAAATTATTCTATCAGCTAAACTATCTCATATCTACTCTGTCTGGCTCCCTTCCACTCTCTCCTGTGTCTCCCAGAAGTCAAGGAGGAGTGTTGATATTTATATGGTTGCTCTACAGCACTATCTAGTGACTAGGGTAGTAACATTACATTAACCCTTCATGTGCTTTACAATATCCACATATTGTGACACTTTCCTCTGGCCGCCGACCACTTCCAGAACACTATGCTCAGCCACAGTGAGGGACCACAGGTCCGGTGGTCCCCCTCCAGTTTTCTTCCGCTCCTGGCAGTTATGGCCGGTCTTCTCCTGGGGAGGGGTGGCGGAAACAGAAAACAACGGTGTTAGACAGTCCGCATGCAGCCCAAAGAGTGGGTAGCTGGTGGTCTTAGTGGCCAGGGCACCCAGCCATGGGGGTTCGGCCACCCTCTGGGTGTGTGGGGGGTGTAGGCTTTCGGGTGTGTAGGACAGGGGTTAGTACCAGGGGCACAGTGTTGCCTATTCACCCTGGCCACCATGAGGAGGTTGTGCAGTTTTTTACAGCACTGCTGGCCAGTCCGGATAGTGTTGCTGGTGATGCTCACCGCCTCTGCCACCTGTGCCCAGGCAAGGCAAATGATGGTGGTGGCAGCCTCCTTCCCGGTCTGGGGTACAGGATCACCCGCCTCTCCTCCACCGCGTTCAGCAGGGTTTTCAGCTCGGCGTCTGTAAATCGTGGGGCCGTGGGTCTCGCTGCCATATTGTTGGCTGGGATGGTGTGTGGGGGGAGTGAAGTGTGTATATGTGACTGCGGCTTATCAGCCTCCTGAGTGTCAATCACGAATCCGGCAAATCCCACACCGTTTCTCATTGGAATCGATTGTGTTTCACGTGGCGCCGGTGTTAATAGTAGCGGAATCAGTCCATGCAACGCCAATTTTGCTGTCATGGAACTCCTGCCCCGGCGTCAACACTTAGTCTCAGGAACGGAGAAGCCAGCCCTACTTTTTTGTTATCCTCCTTGTCAAAATATGTTTTTTCACATTTAGAGCACCCAACACTTTTTTTCCCAATTAAGGGACAATTTTAAAAATATATAAATTTTAAGTGCCCAATTCATTTTTTTTCAATTAAGGGCAATTTAGCGTGGTCAATTCACCTACCCTGCACATCTTTGGGTTATGGGGGGTGAAACCCATGCAGACACAGGGAGAATGTGCAAACGCCATACGGACAGTGACCCAGGACTGGGATCGAATCCGGGTCCTCGGCACCATGAGGCAGCAGTGCTAACTATTGCACCACTGTCCCTTCCTGTCAAATACCTTTTAAAGCATATTTACAGGGTGTCCTGCGTCTCAAGTGAAGGGCTGACATCTGAGCTGCTCTCAGCATCGCTGCTTGGCTCACCGGGAGGGAGGGCTCCGGGTGTGGCACCGGCTGGGGGCGGAGGACGGCAGATGGACCCACCCCATCGCCAGCAGATCCTGTAAGACACAAGACAAAATACATGATTAGACTGCGGGCCGTGGGGGGGTGGAGTGCGGTTGGTGTGACGTTGAGGGTGGGGGTGAGGGTGTTGTGAAAGTGATGGTGGTGTGGGGGTGAGGGTGGTGGTGAGGGTGGTGTGGGAGTGAGGGTCATGTGGGGGTGGGGGTGGTGTTGAGGGGGGCTGACACACGTGTCATGGGAAACCGCAACTCAACGGGGTCTCATGGCCTTGTCCGCGGCCAAACCCCACCCCGGCGACCTTCTCCTCGAGGGGGGGGGGGGGAAACAAAAAATGGCAATGTTAGACAGTCCGATGCATGCAGTGCAGGGGAGAAGCTGGTGGCCTCAGTGGCCAGGGCACCCGGCCATGGTGGCCAGTATGGGTGCCAACATGTGGTGCAGGGTGGGGGTTTGCCCACAGTTCAGGTGTGTTGGAAGGGGGTTAGTGCCTTGGGCACAGTGTTGCCTACTCAGCCTCGCCGCCCTGAGGAGGTTGAGCAGTTTTTTCCGGCTCTGCAGTCCGGTCCGGATGGCGTTACCCATGGTGCTGACCACCTCTGCCATCTGCGCCCAGGCACACCGAGTGGTGGCAGCTGGCAGCCTTGGCCAGGGTACAGGGCCATCCGCCTCTCCCCCACATCGTCCAGAAGGGTCTCCAGCTCGGCATCCGTGAAGCATGGGGTCACGCGTCTTGCTGCTATCTTGTTGGCTGGTATGGTGTGTGGGGGGAGTGAAGTGTGCATATGCAGCTGCAGCTTGTCAGCCACCTGAATATCATTCGCAAAACCGGCCAATCCCGCACCATTTCTCATTGGAATCGATTGTGTTTCACGTGGCGCCGGTGCGAGCCCCTTAATAGTAGTGGAATCGGTCCAGGCATCCAGCAGTTTTGCTGTCTTGGAGCTTCACGAATTCTGCAGTGGCGCCAACACTTAGTCTCAAAAACAGAGAATCCTACCCCTTGAGTTTCAAATCTTCCAATTCAGTTCTGAGACAAACATTTTCTGTTCGTATTTCAGTTTCCTATTGTTTATTTGGGGTTTCATCGGATAGCTTTCCTTCATTCACAGACAGCTGCTTGCTCCGCACTGCCACATACTATTCAGATAATATTTGGGGATTATATTTTATTTTGAGAATTCCAGGAAGTTTCATGCCGCTCTGATATCCGTGTGTGGTTTACCAAAATCCCACTGGCAGGCCACCAAAAATCACCCGGCGGGTTGGTCGGTATATCCCGCCCAATGGCACTCGTGCTCAGCCTTGAAAACATTTTAAACAATGGCTGCTCGGATCGACTGGCTGCAGACATTTCAGCACTATGCTTTAGGGGAGGTGGTGGCGTAGTGGTATTGTAACTGGACACGTAAACCCTGGTTCAAATCCTGCCACTGCAGATGGTGACATTTGAATTCAATAAAAATCTGGAATTAAAAGTCTAATGATGGCCATGAAACCACTGTTGATTGTCATAAAAACCTCTCTGGTTCACTAATGTCCTTTAGGGAAGGAAATCTGTCATCCTTACCTGGTCTGGCCTACATGTGACTCCAGACCCACTAAATGTGGTTGACACTTAGCTGCCCCTCAAGGGCAATTAGGGGTGGGCAATAAATGCTGGCACAGTCTTCGAAGCAAATAAAAAAAAGTGCTGAATCCTAGCTTTTGCTGGTCTTTAAAGCTGATTCTTTAATTGCAATCCTTCCAGTTAAGAATCTGTCTTTTTACTGTAAATTGCTTACCCTTTGTGCGATCTGGCCAGGTCCTTTGACTCTGTATTTATTCAGGCTCTTCTTTTCATCTGCACAGTGGCTTATTTTTCTGCATTTCAGTATTTTCTTTTCCTTTTTGAATTATAGCCAGCCTTTTGTGATCTGGCAAGCTTCTTTGACTCTGCATTTATTCAGGTCTGACAATTGAGCTTTTGTAGACAATCTCCAGATGTGTCTTTGATTTAGGCGCACACCTGGCAGGTCAGCACGCAGTTTCTGAACTTTTTCATGCTTTCGGAATGTTGGGATCTCTCCTTCGCTGGCACGATGTTGTAGAGTGCTGCATACTGTTCTTTGGGTCTGAACTGCATGCATTTAATAACTCCAAGAAATTTGTGCATGTATTCAGTGAAGGGTTCAAGTTGGGAATGAATGTCGGTACTGTACTCAGTCCTACATTAATCTTAAATGTGCCAGACTCTTATACTACAATGCCCACCCCATTGCACAGTACCACTCTTTCCCATGCTACATATGCTCTCAATGCCATTTTCCTGTGTTTTGAGACACTCCGACCCCGCCAACTCTGGCCACAGCCCACAACTCTTGGCTAACTCTTGAAAGTCCCTGACATTTGACTGTGGTCGAGCCCTCGCTGACTCACCCTCCCCTGGTCAGTCCTGGAATATTTTGGACACAGTCAGTGCCATCATGGGGGGGGGGGGGGGAGGGACATGCTGCTGAATTGGGAAATTTAAAATGTAATGGTGTCCAAGATTGTGAGGGGCAGTGGTCTGAACATCTGTCTCCTATTCCGAGAGGCTCCTGGGGCAATCCAGGAGGCTTGGTAACCCTGTTCACGCCCAGGCATTAAACTGACTGTGAACACAGGCAAAGGTGCAGAGAAAGCAGGGGCTGAGGGGTTGGGAGAGGCAGGCGGGGGTTAAATAGAGGAACCCGACCAATAGGGAGCCGCAACACTATTGAGTAAGGTGGTGTACGGAACTACAGTGAAGGAAGAGGCGCGACGTGCCTCCCGGGAGGGAAGGAGCACCTGGCAGAAGGGAGGGGAAAGACAGAAATTCAGGGAAAACAAAGGGCAAAAAGAGGGAGGGGGCGAGAAGGAGGTAAAACCAAGAGGGGAGGGGGGGCTAGGAGGGTGGAGCACAAGGACAGGGGCGTTCAGAGGGAGAAACAGAGGGGGGAAGAGGAGAGCACTGGTTACAACAGATGGTTTCAACACCATCATTCCTACAAAACTCATCTCCAAATTCCGTGGCCTTGGCCTCGGCTCCTACCTCTGCGACTGGATCCTGAACCTTCTAACCCACAGGCCACAATCAGTAAAGATAGGCAACAACACCTCCTCCACGATCATCCTCAACACCGGTGCCCCACAAGGCTGTGTCCTCGGCCCCCTACTATACTCCTTGTACACCTATGACTGTGTGGCCAAATTCCCCTCCAACTCGATTTTCAAATTTGCTGATGACACCACCGTAGTGGGTCGGATTTCAAGCAATGACGAGACAGAGTACAGGAATGAGATAGAGAATCTGGTGAACTGGTGCTACGACAATAATCTCTCCCTCAATGTCAACAAAACGAAGGAGATTGTCATCGACTTCAGGAAGCGTAGTGCAGAACATGCCCCTGTCTACATCAATGGGAATGAAGTAGAAAGGGTCGAGAGCTTCAAGTTTTTAGGTGTCCAGATCACCAACAACCTGCCCTGGTCCCCCCATGCCGACACTATAGTTAAGAAAGCCCACCAACGACTCTACTTTCTCAGAAGAGGAAGGAAATTTAGCATGTCAGCTACCACCCTCACCAGCCTTTACAGATGCACCATAGTGTGGTAGTCACCACTGTTTGTATAATACGTGTATTAGAGGTAATATGTGTCATGATATTCAGGTAAACATCATGGTGCAAACATACATACATACTGATGGACAGATTAACGGACCAATCAATGCACACACAACACCACAGCCAATCACAGGCAAGAGCATACACACTATAAAACGGGGAGCACGACACTTCCCGCTCATTCCAGCAGGAGACAGCTCAGGGCACAGAGCTCACAGCAAGCCACTCAGACATCCACCATGTGCTGAGTGCCACTCCAAGATAGCGTTCGGGATAGGTCCACAGATTCAAGGGTAATGAATGAACCACAGTAACCAGTTTACCATTGTAAATATTGTTAGTAATAAAACTGAGTTGTACCATCCGCAACCGTGTTGGTTCGTCTGTGTAGCAGAGCACCTAACACGACAATAAGGTAAGGCTCCTGTACTACAGGTACGGGGGTAGTGCTGATGCACTATCAATTACGACGAGACAAGAGTAGAGAGTAATCGAGGCTTTATTACACAGAGATGTGTGGCCTCCTACAGCTGCTGCCAAAATGGCTGCAGTTCGGAGAGCACACACATTTATACTCCGCCTACTGGGCGGAGCCAGCAGGCAGGGATCTACCCCCATACCTGTAGTACAGCGGCCTTACCGTAATACCCTTGTATGCAGTGCAGTATGTACAATATAATACAACAGTGGTGACGACCACATTCACCTCCTGTTAAAAATTAGTCCAGCGGGGGTGATGGAAAACTATTTACATACAGGTTGTCATTTGAAGCCTAAAATTTCAGAGAAGGTTACAAACTTAGACGGTCGGGTGCCTTCATCCGTCGTTGAGAGCGCCGCAGTGCTGATGGCGAGTCAGGCGACGGCTCGGTCGTCGGTGACTCCAGGAGCGTGCCGACATCCTCTTCACCCCTGGGTGGGACCAAGGGGAGGACGGATTGTCCTGGAGCGGGGGCTGTGGTGGGGTGCGCTGGGGGAAAGGAGAGGTGGCGCCAGGGTAAAGGGGGGGGGGACCCAGCTGGTGCCAGGTCCCTGAGGGAGACTGTGTCATGGCGGCCATCGGGGTACGCTATGTAGACGCACTGCGGGTTTGCGTGGAGTAGCTGTAACCTCGCAACCAACGGGTACGCCTTGTGGAGCCGCACGTGCTTGCGGAGGAGAACAGGTCCTGGAGCTGCCAGCCATGTTGGGAGCGAAACCCCGGAGGTGGACTTCCTGGGGAAGGCAAAGAGACATTCATGGGGGGTTTTGTTAGTCGCCGTGCACAGGAGCGACCGAATGGAGTGAAGTGCTTCGGGGAGGACCTCCTGCCAGCGGGAGGCCGGGAGATTTCTGGACCATAGGGTCAGCTGGACGGCCTTCCAGACCGTCCCATTCTCCCGCTCCACCTGCCCGTTTCCCCGGGGGTTGTAGCTGGTCATCCTGCTCGAGGCAATGCCCCTGTTGAGCAGGTACTGGCGCAGCTCATCGCTCATAAATGAGGATCCCCGGTTGCTGTGGCCGTAGGCGGGGAAACCGAACAGAGTGAAGATGGCGTTGAGGGCTTTGATGACGGTGGCAGACGTCATATCGGGACATGGGATTGCGAAGGGGAATCTGGATTAATCGGTGACCACATTGAGAAAATACGTGTTGTGGTCGGTGGAGGGGAGGGGCCCTTTGAAGTCCACGCTGAGGCGTTCAAAGGGGTGGGAGGCCTTCACCAGGCGTGCATGGTCTGGCCGGTAGAAGTGCGGTTTACACTCCACGCAGACCTGGCAGTCTCTGGTGACAGCCCTGACTTCCTCGATGGAGTAGGGCAGATTGCGGGCCTTAATGAAGTGATAAAAGCGGGTGACCCCTGGGTGGCAGAGATTGTCGTGCAGGGTCCGGAGTCAGTCCCCTTGTGCGTAGGCACATGTACCTCGGGACAGGGCAACGGGGGGCTCGTTGAGCTTACTGGGGCGATACAAAATCTCGTGATTAAAGGTGGAGAGCACGATCCACCACCGCAAGATCTTAGCATTTTTTACCTTACCCCGCTGTGTGTTGTTAAACATGAAGGCAACCGACCGTTGGTCAGTGAGGAGAGTGAATCTCCTGCCGGCCAGGTAATGCCTCCAGTGCCGCACAGCTTCAACGATAGCTTGGGCCTCCTTTTCGACGGAGGAGTGCCAAATTTCGGAGGCATGGAGGGTGCGGGAAAAGAATGCCCTGGGCCTGCCTGCCTGGTTGAGGGTAGCGGCCAGAGCAACGTCTGATGCATCGCTCTCGACTTGGAAGGGGAGCGTCTCGTCGACCGCGTGCATCGCGGCCTTGCCGATGTCGGCCTTGATACGATTGAAGGACTGGTGAGACTCGGCCATCAGTGGGAAACCGATGGAGTGGATGAGTGGGCGGGCCTTGTCCGCATAGTTAGGGACCCACTGGGCGTAGTACGAAAAGAAGCCCAGGCATTGTTTGAGGGCCTTGGGGCAGTGGGGAAGGGGGAGTTCCATGAGGGGGCGCATGCGATCGGGGTCGGGCCCTAGAACTCCGTTCTGAACCACATAGCCGAGGATATCTAATCGGTTTGTGCTGAACACACACTTCTCCTTGTTGTAGGTTAGGTTGAGGAGTTTGGCGGTGTGGAGAAATTTGGAAAGGTTAGCTTCGTGGTCCTGCTGGTCGTGGCCGCAGATGGTGACGTTATCTAGGTTTGGGAAAGTGGCCTGCAGTCCGTACCGGTCAACCATTCGGTCCATCTCCTGTTGGAAGACCGAGACCCCATTAGTGACACCGAAGGGAACCCTAAGGAAATGGTAAAGGCGGCCGTCTGCTTCAAACGTGGTGTACGGGCGGTCTGCCTTGCAAATGGAGAGCTGGTGGTTGGCAGATTTCAGGTCCACTGTCGAGAAGACCCGGTACTGTGCAATCTGATTGACCATATCAGATATGCGTGGGAGGGGGTACGCGTCGAGCTGCGTGTACCGATTGATGGTCTGACTGTCGTCAACGACCATCCTGTTTTTCTCCCCGGTTTTCACCACTACCACTTGGGCTCTCCAGGGGCTGTTGCTGGCCTCGATGATACCTTCCCACAGCAGCCGCTGGACCTCCGACCTGATGAAGGTCCTGTCCTGGGCGCTGTACCGTCTGCTCCTGGTGGCGACGGGTTTGCAATCCGGGGTGAGGTTTGCAAACAGAGAAGGCGGGTCGACCTTAAGGGTCGTGAGGCCACATACAGTAAGGGGTAGTAGGGGCCCTCCAGATTTCAGGGTTAGGCTCTGGAGGTTGCACTGGAAGTCTAGGACGAGTAGCAAGGCAGCTCAGAGGTTGGGGAGGATGTAGAGCCGGAAGCCGCTGAACTCTACGCCCTGGATGGTGAGGGTGGCGGTGCAGTACCCCCGGATCGCCACGGAGTGGGATCCGGAGGCCAGGGAGATTCTTTGGTTAATGAGGTGTATCGCGAGGGAGCAGCGCCTTACCGTATCGGGATGGATGAAGCTCTCAGTGCTCCCGGAGTCCAGAAGGCAGGATATCTCATGCCCGTCCACCTTCACCTTTGTCGACGCAGTCGCGAGGTTATGCGGTCGGGACTGGTCGATCGTGACGGAAGAGAGACGCGGCTGGTCGGCGGTGGTTGCAGGTGATGAGCGGCCCGATGAGGTGCCCGACGGGAGGGGTCCTGAGGCGGGGAAGATGGCGGCGCCCACGGGCCGCACATGGTCTGAGGCGAGGAAGATGGCGGCGCCCACTGGCCGCACACGGGGGGGTGCAGGGACAATAGCGGCGATTGAGCGGGCCTGGCACACTGCAGCAAAATGTCCTTTCTTGCCGCAGGCCTTGCAGAGCGCGCTCCGTGCCGGGCAGTGCTGCCGGGGGTGTTTTGTCTGTCCGCAGAAGTAGCACTTGGATCCCCCGGGGTTGGTTGGCTGCCGCGCGACGCAGGCGTGGGGTTGGCTGGGGGCGGTCGCTGGCGGGGTCCACGATGGGGTGGCCGCTGGCGGGGTCCCCGATGTCCAGGAGGGGTGGTCGGGGGCATACACCTGTACGTCGTGTGAGGCGACTGTGAGAGAGAGCGCTAGTTTCTTGGTCGCCGCGAGGTCAAGCGTAGCCCCTTCTAAAGAGGCGCTGGCAGATGTAGGTCAACCTTATGCCCGTAACGAACGCGTCTCTCATTAGCAGGTTAGAATGTTCAGCGGCCAAAACGGCCTGGCAATCAGTCTCTCATCAGGGCGAGCAGGGCACTCCAGAAATCTTCCACAGACTCACCGGGAAGTTGGTGCCGCGAGAACAGGAGGTGCCTGGTGTAGATCTTGTTGGTCTGCTGAGCGTAGTTCTCCTTCAGTAGCGCCATGGCCTCTGCGTAGGTAGGCGCGTCCTGGATGAGGGGAAAGACATCGGAGCTCAGCTGCGTGTACAGAATCTGGAGCTTCTGTGCTTCTGGGATTGGGTCTGTCGCTGATCCGATGTATGCTTCAAAGCAAGCTAGCCAATGTGCAAAGTCCTTTTTGCCGTTGTCTGCTTGAGGATGCAGCTGCAGGCGATCCGGGTTGATGCGGAGATCCATCTTTGTAAAATCTCTGTGTAATAAATTGATGCACTATCAATTATGATGAGAAGTGAGTAGAGAGTAATCAAGGCTTTATTACACAGAGATGTGTGGCCTCCTACAGCTGCTGCCGAAATGGCTGCAGTTCAGAGAGCACACACATTTATACTCCGCCTACTGGGCGGAGCCAGCAGGCAGGGATCTACCCCTGTACCTGTAGTACAGGGGCCTTACCGTAATACCCTCGTATGCAGTGCAGTATATACAATATAATACAACAGTGGTGACTACCACCAGTGCATCAATTTATTAAGCAGAGATATTACAGCGATGGAACTACGCATCAAGCCTGATCGCCTACAGATGCAGCCGCAAGCAGCCAAAGCCGCTTCGGCCTTCGACCACTGGCTCTCTTGTTTCGAGAGCTACCTCCGATCCGCGACGGACCAACCCTCGGAAGAACAGATACTCCAGGTTCTCTACTCACGGGTGAGCTCCGATATTTTCCCCCTTATCCGGGATGCGCCTACTTACACGGAAGAGATGGTGCTCCTGAAAGGACATTACATCCGCCCAATCAACAAACTGTGTCATGATATTGAAACACACACATCATGATAGACAGACCAACAGACCAACTAGCACACATAACATGACAGCCAATCACAGACAAGGACAGAGACAGTATAAGACAAGAAACACGACACCTGGTGGTGAGTAGATCTGGAGACCAGGACAAGGACAGGACCTGATTATCAACACACTCAGAGAGTCACCACGTGCTGAGTACCAGGACAGATCTGTAAATAACAAGTTGAAATAAAACAGCGTTGTACCAATTGCAACCGTGTTGGTTCATCTGTACCTCAGAGCACCCAACACCACATGGTACCAAGTGAGTGGATCGATACCCGCCACCATACCTCAGCATACAGAGACAACCAGCAATACCCAGGCAAGATGAACGAGCTCCCGGTTCCGCAGCCACTCCAGTGCCACGGCGATCTCCGCGAAAACTGGCAGCGATTCCGGCAAGCGTTTGAATTCTTCCTGGTGGCAGCCGAACTTAAAGACCTGGCAGATGATGAAAAAATAGAGTTTCTCCTCACCATCGCCGGTGCAAGAGCAGAAGAAATCTTTTAAAAATTCAAGTTCTCCAAGGGGCAAAACAGGTACGACTTCCAGGCAGTCCTGGACAAATTCGGCAAATTCTGTGAGGAAAACACACTCCAATCGGCAAGGAAAGGTAAGAAAAACGGCAGTACTCACCTCGAGACCGAAATCCCGGACCAGAGAGCGATTTGGGTCGAGGTCGGCGGCCATCTTGCTAAAGGTATAACGCTAGCGCAGTTGCGCGAGAAGTGCGCAGAACTTGAAGTTTCGTCTGCGCATGCGCGAGATGCCGTGCATGCGCAATCAAGAAAACGGCCATCGGTAAAGGAACAGCGATCTGCGCATGCGCAATCGCTTCCTACGTGCTACGTCACGCGCGTCATGACGTCAGAGGCCCCAGACAGCACCAATTTAAAGGGGAAACGTCCCAAATCCTATTTAAAGGGGAAACGTCCCAAATCAAAGAAAAAATCTTTTAAAGCTGTAAAACAACCTTCCTTCACCAGGAATGACAGCACAATGCCTCAAATTGAACCAGGAAATGAATTTAATCTCCGAAGAACCCTGCAACAAGCAGTTACCTATGCACAAACCGATGATTCCGACCTCGAATACTTCGATACCGATCTTTACATTTTTTCCGGACCTCGCGAGCCCAATGACAGCTCCATGGTCCTAGACGACTACGACCCGGACGAACCTTTTGTGTTGAACATTGGCGACCCCCACATTGAATCCGACGCAGATGCGGATTCACTTTTCGGATCTGAGGATCTTCAACCCAGCAGATACGACGTCCCAACTCATCAGTGCAGAATGATGCTGCAGCCTGAAATTAACAGACAGGGAGCGGTACAAGCCCACAGAGAGCGGCCTGCTGCCACACAGAGCGTGGTCCACGCCCTGCTCAGGGTTCCCGACCCTGCGAGGAAAGCAACGCAAGAATCCAATGCACAGTCCTTGCAGGAACAAGACCATGAGGGTCTAGCAACTTCCTCTGACCAACTAGCGGCAGATGATGCAAGTCTGCCATGCTCACGTAAACAGCAAGAAGGCTATAACAGTCCACCACGCTCCAGTGCACAGCAGCATGACCATGACGGTCTCTCATGCTACAATGAAGGGCACAGCGCTGATGACTGTTCAAGCCCAAATGAAGACAAGCCAAAGGAGTCGCCTCTTCCAAGCCCGAAGAAAAAAGGATTATGCGCTGACCTTCAGGATCATTATAGCCGAAGAGATATTAATAATGCTGCACGGTCACAGAAGGATGCTGAGGATTTGCTTAAGAAATTACTTGTATGTCTAACTTGCAAGGAGCAGACTGAAAATTGCCATTGTTTTAGTACGGATCGAAAAAATGGACAAGACATTGATCCTCATTTAATGGAAATAACACAACCTGAATCATATCTACAGCAGGGACAACTGTCTCCCTTCAACACAAAACCGCTAAGTCCCAGCTTCAGAGACCAGCAGTTAGTCAGTAATGACTCTTCAAACCCTGATGGGAATATTAATCGCATTGAACCTATGCACACTCCACTGATAAATGAGCAGAACATTGGAGCAAGAATCCTGAGGACACCGACATCGAGTAGCCAGACAAAGCACTTAAAACCCGCAGCAGTTTCAAGTGATCCAATTGTGCTTTCCAGTGATGGTGAAGATGCAGTTAAGGTCGACCCGGTTATCCATTGTACCACATTAACTCCAGAGATTAAGCATTTATGTCTGGGGAGTAGAATGTGGGCAATTGAGAACAGTAAAAGAGAGACTGTGACTATGCCAGTCCCAGCAAAATCAGACCCAGAGACTATGAAGGAATGTACATTAGAAAAGGATACATATGAAGTAACTGAGAAGAAAATTGAAACGGACTGTTCTTTGGAAACTAGTACAATGACGAAAGAAACATTGGATCCAACATTTGATGCTCTACATATGGGAGAAATTGAGGGAAATGAACAAGGTTCTGTAATGTCTGGGGGAAGATTTAAAATTCCAAAGAAGAAAAGCCCAAATGAAGGACAACGGCAAGACAATGACAGTCCACCGACATGGTTTGCACCACCAGATGAAAACTCTGACAATTTACCCAACCCTAGTGAACAGCAAGCAGCTACTGAGGATCTATCCACGGTAAGTGAGACGAGTGACGACAGCATCCCACTTCCCATGCAAAAGGTGCAAAGTGACAGACCTCAGCTAGTGCGTACAGAGGCACTCGACGATCACGGTGAGACCACTGGTAACTACGGTGACACCACACTACTTCCACCCTCAATTGCTCGAACCTCTCCACTAGTCAATGCATTCCTGCATGTTCCAACTCCAGAAGTGCAGCTTCAAGAAATCTCAGCTGACTCCAGTGAACCTGCTAAGACTCCGGACGGGGAGCATCAACAAAAAAACAGACCAGACTCCAGATGGGGAGCAAACAAACGCCGACTCTGATTCACGTAAGCCAGACTTTACTCCAGACAGGCAGTGTCGCAACCTCAGTGATGGCATACTCAGGGTGACAGCAGATGCCACAACGACAGGAGATGGATCACGTGACAATCACACTGGGTCAGCAATAACAAGCAGCAGCGACAGTCCAAGAGGAATACACCAATTTTCACCACAGCTATGTCCACACATTTGTTCCACACCGACAGTGCGGCCAATGACAGCTCATGCTGGACAAACTCAGTATTCAAGCATGCAGCAACCAGCAGTCTATGCAGCATATTCTCAAACAGGCCAGCACTGCGGATTGCCCACTAATGGAATCAAGACCAAAGGAGGACTACCGCCAGCGCAATCTGCACTACAGACTGGATGCCTTAGTTACTGCCCAGGATTTGCTGCACCACAGCCTGGCCAGATAGCGTTTTCCTATCAGATGCAAGGTTCTAGTTTCACACCATCACCAGACATTGATGCGAGCAGCAATTCTGTCTCCAAATCGACAAGCTTCAACGCTTCTCAGCAGAATCACCCTTCCAGCACAGCATGTGGCCAGAACCAGCATGCACAGCCTCATCCAACTTCAATATTTGGCACATTCACGACCTTGAATGATATTGTTGATGGTACCTCTTCAATGTCAACGACCCATCAGCTACAAGATGCCATCCGACGGCACCACCACAAACATAAAAAGAAAAAGACTCCACCTCGTTCCTGGTACGCATGACGGATGGATCGGTGCGTAGGCGCAATCGGCGAGCCTTTCGCCTACTTCCACGCTCGCAACGGAACCACACACAGACGCCGCGTCCTCCAATGGTTCCTGATAGTGACTTCGTGGAGCTGCCATATACCATGCCACTTCTGTCGCCACCCGTGGCCAGGCTCGCACCTCAGCCGGTGGTTCTCGACCCACCCTTGAGGCGGTCAACCCGTATTCGTCGCCCACCTACTAGACTGGACTTATGAGACTGTTCACACGTCAAAGTTTAGAAACTATTGTATTGTAACATGTTACTGTTTTATCGTTCCAGATCTCCTTTGACTGGACCACACTTCAAAGTTTTTCCTCTTTTGTTATGGTACAACCTCGTCAGCATGCCACACCTGACATCGCCCCTTGTATATAGTTACGCCACATGTACATGCTGTAAATATCACGCACACACACCTTTAGCTGCACTCAGGACACATTCATATTTATAACCACGTAGGCACATAATCTTGTAAAAAAAGGGGGGATGTCATGATATTCAAACACACACATCATGATAGACAGACCAACAGACCAATTAGCACACATAACACGACAGCCAATCACAGACAAGGACAGAGACAGTATAAGACAAGAAACACAACACCTGGTGGCCAGTTGATCTGGAGACCAGGACAAGGACAGGACCTGATTAACAACACACTCAGAGAGTCACCACGTGCTGAGTACCAAGACAGATCTGTAAAATCTGTAAATAACAAGTTGAAATAAAACAGCGTTGTACCAATTGCAACCGTGTTGGTTCATCTGTACCTCAGAGCACCCAACACCACAAACTGTACGCCTGGCACCTCCTGTCCATGAGACAGCAACTCTCTGGTGAGTCGTTCGATGATTTCTGGCGTGCCCTGCACACCCTGGCGAGGAAATGCGATTGCCAGGCAGTTTCAGCAGTCGAACACACTGAACTTTTAATCCGGGACGCTTTTGTTACGGACATGGGGTCAGTGAACGTCCGCCAGCGCCTATTGGAAGGGGGTACGCTCGACCTTGCGGCAATTAGGCAGCTCGCAAACTCACTGACTGTTGCCTCCCGTAATGTACAGTCATACGCCCCCGACCGCATGGCGCCCTCATGGACATCATGGACCCCACCAGCGGCCGCCCCCAGCTGTGATATGGTACGAATAAATATTGACTTTAGCACTGCCCCAGACTCAGAGAGCTCTGGACGGCCTTCTTCAAGGCTATGTCCAGGGTGGTGGGGGTCAAGATGGAGCCGTGCCCATCTGTGGCAGTCTTCAGGGTGTCAGAGCACCCAGAGCTTTGGACAGAGAAGGGTGCAGATGCCCTGGCCTTCGCATCACTGATCACCAGGCAGAGACATCTGCTAGGTTGGAAATCAGCAATGCCACCCAGGGCCTCGTAATGGCTGAATTCGTGAGGCTGGAAAAAAGATTAAATCTGAGATAAGAGGGTTTGAAGAGAGATTCCATATAAAACAGGCCTTCACAGACCTGTTTGCAACCAACTGGGGGGGCAGGGAATGTCACCTGGAAGGGGAGGTGCTCACGAAGAACATAGAAGGAACAGGGAGGAGAGCCACTCACAGGAGGGGACACAACCCCCTCCCACATGTGCTGAACCAGGGAATCAAGCTGACCCACACGCCCTCGAAAACTCAAGGGAAAAACGGGATCCCCCCCACCAGCGAAACAAAGACAACCAGGAAGCGAGGGGAAGGGTCCCAGCAATATTTGTAAAGCTGGGTGCAACTCCTGCCGCCAAGCAGTAGGAGCCCCAGTAAGAACCCATCACAATACCGTAAAAAATGTAAAATAGTGTTGGGACCTCAGTCATAGTTATGGTGAGCACAGTACGAAGTCTTACAACACCAGGTTAAAGTCCAACAGGTTTGTTTCGATGTCACTAGCTTTCGGAGCGCTGCTCCTTCTTCAGGTTCCAAGCATTGTTTGGCATCTTTGAATTTGTCTATATATGTGTTTCTGGAACATACCTCTTATTCACCTGAGGAAGGAGCAGCGCTCCGAAAGCTAGTGACATCGAAACAAACCTGTTGGACTTTAACCTGGTGTTGTAAGACTTGGTACTGTGCTCACCCCAGTCCAACGCCGGCATCTAAACATCATAGTTATGGTGGCATTGAGGAGCTCCTGTTATGAATTTTCTATTTTGTTACTTACCATTACTGTTGTTGTATTGTTATTTATATGCAGAATTCTGTTTTTTTAATTCCAAATGGCAATAAAATATTTTTTTAAATAAATAAATAAAGCTTAATTTGTGGATCAACTGTCTTTCATGAATATTGTCTGATTTTCATTTTGAACTGAACGAGGAGGTGATACAGCCAGGTGGGCAAGTTGCAAATTTACCTCACAGAACTCTATAAAGTTGTTTTTATCCCGTTATACGTCATTGAATCCCTACAGTGCAGAAGGAGGCCATTTGGCCCATCGAGACAGCAGCAACCCTTAAAAAGAGCATCCTATGTACGCCCAATCTCCCGCCCTACCCCTGTAACCCCACCCATTGGACACTCGGGGGCAATTCATGGCCCATCCACCTAGCCTGCACATCTTTGGACTATGGGAGGAAACCCGTGCACCCGGGGGGAACCCACACAGACACGGGGAGGATGTGCAAACTCCACACAGACAGTCACCCGAGGTCAGGGTCGGAATCAAATCCAGGTCCCTGGCGCTGCGAACCAGCAATGCTAACCACCGAATGCACAACTACTCATCTGATTCAAGATGACATAGGACAGCAATACAGCAACACGCCACCAGGTGTCAGTCCTGCTCCAAATGTTCTTGGCACCAACAGTGCCCAATTCAACAGCATGCTGCATTCAATTTAAGTGCCCTGAGGCAGGGTCCCAGGTGGGGCTGTCTACTCTTACTCAAGTGCGTGCAGGGCAGTAACTACACAGTGCATATCGGTTGTCATAGCACAAACTATTCTATTTATGTTCAATTCAATGCTGGTAGCTTATAGGCCTTTATAGGTGAAATTTTATTATAATAATTAATCATCTTTATTAGTGTCACAAATAGGCTTACATTAACACTGCAATGAAGTTACTGTGAAAAGCCCCTAGTCGTTACGTTCCTGCGCCTGTTCGGGTACACAGAGGGAGAGTTCAGAATGTCCAATTCACCTAACAGCACGTCTTTCGGGACTTATGGGAGGAAACCGGAGCACCCGGAGGAAACCCACGCAGACATGGGGAGAACAGGCAGACTCCACACAGACAGTGACCCAAGCCAGGAATTGAACCTGGGACCCTGGAGCTGTGAAGCAACAGTGCTAACCACTGTGCTACCATGCAGCCAGAATGTCCAATTCACCTAACAGCACGTCTTTCGGGACTCGTGGGAGGAAACCGGAGCACCCGGAGGAAACCCACGCAAACACGGAGAGAATGTGCAAACTCCACATGGACAGTGGCCCAGAGCTGGGATCGCACCTGGGACCTCAGCGCCGCGAGGCTGTATCAACCAGCGCCACCTTGTTGGCTGGGATGAGTGTGTGTGGGGAGTGTAATGTGTATATGCGGTTGCAGTTTGTCAGCCTCCCGAGTGTCAATCACGGGCCCAGCGAATCCGGCACTATTCTTCATTGGAATCAATTGTGTTCCACGTGGCGCCGGTGATAGCCCCTTAATAGTAGCAGAATCGGTCCAGGTGTGGCGGCAGTTTTTCTGTCGTGAAAGTCCACAAATTCTGCCTTGGCGTCAACACTTTGTTGCAGAAACGGAGAATCTCGCCCCTTATATTTCACAATTCATAAGTTACATATTTCAAAACCGCCCAAAAAAGGAAAATAAAAAAGACAAACAGAACTTTTTCTTTATAGGAAATTGTTGTCCTTTCTGCTGGGCCTGTGCCCCCTTTAATCGGCATACATCTGTTACAATCCCCAGTATAGCCAGCGCACGTAATTACAGGTGTCTATTCACAGTTTAGTTTGGGCCTCAGCTTGCCCTCGGACCAGTCCCCTGCAACTTTGTCCCTTGTCCCTCTCATTTTCTTTGTGTGCCTTCGTTCACAGGGAGATCTCGCTTTTGCTAAGGTTAAGCTTGTAACCAGAGAAGGCTCCAAACTCCTTTAGGTGTTTCATTATCCCTTCCATTCTGGTCTGGGGATTCGAGATGTAGAGGAGCAGGTCATCCACATGGAGTGCGATTCTATGCTCACTGCCCCCCCCTTTGGATACCCGTCACCCCTTCGCTGTTCTGAGGGTGATTGCCAGTGGCTCAATTGCCAGAGTAAACAGCAGCGGGGATTGTGGGCATCCCTGTCTCAAGCCTCTGTGCGGCCAGAAATATTTAGAGCTGGAGGTATTTGTACTTTCACCATGGGAGTACTTTTCACCAAAGTCGTTTAACCAAAGAGGTGAACCCTGATCCTAACCCAAACCATTCCTGTACCTCTATGAGGTATTTCCACTCAATCCTGTGGAAGGGCTTCTCTGCGTTCAGGGAGATGATCACCTCTGGTGTTCTCTCCCCCGATAGGATTATTATCATGTTCAGCAGGCGCCTGTTTCGATGTTAGTTGCCAGCCCTTGACCAAGCCCATCTGGTCCTCCATGACTACCTCTGGCATTCAGCTCTCCAACCTCCTCGTCAGGGCCATTGCCAAGATCTTTGCGTTTCTTTGAGTCGCGAAATGGGCCGGTAGGACCCACACTGAGTCAGGTCTTTGTTCTTTTTGGATATCAGCGATATTGAGGCTTGTGCATTGTTGGTGACAGGGTGCCCCTTACTTGCAGGTCTGCAAACATCACCCACAGGTGTGGGGACAATGCTGGCACGGGTTTCTTGTAGAGGTCCGCCAGGAATCCATCTGGCCCAGCGCCTTCCCTGCCAGCATGGAGTTGATACTCTCCATAGCTTCTCCCAGTTCTAATGGTGCTTCCAGGCCCCGTCTCTTTTCTTCCCCCATGTAGCACAATGGCTTTATTACGCTGACTTGTTCCCCAGCAGTTCGGTTAAAGAATGCGGCTGCTGGAAGAACCCGGGTTCTTATACTCCGCCTTACTGGGTGGAGCCAGCAGGCGGCAGATCCAATCAGCTCCCAGTGTCTCGGCATCACTGGGTCCCGTACTACCCCTAATACATACCACAACATTCACCCCTTGTTAAAAAAAGAACCCGGCGGGGTGGTGGTCGCGTGGTGGTAGGGGTTTACAAGGTCGGTACTGGGATTCCATTAACACAGTGGCTATGCATCGATATCAACGGTTAACTCTTTACAATGCCGCTTTTACTGGGCTACTGAATTATTTACAGATCTTGCTTTGTCGCGCAGATTCAATGAGTCGAGTGGGTGCCCTGGTCATCCTTGCTGATCGTCTCAGCTCCGGTGGTGGTGCAGGCGCTGGCTCGGGCACTGTCGTCTGTGGGACCGGCACGATGTTTGTTCCTGTTTCACTACTCCTGGGCGGGCACGGGAGGAGGACCGATCCACCCGAGAAGGGAGCGGCTGTGGGGTGCGCCGGCGGGAGGGAGGGGGTGATTGGTGTTGGGGGGGGTGGGGAGCTCCAGTGGGCGCCAGGTCTCGCAGGGAGACCGTGTCCTGTCGGCCATCGGGGTATGCCACGTAGGCGTATTGAGGGTTCGCATGGAGAAGATGAACCCTCTCGACCAACGGGTCCGATTTGTGCGCCAGCACATGCTTTCGGAGCAAGATGGGTCCTGGGTCTACCAACCAGGTCGGAAGTAACGTTCTGGAGAAGGACTTCCTCGGGAAGACAAGGAGGTGCTCGTGAGGCGTTTGATTAGTTGTGGTACACAGCAGCGACCGGATGGAGTGGAGGGCCTCCAATGCCGCACAGCTTCTACTATGGCTTGGGCTTCCTTTTCCACTGAGGAGTGGCGGTTTTCTGAAGCGTGGCGGGTACGGGAGAAAAAGGCCACGGGTCTGCCCGCTTGGTTGAGAGTGGCCGCCAGAGCTACGTCGGATGCATCGCTCTCGACTTGGAAGGGGAGGGACTCGTCGATTGCGTGCATCGTGGCCTTTGCGATATCCGCTTTGATGCGGCTGAAGGCCTGGCGGGCCTCTGTCGACAGGGGGAAAACCGTGGACTGGATTAGCGGGTGGGCCTTGTCCGCGTATTGAGGAACCCACTGGGCGTAATAAGAGAAGAAACCCAGGCAGCGTTTCAGGGCTTTGGGACAGTGAGGGAGGGGGAACTCCAAAAGGGGGCGCATGCGTTCAGGGTCGGGGCCTATCACTCCATTATGCACTACGTAGCCAAGGATGGCTAGACGGTTGGTGCTAAACACGCATTTTCCCGTTGTAGGTGAGGTTCAGGGCGTTCGCGGTCTGGAGGAATTTGCGGATGTTGGCGTCTTGGTCCTGCTGGTCATGGCCGCAGATGGTGACGTTGTCGAGGTACGGGAACGTGGCCCGTAAACCCTGCTGGTCAACCATTCGGTCCATCTCCCGTTGGAAGACCGAGACTCCGTTAGTGACGCCGAATGGAACCCTTAAAAAGTGGTAGAGCCGCCCGTCTGCTTCGAAGGCAGTGTACTTGCGGTCGCTCGGGCGGATGGGGAGCTGATGATATGCGGACTTAAGGTCCACGGTGGAAAAGACCTTGTACTGTGCAATCCGATTGACGTTGTCGGATATGCGGGGGAGAGGGTACGCATCTAGTTGCGTGTACCTATTGATGGTTTGACTATAGTCTATGACCATCCTCTGCTTCTCCCCGGTCTTTACAACTACCACCTGAGCTCTCCAGGGACTATTGCTGGCCTGGATTATGCCTTCCTTCAGCAGCCGCTGGACTTCAGACCGGATAAATGTTCGGTCCTGGGCTCTGTACCGTCTGCTCCTAGTGGCGACGGGTCTGCAATCCGGGGTGAGGTTCGCAAACAAGGAAGGCGGTTCAACCTTGAGGGTCGCGAGGCTGCAGATAGTAAGTGGGGATATAGGGCCGCCGAATTGGAACGTTAAACTCTGAAGGTTACATTGAAAATCTAACTCCAGGAGAGTGGGAGCGCAGAGGTGGGGAAGGACATAAAGTCGATAATTCTTAAACTCTCTCCCCTGCACCGTTAGGTTCGCGATGCAGCACCCTTTAATTTCTACGGAATGGGATCCCGCTGCCAGAAAAATCTTTTGGCTACTCGGGTGGATTGAAAGAAAACAGCGTCTTACCGTATCCGGATGGATAAAACTTTCCGTGCTCCCAGAGTCGATCAGACAGGGCGTTTCGTACCCGTTAACCAGCACCGTCGTCGTTGCCGTTTGGAGGTCATGGGCCGCGACTGGTCCAGGGTCACCGAAGCCAGTCGCGGTTGCTGCATCAGCCAAGATGGCGGCTTCTACGGATCACACGTGGTCGGGGGCGGACAAAATGGCCGGGCTCATGAATCGCACGTGGTCGGAGGGTCACAAGATGGCGGCGCCCATCCCCCCTGCATGGGGTCCGGGACCCAAAATGGCGGCGCCCGTTGGCCGCACATGGATCGTTGGGGGGGGTTGAGTCTGTGGTCCCAGTTCTCCACCGGAGATTGTGGCGACCCCCCCGGGACTGGCACACCGCTGAATAGTGCCCCTTCTTGCCGCAACTTTTACAGATGGCTGAGCAAGCTGGGCAGTGCTGTCGGGGGTGTTTCGACTGCCCGCAAAAATAACAGCGGGACCCCCCCCCGGGTGGTCTGGTGATCTGGCTACGCAGGCTTGCGGGGGGATGGGGGGTGCCGGGGAGTCGGTCGCGGTGGGGGTCCACGGAGCCCAAGGGGTTGCCGCGCGGTCGGGGGCGTAAGCGCGGGCATTCTGCGAGGCCACATCAAGGGAGGCCGCAAGGGCCCGTGCCCCCATGAGCCCCAATGAGTCTCTTTCCAGCAGTCGCTGGCAAATTTGGGGTGAGGTCATACCTGCTATGAAAGCATCCCTGATTAGGAGTTCCGTATGTTCATTAGCCGTCACCGGTGGGCAGTTGCAGTTCCTTCCCAATATCAGCAGCGCTATAGAACACGTCCAGCGATTCTCCCGGGATTTGCTGTCTCATCGTGAGTTGGTGGCGTGCGTAGACCTGGTTTACGGGCCGAATGTAGATCCCTCTCAGCATGGTGAGCGCCGTCGGGAAATCCTCCGCGTCTTCGATGAGCGTGTAGATCTCCGGACTCACCCTGGAATGCAGGACCTGCATTTTCTGGTCTTCTGTAGGTTTGCTGGGGGCCGTTCAGAGGTATCCCTCAAAGCACGCTTGACAAATCCCAAATTTCTTTACCCGTCAGTCTGGCCTCAATAAAAGTCGAGATGGATTTGCAGGTACAGCATTAGTTATTTTATTTGGCTTGCAAGCCTGATTCATCTCAGAGGCATAAGACACATCCAGTCTCCTACACCCCGGAAAGCGAATGAACAAAGAGACAAAGGAATCTCTGCAAATCAATTAAACTGGTATCAAGTTTCACATACACGATTCCCATAGGTCATCCTATACCCCTCCTGACCTAGTCAGACATTCTGATTGGCTCACTTCCAATCCCTTCCTCTGGCCCCTATTACCCAGCATCCTTTTTTCCTCCTTTGGTGGACACACCTCCTCCTTGCTTTGCCATGCGGTCTGAAATCCTTTGTCTGTGAACTCGCCAGAATGAGACTGGCCTATCTCTACATTACAGTAACTAATATCTCTAAAGTAACTATTTTATATCACATTCGTCACGCTAGCCAGTGTTTAAAAGTGGCCGCTGAGTTTACTGCATGGGGGCTGATTCGCAGACACTCCAGGGTGATCCGGAGCTCCATAGTCTTTCAAAGTGTGCGTAATAAATTGTAGCACAATCAATCACTCATGAGGCGAGAAGAGATGAAGTCAATCGATGGCTTTATTACGCAGACTTGTTCCCCAGCAGCTCGGTTACAGAATGCGGCTGCTGGGAGAACCCGGGTTCTTTTTCTCCGTCTTACTGGGTGGAGCCAGCAGGCGGCAGATCCAATCAGGACCCAGTGTCTGTCCACCAATAGCCTCTCGGCATCACTGGGTACCGTACTATCCCTAATACATACCACCACACCCCACAACTAGCATGCCCAGTCTGTTGAGGAACTGCTTCATCCCCGAGTCCCCATTGGGGAGCTTGGAGGTGTACAGCCCCCTGTGAAAGGTTGCAAAGGTCTCTTTGACCCTTTCTGGTGCAGCGACTAGCCTGCCATTTCTGTCTTTAACCTGAGCTATTTCCCTTCTGGCTGCCTGCTTTCTCAGCCGGTGGGCCAGCAGGCAGCTGGCTTTCTCTCCTTGTTCGTAGAAGGTCCCCGTGTCTGGCGGAGCTGATGCACTGCTTTCCCTGTGAAGAGCAGGTCAAAGTCCATTTGTAGCTTCTTCCTCTCCGTTAGTAGCTCCACTGTCGAGGCCGAGGAGTACTACCGGTTCACCTCCAGTGTGGAGTCAACTAGCTGTTGCCTGGCCGCCCTCTCCTTCCTATCTTTACGCACTATGTACGCAATAATTCCCTCTTTTATCACCAACTTCAGTGCTGAGCAGAACATGGAGGTGAGACCTCCCCATTCTGGTTGTTGGGAATGAAAATGGCCTATGTATCCGTTCGCTGAATGCCTTCTCGGCCAGGAGAGCAGTGTCCAGCCTCCATGGGGGCGTTGAGCCCGGCCTGTCTCCAACCTCACATCCAGGTAATGTGGAGCGTGGTCGGAGATTACAATTGCGGAATACTCCACTCCTACTACCCCTTGACACATCACTTTCCCCATTACAAAAAGGTTGATCTTGGTATATACCCTATGTTCCTGGGAGAAGAAGGAGAACTCTTTTCCTGGGTGTGTGAACCTCCATGGGTCCACTGCCCCCATCTGTTCCATGAAAACACTCAATTCCTTTGCCATTGTTTTTTTCTCCCCGACTTGGGGTTTGATCTGTCTGTCCGTGGGTCCTGTGCACAGTTAAAGTCCTTCCCATGCTGAGTTGGTGTGTGTCTATGTCGGGGATTTCCACCATGGTATTTTTCATGAATTCTGCATTGTCCCAATTGGGAGCGTACACATTAACAAGGACCATTGGTGTCCCTTCCAGAGCACCACTAACCATGATGTACCATCCGCCTTGGTCCGTAACTGTCCTCATCACTGTAAATGCTGTCCCCCTTAATGAGCAGTATTGCCACCCCTAGCCTCATCCCATAGCATGAATGGTAAGTCAGTCCCACCCAGCTTTTTCTTACCCGTAGTTGGTCCTTCTCCCTCAGGTGGGTCCCTGGGATTTCCCTTTGATTAGGGGCCCTCCAAAATGGCTGTTTTCGGTGCTCTTGTTTCCGTGTGTTTGGTGGGGTACAGCATCCCGAACTGTACATTGTTGTTGTAAAGGGCCACGTTGCAGTGATTAGCACTGCTGCCTCACGGCGCCAAGGATCCTGGTTCAATCCCTGCCTGTGTGGAGTTTGCACCTTCTCACCATGTCTACGTGGGTCTCAAACCCACAACCCAAAGATGTGCAGGGTAGGTGGATTGGCCTTCTAAATTTGCCGCTGAATTGGGAACAAAAAGAACTGGGTACTTTAAATTTTAAAAAAAGTAAAGGATCGCCTTGGCTTTGTTAAATTTGGCCCGGCGCTTGGCCAGGTCTGACCCAATGTCCTGGTACACACGGATTGAGTGACCCTCCCTGTTACAGGGCCATGTGTGTCTTGCCCATCTTTTCCCGGTCTTCGTACCGGTGTAGTTTCGTGATGATGGCTCACGGCTGCTCCCCGGCCTTGAGCTTTGTCCGGAGTGACTTGTGGATTCTGTCTACTTCTGGGGTCTTGGGGAATCTTTCCCTTCGAACCAGCTTGCCCAGCATCTGGGCCACGTACGTTGTAGGGTTCCCGTCCTTGGTGCCCTCTGGTAGATCCACAATGTGGAGGTTTTGGCGGCGCAACTGGTTCTCTTGGTCCTTGGCCTTCCCCCTTAGCGTCCCTTGTGGCGCCACCAAACTTGCCATCCCCGTCTCCGGTGAGGTGATCCAGTCACTCTGGTCAGTTGCGGCATTCTTCAGCTCTCTGATTGTCGCCTCCTACGTCTCCAGACGCCGCTCCATCTTTTCCATTGAAGGGGTCTAGTGTCTCCGCTACCGCCACTTTCAACGTCGCCTATATTTCAAGTTTAGTGGTGTCTTTGAGCACTTGATCCTCCTGTTAGGAGATCCCTCCATTCATTTATCAGGGGGTCGCCTAGCATATGTTCTGGTGGCCCATCCCGTTTTGGGTGTGGCTGGTTCCTCGTTGCCTCACATGTTCGCCATCGCCTCAATCTTCCTCTCCAGGCTTTTTGCTGACTCTGTTGTCTTTTTGGCTCCTTGTGTTGTTGCCTGGCATGCCTTGTTCGTTGTGGTGGTGTTGGTGGAGGGTGGGGGTTTCCCGGGTATAGCGATCTATTTTTGGGCTAAAAGTGCCTAATTTCAAGTTTCTAGGAGGAAAAACGCCTTTCGTGGATCCGCCCAGCACGTCCCCGTCATTGGAAGCCTCCTTTCCTGACACTTCATAACCGATTTGTGATCCATCCCAGCATTGACAACAGATGACTTAATTCTTATGGACACTGAAAACATTTTGCAAATTGAAGGTGTCTGTTGGACTCCATGATCTTCCAATTACCTTTATCCACAGCATTGTCTATACAGCACAACGTTCTGTTGGCTTTGCTGATTGCTGCTCTATTAAGTGTCACATTGAAAGTAAAGGCATATAATGCTGCAAAGATTGGTGGCAGGCCAGAATGTTGGGAATTTTTTAGAAACCATCAAAGGATGATTAAAAAATAATAAAGAGGGAGAAATTCGAATATGAAAGTAAACTAGAAAGAAATACAAAAAAAGCTTCTATAAGTATATAAAAAGGAAGAGATTAGCTAAAGTAAGTGTTGGTCCTTAGAAGATGAGTGGGGAATTAATAATGAGGAACAAGGAAATGTTAGGGGCTTTCAACAAGTATTTTGCATCTGTCTTCACAAAAAGCATCCGAAGAATCATGGGAAAAAGGGAAGGAGGAACTTAAATTATCACAACAGTAGAGGAAAATGTAGCAGAAAAACTAATTATACTAAAAGCTGGAAAGGCCCCTGGACTTGATGGCCTGCATTCTGGGGTTTGAAAAGAAGTGACTGCAGTGATAGTGGATGCATTGGTTGTTGTTAGAACCCACACAGGTCTTGCGGGGTAGGGATGATTAACTATCCTGTAGATCTCGCAGAGTACAATCTCCCCTGATTAGGGGTAGCGCGGGGGGGGGGGGGGGGGGGGGACTTAACAATACTTGGCTTTGTATAAATAGAGTCAGCCAGTAAGGCACTGACTAGAGAAGATCCAATAGGGAACTACTGGAGCGGTTTATAATAATAATTGTCAGTAAAGGAAGTTTTGTTTTGATCCACTCACTGTGGACTTTTTGTTGCCTTCACAAAAGCTGTGATCTTCCAAAATTCCCTAGATTGTAGAAAGGTCCCAACAGATTGGAAAACCACAAAATGTATTCAAGAAGGGAGGGAGACAGAAAGCAGGAAGTATAGACCAGTTAGTCTAATGTCTGTCATTTGGAAAATGCCGGAATCCATTATGAAGGAAGCAGTAGCAGGACATTTTGAAATTCATAATACAATCAGGCAGAGACAGTGTGGTTTTATGAAAGGGAAATGGTGTTTGACAAATTTATTAGAGTTCTTTGAGTTTGCAACAAGCACGGTAGATAAAATGGTGCCAGTACATGCAGTGTATTTGGATTTCCAAAAGGCATTAAGATACAGGTTGAGCATCCCTAAACAAAATGCTTGGGACCGAGAGTGTCTCAGATTCCGGAATTTTTAGAATTTTGGAATACCAAGCTGCAAAGACCCTCGGTCACTGCTTGGAGTCGCCGGTTGGTGTGGTGTCTGACGAGGGGTTTCCCTTCCGACAGGCAATCAGGTACCGCGTTCAACTCTTTCTGTGTAACAAACTCCTGCTGTCAGTTGGATGGATACACAGACGCATGTGTGTTCAACCACAGGAACGGGACTTGGTGTCGAAACAGCCGACACTGATGAAGTGCGGATGTCTAAGCTTTTCGGATTTGGGAATTTTGAATAAGGGATAATAACCTGTACTTTGTAAAACGTTACTCTGCAAGATGTGGTGCTCATGGTGCTGGGAATAATATCTCACCCCCACACCGCCCTCACCCCCACCCTCACTTGCACACTACCCTCACCCTCACACCACCCTGACACCATCCTCACCCTCATACCACCCCACTATTCCCCCCGGCCCATGGTCTAATCATACTTCTTGCCTTGCGTCTTTCAGGGTCCGCTGGTGATGGGGCGGGCCGTTCTGGTGTCCCCCGCCCCCAGCCTCAGCCACAGCCCAAACCCCTGGAGCTGAGCAGCGACGATGACACGGAGTTGACTGTGGTGAACCACTGTAATAGGAGATGTAGGGTAGGACCTGAACTACAGGTTCGCCGGTAGCTCCTGCCGGCTGGCTCCGATCACGGAGAACCAGTGCCCTGCTATTTCGCCAGCTGCAGCAGGAGGCCACGCATCTGACTGTAATAAAGCCACAGTTGTACCCAACTTTAGTCTTTGTGCATCATTGACCCATATGCCCGAAACCCAGGACACCCCAGACCTCAAGTCTGATGTTGATACCGATTTCCTGTCACAGCTGTCTCCCAACACCCTCCACCTTCCCAGAGCACTCACCTCGGTTGGGCACTTTAGTGAAGAGGCTCCTGGGACACCCTCTGGTGCTCACCACACAGCTGCTCCGGTACATCAAGTGGAGGTACGAACTCTCGAGGGGCGGACAATTAGAGGGCGGGTCAACCACATGGACCAGCTGCCGTCCAGACGGGTTTCGGGCTTCTGAAACTGACAGTCCCATCGATTACGAAGATGCAATCACAGAGCCAGGGACTAAATGAGGGGTTGTGGGCGAGCATCCAGCACCTGCAGGTGCAGGTGGAGGAGTCCAACTGTGTGTAGGAGCAGGAGGTGGTGCCGACTGATGCACGATCAATGACCACTAAAGCGAGGTTGTAGTCCAACTGAAGGCTTTAATAAGCTAGATGTTTCCCCCAGCAGCTCAGGTACAGAATGAAGGCTGCTGGGGCAGCACAGGCTCTTATACCCCGCCCAGCAGGGCGGAGCTACCATACATCCTAACCAATAGGAAGCATACAGTTTCCACCAATGGTGCTCCAGCCTATCAGGTACCGTAATACCTCTAACACCACATTCACCCCCTGTTAAAAAAAAGTCCGGCGGGGGTGGTGGCCTGATACTACAAACATGGCAACATGGTAGAATTAGTTATGGAGGTACCGTAATACCGCCCGTACAGCATTTTGTAACTATTTACAATTCAGATAGCTATTTACAATTGGTGATTTAAATTTACAGTTTACAGTTTATAATGAAGCAATCAGTCGATCGTGTGCCCTGGTCGTCCTCTGTGATCGTCGGAGCTTCGGTGGTGACTCCGGTGGAGGCTCGGGCATCTGTGACTCAGGGAGTGTGGCTTCGATCTCCATGGCAGCTTCGGCACCCCTAGTGGGGAAAACGGTTGACTTGTGAAGGGAGCGCCTGCGGGGTGCGTCGGTGGGTGGGGGGGCCTAGATGGGGCCGGCGGGAGGACCGATCCTTCTGTAAGGTGCACTGGTGGGAGGGAGGGTGGGACTGGTGGTTGGGTTGTGCGTGGGGTTCCGGCGGGCACCAGGTCTCGTAGGGAGACAGTATCTTGTCGGCCGTCGGGGTACGCCACGTAGGCGTACTGGGGGTTAGCATGGAGCAGATGCACCCTTTCGACCAACGGGTCCGACTTGTGCGCCCACACGTGTTTTCGGAGCAGGATGGGTCCAGGTGCTGCCAGCCAGGTCGGGAGCGAGATCCCAGAGGAAGACTTCCTGGGGAAGACAAGGAGACGTTAGTGAGGTGTCTGGTTGGTGGTGGTACACAGCAGTGACCGGATGGAGTGGAGGGCATCCAGGAGGACTTCCTGCCAGCGGGAGACTGGGAGGTTCCTGGACCGTAGGGCCAGTAGGACGGTCTTCCAGACCGTTCCGTTCTCCCTCGCTACCTGTCCGTTACCCCGGGGGTTGTAACTGGTCAACCTGCTCGAGGCGATGCCCTTGCTGAGCAGGAATTGACGCAGTTCGTCGCTCATAAAGGAGGACCCCCTATCACTATGTATGTAAGCGGGGAACCTGAACAGTGCAAAGATGCTATGGAGAGCCTTGACAACAGTGGTTGTGGCCATGTCGGGGCAAGGAATGGCGAATGGGAACCGGAAGTACTCATCAATCACGTTCAGGAAGTACGTGTTGCGGTCGGTGGAGGGGAGGGGGCCTTTGAAGTCCATGCTGAGGCGTTCAAAGGGACGGGAAACCTTTATCAGGTGCGCGTTCTATGGCCGGTAGAAGTGCGGTTTGCAATCCATGCAGATTTGGCAGTCCCTGGTGGCTGTCATGACCTCCTCGATGGAGTAGGGCAGGTTGCGGGTCTTGACAAAATGGAAAAAGCGAGTGACCCCCGGGTGGCAGAGGTCCTCATGGAGGGCTCGGAGGCGGTCCACTTGTGCGGTGGCACATGTGCCGCGGGACAGGGTTACAGGAGGCTCGTTTAGCTTCCCAGGACGATACAAGATCTCGTAGTTGCAGGTGGAGAGTTCGATCCTCCACCGCAACAACTTGTCGTTTTTTATCTTGCCCCGCTGTGCATTATCAAACATGAAAGCAACCGATCGTTGGTCAGTGAGGAGATTGAATCTCCTGCCGGCCAGGTAATGCCTCCAATGTCGCACAGCTTCTACTATGGCCTGGGCCTCCTTTTCGACTGAGGAGTGGCGGATTTCGGAAGCATGGAAGGTACGTGAGAAGAAGGCCACTGGTCTGCCCGCTTGGTTGAGGGTGGCCGCCAGAGCTACGTCAAACGCATCGCTCTCGACCTGGAAGGGGAGGGACTCGTCGATGGTGTGCATCGTGGCCTTTGCAATGTCTGCTTTGATGCGGCTGAAGGCCTGGCGGGCCTCTATCGACAGGGGAAAAGCTGTAGATTGGATCAGGGGACGTGCCTTTTCCGTATAGTTGTGGACCCACTGGGCATAGTAACTGAAAAACCCTAGGCAGCGCTTCAGAGCCTAGGAGCAGTGAGGGAGGGGGAACTCCATAAGGGGGCGCATGCGTTCAGGGTCGGGGTCAGTGTCTTTTTCTAACAGTCGCTGGCGGATTTGTGACGATAGCATACCTGCCACAAAAGCGTCCCAGACTAAGAGTTCAGTGTGTTCACTCGCCGAAACTTGCGGGCAGCTACAGTTTCTCCCCAACACCAGGAGTGCACGGTAGAATTCTTCCAGCAATTCCCCCGGGGTTTGTCGCCTTTTTGCAAGCAGGTGCCGGGCGTAGACCTGGTTTACCGGGCGAATATAGTGTCCTTTTAGCAGCTCTATTGCAGTATCGAAGTCTTCCGCTTCCTCGATGAGGGTGTAAATGTCCGGGCTCACCCTTGAGTGCAGGACGTGCAGTTTCTGCTCTCCCGTGGGTGTGTTTGCGGCCTACCGAGATACCCTTTAAAGCACGCCAGCCAGTGCTTGAAGATTGCCGCTGCCCTTGCCAGCGGTACACTCTGCAGCCCCATCCTGTGCCCCCCTCTTTGGGGCTACCTTGAGCGTCCTTGGGTGGGACGTGTGGTGCCTCGCTGGTGGGTGCCGGCCAAATGCGGGAGTGGTGGGAGGGGGAGGATGGGTTCGGAGATGGTGCAGTGGCCATATGGCCGGTGTCATTCTGCAGAACCAGGGGCCAAGGTGGGCGGTCAGTGGGGTGCGCAGCAAGATGGCTGCCTTGCAGTCCATGCTTGGGCACCGTCCCATACCAGTGGGGAGTCAGCCTGGCCCCATGGCCCTTCTCCCATCACCCCCACCACCCACCCTGGCAAGCCCCTCTCCCTCCCCCAGTATCTTATCACCCACCCATTCTTATCTCAATGGATGGAAGAGGTCACAATTGGCATCAGTTACAGGGTCCTGAGAGCATTCCAAACTGATTTTAACACATTATGATTTACAATCAGAGGACTGTCTATGGATCCATTTCCTGCCATGTACATTCAATTTACACATGCTAAAAACTATGTCGTCTGAGGCCTGTCATTGCAAATTGTAATTAATCTCTCGCTGCTTTTCTCTTCGTACTTTTATAGCTATTTCTGTTAATCTCTCTTTCATTTTGCATATCTTAAACTTTCTGTCTGCTGACCTTTAGACAAATCTTTCTGTGCAAATCTCTCTCTCTGTCTATATATATCTTTGTCTAATTTTTTCTCTCTCGCTCTTCATTCTCTTCCTTTTCTCACTCTCACTATCCCTTCCTCGTTCCAGGTATGCACACACAGAAAGCTGGCCCAGTGCAAGAGAGCCACCCAAATCAATGCTAACATTGTATTGTGTATTAGCTATGCTGAGTCAAATCGGATGCTAGTTTTTTCATTATACCTAATGGCCACAGGCAGACACAATGATGGCAGGGATAAGAGATCCGTCTATGAAAACACTTGATCCACCCATCACAGGTCCTAATCACCTCTTGAATGACTCCAGAGAATTTTGCCTCCACTGCCCTACATTGTGTGTGAAGATGCGCCTCCTTAATTTGGTTCAATACTTTTACCAGGTTGTGCCTATATCCTACCATCTTTCAGTCATCACTGAACCTCGCCAGCTCTCTACCATCTCTCCTCACCAACAGCTTGCATTTACTTAGTACCTAAGTATTAAAACATCCCAAGGAATTTCACTGGAGCGTCGCCAAAAACCTGACATCAGGGCAGATGGCCAAAAGTTTGGTCATTAAGTTTTAAGGAGTGTTGTAAAGTAGGAGAGAGAGAGGTAGACATGTTTAGAGAAGGAACTCCAGAACTTTGTGCCTTGGTAGATAAAGGCATGGGTGCCAATGGTGAAACAGTTAAAATTGGACCGTTCAAGAGACGAGAGAAGGATGGGTAGTTGAGGTTGCAATTCATAAGTATCCAGTGCTAAGTTCCTTGATGCTGAATACCAAGGAAGGGAAAAAGGAAAGCTATAGATAAGAGGGAGTCGGGCTTGAAATTGTTCTAACCTTTCTGTATAACTTTGATGTTCATTTAGTATCTGCCCCAAGGTCATTCTTTGCACCACTTTCAGGATTTGGATATACCTCCAGTGGAAAAGAGCAGGCCCCAGCCAGTGAGCAGCCAGCCAGACAGACTGGTGCAACGAGTTCTGAATGACCAGGATTTGAGTTAAAATCTATGTTTCCACACTAGCTCTTAGCTCAAACAAACCAGCCTTTCCGGCCTCTGCTCAAATATTTCTTGGACACCCTCGAAAGCCTCCATGGACACTGTTTTGAGAACCACTTTTTATCTTGGACATGGTCTACTGACCACGCTGCGCCTGAAAAGCAGCGTAACATGACCGGTAAACGATGGGAGACCCTGGGCGTCATTCTCCGACCCCCCGCCGGGTCGGAGAATGGCCGTTGGCCGCCGTGAATCCCGCCCCTGCCCCCGCTGAAGTCTCCGGTACCGGAGATTGGGCGGGGGCGGGAATCGGGCCGCGCCAGTTGGCGGGACCCCCCGCTGGATTCTCCAGCCCGGATGGGCCGAAGTCCCGCCCAGGAATTGCCTGTCCCGCCGACGTAAATCAAACCTGGTATTTACCGGCGGGACCAGGCAGCGTGGGCGGGCTCCGGGGTCCTGGGGGGGGCACGGGGCGATCTGACCCCGGGGGGTGCCCCCACGGTGGCCTGGCCCGCGATCGGGGCCCACCGATCCGCGGGCGGGCCTGTGCCGTGGGGGCACTCTTTCCCTTCTGCCTCCGCTACGGCCTCCACCATGGCGGAGGCGGAAGAGACTCTCCCCACTGCGCATGCGCGGGAAACTGACAGCGGCTGCTGACGCTCCCGCGCATGCGCCGCATTTCCGCGCCAGCTGGCGGGGCAACAAACGCCATTTCCGCCAGCTGGCGGGGCGGAAATCCCTCCAGCGTCGGCCTGGCCCCTCAATGTTGGGGGCGAGGCCGCCAAAGATGCAGAGCATTCCGCACCTTTGGGCCGGCGCGATGCCCGTCTGATTGGCGCCATCTTTGGCGCCAGTCGGCGGACATCCCGCCGTTGGGGGAGAATTTCGCCCCCTGTTCCCAGGGCAAGAGTTCAGTTATACAAATAGACTAGAGGAACTGGAATTGTTTTCCTTCGAGGCTAAGGGGAAGTTTGATAGAGGTGTTCAAAATAATAAAGGGTTTAGATCGGGTAATTAAGGACAAAATCTTTTCAGTAACAACGCGCATTCCCCGCTGAGGCCACGTACCTAACCAAATGGGCATCAGATTGGGGGGTTTTCTTGGCGCTGTGAGCACTGGGAAACATGCAGCTAAGCACACTCACTATGGGACTCTGTTCCCATTTGGTTAGATAGGGCCCCTTATCTAGTATCTGGTAGCTCAAGACATATCGGAGGCTTCCAGTAGTTAACAAAAGGGTTTTTAATGATGGCCCCAATAAAGGAGGAAATTGGAAGGTTGTCGGAGACGATGCGGGTGCTTGGCGAGGTGTTGAAGGGGATGGGGGCGGCGCTGCCAAGGCACAGTGACCAGCTTGCGTATCTGGAGGCCTAGCTGTTGAAGGTGGAGGACAGTAATAAGGATAAGAGAGCAAAGGTCGAGGACCTAATAAACAGGTACCGGCGGCTGAATTAGCATAATTTGGGGCAGCTTGAGGATGTGAAGGACCCAAGGCCCATGGAGTACTTTGGGAAGCTGTTGGGGGAGGGGGGTGTAGCTTCCCCTGTCGAGCTGGATAAGAACATTGGTCACTCCGGCCGATGCCTAGGGCCAACAAGCCACCTTGGGCTGTGATAGTTTGCTTTCGCAGCTACCAGATGAAGGAGAAGATGTTGCGATGGGCTAAGCAGAACCGTGCGGAGAGGTTGGGAAAACAGTGGTATTCGGATATATACCAGGATGTCACGCTGGAGCTGGCAAGAAGGCGGGCACATTCAATAGGGCGAAGGCAGCTCTCTCCAAAAGCGGAGTGCGTTTTCGAGTTGTCTACCCGGCAAAGTTGAGGGTCATACACAATTCTAACCTTATGTAGCAACCTAACATGCGGTACCTTGCTAAAGGCCTTGCTAAAGTCCATGTAGACAATATCGACCGCACTGCCCTCATCTACCTTCTTGGTTACCCCTTCAAAAAATTCAACTAAATTCGTGAGAAATTCAACTAAATTTCCACGCACAAAGCCATGTTGACCGTCCCTAATCAGTCCTTGCCTCCTGAAGTGCCTGTAGATCCTGGGCAGGATTCTCTAGGCCAACGCTGAAATTGGGAACGGCGATCGGGAGGAGAATAGCTCCCAACGCCGGAATCGTGGCAGGCGCCGGTTTGACGCTGGGTTGGGATGCTCCGCCCCCTCCAAATCGGCCTCATCGGAATGCCCGCCACATGCAATCGCAGCCCCGTTGGTGTGTGCCTAGCCGGCCCTCACGCGATGCACCGACTCCGATGGGCCACATGTAGTCCCAGCGGTCAGGAGCCCGGTGTGCCGGCCGTAGGAAGGGAGAGAAGGCATGCGGATGGTACCCAGCGTCGCCACACTTGGCCGAGATCCATTCCGTTGGCCAGGGGGCTTCCGCCAGGGCTGGGGGAAGTGGTGGGGGGGTGGCCAGGAGGTGGGCTGTGGGTCGGAGTGGGCAAGTACGCAGTCCAGCACTGCCGCCACCATCTTTTCCAGCGCGACTGGTGCATGTGTGGGGGATGTAGGCATACGCACGGCTGCAGCTTGTCAGCCCTGCGCATGTGCAGCCTTGGACCCGTCGTTTCTCCAAGCGTTTTCCGCACGTTCCGCGATGTTTCATGCATCGCCGGTCGTATTCCCTCCGGTGCCGTAATCGGTGAGGGTTTTGCGCCGATCATCCCGTCGTGAAATACCAATGATCCTCCGTTGGCATCGGCACTTAGAATTAGGAACGGAGAATCCATCCCCTGTCTCTCAGAAAACCTTCTAACAATTTACCCACCACAGACATTAGGCTAACCGGTCTGTAGATCCCAGGCTTTTATCTGCGGCCCTCCTTAAACAAGGGCACAACATTTGCTACCCTCCAATCTTCAGGCATCTCACCTGTGGCTGTCGTCGATTCAAATATCTTTGCTAGGGGACCTGCAATTTCCTCAGGTCCATAGGATTTATCTACCTTGATGCGCTTTAAGACGTCCAGTATCTCCTTCTCTGTAATGTGTACAGTCCTCAAGACATCACTATTTATTTCCCCAAGTTCCCCAACATCCAATCCTTTCTCAACAGTAAATACCGATGAGAAATATTCATTTTAAATCTCACCCATCTCTTGTGGATCCATACATAGATGACCTTGTAGATCCTTAAGACGCCCTACTCTGTCACATGTTACTCTTTTCCACTTTGGATTCTCCTTTGCCTTATCTGCCACTGTAATCTCATGTCCCCTTTTTGCCCTCCTGATTTCTCTCTTAATTCTACTCCAACAACCTCTATACTCTTCAAGGGATCCACTTGATCCCAGGTGCCTATATATGTCATATGTCTCCTTTTTGACCAGGGCCTCAATATCCTGAGTCACCCAGGGCGCGATTCTCCACTCCCACGCCGGTTGGGAGAATCGCCTGGGCCGCCAAAATTTCCCAGGATGCCGGTCCAACGCCCTCCCGCGATTCTCCCAAGCGGCGGGAACGGCCCGGTCAAGTTTCGCGGGCCGCAGGCCGGAGAATCGCCGGAGACACCGAAAATGGCGATTCTCCAGCACCCCCGCTATTCTGAGGCCCGGATGGGCCGAGCGGCCAGGCCAAAACGGCGGGTTCCCCCCGGCGCCGTCCACACCTGGTCGCTGCAGTCGTGAGTGGTGCGTGAACGCTGGGGGGGGGGGGGCCTGCGGGGGGGGGCGAGGGGGAATCCTGCACCGGGGGGGTACCTCAGATGTGGGGTGGCCCGCGATCGGTGCCCACCGATCGTCGTGCCGTCCTCTCTGAAGGAGGACCTCCTTCCTTCCGCGGCCCCACAAGATCCGTCAGCCATCTTCTTGCAGGGCGGACTTAGAGAGGACAGCAACCAGGCATGTGCGGGTTGGCGCCGGCCAACCCGCGTATGCGCGGATGAGGCCCGTTATGCGGCGCCGGCCGCGTCATCTATGCGGCGCCGCGTTTACGTGGGCGACAAGGCCTGGCGCGTGTAGATGACGCGGCCCCAATCCTGGCCCATTGTCAGGGCCTGAATCGGTCGGGACCGGGGCCGTTTCGCGCCGTCGTGAACCTCGACGGCGTTCACGACGGCGCAGCCACTTCGGCGTGGGAGTGGAGAATCCCGCCCCCAGTGTTCCCTCCTTCTACCAGCCTTGCCCTTCCCTCTAAAAGGAATGGGCTTAACCTGAACCCTTACGAGCCATCCGTTTGCCTGCCAACAGACTCCCCCAATCAACTTTTACAAGTTCCTGTCTAATACCATCAAAATTGACCTTGCCCCAATTTAGAATTTTAACTTTTGGGTCAGACTGTAGCCATCTGGGATGGCCACGTCCTGATTACAAAATGGACACTTGCATAGAATGCAGGGAAAATTGGACAATGCTAAGAAACAAGCAGGTGCAAGCTCTGTCTGTTGATTAGAACCGTAAACTCTCAGACAGGACAGAAACTGCCATACAATCTACATACTAATGAGCCATCTCCGGGGACAAAAGGGAAACATTTAGATACACAATGTTAAGGCAGACTCCCCGGCGCCAGAGGAGACTAAGACAAAGCAGACCAACGGTCACCAGGACACACCCAGAAATCAGGGAACCACCCCTCTATTGGAGGAAGATCGATACGGATGATTGGGAAAGACCCAATTAGTTGAGGCCATGTTCAAGGCTCGCCCAAAAGTGCTCAAAGCCCTTTTTAGTATAAAAGGTATTCCCCAAGGGAAAATCTTTCTCCTTTGACTTTGGCTCTCACCGAAGAGAGAGACCAGCCTAGCAGCTGCACCAGACCAAGTAAGTTCCAAGTCAACGCTCGCTACAAGATAGACGCTCCTAGTTGCTACCCTGTAAACAGCTCAACCCAGCAGCCTCATAACCAAGCAACGGCCATTGTTCCTCTGACTGAGTGGGCACCCGAAGCTAAGTATAGGCTTTAGTAATAGTGGTAGTTTAGTTTGTAGAGTTTATGCATGAGTAGATTTGACTGTGTGTAAATAAATGAGCATTGCTTTTGAACTTACTAACTGGTGTATCGAGTCATTGATCAGTTTTCGGTTCTGAACCTTGTGAAAAAATGAAATGAAATGAAAATCGCTTATTGTCACGAGTAGGCTTCAATGAAGTTACTGTGAAAAGCCCCTAGTCGCCACATTCCGGCGCCTGTTCGGGGAGGCTGGTACGGGAATTGAACCGTGCTGCTGGCCTACCTTGGTCTGCTTTAAAAGCCAGCGATTTAGCCCAGTGAGCTAAACCAGCCCCGGTGGCGGTGTCGAAAGATACCTGCCGACTCTTGAGCAAACGTAATTAAACAGAGCCAAATTAAGAGCCAACCAAAGAGAGCAACAAGACCTATCATTCTCCATAGCTATCTTAAAACTAATGGAATTATGGTCACTGGTCCCAAAGTGATCCCTCACTAACATTTCTGCCACCTGCCTTTGCTTATTCCCCAAGAGGAGGTCACGTTTTGCCCCCTTCTCTAGTCAGGCCATCCACATACTGAATGAGAAATTCCTCCTGAATGCACTCAACAAATTTCTCTCCATCCAAGCCCCTAATGCTATGGCTGTCCCAGTCAATGTTGGGAAAAGCATTTTCTATAAATTTACAATAGACAATTATTATTGTTTTCCAATTAAGGAGCAATTTAGCGTGGCCAATCCAGCTACCCTGCACATCTTTGGGTTGTGGGGGTGAGACCCATGCAGACACTTGGGATGGACTCCAGATGGACAGTGACCCGGAGCCGGGATCGAACCCGGATCCTCGGCGCCGTGAGGCAGCAATGCTAACCACTGTGCTACCGTGCCGCCCCGTTGGGAAAGTTTTTTAATACTGAAGTACTCTGCTCGGCCAACAGCGATGGGTTCCTGTCAGGTGAGGTTTTGGAGAGAACCAGAGAGAAACCACTGGAGCCACAAGGTGGAAGCAGCTCTCTCTCTCTCTGCTCCGCTGCCTACTGTCTGAAGGCAGAAGCTTCCAGACCCTGTAAGAAGAAGCCGTCTCCCTCTCGAATGTGGAATGCCAGCTATTTCTGTGAGCCTACGGCACGATTTAACCAAATGGGAACTATGTCCCATAGCGAGCATGTTTAGCTGTGTGTTTCCCGGAACGCAGCGCAACGCTTTCTAACGTGGCTCCAGTTAGATACGGGGCTTAAGCGGGGAAATCACAATGAGGCCGCACTTAGTCCCATTTCCTGCACTGAGGAGCCCCGCTCACCAAAACTCCTTAGTGCAGGGAAAGATTGAGAGTTCATTTTTAAATGTCATCTCAATCTCTCGAGGTGCCGACACGACCACTGAACCCCTCCCCCAAGACCCAACACACTGTAAGGGGTTTGCCAACAGCCCCCCACCCCCGCCTCCCCACACCCTTGCAGAGCACTCCCACCCGCTCAATCACTGCCATGCAAACAATGCCAGCTTGACAACTTGGCAGTGCCATGCTGGCACCCAGGTGGTTCTGACAGTGCCAGGGTGGCAAGCTGGTGGTGCCCAGGTGGCACCAACAGTGTCAGGGTACTAACCTGCCCAGAGGGCATGCATGTGGGGGCTCCAGTCCACTGGGAGACCCCCACATGTGCCGTCCTGCCTGGTACCGATTTGTGGAGAACAATACTGAACGTCACCCCCCCCCCCCCCCCCCCCCCCCCCCACCACCAAGGTCTCCAACGTGAAGGGGATAGATCCCAACACCTTGGTTACCTCAGGGAACTGCATATTGAAGTGATAATAGCTGTCTAGCTCTAATATGCAGATCTGACAAAAAGTGATGCCTCCCACAATGGGCGGGCTTCACATTGAGACGCCTCGCGAGATCACATTAGATCTCAAGAGTCATGGTGAGCTGGGTAGATCCTGGTAACGGGGTCTCCTGTCATTTACCGGCCATGTTGCAGATGGCGCGCTCCTTTTCGTGCGCAGTGTGGCCGGTTGATCTCGCCCTACAGTGAAAGAAAACATAACATCACAGAGGCATGCGCAGCTGCATGGCTGCCTTACCGGCTGCGGTAATGGCGTTGCGTACCCATTCAACCCAACCCCACAGCCCACCTCCTGGCCACCTCCCCACTACTCCTTCCTGCCCTGGCAAAAGCTCCCCGGCCAGCAGCACAGCTGTCGGCGAATTATGGCGATGCTGGACACTGTTTGTACGCCCTCTCTCTCTCAGCAGACATCAGGCCAGGTTCACGATTTCTGAGAGCACATCCGGACTGCGGACCATTGGAGGCGGAGCATCGCAGGTGGGCCCACTAATGATACACAAACAGTGTTTCAACTACGCGTGGTGTGTGTCTCATTGACGCCGTTTTCGAGGAGGCGGGGCATCACGATTTGGCGTCAAACTGACGCCTGCCGTGATTTCGGCGTTGGAAGCTATTCTCCGCCCAATCGCACAGCCCGATTTCGGTGTTGGCCAACAGAGAATCCCGCCCAGGATCACCTGACTGTGGTCCCAATGCAAAATAAATGTCCTGCATCATAACAACCTGATGCTTTTAGCACGACTTACAACACTTCTCACAAATCGTTGAGGCTGTAAAAGACAACAAAACATTTTATTGAGATAAATTAATGTATGTAAGGGTGTAAGAGTAAAAATGATTTCAGTATCAGTAATTTCTGCTCAGCTTCTCGCTCCACCTCACGTTCTTCAATTTCCAACAATAACAACTTACATTCATACAATTCAGGGCGGATTCCATCGTCAAATGAAAATAGCTCCACATGTCTGCGCTCACATGACTTCAACTAGATTCCATGGAATTGGCTCAGTTAAATCTTCCCCTGCATGTCCTTTCTTTGTCAAGTGAGTTTTTGCACTTGGGGTAAACCTGGTGCCCTGGGTCGTATAGGTGACCGCCCCCCTCCCCCCCAAGGCACCCTTGTGGGTGACCTCTGGCCCCAGCCGACCCATCAGCTTTATGGACAAGTTCCAGCACAATCTGTCCCATCTTTTTGGCCCCGATCAGTGTGTGTGGGGGTGGTGTATTGTTTAAGCGCGGCTGCAGCTTGTCAGCCCTGCTAGTGTCCATCATGGACCCAGCGATTCCCGCACCGATTTTTCTGACAAGTAAGTCCACGGAATTCGCCATTGGCGTCAGCACCTAGACTCAGAAACGGAGAATCCGGCCCCCTATTTATTTAATGAGGTGCTGAAAAATAAACTGAAGTTTTGTCTGATACTTAGATTATGCCGGTTGTTTATCAAGGGGGAATATCTACTTTGTTTATGATTAAAATAATGGGTTGGCGTCAAGCTCAGAGTACACCGGCAGCATATACGCATTTCTGAAGTTACAAGCCCACATGACTGCCAAATAGGATGAGATGTGTACATTGCAATGTGAAACATTTCACATGGAGAGGTGCGTACGCTCATGCCTGGCAGGGAGCATTGCAGGAAGTGGGAGTATTCATGCTTATTACCGCATGTCCCGAGACAGAGAGGAATCAGTAGAACTGAATGTATTTACAAGGAGGCCAAGGCCACTGATACTACTCCCTTACCCCTGCCTATTCTCAGCATTGAATCAGCTGCTGGAGTTATCTTGAACTGCTTCCGGTTGCGTGCAGTTATTGTAGTGCTTCTGACTTAATGACTGGATCGATATGGAGAGCGGCAGTGTAGGCCTGCTTGTCCGTCGAGTATTGATCACTGGAGCTATATTTATCATCATCTCACCCTCAATACGCCTGTCTGCTGTCAGCTCATTAATCATCCTCTCAAAGAGTGCCACATGTCCCACCCACAGTTGTAAGTGCAGCCAGGCTTTTTAGAATAAATGTAAGTGCAGTAAACATTTCTGTATTGCATTTATAATGATGATAGGAGACTTTGATGCTTTTCATGCTAAGCAACAGATTATTACCAGTCATATTCTTACATTTATCAAAGACAGAACTTTGAGATTTTGGGTATCTCTATGGACCGCAGTTTTGTGTGGAATATGCAACAGGACAATGCATCATGCAGGCTATAATGACCTACTGGCGGGCTTCCGGTGACGGCGGGCGGGAGGCAGCCGCACAATGGAGGGCTCCCATTCGGGAACGGCATTTTCGGGGCTTTAAGCCTGGTCCCAGGGTCCACGGAGGCGGCTAAAGCAGGGAGAAGGCACAGAGGAGGCACAGTGAAGGCACAGTAAAGAAAAATGTCGAGGGTGAGCAAAGAAACGGCCGTAAAAAAAAACAGCTGGAGGTCCGTCGGGGAGTGGAAAGGTCACCACGGGGTCACCAAGGAAAATGGAGGCTGGAGCAACAGGGGAGGCCGCATTGCTTATGGTGATGGTGATGGCTGCGGAATTCGAAAGGCAGTTTACAAAATACATGGAGACAATGAGGAAGGAGATGAGGGAGGTTTTGAGTGTGTTGGTGGAGGAGGCGATTTCCCCGGTGATGACGGCGGTGGCGAGCGCAGTAGCGGTGGTGCGGGAGCAAGGGGAGGCGCTGAAGGAAGTGGAGGAGACATTATTGCAGCACAGTGATCAACTTACCTCGATGGGGAAGGAGATGCGGAAGGTGCTGGAGATTAACAAGGATCTGCAAGGAAAAATGGAAGACCTGGAAAACAGATCCAGGCAACAGAATTTGAGGATTGTGGGGCTGCCCGAAGGAGTTGAAGGACCGAGGCCGACTGAGTATTTTGCCACGATGCTGACGAAACTATTGGGGGAGGGGGAGGATCCCTCCCGATATGAACTGGATCGGGCTCACCGGTCGTGGAGGCCTGTACCAAAGGCGAGTGAACCGCCAAGGGTAGTGACTCTGTGCTTCCGGAGGTACAGTGCGAAGGAGAAGGTCCTGCGCTGGACCAAGCAGAAGCGGGTGGTGCAGTGGGCTGGAGCTGGTATACGTGTATACCAGGACTTTACGGTGGAGCTGACGAGGAGGCGGGCTGCCTTCAACCGGGTGAAGAGGGCACTGTACATTAGCAAGGTGCAGTGCGGCATTGTATATCCAGCGAAGCTGAGGGTGACTTACAAGCTCAAGGACTTTTATTTTGGAACGGCGGAAGCAGCGGAGGAGTTTGTGAAGGCAGAAGGACTGTGGCAGAACTGACAAATTGAGAAATGGCCATGTGCCGATGTAACCTCATGACTGTATTTTCTTCTTTTTTGTATCACTGCGCGCGGGTGTAGAGGCTAAAGGAGCCAATGTTGTATATATTTGGACAAGGGAAGTGATGGGACTTTCACTCGAAATGAGAGCTCTTTGGGGTGTAGATGGATATGTGGGGTTTGTGTGCTAAAAGGGGATTTCTGGGCTTTCCTAGGGCCGGGCAAGGGGGAAAGGGACCCAGGCGGGGGCCTCCATGCTGGCCGGTTTAAGCCGGCAAGTGAACGGGAGTGAGGTGGGGGGAGGGGCTGCGGCCATCGGAGCCTGGCAGAACAGGGTCCGAGTGTTCTAGCCGGGGTGGAAAGTTGGGGGGAAGTCTAGCCGGGGTGGAAAGTTGGGGGGAAGGAACCGAGGTTGGGGGGAGGAGTTTTACAGGAGGCAGTGGACGGGAGGAGTTGGAGAGGGGGGTCGGTGTTTACAACTCTTGGGTATCATGTACGGTACTCTTTCAGAGGTTGGATGGCGTTGAGTGTTGGGGGGGGGGGAGTGGACTCTATAGGTTAATGGTGACCATAAGCGATCCCGGACTCCTTTTTCTTTTTCTCCTTTGTTTTTTGTTTCCACCATAGGAGGGCTTGTTTTTGTATTGATGCATATATTGACAGGTGGGCCGTTGTTTGGGTGGTGGGACGGTGGGATCGTTGTTATTGTTAAAAGGATTGATTTTGTATTTGTTACCATTTACTGTCTGTGGGTGGGGTGTAAATTTTGAAGGAAAATGTGAAAATGGAGAATAAAAACATTTAATTTTTTTTTTTAATGACCTACTGGCCTATCTCCATTATTGCAATTCAAAGCATGGAAAACAAGAGTGGAAAATTGCTGCTGAGTTTGAGGCTGACGTGATGGAACCTGATGTTGAAGCCAAGTAGTCTGCTCTCAGTAATTACAAGTGAGATGTGAGAGGGAAAAACACTGACTGCACTAAGAGCCACTCAAAGCAAAGTCCAAATGACTGGGTAGGCGGTATCCTATTGACTACCAGTTACGAACTCTGCCAGACTATCCTGTTGTCCTTCGAAGTAGGGGGGAATGTCTGAAGCAATCAAAATGGCAACAGGTCCATCAGTAAAGAAAATGTTCCATTAATAACAAAGGCATGGAAGGCCATCGCTGACTGCAATACATAGTTGGAGAGATGTGTGGAACACTACCTTGAAATGTACTCGAAGGAGGATACTGACACCAAGAAAGCTCTAAATACCACAGACATCATGGCAGAGCCACTGTGGAAAAACGTACCAAAGATATTGGGCAGGAAACTCTGTCCCACCGCACCAATTTTCTGGTGAGGTGCAACCCCACTGGCGGCGGTTATCTCCAGATGGACAATGGGGTTTCACATTGTGGGCAGCCCAGCCACCAGGAGATCAATGGGAGTGATTGCGCACCTGGTTCAACGGAGAATCCTGACAGTGGAGAATCCAGCTTGACTCACCATTAGCGGGATTCTACGGACCCCCACGCCGGGTCGGAGAATCCCCGGGGGGCCGTGCGACTCCCGCCCCGCCGTCCCAACGCCGGCTGCCGTATTCTTCGGTGCCGGTGTTTGGGGGGGGGCGGGGTTCACGCCACGCCGGTCGGGGGCAGTTGGTAGTGCCCCCCCCCCCAGCAATTCTCCGGGCCCTGATGGGCCGAGCGGCATCCGTTTCTGGCCAGTCCCGCCGCCGTAGGTTAGGCATGGTCCCACACAGCAGGACCTGGCAGGTAAGTCGGCTGGGGTGGTCCTCGGGGGGGGGGGGGGGGGGGGGGGGGGGTGATCCGACCCAGAGGGGGCCCCCATGGTGGCCTGGTCCGCGATCGGGGCCCACCGATCTGCGGGCGGGCCTGTGCCATGGGGCACTCCTTCCTTCCGTGCCGGCCCCTGTTGGGCTCCGCCTTGTCCGGAACGGAGAAGTCAACCCCCTGAGCATGCGCCAGAATAGGCCGGCCAAAAAACCACGCCGGTGGTTCCGCGCATGCGCCGGATCACACCAGCCCTTTGGCGCATGCGCGGACTCGCGCATTCCCTTCGCCGCCAGCTGGCACGGCGCCAACCCCTCCGGCGTCCACCCAGCACCCAGTACATTGTAAAATTGAGGCACTGCCCCTTTGCCAGCCATTGGCGAGGTGGTGCATGACACGCTGCAAGAGGGGGTCTTTGGCTGTCTCCTCACGGATACGAACCAGCTTCTCATCTGACGCCTGGAGAGTGCTAGCACACAGCTGCACCCGTGATTCAATCTGCCGGATGATTTCCAGCGATTCACTAGGCAATGTGATGGAGCGGGACAATGCATCAGCGATGATGAGCTCCTTGCCAGGAGTGTACACTAAGTCAAAGTCGTACCTTCTGAGTTTGAGGAGGATGCGCTGCAACTGAGGCGTCATGTCGTTCAGGTCCTTGTGGATAATGTGAACCAGAGGCCTGTGATCCGTCTCGACAGTGAATGTCGGCAGGTCGTAGACATAGTCGTGAAACTTGAGAATGCCAGTGAGAAGACCCAGGCTTTCCTTCTCTATTTACGCATACCTTGTTTCAGTGAGCGTCATGGCCCTCGATGCGTAGGCTACCAGTGCCCAGGATGAAGTGTCATCGCGTTGAAGCAGCACCGCACTGATGCCATCCTGGCTCGCATCTGTCGAGATCTTCGTCTCCCTGTCTGGTGCAGTGGTGAGCTTGGCTTTCAGCTCCAACCACTCTGCCTGATGTGTTGCCTTCCACTCAAAGGACTTTTTCACCAGGTTTCGTAGGGTCGTGGTGTGTGAGGCCAGGTTTGGGATGAACTTGCCCATAAAATTGACCATGCCCAGGAAGTGCAACACCGCCTTCTTGTCTTCAGGACCTTCATGGCTTCGATGGCCTTGACCTTGTCTGTGTCCGGGCGCACGCCCTGCTGAGAGATCTGGTCACCTAGGAACTTGAGTGTCGACATGCCAAAGCAACATTTGGACCTGTTCAGCTTCAGGCCATTGGCATGGACATGGCGGAATACCTGCTGGAGACGGGAAACATGCTCTTCAGGGGTCGTGGACCATATGATGATGTCGTCCACGTACACATGAACCCCTTCAATGCCCTCCATCATCTGCTCCATGATGCGATGGAAGATCTCCGATGCCGAGACAATGCCAAACGGCATGTGATTATAGCAGTATCTGCCAAACGGTGTGTTGAAGGTGCAGACCCTTCTGCTGGACTCATCCTGCTGGATTTCCAAAATCCATGTGACGCATCTAACTTGGTGAAAAAACATGCGTGTGCCATCTCACTGGTGAGTTCCTCCCGCTTTGGGATGGAGTAGTGTTCACGCATTATATTTTTATGAGATCCTTGGGATCAATGCAGATGCGCAGGTCTCCCGAAGGCTTTCTAACACATACCATCGAGCTGACCCAGTCAGTCGGTTCGTTTACCTTGGAAATGATGCCCTGTTGCTGAAGATCCTTGAGCTGTGCCTTCAGGCGCTCCCTCAGCGGAGCCAGGACCCGCCGTGGTGCGTGGACCACTGGCTTGGCATCAGGTCATAGCAGAATCTTGTATCGATATGGCACATGCCCATCCCGTCGAACACATCCGGATACTGAGCGAGGATGTCGTCAATGCCGGTCTGAAGATCCACATTGGAAGATGTCGTTGTGTAAACCCGCTGCACGAGGTTCAGCTGCTTGCAGGCATGCGCGCCAGGTAGGGATGCCCTGTCTGGCTTGACAATTTCAAAACGTAACCGTGCATGGGTGCTCCGGTTGGAGACGAGTATATGCAGGATCCCAGTGCTGTGATGGCATTTCCGTTGTAGTCCAGGAGCCTGCAGGCTGCTGGAAGGACCTTGGGGGGCTTCTTGATGCATTTGAAGTCTGCCTGTGAGAGGAGGTTGGCAGAAGCACCTGTGTCCAGCTTAAACTGGATGGAGCAGTGGTTGACCTGCATCACCGCACGCCATTCATCCGCAGAATCCACAGTGAGGATGGACTGAATTTGTGATGAGTTGGATGTGGCATATTCACATTTGGTAATGATGCCCACACAGTCGGCGGAGTCCAGGCAATCTTCCTCTGGATCCATTGTGCTGCCAGGATCAGAATCCTGTAATCGTTGTTGCACACTCTGAACGTGCCGTCGTCGGAATTGGGAGCGCTGGCCCGACTGGTGGTGCAGACCTGCACAAGGCTGCATAGTGTCCAGGCTTCCCGCAGTTTAAACATCGCCTGCCTCTTGCAGGGCAGTGTTTCTTTAAATGGGCATTGCCGCAGTTCGAGCACATCATGACATCGGCGTCCTGACGCTCCGTGCGTCATCGCACATGCGCAGTGTGGGTGTCAGCCGCTTTGTTATCCCGTTCGCATCGCGCATGTGTGGGCCCCAGGAAAAGAGCGCGAAATGGCCGCTTTCATCAATGCTAAGGCGCTGCATCCGGGAGATGGCCTGCACACTCTCTGCCTCGTGGAGGCAAGTTTCTAATTTTCAGCCGATTTGTATTGGGCGTAGCGATTTTTTGCGTGCTCATGCACTGTGCATGTTTCAATCGCGGCTGGCAGGGTCATATGCTTGATTTTCAGTAGCTGCTCTCTCAGAGGATCAGAGTGAACTCCAAAAACGATTTGGTCTCTGATCATGGAGTCAGCAATATCATCAAAGTTGCAGTACTGCGCTCACAGGCAGAGGTTAGTTAAGGAGGAGTTGAAAGATTCATCTTTACTTTGTAGACGCTGTATGATTACGTAGCGCTCGAAGATTTCATTGGTGTCCACTTCACAGTGACTGTCAAACTTGTCCAGGATGGTCCTGAAACTTTGTCTTGTCCTGGCCTTCGGTGAAGTGAAAAGAGTTGAAGAGTTTGATGGCTTGATCACCCGCTGTTGAGAGGAGAAGCGCGATCTTCCTTGCATCAGACGCACCACGACGTCTGAAGCTTCGATGTACAGCAGAAACTTTTGCTTGAATGTCCGCCAGTTGGCACTGAGATTGCCGGAGGTCTTGAGTTGGTGAGGAGTCTGGATCTTCTCCATGGTGCCGGGATACATTCGCTGGTCGTCATGGAACAGACTGAGGTAAAACACCTAGATTAAGCAGTCTCCTGGTAGCATGTCGTGTGATGTACTCTGGGATAACACAGGCTGCAACTGGATGCAGCTTTAACCAAAAGATACTCCAGACCTTGAAGTTAGTTCAATCTGATTTATTGAACCAGTCGCACAGTTCTCTATGAGTTCGACTCTCTGCTAACCTAAGTGTGGTTACTCTGTCTGACTGAACCAGACTAGCTCTTAGCCACGTGCTGGAGGTGTGATACTGTACATACACCCTGACTCACTCTGTAGATGTTCATCAGTGGGAAGAGGCGGAGTGTGAGTTCCTCGTGCCTTTCATAGTGAGATACGACCCCTGAGTGTCCTGCCTGCTCATTGGTCATGTCCTGTTCTCTGTGTTCATTAGCTGCCTGTCTGTGCCTGAATGTATATCATTATCTGCATGTCTGCATATCATGACAAGACCTGAACAATTTATGCGGGGCAGGGGAAAAGTCTGAACAGTTTCACCTTTGCTGTTTCCGATGTATCATCGGCATCTCTTGCCACCAAATCAGAGGTCCTGGAGCTTGCTAATTCCACAAACTCATTGCTGAGCCAACAATGTTTGTGGCTGGCTTGACCATATTCATCAGATGGATGACAGCCGTATACAGAAAGACCTTCTGCACGGTGGATTAGCAACTGGGTCATGACCTCCTGAGTGCCCATAGCTCCACTCAAAGGACACCTGGGAGTGAGATTGAAGATGGCAGCTATTGACACTACGAACTGGGAGATAGTCACTGACAACTGTGACCTCTGGAGGCTGACTGTTTGGCAAGGCATTGGATGAGATGAACAGAAACAAGTGCAGCTGGCCATGAAGAGGGCCCAGAGAAAACAGAGGCCAGTAAATCCTTCACCTTCTCAACCATTGTCCTCCGCTGCAGCAAATGAAGCAGTGGCTGCAATGCCGGAGTGGGGCTCTTGAGCCACACCAGGCAACGCTTTGCAGAGTTAACCACCAAGGCACAAGATGGAAGGCAGCCACATGTAATGTCTTTTACTTCCATTTCAAATGATATACTGTAAAATGAGCAATACATTAATCATAAATAGATTACAAAACGTCATTTGAACAGTACTTGTTGTATATGTTAATATACTGTGTACTTAATCTACAATGTACTACATAACAGCATAGAGATATATCAGATTGCATACATTAAGCTACAAATGGCCAATGTAACCATTGTGTTAAGGTGGTATTTATTACTAATCTCTTGAAAAGCAATCTAATTTCCATTCCAATAATGGATAAATATTTTCAGGAACTGTTTCTTAGTACTTGGATTGGTGTAGGAATACAAAATTAGACCTACCAAACATTTGTACATGTTAATCAGAAACATCCTGAAGTCTGAGTCAATAAATCAGACCAAGAGTAGTTGCAATTTTACTCAGTCACCTTCTCTCTGTGGGGTCGCAAGATCTCTTCCATTACTAAGGTTTCAACTTCTTGTATTTTTATCGTATCTAATCGATAAGTGGTGGAGTTGGCTCAATACTGCTGAAATCATGGAATTATGGAATCACGGAATGGAGACAATATTAGACTAAGCTAGAGTCACAGACAAACGACACGGTCTCTCGTCGGTTGTGGCAAGACTTAAACAATATAACAGACTATAAAGCCAAGCCGAGTAGAATCTCTGGCAACAGAGCACTCCTCCCCGATGAACTCATTGCATTCTGCGCTCATTTAGAACAGGAAACCAACAAAACAATTGTCAACAAACCGGACACACCCATACCTACTGTCACAGTCTCAGAAGTCAGATCGGCCTTCTTGAAAGTGAATCCTCGGAAAGCAACGCGTCCTGACAAAGTCCCTGTTTGTGCACTCAGATCCTGCATGGACCAACTGGCGGGTGTGTGCGCGTTCAAATTCAACCTCCCCTACTCCGTTCCGAGGTTCCCATCTGCTTCATGAAGACCACTATCGCCAAAGAAGAACCAGGCAACGTGCCTCAACGACTACCATCCAATGGCCTTGACATCTATCATTGTGAAGTGCCTCGAGAGGTTGGTCATGAGACACATCAACTCCGTTCTCCCAGAATGCCTAGATCCACTGCAATTCACCTACCACCATAACCGATCCACAGCAGACCTGGCCCTACACTCATCCCTGGAGCATCCGACAATAAGGACTCCTGCATCAGACTCCTATTCATTGGATGTAGCTCCGCCTTCAACACCATAATCCCAGCCAAACTCATATCCCTCTGCAACTGGATCCTCAACTTCATGACCCATAGACCACAATCAGTAAGGATAAACAACAACACCTCCTCCATGACAGTCCTCAACACCAAGGCCCCACAAGGCTGTGTACTTAGCCCCCTACTATACTCTCTATACACACACGACTGTGTGACAAAATTTGGTTCCAACTCCACCTATAGGTTTGCTGATGACATGACCATAGTGGTCGGATTTCAAAAAACGATGAGTCAGAATACAGGAGGGAGATAGAGAACCTAGTAGCATGGTACAACAGCAACAATTACTCCCTCAATGTCAGCAAAACAAATGAGCTGGTCATTGACTTCAGGAAGCAAAGTATCGTACACACCCCTGTCTGCATCAATGGTGCCAAGGTGGAGATGGCTGACAGCTTCAAATTCCTAGGTGTGCGCATCACCTACAATCTGTCCTGGTCCACCCACATCGGCGCTATCACCAAGAAAGCACAACAGTGCTTATACTTCCTCAGGGAACTAAGGAAATTCAGCATATCCACATTGACTCTTACCAATTTTTACAGATGCACCATAGAAAGCATCCTATCTGGCTGCATCACAGCCTGGTATGGCAATTTCTCAGCCCAAGACCATAAAAAACTACAGAGTCATGAACACAGCCCAGTCCATCACGCAAACTCGCCTCCCATCCATTGACTCTGTCTACACCTCCCACTGCCTTGGGAACACGGGCAGCATAATCAAAGACCCTTCCCACCTGGCTTATTCACTCTTCCAACTTCTTCCATCGGGCAGAAGATACAAAAGTCTGAGAATACGCACTAAGAGATTCAAAAACAGCTTTTTTCCGCTGTTACCAGACTCCTGAATGGCCCTCTTATGGACTGTTCACTGTACCTTGGTGCACGTGACAACAAAACTAAATCTAAATCTAAATTCAGCACTGAAAGAGGTAATTTTGCTATCCTGCCTGTGCCAGCTCTTGGAAGAGCAACCTAATTAGTCCCATTCCACTGCTCCTTCCTCATGGCCTTGCAATCAAGTACTTATTCAATTCCCTTTTGAAGGTTGATCCAGCTCCCATTCAGGTAGTGCATTGCAGATCCTAACGACTCACACCACAAAAATAAAAAAACATTCACCTGAAGGAAGGAGCAGCGCTCCGAAAGCTAGTGACATCGAAACAAACCTGTTGGACTTTAACCTGGTGTTGTAAGACTTCTTACTGTTACCACAAAAATAATTCTCCTCGTGTCAGCCCTGGTTATTTTCCCAATTTTTAAAATGTTTTGTGTACCCAATTAATTTTTTCCAATTAATGGGCACTTTAGCGTGGCCAATCCACCTACCCTGCACATTTTGGATTGTGGGGGCGAAACCCACGCAAACAGGAGGCGAATGTGCAAACTCCACGCGGACAGTGACCCAGAGCCAGGATCAATCCTGGGACCTCAGCGTCGTGAGGCAGCAGTGCTAACCACTGCACCACCGTCCCGCCTTGGTTATTACCTTATATCTGTGACCTCTGGTTGCTGACGTTTCTGTTACTAAAAAGATTCTGTCCTTAATTACCCTATCTAAACCCTTTATTATTTTGAACACTTCTATCAAGCGTCCCCTTAACCGCGAAGGAAAACAATTCCAGTTCCTCCAGTCTATTTGTGTAACTGAGCCCTTTGTCCACGGTGCCACTCTGATAAGCTTCCTCTTTAGGATCATGTCAATCTTCCTAAATTGAGCCTCCAGAATTCATTACAATAGTTCAGCTGGAGCCTAACCTATGATTTATAAAGACCTGTAACTTATTGGTGTGCAAAGTCAGATTTGGGGGGTATCCCAAAGATGCGATGGGGAATTCCTCTCGGAAGTTCCTAACTTTCCCTGAACAATTGCTGGTAACCATCCAAAAAGCAACCTAAATCGCTAACTTCAGATGGTTCTTCCAACATTACGCTAATAGTTACTTTGAAAATGTTAGAAGAAATATAACCACTTCTAACTTCAGCATAAGTATTTTAAATACCCAGTCCGGTTTCCGCATTGGACCCCACCCCCTAACCCCCAGGGGACTCTGTCACCCCATCCTCGACAGAACAGCCCCACACAGTGTTCCCCACCCCAACCCTCACCCACATGGTATTCCCCACTCCCCACATTCGGCCTGATCTGGCTGAGCCCCCCCACCCGACCCGTCCCATCCCAACCCAACCTGACATGACCTAACGCATATGTCCGAACCCCCCACCTCCCAAATCTAATTCACTTACCTTAGACACTTACCTTCCCCCTGGCCTGTTATTTATTTATTTTTAGTACCTAATTAATTTTTTCCCCCCAAATTAAGGGGCAATTTACAGTGGCCAATCCACCTATCCTGTATATCTTTAGGTTGTGGGGGTGAGACCCACGCAGACACGGGAAGAATATGCAAACTCCACACGTACAGTGACCCGGGGCCGGGATCGAACCCTGGTCCTCGGTGCTGTGAGGCAGCAGTGCTAACCACTGCACCACCGTGCCGCCCACTGGCCTGTTATTTTCAATGGGACCTTTAAAGCACCTGCTTTACATCAGCTAATGCCATAAAAAGGGGGGCATGACTTCCTTTGCTGAAATTTTTTTGCACTCTGATGCTGGATCCAGAGACCTGCCTAGATCTAATTCAGCCTGTGTCTGGAAGGTAGGGCGAGGCAGGAACTGAAGAAATTTAGTGCAGGCAAATGAGTATGGAGTGGAAATCGACGTTGATTGCCACTCTGAGGAAGTTATGGTCCAAAGTCTTTGCATTATTTGTCACCGTCAGCAAAGCTTATTGGGGTAGAAATTGTTATGTATTTTGCTTGTTTCGTGACTGTAATTTGTCGATGCATTGTTTCCACTGACAAATTTGTGGGAACCACCAAATTCAAGGAACCTCTAAATATTGACAAGTGATCGGGCCTGCCGCATGATCTGATTGAATGATAAAATAGGCTTCGGAATTCAGTAACTACTCTTGTTCCGAATAGAGTTAAATCTTGGTTGGCTTGATTGTTTCTTAGTTTAGGTATTGAATTGTAATCATGTAGATGCTATCCAGAGTGATTTATATGGACTTGGTGGAATAAATGACCTATTCTGATTAAAGCTAATTGAATTGAAATGTTAATTCGGTTTCTCTTTCCGCAGATGCTGCCTAATCTGATGAGTGTCTCCAACATTTTTGGTTTTTATTACAGATTTCCAGCACACACAGTATTTTGCTTTTGTTTGCTTGTGGTCTTGATTGAAACAACTACCATGTAGCTTTGGGAATGTAGAATCAACTGACTTCAGTATAAATTAAGTGTGAGGTGGTACATTTTGTTTGACAGGATAAGGAGGCCCAATATATTCCTTGGAAAATGAGTGTCCAAATGTGTAATAATCCACAGGAGGCAGGGGTACCATCATGACCTCAGTATTTATTTGCAATAACTATATACAAGAGCCGCTCCAAACAGTGCTGCTAGCATTCCAGTCAACTTAAGACTGCTTCACAAAGCCTACACAGGTGCTTATATGGGCCCCCTCAATGAGCTATCATTGAGGGAGCTCATACTCCAATTGGCCAGCCAATAATGCCAATTGGAGGTCATTACAAAATGGAGTAGAAGAACACCAGGATCTGTGGGGACCGTTAGGCAGGTAACTGAAAGTAGTAATTATTAACCACATTTTTAAAAAAAATATATTTTATTAAAGTTTTCAAACACAATTTTTCCCCTTACAAATCAACAAAAACGGTAACGTGATAACTGATATATAACATTGTTTAAATAATATAGTAAACCAACCAAATAACACGAAGTAATGCTCCCCCACCACCTCTCCCCATCTAGAACACAAACAATTTACCCCCCCCCCCCTTCCCCCCCCCCCCCCCCCCCCCCCCCCGGGCTGCTGCTGCTGGCTATCTATCTTCCCCCTAACGTTCCGCTAGATAGTCGAGGAACGGTTGCCACCGCCTGGTGAACCCTTGAGCCGATCCTCTCAGCGCAAACTTCATCCGCTCCAGTTTTATGAACCCCGCCATATCATTTATCCAGGCCGGGGGGTTTCGCTTCCTTCCACATGAGTAAAATCCTACGCCGGGCTACTAGGGACGCAAAGGCCACAATATCGGCCTCTTTCGCCTCCTGCACTCCTGGCTCATCCGCTACCCCAAATATAGCTAACCCCCAGCTTGGCTTGACCCGGACCTTCACCACCTTCGAGATCACTCCAGCCACTCCCCTCCAATACCCCTCCAGTGCCGGACACGACCAAAATATATGTGTGTGGTTCGCCGGGCTTCCCCCGCACCTCCCGCATTTGTCCTCCACTCCGAAAAACCTGCTCAGCCTCGCTCCCGTTATGTGTGCTCTATGTAGCACCTTAAATTGGACCAGGCTAAGCCTGGCACACGAGGAGGAGGAATTTACCCTCCTTAGGGCATCAGCCCACAAACCCTCCTCAAACTCCTCCCCGGGCTCTTCTTCCCATTTCCCTTCAGTTCTTCTACCAGAGCTCCTCCCCTTCTTCTCTCATCTCCCGGTATATCTTGGACACTTCGCCCCCCCCCGACCCCCCCCCCCCCCCCCCCCCCCCCCTCGAAAAGCACCCTGTCCTGGATCCCTTGTGTCGGGAGCAGTGGAAATTCCCTCACCAGTTGTCTCGTGAACGCTCTCACCTGCATATACCTAAAGATATTTCCCAGGGGCAGCTCATACTTTTCCTCTAGCGCTCCCAAACTCGCAAACGTCCCATCTATAAATAAGTCTCCCACTCTCCTGAATCCTGCCCGGTGCCAGCTCTGGAACCCTCCGTCCAGCCTCCCTGGGGCAAACCTATGGTTGTTCCTGATCGGGGACCACACCGAGGCTCTCAGCACACCCCTCTGTCGCCTCCATTGCCCCCAGATACTTAATGTTGCCGCCACCACTGGGTTTGTGGTCAACTTTTTCGGGGAGAGCGGTAGTGGCGCCGTCACCAGTGCTTTTAAGCTTGTTCCTTTGCAGGACACCATCTCCAGCCTTTTCCACGCCGCCCCCTCTCCCTCTATCATCCATTTACGGATCATCGCCACGTTGGCGGCCCAGTAGTATTCGGCAACGCCAGTCCCCCTCTGTCTCTGCTACATTGTAGGAACCCCCTCCTTACCCTCGGGGCCCTCCCTGCCCACACGAAGCTCATGATGCTCCTATCTATTTTTTTTGAAAAAGGCCTTAGTAATCAATATAGGGAGACATTGGAACACAAATAGGAACCTCGTGAGGACCATCATCTTAATCGCCTGCACTCTGCCCGCCAGTGACAGCAGCTGCATGTCCCACCTTTTGAAATCTTCTTCCATTTGTTCCACCAGCCGAGTCAGATTGAGTCTGTGTAAGGTTCCCCAGCTCCTGGCTATCTGAATCCCCAGGTATCGGAAGTTTCTTTCCACTCTCCTTAGCGGCAGGCCATCTATCCCTCTACTCTGGTCCCCAGGGTGTATCACGAAAAGCTCACTCTTTCCCATGTTAAGCCTATATCCCGAGAAATCTCCAAACTCCCTCAATATCTGCATGACCTCTGTCATCCCCCCCCACTGGATCCGCCACATACAGCAGTAGGTCATCCGCGTAGAGTGACACTCGGTGTTCCTCTCCCCCTCTAACCATCCCCTCTCCATTTCCTGGAGTCTCTCAGCGCTATGGCCAGTGGTTCAATTGCCAGCGCGAACAGTAATGGGGACAGCGGGCATCCCTGTCTTGTTCCCCTGTGTAGTCAAAAATACTCCGACCTTTGCCGATTTGTGACTACACTTGCCATTGGGGCCACATAGAGGAGTTTAACCCAGCTGACAAGCCCCTCCCCGAACCCGAACCTCCTCAGCACCTCCCATAGATACTCCCACTCTACCCTATCAAATGCCTTCTCTGCATCCATTGCCGCCACTATCTCTGCGTCCCCCTCTGCTGGGGCATCATTATCACCCCCAATAGCCGTTGCACGTTGACATTCAATTGTCTCCCCTTTACGAACCCTGTCTAGTCTTCGTGCACAACACCCGGGACACAATCCTCTATCCTCATTGCCAGCACCTTTGCCAGCAACTTGGCGTCCACATTTAGGAGTGAGATAGGCCTATAGGACCCGCATTGCAGCGGGTCTTTACCTTGCTTCAAGATTAGTGATATCGTCGCCTCCGACATTGTCGGGGGTAGGGTCCCCCCTTCTCTGGCCTCGTTAAAGGTTCTTGCCAGCAGCGGGGCCAACAAGTCCACATATTTTCTATAAAATTCCACCGGGAACCCATCTGGTCCCGGGGCCTTCCCTGCCTGCATGTTCCCCAGCCCTTTGGTTACCTCGTCCACCCCAATTGGCGCCCCCAGGCCTTCCACCTCCTGCTCCTCCACCTTCGGGAACCTTAGTTGGTCCAGAAACTGCTGCATCCCCTCTTTTCCCTCCGGGGGTTGGGACCTATATAACCTCTCATTAAAGGTCTTAAACACCTCATTTATCTTCCCTGCTCTCCGCACCGTGGCTCCCGTTTCATCCCTAACTCCCCCTATCTCCCTCGCCGCTGTCCTCTTTCGAAGCTGGTGGGCCAACAGGCGACTCGCCTTTTCCCCATATTCATATCTCATCCCCTGTGCCTTCCTCCACTGTGCCTCTGCCCTCCCTGTGGTCAGCAGGTCGAACTCCGTCTGGAGTCGTCGCCTCTCCCTGTATAGTCCTTCATCCGGGGCCTCTGCATATTTTTTTATCTACACTCAGAATCTCCCGCAGTAATCTTTCCCTTTCTTTGGCCTCTGTTTTCCCCTTGTGAGCCCTGATGGAGATCAACTCTCCCCTGACCACCGCCTTCAGTGCTTCCCATACTACCCCCACTTGGACCTCCCCATCATCGTTGGCCTCCAGGTACCTTTCGATTCATCCCCGCACTCTTCCGCAGACTCCCTCATCCGCCAATAATCCCACATCCAGTCGCCAGAGTGGACGCTGCTCCCTCTCCTCTCCTAGTTCCAGATCCACCCAGTGTGGGGCATGGTCTGAAACAGCTATGGCTGAGTACTCCGTTCCTTCCACCCTCAAAATCAATGACCTTCCCAAAACGAAGAAATCTATCCGGGAGTATACCTTATGGACATGGGAGAAAAAGGAGAACTCTTTGGCCAGCGGCCTAGCAAATCGGGATCCACTCCCCCCATTTGCTCCATAAACCCCCGAAGCACCTTGGCCGCTGCCGGCCTTCTTCCGGTCCTAGACCTAGATCTATCTAACCCTGGGTCCGGCACGGTGTTAAAGTCCCCCCCCCCCATTTACCAGGCTTCCTACCTCCAGGTCCGGGATACGTCCCAGCATCCGCTTCATAAATCCCGCATCATCCCAATTCGGGGCATATACATTAACCAACACGGCCTCCATTCCCTGCAGTCAGCCACTCACCATCACATATTTGTCACCGATGTCCGCTACAATGTTCCTAGCCTCGAACGACACCCGTTTCCCCACCAATATGGCCACCCCTCTATTCTTTGCATCCAGCCCTGAGTGGAACACCTGTCCCACCCATCCTTTCCTTAACCTAACCTGGTCCGCCACCTTCAGGTGCGTCTCTTGGAGCATGGCCACGTCTGCCTTCAGTCCTTTTAAGTGCGCGAACACTCGGGCCCTCTTAATCGGCCCATTTAGGCCTCTCATGTTCCACGTGATCAGCCGGACTGGGGGGGCTGCCCGCCCCCCTCCCCTGTCGACTAGCCATCACCCTCTCTGGGCCAGTACCACGTCCCGGTTCCGCGTACCCACCCGTCCCCCAGGCGGCGCATTCCCGCCCCGACCACCTTTTCTTTTACCAGTTCCCTTTCAAACCAGCAACCCAGTTATCCCCCCCTCCCCCCCCCCCCCCCACCACCACCCCCCCCCACCGCTAGACCCCCATCTAGGATGGTTACTCCCCCCCATATTGCTTCCGAAAGTCAGCTGACTTCAACTGACCCCGGCTTCTCCCGCTCTCTCCTTGACCCCCCCGTGTGAGGAACTCCCATCCACCTTGCGCCTATCTTCCCGCCATCATCTTTCTGATGCGGGAAAGAGAAAAAGAAACCCCGCGCTCTCTAGAACCGTCCCGCCCCTCATGGCGCAGCTCCCCCTACCGCCCCACTCCTATTTCCCATCCCCCGCCTGTGTCTCTTCTTCCCCCCCCACTGGCGCCCTCATTTCTCAATGTCCCCCCCCTCCCCAATTTACATCTCTATATACATCAGCATTGTCGTTTCCCCTCCAAGATCAGTCTCTCAGTTCTGATCCAGTTTCTCGTTTTTAATGAAGGTCCATGCTTCTTCCGCCGTTTCGAAATAGTAATGCCTCTCCTGGTGCGTGACCCACAGTCACGCCAGCTGCAACATCCCGAACTTCACTTTCTTCTTGTGCAGCACGTCCTTGGCTCGATTGAAGCTCGCCCTCCTTCTCGCCACCTCCGCACTCCAATCCAGATACACTCGTATCACCGCATTCTCCCATCTACTACTTCGTACCTTCTTGGCCCATCTCAGAACCACCTCTCTGTCATTGAAGCGGTGAAATCGCACGATCATTGCCCTAGGTGGTTCTCCAGCCTTTGGTCTCCTCGCAGGGACCCGATGGGCCCCTTCCACTTCCAAATCGCTAAGCCCCGCCGTCAGCTCCTTCCACTCCCTCGGGGAGACCCAGGATCCGGAGGTTCTTTCTCCGTGATCTGTTTTCCAGGACTTCAATCCTTTCGGTGCACTTCTTATGGAGCGCCTCGTGCGTCTACATTTTGACCGCTAGGCCCAGGATCTCGTCCTCGTTGTCAGTTACCTTCTGCTCCACCACACGGAGCTCTATCTCCTGGGCCTTTTGTGTCTCTTTAAGCCCCTCAATTGCTTGTAGCATCGGGGCCAGCACCTCCTTTTTTAGCAGCTCCACACACCGTCTTAAGAATTCATCCTGGCCCGGTCCCCAGGTAGCCTGGGCTGCCTCCGCCGCCATCTTGCTCCTTTCTTCCTTCTGCCACTGCCCTCGAGGATTCTTCGATATCTGGCCACCGCCGCCGATATTTTTATTTTCCGCTGGGGGGACTCCCTGTTGCCTCACCCCACACCGGGTTTCGTCCCGAAAAAATTCCCCATTGGGGCTCTTAAAAGAGCCCGAAGGTCCGTTCGAGCTGGAGCCGCCGAAACGTGCGGCTTAGCTGGTCATCGCCGCAACCGGACAATTATTAACCACATTAAGGCCATTTTTTAAAAAAACAAATCACTGGGGTTAATTTCTAGAGGATCGAATTGAAAAGCAGAGACTTGTTAAACTGGTATAGAACTTTGGTTAGACCAAAGATGGAGTACAGAGAGCAGTTCTGGTTTCCATGTTATAAAAAGAATAGAGAGACACTGGGGAAGGTGTAAAAAATATTTACTTGTTGTAGCATAGAATGGTTGCAACATAGAAGGAGGCCAACTGGCCCGTTGTGGGCGTGCTGGCTCTTTGCAAAGAGCAACTCAGTGAGTCTCACTGCCCTGTAGCCCTGCAGTTCCTTTCTCTTTGGCTAATTATCCAATTCCCTTTTGAAAGCAATGACTGAAACTGCCTCCATCAGACTCTCAGGCAATGTATTCCAGATCCTTTCCACTTGCTAAGTTAAAAGGGGTTTTTTCTCCGGTCGCCTTTAGTTCTTTTGTCATTCACCTTAAATCAGTGTCCTCTGGTTCTCAATCCTTTCGCCAATGGGAACAGTTTCTCCCTACCTACTCATGATTTTGAAAACTTCTATTAAACCCTCTCTCAAACCTCTCTTCTCCACGTTTTCCGCATAACTGAAGTTCCTCATCACGATAAACATTCTCACTGCACCATCTCTATTGCCTTTGCACCCTTCCTAAAGTGCGTTGCTCCAAATTGGACACAATATTCCAGTATAGACCGAACCTGTGTTTTATAAAAGTTCACCATAACCTCTTTGCTTTTGTGCTCTCTGCCTCTGTTCATAAAGCCAGATGACAAAACTATGGGTTCAATCCAATGGCCTCAGGGTGGCCGAAAAACAGCTTACCGCAGCGCACCGTGGCCAATAAAATCCAGGAGTTCCCGCTCCTACCCCCGGGATCTACCTGGCTCACAACTCCTCGCGAGATTCTACGCGATCTTGCGAGATGTTGTGATGTAAATCCCACCCATTGTGGGCATGATCATTTTTGGCAAGTCTCCATATTTGAGCGAGACAGCTAGTCTCACTCTAATGTGTAGATTCCCGAAGTACCTGAGACTTTGAGATTCATCCCATTCACCTCAGAGACCTCGGACAAGTGCTGTTTGGTACTGGTCTCCACAAAGGGGGAGCAGATGGAATGTCAATCGTGGTGGTTTCCCAGGGGATCGGAGGCACCCCCAGCTGCATTTTCCTTGGGTAGGGTGATGCCCTGGCAATGCCACCTGGGAGCCACCCTGGCACTGTCAATGTTCCCAGGAGGCATTACCAGCTGGCATACGCACTGCCAGGGTGGCATTGCCAAGTTGGCATTTTCTGCATGCATGCGATTGGGCCAGGGCGCCTTGCATGGTTGTTGGAGCAAGTGGAGCTCCCCAGTGTACAAAACGGGCTATGTGCGGCCTTCGCCACATGTTCCCGCTGAGACCCCTTATATAATGCAAATCGCTGCGAGCGCAGGGAAACATGTGGCTAAACGCTGTTGCTAACTTTTGGTTGGTTCAATTGGCTATTTTATAACCTTTGCTCTCGAGTCGCCAGGCTCGGGACTTGGCCAACCCAGGTGGCTACACTCCATCCTTGTGATCCTAACGCGAAGCGTGAAGTATCACATAACTGCGTTGTTTTTCATTCCCTGACCCGGCGAGCGCTCTTCTATAGCCTCTACATTGACCATAACTATGCAAAAAAATTTTAACTGACAATTCTGAGGGGCGCTATGTCAAACAGGGACATGCATTACAAAACAAGAAAATCGGAACCTCTAACTACCCTTAATAAACTACACTCACTCAAACATTTCATCACACTAACTTCCTGAATCATACAAACAAAATCATAGCAGTATTATAGACATTTTCTGGCTTGGCAGTCAAGCTCAGAATTGTACAATTGCTCATGAACATTTCTTTATTTACAACAAATCGCAAACAAATGCTCTTTATTATAGATCGTGGGGGTCTGGTCATATCCAAAAATAGGGGATCTTATCCTATATACCGGGGTGCGAGCGCGGCCGGCTCTCCTTCTCCATTTCCTCAGACGAATAGTCTGCACGATGCAGCAGAGTATTGCCAATACCAATAGGGATTCTATCAAGTAGGACAGGGAGTACCAGGTTATAAACCTGTCACACCAAGATGGTGTGGTGTCGCTTGTGACTGGGCTCTGGGTACTGTGGGGAAGTGAATAATTAACGGCTGCGGGGTTGAGGTCAGGGGGTTTGTGTTCGCGCGCAACCAAATGTCCATTATGGTTATGAGCCATGCGGAGGATGGCCTCATGGTTCTTCTTCTTTCACTCTTTTCTTCTCTTCTCTGGTCCTGGAGCTTCTGGAGTTCTGTGGGATCAAGCATAGTGTCTGTTACTATCGTGGTTTAATATCTCGTATGATAGCCTATCTGTCCTTTAGTGCCAATTACTCCCTTTATAATTGGTCACTATGTGTGACTCCCTCATTTTTTTTCAAAAACTGAATTACAGGACAAGACACACTTACAAATACTGAACCAGTGCGAGCCGTCTCGCAGACTGTGCAATTTACCATCCAAATGTTTGAGGATGTAAATAGCAGAGGGTTGGCAACCTAAGGGTTACCTGAAAACAAAACAAAGCTTTTTGAACAAAACGTGCCGAAATTAGGTGTGTATGGGCCGCGACGGGTAAGAGTTGGATGGAGTCCCCGGGTAGGACGGCGACAAATGCCGTGTGTGCCCTACCCGAGTGTAGCTGACCAGAGGGGGGTTCCCAAGCAGGGCGGGTCCCAATGCCGTTTCTTCACTGCCTGAGCAACCGACAAGAACGGGCAAGAAATGTAGTCATCGTGGGGGGTTGCCATATTGGTTCTACCTTCGAACCAGAAGGGCAGTTACGAACGAGGGTCTGTGTTTCAGTCGACAGACGAGTTCCTCTGAACTGGCATCTGGGACATTAACAAGTCTCTGCGGACAAACTAGTTCCGCTGAACTAGCGTCTGGCCAAACTAGTTTCTCTGACTGCCAGTGGGCGTCAGAAGGGTGGTGTCGTGGGGCCGTGGAAAAATAAATTCCGGTCTAACATACAACATTTAACAGTACAAGTACAAACAACATCAAATATGCTGCAGGTTCCATCAGAAAGGACACCGTTTTCTCCCAAGCGGTTCCTTTTAAAACATCATCTGGACACCTCCGTTATCAGTTGCGAGTAGGGTGGCAAAGGGGTTCTCGTTTTGGGAGTCAGACTCAAGGTCGTCATCTTCTCCCGGATGCCAAACTCTCGAGTGTATCAGGGCTGATAGGGCTGCATGGTGTGATTTTTGGATCGCTCTCGTCGTTCCAGACAGGTCTGTACAAATTATCTCGGTGCCAAAAGGTGGTGTCTAGTTCTGTGGGGACGGAATCGGGGTCGTCATTGTTGGTCGGTGGTGGGGTTTGTTTTGGAAAGTGATCATGAAGGGATCACTCGAATCGTGGTCAGATTCGGTGGGTGTCGGTCCTGTTGCATGGGGATAGTAGGGAGGCGTGCTGTGGCTATTGTCTGAGTCACAGTCTCTGTCGCTGCTGCTGCAGTCTGTGGGCGTTCCGGGGCGGAGTGTATATTTTGGGGGTGGAGTCGAGGTTGAGTCCGTGGCTGGGCAGGACGTGTTGGGGGAGGGTAGGGTTACGTTGGCTGTGGGCGGGGCATGGTCTGACAGGAATGTGCTGGGGTTGTATACGGAGAGCATGACTTGCTGTCCTATCCTGAACTCAGTCGCATGCACTGTCTTATCAAAACAGGTCTTGCTCTGTTTCCTTCTTGTGCCTAATTTCACTGTGGCTGCTAGCTGAGCTGTTTTAACATTCTCCACTAATTGTTCTACTGCTTTCTCGTGTGTGAGGACTGTCACTTCGGGGCTGGTCAAATCTAATCCTAATAAAAATTCTGTGCCTTTCATGGGGCGTCCGGTCATGAGGGTGTGTGGGGTGTAACCTGTGGATGTTGAAACTGTATTTCGCAAAAACAGCACAAATGGGAGGACTGAGTCCCAAGTGGTGTTGTTTTGCTGGACCATTTTTCTGAGGGTGGATTTTAGGGTCCGATTCATGCGCTCCACGATACCACTCGACTGGGGGGTGTATGCAATGTGGAATTTTTGGGTAATGCCAAATATCGTGAGGACGTTCTGCATGACACGTCTCGTAAAATGGGAACCTTGGTCGGATTCAATGCTGCGGGGGAGTCCCCATCTCGTAAAGATGTGGTGGGTTAAAATCTTGGCTGTGGTCTTTGCCGTGTTAGTTCTGGATGGGAATGCTTCCACCCATTTTGTAAACGTGTCTATCACCACGAGTACATATTTATAACCATTCCTGCAAGGGGGCAATGGTCCTATAAAATCAATCTGGAGGTTAGTCCAGGGGCCACTAACGGGTCAGGTGTGACTGAGTTGAGCCTTTTTGGCGTATCTGTCCGGGTTGTTCTGGGCACAGATAAGGCAATTCTCAATGTAGTGAGTTACATCGTCTTTTAAACGCGGCCACCAACAGAGCTGCCTGAGGTGGGCTGTAGTGGGATCGATTCCCTGATGTCCATGACTGTCATGGAACAAACAAATCAGTTGGTTCCTGTCCTGGTCAGGAACCACATAAAGGGTGTCCTTTAACACCACACCGTCATGTGTGGTCAGAGCATTTTAAAATCTGTCATAGGGAACTGGATAGTTTCCTTTCAAAATCTCCCTGAGATTGCTGTCCTGCTTCTGGGCCTGCACTGAATCCTCAATATTAGTCTGCGAGACCTGAACTGCATTCACTGGTGCGCTTTCGGGGGGTGTCCAAAAATATCCGTGCCTGGAACCTGCTTTAGCCAGTGTGTCGGCTTTTACATTTCCAGGGGGGGAGGAACGATGGTGACTTCGAACTTTGACTATCCCAAAAGTCCTGTTCTGTGCTCTCTCTAAAATGTGACGGAGCAATGGGGCTGAAGGGAGGGGTTTTCCGTCTGCGGAAACAAATCCTCTTGCTTTCCACAGGGGTAGGAATTCCGTAAGGCTGTTGCAGACATAGAGGCTGTCCGAATATATGTCTGCTGGGCTGGGGAAGGAATCTGGGTGTTCCACTATGTATGCGATGGCCGCAAGTTCTGCTCCCTGCGCGCCTAAGTCTCCTGGAAGTTTTATTGCTATTTCTTCTAGGGCGCGTCCTCGACGTAAATACCACATCCTGTTATGAGCTTCCCTTCTAATATTGTGGAAGATCCATCCACATATATCCTTATGAGGTCGCACGTGTCTGTGTGCTTGGGGCTCTGGGTTGAACTACCTATCTTTCTGGGGGGGTGTTTTCGCAATAAAGGTGCCTGTGTTGTGGTGTGGAGAGATAATTTCACATTCATGGGGGGCTCCGGGGTACTGTAGGTTGTTGGCTAAAAGGGTGTGGGTCTTTGTCCTTTTAACAGTGGTGTCCCGTCCCTGCAAAAGAAGGGTCCATCTGGCTGCTCTTATCTGACTAACTGTACCGTCCTTGAGTTGTCCGTCCAGTAAAAGTTGGGTGGAGGTGTGTTCTGTGAGGATTGTGATGGGGTTTAGTCCAGTAATGTACGGAAAATACTGTACTGCCCAGAATACTGCGAGCCGGTGCCTTTCACAGGCTGAAAATCCCTGCTCCACAGCATCTAAAACTCTGGAGGCATAAGCCACGGGCCTTAACTGTTCGTGCCGTTCCTGAAGGAGCACGGCCGAAAGGGTGCGGTCTGTGCTTGCTACCTCTATCGCATAGGGGGAAAGCGGGTCTGGAACTTGTAGTGCGGGGGCTGCTATGAGTGCTCTTTTCAACGCATCCACAGCATCCGTATGCTGCGGAAGCCATTCCCAGGGGGCTCCTTTCTTTAGGAGGTCTGAGAGGGGTGCTGCCTTGCTGGCGAAACCGTCAATGTGGTTTTGGCAGTAGCCAACCAGTCCGAAAAATGACCGGAGGGCTGAAATGTTCTGGGGAAGGGGCAATTTAGCAATCGAGTCAATCCTTTTATGCTCGATCTTGCGTTTACCATGTGTGATAATTGTACCCAAATATATCGCCTTATTTTCCAGAATCTGGGCCTTTTTGGGGTTAACTTTACATCCAATTGCTTGTAGGAGTTCCAGGAGTTCGGACAGAAGCTCGACGTGCTCTTTCTTGGTGTCTGTCTGCAGTAGTATGTCGTCTACGTACTGGGCCAGACATTCGGGGCGAGAAAATTTGGCTAAACCATTTGCCAGCTGTCGGTGGAAAATGGAGGGGGAGTTGTGGAACCCTTTGGAAGGCATGTCCACATGTACTGTTGATTTTTAAAGGTGAAGGAAAATTTGTACTGGCACGCCTTTGCCAATGGAATGGACCAAAATCCGTTCCTGATATCCAAAACCGTAAAGTATCGGGAATTGAGTCCCTGCTTGAGCATGGTCTCGGGACTTGTGGCTACTGTGGGGGCTGCTGCGGGGGTGACTTTGTTGAGTTCCCGGTAATCGATGGTCAGTCGCCATGATCCATTGGGCTTTCTCACTGGCCAAATCGGGGCATTATTAGTGGAGGCTACTAATCTAAGTACGCCCTGCTCTAATAAGCTGTCGATAACTTTTGCGATTTCTCTCTCTGCCTCTTGGGGAAATCCATACTACTTTTGGGGTCTAGGGTCAGGTCCTGTGATTTGTACTGAACCAGTCATCTGGCCACAGTCATGTTTGTGGGTCGCGAATGCTGTCCTGTTCTTTTGTAACACTGCCCTAACCTGCTTGACCGTGCTAATTGTCATCGGGTTAAACCAGAATTCGCCTACTGCGCTAATTTTGTTGGCGTATTCACCTATTGTGAGCGTTGCGGGGGCTCTTGTGGATTTTGCCATTTTCCAGACACACTGGTTGACTGGATCGAAGGACAGGTTGTGGGAATTCATAAAGTCTATGCCCAAAATGTGTTCTGCTGTGTGGGGCAGGTCGACTAAGACTACGGGGTGCTTGGTAGTGATGTTGCCGATTTGAATGGGTGCAGGGGCTGTGATGTGTCCCTGCTGTGAGTGGCCTGTAAAGCCGCTGAGGGTGATGGTGGCTGTAGTGGGCCACGTGTCCTTTTGGAACATGGTGGAGGAATTTATTGTGGTGCGGGACCCTCCTGTGTCCCAGAGAAACTCGATGGGCTCACCCCGTATTTTTGCTGCAACTACCGGTCGTCCGGACCTATCCCAAAGGGTGTCGCAGACCCAACTGGGGGAGCCTGAACACCGTCAGTCCGTTCCGTTCAGGTCCATCTGATCTGAACGGGTGCTCACACTATGTATGGGCTCTGTCTTATTCTTACTTAAAGTGGCCGTCTGCTGGGCTCTCTGTGGCTTTCGTGGGGCATTGCACTCTCTTGCAAAGTGTCCCAACTGTCCACAGTTGTAACACTCCTGTGACTTTTGTGGGGGGCTGTTCTTGCCTTCATTTACCCATGCGGGGTTCTGGTGTGTTTTAACTGCTTGTATGTCTGCTTCTGCCTGCTTTTCTTCGGGTTTTATAACTGTGGGTTTGTTTTGTACAGACTGCTCCCAGGCGCGGGACAATCTTTTTACGACCCATTTCTCATTATGAGCCTCCTCTGAGGGATCATAATTCGCGCAAGCTTTCTGTCCTGTTTCTGTGGCATGGATTGGATTGGATTGGATTTGTTTATTGTCATGTGTACCGAGGGATAAGGGTGCGGGTCCATTTGGCCATGTTGTCTGGGGACAAATGGGCGCGGTCTAAGGCTCCAAAAACTGCTGCAAAGTGGATCCACAGGCATCCAGCAAACGCTGTGGGGTGCTCGGTTTTCTTTTGCCTGCATTTATTGAGGCCATCTACGGGGTCACCCCGGTATACCCGGGGGCAGCACGGTAGCCTTGTGGATAGCACAATTGCTTCACAGCTCCAGGGTCCCAGGTTCGATTCCGGCTTGGGTCACTGTCTGTGCGGAGTCTGCACATCCTCCCCGTGTGTGCGTGGGTTTCCTCCGGGTGCTCCGGTTTCCTCCCACAGTCCAAAGATGTGCAGGTTAGGTGGATTGGCCATGATAAATTGCCCTTAGTGTTGGGTGGGGTTACTGGGTTATGGGGATAGGGTGGCGGTGTTGACCTTGGGTAGGGTGCTCTTTCCAAGAGCCGGTGCAGACTCGATGGGCCGAATGGCCTCCTTCTGCACTGTAACTTCTATGATAATCTATGATACCCGATCGCGTCTAGGACCGCAGTATGCATTTCTGCAAAGGTGCCTCCTCCTACATTCTGTGGGTCGGGAAGGGCTGCTACGACCGAAGGGTCTAAACTCAAAACTGTGAGCTTCACGTGCTCTCGCTCATCCAGGCCGTACATGGTCACCTGCTGCTTTATTCTGGCAAAGAAGTGGTGGGGGTCTGAGGTGGGGAGGAACAGTTTGATTTTCTCGCACACGTCCCGTAATTGGGTCACTGTTAAGGGGGTGGTGTACAGAAATTCCGTGTCGTCCGATGTGGCTGTGCGGTGATTGGTTACAGGGTTCATTGGAGCCTGAACTATCTGTTCTGTGGGGGGTTGGGGCGCTTTTCTCTTTTGGGGCTTTCCCTGCGCACATGTTCCCTGAACATATCTCTGCGCTGTCTCATTCAACTCTTCCCAATCAGGGCCGTCTTTCTCATCTAATTTGCTTCAAAGATTTCCTGGAATCCTTTTTGAACTTAAAGCAGAGATTGCAGCTCTGCAATCTGCTTCCAGGACTTTGCGTGGTCTAGTGAGCTTTGTCTTTGCTCCGTGGTGGCAGCATGGAGTGCTCTTAACGCTGCCTTCAGGTCACTACACTGCCTCTGCAATGCCTCTACCTGCTTCTCGGGTTCTTCTCGTACCAGGACTGCACGTTGCGTGTCCTGATAGGCCTTTTCATACTGGGACAGGAAGCTGCTTAAGTGCGCCAGACAAGACTGATGTGCCCCCTTGGCATCGTTCACCTCTCCGTCTTTTGCTGCCAACTTCCTCCTTAACTCTAAGTTCTCTTTCTACCTCACTGACGTCGACCTTGCTCATTCGATGTATGCCTTCTATCTCTTTCCGGAGCGTCCTAACGACCTCCTCTGTGCCTCGCAACTGTGCCAAGCAGGCCACGATTGCTATCAGCTTGCGAGCTTTTCCTAAGCTCTTCTTGTGAATCTCGCTGAGGTTCTCCCAGCAAGTATGCGCTATACTCCCAGGACCTGTTTCCTCATTGCTACAGAATTCGCTCCAAAGGGGCCATCCTTTCCCTTTGAGGTACTTTCTGATTTCTTCTTCCCATACGGGACATTGTCCTACTCTACTGCTGCTGATCGCTGTGACCGCAAATTCTTCTGGGTTCATGAGGCGTTGCATTGCCTGCATTGCCATCTTTCTTATCTGAATGCTTCTTTTAAATTTGGAACAGGAGGACTAAGGCGGTGCTGTAATTACGGGTACGGCTTTCGCTAATTTCCGAAATACAAACTCCCGACAGTTTTGTCGCAACAAAAAGATCTATCAGTATTACCTTATGGCCCTGTTAGTTACGCATGCATTTAACACACTTCCGAATTATGAGGATTGATCAGAACTGCTTGAACACTTGTGGTTTTCTGTTCCCAATTGGATCTCTAATTCAAATTTTTGGGTTCTCCCGGAGTGGTTAAGCCACTTCAAGTTCGAGTCGCCAGTAATATGTTGCTAACTTTTGGTTGGTTCAATTGGCTCTGTTTTATAACCTTTGCTCTCGAGTCACCAGTTATCTTTATGATACCGCCACGAGGTTCAAGTTCAAGTAATGATCAATAACTCAATACACCAATTAGTAAGATTCAAATCAAAGCACATTTTCTATACACAGTAATCGCTACTCATGCATAAATTCTACTTCTGAGCTACTTCTACAACTAACAGGCCTACACTTAGCTTCGAACTGGCCCACCAGGTCAGGGGAACAAATGGCCTTTCGTTCGGGTTCTGAGTCTGCGGGATTCAAAGTTGGTACGGATTGGTAGCTAGGAGCGCCTATCTCGTAGCGAGCGTTGACTTAAGACTTACTGGATATCGGCGGCAGCTGCACCGGTCACTGTCAAGGGTTGGTTCGCGTTGCTGAGTGACCCGGCCAAGAAGAACGATTTGAACTTGGGGGCTTAACTTTATAGTCCCCAGGGGTTTCTCGCCTTTCGGGGTGGACCCTGTACCTGGTTCTAGGTGATTGGACTTTGTTCCAATCGCTTAGTTCAATTTCTCCAATACTGGAGCGGTTCCCTGATCAATGGGCCGTCTTGAGGTGTCCGTTAACCTCTTTTGTGTTGGCTCCTGCTGGCGCTGAGGAGTCTGGCTTGGCTTTGTTTATCCCAAATGTTGCGATTGTTCCCGGGGATTGCTTATTAGTATGTAGATGGCTGCTACATTATTATGCAGATGGCTGCTTGTATCGATGCTGTCTGGGCTTTTGCAGAGTTTAATACACAGTAACTTGCACCTGCTAGTTTCTGCCTGTGTTGGCTGAATTTCCCTTCAGCCTTTGCTGTTCTCCATTTTAAATCGGGACTTGGCCAACCCAGGTGGCTACACTGCGCTCACTATGGAACTTTGTTCCCAATTAGGTGAATCGTGCACTATTCGTATAAGAAAAAATTGAACAGGATGGAACTCTTTTCTCTAGAAACGAGTGGCCAGGGAGCGAGGGGGGGGTGGAGTGAGTGACCTAATGAACGTCTTCGGGATTATGAAAGTCTTGATGGGATCAATGTAGAAATGTGTCCACTTGTTGTTGGGACCAGAACTAGGGGCCTTAAATGGACGGTACTCAGTAATAAATCCAATAGCCAATTCAGGGGAAGCACCTTTTCAAAGAATGAAACATGCAACACAGCAAGTAGTTGAGACGGAAGCTTGGATGCATTGCAAAGGAAATCTAGATGTGTGCAAGAAGGAAAAAGGAATATAAATTTATTTTGATGGGGTTAGATGAAGAGGTTGATATGGAGTATAAGCACAGCTGGGTCCTCTGAAGTAAATACATTTAGAATCACGGTTGGGGGTGGCATTTGTGGTCTGCAGGTCACAGCGACAGGGAGGAGCAAGATCAGAAAAAACAAAGATGCAGAATTTTCAAATAAGGTGATGCCAGACTAGACATCAGTGTAGGTCAGTGAACATGTGAATGATGGTGTAATGGGACTTGGTGAAATTTCAGATGGGGCAGCAGTTTGGGCGAACTCAGGTTTATGGAGGATGGAGATGGGAATCCGGGAATGCATAGGAATAGTCAAGTTTAGGGGAAACCAAAATGTGGATGAGTGTTTCAGCAGCAGGTGAGCAGAGGCAGGAAGCTAGAAAATGAAATAAATAGCTGTATTTACCCCTCGGGAACTATCAAAGGACTAATTGAAGTGCAGTGCAGTTGTAATGTAGGAAACAAAGCATGCAGCGTACAACAACAAATCAGTTGGTGGGAATCAGGGAATGCAACATTCATATAGGGGCGGCACGTAGCATAGTGGTTAGCACTGTTGTTTCACAGCTCCAGGTCCCAGGTTCGATTCCCGGCTTGGGTTACTGTCTGTGCGGAGTCTGCACGTTCTCCCCGTGTCTGCGTGGGTTTCCTCCGGATGCTCCAGTTTCCTCCCACAGTCCAAAGATGTGCAAGTTAGGTGGATTGGCCATGCTAAATTGCCCTTAGTGTTCAAAGGGGTTAGGTGGGGTGACTGGGATAGGGTGGAGGCGTGGGTTTAGGTAGGGTGCTCTTTCCGAAAGCCGGTGCAGACTCGGTGGGCCGAATAGCCTCTTTCTGCACTGTAGATTCTATCACATAGCTGTTTGCCTCTGGCGGGTGTAATTGGAGTGAACGTTGGAGACTGCAGTCCCATTAAATGGATTATTCTACTAGTTTATGCAGGATAATATGTTGACGCGCTTTGCAAGTTATCGTGTTAGTGCATGAATGCTTTGTACAGTGGCGGGGTATGCCAGGAATGAGCGAGGCATGTCAGCACCGAGGTCCCGCTGGCCACTTCCGAGTCTGTTGGGCGCCGCGCTGCCGGGGCGTTCGGCAAAGATCGTTGAATTCCGGCCACCTCCGTGTTCTGGGCGAACGAGCTGCGCTGTCCCCATGTCCAAGGGAAGGGGTGGAGCGGCGCGCCTGCGCGCCGCCGGCTCGCGCGGGCTGCGAATGGTGCAGTGAGTGAAGTTCCTGGGGAAGGAAGTGAGAGCGCAAGAGGCGCCGCCCGCGCGCCTGGAGGAAGTGAGCGCTCGCGCGAGAGAGTGAGTGAGGCAGCTCGAGCCGGCAGCACCAAGTCCAACAGTCACTTAGAGAGGGAGGGAACCGGGAAAGATGCCGCGAGTTGTCCCCGATCAGAGGAGCAAGTTCGAGAACGAGGAGTTCTTCCGCAAACTTAGCCGGGAGTGCGAGGTGAGGAGCGGCGCTGGGCTGGAGCGGACCAGGGCTGGGGAGTGCGGTGCGCGGGGAAAGTTTGCCTGAGTTGCCGCTCGGGTGAGGAGGGGGAGGGAGGAGAGGCCGGAGTTGGAGCCGGGCTCGGTGGTGGGGGGGAAGAGACACATGGCCACCCACTGGCACTGAGGTTGAACCTGCCCGCCCGCTCTGGGGAGAAGGGTGGGGAGGCTTCCCGGGCGCCCACTCACCATTCGCAGGCGACCGTTGTAACTTTTTTCCTCCTCATTTCTCCCCCCCCCCCCCCCCCCCCAGATTAAATACACAGGTTTCCGCGACCGGCCGCACGACGAGAGACAGATGCGGTTTCAGAACGCGTGCAGGGACGGCAGGTCTGAGATTGTGAGTACTAAACTAACATTCATCCTCACTTGGTTATGGGCACCAACAAAACATCGACTGTAGCTGACATCAAGTGACTTGGCGAGGAGCGGCATCCGCAAAACTGCGCCAGAGTCAGGCAGGCTGGCCGGCGGGGCTCTTACATTGTCCCTATACATGGAAACGGGGAAAGTAGTGAACACTAGTGCGGGTCGCCAATGTGTAGAGGAGGAGAAAGGCAGGGTCCACGAACAGTTTGGGTGGCATCCTCCACCAGGATGCTAGTGGAGTTGGTAGCCTATTTTTTTTTTCCTTTTTGGATGCTGCATGTTTGCAGCATTTAACGTTTATATTTCAGATTTTTGTGGATAACATTCTTTGACCGAGAGATTAAATTTAAGAAGTAATTCTCTAGGTAAAGCTGACCATTTCTCCTGAGAGATTTTATATGCATCTGGTATTTGGTGGGCACAGTCAGTCTAGTCGAGATAAAGTTCGCATTGGCCTATTTTGCAATGCATTAGTCAAAATGAGCCAACTGCTAAGGATGAAACTGGATAATGAAGATACTGAGCAAAAAGCTTTTTCTCCTGACTGATCTGTCAATATGAATTACATTTGGAGCTGCCAAATTTTTTTTTGTCCTCTTGGGAATAGCAGCTTCCCTCATGCAGAAAAATAATTGGACACTCAAATATTATTTGTTTGAATTCAGTGGTGTTGCTCAACTTTTAGGCCTTTATGCTTCACATCTTGTCTTTATTTATTTAACGTTTGCAGATGTATGAGGCTCGACAAATCTTAATCTGGTTCACAAAGCTCCCGGTATATTTCTTGAGCACTGGTACAGGCTAGCAGGATTTTACTATAGACAAGTGTTTCATTAGCTCAGATAAATTTATCTCATAAATGTACCTTTTTTGGCAGTGGGGTGCAGCTGTATATTCCCAGCTACATGGCTTATTTGTATTCATGTCCAGAAGGAACTTGTAAATTAAGTGCCATTTTGATTAAACCACCTCTAACATAGGGGAATTTATAGGGAGTGTCAAATTTTGGTAGGCAACTTGGTATCAATTGGGCCTCGGTAGTACACTGTTGAGATCATTACCGCCACTAAGATCTGCATTGGTTTTATTTTTATGATAAATGAATGAAATTTGAGAAAGTAGGAGAAAATAACCTATTTTGCAGTATATGGTTATTTAACATTCAATTTACTTGTACACATCGTCGGTAATCGTATATTTGTTCAGTCTCTGAAACCCTGGGTAAAATAAAGTTCCACAAATGTGAAATCTTTCTTGCACGAGCACATCTTCGTAACTTAAGTGTTAATTCCCTCTGGGTTGAATCCAATCGTCCATATCCCAGTCATATTTCAGCTGTCACAATCAGCACAGACAAGCTGTCTGATTCTGGAGGACATCTTGACCAAGCACAATCCTGTCATCTTGTAGCATTTGTGGATGACCTTTCCAGTAGGGGTTGCTGCAAAAGTAATCATATTGTCATAGCACAGATTGTATAACCCATCAAGTCCAATACTTGTGCTTTCTACAAGTGTGTCACCTAGTCTAATCCTATGCTTCTGTGTGCTTTCTCATAATCTGCAATTTTTTTTCTTTTATAATGAACTAATTCTCTTTTGATACCACTTAGACTCTGCTTGATGACACTTTATGATAAAAGTTCCACTCACAGAGCAGTGGTTCCCTTATTGCTTGGTGTTTTGGGAAATTAACATTCATGCCACATGTCAAGCAGTGACTGTCTCCAACACGAGTGAGTGGCATTAACCATTGTCATTCTGACCTCGCCATTGACCAGAAACCTAACTGGGCCAGTCAGGATCTGGTGGGACGGGGCACATTCTGTGACAAATGACTTTCCTCCTAATTCCCCAGAGCCTGTCTACCATCAAAGTATTCCAGCCAGGCAGAAATCAGGAATGTGTTGGAATACTTTAAGCTTGTCTAGATGAGTGAAGCTCCCAACACTCTGCAAAGCTAGACATCAACCAGAAAAAGCACTGTACCATGGCTGAGGGAGTATCATCTACAAGATGCACTGTACCAATATGCTGAGGTTTCTTTTATGGCCCCTCTCAAACCAATGATTTCTACCACCAAGAAAGATGAGCGTAGCAAGCATGTGGGAACACTACCTCTGTGTTGAACACCATATATCACTGTTCCTTTATTGTTAACAAATTCCTGGGGCTCATTCCCTAATTATAGTGGAAATAGCTTCATCAATAGAGTTCAGTAACAGCAACCCAGGGGGAGGGGGGGGGGGGGGGGGCGGGGGTTTAGTTTAGGTCAAAGATAAAGGGGTTTTGTTACTTGTGTATTGTTTAAAATTTCTGTATTGTTATTGTTGCGTTTGCTTTGTAAGAGGGGAAAAATTGTTGTTTGGGAAAAAATTTTCAATAAAACATTTATAAAAAAAAAAAAAAAAAAAAAAAAAAAAGAGTTCAGTAATTTAAGATCGTCTAGGACAATTGGCGATGACCAATATATTCTGGCCTCTGCCTATATTTCATGAATGGATTAAAATAAAATGGTAATATCCTTACCAATGTTTAAACTGAGATCAGATAATCAAGCACATCAGGGTCAAATATGAACATTCCTAGTATGTCAACTTGAGAGAGTGAAGCATGTCTCAAATTTAAGTGAACTAGATTTCACCCATGTAAAGAATCATTAAAATTCACAAGCTTTTAATTGGAAAATTTGGCATATTTAATCAAACATTTTCCAGCAAAAGGAAGGTTTCTCTTTTTAAAAAAAAAAAAAAGTACTTATGGAAGACCATTTGCATCTTTTTAGACCATAAGCAGGCTGATTTTGAGGGGACAAAAAATATTTGGCCAAGAACAAAATACTGTGGATGCTGGAAATCTGAAATAAAAACTGCTGGAAATACTCATGGGTCTGGCAAGCATCTTTAGAGCGAGAAACAGGGTGAATGTTTCAGGTTGATGACCTTTCATCAGAAACAAAAGAATGAAAGGTCATTGACTTGAAAGGTTAACTCTCCAGATTCTGCCAGACCTGTATATTTCCAGCATTTTCTGTAAATATTTCTTCTTGTGTTTGTCTGTTCCTCTATTTTTGTACAATGGCAAGTTTGTTTTTGAGCTGTTTTAAAATCTGATTTAAAAAAAAAAAACCACAATTCTTTGTATGGCATGCTTGTGCAAGCTCCTATACCAATGCATTAAATAGATTGAGTTGCTGTTACATGAATAAATGTGCTGTAGTTCGACAAAATAAATGCCAGGCAAACAATCCGAAATTGAGCACAGGATACAGCGTTATATTCCTGAATCGAAGAATTAATGCAGAGATTTGGTCTCTTTGAAACATGGTGGTTTATTCTGTACGTCTGCGCTATTGATCTTTCTTCCACTGTCATTTCTCTTTGCAACTTTGCAGCATGCTCAATACCTTTCCACCACCCCTCTGGAACAATTTGACATTTGCACTGTATAGATCATGCTGTAATACCAAATTGAGTCCCATAATGTTTTTTGAGGGGTGCGTAACCGATCGTTATCAGTTATTGTTAAAGTCTCCCTTCCTGATTTTATTTGATCTTGTCTCACTAGAAATAATCATCATTATACGTTCAGCTTTTCAAAATGCTTAATTGTTCTGGGCAGTGACTTAGTTAACTGATGGCTGGCTTATTGATTAATGCAGTATCCCATGCTATCGACATCTTCTTGGCTGTGTGTCAAAGCAGAATCCGATCCCTGGAAATGTACACTTGAGAAATGATGAGTCCATGTTTTATCATGTAATTTCAGAGTTTGAAGTATACGGTGCCGTCTGGCAGGCTATAACCTCAGGATGCAGCACTGATGTAAAAAATAAATGACTGCATAATTTATTTAAAGTCCTGTTTCTAATATAGTTTGTATTGATTTTTCTGAAAGGCTTTTGTGGCCTCTGGAACCAATCTATCTCTGCAGTTTTTTCCGGCAAATTGGCATGGAGAACAGCGACAAACACCCACTCGGGAGTATGTGGACTTTGAGCGTGATGCAGGCAAGGTAAGAAACGGGTCCTGACATTCTTCTGATTGGGAGAAATCTAGATGTTCTAGACTGTATGTTGCTATATAGGTGTTTTTAATACATTTAATATGAATATGAACAGTGAAGTGTTTTATACTACCTGGATATTTGCTCAATTGTGCTAATTGTTTACAGTATGGTGAAGTAATTAGCAAAGCTAAAATAAGTAGATATATAGCCAGAACAATAGATATAAACCATTATGGGATTTTGCTGAGACTCTAGTGTATCTAGATTGGACAACAATGAGTACTGCATGCATTTCTGGTAATTGTGATACAAATGAGAAATGCAAGCATTGGTGAGGGTATAAGGATGGCCAAGTGTATATTAATGAGCTACAAGGAGAGACTGGAGATCAGCTTTTACAGATGGAATAATACAAGTATATTAGTTACAATGAATTCTGAATACATTATTTTCGAATTATGAATATAGTATCAAATGTCATAAATATGAACTACTAAAGTATCAACTTAAATTGGATAATCATAGAATGGTTACAGCACAAGGCCATTCAGCTTGTCATATCCATGCCAATTCACATAACAGTTAGTCCCATTTCCCCATGTTGCCGTTGGTTCTTGACCCTCCTCTCTACTTTGTCCTGTCTACTCATGGTTTTGAACACCATCAAATCTCATCTCCACCGCCTTAAAATGAATGACCATTCTCCATTCCATTCTCCAATCCATCCACCTAAGTGAAATCCCTTGTCCCTGGAATCTTTCTCAAATGACTCAAGTCCAATGCCTTCACAACCTCTTTAAAGTCCGATGCTCTAAGCTGGACAGAATACTTCAGTTGATCCTGAACCAGTGTTTTATACAATTTACCGTAAATCCCCAAAGCACATAATTCCATATACCTTATTTTTCTCTCTTTAACCTACCATCTTTAATGATTTCTGCACATTACACCCCAAGTCCTTCTGCTCTTGTAGAATTTTCCCTTTAATTCTTCTTTATTTGTTCATGGGACGTGGGTGTCTCTGGCTGTGCCAGCATTTATTGCCTATCCCAAATTGCCCTTTGGTGGGGGGGTGGGTGGGGTGGGCAGTTACAAGTCAACCACATTGCTGTGGGTCTGGAGTCAAATATAGGCCAAACCAGGTACGGATGGCAGATTTCCTTCCCTAAAGGACATTAGTGAACTAGATGGGTTTTTATGACAATCAACAATAGTTTCATGGTCATCACTGGACTTCTACTTCCAGATTTAAAAAAAATTTAATTCAAATTTCACCATCTGCAGTGGCGGGATTTGAACCTGGGACATCAGAATACTCTGGGTCTCTGGAGTACTAGTCCAGTGACAATACCACTATGCCACTGCCTCCCCTAAAATTTGTATTGCCATTCCTCATTCTCCCTACCAAAATGCATTACTTCCCATTAAATTGAATCTATTGTGTGTCTGTCCATTCCACTAGCTTAGGTCTTTTTTAGGTTTCTCACTATCCTTTTCGCAGTTGACAATACTTGTCACAATAATAAAGATTATTATTATAAGTAGGCTTACATTAACACCGCAAAGAATTTACTGTGAAAAAATAAAAGTATTGTCATCAGCACAATTTGAAATTATGTCCTGTACACTTGTCATTAATATAGATCAGACAAAGCAGTGGCATTACCCACCCATTATATACTTCCAGTGTGTTCACTGCTTCATTTCTGTTTCATATCATTCAGACAACTTTGCTTCCATTGTCCCTTTTATTCAATGGACGTTAGCAAGCCTATTATGTGGCACTTTATAAAATGCCTTTTAGTCATGCTGACTTACTTTAATTTACATTTATCTTACTGACAATTTATGTCCCATATTTTAAAAAACCTTTCTACCAACGAGGCTAAACTGACTTGCTATAGTTGCTGGGTTTATCCTTCTAACTCCTTTGGAATGAGGTGTAACGCTTGCAATTTTCCAATCCTCCAGCAGAACTCCTGTGTCTAAGGAGCATTGGAAAATTATGATCGGTATCTCTGCAATTTCCACCCTTCGCTTGGTATCTTCAAATGCATCTGATCTACTTCTGGTGACTTCTCAACCTTGAATATAGCCAATCTTTCTAATACCGTTGATCAATTTTTAACCCACCCAGTATCTCAACCACCACCTCTTTACTGAATTTGTATCCAGGAGTAGTTAGCGCCCAGTCCTGCCTTTTGTTTTGAGCTAGGCTTCTGTTATCACCAAAATATCATAGTTCCACATGGATAACTGCGCCTGCAGCTCACCAACCTTATTTACCACAAACCGTGTTCACATGTAGACACAGTGAGTCTAAATGAGGTCTCTCTGCATTTCCTCTTACTCCGCCCCCATCTGATGCATTACTATTTCTTATCTAGTGCTATCTGTCCCTCCCAATTTTTTTTTGTGCATTTTGTTGCCCCTCTCTGATATCCCCTGGTTCCCATCTCTCTGCCAATTCAGTTTAAATCCTTACCAATAGTACTAGCGAACAGTCCCGCAAGGACATTGATCTCTTATTGTTCCGGTGCAACCCATCTGACATGTTCACTTCCCATCTTCCTCAGAACTAGTTCTAATTTCCCAGGAATCCAAAGCCCTTTTCCCAGTACCACTTCTCCAGTCAAGCAGTAATTTGCTGTCCTCCTGTTTCTTTTTTTAAAAAAAATATATTTTATTCAACTTTTTCGGCCATACAAAACAATACAAAGGTTTTTCCCCTTTTTACAACAGCAAAACAATATAAATAACCGTGACCGTATTTTAACAAATAAATAAATAATATATAAACTAAATGGCAACTGCCATAACAAAAATAATAGCTCTCCCAAATAATAAAATCAGCACTTCAATTCAATATACATAACCAAGTACCAATAATTTTACAAACACACCCCTGAGGACCCACCTGAGCCCCCCTCCCCCCTGGGTTGCTGCTGCTACCTTCCCGTTTCCTTTATCGTTCTGCGAGGTAGTTAATGAATGGTTGCCACCGCCTGGTGGACCCCTGAGCCAAACCCCTTAGTGCAAACTTTATCCGTTCCAGTTTTATAAACCCTGCCATTTTGTTTATCCAGGTCTCCACGCCCGGAGGCTTGGCTTCCTTCCACATAAGCAGTATCCTTCGCCGGGCTACTAGGGACGCAAAGGCCAAAACATCAGCCTCTCTCGCCACCTGCACTCCCGGCTCTTCTGCAACCCCGAATATAGCCAGCCCCCAACTTGGCTCGACCCGGACCCCCACCACCTTTGAAAGCACCTTCGCCACCCCCACCCAGAACCCCTGCAGTGCCGGGCATGACCAAAACACGTGGGTGTGGTTTGCTGGGCTTCTCGAGCATCTCCCACACCTATCCTCTACCCCGAAAAATTTACTGAGCCTTGCACCGGTCATATGTGCCCTGTGCAAAACCTTAAATTGTATCAGGCTAAGCCTAGCACACGAGGACGAAGAGTTTACCTTGCGTAGGGCATCTGCCCACAGCCCCTCTTCGATCTCTTCCCCCAGCTCTTCCTCCCATTTTCCCTTCAGCTCATCCACCATGTTCTCCCCCTCGTCTCTCATTTCCCTGTATATATCTGACACCCTACCATCCCCCACCCATGTCCCTGAGATCACTCTATCCTGAATCTCCTGCATCGGGAGCTGCGGGAACTCCCTCACCTGTTGCCTCGCAAAAGCCCTCAGTTGCATGTATCGAAATTCATTCCCTTGGGGCAACCCATATTTTTCCGTCAGCGCTCCCAGACTCGCAAACGTCCCGTCCAAGAACAGATCCCTCAGTTGCACAATCCCTGCTCTCTGCCATGTTCCAAATCCCCCATCTATTCTCTCCGGGACAAACCTATGATTATTTCTCATCGGGGACTGCACCAAGGCTCCCGTCGTTCCCCTATGCCGTCTCCACTGCCCCCAGTCCTCCTGTTTCTATACTCACTAGCATGTGGCACCATGAATAGTCTCGATGTTTTAACTGTTGAGATTCTGCTTGCTCTTTTCTTTCCTCGCTTCATAACATCTACCTGCAAGACCCTCTTTCTGATTGATCTGATTGAACCGTATAAAATTCTAACAGGGCTGGACAGACTAGATGCAGGGAGGATGTTTTTTCTGGGGAATCTCGTACCAGGGGACAGTCTCAGGATACGGAGTAGATCACTGAGATGAGGAAAGATTTCTTCACTCAAAGGGTAGTGAACCTGTGGAATTCTCTACCACAGAAGGCTTTGGAGGTCAAGTTACTTAATGTATTCAAGAAGCGATGAATAATATTTAGATTTTAATGGCGAAAAGAGGTATGGGGAGAAAGCTCCAAAACTTGAGCTTCAGCTGATACTTACTGCACGATATATGAAAAGCATCCTGTAAATCCCACATAGAACAGGATATGCACTCGATGGGACTGTGAAGCCTTGTTCTGCCACACCTCTATTTATTAGACTATTAACTAACTTAACAGGAATAGGCTTAAATTGATGCACCAATCAGCTGTCTCCCTTTTTTGTAACAAATTGGTTTCCGTTTTTATACTGCTAATTGATCGAGTCTTACTTTATAGTTGATTAATTTAAATTAAAAGCTTAACAGTATACTTACCCCAAATGAATCCATGTCCCATGATGTTGCAGTGTTTCCTCCCTTCAATTCTCACTTGTGGTCTGATCACAGCAGCTTCAATCCCCAGCCTCTCCTTTATGCTCTTTTTGCATAGAAGGTGACTGATTGGAATAATCTGCCTATTTTGGGTGATAAAAACAAAGTCGCATGCAAATCTGGGAGAGTTGTAACAAGAGGCAGATGAGATTTGGTGGATTGAATGTCATTCTCTATCCTGCACTTTTCTGTCATTTTAATGCAACTTTAGATCCATAGTATTTTGGGAAATTAAAGTAGCCGTTGTACTGATAAATGTTTGCTTTTATGACATTATCTTTCTTAACATTTTTGTAAAGGCACCAAATTGAAGTCAATTAAGATATTCTAAAGTACCTGGCAAATTTTAGCATGATAGTAAAAACTTTGATCTTGAAGTCCAAAAGTGACTAGTTTTAGTTTTGAAAAATCAGTTTGTTTCAACAGCCAGTAATCCAATTTTTGTCAGTAGGTGATTCCTAGAAAATGGAAATGACTCATTACAGGTCGGTGAAAACTGAGTTTGATGGTAGACTTGTATTATAGAAATGGGTGTAGTCACAGTGGAACATCAGTATTCTCATTCTTATACTACTGTTCTTCAAAGGCAAACAATTGCAGCTTCCAAGTTTGCATGTTTTTGTGTTGCCTTTGTTGTGGATGGATCTCCAGGGTCCATAATAGTGACTGAAATTAGAAAGTAATAAAAAGCTCTGGTTAACCTGAGGCAGTCGGCATGAAATTGTGATGGATAGATTGTGTTTGTCAGAACTAGTTGTGATCCGAGGAACTGGCAGAGTAAGAAGCAATAGTGATGAGGGAACTATTTTCACGCAATGAGTGGTTAAGATCGGGAATGCTTTGTCTGAGTGTGTGGTGGTTCAGATAAAGCACCCAAAAAGAAATTGGATTGTTATTTGAAAAGGAAGTATGCTCAGGAATATGGGGAAAGTGGGAGAATGAAACTAGGTGAGTTGCTCATGCAGATTCAAAGGACCAATTGGCCTGCTGCACCTTAACGGATTCTGTGAATGGCGTAAATGTTATCCCTGTATATTTGAAGCCATTTAAGGTGGTGCTGAAGTGTTTGATTATGATGGTGCTTGTTATTAAAAGAACTACAATCCTGCAAATTTAGACAGTTACACAAAAAGCTGATTGGAGGATAACTATTCATTTAAGATGTGGGTAGTGGTATGCCCAAAGAATTTCTGCTGAAATTTCTTGCTTGTAATTGATTTGGTCGAAGGCACACATATTACATATGCCATGTTGAGCATCAGCAAATGGAGGAAGACTGCAGAAGGACAATAAATAGGCTGCTTATGAGTGGGGAAATAATTGGCTGGTGCAATTAAATGTTGAATCTGAAATAACAATTGGGTGTGGTGATAAAAATGAGAGAGGAAATTTACCTAATCGCAAGAAGCTTGAGCAAGGATTGTAGGAAGGATTTTGGAGCCATTTAAAAGATACAGTAAAAATTCAGTACGTTATGCTAGGAATCCGGGTTAGAACTATGATGGGGCACTGAAAAAAATGTATTCTGTCAGGACAGGGATTGAGGGAATACAGTTAGGTTTTGCAAGATAATGGAAGATTTGGATAGGGTAAATAATGAATGATCTAGACTGGATTCTCACTGGGAGAATGAAAGGAAAAAAGTTTGAAAAGATTTGACCCCACAAAGTTTATACAATGGAATAAAGAGCTATTGAGGCAGAGATTCTAACATTCTAGAGGATAATTATTCAGTAAGTAAGAACATTAAATTGTATCCCATCCAAGTGATTTGATTAGACTGGCTATCTGTTAGCATTTAAAAGTTCAACGGACTGTAATGCTATTTCTACAAAATCAAACCAAATTATGTCTTTAGTTTGATGTCAACTGCAGAAGATCCAAATTGGATGATATGAGTGTTTATAGTGTTGAGAGTTTATGCAATATTTAAAAATAGTTCTTCAGTGAGATGGTTAAATATTTGTAAGTAATAGATATTGAAAGAGCGAGCGTACGTACTTATGGGGAAGTTGTTTCCTGCTTTGACTTGCGGTATTGTCTGAGACCAATGGTTCACCTTTTAGCTTTTAAACAAGTTTCTTTGCACCATTTGTTTTAAATTTGGAAACTATTTCATGCAATATGTTATCATTTGTGACCTAAAGGCACTTTGCGGGTCAGTCTTGAGCTCAACAGCTAAGTGCTTCATTTCAAATTGAATCTTATTATTATAAAGTGGCGCTCCAATATCTGATTTCATCTCTGATCAAAAATACAATTATGATTACTTCAGAAAAACTAATGTTGCATACTTTCTTCATTTGTGTTTTACTTTTAATTCTCATTTATACCCCATTTGAACGAGCTGTACTGAGTTGATTTTGTTCTTGGAAGTAGGCAAATGAAATTAAGAACCTGTGTTCACAACTCAACTTAGTTTTCTTTGCCAATTCTAATGTGAACCTATTTTGAACAACTCATCATGAGACCTGTTTCAGTTGAAGTCTATACAAAATACACCGAAGCGAGAAGGATTTGAGCTCAATAATCTATAAAGTATGAAAACACTGTACCACTCATATGGGTACAGCCGTTAACTTTCCTGTGTTATCAGTAAACCAATATACCACCAGGAGTTGAGTTTTGTGTTGTGAAGTGCAGGAGAGGGTACTCTCCTGCACTTGAGTGGCCTTGACTGACAGAAACTGAGCACTGCAACAGCATAAAGTATTTTTCATCAGCCTGTTGGTTATATGTCTTGCTACTTGGATCTTTTTCTTCTCCTTCATTTGTCGCCTTTCCCTCCCAAAAAAATCCCTTTGAAGACAAGGAGAGGACAGGAACCCATTGAATCAGTGCCACTAAACATGCTGATATTTGCGAGGGTATCCCAACATGGAATACCAGCTTGTGGGGGTATATAGTTTTGTTTTGGTGTGAGGAGACGAGTGAAACTCCAGTGAGAGTAAATAGCCCAGTTGTCATGTAACAATTATTAAAGACTATTTATTATAGAAAATACAAATACACACAAACCTGCCTACTCTATTCTCATGCAATTAACATGTATGAATTATTAAACACACACTTTCTATGGAATGTACCCCTTGTTACAAAAAATATATCTATGGTACCTGAACTCTAAGGCTTCCCCTGTTCCCAAAGCAACAACCAAATTGAATAACCAGCTATACTTACCACACAATAAAGAAGTTATACTCAAATCTGGGAACCGTCTTTTCTTGGCCCAACGAAGGTGTTATGAAAGTTTACTGCACTACTTTGGCTCTAAGACTTAGAAGCTTGGCCTCCTGGCTTGGTAGCTGGAAATGGGCCTGTCCAGTTTCTGAGACTGCTAGATGGTAACTGTCTCCCTTCTCGGAGGGAACTTAAGGTGAAGGAACCCTTAGTTGACCACAATATGATAGAATTTACCCTGCAGTTTGAGAGGAAGAAGCTAGAATCAGATGTAACGGTATTACAATTGAATAACGGTAACTGTAAATACACGAGGGAGGAGCTGGCCAGAGTTGCTTGGAAGGGAGCCGAGGGGGGGAAGACAGTGGAACAGTAGTGGCAGGAGTATTTGTTTTTTCATGAGGCACAACAGAAATTCATCCCAAGGAGGAGGAAACATGCTAAGGGGAGGATGAAGCATCCATGGTTGACGAGGGAAGTCAAGGACATCGTAAAAGCAAAAGCATACAAGTAGCAAGGATTAGTGGGAAGCCATGGGAGTGGGAAGCCTTTAAAAGCGAGCAGAGGGCAACTAAAACAGCAATAAAGGGGGGAGAAGATGAAATACGAATGTAAGCTAGCTAGTAATATAAAAGAAGATAGCAAAAAAATGTTTCAATATATAAAAGCTAAGAGAGAGGCAAGATTAGATATTATAAGACCTTGAGACATAGGAGCAGAATTAGGCCACTTGGCCCTTCGAGTCTGCTCTGCCATTCAATCATGGCAGATATTTTTAGCATCCCCATTCTCCTGCCTTCTCCCCATAACCCCTGATCCCTTTATTAATCAAGAATCTATCAATCTCTGTCTTAAAGACACTCAGTGATTTGGCCTCCACAGCCTTCTGCAGCAGAGTTCCACAGATTCACCACCCTCTGGCTGAAGAAATTCCTTCTCATCTCTGTTTTAAAGAATCGTCCCTTTAGTCTGAGATTGTGTCCTCTGGTTCTAGTTTATCCTACGAGTGGAAACATCCTCTCCATGTCCATTCTATCAACTAGACCACTGGAAAATGAGGCTGGAGAAATAGTAATCGGAAACAAAGAAATGGCTACTTTGCACCAGTCTTCACGGTTGAAGACACCAGTGGGATACCAGAACTTCAAGAGAATCAGGGGGTAGAGGTGAGTGTAGTGGCCGTTACTAAGGAGTATGTGCTGGGGAAACTGAAAGGTCTGAAGCTGGATAAATCACCTGGATCGGATGCAGTGCACCCCAGGGATCTAAAAGAGATAGCTGAGGAGATTGTGGAGGCATTGGTGGTGGTTTTTCAGGAATCACTGGAGACAGGGAGGGTCCCAATGACTGAAACATGGCTAATATAACACCCTGTTTAAGAAGGGAGGGAAGCAGAAGACTGGAAATTATAGGCCGGTTAGCCTGACGTGGGTCATTGGTAAGATTTTAGTATCCATTAATAATCATTATTGTCACAAGTAGGCTTACATGAACACTGCAATGAAGTTACTGTGAAAAGCCCCTAGTCGTCACATTCCGGCGCCTGTTCGGGTACGCTGAGGGAGAATTCACAATGTCCAAATTACCTAACAGCACGTCTTTCAGGACTTGCGGGAGGAAACTGGGGCACCCGGAGGAAACCCACGCAGACATCGGGAGAACGTGCAGACTCCTCACAGACGGTGATCCAAGCCGGGAATCGGACCTGGGACCCTGGTGCTGTGAGCAGCAGTGCTAGCCACTGTGCTACCATGATCCCCATTTAAAGATAAGATTGCGGAGTACTTGGAAGTGCATGATAAAAAGGATTGAGTCAGCATGACTTCGTCAAGGGAGGGCAGCACGGTGGTGCAGTGGGTTAGCCCTGTTGCCTCACGGCGTTGAGGTCCCAGGTTCGATCCCGGCTCTGGGTCACTGTCCGTGTGGAGTTTGCACATTCTCCCCGTGTTTGCGTGGGTTTCGCCCTCACAACCCAAAAATGTGCAGGGTAGGTGGATTGGCCACGCTAACATAGAACATAACATAGAAAATACAGCACAGAACAGGCCCTTCGGCCCACGATGTTGTGCCGAACCTTTGTCCTAGATTAATCATAGATTATCATTGAATTTACAGTGCAGAAGGAGGCCATTCGGCCCTTTGAGTCTGCACCGGCTCTTGGAAAGAGCACCCTACCCAAACTCAACACCTCCACCCAACACCAAGGGCAATTTGGACATTAAGGGCAATTTATCATTGGCCAATTCACCTAACCCGCACATCTTTGGACTGTGGGAGGAAACCGGAGCACCCGGAGGAAACCCACGCAGACACGGGGAGGACGTGCAGACTCCGCATAGACAGTGACCCAAGCCGGAATCAAACCTGGGACCCTGGAGCTGTGAAGCAATTGTGCTATCCACAATGCTACCGTGCTGCCCTTGAGAACAAATAAATCTACACTATATCATTTTACCGTAATTCGTGTACCTATCCAATAGCTGCTTGAAGGTCCCTAATGTTTCCGACTCAACTACTTCCACAGGCAGTGCATTCCATGCCCCCACTACTCTCTGGGTAAAGAACCTACCTCTGATATCCCTCCTATATCTTCCACCTTTCACCTTAAATTTATGTCCCCTTGTGATGGTTTGTTCCACCCGGGGAAAAAGTCTCTGACTGTCTACTCTATCTATTCCCCTGATCATCTTATAAACCTCTATCAAGTCGCCCCTCATCCTTCTCCGTTCTAATGAGAAAAGGCCTACCACCCTCAACCTTTCCTCGTAAGACCTACTCTCCATTCCAGGCAACATCCTGGTAAATCTTCTTTGCACCTTTTCCAAAGCTTCCACATCCTTCCTAAAATGAGGCGACCAGAACTGTACACAGTACTCCAAATGTGGCCGTACCAAAGTTTTGTACAGCTGCATCATCACCTCACGGCTCTTAAATTCAATCCCTCTGTTAATGAACGCGAGCACACCATAGGCCTTCTTCACAGCTCTATCCACTTGAGTGGCAACTTTCAAAGACGTATGAACATAGACCCCAAGATCTCTCTGCTCCTCCACATTGCCAAGAACTCTACCGTTAACCCTGTATTCCGCATTCATATTTGTCCTTCCAAAATGGACAACCTCACACTTTTCAGGGTTAAACTCCATCTGCCACTTCTCAGCCCAGCTCTGCATCCTATCTATGTCTCTTTGCAGCCGACAACAGCCCTCCTTACTATCCACAACTCCACCAATCTTCGTATCGTCTGCAAATTTACTGACCCATCCTTCAACTCCCTCATCCAAGTCATTAATGAAAATCACAAACAGCAGAGGACACAGAACTGATCCCTGCGGTACGCCACTGGTAACTGGGATCCAGGCTGAATATTTGCCATCCACCAGCACTCTCTGACTTCTATCGGTTAGCCAGTTCGTTATCCAACTGGCCAAATTTCCCACTATCCCATGCCTCCTTACTTTCTGCATAAGCCTACCATGGGGAACTTTATCAAATGCCTTACTAAAATCCATGTACACTACATCCACTGCTTTACCTTCATCCACATGCTTGGTCACCTCCTCAAATAATTCAATAAGATTTGTAAGGCAAGACCTACCCCTCGCAAATCCGTGCTGACTATCCCTAATCAAGCAGTGTCTTTCCAGATGCTCAGAAATCCTATCCTCCAGTACCCTTTCCATTACTTTGCCTACCACCAAAGTAAGACTAACTGGCCTGTAATTCCCAGGGTTATCCCTAGTCCCTTTTTTGAACAGGGGCACGTCATTCGCCACTCTCCAATCCCCTGGTACCACCCCTGTTGACAGTGAGGACGAAAAGATCATTGCCAACGGCTCTGCAATTTCATCTCTTGCTTCCCATAGAATCCTTGGATATATCCCGTCAGGCCCGGGGGACTTTTCTATCCTCAAGTTTTTCAAAATGCCCAACACATCTTCCTTCCTAACAAGTATTTCCTCGAGCTTACCAATCTGTTTCACACTGTCCTCTCCAACAATATCGCCACTCTCATTTGTAAATACAGAAGAAAAGTACTCGTTCAAGACCTCTCCTATCTCTTCAGACTCAATACACAATCTCCCGCTACTGTCCTTGATCGGACCTACCCTCGCTCTAGTCATTCTCATATTTCTCACATATGTGTAAAAGGCCTTGGGGTTTTCCTTGATCCTACCCGCCAAAGATTGTTCGTGCCCTCTCTTAGCTCTCCTAATCCCTTTCTTCAGTTCCCTCCTGGCTATCTTGTATCCCTCCAATGCCCTGTCTGAACCTTGTTTCCTCAGCCTTACATAAGCTAAATTGCCCCTTAATTGGGAAAAATGAATTGGGCACTCTAAAATTTTTTTTAAATGACTTCGTCAAAGGGAGGTCATGTCTGACAAATCTGGGGTGAGATTCTCTGACCCCCCCGCCGGGTCGGAGAATCGCCGGGTGGGGGGGAGCGGCGTGAATCCCGCCCCAGCCGGCCGCCGAATTCTCTGGCACTGGAGATTCAGCGGGGGCGGGAATCGCACCAGTCGGCAGGCCCCCCCCGACGATTCTCCATCTCGCGATGGGCCGAAGTCCCGCTGCTTCTATGCCAGTCCCGCTGGCGTAAATTCAACCAGGTCCCTTACCGGCGGGACCTGGCGGCGCGGGCGGGCTCCGGGGTCTTGGGGTGGGGCGATCTGGCCCCGGGGGGTGCCCGCGATCAGGGCCCACCGATCCACGGTCGGGCCTGTGCCGTGGGGGCACTCTTTTCCTACGCGCCGACCATCAGCCTCCGCCATGGCCGATGCGTAGGTGACCCTGCGCATGCGCGGGGATGACGTCAGAAGCCGTTGAGGCTCCCGCGCATGCGCGGACTCGCGCCGGCCAGTGGAGTCTCTTCGGCCCCGGCTGGCCTGGTGCCAAAGACCTTCCATGCCAGAGGCGGGGCGCCAACCACACCGGGGTGGGCCTAGCCCCAAAATTTGCGGAGGATTCCGCACCTTCTGGGCGGCCCGACGCCGGAGTGGTTCATGCCACTTTGTCCCGCCGGGACCCCTGCCCCGCCGGGTAGGAGAGAATCCTGCCCCTGTTATTTGAGGAGGTGAAAAGGAAGTTAGACAAAAGAGAACCAGTGGTAGTGATCTATTTAGATTTCTTGGAGGCCTTTGACAAGGTACTGTATAGGAGGCCGTTAATTAAGTTAAGAGCTCATAGTGTTAAGGGTAAGATACTGGCATGGATAGAGGATTGGCTGACCGTCAGGAGCAGAATGTGGGGATAAAGGGTTCTTTTTCAGGATGGCAGCTGATGACTATTGGTGTACTTCAGGGGTCGGTGTTGGGACCACAACTTTTCACAGTATACATTAACAATCTGGAAGAAGGAACTCGGGTACTGTTGCTAAGTTTGGAGATGATACAAAGATATTTGGGGGGACAGGTAGTATTGAGGAAGCGGGGGGCTGCAGAAGGACTTAGACAGGCTAGTAGAGTGGGCAAAGAAGTTGCAGATGCAATACAATCAGATTATGCACTTTGGTAGGAAGAATGGAGGCATAGACTATTTTCTAAATGGGAAAGGGCTTAGGAAATCAGAAACACAAAGGGATGTGGGAGTCCTAGATCAAGATTCTCTTAAGGTTAACGTGCAGGTTCAGTTGACAGTTAGGAAGGTAAATGCAATATTAGCATTTATGTCGAGAGGGCTAGAATACAAGAGCAGGGATGTACTTCTGAAGCTGTATCAGGCTGTGGTCAGACCCAATTTGGAGTATTTGAGCAGTTTTGGGCCCCATATCTAAGGAAGGATGTGCTGGCCTTGGAAAGGGTCTGGGGGGGAAGGTTCACAAGAATAATCCCTGGAATGAAGAGCTCGTCATATGAGGAGGGGTTGAGGACTCTGAATCTGTACTCGTTTGAGTTTAGAAGGATGAGGGGGGGATCTTACTGAATGTTACAGGATACTGAGAGGCCTCGATAGAGTGGACATGGAGAGGATGTTTCTGCTATTAGGTAGAACTAGAACCCGAGGCTACAGCTTCGGACAGAAGGGACGATTCTTTAAAATTGAGGTGAGGAGGAATTTCTTCAACCAGAGGGTGGTGAATCTGTGGAACTCATTTCTGCCGAAGGCTCTGGAGGCCAAATCACTGAGCGTCTTTAAGACGGAGATAGATAGGTTCTTGACTAATAAAGGGATCAGGGGTTGTGGGGAAAAAGCAGGAAAATGGAGATGAAAAACATATCAGCTGTAATTGAAGGTGAAGCAGACTCGATGGGTTAAATGGCCTAATTCTACTCCTATGTCTAATGGAAACTGGTCAATTATACCTTTGTTGTTCTTTGATTATGCCTTCTGTGTATTCGGCTGTCTGCCCCCATCAACATCCTTGACCATACATTAACATATGTATTTCTCGGACTGTTTCTCCTCCGTAAAATATTCACACTTGATTATTATCTAAGTTGCCGTTCTAAATACGTTACTGGGAGAGAGACTTAATAATTGAGGCCCTTTTAATACTGTCTATGCTGTCTCCAGGCAGATTCATGACACCAGTTATTATGGATATTGCAAGGAGAGTTTGGCATATTTAGTGGAGCAGCATTTAGTTGGGTTCTCGAACAGGTGAGCAATTGCTCAACTGCATTACCTCCTATATGAAGATGAAAACGTGCCCAATGGTGTCATGTTAGCTTTTTTGTGTAACAAGGGAGTTTACTGTTTTGTACATAAACAAGTATATTCATTGATGCAAGTTTTCTTTATAAAACTGTTTTTTTCATGCCTATGTTAGTAAATTTGAACAATATAATTTTGTAGTACTGGCTTATACAAATATTTTGAGAAATTAAATGGGCAGATGTAAATACTCTGGCTTGGACCATGTATTTGAAGATGTATATCTGTTTGTTGTACTCATTTGGTTTTTGGTATGAATTCCTCTCGTTTTGAATTACTTCCCCAAACTGACTGATCTTGTCAACTCACCTTTGCTCCAGCATGTTAGTATTACAGAGTGAGAGGTGCTTGATATTTGGCTAATCAACTGTTGACCTTGTAGGATGAATAATCTGCACAAGAAAACAAAAGTAGATTGGTGCAAAGGAAGTACAGTATTTTGTCAAATTAGAGCAAATGCCTTCGGGAGATGAATTCATGGTTTCATGGTGTGGCTGTCTTGAAAAATGTTGGTATGTGTGGTTAATGACTGAAGTAATCAGGCAAAATGAGACTCGCTTTAATATTTTTAGTCCTATGTGTTTGGAATCTGAGTGGGTCATGGATGTGTTCAGATGGTTAATTTGTTCAGCACATGGAACGTTTAAGAGAATCACTACATGCTTATTGGCAGTAAAAACTGTTGCGACTTTATTGTTCAGAATGAGGAGACTTGCTGAGGGTAGTTAAGAATCAACTCTTGATTAGGGGCAGCACGGTAGCACAAGTGGCTAGCACTGTGGCTTCTCAGCGCCAGGGTCCCAGGTTCGATTCCCCGCTGGGTCACTGTGTGTGCTGAGTCTGCACGTTCTCTCCGTGTCTGCGTGGGTTTCCTCCGGGTGCTCCGGTTTCCTCCCACAGTCCAAAGATGTGCAGGTTAGGTGGACTGGCCATGCTAAATTGCCCTTAGTGTCCAAAAAGGTTAGGAGGGGTTATTGGGTTACGGGGCTAGGGTGGAAGTGAGAGCTTAAGTGGGTCGGTGCGGACTCCATGGGCCGAATGGCCTCCTTCTGCACTGTATGTTCTATGTTCTAACTCCATTGTGTAGATCTGGAGTCACATGGAGCGCAGGTGAGGTAAGGATGACCGATTTCCTTCCCCAGAAGACATTAGTGAACTAGATGGATTTTTACGACAATTGACAATGGTTTAATGATCATGTTTATAAAGCACTGCGGAGGTTAGGGGAAATACTTTTTATATAGAATTCTGTTACACCATGGAATTCACGATCAGAAGCAGTGACAATAGCTGAATCAAAATATGATCAATGTTTGAAAAATATATTGGACTATGTGTATGGGTTGGGACTAACTGGATTGCTCTTCCAGAAAGCCGTATGCTGGGGCACAAACTGCATCCATAGATTATCATAGAATTTACAGTGCAGAAGGAGGCCATTCGGCCCATCGAGTCTGCACCGGCTCTTGGAAAGAGCACCCTACCCAACGTTGAGTGTCTTTAAGACCGAAGTTAATAAATTCTTGATTTCTCGAGGAATTAAGGGCTATAGAGAGAGAGCGGGTAAATGGAGTTGAAATCAGCCATGATTGAATGGTGGAGTGGACTCGATGGGCCGAATGGCCTTACTTCCGCTCCTATGTCTTATGGTTAACAAAGCTGAGCAGATTCAAACAAAGAACTGGTGTGAATTTCTATCCGAATAGAATTAAAAAGCGGAGAAGATATGGTTAAACATGTAAGAAACCTTGGTTGGACCATGCTTTGGAGAGCTGTACACAATTATTGTCTCTTTATTCAAAGGATATTTGGACACTGGAGATGGTGTTTTCAAAAAAGGAAAACAACAAAAAATTACATGGATGGTACCAGAACAAAGGGGTTGTAACTATTAAGATTAAGTCTGGGCTGATCTTTAGAAAAGAGAAGGCTAAGAGAATCAGATAGAAGTTGTTAAGATGATGGGCCTCAACAGGGTAAAGGTAATGAAGATGTGGAAGAACACAAACGACGAGCGGCAATAATTATAAGGAAAGTCATTAAAGTTTAATAAGGAATTCAAAAGAAAAAAAATTATCCACAGTGATTAGAATGTAGAATCTGGGCTTCCAGTGACGGCAGGCGGGAGGTGGCCGCACAATGGAGGGCTCCCGTTCGGCAACGGCATTTTCGGGGCTTTTAAGCCCGGTCCGCGGAGGCGGCAGAAGCAGGGAGAAGGCACGGAGGAGGCACAGTGAAGACACAGGAGGAAAAAAAGAACAAAGAAAAATGTTGAGGGTGAGCAAGAAAACGGCCGGAAAAAAAAACCAGCTGGAGGTCCGTCGGGGAGTGGAAAGGTCACCGTGGGGTCACCAAGGAAAATGGAGGCTGGAGCACCAGGGGAGGCCGCATTGCTTACGGCTGAAGAAATAACTACGGTGATGGCTGCGGAATTTGAAAAGCAGTTGGCGCAGGTTGCGAAATGCATGGAGACGGTGAGGAAGGAGATGAGGGAGGTTTTGAGTGTGCTGGTGGAGGAGGCGGTTTCCCCGGTGAGGACGGAGGTGCGAGAGCAAGGGGAGGCGCTGAAGGAAGCGGAGGAGACGTTGTTGCAGCACGGTGATCAACTTGCCTCGATGGGGAAAGAGATGCGGAAGGTGATGGATACTAACAAGGATCTGCGAGGAAAATTGGAAGACCTGGAAAACAGATCCAGGCGACAGAATTTGAGGATTGTGGAGCTGCCCGAAGCAGTTGATCGACCGAAGCCGACTGAGTATTTTGCCGCGATGCTGGCAAAACAATTGGGGAAGGGGGAGGATCCCTCCAGATATGAACTGGATCAGGCTCATCGGTCGTGGAGGCCTGTACCAAAGGCGAGTGAGCCCCCAAGGGCAGTGACTCTGTGCTTCCGTAGGTACAGGGTGAAGGAGAAGGTCCTGAGCTGGGCCAAGCAGAAGCGGGTGGTGCAGTGGGCTGGAGCTGGTATACGTGTATACCAGGACTTAACGGTGGAGCTGGCAAGTAGGCGGGCTGCCTTCAACCGGGTGAAGAGGGCACTGTACATTAGCAAGGTGCAGTGTGGCATTGTATATCCAGCGAAGTTGAGGGTGACTTACAAGCTCAGGGACTTTTATTTTGGAACGGCGGAAGCAGTGGAGGAGTTTGCGAAAGCAGAAGGACTGTGGCAGAACTGACAAATTGGGGAATGGCCATGTGTTGATGTAACCTCATGATTGTATTTTCTTCTTTTTTGTATCACTGAGTGCGGGTGTAGAGATTAAAGGAGCCAATGTGGTATATATTTGGACAAGGGAAGAGACGGGACTTTCACTTGAAATGAGAGTTCTTTGGGGTGTAGGTGGATATGCGGGGTTTGTGTGCTAAAAGGGGATCTTTGGGCTTTCCTAGGGCCGGGCAAGTGGGAAAGGGACCCGGGCGGGGGCCTCCACGCTGGCCGGTTTAAGCCAGCCAGTGAACGGGAGTGAGGTGGGGGGAGGGGCTGTGGCCATCGGAGCCTGGCAGAACAGGGTCCGAGTGGTCTAGCCGGGGTGGAAAGTTGGGGGGAAGGAACCGAGGTTGGGAGGAAGAGTTTTACAAGAGGCAGTGGATGGGAGGAGCTGGAGACCTGCGGTGGTGGGGGGAGGGGGGGGGGGGGGGGGGGGGGGAGCTGTGTAAGATTAAGGGTGACTACGGGTAATCCCTGATTCCTTTTTGTCATTTGTTTATGTAAACATGCGGGTTGAGGTACGGGGGTTGGTGGGTAGATGGGATTGTTATGGGGACTGACATATCTTGCTGATTATTGTTTATTGTTGATGGATGTAAGTGTGGGAGAAAATGTGAAAAAGGAGGAGAATAAAAGAAATAAATAAAAGAATGTAGAATCTGCTGAAGTAATTGAGGAGATCTGTTTTCGAGAGAAAGCTAAATAAGTACACGAAGGAGAAAGAAATAGAAGGATGTTCTGATAATTTAAAATTAAGGTAGGAGGGTATTTGTGTGGAGCATAAACACTGGCATAGACCAGTTGGCCTACAGTATCTGTTATACAAAATTCATAATTCCACATTCCATGCTACAGGATTGATATACAGTAAAAATGAGTCGAATCCCAGGGGATCTACCTCCAAATTAATATTAACTGATAGCTGAGGAGGCCCCATTCCCACATGAATGCATCTCCACCTAACCCGATACGCCGGCACACGCAGTTTATGTCAAAAACAACATTCATATGCTAAATGAAAACACCGTGAAGCAGTACATGTATGGAATGGTCTTTATTCAATTTGTTCACTCCTTACAATCAGCTGTCCTTGTGAAAGGACGGAACTTTGCATTGAAAAAGATTGGTAGTTAGCTCTGGAAAAGCTCTAATTCTTTTCTGCTTAAGTGTGCTGTCTTTATATGTGCACGATATAGTTCACCATGCTGTCAATGCAGTCTAGCATGATTTTGTGCTGTACTGTGAAATTTCAGAGCATCTTCACAGCTTTTGTATTGGTTGGGGAAACAGGTAATCTTAATTATTGTCACATGTAGGCTTACATTAACGCTGCAATGAAGTTACTGTGGATGAGTGGACTGGCATTCATTTTTGACTATTTAGGGTCAGCGGCCTTCTCGTGCTCCATGATTTTGCACTTTTCAGTGGTCTAACTCCAATCTGGTTGACGCAATCATATGACAAGCTTGGGAATGTTCGGCTAATCGGGGTTACCAAGGTGGAATTTCAGCTTATTGAAGGTGTTGTTCTATGGGATTTACTATTCTGCTGGTGGGGAAGGTCGATGACTTAGCTGGAATTTCATGTCATCCGAGATTGACTCATTGCGATTTCATTAACCTATTTCGTCCCTACCAACAAATGTACCTTCAAATCAGTTGCTCGTGATACACCCACAACAGAGCTGCGGAAGACAACCTCGGAAGCCTTTGCCCTTGCGCAGACTAGTTGGGCTAATTGCCTATTTGTGCTATAAATATATCCGCCTGTGTGCTCTGACATAAAATTGTTTGGGAATGCTGATGTAACAGCGCTCTTCAACATTTATGTTCCTAAACAGTTGCATTGCAAGCTTTGTATTTTTATAAAGGCTGTTTATTTGTGCTCCCGCACTAGGGGGAGTACTTCCTGCATTTGCACAGATGCAGTGTCAGGATGTTTAAAATGAGCGATGCTTTTAAATGCACAACTAAATGTGGAGTTTTGCCATTGGTAGAAATTAATGAAACCTAGTTTAGAATCAAATACGAAAAATAATTGCCCAGTTTGGGGCTCAAAGCCATGGTTCTCGGAATAAGTCCTACTATTTTACTTTTCTTTGTTCTTTTAGAAGGGTTTGGGGTTTTTTCAATGTTTTTATTAAGGCGTTTATATTTAAAAAAATATATATATATTATATAAAATCTCATAACAAATAAATAACCAACACCCTTGCGCCTGACCCTGCTGCTACCCTCCACTCACTGAAAGAGTTTAGGTTAGATGGGCAGCATGGTCAGTGCAGGCTTGGTGGTCCGAAGGGCCTGTTCCTGTGCTGTACTTTTTTTTGTTTGTTTATCTGCCAACTGAGCTTGCGAGGCTGTGTAGGAATTCACACACAACTTTCCTAACTTGTTCCAATAAATCAAAAGAAAAATATTGTTTAGTGTTGAAGTTGAAGTATTAACTTGGGCTTTCTGCAGTGTTAAACTGGTCTGGGAGCAAAACTGCATCACCCAACATCATGGTGGGAGAATCTGTGTGCCTGCTGAAACTGAGTGCAGCTAGTGTTCACATGCAACAGTTGCTGATGCTTTTCAAGTTGGTGGCACAAGTTACAGTGATTTATAAATGATCTAGAAGAGGGTGCAGGCCACTTCAGATTACATCAGTGAGTTTCCTGAATCGTTTTCAGGAACCATTTCTCACAGCTAGGCGCAACCCAAAAGGTGGCAAGCGGAGTGCCTTCATAATCTCTACTGTAAAGAAAATGTTCTGCCTAAGGATTCTACTAGGAAAGCATGCCAGCTCCTGAAGAAATTCTTGCTATTGAGGGAGTACAAAGTAGTAGAAGAAGTTTGGTTAGAAAGTATATATCTTGGTACTCAAGGGGAAGTGAGGCGTCAATACCAAAAACAGCAGCAACAAGGCACATAAATTAGTCCTCGCGGATTGTGTTTGTCACTGGTGGGATATATGTGGTTAGATTTGGAAATGCCTATAAGAAAGAGTAATAATGTTTCCCTCATGGGAGTCTTGAAAGCTGATGCTGGAGGAGAGATATGTATTGCAAGTTAATGAAATTATACAGTAATTGAAGGGGGACTATGATGGTTGGATGTTTAGCACAGTGCTTCCCCAGTGCCTTCGGAATCCTTAGTTAAGTCACAATGTGGGTGGCAAAATCATCCCGACTTCCACTGTAGTTTCTCATCACCCTGGAGTTCATTCTCTTTAAAGTACATGTGTGAAGCAATCCGTGCTTTACAGATGAGGGTATAAAAACTTAAAATGGGCATCACTAGCAGTAATTTTGCAGTTTTGGACAAGTTGGAAGAAAAAAGATCTCCAACTTAAATGATTCTTTGACAGCAGGTTTTACATAAATTTAAAATCCCTGGAAGGTGGACTAGTTTCTGCCCAGCTTAGCATTTCAGAAGCATGGGGCTTGTTCTCTGATCCAACTGGCTTCCCCATAAGTTTAATTCATCCATACAACTTCTAAATATAATGCATTTGGCTTGTATTGGATTTGGTTATTGGAGGACATGTTTTTAGTCAAAGGTTTTTGGAGGCCAGTTGACATTTTATATACTAGCTGCGTGTACTTACCAGAGCTGCACAAACAAAGATCTGAATGCTAGTGTCATATTTGTGTTAATTTAGATGATACTTAGCTAGCTGCTTTTTAAAATCAGTAACTGCTAAGACTAAAAATGAGGTTTCACGGAGTAGTGATGGCAGCTATTCTGTAGTTGGCACCAAGTTGAAATTGTAATGAGATTACCACCTTGAGAGGGTCAGATTGCCTAAATTCTTCATAGTACGAAGTCTTACAACACCAGGTTAAAGTCCAACAGGTTTGTTTCGATGTCACTAGCTTTCGGAGCGCTGCTCCTTCCTCAGGTGAATGAAGCCTGAGGAATTCACCTGAGGAAGGAGCAGCGCTCCGAAAGCTAGTGACATCGAAACAAACCTGTTGGACTTTAACCTGGTGTTGTAAGACTTCGTACTGTGCTCACCCCAGTCCAACGCCGGCATCTCCACATCATGGCTAAATTCTTCATGTCCAAGTAGATGTGGCACTTGCAGCAGATGAGTAGCCATTTTTAGATGCCTTTCTCTCCACGAGTTGAAGCTTCTTAGACTGGTTGAAGCTTCTTGAAGATGGATCTCTGTTGAATGTGGCTTCCAATGCTTTTTACAGGGAAGTCAAAGTGGCCACTGTTATCATGTGACCTGTGCAAGAATGCTAATTTACTTTCCATAAAAGGGATTGGCACTTCTAAGAGCCGAAGAGATATTTTGGTCTTTGAGGGAGTGCAACGTAGGTTTACAAAAATGATACATGGATTACATGAGTTGTTACGAGGAGAGGTTACTCAAATTAGACCTGTTTTCGCTAGAATTTAAGGGGTTAAGGGGTGATCTGATCGAAGTATTCAAAATATTAACAGGGTAGATAAAAATAAACTATGTCCACTCGTTGGAGATTCCAAAACTAGGGGGCATAGTCTAAAAATGAGGGCTATACCGTTCAGGAGAGAATAGGATCCAGCTTTCACAATAATGTTCCTGTTCTTTGAATAACACAAAAACGCAACTTGATGCACTAGACAAAAGCTCATTTTTTTGTTAACTACTTCAAATTAGTGTGTTCACAGTGAGGGGAGCATTTCATTTTAGGAATGTAGTGATCCTCTTGTGCAAAACTGTATCCTGTTTTATTTAATATAAACAAATTTGTTGGTTTTCAATTATATCAATCTTCAGAGTGCATTTCAGTTAAGGCAGGGTCCTGCTCAGAACATATTTTAAGTGGCTTCTGTAATGTAAAGAAATGATCAAAATGTCAAACTGACCGTGGTAAAGATCGAAATGTTAGCTCTCTCCTATAACCCAATTTGCAATAAAATAGGTTCATATAAGATTGTAGAACTTGCAGAACTACATTTAAAACATCCATTTAATCAGATTACACTGGTTATTTCTTCCCATGCTTACATACTTAGGCCAGTTTCAAATTCCTAGGGGTGCACGTCTCCAAAAATCTGTCCTGGTCCACCCACGTCGACGCTACCACCAAGAAAGCACAACAGCGCCTATACTTAGAAAACTAAGGAAGTTCGGCATGTCCACATTGACTCTTACCAACTTTTACAGATGCACCATAGAAAGCATCCTATCAGGCTGCATCACAGCCTGGTATGGCAACTGTTCGGCCCAGGACCGCAAGAAACTTCAGAGAGTCGTGAACACCGCCCAGTCCATCACACGAACCTGCCTCCCATCCATTGACTCCATCTACACCTCCCGCTGCCTGGGGAAAGCGGGCAGTATAATCAAAGATCCCTCCCACCCGGCTTACTCACTCTTCCAACTTCTTCCATCGGTACACGTGACAATAAACAAATCCAATCCAATGTGATGGGGGAGCCTTGAGACAAAATGTGATGGTTTTTGATGGAGATGGATGTGGCAAAGAGTGAATGTGTTGATGGTTGCTGCTGTAATGTGTTAATATGCTTGACTTGTTGCAGGTGTTCTAATTCTTTTGTTACTGATCAAATAACCTGAACAATAGAGCATTAAGCAATGGAACCCACCTCTGTGTCAACTGTGGTGTTTACTCAGGTTTCCTTCAAAATGCTTTGCCTAGCCAATGTGTTTAGAGCAGGTGCTGGAGTTGAGAGAAGCACGTTACTGTCTTACTGACCTTTCATCTGTCAAAGTATAAGCGATTGTTGTATCATGATGTGCTTAGTAAGATGGTGCAGTTAATACTATAATTGCAGTGTGTGTGATAGGTTCGATTATGGAGTACTTGTGTACAGTATAAAGGACTCTGGTATTTATGTTTTCCCCACCTAAAAATAAATCAGAAATTTAGATTTAGTTGATTTGCATTCAGAAAGACTTCTTGTTTCAGGCTTCCAAATGATGGAGTGACTTGGATGATTGAATAGCAAGCCACATTCCCAAATTTGACCCAAAGATGGGTGGGGTGGCATTGTAAGCCATGCAGGTGGAATCCTAAAATTATGAAGAGACACTGCGAAGTGATTGGCAAAACTGGCAAATGGATTTCAGGCTAGCTAAGTGCAAGTGTATCCACTTTGGGCCTGAACAGGATGCTCTGCAAGAGTGTTGCGTCCCTCCCAAAAGATATATTAGGTGGGGTGCAGAGTAAATTTACCAGAATGATAACAGCTCCAAGGACTAAATTGGGAAGAGAGATTACATAATCTAGGTTTGTATTCACTGAAGTTTAAAAGATAAAGGGGTAATATGTTCAAAGTTCACAAAATGTTACGGGGAAATTGCAGGACTGATAGAAACTACAGTAAAATTTCTACTCTCTGGCACTCTACGAACCAGAATGCTCTCTATTAATAATTCAGGGGTTGGGTCTGTTTTTTGACAGATGTCAAGCTCGCCAGTAATAATAATCTTTATTGTCACAAGTAGGCTTACATTAACACTGCAATGAGGTTACTGTCAAACGCCCCTGTTCGCCACATTCCAGTGCCTGTTCGGGTACACGGAGAATTCAGAATGTCCAATTAACCTAATAGCACATCTTTCGGGACTTGTGGGAGGAAAGCGGAGCACCTGGAGGAAACTCGCGCAGACACAGGGAGAACGGGCAGACTCCGCACGGACAGTGACCCAAGCCGGGAATCGAACCTGGGACCCTGGTGCTGTGAAGCAACAGTGCTAACCACTGTGCTACAGCCTCAATCTTCCATTGCTCAGCAGCTCCGTCTCCCATCGGCGCCACTTGTTCAGTTCATGTGTTCCTGCATCTTCTGCAAGGTCTCGACATCCAATTGATCGTACTCGAGCTTTCTGTTTAGATCAAAGTGCGTAACTCACTTGGGTAACTGGCACCTCCCGTTCCCAGAACCTACTGGATAACAAATTTTCTATATTTCAGCTCACTGGGGTGCCTAGGACCAGGGGATGTGGTCTAAAAAATTTGAGCCAAACTTTTCAGAAGTAAAAATAGGAGAAGGTTCTAAGGTTAAGTGTGGTAGAAGTTTGGAATTCCTTTATGCAAGTGACGATTTGTACTCGATCAGTTAATTTTAAATGATATTGGAGTTTTGTCATTCAAAGGCATAAACCTCCCAACAACTCGGTTAAACCCTCCAAGCACTACCTGCTTCATATGTGGCAGATTCTGCAGATCAAGCCATTTTAAATGTTGCTGAAGCATCATTGTCATGTTGTCTTCAGGTCATATTAACTTCAGCTTTGGATGAGAAAGAGCAAGTCTGTCCGATTTATGTGCAAGCTGGAGAATGTTAGTGAGTTGGCATGATGTGGGTGAGCATATGTATATTTTGAAGTGAACTATTGAAGCTGCGCAATAAGTGAAATGTGTTTTGCCAGGATATAACACACATGTGGAGACCAGTAATGGATATGACTGGTGTCGGGTAACAATTAGCGATGCCAAGATATACTGAAGGAGAGAAAACTTTAAACGTCTGCAGCAGAGATGCATGTAATTTTGAAGTAATTTCCATTTCTTGCACTAATATTTGAGAAACATTGAGGAAGCTACTACTGTTTATTGTCAAAATGCAATCCCAATTTCAATAGTTATAAATCACTTGATCACTGCAACTAGTTCAGTGTTGGATTTATAATGAGAACTGTCATGTGCTGGCTTTTTAAGTATTCTTTCCTTGTGGCTGCCTGTTTACACTTCCTAACAATTGTCTTCTGGCTCCCACTTGCCCATCCGTTCTCGTCCAATAATTTTGCCACATTTCTATGGCAGCTAGCTTTAGTACTGTTGTACCTGGGGGGGCGGGGGGGCTCTACCCTAATTTGGAATAATTAACTGATTGTGAAAAATAATTTGGCAAAGGATAGTCTCCTAAGTTATGAGACATTGCGTTTAATATTTACAGAATTTGTAATCCATAAGGGCAGAAATATGACCATGCAGATTTTGGTTTGAAAGACTGTGCACTTAAAAGGTGCAGTGGATAGGATGGGGAAAAATTTGTATCTTTTTTTTGGATGTGCAATTGAGAAGTTGGAAGAGGAAAGGAGTGTGTAATGGAGGCAAACTAAAAATGGGAGAAGTTGCACTTTGAGGAGGAAAACATTTGAATGTCAGTTAAGATTGGATTAATTAGCTCTGTTACAAAGTCTAAGTCACTTTACTGCCTTTAACTGAAGTTGTATGATGTGGTTCAGCCTGATTTGCTCTCTTGTATATGTTGATTTACGTAGAAAGAGAAAATTAGAGATCTATAGACCTCAAGTGTCATTAATTACTTGAGGGATTAAGAGATCTAGCACCTGCATTGTGGTACTGGTTGTGATGTCTGTGGCTAAGCTCCATAAATGTGATGTCTATAAATTGTGAACACAGTCTGGTAGCATATGTGCAATAGCATTTTCACCTGTGCAAAAGGTTAGGAGTTAAATTCTTAAGTTGACCATCACTGATAGTTGTACAGTAATAGTGCAGGCAAATCCAATAGTTCTATAGTTGCTCTTTAAAATGGGATGGACACAACTAACAACAGTACAGTGCACACCCAGTACATGATGTGCTGCAATTATTTGCACGGGTTTTTTATTCCTAGAATAACAAAACTTATTTAATATGTTCACCCACAGGGCTCCATGCTTTGCAGACAGAAGGAACATGTCCACACGTTGTACTTTTTCAACTTAAGGGGAAAGGACCTTGGAATTTATTATGATCCTGGACCAGATCAGTTGCTAGGATACTGGACAGGAATCCCAATATTTTATTTAATTTGTAAGACTGAGGAAAGAATACTTTGCTGCAGGAGTGATTTCATGCACAATCGGGATATGGTGTATGAATACAAACTTTATTACTAACACCGTATTACTAATTTTAACATTATAAATACAGTAATTTTCAATTACCAGTTAAACAGTGCTTATTAATACAATGAAACAATCCTAACTGCTATCTTTATTTCCACTCAACCAAAACTAGTCTCTGGTCACAATCCATTTTAAAATACAGTTAGCGGTGGGTGGCACAGTGGTTAGCACTGCTGCCTCAATGCGCCGGGGTTCGATCCTGGGCCAATGTCCATGTGGAGTTTGGACATTCTCCCCGTGTCTGCATGAATCTCATCCCCACAAAAAAATATATAGTTAGCAAACTCCGGAATACTTGCTGTAAAGAGATGTCTTGGATAAACCACTTTGAGAAAGCAATATCCTTTAGGACCTAGCTTGCAGAACCTTGTCTGTCTCAAAATACTGTTTAAACTGCCAGCTTTTCCAGAAACTGCTGTTCTATTCCCAGGCAAAATCTTTTGAACTAAACTGCTTTGAGAAAAGCTGCTGGTCTGTCCTTAACTGACGTTCTCCAGAAACTGCTCACAGGCAAATCTTTAACTGAACTGTATTGAGAGCACAGCTTCTTGTCTGTTCATATCGCAATCCAAAACCTGACTGCTTTAGCAACCATCCCACCAAAATCAAACACAATGTCTCCAATTATCTACTCCCCACGGAACCTTCTCATTACAAAAAAAGTCTGCCCCTCAAACCAGGACCCCCCAAAACATGGCCACAGCAGTCATACACACATCAACGCAGGTCTCCAAACTGCACCAAATACCCACAACAAAATATACAAGGAAATTCCTACGTTGATCACAAATTAGACTAGCTAAATTGCTCTTGCAGGGAACTGGAATGAACTTGATGGACTGAATGACGGTCTCCTGTGCTATGTAACCATTATGATTTTGTTAAACAATCCATGCTTACTTGATCCTTTTGGAGAAAAGTGTTATTTATTTTTGCCCCACAATTTATTGGCTGAATTGGGATAGGTTTTTCCCAACTTGCAACAGACCTGTAAATGCTACGCTTGAGTGCAGGTTGGAATCTTGATGTTTTTCCTGACCTCCTCATACAGTAAATTTTCAATGCTTGCGGGTGGGGGGGGAACTGTACAATTAGTCATACGATGGAATTTTAAAGAATGTACTATAAGGGAAAGTGCAAGCCTTAGAGCCTGTAACTAGTTAGTTTGGAATAGACAAAGCAGTGTAGCAAAGACTTTCCAAAACCTCAGACTCCCTGGAACATAATGTTGCGGGTTTTGGTATTCCGCTCTGTCCCATGGATTCATCTGGGTTTTCCTTTCAGTTACTTATCTGAGTGATTTGGCTGTAGAAGGCAAGAGATTTTTTTCACAACCCTTTAATGCCATGTGCTTTCATTGCCGGTCAGTGTGTTCTTAGGAAGTTGAATATAGTATATTTTATGTGCATATAAAGATAGTGTTGATCCACATAGATTCAAGGATAATTACAGGTTATAAATATTGGACAAGGTTTGGAACCAACAATCAAAACTAAAGATGCTTACATAATCGCAAGATGATTGCTCAATGTAGGGGAGAAAGGGAAAACTAGAATATTAGCTGTTACTGGAAAGTTTACAAGCAGTTTAAGGTGCATTTTAACATTTGGCACATATAAAAAGTAAATAGTAAGAGTAAGATATCGGAACAAAATTGGATGAAACAGTTAATAGCAATGTAACTGACATAATTTTAATTGAGATTTTCCCTAATTCATCCTAGCAAATACACTTTTCCTCCTCCATTCCACGACAAAGAAAAGCCTGTATTAGAATGCATGGGATTTTTCTCCTTGCGGTCATAGAATCCCTACTGTGCGGAAGGAGGCTATTCGGCTCATTGAGTCTGCACCGACCCTTCGAATGAGCACTCTACCCATGCCCACTCCCCCTATACCCATAACCCCATAACTTAATCTTGAAGTTGGTTTTTAAATTACAAATGGTAAAATATAAGTCGAGCATAGTTAAAATAATTTCAAGAAACTGTAGCAAAAACAAGTGTGCTAGTTGTATCACTGATGTCAAGAATATATATATAATTGAGTATTTGTCATTGGAAACTGCAATAAATGCTCCTTAAATCATTCAAGCTTTTCAAATTGTACTGTGTGGCATGTTGAAGTGTAGCCATTTTCTCAAATGTAAAAGCCAATTAATCCATTTGGATTTTGTTCCCATTTTGATTATATTCAAAGAAACGTGGGGTAATGTGTTCCGTTTACAAGGAAGAGAACAGTTTATTGTAGTTTTGTTGTGGTATTTTAAAGTTCCCAGGTGTTAATGTTGTACGGTTTATGTCAGCTGCACTGATGTGAAGTACTTTTGAACTGTGTAATGTAGGAAACCCGACAGTCAAGTTGCGCATAGCAAACCGCTGCAAACAGCATTGTGATAATGACCAGATAATCAAAGAATTCCTACAGTGCAGAAGAAGGCCATTTGGTCCATCAAGTCTGCACTGATCCTCTGAAAGAGCACCCCACACCCACAACCTCACAAGGAACAATTTAGCATGGCCAAACCTATGGCTGCACATCTTTGGGCTGTGGGAGGATACCGGAGCACCCGGAGGAAACCCACGCAGACACGGGGAGAAAGTGCAAACTCCACACACACAGTCACCTGAGGCCGGAATTGAACCCAGGTCCTGGCGATGTGAGGCAGCAGTGCCACTGTGCTGCCCACATCTTTTCTCCTGTTTTGTTTTGATGAATAAAATTAGCTAGGACACCACATTTACCTGAGTATTGACATGGAGAATGCATCTGGGAACAATGATCGCAAAATAGGAACAAAGGAATTAGGAGCAGAAGTAGGCAATTCAGCCCTTCGAGCCTGCTCCTCCATTCAATCAGATCACGGCTGATCTCCTCCCGGTCTCAAATCCACTTCCCCATCTGTTCCCTGTATCCCTTTCAACCCGTTTTAAAATCAGAAATATATCTATCTCCTTATTGAAACCATTTAATGACTCTGATTCCACTGCACAATGGGGCAATGAGTTCCAGAACTTCATCAACCTCTCGAGAAGTAGTTCCTCCTCATTTCAGTTTTAAATCTACCACCTCTCATCCTATCGTGACCTTGCGTTCTCGAGCAATGAGTAATGTCTATATGAATTTCAGTACCAATGTAATGCCAGCTGTGTAGGCTGTGCATCCCAACGACTGGCAGATCATGTCAAACATTACGTCCCTTCAATGTTTGCAACAGGCAGTACTGACTACCCAGTCAATCTATTCTTGTAAAACTAAAACATAGTTGCTCTTTTTAATGAGTGGAATACTATCCCACCAGTGTCACCAATAATGTTGCCAATTCGCACCAGAGACGCCAATAATGTTGCCAATTCGCACCAGAGACTCCAATAATGTTGCCAATTCTGGGGTATCTACTTTAGTCAGATATTAATCTGACCGTTATTAATGAGGATATTGCTTTCAGAGTTGCCAGGTATCAAATGATACCACCACAAGGTTCAACCGGATATCGATCAAAGACCCAACAACCAGTCAGTTAGTTCAAGTTCAATAAGAGTTTATTTACACACAAAATTAACTCACACACGCAACATAAAAACACTATAAGCTAAATTATACCTAACACTACAACAACCTGTACTTAACTTCAGGCATCCGGCTTTGGCAGAAGAACAAGGCCTTTGTTCGGATCTGGAGTGGCTGGGTCTGGAGAAGTAGCTTCGGTTCTGCTGGGCTCATTCGTTTGGTAGCGGTCGTTGATCTTGAACTTGCTTCTGGTCGTGGTGCTGCTGCAGTTGGCTTCAGGTATAGGCCGGGCCGAAGAGTGCTGGTGTGCCAGGGCCAAAAAAGATCGAACACATGGCAGTGTCTCTCTTTATCCTTTGGGGGTTTCGCGCTCTTTTGGGCAGTCCTTAGCTTTGGACCCAATAATTTGTCAGGCTTCAATTTGAGCCTTGATGGCTGGGCGGGTCCTGAGCGGTGATTGACCTTGGCTGTTTGGGCTTTCTGGGTGAAGGGAGTGGCGCCGATGTGTCTGGATCTGTATCTGATACCTGAGCACAAGTCTTTTGTCCTGGGGAAATGGGCCATTAGAATGTAAATCGGCTGTGGGTTTCGATAGTGTCTGGTTCTCTGGTGGCAAATATACACTTCAGCTCTGAGTTCATCTGGATCTTGCATTGGCCATATTTCCCTTGATTCTTTGCAAGTGGCCACATTTCCCTCTGTGAGTGGCCATCCCAGATGGCTACAATAGCGCCCAACATTAGATGTGGTGCAAAAAATTACACTTTTAGATTCACTTGAGTAGGCAGATTGGTTCACTTGTGCATTCTAGAAACTACATACATTCACATACACGGCTCTGTCCTTTGCAGATAGAAGGAGTATGTCCACTATTGCTCCTTTTTCAACTAAACAAAAGCTGGGGGGTCAGCCATTCCCTCTTCCCCAGGGCAATGCCGTGATCAATCAAGAGTTCTCCTGCCTGGTTTGAATTTGAACAAAAACTTGGCAGTTAACTGTTCCCTCATGTATTCTCCATGGCAATGCTCTACCAATCAAAGTCCACTCGCCAACCAGACAGCACTCTTCCCATGCTGTATAAATTGTTGTTCCCTTTACGCTTGATATTATTGCAAACTGTCCTGTTGAGCGCAATATGAAAAGCTATGATTGAGCACAAATGAAAAGCTATGACAGTGTTTTTTTTCTTCCTCGGCAATTCTCCAGTTCTGTACTATCAAACGATTATGGAAGTAGTATAGATGGACTAAAGCAATTGCGTGCCCTTGTGGATAAAGAAGAGACTGGGAATATAATCAGTTAGTAGAGAGTTGGGGTTGGTATCTGATCAATCTGGGATTTATTGAATTAATTTTGATATTTCTGCAACTTATTTTGAATATTTTGTGCTCAACATTTACCCAGACTCCATAAGAATAACTGTGGCTAGTTCTACATGTTTTGTTTCCCCCTTTCATTTATTGGTGTATTCCTTAATACTTTCATTTCTGTCATTCGTTGTGCCAAACTTTAATTAAAAAAAATATATTTCTTTATTCTCCTTTTTCACATTTTCTCCCAAGTTTACACCCACCAACAATAAACAATAATTAGTAACAAATATGTCAATTCCCATATCAATAACAACGATCCCATCCTCCCACCAAACCCAAAACATTCGCCCACGTGTTCACATAAACAAATGACAAAAAGGAATCAGGAATCACCCATAGCCACCATCAACACCCATCGCCCCCCAACCCATCAGGATCCGCCTTCGGGCGATCAATGAGGCGAAGGCTACAACATCTGTCTCCGCACCCGTTTCCAACCCTGGCTGGTCCGACACCCCGAATATGGCTCCCGGGGGCCCGGGTCCAGTTTCATGTGCACCACTTTAGAAATTACCCTAAAAACCTCCTTCCAGTAATCCTCTAGCTTTGGACAGGACCAAAACATATGAACATGATTAGCTGGGATGCCCCTGCACATTCACACACATCTTCTACTCCTTCAAAGAATCGGCTCATCCTCGCCCTCGTGAGGTCTGCTCTGTATACCACCTTCAGCTGTATCAGCCCCAACCTCGCGCACGAGTTGGAGGCATTCACTCTCCAGAGCACCTCACACCAGAACCCCTCCTCCTTATCGTCTCCCAACCTTCCTCCCATTTTGCTTTGATCCCTTCCAGTGGTGCCTTCTCCTCTTCCAAAATAGCTCCGTAAACCGCTGACACTACCCCCTTCTCCAGTCCCCCTGTCGTCAGCACCTCCTCCAGCAATGTGGAGGCTGGCTCCTCCGGGAAGTTCTGTATCTTCTTTCTGGCAAAATCTCGAATCTGCATGTATCTAAACATTTCCCCCTGCTCCAGCCCATACTTCGCTTCCAGCTCCTTCAATCCTGCGAACCGACCCCTAAGAAACAAATCTTTCAGTGTCTGAACCACTTCTCCTCCCATTTCTTCTCATTGCAATTATGACGCAAGTACAATATCAGTTTCTGGAGTCCACACATGTTGTTAAACGTGGGTATTTGAAAGTTGCAGTCCTGCATCTCCAGGATGCACTCCACTGGTACCTTGCCAATGGACTCAGCATTGAAATCTATTTAAAGGTAGGAAGTTGTAGAATTTACCTACCAGCTACTCTCTAACCATGCCAGAAACGTTTACATAGAATTTACAGAGCAGAAGGAGGCCATTCGGCCCATCGAGTCTGCACCGGCTCTTGGAAAGAGCACCCTACCCAAGTCCACACCTCCACCCTATCCCCATAACCCAGTAACCCCACCCAGCACTAAGGGCAATTTTGGACACTAAGGGCAATTTAGCACGACCAATCCACCTAACCTGCACATCTTTGGACTGTGGGAGGAAACCGGAGCACCCGGAGGAAACCCACGCAGACACGGGGAGAACATGCAAACTCCGCACAGACGGTGACCCAGCGGGGAATCGAACCTGGGACCCTGGAGCTGTGAAGCAATTGTGCTAACCACCATGCTACCGTGCCGCCCGGTTTAGGTTGGTACATTCATGTATATGTGAATTTTGTGTGCCAAGTCTTGATTAGTACCAAACAGCCTTCCTGTCCATGAAAGATCCATTTTAGAAGTGTGGATTCTCATTCCTGCAGAATTTTGCCATTGTTGGAGATATTAAAAATTACTTTCACTTTGTCTTTATCTCTCTCAGTCATCTTTTTTTTCTGCTGTGCATGATTTTTACAATTACCTTTTCCTAATTTATACTTCCTGATTTAGACTCTGCAAGCCTGTGAAGATTCTTCTGGTTGAAGAGCCATGCTGTACCTTGGCCTGCTTTCTCACTCGGGTTTCCTGCAGAGGGTGCTGAGCTGTAAAAGAATTCAGGGGAACATAAAGTTACCACTCAAAAAGCAGACACCAATTCCATAGCCAGCTGCAAACCACCTCTGCCACTGATCTGGGCCAGTATGTCTTTTGACTCTGTCTAACTTTTTGGACAGATGTGCCTTTCTAAACTTTTGAAACAGATTAAAGATTCACATCCAAAGTTATTTTCATTGATTCCATTCAACAAAATGAGAATGTTCCTACTTTTTTAAGAAGAAAAATCAGTCAAAACATGCATAAAAATGCTTGAACTCCTGTAAGTGTGCCACTTTCGTTCAGTCATTTCAAGCTGAAAGGCTCGCACACTTGGGTGCATATTTGTGGGTCATTGATTTTTACCAATCCTTATCAAAAATCCATATTGTAACTCGAGCTGTTAACTCCCATTCTTCCCTTGCCTGAAGGAAGTTGCTTTTTTTTTTTGTGAAGCTGTTAATTACTAAATATAAACACACACTGGAATGTAGAAAATGGAATTGCTAAGATTTGGTTTTGAAGAAGTACTCATCACTCAAGATTCAAAGGATAGCTCTGAAGTCCTTTCCATTCAACTGCTGTTTTGAATCTTTTTGTGAGGCCAGAAACAAATCTTTATTAGCTGACTGCAATTGTATTTCGAGAAAAGTAAACTTACAACAGAAACAAAATTGGAAATCAAATACGAAATTTGTGAAAAAACACAGCAAACTCATCAATATTTAGAATGATGGGTTAACACGAGTTACAAAATTGACGTTCCAAAGTTCTTGCTAGAATCTTGGCCTGGAGGTTGTCTGCTAATCTAAGAATTTAAGCTTTGGGCCTTGGTTCCTTCAACAAATATACTTAGTTCTAAACAGGACTGTTAGAATTATAATTAAAACTCATCAAATTCCCATTTGCAACCAAATGGTTGAAACACTGGCCTGAGGCGTCACATCCAAATATGTAGAACTAGCATTGGCTCTGCAAAGTCCTCCAAAACTCATTACTGGCCTGGCCAAACGTAAGTTTTTAACCTCTGCAGCTATTAAAGATTTGATATTCCATGTTGTTATTTTGACTCTTAATAGACCAGGGTTTTTCCAAATTGCAGGTCACGTGGTTCATGGGTGGGTGTTGGGAGGGTCGTGGCATGATCGGTCATGGCGTTCCCGATCACGGGAGAAGCGCTCAAAGGCCGCACCCGGCATTTAAATTGCCAATTATGGTCGCTACCGGCTTTTAAATGGAACGATGCAGTCTTCCAACCAGAAAAGGGGACAGATGGCAGAGTGTGGATCATGCGCCTGGCACGTACACTGAATTCACGCACCCTGTATGTCTGTGCTTTTGCCGGGAAATCGGAGGAATTCTAACTGTGAGCAAGCAAGGCATCAGGACAGTGAAGAACTGAAGATGGATCGTATCTTCAATTGAAGGAATAAAGGATCAAAGGAAGAGAGGGCCAGAGACGCATACCGGTCAGGATCTCACAACTGAATTTACTGGAGAGAGCTGCGCAGGAGAATCCACGGCAGAACAAAGCAGTGCTAGTATTAACTCTACAGAGTTCCATGGCTTCTGGTGAACAGCCAACAAAGAAAACTGAAAACTGGAACAAAGCAGTATAAAGATGATTTCTTGAGGTATGTCTTTGTTAATCATGCCAGTGCAAATCAGGATGCAAAGCCCATGTAGGGAAGTACTGGCAAATTAGAGTTAAAAATCCTCAACTTCAATAGGCATTTGAATGCATGGCAAATTTGAGGACAAACGTCTTGATTTTTTTCAAAGGATGCAGCGCAAACGTAAATCATCAGCTGAAGTCCTTAGCCAAAATGTAACATTGAATGACAAAGCACAATTAGCCTCTTTATGTGGTAGCTTACTGTGTAGCTAAAGAGAAAATATCCCACACTATAGCAGATTAATTCTCCCTGCAACATAAGACATGGCTTGTACTGAAATGCATCCCACTTAAACACAGTGGCTCGCCAAATTTATGGTATCGCTGAGAGTTTAGAAGCCCAGCTTATTTTGCATTTAAAGTCAGCACAGGAGTTCTCAATATAACTGGATGAAAGTACAGATGTTTCAGATTGTGCATCATTGCTAGTTTACATTATTTATGATTGACACAATGAATTTGTTGAGGGTTTACTGTGCTGCCTGACATTACCAACTCTGAAGCATTGAATAGTTACGTGGTTGGAAGTGCGGGCTCAACTGGGTTCATTGCAGAGGAATCACAAGTGATGGGGCGGCCAACATGACTGGGAAGAACAGCGACGTTATAATAAGGATTAAGGAGGCAACTGGTCAGGAATCATTGTTTTATTCACTGTGAGGCATTGGCATTGAAAGGGATTCCATCCGATCTTGAAGTGGCATTGAAAGGAATTGTGCAAGTTGTGAATTTCATTACATGCAGCAAACTCAATATCAGGCTTTTGAGGCTCTTACGATATGAAGGCCGAGCACACACTTTTTGTTCCACACAGAGGTACATTGGCTATCAAGGGGTCGTGTGCCTGTCAGAGTTTACGAACTGCGGTATGAAATCCATGGATTTGGATGGATTTTGTTTATTGTCACGTGTACGAAGGTACAGTGAAAAGTATTTTTCTGCGAGCAGCTCAACAGATCATTAAGTACATGAAAAGAAAAGGAAATAAAAGCAAATACATAATAGGGCAACACAAGGTACACAATGTAACTAGATAACACCGGCAACGGGTAAAGGATACAGGGATGTAGTGTTAATCGGGTCAGTCCATAAGAGGGTCATTTAGGAGTCTGGTAACAGTGGGGAAGAAGCTGTTTTTGAGTCTGTTCGTGCGTGTTCTCAGACTTTGGTATCTTCTGCCCGATGGAAGAAGTTGGAAGAGTGAGTAAGCCGGGTGGGAGGGGTCTTTGATTATGCTGCCCACTTTCCCCAGGCAGCGGGACGTGTAGATGGAGTCAATGGATGGGAGGCAGGTTCGTGTGATGGAGTGAATGCTTTCCTCCTTGAGAAATCGTCCCTTCTAGCTGATTCGTTTGGTGATGGAACTTGGATGCTAACTATGTCTTTTCAATTCTAAATGAATTGAACCTCAAATTGCAAGGGAAAAGTGGTTGTTATTGGCACTGTGAAGAAATAGATGCTTTCCAAAAGTCATTGAAAATTTGGCAAGTACGAGCACAAAGCCAAAACTACTACATGTTCCCCACACTGCTACGAGACATCGAAGAAAACAATGTAAGTAAGGGAACTGTCAATAGACTGACGAGCCTTATTCAGTCGCATCTGGCTGCGCTGATCAACACTTTCTGTCACTACTTTCCGGAGGAGAAGTTTCAGATTTTGAAAGAGAAGTGGTGGGTGAAAAATCCTTTTGGGTTTAAGACCCTAGAGTCAATTATTAACTATCAGCTGACTCCAAGTGAAGAGACTGACTTTCTGCACCTCACCAGTGACAGCACATTAAATTGATGCCATGAGTCCACGAGGCTGTCAGTATTCCTGGAGTAGCGTCTCCGAGGTGTATCCAGTGCTGAGTAAAACAAACCTTTTGTTGTTATTGCCCTTCACATGTGCAAGGTTGGATGTGCTGCCCTCACAAAGCTGAAGACAGCACAAAAGAACCAACTGAACTCTGCACCTGATATGTGCATTGCCCTCTCTTCCTACAAACCTGATTGAAGTGAGATCGTGAGGACCAAGCAGGCTCACCTGTCGCATTAAAGATAAGCAAAATGATTAGGGTAGAGGTTGGCAGGCAGCGTCACCCCGGGCCTCGCAATGGCTCTCAGATCTGGCCGATTTCATGGGAAAAAAATCAAATCGCCCTTCCTGGAAAACTCAAATTCAAAGGGGGAGAATGGAACCTCAGGGGCTCCAGTAGGAACCCATAAAAATGAACAATACTGTAAAACTCTGAATTAGTATTAAAGCCTCAATCACTGATGTGCCGAAAGCAAGGGGCTCATGTCTTTCTGTTTCTATTTTTAAAAAAATGCATTTTATTACAAACATGTAGCAAAACAGGTTACTACAAATAAACACCCCGGGAAATGTGCTTCCCAGCACTCAACGATACAGTCTGTACAGATTTTTCCCTTTTTACACCCCCCCCCCCCTTGCGACGAACAGCCCCTCCAACACGGTCACAAACACCCCTCCCCCCTCCCCCACCTTTCCTCAAACCCCCCTGAAGAGCCCCTTAACTCATACTTAATCTTGTCTAATCGCAGGAATTCGTACAGGTCACCCAACCAAGCCGTTACCCCCGGTGGCGATGCCGACCGCCACTCGAGCAAAATTCGCTGCTGTGCAATCAAGAGAGGCGAAGGCCAAGACATCGGCCTTCCTCCTCTCCATGAGCTCCAGGTTCTCTGAAACCCCACCAAAGGGTCCGGGTCCTCCACCTCCTCCACTATCCTGGCTAAGACAGCGAACACTCCTGCCCAGAATCTTCCCGATTTTTCACAACCCCAAAACATGTGCGCGTGATTCACTGGCCTCTGCCCACACCTCTCACACTCACCTGCTCCCCCCTGAAAGAACCCACTCATTCTCACCCGAGTCATATGCACCACTCTCTCTTCCCCCCCCCCCCCCCCTCCCCCCCACAGCCACTTGTATATATCCCCAATTCTTGCCTCCCCTTCCACATCCGGAAGCAGCAGTCGCTTCAGCAGGGTGCAGCCTAGGGAACCCCCTCCAGACCTTTTGCGCAATGTCCCTAACCTGTGGATACCTGAACTCTCTCCCCTCGGCAGCTCTACCCTCTCCCTTAGCTCCTCCAGACTGGCGAACCCTTCCTCCAAATACAGATCCCCCACCTTGACCAGCCCCACTTCCCTCCACCTCCTCATTCATCCCCTCCGGCTCAAACCCATGATTCTCGCACAGCGGCGTTAGCACCAACATCCCTTCCACCCTAAAATGTCTCCTCAACTGATTCCATACCTTCACTGTGGACTGCACCACCGGGCTCCTTGAATACTTACTCGGAGCCATTGGCAATGCTGCCGTCACAGTAGCCCTCAAACTAGACCCCTTACAAGATTCCTCCTCCATTTTTTTTTTTACAAAACATTTTATTGAAGCATTTATAATTTAAACATGTTAACATTCTAAATAACAGAAAAGTCCGACAAAGGCGAAGACCCCCCAGTAACATACCCAACTTGCCCCCGCCCTAACTCCCAGCTACCCATATATTAGATTCCCTGCCCTTATTCTGCACTTCCATGCCTCCCCTTTTCTCCCCCCCCCCCCCCCCCCTCTGATGGTCAGTTTTTTCCTTGAGGAAGTCGATGAATGGCTGCCCCCCGCCCCTCCGGGCTCCCGGATTCTTCGACACTCCAAATATTGCCACCTCTGAGTCACCAGACCTCTGACATGACGTCTGCAAATCCCTGCCAAAATCCCCTCAGCTTCGGACACGCCCAAAACATATGTACGTGGTTCCCCTGACTTCCCCGGCAGCTCCCACACCTGTCCTCCACCTCCTCAAAAAACCTACACTCCGGGCCTCAGTCATATGAGCCCTGTGGACCACTTTGAACTGGATCAGGCTAAGCCTGGCACATGACGAGGATGCATTGATTCTTTTCAGGGCCTTCTCCCATAGCCCAAGTTCCAACCCCCCCCCCGACTCATCTTCCCACTTCCTCTTCAGCTCCTCGATCGGGACCCCTTCCCAATCTATTAATTCCTTATATATTTCCGAGACCCTCCCCCTCCCTAACCCCTGTTTTTGACATCACCTTATCCCTTAGCCTGTAGTCCCCTTAGAGGGATACGAGGGAAGTTTGGAACCAGCCTTGGGACAAAGTCCCGCACCTGCAGGTACTGAAATCCGTTCCGACCCGATAACTCAAACTCCTCCTCTAGCTCCTCCAGGCTCGGGGAAACCCTCAATGAAAAGGTCCACAAATCTCTCAATCCCTGCCCGCTGCCACCTCCTAAAGCCCCCATCCAGCCCCCCCAGAGCCAACCGGTGATTGTCACAGATTGGTGACCACATCGACGCCCCCTCCAGTCTCATATGCTGCCTCCATTGCCCCTACACTCTCAGGGCTGCCACTATCATTGGGCTTGTGGAGTACCGAGCCGGCGAGAACGGCAGAGGTGCCGTTAACAGCCTCCACGATGCCACCTCTACCCACTCCCACACCGACCCCATCCCTACTACCCACTTCCTAACCATCGAAATATTAGCCGCCCAGCCGTAATTAATAAAGTTCGGAAGGGCCAGGCCTCCCTCCCCGCGTCCCTGCTCAAGAAGGACCTTCTTCACTCTTGGGGCTTTCCCAGCCCATATAAAACCCGAGATTACCGCATTAATTTTCCTAAAAAATGCCTTGGGGATAAAAATTGGGAGACACTGAAACACAAACAGCAATCTTGGGAGGACTATTTTCACAGTCTGTACCCTCCCCGCCAATGACAGCAGGAGAATGTCCCACCTGCGGAAGTCCCCTTTTATTTGCTCAATCACCCTGCCCAAATTTAGTTTATGAAGCTGGCCCCAGTCCCTTGCCACCTGAATCCCCAGATACCTAAAACTGCTTCCCACCACTTTGAACGGCATCTCCCTCAGTCCCCTCTCCTGCCTCCTTGCCTGGATCGAGAAGACCGCTCTTGCTCATGTTTAGTTTGCAGCCTGAGAACCCGCCTAATTTCTGCAATCCCCCCCCCCCCCCCAAAACGGGTCAGACTAATATACTCTGACCGAACCCAGTTGGTCCTTACATTTGCCACTGGTTCCTGATGAAGCAACCTGACCCAATCCACAAATCCCTGCCCGAATCAACCTTCCCAGGACATCCCACTCCACTCCACCTGATCAAAGGCCTTCTCTGCATCCATGGCCACCACCACCTCGACCTCGCGCCCTCCGCAGGCACCATTATCACATTTAGGAGCCATCTAATATTGGATGTTAGGTGTCGTCCCTTCACAAATCCCGTCTGGTCCTCCCCTATTACCTCCGGGACACAATCCTCCATGCGCATGGCCAAGATCTTTGCCAGCAATTTAGCATCCACATTCAACGGGGAGATCGGTCTATACGACCCACAACTCTCTGGATCCTTATCCCGCTTCAAAATAACGGAGATCGATGCCTGCGATAATGTTGGGGGGAGCACTCCCAGCAACTTGGACTCATTGAAAGCCTTTATCAGGAGCGGCCCTAGCAACTTGGAGAATTTTTTAATAAAACTCAACCAAGTATCCATCAGGTCCCGGGGCCTTACTCGATTGCATCGCCCCCAAGTGCGGGGTGTGGTCTGACACCACAATTGCTGAATATTCAGCATCCACCACCTCAGCCAGCAGCATTTTGTCCAACACAAAGAACTCTATCCGGGAGTAGAATGAAAACGCCTTGCACCTTGGCTCCCAAATCTCCACGGACCCCCACCCCCTCCCCCCTGGAACCGCCTCTATTTTCCCCACCTCGCCCACCACCCGTTTATTGACCGGGATTTCCACCCACCTGCCCAACCCATCCCTTCCTCAACCTAATCTGAACCCCCACCTTCAGATGTGACTTCTGCAACATGGCCATGTCCGCCTTCGGTTGCCTCAAGGGCGCGAACACACGGGTCCTTTTGACTGGCCTATTCAGTCTCCGGATGTTCCACGTGACCAGCCTGTTTGCACCCCCCGCCCCCCAAAACATCGGTCTTCAGCTCACCCCCCACTTTGGGGTGAACTAACCCTCCCAGCTAGCCTGGCAGCCCCGCCCATGGTGCTTAGCATCTTACACCCCCCCCCCCCCCCCCCACTGGTTCCTCTCCCCCCGCTCTTAGTGCAAACCGTTGAACAAAGGCGAAGCGAAAACAATCACTCCCAAGGGCCGAGCACAAAGGCCCACCCCCTCCTCCCTTTATAAATGACTATATACCAGCCTAACCCCAAACCAAACCCCCAAAAACCAGCAAGAAACGAGCAAAACCCCCAAAATAAGTCCAAACAACATGGATCCAAAGTTTTCCAAACATAGTTCAGTTCTCCTCAGTCAAAGTTCAAGATCCTCCTTCTCCTGTCAGTCTATTCTCCTTCATGAAGTCCGCAGCCTCCTCCGACGAGCCAAAGTACCACTCCTGGCCCCCTTAGGTCAGTCACCCATAGCTGGGCCGGGTACATTAGTCCGAACTTAATGCCCTTTTTGTACAGGGCCGGCTTGACCTTATTAAAGCTCGCCCTCCTTTTTGTGAGCTCTGCCCCTAGGTGTTGGTACACCCGGATCGCGGCATCCTCCCACATACATCGCCTCATCTGCCTGGCCCAACTCATAATGTGTTCCTTGTCCAGGAACCGATGTAATTGCACCACCATCGCCCTCGGCGGCCCACCCCCCTGAGGCTTGCGCATCAGTGCCCTGTGGGCCCAATCCACCTCCAGCGGTCGATTAAACACACCTTCCCCAAGCAGCATCTCCAATATCTTCCCCACATATGCACCAGCGTCCGATCCTTCGATTCCCTCAGGCAGACCCATGGTCCGAATGTTGTGCCTCCGGGAACGATTTTTCAGGTACTCCACTTCCTCCAGCAGCCTCTTCTGCTGGTCACGCAGCATCCCAATCTCTGCTGCCATCGAGGTGGACTGGTCCTCATGCTCCACCGCCAGTTCCTCCAACCTCTGGATCGCCTGACCCTGGGCCGCCAGTTTCATCTCCATACGGTCAACCACCGCCTTGATCGAGTCCACCGTCCGGGCCAGGTCCTCCGCACTCTTTCCGTTGTTGGATGAACTTCTCATTTAAGAAGCTCACCAACTGGTCCATCGACCACTGAGCTGACGGGTTCCGACCCTCTTCGTCCGCCATCCCCATTCGTGTTGTCCGCTCCACACTCGCCACCACGCCTGGTTCGTTATTTACCCATGACTTCTGGGCCACAGCTCCATAAACGGGTCCCATCTGTCAGTTTTTGCTTCTACACCCTTTCTCTACAAATTTCCTGCAACAATCCGGCTCAAAAGCCTCACACAACCCGCCATGAGCGGGAGCTGCCAAATGTGCGACCGTTCACTCCATGATCGCCATCGGAAATCTTTTTCCTCCTCCATTCAAACCCACCCAACCCCTTCTCCTTCCCACCACCGCTGCACCTTGTCCACATTCGCCGCCTAATAATAATGAAGAAAGTTCGGCAATGCCAACCCCCCCCCGCTCCCTCTGCCTCTGTAGTAGGTGCTGTTTCTATTTTTGTTGCATACCATTGTCGTTGTTGTCGTATTGCCATTTATATGCAAAACTCTGTTTTTCTAACTCCCAATGCCAATAATTTGTTTTTAAAAATTGTAATAAGAAGAATAAAACCCAGAAGTTACCCGGGCAGACTGCAGAAAGCACAGAAAAGACAACTGCAGAGAAAGACTGTGTCATCTTTGCCTTTTAAGAACCAGTCGTCAGCCAGTCTAAGTGCCAGACGCAAAGTAATTGCCTTGTTCCAGTAAAGTTCACTGACAATCACTCTCCTAGATATTCGATTACAGGACACCTTCACCACCCCCCCCCCCCTCTCCCCTTTCTTTTACCCTCACAATCCAATCTTTCGTCTTCTGCCAATTTCACTTTCTGTACAGGATTTGATGCTTACACATCCTGGTTTAGACTGCACAGTTCATTTCACCATACTTCAATCCAATTGCTGAAGGGATATACAGTTACTTCTCCTGTTCACAAAGATCTCAGATGCCCTGAAGAGAGTGCAACTCCATTTACATTAATTTCCAGTATCATGGAATGGGAAATTCCAAACAACGGTGGATGCTTTTTGTTTGCTGGCTACAGTACATTCTGGCTTGATGGTTTTGAACAGCAAACCAATCAAAATGTCTGCCGAGGCACATGCGCAAAACTCAATACATCTTCATCCGGCCTCCCTCTAAATCAGAAGATTCCCAAGGAATTACCTTTGAAGTCAAAGATTTTTAAAAAATGTAAAGCGGTCAAGGCAGACTGCATTTGAATGTATGTAACAAAAAACTGATGTCAATTCATAGGAAAGCCAAAGTCTCTGCCTGGTGATCAGTGAGACAAAGGTCAGGGCATCTGCCCCCTTTCCTGTCCAGAGCTCTGGATGCGCTGACACCCTGACGACCACCACAGATGGGCAAAACTCCATCTCGACCCCCATATCCTTGGACATAGCCTCGAAGAAGGCCGCCCAGAGACTGGGGCAGGACCAGAATATGTGGGTGTGGTTGGCCAGGCTCCCCTGACAATGCTTGCACTTGTCCTCCACATCCGGGAATAACCTGCTCCTATGTATCTTGGTAAGGTGTGCTTTGTGCACTACCTTGAGCTGCACCAGGCTTTCCCCAGTGCAGGAGGAGGTGGAGTTGATTCTATGCAGCCCCTCGATCCAGAGTCCTCCCCCTATCTCAATGCCCATTTCCTCCCTCCATTTCCGTCTGGTCTCATCCAGTGGGGTCCTGACCTTTTCTATAAGTCGTCTGTAGATGTCGCCACACTTGTCATCTCCTGACCAGTCCAGCCCTATAATTTTGTCCAGAAATGTGTGCCAGGTCTTTTGGGGAAACCTTGTTGTCTCCTTGTGGAGAAAGTCACACAGCTGCAGGTATCTAAGCTTGTTCCCTTTCGGAAGTTGGAGCCTCTCTCTCAGTTCCCCCAGGGCTGCCAGTCTGTTGTCTAAACACGTCCTCTACTGTGAGCGTCCATCTGTCCTCCCTCCATGTCCCAAATGTGGCGTCTATCCTCGCCGTTGCGAACCTATGCTTGTTGCAGATGGGGGTGCCCCAATGGTCATCTCGCCATGCCCTTAAGGTGGCTACTACAACTGGGCTCCTGGAGTGTGTATGTGGGCGGGCCGGGAGTGGCGTGGTGGCCAGCGCTCAGAGAGATGTCCCCGTGCAGGAGGCCTCCTCCATTTGGACCCAGTCCGCCTTCGACTCCCTTAGCCACCCCTTCACCCTCTCCAGTGGCAGAAAGATTGAGACGATTTGGTAGGGCCCGGTCTCTATCACGTGCCACTCTCGCTACAGAATACCTCTTTCTCCTCCCTCTTTCCCCCCCCCCCACACACACCCATTAACTTGTCGACTCTGATGTAGAAGGATTTGGGGAGGAAGGTCAGGAGTGAAATGAATACGAAGAGGAAACTAGGCAGCACATTCATTTTGATCGTCTGTAACCTGACCAGTGAAAGCGGGAGTGAATTCCATCTTCGAAGGTCCCTCTTCACCACCTCCACCAGGCTGGTGAGATACCATTTGTTGAGTTTCCACCAGGTGTGGGCCACCTGGATTCCCCAAATACCTGATTTGAGTTACTTTGAGCAGCAGTTCTTTCAGCTCAACTCCTCTCTTTTGGGAGTTTACCAGGAAGATTTTGTTCTTTCCCAGGTTGAGTTTGTAACATGAGAAGGTGCCAAACTCTCTAAGAAATCTGGTTATCTTTTCCATACTGGCTCGGGGTTAGACATGTAGAGGAGCAGGCCTTCCTCATTGAGTGAGAGTCTATGCTCTCTGCCCCATCTCCGAATGCCCGCCCACCGATCTGCCTGTAAGGCGATAGCCAGCACGATCAGGTGTTGGGATAACGGGCACCCCTGTCTTGTTCCCCTGTGCAGCTGGAAGTATTCAGAGCTGGTGGCTTATGTCCATACGCTCGCCATAGGAGGGCTGTACAGGAGCTTAGCCCACATGATGACCCCCTCCCAAACCCAAACTATTCAAGCACCTCCATGAGGTACTTCCATTCTACTGAATTGAAGACTTTCTCAGCGTCCAGGGAGACGATTACCCCTCGTGTCCTCTCACCGGGTGGGATCATTATTACATTCAGCAGGCACCTGATGTTTGCTGTTCGCTGTCTGCCTTTAACAAATCCAGTCTGTTGAGGAACTGTTTCATCCTCCGGGGGCTTGGAGGTGTATAGTCCTTGGTAACTATTCGTAAATTTCTTCTTGACCTCGTTTTGGTCCGCTACCATCCTACCGTTACTGTCCCTAACTTGAACTATTTCTTTCGTGACTGACTGTTTTCTCAACTGGTGTGCCAGCATGCGGCTGACCTTGTCTCCATATTTGTAAAAGGCGCCCCCCCCGAGCCTGGCGGAGCTGGTGGACTGCCTTCCATGTGGAGAGCAGGTCAAATTCCATCTGCAACTTTTTCCTTTCTGTCATAGTTCCACGGCTGTGGCCATGGAGTACTGCCAATCCACCTCCAGTATGGAGTCGATCAGCCGATACTTGTATGCCCCCTCCTTTCTCACCCTAACGGCCCTGTAGGCTATAATTTCGCTCCTGATCACTGCCTTCAGTGCCTCCCAGAAGGCAAGGGGTGAGACTTCTTGTTCTGGCTGCAGAATACGTAGTCGTCGATGGCTTGGGATATTGTAAAAAACAAATTATAAGTACCCAATTCATTTTCTAAGTGGCAGTTTAGCATGGCCAATCAACTGTCATGTGAGAGTACCTTTAAGAAATAGGTGTTTATAAATGGGTATGTATATGAATATCTGTAGTGAGAGTACCTTTAAGAAATGGTACTACTGCAGTGATATCAGAGAGTGGGTGGAGCTGGGCTGTCTGTCAGCTTTTTATTTTCGCTTTAGGCTTTTTGCTGCAGGGTGGGTTTGGTTCATTTTAGTTTTGGAGAAGCTGCAATCACAGCAGGATGTGTGTGAACCTCTGCAAGCTTATGAATGTCCATTTGCTGATTTCAACATGGTAACTGTTCTCAGTAGTGAATTTAAACCTGAGGTGCTTCTGTTAAAAGGTTTTGTTATAAGTCTTATGGAAGTTAAAAGGTACACGCAAGGATTACTTAGTGTTGTATTCTTTGGGGGTTGTATTTGAATTGATGGTTATTAAGATGTTCACGATGTTTTAAAAAGGTTAACTTGAGTTCATAGAATAAACATTGTTTTGCTTTAAAAAATACTTTTCCATTTCTGCTGCACCACACCTGTAGAGTGGACCGTGTGCTCCCCATACCACAGTCTATTAAAAGTTGTGGGTCAGTGAACTCCATGATACACTTTGGGATTCTCTAAACCCTGGCTCATAAATTGGGGGCTCGTCCGGGATAAAAGTCTATCTATTGGATTGGCTTAGTGAACTTAAAGACAGTGAGGGGTGAGCATATTGTGGTTGCTTTTTAGGTGCGGTATTCCAGTTTAAGTGAGCAGTTTGTTGTGGTCAATGGTTTTTTCAGAGGCTCTGAAGTTTTTGGGGGTGGAGACGGTCACATGCAGTACCTTACGGACAGAGACTAAAAGCAGACTGTTAGATTTGGCAAAAACATTGCAGTTAACATTACCTGACAAAATGCGAAAAGATGAGGTAATTATGGCGGGGGCTAAGCATTTAAAGTTGCCTGAGATACAGTTTGACTCATTGGAAATGGCAAAAATTCAGTTACAAATTAAACAAATGGAACGTGAGAAAGCATTAAAGCAGCTTGAATACGAAAGAGAAGAAAAAGAAAGAGAGAGAGCGGAAAAAGAAAGAGCTAGAGAGGAAAAGATAGAGAGTTTGAACTTCAGAAAACGCCCATGAAACATGACAGTCAGTTAAAATTGGCAGACGTAACGCCCGGTCCTAGGGCCAGCGACGGCAGTAAAAGTCGGGAGATAGCGCAAGGAGAAGAAGGATGTCGAAAAACACCAAACAAACGGCAGGGAAAAAAGCGGCTGAAAGTCCGTTGGAGAGGGGAAAGGTCACCGCGGGGTCAACAAAGAAAATGGAGGCTGGAGCACCAGGGGAGGCCGCAGTGCTTACGGCTGAAGAACTAACTAAGGTGATGGCTGCGGAATTCCAAAAGCAGTTGGCGCAGATTGAGAAATGTATGGAGATGGTGAGAAGGAGATGAGGGAGGTTTTGAATGTGCTGGTGGCGGAGGCGGTTTCCCCGGTGAAGACGGCGGTGGCGAGCGCAGTGGCGGAGGTTCGAGAGCAAGGGGAGGCACTGAAGGAAGTGGAGGAGATGGTATTGCAGCACGGTGATCAACTTGCATCCATGGGGAAGGAGATGCGGAAGGTGATGGACACGAACAAGAATCTGCAAGGAAAAATGGAAGATCTGGAAAACAGATCCAGGCGACAGAATTTGAGGGTCGTGGGGCTGCCCGAAGGAGTTGAAGGACCGAAGCCGACTGAGTATTTTGCCGCGATGCTGGCAAAACTACTGGGGGAGGGGGAGGATCCCTCCAGATATGAACTGGATCAGGCTCATCGGTCGTGGAGGCCTGTACCAAAGGCGAGTGAGCCGCCAAGGGCAGTGACTCTGTGCTTCCGTAGGTACAGTGTGAAGGAGAAGGTCCTGAGCTGGACCAAGCAGAAGCGGGTGGGGCAGTGGGCTGGAGCTGGTATACGTGTATACCAGGACTTTACAGTGGAGCTGGCGAGGAGGCGGGCTGCCTTCAACCGGGTGAAGAGGGCACTGTACACTGGCAAGGTGCAGTGCGGCATTGTATATCCAGCGAAGTTGAGGGTGACTTACAAGCTCAGGGACTTTTATTTTGGAACGGCGGAAGCAGCAGAGGAATTTGCGAAGGCAGAAGTACTGTGGCAGAACTGAGAAATTGAGGAATGGTCATGTGCCGATGTAACCTCATGACTGTATTTTCTTCTTTCTTTTTTTTGTATCACTGCGTGCGGGGGTAGAGGCTAAATGAGCCAATGCTGCATATATTTGGACAAGGGAAGGGACGGGACTTTCACTCGAAAGGAGGGCTCTTTGGGGTGTAGGTGGATATGCGGGGCTTGTATGCTAAAAGGGGATCCTTGGGCTTTCCTAGGGCCGGGCAAGTGGGAAAGGGACCCAGGCGGGGGCCTCCACGCTGGCCGGTTTAAGCCGGCCAGTGAACGGGAGTGAGGTGGGGGGAGGGGCTGTGGCCATTGGTGCCTGACAGAACAGGGTCCGAGTGGTCTAGCCAGGGTGGAAAGTTGGGGGGAGGGAACCGAGGTTGGGGGAGGGAACCGAGGTTGGGAGGAGGAGTTTTACAAGAGGCAGTGGACGGGAGGAGCTGGAGACTTTGGGGTGGGAGGGGGTACAACTTTGGGGTATCATGTACGGTACTCTCTTAGAGGCTGGATGGCGTTGGTTGGGGGGGGTGGTGGAGAGCCGTGTAGATTAAGGATGACTACGGGTAATCCCTGATTCCTTTTTGTCATTTGTTTATGTAAACATGCGGGTTGAGGTTTGGGGGTTGGTGAGCGGATGGGATCGTTGTTATTATGGGGATTGACATATCTTGTTGATTATTGTTTATTGTTGATGGGTGTAAATGTGGGAGAAAACGTGAAAAAGGAGGAGAATAAATAAAAAATAAAAAAATAAATAAAAATTGGCAGACGTAAATGGAAACGTACAGTTGGATGATAGTGATGAGGAGAGTGAGAAAGAGCGTCAAAGTCGAAGGCTTGGTGGGGATCTATTTAAATATGTCCAAGCAGCGCCAAGGTTTGATGAGGAGGAGGTAGAAGCCGTTTTCATTTCATTTGAGAAGGTAGCTAAACAAATGAAATGGCCACAGGACATGTGGGTATTACTGATTCAAACAAAGCTGGTAGGTAGGGCTAGTGAAGTGTTTGCATCACTACCGGAGGAGGTATCTGGGACGTATGAGGAGGTGAAAAAATCCATCTTGGGTGCATATGAGCTGGTGCCTGAAGCTTACAGACAAAGGTTTAGAAATTTAAGGAAAGCATTTGGTCAAACATACATGGAGTTTGAAAGGCTCAAACAGAGTAATTTTGATATGTGGATAAGGGCTTTGAAAATAGAGCAAACATATGAAGCTCTCCGAGAAATGATACTTTAGGGGGAGTTTAAAAATTCAATTCCTGATGTGTGGGAACTCATGTGAAAGCAGAGGGTTAAAACTGTGAGATAAGCAGCCAAAATGGCAGATGATTATGAATTAGTTCATAAATCAAAGCTTGGTTTCTGACATCAGTTTCAGCCTGTGAGGGACAGAAACTGGGGACATGAGAAATACTCAAGTAGTAAAGGTAAAGGTGATCTGATAGGAGACAATAAAGAGAGTGTATCTCAGATTTAAAAATAAATCCAGGAGGGTGGAAGAGACATGAAAAGTTTCAAATGTTTTCCCTGTAATAAACTAGGCGATGTAAAGTCACAGTGTTGGTGGTTGAAGAAAAGCACTGGGAAGGCTGATGTGGTAAAACAGGATAAGACAGTGGGGTTTGTTAAAGTGGTAAAGGAAAGCCCAAGTGAAGCGAAGGAGATGCAAAAGATTGTACAGCCTGATCAAGAGGTGATTGATAAGAAGGTGCCAGATCTCTTTAAAGAATTAACTTGTGTGGGTAAAGTTTACTCATGTGAATCAGGAGGAGCAGGTAAAGAAGTCACAATTTTAAGAGACATGGGAGCTAGTCAGTCTTCAATGGTAAGAGATGAGGAGTTATGTAGTTTGGGAAGATATTGCCAGAAAAGGTGGTAATATGTGGAATTCAGGGTGAGAGGAGTAGTGTTCCATTATATAAGGTACGGTTGGAAAGTCCAGTGAAGAGTGGTGAAGTGGTAATAGGAGTAATAGAGAAACTCTCTTGTCCAGGAATACAGTTTATCTTGGGTAATGATATAGCTGGATCGCAGGTGGGAGTGATGCCTACTGTGGTTGATAAGCCAGTCGAAAATCAGACAACTGAAGTGTTGAGGGACGAATATCCTGGGATTTTTCCGGATTGTGCAGTAACAAGGTCGCAAAGTCACAGGTTAAGACGAGAAGAAATCAAAGAGTGAAGATGAAGTTGAAGTGCCATTATCAGAAACGATTTTTGATCAGATGGTTGAAAAAGAACAAGAACAGGTGGAGGATGAGGCGGTTATTTTTCGTTCAGGAAAATTGGCGGAGTTGCAACAAAAAGATATAGAACTAAACCAAATGTATCAGAAAGCATATACGGAAGAGGAATCCGAGTGTATACCACAGTGCTATTACCGTAAAAGTGATGAGAAAATGGAGACCTTTACATATGCAGGTGGATGAAAAGTGGGCAGAAGTTCGTAAAGTAGTATTGCCGGTAGGGTATAGAAAGGAGGTGGTGCGAGTTGCACATGAGGTACCAGTGGGAGGTCATTTGGGAATAAGGAAAACTCTAGCTAAAATCCAGAAACATTTTTACTGGCCTGGACTACGTAAAGATGTAGTTAAATCTTGTCAATCATGTCACACATGTCAAGTGATAGAGAAACCTCAAGCAGTGATAAAACCAGCACCCTTGATACTCATTCCAGCATTTGAGGAACCTTTTACAAGGGTCCTAATTGATTGCGGAGGACCCCTTCCGAAAACGAAAAGTGGGAATCAATATCTTTTGACTATAATGGATGTGACTCCGAGGTTTCCAGAGGCCATTCTAGTACGTAATATTACTAAATAGCTAAAAAAAATTGTGGAGGAGTTACTTAAATTCTTTACTAGATATGGACTACCCACAGAAATACAATCGGATCAAGGATCAAATTTTACCTGAAGGTTATTCAAAGAAGTTATGGATAGCTTAGGAATAAAACAATTTAAATCAACTGCGTACCATCCAGAATCGCAGGAAGTGTTAGAAAGGTGGCATCAGACATTAAAGACAATGTTGAGAGCTTATTGTCAAGATTATCCAGAGGATTGGGATAAAGGAATTCCATTCGTACTGTTTGCAATTAGGGATGCACCTCTTGAGTCAACCAAATTCAGTCTTTTTGAACTAATTTTTGGTCATGATGTAAGAGGACCACTTAAATTGATTAAGGAAAAATTGGTGAGTGAGAAATCGGAAATTACATTATTGGATTACGTGTCAAATTTTAAGGAACGATTAAATAAAGCAGGTGAATTGGCGAGACAACATTTAAAAGTTGCACAAAATGTGATGAAACGGGTAGCAGACAAGAAATCCAAAGTTCGTAGTTTTGCCAGTGGGGATAAAGTTTTAGTGTTGTTACCAGTGGTAGGTGAGCCTTTAAAAGCAAGGGTTTGTGGACCGTATCAGATTGAAAGGAAATTAAGTGAGGTGAATTATGTGGTTAAAACGCCAGATAGAAGGAAAACTCACCCAGTGTGTCATGTGAATATGCTTAAAAGGTACTTTGAAAGGGAAGGAGAGAAAAAGGGAGGAGGTTTTAATGATCCTAACTCAAAGTGACGAACCATATCCAGATGACTGTGAATTTGACATACCTCAAATTAAATTGTAAAACGAGGATGTCCTTAAAAATTGGGATAAATTGTTGAGTTACCTTCCAGA